>NC_132914.1:19913902-22661625 GCF_047675955.1 Chlorocebus sabaeus
CAAGAGCATCCACTTGGCTTCTGGTGAGGCCTCAGGAAGCTTTGACTTATAGTGGAAAGTGGGGGAGAAGCAGGTGTTTCACATGGCAAGAAGGAGAGCAGCAAGAGAGATGCCAGGCTCTTTAAAACAACCGCATCTCATATAAACAAATAGAGTGAGAATTCACTCATTACGAAGGGGACAACACCAAGTCATTCATGAGGAATCAGCCCCCATGACCCAAGCATCTGTCACTAGGGGATCACATTTCAACATGAGATATGGAGGGGACACACATCCAAACTATGTCACCATGCATTTCAAAATAGATTCTTGTCTAGGCATGGTGGCTCACGCCTGTAATCCCAACACTTTGGGAGGTTGAGGAGAGGGGGATCACTCGAGCCCAGGAGTTTGAGAACAGCCTGGGCAACAAAATGAGACCCCATCTTTACAAATAAAATTAACCAGATGTGGAGGGATGCACCAATAGTCCCTGCTACTCAGGAGGCTAAGGCAGGAGGATCACCTGAGCCCAGGAGGTCTGAGGCCATAGTGAGCTGTGATTGCATCGCCATAATCCAGCCTGGGTGACAGAGGGAGATGCTGTCTGAAATAAAATAAATTCATTAACTTCATTAAATAATAAAAAAATAAAAATAGAGCCTCTGGTGAATGATGACGCTGGACATAGTAAAGAGCAAATACAGTGGCCAAAAGGCAATTGTTCAATTTAAGAATGATTTTTCAAAGAGCATCTATTCACTAAAACCCACTCTTGCCTTTACCATGCACCATTACACCTAAATGACCAGTGTAGTTACCGAATATTGATGCTCTGATTCCAAATTGGCTTCTATTGGTTATAATTTAGCTAAGATCCGTTTTTCATGAATAAAAAGAATCTATCTCTAAATCTAGTAAGCTTAGATCGCTTATCAAGTATATTATAGAACCAAATTATACTTTAGTTGGAAGATTAGATTATATGACTGATAAGGATTCTTTCCACTATATGGGGAATATTTTAATTCATTCGTTCATGATAGATATTTAGTTAAGTCTACCATGAGCTTTTACATGTGAAACTTAAGCACTAATTTTTTCCAGTGGTGAAATGTAGAATTGCTGGCCTTCCTCTCTAGACATTTGAGACAACACAGATTTTCATAGTTTGATACAGATAGAACCTAAAATTTTTTGTTATAAAAAGAAAATATGCTCAATAAGGAAATATTGAAAAATACAAGTAAGTACAAAGAGAAAGACTATTATAAGAAGCTAATCACTGGTCAGATGTGGTGGCTCATGCCTGTAATCCCAGCACTTTAGGAGACCAAGGCAGCCGGATCACTTGAGGAGAGGAGTTTGAAACCAGCCTGGCCAACGTGGCAAAACCTCGTCTCTACTAAAAATACAAAAATTAGCTGGGTGTGGTGGCATGTACCTGTAGTCCCAGCTACTCGGGAGCCTGAGACAGAGGAATACTTGAACCTGGGAGGCGGAAGTTGCAGTGAGCTGAGATCGCACCACTGCACTCCAGCCTGGGCGACAGAGCAAGACTCCATCTCAGAAATAATAATAATAATAATCGCTGCTTACAGTTGGATATATGTCCTCCTCTGCTTTCCTCATTACAAACGTATTTTCTAACTTGCCCCCCAAAATAGGTATCATGTTATCCATATTATTTGAAGTATTTCTTTTTCACTAATTATACATTATGAACCTTTTCCCAGGTTTGCGGTCTTCTAAAACCACAATTTTAATGCCATGCAGTTTAATAGCCTAGTTATACCAAAATGTGCCTAACAAAACTCAAATTCCTGGGCATTTATAAGGGAAAAAAAAGTACTATGATGAACAACTTTTCACATATCACTTTGCCCACACCTCTTATGATTTCCTTAGGATAAATTCCAGGAAGCATTATTTCTGGGCCAATAGGTATACATATTTTTAGACATTTGTCTCATATGGTCAAGTTGCCTTCCAGAAAATTAATATGTTTTGTTTTGTTTTGTTTTTTGTTTTGAGACGGAGTCTCGCTCTGTTGCCCAGGCTGGAGTGCAGTGGCCAGATCTCAGCTCACTGCAAGCTCCGCCTCCCGGGTTTACGCCATTCTCCTGCCTCAGTCTCCCGAGTAGCTGGGACTACAGGTGCTCGCCACCTTGCCCGGCTAGTTTTTTGTATTTTTTAGTAGAGACGGGATTTCACCGGGTTAGCCAGGATGGTCTTGATCTTCTGACCTCGTGATCCGCCTGTCTCGGCCTCCCAAAGTGCTGGGATTACAGGCTTGAGCCACCGCACCCAGCCAAAAATTAATATCTATTTTAACTCCCATTAGTAGTATATGAGAGTTCCACCTTCCCCACAACCTCTATAAAAATGGGTACATTTCCCCCTCAAGTTCTTTTTCTACACCCAGTACTTAAGGAATTGTATCTCATGACTGTTTCCCTAATTCCTAATAGTGTCTGCCACATAGTCCATGTTCAAGAAATATTTATTCAAGAGAATGAATGAATAATAAACATTCTTCTAAGCTAAACATGAAGTGGATATGGGGAAATAATAGAATGCAGAGGAAAAAAAAGAAAAACTAAACAAGGAATCAGGAGGCTAGCTCTGCTGCTAAGCCATTGTATCACTAAGGGCAAATAATTTAACCTGTCTGACCTCTTCTCAGAACTGGTTTCATGGGCATTCAACCTGAACAGTCACAGAGGGCCCTGTACTCAGAGGGACCTGTGATTGATTTACTTCTCTGCTGTTGCCTTCTTGAAATGCTGAATAATTTTTGAGCAGGAAGCCCAGCGTTTTCATATTGCAGTGTGCACTGCAAATTATGTAACTGACGCTGCCTCTACTTCCTCAACCGTAAAGCATGACAGTAGAGAAAATGAGGCCAATTCACACCACAGCAATTTGATTCTATGAATTTCTCCTGAATTCAACCCAAGAGGCTACAATTTAGGTACATAAACATCTTGGAACAAGTTTGAGAGCCATTCTAATTGCTTGATGAAGATTCTTCATTCTGTGAAATACTCAGCCCTTTACTTTAACCCATCTCTATCAAGTGGTCTCCTTCAGCCGTTCCTTCTAATTCTGCTTCATAATTGCATTGGATTATACTTACTCCTGCAGCACTGCAACCATTAACCTTTAAGTATGAAGGGACTGGAAAAGGGAAAGTTCCTTTTGATGACAAATTCTTCTGGTGTGAAAAGAAAGATTTATCCAATACAGTTTCCTATAATGAAGGTATTGAGCAGAAAAAAAGAAAGACTTTGAAAGATCATTTTGAGCTTCTAAGCAAGTCATAGATAATTAGAATGTTAGTACAATGTGGTTCCTTTCTATTTTGTTTAACTGTTTGTAAAAGCAACTCATTTCCATCCCCAAATTAAGTATAATTTCATCGGGGACAGTTCTCATATACAACATTTAAGAAGGAAATAAATGCTGCTCCAAGTTTATTCTTGAGTAATCATTTTGAAAATAAGTAATGAACTACACAGGAAAAAAACACAGCAAGCTGCCCAGAGATGGGAACTGCATGTAAATTACTACTAATCTCAATTATCTATTCTTCTCTACCTAGAAAAATGCTATCTTTATTTTAAAACTCCCTCCTTCCTTCCCCCTTCCCTTCCCTTCCCTTCCCTTCCCTTCCCTCCCCTCCCCTCCCCTCCCCTCCCCTCCCTCTTTCTTGTCGGAGTCTTGCTCTTGCTGCCCAGGCTGGAGTGCAATGGCTCACTGTAACCTCCGCCTCCCGGGTTCAGCTATTCTCCCTGCCTCAGCGTCCCAAGTAGCTGGGGATTACAGGCACCCTCCATCACACCCAGCTAATTTTTGTATTTTTAGTAGAGACAGGTTTTACCATGTTGGTCAAGCTAGTCTTGAACTCCTGACCTCAGGTGATCTGCCTCCCTCAGCCTCCCAAAGTGCTAGGATTACAGGTGTGAACCACCACACCCGGCCTATTTTAAAACGTTTCTGTCTGAGCAGGTCAAGCTATTTTAAGATGTTATCTGTTTCAACACACATAATGAAACATAGAGGGCAAACATGCTGCCATTTTACAGAGATACAAAGTGAAAATATTCTGCACCAAAGTTGCATGAAGCTTAGATCTTTCTGTCTAATGATCTTGGCTGCATCTTGAAATGTTTAATAAAAACTCATGGCCAACTAATGGATTGAAACAATTTGGGAGGCTTTTAATTTGTTGTTGTTGTTGTTGTTTACTCTTTAGACTTCATTACATATAGAAAAAACCATATGATTTAAATCTTCTTGACAATTTTGTCTTATTCCTAATCATCATCATCATTATTATTATTATTTGAGACAGAGTCTTACTTGATCACCCAGGCTGGAGTGCAGTGGTGTGATCTTGGCTCACTGCAACCTCTACCGCCCAGGTTCAAGCAATTCTCCTGCCTCAGCCTCCTGAATAGCTGGGATTACAGGCGCCTGCCACTGCGCCTGGCTAATTTTTGTATTTTTAGTAGAGATGGGGTTTCACCATCTTGGCCAGGCTGGTCTTGAACTCCTGACCTTGTGATCCACCCGCTTCGGCTTCCCAAAGTGCTGGGATTACAGGCGTGAGCCACCACACCTGGCCAATCATTATTATTATTAATAGTACTTTTCTACAGAGTATGTGTTTGGGAGAATTTTGTTAATATTGGCATTGTTGATATTCTGAGACTCTCACTGAAAGCTGAGTAGACAGAATTTAATCATAACATATGTCTGTCAGTGCATAGTTGGCAAAGGTACCTATTTTGGTTCAAGTTTTCTGTCAAGTCTGCTTTCTGATTGCAATAATATATTTGTAATGGGTAGTCTATAAAGAGAGGAAAGTAGTAGGAACATTTGGAAGGTCAACTAACTTTTGACTGTTATAGTTCAAATTCAGATAGCAAAGAAGTTGAGAGTCTACCAGAATGAGTTAAAGCAGCTTCTGTGTTTGCCTCTCTCTCAGGAAACAAGGTAAGCAATGAGAAAATCTGGTTTATCTAAGACTTACTGAGATGTGGCCACTTTTACGTATGTGATTTTGAATGTGTGTGTGGGGATTCATTCATTCATTCATTCATTCAAAAAAGATTATTGAATACCTGACATGTACCAGCAATTGTGCTAAGTCCTGGTGAACAAGATAGATGTATCAGATAAGATTAAGTTCCACTGAGAGTGGTGACTGCCCCCCAAATAGCATTAGCTTAATCAAGATAGAATTTGATTTGTCTTTAATTTGTAAGTCTGAAGGAAGCAGTCCAGAGCAGTTACGTTGACTCTGCTGCCTGAAGTCCTTAGGGACCCAGGCTGTATCCAGGTGTCTGCTCTGCCATTCCTAGGGTGTGGCCCTTGTCTTCATCATCCAAGACAGAGCTATACACTTCCTATACACATTCCAAGCTGCAGTTAAGGAAGAAGGAAGGAAGCAGGACCAAATTATTTGCCAACAATTTAAGGAAATTTTCCATAACCTGCCATACATTTATCTGTTCTCATTTAGCAGAACCCAATCCTAGGGCTCACATCTAGGTACTGGGAGCCTAGGAAATATGTATTTTGTTCAGGCATCAATGGATCCATTTAAAAATGAGTGGAGGTCTAATAAGGAAGAACTGATGTTAGCAATTTTTGCCATTCATTGCCCCAGACCTCTAGTATCTCATATCCTAACAGAACTGGAGGAGGAAGGAAGGAGGGCAGAGTTAACTTAAAATGTAATTTATGAATTTCAAGAAATACCTATAAAGGCGATGATAGTTAACAACACAACTCAGGTACCACTTTTTCTAGGAAGATTTCCCTAACTACCTCTCCTCACAGTCAAGGATGGATGCCCTTTTTACAAGCTTTTATCTTCCATCTCCCATCTCGTGCAGTATTTATCATGCCATTTATGGATGATACAATAATTGTCTATTTCTCTCTTCCTAACTGTTTCTTACCTCAACTTGACTATAATGCCTTCAGTTAAAGCCTGAATTTATATTTTTTTGTATCTCCAGTATCTCTAGCCTAAGGTATAACATACATTAGATTCACGAAAAGTGTTTATTACTTAAATTGGTTGAATAAATTGCAAACAAAAAATCTCTACTCAAATGTCATAAAGGTTTTGTACAGTAATAGTATAGAGAGAACTCCTCCAGCTATCAAAATATTTAGCACCAAATTTTTTTGCTTATGAACATAAGAGAATATTTTATTTCCATCAAAATCAAGACTATCATCTGATCTTCTGAACATATTAAATATTGCTGGCAAACAGGATTACCTGCATTTTGTCAATGACGAATGTTAAGACAATTATAAATATTTTAAAATCTTTTTTTTATCAAGGTTGTGAAAAAAACTCTCTTAAAATACTCTGTAAAAACACAAATAGCGAATCCTATCCACTTTATGTAAATGGTAAAGTTGGGCTCAGGGTGACATAATTTGAAATAGAATAACACGTTGACTCTCCAACCAGTGTTGTCTCCTAGGTCTACACTCTCACATCATCCTAGTAGGGCAGGTCTGCAGTGGACAGCAAGGCTTTCACCAAAACAGTTTCCACACAGCTCAGTCTCTCCTCTTCCCTCTGTTACCCCACATGGCATTGTAAAGAAAAAGAAAAATTTAAGCTGATATGATTCATTTTCTCAGCCCTTTTCAGTTTAAATCTGTTCACATTTCTTATTGTAGTTATTCATAACTTTTTCTTGATTTTCTTAGGTCGGATACATATGTTCTTCAGATCAGAAATTCAACTGATAAGATACTTCTGAATTTACAACTGCTTGGTTTTAAGAAAAAATGTATCCAAGACAGAGGAGTTTGTTCAAAAGTCTCCATTTTTTCCCCTAGCACTGTACACCGTTATTTTATGATTCAGTCAGTTACTAAACATTTGTTGAGCACAAACTATGCACAAGGCAAAGCCTATGATAATGTACAAATTTGCATTAAATTTTCCTTAATTTGGGCTATAAAATACATTACAATTAACTAAAGATATTGCATGATATATTATTATTTATATAATCCCACATGTGACTGGATCAAACATTGAATTGGAAATTCAGGGAAATTGGTTAAAATCAAATAAGAGTGTGTGTGTGTGTGTGTGTGTGTGTGTGTGTGTAATTTTCTATTAAAAGATATGAATTGCCAGATGGGAAAAATTTTCTTATTTTAAGCAAGTACTGACCCAAAATATTAAATGAAAATAGTCCATTTAGAGTCTACTTAGAGAGTACTCACGCACTGTGTAAAATGGTAACGATGAGGGAGAAAATTAGTCTCCTTCATTCTTTCACTTATCCCTTGGGCTCAGGGCATGAGATCTGATAGCCATTGTCACTTAAGCTACACACATCTTCAGCAATTATAAATGTACACGTTTTCCCCTCCAGTTAATGTAGCTAAATTTTATTTTATCTTCTAAGTACTACACATTACTTTTATTAATACTACTTTCTCTAGGAAGAATTTGTACATAAAGGAAGGACCATAGGTCCCTTTAACAAACTAAAGATAATGCTGAATTCCTTCTGTCCTTCAGTGTCTTACTCAAAATATCTATAAATCCTTAGTAATTTTTAAGCCAGGTAGACAGCTCTCTGGAAAGCAGCTATTTTCATACACTGCTATGCTGCTCTTGGGCCCATGCCACTTTTTCTCTTCTATATGGGACAGTCTATAAAAAGCTAAATGGAGTGTTAAATCTAAGAAAGGGTAGAACCATAACTCACTGGCAGGTCACAGTAATACAAGCAGAAATAAGTATCAAATATGGAGTGCTTTATAAAATATACAGCATTATGTAAATGTTAAATATTAATTCTTCACTTAAATAATGTTTATTGAATGCTAGATGATGAAGATAAATAAAATGTTTCATTTAGGAAGTTTAAGGAGGAGAAAAAGATATAAGCTATAATATTTCAGTAGTGAAGATACGTGAGTATGGTAGAAGGTGTTACGACATTGGTCCAAAGGAATCAGGGATGGTTTCATACCAGAAGTAGCTTTGGGCTAAGAATTTAAACATTGGTAGGAGTTTGTTACATAAACAGGAAAGAGGGCATTTTAGAGAGAGAGAGGGTAGCATGTGCAAAGACTTGAAAGAACCTGGCTGGTTCAGAGATCAGTGGGCCATTCCATATGGCTAACATGTAGGCTGGCAAGGCTTAGATCAGGAAGGGCCTCAGATAACAAACAACAGGCTTGGGATTTTATCCTGTAAGTGTTTTGAGCCATGAGAGGATTTTAAGCAAGAAACAAACATAATTAGATTTGTATTTTTGAAAAGATCACTTGGGTGGCAGTGATGCTCATATTAGGATGTGGAAATAAGGAAGAGATAATCATGTGATGATATATTTAATGGACAGATAATACAATTTGTTAACTGACTAGTTGTGGGGAAATGATTTTGAAGTTTCTGATGTGGGTATTTGGTTGGATGCTGGTACCATTCACTAAGAGGGTAAATGGAGTGTTACAAGTATTTGAAGGAAAAGTCATTTGTTTTGGCATGTTGAGTTTGAAGTACTTAAGGAATATCCAGAAGGAATGTTCCAGAAGAAACATGTCTAGAAGAAAATTTGATGTATGGTCTAGAACTTAGGAGACAGGTCTAGGGTGGAAATATAGATTTAGGAATTACAATCCTATTGGGCAGTAGTTCTCATACATTAGTACATATAAGAATCACCAAAGTGTTTGCCAAATGCCAATTTCTTTGTCTAACCCTCAGAAGGTCTGGTGGAATGGGTCTGGGGAAGGGCTCAGGAATGAATTTTAAAAAGCGTCTCCAGTGACTCGGCTGCAGATGATCTATAGAACACACTTTGATAAATATTGCCACAAGAGCAAGAGAGCTACAGGAAGTGGTGTCATAAAACCAAAAAGTGGAGTTTCAAGGAGTAGCAGTGGTGACTACGTCAATACAGTATGAAGGTTGGAAAAGCTCAGAACTGAAAGATCCCCTGAACTTGGTAGCTTACAGCAGGGCAACTGGTGACCTGGAAGAGCAGGCACAGTGAAGTGGTGAGAGCAGATAACAACTGCAGCGGGTGGAAGAGTGACTAGGGCTGGGGAAATAGACACAATGAATGAAGCTTCGTTCAGAAGGGAATGTCTTGTGGATGAAATTTAAAACTTAATGTCAGAAGAAGGTGGTTCAAGCCCTAAGTCTGCCACTTAATGGCTACAGGATATGATATCTATGAGGAGCCCGTTTTCTTGCTTACAACGTGCTATAATGTCTATGTTATAGAGCCCTTTGTAGAAGCGAAATACAAGTGTGTGTGGGGAAAAAAATGTGTAAATTGCTCTTCCAAACTTTTTTATTAACAAACCATCTACGTGGTAGAAAATCCTAAACAATTGTACAGATCAGGCATCTTACTCGTGTCTGTTCACTGTGACAAAACATCCCCAACTTCAGTCATTGGAGTGCATAGGACTTTAGAGGGAAAAAGTGTCATATTTAATGTCCTAAATAGACCTATGGTCTCACTTTCCACAGGAGGATCCAGAGGTCTGAGTGGGAAGTGGAGGTTAAAAGAGTTGTCTAAAGTCACACAACTAATTAATGGCAAGACCAAGTATAAAATTCAGCCAGACTCCTGATTCAGTGTCCCCCTTCCCTACCCTGCCCCCTGCTCCTGCATTATAACATACTTCTTTTCTTAATTCTCTGCTGTTGGAATTTTGCTTTCTCTTTTATAGCAAATAGAGGAGTAGATAATTACAGTTTCCCTGACTGAGGTAAAGAAGAGGTGTTTAATTTGAACAGGTTCAGGGGTTCAGATGCAAGCTTTTAAACCCTCTCCTTCCCTTTTATTCTCCATGCCTCCAAACAGATGCCCTAAACTTTGTCTAGAATCCCTGCTATAGTCAAGAGATCAGCCAGCAGCAAAATAACTAGTGCTATTACATATTTCTTTCCATTCTCCCTTTTCATAACTGAAGAGCACTCCAAAACATCAACAGTAAAAGACCATAGTTCACGATAGACCTTGAATGGTTCATGGGACACCCTTGAAAAATAACCATTACAGAAGATTTATAGTCCATGACAGGGATGGAGATGCTACTTCCCACACTATACTTACATATCCATCTCCCTTTCTAAGCTGCCCAAAGTTAGCCGAGTCTTTTAGTTGCTATCACCCAGCAGAACGGTAGGGACCCCATACAGCCTATGGTTGTTGAAAGAATGAGTGAAAGAAATAATTGTATTTGTATCTCTCTGTATCCAGTTCTTAACAGAAAAAAAGCTTTAATAAATTGATTTCCAGATTTTTATTTTTCTTCTCTGCCTTAGACCCTCAGTCTCTAGTCTTTCTGCCTAGATTTCCACTAAGCTAATTGGATCACATAGTTTGCCCTTCACTGTAGACTTTTGATGGTATATAACACCTTACTGTTGACTAGTTAAAAGTTACAGAAATTGTTTACAATATTCTTTATTGTCAGCTGGGTGTGGTGACTCATCATACCTGTAATCCCAGAACTTTGGGAGGCCGAGGTGGGTGGGTGCATTGCCTGAGCTCAGGAGTTCAAGACCAGTCTGGGCAACATGGTAAAACCCCGTCTCTAACCAGAAATACAAAAAGTTAGCCAGGCCTGGTGGTTTGCACCTGTGGTCCCAGTTACTCTGGAAGCTTAGGTGGAAGGATCACTTGAGCCTGGGATGTGGAGGTTGCAATGAGCAGAGATCATGCCACTGTACTCCAGCCTGGGCAACAGAGTGAGACCTCATCTCAAAAAAAAAGAAAAAAAATTCTTATTTTGTGAATTAATAACGCAACATGTGATATATGAGGTGTTTCATGCAATAATGTGATACACGAGGTATCACAAATATATTTGGAAAGACAACCACATAAAAGTCACAAAAGTTTGTTTGTATATTTTAATAAACATTAATATATATATGAACGATAGATGCTTCTTAATACTAGAAGGAATTATCTTCTCTCTCATGAGCCTCTTTCTCCATTTTCTAGGACTCAGAAATTTTTCCCATTCCCTTTAAAAAAAGGAAACAAATTGATTAGCTGCTTTCTCAGATGTCACCTTGTTCTTTTTCCTTTCACATATTTTAGGAAACTTAACTTTGTGTTTTTCTTGTTATTATGTGTGTTTTTCTGCTTTGTTTGAACTATAAGCTCTTTAGAACAAGGATTTTCCTTCATATATGAAGCGAGGGACGTTTATTTTTAGTGCTCAGTACTTGTTAAACCTCCTCTTTTTTTGGCTGTGCTGTGATAGTCATCGGATAATGCTGCTCCAAAAGGCAGATCATGATATAAGAAATTGAATAGTCTCATAGGATGGAAATATGAAAAAAAAAAGACAATAAAAAGCAGAGGTTAGATATTAGTTTGTATCTGAATCAGTTATTGAAGAGGTATGGGGTGATAAAAAAGGGGATATGTTGTTGGGAAATAACTCTGTTGGTAGGTAGAAGCATTGGGAAGAAAATTAAATTCAGTAACCATTCTAGTGCTGACTCAAGGTTGCGGAGATTCTGTGATGGGAAGGGCATGATTCTTACCTCACTACAGTGAAGGAGACTCACGTATACACACAACTACAAGATAAAGCAGAACTAGATAAAGACATAGTGACAGAGAGAGGGCATTCTAGAATGATTTTAAGAAAAATACAATTTTATTCATTAAGGATGGAAATTATTCACAGCGCCCATCTTTCTAATATTGAGGCTGCTTTTACTGGCTCTTGGAAGTCCTAAGGGCAATTATTTCCCCAAATCAGAAGCATGCCTCTTTTTGTATATGTGTCACTAAGTGTTTTATTTACTGCTTTTCCTAAATTTGGGGGGACATTATAGAATTGTACGTAAGATTCTAGACTGCCATTTAAGCACTGTGAATGTGATTTCTTAAGATACACGTTTTTATGAAGTGAATTTCTATTGCTTTTTGAAATGTGCCTTGCACTAATGAATCTTGTAATATCAAAAGATTTAGGGCTAAAAGGAATACCAGTACTGCATATGGTCAACTTATAGGCTTCCCAGTAGTACACAGTCAAAAAGAGAAACGCTATAGCTGGACTAACTGGTACTAGAATTGCAATGTTATAATCATATTAAAAGACTGACTTTAGATTTTTTATTTGCAATGACAGCATAATGCAAAGTCAGTAACTCCTGATTTTCTTGCTATATTATATTCAGTGACCACTGATGCTAATGTGGAACATTTCCTGCTAGTTATTCATTGATTAAAAAAAAAAGTCATTTTTTTTTTTTCCAGAGACTGGGCAGGAGATAAGATGTCAAGAAGTAATAAGTAGTGAAATGAAAGAGGAGAATGCAAAGAAACCAAAAGAGAAAACATTAAAATGATGTTATTTTTTCCCCCTTGTGTATGCAGATGGACAGGAAAATTATAGCAGTAATTGCAGACTTTTTCACTGAAGACAGAATGGCCTTGGGGAATCAGAGCATGGGAGAAAAAGTTCAATGAAACTGCATTCTCATCCAGGCCCCAACTGACTTGCTGGATATGGCTTTGTCCGAGGTCATTTACCCTTTCTGTGCCTTAGTTTCCTTAACTGTTGAAAAAAGTTATTTACCATTTTAAGTTACTGAGAAGATGAATGAGATCATGCTTCAGAAACACCCAAAACTGGTCACAAAATTAGGTGCTATAAGAATACTAAGTAGTACTATTATTACTGAACTGTGCATCCTGTTGGAATGAGTCATCTTGCTGCAAAGATGCATAAGCGATTCCAAGTGTGGTAAAAGACCAGAGACAATGAGAAGAGGCAGTTACTCTTAGATGGCGTTAAGGGAGAAGATCCCAGTCGCAGCGAAATCTGCCGTTGTTCAACGAACAAAAGAGGAAGAAGGGAGACAAGATTTATTTTTTATTTTTTATTTTTTTGAGATGGAGTCTCGCTCTGTCGCCCAGGCTGGAGTGCAGTGGCAGGATCTGGGCTCACTGCAAGCTCCGCCTCCCGGGCTCACGCCATTCTCCTGCCTCAGCCTCCGGAGTAGCTGGGACTATAGGCGCCAGCCGCCACGCCCGGAGAATTTTTTGTATTTTTAGTGGAGACGGGGTTTCACCATGTTAGCCAGCATGGTCTCCGCCTCCTGACCTCGTGATCCACCCGCCTCGGCCTTGCAAAGTGCTAGGATTACAGGCATGAGCCTCCGCGCCCGACTTATTTTGTAACTACAGGCATACCTAGGAGATATTGCTGGTTCATTTCTAGACCACCACAATAAAGTGAACATAGCAATAAAGTGAGTCACACAATTTTTTTTGTTTCCTAGTGCATGTATTAGTTATATTTACACTATACTGTAATCCATTAAGTGTGCAATAGCATTATGGCTAAAAAATGTACATGCCTTAATTTTAAAAATACTTTAGCCAGGCGTGGTGGCTCACACCTGTAATCCTAGCACTTTGAGAGGCCAATGTGGGTGGATCACCTGAGGTCAGGAGTTCGAGATCAATCTGGCCAACATGGTGAAACAAAAATTAGCTGGGCATAGTGATGCGCACCTGTAATCCCAGCTACTAGGGAGGCTGAGACAGGAGAATTGCTTGAGCCTGGGAGACCGAGGTTGCAGTAAGCTGAAATCATGCCACTGCACTCCAGCCTGGGCAAGTGCAGGAGTGAGACTCCATTTCAAAAAAAAAAAAAAAAAAAATCTAATGGTTAAAAAATGCTAATGGATCATCTGAGTCTCCAGCAAGTCTTAATCTTTTCGCTGGTGGATCTTGCCTCAATGTTGTTGATGGCTGCTGACCAGTCAGGCTAGTGTCGATGCAGGTAAGAGCGGTTGTTGCAGTTTCTTAAAGACAATAATGAAGTTTGCTGCATCGATTGACCCTTCCTTCCATGAAGGATTTCTCTGTAGCATGTGATACTGTTTGACAGGATTTTACACACAGTATAATTTTCTTTCAAAATTGGAATCAATCCTTTCAAACCCTGCCAGTATTCTATTGACTAAGTTTATATAATACTCTAAACCATTTGTTGTCGTTTCAACAATGTTTACAGTATCTTCACCAGGAATAGATTCCATCTCAAGAAATCACTCCTCATCCTTTCAAATTTTACAATGAGATTGTAGCAATACAGCCCCGTCTTCAGGCTCTACTTCTAATCCTAGTTCTCTTGCTATTTCCACATTTCTAGTTACTGCCTCCACTGAAGTCTTGAACCCCTCAAACTCATCCATGAGGGTTGGAATCAACTTCTTACAAACTCCTGATAATGTTGATCTTTTGACTTCCTCCCTTAAGTCACAAATGTCCTTGATGGCATCCAGAATGATGAATTTTTTCAATTTACTTTTTCCACACCCATCCAAGGACCTAGCATCTATGGCAGCTATAGCCTTATGAAATGTACTTTCTACATAATAAGACTTGAAAGTCACAATGACTCCTTGATCCATGAACTGCAGAATGCATGTTGACTTAGCCAGCATGAAAACAACATTAATCTCCTTGTATGTCTCCAGGAGAACTCTTGGGTAAGCAGGTACACTGTCTATGAACAGAAATATTTTGAAAGGAATCACTTTTTCTTTTCTTTTCGTTTCTTTTTTTTTTTTTTTTTTTTGAGCAGTAGGTCTCAACAGCAGACTTAAAATGTTCAGTAAGTCATGACAGATGTGCTGTCATCTAGGCTTTGTTGTTCCATTTATAGAGCACAGGAAGGGTATATTTAGCATAACTTTTAAGGGCCTTAGAATTTTTGGAATGGTCAGTGAGAATTGGCTTCAACCTAAAGTCACCAGCTGCATTATCTCCTAACAAAAGAGTCAGCCTGCCCTTTGAAGCCAGGCATTGACTTTTCCTCTCTAGCAATGAAAGTCCTAGATGGCATCTTCTTCCAATAGTAGGCTGTTTTGTCTACATTGAAAATATGTTTAGTGTGGGCACCTTCAATGATCTTAACTAGATTTTCTGGATAACTTGCTGCAGCTTCTACATCATCATTTGCTGCTTCATCTTGAACTATTGCGTTATAGAGATGGTGTCTTTCCTTAAATCCCTGCTAGCTTCAACCTTTTCTTCGGCAGCTTCCTCAGCTCTCTCAACTTTCATAAGATTGAAGAGAGTTAGAGCCTTGCTCTGGATTAGGCTTTGGCTAAAGGGAATGTTGTAGCTGGGTTGATCTTCTCCCCAGACCACTAAAATTTTCTCCCTATCTGCAATGAGCCTGTTTTGCTTTCTTATAATTCGTGTGTTCACTAGAGTAGCATTTTCAATTTCCTTCAAGAACTTTTCCTTTGCATTCCCAACTTGTCTAATTATTTGACACAAGGCTGAGCTTTTGGCCTCTCTTGGCTGTTGATACATCTAAGCTTAATCATTTCTAGCTTCTGATTTAAAGTAAGGGATATGCAACTCTTCCTCTCACTTGGTCACTTAGAGGGTATTGTAGGGTTACTGGTTGGCCTAATTTCAATATTAGGCCACTATTATTAGTGTTTCATCTCAGGGAATACGGAGGCCCAAGATGAAGCAGAGAGGCAGAGGAACAGTGGTCGGTGGAGCAGTCAGAACACACACATTTATTAAGATCCCTGTCTTACATGGGCTCAGTTCATGGCGCCCTCAAAGCAATTCCAACAGTAACATCAAAGATCACTGATTACAGATCACTATAACAGGTATAATAATGAAAAAGTTTGGAAGATTGCAAGAATTACCAAAATGTGCCACAAAGACATGCAGTGAGCAAACGCTGTTGAAAAACGGTGCTAGGACTTGCTTAATGCAGAGTTGCCACAAACCTTCGATTTGTAAGACATGAAATATATGCAAACAGCAATAAAGTGAATCACAATAAAACAAAGTAGGCTTGTATAGCAAGGAGGTTATACAAATATACTTTTAAAATCCTACAGCCAGTTTGAATCCAGGCTTTGGCAGTTATTAGTATGACTGGGCAAACTACTGTGTGTTTTTAAACTTCATTTTTCCTATCTGTAAAATGGGGATTTTTATACATTGTTTATATATATATATATATACACACACACAGAGTTGTTGTGAAGATTTAAAAATGTACACTGTCACAAGGACTCCGTAAAATAAGCTATTATCGTAATCTATTGGAGACAGGGGGACGTAAAAATCCACACTGATATTAAGTGAATCTTTAAAAACAAGTAGCAGAAAAAGCAGAGTTTTTATTTTATAAGATACGACTTAAGGGGCCTAGGAAGAGAAAAAACTTGTTTTGTCAGGTCTAAATCCAGTTATATTTCATGGGGCCACGTATCACGTCCAACCTTTGATATCTGGCACACAACAAACAAACAGGAAAAGCCTTTCGTGTGCTTTAATAAAAACAGCTTTCCATTTTAAAACGATAAATATATTGGAAAAATCTGTTGGCTCTCCAACAGCTCTTATAAAACAAAGCTCGGACCCTGTGTTTTTGTTGTTTGAAAGACAGAGAAATCAGGGGCGCGGACATTATTAGGCTCCCTTTGATCGCGCCCTGGGATGGGAAGCCTTCGGGCAAAGCCCTGGGGGCAGGACGCGTTTTTTTTTTTTTTAATCGATCCCGGAACCTTCGCACGGCGGAGGGGGCGGGCACGCGGGAGGGGCCCGAGGGAGGGGTCTGGGGCGCGGCGCCGCTTGCCCATCCCCCGAGCGCGCGGCTGGGCAGCCGGCCGGCTGCCGCGGGGATGGAGGGGCGGTGACGGGGGCCGGACCCTGCCGGGGCGGCGGGGCGGGCACCGCCCGAGGGGGTAGGGCGCGCGCGGGGGCGCGCCGGGCCGGGGAGGCGCGCTCCGGCCGCGCTCGCTCCGCGCTCCCTTCGCTCGCTCGTTCCCTCCTCCCTCGGCAGCCGCGGCGGCAGCAGGAGAAGGCGGCGGCGGCGGCTGGGGATCAGACATGGCGGCGGATCTGAACCTGGAGTGGATCTCCCTGCCCCGGTCCTGGACTTACGGGATCACCAGGGGCGGCCGAGTCTTCTTCATCAAGTAAAGAGCCGGGGACGACACGGGGTCCCCGCGGGGGCGGGAGGGCAGGAGGCGGGCGGCTGGCGAGATGGGGGAGAGCCCGGGTCTGTGCCCCTGCAGCCCCTCGGCTCGCCGCCGCGTCCCCTCACGCTCCGTGTCTGCCCCTTCTCTCACCCCTGCAGCGAGGAGGCCAAGAGCACCACCTGGCTGCACCCCGTCACCGGCGAGGCCGTGGTCACCGGACACCGGCGGCAGAGCACAGGTAACACCGGGCCCGAACGGAGTTGGGCTCCGCCTGGAGGAGGCGGCAGAGCCCGGGCCGCCCGGCTCCCAGCAACCTGCCCGGTGCCGCGGGCCGCGGGAGGCGGCGAGGCGGGGCGGAGGCCGGGAGGGGGCGGCCGCAGGTAGAAGGGCCACGGGGGCTCTGCCGCCGGGAGTTCTCTCCAGTCTCGGGGCGCCTCTTTCTCCTCAGCCTTTCATCATAACTTGGAGACGGCGCCCTCTTCCTGCGCCCTCTCCCCCATCCCAGCCTAGACGACCCTCGCGCCCCTGGAGTGGCGACGCTCCCATCCCTGAAACCTGGAGTCCTGAGTTTTTCCTCCGCGGCCGCTACTCATTCCCCGGCCACCCCCAGCTGCCGTCTTGCCCCTCAGCAACCTTTGGGCAGTCCTTGCCCACTCCCCTCCCTGCAGCCCCAGACCCTGCTCGCCCGCCGGGATAACGTAACCACATCCTCCCCCTCCTCCCGGGAGCGCTGCCTCCTGCCGTGCAGCTTCCTCCTCCTCTTAGGTGGGACTTGTGGGTAGGTGGCTGATGAAGGAGGAGGAGAGGAGTTCGGGGGTGCTGCTATCCGCTCTGTGACAGGGAGCGGCTCGGGAAACGCTTGGCGCGTTCCCTCCTGCCACAGGAGGAGCAGCCGGAGCCGGAGGAGGCGTTCGCAGCCTCAGTTGTTGGCGATCCGGATCTAAAGTCCCCGCCAGCCGCACGGAGGTTGCACAGACTGCCAGGAGGCGGTGGGCGTGCGAGGGGGTGTCCCGTGTGTGGGCACCGGGCCCTGTTGGGAGGGGATCCGTGGGGAAGCGGCCCTCTCGGGTGGCTTTGGGAGCTTGTTTGAATGTTCAGTGTGAGTGGAGCTGGAAAAGGCTCCTCGTAGTTTCTGTGCTGGTCTGGGTTTCTTTTATCATTCTTTGTTTACATTTGTGAAACTTGTTTGTCTTTGAAATGTAACATGTGTTCTCTTACTGGCCTGCCTCCAGTCCTGGTGATTGGAAAGGTTTGAGAGCAGTTTGGGTCGAAGGCAAGGCCAGTTTCAGCAGTCCTCAGAGCTGGCCTCTGGGATACACTCTCTCCGGCTCTGACATTCCGTGAATCTGTTCAAGTTGCCAGGATATTGAACAAACCTGCTTCTCTGTGAAATGCTGGAGTTCACTGAAGTGACTAATGTCTCCAAATTTGCAAAAAGGTGGAGGAAGAAAGGAAAGGCTGGTGTAGCAAGCATGATGAGGTTACATTTTTAAGGCATTTCTGACTAATACACCGTCATGTTTCTCAATTCCCCGGTGCAGGCTTTTGCTTCAGTATACCTTTCTGGTGTTTTACACGCATATTCCAACTTTGATGGCCTCTTTGCTTTTATGGATAATAACAGATTTATTTCATTCAAGACGATATTTCATTAAAGACGAGATTAATTATCCTATGGAAATATGTGTGATATAAATATGTGTCTTAGTTACCCTCACAGATTTGATAACATTCACGCCACAGAAAAATTTTATTCTCTTATGTGATTTCACTTTTTTTTTTTTTCCTGGTTTGGTTTATTTTGCTTGGACTCTGTGGTTTTGTACACACATTAGTTGTTTTTACTTCCAAGAGGTATTTTGATGAAATCCAAACAACTTGTCATTAATAAGTAATATGTAGCACATAATGATACCATTGTTCACCTGAATTATTCCCAACTTTACTACTTGAAACTTCACGTCTCTTAGTCAAATTTTTGGAAACAAACACGGAAGTATTCGGTGCCATTTCTTTTCCACTAATTAAGTACTTAGGAAGTTCTGCATTCTCTTCGGTGACACTTCCTAGATGGATTCATTTGTGTAACTGAAAAAAATGGTCTTAAGTAGACACAGTACAGTATACACAAGAAGAGGCAGGCGTTACCTGTTACGCACAGTTTTGGTTTTTTGCTAGTCATTCATGAGTGTTTCACCTGGGATTAGAAGGCCTCCCTTTGCTTTCTTGGATGCCAGAACATAGTTCCTCTCCACCCTAATATATTACAATGTGTACTCAGGTCAGATAATCTCTAATATTGTGGACATTTTTCTGATGGCTTTAAATTGGAATTGCTATTTTTCAAAAAATGGTATCTACTATTGTATTGGCAGCTCAACACTTTTTTTTTGTTAGTAATCTACTTAAAACAGCTAATACATGAAAATGAATAATTAAAATTGATTGAGACTTATTTTGCTATCATTGAAGTAATACTAATTGTAATATATGTATTGTTTTAGATTTGCCTACTGGCTGGGAAGAAGCATATACTTTTGAAGGTGCAAGATACTATATAAAGTGAGTTTTTTGACTTTCGTTTTTTTCTTTCGTAAGTAGAATGCTGTGATTACTCCTCAGCTGAATAGTTGTATGCTCAGTCTTGATCATGATTTTCTACGGTTTATCATATAATGGTGACTGTATTCTTTATTTTGTATAGTATTGGAATTTTGAGAGAAAAAATGGCACTGTTAGTTTTCTAATGTTATTTGCCTGGAATATTCATCGATTCATTGATTTGGAAATTAGATCATTTATGGCCACTTTTAAAAATCATTTTGTATCTTTTTCAGTTTTTTCTTTTGGAATAGTCCAGCTTCATCAGAATATGACTACAATTACCTTTTTTTTTTTTTTTTTTTTTTGGTGCTTCTGTGTGTATTCCTGGGTAATAGAGGATTATACTCTTTGGTCATTAGCTGTGTGGTACTTAAAGTTTTGATCTTTGATTATCTGTGCTAAAAGATAACAAACAAAAAAAAATCTTTGAGTTATGTGAACATCTTTTTTTTTTAAGTGAACCTTGTTCATATATATTTTAGCCAGGGCTGTTTACAGGCAGCAAAAGTGATGTAAACCTAGGCACAATTTGGTAAACAATGGTGGTCAGGGAGTAAAAATAGAAATAATTACTGAATATTTCATGAGCAGATATTGGAGAATTGTTTGTATTTTTGCTTCAGTTTATTTAAATATGTCTAAAGTCAAGATGTTTTATTGATACGTTTGTTTAAAAAAGGCTTTTAATAGAGCTTGAGAGAAAAGATGACCAGTCAGTCCCAACCTTAAAACCAATTCTTTAGAATATTAAACTAATCTCTGTTCAGACTTAGTAACTTAGTACTACTTGGAGGCAAATACAAAGCTGGAGGTCAACATCATGTAGGAAAAATTTTAATCCCCTAAGGAAAAATGTAGGTGGTTTTTGTCTTTTTGTTTTTAAATTAGAAACTGTTTACCTAAGAGCTTCTTTTTATTGTTTAACCTTATTTGTTGTTTAATTTTAATAAACTGAGACATGAAAGAGAATGCTGAAATACCAAACTTAGTTAAGATTTCGGTTGTTTATTAACAATAACAGATACCTAGCTAAAGTTACCTTTATTTCATTGAGCCTAGAAAGTTATTTTTACTATGCCTTTTTTAAGATCATGTTGTATACTTCCAGTATACCTGTATGGTTCTTTAATCTTTTAGAAAGATACTTATATAAAACATCAAGGGTTTTTTATAAGTATTAGGAATGCTTGCTTTTGGATGTAGAAATAGAGAAAGCAGAAGATACAGGAATGGAATAGTTTCATGGTATAGTCCTTCTGTGAATATTTTTGGGTGAAATCTTTTATTTGGAGATTATACTATACATTATTAGAAGGCCTAAAAAAATAATTGAGTGAAATGCAGTCATCACATATTTTTCTATTGGTTATTTCCATCCTAAATTAAAGTGAGTTAGTATTGCCACGAAAAGGGATGCTTCTTTTTTTGTCTAGCTAGTAGTGTGATATTTGTGAAGAAAAACAGTTTTTTCATTTCAGGTCATTCATTCAATGTAATTTTGACTACGGTACATTAAGCCTAGCTCATCTTACAAAAACAGAGGTAACATTTGAATTTTCAATAAAATTTTAATTTCTTTGCATGCTTTCTTGGATGGATGTTTATTTGACAGTACAAAATCTTACTCTGTGTGGGCTGAGTATGTATGTTTTAATTTAGAACTAAGCTGTTAGGAAGACATTGAGTGAGTTTCTTTTGTTTTACGAGCCGTTTTGATTAGGTTTTCTTTTATGTTTACTTAAACAAATTAGAAATTTATTTGAGTGCCATGTCTAATGCCTAAGTAGGTTTATCTGGAAAACTAAGACAGTATTAAGAAAGCTGTAATAATTTTACTTTAAAGACATTTTTAAACTTGTAGGTTTTAATCATTTTGGTATTCATAGGCAATAATTGTGTCCAAAAGTAGCAATAAATAATTTATAATATTATGAAAGTGATTTCTCCTAAAATTGAGCATAGTGTAGCATATCACTCATTAAACTTTAAAAAAAATAACCATTGGCAAATGTATGATGTACTGAATGTTAGGTGCTACTGCTTTATTTTTCTGGGTTATGTCAGAAGATTAATTTCTGTTAAGATTAGTTAAATCCCTAATGTACGCTGTAATTTCCTAGAAACTTTTTACTTGTTTGTATTGTTACTTATCATTCTAATAGGATAGAGGTACTACTTTTATCTTAAACTTTGCAATTTAGAGTACCTTCACATACATTATTCATTCATGAAGTAGTCAGAATTACTACTTCCATTGTCACACACATAATAAAACAGCAGAAACATGCCTTTGGAACTTATAGTTTGCAAAGACAGCAGGATGAGAAACCCCAGGAACATAAACTATATTTAGAATATTCAGAGTGGAGGAAAAGATAGGAGTCTAAAGTAGCAAAGTGCTTAGTGTTGGTGGCTATAGTTTTTCATTGTCGTTTCTTTCTCAGATGAAGAAAGGTGGTTACTGATCAAATTGTATGTAAAGGAGGTTACAGGGTTATCGGGGTGGAGTTTGTTCACATGGGAAGTGGAAAGACAGGAAGGCCAATGAAAGACATGTCAGCCCTTTGACTATTCCTGATCCTGTGTTCTGGAAAGTTCTTACAGCAAGAAGGGAGACCTAAAGAATATGAGTTGTTTCTACTTCCGTTCTGAAGTGAAATATGTGTAACTCTTAAATTATTCCTCTCCTGAACAAATGTTGGTCGGTGTTAAAAATGGCAGGTTACCAGAAAGAATTTATCTCTGGATTGTATTTTGCTATTGACAATTGCATCTCTGTAGGTGGTAAGAGAAGGAGAAGATTGTAGTGGGGAAGTCATAGGAACTGAACTGTGGTCTTACCTTCTTATCGACTTTGTAGCTCAGTCTTCACATCTTTAAATTAGGCTACCTGGAAAAGATAACCTCTAAATTCCATTTCTAAATTTCTTTGAATTTTATCCTGTTCTGGGATTTATAATATTCTGGAAAACAGGGAACTCACAGTGCCAAGAAGAGATGATGCTGGAAGTATGGAAAGCTAGGTTTTCTATCCTTCTTAACTATTTTATCCTCTCTTTAAGCTTTGAGTAGACAACTACAGATAAGTATGAAGTATGTAGTGCCAGAGTTGTGTGTACTTTGTTCTGCTGCTTTTTGTGCTTACGTTTCCTTGTAAAATGTTTGTATACATATCTTCATGTAAACAGATAGTATTGCTATTGTCAGCAAAGGACCTGATCCGAGTAAGAGTTGTATAGGTTTGAGTTAGATAATCAGTTTATTTTATACACTTTGAAATTCATTCTTTAATTCAAGTTTGCAGCTAGATAAAAAAAATACATAATGTAGAGAATATATTTTCCTTTACATCCATTTGGCCAAAAAACAGTAAAATATGAAAAATCTTACTTTTTTTTTTTTTTTTTTTTGAGAGGGGTTTCACTCTGTCGTCCAGGCTGGCGTGCAGGGGCTCCATCACAACACACTGCAGCCTCGACCTCCTGGGCTTAAGTGATCCTCCCACCTCAGCCTCACGAGTAACTGGGGCCACAAGTGTGTACCACCATGCCTGGCTAATTTTACTGACTGATTGATTGATTGATTGAGACAGGCTCTTCCTGTGTTGCCCAGCATGATCTAGAACTCCTAGGCTCACGCAATCCTCCTGCCTTGGTCCCCCAAAATGTTGGAATTATAGGCATGAGCCATGGTACCTGGCCAGAAATCTTTATCTTTAAAGATATTTAATTCTTTTTTTCTGAGTAATTTTTCTGTGTACCTTAAGCTAGCCAGCCTCTTAATTATGTTACTGTGTGTGTAAATACATAGACAGTTTGAGTTTGATTAATTTCCATATTGTTTTTATAACTTAATTTATGGTGTTATCTTTATGAAGAATGCTGAAAATTAACATGAAGTGAATTTTATGATTTATGAGGTGTGGCTTTAAATATTCCATATTCTTAACTAGAAAGCAAATAACTTAGCCCATAAAGCACAGAAGAAAATCTTACACATTTGAGTTATAAAGCTTTCTGCTTACTCCTTGAAAATATTGCTTAATGATTCTGTAATGACAGGCCATGGTAACTTAAAATGGTTGTGTTATTTACTATTCCTTTGTGCTTCAAAGTTTTCATATGGTTAACTTAGAGTGCCAAGTAAATCTTAAGGCTCTCTGAATAGTGAGAAACTTTATTCTGATTATTTAAAGGTCATTGTAGGATTGGGGATCAAAACAATATTTGCAGGGTATAAAACTATGCAAATTTTGTAAGGTTATGTTTTCATACTGCTTTTTTTTTAACTTAAAATTCTAAGTTCTGGAAATTGAACTTAGATATGCAAACAGAGCATGAGGTTTTGTTTCAATATCTGCAATAGCTGAATCTAATGTATGCTAATTCCAAACTTACCAAAACTAGAGTTGCAAGTGAGGAGAAAAATCTGTTTTTTCAGATTTTCACAATTCAAAATATGAATGAAGATGGGGAATCTAGCATAACTGCCATAAAAAAACATTAGAATATATTAACTATATATTTGATACTTAAAGTTGTTTTTTTGGAGGTGGAGTTTCACTCTTGTTGCCCACGCTGGCATGATCTCAGCTCACTGCAACCTCCACCTCCCAGGTTCAAGCAATTCTCCTGCCTCAGCCTCCCAAGTAGCTGGGATTACAGGTGCCCGCCACCACGCCCAGCTAATTTTTTGTATTTTTAGTGGAGACGGGGTTTCGCCATGTTGGCCAGGCTGATCTTGAACTCCTAATGTCAAGTGATCCGCCCACCTCGGCCTCCCAAAGTGCTGGAATTACCACTATGCCTGGCCAAAAACTGTTTTGCACTTTCTATAATATTATAACCAAATTTTGATTACTAGAGCTACATAAGGCTTTAGAACACTTTATGGGCATTATATTTCTTTTCCATATTTATAACAAAAGAGCTTTGGGCTGTTAATATGTGATTCCTTACGTGTATGAAGCACTTTATGCTGATTCATTAGGTATAAAACAACTACGAACTATGATCTCAGCTTTCAAGGAGTTTGTAGTGTAGAGAGAAATATGCAGTATATTAAAACAGGGAGGTGGTGTGGGGAACATAGACTTATTTAGTGCTAGGCACTTCAGCATAGCATTAAACTCCTATAATCCTCGCAGTAGCTTTTTTGTTGTTGTTGACTCTTTCCTTTTCAAGTTGGGGTGCCAGGACTTCCAGCCTCAGTAGACTTTGTCGTGGAATTCTTTTTTATTTTTAGCCCCAGGACCACTGCTCAGGGCCAGGTTTGCTCAATTTCCTCCTTGTATTTCCTGTAATATAGTATAATGCCCAGCTCTAGTCAGCCTCTGAAGAAGTGGTATCTGGGATGATAATGATGCTGGCTCCTGGTTATTTAAGGAGTTAATCAAGATGGAGAAAGAAGAGTCCCCACAACTCAAGTGGCTGCATTTTAAGAACACTTTCTGGATTTGTCAAGGAATTTTTTCTTCCCTAATCTGTACAGACCCCTTCGTTTCTTCTTACTCTCAAAGCTGGCCTATATTTAGGAAGCAGGAGGGAAGTGATCAATACAAAAAGACAGAAAGTATTGAAGAGTTGAATAGTTGGCCTGGAGATAGGGCTTTACATAGGACCTGTCTGCCCTATACAAGATGGAATTTCTTTGTATTTGTTAGCAGATGCTGTTTTCTTGTGACCATTTCATTTTTTTAAATAACAGATAAATATAAGATGAAGTTAAGGGTGAAAAGTTATGTGTATATGCAAGTTAAAGTTAAAGGCGTAAAAAAATGATACTAGGCCGGGCGCAGTGGCTCATGCCTGTAATCCCAGCACCTTGGGAGGCCAAGGCGGGCGGATCACTTGAAGTCAGGAGTTTGAGACCAACCTGGCCAATGTGGTGAAACCCCATCTCTACTAAAAATACAAAAATTAGCCAGGCGTGGTGGTGGGCGCCAGTAGTCCCAGCTACTTGGGAGACTGAGGCAGGAGAATCGCTTGAACCCAGGAGGCAGAGGTTGCAGTGAGCCGAGATCACGCCGCTGCACTCCAGCCTGGGTGACAGAGTAAGACTCCGTCTCAAACAAACAAACAAAAACAAAACAAAAAAAATAATAATGATGCTAGTTTGAGTTGTGAGAATTCAGAGGAGGAAGAGGCAGCCTCAGCTGGGCTGTCCTGGAAAGACTTGAAGAGGTGGGAGTTGAGCTAGGCCTGAGGGTATGGATGGGATTCACTTTCAGATGGGTTGATAAGACTGGCAGGATACATTCATGGGGGTGGGCACATGTATAATATGTGAATATGTATAATGAGTAATGCTAACTATGCTTGTTAGTGATGGTTCTGTAGAAAATGCTAGGATGATGGGAGGTGAGTCTAGGAATGCTATTTGGAACCATACTGTGTCTGGGCTTTGAATGTCAGGCTGAGGTTTTTATTTTCTGGGCAAGCCTTTGCAGATGTATTTTAGTATAGGGTTAATTATACAACATGAAGGTTTTTAGGGGGATTTTAATATAGGCAGCATGGATTGGACAGGAGCAAACCTGGGAATCAAGGGGAGCATTTCTGAGTCTGTTGCCGTAATTGGGTAGTTACTTGAACCAAGTTTGTGGCGGCAGGAATGGAAAGAGGCCATTGATCAAAGATGTTAAAGAGGAGTTGACAGGCCTTAGGAGTCTTGCTGAGCAAGGAGGTTAACAGAAAAAAGAGGTCAAAAGCTACTCAAAGCCTTTGTGTCTGAATGGCTACAAGGATGATGATGAGACCCTTGACTGGAATAAAGGAGTAGGTGTGGGAGGGGGAGCCCCAAGTGGACATGTTAATGATGGTTTGGTTTTTGAGCTGCTCGAGAGAGGACATAGCATTTTAGGTGGCTAAAATCCGACTTTCACAAAGAACTCCTGACATTATCTTCTTACTCCCCTCAAAAAGCAAACACAACCCACTCCCTTATCCTATCTCAGCTACCTAAATGACTATCTACCTATTTATAGATTCAGGCTGGGAATTTCATATTCATCCATCTAATTATTCATTCAACAAATGCTTATTGAATATTTTCTGTGTGCCAAGTGCTTTAAGCTTTATGAATGAAACAGACATGGACACTACTCTTAAGAACTTTATCGTTGAATTAGTGGGGGAGCTAGTAATAAAATGATCATACAAATATATAAGATAGACTGTGATAAATGCTATGAAGAATATCTAATGTTTTGACTACATATATTGAAAGGCCTTAGCCCATTGTGGGGGTTACTGGGAGAGGCCTTTCTCACAGTTAAGCTCTGAACCCCTGCAGAGTGGATCAGAATAGAGCAGTGTAAAGTCACTGGAAAGATGAAGAATAAATAGCCTCCTGGTCTTGAGATTGGACCACAACCTAAGTGAAAGCATTGCCATATCTAGAGAGAGACTTGGGGGATGGGTTGGTATGGTATGGCAATTTATACAAAGGAGAAAGCTGCTGCAGAAGCTGCTCTTCATCATCCACTAGATAACAATGTTTAGCCAACTGATTTTAATGATTTTCTGAGTCCCAGTGGCAAGGTCTTCCAATTAGTCACTCACTCATGTATTCTTTCAATTCTCTTGAATACATTTTGAACTCATAGTTGTGTGCCTTAGTGATTAGTATATATCAGTAAATGAAATAAACCAAAAAATTCTACATGTCTGGGGAGTGGAATGATGGGGGAGAGAATGTCAGATAAAGTAAACAATAAATAAGTACATTTTATAGTATGTTAGATTACACATAAATTCTCTAAGGAAAAAGTCTACTTTTTATGTCTACTTTGGTTTCAGGAAAACAAGGAAATATTATATTACTGAAGTCTGTACTATCGTGATTAGTATGCAAGAAGTGAATGTAGACTAAATTTTACAATACTGAAATCAGTGGGTCCAGTAGAAACCCAAAAGAAATAAAGTGGGCCTCATGAGGTACAGATGATAGACATTTCAGAGCCACTGTGGGAACATCTTGGCCACTAAGGAATGTCCTCTGAACAACTTAGGAATTCTCCAAAGTGGCCAGGAAGCCACCCACACCCAGGAGAATCTTTCGGACTATTAGTTCTCTGAAGGCAGAGATAGTCTTATACTGTAGCCATCTTTATGCTTCCAGTGCCTGGAACGTAATAGACAATTAGGTGTTTGAAATGAAGCTCTAAAACAAATCGTAAGAAAAGCAAGCCTCTTTACCTAAATCTGAACATCCCAGGGCATTTTCTTCTTCTCATTTGTCATCTAGTCACAACTCTTGTTGTTGTAAACGTCACTGACCCAAAGCCAACTAGTATAAGCAAAAAGGAAACTATTTCTTTTTTTTTTTTTTGAAGACAGTCTCTGTTGCCCAGCCTGGAGTGCAATGACTCAATCTCGGCTCACTGCAACCTCTGCCTCCTGGGTTCAAGTGATTCTCCTGCTTCAGCCTCCCGAGTAGCTGGGATTACAGGTGCCTGCCACTACGCCCGGCTAATTTTTTTGTATTTTTAGTAGAGATGGGAGTTTCACCATGTTTGGCCAGGCTGGTCTCCAACTCCTGACCTCAGGTGATCCACCTGCCTCGGCTTTCTAAAGTGCTGGGATTATATTATAGGCATAAGCCACCGTGCCCAGCCAGGAAACTGTTTTCACACTAATTTCAAGAGTGACGCAAGTAAATTCTTCAAGGCTCTTCCTCACCTGCTTTTTTTTTTTCCCCCACAGAAAGCTTCTCTTTAACCAGAAAAATGGTTACATGCTGCCCCAAATTATACCCGTTCAGCTTTTTAACCTAAAATGTAAGTTTTTTTTCTCTAGTTGCAAATAAAAAAATCTTGGACAAGTACTTTTGACTACCTTGGATCACATGCCTGTTCCTAGAATAGATACTGGCCTGCTGGTCTTCAGTCATTGTCTGTCCTTAGCTAGAGCCAAGGCCCTAATATTGGCAAGCCATCCGGAAACATCTAGTTAGAGAGGAAGGCCCAGTTCATCACTGGAAGTCAAGATATGAAAGACTGAAGGTCAGAGGTCTTCTTATAATACAGTGTAAAATGCCTAAAGGCCAGGGAGACAATGAATCTGAGCATCTGTAAACTTCTGAGAAAATAATAATGGTACCAGTGATATTCAAGGAAGCCTTTTGCCTTGCGTTGCAGAAGGAATAGTTGAAGTTGTTCAGGATGGTTCAGGCCAGGACCAGGGAGGATTAAGAGAAAGTGCTGAATTTTGAGGAAGAATGAGTAGAAGCCAGTCTTAGATTGGCTGTCCTGAGCAAGTGAGTTTGAAGAAACCAATTTAGCACAAATGGCAGTAGAACTTCACTGTGGTGGAAACCTCACCCTGCTAGGTGAGGCCAGGGATTCTCTTTGGTGCTTCTGAAATTACTGGCCGCTTGAAGAGTAATTCCTAGACAGTGTCAGTGCTTGAGTAATGTTGCCAGTGCTTGCTTGCTATGATGCTGTCTACCTGGGGAGTGGTTTTTGTTCCCTATCCCTTCCAAGTAACTTGGATTCTTTACATATATTGTTTCTTTGAATAGATATGCTCTAAAAAAGTTTGCTTCTGAGGTGAAAATTCCAAATTTTGCTAAAGTGGTTGAAGTTGCATATTGTTCAATGTTAAGGCCAGGTGCAGTGGCTCACACCTGTAATCCCAACACTTTGGGAGGCTGAGGCAGGAGGATTCTTTGAAGCCAGGAGTTCAAGACCAGCCTGCGCAACATAGTGTGACCCCTGATCTCTACAAAAAAAAATGTTTTTTTTAAATTAGCTGGTCATGGTGGTGTACCCCTGTAGTCCTGGTTACCCAGGAGCGTGAGGCAGAAGGATTGCTTGAGCCCAGGAACTCAAAGCAGAGGTGAGCTATGATCATGCCACTGTACTTCAGCCTGGGCAACTGAGCAAGACACCATCTCTAAAACAATTTTTTTCAAAGTTATTCAACATAAAATATAAAACTCAGTACAATAGGGCAGTATAACAAAATTTTGAAAATAAATAAAGAAGTCCTTGCCCAATTTTCACAATGTAAAGAAATTATATAACATGTTAAAATTAATGTGAATTTTTTCTCTGTGGAAATAAATTCATATTTATTTTGAAAAAGCGATTCTGTTCTATCACAATATAGATATAGTCTGATAGCAATAGCTTTTTAGTGTATATATGTAAGGTATACATGTTTTGATGTACGTAATGAAATGGTTACAGTAGTCAAGCACATTAACATATCCACCTATAATCTACTCAATCAGCAAATTTCCAGTATCCAATACATTATCTCAGTCCTCTACTGTAGTCTCTAAATTTATTCGTCCTCTATAACTGCAACTCTGTACTCATTTTGATCTCCATATTCCCATCCCCCCTCATTTCTACTCTTGTTTTTATGTGTTTTACTTAAAAATTTTTTTTTAGCTTCCACATGTAAGATCATGCAGTATTTTTCTTTCTGTCTGGTTTATTTCACTTAATATAATGTCGTCCAGTTCTATGTTGTCACAAAAGGCAAGGTCTTATTTTTTACAAGAATATGATGAATAATATTCCATCATATTTTCTTTATCCATTCATCTCTTGATGGACATGTAGGTTATTACCTTCTTTTGGCTATTGTCAGTAATGCTGCAGTGAACATGGGAGCGCAGATGTTCCTATGAGGTGGCAATTTCATTTCTTTTGGGTATACACCCAGAAGTGGGATTGTAGATCATATATGATAGTTCTATTTTTAATTTCTTGAGGAACCTCCATACTGTTTGCCATAATGGCTGTACTATTTTATGTTCCTACCAACAATGTACAAGGATTTCCTTTTTTCTGCACCTTGCAGGCACTTGCTTGATGGCATTTTTTTTAAAGTTAGTAAAGAAATACCACAGAATGATTCCGAATCAAATAATAAAAGTGTACATTTAGTGTATATGCTTCTTTTTAACCTGTTTTATAATGGTAAGTTTTTTTTCTTATAGAAGCAATTAATTTTTATTATAGAACATTTGGAAAATACTAAGGAGTATAAAGATGGAGTAAATAAAAATCATTCACAGTCCTGTTGTGCAGAGAGAATTTCTACTAATATTTTGGCAGGTTTGCATAATTACATATGCAAACCTTATTGTGTACAATTATATGCATATATGCTACATATATAATTATGTATTGTATATGCATAATATATGCATGTATTATATACAATTATACATGCAGTTATGCACAATTATGTATGCGGCACATATGCACATATTATGCATATATAATGTTTCACATTGACAGTTTTAAGTTTTTTTTTAAAGATTTGAGTCTTATTGCTATTAATAATACTGTGTCAAATCCTGTTTTCATGAGCTGTATTAGTATCCTTATATCATTATATATTTATTAGTAGATTTTTAATAACTATGATGTTCTGTCTTAGGAATACATGGTATTTAGTCCTCCACTTCCAGGTGGCTTTGTTGTTTGTGAGTTTTTGCTGTGAGAAAAATTTTTATGTGAATACTCTTGAATGCATGTCTATTTTATAGAATTGGAATTGAGAAAATACATGAGCTTTTTAGATGGTTCATTACTTAACATTTGCCAAATTGCCCTTTAGAAAATTTGTGCAGATTTGTTCTCACTTGAGAACATATGAGAATGTATGAAAGTGCCTTCGTTTCTCCATAACTGCAATAAGTGCTTCTGATTGAACAGATGAAATTTAAAAGGTAACTGATAGAGAGTCTGTGTGGATTATTACTAGAGATTCAGATGGTTTGAAACACAGATTAGTCCTTCAGTTATGCGTGTCTACATAAACAACTACCCCAGAACTCAGTGGCTTAAAACAATGATGATTTCTAATTTCTCACTTTTCTTTGAGTTGACTAGGCTCAGCTGTGCTGGTCTTCAGTTCCATGCAGTATATATAACTGAGGTCATGGGTCTGGAACAAACACCAGCATCTCTCCTCGTGGCCTCTCATCAGTTAGTCCGTCTCAAGTTCTCTTTATGGCGTGGCAGTTGGCTTCTAAGAGGAATTATCCTAGGAGAACAGATCACAGTTTTCAGGCACTTATAAAACTTCTGCTTGTATCATGCTTGCCCATGTGGTCCTGGTTGATGTAAGTCAAAGTCAGAAGTGGGAGGAGAGCTGCACAGGGGTGCAAATACACGGAGTGTGGGACATAATGTAATGGACAACCAGAATGATAAATTAAGTTTCAGCCAGCATTGCAACTCTGTTTAGTGATAGCTGTTTGAAGTACTGTATTCAGAAGAATTTGGAGACCAACTTCTGGATCAGTGGGAAAGCATATTATGATAAGCTAGTGACATATGCAGGGATTTAGGTGAGGAAGTGGATATACTGGTGTATTTACCATTACTAATTTAATATCTGTTAATTTTATCATAAAGTCACAAACTTAGAAAATCAAAGGAAGTCATGAACTTGAATGCTAGCCCAAATACTTTAAAACCATTTGAATACCTGAGTAAACTGACTCTTAAACTTTAGTTTATCCCAGTTTCACATTGACAGTTAATATAGTTGGTAGTAAAAGATATAAATAATTGGTATCTTAAGACTAGATTACTTTGCACAATACCCATGTTTTACACCAGGACTGCTGTTTCCCACTGATGAATGACACAACTGTAGCAGAGTTCAAACATGAGGATCAAAGTACCTATGCTAGTGATCAGGATAGTAGTGCCTTGGGTTATATGAGTGTGTAGACAGATATCTCACATACGTATGTATTTGTGTGAAGGGTGTGTCTGAGAGAGAGGAGGGAGAGAGAGATTTTATGTGCTTGACTGAACTGTCAATTTGACTTTTGGATTAACTTATGATTATTAGGAGTTATTATCAGTGGCAGTATTTGGATAAGAGTAGCACTATAGCCCTCTGCCTTCCAAGAGGACTTATAGGAAGATATTCCTACTCCTTGATGCAGTAGCATAAAGTCCTCTTTTATGATTTTTTCCTTTCTACCCCATACTCTGCTCCCCACGAAGTTATAATAAGTATCAGTAGTTTAGGGTCCATTCTTCTACTCTTTTTTCTTTGCATGTACATACTTATATATACGTAAATTTTTTAACAAGAATGGAATTGTCCTATATGTACTCTTCTTTAACTTTTTATATAATAAATATCTTAGGTCTTTTCATAGTACTGGTTAAAGGTCAGTACCATTCTTTCTTTTTTTTTTTTTTTTTTGAGACGGAGTCTCGCTCTGTCGCCCAGGCTGGAGTGCAGTGGCCGGATCTCAGCTCACTGCAAGCTCCGCCTCCCGGGTTTACGCCATTCTCCTGCCTCAGCCTCCCGAGTAGCTGGGACTACAGGCACCCGCCACCTCGCCCGGCTAGTTTTTTTGTATTTTTTAGTAAAGACGGGGTTTCACCGTGTTAGCCGAGATGGTCTCGATCTCCTGACCTCGTGATCCGCCCGTCTCGGCCTCCCAAAGTGCTGGGATCACAGGGTTGAGCCACCGCACCCGGCCCATTCTTTCAATAACTGTAAAACGTGCCTTAATGGTTTTGTTATACTCCTGTTGTTGGACATTAAGGTTTTTTCCTATTTCCACCCCCCACCCCCACCCAATTCCTAGAAGTGTGATAGTGAACAAATTTAAACATAATCTTTGTGGTCACATGCAAATATTTTTATAAAATAGCTGTTAGATGTAGAATTGTTGAAATAGGCTATATTTATAGTTTAGCTTTGGTAAGTTGTAGTAAGATCCTGCTAAACCCCGTAAGTGGAGTTCAAAACATTGGAAATGCTTAAATGCATAATTGTCAGATTGAAAAGTAATATTTTTTAATAAGTCTGTAGAGCTGCAAAAAACCTACAAAAGTAATCATATGACACATTGTGCAAAACTGCATAATGATTCAAAAAGCTCCAAATGACAATACATTCACTTCTTAATCTCCTTTGAGAATTAGGGTTGGCCAAATCATGGGAGACATTTGCCAATCACATTCAGATTAATTTCTGGTTTTCCTATTTGGTTTACTGTTAGGCAACTTTCTTCCAAAAAGTCTTATTTATTTATCCTTACTTGTCTCCTTGCCAGCACTTGGTATTACTGTAGTTAAGTTTTGGCTAGTCCAATGGGCAAAAATGGTATCTTCTTGTTTGAATTTGCATGCTCCTGATTTCAGCCATGCGTGGCATCTTTTTCAATATTTATTGCCCATTTGAATCTCTTCTGTAAATTTCCTGTTTCATATATTTTCTGTGTTTTTCTATTGAGTTATTGTTCTTAGTGATTTATGTTAGGTATTTATTTGTATTTTTGATGTCTAAGGTCAGTTAGCTTAGTAGACATCTCGAAAATGTTTTGGTTGTGCACCCCTACAAATAAGTTTTTGAGTATACACCTTCAAGTATGAATATTATACATGTATTTGTTTAGAAATTATATACATGTATTACTGTCAGTCTGTGTCTTACATATTAGTAAAGCTGTATTTTCTTATTTTTATTTAAAACTAAGTGTAAACAGAGGTACTAAATATTTTCTCCTGCAACCCAGTGGAAAGCCCAGTGTGCACCCACTTAGGCAGTTAGGCGTTTAGAACATAATATGCCTTCGACCAGTTAGAGTTGCCAATAGGAATATGCTCTCTGTTTTGTGACCACAAAGTACATCTTCACAAGCCTGTGGGCATTAAGAATTGTGAAGTGGAAAGTAGCAATGGGTTAGACCTTGACTCTCTTACCTTAATTAGCTGTATTACTTTGATAAAATTGATACTGTTATATACCAGTTTTCTCTCACATAAAATGGAGGGGATAATTCTTGTCTTGACCATTTTATAGACTTATGATGTTGTGAGTTAATTTATATGAACAAACTTGGAAAAGCTGTGAAACATTAAGTAAAGAGGTAAAATACGTAGGTATATGTTTTCCAAGTTTATGCCGTTGGGATTCAAAGAGAATATGCCTCAATGTCATTTATGGTGAAAAACAACTTAAAATGCATGGCCTGCTCATAGTGGTTTAGAAATGTGATTATTTAATCTTCCTCTCAAATAGATTTTACACCTCTTGAAAGTAGGAACTGTTACACATAAGTCAGTGAGTATTTATTGACAGTATAGCATTCACTTAATAATATATGTATTTCTTTTTTCTATTTAAGAAAGCCTTGTGACTTAGGAATTAGAAATCAGTTTCTTTGTGAAATGCCTAGACCGTGGTACTAAGGAGAGCTTTCCTTAAAGAGAAAGTTTAGGGCTGCAGATAAAAGGCAGGACTTAGCTTCAATATGTTCTACAGGAATGAAGAATTCAAGGTGTTGGTAACGTTAGGGACACTTACATAGCTGAGTGGAAATGAAGTATGAGGAGGCAATACTAAAGGCAGTATGTGATATAGTATACCCACGAGTGACTATGAAAAAACAACTTTGAATGAAGTTGAAGTTGTTGCTGCTGTTTGAAAAACATATTTTGTAGTTTCTTTTTTTTTTTGGAAATGAATGAATTTAACTGCAGAATGACTTATCATCAGTAAAAGGGAATAGTGGAGAGAGAAGTAAAAGAAATGAACGCCTCATCATTAATAAGAAGGAATAAGAAAATTGGGATTGCACCAGGCGCGGTGGCTCAAGCCTGTAATCCCAGCACTTTGGGAGGCCAAGGCGGGCGGATCACGAGGTCAGGAGATCGAGACCATCCTGGCTAACATGGTGAAAACCCGTCTCTACTAAAAATACAAAAAAATTAGCCAGGTGTGGTGGCGGGTGCCTGTAGTCCCAGCTACTCGGGAGGCTGAGGCAGGAGAATGGCGTGAACCCAGGAGGCGGAGCTTGCAGTGAGCCGAGATTGTGCCACTGCACTCCAGCCTGGGGGACAGAGCAAGACTCTGTCTCAAAAAAAAAAAAAAAAAAAGAGAAGACAATTGGGATTGCAACTGTATAATTAAACAGGTTTGAAATGTTTCATTTTATTTTTAGAGACAGGGTCTCACTCTGTTGCCCAGGCTGGAGTGCAGTGGCGAGATCAGAGCTCACCTTAGCTTTGAATTCCTGGCTTCAGGTGATCCTTCTGCCTCAGCCTCCCGAGTAGCTGGGACCGAGGCATGTGCCCCAACGCTTAGCTAATTTTTTTTTTTTTTTAGAGATGGGGTCTCACTGTGTTGCCCAGGTTGATCTCGAACTCCTGGTCCCAAGCCATTTTCTTGCATTGGCCTCCCAAAGTGTTGGGATTATAGGCACGAGCAGCTGCACCCAGCTTTTGAAGTATTTTATTTTATTTTATTTTATTTTATTTTATTTTATTTATTTATTTATTTTTAGACAGAGTCTCGTTCTGTTGCCCAGCCTAGAGTGCAGTGTCACAATCTTGGCTCACTGCAACATCCGCCTCCCAGGTTCAAGCAATTCTCCTGCCTCAGCCTCCTGAGTAGCTGGGATTACATGCACCCACCACCACGCCTGACTAATTTTTGTATCTTTAGTAGAGACAGCGTTTCAGTATATTGGGCAGCTGGTCTCGAACTCCTGACCTCAAGTGATCTGCCTGCCTCGGCCTCCCAAAGTGCTGGAATTGTAGGTGTGAACCACCATGCCCATGAAGTTATTTTAAATGTATTAATATTCAGGCTTTGCAAAGGTGCTAGAGATTAGGCATGCTTAGGCACACACTGCTGGCTGACAGAGGCAGAGCCCATGACCAATAGTAGCTTCAGTAGGCGGGGATTACGTGTGGGTGATGGGCCTAGCAGGTCACGTTCCTTCTGAAGCCTCTCTTCTCATTTGTATCTTTAGTAGAGACAGGGTTTACAACCCCACAGAGTAGCAAACAGGACAGGCCTGGTTCGGTTCAAGTCAGTAAACTTTTTGTGCTTACCCAGGTGAATGAGAAGAGGAGGTAACATGTATGATACCTACTTTCAAAAACTTAATGACTTAAACTCTTGAAGAAGGTGGAAGACTGCAAAAAAAGAAATGAAATTCTTTTGAGAATTTGGAAAAGTAGATGCATTTCTCAGAAATAGTTCACTGAAAAAATTGTGTATCAGAAAAGAAGGATGAAAATAAAAGGAAATCAACGATTTTGTTGTTAACAGAAGAATCTCAGGTTCTTTCACACCTAGTCATCTGGATGTTTTCAATATCCTCCCCTCCGTTGTTCTTATGAAAGTCTGACTGCTATTCCTTTCTCAGCAGGTTCTCTAAAAGAAGCTCTAGAAAGGAAACAAACATTATTATTGGTAGGAGAAGTAAAGTCCTTTGATGGAGTTGTGAGTCTTTACTGTATATAACAGTTCCTTTCCCCGTCTCTACTAAAAAATACAAAAAACTAGCCGGGTGAGTTGGCGGGCGCCTGTAGTCCCAGCTACTCGGGAGGCTGAGGCAGGAGAATGGCGTAAACCCGGGAGGTGGAGCTTGCAGTGAGCTGAGATCCGGCCACGGCACTCCAGCCCGGGCGACAGAGCGAGACTCCGTCTCAAAAACAAAAAACAAAAAACAAAAAACAGTTCCTTTCTGATCCACTGTTTAAGCCTCATTGTAGAAGATGACCCTGAAGTTGAAATATTTCGCAATTACTGGTTTCAGTTCCTCAAAAACATTAATGGAGACAATTGATAGATTATCAGAGTTGAACAGAGGTAAATCATTATAATCTTGCTGTATCAGTTATTGCTCTATAACAAACCATTCAAAAACTCAGTGGCTTAAAACAGTAACTATATATTATTGTGCATACTTTTCCTGGGTTGGCTGGGCAGTTTCTCTAGTTTCTTTTTTTCTCTAGTTTATGTGGGGCCTGCTGTTATCTGAGATCAGCTAGTCAGGTAAGAGGCTTTGCTGATCTTGGCTGGTCTAGGATGGCCTCATCCAGGATGATGGGAATGACTCTTCCTCTAATAGGCTTGGGCTTCCTCTGCTAGGCCCAGCTTGCTGTGTGATGAAGACAGGCATCCACCCAAGTGAGCAGAATCACCTAAGGGTCTCTTGAGGCCTAGGTTCAGAACTGGGACAGTGTCACTTTTACTACTTTCTCTTGGCCAGAGACAGTCACAAGATCAGTTCAGATTCAAAAAGTGGAGAAATGGATTCCATCCTTGAATGGGAGGAGTTGTAGACTAACATTGTACAAGGTTGTAGATACAAGGAGAGGTGGAAGATGGAGGCATTTTTTGTAATCCATGTAAAGTACATGCTGAAAAAAATTACTGAACCCAGCTGAAGTTTAGGTTCTTCAGTCTCAAGTATGGGATTACACTTGATCCTGGACATACTGCTGATCACACATGTACTCCTTAGATTATATAGAAATCTATGTGGACATGTGTGCAATGACCCTCTTTATTAAAACTGTTAATTCCTAACTCCTGCAGAATAGGGTTATTATGTTTTTTTCTTTTGATGCCCTGTTTAGTTGGTTTGATACTTTCACTGGGGCTGTGTCAGTTTAAGGTCCAAAATAGACCTGACTGCTTTTGTTTTGGGGGATGGAGGAAGGTATCTTAGGTCTCAGTGTACTTCTGAGAAGTCTTTCAAGTAGATGACCTCCCCTGTTCTGCCCACACCCAACACCCACTGACCAAGCACTTGCTGTCATGTTACCCTGTTTTGTTTTCCCTGTAGCACTTATCACTGATTCAAATTCTTGTTCACTTACGTGTTCTTTTTTTTTTCCTGCCTTGTGTTATGAGCCTGTGTTAAGAGTGGGGACCTCCTCAGACCCTCTTTACTGCTAAATTCTCGCAGTTAAGAATAGTGCCTTTCTGTTCTTAGGAAATGTTCAATAAATATCTTTCGAACATTTGTAATATTTTGTAATAAACAAGTCAGCAGTTTGTTAAAATACAGTGTGTTTAAATCCTGTGTCACTGGTGCATTGCAGACACTTGTTGGGTATTTATGGAATCTTGAGGGGGGCCCATGGTCAGTAGGAGCTCAGGGAAAATGAAAACTTGAAGCCGCAAAGGGTTTTTCTAGATTAATCCAGTGAAAGGCAGATGAACAGGAGAGTTTAGGGTAGGATAGATTTGTTGAAATGTTGAACTGTTAGACTTCAGGCTGGGAAGGAGGGAAGTAGAGCAAAAAGTGATCTGATAAATTGGGATAGAGATTCTTCCAAGACCAGGGAACTCCCACAGGGAAGTAGTTAAACATGTACACTACAAGGCTGGAGGTTTGGTGTTGCAGTGTGATCATTGAAGTCGTGATTTTAGACGTGCCAGGTTACGGGTATGACAAAGTTCTGGGATTAAGAGAATGGATGACTCAGGTAGTTGAAGGACCTTGGGGGCATAGGGAGTAAATATCTGTTCCTTGAGAGAATGCAGTCGGACAGCTGATGGGGGAAAGTCCTTAGCAGCCAAGGTACTGAGGTAATGCTTTGAAAAGAGGTAGAGGTTATAGAGGAGTTTGCTAATTATGGAGCACCATTTCCATAGGTAGTTAAGTTTGTAAGACAGAGGTGGACTGTAGACAGTAGGTCAGGGATGGAGAAAACAAAGCCTTACTGTCGGGTTAATGCCAGGTCAGTAGATGGGTTGAGAGAAGAATTGGAGATCAAGTTAACTTGGGCATTGAGAGGCTTGCTGAATTTAGTTTCAGTAGACTCCTAAAGAAAGGTGACCCTGGGACTTACAGACAGAGGCCATGACTCATTTGGCCAAGAGTGGTGGATAGCCCAGGAATTTCTGGGTTCTGCCTGTGCTGCTTAAAGGGTATTTGGGTAGGCAGATTGTGAACTCTTAGTAGCTTACATACTAAGCAGATATATACTCATTTAGCAGCTTCCATATTTTCATTATGGTTTTTCAGAATATTTTAACTGTTTTTTTAATTAGAAATGACATTTTCCAAATGTAAACTCTTTAAAGATGTAAAACATGAATGATAATATGCAAATACTAAAGGACAGTGATTTAATTAATTTAAGTAATACTGTTGTCAAGTCTAAAATTCAAAGATATAAGCCTGGAACCTGGACTTAAAAAAAAAATTAAAGATCAAGATTTTCACATTAGCATTTTCTGTTTTTTGGTCATACAGTTTTTTTTTTTTCCATTGGTATTAACAGTAGATATTTTAATGTAAATATTTAATCTTTTTTGCTGTTAGTCATTTTGAAAGTTCAAACCGTGTGATGAACCAGACCAAAATTTCATAATCTTTAAACCACAAAGTTGCCTAATAGGCAACAAAGTAAGCAGAACAGCAGTAGAAGATTTTACAAATTCCCAGAACCACCTGGAAATAATTTAGGAAAGGCTTTTGACTCTAGGCTCATACATAAGAGTAATTAATAGCAATTACTTTCTTGTCTTTAGTCCTTTGGTCAGATTTGTTTCTTTGAAAAGAGTGAGGCAGGTTAAAATAATCTATATAATATAAATTGCCTGTGCAATGCAAGTCAGTTTGTTTTATGCAGGTAGCAGTAGTATGAACTTGGGGTCATGATATTTTTTATATGCTACTTATATGTGATGGTAAGAATTAAAAGAAAATCTTCGAGTGTGTGTTTTATTTCTTTCATTATGACAATTTAATTAAATGCCAAATGGGTATAACATTTGTCCGACATAAGGGAAAATAAGATGAATAAGCACTGCACGTGATACTCGGCTTAAAATACAGAATTTTTTTTATGTCGAAGAGCTTCTCTAGGATCTGTAAATAGGAGTGTAATTGAAGTTGTAAAGTATGTGCATTTGATTTTGGGAATTTCTTTGTTTATTATAATCTTTTGCCCATAACATGTGTGGCAAGTTTACTCTCCTACGTTGTAGCTTACTTTCACATTCCAAGAGGTCTTTTGATGAACAGAGTTCTTAATTTTGATGTAATTATTTGTCAGGCTTCTGTAAATTATCACAGGTTGTTTTTTTTGTTTGTTTGTTTGTTTGTTTTTTAATTCCTTTCCAGTCCTTTCATCTTTTTCCATTCCAATCCTTACATGTCTTTATGTTGCTGGCTAGTATTGCCAGTCCAGTGATAGAAGCAACTACAGCTCTGACATAAAAATGAAGGCTTCTAATTTTCAACACTAAGAATGATATCTGATGAAGATTTTTGGAAGGTATCATTTCCAGGTGAAGGAAATTCTCTATTTCTAGTTTGGTAAGAACTTTTATTATGAGTTTAAGTTTTGAATTTTATCAACTGTTTGTTCTGCATTCGTTGAGATGATTTTTTTCTTTTAGTTTTTTTATTCAGTGAATTACCTGAGTTGCATTAATACTCTTGTTAATGCTAAACCATTAATGGTAAACCTTACATTGTTGGGATAAACCCAACTTGGTCATGAAGTATCCTTTTTTCCAAGTTAATAAAGTTTGTATTTTTGAGAGCATTTTTAGGTTCATGGCAAAATGTAGTAGAAAATGCATAAAGTTCTCTGGTAGGCGCAGGCACACACACCCTTCCCCCTTCCCCCACTGTGGACATCTTGCCCCACAGTGATACATTTGTTACAATTGTACCTACATTGTCGCATTATTATCACCCAAAGTTCATAGTTTATGTTAGGATTCACTCTTGGTGGTGTGTGTTCATTGGGTTTTGACAAATGTAAATGGCATGTATCCACCATCATAGTATCATACAGAATAGTTTCACCCCCCTAAAATCATCTGTACATCCTTCTATTGGGTTTGCTGATACTTCGTTTAAGACTTTGATATTTATGATAATAAAGTGAAATTGCCCTGTAATTTTTCTTCTCTTGGACTATCATTGTCTGGCTTTGATAGCAAGGTTGGTCCAGCCTCAGAAAATGAGTTGGAAGGTGTTCTACTTTTTTGTGCTCTGAAAGAGTTTGTATGAGATTAGAATCAATCACTGAGAAAGGGATATTATAGTCTTCAAATGTTGCAGTGACTTCTTGTTTTCTCTGTGTAGCTCTGTCCTTTTATTCTGAATGTATATTATCAGATGCATTTAAGTATAGAATTGTTATGTTCTGTTAAGTGTAGAATATGCCATCAGAATGAAGCCAACATTTTTATCATGAGGGGACCTCTACCTCCAGTAATACTTGTGACCTTATCTGTTTGTTTTGTCTGATTTTGATATATAAACTTTCTTTTATTTAACATTACCTGCTCTAATTTTTTTTACTCTTTTAAAAAATCTGTTTTTCCATATATTTGGATGTGTCTTTTAAAAATAGCGTATAATGAATCTTTTTCCAGTTTTATAAACTTTTTTTAAAAATTTACAGTCAATTTACGATTATTGGTATATTTAGGTTTATTTATGCCTTATTTTGTTCTTCCTTCTCTTCCTTGTTTTCTTGTTGGTTATTTAAAAGATAACTTATATAGTTTTAAAATTGTATACAACCAAAATACTTAGGATAATCAGTTTTCCCCTTAATCTTTGACTTGTAAGAAACTAGAATAGATTTCAGTATGTACCACAAATTGAGTGAGAACTTATTCGGGAAAATGCCCGATAAAAGACCTTCATAATTTTGGAAGAAGTAATTGGAATAAAGATGACTTATCTCTTATTAGTGAGAATGGTTAAATATGCTAATTAAATGCCTTTCACTTTTTCTGTTTACTTGTTTGTATTCATTGATGGAAGCAGAATGTTTGGTGTGTCTTTTAGATTTAAAAACGGGAATCTAGTAGTAACTGATATTTATATTGGTCTTTTTGTGAATTAAAATAAAATGTTATCTTTTATGAAGGCATCAGACAACACCGAGTGCCTTCTGAATTACAGTCTGTGAGTCTTGTGAGTACAGAGAAATGACAGGCTTTGCCCTGAAGGATTTCTTATGCTCCAGCAATGTCTATTGATGTTAAGTTAAAGCGAGATAAGATTTAGAAACCTTTCTGTATGTGTCAGTATTAGGTCAAACCTCTGGTTTTACACTGGTGGGGCTCAGGCATCGGAAAGAAAATGAGGAAAGGGTGAGAAGCTATAAGGGAGTCAGAAATGTAGGAAGGAACACCATAGGAGTTGTGCGTGTGGAGAAGAGCGCCACTCACAATTTCCTTCAGTTGCCTGTTTTGAAGCAGATTATTCAAAAGATGTATATAGGAATTCTTAGTCTTCATCAGGAAGCTCATTATCACTGGGAAGACCTCACAAGCTCTATGTAAAATACATATGTTTTTATAATATCGACTGTTTTACCTGGCAAGAAGTAAATTCAGACAATCCTAAACCTGTTTTGACCATGAGGTTATATAAAAGCACTTCTATTATATGCTTCTAGATCATGAACTCAAGTCCATTTATTTAGTAAGAAGGAGCCTGCTGGGAATGGAAGAAAGCTAGATTTTTCTATTAAGTCCCCAAACCTTGGTTTTTTCTTCACGTTCCTTTTTTATATGTGTGCATTTTGCTTAGTCTTTACTCAGCCATTTCTAGTGCAGTTTGAGGAACTGTGAATTTTTATACAAGCCTAGGAATCATCAATATTAGGGCTTTAAATGTGAGCTGTTTTGAATCAGATGGAATCTGTTTTCCTCTGCAATTGAAGATAACAGTTTTAAAGGTGTGAACCATAGTCTTGGACATAAAATATTATTAGTCTTTATCTTGAATTTGTTACTACTTTGCACTAAGATTACAAGGGCCTTCATTTAGGTGACAAGGTTCTTATTATAGATATATTTTTTTCTCATAATCCTCATAATAAATCAAACACATGGGGAAGAAGAGTGACCATTTCAGGATTCTGTGGAACTTGAATATGATAAAATCTTACTGTCCTGTGTATACACATAGCCCTAGAAATAACTCATATCACTGACTCTGAAAATGACTCCTCTGTGGTTGAAGATCTTTTTCTTCAGGGACATTCCTGAAAAGTATACATTGAGTAGCCCCTTTTTCTGTAATAGATTAAACAGGCAAACCCAGAAGTTCAGATAAGGTAATTTTTATAATTGCTACATGTTATTTTTGTTTGCTTTTTGAGAGAATTATTTGTGTTAAAAAGTAGTTTCCATTTTATGATCTTGCTTTTTGAGCTTTCCTATATCAGTTATTGCGCAAAGTTCTTACTGCAGGGGCCGCCCTGGAGTATGTTCTTGAATTGTTGGGGGTGGTCAGAAGGTTAGGAGCACTTCCTTGATTTGTTTTTTTTTTTTTTTCTCCTTAGGGAATGACCAAGCCAGTCATTTCTTCTTCTGTGAGACACGGGAAGAAATAATTAAAGAGGTTTTTATAGAGCAATGTGAAAAGTTGGCTTTTTACTTTAGAAAACTGATTTTATGGAGTATTTCTCAGGTGAAACCTTTGTATTATTGGTGAAATTATATACATATGAGGCACTGATTTTTTTTCATGTTTTATTTTTAGTACGAAAGCAGGCACAAGTTCAGTATGCCACTTAGAGTAAATGTTTCTAGGATCCGAAATAACACTGATGTTAGTCCCTTTACTGTGATCACCTTACTCTGCTGCTGCTTCTACTTGTCACATCTAAGACTGTTTCTTAAAATAGAGCTCCCCAGCAGTAATTTTTCATTGTATAGCCTCATCGTGCACGTATTTGGTATGAACTCTGATAAGAGATTATGATGTTGACATCATAAGAATTTCCCCCTTTTACAGAACGTGAAAAAATGCATACATTTAGGTTAGGCATTGACTATATATTGGGAATGTAGTTTTAAAAACTGTACAGGTCTGGCACGGTGATTCATGCCTGTAATCCCAGCACTTTGGGAGGCCAGGGCCGGTGGATCACTTGAGATCAGGAGTTAGAGACCAACCTGCCCAACATGGTGAAAACTCATCTCTACTAACAAAAGATCCAAAAAAAAAAAAAAGATAGCTGGGTGTGGTGGCACTCCTGTAATCCCAGCTACCCGGGAGGCCATCACTTGAATCCGGGAGCCAGAGGTTGCAGTGACCTGAGATTGAGCCGCTGCACTTAGCCTGGGTGACAGAGTGAGAATCTGTCTCTGTGTATATATATATTTGTATACACACACACACACACACACACAGAGCTGGCCCTTACCCTTGTGTATATTACAGTGTAAATATAAAACCCTCATGCTGAGTTTAAAATTACAAAGAAAAAGTTTTAAAAATTCAAATAAATTTGCTTTTTGGTTGAGTGGGAAAAGATGAAATTAAATGAATACTCTATGTCAGATAATCTGCCAGGCCCTGGGGATACGAAGAGGAAATAAGCAGTCTACACATTCTTAGAACTTCATGATTGATTTTGTTGATAGTTATTATTTAGTAATGCAGCAAAATTTATCTAATATCTAGTATTTTCTAGGTATGGTGGTAGATGGTAGAGATACCGCATGCTAATAAATGTTTTGGTTTTTTTTTTTTAGATTTTGAGAAAAGTTATTTAAATTAGAAACTATTTTTACTGATTTTAAATTATTGTCCACTTGTTTTGTCTATTATCTTCCACTTATGGAACACTTAACTGTGTTGCAGGCACTCTGCTGGGTCTTTTATATGCATATGTAATTTATTGCGTACACCATACCAACCTACCCGTCAGTTATTGAGCATTTATGTACCTGTCACTGTGCAACCATTTAATCTTACAAATGAGGACCCTAAACCTTACAGGGCTGGCAGAGCTGGGATTCAAGCTTGAATCAGGTGGGTTGGCATCCTACCCAAAAAGATTTTTTAGCAATTGTGCTTTATGTATAACATAAACAATAGGTCATCAGATTATTAAAAATTCCAGATAGTAAAAGAGGCCTTGGAAGATTTAAGTGATGCCTAACTCTGAAATAATTAGTCATCATTTTATGTAATATATATGGTATCTGTTATGGCAGCTTTTTAAAAAACCTCTACTCATGTCAACGAATACGGCTACCACCATAAACTTAGTTCAAGTTTATAATCAGGTTTTTAAAATTTGTTTATAAACTTAGATTTAAACTTAGTGTATGTCCTACAATCAAACGTCCTGTGTAAAGGTGGCTGTATTATGCTGGTATCATTGAAAATTGGTAGCTTGAAGAATGTCTGCTTTCAGTACACTTCGTGGATGTCCTCTTCTTGATTTTCTTTTTTTTTTTTTCCTTCAGGTTCCATAGTCAGACTTCCACTGACTATGGTTTTCCATTTAAAAGAACAAAAAAAGAACTAGTAGCTAAAATTTGCTATAAAAGACATTTCACCTGCTTTAGTATTGCCTCACCGCCATCTGACTGTATCCCTGCCTTCCCGATTTCTGTGGCTATAGTAGAAATCTTGTGTAGTTTTTGAAGGGTAGAGAACAGATCTGTTTGTAGTTACAATCCAGTGGCATAAGCTGACCTCAGGATATACCAGCTTGCTTTATTAGTGACTTAATTTTCTTACTGTAGTAAATTGGGTGTGATTTTAACTTGTTCATTCTTTGTATATGTATACTTTAAGTATACATATTTTGTATATATATATATTTTAACTTGTAAGTGATCAGACATCTCTATCATCGTCTCTGAATTAAAATTAAAATTGTTTAACTCCTGAATAATTCAACTAATGTTATGCAACTTGGAACATAAGACCAGACACATTACTGAATCTAACATTTCAAATATTTTCTAATGTGCTTTTAACTTTTGCTGGGCACAAATGGAAATTCTCTGCCTCTGTCATAAAAAAAGAGTTTGTTATTGTTTGGTAAGACAGATTAAAACACAGCTGGGAATGAAGTAGTTAGCCCAGTCTCAAAGACATTAGCCTCCCTCTGTTTATTTCCTGCCGTTTGTATTCCTAGAAGCAAACAGCTGTGCATTCCATTTTATTCTTTATTCCTTTACTTAAAATCTGGATCCCAAAAGAAGTAAATTGGGCATTTAGGCTTAGAAAAGTTGCCTTATCTTTAATTTTTATTGCCCTTTTCAGTTGAAACAATGATGTATTCATAATCTTAAATATTTTTAAAAATAGTTACCCACAATCTCACCATCAAACATTTTCATATAGTTTACCCGTAATATAGATACCATTCAGTAGTCTGCTTTTCTCAGTAGATGATTGCTGTAACATTTTCTTACACATCTATAGACTCATAATATTAACCTCTGCTATTCTGTTTTTCTGTTTATTCTGTTATTAAACGTTTCATTTAAAATTGTGTACAGTTCACTTAGTTTCAAAATAATATTACTTTCAGTGATGAACAACATACATTTTAAACTTTAAAATGTCTTTTCTAGACTGACTAAATGTTTAAATTCTCTTAAAGCCATTTATGCTATACAAATTAGCATAGGTGTGCAGGTTTCAGTTCAAAGAATGTCAGGTATAGGTAAGTAAAAACTTTAATTTGACCAATTGAAATAAATACTTAAAGTATTTGAAGCCCTTCTTAAAGATAGGCAAGGCCTTTAGGAATGCATGAGTGAATTCATTTTTTATGTATATACAGGAATACATGATCATACATAATTATGTATAATTGGCAACAGTAAGCTGTTGATTATAGTAAGCTGGTGTGGGTCCTTCATATGTCAATTTGTGGATGGTGGAATTAAGACGATCTTGTGGTAGAGCATAGTTGGCTTCTGTGATTTATTTGTTGATTGGACCCCCATATAGCTCTCATTTTAGTTAACATCTTGTTATTTATCTGTCATCCGTGGACTGACTTTTACACTGTTAAATCTATTTTTTAGTATGTATTAAGTAAATAACTTTGTGTTTTAGTTTTTTCTTTTATTTCTCTTAAAATTATTTATTATGACGTGTATTCATAGAATTCTAGTGTTCTTATTTTTAAGATAAAGTTCATATTATTGAACACTGACAGTCATTTCATCCCATTCCTGTCATTTTCTTCATCATCATCATCTGTCTTACAGTATGAAATTATACCTTGGGTCATAAATTACTCCTTTCATTCTTTTTAAACCAAAAACTTTTTAATCTTAAGTTGTTATATTGCAACCAAATGGGACATAATAACAATATACTCCGTGAAAAAAAAAAATGTTTTTTCTGAATATAAAGAAATGTATGCTTCTATTGGGAAGTATAGAATATCACACCAAAAAATATTAATACCTGTACTCTGCCACTGTATATGTAACTACCGACACGTATTCTTTCAGTTTCCTTCCTATACATTTATATAATAAGAGAATTGGGATTATAGTACACACATTCATAATTTGATTCACTTAATGTATCTTGAGTATTACCTATTAAATATTGTTGTACATCTTTTTAGTAATTATTAGAAAAACTATACATATCGATGGTAATTCCTCTGCCTTTTCAGCCTTCTTTTGTCAACTACTGATGAAACTTTTTTATGTAATAATAAACAGTGCTGTGTCAATGTGTGAGTTTTAGATTTTTGACATTTTAATATAAATTTTAATTTGTAGGGGTGTAGAGGCTTACAATCTCAATATTGTCCTAAGAATATTTGTTACTCAAGGATTTTATGGATAAATATGGAAATAGAATCGATAATAACAGTATTAGTAATAGGAAAACTTTAAATTTGTAAAACAAAAGAGTAGGGTTTTGTTTTCATTTAAATCAAAGGATTTATTATAGAAACACTAGTCTTTTAGTCTTTTGTTGAAATGTTCAACACTGTTTTGTTTTGTAAATCTGTTTGAGTTTTTAGAAGTTCATGTCCCTTTTTAGTAGAGCTGTATTAATATTTTAAGTTAGAAATATTCAGATCATTCTCTGAATAAAGGGATTAGGACAATTCTCTGAAGAAAGGGAGTAGGAAAACTATGTATTTTTGTTTTTTCCCCACTCTTTACTTCCATTATTTTAAAGGAAGAGAAAATGAAATGTGCCAATTGCCCTCACTTGCGCTCCCAAGTGATTGTTCTCCCTCCCCCCAAACCCCCCCAGCTTATTTGAGTTAATCATTGGTTCTTCGCTGGAAAAACACTTTAGTGAATGTCATAAAACTTCCATCTGAATTGAACAAAATACATTCTCTAAAAATATTAATACCTAATTTGTAAGAAAACCCTTTGTGTATTAAGAACTAACAGATTTACCAGTTAGCTGCTTATTAAACTGCACAATCAGCACCCCTCTCCCGTTCCAATTCCGTGTCTCCACCACCCTCATTTTTGTGGGCATCCCCACAGAATTCCATTATAATTCACAGCTTCTCAGGTGATCCCAGTGTGCAGCCAACCAAGGGTGAGAACCACCGTTTTAAACTGATTTAATGATAACATTTTGCTCAAAGTAAAAACCAAATGTCTATAGATTAAAAGTAGGACTTTCACTTTCTAAAGTGTGTTGGCCGTTCTTGCTCCCTAGGATTAGCAGAGATTGAGATACTGATAGATTGAGAAGATACCAGAAAAACCATTTCTAGGAGCAAAAACTTTTTGGTGTTGAAAGAAGGTTTACTGTAACATATGTGTTCTGGGAAATTAACCAAGATTGAGTATATGGATGCCAACTTCAAAACAGAACTGAGAATGTTCTTTCCTTCAGGGGAAAGAAGGATAATCTTGATTATATTCAAATTAGATGTTTCCTTTTAAAGCGGGTATCTGCAGTAACTGTAATTTGATATGATATATCTAAATTCTATTGGTGACGAATCAGAGGTACCACTAATACAAGTGTGGCTTGTTGCATGCATCCATAATGGAAGGAAATGCTAAATTTTAGTTAGAGAATAGTCAAGATAAAGGAAAATTTATTTTCTACCCAACTTAGTGTGTTTTCTGAATTCATCTCTAGACCCCTTTGATTCCTCTGGATTCCATGGAATACTAGGTTTATATATGTTAGGGTCTGTCTTCATCTAAAAATTATTTATTTCAGTGGATAGTAGAGATAACACTGAAATAATGTGCCTTCCCCCAATGAAATATACATGTAAACATAGGAGGCAGGCAAAGATTGTCATATGTATTAAATTATTAAGAATTTTTAGGGTTCAATCAAGCTGTTTTGCACATCGACAAATATTTATTGGGCGTTTTTAATGCTAGGTACTGATCTGGCTAATTTTACATACATTATCTAATTTTAGATATTCTCTATTTTATGGGTAGCATTTACTTTATACCCTTTAAAAAAGACATGTGAAATGGTTGACAAATTAAAGCACAATGAAAATAAGATATAAATGAAATTGGAAGTAAGTTAGCTTTAAAAAAAAAAAAAAAAAGGCAGAGAGCCTGTTGTCTGCTACCGGGACAGGCCATCTTTCTTTTTAATGAACTTCAGCAACTTTACTGAACAAAGATAACCTAATGAACATTAAATTGATATCGAACAAGTCATTCAATCTCCCTGCCTCTCAGTTTCCTCATGGACTGTGACAGCTAAGTGCCCTGCCTGCCTAAGAGCGTTGTTGTCAGGACTAATGAGACCAAGAAAGCAAAGTGGTATCATTATGAGCGGCGATGGTGGTGGTAGAAAGTAACTCACAATATTTAAAGTGTGTGAGGTGTGGCTAACACAACTAAATCTAAGACAGAATTTTACAGTAGGCTAGGACTCTAGACTCATCTAGTGTCTTCATTTTATGCAGAGAAAAAAAACCTAATTTTTTTTAGTGCTTTTTAAGTGTCAAGAAGCATTGCTGGCTCTTTTTATATGTTGTCTCCTTTAATACTTAAAATAATTTGACAAAGGTAGGTATCGTAAATTCTCCCTTCCCCCTTTTAAGCAGATGAGAAACTTAAGACACAAAAAAGTAGCCAGTTCAACATCATGGCTAGTTAACCAGGATCCAGAATTTGAATTCACTTTCATTTGATATTTTCTGCCATACTGTGGAGGCCTTGAGAGTCTGTTTTGTCTGAGATGAAGGTTATGTACCTTCAAATGTTATCCCTGCTGTCCATCACTGATAAGTTTCAGTGTCCTGGAAAACTATGTTTAACTTCTTGTTTGTGATTTTATTACTAGTGTTTCAGTGTGGGCTTCCTATCTATCTCCTCTTTTCCTGTTCTCTTGGGAAAAATAAAATAACTCATTTGGGGCCGTTACAAGTTTCTAATTTCCAGATTACACCTGAGTCCTCAGTAAACACTCAGTGGCTCTTTGAATGGCCCCTAACCCCCTAACCACCTCTGTAGAAGTTATACAACCACATCCTTCTCTCTCAATAGAGAAAAGTTGGCTGACAAGAATGTTCTTTCTCCAAATTTTTCCTTCTACCAACCAAACTCAGAATTTTCTTCCATTTTTACTTCCATTCTTTCTGTTTGAAGGGGTAACCATTATTCTCTCTCCAGAAATTCTTCTTCCCCTTTTGCTATTGATTTCCACCCCCTGACCAAGGCTCTTTAGGATGTTACTTGGGTAACACTCTTTTCACTTTATTTCTTCAAATCAGAAAACTTGCTTAAGCCACCCCCTTTCTGAAAAGGCTTCTTTTAACTTGCCCTCATTCTTGATATTTTCCCCACTTCTTGCTCTCCATATTTTAATTAATTTATTTATTTTGAGATGGAGTCTGTCTCTGTAGCCCAGAGTGGAGTGCAGTGGTGCGAACTCTGCTCGCTGCAACCTCTGCCTCCCGGGTTCAAGCGATTCTCCTGCCTCAGCCTCCCGAGTAGCTGGGATTATAGGCGTATGTCACCACGCCTGGCTAATTTTTGTATTTTTTGTAGAGACGGAGTTTCACCACGTTGGCCAAACTGGTCTCAAACTCCTGACCTCAAGTGATCCACTCGCCTCAGCTTCTCAAAGTGCTGGGATTACAGGCGTGAGCCACTGCTCCTGGCCTTTCCAGATAATTTTTTTTAATAGCCAGATTCATTGACATCTTTTGAATGTGACTATTATGTTAATCTTTCTTTCTTGGCACCATTGCCCACCCTTTAAAATCCCCTTCTTTACCTGACTCAGCACTGCTCTCAGTGGAATCTCTCTATGCTTCTCTGAGGACAACTCATTCTTGTCCCTTGGCTCATCTTCTACGTTAAATGCTGGTGGCCTTGCTTGCTTATATCCTTGAGGTGTGCTTATTGTCGATATCTGTTCTCCCTGAGTGACCTTGTTCTCTCAATATATATCATCCACAGCCACAGTTGATACCTCCTAAAGTTTTATCTCTGGCTGTCTTCTTTCCCCAGCTTCAAACCCTATTTTCTATTTCGTTTTTTTGAGATGGAGTGTCGCTCTATTGGCAGGCTGGAGTGCAGTGGCGCAATCTCGGCTCACTGCAACTTCTGCCTTCCAAATTCAAGCAATTCTTCTGCCTCAGCCTCCCTAGTAGCTGGGACTACAGGTGCACGCCACCACGCCCAGCTAATTTTTGTATTTTTTTTTAGTAGAGACAGGGTTTCACCATGTTGGCCAGGATGGTCTCAATCTCTTGACCTTGTGATCTGCCTGCCTCAGCCTCCCAAAGTGCTGAGATTACAGGGTGAGCCACGCGTCCGGCCCCTTTTTTCCATTTCTACCTGCGGATATCACAGACTTATCAGTTGAAGATATTCCAAAGTAAACACAGTCTTTCTCCCTGCCCTTTTGCCCCGCCTCAACTCCTCCATTTCCCTTCTGTTTTTTTCTCCTCAAAAGCAACCAACCAACTAACCTCAACAAAGCTCACCAAACCAACTAACCTCCCCAAAATAAAACAGCGATAGCAAAAATACCCTGCTCTGTCCTTCATGAAGACTACAGTCTTTGGGACACTCACCCACTCAAATTATGTAGAAGACCTTAAGAGTCAAGAGATTTGGAGCTGCTGAAAATTTCTTTTCTTGATGGGGTGGAGATGGCGATCTCACCAGTGGATACATTGCAGGTCTTCAAAGAAGTGCTACATGATGTTTGATTTTCCAGTTTAGTAGTCTATGTAAGAAACACACACTGTCTGTCTCATGATCACAGCACTATTTATGTCAGGCTTACACACACATGCATCATTGCACCTGATACATGCCTGATGCTCAGTAAACATTTGTTGTTTTATTTAGAAACCGAGGATATGAGTACTTCACCTCTTTTCTGTGTACTCTAGTTTTGTTTTGTTTTGTTTAATTTATAAATTATATTTTGGATCAAAAGAATCTTATTTCTGGACAGGAACTTTTTATGTTACAGCATCCTAGACATCATTTTACAGGTTTTTAGAGAGTGTTTATTTAATCAGTTTTACATTGGCAGTGATAGGCTCTTGGACATTCAGAGGTGAGGGCTGAAGTACAGAAAAGAGTTAAACTAGAAACCTGTAATACCTGTTCAACCTGTGCTTTAACCAAGACTGGGAAGTTTCTCTGTAGGATTCACTTGGGGGAACTTCCTACACTTAGTAGTTTGTACTGTCATTTATGCTCTAAAACCTCTGTATTTTGGTCGTACTATTCAAATGGCCAGACCCCTTTGGGGGTACAGTTTCATCATAGTTATACAGTGAGCAAATTTGAAGAAGGTTCACAAAAGGGAAAGTACAGTACATCCTCACTTAATGTTGTCAGTAGGTTCTTTGAAACTTAAAGCAAAAGGACATTCAGCAAGTCCTTGAACCTTGTTTTCCTCCTTGTCATTTTGTGACAAGGTAGATTTAAAAAAGTGATTTTATTGTACTTCATTTCATTTTATAGATGGCAACTGAGGCAAAAAGAAGGCAGTCACTGCCCAAGGTCAGACCGGCAGTAAGTGGTAGAGTTGGGATCTGGCTCCCAATCCCGGTTCTTCAGCTACATTATGCTGCCTCTCATAATGTTCTTTTTTTCAATAAACTGTGTGTGGGCTTCTAAAATAGTAACAGTTCTTTATATAAAAGGGGAAAAAAAAGTCTTAAATTAGAGCAGGGTTGGAGAAAGTTCAGCTTAAACTTAACACTTGACTGAATTTTATCTGCCTTATTCCATGTAATATTGACCTCATCGAAACATATTGTAGTTATTTAAGCATGTCATGGTTCTAAATGTCTTGCATCTAATGTTACCTAACAAAATGGCAAAAGGTAACAGTGTTACCTCATTATCCCTGCTTTTGCCTTTTTTTTTTTTGAGTGTCTGTGGCTGTCTTTTCCTAAAGGTTCTGTGTGCCGGTACTCATCTTTCACACGTTATTGATTATCACGCCTAAGTGATCTGCCACATCCCAAATTTGTCCTTTCATACCTTACCTGACTAGTGGCTGTGATCCAGGAACTTTTCTCCCTGGCACCTATGCAAAGATCGGTGGCTGCCAGCTCTAAGTTCCGGATCATGATTTCTCTACTCTCTGCGATTTACTAGTTAAGCATCAACCTTCCATGTTTGTAACTATAATAATGTAGATAATGATAAACTGAACTTTAAAGACCTTATGTATTTATCTTTTCCCCCCTTCTCTTTGAAAGTAGTAATGACCATGGCAGCATGAATTTATTTTTTCCTAACTATGTGAATCATCTGACCTTTGATTTGTCAATCTTTGTGACTCCTATTAATGTATAGTCCACCTTATATTTGTTTAAGTTATCAAATTTTCCAAATTAGCCATTGGTTTTAAAACTACTAAGTATTATCTTTCTGCTACCAAAAACATAAAAAATTAAAGAAGTCACTAAGCATATATTCATCAAGACAGATGATAACTACTCCCTGTAGACTTAACACTTCATTAGCAAACTAAAACTCTTCACACACCCATGCCCCACCTTTCCCACCTCATTATTTACCTGTTGTGTCTGTTAAGGATTGTTTGCCTTTTTGCAATCCATACTTTATATAGATAAGTGATGAAAGCAATCTCCAGAGTAACCTTGGAGCAGTAATCTGATCTCAGATTGTTCTGGGAGCTAAGAAGAATAGAGCCAGAGAGCTAAAAAGAATGTCAGTTTCAAAAGGGATACTGAACATAGCCTACTTATATGATATATAAAAGTGACATCAGATGCAATTGCTTATTTGGTTTAGGAACCTATGCAGAAAGAAGCCTTGATTGTAATGTGGGCATCATACTTGCTAACAGCACTCTGCAAGTCTTCTGAGGCTTAATTTTTTTTTTTTTTTTTTGCTTCGGAAGCATGGTTGTCGATAGAGCTGGGATAATTTTGTGTGTGCGTGATTCTTAGGCTGACAGCTTTCAGGTTTTGAAATCCTATCTCTTCTCTATTGGTTTGACCTGTGTTGTCCGCATTTTTTTTCATCTCATTTATTTCATTAATTTCCTTCACTCTACCCAAAGATGATTATTTGGCCTCTACTTTGCACTAGGTGGTGTGTTCTTTCCTGGGCTTTCCTGTTGTGAGTGAACATAGACATGGTCGTTGTACTTATGGAGTCTTCACTTTAGTGGGACAGGTAGTCATTAAACAACTGTCATATAAATAAACATAAAATTACAACTATGATAAGCTTGGTGAAGGAGAAGAATGCAGTGTTATAAGATGTCTGCAGGAAGTTGACTACATTGAGATCCAGAGGATAAACAGGAATTTTGTAGGCAAAAAAGGAAAGATAGGTCATTCCAAGCATACAATAGTTTGCCAAAAATCCTCTGGAGGGAGGAAGCATGGTGGGCTCGAGGAACTCAAATGTGTGTCTGCAGTGCATAGGACTGAGAAGTCTGGGCAGGTTGAGGCAAGTGGTACGGGGTCATACCAAGCAGGACCATGAAGACGACCATGTTAAAGATTTTCTTTCATGTTTATCATAAGAGCAGAAGGTTGCCCAGCATCATACTTCTGTTTTGGAAAGCTCACCCTGTGAGAAGAGATTAGAAGCCTGAATGGATATAGGAAAGTCAGTTAGGACGTTCTTACAAATATCATTTAAATCAATTTTCAGTTAGAAATTGGTGCCCAGATTTCACTATCTTTGTGCTTTGTATTTGGGTTTTGCGTGGTGGAGGCTCATCTTTCCATTTGCCTTGCAAAGAACCATGAAATCTACTTGGAAGTAAGTGAAGGTAAAAGTTACCTGAGACCCCTAGCTGTCTTGCCCCTGGTCTCAGATGATCGACTGTCATTCTTCAAGAATAAGCTTAGGTGAATTGAGGTTACATGTGCCATCTTGATTTCTGATTATTTTGGGGCTTTCACTTCTGTTAGATATGGTGGTAGTGGTGGTAGCAGCAGCAGCAGAAGTGGTCATTGTAGTCATAGTAGCAGATGCACACTTATGTCAGACACCATCCTGGGTACTCTCCATATATACATTCATTGATTTCTCATACAGTCTTATGATCTGTTGGAACTTATATTTCCTCTACTTAAGATGAGGATGAAACCTAGACAGATTTATGAAATTGCAGAGTGGCCAGGCATGGTGGCTCATGCCTGTACTCCCAGCACTTTGGGAGGCTAAGGTGGGTGGATCACTTGAGGCAAGGAGTTGGAGACCAACCTGGCTAACATGACGAAACTCCATCTTTACTAAAAATACAAAAAAGTTAGCCAGGCATGGTGGCATACACGTGTAATCCCAGCTACTCGGGAGCGTGAGGCATGAGAATCGTTTGAACCCGGGAGGTGGAAGTTGCAGTGATCAGATATCGTACCACTGCACTACAGCCTGGGTGACAGAGCGAGATCCTATCTCCAAAAAAGAAAGAAAGAAAGAAAGAAATTGCAAAGCACAGGTTGAACTCAGACAGTTTACTTCTACTATGAAAGCCTGTAACCATTCCTATAAGTGGTGAAAGGTCGAAAATGGTTAGAGAGTTTAGATAGAACCCAAGGTCAACACTGCACAATAAGTTACAGAGGCAGGATTCTAGCCCAAGACTCCTGAGCCCAAGCTGTATTTCTAGGTGAATTACAGATATCAAGAGACTAATTTACTTTAGTTAAAGAAGGTCGAGTTGCAAATGTCTACAACTGACTTACTTTACAGAGTGTTAGCCCATTTTCTAGACATTACTTTGCGTAACCAAGATCACATTTTATATGTAACCTTGAAATCATAATATTCCATTTTAGAGTTACACTGTAATTGACTAAACTTCTTTTAATTTTACGTAAGAAAATATTGTATGTTATGAGAGTAATGAAGAGTGTATGGTGCTTACCCACCAGAATGGCTACAATAAAGAAGACAGAAAATATGAACTGTTAACAAGGATGTAGAGCAGAGCAGCTAGAATTCTCATACACTGCTAGTAGAAGTGGAAATTGGTACTAGCACTTTGAGATACTGTTTGGTAGTATCTCCTAAAACTGAACATATGTATATGTATATCCTACGACTCAGTAATTCCTCTCTCAAGTAAGTACCTAACAGAAATACATATTTTTATTTACTGAAAGACATGTACAAGACTGTTCATGGTAGTTATATTAATAATAGGAAAACAATTGTAAACTACCCAAATTCCTGTAAGTAGTAGATAAATTGTAGTATATTCACACAATGAAATACTTTTTAACAGTGAGAAATAAACAATCTACAACTGCATTTAACAGTGTGGTTAAGTATCATAAACAGGTTTTGATGCATATATCTTCACATCTTTTAAGATATTTTTATACACTTACAGATTTCTTTAAAAAGTAAAACTGCTTCCTGGTGTGTGCCTGTAGTCCCAGCTACTTGGGAGGCTGAGGCAGGAGAATTGATTAAACCCAGGAGGTGGAGGTTGCAGTGAGCCGAGATCGCGCCCCTGCACTCTAGCCTGGCGACAGAGCGAGACTCCATCTCAAGAAAACAAAAAAAGTAAAACTGCTGGTATCCTACTATATTATATTAGTTAGGGTAGGCCAAGTTACTGAATATAAGCCCAATATGTAATGGCAGAAACACAACAGAAGTTTATTTTTCACTCATGTAACAGTCCAGGATAGATATTCCAGGCTGGGCCTAGATTGGAGAGCTGTTTCTATTCCATGCAGTCTTTCAGGAACTTGGGACATTATCTCCATTAGCAGTCTTCAAAATGTAACTCACTTTCTGCTCATATTGTATTGCAAAGAACATAATCACATGGCCACATCATACTATGTGACTATGTGAGGGGAGGGGTTGGGGTTGGAAATACAGTCTACCTGTGTGCTCAGGAAGAACATACTTTGTTAGGCAGTAGTCTTTGGCATACACATTATTTTTGCTATTTTGTTATCTGTTTCTTTCTCACACATGTTAGTGCATTGTGACTGTCTTTTCACATCAGTGAATATAAATCTCATTACTGTTTTTAGTGGCAGTAGATTATTTCATCGAACAGATGAGATGGAATATAATTGAATGCGCTCGTGCTGGTGGCTTGTTTGTTTGGATTTTTGTTACTAACAGTACGGCAGTGAACATCCTTGATAAGAAAACTGCTTTTTTTAGGGTAAATTATTAGAAGTACAATTGATGAGTCAAAAGGTTTGCCCATTTTTAAGGTTTTGATACATTTTCCAAATTAGTCTCCAGATAAATCTTCAGTATTCATTTTTGTTTGGCATGTTAGTCATTTTAAAAATTGATTTTAAGTAAGGCATTTCATTTGTATTTTGGCTGTCATTTCTTTATTCCCATAAAAGTTTTTTTTTTGACGTAGTCAGATCTTTTAACTCTTCGTTTTTTGGTTTCTGCCTTCAGTGTCATATTTGGATTTACCCTTAGATTATAAAATAGCTGTTTTCCTTCTCTCTGTTTTTATTTTTTATATTTAGATTTCTAGTCCCTCTGGAAATAATTTTGCATACAGAATCTAACTTTATTTTTTGCTAAATGGTTGGTTAGTTGTCCCAGTAGCATTAGTTTTTAAAATACATATATACACCCACCCAACACACACATATATACTCACACGCACATATACATACACACAGAGAGAATTGTATGAACATATGTGAAATGATTCAGAACTGTTTTTATCCTTATAATTAGTGATTAGAGTATAATAAGGTAGAAAGTAACAGCTACTGGGTCATTTGAAGCAGAGAATCTAATTTGCATGAAGCTCTGTTTGGCTGCTATTTCATGTACTCTTTGTACAGTCTCACACTGAGAAGAGTATACCTGCCAGTGTGAGTGAGTGCTGGCTAAAGCTAAAACAGATTCTTTTAATGGAAATTGAGATCATGACAACTTCAAGGATTGTGTTTTTCTGATGTGTTGTGTATCATTTTAATTTATTTAACATGTGTGACTTTTAAACTATTGAAAATAACCAAAGTCCTTAATCCTGGCTAGACATTTTATTAACAGAAATCTCTCCTTCAGTTTCTGTAACATGCATTGAGCAAGTCTGTGTATGTGTAGCAATTGTAAGGACTGTGAAAGAAAAAGGAGCAAACTTCTTTTGCTTGCTTGCTATGCTTTGCTTGATCAGCAGCCATGCTCAGGTTTGGTGAACAACAGAAAGAAAAACAAAACTTGGGTGCTGGACTGGTACCCAAGGATCCCATGGAACCCCCTTCTGTCCTCCCAGGCTTACAGTGTGTATTTGTTAAAGTTCCTTTGGTCACAAAGAAACTAAGCCCTAACTTCATCAAAGTAAGCCATTTATTAAATCAGTTATTGGAAGGATTATTGGAAAGTTTGCAGTCTTTAAGGAATTGCTGCTCAGCTAAATTTTGGGGTAGGGCAGAGATCTGGGGCCTTGAGCAGTGAGAGCTTCTGTACTCTCTAGCGTGCTGCTGTTACAAGACAGCTCTGACCATTTCTTCAGTCACATTCCAGTTCCCAAGAGAGATCATCTGATTTGCTTCATGTATAGGAGGATAGCGCCATATTTAGTAAATTGAATCATATTAATTTGCTAGTTTTGGACTGTTTTAGACCCCACAAAAACATCAATTTCTCATGCTTCAACCTAATAGCATAGGCATAGTTTGTTGGGACTCTGATATGAGGTCATGCAATGAGTTAAGAGAATTGCGAGGTGGTAAACCTCCCCAGTTCATGTCTAGTACATGTTTCTTTGATCTTCTTGACTCTACAGATCTCAGTTTTCTCATATGCCTTTACATTTTGCTACACACCCCCCAGAAACCCCCAACTCTGGATCAGACTCCCTATCCAGGGAAGCTGAATGCTGCTGGGGAAAGTGACACACCACTTGGTATTTCCCTCTTCTGCTTGTCATTGGATGGCTGGAAGTTTTTGTAGTTCCCTCAGCCTTCCATAAGGCACCCCGGTAGTATGTGAATCAGTCTAGTTTCTGTCGGTTGATAATTCCATATTTAATCACTGGCTGCGTTACTGTTCTAGTCTGAAAGTATGATATATATATCGGTTAGTGGGGAGACTAAAACTACTTCATACTGGTTTGTTCCTATCCCCATCCTGTCCCCAGAAGGAGTTCTTGATTACTTTCAAAACATAGATTTCAAGTCATAAAGCCGTGGGTTTTAAATAGAGATAAACTTCAGCTTGGCTTTAAGATCTAAGCTATTCTTAGATAATCAGAAGGAACCACCTTCTGGCTGCCATTTTGCTGTATTTTTTGGGGGGTATTCTCTTTGGTGTACTTTACAGTTTTTGAGATTCTATTGAAATTCTGTATTTGGATTCAGTTGGTGGAATAAATATAATAGACTATAAATATGCTATAAATAGGCTATTCTAATACAAAATAAAGCTTCAGAGTTTGTATAACCAAAGTGAATTATATCTTATTTATGCTACAGATGAAACAAATCATTCGTGGCCAATACATTTGTGGAAACCACAAGACCCCAAGCTGAAGGCAGTTTATTGCAGTGATTTTAAAAAAACAAACAAACAAAAACCAACTCTAGCAGTTACTTGGGAGTAGGAGAAATAAATTTGATACGATTAACAGTATTTTTGCCTGTGTTTGAATATTAAATTCACTTAAAATTCTGCACCTTCCCATGCATTCCCCCCTCCCATATATACACCCGCAACACATGTATACATTCTGATTTTCGTAATACTTTACTACAAATAATAGTAATAAGAAAGGGCCCTTCAGGCTGGGCGTGGTGGCTCACACCTGTAATCCCAGCACTTTGGGAGGCTGGGGCAGGCGGATCACCTGAGGTCAGGAGTTCAAGACCAGCCTAACCAACATGGAGAAACCCCGTCTCTACTGAAAATACAAAATTAGACAGGTGTGGTGGTGCAGGCCTGTAATCCCAGCTACTCAGGAGGCTGAAGCAAGAGAATTGCTTGAACCTGGGAGGCAGAGGTTGCGGTGAGCTGAGATCATACCATCGCACTCCTGGGTGACAAGAGTGAAACTCTGTCTCAAAAAAAAGAAAAAGAAAGGGCTCTTCAAATGAGTGTAGTAGTAATGGATAATACTGAGTTATAAGATTCCAAGAATGTGTTATAGTGGAAACACAGTAAAAGATAAATGAATAATGGTGAAATAATGAGTCAATATGCTAGAGGTAACTGGGTAAAGTGAAAAGAACTGGGCATTGGAATCAGCCAGGCTTAGCTTTGAATTCCAGCCCTCTTGGAGTTTCTGTCTCTTTTTCTGTAAAGTGAGCTTAATCAGCCACCATACAGAATTAGAGTGATACTCTTTAAGCTACTGGCACATGATGGATATTCAAATAATTTATCAAAGAAAACAAATTACTGATTTATTTTATTCTGTTTGTAGTCCTAGAAAACAAGTGGCATGTTTTCCTTATTTTTACCCTTAAAGAAAAATGGAAAAATCAGCAGTTGGCTTAGCAGCTTTACTAATATTATAGTTAGTGTAGACCCAGCTGGCTAACTTAAGGAACAATGTTGAATTTTAATCCTTGAATTTAAGTAAAGGTCTGTTAATTGCTATTTAAAAGTTATCAAGTTAAAAAAAAGAAAAAAAAGTTGTAAACTAAAGCCAACACAGATAAATTAAGTTAGTGTTGCTTGCCTAGGTGGCTTCCGCTGACGGTGAAAGGAGTCTGAGCCCTTTCTCCCTGCCTAGTACTGGCAGAGCCTCCAGCATCTTCTGCTCTTCACTTCTAGGACAGTGCTAAGTTGGCTCTGCCCACCAGTGGTAGGCTTATTTCTAACATTGCCTCCTGACACACTGATTGAAAGATCCACCAGTGATTTAATACCATCTTGTCTATGAGAACAAGCTGCCACATTAAATGCACACATTGAATCTAAAATGAGCCAAATTTCATACACATTTAAAATGTTAAACAAAATACATATATTCAGGAAATATGTGATTGGAAGAACTCATACAAGTCTTTTTAGACCTTGTGTGTGTTGATTCAATTAAGGTCTTCCTAAACCTTGTCTTCCTTCTTTATCCTGCAAACCATCAGTGGCTTCTGGGAAATGGCCTGGGTAGAAACCAGGTCAAAATTTATTTGGGCCACAGTCTCTTAGACTTGGATTGAGCATCTTTCTGGGCCATTACTGATAACCTGCAGTTTTTTCTCATCTACTTTGTGTAACTTTTCTCCAATGTTTTTTTGTAAACGGTTTCTATCGTTTTCTTCTCATTCCCAACTAAATTGTGTGCACTAAGAAATGAATGTTAATCACTATTTGTAGAGAAAAGGCAATATATAAGAGAAACAAATTTGTATTTAGTCAGTACTTAATATCTGTTGTTAATTATGTGCAGTCTAACTGTCCTAGGGCTGCCTGGTAACCTCTAGCCCTGAGTTAACCATTTTTAGGAATCAGCCTACATATAAACCAGGAAATAAGGTGTTAAACCAGATCGGGTAGAAACCCCAATCCCAGTATCAGGAAATGCTTCTCTTACCTCTTTTCATTCGTTGATAAAATCAAAATGTCTGGCCTTTGCTGTATGACTAAAAATATGTGGATCACTTATATGGAATTTTTTTTTTCTTTGAGTTAAAAAGCCTTGTACAGTAACTATACTTGAGTATTGACGTTTCTGCAGATATTTTGTGTATAAATAATAAGAATTGAAAGTGTAGGAATGGGTGAGGTGAAAACTTTTAATTGTACGAGGGAGACTTGTAGTGTAATAATTCAGAAGACTTTTTTTTTTTTTTGAGACAGAGTCTCCCTCTGTTGCCCAGGCTGGAGTGCAGTGGTGCCATTTCTACTCCTGCAACCTCCGCCTCCCGGGTTTAAGCGATACTCCTGCATCTGGAGGAACTGGGATTACAGGTGCCCGCCAGCACACCCAACTAATTTTTGTATTTTTAGTAGAGATGAGGTTTCACCATGTTGACCAGGAGAGTCTTGATCTCTTGACCTCGTGATCCCCCCACCTCGGCCTCCCAAAGTGCTGGGATTACAGGCATGAACTACTGCACCCAGCCCCTCTAATAATTTTATAGTTAACTGACTTATCATTCTTCATTTCTGGAGATGACATACTTCTTTGAAACTTGCTGTCTTTTCTTACATACTTTGGTTCAAAGTAAGCATCCCACCTGGCTGAGAGGGCAGGGTAGTTGAATTACTTGAGAGGATGACTGTGCCACAGCCCTTACATTTATTAAACTACAGTTGTAACACTCTTGTTTATAGTTGTAGTCTGTTACCATTGTGTCTTTTGGTGTTTGACTAATAAGACAATTGCAAGAAGTTTATAAAATCTTTAATCAAGTGAAAACTTTTCTGCAGTTTTATATGTAAAATGAGAATAGTAATTAATTGTGATAGAGATATTTCTCCTTGCTTTTTCCCATCCCTTACTTCAGAGAAAAACCCCAGACGACTTGACTTATAGAGGGGCATCTAGCGAGCGACTACTTTATTAATAGCTTGAGGATTGCGATGTCCAGTTATTCCCGAAAAGACTGTGATTGTTAAGAAGAAATCAATTGAGAGAGGGAGTGAGCATTTACATTCTGTGACAAGACTTTGATGAAAGGACTGAGGAAGATGAAGATAATTCGTTTCTTCATCTGCCTCTGGGAAGATTTTAATGTTTCTTTTAATATAAAAATGAAGAGACATTCATACCCTGTAAAAAATAGCTACCTGTAAATATAAATTTACCAAGCTTAAGAAAGCTTGATTTAGCTATTCTAAAATTTATGTGAATTTATTTATATTGATATACAATTTTAATTTTTTTTTTTTTTTTTTTGAGAGGGATTTTGCTTTGTTGCCCAGGCTGGGGTGCAGTGGCCGTACCTCGGCAGAGACGGGGATTTTACCATATTGGCCAGGCTGGTCTTGAACTCCTGACCTCAAATAATCAGCCCACCTTAGCCTCCCAGAATGCTGGAATTATAGGCATGAGCCACCATGCCTGGCCCTTTAAAATGTTTTAAAATTCTTACAATTTTTGAAAATTCTTGACTCTTGCAATAACAATTAGCTTAAAACACAAACACATTGCACAACTACACAAAAATGTTTTTTTCTTTATATCCTTATTCTATATACTTTTTTATATTAAACTTTTTGGTTAAAAACTAAGGCACAAACACACACATTAGCCTAGACCTACACAGGGTCAGATCATCAGTATCACTGTATTCTACCACCACATCTTGTCCCACTGTAAGATCTTCAGGGGCAGTAACACTCATGGAGCTATCATCTCTTGTGATAACAATGCCTTGCATCGGGAATACATCTGTAAGAACCTGCCTGAGGCTGTTTACAGTTAACATTTTTTTATAAGTAGAAGGAGTACACTCTAAAATAACAATAAAAAGAAAAGTTTGGTAAATACATAAGCCATTAACTGTCATTTATCATTACCCAGTATTAGGTACTATACATAATTGTGTGTGTTATACTTTTATATGATTGGCAGCACAGGAGGTTTGTCTACATCAGCATCACTACAAACAGTTGAGTAATGCATTGTGGTATGATATTATGATGGCTACAACTTAATTAGGTGATAGGAATTTTCCCGCCCCATTATAATCTTAGGGGACTACTGTTAATCTATGCTGTCTGTTGTTGACCAGACTGTCATTATGTGGTTCATGACTATATTTGCAGATCATATATCTGGCAAAGAAATCATATCCAAATAACATAAAGAACTCTCAAAACTCACCAGTAAGAAAACAAACAACCCAGGGGGGTCCAAAGATTTGAGCGGTCTCTTCACCAAGAAGATATACAGGTTTCTAATACATACTTGAAAATCTGCTCAACATCGGTAGTCATTAGGGAAGTGCAAATTAAAATCACAGTTATGTACATTGCATACCTGTTAGAATGGTTCAAAACAAAACAATGGAGACAGCTGTTTGCTTGATTAAGTGCTTATCATTTACCAGGCACAGTTCTCTTATATATACTAACTCATTTGATCTTTGCAGTAACCCTTCAGATAGCACCATCATTATTCTTATTTTCAGATGATACACCTGAAGCACACATAAATCAAATTGGCTATAGTCACATGGCTAGAAAATGGCAAAGCCAGGAAAATACCACAGAATTTCATGAACACTGTATTTATTACTCTGCCATATTCAGGGTGTCCTGTACCTTTGAGGTGTTAAAGTAGTGGTGGTGATCATTCTCCTTGTGTCTCAGGTATGTTTTGCACCTGAGCAGTAGAATGGGAAAAAAGGTTTTTTTTAAAGAAAATTGCTACTGATTTCCCTTTCTTGTATGCGTGTACCCATATACATAAAATTTTGCCATCTGTTTATGAAAAAGTATAGCTTTAATTTCTTTCTGTTGCCAGTTTTTCAATCTCTGCCCATCAGAATAGTAAAGAAAGGATTCTCCAAAAAAACGTGCCCCATTCTTGGAGCCAGACACAGTTGAGGGTGGGGATGAAACCAATGCTAGCTGGGAGCAGTGCTTCCCCCCCGCCCCCCGCCTTACAGTAATGACATGGTGCTAATACTTTTTATTAGCAGTAAGACCTCAAAGATTCTCAAATCACTCACCATTTGAAGCTGTCATTATCCCACGAATCCCCTTTGGCTCCAGGGAACATGACTAAGAGAAGGAATACAGCCTAAGGGATAGCTTGAGGTATCATGTTTGATATCTTGTAATTAACCTTATCATTTAAAAAGGCATCATGTGTTTTTATACTTTAAGCATTTGAATTTGGCCAGGTCTCATGGGGATGATAGTGGTCTAGATATCTAGTTTATGACAGTAATGATAAAAAATTAGGAGCCACTATCAAAAATCAAACATTAGGCTTTAAGTATTGGAATTAGGAGGTTTTTACCTTTCAGGTCTCATAGACTGAAGCTACTGTTGCTATAGCAATGATTTTCCACCTACATATAATTTGTGTTTGAGACCATTTTTTCTTAAACACATTTTTAAAACTATAAAATGAATAAGCGTAGGCATCATAGCACAGAAATAATTCTTCAGATGGGAGAAAAGTGATTTGTTTTTAATAATATCATGAATAGAACTATGAAAACCCAACTACAAATCTAATTTTAAGATATATCTCATTTAATACAAGGATTGAAAAATTAAAACAATGTAAATGCATGTAAGGGGCATGGTATTATTCTGGCAACAAGGAGCTTTTGTTAGCAGTGGGTACTTAAATAGGTTTCGGTTTTTGTTGTTGTTCCTGCTAAACTGCTCTTAAAATGATTGTCACAAAATCACACTGGAGGTGGTAAGTTAATTCTTTGAATATATTCAGTATATGTGTATATTTCCCCAAGTTTTTAATATTCTGAGGACTTAAAAAAGCAAACATGGGTAGTATCATGTTGCTAATCTTGTTATAATATGATTCGAGTTTTATTTTTAACATATATTTAAAAGTTATTATATTATTATTTATTTTTTACTTCATAATAACCAATTATTTCATTTTGTCCTATAGGTGTTTCATGCTCTAAGAAAAGCATTGCGAGCTCTTAGAGTCGTGGGATTTACACTTGGAAGCAGGTTTAGGGACCTTTCTGCCCAACTTTTTCATTTTATTGACTGAGGAGCTGATACTTTGAGGGCTAAGGTGACACCTAGGTTATTCAGCTTATTGTAGCAGAGCTGAGACCAGAATTAGATTTACCCTAGGCCTTTTATTGTTTGCATGATGCGGTGTCTTTGTTAGCCTCTTCCATACTAGAGGGCCACTAGGTTATATTTTTATCTGTATAATAGATTATGTATGTAAACATAAATCTCCATGCAGTCATCTCTGTTGGATTTAGATGAATAAGTTCAAGAATCTAAACAGGCAATTCATACAACACAGGGAAACTATAGCCAGTCTTCAAAACAGTTTTGTAGTGAGAGAAATTTTATTTGCATATGTAACATTTTAAAATAGTTGATTCCCATTAAGAAAATAATGAGCAAGCTAATATGAAATGTGAATAAAAAATGGGAACAGTGAAAGTCAGACAAAAAGAAACATAAATGGCCAGTTTTTTAGAAGTCAACTGGAATGAGGTATCTTATTCCTCTATCAAATTGGCAAAGATTTCAGTGTGGGAATATCCCTGTATTAGTGAAGGCAGAGGGAAATAGTTAACTCTCTTTTACTACTAGTAGGAGTATAAACTGTGAAAATAGTCAAATATAAAATGATCATTCATCAGTTCTATACCTGCAGATTTATCCTTCAAATTTAATAGTATAGTGTTGATATTAGGTTGAACTTTCATTTTGTTTATAAGGATGGCCATTGAAATGTTGTTTATACACAGAACACATACAAAATAGCAAAAATAGAAATTAACCAGACTTTTTTCAGTAGTAAACTAGTTTTATAAATTATGGAACCATAGAATATATGTAGCAATAGATTTGTATGTGTTAACATCTAATATTAAGATGAAAAAGCAAGTTTTAAAGCATGTTATATACTAATAAAATTTTCATTTATTTGTGCCTTTCTATTTAAAAATTCTGGTAGGACAGAAAAGAAAATGTTAGCAATAATTACTTCCATGTTTTATTGGGTTTTGATGTGGATGAAGCAGAAGAGATTTTCTTTTACATTTTAAATCCTTTGTAGTTTGTGGGAAAAAAATTATACATGTGCACTATACACATGTGTTAATTTTGTTAAGAAAATTTGAAACAGTAAAGTGTATATACATTGCTAAAACTCTTTTGCTTAGTAACTGTGACTGAGGAAATCTTTCCCTTTTTTTGAAATAATTTTGAAAGTTTGTTCTTGATTTCTTTATAATTTAATTTCTCTTAAAGAAAACAAACATATTTATTACCAAGAGATTCAATTAAAGTATAGTGGGAGTCAACCAACAAAGTTTTGCAATCAGTAGGATTCTGCTCCAGGTTGTACCCCATACCTCAGTATTCATTCAGAAAGATAGGTTTGCCTAAGAAATATGTATTAAAAGCCATAAGGTAATCCCTTTTGAATTTTGTAATTCTCTTTCTGGGTCTAGATGTTAAAAATATTAAATAAAAAATATTCAAAATAGTGGGAAGTGAATTTAACACAAATGTCTAACAGTTGACTTATTTTATTCAACCATGAGATGACAAGATAGAATGTTACATAGCTTTGGAGGGAGTTCTCCAGACTCTCTCTTCTTTCTCTATTATTTGAAATTAACAAGAAAGTAGATAAATAATTTTTCTTTTTTTTTTTTTAAAGATGGAGCCTCGTTATATGCCCAGGTTGGAGTGCAGTGCTCTTCACAGGCATAATCCCTCTACTGATCAGATCAGCACAGGAGTTTTGACCTGCTCTGTTTCCAGCCTGGGCCAGTTCACCACTCCTTAAGCAGTCTGGTGGTCTCCCGCTCCCAGGAGTTCAGCATGTTGATGCTGAACTTAGTACGGATACGCTATCAGCATAGCACGCTGCAGCCCAGAATTTTTGAACTCAGGCAGTCCTCCAGCTTCAGCTTCCTAAGTAGCTGGGACTATAGGTGTGAGCCACCATGCCTGGTACCCTTTCTCTTCATTAATAGAGAAGACTCGCAAGCGTTGTAAAGGTATTAAGTCTTGTACCAAACTGAAGCGTTCTCATTGATGTAAGCTTAGGTATAGGAAAGAAAACTGAAGAGGAAATCACCTTGTTATTTTGAGACATAGGGTATTTTTTAAACTATATATTTACTTAAATTGACAAATAATAATTGTATATATTTATTATATGCTATATGATGTTTTGAAATGTGTATACACTATGGAATGGCCAGATCAAGCTAATTAGCATATGCATTACCTCACATATTTATCTTTTTCTTTTTCTTTTTCTTTTTTTTTTTTTTTTTTTGAGACGGAGTCTCACTCTGTCACCAGGGTGGAGTGCAGTGACACCGTGTCAGCTCACTGGAACCTCCAACTCCCTGGGTCAAGCGATTCTCCTGCCTCAGCCTCCCAAGTAGCTGGGATTACAGGCATGCACCACCACACCCAGCTAATTTTTGTGTTTTAGTGGAGACGAGGTTTCACCATCTTGGCCAGGATAGTCTCGATCTCCTGTCTTTGTGATCCGCCTGCCTCAGCCTCCCAAAATGCTGGTTGGGATTACAGGCACGAGCCACCATGCAGGGTACATATATTTATCTTTTGTTTTTGTGGTAAGAACACCTAAAATCCCTCTTACCAGTTTTCAAGAATAAAATACATTGTTATTTATGTAGCTTTTAAAAATATTGAACATAGAGATATGTTAATTAATGATGTGTTAAAGAAAAATACAATACAAAATATTACTAGTGATTACACTCTTTTTGAGTGCATAGGACTACCAGACACGTGTGGTAGAAACCAGATTTCATGTATTATCTGTAATCCTCATAACAAAACCTATAAGGAAGATGATATTTCATTTGATAAGGAAACTAAGGACGAGGGAGGCCAAGCAGTTGTTATGTAGACAAGCTTCATTTTTAAAGCATCAAAGCCCTTGGATCAGTTCCCACTGCAACATATCTAATACACCCACAGTACCATGTTGTCCCTCGGAAAGAAGTTTTGTGCTCTTCTTTTGGTAATATTGCTTAAATGATCGTAGTAATTTTAAAGCACACCAGGAGTGGACCTGGAGCCTGTTTGAACTACGGCATGCCCAAGTAGTGGTTTCCTTTACACCTCATTTCCAATTTATAGTTGAGGATAATCAGACCTGTGCTATATATATATTTACTTTGGTAAGTTATAATTTATAGGTGCATTTTTAATTCTAGGGATCAGTAAGAGGTGATTTCCCTACTCAAAAATACTTGATTTGGCTTTCTAGTGGTAGAAATATTTTCTCCCATTATTACCTTTCTGTGATGTAGCCAGTGCTGATGATCAGCTTCTGAGTGACTAATTGGATACCTGTGTGAGTTCACTGTGGAAATATAAGCTCTGGCTTTGAAAGTGAGCATACCGTTCCTTATGGCAGTTGAGGCTGTGATGGTAGCAGCATCATCATCATACTCCTGCACACAGCTTCCACGGCTCCTGGTGTGCCGTGATTAGGTTTCTGGAACCATTGAGCACTCACCCCCACCCACCTTTCAGAAATCTCCTTGGTCTGTTATTCCAGTGTGCTGCCCAAGTATTGTCATTTCCTTTGTGTGCTGTGATGTGAAAAAAATTGAGGATGCATTCACTGGTAGCAAGCCACATATTTATAAATGAGTATGACACAGAAATTAGTTTGATTTTTCTCTTGTACATTACATTTTGTTCAGAATTCATTATTCCCTAGGTAAATGCAGGAGAGATAGCTGAAACATCAAACTGATCCTATCATTAAAGACTGTAGCATATTCTGGGATTATACCAGGATAATTTTATAGAAAATAAAAGAAGTCACAAGTTAGAGAGACAGGTGCAGCATTGCAGCTACACGAAGTGGAGCGTGCAGTTTTCCAAGTAGATAATTTTATTCTTAGTTTTCATGATTGAAGTAATAACATTAATAAAATGAAATAAATTAAAATATGACAGTGTTGGGAAAATATAGAATGAAAATAGTCTATAGCTTTTGGGAACCTGCTTACCTCTTTTTAGTGAGAGATCCAGGATTTTTCTGGTTGATGTAGATCTGTCCTGGGCAGAAAATGGCAAAACTGAGATTCAGCTCATGACTTCATTGCTTTTATTGTGTCCTTAGTCTGCCTTACTGGGTGTTAGTTTCCTTGATCTCTACAGAGGAGTTGTGGGCTATTATGCAGTGATGTTTATGGATTGATTTATTTAAAACAACAACAAAAATAAAAACAAAAAGCCCTCAAAACACAAAGTAGTAGAAGTAGAAATATTTATAGTGGTTGGTGGGGCACTGTTAGATACGTTAGTCTAATTTGTTGAAACCTAGAAATCATGTATGTCCTAGTTGGTTATTGTGCTTGGGATTAGAAACCAAATGCTTAGGGTAAAGGAGGAGAGATTTTGCATTTGTTTTATTTTAATTGCAGATACACATTACGTCTTTTCAGAAATTCCTGAGTCATATTTGATTACATTACATTTTTATGTGAGACATTTAATTCCTTTGCACTGGGAAATTAGTTTTTTAGTTGCAGTTTTTTAAAATGTGAAATTGACTGTTTTATATAACTGTTGTTTAATACTCTTTTTATTCCATTTTTGATCCTATACATTATTGTTAGGGCCTCTGTTTAACAGTATGTATTATTTATATTGAAACAGAATAAACAGTTGTGGCTCACTGCATAAGGCTAGAGACTGGAGGGGAACCTGAAAAAACAATTGAACAAAAGAATGAAGTGTTGGCTGGGTGCGGTGGCTCACGGCTATAATCCCAGCACTTTGGGAGGCCAAGGCAGGCAGATCACCTGAGGTCAGGAGTTTGAGACCAGTCTTACCAACATGGAGAGAAACCCCATCTTTACTAAAAAATAACAAAATTAGCTGGGCGTGGTGGCACATACTTGTAATCTCAGCTACTCGGGAGGCTGAGGCAGGAGAATCGTTTAAACCCGGGAGGCAGAGAACGAAGATTGCACCATTGGACTCCAGCCTGGGCAACAAGAGAGAAACTCCGTCTCAGGAAAGAAAAAACTAAACAGTGAAGTGTTAGTTAAATATAAATGTTTAGAGCGTAAGTTTTTCCCTGGTATATGGGGGAGGGGTGGGTTTATTGCGGTAATTACAGGTGAGTTAATTAAGTAGCTGCAAGTTAGCCTCTCATTTGTGAGGACTCACAATAATAACCTTTTTTAGCTAAAAATTAGAGATACTGAAAAAAAATTAGAAAAATATTTTTTAAAGAGAGAGGGTCTCGCTATATTGCCCCGGCTGGACTTCAGCTCCTAGACTCAAGATCCCGTCTCAGCTTCCTGAGTAGCTAGGACTTCCTGAGTATCATGTGCCGTGCACTACCACACCTGGCTAACAGGATAAATTTATATGAAAAGACTTGTAAACAAAAGTCTTTCAGGCTCCACTCAAAACACACACATGATTAATGTTATACTTAGTTTTCATACCTTGTGTCAAGGTGCAGTATGCTTGTGATTATTTTTTAGAGCATGGAAATGCCAGAGGTAGTAAGCAAATCTCAAACTGTCAGCTTAGAGGTTTATTGTGTGTGTCTGCTCTTTAAGTCTAAAAGGGATTAACAGCTCAATATAGACTTTAAATCACCATTGGGATTTAAATTTTTACTCTGAAAGACTAGGTCATTTGAGCAATAATCAAGGGTATTTTCATTCTCAAGACTGTTTTGCAGGCCCAGCAGAAAACCCCTCTATTAACCCATGAGGGGAGTCATCTTCAGGGCTGAGGCATATGAAATCTGGGGTACTTCATCCAGAAAAATAATAAAAATGTAGGGGGATTTGTTTTGTCGATGAATCCAGAAAGTTCTAAATTGGCAATAAGCAGATAGGGAACAATTTTGTCAGATACTGTGGATTAATGATATTTAAAATGCACCTTGTTATTTTTGATGCACAAATAATTTTACACCTGCAAGTATATTTTAGAAACTCATCAATATGATGACTGATTATTTGGCCAAAAAAAAAAAAATTGACAGTGATTGTTGCCATTATATTTTTAAAGACCCATGTAATACAGTGGTGATTTAAAATATGTTGGTCATATGAGTTTTTAAAATTGAATGATTTGTTATAGAAGTAATATAAATATTTTAAAAATATGTATCTTTGAAATATATAGTTGTTTTTTTTTTTTTTAACTGTATTCCAAAGCTGATTCCTCAGACTGTGCTTTATATTCACCTATGGCTCCTAAGAAACATCAGCCACAGCTTCAAGCCTAAGCTCACCTGAGACCCACCAAGTCAGACGGCTTTGGTGTGGAGCCTGGGGATCTATTTTTAAAGAACTCCCCAGTGCACAGTCAGGGTTCAAAACCACCATTCTGAAGTTTTATATGTTGAAGTTATGGCAGATAGTTGAAAAAGCACATATATAAATCTTCTAATTATCTTGTAGTAATTGTAAAAAAAAAAATCAATTTTGATTCTCTAATATAATGGAAAATATCAGATTAAAAAGAACTCTATAGTAACATTTCACTATTTACTTGAGATGACCTGAACCTAGGTATAACGAAATAGAAGACTATAGCACATTGGATAGCCTCAGACCAATACTGGTATGAATTAGAATTGAATTCTGCTTAGATTGCAGAGGAACTTAAATTTAGCGCTAAGATAAGATTATTAAAGGAAAAGAATGTGGTTAAATGAAGTAGAACAACAGTACCTAAAATGTGTTATCTTTTAAAGTTTTTGAAATCTCTTGCTGAATGAAGCACAATAATTGTATAACATTGAAATAAAGATTCTGAAGTCTTAATATACCACTGAATATACCACTAACTCACTATAATAAAAGATGATACTGAAAAGTATTAATGTGACTGTATTGGTTGTTATTTTGATATTTTAAAAAGCCCTTTAGGGCCGGGTGTGGTGGCTAACACCTGTAATCTCAGCAATTTCGGAGGCCTAGGCAGGTGGATCACTTGAGATCAGGAGTTTGAGACCAGTCTGGCCAACATGGTAAAACTCCGTCTCTATGAAAAATACAAAAAATTAGCCGGATGTGGTTGCAGGCGTCTGTAATCCCAGCTGCTCAGGAGTCTGAGACTCGGGAATTGCTTGAACCCGGGAGGCAGAGGTTGCAGTGAGCCGATATCACGCCACTGCACTCCAGCCTGGGCAACAAACAGAGTGAGACTCTGACTCAAAAAAAAAAAAAAAAAAAAAAAGGCCGTTTAGAGAACAAATTATTTATCTAAGACAACTAAGGTAAGGTAATGGGTAATGTCAAGGATGTTTTTGCTGGTTGGGACAATTTGTATTCAACTACAGTTCGACTACATTCATTAGCTTCATCAGAAATAAAACTGAGGATTCTGTGTCTAGATCTGGGTGTGCTCAAAGATGATTACTGCTACATATTGCTTGCTCTCAAGATATTATATATTACGTAATTTGCTTTCTATCTTATGGTTTAAGTAGTTATTTTTAGCAGCAAACAGTTTTTTAAAGGCAGCAAAAATTTATGTTGTTGCATTACTATTTATTTTTACTTTTTAAAAGACCTATTTATATACCAGTTAAAGCCCAGAAAATTACTCTTGAGCAAGAGTTAACACATGCTCCTCAAATTTTAAGTTTTTTGTTTGGCCAGATGAGGGCACTTTTTCTTTACATTTCTAGAATTTGAGCTGTGAAGCAGTTTGTTTTTTCCCATCCAAGCTATTACTTTCTTTTATTACTGCCAGTGAGACAAATAGTTTTGGCATTTTTAATGTTTTGATTGTGCTGTATTCTCATAGATTAATCATTTCCATCAATCCTTTCCTAAAGGAAGAGCTTCAGTTTCTTGCAAAGATGTTGTATATGGGAACTTTAAAATGAATGACAAAATTTAATGGAACCAAGGCGGTTTTAAGAAAATGTCCGTGTTATTTGTAATTTTGCTTATAGTTAAAAATGGAAGTTGAAATGTACTTTTAACTTAATTTGAGTACTCTGACAATAGCAAGATGAAGTAGCATTGACTAGACCCTTCTCTTCCCCCTTTTCATATTTCTAGTACCTGCTTTACATTGAATTAATGTTGCCTTGCATTATTGCCATCAGAATTATACAGAAGTAATGGAGAAGAAATAAAATACCAGAAACATTTTGTCTGCTGCTTGGAAATAAAGAAAAAATAAGTATAAGTACTGAACCCAACAAGTATAAGTAAAATATTAGAAATACAGCATATTTAACTTTCTTATTTGCTGTCAAATGCCAGACTGAATAGGATAAAGTTTCTAAGGTTATGTGTAATGTACTACAACAACACAGACTGCAACTGTTTGGTGTCAGTGTGAACAGTCTGAAGAAGAAAATCAAAGACAATAATGTTTATTTTCAAGGTCCCACAAAACAAAGCTGTTGTCATTTCATCACAGATGAACAAAACAAGTTTACGTTTTTTGAGAGTTGAATTTCTGAAGAGCAATGAAACAGAGCTGTTGCTAATTAAAGTTTAAAAACCACTAGTGAAAATAAACACCAAAACATGATTGACTTAAAGGAGATTAAAAGGAGAGTGGGGGAAACGGCAAGGATGAATTCAGTGTGCAAGTTTGTTTAAAATTATATACAACTTGAGTCATGAAAAGGAAATATTATTGTATTTTAGATAGATAGATAGATGGATGGATGGATGAGTATAAAGAGTATCTCCCTTGTATAGATTAAAGAAAGTTGTTATCATTATCAGCTGACTCTGGAAAGAGGTGTCAGCTCAGTGAAGCCAGCAAACTTTAGTTTCCTCTATGAGTTCCAGAGAGCCACTGTTATCATATATTCTCTCTCATGAGCACTAACTGTGCTTTAGGTCCTTTTCCTACATGTTCACTTATTATCAGCAACCCTGTGGGATAATTATTAGTATTAACATTTTACAAGTGAGAAAATTTAGAATATTAAGTAATATGTTGAGTGTCACAGAAACTGATAATAATGAGTTTCTCAAACCAAAATTCAGATTGTAATGACACTTTAATGTTAAGAGGCATGTCACGGAGAAGCAAGTGGTTTGGGTTTCAGTGACTGAGTTAGTTGTTCTCAGTCTGCTCTGCCCCAAAAGGCCATCTCTTGGTGTTTCAAGGGACAGCAGCTGGGACGATTGATACTTACAAGGAAACATTTTTTTCTTTTTCTTTCTTTTTTTATTTTTTATTTTTTGAGATGGAGTCTTGTCCAGGCTGGAGTGTAGTAGCACGATCTTGGCTCACCGCAACCTCTGCCTGCCAGGTTCAAATGATTCTCCTGCCTCAGCCTCCCAAGTAGCTGGAACTACAGGTGTTCACCACCACGCCCAGCTAATTTTTATATTTTTTTGTAGAGACAGGGTTTCACCATGTTGGCCAGGCTGGTCTTGGACTCCTGACCTCAAGTGATCCACCCGCCTTGGCCTCCCAAAGTGCTGGGATTACAGGCATGAGCCTATAAAGGTCCCACAAAACAAAGCTGTTGTCCTTTCATCACAGATAAACAAAACAAGTTTACAGTGCCTGGTCTTATAAGGAAAAATTTGTTAAGGCCTCTACAGAAACCACATCGGGTGCCTATGGATGGACTGTTGTTTTTAGTCCTTTGGAGGAACAGAGTTTCCTAGTGTTTAATATCTACCATTATTATTTAAAAAGTAATTTAAAAAACCCTCAGGGAATGGCTATGAAAAAGATAAGAAGAAAGTAGTGATTTTCAAATTTTCATTCTATTCCCTGACTTTTTGCTTTGTAAATTTTGGTTGCAGTCTTGTTGCTTAGACCTTATTTACCAAGTCACAGCCTATTTGAATAGTAAACCTCCAAAAATCTGGTTTTTTGGCTGACAGATCTTTCATAAAAATGAATCCCTCTTCCTCTTTCTCATTAAACATTTGCTGGGGACTTTTTATGTCCTGGCTATTTGTACTTGGCATGTAGGGTGTACACATGAGATACAGCTATGCCCTTGCTAGTGAGTTTATATTCTAGTGTAAGAGCTCAGTAAGTAAGCCAGTTATCACAATGAAATGGGATAAGTACTATGCCAGTGATAGGGTGCTGTGAAAGCATACCCCCATCTTGTGAGGAGAGAGGGGAAGGAAGTCTTCATGGAAGACAGAATGTCTGAATGATCAGATTATTTCACAGATAGACTGAGAGGTAGGAAAGGCTGATTTTGTTGAAAAGAATAAGTGATGTTTGTTTAGAATATTTTGAGTGTGGCTGTAGGTTTTGAGATCTACATTTGTTTTTTAAAAATTTGGGAATGGAATTTTTCAAAGAATTTTTAGCCTGGAAATGACTATTTGAGTTATTTGAATAGAAGTGATAAGACAGAAAAAGAGGAGAGGACACTGGGGAATACCTATAAAACTCAGAGAGGTGGAACTCCACTAATGCAGGTCCTGGAAGTCACAGTCAGAAGACAAAACAGTACTTCAAGAAGTGATTGTTATGTAGTCAGTGGAGACAAACGCAGTGCTTACAAGTTGAGGAGGCAGAGTAAGGCACTGTATTTGATTAGGGTATCAGTTACTTAAATGTGAGCAATATAGTGCAGTGTTAGACTTAAATCGACATTTTAGAAATGTACTTATTCTTCTTTATACTTTTTTTTTTTTTTTTTTTAACATTGGTTCTTCACTTTGGAGAGGAGATTCATGGACCTCTTTGAAACTGAAATTTTTAACATTGGTTCTTAACTTTGGAGAGGAGATTCATGGACCTCTTTGAAACTGTGATACAGAGATGGCATACATTTCTTTTGTGCCCTGTCCATCTTCTGTTTCTTCTGAGAATCTAACTCATATTTATCTTGGAGAAAAACTCCTTATCCAGTACTTGTTATTATACTCAGGTCTGGTCAGTATTTGTTCCATGCCTCCTGATCCTCCTAGTCATTGACCAGGGGTGTGCACATTATGTAAGCTGGACCAGTAAGACTAGATCCTGGGACTTTCATTAAGCTTTGGAGGTTGAGAATGTCTTATGCTGGATTTGAAGCTGTAAAGATGTCAGCCTAAAGCTGTCCTCATGGGGCAATAACAGAGAGAAAGACAGAGAGAGGTGGGTTAGGGATGGCCTGGGAGGAGGAGGGAGAAGGGTAGGAGGTAAAGAACAGAGACAGATAGATACACACTTGATCGTATTAGTTGAGTCTCTGGGTCTAGCCGTTTCTGAATATACTCCTGAATTTTTTAATTAATTGAACCAATACATTCCCTCCTTTTGCTTAAGCTAATTTGTATTGGATTTTCTGATACAAATTGATTGAGGCTGGAAGAGTCCCATTCCCCTGAAGAATGCCTGTGTACTTAACATATCTTAAAGAATGCAAATGATTTGGGAGTCTCTATATCTGTAGGGGCCCAATGAACCAAAAAGTAATAAAGATCAAGTTGTTCCAAGGATAGCCATTAATTAGTTAATACACACACATACATATAAAATCTTGTTATTTATTGTAGTTGAGGGGATGAGATATTTTTATTAATGCCTTTTAGATTAATCAAGAATTAACACATTTATCTTCAGTGTCTTTCATAAGAATATCCTTTGTGAAATAATTGGATTGCATTTCATTTGTTATTTGTCTCTCTAGGCTTATAAATATACTTGCCAACTGCATATATATCTTAGGACTCAGACCATAAACCCATACATACAACATAATTTGCCAGAGGTCCCATAAAATACTAATATAAGGCTAGTTGTCCCTGGCTCTAGCTTAGTTAGGTAACTTGAAGGAAAAAGACAATGGCTGTGCTAATTTTGTTAGGAGTAAGCTTTCAATTCAGTAGAAAATGACGATATATAGAAATACAATTCAATAAACTTTGCTGGGCGGTACCATTAAAAATAACAGAGCAGTTGGGAAGTACTTGATATATAATATCAAAGGGCATTGTCACATCTGCAGTCAGATAATAGGTCTAAGTTAGGTTGGCCACAGTGAGGGTGATTATTTCTTTCTGGGCACTGCACTTAGCAGTAGATGGTAGCTCCTGGCAGGTTCACAGTGATGTTCGTTTTGATGAAATAGAAAAAGAAAGTTGGATTGCAATAACATGTGAATAGCTGAAAATGAGCTTGAATTTAGTATACCAAATTTACTTTTTTCTATAGAATAATACCAACTGCTTTCTAATAAGTAGCTAGAAGAAATGAAGTAAGAGTAAAAAGTTTAGATTTAAATTGAGGTCAGTCTACATTCCCTCTAGTCATGTTTTTTTGAAACTGACCCAAAGCTCTCAGCCTCTTGTTTTTTGCTTTCTTCCTTTTTTAGAATACCATTTATGATTTGTGTCTGTCCCTTGAAGTCCTATATTCTAACTGAGCTTTCATCTATAAGCTTTTTTTGGCATTGTATGCAGAATTTAATATGTTCCTATTTATTAAGAAGGATGCCTTTCTTTCTCTCTCTTTTTGTGCAGGATTTATATTTTATTCCTTCTAAATGCTTTGTTAAATCAGAAGGTCAAGGAATAACAATATGCTGTTTCTGCCCTCTGGTGGTTGAAAGAGATGCTGTAAATAAGTAGTTACAAAGATGTGTGTACTCTGACTCTAACCACCCATGGCATTATAGTTTCTTTTATTCCAACTACATTTATTGGTTCACTGATTTATCAAGCATGTAATGAGCATCTTCTGTATGACTGTCTTTATCAGCACTCTAAAGTGCCTTGTCTAGTAGCATTCTGGCCATTAGAAGCAAGTTAACATATGCGAGGTCTTACAAATGGAGTTCCAAAAGCCTACTTTTGCTATGTCTAGATCTGACTTTTTGCACTCCAGGTTTGGATTGCAAAATGTTTTCCTATCTAAATCTAAAATTTCTAGATACACTGAACTTCAAATTGGTAATACACATGATGAATGAAAACTGAGGAAATATTGTGTCTTAGTCAACAGTAAGTATTTAATATCTCAGTTTCTGTGAGTCAGGAATTATGGAAGTGACTTAGCTGGGTGGTTCTGGCTCAGGTTCTCTTAGGAGATTATAGTTAAGATGTTGGTCTTAATTACAGTTAAGATGCAGGGTTGTCTGGGGCTAGAGGAACCGTTTCCAGGTTGATCCAGGTTATTGGCAGGTGGCTTCAGTTCTTCAGTCATGGTGCTTGGCTTTACCCCTAGTGAGTGACCCAAGAGAAAGCAAAGAGAAACCAAAGGGCTTCAGTGACCTAGCTCAGAGGTCGTTTTGCCAGTTCTGCAATATCCTACTGGATATAAAAGTCAGATCTTTTTAGTGTGGAAGGGGACTAGAATATAGATAAGTCCTCAGTGTTCCTGTCTGATGCTTTTAAATGGAACACTTAGAGAAGTAGGAAAAGAATGGTAATGGAGATGAATGAGTGTTTCTACCTTACTGAGGTGTAGAACCCATAAAGGTAACATACAGGAACATATTTTTATGAAAATGAAACTAGACCATTTTAATTTTTTTTTTAATGTGATCTGTTTCAATTTAGGTTTCTTTCCCAGTTGGGTGAGAAATATTTCTTTAGATAAAGTGCTTGGTAAGTGGTGGCTGACCAAGCTTCACAGAAACAACTACTTGTTTGCTAAGATTCTTTAAGAAATTACTTATATTTGTGTTTTTTCTTCAAGCAATGAAAACCATTTTTGGTCTGCCACCTGTTGGAACATTGCCATTCTCATCAAGGTCATTATGAAAAATAGAAAAAAATTGAAGTTGATTGGGTGGTAAGCAAAGTGTGGCCACTTCACACATATGCAGGTTTGAACATTACTAGGTTGTCAAGAGCAGGTACAAATAGAGTTGAGAGTAAAGAAGTGTCCAGACTAGAATTTTACTTTAATATTAAGGACATAAGGACTTTGAAGTAGAATTACAAAGGCAATTTAAAATTACCAGTCCTCTCTGCTCTTATCTTCCCCCAAAATTGTTATTTCCCTCCTCTTTCTTTCATCCTATCTTAATACATTTTTTTCATAAATAAAATCTGAGGTCAGCATGTTATTTTTACTTTGAAAAGACAAAAATTATACTTCTAGTATAATGAATGTATGAGAAAGAAAAATACAGGAAGATAAGAACAATTTAAAATATTAAAATTTCATTAATCTGTCTTTCATGTAAAGATTTCAGTCAGATTAGATTAGAAATGATGTTCCCAGTTCTGAAATTTTATTGATACTTCTGGCAATGGCCAACTTAGAGTAAATATTTCAATGGAATAACTGTATCAGACCATGATGCTTGTTTACCTTTAAGGTCTTATTTTGCAGATTCAACTTATGAAAGTACTGTGTTAATAAACTTGTAATCCCTAAAGACAAAAGAACAGATTTATAATACATATTATGTTGATTTAGATTATATTCCTTTTTCAAATTAAATTCATTTTTTATTTTACCTTGTCATTGTCTGTTTGCATTTATAATTTATATATAAAGGCATTATATATACTTAACGGTAAACGGGATTAAATGTAAAAGAAAGCCTTTCAATAACCAATGTTTATTGAGTTTTTATTATGCACCAAGACCTCCTGTAGCTTTTGGGGTCACAGTGATGAATAAAACAGGCACTGTCCCTGAATTGTTGCAGCTGATTTGATGCTTAGAAATAGGAAAAAATGTTCTTTTGGGGGAAAGGGCAGGGGGTCAGAGAGGAGTTGTGTATTGAAGGTTGGAGATCAACAAGAGATTCGGTTTTGGTAGGTTAAGTTTGAGATGGTTGTGGGAAAACCAGTGGAAATTTCAGGCAGGAAGTTTGGTATACCAGTTTGGAACTCAGGAATGGGTTAGGAAAATCAATTTGACACTTATCAACATATTCATGCTATTCAGACCATTAAACAGACTGCTCTTGAGTCTTGTGTAGACCAGTGATAGGATTAGGTGACATAACTGCTAAAATTTTATTGACATAAATAACTCCTTTCGGAAAAATTAATAAAAATGGGAATGTTGCTTAGGAAAAGGCTCTTTTGACAGCAGCCAGAATTTTCCTTTCATTAGAGCTTTTGTGATTTAATGCCCCCCCTTTCTATTCTTGATCTCATTCTAGTGGAATTTGGTTACTTGCTTTTCTACACTTTTCCAAAGACATTAATCTTTTTTTTTATTAATTGTTAAAATCTGCTTACAACATGTTGCATCTTCATTTCTCCTCCTTGTGTCGTATATTTTGAAAGTTATTATTCAGCTGAGTCTTACTCTTTGAAGTCTTACTTTTAGTGTCAGCTTCACTTCACCTTTTGATAGAAAAAACCCAATCTTGAAATCCTCCTTCATCTTGTTAAAAAGTTTTAGGAAATATATTATTATATTTACTGGTAATTATATTTTCAGTGATAGAAATACTGGTTTAAAGCTAGGAAAACTTCCTTATGGATAATAATGTCTTTCTCTTGAAGCACTGCAAATAAGTAAATGAATTATCAGTTGGATAAATATTTCCTTTTTTGGTCTTTCAATTCCCCAAATAATTTTTTTAAAAGAGACTCATTATTCAGGTTAACGCAAAGCACTGTGCCACGTGCTGCAGGAGAGAAAGCTGGGAGATAACTTACTGCATTCAAGATGTGTACTACATCTGTGGCCCTCGTCACGAAATCAGAGAGCTTTACGTGCTGCACATGGGCGATAATAATCTAAAAGTCTTAGTAGGAAATACAATTATTGCTTGGACATTCTAGAGTTAAAAATTAACTTTGAAAGCCCAGCATATCTAATTATTTCTAGCATGTTGGAAAACTGAAGATGATTCATTTAGCCAGAAATTTCAGTTATCTCAGTGTTATTGCAAGTTCCCTATCTGATCTTCCTTTTATTACTTACCTTACTCTTGTGAGACAACCATTAGGTGTGTTTTAAATGGAATGTCCCAAAGGAGAAGAGACTTTCCTATTCTCAACCCTCTCAAGATAAGCAGATCTGAGATTAGGAAAAAAGCAACTGAGCCAGAGCCAGTTTTCACAGGAATTTAAAAATATCAGTGTGAAAACAAAATGAGCAGTGAAGCCCAGCTATTTAAAGGGCAGGCAAAAGAGAAGTTGGAAAAGGAAAATGAGCTGGCGGCTAACTGGATGAGTGTGGTGACTAATTAGTTTCCTATGATACAAACGTATTTGGTATTTTATGTCATTTATTTTAATTTTTTTTGACCATTACCCACAATAAGAAATAAATATTATTGGATGATCCACTATCCACTTTATATAACACTAAAATGAAAATACTTTCTTCTCTTTGCCACCTATACCTTCTCTTCTGTTTTGTTATTTTAAAGTACTGATAGCAAACATCATTATCCACTAATAGGTCAGACCAAGATTTAAAAACACAGTGCCCTGTGAAACAGTGAGATTTACATGGGCAAGAATGGGAGTGAAGTAGGGATTGTTTCTTGCATATAACTGTGGGTCATAGACCAGTATGTAGAAATCAAACTGTTAATACTTTACCTGGCACACAGCTTCCCGCACTGAATGCTTTGAGTTAATGTTGAGTATTGTTGAATGAACAGCCTAGCATCCATCACTACCATGCAGCCTAATTGGTGGTGGTTGTTGTCAGTCTTGTCCCCAAACTCATCTTATTGCAATATAGGTGATTGTTTTTCAACTGCTGCCAAGAACCAAAATATTCAGTTGTACAAAATAAGATACGTTGTAACCTAATTAGATACAGGAATATCAACTCTTTTCTCAGATTACCTCCAAACATAATGCTATAATCATTTATTAACATTCCCTGTTCCTGTGAGTCAGGAATTCTCAAGCTGCTTGGTTAGGTAGTTCTGGCTCAAATTCTTTTATGAGATTGTATGAACCTTATGAGCCTAACGCTTTAGTCTCTGCAAGCTTGAAAGCTCATGCTGGAGGATCTGGCTCAGGTTCTCTTACGAGGTTCTATGGGCCTTATGAGCCTAAGACTTTAGTCTCTGGAAGCTTGAAAGCTCATGCTGGAGGATCCCGTGTCTGGCAAGTTGAGGGTGGGTAGTTGGTTTTTCTGCACAAGGTTGCGTGACCCATGGCATGGTGGTTGGCTTTGTCCATAGTGACCAAGCCCAAGAGAGCAAGGCAGAAGCTGCACTGCCATTATGACTTAACTTTGGGTGTCACCTTTGTCATATTTTATTGGTGAAAAAGGCCAGTCTTGATTCATTGCAGGAGGGGGGACTATACAAGGGTGTGCATACCCTCGTATCATCCATGTATAGGCTGGGGATCATTGAGGGTCGTCTTAGAGGCTAGCTACCGTACTTTAAAAGGATATCTTTATTAACAGTTGACTTGAATTTTAAAAAAATTTTTTAGTATTTTTATTTTTAATTTTAATGAAGGAAAAAGTAAACATGTAAATGCTTGCTTTACTTTTGAATTTTATAAAAACATAATTACAGAGAAGTGCTGACATTTCTACTTTTCATAGGAAACTTGGAGAGAAGTCAAAGATGTAAAAAGGACAACTTTTAGAAAATGAGATTCATGAGGAAAGACTGATTAAGTTCACTTTAGTTAATGAAATGTGGAATTATGAAAAATTAAATATTAAGGAGAACCCTAATGAAATTATAAGAATAGAAAAAATAATTTACTCTTGGCCTGGCACAGCGGCTCACACCTGTAATCCCAGCACTTTGGGAGGCCGAGGCAGGCAGATCACTTGAGACCAGGAGTTCAAGACCAGCCTGGCCAATGTAGTTGAAACCCTGTCTCTACTCAAAATACAAAAAAAATTTAGCCGGGTATGGTGGCATGTGCCTGTAGTCCCAGCCACTCAGGAGGCCGAGGCAGGAGAATTGCTTAAACCTGGGAGGTGGAAGGGGTTGCATTGAGCCCAGATGGCACCTCTGTACTGCAGCATGGGCCACAGAGTCAGACCCTGTGTCTCAAAAAAAAAAGAAGAAAGAAAGAAAAGAATTTATTCTTACAAAATTAGTAATACTAATCATTAATAAGTGAAATGATCTAGTAAATAATTGGTCAGAGTCTTGTGGTACTAAACTTTTAAGGAGTCATAAGACTATCATAGACATTCTACTTAACTAATACTTTAGATTAGGGGTCAGTAACTGTGGCTTGTGGACCAAATCCAGCCTGCTGCCTGTTTTTGTAAATAAAGCTTTGTTGGAATGTAGCCATACTCGTTTGTTTATGTAATGTCTATGGCGACTTTCTCACTGTAGCAAAGTTGATAGTTTTGACAGACTGTTCAGTCCACAAGGCCTGAAATATTTACTATCTGGTCCTGCACAGAATAAATTTGTTGACCCCTGTTTCAGATATTAGACTTTTAAATTGTAGATTAGGTTTTGGAGTGTTTATGAGGTGCATAAATCCAAGGACAGTAGCGTGTAAGTCAACTTTAAACATAAGAGGGTACAATATTAATGTGGTTTTGATTTTTAAAGAAGGAAAGTCTTAATACTTAGAAGAGGGGTATATTATAGTAAGATTCACAAGAATGATGCTTCATTAGGTAAGACTTTGTTTATTAAGATACTTTATGCTTATTAAGGTAATTCCCCATGTTGGGAACACGTGAAACCAAGATTTTAAAAGCAAATAATGTTGATTAAATTAGGTTGCTGTGAGAAGGCAGTTTAACTTTTTAATCAATTTCCTACTTCAAGTGGAAAGTTAGGTATGAATTTTATACTTGGACATTTATTCTGATGTAGAGTTTTGATTTTTTTAATTTGTATGTAATCATAGGGTACAAGTGCAGTTTTACTACGTTGATATGTATTGCATTGTGGTAAAATCAGGGCCTTCAGCGTGCATCTATCACTGGAGCAACGCACATTGTACCCACCAGACAGCCTCCCAGCACATTGTACCTACCAAGCAACCTCGCGTTATCCACCCTTCTCCTACCCTCCCATCCATCTGAGGCCCTATATTAGACCATTCTTGCATTGCTATAAAGAAATATCTGAGGCTGGATAATTCATAAAGAAAAGAAGTTTAATTGGCTCATGGTTCTGCGAGGCTGTCCAAGCATGGTGCTGGCATTTACTCTGCTTCTGGGTAGGCCTCACAGAGCTTTTACTCATGGCAGAAAGCAAAGCGGGAGCAGCCATGTCACAGAGCCAGAGCTGGAGCTTTAAAAGAATGGCAGGAAGAGAGGTGCCTCACACTTTTAACAACCAGATCTCATGAGAACTCACTCACTGTTGCTACTACAGCGCCAAGCCATGAGGGATCCACCGCCATGATCCAAACACCTCCCACCAGGCTTCACCTCCAACCTTGGGGATTACATTTCAGCATGAGACTGGCGTAGAACAAATATCCAAACCGTGTCAGTCGCCATTGTCCTTCATTCCATACTCTGCTTCCATGTGTACACATTAGTTAGCTCCCACTTGTAAGTGAGAACTGCAGTGTTTGTCTTTTCTGTGTCTGAGTTGTTTCACTTAAGATAATGACCTCCAGTTCCATCCATGTTGCTGCAGAATACATGATTTTATTCTTTTTCATGACCGAATAGTATTCCATTGTGTATATGCACATTAACTATTCAGTCCTCCATTGATGGACAGTTAGATTGATTCCGTATCTTTGCTATTGTGAATGGTGCTACAATAAACATACAAATGCATGTATCTTTTTTATATAATGAATTCTTTTCCTTTGGATAGATACCCAGTAGTGGGATTGCTAGATTGCCTGGTAGTTCTATTTCTGGTTCATTGAGAAATCTTCATACTGATTTCCATAGAGGTTGTACAAATTTACATCCCTACTAACTGATTTTTTTAAATATGAAAGAATGATCTAGAGAATGTGCCCCTCCTTAATATCCCCCTTTTACCTATCTACTGCAGAGTGACTTCAGGAGGTACAGGTATTTACCAGTTTTATTATACAGACAAATTGAATATTGAAATCTCTGGATCAGAGGCACAGATTTTCGGATTCAGAGTTGTATGAACAAGGACAAGTGCTCTAGGGACTTGTAAAGCTGGAATTGGAAATCTCAGATGAAATACATTTCTAGTAGTACCACCAACATATATTCTACTGAACTGGCTTTGTGATCATATTACTACCTACTTTTTAAAACTGATGAAAAGGGTTTATATCAAATATACTTTAAGGTTATAGAAAGCAAATGATTTACAGGTAAAGCTGTTTCCTTTAGCATTTTAATTTCAAAACATAAAATAGCTACCATTTATTGGGTATTTATACTGTACCAGACACTGTATTTGTCATATTTCAAAAATTTTCTCGTGGTGATGTTCACAATGATTCTGTAGGGTGAGAAACAGTCTTACTGTAGTAAGACTCTTAAATAAGCGAAACCTCTGAACCTTGGAGTTTAACTTGCGCAAGGTTAGTAACAGGACTAGGACTTGAACCTGAACCATCACACTCCAGATGTCTCCATACCACACTGCTAGCATGTGTACCTGTCATCTTATTCCTGGCTCCTGTTGTTTGCCTTTTTATTTCCTTTCCCTTCCTCCCACAACCTCTTTTTCCCCCATTTCTTTTCCTTCTTCTTCATTGTTAACTACATAACTAATACATGCTTATCAGAACAATTCATATAGCACAAAAGGATATAAAGTAAGGAGACTGGGTGAGTGATAGCTCGTTCCTGTAATCCTAGCACTTTGGAAGGCCAAGGCAGGTGGATCACTTGAGTCCAGAGTTCGAGACCAGCCTGGGCAACATGGCGAGACCCTGTCTCTACAAAAAAAATACAGAAATTTAGCCAGGCGTGGTGGCACACACCTGTAGTCTCAGCTACTCTGGGAGGTGAGGTGGGAAGATTGATTGAGCCCAGGAGGTGGAGGCTGCAGCAGTGTGCCAGGATTGCACCATTGCACTCCAGCCTGGGTAAGAGAGGGACCCTGTCTCCAAAAAAAAAAAAAAAAAGTAGCCTTTATCTAGGCTATTAACATATACTGTTGTGTTACCTGCCTTTTAGGTATATATCTATGTATATGTGTGCATGTGTGTGTGTATATAGATATGTGTGTGTATATATATGTATGTGTGTATGTGTATTTTTGACAGCTGCATGATGTGTTCCATACTACAGATGAACTTTAATTTGTGAAGCCATTCTCTATTGATTATTCTGTTTACTTTGGCATCTTTCTCTCTTTGTTGCTATTTATATAACTTTGCTTAATGAGCATCTGGTGTTTGCCTTACCTACACTAATTGAGATGATTGAAGTGTATCTATCTAGTTTCAGTTTTCAAAAAGCAATAGTTATGTTTTTTTCTGTGACATTGAACAGTATTTTATTGAGTGATTTCTTGAAGAGTATTTTGTTTCTACAACTTGAGATCTTGTGAGTCTTTTCTAAACTTTTTGAAAAATCTGTCATCCTTTCTCAGTTGTCAACAGATTATATTTTATATGTCAGTACTGATTAAGGATTAACTATTTCAATCAAATGTTTTTAATTAACATGTAAAGACAATTTAATAGTAGATTTTTCATAGGTGTTTAGACTGTAAAATCTTGTGTATGTTAAATGCATATAGTGAAAAAATTTGAACCACAAACTGTCAACAAGTAATTTGTAATTTTTCCAATAGAGCATTAAGGTAACTAACATAATTCCTGATGTCATAAAGAATAAAAAATACCATATCTAGCTAGCAAGAGTGTCTCTTACAAAGCAAGAAGAAAACCTACCCCTATGTGATCTCTTACTCTAAGCAGGTGTGAATAAAAGAGGGATACTGTGGCAAAGTGGAAAAGCATAAGCTCCTTCTAATCCCTTCCTGCCATTTCCTAGCAGTGAAACCCTGTTTTACCTTTGCTCATACACAGTATGAATAGTAAAACCTCTGTGACAATATTCCTGTACAAACAAAAGACGATTAATGTATCCACAACACCCAGAGTGGGTCTCAACAAACGGTGGCTGCTATCGTGTTGCTGCCAAAGCTGCTACTCTGGCTTATGAGTTTTTAACTTGTTTTCTCTGTTTCTTTTTAGAGAAATAGCTTAGAGAAGTGATTTTTTTTTCATAGTTTGTAATTGAATGAGAAAATAAAATGAGTTTTTTTGGATTCCAGCACTGATTGACCATGTTGACATAATTAAAACTTTCAAATCCTTGTTCACTGACTGTGATAGAGTAATAATTTAGTTAAATCACAAGAGCCAACCTGTCCTATTATGTTTAGAAGTGAATATACCTCCTGCCAGCTGTCCCTCCTTCTCTGCCATTCTGTAGAGTTAACTCTTTTCCCCACTGACTCCACACTGCACTTCCAACACTGGGGACCTCTCTATTCAGATCTTACTTTACTTCTTGGCAGCATTCAGCATCGTTGGACCTTAACACCCTTTTCTCCTGACTTCTATGACATCATACCCTTCTGGGTTTCATGCTGCTTTCATGACCATTCCTTTTCTGGCCCTTTTCTCACTGCTCCGATCCTACTGATCTCCCATTCAGACCAGTCTCCCATACTGTTCTGGCTAGTTTTCAAATATGTTGGCAATACTTATTTTGGAAGATGTTATGTATTCCTACCTCAGGGTCTTAACACTGACCTTTTCCTCCGCCTGTCTTTTTGTTCCCTTTTTGCTCATGTCTCACCTTTTGAATGATGCTTATCCTGACCCCTGTTTAATTTCACTACCGTAGCCACACTCCTGTGCCACGCTCTAGTTTTTCGTTCATAGCACTTACCACCTTCTAATGTACTACGTTATTTATTTTGTTTGCACTTGTCTTCTCTGCTAGAAGCTCCCTGAAGACAAAGATCTGTTTTTCCCACAGATATACCAAGCATAGGACTAGGCACACAGTTGGCATTGTTGAAGTCACAGAGTCTATCTGGGGGGTGTGTGTGTGTGTGTAAGTTGCCTCATTCACTTCCAAGCCTCTTTGTACACCGTATGCCAGTCAGCCATAAATCTTCATCTCCACCTCTTTCTCCATTTCATCTCCACAGTCACTGACTTTTCATATAGTGTCTAATATATACAGTCAGAAAAAACAACTTTGCCGCCTTTGCAGTCATCCTCAGTTTTTCTCTTTCCTTCACTTAACAATACCCCACCTCCCCTCCAGTCTATCATCAGTGAGCCCCGTTGACACTTCCTTCCCTCCAAAACGTATCCCCAATCTGCTCACTTCTCTCCATCTCTGCCACACCTCCCGTCTTTGCCACCATCATCTTTCACTCAGACAACTGTGGCAGCCTCTTTGCTTTTCTCCTGCTTGTCCACCCTTGACCCTTTACAATCCATTCTCCACACTGGCTAGATTCATTTTCTTAAAGTATAAAAATGTAATTCAGATCCTGTCAGTGTCTTCCAGTGGCTTTCCATAGCACTTAGAATAAAATTCAAAGTTCATTATCTGACTTATAAATCTAACCCTAGTTGACTTTTCTACTTCTACAACTGTTTTCCTCTCATCCTACCATACTCTAGTCACAGAGGCCTTCTTTCATCTCTTTCAGATATGCCAGGCTTAGAGCCTTTAAACTAACTGTCCACTCTCTCTATCCGGATTTCTTTTCCCCTTTTTGTGACATTAAGTCAGTGCTTAACTGTTTCTCCCTCGGGGCTTTTCCTGACAATCCATTCACTGAGTCATTGAACCTGTCTTAGTTCTTTGCATAACCCTTTTCCACTATCTCATGTAGTCTTTTGTTTATTGAGTTTCATCCCCCATGAGAATGTATGCTCCATGAAAGCATAGACCTTTTTACTGCTGTTGTGTGTAATACGTAGAACAGTGTCTGGTTCATAGTTAATGCTTAGTAGATATTTGTGGAATGAATGATTGTGTGAATGAACAAAGGGAGCAGATTTTTTTTAATTACAAATTTTGTAATACTTAAGTTATTAACTATCTGATTAACAATATCCTTAGGCAGAGTTGGAAAAAAATGAGTTTTGATTTTGGGGAAGGGAACACTAAGAAATATTTATTTTTCTATCTTTTAGCAGAATGCAGGAATAGTTACACGCCATCCCCATTTTTTTATTTACGTAGTGAATATTTTTAAAAATTTTTGTATAAGACCATTATTCAGCAGCAAAATTATTTCATGTATGGCTTTGTTTTTTGTTTTTGTAGCAAGACATGACAGATTTTCTTATAGTCCAAACATTGTCTATAGCAAAAGACAGCTTGAATGCCAAAATAATGTTTAATTAGATCTATTCATTATCTTGCCACATGCTAAGTAGGTGCTAAGGATTTATCACTGCAGTAGAAGTCACTGGATCTTTACATTTATTTTATGGAAATATGATTTAAAATTTACAATTCTTTTTTGTAAGACAGTAACAAATTATTATGTAAAACTTACACCTCTGCCCAAGACTCTTGCAAATGTTTGCTCCTGATTTTGTAGAGATCTTCCTAACGATTGAATATTTAAAATTCAAAAGGTTTTTTTTCTTTTTTGGAAAAATGCCTTCTGTAGATATATCTGGGTGAGAAAGCAATAAAATATAAATTAAAATATTTTATCAGCAACATCTAGTGTCAGTACTTCATGACTGTCAGTGTGTTGTACTAAAAAGTGTCATTGGTTTGCCCCAAAGAACGAAGTGGTGGCAGTGATAGCAGCATCTCTTTCTAACTTGTGGTTTATTTCTCATTTTCAAGATCCTGTTGCCACTGGTTTTTCTTCCCAGTGGTTGGTTAAAATTCAGAGTTGTTTCATGAATACATGACAGTGTGATCTTAGGAGCTTGCAGTTGCTCAGAAGCCAACCACACTTAGAAAGTTTGATGCAAACATTTGTACTGCAAGATGCTCTTTGTTGAGATACCAAGTCCCAGCAAAAAGTAGCATTAAACCTGATGACCACAGATACCATGGAGGAAAAGCACATTCTAAGACCTGAGCTTTTTTTCTGAAGCTGTATGTAACTGATTCTATATTTTATTCTCTAAGTTAGGTGAAATCTCAAACTTTTTGAAGAGTCACTAAAAGAGAATGAAATCATGTCATTTGCATCAACATGGATGGAACTGGAGGTCATTAAGTGAAATAAGCCAGGAACGGAAAGACAAATAGCACATGTTTGCATTCTTAAGTGGAAGCTAAAAAAATGAATATCATGGAGGTCGACAGTAGAATGATGACAGTATAGGGGGAAGGGGAGCTGAAGAAAGGTTAGTTAGTGGGTACAAACATACAGTTAGATGGAAGGAAGAAGCTCAAATGTTAGATAGCAGAGTAGGGTGACCATAGTTAGCAACAATGTATTAAATGCATTTCAGAATAGCTAGAAGAGAGGACCTAAAATGTTCCCAACACAGAAAAATGATTAGTACTTGAGGTGATGGATCCCCCCAAATAACCTGAGTTGATCATTATAGTTTTCATGCGGCAACAAAAGTATCACCTGTCCCCCTTAAATATGCATAAATATTATGTACCAATAAAAAAATTTTAAACATTAAAAAAATTTTTTTTAATCCTTTATCCTTCCAGCTGAATAGATTTCATTTTCATTCTTCCTGAGAATAGAAGATTTAATGGAAGTTCCAGTATCTGTATGCAGGCCTATGACTAGCTTCACTTCTTGGTGACTAATACTAGTTGACAAAACAGCATATTCTAAACTAATTGTCTTCATTATCCAGTAGCTTTCCTATTCCTCATAACAAATGTTCCAGATCTTTGATTACTCACCTCAGAATGCTTGTCTCACTCCTCTTTTCCTCATTCCTCGCAGATCATACCTTGGAGAAGAAAATAGAAACTGTCAGCCATGAATTTCATTAGCTTTTTCTTCCTCTTCAATCCAAATCTGTCTGTATCTTCATTCATTTTTCTTAACCCTTTCCTTGCTTGCTATTTCTGCTTTCCAAAACCAAGGAAGGAATTTTGACAGAAGTGTCCAAGGAATTCATTGGGGGAGAATGAATGATTCAGTAAATGATGTTATGATAATTAGATAGATAGCTATATGTAAGCATAAAAAATTTTTAAAAACCTTAGGCCCTTGTAATCATATGCACAAAAATTAAGTGGATTATTGATTTAAATGTAAAAACAAAAAGTATAAAACTTTTAGAAAAAAGATTGTTTGTGACATTGGGTCTGGCAAACATTTCTTAGATGTAATTAAAGATTTATAAAAGAAAAAATTAGTAAACTAGACTTCATCAAAATTTAGAAATTTTGCTTTATCTGTATAGGACACTGAAGAGAATGAAAAGACAAGTCACAGACTGGGATAACATATAGGCAAATCACATATTTGTCAAATAACTCATAGCCAGAATATATAAAGAACTTTTACAACTCAATAATAAAAAGACAAACAGCTCAATTTTTTAAATGGGGGAAAATTTTAAATATATTTCACAAGAGAATATACTCAAATAGCCAGTGAGCACATGAAAAGATGTTCAGCATCATTAAACATTAGCAGACTGCAAATTAAAACCACACTGAGGAACCCACTAGAATGGCTATAATCAAAGACTGTCAATATCAAGTATTGCAGAGGATGTGGAAAAACTCAAACTCTGTTACACTGGTAATAGAAATATAAAATGTTACAACCACTTTGGGAAGAGATTGGCAGTTTCTGGAAAAAATTAATTGTAAATTTGACCAAGCAATTCTACTACTTAAGTATCTTAAGAAGAATGAAAACATGTCCACACAAAGATTTGTACTAAAATGTTGATAGCGTTATTCATAATCACCTAACAGTGCAAATGTCTGTCAACTACTGTGAATGGATAGACAAAATGTGCTATCAATACAGTAAAACTACCCAGCAATAAAAAAAAAAAACAATTGACTGATAAATGGTATACGATGACCAAATTTTAAAACCGTGATGCTAAGAAGCCAGACACAGAGACTACACATTGTATAACTCCATTTTTGTGAATTTCCCAGAAAGGCAGATTATAGAGACAAAACAAATCAGCGGTTGCCTAGGGCTGGTGGTGGATGTGGAGATTGACTGTAAATGGGACATGAGGGAATTTTTTTGTGGTGGTAGAAATATTATAAACCTGGATGTGGTAATAGTTGCACAACTCTGTAAATTCACTAAAAGTCACTGAACAATACACTTAACCATAGGTGGGTTTAATGAAATGTGAATTATACTGCAATAAAACTAAATAAAAGCTGAGTTAGTACCACTTGCCTCGGGTTCATTACTTTTCATTCTTAATTATTCCCTTCACAGTTACTCCCCACTCTTCCCCTACCTCTTTCCATATTTCTTTACTATTGAAAATTATTTTCAGTAGTTTTGCCTCCTGAGTTCACTGCCTTTTAGATCACATTTAGACCATGGGTTTCTATCACCACAAAAAAATTCCAAAATCTGGGTCCAAATTTCAACTCTATTCACTTATCTGTGTGACACAGAATAAGCCTCTGAGTCTCTGTGTCCAGATTTGTTTACCAGGTAGAATATTAATAAAATCTATTACATGAGGATTTGTGAATATTAAATGAAACCATATATTTGAGACATTCTATAAGTGCTAGCTGTCATTCATCACCTTAAAACAAGACTCATAAGTTGAAAGGCTGTGAACTGGTGAGCATCTAGAGGAGTGGCTCTTAATCAGGGCAAACTCAAACTTTAGGGAGGTTTTACAGACTGGCTCCACTGACGGGTCAGGTTGAAAGGTTTCTGGACCCTGGGAAGTACATGTGTGTGTTTGTTCTCCAGCTTCGCAGATGATTCTGCTATAACCTAATGGTAAACAAAACAACAACAGATTGCAGTGCAAGACTCAGCCCATAGAATGTACAAACACCAATTGTGAACCCTAACAAACTGTGGTCTCTGGGTGATAACGATGTGATAATGATAATTGCCGTACAAGGCTCATGTATTCATTTCCAGTCTTGCTCCTCCCATTCCCTCCCTTTGGTTAGGTAGCAAATGGAAGGCAGACACATTTAAGTCATGAGCGAGATCCACCCATCTCATGTATGTACATGCAGTGGGACAAATGCACTAACACTGTATAAAGTCTTCAGAGGATACTCAGTTGTCATAGAAATAAGTTATATCTTTGGTTGAGTTTTTAAACATTCATTCTCACTGGGGTAGTATTTGGGAAACATTATATCAGGTTTTACTGGTAGAGAAAGGGTAAATCAGTAAGTTAAAGAATAAGTGATATATAAGGATTTAAAAAAGAAGGCCTCAGGTTTAAGGGATATATGTAATTACAAGATGATCTCAATTTTAAATCAGAACACTGAAGTTGGATGGATGGGAGACAGGAAATGCATGTTCGAGAGCAATTTAGTGATAGGGAGGAATTCATACAGTGAATTTGAAATGAGTAAGTACTATGCCAGTGTGACTGGAATTACTGCCTCTTTACCTGTCTTCATTTACTTGTTTTTGTATCTATCTGTTTCTTAGAGTTGACTCCCTCACTCTTCTATTTTCCAGGGTCTAGAACACTTCTTGCCATCTGCTCCCAGATTCCATCTCAGAATAATTAGTTTTTATCTCTTTCTTTCTTCCCAGTGTTGACAGCCGTCACTTTCTAGTATTCGCATTGTCAATACCACAAGGTCTCCAGTCTCCACACCACCAGTTCCCAGGTCCTCCACTGTGCCACATCTCAGCCTTGACCTGGCTGTTTCTTCCTCTTTCTCTCTCCTGTCTAGTCTAGATCCTTAGTATTCATCTGGGCATTTCAGAAAGTTCACCCCTCTCATAAAGAACTTGCTAATTGCCTTCCTTAGAATGCTTCATCTCTTTCCTGTAAGTTCTCTAGGACACTAAAGCAACTGTCTTTTACTGTAATACTTAGATTAGTTACATGTACTCTTGCCTGGTCATTCCTATTAGTTGAACTCTTTAAAAGCAGAGATAGTTGTACTCATTTTTGTTCCCATTGTGCATTGCAGTGTACTGTAACTCATATATAACATGTTCTCAAATAATAGTTATAGATCACAGTTAGATTTTTTATGTATTTCTTTTTAGTGAAGAGTTTTCACTTTCTCATTTAGGAATCATAGAGCTTTCTTTGAGTACTGTAGGTAACTTATTCTTCCCACAGAACTACCCCCCCATACATACAGTACTTAGAGACAGAAAACATATGCGTATTGACACATTTTAATTTTTGCGACCTTTTGATAACCTTGTCTCAGGAAGGGCCTTATCTTAGCTGTTCCCATGGGATGCCTATCTCCTATGTCTTCTTGCCTTCCCACACCCTACATGTCAGGAGGCAGGAGGGTAGAGGACTGTGAGGCTACTGTTCTCAAAAATGAGACATTTCTATAGAAGGGTGATTTACAATAGGGAAGTAATAAGAGGTGACCAGGAAGGCTTGGGAAGAAGGGAAAAGCTCTGATTAGCATATGGGCCCATTTAAAGATGGGTCAGCCCCATTCTGTCAGTGACTTGCTATCCTGAGCGGGGTGCATGTCAAGTGTTCAGACACTTCCTATTTTTGCTCATCTACCCGAGGTGAAAGTGGGAAGTAGATGTGAAAGAGTCGTCTAGCTGGTTTTAGTGGGGCTGTACTAGATCTAGATTTATGGAGGAAGATTAAAATGGAGCAGAGGAAAAAACTTCTTGACCATATTTTCATCATCCCAAACTAATGGCCTTTGCAGCAATTTACTTAACAAACTAGGTGAATTATGTATTTGATGGCATAAATATGCATACACAGAATATTTGGTTTTTGTGGCATTTTTGTAAAACCGTTTCTCAAAAATACAACATTCTTTAAAGACTTTTTTATAGGTTTATCAGTATTTGTGTGACGTATAATTTATAACTCAATTATTTAATATGTAAACAACAGATAAAAATCCTATCACCATAGTTTGAAGATAGCAAACATTTTAATAAATACATTGAACATTTCAGTTTATTAGTCTTTATTAATGTTTCCAAAGGAGAAATTAAAATACCACTGCATAGTTTTCAGATTGTTTTACTTGGTGAACAGGCAAGAGGACAGAATAAGAGATTGAAAAGTGAAATAAGGGTAGTTTATAGTTTGTTTAATTTATCAATGGTCCTATTTACATTTTGGGATCACATCTTGGACGTTTTGCAACTTCCAATTCATTCTAGCATTTTGGGATTCTTATGTTGACATAGTTAATTCTATATTGAAACCTAGGGACTTGTTATTTAATAAACTTGTAGAAATAATCATTTCCAGTTAAATGAACCACAAAAATTATGAGGTTAAAAACAAATCAGTTATCATTTAGTAGTTCTGTATTGTCAGTTAATGATCTTTATTAAATTTGCAGCTTTCTGAGTTTATTTGGAAGTAGGTCATCACATGCTGAGATGAAATACCAAGTCATTTAAATTAGATACTGAGCATGCTCATATGAAGTACTTACTCTTGGAGACTGCGGTGTGGTTCAGTTTTCTTATAGTGGAAAGAGCAGAAAAGAGATCACGGTGTGCCCCTTTGTCATCATTCTGTCAGAAAGCATGTAATTTGTCTTTAGAAACCAGAAGCCTGAGACAAAGAAAAGAACGCAGATTTTTAGCAAAAGGCTATTTGGTGAGTTAATTGGCTGTTTTCTTCTATTTTGCTCTAATCGGTCAGTTATTCCTAGCTAGTCTAGGTCTTTACTTGTATCTGCTGCTTTTTTGTACTGTGCTGAAGCTTTATGTAGCAAGTAACTTAGCTGAGATTGGGAGAAAATTGTTTCTGCAGTCTAAATCTTATTCTTCTGAAATATTTCCAGTACATTTCTGAGGTGACAAGTTCATCAATTGCTATGATGATACTTTCTCATGTTCTCCACAAATTTTCTTTGCTCACTTGTGCTGAATAATGCTGGCAGAATTATGTGCCGAGATACTTCAGGATTTGTCCTTTTGGACAGTTTAGCGTTTTTGTTCTTACATCTTAATGAAATTACAGTTTTTGCTTTCACATTTCTATACTGTATCTACCAAAGTAATAGGTAAGAAAGATCAAAAATTCTTTAAAGAAAATGAGAGGGTGTATTACAGTAATATGTATACATATTATTAAAAAGGTGGTTCAAAAATGAAAGTTTGCTTTGTAATACAGTTGATCATTTAAACTATCCTAAAATGAAATGAAATTGACAACATTTTGTAAAATATAAGGTGTTACAGTTATTCTGTATTCTTATTTAGAATTCTATCTTAATTTATTGAATTAGCTACATAAATGTTGCATGATAATAGTTTTGCCAGTTTAGGCTGTTACTTTCTCTGAGCTCATATTATCAATGAGTGATCAATAGGAAGATAATCTTATTTAAATGTTTTGTGATTTTTAAAAAAACCGAAGTGTTCATGTTTTACCATGAAGTAAAAGGGGGATATTTTTGTGCATTTTCTCCATATTATGCTCTTATAATGTTATATAATATTTAAAATCTATACATTGTTATATCATGATGAACACAATTTTGATTATGTATTTATAATCGGTAAACTTGGCAACCAAATATTCAGAGTCTTCTCCTGGAGATTAAAATAACATTACTTTGCTGAAGGTACAACATTATATTTTTTGAAGATTTGAAGAAAAAGCATAAAATTACCTTATTTATTTCCTTCAGGGAAAATCATGTTTGTTAGTACACATAAATGTCAGGTAGGGAATTTGAGACATATAAGGTGCTTTAAAGAGGTCTAGAAAAATGATGTGGGGGGTGGGAACAATAGGAAGAGACTACTGAAAGCTTAGTACCTTTAAATGCCAGGCAATTATGTGAGGCTTTCCTGAAATATCTTCATTTTGTGAACTTCCCCCACTATGCCATTTTCCAGGATTGGCACTTGTGAAGGAGGTGGGCGTATACTTAAGCTTATATATTCATGAAAAGGGAAGGTTAGCGTTTAGAGATGAGGACTGGGTGACAGGACTCAAGAAATCTATTCCCACTTCTTTATACTGACTGACTTGTTTGACCTTGCACATGATGCCTACCTTATTTATTTCTACCTACTTTTAGTATAATACTTTACCATGGCGATAAAGTGGTTCATTTATAGTTTCTGAAGTAATAAAATTATTTCACAGACTGTGACAAAGATTCATAAGGGGATAAGTCATTCACTAATAGCCATTGTGGGAAGAAAACAAACAAGTATTGCTTTTCCAAATTCTATTAAATTTTTTTAACTGAAATATCTCAAGTGCATAAAATCTATAAAGTCCTCTGTAGTCTTTGAAACTAATCTCAGAAATACATATTCCATGTGTATTATGTAATGGTGACAGATGTGGTTTTAACTTCTTTCTCCCATATTCACTGCAGACTGGATGATCACAAAATTTTCATGGCAAGATTATACTGTTATATTATTTTATACTATTTTCTCTTATTTATTTAGTTCCAGATACTCTAATCATAAATCTTCATAGATCCATAGAAGAGAAATAATGAATAGGAGATCTGTTAAAGAAATGTGTGGAGAAATACTGGGAAAATGTAAGAAGAATACAGAAAGAAAAATTACCGATGACAAGGGTCTCTTTGCCAGGTTTCTAGATATTAAGCATATACCTATATATCTTATTCATTTCCAAATCATTAAATTGATCTACTCATTTAACTTAACATCTACCCATTAAGGAACACTTATTTCCTTATTTTTGATGAATCTCAATAGTGCTTAAAGATCCTAAGTAGTGGTAGATGAAAATGGATTTTGTGGTCAAGTACGTTTGGCGAATAACAGACCATAAAGGACTGTTCATAGCAGAACTTCTTACCCTTTAATATCTTATTCAGAACCTCACCCTGGAACTTAATTTTTTCTGGTGTATGGTTTACTTTTGAAAGGAAGAACTGTAATACATAATATTAAACATTTGGCAAGCATTTCAGTAATTTTAACTATGAATTTCTATATTAAAATATCTGGATAAATAGAGGAAAAATTGTCAGTTTGCTTTTTATCTTCTATTTTGTAATCTTAGAATTACAGGGTGATGAGATGTAAAATGTATAATTAGTAGATAAGTTGAGTGTCATAGATATGTAAGTTAAAATGGCATTTTTGAAAGCCACTAGGAGTGTACATTACACTAGGAGTGTAGGCAATGAATACAACATGAAAGATTTACAATAAAATAGTAACTGAGTAAAGATTTTGATAATTCTCACAAGTTTCCACTCATTCTCTTAAAGAACCTAGCATGGTGTTAGTCACAAAGTAGGCATTCAATAAATGTTTATCTAGGCAGGTGCGGTAGCTCACGCCTGTAATCCTAGCACTTTGGGAGGCCAAGGTAGGTGGATCACCTGAGGTCAAGAGTTCGAGACCAGCCTGGCCAACATGGTGAAACCCTGTCTCTACTAAAAAATACAAAAATTAGCTGTGTGTAGTGGCAGGTGCCTGTACTCCCAGCTATTCAGGAAGCTGAGGAGGAGAATCGCTTGAACCCAGGAGTCGGAGGTTGCAGTGAGCCGCTATCATGCCATTTGCACCCCAGCCTGGGCAATAGGCAAAAACTCTTGTCTCAAAAAAAAAAAAAATTTATCTTTTCACTTGAATTTAAACCTTCTGCCTCTTCATTGAAACACACCATAGTCATGGAAGTAGAATACCTATTGTCGGTTCCACTGGCCCACCCACCTACTTTAGGGGACTTTTTCTTAAATTGTATTTTGAAATACTGATAGTTGGATTCAGTTTCCAACTAAACTTTCATTTTTTGGCACTCCAGTGAAATTTGAAACCTAATTTTTAAATAGCAGTTTTCTTTGCTGTAACCTAATGACTGTACATGTTCTTAAATCCTTGTTTATTACAAAAAGAGAGGATACAAATATTAATACATCTAGGGGCAAGACCTCCTGTTCTTAGCTACTTAAGAGCCTGAGTTGGGCCGGTTTCTTGATCCCAGGGTACTCTGCAGATCGAATGTTGGCCTCAAATATTTGACATCAATATGATTGTCCCTGAGAATGAAGATAGATCGAGTTTCCATTAAGCTTAGTATAGAATTGATGTTTTGGTAGTTTAGTAGCCATATTTATCTCAAAATAAAGTATGAGAAATAAAATATGCAATTCAGAGAGAAATAGTGAAAAATATGAGGGGACTTCAAAAATTTATGGAAAATGGATATTGTGATAAAACTATGCATGGATTTCATAAATTTTTTTTATACCAAAATAAACTTTTGTGAACGTGTTGTAGCGTGTCTGAACAGGACCTAGTTTGAGGCACTAAGAGGGATAAGACATCAGTTTGAAAAGAACTCCTATCAGAGCGACATGAATTCTGCTAAAATTGAAGCAAGAATAAACATCATATTTATGGTGAAGCTTGGGTGGAAGAATGGTAAAAATCATCGACGATTCACAAAAAGTTTATGGGGACAACACTCCAAAGAAATCAGCAGTTTACAAATGGATAACTCATTTTAGGAAGGGACAAGACAATGTTAAAGATGAAGCTCGCACCAGCAGACCATCCACATCAGTTTTCAAGGAAAAAATAAATCTTGTTTATGCCCTAATTGAAGACTGACAGTTAACAGCAGAAATAGGAACCTCCACCACAGATAGTTTGATTGGTTCAGCGTACATGAATCTGACTGAAAAATTAGTTGAGCAAACTTTCCACTCAGTGAGTGCCAAAACTGTTGCACCCAGATTAGCTCAAGAATAGCAGAGCTTCCAGTGGAAATTTTAAACAAGTGGGATCAAGATCCTGAAGCATTTCTTTGAAGAATTGTAACAGAAGATGAAATATGGCTTTACCAGTATGGTCCTGAAAACAAAGTACAATCAAAGCAGTGGCTACCAAGAAGTGGAAGTGGTTTAGTCAAAGCAAAAGTGAACTGGTCACAAGCAAAGGTCACAGCAACAATTTTGAAAGATGCTCACAGCGTTTTGCTTGTTGTGACTTTCTCAGGGGCCAAGGAACAATAACATCTGCTTATTATGAGAATGTTTTGAGAAAGTTAGTCAAAGCCTTAGTAGAAATGTCTGGGAAATCATCTTCACAGAGTTCTCCACCACAGCAATGCTCTTGCTCATTCCTCTCATCAAACAAAGGAATTTTGTGAGAGTTTTTGTGGGAAGTCATGAGGCATCCATCTCATCATCCTGATTTGGCTTCTTCTGACTTCTTGTTTCCTAATGTTAAAAAATCTTTAAAGATTTTAAAGGATGTCCATTTGTATTCAGTTAATAATGTGAAAAAGACTACCTTGACATGGTTAAATTCTTAGGACTCTCAGTTATTTAGTGATGGACTAAATGGCTGGTATTCTCATTTATAAAAATGTTTTAACCTTAATGGAGTTTATGTTAAGGATTAGTTTATAATATTTATCTTTTTAGTTTCATTTTTCCACAAGTTTTTGAAGTCCCCTGGTATGTCTTAGTAAAATGCTACACATATTCAGAGATTTTTATTTCTGACATTTTTAAAAGTGTAAGTCCGAAATCTAGTTTGTAAAGGTAAAAGACTGTAAATCAAGAACAGAGGACCTGTGACTTATTAATACAAATGGAACTTCTCCCCCTAGCTGTCATTTAACATGAGTAATTTCCAGTGGAAGAGGTTCTGGATTTTAGGAGTCGGGATCTTCTCCCATTCTTCTTGATGTCTGGTGTACAGCTTGTCTGCTGTCCAGCACACATCTTGGGTTATTTCCCATTCCAGATGAGCTATGATTTTTTTTTTTTTTTTTTGTCGGAAAGGTATGTTTTAGATATATGCATAATTTTTTGGAGCTATACATTTTCCTTGAGAATAAATATCTGAAATTATTGTTTAAGTCCGTAAGAAAGCATGATTTTTAAGTATATATCAAAAACATATTTTTCCTTTGAGGTCAGGTTGTCAGAGGCAGGAAAGGAAGAAGGTCAGCAGTTAATATCTAGCCAGCCAAATTTATCTGGGAGATGGATTACTAAGGTTAATAAGAAGTAGAAATTATAGAGCAAAGGATGGGAATGTTGGGAGACTTAATCAGTGTATATGTTTCCTGGTTGGTCAGAGACATTGTCATTTTTACTGCCTTTTCTCCACTTTCTAAAGAGTTAATAAGGAAGCAATTTTTTTTTTTTTATTTGAAGACTTGGTCTGTTTATAAATTTTAACAATGATGTTCAGTAGAGTTGCTGCTGTAAATGTAGACATTAACATGAAACCTAGCTATGTTTTTTAAGGCTTATGGGGGTGTTGTCTAGGGTTTATGGAGGAATATTACATTTTATTCTTTTTCTTGTTTTTAATACTTAAAAAGCATGAAATAATTATTGTAAAAATATTACAGCTATACCAAAGATATGAATAAGATAGAGAGTTGCCCTTACACTTTGTTCTTTGGTTTTATGACACACACCCTGCCCCCACAAAGTTGAATAATATTCCCCCACTTCAGGGTGTGTAGTGATAATCTGATCCCAGAACCTGTGAAGGCTACTTTCTGTGGCAAAGACTTAGCAGATGTGATTAAATTAAGGACTTTGAGATGAGGTTTTCCTTGATCTTGGTGGGGAGGGCAGTGGCAAATGCAGTCACAAGTGTCCTTAGAAGGGGAGGTGGACAGAGGGAGATTTCAGGAAGAGGCAAACGTGAACTTATTCTCCTTTACAGTCTATGGAATCCCTCTCAACACCTTAATTTCTACCCATTAAAACTGATTTGGGCCTGATTTCTGGCCTCTAGAGCTGAGAGAAAATAAATTTCTATTGTTTTAAGTCAATAGAAGATATCAAATGACCTAGTCACAAAAAAATTATTTTAAAGATCTTAATTGGCTTTTGTTTGCAATTCTAGAATCAGGTAAGACCTCATCCTATAAAATAGAATTGAGTGTTGTGATGGACTGAGCAGAGGAGGTTGGTTTTATTGACAAAAAAGGGCTGAAGAAAGCCGAATCAGAGAACAAAAAGCAGATTGGTTGTTTCAAAGTTACTTTCCTTATAAAGTTTAAAGCAGGAGGTACTGCCTTATCATGCCGGCTAAAATTGACCTGTTTGGGGATTTGGCTATTATCTCCATTCCTCTCCTGATTTCTTGGAAGGTCAGATGAACAACTTAGTTTTAGCTTGGTGGTGTGAACTTCAGCATGAGTAACTCCATTTTGGTTTGGTCTGTTGAGCCTAATGCAGGAGCTCAGTTCAAATCAATGACCTCCTATAAATTTTATTTAACGGAGGCTTGTATTAGTTTCCTATGACTACTGTAACAAATTACCACAACATTGGTGACTTTGGTAATTCAGTCACATCTGCTAAGTCTTTGTCACAGTTGGGATCATGTGGAATAATCGCTTGAACCCAGGAGGTGGAGGTTGCAGTGAGCTGAGATGATGCCACTGCACTCCAGCCTGGGAGACAGAGCGAGATTCCATCTTTAAAAAAAAAAAAAAAAAAAAAAAAAAGATTTTAAACATGGGGCAGCTATCAACCAAAGTCGAAAGAGAAACAAAAATATAAGGCATCTGTTAAAACATTACTTTCAAGTAAATGTAAGTAAGGTTTTGAAAAATTAATCAGCCCCGTGTGGTGGCCCACGCCTGTAATCCCAACACTGAGAGGCTGAGGCTGGCTGATGACCTGAGGCTAGGAGTTCAAGACCAGTCTGGCCAACATGGTGATATCTCGTCTCTGCTAAAAATACAGAAATTAGCCAGGCATGGTGACGGGTGCCTGTAATCCCAGCTACTCAGGAGGCTGAGGCACAAAAATTGCTTGAACCCAGGAGGTGGAGGTAGCAGTGAGCCAAGATTGTGCCACTGCACTCCATCCTGAGCGACAGAGCAAAACCCTGTCTCGAATGAAAGAAAAAAAAAAAGAAAAAGAAAAATCAATCCATGCTCACTAGTTTAGTTTTAATCTTAAATATTTATAACTTTTGAAATGTTGCATGACCAGTATATTCATAAATTCATCAAACATATCCTCACAGCATCTACAGGGAAGATACTCCCATTTCAGAAAGAGGAATACATGGGAAGAGTGGGGGTTTTTTTCTTTTTTTAATTTCAAGTTCACGAAGACTGTAAGTGGCAGAGTTAGAATTTAAGCCCAGATCTATGTAACTCCAAAATTCTTAATCTCTAAACTGAAGAATTGTTTTCAGTCTTGTTCCAGTACCTATACTAGATTTCTAAGAATCCAGACAACTCCTAATCTACCACATAGGGGAAATAGGGTCTATAAGAATATCATTTATGTCAGATAGTGAAATAAACATGAGATTATTTACACATTCCAGACCCAGGTGACCTAAATCTTCAAAGACGGTGACTGATCCCTCTGGAGCAGGTGCTGCGTACAGTGAGAGAGACGTATGTGTATTGTGTGCAGTGGCATGGATAGGGAATGATTTCTTCTGCCCAAGGATATGAGAGTGGGTGGCTTCTCAGAGCAGATTATGTCTGTGTTGGGTTTTGAAGGATGAGTAAGCATTTGCTAAGCGTGGTTTCTTTGAACAAAAATTGCTAAGTAGAAAAGCAGGGATGCGTGGCACTCTAGACAAGAGTGAACAGCAAGACCAAAAGGTTATAGATATCTTCAGGGACCAGGTCTTTCAGTGCTGCTAGAGTATTCAGTGTGAGGTGCTTAGGGGCAGGGAGCACAGGCAGATGAGGAAGGCACATCTGTACTCGTGCTAAGGAACGCAGACAATCCTGCAGGCTTTGGTGAGGGTCATTTTTAAGGGTTTCAGTAGGGGGCAGAACAGGACAAACTGCATATTAGAGAGAGAAACTTGCAGCAGTGTGGAGGACAAATTGAAGGAGGAGGAGATAGGGCATAGATTCCTTAATGTTTGAAATAGTACAGTTGAAAATGGGACAAGGATTTTAAACTGTGGCAGCAGAAATAGAGATAGATCGATACAACGTAAGTTAAGGAGATAGAATGTTAGGTTTGATAAACTGGGATGGCAGGCGAATGTGAGAGGGAGAACGATTCTCTCTGGCATTTGAATTGTGTTTGAGATGAGACATTTTCAGGGGAGAAACAGGTTTAATTGGGATAAAGATTGGACCTCTTAAGTTTGAAATATAGATAGGATATTCCTTTTGTTGAGAAGCAAAAAGTGGATATAGGGCTCTACACAACAAAATAATAATTATTATAATACTAATATTATCAGAGCAATAGATTTAGAAAGTATAGGTTTAGTTAAAACATCAATATTGTTATTGAATGATAAGAAGATTAATAAGGAATGGATTGAACCACCTAAAGATATGGAGTGTGTAAAATGAAGGAGGTTTGGGGGTAGAACCATAAAAGAAACAAATGTCTAGCTGCTGGGTAAAGGAATGATAAATCAGCAGAGCAGACCTAGCAGAAGTGATTAGCGTAAAACAACCAGAGGACTGAGATTAGGAAAACCAGGAGAGGGGAGTGTTAACTGTCTCAGGTGCTACACATCAGCCCTTTGAGATGAGGACCAAGAGACACCCTTTGATGTTGTTAGTTAAAGAGACATCAGTGACCTTTGCTGGGGCAATAGGGAGAATAGAATTAAGATTACAGTTAATGGAGGAGGGAAAAAGGTGGGAGGGAGGGAGTGAGAAGTGCAAATAGCCTGTTTGACTGAGAAGGAAAAGAGAAATTCAACAGCATCAAAGAATGGGAGTGACTAAAGTGTGTTTTTCAGCTGGTACGTAGAAGCCAGTAGAGAGAAAATGTTAAAGATGGAGGGAAGAGAAGAACCAATTGTTAGGACAAGGTGCCAGGGAGGTTGGGAAGAAAACAGATCCAGGGACATATGATAGAGGGTGGGCTTAACTACCCTAAGATTTGAGGACAACAAATATTTGCTTGGGGCATGGGAGTGATTAGGATAGTGGCTTAAGGAGAGTGACAACAATTTTAGAAGAGCTGCTAAAGGGAGAATGAAAGCAAATGAAAGAGTTGTCTGCCAGATGGTGTTAAGAACCCATCTGAAAGTGAAAACCATGAGTTGTTCATCACATGAATCAATCTGCATGGGTAGATGCTGCCTTTCATTTGAAAGCAGCATATTTCCTTAAAAAAAAAAAAAAAATTGGCTGAGCGCAGTGGCTCATGCCTGTAACCCCAGCACTTTGGGAGGCCGAGGTGGGCAGATCACCTGAGGTCAGGAGTTCGAGACCACCCTGGCTAACATGGTGAAGCCCTGTCTCTACTAAAAATACAAAAATTAGCCGGGCGTGGTGGCACATGCCTGTAATCCCAGCTACTCCAGAGGCTGAGGCAGGAGAATCGCTTGAACCTGAGAGGCAGAGGTTGCAGTGAGCCGAGATCAATGTGCCACCGCACTCCATCCTGGACGACAGAGTGAGACTCCGTCTCAAAAAAAAAAAAAAAAAAAAAAAAAAAATTGCTCTAAAATGTATCTGCTTACTAAAAACTATTTCTTCTTTTGCAATACTTGGAAATTCCTTGTCAGTTTAAGCTTGTTTAGGTTAGCCAGCTAGCTAAAAGGTTTTTTTTAAAATGTAAAATATAAAAGTATGTTATGAGTTATAAATAATACGGAAGCTATAATAGAATCCAGATGCCGAGTAACTTATTTATTGAGTGTTTAGTGCTTTCTAGCATGCAGAAATGGCCAAGGAAATATGGCCTCTGACATGTTAACAGCTAACATTTTATCCTTGTGTGTGGGGGTAAGGGGCGGTGCATATAGTAGTTTGGATAACAGCATCCCATCGCACTTCAAGGTATGCTTTTTAAAAATTGTAAAGCATTCTTATATGTGAAATCATATAATCATATTCTTCTGAGAACATTTCATAAAATAAGCCATATAAGGAGCCTTATTCTACTCTCTGAGACCCCTTTACAAATTTTAGCAGTTTTAAATTTAGTCTCAAGTAATTCAGCAAATTAAAAAAAATTGTTCTAGCCAACATGAGCTATCAGGCACTCAATAATTGCCAACATAGTAAATATAATACCATGCTTAAAGAAGCACTGACTTTTGGCTTTCTGAGTAAATTTGTATCTCCAAAGGTAAAATGATAATTTAACAACACGGCATCCCCCAACTTATAAAATATGTATTAGAAAAGGTTGTATAATGTTGAGTTGGGTATGAATTACATTTATTTTTATTGTTTTTTTCCTAGAAAACTTAAAAGGTAAGTATAAGCAATAAGATATAGGTAAGTTTAGAAGTAAAGAAAATCACAAAATACAAACTTACTAAACATGAAAGTCAATAACATTGCTGTAGTTGAACTTCAGTTTTAGCTCTGTTTCCATTGTAACAGGGAAATATAAGTTACCATGCTGTCAGAAAGAAGAGGCACTTTGGTTTATCCAGAGAGACAGTTTTCCTTGAATAGAATTTCTCATGTGGATTTTTATTTAGGAACACTGGGTGGTATAATAGACAATTTGCTGTACAAAATTTTTGCAGCAAAATAGGCAGGCTTCCTTTGGTTTTTCATTACAGCTGTCTTTGGAAAAAATCTAAGAGAGTAACATTGAACTCATCTGAATATAAGTGATTCTTAGAGGTCCTAAACTAATGTGATCCTTCCAGTGGTTAAGTGTTCTGTTGGTCAGGCGCAGTGGCTCGTGCCTGTAATCCCAGCACTTTGGGAAGCCGAGGTGGGCAGATCATTTGAGGTCAGGAGTTCGAGAGCAGCCTGGCCAACGTGCTGAAACTCCCATCTCTACTAAAAATACAAAAATTAGCCAGGCATGGTGGCAGGCACTTGTAGTCCCACCTACTCGGGAGGCTGAGGCAAGAGAATTGCTTGAACCTGGGAGGCGGAGGTTGCAGTGAGCCAAGATCACACCACTGCACTCCAGCCTGGGTGACAGAGCGAGAATCCATCTAAACAACAACAACAAAAAAGTTTTGCTAAGGGCAGAGCCTAGACTACCTAAGGGATTCACTGTGTAGGTGGCTGTGGGCTAAGAACTGTTATTAGGACATGGAGAAAATGAAGGTGAGACATAGGTTTTTCCTATCATATTTTCTTATAAATGTGATTACTATCTTCCAGATCTACTACTGACTGTCTACCTGCTACTGTTACCTCTTAATATGTTAAACATAATCTGGAATGCTTCTAATCCTTCTTTCCTTGTCTCTCTCTCTCCAGAAAATGTCCTCCATGGCTTCTTTTCTTAGTACTGTAATTACTGATGTCGTTATTTTGATTATGTCTTATAGTCATAGCAAGGAGACTACTTTACAACAATATTGTCTATATTAAGTAAATGCAATGGCCAATATTAGACAGGTTTTGACCTTCAAAATGGCAACGCCAAGGATTCATCCCCATGTTGTAATTATGATTTTTAAAAGTATTATAATCAATAAACATAGTATTCAAAGGGATACTTGGGGTTTTTCAGTCATGCAACAAATATTTTACTCTGTGCTTCATAAACACCTACTATGTGTTAAGCAGTATTCTATATGCTGGGGAGATGATTGATATGATAGTAAACAAGAGAATTACACGTGTGAAATGCCGTTTACTCCCAAAAAGGGAAAGGTTGACTAAAGCAGTAGATTACCGAGAATTGCAGAATATACTTAGGCACCAAGGAGTTAATGGAAAGGCTAAATATGTACGGGATGATGTATGTGTTAGGAGCTTAGCATACGGCCTAGCACATAAGTGCTTAATAAATTTTAATTGTGCCAGTTGCTTTTGTTGCTGTCATTAGGCCAATTGTGGGATAAGGTAGGGATGCGAATCAGAATAAAAGCGTTCAACAGGTACGAATAAAAATACAGCACATGAAAGAAGTTGGAAAATTAGTCCAAGTCGAAAAATTCTCTCTGGGTCAGAGCTAAGGAGAACTCAGTGCTGTGGAAGCCAAGAATGTAAAGATTTCCACTTGTCAAAAGCTGCGTAGACATCAACAGTATGAGAAAGAAACAGATCGTTAATGTGGCAATGATGAGAATATTGATTGACCTTTAAGAAAACCGTTTCAGTAGCATGATTAGTGTGGACTCTCTAGAGGAGTTTGGCAGAAGGAGAAAGATGAAAGAGTGGAGGGAAGAAGTGTGCTTTTTAAATTTGAGGACTTAACAATATTTACAAGCTTTCAGAATAGTTAAATGGATTACATTAACTTACCTATTGCTGCATAACAAATATTCCAAAATACAGTGTTTAAAAGAACAATAAATGTTTCTGTGGGTCAGGAAATTGCTACAGTTTAGCTGAATGACTGCCTCAAGATTGTTGGATACCATCTTGGGGGCTGGCTACCACAGGTGGTTGAGAGAAGACGTCAGATAATTTAAGTTATTTCAGTAAATTAGAAAGTAAGATTATCTGCCAGGACTTGTTAGAATCTTAAGAATAGTGGAAGAATCAGTGACTTCTCTGTGTCTGGGGGACATAAATCAGAGAGGGATAGGATTGTCAAATAGCATTGTTTTGGATACATCAGAGACATCACTCCACAGAGAGTTATAACAGGTTACCGGTAATGTTTGCACAAAATGTTTTCTCCTCCAGTGTCACATAAGAAAACGGAGTTATTTTTGCCTAACTTCTAACTCTTAACTGTCCGTGTAATTTAAAAAGTCAAAGATGCCAGTGATTTTTTAAAACGTAATGCCGTATATCTAGTTGGCAAGAATAGAGGATAAATATTTGAATTCTAAACACTTGAATAGATAACATTTTATTCTCATTTATGAAAGAAACCTAAATTTCATTAGATGCAACAAGGATAAGAGATAAGAACATATTCATCTGTATTTATAAATTCATGGTCTTTGCAGCGATATCCAAAAATCCTGTAGAATAACGATGTTTTTCCATAAAATATTTTCTTTGTGAAAGACATATCTAAAATTGTATGATTGATTTTGCTCCAGTAAAAAGGAGTGGAGGAGTGTTTCAATAATTTGTATATCTAAAACAGTTAATAGAAAGGTTGCCTCGATAACTTTGAATTATCTAATTATATGTATATATTGTGTTTATTTATTTTTATATATCAGCAGATTATCCTGGGCAATGGGATCAGTTTTGTTACGTTTTCCTCTATATGTTATTACATTTTTAAAAAAGAAAAAAGCCCACAAATAAATATTATTTGTTGAAAAAGAAACTGCAGTTGACCCTTGAACAACACGGGTTTGAACTGTGCTGGTCCCCTTATATGTGGATTTTTTTTCCAGCCAAAAGAGGATTGAAAATACAGTATTCCCAGGATGCAAAATCTGCATACACTAAGGGCTGACTTTTCATATACATGGGCTCCGCAAGGACTTGCATATGCACTGATTTGGGTTTACACGGGGGTGGTGATTTGGATATAAGCAGGTGGTCCTGAAACCAATTTCCGGAGCATGCCGAGGGATGACTGTATATGTGAATAAGACTTAAATTATATTTCCAAATTGGGGATGGAATCAAATATTTTAGTAACAATTCTGTTGATTACACTTCTATTTTTAATCTGGTAGGACTGTACTTATTTTTTATTTTTGTGTTTGTGTGTGTGTGTGTGTGTGTGTGTGTTGTTTTGGGAAATAATTATAAAAGATTTGTGAGTTATTTGGATGTATGCTATTCCAGATACTCCTGTTTCCCTTTTTTTTTTTTTTTCAAGTTCTTCCCTTGACGTGGCATTCATAATTTAGAGAGACTTGTTTACTATACATTGAATACTTATAGGTTACCTGTTATTATTTTAAAAGCATGCTAATATAACATTTTACATATACCTTTATTTTTATTTTTAAAATACAGTTAAATTGCTTTTAATCTTAGGCTTTAATTGAATTTTTTTCCCATGGATTTTTCAGAGGGAAAGGTTATTCTCTGTACCTAATGTATAGGCTCAATTTCTGGTGTCATTCAGAGAAAAATAACTGATACAAGATCTTTATATAATTGGTTTTGATGTGAGTATGGACGGGGGAGTCATTTAAAAAATAGGAACAATAGAAGTACCTTTCTGGTTTTGTCAAGCATACCATAAAACAACAGTTAATACTTTCAAAACGATTTTCTTTTTTCAAAAAACAATTTCACACAAAAGATAAGTTGATAGAATAATGATAGATGTGTGATAAACAAATACAATATTATGTAATTATAAAACCTAGATGATGAGTGTAGATGTTAACTGTACAATTATTTCAACTTTTCAACTTTTAACTATATTTGAAACTTTTCATAATAAAATGCTGGAAGCTGCTCCCATCTCCCCCCTCCAAAAAAAAGAAAAAGAAAGAATTTCACACAGAGAAAGTTCAAGAAACTCTCCAATTGCTTTTTTCTCTTTTCTTTTTTTTTTTTTTAAACGTTTGAGTAAATGCTTTCATCAATCGTGTGTGTTCATGGAATGCAGTTGTAATTTCTACATAAAATGAAGTTAATTGTCTTTAAATAGTTGTTAGCCACATTTCCAGATGAAATGCCCAATACTTTCTGAGAAAAGTTATCAGTTAAATGACGTCAACTAGCTTGCACTCTGCGTCATTAAGTTTGACAGAGGTATGAAAATGAAACATAGATGTAAGCTAGAGCCCTGGTAGTGGACAAGCTATGTCATTCATGACTCATTTTAAACAATACAACTTTAGTTGTTTTATAAAGCCAAAATGTGGTCAGAATTTATAGTGCGCATGTTAAAAGCTATGATGTGCACTATTTCTATGAATGTACCTTCATATCTTTAATATCTTCTCCGTAAGAGATTGTGACCTTTGGGTTGATTCCATTTTATGTGCTGCTTTTAAAAAGAAAACTGAAAAGTTGAGTAGTTTATTATTGGTTCCTACATGAAATGCAGACCTAGACAAATTGTTGAAATTTATTTATAATCTGTTGTCTAGCAAATGATTGAATGTTAACAGAAAGCGTAATTCCTTCATTAAAAATATCTGAACTCAATAAGAAAACAGACAACCCAATTAAAATATGAGCAAATGATTTGAACAGACACTTTGCCAAAGAAAACACACAGATGGCAAATGAACATACAAAAAAATGCTTAACACATTTGTCTCTAGGGAATTGCAAATTAAATAATGGTGAAGTACTACTACACACCCATTAAAATGGCTAAAATTCAAAAAACTGGCCATACCAACTGCTGGCAAGATTGTGAATCAACAGGAGTTCTTATTCATTGCGGTTGGAATGCAAAATTGGAAGACATTTTGGCAGTCTCTTACTAAAGCTAAACATAGTCTCACCATATGATTCTGCAGTCATGCTCCTAGGTATTTCCCCAAATCGGTTGAAAACATGTCCACACAAAAACCAGCACTTGAATGTTTATAGCAGCTTTATTCATAGTTGCCGAAACTGGAAGCAACCAAGATGTTTTTCAATGGGTGAATGAATAAATAAACTGTGGTATATCCAAATATTGGAATATTATTCAGCAGCAAGAAGAAATGGGCTGTCAAGCTACAAAAATGACATAAATGGGTCTTAAATTGCATATTGTTAAGTGAAAGAAGGCAATGTGAAAACTCTACATACTGTGTTATTCCCATACACATCCTGGAAATGGCAAAACTATAGAGTGGAAAGATCGGGGGTTTAGGGAATGGGAGGAAGGGTTGAGTAGGTGAAGCACAGGAGAGTTTTAGGGTGGTGAAACTATTCTGTATGATACTGTAATTTTGTTTATGTGACACTGTCTGTCAAAACCCATTGATGTTTACAACACAAAAAGTAAAACCTGACTATGCAAAAAATCCTTGGGGATGTCAAAGGAGATCCCAAGGTAGAATGCAGACTGTGACAAAGGAGCCCATTACAAATGTGTGATGCAACTTCACTGAACATCATGGGGCAAAAAGGTGCTCACCTAATTAACTTTGGAAATGGAGGGAGTCTGTAAGACAAAAGACAAACGAAACTACATACTTCATTTCAGTAAGATAATCAAAAACAAGAAAGTCTGGGGAACTGTCATAGCCAAGAGAAGCCTAAGGAGACATGATGACTAAACATAATGTGGTATCCTACAACAGAAAAAGGCATTGGGCGAAACCTAAGGGAATCTGAATAAACAATTGACTTTAGTTAATTTTTTAAAATATTACCAGGCATGGTGACATGTGCCTGAAGTCCTAGCTACCCAGGAGGCTGAGGTTAGGGGGATTGCTTGAGCCTGGGAGTTTGAGACCAGCCTGACAGCCTGAGCAACATAGCGAGACCCCCGTTTCTAAAATATATATGTGTGCATATATATATTTATGTATATTTATGAATATGTGTGTTTATATTTGTATACATACTTACATATATTTATACACACACACCCACAGTCCAGCTTTCTTTGAGATTATCAAAGAAAGATCCTCAAACAAAGCTACCTTTTTTTAATCCTTTGGAGTTACAGATGGGTTGGATTTAGGAACATTTGTGTTCATTTCCTAGTGTCTACAATTTCTGTTTTATGCTTCAAATAATTTTGTGCTTTGTAAAAATCTTGGTACAATTTCCTTTTGCAAATGTAAGCAGAGCCTAATTTAATGATCTGTTTGTTCTCAGCTTTGGGAGTTACAGAGTGCACTCACACATGTGGACACCTCACACTCACCATCCTTTATTGCAATGTATGCTCAATAATTATTGATTGAAATAGCAACTTAGTCATAACCAACCTCTTCCTATGAAGATTTTGAAATGGCCTATAATAAAAAGACAGTCAATTAATAATATATAAATAAGAGGAAGTGGAAAGTCAGTACCAGAGAAAATACATGTTTGAGTCAGACCCACAGGGATGTGTAAATAACTTTTGAAATGTCAGCACATCAGGTTTTCTTTTAGCTACTGTTTAATTCTGGAATGACAAGCTCAAATGCCTTTGAGAGCTGGGCAGATGCTGTAAATATGTGCAGTTGGTGAAGTGTAATATAGTAGGAGGTGGTGGAGTCTGCTTACCCTGCCAAAGACATTCACTTGATTGGACACCACACTTGGGGGTAGCTGCCAGTTTGCTTTAATTTTGGCCTAAATTTTTGCTCAGTGAATCAACTCATGTAATCCAAGGGATATTATTAAGTAAACATTTGATTGTTTTATGGAGAAGGGAGGAACAATATATATGAGTGAAATTTTGTCTTTTTTTTTTTTTTTTTTTTTTTCATTATTGCATGACATCAAACCTGATACCATCCAGATCACTTTGCAGTTAGGCAGGCCTAACCTAATTTTGATCCCTGTATCCAGACTGTTGCCGAGTGCCTCCCCCTACAACCACTGGCTCCTAAGTGGAAATGTGTGCTCTGCTATTGTCTCTACGGTTGCCGAGACATTAACACACACTCTACCTCTTTTATTCAAGCATACATGGGTAATAAAAACAATATCATAATTGCCGCCTGGTGGACAGTGATCATAAAATCCATCAGATATGAAAGAAGCTTCCTAATTTCAGCTGTTAAAATGTTTTTGTTTTTTAAAAAAGTATTAGGGTAAATTAAGTAGGGTACTCTAGGAATGTTTATATAGTTGTTTTCATTGTGAGATCATATACCAATACTTTAGAACACCAGTAACTTACCTGGAAAATCTGGGACTTTTAATTCACAGCCATACTTGTTTGTTTTGTTAGATTTGAATTACTCACTTTTTCTTTGTACAGGTTTAATTTGATATTTCCCAAAGCATGGTATACATATCACCGATAGTATATAAAATGATTTTTAGGTATGTTGTGAGCTGAGATAAACCAATTTGGGCATTTGTAATAGGTATCAAAATGGTCATTTAAACTGTTCCTATAAGAATAGTAGAGTCCCTCTCTGTTCTTTTTAGGCATTCCAGCAAGCACCTTACATCAAAGATTAACTCAAAACATAGTATTCTGGCAGAGGGATCAGCTCAGTTAATGGGGTCAAGCAGCAGAATCCTTCACTGCGAGGGAGGAAGAGCCAAATAAAATTCTCTACTGGACCACTGCTCCAAAGTTGTTTGGCTACCCAGGATTGCCAGGGATCTTGTTTCTTATTTATGTAAAGACTAGAGAACCAACCACATACTTTGAGTATCACTCATCTCACTGTGAAAGAATATTTCCAACATCCCTTATGCTAATTAATGAACCCTCTGATATAGAATTGGTGATACTTGTAGTGCCTGTGTGATTGTCTAGGTTTCCTTGAATGTGAATCATTGATAGGATATTTAATATATTAACTAACTGTCTTCCTCCACTGTTTATACTGAAGTATTTTAAAGTTAATTACAGTGTAACAAGGTAGTATGTGGATGAAATTTTCTCATTTTAATATTGTGTGTTAGAAAAATATAGCTTTTTTAAAATAAAAATCTGCAATTTTGCAGATACTGTTTAGGATGAGACTAGGTTGCTTTTTTAATAAAGTAACTCTCAAGTATTGTTAATAGTACATGTGGCACTCAGAAGTTCAACGAGGTCCAGGAATGATGAAGTTTGGAAGTCTGGTTTAATTGAATGACTTTGGTTTTGTTTTTGTTTTTTTTCCGGGACAGAATTCTACTTAAGTAGGACAGAATTCTACTTCTTTTCCCACTGACTTGCCCATTCTCAGTGGGTTTTGCTCTTACATGGTGTAAACCAATTTCCTGCATTTCATAGTAAAACATTATCCCAAGGAACACCTACCTTATTTACAACCAAATAAGGCCATATGAAAATTTTTTTTTTAAAAATTGTTGCGGCCGGGCACGGTGGTTCACGCCTGTAATCCCAGCACTTTGGGAGGCCGAGGCAGGCAGATCACTAGTTCAGGAGATCAAGACCATCCTGGTGAACATGGTGAAACCCCATCTCTACTAAAAAAAATACAAAAAAAAATTAGCCGGGCATGGTGACGGGCGCCTGTAGTCCCAGCTACTCGGGAGTCTGAGGCAGGAGAATGGTGTGAACCCTGGAGGCGGAGCTTGCAGTGAGTGGACATTGCGCCACTGCACTCCAGCCCGGGCGACAAAGCAGGACTCCATCTAAGAAAAAAAAAATTGTTGCATAAAATGGTTTAAGTTTAAAATGGCCTTCTCTAAATAAATATGACTAAGTTACAGAATTTTAGATAATTTGCTTCAGTGACTGTCTCTTTGTGCTTAAAGAATTTTCAGTGACCATCATTCAGTGTTCTAATTAAATAAAAGTAATATTTCATTAGATAATGATAGATAATGATTTCAAAAGTATATGACTTTAAATATATAGATACAATATACACGTTCTAAAAGCAAATTTTTTGACATTTACTTGGAAAAAATTAGCGTTTTAGCCAGGCATGATGATGTGCACCCTTAGTCCCAGCTGACAGGAGGCTGGAGTGGGAGGATTACTTGAGGCCAGGAGGTCAAAACTATAGTGTGCTATCATTGTGACTGTGAATAGCCACTCTGCTCCAGCCTGGGCAACATAACAAGGCCCCATCGCCATTGAAAAGGGAAAAAAGAATCTGTTAAAATTGGGGTTATCTCTTCTGTTAGCCACAACGGGATGGCAGTTTTAGGCCAGTGAAGGACAGATACCAGTGGAAAGGGTTTTTGCAATCCCTTGATTCCATACAGTAGGAAGTGCCCATCAGTACTTGTCCTTTTATAGCTACTTTCAGTCTGCTTCCCCAAAGGTGAGAGTCTCAATATTTCAGGGCCACAAAACTGCTTCTTTTTACTCATCTTTGGGGAGAGATGATAAACCAATGCCTACTGCCTGTGTCAGAGCCACATCCAGCTTCCATTTCACAGGAGAGAAGTATGTAGCCCTTTTCATTACTTTCCTCAGAGCAGAAATTGTGGACCAGTACAGAATTTGCTTACTACACCTAAAACATCTGAGGGCAGGATTTTAATTTTCTGTCTCTTTTTTAATTGAAAATTTGCAAACAAGTAAACTTCTAGAAAATATGGGGTTTTGATTTTAGCATTTGTGGAGTTTTAGTATAGAATTTGCAGGTCTTGCTTATTATTTTCCCTCATTACATTATGCTGTGTGGTCTACCTTCTATAGAGGACCACTCTGATCCTTGTAGATGAACAAGATAGTAGGAAACAATCTGTTAATCTCATTTTTCTCATGAGAAGCAACAAAAGCATTATAAGGTGATGGTAGAGGGTCTCAAACTACCAAAAAGTTTCCTCAGTGATCTTCATAACTGTAAATTATTAGGATCTCCTTCATTTGTGGTTTAGATCGGAATGCTTTTTAACCTGTTCAGAAGACATTCTGAACAAGTTGGATGTGCAATTTGGCAATTCCATTTGCACTGTGGGGATTAATCTGAATGTAGACTCACATTTTAAGTCTTTTTGGAGGTCTGGAAGTAATGAAGTTCATCCCAGGATATATTCAGTCAGGAGAAAAATTGTAGAAAATTGTGTGATTAAAGCAAGTCAAAATACTACTAACTAGAACTGTTTGAATTCCAACGCACGTCTTCCTTCAGATCTTTACATATTTCATATTAATACTACATTAGTTATTTTTCAACTGTGATAAAATTCATATCGTGTAAAAGTAACCATTTTAAAAGGTACAGTTCATTGGTATTTAATACGTTCATTCACAATGGAATGTAACCATCACCTCTATCCAGTTCCAAAGATTAATCTGCTTTCTGTCTCTATGGATTTAACTATTTGGGACATTTCTTATAAATGGAATTCTACAATATGTGATCTTTTGTGTCTAGCTTTTTTCACTTAGCATAATGATTTTGTGATTCATGTTGTAGCATGTATCAGTATATCATTCCTTTTTATGACTGAATAATATTCCATCATTTGTAAATGCTACATTTTGTTTTTCCATTCATTTGTTGATTGGACATATGGGTTCTTTGCACCTTTTGGCTATCATGAATAGTACTGCTGTGAACATTTATGTACCAGTATTTGTTTGAATACCTGTTTTTAATTATTTGAGTATATATACCTGGGAGTTGAATTGCTAGGTCATATGGCAATTTTGTGTCCAACTTTTTGAGCTAAACTGTTTTCCATAGCATCTGCACCATTTACATTCCTGTCAATACTAAATATTTATGCTGAGATCCTGAACTGACTCTTGGACTTCCAGATGAAATTATGAACAATCTGGAATTTTTTGTTATGGTTAGATAACACTAGCATATATTGTTATGAAATTTTTCAAAGAAAAGCTGTGAAACTGGTCCACTTTTAAAGTTTGTGTTTGGATAGTCATAATTTTTTATGTCAGTGATCTTCAGTCATCTGAACGTACTTTTTAAGAACAGTGTTTAAGAACAGAATTTGCTCTGTTATTTAAATTATTATGCCTTATTCCTTTCTCGTTTTTGTCTTTTATATCTAATATGTAGGTAACATTTTTGAAATATTTAGCCAATTTAGGAATCAAAGAGTTATACAGATTATTTAGAATTGGAGAATCTTTCTGTATAGCAATTTTAAGTTGTTTTTTACTTGATTGACAGTAATTTTACTGTATAAGGAAGTCGATTATATCCTTCCAGTTTCCAGTTCAGTACCTCTTTTGTGATGTTTTCTATTATGCAGAACTTAAAGTTTTGGCAGCTTAATCTTTTGTTGCTCATTGTTAATGTTTTCAGTTACTTAATACACAGAACTGGCTTTTTCATTTAAATTACATTTCGATTGATTAAATGTACTTTTTTGGGGGGTCGCAGAATGTGATAGACCATTCTTGGTGCCTACCAAATTGCTATCCACTCTTCCTTCCAACTTTCTTCCTATTGGAAAGGATCCCGATTTTGTTCTAATGATTTCTTTTTTTTTTTCTTTTTTCTTTTTTCTCATGTGCTCTGGGAAGGTAAGCTTCCTCGGCCCCAGGGTCTAAATAATACTTATTCCTGTAGAGTTAATCCTATTCCCTATGCCAGTAATTGGTTTAAGCTGAAGAGCTTCTGTGAGCAGTTTAAACACAGAGTAGTTTATTCTTTCAAGTAAAGCAGCCCCAGAGATAAGTATTCTAGGGTTGGAATCAGAGTTCCTTCCATTTTCCTGCTTTACTGTCCTAGAATGAGACTGATTTTCTCAAGATTAATTCGTGCTCTGAAATGGCTGTCATTATGTCCAGAAGGTATAAAAATCAGAAGGGCAAATGAACTAAAAGGTCCCCCACCTCATTGGCCATGCCTAATTAACATGCCTGTACCTAGTTGCAAGGGAAGCCAGGAAATGTAGTACTTTTGCAGGGTACATTCCTTCCCTAAATAAAGCTGAGCAGGAAAAAAAGAATGAGCAGTGGATAGCAGTGACCAATCTCTGCCACAGCAGCATTTGTTGAAGATTAACCAGGTTTAGAGTTCAGTAGCAGCTGTTTTGCAAAAGCCTTTGTAAGAGAACATTTCATTCGAAATCTAAACAGTAATATAAGCTAAGTCAAACTTGTTTTCAAGTTCATATCACATCTCATTTTCTTTCGCATTCATTTCTGCATCACCTGTGGACAGTGGGAGCCCACTAAGGTCCCAGCTTAGTGCTTTTAATTGTTGTGGTGGGTCCTTAGTGTAAGTCCTGCTTCACAGTAAGTGAAACTACTTCATGGGAAAATCAGCTTTCCCAAGGGCATTTGTGATCAACGCAAACCCTCGTCAACCCTCCATGTGACTTGTGGTCCTCTGCTGATAAATCTCCTTTGATTATAACCCTTCTCTCTTTAGTAGCTGTTTGTGGCCTACTATGTTACACCCAGGTCCCTTTGTCTAATACTCACAACCTACTAAGCCATTGCATTATAACTAAGCCAAACTAACCGTTTCATTTTTACCCCAATACATTTGCATCATGACTTCCTATTTTCTACTCTCCAGACCCTGCCTATCCTTTATAGGATTCAAACTCAAAGCCCATTTATATTTTTCTCTGTTTTTTCTGATCTGCATGTCTTTTAGAACGATAGCTATTGCATAATGAGTTCTAATTAAATGTCAGACACTATTGTTGTAAGGCTTTAATGTTTTCGTTTGTTTCATCATAACAACTGTATGAGGAAGATGTTATTAGACCCATTTCAGAGATGAAGGAAGAACTGAGGCACAGAAAACTACAATAGTTTTCCTAAGACCTGATCCAGAATTCTGATCTAGGCAACCAAAGTGCATTTGTGCAGTAGCATATCTGGCTCCAAAGTTCATTTATGCAGTAGCATATCTAATATTCTCACTTGTATTTTACTTCTGTGCTTATCTAGCCCCTTTACCCACCCACACCTAGTTTAGACATTCTCTTTTTTTCTTTTAATTTTTTAATTCTCCTACAGGATCTAGAAGAAAAATGCTTATTTTATGGAAAAAGCATTACACTCTAGATATTTGCTAAATAAATGAAAAATCTATTATTAGCCAAGTAATCAAATCTCAAACCATTTGTGTGATTTTTTTTAACCCTAGACAGCAGTATGTGTAACATTTTCAATAAATTTCCAAAATAAAGGATAAGTGGTTTCATTTAAAAGGAAAGAAAAAACTTGTTGACAAAGGAATTTATAAAAATGAAGTGAAAAAAGGAAAAAGAAATCTGCCCTCCAGTGTCAGAAATATGAATGTAGAAGTGTGGCCAGTTAAAACTTGTTTTTGTTTTTTAAGTTACTCATAGCAGAGAAATATTTAGTTTGTTTTTTGTTTGGTTTTAAGGGAAAATAGCCATACCCCAGTAAAGCTTGATGTTGGCAGGCAAATGGTCTTGGTTGGAGTTGCTGACATGAGACCACATGACTGTGTCTGTTATGCAATATCATGGTGAGTCAAGGACAACTTATGAAGTCAGTTACTTTTTCAGCACCTTTCATTGAGTCCGTTGTAGAGATAGAAGTGTCTTTTAGGTCCTAAGGCTGTGTCTTAATCATGAGTCTCCATAACACAGTCTGTTCTGTACTGTGGTAGTAAAACTTTTTTAAAACAGGGTATTTTCTTGCTTCCCTACAAAAGGGTAAGCAGGACTTTCTTAATAAGTAAATCAAGCTAACACACAAAGCAACCATTGTAAGAGTTTCTTTGAGGCCTTTTTTTTTATGATAATGAAACTGGTAACACTATCATATGTTTAATTGTATTCCTGCATCAAAAACATACCATGTGTCTTCCAAGCAGATGGTACAAGTGTAGAATTGACTGTTAGTACTTGAATAATAGATATATTGTTGGTAAATCAGGCTCTGTAGAAAATGAGTTAGATTTTATTTCCTTCAGAGTAAAAGTCATTTTATATACAGTTAGAGTGTAAGTCACAAACTACTATTCACAAGTGTACATTCACATAAATATATGCAATTTTTGTCAATTTTGAAAAATGTATATTCATCCAAAAGGTTATACTTAGGACCTAGGTAAGGAAACTACAACTAAATTCACTCACACACACACACATATATAAAAAATATATATGTGTATATAAATATATATTTACTCTTAAAGCTTGAGTTAATTTCATATTCATATTTGTGATTTCATATTCATCAGTGTGTTCTTGAATCTTATTATGCTGGAATTTGAAGATTGTCTTTCATAAAGCATAAATTTTTACAAATGTAATTTTTTGTTACCACTGTATATTTAATTATAAAATCAGTAAATTTAAGTTTTTATACATTTGTTGCATACATACTCTTTGACTGGAAATTTTTCTAGAACTGTAGTGATTAAGCTGAAAATGTAAAGATTCCAGAGTCCATTAAAAGAGTCACCACTCAGTCTGTTTTTTTCCATTGAGAGAAATTGTCTTCAAGCACCCAAAGATAGGGTTTAAATATGCCAAAGGAGGTATAAATATAACCACACATTTCTCCTATAGCTCGGAAGCTGAGATGCCATATGAAAACAAGGACACAGGGAAGAAATAGGATTAGTTTTATTGCTCAAAGTGTTGCTGCTTTTTAGATTGTATTTCTCATTTTGGTTTGTATTTGGCTGTATGAATGAACTTATTAGATGTTAATCCAGTCTCCATGAGTATATACTTTCCACCTGGTGTGAACATGGTTTATATTGACAGATTATTTGAGATGGAAGTACCCATGTCTCCAAATTTTGTTGGTTATGCTGATTGTTCCTAATATGTAGTACTGGAACTACCTGAGTGAGGGAGATGGGGGTAGACCTCTCTAACATTTGAGCTGGACCTGAATAATGTAAATTAGTGAGATATGCAAGTTATGACAGTTCAGAAGGAGGAACTTGTGGCTACTAATCTCTTACAAGAAGTGGAAAGAATTTAGAAAGGATTTGGAAGAAATAAGGCGAACAAAAAATGTCTAAGTTAGTCTCTTATTAAACTGGCCTTACTTGTCATTGATAAGTTGAGAACCTGATATTTTCAAATTACATGGTTCTGAATCCCATTAGTAAGCAAATGTATTTTAGAGGTTGTCACTCTCTGAGGAGGAAGATTCTAATGTATGAAGGGCTTTTTCATTATAATTGGTCTCTTCCTAAGCAGGTGTTTATGGATTCATTTGATTCTTAAATCATTCAACTCTTCCAGTTACTTTTTCTAAGGGTTGCTGTGTAGTGAAATTTCAACTCTAAAAGAAAACCAAGATGATAGCATGGAGCAACCCTTGAACATGTATTGGGTAGTGGATGAAAAATATCTGAACTTTTATGTTGGTATCAAATGAGGATGACGAGACTAGCATTGTGTTTAGAAGTTGTTGGCCCCACACCCACATCGATTGTCTTCCTTGGTGGCATAGAGTTTATTCTTATACTCTACTTCAGTTTCTATAGTGGTTACCTGTGCTGTAAGTTCATGGGATATTTGAAGCCTACCTCAGGTAATCATTAGGAGTAAGGGTTTAATTTCTGTAAGCTGATTTACTCTTTACCTGATTACCAACTTATAGCAGACAATAATGAGGAAATGAAAGAGAGAAAGACACCGTATTTTCAAATTATTTTAAAATTTACTTTTGTAATTAGTGTTACTTTGGTTTTTCTTTTTTTAAGTCATGAACAAATGGTATGTGCTATACCAAAATAAATGAATTTGGAAATTTGGGGAAGAGAGGGAAAGGAGATTATCATTATTCTTAATTTTTGCCTCTGTTTAAACTTGGGATGTAATATGCAGTTGTACTCTTCTCATTGTACTAGTATTTTTCTGATCTGAACAATTTGTATTAAATAACCTAGGCCATAAAAATCAGTAGTCAAATGGTGAAACATTTGCATGCATCGTGTTGTACAGCACTATTACTTACTGTATAGAAAAGAGATTGGTAGGAGATCTGTTTCTTACTTGTTAAAAGAACTACTTTGAATATGTGTGATGAGTAAATTGGTACCAATTTATGGTATTCAGAACACCTCATGCTGGATTTAGTTGTTTAAACAGAATCCTGTTTACTAGAGTGAATGCTGGGAAACTAGGTTAAGTCAAGGTCAAGGCTGGCACTTGGAAGAAGAAAGTGGTCAAGGTTTTAAATGGCACTGAGAAGTAGAGTTAACATAAGGGCTGAAAAATTATAAATATCACAATTAGATCTTTAGTCATTATCACAAATATTGCTGAGGAATGTGCTGAAACATGTTATTTGGTGGAGAATACTTTGGAGGCCCTCACGGGATTTTTTTCTGTGGCTTTTTAATGAATCATTGTTCCTGACCTATAGTATAGAGATAACATGAAAAGAGAATCAGGATTAATTGAGATTTAGCATTCCCCTTGATTTAAAGACGTTATTAGCTCCCACGAAGTAGTGGAGCATTGATCCACAGTCCTCCTAAGCTTCTTTTCCTAAAATGTGGTTTGGGCAGAATTGAGAAAGCTAAGCTTGTCGTCAGTGACATTTGGGGAAAACTGGGCAGAAGTTTACAAGGAACTTGTGAGAATTGCCCTACTTGTAACCTATTGTTTTCCTTGAATGAATAGTTTCTCTTTAACAGGGCATCCTTTTTAAATGTAAAATTTAGATTACATCTTAGATTTGCGCTTTTATAGCTACTGCTACCTGTAACTGAAATCACCTCTTGAAACAGTTAGGTCAGCTGTCAGTTTGTTAAGCCTTTTCCAGATTCCCCCAGGCATTTAGCCATTTCCTCCTCTGTGCTCTACAAATGAGGTTGTGTTATAATGATCTGTTTACAGCTCTTTCTCCTTCCTATGAAACTGTCACTTCAGGCTGTTAGGGCCTTGAGAGCAGGGACCTTATCTTATTCTCCCCTTCACAACTGTGTTTTCCCTGTGGTAGTCCTTCTGAAAAAAGGTGACTGTATAAAAGGGCCTGACCCTCGCAGGTTCTAGAGAAGCTGTGCAGGGTACTGCTAACTTCATAAACCAAACACTTGGTTGACTTGATGCTTCTTAGTATCCCTCATAAGCTTCCAGAGTCCCTTGACACATCCCTGCTGATTCGTTGTATTGTTTTTCTCCTGGCAGCCATATGCAGAACCACCATGCCACTGTGTGATTATGCAGACATCATGCTGCAATTTTATTACAAAAATGTCTGCCTTCAAATGGGGTGATTTTTATAGCATATACAACAGTGAATACACCTAAACCAGCTCTGTCAGGATAATACAAAATTCCTTCATAGTAAGTTTTTAGAGGTGTTTTGTTACAGCTGTCTGATGAGAGAACAGTGAAGACTTTATTATATAATAGAAGATCAAATTGATTTGGGGGTAAGGATAGTAATATTATGATATTTTAATCTTCATACAGTGTTTATAGGTTATAGCTTATTTTTTTTATTTTAGTTTCTCTGATTTGTTTTTTAAAGGGGGCTGTCCTTGGCTTTTAGAACTGTGGAAAAGTTGTTTCATTGACTTCTTTTTCATGTTTCTGAGAATGGATTTGTTTTCTTCTATTGTATGAGGAGCTTAAACTTGAACATATTTGAAACTAACAAAGCCTTCACTGAAAAAAATGAGAAAGATCGTGAATCACTACTTCTCTAAAACATATGCAAACCCTTCTGGTTATAGCAAACTGTGTTGGCTTGCTTATCTATATTTCAAATTACATGATACAATTTTGTTTTCTCAACTTGAGATGCTATTTTTAATTTTTGTTACAGCAGTTTCATGTGAAAGGAATTTGTTTTAGCACCAGTTATGTTGCGTGCTAGATTTAGTTGTAAGACAACTCAGATTGAGGTATCTAAAAATTTTTATATCAGTAGCATTCTAACAAGGTACGTACAATATGTTTTGTAAAATGGTTTGCCCACACACTGTTAAAAATCCCCATTTTGGGTAAAGGGCAGGAACTGTAGAAGAAATACAGTCAGCCACTAAATGTCAGTCAACATTTAATGAAACATTTATTATGTGGTAAGCACTGTTCAAATTGCTTGACATGGTTTTTCTTATACAATAATCAGAAAAATCTCATGAGGATTACATTATTGTTTATTTTCTGAAAGGAAATGGAGTCATGGGGAGGCTAAGTAACCTGCCTGTGGTCAAAAAACTGTTGAGAAAAGGAACTGGGCTTGAACTGGGGTCATCTGACTTCATAGCTGATGTGCTTTTGACCTTTAAGCCGTACTGCCTTCTGTGTGAATAGGCATATGAAGAAAGGTTTAACCTCACTTTAAATTGAAACATACACACAATTAAAACAGTGTGATGACTTTTCTTGCAAAGAAGAAAAATAATTGTCAGTATTCAGTATGAGCTGAGATGTAGGGAAAGGAGAAATTTAATGCACCGAGGTGCAAATATACATTGTTACCTCTTTTTGGAGGATAGTGTGTGTAAATGTTGAAAACATGCACATGTTGTGACCTATCCATCCCGCTTCTGAGAATTATCCTACATAGCTAAACACAGAAAAGCACAAAGATGTCTGAGCAGTCATTACAAAAGCAAAGTTAGGAATGTAATTGCTGACATGGAAACCTGTCCACAGCATATTATTGAGTGAAAGAAAGCATGTTGCAAAACAACATGTATAGTTCTATTTCCTTCTGTTAAATAAGTACCATAATGTTTATGTTACAAACTCTGGTTTGAAATGATGTTCACCAAAATGTTAACAACTCTTATCTTTTCTGCTAGTTAGTATACCTTGGTAATCAAATGTCTGGGCAGCCCAGGCACTCTACCTGGGGTTGAATCCTGTTTAATAACTTACTAGCATTGTGACTGTGGGCAAATTACTTAACTACTTTGTGCCTTAGTTACTTCAGTAAAATGGAGATCACTATTATAGAATCTATCTTGTTGGGTTGTGAGGCTCACATGAATTTGTAAAGTGCTTAACATAGTAAGTGATCGATAAAACTGAGCAGCCATCATCATCATTTCTGGGTGGTGAAATTCCAGGCAGTTATAGTCTTTCATATACCTTTTATTGCTTGAATTTTTGAAACAAATATGTATCGTCTTGGAAAGAACAGGAAAAACTGTTTTTTAGAGTCATTTTAGTTGGTGTGCTTACAGATTAAACAAGAAGTATCCATTTATTTAGAGCTAGGTTTATTTTAATACTCAGTAAATGCTTTCTTCAATAACTATTTGCAGCCATGTATCTTGGTGTTTTATCCTATGCTATATGCCAATTTTAAGGGAATTGAAATCATATTTTACTCTTATGGCTGGAAGGCATGCATAATCACAACAGATTCTTCCTGGAGGAGCTGCCTTAATTTGCGGCTGCAATGACATGTTTGAGTGTGACGTCAGTCTGGTGTCAGACTTCCAGAGTGGCAGGCCAGCCTCACAACCACAGTATATTTCCTCAGTGCTTCATCCCCATAGTGCTCATTGAGAACAGCTCGAAGACAAAAGAGTTGAGTCTTATTTTTACTCCAGTGTCCTTTTTGCCTGTAATTGAACATCCTTTTAAGAATTGATTTTGGTGAAGCCTGGTGAGTAATTCTTGTTACTTTTGTGTATTAATAATAAATAGCTAATGGCTAAGTGAACAGTAGTCCTTTTCCTCTGTTAATGATCCTATGGCAAATAGTCTTTGTAGCTCTAGTGCCAGGCACAATGTCTAGTGCAAAGGATTTACATACTATAAATATTATATTGTTGTAGAAATACAAATATATTCATTAGGTTTTCAAATGCTTGAACATTTTAAGATTTGAGCATTGGAAATATCTTCGTCTTTGTCTCTCCTTAACTTTAGGCTACATGAATACATAGTAGTCACAAATTGCTTTAAAACCTAAAGGTTTGTATTTAAAATCTTATTATACCTTATTTTTAACTTACTCAGAGAAGATGCTTGATTTGCCCCTAGACCTCCAAAGAGAATTAGATGAATAATTCTTCAGATGTTCCTGTGGAGGTACTAACACTATACATTATATAATTTTTTTAAGGTGTACCAATACTAGTCTAAACTTATTAATAGAAGCTGCTATTTCTTTAATTCTTCAGTTATTTGGGCCATTTCAGTGATATGATTCAAAATAGGAATCTTTACTGACTTAAAATTTAAGAGCGATATAATGGCAGGAGATTATATATTATAGATAGTATTTTATTTAGCATTTAAAGACATTTCTTAATTTTTAAAGAAATTAAGAGTTCTGCTGTTAATTGTAGAGGCCAGGCAAGATTTATTAATAATATCAATTCATGTTTCTTTGAATTGTACTCTGTAAATTGATTTTTGTTGTTTTAAAAGCATTAGTTTAAGAAGTAGGTTATGTTGGGTAAGTTTTTTATTTTATTTTTAGACATAGCTATTTTGCTTATAAATTCTTTTTCCCTGTTTCATATGGATGAATGATACCATTGTAATTTCATTCTATTTATATTGTACAAACTAAAGCCTATAACGTCTTACACTTTGCCATTTCTGGCATAATTGTTTTCTTGCATTTTCGGCAGCAGCCTTGTGATTTCAAGGTCTTTTAGAAGAATTTCCAAACAAAGTTTTTTCTTAAGAATAAAAAAATAATAGTTTTTTTCTTATAATTGTGCTACTGTAGTTTTTTGTGTGTTTACTACTCTAGTTTTCAAGTCTAGATGAGGAAAACATGATATGGAAATTCTTACTAAATGTGTTAAATATTTTCACTTCAGTTTTCTGAAGCAGTTGAAGAATGACTTGCTGTACATATTTTTTGTGAATAATATCGTTAGGTATTGAAGTGATCTAAATCAGCTTTTTGTCTGTGAATGTGAAAGGAATAACAAGTTTTAGGAATTAACAATAACTGCTTCATATTATGACTCCCAGTATATTATACATCTATACTTAGAAGCATAGAAATGTAGAAGTAGGGCTTCAAGTTTGCTCTATTTGACTTGAAAGTCTTAATTTAAGATCCACAATTTTTTCCTTAAGTTGCCGAATTTTCAGATTCCAACTAAGATTCTACCCAGTTTAAGTATACAGAGGAATATTTCTATTCTCTTTAAAAATTTATCTTGAATCCACTGAAAATGTTTTAACATGGCTTTAAATCTGTATTTTAAACTTAATCAGTAAGTTACTGTGGTGATGATGAATTGGAATATTCAGTATACATTTTAAACAAAGATGTTTTTGAGACATTATGACATCATAGGTCATGGGTTGCTACAAAAGTTCAAGTGAGGAGAAACTATTTCAACTTTTTTTTGTATGAACAGGAAATTATATCTGGCAAAAAAAAAAAAGTAAAAGAAGAGGGCAATGAGCAGAGCTGTGGGGATAACTTGAAATTTAACATATAAGTTTTTCTCGAGAATAAAGCAGTGAAACAGAGCACTTGTCTGTTTTCCAGTGGATAAGGTATGCTTTGAGGAACGCTTTCCACCAATACTATAGACTGCTTGAAAAAGTATAATTGTGCTACTCTTCTTTGTTTGAAATTTAGCCTAGTAAACTCAGATGGAATAGTATTGGTCTTAAGGCCCTTATAGTCTTAAACTATATTTTTGTTTCCTCGTGGTAGACAGTACAAAACCTTGTATATATCGGGTGCTTACTAAATATTTCAACAGGAAGAAAATGAATTGGCAAAGCAAGTTAAATACCTGAGGAGAATATCTTGATCTTTGCATTGTAGAGACTCCATCTTCACTCTGATGATCAAAACCTGCCAGTTAACTAGCCTGTGTTAGCATGCCCTGCGTTATACTCTGCTGGAAGGAAATGCGTCTCCAGAGTGAAATAGTGCCATCCCAGTGTCCTGCAGTGGCCACTGGATTTCCCCCATGTCTCTCGTTATTGCCCATTCTGCTCACAATGTCACTGCTATAGGAATTGGGTTACTTACCCTGCTATTCTGGGTTGGATTTCTGTCCCACTTGTGCCTCGTCTGCAAGTGAGAAATTTCTCAGTGCTTGAGGATAATTTGTTGACTAAACTGAACCTAAATTAAGTGCCGTGTGCATCACATGAAGTGCATTACTATTTGGGCTTTTTCAGGGTTTTAAAAAATATATTATTTTGGAATTGAAGTAAAAGAAAACCTAGGAGGGGAACAAATACATTGTTTCAAACTTATATAATGCATTTTATATACATAAACGTATTGTTAGTTAAAGCCTAGATTTTCAACCACATTTCTTTGTGCCCTAGCCAGCCTCAATCTGCACTGAACTCCAGCCACATCTGACTAATCCCGCTGATTCCACCAGGCTCAATTCAAATGGTAGCCACTTCCATAATGCCCTCTCTGCTCTTTTGCTTTCTAAGCAAGATCAATCCCTAGTCGGTTTCCCCTTTGTATTTTGTTTATGGTTATGTGACTCTTCATGTTTGTTTATTTGTATTTATAATATTACTAACTAAGGCTGTGTCACCGGTACCTACCACATATAGAATGAATAAAGGTATTTGTTATGCTACGAGATAGCTCTTTTGAAAGAAAGCCAACCGTTTTTTACAAAACCTTTTTGTATCATAGGAATATCATTTGACTTATGAGTCAGCTACTTTTTTATTCTTGAAGAAATTGTTTAGATAAAGCTCATGCAGCATATGAAAATGAATATTGCATGATAAAGAATAAGTGATTAGCAATTTTTTTCCTGTTTAAACTGAACTGTTCCTCTATCAGTTTGACTCTATTGGAAAGAATGTGTTTTATCTACAGTAAAATAATTGGATCTCTTTAAATTGTGTGGTAATTTATGTGTAGGGTATAATTTGGTTAACTTTCTAAAGTGGAGTATGACCACACACACAAGAGTAGATTCTTAAACTTTTACTAATTTACCTTTTGCTTCCTTCCCAAAGGTATAATAAACTTCTGTTTAATGCATGTAACAATAAAATATTACAAATTAGCATTCATTAGGGAGATTTTTTTTTTTAAAGATAGGGTCTTGCTCTGTTGCCCAGGCTGGAGCATAATGGCACCATCATAGCTCACTGCAGCCTTGAACTCCTAAGCTTAAGGGATCCTCCCACCTCAGCTTCCTGAGTAATTGGGACTACAAGGATGCACCGCCCCACCTGGCTAAGTTTTAATATTATTATTATTTTATTTTTTTATTATTATTATTATTTTTTGTAGAGACAGGGCCTTTCTTTATTGCCCAGGCTTGCCTCAAACTCCTGGCCTCAAGCAGTCCTCTCACTTCGGCTTCCCAAAGTGCTGGGATTACAGGCTATGTATATTTTTGAATGCCATGTTATTGCTTTTAAATGACGAGAATATTTCTGATTATTAAAATGTTTCTGAGTTGGGGTTCTGCCCAGTTTTAAAAGTCAGTAAGACTTTTGTGACACAATATTTTTATGCAAGTGACTTTGCAACTTTTCGAGTAAGTATTCTTTTAACCCACTAAAATATACCTGTGAGCATTTTTATTCTGTTATGTGGCTTTATTGTAAGTGCTTTTTCCATGTATCATTCAACAGTAAACTTTAACCTTGGATCACATTATCAGTGTTCCTTATTCATTAAATTATAATTGTATGCAAGCCATTATACTTCACATTAAAGATGATGCAGAGAACCCACTATTATTTAAAGCAAGGAAGTAACATAATTTACTTGTTTTTAAGAAATCTGATTCGACTGACACATTCAAGTTCAGCTATTCTATGGTGAGGGCTCTATTAGATCCAGCTAATATGCCTTGGTATATAACCAGATACTTTATCCTTTTAAAGGGATAGGGGTTTTATTGTGCTGCTTATGGTTAGTTTGGTTTGGTTTTTTAGTTTTGATTCCTGTTCTACAGAAAGAAGTTGAAGCTCAGCTTGGATGATAAACTCAATAGTGAAAAGTCTTGTTACAATGAGATGGATTGGGATGCTGTTAAAGAGAGTCTTATGTTGTATATGATAAATACATACTGTCTTAATTTTTCAGTTGAAAAATAAATTGTAAAAATAGCTGGGTGTGATGGCTCATGCCTGTAATCCCAGCACTTTGGGAAGCCGAGGCAGGCGATCACTGGAGGCTAGGAGTTCAAGCCTGGACAACATGATAAAACTCTTCTCTACTAAAAATACACAAATTCTCTGGGCATGGTGGTGGTGCCTGTAATCCCATCTACTTGGGAGGCTGAGGCAGGAGAATCACTTGAACCCGGGAGTTAGAGGTTGCAGTGAGCCTGAAATCACACCACTGTACTCCAGCCTGCCTGGGAAATAGAGTGACACTCCGTCTAAAGAAAAAAAAAAAAGAAAAGAAAAAGAAATTGTAAAAATAATTTTTTTTTTTTTTTTTAAAAGAGAGTCTCGGAACCGTATATGCCTGCACAGTGGCTGAGATGTTATTAGCAGTCAATATCACTTAATTCTAGAATACTTGGCAGAAAATTACTTTGGCAAATTAGTGTGTACATTTTAAGAATCATATTTCTTTTTTAACCATATAGTACCAGTTAATCTTCCCATTTTCTTAAATGGTTAAGTTCAGAGTCACTCAAATGACTTACAGTTGAAAGAATTATCTAAATTATGTTAAGCACTTTTGCTTTTAATTTATCAAGTGATCTAAAATGTAACTGTGCCATGATACTTGGGATGGATGTGATAGGTACATTTTGTTTTTAACTAGCATCATTCTTACATTACTTTCAAAATTGCTTTAAACTCATTAAAAGGTGTTCATTTTGTAAATTCCGGTGGTTTTTTTTGTTTTGTTTTGTTGTTGTTTTGTGTGTGTGTGTGTGGTTTTTTTTCTTTTTTGAGACAGAGTCTCAGTCTGTCATCCAGGCTGGAGTCAAGTGGCGCGATCTCGGCTCACTGCAGCCTCTACATCCCAGGTTCAAGCAAGCAATATGCATACCTCAGCCTCCCTAGCAGCTGGGACTACAGGTGTGCGTCACTGTACCTGGCTAATTTTTGTATTTTTAGTAGACACAGGGTTTCACCATTTTGGCCAGAGTGGTCTCAAACTTCTGACCTCAGGTGATCCGCCTGCCTCAGCCTCCCAAAGTGCTAGAATTACAGGCATGAGCCACCACACCCAGCCCATTTTGTAGATTCTTAATGTGTATGCTGGTTTTATTCAAGAGAGCTTTTAAGAAAGGTAACTTCGAAATTATCAGTGAAAAACCAAATTCTAAAACAGGGGAGTTGGTATGTGAGCCTTTTATGTTTTGAACATTTAATTTTTTTCCCCTTAATGTTCTTAATGTCTGTAATAATGGTTTTAGCTTTGTACTTACAGTGTTACATCATACTCATATTTTCTCACTGGGATTTAAGTCATCTCCTCTGAGTCAAGCAAGATTTTTAGTTCCTGTTCGGTGCAAGATGTGCTTTACAATTGTTATTATTTGTATTTAAATTCTTTGATACCGGTAGTGGTAGAAATGTGAGGTAACATTTCTAAATCTGTTTTGGTGGTAATTTTGTCTGAACAGCTAAAAGTAGAAAATGATTGTGAAACTTCCAAGGATGAGAGGCATTGGGTTTAAAATTAAACTGGAATTGGGAAAGGTTTCATTGCTGTGCTTCAGATAGAAATGATCCTGGGGTGATGGTAGGCAGTGAGATGAGAGGAGGAGGGAAGAGGAGCAGTGAGGGAGGCAGCATGTACATGGCACATCTGCTGTCAGTGGAAGAAGGAAAGGGCCTCTAAGGAAAGTATGGCTTTATTCTGTTCTAGTGTCGTTGAACACAAGATGAAAGACAGAACTGAGAAGTCTCGTTGGCTGTGGAAGAGTTGGAGAAAGGGGCAGCTGTTGAAAGGTTGGGATCTGAAAAGGAGAGCAGCTCAAGCCTTGGAGGCACTCCTATTTGGAGTATGACTTCTGGCAACTTCCTAAATGCTATGAGCCTCAGTTTATGTATTCATAAACTGCAAATAATAACACCTACCTCAAATGGGCTCTGTGAGGATTGTCAAGGCCATTGTGTGACAGCTGAATATGTGAGTAGCACTGAGTGAAATGCTTAAGTGGTAGCTGTTATGGTGGTGATCACACTATTTATTGCTGGACGTGAGGATGAGCAAGGTTTTCACACCTGATTAATCCCTTCTTTTCCTCCAAGAAATTGGAAGTTACCCATTTTCTAAATGTTGAGAGGAGAAAGAATAGAAAATAAAGGGTTAAGACCTTAAGAAGAATTTGTAGATGGTGGGTAAATGAAACATTGAGGTTTGAGCAGGATGTCTGGAAGCAGTTAGTTCTAAGTCAAAGGCAAATGGCATTTAGAGCTAAATGTGGGGAAAGGAAATATATACTTTTCATGTTTTACCCCACAAAAAAAATTACAATCTTTGAGATTGCTAACTCAGTGGTTATTTCTTCACATAACCAAGATGCAAGAATTCAGTTTCAAGAAAGGCAGAGCACTTTTAATGTTTTTCTTTTGTTCTTAAAACATTGCCTTTAATTGTAGGCACAATTTTCTGTGCCAGCATATTTTCAGTTTAAAAATAAATTGCAGAAACAGTCTTTGTAGCAGCCAGATTTCAACAGGACATTTTCCTCCTTTTTATTACAATGAAAATAAAATAGTTAGCTATGTAAAACATTAAGAAATTTTGTATTTAATAATAATTTTTAAATTACTTGACTAACATAGACTGAATTGATTTAATAACTAAATGGCTGCTACAAACATGTTTTTTAAACCTAATTAAGATTTGATTGTTTGAGTTGCAAAATTACAAGACACTGTGTGATTTCTATTGATGAAAGCTCTTCACTTTTAAGACAAGCTGGAGAGTATAATTGTTTTATAGAGTAATGCAACTAAGGCCAACTTGAGAATGTAGTAAATTATAGTTAAAAATTATAGTACTCTTTTTGGTTTCACTAGAAGGATACTGAAAACACAAGTTAAAAGCACACATCTGAGCTTTTTGCTGTGTAGTTTTCTTCACAGAGGAATACAATAGCTTCCATAGTTTCCACACCTCTTCTGCCCCACTCAAGTCTAACATTATTGTGGATATGTGGCAGCTTTTGTGGGTTGGGCCTTTATAAAAGTCCAAGTCATAATACTGGCTTTTGTTGCCAGGATCGGCAGAAGAATTGCCAAATGGCAGCTGCCAAACCAATATGCTATTCTGTTTTTCTTAAACTGAATTAAATATTTCTCTCTTTCCCGTAAGGGAAATACATGATTCAGAGCAAATCATATAAATGGGTTGACATCTTAGTTTAGCAAGGAACAACTGAAATCTCTTCTGTGGGATTCTAAAATACATACTACTCGTTTTGCACAGTAGATACATTTTCAATGATGTTACCATGGTTACACATATGAAACACTGCATAATACAGCTTGCTTTGCCTGACTGTAATGTATCACTCAGAAGAATAGTATTGCCTGTTATTGGCGATGTGTTAATAGCAATTTCAGTATTCTTTTTTAAAAGCATAGTGGATTTTGGATTAAAAAGCAGAGTGGATTTTTAACTGCTTTGTCACTGAAGTTACCCATGAAATAGAGATTTTTTTAAAAACCCACCAAAAACGCATGCTCCCACAAGGAAGAACTGCATTATAACAGGTAGTCAGTGTGTAGCCAAAACATTAAAACATGTTACTGAAGGTAGAAACAAAATCTCTAAAGATCTGAAGTTCAGGTTAAATCACCCTTTTACCTTCCCAAAGCAAGAAATTAGTAAAACCATTTTCCTCTTTTACCATATAAAACACAGAAATCTACTTTTGAATATACTAGCACACATGTTTCCTTTGGACCATATGTAAGTTGCTTTGTCTAAGAAAACAGAATATTTCTTAGCCAATAGACTATTCCTTCCCCTTTTTCCTTGGTGTTATAATATAACCTCATTTTATTCAGTTTCCTCTAGGTGGGCCACAGACAAAGTTGTGCATCTTGACTGGAGTTAGCTCCCTCACCATAGTAGTCCCACTTATTTTGCCGTTGGTTGACTTGGACATGGAATCTCATATCTCTGACTAGTGAGATTCTTGAGAAAGATGGCCAGAGAGATTTTGGGAAACTTAGCGGGCAAATCACCCTAGGTCAGGAGTTCAAGACCAGCCTGGCCAACATGGTGAAACCCCATCTCTACTAAAAATACAAAAATTAGCCGGGCGTGTCGGCAGGTGCCTATAATCCCAGCTACTCAGGAGGCTGAGGCAGGAAAATTGCTTGAACCCAGGAGGGGGAGGTTGCAGTGAGCCGAGATCGTGCCATTGCACTCCCACCTGGGGAACAAGAGTGAGACTTTGTCAAAAACAAAAGACAAAAAACCTTCCTTTTAACTCTAGACTTTGTGGTTCAGAGTATTACTTTGTGATACAGCAGCCAGCTTGGGCTTGTGAGGTTGCCTAACTAAAAAGCATAGGGCAACCCAGTAAAGATGGCAGTGCTGCAGTATTAAGAAATCCTGAGTCATCATCTCTTTGAAATCATAAGTATTATTTTAAAATCAGGAATAGTTCTTTTTCATACGTGATTTTAAAAATACATCTCATTTACTGCTTTGTTTTTTTTTTCTGAGACAGAGTCTCACTCTGTTGCCCAGGCTGGAGTGCAGTGGCACAATCTCAGCTCACTACAAGCTCCACCTCCCGGGTTCACACCATTCTCCTGCCTCAGCCTCCCGAGTAGCTGGGACTATGGGCATCCACCACCACGCCCGGCTAATTTTTTGTATTTTTAGTAGGGATGGGGCTTCACTGTGTTAGCCTTGATGGTCTCGAACTCTTGACCTCGTGAGCCACCGCGCCCGGCCTACTGCTTTGTTATATATATGTAACATTACTGGAATTTTTAAATGTTTAAATCTAGTACATTTACGGCTGGGCACGGTGGCTCACACCTGTAATCTCAGCACTTTGGGAGGCTGAGGCGGCTGGGTCACAAGGTCAAGAGTTCGAGACCAGCCTGACCATGATGGTGAAACCCCATCTTTACTAAAAATACAAAAATTAGCCAGGCGTAGTGGTGGGTGCCTGTAATCCCAGCTACTCAGGAAGCTGAGGCAGGGAACTGCTTGAACCCGGGAGGCGGATGTTGCAGTTAGCCAATATCACACCACTGCACTCCAGCTAGGCAACAAAGTGAGACCAAAAAAAAAAAAAAAAAAATTAGTACATTTAGTACTGGATTCATTTCTATATAAATCAAATTCTGATTTTTAAATAACTTCTAATAAGGGTATTTTACCTGTAGGTATCAGATAAAAGATGTTTGCATTCAATGAAGTTCTGCATGGTTTTGGTCTTATTAGGTGACAGGAATTTTAATACCAAATTTCTTTTGTCAGTTAGTACTTAATTGCATTGAAGAGTTTCTTTCCTTGTGTAATTTGAAGTAACTCTCCATTAGGAATGAAATAGTCCCCTCACTTTTATGGACTTTTATTATTTTAACTGGAAATATGAAACACCATATTAACAAACAAGTTTTTTTTTTTCTAATAGCATATTTTAATTGGGGTTTATATTGAAATGTACACTTTATGTGTTTATTTTCATGAGAGAAGGTGTGCGTGGTTATGATGTTTTTTAAGGAATGCCATTGGCATCCTCCTTTATATGTCTCCTGAGGAGGGAAAACCATAGCAATGTAGACTCTACGAAAAGTATCTTCCTTTAATTACCCTGGAAAGGGAGACAAACACCAACTTCCCCCATTTTCAGAGTGCTGTCGTACAGTTTTAGTTATTTATATAAAAGAAACCTGTCACTTAAAGTTGATTTAAACCTGGTAAATTGCTCTTCCTTCCGTCACTAGTTCATAGGAGCTGTGTGCTTTAGCTTTCTCTTTTTATCTAAGCTTCCAGAAAGCTCAGAACTAAGATATCTGCTTAAAAGTTTAGCATAGCCCAGGTGTTCCAGTAGTTACCTACATAATTCATTATTTGGTTTATAAAATACATAAGATTGGAAAAGGAATTAGGTAAACTAATGAATTTCTATTTTATCTCCAGTAGACATGTCATTTTAGTGTTATACAATTTAATGGAAATATATATATCATTTTATATGCACACTGATTTAGTCATCTTAAAATCCTTCACAACCAAATTATTATTAACTGAAATAATAGTTTCATAGAAGCTTTAAAGTATCAGGCCTTTCATTTACTCTTCTGATTATAGTAAATGATTAAAACTCTGGTAATAAATAGGAAAAAGACATAACGCCAAAGCACAAGCAAACTGTGTTGCTATTTATCAATTCCTTGGTATCTTTTTAAAAAAAAAAAAAGGTGACGGTGGGGGCATTCATTCATTTTATACTGACCTTTAGAGCATAATCAGCAAGTTGAGCTTGTAAATATGACCTGTTTTCTTTAGCCCTGAACGCTCTAGATTAACGGAGTCCTTTAAAAAAATTAAGTTAAATTAAGTTAAATTTAACTTAAAAAAAATTTAACTTAATTTAACTTAAATTTAACTTAAAAATTTAACTTAAATTTAACTTAAAAAAAAAAAGAGAGAGAGAGAGAGAGAGACAAGGTCTTGCCCTGTTGCCTGCGCTGGAGTGCAGTGGTAATCATAGCTCACTGCAGCCTCAAACTCCTGGGCTCAAACATTTCTCCTGCTTCAGCCTCCCAAGTAGCTATTTTAAAAATTAGGTGGTGGTGTGCACCTGTAGTCCCAGCTACTTAAGAGACTGAGCTAAGAGGATTGCATGAACTTTGGGAGGTTGAAGCTGCAGAGAGCTGTGTTCACATCACTGCATTATGGCCTGGGGGATAGAGTGTTTAATCTTTAATACCATACTTTTTTGCCCAGACTTGAGTACATTGGTGCTATCTCAGCTTACTGCAGCCTCTGCCTCTTGAGGTCAAGCAATTCTCATGCTGCAGCCACCAGAGTAGCTGGGATTACAGGCGTGCGCCACTATGCCTGGCTAATTTCTGTATTTTTAGTAGAGACAGGGTTTCGCCATGTTGGCCAGGCTGGTCTCGAACTCCTGGCCTCAAGTGATCTACCCTCCTTGGCCTCCCAGAGTACTGGGATTACAGGCATAATACCATGTTTTTTAATGTACCTTTTCTATGTTTAGATATATTTAGATACACAAATACTTACATTATACTGCAGTGGCCTATAGTATTCAATACAGTAACATGTCATACCTGCTTTTATCCTAGGAGCAATAAGCTATACTATATAGCCTAGATTTATATATAAGTATATTTTCTATTTTTATGGTAGACAGTACCAACTAGGTTTGTGTATATACACTTTATGATGTTCACACAACTAAAATCACCTAATATCTTTTAGAATGTGTCACCATAGTTGGGGTTGAGTATGATGAAACAAACAAACAAAATGTATTACCATAGTTAAGTGACATGTGACTGTATTTGGGTGGCAACAAAGTTAAACTTTTAATTTAAATAATTGACCAAATACTAATATAATGATGACATATACTCAATGTCCTGCAGTTCATAATAATTGTAAATAACATTTATCAAGTGCTTATTATTTTCTACATCTCCATTATAAAGTAGGTTCCATGAGGGCAAGGATTTTTTTATGTTTTTCTTACTGCTTTATGATACATTTTAATTTATAAATTAGGTACAGTGGGCCAGCCATGCTGACTCATGCCTGTAATCCCAGCAGTTTGGGAAACCATAGTAGGAAGATCATTGAGCCCAGGAGTTTGAGGCCAGACTGGGCAACCTAGCAAGACCCCATCTCTGTTTTTTAAAAAATTAGGCACAGTAAAAGATTAACTATAACTAATTAAAGGGTAACAGCACGCCAGCATCACAAGCCTTGTACTTTGGGTGTGTGTGTGGAGGGGTCATTTATTAAGTAAAATAAAGGTTGTTTGAACACAAAAACTGCAGTACCTCAACAGTTAATCTGAGAACCAGGCCAACTACTGAGTAACTAATGGGGCAGGTAGCATCGAGAGTTTAGAGACACTGGGCAAAGGGATGATTCACATCATAGATGAGATAGAGCAAGATGGAGAGAGATTTCATCCCACTACTCAGAACAGCTCACAATTTAAAACTTAAAAAATTGTTTATTTCTGGGATTTTCTATTTAATATTTTTGGACGGCAGTTGACTGAGGGTAACTGAAACCATAGAAAGCAAAACCACAGATAAGGGAGGACTACCGTATATAAATATATGTCTATATAGATGTTATATTTATGAAAATATTTGTGTGTATATATATGTATATGTTGACTAAATGAAGGAATAACCTGTGACATAGCTGCGTTTATTCAGTTGAGACACGGAGAGGTAAAGTAAGTTGCGAAAGATCACCTAGCTATTAAGTGGAGGAGCTGAGATTCAAACCTGTGTAGTCTGATTTCACAAACTGTGCTCTCAACTACCGTTGTTTTCTGCTACCTCTGTTGTGTTTAGAGAAATACAGGGACACGAATAGTAAATATTGCTTTTCTTATTCAGTAGAGTCAGTTATTTTAAGGGTTATGATAGCCTAATGCAGGGCTTCCCACCCTCAGCATTGCTGACGTTTCTGGAGGTTTATTTGGACATGGAGGGCTCTACTCTGCATTATAAAATGTTTAGCAGCACCCTGGCCTCTATGCACTAGACACCAGTAACATTTCCCCAGTTGTGACATTCAAAATGTTACCAGGGATTTCCAAATGTTCCCCTGGAGGCAAAATCACCCAATTGAGAACCACTTATGTAGACCTCCACATTAAAACATCATCACGGGAAGTCTGGAAGTAAGAGTAGGTAAACACTGGCATTGTATTTAGAAAAGTCTGGACTTCCTACTAGGCCACAGTGACTACAGAGACAAGGTGAGAATTAGTTTGTTCTGTGACCATAGGTATGTCTTATATCAAGACCTGAATTTGGCCGGGCGCAGAGGCTCATAACTGTAATCCCAGCACTTTGGAAGGCCGAGGCCGGTGGATCACCTGAGGACAGGAGTTTGAGACCAGCCTGACCAACATGGTGAAACCCTCTCTACTAAAACTACAAAATTTTTTTAGCTAGGCATGGTGGTGCATGCCTGTAATCCCAAATACTTGGGAGACTGAGGCAAGAGAATCACTTGAACCTGGGAGGCAGAACTTGCAGTGAGCTGAGATCGCACCATTGCACTCAAGCCTGGGCAACAAGAGTGAAACTCGTCTCAAAAATAATAATAATAAAAAAATAAAATAAAGACGTGAATTTTATTCTTTTTATAAGGATTCTTCTAGAAATACAAATTGTTTTAAATACTTTTTTTTATTTTCAGTTTTTATTAAGCATAAAATATCTGGGAAGAATTTTTTTAAATGACACCTTGTTTCAGTGTCTGTTAAAATTCTAATGCATTTTTAATAGGATAGTGATATGGTAGTTTGTAATTTAGTAGTGCAATATATTTTGCAAAAATATAGCATGTGTGTCTCTAAAAATCACCTCATCGTGCAAAATCTGGAAACAAAAAAACACAGGGCTTGGCGGGGGAATGGATTTAGGAGCACACCACTCAAAAACTTCATTAGCAACACGTACAGGAACCGAATAAAAATGGTAGCATAATAAATATGACATTTGGCCTTGAAAAAGACCCGCAGTTTGCTTGTGAAAGTAACTAGGTGTTGAAAGGGTTTCAGCACGTGAATTTTTGGGAAGTTTTGGGGGGAAGGTTATCTGAAATTGAGTTGAAAGCTGTAGGCCCGGCGCGGTGGCTCACACCTGTAATCCCAGCACTTTAGGAAGCCAAGGCTGACGGATCACTTGAGGCCAGGAGTTCAAGACAAGCCTGGCAAACATGGCAAAACCCCATCTCTAGTAAAAATGGAAAAAATTAGCCAGGCATGGTGGCACATGCTTGTAATCCCAGCTAACTTGGGAGGCTGAGGCAGGAGGATTGCTTGAACCCAGGAGGCGTAGGTTGCAGTGATCTGAGATTGTGCCACTTCACTGCAGCCTGGGCAACAGAGCAAAACTTTGTCTCAAAAAAAAAAAAGAAAAGAAAAAAAAGTTGTATCACCAGATGTGGATAAGTGTGTTTCATAAAACAGGCAATGAACTGAAGTAGCTGCTACATGTTTGAGGTGTGTGCAGATATACATTTTGTGTACTCCTGTGTGGCTGGGTTTTGTCAGGTGCAGTTTTTTGCATCCATCTAGAGTCTCTCACAGATAAAATCATGCATAAGCAAGTGCAAAGTCGTATTATGCTCAAATTGTTCCTTTAACATACAAATCATGTTGAAACAGTTCCAGCAAGCATTGTAGCAGAACTGATGATTCTCTTGATCTGGATTTTGAGGCCCATCAAAACAACAACAACTTGTGAAATGCGGAAAAGAATGGCAGATCTAAGATGAAAACATACAATTTGTAATAATACAGGGGACAAACTTTGGTAGAATTGAGAAAAGGCTAGAATCATTATCTTCCCTTCCCTGCCCTTCCTGTGGTCCTCAGCAGTCACTCCTCCCTTGTGCCAAGGACAATGGTCAGGACCTAACAGTGAGCCAGCTACCTCCCAGGGTGTCAAGTGCTGTATGTATTAAAATTTTTCTAAATATTAACAGTTGGCTCTATGTGTTTCTTAGACCACTTGAATTAAGGAATAATAGAAACACTATGTTTCATTAATGATTCTACTTTTACAATAGTCAATACGGAATTTTTTAAAAACTTTATATCTTTATATTTATATAGTTTCAATTTTATTTAATGGATTAAGTTTCAGGGTATTGAGTTACCCAAAAAAATATGAAAATTAGGATTTGGAAAAAGAACTTAAGCATATGAAATTTACCTGGAAGTTTGCAGGTTGTGGTTATAGACTTCTCACCATACAGAGCATATGTACTAATATTTTAAGATTAACAAAAAAAACTAATATTCAAGCAGACCTTACAAGGTAAATTTTCTAATGTCAGGCATGTCAATGATAGGTCTCTGTTACAGATTACTTTATGGTATATGACCTAATGAAAATTATTATAGACTATTTAATATATCAATGTATATTGCATATTATTTTGAGCATCTAGTATTTTTGGCTTAAATAAATAGGGGTTTTTTTCCTTCTTTCATTCAAAAACAGTTGAAGACCTTATCACTCAACCTAGAAAGAATACTATTTCTTAGGCAAACATCTAATTCTCCAAAAAAATCATAACTTAATTCAAAGCAGTTTTTTTCAGTAAACATAACAGATGTTTCTTTGTTTTTGTTGTTGTTTCCACATTTCATCTACTTAAGATTTTTGCTTCTCCTTCAGATTTCATTTTTTTTCTACAACATACCTTCCTCAAGTGTCAAAAAATTAATATCATTACATTATCTATATAAGTTTTGTAAAACAGAAACACTGTAAAGTATTCCTGTTTCAGAACCTTCTATTTTTTTAAGGTACTGGTGCCCATATAGTAGTACTGTTAGGTTTTCTTTCCATTTATGAATTTGGCGTTAGTACTCTGTAATGCACCCATGTTGGACCATGAAACAGTGGAGGTAGGTAGACACTCATACTTATTTTTCATGACCCACCTATAAAGTATAAAATACAGTAATCTTTGTATTTTACAATGCAATGTAAAGAGCCAAACAGCCAAATCAACTTACTTTTTTGAGGGGAGGGGGTTGGGGGGAGACAGAGTCTTTCTCTGTTGCCCAGACTGGAGTGCAATGGCACAGTCTCAGCTCACTGCAACCTCCATCACCCAGGTTCAAGCAATTCTCCTGCCTCAGCCTCCTGAGTAGTTGGGACTACAGGAACACACCACCACACCCGGCTAATTTTTGTGTTTTTAGTAGAGATGGGGTTTCACCATGTTGGTCAGGCTGGTCTTGAACGCCTGACCTCAAGTGATCCACCTTCCTTGGCGCTCCAAAGTGTTGGGATTACAGGCGTGAGCCACAGCACCTGGCCTGCAACTTACTTTTGTTTATAAAATAATGAAAAAGGATTGAGACCAGACTGAGAAGGGATGCATTTTACTGTTTTGTAAAAATATAAGTAACATTTTCACACACAGGCACTCCCAATAGATAGTAGGAAAGATATATTTAGGAATCTCAAAAGGCTGGTGGCCAGGCACCGTGTCTCACGCCTGTAGTCCCAGCACTTTGGGAGGCCGAGGCGGGTGGCTCACCTGAGGTGAGGAGTTCAAGATCAACCTGACCAACATGGTGAAACCTTGTCTCTACTAAAAATACAAAAAATTACCTGGGCGTCATGGTGGGCGCCTGTAATCCGAGCTACTCCAGAGGCTGAGGCAGGAGAATCGCTTGAACCCAGAAGGCAGAGGTTGTAGTGAGCTGAGATCCTGCCGTTGCACTCCAGCCTGGGCGACAAGTGTAAAACTCCATCTCAAAAACAAACAAACAATCAAAAGGCTGGGAGTTTGAATTTCATTTCCTTTGTAGACTAACTTTAATGTTACAATAAATAAATGGGCATTTTAAATACCTACACATTCTGTTTTTCTTTTATTCTTTTTTCAGCCATAATGAAAGGAAAGTGACCTGCAAACATCCAGTCACAGGACAACCATCACAGGACAATTGTATTTTTGTAGTGAATGAACAGTAAGTAAAGAGTTTCATGGAATGCCTGTATTCAGAATTGGGTTAGCATTGAAATTGCTGTTATTTATATTTCAATTTAACAGCTTTCTTATCTGGACATTTGTAGTCAAGTATAATAACAGAATGCCAGCTGTTCATGATGTGTCATATAGAAACCTGACTTAAACATTTTTTCATGAGGAATGTAATCTCAGAAGCTATTTTTATAGTACTTCAAACACAGTAAGCTCAAGAGCCCGGGATGCAAGCATAGAGAAACTATGTAAACTTGGTTAGATTATTAAAGTAATTTGAGCTCAGTTTTCTCGTCCTTAAATCAGATAGTGATAATCACTATTTCACAAGAGTTTTATAAGCGTCAAATGAAATATGTGTAAGAATGTATTATACTATAGAGCTATTCACAGAGTTAGTTACTGAAATTGTTATTGCTTTTTAAATTAGAATAATCTTATAATTCATTTTTAATTTTTCAGTTGGATGACCAAGTAGAATATCTGCAATAATGCCTATTAAAAATAAACATGATAGGGCGGGTGCGGTGGCTCATGCCTGTAATCCTAGCATTTTGGGAGGCCAAGGTGGGCAAATCACTTGAGGTCAGGCATTTGAGACCAGCCTGGCCAACATGGTGAAACCCTGACTGTACTTAAAAAATAGAAAATTAACCGGACATGGTGGCGTGTGCCTGTAGTCCTAGCTACTGAGGAGTCTGAGGCAGGAAAATCACTTGAACCTGGGAGGCAGATTCTCCAATGAACCAAGACCACGCCACTGCACTCCAGCCTGAGCAACAGAGTGAGACTCCTGTCTTAAAACATAATAAATAAACATGATAATAATGTGTTTTTGACTTAGGAAAAGTGTTAGCTGTATTTAAAGTTGTTGTAAGTATCAAGGCCTGATTCTAGAGTAACTAGGATCCACGTACTGTGAAAAAGTAGTACACTCGCATAGTTAACTGTAGGGAAGTGTTATTGTAAAGTGGGTTACGTACACAGCAAGTTCTAGCATTTTGACATATATTTTCAGGACTGTTGCAACCATGACATCTGAAGAAAAGAAGGAACGACCTATAAGTTTGATAAATGAAGCTTCTAACTATAATGTGACTTCAGATTATGCAGTGCATCCAATGAGCCCTGTAGGCAGAGTAAGTTATTTTGCTTTATATTAATTATTGATAAGGAGTAAACAGTATCTATACCATTACTCATAGTGGACTTAAAATTATAGAATAATCATTACATTTTTATTACTACATGAATTTGGAGGTGATTGATAGAAGAAGCAATTGCAGCCTGAAATATAAAGTAATAAGATTGTAATTCAAAGACTTAAGTTTTTAAGTTTGGAATAGTTTTAGAAATATAATGATATTTGTGAGAGAAAATGGACACTCTAAAGTTTTAAAGGTGATGATTAATGTAATAGCCTAGAAATCAAATTATCTGACTATAAGAATGCTTAGATTGAGAAAACATTTTTCAGCAAAACCATTGTAATAGTAAATTATGTTTATTGTAAGGAAATAGATAATTATAATAATAGTATTTAAATGCCTGTTAAGGTTTTTGAAATAAAATTTTGTTAGGAGATTATAAATGAATGTAAATTTTCAAATAATATAAATAATTTCTGATTATTAAGTAACATATATCCAACAGGCTAACTGAGCATAATGCTTTATGAGTATATTTCAATTAAAATCTGGTGAAATCGATGAATGGATTGAGAGCCACTAGGTCATTGTCTTGAAAGAAAGTTGAATCTGTTCCTCATACTTTACACCAAAAATTTTCTAGATGAATCAGTTGTTGAAATGTTAAAAACAAAACTATAAAAGCACTAGAAAAAAACAATGGAAGATTAAAAAAAAAGATCAGAATGTAGATGGGCTTTCTAAATACGACATAAAACCCGGAAGTAACAATATAAAATAATGAGAAATTCAACCACATGTAATTATTATCCATGCAGAGTATCTGCAATTCATATAACGATTAAAGAATAATTTCCTTATAATTAAAGAAGTACTGTGAATCAATAAGAAAAGGGCTTACATGCCAGTTTGGAAATGGGCAAATTATATGAAATCAGTTTTCAGAAAAGAAAATGGAATTTACCCTTAAATATATGAAAAAAGATACTCAGCCTCATCCATAATATGAAAAATACTAATTAAAATCAGAAAAAGACACCATTTTCACTTATAGATTTCCAAAGGTCAGAAAGTTTCATAACACAGCACATTGACAACAGTATGGGTAAATAAGCATTCTGTTTATATAGTGAGCTCTAAGAAATAATGGAACAGAAGAGTGGATATTAAAATATGCGGTCATTTCAGAAAAATATTCATTAATCATGAGAACAGTTATTTTAGATAGATAGACACATACAGTGATGTTGGTTGCCCCACAGTTGCGAGTGGGGTTAGCTGGGTGCTGGAGCCCGAGAGTGAGAAGTAGATTGATCTTTGTGTATCTTTTTATGTCATTTGAGTTTTATACTGTTTTTAAGCATTATCTGTTTGAAAGTAAATTAAAGTCTATCTAGAAAACATGCTTTAGGAAAAATTTTGTTGATGTCGGGCCTTAAAATTTTCTTATATACTAATAAAAGCTTCCCAAAACAAAATTCTAATGAAGTATGCTAGATTTCCAAAGATTCTAAACAAGTAGAAAAGTAAGAGATAATTTTATGTTACTTTATAGCTTCATTGTTTTCATTTTTGTTGGTCACCACTATGATTCCTGCCAAAATAAATCTTCATGGTAAGCATACCAATATTTTTAAAGATTGTATATCTTTATGTATACATTGAAGAATCCAGTAAACCCCATCTGTCTGGTTTAAGTTCAGAGTTGTCCATAAAAAAGAAAACACTACATCACATTAAGCAAATCCTTCCCGTCTTGTTTTGACTTGATGTGATATATTTGTTTATATTTAATATCTGTATATTTCTCCTTGGACTGAGTGCTGTTAACTTTCTTTAATTGAACCTGCACTATTAAATGAAGATATAAAGGGAAAAGTTCTGTTGTTTGGTTTATTCTTAAAGATTTGTTAACAGTTTTTACTTAAGATCTATTCATTTTATATAGCAGATAGGACAAAATACTGCCACATACTCTGTGTTTCTAAAAATTGTATATCCCGTCCGGATTTTAAAGGAAATATTGTAAAACTTTTGATATCCTGGGGAAAAAAATTTCGTACAGAATTCTTACACTTCAAAAAACTAACCCAGCAAAAGTAGAATTTTAATAATTTTTCTGAAAAGATTTAAGTCCTGCAGTTCTTGGGAAAATCTGAAAAGAGATTAAATTTTAAGAGGAAAATAAGCTCAAATCTCTAGACATTAATACCACATTTTCTGTCATGCTCTTTTTCTATTTAGACTTCACGAGCTTCAAAAAAAGTTCATAATTTTGGAAAGAGGTCAAATTCAATTAAAAGGAATCCTAATGCACCCGTGGTCAGACGAGGTTGGCTTTATAAACAGGTATTTTTTTTTTATTTGATATGAAACAAAAGACAAAATTAGAAGGAACCTTTTAAACTGAATGTACCAAAGACAATTCTATAAAATCATAAAATTAAGAAGGAACTATGGAGAAGCCACCCAGGTTCTTTGCTTGTTACCCCTGAAGAATATCAAGGGAACAGTGAAGGCAGAAAAAGGAGTGGACATTACTTAGAACAGAGATTGTGTGTTTGTTATGGGTGTTTCTAGATTTAAAATTAAATATATGCTGTGTGAAAATGATGAAAAATAGCATGGTAAAAGTATCTAGACAGAAATATTTTTAAAAGTCAAAATTGAAATAACTCTTAATACAAGGGTGTTATTCATTTTTCTATTGATATAAAAGTTGTTAGAGAAATATACAGTTATGTATTTCCCCCCTTTATTTATACAGAGATTTTATAATTATTTCAGATTTCTCTGAGTTTTTTCAGATTTTTGATTCTGTAATATGAGACTATTCTTTCTTCCTCTTACGTTTTTTGGTTATGTTTTCTTTACTTTTTCTTTTCTTTTTAATTTGCACATACAGGGTTTACTCTCAGGCATCCTGATAAGTTGGGGTTTATATTGTTGCACTGACTGGGGAACTTGCTATCTAAGCTATTTTGAAACCTTATTAGTTTTGGAATTAGTAAAGATGTATGTACGTTACCTCCTTGGATTTTGACATCATTTCAATTACATAGAAGCTATTTATTTTCCAGTTTGCAACTGGGTGATAAGTGACTGGTAAATAACTGAGGTGACATCCTCAATCTTCAAGGCTTGTTTCTTTCTTTCTGATTATATATACGTAAAGATGATACAAAGCAAGTTAAATATTAGTTCATTGGTGCCAATTTATTCTGTTAAATATTGCTAATTGCTTTCAGGTAACTTAATGATTTTTATTTATTAATAGTCATAATTTTTATTTAAAGATGGTTGACTATATTTAAACCATCTGATATTTAAGCTTATCCAGGCTAAAAGGTTTTTTCATATTTAGTTTCTTTTTTTTCCCTTTTTTTTTTTTTTTTGGAGACAGGGTGGCACTCTATGGCCTGCCCAGACTGGAGGGCAGCAGTATGATCTCAGCTCACCACAACCTCTGCCTCCCAGGCTCAAGCAATTCTCCTGCCTCAGCTTCACAAGTAGCTGGGATTACAGGAGTGTGCCACTACTGCCCAGCTAATTTTTGTATTTTTAGTAGAGACAGGTTTTCACCACCTTGGCCAGGCTGGCCTTGAATTCCTTTCCTCAAATGATCCACCCACCTTGGCCTCCCAAAGTGCTGGGATTACAGGCCTGAGCCACCACACCCAGCCCAGTTTCTAATAGAAAATTTTCTCCATATTTTCCAGCTAGCCTTTCTAATAAGTCCAAATTATGATCAACTATTTCAGTGCAAAATTGAGCCTAATAGCCTAATGGCATTCCTTATTTAAAATAGCTCTTGTTCTTATTTCTTGATCCCTTGGTTAATTTAGCATTGCAAAAGTATTACCAAGTAGCTTCTCTAACAAGTGTTTATTTTGGGCCAAACACAGTGGTTCACGCCTGTAATCCCAGCACTTTGGGAGGCCGAGGCCGGAGAATCACTTGAGCCCAAGAGTTCAAGATCAGCCTGGGCAACACAGTGAGACCTCATCTCTACTTTAAAAAAAAACAAAACAAAAGCAAAGATTAACCTGGTGTGGTGGTGGTGGTGCACACTTGTAGTCCCAGCTACTCCGGAGGCTGAGGTGGGAGGATCGCTTGAGGATCGCTTGAGCCCAGGATTTGAGCTTGCAGTGAGGTATGATCATGCCACTGCACTCCAGCCTGGGTGACACAGCAAGACCCTGTCTCCAAAAAAAAGTGTTTATTTTGTAATATGTGTGTGACACATATTTGTTTACAGTGTCCCTTAGCCGTACTAAAGAAAGAATATAATTAAGAAATTGAAGATGGCTGGGTGTGGTGGCTCATGCCTGTTATTCCAACACTTGGGGAGGCCAAGGTGGGTGGATCACCTTAGCACAGGAGTTCAAGACCAGCCTGTCCAACATGGAGAAACGCCGTCTGTAGCAAAAACGCAAAAATTAGCCAGCTGTGGTGGTGCACGCCCATAATCCTAGCTACTTGGGAGGCTGAGGCATGAGAATCACTTGAATCCGGGAAGTGGAGGTTGCAGTGAGCTGAGATTGTGTCTCTACACACTATCCTGGGTGACAGTGTGAGACTGTCTCGAGGAAAAAAAAAAGATATCATTTACCATTTTTTTTGTCTCTTTGGTATAGCTGTGAATTTTAAGGTCAAATCTTTTATTTTGAAAGATTTCACCCATGTTAATTTCTGTAATTTTAAAGTCATTGCTCACAGCTAGAAATAAACTTATTTCTAATCAATGCACATCCAACCTGGCCTCTCTCTCTCTCTCTTTTTTTTTTTTTTTTTTGGGGGGGGGTATCTGTTTAATTTTTACTTCCAATTTTGCTACATTGGATATGGGAAAGTAATTTTTATTAAAATTCTAATTTTGTTTGAGCCTGATATTTTAATGAACTAAATTACTTAGAAATAGCTGCCAAATAGTCTCTCTTTTTTACATGATGAGCAAATCCCAAACTATAGACGTAAGGAAAAAAAATGTTTATAAAACGTATCTGTATATTAAGGTTTCTTTATTCACAGTCATTTTAAATTGCATTACCTTTGGAATAACTTCAATTCACATATTTTTCTTCTTGTTGAAGATTAACATATTTATTAAATCTGGTTTACCAGAATGCACGCACTGCTGCGTGGTTACATCATTCTTATCCTAGCAGATGTTTATGTTGAGAAGAGTGAATTTCAAATTGCTTACAAATATGAAGCCAAATCAAATTGCCTTAATATGTTCCCTTTGCATAATGGTATTTTCAGAGACCAATCTAGTTGGGAATATCTTAAGGCCCTAGAAAACTACCTCCAAAATTTTAATTGGCCTTTTAGTTAGGTTATATTACATATGTATCAAACATACCTTGTTTTAAAAGTTTACTTTAAATAAATGCACAAGTCCAGGAACAGTGGCTCAAGCCTATAATCCCAGCACTTTGGGAGACCAAGACAGGTGGATTACCTGAGTCAGGAGTTAGAGACCAGCCTGACCAACATGGTAAAACCTCGTCTCTACTAAAAATACAAAAAAGTTAACCTGGCGTGGTGGCAGGTGCATGTAACCCCAGCTACTCTGGAGACTGAGACAGGAGAATTGCTTGAACCCAGGAGGCAGAGGTTGCAGTGAGCTGAGGTTACGCCATTGCACTCCAGCCTAGGCAACAAGTGCGAAACTCCGTCTCAAAACAATAAAAATAAATAAATAAATAAATGCACAACATGTGAGTTTTTGTTGTTTGAGAAATAATCCTTAAATATGCTGATTTAATCCAGGACAGTACTGGCATGAAATTGTGGAAGAAACGGTGGTTTGTGCTTTCTGACCTTTGCCTCTTTTATTATAGAGGTAAGTTTACCCTACTGTCTTAGTGTATTATTTTGTAATTGATATGTAATATAAGTATCAGATACTTTTCTAAAAAAAAGTATTGTAATTCTGCGTGCTATTTTATTATCAACAAATAATATCAAACAGATTTTTTCTTCTTTGACATATCATTCTGAGTTTTGAGGTTATGATAGAATAAATATGGTGCTTCAGACCGTGTTTGGTCAGCTTCCCTAATCTTTGCTCTATAATGCTACACTTGAATTCGGTGTTTAATAGATACAATCCTTAGTTTGAGGAGGTTCTTTTCACATGTCAGTTTTGTCAGATCTAGCTTATGGGTCCATCAGGCACCCAATTCTGCTCTCCAGCAAATGATATTAGAATATTAGGGACTACTATTATGTAACAGCAAATGAAAGAAATAAAATACAAACAAATACTTTCATTTTGAACTTTTCTTTAATAAACACTGATACCCTTTCTCTGGTTAGTAAATTATTAGTTCAGTTTTAAGTAAAAGTCCAGAGTTCTTTCATATGCCACATGGATCTCTTAGATACTACAAGATAATACAAAGTTTTTTACTGCCAATTAAAGGCATACCTGGGTGGTGCTCTCCAGAGAAATCTGCCTCAGCTACAGTATAAAATCATGAATCTGGATAATCTCTCCTTCTTCTCTACTTTAAACTTTGGTTGTAAACCATCATGAAAGAATTAGATTGTCAACCCATAATAATTTATGACTTTTCTTGAGAAGTATAACTTAGAAGATATAACAGAGTTTTAGAACTGGTTTTACATTTTTTGACTACACAAAAGACCTGTGGCAAAATTTATAGTTGTGTATTGAGGCATTATAATACATATTAACCTTCAAAATTTGGAATTACTAAATCGTTTCCATCTGAAAACTGTAGTTGAGAATTACTGCTGAGTCAGAATTAACCAACCCTATAAAATTGCATTTTGTCCTAGAGATGTTCCTTAGGCTGCAATTGTGGTATTATCTTTAGTTAAATGCTAAGCTTACTCTACAATTTTCCTTAGGGGTTTTCCCATTCTTTCAGAAAGTTAGGAGTTGTATTTCAGGCATTATCCTTAAGCTTGTAATTTCTCTTTTCGTTTCTTTTTCAGTATATTTATGGACTACTTAAAACAAGAAATGTTTACTATTTCTAATATTTTAAATTTCTAATATAAGAATTTGTTGGGGTTTTTTTTTGTTTTTTTGTTTTGTTTTGTTTTTGAGACAGAGTCTTGCTCTGTTGCCTGGGCTGGAGTACAGTGGTGCAATCTCGGCTCACTGCAACCTCTGCCTCCCAAGTTCAAGTGATTATTGTGCCTCAGCCTCCCAAGTAGCTGGGATTACAGGCGTGCGCCACCACATTTGGCTAATGCTTTGTGTGTATTTTTAGTAGAGACGGGGTTTCACCATGTTGTCCAGGCTGGTCTCAGACTCCTGACCTTAAATGATCCACCCGCCTTGGCCTCCCAAAGTGCTGGGCTTACAGGCGTGAGCCACCATGCCCAGCCAAGAATTTGTTGATGTTAATTTGCAAAAAAAAAAAAAAAAAAAACCCCACTGATTTCCTTGTAATTTGCTATTGTTGCTCAGGGAAAGGTGGGACTCATCACTTTTACTATAATAGGAAAGCTTTTGATCATATTTGAAAAATGTAAAAGTGAATCAGAAGCCATGCTGATGGATGTAAAGATAAGAACAGTAGGCACTGGGGAGCAAAAGAGAGGGGAGGGCTGAACATAGTACCAATTCGGTACTGTGCTGTCTGAGAGACTGATTCATTTGTACTCCAGACCTCAGCATCATGCAATTTACCTTTGTAACAAATCCACATGTGTACCCCTGAACCTACAATAGAAGTTGGAAAAAAGAAAAGCCATGCTGAGTCTGAGATTCCTTATTAACTACCTGTATTTTATATGCAATGTATTTATTAATTTTAGTAGTTTCCCAGACAGGAGGAATATTAAAAAGAAGAAACTGTAGAAACAAGAGAAATATCATTTAACTCATTTCAGATGACTGCTGTGCAGACTGTTGGAAAGAAGTATATGATATTATGTATTTTTACTATTTCGTCAATAAGAAATGTTAGGTTTTAAATTAAAATAATCAGATTTCAGTGAGATGATCATAATAGCCTGAATATATTTTTTTGCATATTTACAATTTGTTGAGTACTGTGCTAAGCAAGTTATATAGATGATCTATTTCATCTAACCCTCACAGCTACCTGATAATGTGGGGAATCTTACGTTCGTTGCACACAAGGGGGAACTGATATACAAAGTGCTTACCCCAGGTCTCACAACTTGCAAGTGGCACAGGCAGGATTTGAACTCACACACTCTGACTCCAGAGCTGACACTGTTGATTTCTATTCTCTTGATCACAAGTTTTCGCCCCCACTCAGATATCCTCTCTTCTCTCAAAGGCTGAGGGCAGTGGCCCCATTCATTTCTTCTCCATTTCTCAAAGCATCTAGTCTACTGACCAGAATTTTTTGGAGATCAGTCCATGTTTTACAGATATGGAAATTAAGACAGAGAAAAATAACTGATTTGCTATTTTTTTTAACAATAGGTTAGCAACCAATACCAGATGAAAGCCCAAGTTCCCACTGTTCTTTGCCACATATTAGGCATATAGTGAGCCCATTGTTATAAAGAGAGCACTTTGACTGCTCTATTCTGTAGTCAGTCTATTGACTAAACTTACCATAGAACTTAATTCATTCAACAGATATTAAATATTTATTGAGCAGGACCTGCTTCATTCCAGGTGCTGCCAAAACAACATAAGAGAAAGCTCTCATAAATCTTACATTCCAGAGAGATCAGGGAGACAGTAAATAAGCTCACATGATTAGGCAAGACCATAAGTGCTTTTTAGGAAAGCAAGGTTATAATATGAAAGGTGAGCATAAGGGAAAGATCTGTATGGATCCGTACTCTGGGTAGGTCTTTTAGATAGAAAGATCTAAATGACAAAGAGGAGCCAGAGGTGTGGAGTGTTCCAGGCGAAGAGAGAGAATAGTGCAAAGGCTGTAAGGTAAGGAAGTGCTTGAATTGTGGAAAGAACAGGGAGAAACCCGTCTGCTGAGCTGGAGGCAGCTAGCAATAGGAAAGGATAGAGAAATAGAGATCACACCATGTAGGAGTCTATTGGAGTTTGGATTCTACTACACATGTCATAAGGAAACAATTGAATGTTTTTAACATAAGAATGATACACTTTGGTTTACATTTTTAGAAGCTCACCCAAGCTACTATTGAAGGATGGATTGTAAAGTTGAAGGATATGAGCAGAGAGACTAGCTAGTAGTTATTACATAGAGGTGATAATGACTTAGACGAAGGTGGCAGCTAGCAGTGAGCTTTTTTGATACAACAGATGCCTTATTAGGTAAAGATGCAAAAATGAACACAATAAACCCCTATCGTTATGGAACTCACAGATTAGCTGAAGGAGTCTGGGAAGAATGACATAGTAGGTTCTCAGTTATGTTGAATGAGTGTTGGCCAGGTCTGTACAAGAAAGCAATCAGGAAAGAAGAGTGATCTGGGCAAAGGACTTAAATCACGTGCAAAGCATGAATGAGAATGCTTGGCATATTTGTAAAACTATGTATAGAACTTACATTGCTAGAAGGCCCACCAGGGGTTAGGTTTAAAAGATGGATCGAGCTAGGTGTAGTGGTACCTGCCTGTAGTCCCAGCTACACAGGAGGATGAGTAAAGAGTATCACTGGAACCCAAAAGTTCAAGACCAACCTGGGCAACATAGATTTCATCTCTTAAGAAAAAAAAATGAAAAGGTAGATTAAGGCACAGAGGGCATTTGTTTGCCATTCTAATGAACTCTATGTTGAGTGCAAGAATAATAGTAAGATCAGGAGTACATTTTAGGAAAATCACTCTAGCACTGTAATTAGAAGCCAAAAGACCAGTTAACAGTGTTGGAATATTCCAGGTTATACATGATAATTAGTGATATTTACCCAGTTGTAATTGCATGTATTTTTTTGTCTTATTCCCAAATATCTTTAAAACTAAGTAGAAATGGGGAATCTAAAATGTCACTTGTATCCAGTAAAATGTTGAGATTCTCCTGGCTCCTGTCCCAGGTTGTGTTCCCTAGGAAGCAAACTCCATGATGGAGATTAATATGTAGAAAGCTTTTTGGAGAGTGTTGTTCTTGGAACCATCAGCTGTGGCAAAGTGAAGGAAGGAAATGGCAGAGACAAAAGAAAATGGGCTGCCATGCAATCTCAGAAAGGCCTTGGCTGACCCCGTGGAGAGTTCTTTCATTCTACAAACATTACTCAGTACTTACTCTCTGTCAGTCTATGAGGCTCTCTAGGTGATGGAAACTAGGACAGTGCTTCAGTCAGGATTGATATAGAACTAAACAGAAGAAGGTCATGATTAGAAGCAGTTTAAGAAGCTGAAGAACTCAGGGTAGTCATTTGACAGGCGAAGATATTTTTATATGCACTGTCTTTAATTTTATATAATAATGGCAATATTTATTTAATGCTTCACCCTCTGTGCTGAGTTTTTTATATGTGTTAACTCATTTAACCCTCAACAACCTTTTGAGGTAAGTCCTATTGTCCTCAGTTTTATAGATCTTAAAACAGATACTAAGCATCAATAACTTGGCTAGGATTTCACAGCTAGTTAGTGCTGGGCAGCAGGAAAACTGCGTCAGGTAATCTAGGGAAATCACCCTGTGCTTTAGTGCCTCTGTCTATTCTGAAGCAATTTTAGGAAAGATTATTTTATTATGGAACATAGAAGGATGTATTATTTGGTTAAAATGATTTTTTAATAAAGATGACTTCATGTACTGTTTCTGACTATACCCTTTATATAAACATAAAACATAAAATTGGATTCAAAATTAGGGTTTGACTTATTCTTTTAAATTGTCACATTCTCTGTAATTCATGACTGCTTTCCAACTCTTTTTAACCTTTTGGATTAAATCTATACTTTCGTTCATTCTTTTACATATTAGTGATTTGTACCTGAATGAGCACAGTATAGTAAAAACAAAATTTTGTTCCATTGCTATGAGAAAAGCTACTAAAAAAAGCCTCCATTTAATATAACTTTTTCCCTTTTGGATGTTTCACCAGATACTCTGGAAATGAGGATGAAATAAATAAAATCCCTTGTTAAGTTTTTGATAATTAGGGAAAAAAAAAAAGAAGCACACACAGCAAGCATAATAAAAAGATTTCCCATTTATAGTTTCTCCTTGGTGAGTTTATTAGCCTGATGACACAGCTTTATTAACTTGTCTTATAGGTCTATAACAATGAAGTACATATTTCAAGTTTCATAAACATCTCTTCCCCCAAGCAGCAAGTTAATCTTGTGAATCTATACTGTGTCAAGATTAATGTTTATCATTTTCCTAGGTATATTTTATGTGCTTGCCTTGTAGGCCTGTAATTTAGTCATACTATTGTGTATCAGAATGATAGTAAAAGCAAACCTTCAAAGTTAAATGTTTTAAAAAGCATATAATTTTTATAGGATAGTTTAAATATGTATTCACATGTGTCTTCATTTATTCAACAAAATTTTTTGAGCATCTACTACTGTCATTCCAAGTGTCTTTATAGAACTTACATTCTAGCATGGAGAAAAAGATAATAAGCAAATAAATAGCTGAAACATATAGTATGCCGGCAGTATTGAGAGTCGGAAATGTTAACATTCCCAAAGGAGAACAGAGAAAACGTTAAATAAATAGCATTTTAACATCAGTAGTCAAGGAATACAGTAGTCAAGGAAGGCCTCATTGATGAGACCTTTGAGCAAAGCCTGAAGGGTGTAACCAAGAAAGCCATGTGTCTGGGGTTAGAATGGTTGAGCATTTAAATCCTATCAGAGATGTGAGTGGATTAATGCCATTACTTACATGCCAGTATATTTTCAGTGAATGACACGTAAAGGGGATTTGTAGAATGCAGTATATTTACCAAAGTATAAATTCTTGTGCTATTTGGTATTTTCATTTAAAACCTTATAAAGTCCTGCCTAAACATGAATATAGTTCATTTATATACAAGAACCTTTCGATTTGGCAAAAATAGATCTTGAAAAACTTTGCTTTGTGAGAACATTTAAAATTCTAATCAGATGTTAAATCTCCTAGATGAGAAAGAAGAGGGTATCCTGGGAAGCATACTGTTACCTAGTTTTCAAATAGCTTTGCTTACCTCTGAAGATCACATTAATCGCAAATATGCTTTTAAGGTAAGGAAATAATACAGTTTTTAATTCTGTTCAAAACTTGCGTTGGTTAAAAATGGATATTGAGCCATAGATTATTACAAAAAGCTATCTTAGTTATAGTGATTTTTGTATTTAAAATATATTAATTAATTGTCTTATGGTTGTATAGAAGAATGTCCCTCTAATTAGGAAGCACATGCTAAAATATTTAGGGATCAAGTGTCTTCATGTCTGTGCTTTCAAATGGTTTGAGATAAAATGAACATGTCAGAATGCTAATAATTGATGAATATAATTATGGATGTCCTGGTGATTATTATGCATTCTTTCAAGGTTACTCTATGTTTGAATTTTTTAATAATAAATTTGGGGTCTGGGCACAGTGGCTGACACCTGTAATTCCAACACTTTTGGAGACCGAAGTGGGAGGATCACTTGAGTCCAGGAGTTGAGACTGGGGAACATAGTGAGACCCTGTCTCTAAAACAAAACAAACAAAAAAACCATACTAGCCGGGTGTCGTGGCTAGTCCCAGCTACTTAGGAGGCTGAGGTGACAGGACCACTTGGGCCTGGGAGGCCAAGGCTGTAGTGAGACATGATCATGCCACTGCAGTCCAGCCTGGGCAACACAGTAAGACCCTGTCTCGAAAAAAAATTATTAATAGGATAGGCACAGTGGCTCATGCCTGTTAATCCTAGCACTTTAGGAGGCCGAGTCGGACAGAGAGCTTGAACCCAGGGGTTCAAGACCAGGCTGGCCAACATGATAAAACCCCGTCTCTACTAAAATTACAAAAATTAGCCAGGTGTGGTGGCGTGTGCCTGTAGTCCCAGCTACACAAAAGGCTGAGGTGGGAGGATCACTTGAGCCCGGGAGGCAGAGGTTGCAGTGAACCAAGATTTGCATCACTATAGTTCAGCCTGGGTGACAGTGTGAGACCCTGTATTAATAATAATTATTATTAATAACAAATTTGGAGGAAGAGTACTATAAGAGACAATAATTTTTTTTAGTAAATGTACATATATGTACATTTATTGAAAAACTTAGAGAATAATGGCAAAGATGTTCAAGATGTTCTTGGGTCTAAGTACATCGTGATCATCAGGTACTTTACAGAGACCACTGAAGTTGAGATCTGAAATCTGCTGTTATTAAATCCAAGCAGACCTGAGATCCCCCTGATTAACAGTACCCACCAATCTTTGTGATATTACTGGTTTGTGGATCACTCTCAAGTAAGAGGTCTTCAGTGCTATTTTTGGAGATTTTTGTTTTCAAAAATCATTTTGGATTCTTTGCTTCATGATTATGGCTAAAATAAATTTCAGAGGTCACCTAGTTTTTCAGTCTGTTTTAGAGTAAGAACTATAAGGTTCTTGCAGAAATTTCATTTTAAGAGAAAAGAGGGGGGAACTGCTGCTAGTTAACAATGAAAATGTTTATACCATTATAAAATTGATTCAATTTTAAATTCGCATCACTTTTAAAGAATACTGAGGCTGATTTACAACTTTTGCTAATTAATATGTTACATTAGCAGGCTGGGAGCAGTGGCTCATGCCTGTAATCCCAGCACTTTGGGAGGCCGAGGCAGGTCAGGATCAACTGAGGTCAGGAGTTTGAGACCAGCCTGGCCAACGTGGTGAAACCTCATCTCTACTAAAAATACAACAATTAACCAGACATTGTGGTGCTTGCCTATAGTCCTAGCTACTGGGGAGGCTGAGGTGGGAGAATCGCTTGAACCTGGGAGGCGGAGGTTGCAGTGAGCCGAGATCGTACCACTGCACTCCAGCCTGGGTGACAGAGCAAGACTCCCTCCGCACCCCCACCCCCGCCCCCGCTGACCCCCAAAAAAAGCCAAGTGCGGTGGCTCATACCTGTAATCCCAGCACTTTGGGAGGCTGAGGCGGGTAGATCACCTGAGGTCAGGAGTTCGAGACCAGCTTGACCAATATGGAAAAACCCCGTCTCTACTAAAAATACAAAATTAGCCGGGTATGAACAGGAAAGGTATAGTGGTGAGGTTAAGGGGTTGTGTGATGGACAGCCTCAATGAGAAGGTAATGTAACTTGAGCAAAGACCTGAGGATAAGAGGGGAGTATTTTCATATTTAAATTAACTTTATCAAAATAAACTTTTATCAACAGTGTAAACCAGAGAAACATAATTAAATATTTTATGATGTTATAACAAAGGTTAACACTTTGCAAATTGAAAATTATAACTTTATGAAGTACACATGTAGAGGTGCATGATAGTAGCACTATTATTTGGCCATGAATTTAAATTTTTTTGTTGCTTATCAGTTTAGCAAATGTTTATCAATTTGTGCTATTTGTAGGACTTTTTTCTGCATTTTTAGACTCAAAAAATACTACAATGCTAAAATAGCAATAAAAGTGACCATGCATGTTAAGTATATTTTCTCTGCAATTATTTGGTTTAGTTTTAATTTTATCTGTAACAAGAATAGTAATTGCTGTTTCACTTTCTCTCTTCTGTGGTATTGTTTCCTCTGAATGTGTGAGCTGCTTCACTGCTAAGTTTGTTGACATTGATGCAAGTGCTTATCAGAATGGTAAGTAGAAACTTTATAGACAATTATTGAACATAAGCATGGAAGCTAGACTGCGTACTTTGACATCATCTAGTAAATATTTCCATTTGACTGATGGCGAGCATGGGTGGGGACTCTTAGTGTCTTGAGTCATGGCTGGAACTGGATCGTCTTGACACCAGCCCCAGTGTTCCTTAGATTGATCACAAATATGGGCAGTGGTCTTTATTTTTCCAAAACCCCACTCAGAGGGTCCAGTAACACTTTGTAGGTGGTTTTAATTATCTTAACATAGAACATTTGAGCAGTTTATTAAGGAACAGCTCAAAAAGGAAACACCATTTTGGATCATTTATAAATCTTTTGTGTTTGGTTGTAGATATCTTTAAAGGATCCTATAAAATACAGCAGTGCCTTTTGACGCCTAAAGAAATTGGTTACACAGGAGGGAAATGCCATAACATGTACATTCCTATTAATTTTGTTGCTGGTTGCCGGGAATATTCTTGAATAAAGAATATTTATTCTTAAATAAATATTCTTATTCTGGGCATGGTGGCTCACACCTGTAATCCCAGCACTTTGGGAGACTGAGGCAGGCAAATCACTTCAGGTCAGAAGTTCAAGACCAGCCTGGCCAACATGGCAAAACTCCGTCTCTACTAAAATACAAAAATTAGTTGAGCATGGTGGCACATGCCTGTAATTCCAGCTACTCAGGATGCTGAGGCAGGAGAATTGCTTGAACCAGGGAGGCAGAGGTTGCAGTGAGCCAAGATGGTGCCACTGCACTCCAGCCTTGGCAACAGAATGACACTCTGTCTCAAAAAAAAAGAGGTATGAATTGCAGTAAATGGAAGTTGTTAGAAATGTGGAGATGGAAGAGGCACCACTAAGTACTTCATTTCTCACCTCCTTTCCTTTCCATGCACTTTTTTTTTTTTTTTAATTTTAGAGTGTGCACACAACTAAAAGAAAAAGGGTGAAGTTAGGGGGGGAAATTAATATATATTTTTCAAGTTAATAGCTGTATTTTTTTTTATTGATTTCCGTATCTCATATAAAAGATAAGTCTACTTACTCTGAAATTTGATAGCAATGTTCTATGTCAGGAATCACTTATCTTTTTTTCTTTTTCTTTTACAGAATCCTATATTTTTATTTAAAATGATCGTGTCATTTTCAATCAGGCAGCCCATCCAAACATGCGGACCTATTATTTCTGCACTGATACAGGAAAGGAAATGGAGTTGTGGATGAAAGCCATGTTAGATGCTGCCCTGGTACAGACAGAACCTGTGAAAAGGTAAAGGCTTGTAGAAAAAAATGATGGTTATTTCCACTTCTATTTTATTCCATGCCTTGCAAGTATTTCACTGTCATAGTACATATCATTTTAATAGTCATGGTATGAAATCATTTTTTTCTCAGAAAGCAGGGATCAATTCCTGTTCTGAATTAAATTAATACACATTTTGTTAGTTTGCAATACCACCTACATTTTTATTCCACTTTTCTTCTTTTTCTTCTTTATTCATTTTCACCTATCAGTGTACTGGGGTGAATGCAGAATCCTAACATTCAAACTGAATGTTCTTTCTTCTTACAGAATTACCTTTAATTTCCGGTGAGTACGTTTTTAATTGTTACCTTAAAGCTACACAGATTTTTATCCTTTGAGATAGTGTTTTTAAGATTCTAAATCTTAGAAGAGAGTTTATTTTTATGAAGTTAAGTTGTGTTTTTCTATAATAGTGTGTTGATATTTCTAAAGTGTAATAAATTACAGTAAGAAATTTTGATAGTTTCATTTTTTCAACATTTCTGATTAATTTTTGTTTTGTAGTGAATGTCTCCAGAAAATAGTTCATCAAGCATTTAGATTGGTTCCAAATAAATCCACTTCTTGATGAATTGTGCCTTTTTTATATTGAAACTCCACTACTCAGATTCCTTGAATAATATAGATAAGTGCTGTTAAAATTGACCCATGTGTTTTTCCCTGCTTGAAGATATGAATCATTTTAATATTCTTCAATATATCTAGCTAGAGGAAATCTGATTCTCAGACTACATAAATACAAGTAGTATAATGTGCTTTTTAAAATATATATATATATTCCTGTAATTTGAAGAAAAAATTATGATGCAAGTTAATTTTTCTTCCAGTCAGTGACAGCTCAGCACATATCTTATATAAGAAAGATGCTATTGTGCAAGTTTAGCCTTTTTTCCCTCTTCTCAGGAAATTAGGGATTGTTACAATATACATCTAGTCCTTTGTTTTTCTTATTCTAGTGTGCATTTTAATAAAGTCTTGGCTTTTTGGCTGAAAGACTTAGGTTGATGCTGTGTATTTGTGCCATTTCTGTAAATATCAAGTCTAAATCAAGTTACCCAATCACTAGTAATTAGAACTGGGGAAAAACTGAAAAGAAAAGAGGGTCTAGGATATAGCTCTAGGACATCTATTTTTAAGAAAAAACACTTTTGCCACATGCATATTCCAGAATGAGAACAAATAGAAGGAAAATCTGTTTTTGGAGTTACATGTGTAAAAATTACCTGAGTAGCATAAAGATGAGGTGGTTAGCACTGATAACAAGAGAAAATGTGTAGGTGAAAATAATTCATTTAAAATCTTCAGGCTAAGATGGTGGCTCACACCTGTAATTCTAGCACTTTGGGAGGTTGAGGGATCAATTGAGTCCGGGATTTTGAGATCAGCCTGGGCAACATGATGAAACACCATCTGTACCAAAAATACAAAAATTAACCAGGCATAGTACCACACTCCTGTAGTCCCTGATACTCAGGAGGCTGCAGCATGAGGATCACTTGAATCAGGAGGTTGAGGCTGCTATGAGCTGTGACTGTTCCATTGCACTCCAGCCTAGGCAACAGAGTGAGACCCTCTCAAAAAAAATAAAAATATAACTTCCATAGTTTAACTTCCAAGCAAAATTGTTAAGGAATTGTTTAGAATACAGAAATCTGTATAATAATTAAAATTTTCTGTCCAAATAATTTCAATATTGTATATTATACTTTTCTCTGAATTTCAGCATGTTTCTACTTTATTTTATTAAATTTCCCACTCTAAAAACTAATAATTACTCATAATTTGGGATGATAAAGATGACAATTGTTTGGCTTGTCTTTTGGCAACCTGATAGTTCACTGGTTATGTGCTTATACAATTTTCAGCCGTCTGTGTTAGTGTAATCTACTCAGACAAGGTTTATTAATACCACCTGTGTGCCCAGCTTAGCGTCCATTATCCTGTAGAAATTACATGTTTTCTTCTACTCCTAGTTGTTGGAATTTTTATCCCACCCCATTAGATTTAGTCATTCAAAGTGAAAGTCAGTATAGAGAGATTTTGTTTGCTGGGTTTTAAACTAATGCACTCATTTTGCTGTATGACCCAAATACTTAAAATATTTATTAGAGCATATCACTCTAATAGAACATCCAGTTTTTAACTTGAGAGTTCATTTTCCCTAACTTTATAAAGTATTTCACCTGTTCACTACAATGTCATAGTCTCCTAGTGTGCAGATCATTGATGGCCAAAATAAAAAAAAAAAAAATCTAAGTATAATATGGATTCTCTGAATAATTTTCATCTCTAAGCCCATTATTTTCATTTTATATATCTCAGTGTATTTTCTGCAATAACTTAAGTGTCACTTTTTAAAATTAGATCACAAGTTTTACATTATTTATGGTACCTTAGCATACTTTTCTGAGTCAGCTTTATTCTATTTAGAGAAAAGTCATCATATGTGTCTTTTTGATGACTTTTTCAATGATAAATCTTGGGGAAAAAGAAAAAAAAAATGCGCCACAGTTTTAATTTAAAATAATAGCTTTAGGCCGAGCATGGTGGCTCACGCTTGTAACCCCAACAATTTAGAAGGCCAAGGTGGGAGGATGGCTTGAGCCAAGGAGTTCAAGATCAACCTAGGCAACCAGTGAAACCCCGTCCCCCAAAAAATTTAAAAATTTGCTGGGTGTGGTGGCTTGTACCTGTAGTCCCAGCTGCTCAGGAGGCTAAGAGGGAAGGATCACTTGAACCCAGAAAGTTGAGGTTGCAGTGAGCCGTGATCACATCACTGAACTCCCCGCTGGGTTATAGAGCAAGAAACCTTGTCTCAAATAATAATGATAATAATCATGATGGCAGTAATAATAGTAGCTTTAGATAGACTACAGTAATTATGGTTTAAAAATCTTTTCAGTTATTTTATGTTTAATGTTAAAACTCCTGCCCTCCCAAATAGCAAGGATACACGTGCTTTTAGGGTAAATTTTCTATGCAGCCTTTGTGGTGTTCTTGTTTTGAGATGGAGTCTCACTCTGTCGCCCAGGCTGGAGTGCAGTGGCACAATCGCAGCTCACTCCAACCTCTGCCTCCCAGGTGCAAGCAATTCTCCTGCCTCAGCCTCCCGAGTAGGTGGGATTACAGATGCCCACCACCATGCCCGGCTAATTTTTATTTTTTATTTTTCATAGAGACTGGGTTTCACCATTTTGGCCCGGCTGGTCTCAAACACCTGATCTCAGGTGATCCACCCACCTTGGCCTCCCAAAGTGCTAGGATTACAGGCATGAGCTGCCACCGCTGGCCAACTTTTATTTTTCAAGAGAAAGAAGCACATAGTCTATCTTAGTAAATTTTCCCAATTCTAATGTTGCCTCCAATCTAGAAGCTATGGTTTATATCTAACCTAAATATATGGATGGTTCATAAGTTTACTCCAAGAAAGATAGTCACCTTTTTTTTTTTTTTTTTGCCTCAGTGACCATATTCCAAACTTTCTAGCTATCTTCATCTATAGTTGATTACAGATATATGTATGTAGATCTACATCTTTTCCACACATCATAAACATTGACAGCATTACCAAACCTAGTTTCTGATAGAAGCATTTTTATTTATTGGAATATGGAGGGTTGGCTGGCTCCTGAGAGGCCTCCTAGAGTGGCATGATCTTGGCAGTTTCGTGCAGGTTCAGACACTCAGCTTGATCTTTTCAGAGTCTGGAAGTGATTAGTGAGCAGTACAACTGTCAAGTGACCTAGACACATGCTGTTAACTAGCTCATTCTTTCGGTGGCCAAGTGGACATGGGATGCCAGATTCTAACCCAAGATTGCTTGATGTGATAGAATTATGATGGTAGTAAGGTCTGTGCCAGCCACTTATTAACTCATCTGATTCTCACAAGAACCCTCTGATCTTGGTGACATAATCATACCCATTTACCAAAGAGGAAGCATAGGCACTTTAAGTGTTCTGTACTTTGCCTGAAGACACAGCTAGTAAGAACAGAGTTGCAAGCCGGACATGTGCAGTCAGACTTCAAGAGCTCTAAAATCATACTGAGTTCCTCTTGAATACAGACAAAAGGAGTTAATCATATGGTTCAGATCTTTGATAGCATCAGACTGTAATTTCCTGTTGCAGCCATTTCCACAACCAGACTCATGTTTGTCTCATGAGTCAACAAGAAGTGTAGATTTTGTGGTTTAACTGTCTTAAGGCAGTCTTAATTTGCTTTATTTTCAGATTCCTAATGGTGGGAGCACACATCACTTTTTACCCTCTAGTTCTTTTATGTTTTCTTTTTCCCCCCTTTCTGTTTATACATTCTGGTGTTGTGCTTGAATGTTAATATCACAGCATTGGGTATTTGTGTAGACTTGTCCACTGTAACCCTTTCCAGTCCCCTTGTCCCCACCCCCATAAAGTAGAATTTTTCCTAGATTGAATCCCAGAAGTAATATGTGCATTATTTCATCTGATTTACTATGATTTTCTTCTCTGATTTCAGAGTGGACAAGATTACATCTGAAAATGCACCAACTAAGGAAAGCAATAACATTCCCAACCATAGAGTTCTAATTAAACCAGAGATCCAAAACAATCAAAAAAACAAGGAAATGAGCAAAATTGAAGAAAAAAAGGCATTAGAAGCTGAAAAATACGGATTTCAGAAGGATGGTCAAGATAGACCGTTAACAAAAATTAATAGTGTAAAGCTGAATTCTCTGCCATCTGAATATGAGAGTGGGTCAGCATGCCCTGCTCAAACTGCACACTACAGACCAGTCAACTTGAATAGTTCAGAGAACAAAATAGTCAATGTTAGCCTGGCAGATCTTAGAGGTGGAAATCGCCCCAGTACAGGGCCCTTATACACAGAGGCTGATCGAGTCATACAGAGAACAAATTCAATGCAGCAGTTGGAACAGTGGATTAAAATCCAGAAGGGGAGGGGTCATGAAGAAGAAACCAGAGGGTAAGTATATGTCTTGTTATTATGAACCCAGGTTTTTTTAATGCTGTGTTGGTGGAGATTGGTTTCTGAGCTACTGATTAAAATATTGGTTTAAATTGTGTTTTAGCTATTACAGCTTCATTACTATGTCTTTTGTTTATGATGATCAGATGTAAGTATTTATTCTCTGTCTCTTATGTTCTGTCACGAGAAAAGGCTTGGGTTACAGGTAGAGATCGAGTTTATTTGGGAGAGGGAGGGAGGAAGCCCTATCCTCCCAACTCACCCCTGTCTTGTCCCCTGCCATTATCACCTCTTCTCTGACTGTCCTCCGTTACCAGTTTCTGCAGCTTGGTACAATGTAAGGATCTTCTGAGACAGGTAATATGGAGGCAGCAAAGGCCTACTGCTCCCTAATTTTCAGTCTTATTCTTGGGCTTTCTTTAAATAAGAATGCATATAACTATTACATACAAGGCCAGAAGCAGTTGTTTGTGCTTATAATCCCAGCACTTTGGGAGGCCAAAGCAGGAGAATCATTTGAGGCCAGGAGTTTGAGTCCAGCCTGGGCAACCTCGCAAGATCCCATCTCTGAAAAAATTTTTAAAAATTAGTCAAGCATAGTGTTGCATGCCTGTAGTACCAACTACTTGGGGAAAGTTGAAGTAGAAGGATTGCTTGAGCCCAGGAGTTGGGAGCTGCAGTGAGCTATGGCTGTGCCACTGCACTCCAGTCTGGCAGCACAGTGAGAACCCAACTCTAAAAAAAATGAAAAGTAAATGTATTTATGTGAGCATTTATTCATTTTTGCATGCACTTTTTCTTAATATATTTATTGTACAATTGCTGTTTGCTAATTGTGAGACCACAAAGTAAAATAATGAAAAGATACAGTCCAGGTTCTCACAAAGATAATTCTGTACTAGAGGAGACAGTTGAATAAGTAGATGCAATTTAGTATGACAGATACAATGAAGGTAGACCAGGGTGCTGTAGGAACACATTTCGGATAACCAACACAATCTTAAGGATTCAGAGTCCAGGAAAACCTTTGTAGAGGAAGCAAAACACAAGCTGTGATACGAAGAATGACATGCATGTTAGGGCTTAAATATGCAAAGCTCCAGGGTTAGTAGAGAACAGAAGAATCAAAAGAAATCCACTATGACTTGGTTGTAACTGGGGAAACAATGAGTGAAGAACAAGGCTAGAGACATAAGCTAGGAGAGAGAGATTCAGATTGGTGTCTCAGAAATCTGGAGAGTAAATTGTAGAAAGTTCAAAAGTTACTTAAGTGATTGAAGTGAGAAGAGGAAGAGGATGTATTCAGGATATAATTGACAAGTCTAGTTGGTTGCTTTGATGTGCTTGACTGCAAACCCGTCTTGCTCAAGATTAAGTTTGGTGCCGGGCGAGGTGGCTCGCATCTGTAATCCTAGCACTTTGGGAGGCCAAGGCAGGTGGATCAGTTGAGGCCAGGATTTCGAGACCAGCCTGGTCAAGATGGTGAAACCCCATCTCTACTGAAAATACAAAGATTAACCAGACATTTTGGTGCTCACCTGTAATCTCAGCTACTCAGGAGGCTGAGGCAGGAGAATCTCTTGAACCCGGGAGGCAGAAGTTGCGGTGAGCCAGGATTGCGCCACTGCACTCCAATCTGGAAGTTTCTTGAGGGAAATCAAGAATGACACCCTGCCTTTTTGGCCTGGGCAGCTAGGGTGATTTGGTGCCTTTTACTGCAAAGAAAAGATTTGGGAAAAGAGAAGATAGTTGTTGGATGGGTTATGTGAGGTAATGCATATGTTAATTAGCTTGATTTAGCCATTCCACAATACATATATTTCAAAACATGTTGTTCACCATAAATATGTACAATCTTATTTGTCAATTTTCTTTAAAAAGAACTGGCAAATGCTCGAATTTAGCAGTAATCAGGGAATTGGACATTAAGGAATCAATTAGGCATTATTTTTCACTTACCAGATTGACCAAAATCATAAATAAATGAATTAATAAAGGCACAGGTGAATAAAAATTAGATTACTTAATGTTGGATGGAATGACAAACATGAATAAGCTCGTATATTACTAGCAGGAAAAGAAATTAATACAATTGATTAGACAGAAGCAGGAAGCAGTTCTGGGGGGAAAAAATGAAAGGATGTTTGAAAGTACTTGGGAAAGTAATGACTTTCAGGAAAATAATAAAAATCTAAATCAGAAGATTGCTGAGTCTCTGCTCACCACGTTAAATCTCACTTCAAAGAAGAATCACTTTTCCCCAAAAATCATACTTTCTTAAGTTTAAAAATGTATGTAGAGAGTCAACAGATATCTTGAAATTAGAGGATTTTTTAAAAATTGTTAAGTATAAATACTGGTTTTAGGTTCCTTTATGAATAATTAATATCAGTAAAGTCTTTCTGTGACTTCTTTCTTTTGGACATAGACCAACAGCTTCTGAAGGCTGGTTTTAGGTTATTTTGAGCTAAGGTTTTCTCTGGGTTCCTCCTACATTTTTGGGTTAACTGTTATGCCAGTTTTTATAAATACTGTTATTTAGATGTTCTTTTGAAATGGCTTGAGTCTACTTTGGATCATAAGAAAATATCATCTACATTATGATATAAACTTCATTATAAAAATAGTTGTAGTGTTTTATAATGAAATGATTTTTTATTGATGGAAAGAAACATAATTGTAATTCAATATCTAAATCATTTTTTAAAAAGCTTTATGAAAGCCTTTTATTATTAAAGTTCTGATAGGAAGAAAAAGGTTTAATATTTAGTCAAATAGTAGATCCCTACATCTGTGAACAAAGCTTTAAAGTTTCATTCTGAGTGGCAGGCACTGTTAAGATGCATGGTCCTTAAGCCATTTTTCTGCATGGCAAAATCACAGGGAAAGGGTTTTTATGGTGCTTGACAGGCAGCTTCTGGTCAATAGGGCACTAAATCTGATGCAGGAGCTTAGAGTGTTCATTTCTTAAGCTTTCAGTTAAAAGTAAATCACACTTTGCTTAATTTGAATTTCTTTGGGGAAAAAAGTCACTAAAGGGAATTGTAGTTTTGAAAAACAGGTCTCAAAGTGCTAGAAATATATGGGATAAAAATAAATTTGCTTGATAATAATTTAATTTTTAATTAAAATTCCCCAAATGTGGTTCCAAAGATGACAGAAGAGCCTTTTAATGTCATTAATTAACCAAGCTTACTAAAAATATACATATCCTGCTATTAATGATCATATGATAGTTGACAGTTCAGGTTCAATATACATCTCTACAACAGGGCCCAACCCACGCATTATGAATACTTCAGAGCGCTTGACAGAAGTGTTTTAGTGTAATTATGTTTTTGAACTATAATTTCGACATTAGCTTATAAGCAATTTTGGGTGTGTTTTAGATTGATGATGTATGTCCCCTTCCTTACATGTTTCTATGATATAGCTCAGTGCTTAATCTCTAGCTTTTTGCATATTAAGCCTACTGTAGTATTTCTTGAATTTGTGAATGACCAGATAAACCAAGGTGTGTCAGGGTAAATTGCTTTTGTACTAGGGCAGTCTCTTTGATGGAGTCAGCTTTCCCTAGCTGACATATTTGCACAGAGTCATGGGGTTGCCAGCTCTGGATGTTTTCCAGTTTCTGGCTTTAATGTGATCAGAGAAGGTGAAGATGGGGAGGAAGACCAAGCAGAAACAAAATGGGAAGTACCCATGGAGGGAAAACCTCAAGAAGTTGAACTCTTTATACTGGTTATATAAGAGCAATTGGGTACCTTTCTCCCTCTCTCCACCCCTGAAGGCATCAGATGGTTGGCCTGAATGCAGTGGTTCTTGCCTGGAGACATTTTGTTCAATTTTGAACAACCTCTTTTTGAGTAGAGACATTGAAATCCTGAAGAACAACCAGCATGATGAAGGAAATTTAGTTTAGGAGAAATGGTTGAAAGAATTAGAAATATTTAAAAAAAAAAATAAGGCATAGAATTTTAGAGCTCTAGAGTAAGTTTATGATGAAATCATCTTCTAGATGAAAAAAGAGGATCCCAGTATCAGTTGGCCATTGGCTAGATTTTAATAGCATATAAAGGGCTCTCTGGTACTATAAGATTATATCCTTCCTAATTTTTAATGCCTTTTTATGTTTAAGTCATTGTAATAGATGAGTATGATTTTTTAAAAATAATATTCATATCTTAGGCAAAATTTTAAAATAGAGGGATTTTTTTTTTTTAATCCAAAAGTTTAGGGATCGCTGGCATAGTTAAAAGAGTACTGCTTTAGAAAGTAGGAGACCTGCATTTTAGTTCTGTTTAGCCCACAAGCTCTTTCTGTAACCCCAAGTATGATCTCTTGGACCAAGCGTGGTAGCTCACACCTGTAATCCTAGGACTTTGGGAGGCCGAGGTGGGTGGATCACCTGAGGTGCGGAGTTCAAGACCAGCGTGGCCAACATGGTGAAACCTCGTCTCTACTAAAAATATAAAAATTAGCTGGGCGTGGCAGCAGGCACCTGTCAGCTACTTGGGAGACTGAGGCAGGAGAATCATTTGAACCCGGGAGACAGAGGTCCAGTGAGCGGAGATCATGCCACTGCACTCCAGCCTAGATGACAAAGAGAGACTCCATCTCAGGAAAAAAAAAAAATATATATATATATATATATTTGGCTATACTGACATCCTGAAATATCCATAGGGTAATTTTCATATGCTTCTATTAGACAATCTTCATACAACGTATTGTCGTGATTTGTTGACATGTGTACATCCCCCAGCATGCTATATAACCTTTTTACTTTTTTTTTCTTTTTATCCCCAATACTTAGTACAGTGCTTAGCTTGGAAAGTGTTTTATATATATATAAAATCTCTTGGTCTTTTCTCCCCTACTCCCCTACCCTGCCCCCAATATTCTGAAGGCCCCAGAATATGTAACTTATCTAAGGTCTAAGTACTTAATAGGAAAGCAGGAATCAAAACTTGGCTGTCTTGATTTTTGATCAACCACTTTTCCTGCTTTACTGTTTTCCCACTATATCCCCTCTGGATGCTTTACCCCACAAAGAGAAGGTATATTTAACGTGAGATTTTCTCTTAGTATAAAGGTAACATAATTTTACTACCCCAATAGATACCAATTATGCAGGCGGTTTATTAATTGGGTGCCTCATAGTCCAGTGCACTCAATTCATTACACCTCATCACAATGAAATCTTTTTTTTTCTTCTTTTTTTTTTTTTGGAGACAGAGCCCTCCCTCTGTTGCCAGGCTGGAGTGCCACAATCTCAGCTCACTGCAACTGCAAACTCTGCCTCCCGGGTTCAAGCAATTCTCCTGCTTCAACCTCCTAAGTAGCTGGGAGTGCAGGAGCATGCCACCACGCCCGACTAATATTTTCTAGTTTTTGTAGAGATGGGATTTTGCTATGTTGAACTCCTGAGTGATCTACCCGCCTTGGCCTCCCAAAGTGCTGGGATTACCGGGGTGAGCCACTGCACCCAGCCTGAAATCTTTTTGTAACTATAATATAGCAGTATTTGTGCATTGTTGCTGACAGGTATTTGGCTCAAAAGAGAGCTCTTATATCCAGATTATCAGCGAAGGATTCCCAGATTATTGAGAGTATGTTCAAATAATTTTCCCATCAAATCTTTAATCCCTTCTGGTCCATGTAATTACCAATATCTCTGACATTTTCACAACCAGTAAGGGCCCATGTAATATTAGGGAAAAGTTGTTAACTAACCATTGAAAGAGGAGATCAGGAAACCTGAGTTTGTAGAGTCCCAACCCTTCCACACACTTAGTTCATTGAATTATGTTGATTTTGATGTTAGGATATAAATTTATGCCCATGGAGATGATAGTATAAGGTGAATACTTGTAATTTAATCTTGCTTTTTCATATTCTTTATTTTATTTATTTATTTTTTGGAGACAGAGTCTCTGTCTTATCACCCAGGCTGGAGTGCAGTGACACGATCTCAGCTCACTGCAACCTCCACCTCTCAGGTTTAAGCGATTCTTCTGCCTCAGCCTCCCAAGTAGCTGGAACTAAGGCATACATCACCATGCTTGGCTGATTTTTGTATTTTTAGTGGAGACAGGGTTTCACCATATTGGCCAGGCTGGTCTCGAACTCCTGGCCTCAAGCAATCTGCCTCCTCAGCCTCCCAAAATACTGGGATTACAGGTGTGAGCCACCGCACCCAGCCTAATCTTGCTTTTTTAATCTAGATGTTTCTTGTGGTGGTGGTGGTTAAAATGTTATGTCTGGGAAAAATAAAAAATTAGCCAGGCATGGTGGCATATACCTGTATTCCTAGCTATTTAGGAGGCTGAGGCAGGAAGATCACTTGAGCCCAGGAGGATGAGGCTGCAGTGTACTCCCCTGCACTCCACCCTGGGTGACAGAGTGAGAACCCGTCTCAAAAAAAAAAGGTATGTTTGTATTTAGAATTTGGATTATACCTACACCTCTGTATCTAAAGGAAATAGGAGGCCGGGCGCCCACTCCTATAATCCTGGTACTTTGGGAGGCTGAGGCGGGCAGATTGCCTGAGCTCAGGAGTTCGAGATCACCCTGGGCAACATGGCAAAACCTATGAAAGTACAAAAAATTAGCTGGGCTTGGTGGCTGGTGCCTGTAGTCCCAGCTACTCAGGGGGCAGAGGCGGGAGAACCACTTGAACCTGGGAGGCGGAGGTTGCAGTGAGCTGAGATTGTGCCAGTGCACTTCAGCCTGGGCAGCAGAGCAAAACACTATCTACAAAAAAAAAAGATAATAGAGAAACACAAATGTTAACTTTACATAGAGTTTTTAATTGACTCTTTTTTTCTGGCTCACTCCTCCCCTAACTAACTTTTAAAAATCTTTTTTATATCATGAATTTCACCTAGTATGAAGTTGGCACTGTGATAGTTTTATAAATTCAAAATAGTGTGTTTATCAAAGTGGTTTTTTTAAAAGTAGTAAACTGAAATTGTATTCTTTGATTTTTGGAAATGGTATATTCTGTGCTTAGTAATATGCAATTACATATCCAATTCCCAAAATTAGCATTTTAAAAGAACTATACTTTGCATGCATAATGTACATGAAGCATTTTTAGATTGCTTTAAAAAGCCGCCTGAGAAATATTCCACCATCTATGAAGTGAAATATTAATTACTGTGCTGGAAACATTAGAAAATTGCTGAGATTGCAGTTTTATATCTGAAATATTGTGATATTTAAGTATTTTATCTTTAATAGAATTCTGAGCGTCAACTCCAAGTCATTTTTATATTTCAAGTTAGGAAAAGCTATGAAAGGAAGTTATTCCTTCAAACCAAATGTACTGATGTATTTACTCCCATAAATAACCATACTTCCTGAAAGAAAACATGCAACAGAATAGTCAACATATACTTGGAGTAATTTCTTTCCTGTCTTTATGCTCCTGTCTTATGCTCTATAACTCACTTCATATTTCATCCATACATAGAAATCATAGTGCTCTGATGAGATGTATGAAAATGAGACTTTATTTATATAAGAACAAATAAAATACAGAGACAGAATTGAGATTAGATTTTAAACATTCTTATTTCTCAAACGAAGTATAATAGTCTTTCATCTTTAAATCAAACTGTACATTGTGTGGAACTAATAATATTTTGTGTAATTGATATAGATGCTGTTTATCCTGTGTTAAATTTGTTAAATTGAATTTCATAAAAAGATTAAAATCTATTAATAGTGTATATCTTATATAATATTTCAATCTTTAAAAAAAATACATTCTAAGCCGGGCACAGTGGCTCATGCCTGTAATCCCAGCACTTTGGGAGGCCGAGGCAGGTGAATTACCTGAGGTCAGAAATTCAAGATCAGCCGGGCATGGTGGTGGACGCCTGTAATCCCAGTTACTTGGGAGGCTGAGGCAGGAGAATCGCTTGAGCCTGGGAGGCGGAGGTTGCAGTGAGCCAAGATCGCGCCATTGCACTCCAGCCTGGGTGACAGAGCAAGACTCCATCTCCAAAAAAAAGAATTCTAGTATATGTTTTACTTACTGAAACAAAAGAAATGTACTCTAATTTAGAATTTGGAAAATAACTCTTCTTCATGTTTACATTTTAATTATTTTTTTATTTTAGAGTAATTTCTTACCAAACACTACCAAGAAATATGCCAAGCCACAGAGCCCAGATTATGGCCCGCTACCCTGAAGGTTATAGAACACTCCCAAGAAACAGCAAGACAAGGCCTGAAAGTATCTGCAGTGTAGCCCCTTCCACTCATGACAAGACGTTAGGACCCGGAGCGGAGGAGAAACGGAGGTCCATGAGAGATGACACAATGTGGCAGCTCTACGAATGGCAGCAGCGTCAGTTTTATAATAAACAGAGCACCCTCCCTCGACACAGTACTTTGAGTAGTCCCAAAACCATGGTAAATATTTCTGACCAGACAATGCACTCTATTCCCACATCACCATCCCACGGGTCAATAGCTGCTTATCAGGGATACTCCCCTCAACGAACTTACAGATCGGAAGTGTCTTCACCAATTCAGAGAGGAGATGTGACAATAGACCGCAGACACAGGGCCCATCACCCTAAGGTAAAATAGCTGCTCATTTTATGTTAACTCACTACCTTATAAATGCTGTGTTTTCTTTCTAGTATACTATTTTAAATGTGAGAGACAAAAGAATGAGGAGAAAGTAAGCAAGGCAGCTCTATTTTGTTTTAAAAAATAAATAAAAATATTTTACAACATTAAGATCTCATGTATAAAAAATACCTAATTGCAACACTTCATGTCTTAGGAACACAGGAGCAGTTCTTTTCAGCAGATGCATTCTGTATTCTCTGCTTGATACCATATCTCATCAGTTCTCCATGTAGGTTAACACCACGTGTATTTTATTGGTTGTTTTTGGTTTTGTTGTTGTTGTTGTTTTGTTTTGAGACGGAGTCTCACTCTGTTGCCCAGGCTGAAATGCAGAGGCATAATCTCAGCTCACCACAGCCTCTGCCTCCCGGACTCAAGTGATTCTCCTGCCTCAGCCTCCCGAGTAGCTGGGATTATAGACATGCACCACCACACCTGGCTAATTTCTGTATTTTTAGTAGAGTCATGGTTTCACCATGATGCTCAGGCTGGTCTTGAACTCCTGATCTCAAGTGATCCACTGGCCTCGGCCTCTCAAAGTGCTGAGATTGCAGGCGTTAGCCACTGTGCCTGACCTAGACCACATTCATTGTTATTGGCTTTTTACACACTTGCAAATTCTACACCTACTGTCTTCTGGCATACCTGAAATTTTGTATCAAGCTCATCCTGTTGTTCATGAGGATAAAAGTGTTAACTTTATCTTCTAGCCAACAATAATAGCATATTCAGATAACTCCTTAAACACTCAATTTAATATTAGAGCTTAATGGTACATATACATTTAAAAAATGGAGATCATGTTTTACTTTGTATATTAAGTTGGTTTAAGCATTGCTTAGTATAGATTACTTGAAGTGAATTCAAAGTGCTTTGTATCAGTCAGCTTTTCATAATGCTAAAGCAGTGGCTTTGATTAGTCAGCTAGTACACAGCCAGTTCCCTAATGTCTATCCTAAATTGCTTTTTTTTTTTTCCATACTAAAGAATTCTTTGGCCAGACATAGTGGCTCGCGCCTGTAATCCCAACACTTTGGGGAGCCAAGGCCATAGGATCACTTGAACCTGGGAGGTTGAGGCTGTAGTAAGCTGTGATTGCGCCACTGCACACCAGCCTGAGCGACAGAGCAGGACTCTGACTCAAAAAATAGTAATAAGTTATTGCTTTATACTATTTTAAAATGCTCTTTTCTTACCCTTGTGGCAGGCTGAATCCTTCAGCTGCATTATTACCTAAAGCATTTGCTTGATACTTCCATAAATATTTATTAAGATTAATAAATTAATCAGGAATTTTCCTTTGAAGAAAGTTTTAATTTGCCTCACAAAAAAGGCTCACTTTGAACTCCATTGTAACAAAGTTCAGTGTTTCCTCACTTTGTCCAAAGACTAAATCATGATTGATAAAAATAGTAATAATATATAAGAAAAATCTGATCTAATACAAATTAATGTGTTTGTTGTAACAATTGGCTCTAAATTACATGCTGTCGTTCTTAATCGTATTTTTCATGGTTTTGGCCAGAATATATCATCTGTTTTGACAGCAAATATGAGATGAATCTATATTCTCTACCCAATTCCCGACCGTCTACTACTGCTACTCCTAAAAGACTTCTCCAAAATTGCCAAATTTTTCTTTCAAACTATCCTGTCCTCTTCCTTGATCTAGATCAGTGGTTTTTAAAGTGTAGTTCATGGAACCCTGTGGGGGTTCCCTCCCCATGACCCTTTCAGGGAGTCAAAATTATTTTTATAATCGTAATAAGGCATTATTCATTGTATTCCTACTTGTGCTAGTAGTACAGAAGTGATGGTGAGTAACATTTCTGGCACCTTAGCATAAATCAAGGCAGTGGCTCCAGACTATACTAGTGGTCATTGTAGCCTTCACTGCCACACACTTGAAGTAAAAAAATAGAAGTATCAGGTTCACTTATAAATCTCGTTCATGAAACAATAGAAAATAATTTTATTGAACCGTAACATTTTGTTACATATTTTTTTACTGTTTACTTGTGATGAAATGGTAAATGCATAAAGCACTTCTATGGCATACCAAAGTGCTAACAGTTATCTCCCAGTAAAACACGTGACGGAGTTGCAAGCTGAATTAGCTCCTTTTATTGTGAAATGCATTTTTACTTGAACAAAAGACAACTATCAATATTCAGATGTGGTATTTGATAGACACACTTTCTCAAAATGAATGCTATCCTGTCACTTCAAGGAAAACAACTGACAGTATTTGTCACTGATGACAACGTTTGAGTTTTCAAGCAAAAAATAGAATTTTGGAAATCATGTATCTGCCACTCTGAACTTGACAGCTTTCCGGTGCTTAAAGATTGGTGGTGATATTAACAGTTGTGATTTTTTAATATTGTGTACTGACATATGTCAACATTTGGAACATTGCATAACTCACTGAACCAATATTTTCCAAATGACCAGTGTTTAATATCACAAGATTCATTTAAAGTTCAAATAGACCAGTGGATATTAATGTAACAGAGTATCAAAAGTTCGTTGATAAGGTTTCAGATATCACTTTGTTACTAACCTTTAAAAAAATACCACTTTTTTGAGCTATAGCACAAAGTCAGAGATGAACATCTATAATTATCAAGAAAAACTATTAAAAGTTTTCTTCCTTTCCTCCAACTGTGTATATTGAGGGTAAATTTTCTTCACATACTTCCACTTAAAGAGATTATCACAACAGATTAAATACAGAAACAGATACAAGAATCCAGCCAGACATTAAAGTTTTGCAAAACTGTAAAACAATGCTACTCTTGCCACTAAATTTTCTTTTTAAAAATATAAAGGGATCCTGAGGCCAGAGAGTTTTTGACAACCTCTAAACCAGATTTTAGAATTACTCTGTTCAGGCCGGGCACAGTGACTCTCTCCTGTAATCCTAGCACTTTGGGAGGCCGAGGTAGGCAGATTAATTGAGGCCAGGAGTTCGAGACCAGCCTGGCCAACATGGTGAAACCCCGTCTCTACTAAAAATACAAAAATTAGTCAGGTGTGGTGGCATGCGCCTGTAATCCCAGCTACTTGAGAGGCTGCGGTAGGAGAATCTCCTGAACCCGGGAGGTGGAGGTTGCAGTGAGCTGAGATCTCGCTATATACTCTAGGCTGGGCAACAGAGCGAGATTCTGCCTTAAAAAAAAGAATTACTCTGCTCATCCACATCAGTATTTTTTGAGATGGAGCCTCGCTGTGTCACCCAGGCTGGAGTGCAATGACGCTATCTCGGCTCACTGCAATCTCCACCTCCCAGGTTCCAGCAATTCTCCCATGTCAGCCTTCCGAGTAGCTGGGATTATAGGCCCACGCCACCATACCTGGCTAATTTTTTTGTATTTTTAGTAGAGAAAGGACAGGGTTTCACCATGTTGGCTAGGCTGATCTCAAACCCCTGACCTCAAGTTGATCTGTCCACCCTGGCCTTTCAAAGCATTGGGATTATAGGCGTGAGCCACCTCATCCAGCCCCACATTAGTATTTTATGACACAAGAAATTTTAGTCTCTATCATCTTTCATAAGCACTAATAGCAATTTTAAATGGTATTTCATAATATGAATTTAAGATTTCTCCTTGCTGACATTGACAAGAAAAAAAAAACTTTACTGCAGAATTACATTGTACCTTTACTTTCCTAGCATGTCTATGTGCCTGACAGAAGGTCAGTGCCAGCTGGCCTGACTTTACAGTCTGTTAGTCCCCAGAGCCTCCAAGGGAAAACGGTGAGTAATATCTTTATTTACCATGCCATGTTTTATTTATGTGCTACACAGGAAGGTACATATCTAACATAGTTTTTAAGTTTGAATTTTCAGAGGTTCTCCCAAAGAAAAAGCATTACTGCTTTTGTGCAAGAGATGCTCATCAGAAGAATTTGGAATCATGTAGCCATTTCGGTGTTTTAGTGGATACCGTTTCCTAAGTGCCTGACTGGCCAAATAAAAGATTGTATTTTGAGACTTTACGGCTGGGTGTGGTGGCTCATGCCTGTGATCCCAGTACTTTGGGAGGCCGAGGCGGGCAGATTGCTTGAGGTCAGGAGTTCGAGACCAGCCTGGCCAACATGGTGAAACCCCATCTCTACTAAAAATATAAAATTAGCTGGGCATGGTGGTGCGTGCCTGTAATCCCAGCTACTCGGGAGACTGAGGCAGGAGAATCACTTGAACCCGGGAGGTGGAGTTTGCAGGGAGCCGAGATCCGGCCATTGCACTCCAGCCTGGGCAACAAAGTGAGACTCTGTCTCAAAAAAAAAAAAAAAAAGAAACTTTATTGTGTAAGCTAAGTGGGTTTCTTTACTTTGTTAATTCCCTTATCCTTAAAACAGAAATTGCAGTAATTCATTAGTGAACAAATCCAGCAAGCAGCTATTTGTAGTCAAACTGCCAGTGTATTAAGTTTTTCGTGTGGATTTTTAGATTAACTTCTTTAGAGCTGTTAATAAAAGAAACTGATTTGCTTATCAGCAGAAAAAGAAAGACTGTAACAAACATTCCAGCAGAGAGTACTTACCATTATCATTTCATTGTCAGTGTTATGTTAATTGGAAAGGTGTTATATTAGCAGGATACTTCTAGTTAAAGAGAAAAGATGACTTTTCCTCACTTCAGTTTATTTTAATGGTATTCTTTTATCAGGGGCACTGGCTTTATTGTCAGTAGATAGCCTTAGTTTCTGTAAAGATGTGATTTTAGCACCTGTGTATATCGTTGTTCATTATTTAAAATTCCCTTTCTGCAGTAATCAAATTCATCTTACGTGTTTTGTAAAAACATTGTTTTATCTTTTATACGTTTAGATAAAAGGAAATATTTTCTTGCTTTAAACTTCCTGCAGTTTATTTGCCAAAGATTATTTAATTAAAACTAAGACTTTAAAATGTTGGAATTTTAAAACATTAGATTGTTGACCTGATGAATAGTCATTAATCACAAAGTAAATGCTAAATAGCATACCACAAATGTTTCTCTAATTCCTTGCTCCCTCTAGTGGGTATTTAGCACAAAATTTATTTACAACCTCTCCTACTTTCTTTGGTCAAACGTGCCTCTTTTATTTGGCCTCAAAATCTAAATAAAGTTATTGGTATCTTTCATCCTTTTGAAAATCTTTTAATCTTTTAAGATCCATAAATAATAAATCAGAGTTTCAGTATTTCTTGTGGTATCACTCTGATTTCTTGTGGTTCTTAGAATATCCATATCCCTTACCCCACCTTACCTTCTCCCTGGCAAGACCTCGAGTGTTGGAGATGATGATCATAAAACACGGACCTTTCTAGCATCATGAGGTCACAAGATAGAATTGGCATCAGAGCAAAAGCAACTGTTCTTTTTCTCTTATGTGGTTTATTTAAATCTCACACACCAAACCTTCTTTGACCATTTAATATACAGTAAAAAACTGTTGTCTCACCTGTAGATACCTAGTTTTATCTAAGGAATCCGATAGTAACTATAGTTTACTTCTACTAACACTTTTTCTGTCTGAAGGCAATAATTTTTAATACGATTTCAGATAATGGTTAAAAATGATTTCTGTTTTTGAAAAGAATTGTAGGAAAATAAAGAGCAATAACAAACAGAACAGAAGAGAGCTAGTGCAATGTGTGGTGTAGGCAAAACAAACCAATCTCAGGAATACTTTTTAGCCTGGAATTTTTAAGACTACATTGCAGCACTCGAGTGAGGAGAGTCTCCCTGTAGCCCGCTTTCAGTTGTTAATTGTAACAAAGCTCTGAGAAATACCAAGTAATATTTTATGGGCTGTAAGACTGCCAGTGCCCATACTTTACTGTATTTCTAAGAAAAGTATATTAAATTGGCCCATTAAGGAATTTCATCCACCGTTGAAAATTTGTTTTCCTTTGGATCACAGTCACCAATCAGGAACCAAAAAAAGGTTCTCTTCTTTTCCCAGAGTGAAGGAAGGTTTATGTGCCCATGGAAACTTTCTTTTTTTCTTAAAAAATAAAACTGATCTTTTGGTCCTAAAAAGTGCTATATGAAAGCACTAACAGTAACATTTCAGAATATAACTGGGAAATAATTAATAGAACCCAGATCCCAAGTTTAATAATGTGAAGATATCCAAGTTTTACATCAATTTTATTTTATTTATTTATTTTATTTATTTATTTATTTACTTACTATTTATTTATTTATTTACTTAATTTTGAGATGGAGTCTCGCCCTGTTTCCCAGGCTGGAATGCAATGGCATGATCTCGACTCACTGCAACCTCTGCCTCCTGGGTTCAAGCGATTCTCCTGCCTCCCGGGTAGCTGGGATTACAGTCGCATGCCACCACGCCTGGCTAATTTTTTGTATCTTTAGTAGAGACAGGGCCTCACCATGTTGGCCAGGCTGGTCTCAAACTCCTGACCTTGTGATCTCCTGCCTCGGCCTCCCAAAGTGCTGGAATTAAAGGCGTGAGTCACTGTGCCCGGCCTACATTTATTTTAATTATTTTATATACCTTCTGTTAGAAAGTTGGACATGTAGGTATTTGTACTATTGCTGGAAAAAGGTATATTTTTTTAGACATCTTAGTAAAATATCTTTTAATAATTTTTAGTAGCACTTATGTACAAACCTCTATAATGGTTTTTTGACATTGTACTTTTTTGTACTTAACATTTAAATATTCTCATGAGTTCTGAGAAAATGCCTTAATATACTGTTGTTTTGCTGTATCTTTTAAAGTAACACTGTTCCTTCTATTTCTCTAGATATCTATGCATTTATGTAGGACCTATCATCATAGTGCCTAGGCACTATGTTTGATGTCAACCATAAGAGGAAACTTGCCAAGAAATCTTGGTTTAATATCTGTCACTTAAGACAACAATTAATCTGTTTTCCACTGTTTGGATTCTTAAATTGTACTCCTTCAGCCAGAGGAGCTTACGCTGCTGCTAATAAAGCTGAGACGGCAGCAAGCCGAACTGAGTAGTATCCGGGAGCATACGTTAGCACAGCTCATGCAGCTAAAGCTTGAGGCCCACAGCCCAAAGGTCAGCTATGGAGAGATTTGTCTGTGTCGTCTGCCATCATCACTTATTTTGAACCACTCATTAGTCAATATGATCAGCGTCATTAGTATTGAGCATGAGCCCATACCATCATTATAGTGACAACATTAGAATCTCCTATTAACCCTTTGAGAATCGAACTTATTTATACATGACTGAAATAAAATGCAGGTAGGGTGCATTTCTTCTTAGCCTTCTACCCACCCGCTCACCCACTGGCTTTTGGTTTTGAGGAAGGAAATGCATACAGTACTTCATGTATGCATTAACTTCATGTTGTTATTCACTGAAAACTGTGACTTCCACACCTGGTAAAACAAATATTGAGAAGTCCTATAAATTCCAGTAAAACAATGAATTGAAAATTCATTATAGCTTTAATAATACTGCCTTTTAAATGTTAAAAATTAATAAATTAATAAATTAATATTATTAATATTAATAAATTAATAAATTAATATTAATAGATTAATAAACTTATAAAATGTCTTTTATTTTTAATGAAAGCAATGAACACATAACCATTTCTCAAAGGGTTTATAGCTCTGGTTATATAAGAAACATCTTATTGAAAGAAGTAGTACTTTATTACAGGAAATAATTGACATGTAGAAGTTCTAACAGTTTTTGCTAGAGCTATTTTAAGGAATTTTTCTGCTTAATAGTTCATTGTTCATATGCATGTCTACTTAATTTCTTGCAAAACAAAATATAATTTTATAATTTAATATGTCAGCGATACCATTTACAGGGGAGCATGTGCGTGAAAGTTGTCGTGCACTGTGATCTAATAGGTTGTAGTAAATTACCTGTTTTTCTTATTCCAAAATTGACCTTTTCTTGAATTCCACATCCTCTTTCTCTGTCCCTTTTTTCTTAATTGGTGCCTACTAGAATGAAATTCTTTCACATCATCTCCAAAGGAACACCATATATTTGGATCATCAGGTGGGATTCATAGAGATTTTCTTACTTTTAATACTTAATAGAACTTCTTAAATATAATACAGTTTTTCAGGCTACTCAGCTATTTCAGTCACTTTGAATTAATAACATGACTTTTACAAGTGATAGAATATGAAATCCCTGACCAGGTGGATTCAGGAATTCCATAATAAACAGGGAGAAAGGACAGAAGTGGAAGTAAAGGGGGGATACAAATGTTGGGTCAGCTGAAATTGACAGCCTAAATTCTCTAGACTTCTTTCTTCTTATCCCATTAAAACGCCTACTCCTTGAGGCTTATCTCAGCTTGGAGTTGACCTAATTAAAGGAACAGACACCAAGCTGTGAATTGTCTTGTTGGAAGGCAAGAAGGAGGGTGAATGTAGTGTGCTCTGTATTCACAAAGGGGAGTTTAAAGGTGGGTGAAGTTGACTGCATACAATGGCTCATGCCTGTAATCCCAGCACTTTGGGAGGCCGAGGCAGGCGGCTCACTGAAGGCCAGGAGTTCGAGACCAGCCTGGCCAACATGGAGAAACCCTGCCTCTACTAAAAGTACAAAAATTAGCTGGGCGTCACAGTGAATGTCTATAATCCCAGCTACTGAGCAGGCTGAGGCACAAGAATTGCTTGAACCCAGGAGGTGGAGGTTGCAGTGAGCTGAGATCGTGCACCACTGTACTCCAGCATGGGCTATAGCTCAAGACTCTGTCTTAAAGAAACAGAGAAAGAGAGGGAGGGAGGAAGGGAGGAAGGAAGATGGGTGAAGTGTGTAGTGGAGGTGATTTTTAGTTGCCTGTCCTTATTCCCTGTTTGCTGTGTACTTCCAGTGTTTGGTCTTTGCCAACGTGTATAGAGCCAGTTTTATAGGAGGCTCACGTTCCTAGCATTAACTCAGTGGTGGCACCAGGTGTGGCTGGTTGAGGTGAATGATCAAAAGGGAAAGTGGCAATGGGCTGGGCGTATTGGCTCACGCCTGTAATCCCAGCACTCTGGGAGGCTGAGGCGGGTGGATCACCTAAGGTCAGGAATTTGAGACCAGCCCAGCCAACATGGCGAGACCCTGTCTCTACTAAAAGTACAAAAATTAGCCAGGCGTGGTGGTGCACACCTGTAATCCCCACTACTTGGAAGGCTGAGGCAGGAGAATCGCTTGAGCCCTGGAGGTGGAGGTTGCAGTGAACCAAGATCGTGCCACTGCACTCCAGCTTGGGCAACAGAGCCAGACTCCATCTCAGGAAAAAAAAAGGAAAGTGGCATTGAACAAGTAGTGACTCAGTTTTTATAAAATGCTCCATTAATATTTAATTTTAATTTGTTGGGAATTTTTTGTTATTAGACATAATTTCTTTCGTTGAATGCATTTTTTATATAAATCAAGCTAAAACTTATTCTAGCTTGTTTCAAAATGTCCAAACTTGACTATTTTATCAAATAAAGAGGTTACTGTGGAAAATAAGACAAATGCTTTCATATTTATATTTGCCTGTTTGAAACAAAACAGTAATGTGCTACTTTAAATTAGTTGTATTTAAAGAGGGATTTTGCATTAGGATAACCCTTTAAAAGGTATTAAATCATATTCCTTATTTTAATTTTTAAAAGTAACACACTTTTGGTAATATAAAATTTATATATTGTTCACAAAACATTTTCATCAGCATTTTGGCCATTGGAATGCTTTTAAAATGAGCATTTCATGTATCCAAATTTCAGATCTTCAATCCAGAGATTCAGGCTATTGAAATTTAACCACAGTGGATATTATGTACTTCGAAAGCAGTCTAATAAAGACGTGTTAGCTAATAAAATAGAAAAATCCATCTTCCTTCAAAATTCTGCACTGCCAAAAGGCTGCTAAGATACATGGGAAATAAAAAACTCATTTGTATTTAGAGCCGCAAAAAAAAAATAGGTTTAAAAAACAATGATATAAACATGAATCTGAAGTTATCCGGCATCTCAGAAAATAAACCTTGTGGTTTGCTGTAACTTATTACCGACCTCATTGAATCAAAGCTGGAATTGCAGAGACCTAGAACTTCAGAAAATTTTAGAGAAGGACAGGTAAATATGCCAAAAACACCACCATTTGCTGAGATGCTCCTCCTCAATCACTTTCCCAGCTCGAAATTGTGTTTTATCCCTTTACCTAAACGACCTAGATCCTGTTGAGTCTCACGTTCCCATCACTCCTCTCGAAGAAAGCTTTGTTGAACCTTTTCTATTGCTCCATGCTGTGGTCCTACAGGTGACTTCTAAACATCCCAATGTGTTATTGATCTTCTCTATTCTCTCAACATGTCACCAAAGCTTTTCTGGCAATTTATCTGAAATAAAGTTATTCAATTTTTAAAGTTTGTGATAATGAGAAGAATTACAGAATTGTTTGAATGATATTTTGTGTTTGAAGTAAGAATATTTTGATAGCAAAAATTGGGCCATTTTTAGATAATAATTAGACAGCTTATGAAAACATGGTGGAGACTTTGCCCCAAAACTCAGATATACTTAAATATATATATCTTTAAGGTTTCCTAAAGAAAATCTCTCTTTAAATAATTTTATTAAAAATTTATGATTTAGATAACTGCGTTTTAATAAAATTTTTCATTCAGCTCAAACATTTCCAGCTTTTAATCTTGTTACTGCCAGTAACATAACATTTTAGATGACCAGGTCTGTTGTTTTTGTAGGGATTATTGGTTCCCTGGATTTATGAATTGATTCATCAGTTTTATATAACCACAAATTCAAGAGTAGATTATAAAATCTGAAAAAGGAAAAGGCTCTGGTCACATTTTATACCATATATCATAACAAATGAACATGTGCTCATCTATTCTCACTCTAACACTTATTCTGCCTCCCCTAATAAATCATCAGAATAACCCAAGACCAGCAACAAAATGTAGTTTTCCTCCTGCCCCTTGTGAGGGATTGCAATAATCAAAAGCAAAACTGTAATTTCTTTAATTCTGTTAATAGCTGTCACTATTCACAAAAAAAATAGACCCAAAGAGTATTCTCATAGTTGCTTCAGAGGTCAACTCATTTCTGATGCTACTGGAATGTTTAATAACAAATAAAAAATAAAATTGCCTTATCTGAAAGTCTACAGATTTACATATTAACAGGCAATCCAAAAATCTTGACTTCTGGTGCCTGTAACTTCAGCAATATAATTTGATTCTCACTATCACCGTTTATGAGGATAAATCATGTATTAAAGTGGTTTTAAAATAACAATAGCTCTACTAATTACATGGTAGAATTTTGTTCGGTTTTTTGTTTTATTATGAAGTACAGTATTACAGTTTGTTTATGCTTCCATAGCCCAGTTAGTATATTATTCAAAGTCTACATTTATATAATACTAGCCCTGGTTTATTTGTCATTTTTGTGAATCTTAAGATAGCATAGGCCCAAAGTAGAACCTGTATACATACAGTAATCCCAACTATATATTTTATGTACCTCATCCATGTTCTATGTAGAGAATGAATAAATACATAATATATCAGTAACTCATTTTCTTCTCATCCAGCTTAGTTGTTGCTGAATATTGGAGACACTTTTGGTTACAGTTTAAGTGAAACTTGCCAGCTTTATCCTAAAATGCATCTACTGAATGGATTTAACATTTGTTAGCTTTTTCCATGTTTATTTTTCTGTCTAACAGTGTATAAATGGGATGGGGGGAAGCCATAAGTAAAGTGTTGCCCTTGCTGTGTACTTGCCAGGAGGTTGGAAGTAAATTTCAGATTATCAGCAGTTAAAATGGGGTCTCCTCCCCCGGAGAATGAAGTATCCTGTTGTAGTTGTTTGAAAGTGCAATAGTGGCTGGTGTTTATTTTATGAGGGAAAGAGAAAAATTTGAAAAAAATTTTTTTCTTATCAGAGCAGGGCAGATCAAGCATAAGCTGAGCTGTTGAGCAATCATTTTATGATTAGGAGTCCCTAAAAGGTTCCACAGAGCCAACTATAAGTCATTTGTTTGAAACTAGAGTAACAGGTTTCCGTAGGAGCTGATTGTAGCCAAACCATTTGATGATATTTGGTTGTAAGATACAGAAGGAGCACACTGATTGTTTTGGCTCCTGTACCCTACTGGTTATTAAGGATTCTTAATAGTATCCCTGATGGTTAGATTACCAAGCTAGGCCATGAAAGACAGTATTTTACCCTGTGCTATATCTGAAGACCAGACTAACAGTATCACACACCCTAACCACAATGAAGAAAATATCTCTCTTAAAAATGTATTCAGTGGCTGGGCACGGTGGCTCACACCTGTAATCCCAGCACTTTGGAAGGCCAAGGCAGGTGTATCACCTGAGGGCAGGAGTTCGAGACCAGCCTGGCCAACATATAGTGAAACCTCATCTCTACTAAAAATATGAAAATTAGCCAGGCATGGTGGTGGTCACCTGTAATCTCAGCTACTCAGGAGGCTGAGACAGGAGAATCACTCGAACCCGGGAGGTGGAGGCAGAGGTTGCAGTGAGCCAAGATCACGCCACTGCACTACAGCCTGGGTGACAGAGTGAGAGTCAGTCTCAAAAAAAAAAAAAAAAAAAAAATCAGTGTGGCTAGGCACCGTGGCTCACGCCTGTAATCCCAAGACTTTGGGAGGCCAAGGTGGGTGGATCACCTGAGGTCAGGACTCCAAGACCAGCCTGGGACAACATGGTGAAACCCCATCTCTACTAAAAATACAAAAATTATCCGGGCCTGATGGTGTGTGCCTGTAATCCCAGCTACTTGGGAGGCTGAGGAACGAGAATCACTTGAACTGGGGAGGCAGCGGTTGCAGTAAGCCAAGATCATGCCCTGCACCCAGCCTGGGTAATAGAGCAAGACTCTATCTCAAAAAAAAAAAAATGTATTCAATGTGCGAACCTCAGATCTTAGGCACTTGTATACCTTCCCTGGCAGATCTAACATTGGGAGTGGGGTCTTGAAGTTTCTCAGTCTTGTCACTTAGTAGACCTACACTAGTTTCCAGTTCTTGGCTCCCATAGCCTGGACCAGGACTGGTTGGGTTGAGCAAAAGAATGAAATTAGGCGTTTAGAAACTAGACCAGGCACTGAAGAGAGGAAGTAGGCAAAAACTCTCCATGAATGAAGAGGTAGCACTTTTTTGATCCAGGCATGAAAGCAGTATTAATAGGAATGAGGAAGTTAGAACATTTCCTCACCTGTATTTTAGCTTTTCCTTCCATTTGTTTCTTACTCTTTTTCTTTCTAACATTCCCTACTAGTGTTTGAAGAGCAGTTGTGAGGGAACTCAAATGATATTCCCCTTTTCCTTTTCCCTAATAACTTTCCTGCCAGGTTTTCAAGTAGGCAATGATAACAGAAGGTGAGATATTAGGAACTGTGACTACAAGGTATGTAGGTGGAGATGCGCAGAAGGATCCAGAGACTTAGAGCAATGCTTCACATGCTTTTGGTAAGCATGCTCCCTACTGTGGGTAAACCAAACATGTACGAACCCCCCCAGAATCCTGATATACTACTGCAGTAACCAACCTCTCCTTTTAATATCGGATAACTAAAGGACCTTATCCTCAAAGTCATGGAAAAGCAGGAAGTTTTTCATGACAAATCAGTTTGCCATAGTACAGTTAAAAAAAAAAATGCAGTTCAAGCATACTTATGTATTCTTTTTTGCATGAACATGTTAAAGGTTTACCAGAGTCAATAGCTAAATCCTTCTTTATAATTTATCAGTACTTTTTTTTCTTGAGAATGAAAAACATTTCATGTTTACTCGGAGATCCAGTAGACTGGGGGTAGATTGTCAACAGAGTCAGCACCTATGTATGTGTCCTTTTTTCAGTACATTTTTTAAAAAACAATTATCAATTTCTTGTGAGGAGAGTAAGAAAATCATTTTTGAGCCGGGCACAGTGGCTTACGAATGTAATCCCAGCACTTTGGGAGGCCAAGGTAGGTGGATCACCTGAGGTCAGAAGTTTGAGCTAGCCTGGCCAACATGGTGAAATCCCGTCTCTACTAAAAATGCAAAAAGTTAGCTGGGCGTAGTGGTGCATACCACCCGCTACTCGGCAGGCTGAGGCAGGAGAATTGCTTGAACCCGGGAGGCAGAGCTTGCAGTGAACCAAGATCTCACCACTGCACTCTAGCCTAGGCAACAGAGGGAGACTCCATCTCCAAAAAAAGAAGAGGTGCAGGAGGGACAGAGATAAAACTCAGAAAATTCTTTAGCAGGATATGAAATAATAATAATGGCAGAACTCTAAGACTAAATGGATAATGGATTAGATTAGAATTTAATATGTGTCTCTTAAATTGGCCTATCTAGTCCTTTTACATTATTATCATGGGTCTGTTCTTAGCAGTTGTCTGTCCCATTTTTTTAGCTTTTTTTTTTTTTTTTTTTTTAACCTGTCTCAGTGCTAAGTGGGAAAGATCTCTGTCTCTTGGTGTTCTCTTAACCAAGAATTCGTCTTCATCTATTCATCATTTTACTAGCTGTCACTGTGTGAGCTTCGTCCCTAGCTGTTTCATCCCTAGTTGTTGCTTTCTAGTGGTCTTTGTAAGAGTATAGAAGCATTCCTTCTTTGATAATGTTAAATTTGTAAGTTTCAGGTGACATGTGAAACCTTTTTTAAGATTTTTCTCAAAGTTTTGAAAAGCTATTAGCCAGGATCATAGTGTAATAAGACATATAACGTTTTTCCTTTAAAAAATTTAATTGCGTGTGTAGAGTTAAGAAGCTGTTGTACATTTATGATTTAATAAAATAATTCTAAAGGGAAAAAAAAGAAATTTCTGCCTTCAGCGCCTCCTCAATGTACCCAAAACAAAGCTTGTCATCTTTTTTTTTTTTTTTTTTTTTTTTTTTGAGACAGTCTCACTCTGTTTCCCAGGCTGGAGTGCAGTGGCACAATCTCAACTCACTGCATCCTTCACCTCCCGGGTTCAAGCGATTCTCCTGCCTCAGCCTCCCGACTAGCTGTTATTACAGGCACCCACCACCATGCCCGGCTAATTTTTATATTTTTAGTAGAGATGGGGTTTCACCATGTTGGCCAGGCTGGGTCTCAAACTCCTGCCCTCAGGTGATCCACCCGCCTCGGCCTCCCAAAGTGCTGGGATTACAGGTGTGAGCCACCGCACCTGGCCCAAAACTTATCATCTTTATCCCTCAAGTCCCTGACCAAAAAGCTAATGCAAAAAAAAATTATAATACAGTAAAATGGTTCAGAATATCAGTTAGATTAACTTTGGTCATATCACAAACATTTATTGAATACATCCTCCTTCAGAAGGAACTCACTGGACTTTGAGAGCCATCAGCACTCTTGCTTTACTGTTTGCTTAGACCTGGAACTTAAGGCTGGCACCTTAAAACCCCCAACGGAAAAGAGGATAACACATAGAGAAAGTGAGGCCGAGTCTCCTCTACAGGCTATGGCTGGGACTGCCTGACACCAGCCTTTCACAGTCTGACTGACTGATCAACAAGAAGAAAAACAAGTGGCAGACTACCTGGAAGGACCTAAGGTATGACAAGCCTCCTTGGCATCCTGCCTGCCGCTCCATCACTGTCAGGGTGGAGATTTTCATATTTGTGAAAAAGGCAGAATTAAGTCAGACAAGTGCCTGGAGTTGTATTATGTTCTCCTAAAATATTGTCTGCCCAATATCAGCATGTATTAAAGTTAAACTGATAACTTTAAACTGGAATTAAAAGTACTTTAAAAATAGTTTCACTGAAAATGGAAAAATCATGAGATTCTGTAGTACTATCTGAACAGATTTTTTTTAGCTGATTACAAGTTGGCATGGTGTTTGCTCAGGAGAACAAACGCTACCATAACGCCTTATGTATGCGAGATCCCTTATTACCATTTAGTCAGCAAATCTTGGCAGTGCTTCTCCTGAATCTTTAGTCAGCAAATCTCTGTAATGCTTCTCCTGAATCTTTGCGTGCACATGGCAATATTCGTGGTCTCACATCTAGATTTCATTGTGTATCCCATTTTATTTTATAATAGTCTTGGATATTCCTCATCTTAATTTCCCTGGCTTTGGATAATAAGTTCCTTAACTGTAAGCCTCCACTCTCACATTTGTAACAGAGTAGTAATGTGAACCTGTAAGGGTTGTTACGGATTAATTGAGGTAATATCTATAAACTTCTTAACACAGTAAGAGGAACTAGTAAGCCCTCAGTGAATGGGAAGTCTGTGACTGCTGAAATTGAAATTAGGTCCAGTTGCTCATTTAATCTTCCTAAAGCTCCTGCCACATCTTTTAGCCAACTCAGGAAATTTCACAAACTCCTTTTGCCCTACAAAAAAAGTCTCTTTTTGTCATTTAAGCCTTCAGTCTTCCACCACCACGCCACAACTTGTGAAATAATTCCTCCCCCATAAACCCGTTTCTCCAGCCAGTGACTTACCATTTCTCAGATACTTCCAAAGTACTCCCTTCTCTGCATGGTGTACCTGTGTAGTGCCTGTTCAACCTTATTCTGTATCACTTTACAGTTCACAAAGCACCATCCTATACAACATCCCACTTGTTTCCCATACGCAGGCTCTGCAGCATATCCCCATTTAATCAGATTCCATGACTTGCCCAAAATCATAAGCTAGGATGAAAACCTTGTATTAATGGATTTTCTTTCATCTTTTAAAAATTCTATTTTAACTTCCTTCAAAATTGATGGGTCATTCTGTTCTTAGAGTTTCAGGCTGCTGTCTTTGTTACCTGAGGAATATCAGCTTCTGGCCATGGCTCTAACAAGACAGCAAAGTGAAAACAAAATTTCCCTACCTATTCTAAAATGCGTAGTAGTTATACAGTTCTATTTTTATTTACAAAATATTATAAATATTATTTTACAATTACAGTATTGCAAAAGTAGCTCATTATATCAGGCTTTGCTTCTGTCTTAATTTTACAGTAGATTTTGCCGCTATCTTAATTTCATGTACATTTTTCAGCAAGTTTATTCATTCTGCAAAGATGTATGGAACTCAGTGTAAGGCATGACGCTAGTGCCTACAATGTAGAATTCTTGTTCAAAGCCTGGAAGGGAATATGGTTGAGTATAAATACCAAAAACATTTCTAAAATTGACCTAAAGGTATCATTATGTTGTTGAAATATAAGCTGATAAATCTTTGAATTAATGGTAGGAATTCAGCTACTCAGTGCCATTTGTAACCTCGTAAGAACACAGTTAACCATTAATAAAATCCAGATCCTTGTGTCCAGAAGTTATTTTAACTTTGATTTAAAATTTGGTTGGGTGTGGTGGCTCACACCTGTAATCCTAGCACTTTGGGAGGCCAAGGCTGGTGGATCACCTGAGGTTGGGAGTTAAAGATCAGCCTGACCAACATAGAGAAACCCCATCTCTACTTTAAAAAAAAGTACAAAATTAGCCTGGCATGGTGGTACATACCTGTAATCCCAGCTACTCAGGAGCCTAAGGCAGGAGAATCTCTTGAACCCAGGAGGCAGAGGTTGTGGTGAGCCAAGATTGTGCCATTGCACTCCAGCCTGGGCAACAAAAGTGAAACTCCGTCTCAAAAGTAAAATAAAGTAAAATTCAAATATATTTTAGAGTAGATTTATCCATGGCAAGAACAAGTACCTTTTTGACTAACAGATGTAAGGTTTTCACTTCAGGAATTTCTTTTGCTTAAAAGTGGTAGATTTTAGTGTATCCTTAAAATACTTGAAAGAAGAAAATGTGACAATTTCAAACCTTATGTTCGCAGTAAAAGATTTTTTTAATTGATCTTGAGTTCTTTTAATATTTCCTGTTTCCTGTGGGTGCCAGGAATAAACATAGTAGTAGCCTTGCTTGAAATTAAAAGAACAGTGATTAGGAAAAGGCCATTAAACAAGGAAAATATATTAAGCTACTGAAGTAAAAAAAAAATCAAATCTGTAAAATTTACCCATTGCCGAACATAAGTAAATTATTTGGAATGGCACTAGCCCAGGCCTTCAAAGTTTGCTTTCAAATATACCACAGGTACATAATCTATCTTTCTTGAAGAAAAGGGGAAATATTATAAAGTCTAGCTATATCTTTAAAAATATTATTGATTCTTAGGACTATATAACAATAGTAATGTTTTCAGATTTTACTTATAGGAAAAACATATAGATAATTTATTCAAATTACTTTAAAACTTCTGAAGTAATCTCAATAACCCCTTCAGTTATAAAGAGACTTATTTACATTCTTCTATTACTCAAGTCACTTCACATTTCCCTGCTTCCTGTTAAACAGAGTGATTTCAATGGGTAGCATACCCTTCAATCAGGATCTTGGACTTTCAGATGTGCCTGGAGAGAGAGTGGAAGGCAAATTTACATTGTTACTATCTAAATGACCTATTTATAAAGACCCCCGCATTCCCTAAAGCCTCACCCTGGGCATGTCAAATTCTTTAGCTTTTTAGTTTTGCTGCACATCTTAAGAGTTTATTGATGTACACACAGGAGGACATTCTTGAGAAAATGGAGTATTCTGTGATTACTCTATGGGGCTTTTTGCTTTTGTTAAGACAGATTCCCAACTTAAAAAATCTTTTCCAAAGAAGTCATTAAGAACTCAGGAAAAAGTCCCTTTTCCACTTAAATGGAAAATGACAGCAAGAGATGGGTCTTCTTCTTAGTTAACAGTGAAGGACAGAAGCTCTGCTCTGTATCCACCCAGACTGTTCAAGATAAAGGAACTATTAGCACAGAATTCAGACTCAAGTAAACTAAGTTACAAGACAGCTTGAGCAAAGGTTTCCCCTTCTGCAAATGAGTTGGAGATCGTGGGTGAAATCATACTTACTTCACTGGTCCTCTGTCGCCCAGGCTGGAGTGCAGTGGCACGATCTTGGCTCACTGCAGTCTCTACCTCCTGGGTTCAAGTGCTTCTCCTGACTCAGCCTCCTGAGTAGCTAGGATTACAGGCACCCACCACCACACCCAGCTAATTTTGGTAGTTTTTATTAGAGATGGGGTTTCACCATGCTAGCCAGGCTGGTCTTGAACTCCTGACCTCCAGTGATCCTCCCACCTTGGCCTCCCAAAGTGCTGTGATTATAGATGTGAGCCCCCGCCCCCGGCCTACTGGTCTAGAATTTTTAGACCTAGTATCTAATATGATAGCCACTAGCCATGTGGCTATTTAAATTTGTAATTACATATATATAAAAGTAAAAACATTTCCTCAGTCACGCTAGCCCCATTTCAAGTAGTCAATATTGAACTACACAGATATGGAACATTTCCAACATTACAGAAAGTTCTGTTGGACAGCACTGTTCTAGATGAATTTTTTTTTTTTTTTGAGACGGAGTCTTGCTCTGTTGCCCAGACTGGAGTGCAGCAGCACAATCTCAGCTTACTGCAACCTCCATTTCCCGGGTTCAACTGATTCTCCTCTCTCAGCCTCCTCAGTAACTGGGACTACAGGCGCATGCCACCGCGCCCAGCTGATTTTGGTATTTTTAGTAGAGATGGAGTTTCACCATGTTGACCAGGCTGGTCTCGAACTCCTGACCTCAGGTGATCCACCCACCTCAGCCTCCCAAAGTGCTGGAATTACAGACATGAGCCACCACGCCCGACCTCTAGATTATTTATTATATAAACTTTTAAGAGAGCAATTAAGCTACTGCTTAATCACTTGTTGTATTTAAAGGGAGTATGGAGAATTAATTTTTTCTAAAGATGAATTATATGAATGACCATCTTGGCTCTGCTCACAACTCATCTTTTTCCCCCTTCCCCAAATGATTCAGGGGCATTTTACCTCATGAGTTAGAATATCCTATTTTTTCTGCCTTCAGAGCTGGTCTAATTTCTTCAGAGATAGATTTGAAACAGACATTTAAAAGCTACTAAAGTAGCTGGCACAATGACGCAAGGCTGTGTAGTCCCAGCTACCAAGTAGACTGAGGCAAAAAGATCACTTGAGTCCAGGAGTTGTGGGCTTTTGTGCACTATGCTGATCAGGTGTCCACACTAAGTCCAGCATCAATATGGCAACCTCCTGGGAATGGGGGACCACTAGGCTGCCTGAGGAGTGGTGAGCCAGCCCAGAGGGGAATGCAGCAGGTCAGAACGTCCATGGTGATCAGTAGTGGGATCACATCTGGGAATAAGCACTGCACTCAAACCTGGGCAACATAGTGAGACCCCATTTCTTTCTTTCTTTCTTAGTATCCTTTCTTTGAGCTGTTGTTTTTTTTTTTTTTTTTTTTTTTTTTTTTTTTTTTTTTGAGACAGGGTCTGGCTTTGTCACCCAGGCTGGAGTGCAGTGGCAATCATGGCTCACTGCAGCCTCAACCTCCTGGTTTGAAGTGATCCTTCTGCCTCAGCCTCCCAAGTAACTGGGACCACAGGCCTGCACCACCATGCCCAGCTAATTTTTTGTAGAGAGGGAGTTTCACCGTGTTGCCCATGCTGGTCTCGAACTCCTGGCCTCAAGTGAGTACTCCTAACTCGGCCTCCCAAAGTACTGGTACTATAGGCGTGAGCCACCGCGCATGGCCGAGACCCCATCTCTTAAGAAAAAGAATTACTAGGTGGGCACGGTGGCTCACACCTGTAATCCCAACACTTTGGGAAGCCTGAGGTCAGGCATTCAAGACCAGCCTGGCCAACATGGTGAAACCATGTCTCTACTAAAAATTCAAAAATTAGCCAGGCGTGGTGGTGGGCACCTGTAATCCCAGCTACTCACGAGGTTGAGGCAAGAGAATTGTTTGAACCCGGGAGGTGGAGGTTGCAGTGAGCTGAGATTGCGCCATTGCACACCAGCTTTTAAAAAGGGGTTAAAATCTCTTAATGCTATATCTTATACATAGACAACAAGAAAATATTATAATCTAGATCCAATACTTGTGTTTACTTAGTTTGAAGTTTTTTGTCTTTGATAGTTGTGCAGTTACCTTGATCAATGTCTGGTATCAACTTATCTGGACCTTGAAAAATTCTTTGGCAGTCATGTTTACTTGAATTGGTGCCAGGATAGGACCATGGTTCACAAGTCTGACTTCTCAGAACTGACAGTGAATCTTCAGAAAGACAAAAACAAAGTACAGTACTCAAGGCTGTCTTTCCCCCAGTCCCCAGTAAGAATTGCCAGGGCCCAGACCTGTGCAGGTTTTAAATCTCCATAGGTAGGTTTTTGGGGTGGCTTTTTTTTTCTTTTGCCAGATATGAGAACTACACCAAATAAAGGAGAAAAGTCAGCTGGGTGTGATGGCTCATGCCTGTAATCCTAGCACTTTGGGAGGCCAAGACGGGTGGATGTCTTGAGCCCAGGAGTTCGAGACTAGCCTGGCCAACGTGGCAAAACCTGTTCTCTCTCTCTCTCTCTCTTTTTTTTTTTTTTAATTCTTTAGTTAGAAATGAAAAAAAGAAAGAAGTCTAGTTTTTCTGAAACAAGCACTGTCTTGGTGCTAACTTTCTTCATGTGTGGAACACATAGAAAGTGATGTTTGTACAGCACCTTGAAACAAGCAGGAGGTGATGCCAAGAGCCTTAGCCCTGCAGGGACCCTGCTAGGCCTTGTGAAGCTGACCTTGTAACCCTTTCCAGCCCATGGGTGTCAATTGGGAAATTCCACACAAGATCCTAGCAGGTGCAGTTACATATAATTCAATTGAATAAATGGTTTTTGATGATGGGATTTTAAAATCAAGTTATTCAGTAGGCAGGGCGTGGTGACTCACACCTGTAATCCCAGCACTTTGGGAGGCCAAGGCGGGCAGATCACGGGGTCAGGAGTTCAAGACCAGCCTGACCAACATGGTGAAACCCCGTCTTTACTATAAGTACAAAAATTGCCCTGATGGGATGATGAGCGCCTGTAATCCCAGCTACTCAGGAGGCTGAGGCAGGAGAATCACTTGAACCTGGGAGGCAGAGGTTACAGTGAGCCAAGATGGCGTGCTGCACTCCAGCCTGCGTGACAGAGCGAGACTCCGTCTCAAATAGAAAAAAAGCCCAGCGCAGTGGCTGAGGCCTGTAATCCCAGCACTCTAGGAGGCCAAGGCGGGTGGGTCACCTGAGGTCGGGAGTTTGAGAGCAGCCTGACCACCGTGGAGAAACCCCATCTCTACTAACAATACAAAAAATTAGCCGGGCTTTGTGGCACATGCCTGTAGTCCCAGCTACTCGGGAGGCTGAGACAGGAAAATCGCTTGAACCCGGGAGTCCGAGGTTGCAGTGAGCCCAGATCTCGCCATTGTTCTCCAGCCTGGGCAACAACAGCGAAACTCCGTCTCGAAAAAAAAAGAAAGAGAGAAAATCAACCTATTTGAAGACTGGGTGCGGTGGCTTTACTAAAAACACAAAAAATTAGCCGGGCGTGGTGGTGGGTGCCTGTAATCCCAGCTCCTCTGGAGGCTGAGGCAGGAGAATCGCTTGAACCCAGCAGGCGGAGGTTGCAGTGAGCTGAGATCGCCCTATTGCACTCCAGCCTGGGCGACAGTGCCAGACTCCGTCTAAAAAAATAAATCAAGTTATTCATATTTGCCTAACAGACCTCAAAACAAGAGGCCAGGATTAAGTATCAGATTTTCTAGAGTTTTTCTAAACATTTGGACTTAGACATTCCAAGTAAAAATATGTTTTGTTGTGAACAAAAATACACTGGCATTGTTACCTAAGTGTATTTCCAAGATGTTGCCACGTATGTTTTCTTATTTACAGCTAGAGTTAATTATGAAAACTGTGGGGTTGGAGGCGAGGTGGAGGCGGCCGTTTGTTTTCTCGTGGTCTCCAGCTAGCGTGCTCGCTTCCCCTCCCCCGCGGCGTCTGGCGGGGTGGAGAAACGGTGGCAGTGGCAGCTGGAGCAGCAGAGGCTGGAGCATCGGACACCCTCCTCCCACGAACCAGTTCCTCTTTCCACTCCTCGCTGTGTGTTTGATGTGTTAAAGCAGGAGCAGGAATGCGAGCAGCGCCATGAGCAACACTACCATCGTCCCCAGCACTGCGGGTCCGGGCCCCAGCGGCGGGCCTAGTAGCGGAGGTGGTGGCGGCGGTGGAGGCTGTGGCACTGAGGTAATAGATGACTAATCTCCCCGAGCACTAGCTCTGAGCAGATGCGGACTCTCTTCGGTTTCCTAGGCAAGATCGATGAACCACACCTCTTCCCGCTGGATAATTCCCCTTTGCCAATCTCAGTCTTGTTAAGTTCCATGATCCAGACTCAGCAGTTGTGGCACCACGTCTGACACTGTGTTCCTTGACAGAGCTTTGATAATGTACCATATGCAGAAGGAGTCATTCCTGATAAGGCTAAGGCTTGCTTGTCTCTGTTGGCACCAGCTAATGCAGTGGCAGGTCTTCTGCCTGGTGTTGGGCTCCTGCCTACTCCTAACCCACTTACTCAGACTGGCGCCGTTCCACCGGCTGCTTTGGGGGCTCCTACTCTTGGTCCTGCCCTTGCTGCCCTTGGGCTTCCTGGAGCAAAGATGAACTCAGTCTGTTGCCACAGATCAGTTGCTGAAGCTTATGAGTACTGTTGATCCCAAGTTGAAGCATGTGGCTGCTGGTCTTGTTTCAGCAAGTCTGAAATCGGATACCTCTAGTAAAGAAATAGAGGAAGAGGCCCTGCGTGGTGGCTCACACCTGTAATCCCAGCACTTTGGGAGGCTGAGGCGGGTGGATCAGTTGAGGTCAGGAATTCAAGACCAACCTGACCAACATGGTGAAACCTTGTCTCTACTAAAAATTCAGAATTAGCTGGGTGTGGTGGCACATCCCGGTAACCCCAAGTACTTAGGAGACTGAGGCAGGAGAAGTGCTTGAACCCTAGAGGTGGAGGTTGCAGTGAGCCCAGATCGTGCCGTTGCACTCCAGCCTGGGCAACAAGAGCAAAACTCTGTCTCAAAAAAAATAGAGGAAGCTATGTAAAGAGTATAAGAAGCACAGTCCCTAATTTCGGCTGCTATAGAACCAAAGAAGAAAGAAGGCATTCAAGATCATCTTCTAAACACAGACAGTCAAGAAACAGATCAAGAGAGCGATCACATTCTAAGTCTAGGAGTCACTGATCCAAAAGCCCAAGACAGAGAAGATCTCATTCCAGAGAGAGAGAGGTAGAAGATCAAGGAGCACATCAAAAACGAGAGACAGAAAGAAGACGAAAGAAACGTTCTAAAACGCCACCAAAAAATTACAGCAGAGCCAGACATTGTAGAAGTACAAACAGAGACGACAACGAAGAAACAGGAGTGGAACAAGATCTCCCAAAAAGTCGCAGTCTCCTAAAAGAAAATTGTCTCTCTCACCATCCCCTGGGAGACATAAAAAGAAGAAGAAAGATAGTAGGGATGAAAGAGTAGGGAGAAAGATAGTAGGGATGAAAGAGAACGATCAACAAACAAGAAGAAGAGTAAAGATAAGGAAAAGGATCAGGAAAGAAAATCAGAGAGTGATATAGATGTAAAAGTTACACGGGTTTATGATGAAGAGGAACCGGGTTATGACAGTGAGAAAGAGGAAAAAAGAAGAGAAGAAAGCAATAGAAGCAGGTTCCCCTAAAACAAAGAAATGTTCTGTGGAAAAGGGAACTGATGATTCACTAAGATAATCCAAAGTGAATGGGAATGATCATCATGAAGAAGACATGGATATGAGTGACTGAATATTGCCTCTATGGGAATCCAACTGTATACATGCATCAGTGTCATTCCTTTGTGTGATTTCTGAATGCTGTATTTGTTCATCTCAAACCTAGATGTATACAGCTCTGAGTTATTAATGGCTATAAAGCTCCTGTTATTGATACTAATTTACATCAAAAAGCTTTTAGAAAATGGTATGACATAAGCAATTCTTGTCATGGTAACATCTGATGGAGTAACCAAACAGTTTTACTCTTGGTGCTGCTTCATAACAGAAATGAAAAGCTGCATGCTCCTGCAGCAGGAATGGATTGTTTATGTCATATAATTTCCTTTATTAAGTTCACTTATAGTACTTCTAGAATGTTATGCATCGGGTTAATAGAGCCATGTAGGAAATGCACTGATTGCATGTTATTGTGGCAAGAATATCCTAAATGTCATTAAAATCCTCCAACATGATGGATCTACTTATGGTCTTGTTTGTTGACGTGACAAATTAACATTCTTATAGTTCCATCTGGAAATGAGCATTTGAAATAGATAATCCGGCTGGGCACAGTGGCTCACGCCTGTAATTTTCGCACTTTGGGAGGCCAAGGCGGGCAGATCACCTGAGGTGAAGAGTTCCAGACCAGCCTGGCTAACATGGCGAAACCTCGTCTATACTAAAACACACACACACACAAATTAGCCAGGCATGGTGGTGCATGCCTGTAATACCAGCTACTCCGGAGGCTGAGGCAGGAGAATCACTTGAACCCAGGAAGCAGAGATTGCAGTGAACTGAGATCATGCTACTGCACTCCAGCCTAGGTGACACAGCGAGACTCCATCTCAAAAAAAAAAAAAAGAAGAAGAAGAAAGAAAGAAAGAAGGAAAAGAAAAGAAATAGATAATCCTTTAAGCCTTGTGGCAAAATTTTTGTCATTTTGGTTTAACTTTGAATGGTTATTATGCACTAACCTTTTTTGATGGCTAATTAGGGTTTAATTACAGAAACAAGATTTCAAGTAAAACTGTCTTTGGCAGTGAGTAAATAGTATATTTTGAAGCAGAGTTGTGTACTTTTTCATAAGATGTTTGGGAATTTTTTTTCCTGAAATAATTTATTCCACATCTACATCAGTGAAAGCTATCTACCTATCCTGAGTCCATCTTAAACAAAGAAAAAACTTATCTCTTGCCCTTATTTTGAATTTTCCACTCTTCCGTTAATTTGTCTTAAGCTCAGTGTTGGAAAAAAAGGGATAGTGCATTTTAAATTGTCCTTCATATGCTTTTAAAATAAGACAAACTGACTGGGCGTGGTGACTCACACCTGTAATCCCAACACTTTGGGAGGCCGAGGCAGGCGGATCACCTGAGGTCAGGAGATTGAGATCAACCTGGCCAACATGGTGAAACCCCATCTCTACTAAAAACAGAAAAATTACTGGTGGGCTCCTGTAATCCCAGCTACTCAGGAGTCTGAGGCAGGAGAACACTTGAACCTGGGAGGTGGAAGTTGCAGTGAGCCTAGATTGTGCCACTGCACTCCAGCCTCGGCGACAGAGTAAGACTCTGTCTCAAAAAAAATAATAAAATCTCAAGTTGTATAAAACGGATAAATTTATGTTACTGCAGTAGTATTCTTATGCACACAGTGATTTCATGTTATATATGCAAAGTAGTTAGGCAACTGTTTTCTTTGTTACAGGCATTTCAAGCTCCACTTTTGTGCAGTAAAAAGTAGGCTACAGTCTGTGCCATGTTGATGTACAATTTCTGAAATTATTTTATAATACTTTGATAATAAAACCCTTAAACTTAAAAAAAAGAAAATTGTGTAATGCCTGAATCATACATTCTCATTCTTATTATGAAATAATCTGCCCTTTATAATAGCTTTATAATTTAGCAATTAACTGAAATGTAAATCTATGTTACCTATTACTTCAAAGAAGGAATTAAAGCAAGAAGCAAAGCATTTAACTCATTTCAAGTGAATTTTTAAACATCCTACATGTACTATTTAGTCTTTCCTCTGATTCCTTACATCACAGTATGTAGACTGTTAACACCACTCTTAAAATGGTTTCTAGGATTCTCATATTCAAACCAGAAGTGAATTATGTATATTCTTTTTTTTTTTTTTTTCTTTAAGAACTTGAAAGCCAGGCGCAGTGGCTCATGCCTGTAATTCCAGCACTTTGGGAGGCCAAGGCAGGTGAATCATCTGAGGTCAGGAGTTCGAGACCAGCCTGACCAACATGGTGAAACCCCATCTCTATTAAAAATACAAAAATTAGCTGAGTGTGGTGGTGGGCACCTGTAATTCCATCTACTCAGGAGGCTGAGGCAGGAGAATTGCTTGAACCCGGGAGGTGGAGGTTGCAGTGAGCCAAAATGGCCCCATCTGTACTCCAGCCTGGGTGACAGGGCAAGGCTCCCTCTCAAAAACAAAACAAAACAAAAAAAAGAACTTAAGCATGCTGGGCACAGTAGCTCTCGCCTGTAATCCCAGCACTTTGGGAAGCCAAGGCGGGTGGACCACTTTGAGCTCAGGAGTTCAAGACCAACCTGGGAAACATGGCAAAACCCCATCCCTACAAAAATTAGCTGGGCGTGGTTTTGTTGTTGTTGTTGTTGTTGTTTCCCAGTGCCTGTAAAAATTATGCTTACTCTATACTGTAGTCTGTTAAATGTGCAATAGCATTATGTCTAAGAAAAAAAATCTTGTATTGCTGAAAAACACTAATGATCATCTGAGCATTCAGCAAGTCCTAATCTTGTTGCTAGTGGAAGGTCTTGCCTCAATGTTGATGCCTGCTAACTGATCAGGGTGGTGGTTGCTGAACGTTGGGATAGCTGTGGTGGTTTCTTAAAATAAGACAACAATGAAGTTTGCTACATCAATTGACTCTTCTTTTCACGAAAACATTTATCTGTAGCATGCAATGGTGTTTGAGAATATATTGCAAGTGGTAGAACTTCTTTCAGAATTGGAGTGGGGTCGGGCATGGTGGCTCATGCCTGTCACTTTGGAAGGACAAGGTGGGAGGATTGCTTGAGGCCAGGAGTTTGAGACCAGCCTTGGCAACATAGCAAGACCCTGTCTCTGGAAAAAAAAAAAAAAATTAATCAGCCAGGATTAAAAATACACATGTCTGTAGTCCCAGCTGCTTGGGAAGCTGAAGCGGCAGGATCGCTTGAGCCCAGGAGGTTAAAGCTGTGGTGAGCTATGATTACTCCACTGCACTCCAGTCTGGGCAGCAGAGCGAAACTCTGTCTCAAAAAATTAAAAAGTAATAATAATAATAAAATTGAACAGAATCCTCTCAAACCCTGCTGCTGCTTTATCAACCAAGTTTATATATTCTAAATGCTTTGTTGTCATTTCAACAATGTTACAGTATCTTCACCAGGAGTAGATTTTATCTCAAACTTTCTTTGCTCATCCATAAGATGCAGTTTCTCGTCCACTGAAGTTTTAGTATGAGATTGAAGCAATTCACTCACGTCTTCAGGCTTCACTTCTGATTCTTTTATTTCTGCCATATCTGCAGTTCCTTCCTCCACTGAAGTTCTAAACCCCTCAAACTCATCCATGAGAGTTGGAACCAATGTTTTCAAACTTCTGTTAATGTTGCTATTTTGACCTCCTCTCTTGAATCACGAATATCTAGTATGTAGAATGGTGAATTCTTTCCAGAAGTTTCTTCTTTAATTTACCCATATCCATCAGAAGAATCACTATCTATAGCAGCTAGAGCCTTATGAAATGCATTTCCTAAATAATAAGAATTGAAAGTTGAAATGACTCCTCAATCCATGGGCTGCAGAATGGATGTTGTATTAATGGTCGTGAAAACCACATTAATCTCCTTATATGTTTCCATCAGAGCTCTTGGGTAACTAGATTCATTGTCAATGGGCAGTCATATTTTGAAAGAAATCTTTCTGAGCAGTAGTTCTCAACAGTGGGTTTAAAATATTCAGTAAACCATGCTATAAATAGGTGTGGTATCATCCAGGCTTTGTTGTTCCATTTTTGGAGCATAAGCAGAGTAGATTTAACATCAGGATTTTCACAATAGTAAATGAGCATTGGCTTCAGCTTGAATTACCAGCTGCATTAGCCCCAAACAAGAGTGTCATCCTATTTGAAGCTTTGGAGCCAGGCATTGACTTTCCCTCTCTAGCTATGAAAGTGCTAGGTGGCATCTTATTCCCATACAAGGCTGTTTTGTCTACATTGAAAACCTGTCACTGAATGCCAACACCTTCAGTTATCTTAGCTAGATCTTCTGAATAACTTGCTGCAGCTTTTCCATCAGCACCTGCTGCTTCACCTTGCACTTATATATTATGGAGATGACTTCTTTCCATACACCTCATGAACCAAACTCTGCCAGCTTCCAACTTTCCTTCTGCAGCTTCCTCACCTCTCTCAACCTTCATAGGATTGAAGATCGTTAGGGCCTTGCTCTGGATTAGGCTTTGGCTTAAGGGAACGTTGTGGCTGTTTGATCTTCTCTTCAGACCACTAAAACTTTCTCCCTATTAGCAACAAGGCTGTTTTGCTTTCTTATCATTTGTATGTTGACTGGAGTAGCACTTATAATTTCCTTCAACAACTTACTTCTTTGACTTCTCAACTTGGGTAACTGCTTACCACAAGGGGCCTAGTTTTCGGCCTCTCAGCTTTTCGACATGCCTTCCTCACTAACCTTAATCATTTCTAGCATTTGATTTAAAGTGATAAGCCTGCAACTCTTCCTTTCACTTGAACTGTTAGAAGCCATTGTAGGGTTATTAATTGGCCTAATTTCAATATTGTTGTGTCTGGGGGAATAGGCAGGCCCAAGGAAAGGAAGAGAGATGGGACAACGGCCGCTCAGTGAAACAGAGCACACAACCTTTATCGATTTTACCGTCTCTTATGAGCGAGGTTCCTGGCTCCCCCAAAACTATTATAAAGGATGAGCCAGGAGGATTGCTTGAGCCCAGAAGTTCAAGACCAGCCTGGGCAACATAGTGAGGCCCCTGTCTCTACAAAAAAATAAATTAGCTGGGCATGGTGGCATGTGTCTGTAGTCCTAGCTATGCGAGAGGCTGAGGTGGGAGGATCGCCTAAGCCTAGGAGTTTGGGGCTGCAAAGAGCCATGATAGGGCCACCACATTCCAACCTGGGCAACAGATCATAACAGTAAGAATTTTTTGTTTAACTGATGGTTGTTCCAACTACCTTTACATTTAATTAAAAAGTTTGACAAATAAAATTAATTTATTAATCACGTTGGTGGTAAACTGACATGAGGGAACTACCTGGGTAAATGGAAACATTCCATATATTTTTACTGTTAACATATGTGAATAGTTTTGTCAAAAGTCATTGATGTACAACTAAAATTTGTCAATTTATTCTTCAGTGAAGATTTTTTTTTTTTTTTTTCAGTATCCTCACTTCCAAAAAGCAGTTGTAGGCACAGAGATTTAAAAATAAATGGTCTCGTCTGAATGAAACTTTTAGTTGAGATATTGTTAAAAGACAAGTGTGTGTTTAATTATCACTTAATTGACTAAAAAGTAGATTAAACCAGTCATAGGAGGTTTTTAATTTGATAACTAAACAAATTTTATTGGGTGAAACATTGGCAGTTAGACTGAAAATATAATTGTCTAGAAAAATAATTTTAAGGTTTAGTTTTTTCTTACATTATATTAATAAATTTATTAATATTGAGATTAATGAACTTTTGTTGTAGACTTAGCTGAATCAGTAAGTAGCATTTGTCAGCCACAATAGAAATCCTTATTTTCTATATATGAAAGATGAAAATTACATAAAGTAAACGTTACAAATTACTATTATAAGCAGACCTGTCTGCTTACAAATGATAAAGCTTTCTTGGCCTTTTACTATATACATCATAATTGTCTTTTGAGTGCTTTAACTCAAGTACAGAGCCTGCTAAAACAAATATTTTTCTAGAGGCAGTAATTAAGTGTAACATAGCTGGAAATGTTAAGCTTGGTTTCAGACTACCTTTTTAGGAGCTGAGGAGACATACCAAGTCTTTGCCGAATAAGTCTTAGTTTGCATATCCTTGAGTAATTCTCCATGTGGTATTTTACTGTGAGAAAATCCAAAATAGAGTGTCTATAAATGTCAAGATTACCTTTAACAAAATATGTGATTAAGTGACACATTCAATATATTATAATATTTTGATATTTTTAGAGAACTAATTTTTTATAACCTTACACAGAACTGAATATCATTTTTAGCTTTATTACTGAATTCATAATCAATTAAATTATACCGGTTTTCTCCTGAATGTGTAGGTTCTTGCCCTTTAGTTTATCCTTTGAATTATGATTTATCATCTATTTTAGTATGTGTAGCAATATTAATTGACTATATCATGATTATATGTATGAAGTAAAACTAGTTGTGACAGTGTTGCAATTAGTAGTTTTTTTCTTGAAAGTATTTCACAGCATTTAATACTTGTTTAAATGGTTTATATGACTTAAATCTGTACAACCATGGGGTAAAATGTAAACAACTGCACTATTAGGAAGATATTAAAGTAGAGGCTATATTTACAGTGTCGTCTTTCAAATCTAGCTATGCTGTAAACTGATGTTTGCTGTATGCTCCTCCTGATTTGAAATAGATGAAAGAAAATGAACCTATTATCACCATGGTTCACACAATGATTGAGAACTCGGCGCTAAGACCCCAACTGTACCAGCAAGTAAGGTCTTGGACAGTGAATGATACTGCTTTATCATCTGCAAAATCCCTCAGTGACAGTTTTGATTTATTCTCAGATTTACTCATGACATCAGTGTTTTTCTTATGTTATTTTTTGTTTATGTTTATTTGGAAAACCACAATTCATCCATGCTTTTCAAGATGCTGCAGTATTCTTAGCATGGCTTCGCTGAACATTTTGCTGTTGAATATTAAATGTGCCATTTTCCTAAAGTTTTTGTGCAGAGTATTTGATTGGTATGTACTTGGAGGTCTGCAGTACATTTGCAAAATTACTAGATTTTCATATGGTTTTATTAACTTTAAAAGCATTATACCTATTTTTTAGGGAAAAGGCTTTGTAAAAATATTTACTTTCAGGGGTAGCCCTTCACAACGTCCCCCAACCTAGTGTTTTAAGAATACATTATATTTGTATGGGCGTTATTCAAATCTAGTTTCTGTACTGTGGTATGGTAAAACTTAAAGATAGCCGCTTCTTAACATACTGGGGGTATTTTCTCCCTGTGTTCTTACCATTCTCAAGCAGTCGTCAAGACTATTATAAGTTGCCCTATTGTTTTTCCAAACTCAAAATGTGTGTCATGGAGTTGACTGGCTTTAACTTAGGAACCTTAGTAATCTGCAGATCTGCAAAAGAAGTCATATATGTTTCTATCAAATTTTTGTGTATTTCATGGTCTAAATGTTTCTAGCTATGTGTTTCTCAGCATCAGCTTCTTCCACTTCAACACCCTCAAATTACTCTGGCGTATGACCTTTATAATCTTTAAAAATCATGCAGAAGAAGAAAATTAACTAACATGAAAAATGAATATATATTTTGATTAAAATGTATAAGGCACCTAGTAAAAAGAAGGACTTTGAGCTCACACTGGCTTTTTAGGCCTCTATTTGGTTCAGTTGCCATGGGATCTGCATCGCAGGGCCCTGTAACTGAGGATTGGGTACAGTTGATCAGAAGGTGACTTATATTTCAGCACAGTTTTCAAAGTATTTAAAGTGTATTTTTAGATGACTGAAAATGGTCTCAAATTTGCAATAAAGAGATTAACAAACTATTAAATATTTAAAGTTAAACAGCTTTACTTATCAAAAGAAAATGGAATCTTTCAATTCTTAAAGTCACCAGATTATAGACTTTGGTACTCTATTCCAAAGTACCACACTGAGAGTCTTAATACTTATTCCAAAACTGATACCATCTGCAGTGTCTGAAGCTGTCAGTAAAATATATCATCTATGTAATGCTAAATTGACATGAGATCAAAGAGATTTTGTTATAATAGGTTATGTTTTTATCACGTTTTGCATGTTTTAGCCTGGATTTCCTGTTTAGTTTGGTTGGTTTTTCTTTTTTATAATGCTCAACATTCAGGGTTATTGATGCGGAAGTCTGATAGTTTAAATTATTCAGTTGCATTAAAAGTTCTAATTGGGGTTTTCCCAAATGTGGAGATCTGAAATGGGAAGGGCTGAGAGGGGGAGAAAAAAGTGAAGATGAGACTGGCTCAGTATAGCATCACTGACCTTGAATACTGAAAGAGCAATAGATTTGTATAAATATTTCTTCATATTAATACGTGAAAGAAAACTAAAATTGTACAGAACAGAAAGATCTGAATGCCTAATGTCAGCAGCCTTGCCTGGGCATGGCTGAGCCACCAGTTACCAGGAAATCAGTGTTAACTCTCAGTGCTGTTAAGGCTAGGGAGTCTTCAGACTGTCTTATTTTTATTCAGCCACTACTAAAGGACTTAATTATTGTAGGACATCCTTAATAGATTAAAGTGACAGCCTGACACATTTTTTTAAACTGTGTTTATAAATTTGCACAAATTGAAATTATATTTTTTGTTTCTCCAGGTTTCCCTTATCATGTTATTATCCAGGGAAAATGTACTGGTACAGTTTGCTTTTCTGAAGTTGATTGACAATGTTGTATTAATAAGTTCTTGATATTTAGCTAGAAATACAATGGCAAAATGTTTCATAACCCATTTTATTCTGAATCATAGCCACTCAATTTATGGAAATGTTTGCATTTTTCTTCCTTGGAGGACGCCCAAGAAATTATCTAGGCAGTAATTTTCTTAAAATTGGTCAAATAAAAAAGACTTAAAACTGAATCCAGGCCTGGCAAGGTGGCTTATTCCTATAATCCCAGCAATTTGTGAGGCCCAAGCTGAAGGATCACTTGAGCCCAGGAGTTTGAGACTAGACTGGGCAACAAAGCAAGACCCTGTCTCTACAAAATATAAAAAAATTAGCCAGGCATGGTGGCACACACCAATAGTCCTAGCTACTCAGGAGACTGAGACAGGAGTCCAAAGCTGCAATGAACTGTGATTACAATTACACCACTATGCTCCAGCCTGGGTGACAGAATGAGATACTGTCTCTTTTTGTTTGTTTGTTTTTAAAGCATTCTGTATTCCACCGGGCGCAGTGGCTCACGCCTGTAATCCCAGCACTTTGGGAGGCTGAGGCAGGCAGATCACGAGGTCAGGAGATCGAGACCATCCTGGCTAACACGGTGAAACCCCGTCTCTACTAAAAATACAAAAAATTAGCCAGGCGTGGTGGCGTTTTTTGCCCTCTATGGATATAATATCTAATTTTATCAAATTTTAAAATATTTCCCCAAAACTCCTTTTTGGAGTTTATGTATTATGTTCATATACTCTAAAATATATGTAGTTCACATACCTAAGGGATATTGAAGTTGAATTTTAATTAACATAAGTAACTTTGTTTTACTGCCAAGGACAGCTTTATAAAAAAAGAAACTATCAGATACTTTAAAAGTTTCCAACATCCTAAATAAAATATAACACATGTCCTTATGTAGTTAATAAAATCTATATAATACACTCCTCAACCTGAAGTTGGAGCACTGCACAAATTTATGTCATTACTACATAGCCCATTTTTTCATTTGCTTTTCTAGTGTTGCTAAAGTACTTCAAATGAAGTATTCAAACCAAACCTTTTTTTTTTTGCTAAAGGTGTATTTGAAAAAACTGATAAAAAGTGTTACCATGAACTTAACCATGCAAAACTTGAGTTAAGCAGAATGCTCATGAAATTTACATTTTCCTTCTTTTTTTTTTTTTTTTTTTTTTTTTTTTTTTTTTTTTTTGTAAGACCGGAGGTTGGGATGAGGGGTCAGGATTTTCATATTGAGAACGAAATAGCAACCTTTTCAATTATATGAAAGTGTTTTTGTTTGTTTAAGGAATAATTTTGTTTTCTTATGCTTTTATTCTGTCGTAAAAGCAGTGTGTGGGGAAAGGTTTAAGGATTTGGTTAGTTGATGTCTATTGAATATCTTTATTGAATAACTTAAAAGATTTAAAGAAAAATTTCGGTGGTACTGAAAGAAATACCACAAAAATCGGATTGATACGTGTAATATATTTATATGGCTATAAAGGAGATATCACTCTAAAGTTGTAACTACAGTAAACATTTTTCTCTATTATGATATGCTAGCTGATGTAAAAATAAATCTGCAATAAGACTCCACAAATAAAAATAGTATGTCAATATCCTAAAGATTTACTATAAATTACTAAGTTTTCACTTTAATATACTAGTCTTTTTTTCTGTTGACTCTGAGATGTAGGGTATATTTGATATTTTAATCCAGATGAAACACTGTCCGCTAGTTATATTCAGATTCTGTAGTCTAGTAAAGCTGTTTTGCATTTAACTTTAAATATTAAGCAAACTATGACTGGGCGTGGTGGCTCATGCCTATAATCCTAGCACTTTGGGAGGCCAAGATGGGAGGATCACTTGAGGTCAGGAGTTCGAGACCAGCCTGGCCAACATGGTGAAACCCTGTCTCTACTAAAAATACAAAAATTAGCTGGGCATGGTGGTGCATGTATAATCCAAGCTACTCTGGAGGCTGAGGCAGAGGAATCACTTGAACCTGGGAGGCGGAGGTTGCCCACTGCACTCCAGGCTGGGCAATAGCGAGACTCCATCTCAAAAAATAAATAAATAAATACTAAGGAAACTGTATTTGAACATCTTAGTAGCTTATGACCTTTCATCTTTAATTTGTTATAAATGTGAAAAATGTAATTTTGGCATTGTCTTACATTTTTTATCATAGATCTACCTATTTAAAACTTACTTTTTATTATTTTTTTTCCAGATAGGAATATAAATTATTTTCTTGGATCTAGGTGCTTTAATTTACAGTGACATTTGACACTTCTCAGGACACACCTGAGGATACTTATTTTGAATAGTGTAAGAGTATTCTAACTTTTGTCATTAAATTCATTTTTCATGTAATATTCATTTCTATGAAAGTTTTGTGGTTTAACAATCACTGTGCATACCCTTAAATAGTCACAGATTGATTTGCATGAGGTATGTGAAAGTAATGTCTTGAAATGAAATGTAAATCCAGGATTTATTTTATGTTTGGAATGCTTATATTTTTAACCTTCTCCTGATTCCCACATTTCTAGATCAATTCAAAGTTATCTCCTATTTAAATCATTATTTAATGTTTCCTTTTAAAGCTGTAACTGTCAGGCAGTTTCTTTCATAGAGAAAACATACAGAATTGTCATTTATACATTCTTTTGTATTATGCATATATGAAATTTAATTTTCTAAACTGGAATATAGTTGGGACACATTACTTCTAACCTCACCTTGAAAAAATTGTGCAATTTAGTAAGCATACAATGAGCCCCATTTAAATTTTTTCTACTGTGTTTTTGTTACTTTCTCACAGTCAATATAAAAATCAAAAGACAAAAATAGTGAAGTATTGCCTGCAGAGGCTATGATGTTATCTGTGATATAACTGACTGGGATGGCTATTGAAATCTTGCTAAGCACAATCAGAAGTAACCACAAAATACCTTTTAACCAAAATATACTGGGAAGAAGCTGAAGAAAGGATATTTAAGTACACTAAATAATTCCTTACAATAGAGTAACACAAATGGTGTCAACGAACACACATAAACTTTTTAATGAAATTTGACTACCCATAGTTTGTAACATAGGCTTTCAGTTTTATGAGGTTTCGAATGATTTTCCTCTTTTCAATTAAACCCATCCTTTTCCTTCATTATCTTTTAGTTCTTAAGACAGAAGAACAAGATAAGTCTATATTGTGTATGTGTGTTTATATATTATGTATATGTATACAATATGTTATAGGTTTTCGTTAAATAAGATGTGTTGACATTTGAGTGTACACATATACAGTGTGTGATTATGTGTATACTGTGAAGGATGGTTTTGACTGTTGAATTTTGCTTGATTTAAGTATTTGATTTGATATAGTTGCAATGATTGTATTTGTCAATTTTTTTATTAAAATAATGTGTGTCTTTAAAAGAAAGAATGTAAGATACTGTATTAGTTTTGTTTGACCAGCATATTATTATGTTTAACAAGCTTGTTACATACATCATTCTTATGTATCTTGCATATTATATCACTGTTAAGTATTTTTCTACTTTGTTAATCAGTGTTTGAATTAAACTTCTAAAAGTATAAGAATCATTAAAATCCATCTTTGTTATATTATATATATTTAATATAAATCCAAAGTATTAATTATAGGCTAAATATATTTTTAAATTAAGATTTTTAAGTTGCTATATGATTTTTTTCTTATAGCTGTCACAAGATGAAGGTAGAGGCACATTATACAAATACAGACCTGAAGAAGTAGATATTGATGTAAGTATTAGTATGATATTTATTGTCAGTACTCTGTTATATTCTCTGCCAAAAACACTGGAAATAAGCATAACCAAAAAACTTCTTTCTCCCAAGTCGTCCAAAATGACATCAGATAAATTCATATTTTATGTGTGTGCTCTAAATTATTGTTCCCTGTCCTCTACATCCCTCTACTCCCTATCGTTAGTAGTCCAACATATGAAGCATCACTTAAATGAAAGCAAAAACTATTTCTGATTTTTAGAAGTTACAGATTGACTGGGTGCAGTGGCTCATACCTTTAGTCCCAGCACTTTGGGAAGCCGAGGTGGGCGGATCACTTGAGGCCAGGAGTTTGAGATCAGCCGGGGCAACGTAGCATACTAAAATACAAAAATTACTAAATATATAAAAATTGTCTCTAGTAAAAATACAAAAATTAGCTGGGCATGGTGGTACGTGCTTGTAATCCCAGCTACTCGGGAGGATGAGGCATGAGAATCTCTTGAACCCAGAAGGGAGAGGTGCAGTGAGCTGAGATCATGCCACTGCACTCCAGCCTGGGTTATGGAGTGAGACCCTGCCTCAAAACAAACAAACAAAAAAAGTTATGGAAGACTGGAGACAAAGAAGAATTGCTATGTTTTTCAGATAAAGTATCGGCCTTTAGAAATTTTATCACTACTCCTTTTTAAATTAAATTTAGTTTCTTTTAAATCATATTTTAGATTGCTGATTTGCCATACATTCTTATGCATACTTCCCTCGTTATTTCCCCTGGTTTTATTTCATTGAGTTTTTTGAGTTATACCCCCTTTTCTTTTTTTTTTTTTTTTTTTTCTTTTTGAGTCAGGGTCTCTCCCTGTTACCCAGGTTGGAGTGTAGTATCACGATCTCAGCTCACTGCAACCTCTGCCTCTTGGGTTCAAGTGATTCTTATGCCTCAGACACCCATATAGCTGGGATTACGGGAGCACGCCACCATGCCCAGCTGACTTTTTGTATTTTTTTTTTTTTTAGTAGAGACAGGGTTTCGCCATGTTAGCCAGGCTGCTCTCGACCTCCTGACCTCAGGTGATCCACCCACCTTGGCCTCCCAAAGTGCAGGGATTGTGGGGGTGAGCCACCGAGCCCAGCCCCCCACTTTTTCTTTTTAACACCTTTCATTTTGTGTGGCCTGAGTCTTGTTGTCTGACAAAGACAAGGTAGTTATTTTAATAGATAAATGGCAAAGAAGGTAAAGTCTTAAATTTCTTGCTTATATGTCATTATGCCATAAAGTTGGGGACATGTTTCCAATTTGTCCAATGTTTTCATTTTGAAACATTAAAACTGGCTTATTGTACTATTGAAATTTTATTAGAGTACTTTCTTATACTTTCTTAATTAAGAAATTAGGGTAATATTAAGAATTTAGGCCGGGCTCGGTGGCTCAAGCCTGTAATCCCAGCACTTTGGGAGGCCGAGACGGGCGGATCACGAGGTCAGGAGATCGAGACCATCCTGGCTAACACGGTGAAACCCCGTCTCTACTAAAAAATACAAAAAAACTAGCCGGGCGAGGTGGCGGGCGCCTGTAGTCCCAGCTACTTGGGAGGCTGAGGCAGAAGAATGGCATAAACCCGGGAGGCGGAGCTTGCAGTGAGCTGAGATCCGGCCACTGCACTCCAGCCTGGGCGACAGAGCCAGACTCTGTCTCAAAAAAAAAAAAAAAAAGAATTTAAACACTAAAACTGATGAAAGTTATTTTTCTCCTTTAATACTATTTTTATTTGTATTTCAATTAGAAGTGATCTATTGTTTACATTATTTTCTAAGAATCCAAGAGCATGATTTTTTAAATATGTAACAATAGAATCCAGTAAGCATTTTAATTAAGGACTGCATATATCACTTAACCTATTTAGCAGATTGTAGAGTCAAAATGCTTACATGCCTATTTTTTAGACATTCTGTCTTTATAAGCTATATTTTAGCTTTTATTTTATGGATTGAAATAAAGATTTTTGGTCAGATAATGATTGCCTACCTCCAATTACAGAAAAAATTTAAAAATTGCTAACAAGACATCTTCTCTTATAACCTAGGCCAAGTTAAGCCGATTATGTGAACAAGATAAAGTGGTGCATGCTCTGGAAGAGAAACTTCAGCAACTCCACAAGGAGAAAGTAGGACAGTTATGTTTATTGTCTACAACTGATGTTACTTAATATGATTATTATCAGGACACTGATAAGTAAAAAGAATTAATACGATGATGCAGAACGTTAAATGTAATTCTTTTTATTATAATAGTATACGCTTGAGCAAGCTTTGCTGTCAGCCAGCCAAGAGATAGAAATGCATGCAGATAACCCAGCAGCCATTCAGACAGTGGTGTTACAAAGGGATGATTTACAAAATGGACTGCTTAGTACGTGTCGAGAACTTTCTCGAGCCACTGCCGTAAGTAGATTTTTTTTCCCCCTAATAGAAGTAACTTGAATATGTAGTTCTATTTTCTTCTCTCTTTTTTTTTTTTTTAAATACTGGGCTCTCTTTAGGATTCTTCATTATTATTATAGCAAAAAATAGTAATTTGTTATTAGTGTGCTTCTCTTTAGGAACATAAAAATAAAAGATTATTTAATTAGTGGGCATTCTGTTATTTATTTACTTATGAGACAAGTTCTCACTCTGTCACCCAGGCTGGAGTACAGTAGTTTGACTATAACTCACTTGTAGCCTGAATCTCTTGGACTCAAGTGAGAGCCTTGGCCTCGCAAGTAGCTGGGACTACAGGCTGGCACTACTACACCTGGCTAGATTTTTTTTTTTTTTTTTTTTTTTTTGCGTAGAGATGGGGCCTTACTGTGTTGCCCAGGCTGGTCTTAAACTCCTGGTCTCAAGTGATTCTCCTGGCTTGGCCTCCCAAAGTGCTGCAATTACAGGTGTAAGCCACCACACCCAGCCAAACATTTTGTCTTTGTGAAATGAGTGTTTTACAGGGGAGATAAGTACTCCTGTTTTTATGTATCATGTAAATGAAAAATTCTGAAATATGTGAAAATGTATTGCATTAAGAAAATAAATAGGCCGGACACGGTGGCTCATGCCTGTAATCCTAGCACTTTGGGAGGCCGAGGTGGGTGGATCACCTGAAGTCAGGAGTTCAAGACCAGCCTGACCAGCATGGTGAAACCCCATCTCTACTAAATATACAAAATTAGCCAGGTGTGGTGGCACGCACCTGTAATCCCAGCTACTCAGTGGGCTGAGGCGGGAAAATCACCTGAGCCTGGGAGGCAGAGGTTGCAGTGAGCCAAGATCACGCCATTACACTCCAGCCTGGGCGACAAGACTGAAACTCTGTCTCAATCAATCAATCAGTAGAAATATAAATAGCAAGGCTGGGTGTGGTGGCTCACGCCTCTAATCCCAGGACTTTGGGAGGCTAAGGCAGGTGGATCATTTGAGGTCAGGAGTTCGAGACTAGCCTGGCCAACATGGTGAAACCTCATCTCTACCAAAATACAAAAATTAGCTGGGTGTGGTGGCAGGTGCCTGTAATCCCAGCTACTTGGGAGGCTGAGGCAGGAGAATTGCTTGAACCAGGAGGCAGAGGTTGCAGTGAGCCAAGATCATGCCTCTGCACTCCACCCTGGGCAACAGAGTGAGACCCTGTTTTAAAAAAAAAAAAAAAAAAGAAGGAAAGAAATATACATAACAGAACCTTGTAACTCATAGACATATGACTATGACTGTGAGTCTCTTGGAATGACGAAATCTAAAAGTCTTAACTTGCAGCTTATAAATTGAGTGTTTTATGAGTTTAAACAGCTGGCTTTAGATCCTATGATGTGGTCATCTTTATAAACATAGTAAGAGCACCAGTCCAAGCAGCTCTTTGAAAGAGAAATCTTAGCAAAAACTGCCATGTTATATAAAACTGCTCCCAAACCTTTGTCTGTACTTACACTTCAATGGGCTGGGGAGCAGCTATCTTTTAAGAAGGGCCACAGACAGTATAGCTTAATTTAGAGGAGGCTTTCCAGGCTGGCAAGATCCCAGAATCTCAACTTGGCTTCTATTCTGAACCCTGAATTCCAAACGTGAGCTGTTTTTAAAGGAATATACCATGATTTTGAAATCATTGAAAACTTAATTTGAGAAATTCTTAAATACCTTATGTTTCTATTTCCATTTTTAAAATACTGTTATTGCTGTTGTCTCATTTGAGTCTCTTAATTATATTGTCATGTTTATAGGCTTTTTTAAAATTTAATATCCTTTCCATTGTGAATTTCTTGAAATAAGAAACTGTGTCTCATTCACATTTGATGAATGATTGAGCTGAATGACTTACCCAAGGTTACAAAGCTAACAAATAATATGCCTAAAACTCAAATCCAGATCTTCTTACCACAGTTCTGAAGAATTAGATCTATATGAATTTCTGTAATATAGTCATAAAGAAAATATAAGCACCTGAAATACTGTCTACAAGGAAGTAGTCACTAAGCTAATCAAGGATAGGTAGGATTTGAATACAACGAGAAGAGAAATGAAGAGTAGTTTATTCAAATAAAACAAAACACCTTAAGCCACAGCAAAGATGAGAATGTAGGAGACATGTTTGGAAAAGGAGGAAATAGAACTAACTGCCTGAGTGGGATAGAGGATTCTTGTGAGAGGATAGAAAATGTGAGATTAGAAAGGGAAAATGGGGTTAAGCTGTCAATGCCAAGCTAATGAGAAGCTCAGGGTCTCTAGGACAACTTGAGTCAAATCAAAATGGTAGGCTCTACAGACATTTAGTTGGAAACTATTTAATGATTTGATGTCTGCTCTTGAAATTCTAATTTTAAGAAATCCCTTATCAACTGGGATTAATAAATTAAATCTCATCAGTAGGCTCAGAATTCGCTCCATCTCAAGGTTAACTTTAGCTCAGATGGGAATATGTTAAAAATGTCTTAACAGAAATGAATGTTGCCAGGAGTGCTGGCTCACACCTGTAATCAGTACTTTGGGAGGCTGAGGCAGGAGGATTGCTTGGGCCCAGGAGTTTGAGACCACCAAACTGGGCAACTTAGGGAGACCCTATCTCTACAAGAAACAAAAAGTAGCTGAGCATGGTGTTGTACACCTGTGATCCTAGCTACTTAGGAGACGGAGGTGGGAGGATCTCTTGAGCCCAGGACGTCAAGGCTGTGTGATTATGCCACTGCACTCCAGCCTGGGTGATAGAGTGATTCACTGTCTCTAAAACAAAATAGTTAATAATAGAAGGCCAGGCATGGTGGCTGACGCCTGTAATCCCAGCACTTTGGGAGGCCAAGACAGGCAGATCACAAGGTCAGGAGTTCGAGACCAGCCTGGCTGACATGGTGAAACCCCGCCTCTAATAAAAATACAGAAATTAGCCAGGCGTGATGGCAGATGCCTGTAATCCCAGCTACTCAGGAGGCTGAGGCAGGAGAATCACTTGAACCTGGGAGGCAGAGGTTGCAGTGAGCTGAGATCATGCCATTGCACTTCAGCCTGGAAGACAGCAAGACTCTGTCTCAAAAAAAAAGTAATAATAAATAGAAAATAGGCCAGGCAGGCATGGTGGCTCAAGCTTGTAATCCTAGCACTTTGGGAGGCCAAGATGGGCGGATCACCTAAGGCCAGGAGTTCAAGACCAGCCTGACCAACATGGAGAAACCCTGTCTCTATTAAAAATACAAGATTAGCTGGGCATGGTGGCGCATGCCTGTAATCCCAGCTACTCAGGAGGCTGAGGCAGGAGAATCACTTGAATCCAGGAGGCTGAGGTTGTGGTGAGCCAAGATCGCGCCATTGCACTCTGGCCTGGGCAACAAGAGCGAAACTCCATCTGAAAAAAAATAAATAAATAAAATAAAAATAAATTGATCTTCTGAGTATCCCCTTTTCTGGTTTTTATCTTATGTAATCACTTTCCTGGTTTCTTTTTCCTTGCCTTCAGCAATAATCAGTGGTTATGACAAACCCTCAGAATATATTCTTCTAAGACAAGTCTTACTGCATAGAATACAAACTATGTTATTTGTGCCTTTATGTAAACTTATTTATATTTGTAGCTTAAGGCTTCAAATGTTAGCATGTGCGTAACATCATACTGGGCATATGGTTGGCACTCAGTGAATGTTGATTAGATTTAAATTTGAATTACATTTTTGCTGGCAGAATCTCAAAGGATTTCACTGAATCTGTCACAGTCAATTCATAGCACTAGTTCAAATCTAAGCCCCAAGCAGAAGGCGTGTAACATTAGCACCTCTATAGATCAAAGCTGTGATTCTGAGAACTCTTCTCACCTGGTAGGCCACAAAGTACACAAAACTAGGATTAGCACAAGGGAAACATGTAAAGCAGTGTTCTCTATACTTTTTATTTATTTTTATTTTATTTTAGGTTTGGGGGTACATGTGCAGGTTTGTTAACTGGGTCTATTGTGTGATGCTGAGGTTTGGTGTATGAATGAGCCCGTCACCCAGGTACCTAGCATAGTACCCAATTTCAACCTTTATCCCCATTCTTTCCCCACCCTCAGTAGTCCCCAGTTTCACTGTTAAACCATCTTTATGTCCATGAGTACCAGCGTTTAGCTTCCACCTGTGAGAACGTGCAGTATTTGGTTTTCTTTTCCTGTATTAATTTTCTTAGGATAATGGCCTCTGGTTGCATCCATGATGCTGCAGAGGACCTAATTTCATTCTTCGTTATCGTTGTGTAGTACCGTGGTGTATATGTACCACATTTTCTTTAACCAGTCCACCATCGATGGGCATCTAGGTTGGTTCCATGTATTTGCTATTGTAAATAGTTCTGTGGTGAACATGCAAGTGCGTGGGTATGTTTGGTAGAAAGATTTGCTTTCTTTTGGATATACTTTTGGATATATACCCAGTAATGCAATTGCTGGGTCAAATGGTAGTTCTGATTTAAGTTCTTTGAGAAATCCATAGTGTCCATAGTGGCCGAACTAATTCATATGTCCTCTCACTGTGTTATACGCATTTCCTTTTCTCTGCAGTCTTGCCAGCATCTGTTTTTTGTTTTTTGGGTTTTTTTAGTTTTTAATAGTAGCCATTCTGATGAATGTGAGATGGTATCTCATTGTGATTTTAATTTGTATTTCTCTGATGATTAGTGATATGGAGCATTTTTTATATGTTTTTTAGCCACTTATATGTCTTCCTTTAAGTGTCTGTTCATGTCTTTTGCCCATTTTTTAAGAGTTATTTGTTTTGTTTTTTCCTTGTTCAATTGCTTAAGCTCCTTATAGATTCTGGATATTCAACCTTTGTTGGATGCATAGTTTGTGAGTCTTTTCTCTCATTCTGCAGGCTGTTTATTCCATTGATAGTTTCTTTTGCTTTACAGAAGCTCTTTAATTAGGTACCACTTGTCAATTTTTGTTTTTGCTGCAATTACTTTTTTTTTTTTTTTTTTTTTTTTTTTTTTTTTTTTTTGAGACAGAGACTCACTCTGTTGCCCAGGCTAGAGTGCAGTGGCACGATCTTTGCTCACTGCAACCTCCACCTCCCAGGTTCAAGCAGTTCTCGTGCCTCGGCCTCCCAAGTAGCTGGGATTATAAGTGCCCCCTATCAAGCCTGGCTACTTTTTGTATTTTTAGTAGAGACAGGGTTTCACCATGTTGGCCAGGCTGGTCTCAAACTCCAAGCCTCATGTGATCTTCCCACCTCGGCCTCCCATAGTACTGGGATTACAGGCGTGAGCCACCATGCCTGGCTAAAGGATTCTTATCGTTTGAGGCCTGACACTTAACTCTTTAATCTCTCTTGAGTTAATTTTTGTATACGGTGAAAGGAACGGGTCGGTTTCATTCTTCTGCATATGGCTAGCCAGCTATTCCAGCACCATTTATTGAATAAGAAGATAGGAAGCCCCTTCCCCATTGCTTATTTTTGTGAATTTGGTCAAATATCAGATGGCCATAGGTGTGTGGCTTAACTTCTGGGTTTTATATTCTGTTCCCTTGGTCTGCGTATGTTTTTGTACCAGTACCATGATGTTTTAGTCTGTAGCCTTATAGTATAGTTTGAAGTCAGGTAGCGTAATGCCTCTGGCTTTGTTTTTGTTTAGGATCGCTTTGTCTGTTTGGACTCTTGGTTCAATATGAATTTAAGAATTTTTTTTCTGGTTCTGTGAAAAATGATGATACTTTGATAGGAATGGCATTGAATCTGTAGATTGCTTCGGTCAGTATGACCATTTTAACAATATTGATTCTTCTAATCCATGAGCATGGAATGTTTTTCCATTGGTTTGTGTCATCTATGATTTCTTTCAACAGTATTTTGTAGTTCTTATATCTTTCACCTCCTTGGTTAGATGCATTCCTAGCAGTGTGTGTGTGTGTGTATTGCAAACGGGATTGCCTTCTTGATTTGGCTCTCAGCTTGAACATTATTGGTGTATAGAAATGCCAGTGATTTTTGTACGTTGATTTTGTGTCCTAAAACTTTCCTGAAGTCATTTATCAGTTGTAGGAGCCTTTTGATAGGGTCTTCAGGGTTTTCTAGGTATAGATCACATCGTCTGTGAAGAGAGGTAATTTGACTTCTTTTCCTATTTGGATGCATTTTATTTCTTCCTCTTGCCTAATTGCTCTGACTAGGACTTCCAGTATTACATTGAATAGGAGTGGTGAGAGTGGGCATCCTTGTCTTTTTCCAGCTCTCAAGGGAAATGCTTCCAGTTTTTGCCCATCTCAGTGTGGTGTTGACTGTATATTTGTCATAGATGGCCCTTACTATTTTAGGGCATATTCCTTCAACATGGAATTATTTCTTGAGGGTTTTTGTCATGAAGAGATGCTGGATTTTATCAAAAGCCTTTTCCATGTCTACTGAGATGATCATACGTTTTTTGTTTTTTATTCTGTTTATTTAGTGACTCACATTTATGATTTGCATATGTTGAACCAATCTTGCATCTTAGAAATGAAGCATACTTTATCATGGTGAATTAACTTTTTGATATGCCATTGAATTTGGTTTGCTGGTATTTTGTTGAGAATTTTTACATCTGTGTTCATCAGGGATATTGGCCTTCGTTTTCTTTCTTCTTTGTGTCTTTACCAAGTTTTGGTATCAGAGTGATGCTGGCTTCATAGAATGAGTTAAAGAGGAGACCCTCCTTATTTTTTTGGAATAGCTTCAGTAGAATTAGTACCAGCTCTTTGTGTCTGGTAGAAATCAGCTGTGAATCCATCTGATCTGTGGCTTTTTTTGTTTGGCAGGTTTTTTATTACAAATTCAATTTTAGAACTCAATATTGGCCTGTTCAATGTATCAGTTTCTTCCTGATTCAATCTTGGGAGATTGTATATTTCCAGGAATTTCTCTATTTCATCTAGATTTTCTAGTTTGTATTCATAGTGGTGTTCGTAATCGTCTCTAGGAATCCTTTGTATGTCTGTGGAATCCATTGTAATGTCACCTTGGTTGCTTCTAATTATGCTTATTTGGATCTTCTTTTTTTCTTTGTTATTTTAGCTGACAGTCTGGCAATCTTGTTTTTCTTTTCAAAGAATCAACTTTTGGTTTCCCCAGACTGGGTGTGGTGGCTCATGCTTGTAATCATAGTACTTTGGGAGGCTGAGGTGGGCAGATTACTTGAGCCCAGGAGTTTGGGACCAGCCTAAGCAACATGGTGAAACTCCTTCTCTACAAAAAAAAAAAAAAAAAAACTAGCAGAGCACAGTGGCGTGTGCCTGGAGTGCCAACTACTTGGGAGGCTGAGGCAGCAGAATGACCTGAGCCCAGAGAGGTCCCAGACAGCAAAGTGAGACCCCATCTCAAAAAAACAAAACAAAAGAAAATCCACAAAAAAGCCAACGGAAGTTTGGCGCAATAATAGTTATTTATTTAAATCTTCCCCTGTGTGCTAGCCTTTCTGTTTTTATTATATCTAGCATTTTTAACAATAGAAAGCAAGCACTTTCCTTGAGATGAGAAGGTTGTTTTGTTTCATAGAAAACATCAGAGAAGAAACTAAACACAGTAGTTAAAGATTACAAATAGCTAAAACATAGAATGACTACAATTGTCATAAGCTAGAAATTTAAAATACAGATAGCTTTATAATTGTGGCCGATAGTAGAACCTCACTTTATACAGTTTGAACTGGTGCCCTTTTAAACATCTTTTTAGTGTGTTTCAAGTCAAGGCTAAGTGAAAAAATAATAATAAAATGTAAACATCTTCTTAGGTTAAAAAAAGCCAGTATGCCAGTATAGTCATTAGATAGTATAGTAAGAGGGATTTTATTTGAGACGCAGTTACATGACAAGTATAAATTTGTAAAAAAAAAAAACATATTTTTAAAAAATCTCCTCAAATAATTAAGCACATTCTTTAAATGTGAGCCAGGAAATCTCTACATCCTGAAGGTAAAATGAAAAAATTAATAAATCAGACATAACTTTATTTTGATTGACTTGAAAAATCAACAACTTCTAATACCAGTTGGCAGGACTGTTATGGTGGGGTATTAGTGACCAAAAAATTGACATTTTAATTTTTTTGCCTGATCCTTGAAATATACCAGTAAAATTAATTTAAATAGCATAAGGCTTTAATTTTCCAAGATATAGTAGTGCACATTAATTTGTAATATTACTTAAAGTTTGAAAGAGATGTTTGAGTTTAAATTAGGAAGTTAATGAATAATTACACTGCATCTATTTCTTCTCCCTCATTTTGATATTAAAAATCTATGTCAATACTTTTCCAAAGTTACAGGTTTTATTTTTTAATGAAAAGCAGAAAAATGAATTGTCATTTCTTAAATTAAAACTTAGAAACCCTAATTGAGAAGCAAACCAGAGGTAAAACAGTTTATTAGCTCCAAGAATAGTAGTAATTATTTTCTTTTCTTTTTTTTTTTTTTTAACTGTAGCCACCTATAGTCTTACAATATTTACTTGATTATTAAAAAGAGAGGCAGTGTGACAGTAAAATACAGAGAAAACAATTTGAGATTTGTGTCTAGTGTGTTGTATAACCATTCCCTTGAGTAGACTTTGTTGTAAATTGCCATTGATTTTAGATAAGAAAAGGAAAGTTTCCCTCATATTAAAAACTTGGAAATGCATCATTAGTTTTGATATTTTTTTTTAATAGAATTTTTTTGTAGAGATGAGATCTCCCTATGTTGCCCAGGCTGGTCTTAACTCCTAAGCTCAAAAGACTCTCCCACCTCGGCCTCCCAAACTGCTGCAATTACAGGCGTAAGCCACCATGCCCGGCCATTAATCCTTTCTTAATAAAGGACATAGTATATATCTGCTATACAGCCATCTAGCCAAATATTAAAATCCTTAACTGATTTTTTTGGAAATCTGGAATTTCATTACATTTAAGTATTTAGACCTACTTCACTTTCTCCCCCACACAGTGGCCAAGTGTTGTCTCAGTACAGACTATACAGAAGTAAGCACTATTGAAATTTACTTGTTCCATACCCTAAACTTAGACAATTTTTTAAAAAAAATATTGGCCAGGCATGGTGGCTCCTACGTGTAATCCCAGCACTTTGGGAGGCTGAGGCAGGAGGATTGCTTTAGCCTAGGGGTTCAAGACCAGCCTGGACAACACAGTGAGACCTTGAGTTTACAAACTATTAAAAAACAATACCCCAGCACGGTGGCGTGCACCTGTACTACTCAGGAGGCCAAGGTGGGAGGATTGCTTGAGCCCAGGGAGTTGAGGCTGCAGTGAGCTGAGATCACGCCACTGCACTCCAGCCCAGGTGACAGTGTGAGAAAAAAGTCTGGCCTGGCACCGAGGCTTACACCTGTAATCCCAGTTCTTTGGAAAGATTGCTTGAGCCCAGGAGTTCAAGACCAGTCTGAGCAACATGGTGAAACCCCAAATTAAAAAATTATCTGGGCATGGTGGTGTAAACCTGTAGTGCTAGCTACTTGGGAGGCTGAGGCAGGAGGATCGCTTGAGCCCAGGAGTTCAAGGCTGCAGTGAATTATGATCATGCCACTGCACTGTAGCCTGGGCAGCAGAGCAAAACCCTGTCTCTAGAAAACTCTGCAGCAATCCCTCCTCCACCCCAACTCACACACTTTTTTTTTCTTTTCTTGGAATATAACATGTTCTCAGAAAAGCACACTGTTTAGGAGTTTAGCCAACATCTATATCAAGACATTGAATTTTACTAGCATGCCAGAGACTCCTCTCCCAAAAGGAACACTACTAGACTTTTTTCTTTTCTTCTTTCTTTTCCTTAATTTTTTTTTAGTTGTTTTAGAGATAGGGTATTGCCACATTGCCCAGATAGAAGTGCAGTGGCTCTTCACGGGTGTGGTCATAGCACACTGCAGCCTCCAACTCTTAGCCTCAAGTGATCCTACCCCTGCCCAGTCTCCTGAGTAGCTATAGTGTAGCACCTGACATTTAAACTATAGATGAGTTTTACCTATTTTTGAACTTTCTTTTTTGGAGACAAAGTCTCTCACACAGGCTGGAGTACAATGGCACAATCTTGGCTCACTGCAACCTCCACCTCATGGCTCAAGCGATCCTCTCACCTCAGCCTCCCAAGTAACTGGGACTACAGACATGCACCACCATACCTGGCTAATTTCTGTATACTTTGCAGAGATGGGATTTTACTGTGTTACACAAGCTGGTCTCAGATTCCTGGGCTCAAGTGATCCACCCACTTCGGCCTGCTGAAGTGCTGGGATTACAGGCATGAGCCACTGCACTCAGCCTTGAACTTTATATGAAGTGTAACCATATACTCTTTGCCTGGCTTCATTTAACTTATGAGGTTCATCCATATAGTTCCAGATTGAAAGAGTTCATTCAGGCCGGGCACGGTGGCTCAGGCCTGTAATCCCAGCACTTTGGGAGACTGGAGTGGGCAGATCATCTGAGGTCAGGAGTTCAAGACCAGCCAGTCCAACATGGAGAAACCTCGTCTATACTAAAAATACAAAAATTAGCTGGGCGTGGTGGCACATGCCTGTAATCCCAGCTACTCAGGAGCCTGAGGCAGGAGAGTCGCTTGAACCCGGGAGGCAGAGGTTGCGGTGAGCGTAGGTTGCACCATTACACTCCAGCCTAGGCAAGAAGAGTGAAACTCCATCTCAAAAAAAAGAAGAAGGCTGGCCGCGGGTGGCTCATGGCTGTAATCCCAGCACTTTGGGAGGCTGAGGTGTGCAGATCATGAGGTCAAGAGATCATGATCATCCTGGCTAACACGGTGAAACCGCGTCTCTACTAAAAATACAAAAAAATTATCCAGGCATAGTGGTGCGCACCTGTAGTCCTGAGTATCCCAGCTACTCAGAAGGCCAGTGCAGAAGAATCACTTGAACCCGGGAGGCAGAGGTTGCAGTGAGCCAAGATCATGCCACTGCGCTCCAGCCTAGGCGACAGCACAAGACACTGTCTCAAAAAAAAAAAGAGTTCATTCATTCTCTTTTTTTGTTTGTTTGTTTGTTTGTTTGTTTGAAACGGAGTCTCACGCTGTCGCCCGAGCTGGAGTGCGGTGGCACCATCTCGGCTCACTGCAACCTCCACCTCCAGGGTTCAAGCGATTCTCCTGCCTCAGCCTCCCAAGTAACTGGGACTACAGGCGCCCACCACCACGCCCAGATAATTTTTTTGTATTTTTAGTAGAGATGGGGTTTCACTATGTTTAACAGGCTGGTCTTGACCACCTGACTTCATGATCCTCCTGCCTCAGCATCCCAAAATGCTGAGATTACAAGCGTAAGCTACCACACCCAGCCTTCATTTATTCTTTTAACTGTATGGCCTGGCATTCTCTACTTTTTATTGAAAGCACTATTTTTGGCAAGTACTTGGAATTTTAAGGTAATTGTATATTTGGAAGTTATTAGCCCTTTTAAATTATCTTGCTATATTAGCTTCTTGACAAAAAATAAGTAAGGTCACATTTAAAGATTATTAGCATGGTATTCATATAATCTAGTAAATTCTTTAATGAAATACCAGATTTTGGGAGGAAATATGTTGTGCCATTGCTGCCCTTTGCTTGCTGTCCTCTGTTGTCTTGTGTTCCTGCCCACCTGGTAATCATGTTTGAGGAGCTGAGGTAAAGACAGAAACAGGTAGGCCTAGCAGGATTATAGGACTTGAACCAGTTCAGTGGCAGGATCTCCAGGTTAGGAAAATTGAAAGTATACTGTGCCACTTCACTTCTAAAATATTGATAAAGTAATGTCTAGCTCTCAATCTGTATTTTTCATGTTTCTTTAAGAAAGAGAGGGATTCCTACCATCCTGAAATGTTCTTATGCTTAAATGCCTCTGCAGTGCAGTTAAGCCTGCCCTAAACTCTGGCATTTCCACAAGAGAGAATAGGTGTTAGCCTGTGACTCCCTCTTAGCCACTGGGCTGTCATTGGATCCATTGTCTTTATATATCCTCCCTAAAGCCATCAAAGACCCACTATTTAAATTTGCAGTTTTTGTAGTGCACGCAAATTAAAACATGGCTAGAATTAATTTTTGTTAAAGGAAATTAATTTTCATATTTATTCATGTAAAAAGAATTTGCTGACCAGGTATGGTGGCTCACACCTGTAATCTCAGCACTTTGACAGGCCAAGGCTGATGGAATCTCTTGAGCCCAGCAGTTAGAGACCAACCTGGGCAACATGGCAAAATCCTGTCTCTACCAAAATACATATATGTGTGTGTGTGTGTGTGTGTATATATGTGTGTGTGTATATATATATGTGTGTATATACACAAAATATTGTGTATAGGTATGTATGTGTGTATGTGTGTATATATGTGTGTGTGTGTGTATACACAGACACATACATACATACATACACAAAATATTAGCCAGGCATAGGGGTGGTGGCACACATCTGTTTTCCCAGTACAGTTTGAATTTTTCTTTGCCTAAGATTTTTTTTAATTTTATAAAAACGACTGGCAAGATAGCTTCATTTTTTTTTTCTTTTCTTTTCTTTTTGGAGACATGGTCTTCATCTGTCACCCAGGCTGCAGTGCAGTGGCACAATTTGGGCTTACTGCAACCTTGGCCTCCTGGGCTCAAGCGATCCTCCCACCTCAGGCCTACCCCAGGTAGCTGGGACCACAGGCAAGCACCACCACACCTGGAAAATTTTTGTGTTTTTTCGTACAGATGGGGTCTCTCTATGTTGCCCAGGCTGGTCTCGAACTTCTGGGCTCAAGTGATCCACCTGCCTCAACCTCCCAAAGTGCTGGGATTACATGTGAGAGCTGCCGCACCCAGCCAATCACCTAAATTTCCTAAAGTTATTTTAAACTAGTTACAGAATATACAAAATAAAATAGCTCTTTTTTTTTCCCCTTTTACTTTATTTATTTATTTATTTATTGAGTCAGAGTCTCGCACTGTCACCCAGGGTGGAGTGCAATGGCGCAATCTCGGCTCACTGCAACCTCCGCCTCCCATGTTCAAACAGTTCTCCTGCCTCAGCCTCCCAAGCAGCTGGGATTACAGGCTAATTTTTTTTTGTATTTTTAGTAGAGACAAGGTTTCATTATGTTGGTCAGGTGGTTTCAAACTCCTGACCTCGTGATCTGCCCGCCTCAGCCTCCCAAGGCGCAATCTCGGCTCACTGCAACCTCTGCTTCCTGGGTTCAAGCGATTCTCCCTCCTCAGCCTCCCAAGTAGCTAGGACCACAAGCACAAGTCATCAGGCCCAGCTAATTTTGTGTTTTCAGTAGAGACAGGGTTTCACCATGTTGGCCAGGGTGGTCTTGAACTACTGAACTCAAGTGATCTGCCTCCGTCAGCCTCCCAAAGTGCTGAGGTTACAGATGTGAGCCACTGCGCCCGGCAGATGATGTATTTTTAAGCACCTCTAGAATTATTCTATATTCAACAAATGGCAAGCTGTTAAAGACCAAACATCAAAGTCTTCTCTGTGATATTATGGTTTGGGGGTGATTTTTTTCCAAAGGAGAAAAGTACAGATGGATAATAGTGTCTATATTGAGTCTTCACAGATGGGATTCACTGAATTGTTTAAATAGCTAGCAAAATTCATTTGTTTTACTGTATTACTATAAGCTTATTGTAAGTAACGTCATGTCAAGCCTCTGATGTTATTGAAATTCCAATGTGCTAAAATACAAAGTATTTTCATTGATGGAGAACTTTTAATGAAGACAGATAAGAAAATGTTTTATTTATGCCACTTCTGCATTTTAGGAAATAAACAGCAGCACAGTAATACTTAGGTTGCCTATTAAATTTTTGTTGAATTGAGTTTTAAAAAGGGACAAAAATGGTTATAAAAATTCCTGTTTTGCTAAGTAAAAAACTATGCGACTTTCTAAAATCTAGAAAGTTACAATTGGAGTGATAACACCGTAAAAGCACATTTTCCCCATTAAAGTAATTAACACTTTTTGGTTTTAGGAATTGGAACGAGCGTGGAGAGAATATGATAAGTTAGAATACGATGTAACTGTTACCAGGAACCAGATGCAAGAGCAGCTAGATCACCTTGGTGAAGTTCAGGTACAGAAATATAATATTCTTTATATTGTTTTAACTGTTTTTACTGGTACTGTACAATCCACCTTGTTAGATTTCTGCATACCCTTAACAGTTTTTACATTATTGGCTACCTGAGACCTGGATTTGAATACTTTTAATGACAGGAATCTTACTATCTCACAAAGTAGACCATCCCCACTTGTTTAAGAGTTCTTTGTTCTGTTGGGCACATCATGGTGAGCCCTGGAGTGTTCTGTGCTCCTAGCAGTTCTCAGCTCTGCAGTTCCTAAAAACATGGTTTCATATCCTTTCACAAGTCCATCCGTGTCACCTGGTATTGAGATGTTGAATTATATGGATTTATCAAATAATGAATATTTTTTATATATATATATATATATATATATATATATATATATGTTTGTGTGTGTGTGTGTGTATATATATATATTTTTTTTTTTTTTTTTTTTTTGAGATGTAGTTTTGCTCTTGTCGCCCAGGCTGGAGAGCAGTGGCGCGATCTCGGCTCACTGCAACCTCTGCCTCCCAGGTTCAAGCGATTCTCCTGCCTCAGCCTCCCAAGTAGCTGGGATCACAGGCATGTACCACCAAGCCCAGCTAATTTTGTATTTCTTTTTTTTTTTAGTAGAGACGGGGTTTCTCTGTGTTGGTCAGGCTGGTCTCAAACTCCTGACCTCAGGTGATCCACCTGCCTCGGCCTCCCAAAGTGCTGGGATTACAGGCTTGAGCCACTGCGCCCAGCCAATATTTCATCTTTTTAATAAAATTATTCTAATACTTTCTATATTAAATGTCTCTCATTTTGTGAAATTACATTTGGCCTGTTGACTTCACTGACATATTATTGGAATAGGGGAAGATACAGCACCATTTGCTATAAAGAATCTAGTTAATAAGCAAATAGATCTGACACCTAGTCCCAAGGGTTAGTTTTCTTATCTATAAAATAGAAATAATAATACTTGGCCGGGCATGGTGGCTCACACCTATAGTCCCAGCACTTTCGGAGGCTGAGGTGGGTGGATCACCTGAGGTCAGGAGTTTGAGACCAGCCTGGCCAACATGGCGAAACCTTGTCTCTACTATAAATACAAAAATTAGATGTAGTGGCAGGCATCTGTAATCCCAGCTACTTGGGAGGCTGAGGCAGGAGAATCACTTGAACCCAGGAGGTGGAGGTTGCAGTGAGCTGAGATCCCATGACTGCACTCCAGCCTGGGAAGCATAGCGAGACTCTATCTCAAAAAAAAAAAAAAATGAAAGAAAAAGAAATAATACTTATCTTAAAATGTTTCTCTGAGGAATGCAGATAATATATGTTTAAGAAAATAATAAAACTTACTTTATGCTTATGACCAATGTAAACTTGATCCTTTTAGTTGGAAATGCGTGGACTTAACAGACAATGAATAAAAGATTAGTTAAGTTTGAGACCAACCAGCCTGACCAACATGGCGAAAACCCATCTCTACTAAAAAATTATAAAATTAGCCAGGATGACAAGGTCAGGAGCTCAAAACTAGCGTGGCCAAGATGGTGAAACCCCATCTCTACTAAAAATACAAAATGAGCTGAGTTTGGTGGCAAGCACCTGTAATCCCAGTTACTCGGGAGGCTGAGGCAGGAGAATTGCTTGAACCTGGGAGGTGGAGGTTGCAGGGAGCTGAGATCGCACCATTGTACTCCAGCCTGGGCAACAAGGGTGAAGCTCCATCTCAAAAAAAAAAAAAATTAGTAAGGTTGAATCAGAAATTCAGCTGCCCTCTATCTGGGCTGTCCAGCGTAGTACTGGCCACAAGTAGTTGTTGGGCATATGAAATGTGACTATTGTTACTATACAACTAAAACTGAACTTTCAGTTGTTTTTATGTTAACTATCTAAATTTATTTACTTATTTATTACATCAGGGTTTTGTTCTGTCACCCAGGCTGGAGTGCAGTAGCATGATCCTAGGTGAAACCTTGAGCTCCTGGGTCCAAGTGATCCTCCTACCTCAGCCTTCCAAAGTGCTGGGATCATCAGCTGGGCACAATGGCTCATGCCTATAATCCCAGCACTTTGGGAGGCCGTGGTGGGAGGATCAGTTGAGGCCAGAAGTTTGAGACCAGCCTGGCCAACGTGGTGAAACCCCACCTCTACTAAAAATACAAAAATTAGCTGGGCACCTGTCATCCTGGCTACTTAAGGCTGAGGCAGGAGAATCGCTTGAACCTGGGAGGCAGAGGTTGCACTGGAGTGGAGATCACACAACTGTATGCTAGCCTGGGCGACAACGGGAGACTCTGTCTCAAAAAAAAAAACACAAAGTGCTGGGATTACAGTCATGAGTCACCAAGCCCAGTTTATCTAAATTTAAATGGCCACGTGTGGCTGGGACTTCTGTATCGGACACTGAAGTGACACTGTCAGTAATCGGCTACGATAACCAACTGCAGGCGCCTGTAGTCCCAGCTACTCGGGAGGCTGTGGCAGGATAATTACCTGAACCTGGGAGGCAGAGGTTGCAGTGATCCGAGATCGTGCCAGTGCGCTCCAGCCTGAGCGATGGGTGAAAGTCCGTCTCAAAAAAAAAAAAAAAAGAAAGAAATCAGCTACAAAAATGAGATACTAAATACACTAGAAAAATAGCTATAAATACCTAAGATGTAACTAGAGGTCAGCAAACTTTCTGTAAAGGTCAAATGTGTCACTGTCACATATTTAATGTTTTTTGTTTTTTTACAACTTTTTTTTTTCTTTTTTTTTTTGAGATGGAGTTTCACTCTTGTCGCCCAGGCTGGTATGCAGTGGCGTGATCTCTGCTCACTGCAACCTCCACCTCTCGGGTTCAAGTGATTCTCCTGCCTCAGCCTTCCTAGCAGCTAGGATTACAGGCATGTGCCACCACACCTGGCTAATTTTTGTATTTTTAGTAGAGACAAGGTTTCACCATGTTAGCCAGGCTGGTCTTGAATGCCTGACCTCAGGTGATCTGCCCACCTCAGCCTCCCAAAGTGCTGGGATTACAGACATGAGCCACCGTGCCCAGCTATAACTTCTTAAAAATGTAAAATTTGTTCTTAACTCACAGGCCATACCAAAAGAGGCTGCAGGCCACAGAAATTTGCCAATCCCAGATTTAACCTACCAAAAAATATATTTACTATGAAAATTTAATAACCTTATTATAGGATATAAGAGAAGACCTGAATTAATGGAGAAGTGTAATTGGTATACCATATTCATGGATGGTCTGATTTAACATCATCACAATGAAAATTCTTCCCATAAATGCAATTTTATTCCAACCAAATTTCCAGTAGAATTTTCTAAAGAAATTTCTTAAATGGTTCTAATATTTTTAAGGTATAATAAAGACCACAAGTAGTTAAAAATTTTTTAAAAAAATAAAAGAACTAAAAGTCATACTCTATGAATGGTGACATTGCATATACAGCCTTAGACCAGTTACATAACAACTCTAGGTCTCAGTTTCTGCAACTATAAAATAAACTAATATCTACTCCTACTAGGTTATTATGAGGATAAATATGTTTGTATTTTTGCAGCATGTAGAATAAAACCAGGCATATAAAGCACACTATATAAGTGTTTGTTAAATAAATAAACAAGGAAACATAATGCAAAACTATAGTGTTAAACATGGTACAGGAAAAAAATAGACCAATGGAACAGAATAGAGAGTTTAACAGCAGACCATGAATATCCACGAAGCAGAGAGAGAAAGAGAGGGAATTGTTGAACAACATTCGGCTTTATCAGAGTTAAAGATTTACCCTCAATGAAGGCAACATAGACAAAGTAAAAAGATGACCTACTGGGAGGATGTATGTTTGACCTCAGAAATTCAACAAGGGATAACTATCTAGATTTGCAAGGAAGTTTTTTTGTTTTTTGTTTTTTTTTGATTTGGAGAAATAGTCAATTAGAAAAAGATACAAAGAACATGAGTAACTAATCATAGGAAAACTCAAATTACTAACAAGTGTTTGAAAAATAGTTCAAAGTTGGCCAGGCACAGTGGTGTATGCCTGAAATCCCAGCACTTTGGGAGTCCAAGTCAGACAGATCACTTGAGGTCAGGAGTTCGAGACCAGCCTGGCCAACATGACAAAACCTCATCTCTGCTAAAATACAAAGAAAGATAGCTGGGCATAGTGTCACACACCTGTAATTCCAGCTACTTGGGAGGCTGAGGCAGGATTGCTTGAACCCGGGAGGCAGAGGTTGCAATGAGCATATATCTTTTAAATTTTATAAAAGTAATACATGTTGTATGTAGATGCACAAGGATTTATTTATAGTGATCTTCCCATCCTCTGTGTCAGTATTTACAACTCCGGGCTGTCATTGTGTTTTGCTCTTGTATGGGTACTTTCTTTTTTTTTACTTTTTGATGCTTCCAGGCTGTAGCTTGGAAAACTAGATAACTTAGGTTATGTAGTGCCTTTTTGAAGCAGCATTAATTCATAGTCTTTAGGCTTATAGAATTTTTTGCTTGAGTTTTTTCTTTTTCATTTTCTTTTAATTTTTTTAATGTTTTGATCATCTCCCAAGTGCTTGGAAGACTTTGAAAACGTTTTTTTTTTTTCTTTTTTTTTTTCTGAGACGGAGTCTCGCTCTGTCACCCAGGCTGGAGTGCAGTCGCCGGATCTCGGCTCACTGCAAGCTCCGCCTCCCGGGTTCACGCCATTCTCCTGCCTCAGCCTCCCGAGTAGCTGGGACTACAGGCGCCCGCCACCTCGCCCGGCTAGCTTTTTGTATTTTTTAGTAGAGATGGGGTTTCACCGGGTACATATTTCTTTTTCTTCCCCCCCGTGACGGAGTCTCGCTCTGTCACCTAGGCTGGAGGACAGTGGCACAATCTCAGCTCATTGCAGCCTCTTCCCCCAGGCCCAAGTGATTCTCTCACCTCAGCCTCCCAAGTAGCTGGGACCACAGATGTACACCACCCCGTCCAGCTAAGTTTTTGTATTTTTGGTAGAGATGGGATTTTTCTGTGTTGCCCAGGGAGGTCTTGAACTCGTGAGCTCAAGCAATCCGCCCACCTCAACCTCCCAAAGTGCTGGGATTATAGATGTGAGCCACTGTGCCTGGCTGAAAACATATTTCTACCCCTTAGAGGACTTTTTTAGCATATTGATGCAATACTGATTGTATTCTATTGTCTATAGTCATTAATAACTGATACTCAGTGAAAAAATACTGTTCTAGGCAATGTGACAGTTTTTGTATGTCATTGCCTATTTTTAAAAATAAAGTTACATTCCTAGAATAGTGTTTATTATTATCCAGAATGGTGTTACTATTACCCAATTTATGAATAAGAGTCATAGAATTCTAATAGAATCTCAGAGAAAACCAATGTAATCTTATTTTAGTTTCAGTTAGTTACTGTATTTAACCTGAGGGCATGATATGGAATATTAAAAGTAAGAAAATTGGCTGGGCGTGGTGGTTCACGCCTGTAATCTCAGCACTTTGGGAGGCCGAGGTGAGTGGATCACCTGAGGTCAGGAGTTCGAGACCAGCCTGGTCAACATGGTGAAACCCCGTCTCTACTAAAAATAGAAAATTAGCCAGGTGTGGTGGCGCATGTCTAATCCCAGCTACTGGGGAGACGGAGGCAGGGCAATCACTTGAACCTGGTAGGTGAAAGTTGCAGTGAGCTGAGATTGTGCCATTGTACAAAATACAAAAATTATGGCATTTGCCTCTAATCGCAGCTACTCAGGAGGCTGAGGCAGCAGAATCACTTGCGCCCAGGAGGCAGAGGCTGCAGTGAACTGAGAGCTTGCCACTGCACTCCAGCCTGGGCGACAGAGCAAGACTCCGTCTCAAAAAAAAAAAAAACAAATACATTTAAACTCTGTCAGTCAAAACTCATCTTGATATATTTTGTTCGTTGTCCCTTTGTTGTTGTTTTTATGTTCTAGAACCTAGGAAGTTAGTATACCTTCCATTTCTCACCTGTTCCCCAATACCCCGCCATGTCTCCCCCTCCCAGAAATTATTTTTTCTTTTGGGGTTTGTTTCTGCTCTGTTTCCATTCTCTCTGTATTTTCCATTTTGGTCCCTTTTAATCAATATGCCTTCCTGGGATCATAAATAATGCAAGACAAAGCTTATTGGAAAGATTTAAAATAGTATATTTAAGTATGAAAATTAAATATTTTTCTTTCTCTGCTGTCTTTTATATTTGCCACTGGAATTGCAAAATTGGGAGAGTCACATCAGTCATATTAAATATTCATAACACTTAATTCACTGCAATTTGCATTTTTAAAATAGAATTTATATAATTAATATATAATCATTTAACTTCAGTAAATGATTTTCTTTCTTATATGTGGTCTATCCATTTTTACTGATAGACGGAATCAGCAGGAATTCAGCGTGCACAGATTCAGAAAGAACTTTGGCGAATTCAAGATGTCATGGAAGGGCTGAGTAAACACAAGCAGCAAAGAGGTACTACAGAAATAGGTAAATTAGCTTTGCATTTTATTTTGTGACTGACCACAGTGTTACAAGTCACGTGTCACTTCGTGACAGATTATGTTCTGAGAAATGCATTGTTAGGTGATTGTGTTGTGCAATCAGAGTGTACTGAAACAAACCTAGTTGTATGGCCTACTACGCACCTAGGCTATGTGGTATAGCTTATTGCTCCCAGGTTGCAAACCTGCACAGCATGTGACTGTACTGAATACTGTAGACAGTTGTAACACAATGTTATTTATATGTCCAAACAGAAAAGGTAATGTGTTACACTGTGACATGAGGGCAACAACTAGGCAATAGATATTTCTCACCTCTGGCTGGGTGCAGTGGCTCATGCCTGTAATCCCATCATTTTGGGAGGCTGAGGTGGGCAGATCACCTGAGGTCAGGAGTTCAAGACCAGCTTGGCCAACGTGGTGAGACCCTGTCTCTACTAAAAATAAAAAAAAATTAGCCAAGCATGGTGGCGCATGCCTGTAGTCCCAAATACTCAGAAAACTTAGATATAGGCCGGGCGCGGTGGCTCACGCCTGTAATCCCAGCACTTTGGGATTCTGAGGCGGGCGGATCACAAGGTCAAGAGATCAAGACCACGGTGAAACCCCATCTCTACTAAAAATACAAAAAATTAGCCGGGCGCGGTAGTGGGCGCCTGTAGTCCCAGCTACTCAGGAGGCTGAGGCAGGAGAATGGCGTGAACCTGGGAGGCGAAGCTTGCAGTGAGCCGAGATCGCGCCACTGCACTCCAGCCTGGAGGACACAGCGAGACTCTGTCTCAAAAAAAAAAAAAAAAAAAAAAAAGCTTAGATAGGAGAATCACTTAAACCCGGGAGGTGGAGGTTGCAGTGAGCCAAGATCATGCCACTGTATTCCAGCATGGGCAACAGAGGGAGATTGTCTCAAAAAAAAAAAAAAAAAAGTTATTTCTCAGTTGCATTATAATCATATGGGACCACTGTCGTATATGTAGTCTGTTGCTGACCAAAACATTGGTATGTGGCACATGACTGAATGTCTAAATGGAATGATACATATAATTGAGTTTCTTTTGTTATTTAATGCATTTTTCTGAACAGGCACTCTTATCAGAGCACAGATTTATAAAGTAAAAAGCAAAAGCTCTGTCAACCACACCTAAACAAAACTAATTACTGTCTTGTGTGTATAATTTTTAATACCCACAATGTTTACACTTTAGAAGTTTTATCCCCACAAGAACTGGGATCTTCCTATGTCTATTTTTCAATAATTTGCTTTTTTCTCCATAACGATACAGTATAATATAAGAATCCATTGTATAAGGGAACTATAATTTATCCATTTCCATATTGATGGATAATGTATGTTGTTTCCAGAGTTTTTTATTTTTGCTGTCATAAGCCATGCTGTAATGAACATTATTAATATACACAACTAAACACCTATGTTAGTGCTTAATAGATTTCAAAAGGTGAGAAATAAGCACACATTTTCCATTTTGATAGCTGCAGCCAAATTGCCCTCCTGAAGGATTAAATTATGTTAATACCAGTAATGTCTGAGAAAACCCACTTGCCCATACTCTTGTGTAAATATTTGTTGCTTTCTTAATGTAATTGGTTTCCAATTCTGAAAACAACAAGTGAATGATTAGAAACTGAAGACTTGGCCGGGCGCGGTGGCTCAAGCCTGTAATCCCAGCGCTTTGGGAGGCCGAGACGGGCGGATCACGAGGTCAGGGGATCAAGACCATCCTGGCTAACCCGGTGAAACCCCGTCTCTAGTAAAAAATACAAAAAAATAGCCGGGCGAGGTGGCGAGCGTCTGTAGTCCCAGCTACTCGGGAGGCTGAGGCAGGAGAATGGCGTAAACCCGGGAGGCGGAGCTTGCAGTGAGCTGAGATCCGGCCACTGCACTCCAGCCTGGGCGACAGAGCGAGACTCCGTCTCAAAAAAAAAAAAAAAGAAAAGAAACTGAAGACTTCATTTAAAATATGTGAAATGGGCCAGGCACGATGGCTCATGCCTGTAATCCCAGCACTTTGGGAGGCCGAGGCAGGTAGATCACTTGAGGTCAGGAGTTCAAGACCAGCCTGGCCAACATGACAAAACCCTGACTCTACTAAAAAAAAAAAAAAAAAATTGGCCAGATGTGCTGGTACACACCTGTAGTCCCAGCTACTTCGAAGGCTGAGGCGGGAGAATCACTTGAACCTGGGAAGTGGAGGTTGCAGTAAGCTGAGGTCATGCCACTGCACTCCAACCTGGGCAACAGAGTGAAAAACAATTTAAAAAAAAAAAAAAAAGGCCTGGCGTAGTGGCTCACGCCTCTAATCCCAGTACTTTGGGAGGCAGAGATGGGCGGATCATGAGGTCAAGAGTTCAAAACCAGCCTGGTCAATGTGGTGAAACCCCATCTCTACTAAAAATACAAAAATTAGCCAGGCATGGTGGCGTGCACCTATAGTCCCAACTACTCGGGAGGCTGAGACAGAAGAATCGCTTGAACCTGGCAGGCAGAGGTTGCAGTGAGCCGAGATTTTGCCATTGCACTCTAGCCTGGGCAACAGAGCAAGACTCTGTCTCAAATAAATAAATAAATAAATAAGAATAAAAATAAATTTTAAAAAAATAAAATACATGAAATGAAGTTGTTCTTTTTTTGGCTGGACGTGGTGGCTCATGCCTGTAATCCCAGCACTTTCAGAGGCCGAGGCAGGTGAATCACTTAAGGTCAGGAGTTTAAGACCAGCCTGACCAACATGGTGAAACCCCATCTCTACTAAAAATAAAAAAATCAGTTGGGCGTGGTGGTGCACACCTGTAGTCCCAGCTGCAAGAGGCTGAGGCACAAGAATTGCTTGAACCTAGGAGGCAGAGGTTGCAGTGAGCCGAGATCACACCATTACACTCCAACTTGGTCAACAGGACAAGACTTCATTTCAAAACAACAAAAGAAATTGTTCTTTTTTCTATAGTATTAGAAAGATATGTTTAATATAGTTACGTTTTCTAATATTTCTAGGTATGGTAGGATCAAAGCCTTTCTCAACAGTTAAGTACAAAAGTGAGGTAAGTTTGGATTGTTTTTCTAATTATAAATTACTTTTAATGCTTAAGACATGAACTAGAAGTAATTGTCTTCTCTAATCTTAATAACAGAAATATTTTTTAAATATATTGAACAGATATTGTTTTAATCTTGAAATTTTATTGGATCAGTAATTTGGTGCGTCTAATACATTATTTTTCTTCCCTTTTTAATGCAAAAAAATGGAATCTGCTTTTTATCTATGTTAGAATTTTAACATTGTCATACTTTTTCTAATCTAAGTAATGTTTGAATACTTATCATTGTTTCTTATACCATGTAAAATTTATAGGATGATTGATAGATACGTTGGCTGTGTGTCATGCATAGCATAAAGAAATTACAACTACAAAGAGATACTGTCAACCTAACCAAAAGAATCTATTATTTTGAATTTTGTATAAAAGCCAGTCAAAGAGATAACTTTTTTTTTCTTCTCTTAAAAATTGGGGGGCCAGATACAGTGGCTCATGCCTGTAATCCCAGCACCTTTCGAGGCCAAGGCAGGAGGATGTATTGAGTCCAGGAGTTTGAGACCAGCCTGGTAAACAGAGCAAGACCCCCATCTCTATAAAACATTAAAAAATTAGCCAGACATGGTGTGCCTGTTGGTCCCAGCTACTTGGGAGGCTGAGCCAGAAGGGTCCCTTGAGCCCAGGAGTTCAAGGGTGCAATGAGCTATGTATGATCAAATCACTGCAATATAGCGAGACCCCATCTCTACCAAATAAATAGATAAATTGTGAATATATAAGAATAGGATTTTAAAATCAGTTCTTTCCTTCTAGTTTTAAAATGAAACCCAGTAATTAGTTTTAAATAGTAATCTCTTTTGATGTTGAGCTTCAGTGTGAAGCTAACCTATATGTTACAGGAAAGAATCAGATGTAATTATATGTTAAATTCCAATTATTGACTATGATAAAAATTTTTGATTTTACTTTTCATTATTAGACTTTTGGCTTGGCAGTGTCCCTTTTAGTATCTTAAAGTAAATTTAAGTTAATATACCATTGCAAAGAATTTAGATATGCTTAATTCAATCTGCTTATCTAAATAAGGTGACTGTTCTACAATCTTTAGGAAGAGGAAGTAGTCCCACCTCGTCCTCCACTTCCTCGGTCCTATGACTTTACAGAGCAGCCTCCCATAATCCCCCCTCTGCCCAGTGATAGCAGCTCCTTGCTCTGTTATAGCAGGGGCCCAGTTCATCTGCCTGAAGAAAAGAAGATGTATCAAGTTCAAGGATATCCAAGAAATGGATCTCACTGTGTAAGTGGCTGGAATAGCCACAGAATAATCAATCATACCTGTCCTCTCATTTTTGAAAATTAATGTATTTTACATTCAAACTTTTTTTTATTATAACCTTTATAACCTCATTTTTAGCCCGCAGTTTATTATTTATATATAACTTCATCATTTGTGTCTTTCCTGTTTTGGTTTTGCTATTCTCGTTTTTAATATTTTTATAATTTTAATATTTTATAATTTCATAGCATTTTTCATATTTTCATAAAGTGGTATCTTTGGCCATGATGAAGCAGCCATATTTTAGATATACCATTTCAGGGTATTGGAGGCAAAATTATACCTTCAGATCAGAAAGAAGGGATAAGGAAAAGACCGTTACTCGGAATGGTAAAGGAGCTGGGATGTGGGCGTTTTGGTCTAGGAAAACTACTCAAAGATGTGGATGTTGCTAAGGAGAGATGTGACCCCTAAAAATGGGAAATACATTTAGGGTTAAGCAAATAATGTAGGATATAATAAGCAAAGAGAATAAGGAAATAAGAATTGAGCTAATTTGAGAACAACAACATGTCTGTGACAGGAATTTTAGTGCTGGGATGAGCCTTATACCACCTTGTGAATGAAAATTTATTGAATTAATATAGTTATTTTTAGCCCTCATTTATTCCATGGTAAAAATGTGACTTGTCCCTAAGAGAAACAGAAATACTTTTTTTTTTTTTTTTTTTTTTTTTTTTGAGACAGGGTCTTACTCTTGCCCAGGCTGGAGTGCAGTGGAGCAATCTTGGCTCACTGCAAGCTCCACCTCCCGGGTTCAAGCGATTCTCCTGCCTCAGCCTTCGGAATGGCTGGGATTATAGGCACACACCACCATGACCAGCTAATTTTGTATTTTTGGTAGAGACAGGGTTTCACCATGTTGACTGGGCTGGTCTCAAACTCCTGGCCTCAGGTGATACCCCCACCTTGGCCTCCCAAAGTGCTGGGATTACAGGTGTGAGCCACTGCGCCCAGCCAGAAATATTCTTAATATTAAAACAAAGTTTTGCCACTTTAAAATTTCTCAAATTTCTTCTTTTTCCATGTAGTTGTGATGTAGGTATTATTTGTGTTATATCCCAGATGGCTCACTAGGGCTACTAATTTTTAGAGTTTGATTTGTGTCTTTAGCAGTAAACATTTTAAAAGAACTGTTAGCAGTTTTTTGGAGTAATTACATGTCTTCCTTTCAAGGGTCCAGATTATAGACTCTACAAGAGTGAACCAGAGTTAACAACAGTGGCAGAAGTTGATGAATCTAATGGAGAAGAAAAATCAGAACCTGTTTCAGAGATAGAAACTTCAGTTGTTAAAGGTCAGCATTTGTAATATGTTTTACCTCTTGTTTTTTGTTTTTGAAGACAATTTGCTGCTAAAATAGCAGTAAATTCCATTTACATGTTGACTCATATGAGTCCAAGCCTTTATCTGAAACCTTTGGACTCTGATGAGTTTCTAAATTAAGAAATTTTCAGATATTGAAAGATAAAATGGCCCATAAATGATATATGTCATCTCAGCTAGGTATGAGGCAGCACCCTTTTTTTAAACTTTAAATTTAAATTTCTACAATATTCATTCCAAGTGGCATAAATAAATGCTAAAAATAAAAGCGTTAGCTGGTCGTGGTGGCAGGTACCTGTAATCCCAGCTACCCAGGAGGCTGAGGCAGGAGAATCACTGGAACCCAGGAGGTGGAGGCTACAGTGAGCCGAGATCACACCACTGCACTCCAGCCTGGACAACAGAGCGAGACTTCGTCTCAAATAAATAAAAATAAAAGACATCACATCAGATTAGGTTTTACTGAGAAATGAGTTTATGTCAAACTTTAAAGTTTTCCATTTCTTGGGAGAGTTTTGTTGTTGTTGTTGTTGTTTTCTGTTTCTGGTGATGTTGATGTTGTTTTCTGTTTCTGGTTGTTGTGGTGGTGGTGGTTCTTGTTATTTTTGTTGTTGTTTGTGATTGGGTCTCCTCGCTCTGTCACCTGAGCTGCTGTACTGGAGCAAACATGGCTCACTGTAACCTCGACCTCCCAGACTCAGTGATCCTCCCACTTCAGCCTTCCAAGTAGCTGGGACCACAGGCCCACACCACCATACCCAACTAATTTTTTAAGTATTTGTAGAGACAAGGTGTTGCTGTGTTGCCCAAGCTGGTCTTGAACTCAGAGGAACTCAAGCAGTCCTTCCACTTCAGGATTACAAGCATGTGCCACCACACCTGGACAGGGTCTTTTCTGTGTGTGTGTTTAAAATTATGCGTAAGGCATTGATGGCTGAAACAAATTTTTACACAATTTCTACAAAGTAAATTCTGAAATAATATTTCTGTAAAGTATACTCTGATTTTTTTCTTAATGCTGGTCATTTCTCTAGAAGGCAATTGCATAAAGAAAAGAGTAGAGAGAGAACTGTCCTAGATTAAAAATATAGATAGGCTGGGTGTGGTGGCTCACGCCTGCAGTCCCAGCACTTTGGGAGGCCGAGGCAGGCAGGTCACCTGAGGTCAGGAGGTCAACAACAACAACCAGAAACAGAAAAAAAAAAAAAAAAGAAACTCTCCCAGGAAATGGAAACTCTGCCAGTCTGGCCAACATGGTGAAACCCCATCTCTACTAAAAGTACAAAAGTTTGGCTGGGCATGGTGGCTTGTGCCTATAATCCCAGCACTTTGGGAGGCCAAGGCAGGCGGATCATGAGGTCAGGAGTTCAAGACCAGGCTGACCAACATGATGAAACCCCATCTCTACTAAAAATAGAAAATTAGCTGGGCATGGTTACTTGCGCTTGTAATCCCAGCTACTCAGGAGGCTGAGGCAGGAGAATCACTTGAACCAGGGAGGCGGAGGTTGCAGTGAGCAGAGATCATGCTACTGCACTCCAGCCTGGGCGACAAAGTAAGACTTCATCTCAAAAAAAAAAAAAGAAAGAAAAGTAACCCTGTCTCTACTAAAAATACAAAAAATTAGCCGCACATGGGTAACACACACCTGTAGTCCCAGCTACTCAGGAGGCTGAGGCAGGAGAATCACTTGAACCCAGGAGGCGGAGGTTGCAGTGAGCCAAGATTGTGCCATTGCACTCCATCCTGGGTGACAGAGTGAGACTCCATCACACACACACAAAAATAATGGATAGATACATCGCAGTGTTTGAAACTTGATTGGACCATGGTTTAAAAGAAGAGTATCTAAAGTAGGACAATTATGGAAATTTAAACATGTTCTAGATATTAGCTAGTAGTGTGATCGTGATGTTGTGGTTATGTAGTAGAATGTAGTATGTGAATTCTGAAACACTTAGTACAAAAGCATCTGCCACTTTTAAAGGATTCACCAAAAAGAGTGTGTATGTATTTATGCAGAGATAATGCAAGTGTGACAAAATGTAAAACTTCTTAGAAAAATAAATGCTTATCATAACCCACTGGACTGATTTTTGTAGTCTGCTACAAACTTTACTAAGTAAAGTTTGAAAAACACCTAAGTGAGGCCGGGCACGGTGGCTCAAGCCTGTAATCCCAGCACTTTGGGAGGCCGAGATGGGAGGATCACAAGGTCAGGAGATCGAGACCATCCTGGCTAACACGGTGAAACCCTGTCTCGCCTAAAAAATACAAAATCTAGCCGGGCAAGGTGGCGGGCGCCTGTAGTCCCAGCTACTCCAGAGGCTGAGGCAGTAGAATGGCATAAACCCAGGAGGTGGAGCTTGCAGTGAGCTGAGATCTGGCCTGGGTGACAGAGCGAGACTCCATCTCAAAAAAAAAAAAAGAAAGAAAGAAAAACACTTAAATGAAGCCAGGCACAGTGGCTCACGCCCATAATCCCAGCATTTTGGGAGGCCGAGGCGGGCGGATCACAAGGTCAGGAGTTCAAGACCAGCATGGCCAACATGATGAAACCCCATCTTTACTAAAAATACAAAAATTAGCCAGGTGTGGTGGCAGGCACTTGTAATCCCAGCTACTCAGGAGGCTGGGGCAGGAGAACCGCTTGAACCAGGAGGCGGAGGTTGCAGTGAGTCAAGATCATGCCACTGCACTCCAGCCTGGACAATGACTCCGTCTCAAAAAAAAAAGAGAACACCGAAGTGGTAGTAATGTTCACATAGCTTTTTTCGTAGTTGGAATATTTTTCTAGGTTATCTAATGCCATTTTTTAATTTAAAAATACTGGCATCTTGAAAATTTATACACCTTTTCTTTGTCATCCTAATCCTGTCTCCTTATTCAAAGTCTTTTTTTTTTTCTTTTCCTTTTTTTTTTTTTTTTTGAGACAGGATCTCACTGTCAGCCCAGGCTGGAGTACAGTGGTGCGATCATGGCTCACTGTAGCCTCCTTCATCCTCATGCTGCCAAGTAGCTGAGACTACACACGTGTGCCACCACACCTGGCTAATTTTTGTATTTATTGTAGAGACAGGGTTTCACCATGTTGCCCCGGCTTGTCTCAAACTCCTAGGCTCAAGCAATCTGCCTTCCTCAGCCTCCCAGAGTGTTGGGATTATAGGCACGAGCCACCACACCTGGCCACAACAAGGACTTTAAATGGGCTGGGAGCAATGGCTCATACCTGTAATCTCAGCACTTTGGGAGGCCAAAGCAGATGGATTGCTTGATCCCAGGAGTTCAAGACCAGCCTGGTAAACATAACCAGACCTCATCTCTGTTTTATAAAGTAAAAATGTATCTGGCTTTTTTTTAAGCATACAACTATTTGACAACAATAGCATATAAATGAGGAGGAAGTTTATTAATATTAATATGCTTTAACATCTTTGTTTTGTTCTGAATCATGGTAATGATCTTGATTAACTTTAGACTTTCTTAAGTTTAGAAACCCTTATGCTAGGGTATAGGATAAAAGAAATTGTCGAGGCTGCAGAGAGCTGTGATCGTACCACTTACACTTCAGCCTGAACAACACAGCAAGACTCTCAAAGGAGAGAAAGATAATCCAAAAAAGAAAGGAAACTGGAGAAGATGCAAAGCAAAAAAATACATTGTTACAAATAAATCTAAATACATTGGCAATTACAACAAATATAATTGGACTGAATGCTTCACTTAAAAAGATTGGCCGAGGCCGGGCGCGGTGGCTTCCACCTGTAATCCCAACACTTTGGGAGGCCAAGACAGGCAGATCACCTGAGGTCAGGAGTTCCAGACCAGCCTGACCAACATGGTGAAACCCTGTCTCTACTAAAAATACAAAATTAGCCAGGCATGGTGGCGCTTGCCCGTAATCCCAGTTACTCAGGAGGCTGAGGCAGGAGAATCGCTTGAACGCAGGAAGAAGAAATTACAGTGAGCCGAGATCGTGCCATTGCACTCCAACCTGGGCAACAAGAACGAAACTCCATCTCAAAAAATAAAAAAATAAAAAAGACTGGCTGAGCCTAGCGGCAGGTGCTTGTAATCCCAGCACTTTGGGAAGCCGAGGCAAGAGGATTGCTTGAGCCCAGGAGTTCGAGACCAGCCTGGGCAACGTGGCAAGATCCTGTCTCTACAAAAAAATAAATTAACCAGGCGTGGTAGTGCATGCCAGTAGTCCCTCCTACTCAGGAGGCTGAGGTGGGAGGATCGCTTGAGCCCAGTAGGCAGAAGTTGCAGTGAGTCAAAGTCGTGCCATTTGCACTCCAGCCTAGGCAACAGAGCAAGACTCCATCTCAAAAAAAAAAGAAAAATACAGAAGAGAAAGTGAAAGTGATCACCTATAGTTAGCTATTGTTAACATTGTTAGTGGATGCTTTGAGGCAATATTGTATGATTTTTAAAAGCCAAGCAGAAATTAAGGACATTTAGGTTGAACTAACATGTTAGGATGATGATAGAGATGTATAAGGATGACAAAGAAGGCTTTTGTGTGTGTGTGTGTGTGTGTGTAATAGAGATGGGTCTGTGTGAGCAGGCTGGTCTCAAACTCCTGGCCTGAAGTGATCCTCCCATCTCAGCCTCCCAAAGCGCTAGGATTATAGGCAGTGAGCCACGGCACCTGACCAAAAGAGGGCATTTTATAGTTAATGTTCTTAAAAATATCATCAGTTAATCTGTACTATTTTTTCTTATCTTTTTTCTTTTTTTTTTTGTTTTAAGGAGACAAGTTCTCACTTGCTTTGTTGCCCAGGCTGGAGTGCAATGATGCAGTCTCAGCTCACTGCAGCCTCTGCAGTGATCTTCTCACCTCAGCCTCCTGAGTAGCTGGGACTATAGGTGTGCACCTCCACACCCACCTAATTTGTTTTTTTTCTTTTCAATTTTTGTGGAGGGAGGGTCTCACTATATTACCCAGGCTGATATGAAAATCCTGAGCGCAAGTGATCCTCCCGCCTCAGCCTCCCAAAATGCTAGGATTACAGCCATGAACAGAATTTTATTTTTAAATGTAACCCTAAATTTATCTGGTGGTATCATTGACTGACTTTGACTCTTTTTATTATTTATTTATTTATTTATTTATTTATGAGGCAGAGTCCTCTCTGTCACCCAGGCTGGAGTGCAAGGGCACGATCTCAGCTCACTGCAACCTGCACCCCCTGGGTTCGAGCAATTCTCCTGCCTCAGCCTCCTGAGTTGCTGGGATTACAGGCACCTGGCACTATGCCTGGCTAATTTTTGTATTTTTTATAGTGGAGACAGCATTTCACCATGTTGGCTAAGCTGGTCTCGAACTCCTGGCTTCCGGTGATCTGCCTGCCTCAGCCTCCCAAAGTGCTGGGATTACAGGCGTGAGTCACCACACCCAGCCTGACTCTTTTTAAATAAATTTGCTTTCTGATTTGAAAAAGTGTGAGAAATTAAGTAAGTTAAAAGAAAGCAATGCCGGAAAAAAGATGTTTTGTAGAACTTACTGCTGTTTTAATTTTTAGGTTCCCACTTTCCTGTTGGAGTAGTCCCTCCAAGAACAAAATCACCAACACCCGAATCTTCGACAATAGCTTCATATGTAACCTTGAGGAAAACGAAGAAGATGATGGATCTAAGAACGGTATTTAACTGGAAATTAATATCTAGAAAGATTCTCAGACCTATTTATTGCTTTTTTACATGTTTTCATTTTCAGTGTCTTATCAAAATTATTTTTGCATACTCGAAGAAAAACTTAGTAATCTTAGTTATTCTTAAAATTTCGTTTATATTAGCACGTCAGAGGACAGACCTAGTCAATACCTAATTTAAGTTTCTTTCGATCAGCCTAGACGTGGAGTCATAGTCGTAGTCCACGATTTGTGGAATCTATTCTCTAATCACTGTGCTACACTCCTCGATGCCTGTAAGAATTTTCTCGATGAGAGGTATAGATGTGTCCTGTGGCCACCCAAAAGTTAACGGATTTTCTAGCTATCATGAGGTTGCAGGGCCTTTTAGCTATGGTATTAATAGCTTTAGAGTTTGCCAATCCTCTGGTTACTCTGAGAAATGTGAGTTGGGACTGGAAAATAAATCTTATATTTTACATTTTCATCTGAGATTCATTTAATTCGAACTCTAAACCAGTCTTGTTTGTTCTTTGGAAAATGCTGAGAATACTTAACTCCTTTTCTTCAAGTATTCTCTAGAAATTCGGGCTGCAAAAATACTTCCACTTTTTATCTTTGTAAATACTCTACCTATTTGGTATGAGATAATTTGAAGCTATAAGACAAGACTGAAAGGTACTACATATAAGATATATGGCTAGTCTTTTTTTTTTTTTTTTTTTTTTTTTTAATGGATAGGGTTTCACTCTGTTTCCTGGGCTGAAGTGCAGTGGCATGATCATAGCTCACTGCAGCCTCCAACTCCTGGACTCAAGGGATCCTCTCACCCCAGCCTCCTGGCTAGCTGGGACAATAAGTATGTACCACCATACTTGGCTCATCTTTTTTTCTTTTTTATTAGTAGTGACGGGGTCTCACTCTTGCCCAGGCTAGCTATTCTTCAAAGATATTAAAGCACAGCTACAAAGTATATGCCAAAAAACTCGGCTGCATTTATATATAAGAAATGTAATGTTTTCAGTTAGTACGAAATTATAAAGATCCATAGAAATAATTATCATGGAATAAAGATAATGTATCAGCATTAACATTAATGGTCATGATTCTGAAATACTATTGTTTGTTCAGAGAGTTAGGCATTTTTTACAGATTGGAAGATTTCATTGGAAATGGTAAAGCTAAAATAACAAGTCTACAGAAAAAGGACTACAAAAAGTGCATTTTAAAATCAAGCAGAGGCCAGGTGCTGTAGCTCACACCTGTAATCCCAGCACTTTGAGAGGCCGAGGCAGGCAGGCAGATCATTTGAAGTCAGGAGTTCAAGACCAGCCTGGCCGACATGGTAAAACCCTGTCTCTACTAAAAATCCAAAAATTAGGTAAGCGTGGTGGCAGGCGCCTGTAGTCTCAGCTACGCAGGAGGCTGAGGCATAAGAATCAGTTGAACCCAGGAGGCAGAGGTCGCAGTGAGTTGAGATTGCACCACTGCACTCCAGCCTGGGCAAGAGAGTGTGAAACTCTGTCTCAAAAAAAACAAAGACACAAATATAAAATCAAGCAGAAAGATACTAACAGGTTTAGGCCAGTCATAGTAGCTTATACCTATAATTCCAGCACTTTGGGAGGCCAGGTCTGGAGGATTCCTTGAGCCCAGGAATTCAAAACTAGCCTGAGCAACATAAGGAGACCCCATCTCTACAAAACTTACCCAAAAAAATTAGCCAGGCATAGTGGCCAGTACCTATGGTCTCACCTACTCAAGAGATTTGAGCCCGGGAGGGTGAGGTGAGCCATGATCGCCCCACTGCACCCCAACCTGGGCAACAGAGCGACAACCTGTCTCAAAAAATGAATAAATAAAATTAAAATCACAAGGGAAAATATATTTTACCATTTATTAAGTGGAAATAGTTCATCATAAAGATCTTCGTCCTCATCATCTTCACATTGACTAGATGGAAGAAGAGGGAGTTGTTTCTTTTTGGGTTTTCTTTGTTTTTTTGGAGACGGAGTGTCTCCCTGTTACCCAGGCTGGAGTGCAGTGGCGCGATCTCGGCTTACTGCAACCTCTGCCTCCCGGGTTCAAATGATTCTCTTGCCTCAGCCTCCCGAATAGTTGGAACTACAGGCGCCTGCCGCCATGCCCGGCTAATTTCTATATTTTTAGTGGACAAAGGGTTTCACCATGTTGGCCAGGCTGGTCTCTAACTCCTGACCTCGTGATGATCCGCCCGCCTCAGCCTCTGAAAGTGCTGGGATTACAGGTGTGAGCCACCGTGCCCAGCAATGGAGTTGTTCTTAACTGTCTCAGGAGTGGCAGAGGCAAAAGAGGTAGAAGTAGAAGGAGAGGCAGGCACACTCGGTATAACCTTTATTGAAAACAATCCTCATATATATGGACTTCTGCAGCTCAATCCTGTGTTGTTCAAGGAACAACTGTATGTATATGTGTGTATATATATGTGTGTGTGTGTATATATAGGTATGTGTGTATGTATATGTGTACTTCATTAAGCATTTTCAAATATGACTGATTTATAGAAAATAAGTGTTTTCATAGTTTTATTACTGATAAGAAAGAAAATATCTAGGGGTGTTTGCTCTATTTGTCTTTTCACGGTAAATGTATAACTTAAAACATTACATTTTCATCAAAATAAAAGAAATCTCTAATATTTAGACACGTGCCCCTGCTTTTCTCCTCGTTTGAGTTTTATGCAGCTTTCCGTTTCAGGGTCATGGGACTGGCTTACTCCAGAGCTACCATATTCTTTATATGTGTGTGTGTGTGTGTGTGTGTGTGTATTTGTTTTGTTTTGTTTTGTTTTTTGAGACAGACTCTCACTCATTGCCCAGGCTGGCACAATCTCAGTTCACTGCAACCTCTGCCTCCCAGGTTCAAGCGATTCTCCCACCTCAGCCTCCCAAGTAGCTGGGACTACTGGCATGAGCCACCATGCCTGGCTAATTTTTTTTGTACTTTTGTAGAGACGGGTTTTCGCCATGTTGGCCAGGCTGGTTTTGAACTCCTGACCTCAAGTGATCCATCTGCCTCAGCCTCCCAAAGTGCTGGGATTATAGGCATGAGCCACTGCACCCAGCCTGCCCTGCCCTTTTATGGTAGGCATGGTGGTGTTTTTTGTTTTACCCAGATTTTCTGGAACTGAATTATGGAGGTTGGTTTGTTTGTTTGAGATGGGGTCTGGTTCTGTCGTCCATTCTGGAGTGCAATAGCATGATCTCAGCTCACTGCAACCTCCACCTCCTGGGCTCAAACCATCCTTCTACCTCAGCCTCCCAAGTAGCTAGGACTATAGGCGTATACCACCACACCTGCCTGGCTAATTTTTGTATTTTTGGAAGAGATGGATTTTCACCATGTTGCCCAGGCTGGTCTCAAACTCCTGGGCTAAAGCAGTCCACCCACCTCAGGCTCCCAAAGTGCTGGGATTACAGGTGTGAGCCACTGCTCCTGGCCCATATCCTTTTTTTTTTTTAAAGACAAAAAAAAAAACTTTTTGTTCCTCTTTTCTCTCTCCTCCCTTATATATCTTCTCACTTTTTCTCTCTGTCATTGACCATACCTCACCAATTACCAGTTAAGGATCAAGTAGCAATTTCATGTGCCTTTCTGGTGATATCTAAATGACACTCAGAACCTCTTTTGTGATTTTGAAAACAAAATAAATAAATGCACTTTACAAAATTTTTTATTCCATCATACTTTTCAAAAGTTTTCATCTATGTATTGATATGTTCATTTTTACATTGAAGGAAAGACCAAGAAGTGCGGTGGAACAGCTCTGTTTGGCTGAAAGTACTCGACCTAGGATGACGGTGGAAGAGCAAATGGAAAGAATAAGAAGACATCAACAAGCGTGCCTGAGGGAAAAGAAAAAAGGATTAAATGTTATTGGTGCTTCAGACCAGTCACCCTTACAAAGCCCTTCAAATTTAAAGGATAATCCATTTAGGACTACTCAGGTATATGAATTGCATTTGATTATTCTTTTGTGTAAATCTAATATCACTGAATTTTGGAATCAGAGTTACATGATTGATAGGTCTTAAACGGTCTGCAGTATGGATAGTTATTTTATATTATTTAATTCTTGTAATAATAAGCTAAAACAGCTAAGTAAAATGTAAATAACCCTGAGTTCAAGATACCAGAGCTAAACTACATGTTGGATGCCCGTGGACCAGTTGTGGACTTAATGTCTTCAACTGTACGGTGATGATACAGCTGCCCAGACACTAAGAAAATAAAAGGGTTTTCAACAAATGTAAAATGCTATGCAGGTTACCAAGATAGTCCCCAATTCCCCTCTCAATAAAATGTGTATTGCTCTGTGTCCTAATTTAACATGACCTAAATTGTAGCAGGAAAGAGCTTCTAAATAAAGTTCCAAGTGTGCTGTCCATCACCTCTCAACTTCAGGCTTAAAAAGTGATGCCATTTTGTTTCTTTTTTTTGTTTTTTTGGTTTTTTTTTTTTGTTTTTTTTTGTTTTTTTTTTTGTTTTTTTTTTTGCCGCTCTTTATAAATTCAGAGATAGCAGCCTAGTCAACCTGTTCAGTAGCTTCTGTCTGGTCTGTCCCTATTTGTAGACACTTGTCACCTAGCAATAGTATCTTAAAAGTTTTTCTATAATGGCATAAACTGAATGCATCAGCTGAACATGCTTTCCTGTCCTAATGGACATCCCCTCTTTCCATCTAATCAAGAGCAGGCATTGCTAAAGGAGACTAAACAAAGCAACAGTTTGAATTGTGGCACATTCTGCAAATTACAAAATAAATGCTTTTTTTAAAAGAGATGAGAAAAATGTGTGGAATACTGCTATATATATAAATTTTCTTTGTTAGTTTTCATAAGAAAACTTCATGAGTGAAGATCCAGCTTTGTTCTATTTTCAGAATTAACAGGCACTATTTATAAAATATACATGCATGCACAGTATGAATATAAAAATGCTATACGTCTTTTGAGCAGACTCGAAGGAAGGATGATAACGTTAAGGAACTGGACATTGTCATTAGAGAAAATGATGTAAAGCCAGACCGTGAAACTCCCACAGCAGAAATTGTTCAACTCAAAGAAACTGAACCCCAAAATGTGGACTTCAGCAAAGAGGTAGCGAGATTATTTTAAGAAAGGTATTCCAGGGCCGGGCGCGGTGGCTCAAGCCTGTAATCCCAGCACTTTGGGAGGCCGAGACGGGCGGATCACGAGGTCAGGAGATCAAGACCATCCTGGCGAACACGGTGAAACCCCGTCTCTACTAAAAATACAAAAAATTAGCCGGGCGAGGTGGCGGGTGCCTGTAGTCCCAGCTACTCGGGAGGCTGAGGCAGGAGAATGGCGTAAACCCGGGAGGCGGAGCTTGCAGTGAGCTGAGATCCGGCCACTGCACTCCAGCCTGGGAGACAGCGAGACTCCGTCTCAAAAAAAAAAAAAAAAAGAAAGAAAGGTATTCCAAAGGAGTAGATTAGTGAAGATTAAATCAAGTGGTAAGGTTGAAAATAAAGTATATTTCTTTCAGTCACAGAGGCCATAGAGCTAAATGAAAAAATAAGCTTTCTTTAGTTTGATTGATGTATTCAGCCTCATCAAAGCATGCATTAATTGGCCAAACACAGTGGCTCCTGTGTATAATCCCAGCACTTTGAGAAGCTGAGGCAGGCGGATCACTTGAGCTCAGGAGTTTGAGACCAGCTTGGGCAACATGGTGAAACCCTGTCTCTACTAAGAATACAAAAATTAGCCAGGTGTGGTGGCATGCATCTGTAATCCCAGCTGCTACTGGGGAAACTGAGGTGGGAGGATCACCTGAGCTCAAGTTGCAGTGAGTAGAAATGGGCCACAGAGTGAGATCCTGTTTCCAAAAAAAAAAAAAAAAAACTGCGGCCTGGCACAGTGGCTCACGCCTGTAATCCCAGCACTTTGGAGACCGAGATGAGTGGATCACTTGAGGCCCAGAGTTCGAAATCAGCCTGGCCAAAATAGTGAAACCCTGTCTCTACTAAAAAATACAAAAGTTAGCCAGGCATGGTGGCACATGCCTGTAATCCCTACTTGGGAGGCTGAAGCAGGAGAATTGCTTGAAGCTGGGAGTCGGAGGTTGCAGTGAGCCGAGATCGCGCCACTGCCCTGTAGCCTGGAGGACAGAATGAGATTCCGTCTCCAAAAAAAAGAAAGAAAAAAGAAAAATTTTTTTTTAAAACTGCATTAACTGAAAATTTAAAATATAATCAGTCAGGGCTAGATTAAATTATCATTAATCCCCGTTAAAGAATCTTATATCCCAACAGCTAGGTCTGTTGCACTATGCATCATCTCTTTTTTTTGTGACAAAATCTCACCCTGTCGCCCAGACTGGAGTGCAGCAGCGTGATCTTGGCTCACTGCAACCTCCGCCTCCCAGCTTCAAGCGATTCTCCTGCCTTAGCCTCCCAAGTAGTTAGGATTACAGGCATGTGCCACCACGCCCAGCTAATTTTTTGTATCTTTAGTAGAGACAGGGTTTCACCATGTTGACCAGGCTGGTCTCGAACTCCTGACCTCGTGTTCTGCCCATCTCGGCCTCCCAAAGTGCTCGGATTACAGGTGTGAGCCACTGTGCCCGGCCTGCATCATCTCTTTAGACAAATAACTTTTTGCATCCTAGTAGTAAAGAATGTTAATATTCTTAATATACTTGAACCTAAATTTATTATCACTAAATATTTGATAGAGTATGATTGTTTAATAAACTGTATTTTGGAATTATTTTAGATTTGCTAATCTAATGTGATAAGAATTCTTTGAAAAGAAAATTTTTCTTTTTTATTCTATAGTTAAAAAAAACTGAAAACATTTCATATGAAATGCTTTTTGAACCTGAGCCAAATGGAGTAAATTCTGTGGAAATGATGGATAAAGAAAGAAACAAAGAAAAAATGCCTGAGGATGTTACATTCAGGTAATATTTAAGAAGAGCAAAGGAATCATTCACAAAATTGTATAACTGCTTAAAAATGGTGAACTTTAGAGGCAAAAGTACTGGATTTCAGCCCCAGCTTAGCTAGCTAAGAGCTATAGAAACTTGAGCAAGTTATATAACCTCTTAAACTACGCATTCCTCACTTGTAAAAATGGCAATAGGGCTGGCTGCACTGGTGCACATCTATAATTCCAGCACTTTGAAAGGCCAAGGCAGGAGAATCACCTGAGCCCAAGAATTCAAGACCAGCCTGGGCAATGTAATTAGACCTCATCTCTGAAAAAAAATTAGCCAGGCATGGTGGCATATGCCTGTAGTCCTGGCTACTCGGAGGCTGAGGTGAGAGGATCACTTCAGCCTAGGAGCTTCAGGCTGCAGTGACCCGTGATTGTGCCAGTACACTCCAGCCTGGGCAACAGAGTGAGACTCTATCTCCAAAAAAAAAAAAAAAAAAAAGGCATAATAGCAGTATCTGACAGGTATATTGTAAAGATTAATATGAAAACACATTGTGGCAGGGAGCAGTGGCTTATGCCTGTCATCCCAGCACTTTGGGAGGCCAACGGGGGCCAATCACTCGAAGTCAGGAGTTTGAGACTAGCCTGGCCAACATGGTAAAACCCTGTCTCTACTAAAAATACAAAAATTAGCCAGACATAGTGGTGCATGCCTGTGGTCCCAGCTACTTGGGAGGCTGAGGCAGGAGAAATGCTTGAACCCAGGAGGCAGAGGTTGCAGTGAGCTGAGATCACACCACTGCATTCCAGCCTGGGTGACAGAGTGAAACTCCATCTCAAAAGAAAAGGAAAAAGAAAATACATGTATAGCACTTAACACTGTGCTTAGCACCCAGGAAGTATTCAATAAATGATACTTCACTCCAGGTGCCTGCCTGTAGTTCCAGCTACTCAGGAAACTGAGGTGGGAGGATTGCATGAACCTGGGAGGGCAAGGCTGCAGGGAGCCATAATCACGTCACTGCACTCTAGCCTAGGCAACAGAGCAAGACCCTGTCTCAAAAAAATTTTTAAAAGAGAGATAAATACCTTTAAAAAAAAAGGTCAAAAGGCATATAAGCTGTAGCAGAGTAAGCAGTTTAGCACTGCCTATACAGTAGGCCCTCCATATCCATGGATTCAGAACCCATGGATATGGAGGGCCAACTGTACTCTGCCATTTGATATAAAGGACTTGAGCATCTGCAGATTTTGCTACCTGTAGCGGGTCCTGAAATCAGTCGTCCCAGGTAATGATTGACAGTGGTCAAAATTCTAAGCTGTCTCATAAGAGTTCCAGAAATTATGGTGATTTTCTTTTTCCTTTTAGCTATATTTCTCTTTTTTTTTTTTTTTTTTTTTTTTTTTTTTTTTTTTGAGACAGAGTCTCGCTCTGTCGCCATGGCCGGAGTGCAGTGGCGCAATCTCAGCTCACTGCACTTGGTTCCCAGAGGGGAACCTCCGCTTCCCAGGTTCAGGCGATTCTTCTGCCTCAGCCTCCTAAGTAGCTCGGACTACAGGCACCCACCACCACACACGGCTAATTTTTTTTTTTTTTTTTTTTTTTTTTTTGTATTTTTAGTAGAGACGGGGTTTTACCATGTTAGCCAGGATGGTGTCGATCTCGTGAGCTGACCTAATGATCCACCCGCCTCGGCCTCCCAGAGTGCTGGGATTACAGGCATGAGCCATTGCACCTGGCCATCTTTTAGCTGTTTTTTGTTGTTGTTGTTTTTTTTTGTTTTTTTTTTTTGAGACAGTCTCACTCTGTCACCCAGGCTGGAGTGCAGTAGTGCAATCTAGGCACACTGCAACCTCCACCTCCTGGGTTCAAGCGATTCTCCTGCCTCAGCCTCCCAAGTAGCTGGGATTACAGGCGCATGCCACCATGCCCAACTAATTTTTGTATTTTTTAGTAGAGACGGGGTTTCACCATGTTGGCCAGGCTGGTCTCAAATTCCTGACCTCGGGTGATTCACCCACCTCAGCCTCCCAAAGTGCTGCGATTACAGACATGAGCCACCATACTCAGCCTTAACTGACCTTCCTAAGAGTCTATCTTCAATCTTTCCCTCCGGTAAAAATATTACCAGCACTAGAAAACAGAAATGCTGTGGTTTAATGTGATTAGGAATGCCTTTATTTCTTAAATGAATAGCAAGATTGAATTTGAAAAGTATTTGACAATGTCTGATAGGAAAAATATCTCTGCTGAATTTTTGTATTAAGCATGGATTAAAACACTCGATATATTAAAAATTGATGAGTTCATAATGATACAACAACAAAAAAATTGTTGGCCATTTTAGAGGATGCTAGAGAATCAACTTTTATTCCAAAACTTGCTACATTAAGGGAAAAGATCAAGTATTTATCATGTTTTTTTCACGAACTGTAACCAAATAGTTTGAGGAAACTTTTATTTTTAGAAGAATTTCAAGCAAGAGTCAGTATCATTGCTTTGTGGCTGGTCACAGTGGCTCATGCCTGAAATCCCAGCACTTTGGGAGGCCGAGGCAGGCAGATCAATTGAGGTCAGGAGTTTGAAACTAGCCTGGCCAATAATATGGTGAAACACTGTCTCTACTAAAAATACAAAAGTTATCTGGGCCTAGAGACATATGCCTGTCATCCCACCTGCTTGGGAGGCTGAGGCACAAGAATTCCTTGAGCCAGGGAGGTGGAGGTCACAGTGAGCCAAGATCCTGCCACTGTACTCCAGCCTGGGCGACAGAGTGAGAATCTGCCTCAAAAAAAAGAGAGTGTCATTGCTTTGCTAACCCTAATGAAATATTGGATTTGAACAGTATTCCTCAGTGGCTGCCAAAGCTGTCAGATGAAAATCTGACAAGGAGCTTTATATGAATGGGTCAACCCAATAACCCCTGAACTCACTGATCTTTTTTTTTTTTTGGCGGGGGTGGGGATGGGGTCTCACTCTGTGGCCCACATGCTAGAGTGCAGTGGTGCAATCTTGGCTTACTGCAACCTCCGCCCCCGCTGATTCAAGCGATTCTCCTGCCTCAGCCTCCCAAGTAGCTGGGTTTACAGGCGCCTGCCACTGTGCCCAGCTAGTTTTTGTATTTTTAGTAGAAATGGAGAAACAATCTGTTAATGCGATAGTTCATGACACCCACCTAATGAAGTGTTACTTGCCCCTCCAAACCCTAAATTTGAATAAGCCTTAAAATCATACAACTTTGGCCAGGCGCGGTGGCTCACGCCTGTAATCCCAGCACTTTGGGAGGCTGAGGCGGGCGGATCACGAAGTCAGGACTTCGAGACCATCCTGACTAATACGGTGAAACCCCGTCTCCGCTAAAAATACGAAAAATTAGCCGGATGTGGTGGCAGGTGCCTGTAGTCCCTGCTACTCTGGAGGCTGAGGCAGGAGAATGGCGGGGACCCGGGAGACGGAGCTTGCAGTGAGCCTACATCATGCCACTGCACTCCAGCCTGGATGACAGAGCAAGACTCTGTCTCAAAAAAAAAAAAAAATTTAATAGTAGTAATAATATAACTTTATAGAGAATCTTGAGGGATACAACCATCAGAATCCAGAATGTGATAAACTATATAGGACAGATAGACCAGGTTCTTTTACATATAAATGGCAAAGAGTAAAAGGGATCTGGGGCAGTTTGTTTTGGATTAAAGTAGACTTTAAGGAATTTGTCAGGTAATATATGGACTTTGTTTGGATCCTGATTCTAATTCTAAACTGACATTATGAGGCACCAGGAAAATTTAAGCACTGACTGGATATTTGATGGCATTAACATATTAAAAATATGTACTGAAGTACTTACAGATTAAATATCATATCTAGAATCTGCTTTAAATGGTTTAGGGAGCGAGGGTTTTAGGGCTTAGATGAAGCAAGATTGGCAAACTGAGTAATTATTGAAATGAATATACAGGTTTATTATTTGCTCTAATTTGTTTGAAACTTTCCAAAAAAAGAAAAGATTAATTGTAAGAAAATGTTAGTTGTTAAACATAGGTGGTGGCATCTTTTATAACAAAAAAAAAGAAGAAAAATTAATTGTATTCTATAGTGACAAATTTTTAAATACCAATCTATTTTCATCAGCCCTCAAGATGAAACACAGATCACAAATCATAAACCAGAAGACCATCCTGAAGAAAATACAAAGAACAATGCTGACGAACAGGAAGAAACTGTTATTTCTTATGAATCAACTCCTGAGGTTTCTAGAGGAAATCAAACAATGGCAGGTAGCTAGTATACATTTCATAATTTTCTACCTGGTGCTTCCTCTGAACTTCTAAATTTATTTTCCATGGGGAGATTCTAAGAAGGAAATCACTTAAGTACCTTGACTATAGATTAGTCAACGTTTGCCTCCCCAAGTGTACCTTCAGGAGGGATGCGGTCCCTGCCAGAGTCTACTCTGGCAGAGGGATCAACACATTGGTTTTGGTTTTGCTTTTTCCTTTCAATTTTAACATATAGAGTAAACTTTTTCTAATAAAATCTTTCAGCCAGGCGCAGTGGCTCACGCCTATAATCCAGCACTTTGGGAGGCCGAGGCAGGGTGGATCACAAGGTCAGGAGTTCAAGACCAGCCTGGCCAAGATGGTGAAACCCCATCTCTACTAAAAATACAAAAAATTAGCCAGGCATAGTGGCAGGCACCTCCAATACCAGCTACTCAGGAGGCTGAGGCAGAGAATTGCTTGAACCCGGGAGCAGAGGTTGCAGTGAGCCGAGATCACGCCCCTGCACTCCACCCTGGATGACAAGAGCGAAACTCTGTCTCAAAATAAATAAATAAATAAGGTAGTGTGCACAGGAGGTCTCACTGTTAAAAAAAATTGTCACTGGCCAGTTTTGGTTATTATGTAGCAGGTCTGGATCAAAGTGGTATGATAGTATTAAAACCACAGCATTTAAATCATCTATAGTATATAGCTGCATAAAACTAGAAAAGTTGCAACAGAAAATTAACCTCAAAGCAAAAAAAAAAAAATTATATATATTTTTTTGTTGTTGTTGTTGTTGTTGTTGTTGTTGGAGACAAAGTCTTGCTCTCTTGCCCAGGCTAAAATACAGAGGTGCGATCTCAGCTCATTGCAGCTTCCGGCTCCTGGGTTCAAGCACTTCTCCTGCCCTGACTTCCTGAGTAGCTAGGAATACAGGCACGAGCTACCATGTCTGACTAATTTTTGTATTTTTACTAGAGTCAGGGTTTCAGCATGTTGGCCAGGCTGGTCTCAAACTCCTGACTTCAAATGATCCGCCAGCCTCGGCCTTCCAAAGTGGTGGGATTACAGACATGAGCCACCACACCCAGCCAAAAAAAAAAAAAAAAAATTAAATAGTCTTCAGGAAACATTTTATACTGAATAATTAGATTGCAGATTAGAAAATAACAGGCTGGACGGCTGGGCGCGGTGGCTCATGCCTGTAATCCCAGCACTTTGGGAGGCTGAGGCGGGCAGATCACAAGGTCAGGAGATCGAGATCATCCTGGTTAACACAGTGAAACCCCATCTCTACTAAAAATACAAGAAATTAGCCGGGCGTGGTGGCGGGCACCTGTAGTCCCAGCTACTCGGGAGGCTGAGGCAGGAGAATGGCGTGAACCCAAGAGGCGGAGCTTGCAGTGAGCCGAGATCGCGCCACTGCACTCCAGCCTGGGCAACAATGCAAGACTCTGTATCTAAAAAAAAAAAAAGAAGAAGAAAATAACAGGCTGGGCGCATAATCCCAACACTTTGGGAGACCGAGATGGGCGTATCGCATGATGCCAGGAGTTCGAGACCAGCCTGGACAACATAGACCACATCTCAATTAATAAAAATTTGTTTTTAATTATTTAAAAAGAAAAAATCACAGTAGAACCAAATGTATCTATTACTTACTTCTCAAAACATGTTCTCATTTTTGTGGGATTACAACATGAGGATTTACTTCTCCAAATACGTCTTAAAGATTTTTATCTTCTCCCATTTTCTTTGTGTGTTTTAGTGAAAAGTCTGTCCCCATCTCCTGAGTCCTCGGCATCACCAGTTCCGTCCACTCAGCCGCAGCTCACAGAAGGCTCACATTTCATGTGTGTGTAGTCCCAGAAGAAGTACGTCATTTCCCTTTGCATTTGTGCTTTAGAGTTTTTCACTTGTATTTTATGACTCATCTGTTGGTTTAGTGAATCAAAACTGGGATTAGTTCTGGACTGTGCATAGGGATAGTTGGCAGAACAAGTAGGCCGTATCTTGGAACCAGGGTCAGTAACAGATTGCTAACATTGGCTCTTCCGATGATTTGCTGCGTGACAGCATTTTCTTTGTCTCTTATTTCATCATCCAGAAAAACAACAAAATTTGGAGGGTATGGCCTGTGCCAAGACTTGCAGTGTTGTGCAGCTGTGCTTCTACTTAATGTTCCTTTCCATAGCCTGACCTGAGAATTCTGTTTAAGTCATTACACGTTGACTGTGTAATGCTTTTTACAGTTAGTGTGACGTGTCTGCCCACTGGGAATTTGCTAATTATTGTAAATGACAATGAAATGTTTATGGTACAGCCAACTTGATAGAATATTAAAATCTTTAATGTCTATCTGATATTATTTCTAAGTAATTGCATTCTATTAAGTCACGTAGGTAGTTACTAAAACCAGGGATGGTATCAGGGAGAAGGAATCCTTTCTTGAACAGTGTTCCTTAGAGCACAGATTTATAATTGAGAATAATTTCCTAAATTCTTTCTTTTAAAGTTTCTAGACAATTGCTAATTTTAACCTATAATTTAGTACTTACAGAGTACTCTAAATGTTTTTTAACTTTTTATGAAAGCTCTGGTATAGAGTAAGAATGTTATGCCTCTTTCTGCATTTTCTTTCTCACAGCATCTACCATATCTAGTCAAGTTTGGTGCTTTAGGATTACCACCAGTTTCTGCTGAACAATTATAAGCATTAGTACTAACATCTTCTTTTATTTATTTTTTTTCTTGTTTTTTTTTTTTTTTACGTTATTTCTTTTTTCAGAGATGTCACCCATGCTGGAGTATAGTGGCATAATCACAGCTCACTGCAGCCTTGACGTCCTGGGCTCAAGCAGTCCTCCTGCCTCAGCCTTACAAGTAGCTGGGATCACAAGTGCACGCCACCACACCTGGCTAATATTTTGATTTTCTTGTAGAGATGGTCTTACTAAGTTGCCCATGCTGGTCTCAAGCTCCTGAACTCAAGCTAACCTGCCACTGCGCCTAGCCTCTTTGATTTTTACATTCTGAAAATATTTCTTTTATTTATTTATTTATTTATTTATTTATTTATTTATTTATTTTTGAGACAGGGTCTTACTCTGTCACCTGGGCTGGAGTGCAGTGGCGCAAGATCATGGCTCAGTGGCTCACTGCAGGCTGACCTCCCAGGCTCAAGCAGTCCTCCCACCTCAGCCCCCTGAGTAGCTGGGACTATAGTTGTGTGCCACCATGCCAGGCTAATTTTTTTGTAGAGATGGAGTTTTCACCACATTGCCCAGGCTGGTCTCAAACTCCTGAGCTCAAGTGATCTGTCTGCCTCAGCCACCCAAAGTGCTGAGATGACAGGTGTGAGCCACCACACCCAGCCTTTTTTCTTTCTTTTCAAGTATGTTTTAAATTTCACTAGCTTTGGGTACAAGTGGTTTTGGGTTACATGGAAGAATTGTACAGTGGTGAAGTCTGAGATTTTAGCGCACCCATTACCCGAGTAGTGTATGTTGTAGCCAATATGTATTTTTTTTATCCTTCTCTGACCTTCCACCCTCTCCCTTGTGAGTCTCCAGAGTCCATTATACCACGCTGTATGCCTTTGCGTACCCATAGCATAGCTCCAACTTATAAGTGAGAACATATATTTGGTTTTCCTTTCCTGAGTTACTTTACTTCGAATAATGGCCTCCAGCTCCATCCAAGTTGCTGCAAAATACATTATTATATTCCTTTTTATTACTGGGTAGTATTCCATGCTGTATATAAACCACATTTTCTTTATCCACTCCTTGGTTGATGGACACTTACGTTGGTTGCATACCCTTGGAGTTGCAAATTGTGCTGCTATAAACATGCATGTATCTTTTTCATGTAATGACTCGTTTTCTTTTGGGTTAGTGGGATTGCTGGATCAAATGGTAGATCTACTTTTCGTTCTTTAAGGAATCTCCACAGTTTTCTATAGTGGTTATACTAGTTTACATCTCCACCGGCAGTGTAAAAGTGTTTCCTTCTCACCACATCCATACCAACGTCTGTTGTTTTTTGACTTTTAAGTTGTGGCCTTTTTTTTTTTTTTTTTTTTTTTTTGAGATGGAGTCTCGCTCTGTCACCAGGCCGGAGTGCAATGGCACAATCTTGGCTCACTTCAACCTCCGCCTCTCGGGTTCAAGCAATTCTGCCTCAGCCTCCCGAGTAGCTGGGACTACAGGCACACGCCACCACGTCCAGCTAATTTTTATATTTTTAGTAGAGATGGGGTTTCACCGTGTTGGCCAGTATGGTCTCCATCTCTTTACCTCGTGATCCGCCCACCTCAGCCTCCCAAAGTGCTAACATGACCCACTGCACCCAGCCAATTATGGCATTCTTGCAGGAATAAGGAGGCATCTCGTTGTGTATCTTCTTTTGAGAAATGCCTATTCCTGTCATTTGCCCACTTTTTGATGGGATTATTTGGTTTTTTTTCCTTGCTGATTTGTTTTGAGTTCCTTCCAGATTCTAGATATTAGTCCTTTGTTGGATTCATAGTTTGCAAATATTTCCTCCCATCCTGTTTTCTCGAATCTACTTCCTTCCACACCTTTTTGTAGCAACTATAATCTGTGCCCTTTTTTTCAGCCCAAAGTTTTTTGTTGTCTTTTCATATTTGTAACTTTTATTTGAGATTATGTCTACCTGGAACCTCAAAGAGGCTGTTGTTTGTTGTCGGTTGGTGTCTGTGCAGGATTGAAGTGCTTGCTGGAGAGTTACAAATAACCTAATTGTTACAGTATTACCTGTGTTTTGCCTCTGTCACTTGTGTTTAAGCCTTTTTTGTTTTGTTTTTTCCTTTTTTTAGACCAGGTCTCACCCTGTTGCCCAGGCTGGAATGCAATGGTGAGATCTTGGAGCCTTGTCCTCCTGGGCTTAAGTGATCCTCCCATGACAGCCTCCCAAGTAGCTGGGACCACAGGCATGTGCGACCAAGCCTGGCTGGTTTTTTGTATTTTTTGTAGAGTAGGGGTTTCGCCATGTGGCCCAGGCTGGTCTCAAACTCCTGAGCTCAAGCACGCTGCCTGCCTCGGTTTCCCAAAGCACTGAGATTACAAGATTGAGCCACCACACCTTGCTGTGTTTAAACTTTTAATTTAATACGTTTAGAAGTGACTGTTGAGGCCAGGCACGGTAATGCCAGCACTTTGGGAGGCCAAGGCTGGTGGATCACTTGAGGTCAGGAGTTCAAGACCAGCCTGGCCAAAATGGTAAAACCCCATCTCTACTTAAAAATACAAAAATTAGCTGGGCATGGTGTCAGGCACCTGTAATCCCAGCTACCTGGGAGGCTGAGACCGGAGAATTGCTTGAACCTGGGAGGCAGAGGTTGCAATGAGCCAAGATCACACCACTGCACTACAGCCTGGGCGACAGAACAAGACTGTCCACAAAAAAAAAAAAAAGAAGAAGAAAATCTGGGCATGGTGGCTCACACCTGTAATCCCACACTTTGGGAGGCCGAGGCAGGCAGGTCACCTGAGGTCAAGAGTTCAAGACCAGCGTGACCAACATGGAGAAAAACCTAGTCTCTACTAAAAATACAAAATTATCTGGGCGTGGTGGTGGGCGCCTGTAATCCCAGCTACTTGGGAGGCTGAGGCAGGAGAATTGCTTGAACCCGGAGGCAGAGGTTGCAGTGAGCCGAGGTCGTGCCATTGCACTCCAGCCTGGTCAACAAGAACAAAACTCTGTCTCAAAAAATAAAATTAAATTAAATTAAAAAGTGACGGTTGCTACTGGTGACATAATAACACAAAACATAGGAAAAATAAACATTGGACTCATTTGATTCATTAAGAGCCATTCATATAATATTTTGATTCAATAAACAGATTATGACTGTACACATATCCTTCCAATAATAAAGGATATTCTGAGTTAAAACTCAAGCATATTTCCAGGTTCCTTAAATTGTTAGAGGATTTTATTTTGTTTTCCTCTTATTCCAAGAGCAGTGGCATTCTGTAATGAGGGATAATTATTGTCAGATATTTTCTAGTCTCATGGTATGCAGTCACCACAAACAACTAAAGGGCATGAAAACTTGTATTTATTATTTTATATCTTCCTATTATGCATATGCCATCTTTCTGAACTAGCGGTTTTGGCAGGATTTAGGAAACCTTTACAAATGATACTACTATGTAGGCAGCTCCGTAGGCAGCTCAATATATTATTACATATTTTAGTGGAGTTACGCAGATGTTTGCTCATTTTGTTGATCTTTTGGATTCAGCTACAAGTTTGGATTTTTTTTTTTTTTTTTTTTTTTTCCAGTTGCAAGATTTAATAGAGTGAAAACAGAGCTCCCATAAAATGGGAGGGGACCCAAAGGGGGTTGCCGTTGCCAGTGGTACATTTTTTATTCTGTATTGCTATTTATTTTTATTTATTTATTTATTTATTTTTTTGAGACGGAGTCTGGCTCTGTCGCCCAGGCTGGAGTGCAGTGGCCGGATCTCTGCTCACTGCAAGCTCCGCCTCCCGGGTTTATGCCATTCTCCTGCCTCAGCCTCCGGAGTAGCTGGGACTACAGGCGCCCGCCACCTCGCCCAGCTAGTTTTTTGTACTTTTTAGTAGAGATGGGGTTTCACTGTGTTAGCCAGGATGGTCTCGATCTCCTGACCTTGTGATCCGCCTGTCTCGGCCTCCCAAAGTGCTGAGATTACAGGCTTGAGCCACCGCGCCCGGCCTGTATTGCTATTTATAATTGCATTATGTTGGCCAGGCACAGTGGCTCACATCTGTAATCCCAACACTTTGGGAGGCCGAGGCGGGCGGAACACAAGGTCAAGAGAGCGAGACCATTGTGGCCAACATGGTGAAACTCCGTCTCTACTAAAAATACAAAAATTAGCTGGGTGTGGTGGCGTGCACCTGTAGTCTCAGCTACTCTAGAGACTGAGGCAGGAAAATCACTTGAACCCGAGAGGTGGAAGTTGCAGTGAGCCAAGATCGCACCACTGCACTCCAGCCTGGTGACAGAGTGAGACTCCATCTCAAAAATAATAAGAAGGCCAGGCACAGTGGCTCACGCCTGTAATCCTAGCACTTTGGGAGGCTGAGGCGGGCGGAGTGCCTGAATTCAAGAGTTTGAGACCAGCCTGGGCAACACAGTGAAACCCCATCTCTACTAAAACACAAAAAATTAGTTGGGTGTGGTGACGTGCACGTGTAGTCCCAGCTACTCAGGAGGCTGAGGCAAGAGAATTGCTGGAACCCGGGAGGCAGAGGTTGCAGTGAGCCGAGATTGCGCCACTGCACTCCACCCTGGGCAACAGAGTGAGACTCCGTCTCCAAAATAATAATAATAATAATAATAATAATAATGAGGAGGAGGAGGAGGAAGAAGAAGAAGAATTGCATTACATTATGTTTCCTTGTGGGGCCGAGTATAGTGGCTCATGCTTTTAATCCCAGCACTTTGGGAGGCCAAGGCAGGCAGAGATCACTTGAGGCCAGGAGTTCGAGACCAGCCTGGCCAACATGGTGAAACCCCGTCTCTACTAAAAATACAAAAATTAGCCAGGCATGGTGATACATGCCTGTAATCCCAGCTAGTTGGGAGACTGAGGCACGAGAATCACTTGAACCCAGGAAGCAGCGGTTGCAGAGAGCCAGGATCGCATCACTGCACCCCAGCCTAGGCAACAGAGTGAGACCCTGTCTCAAAAAAAAAAAAAATTGTATTATGTTTCTTTGCTTTGTGAATTAAGCTATGGAAATGAAGAAAAATATCCTTTGGTTGCATTGTGTTTTAGGATTTTCATGGCCATGCTTGTCAGTTCTGTTGTTATAGAATGTCACCCTTAGTTACTTTGGGAAATGGTAATTGATTGATGTTGCAGGTGTCAAAGTAATTTCCTCTTTCTTATTTTTCAGCTATACTGACTTCTGTTGAAACCATTCAAAGCTAAAGACATGGACCTTCAGCAGTGTAAGAAGATATTGTACAGTATATTTTAAATCTATGAAATTCATAGTTCTGATGCTTTTGGTCACAGAGCATCATTTTATCACTTCTGGAAAATGTTTATTCCAAAACAGCTTTAATGGCCCATATGTACACTCCGTAATCTCAAGGTTATTATTCTGACACCAGCTTGCTGCTATGATTTCAGAGCACATAAGTAAAGGTGCTTTTTAATGTGCAGTCTATTGCCAGAGCTTACTTAGTTGCTGATTTCCAGATTTCGATGTTTCTGAAGTCTAGGTGAATTTATATATTTTTTTTTGCTTTTCATTTTCTTAAGTTAGTTATTATTTCCAATGAAGCTTGTTTTCTTTTTTTTTTTTTTTTTCCTTCCCATTTTGGCTACTGCAGTGCTTTTGTTTCACACTTGATTTGTAAAAATTTTATATATATATATATATTTAAAATGTGCCATTTTATTGCTAAGTGAAGTATGTCCTGTTTTCTGCTATAATTCTTTCTCAGTCAGATTGCAATGTCAGCAGTTACTGCCACACTCCTGTCAGCTTAAACACAAATGTTACCGCTTATCTTTTCTTAAAAAAAAAAAAAAAAAAACAAAGTGTAGGTATTTTGAAGTACTGGGCTTATATTTCATTGGAATACATGTGTACAGCAATAAGCAGGTTTTCAAATCCAGTACTTAGTTTGTGTACAAATGTAATTATGTTCATTGTGTATATATTATACAATGAGCACATGTAATGTATTAAAGGCTACTTACTATTGTTTAAATGCAAATGTTCATATCTCATTTCTTTTTTATCATGTTAAATAAATGTTGATGTTCTTAAATCAGTTGTGTTAGAATTTTTGTTCTTTCTATCCAAAATTGAAAGTCTTAAGACTCAAGAGAGTTCTAGAAGAAAAGGTACTCTGGTAATCTGATAATCCTAGACAACATCCTAAAAGACCCTTGTCGGTCCAGCCCTCCCATGTCAAAATTGAGGACCTTGAGGCTCAAAGAGATCAATTGACTTGGCCACAATTTAATGACAGAATTTTGACCAGACTATAGTTTTTTCTGACTTTTCCTCTAAGTACATTACATTAGCTCATTACCACTAGAGGAGTTTAGTTTTGTGAAGTCTTTTACTATGTTTCTATTTGCTTCCGTGTTTCAGAAAGTAAAAGTAAGACTACTTTAAGCATCAATTGTCATGCTCTGCTTAGGGATTGAACTTTGAGAGAGGTGTGTAAGGCAGCTATTTGTCTGACATGGGTAGCTAGAAACCGTTTCATCATAAGTAGGACCCTCAGAGATCATTTTCTCTCACAATATATTCTTTGCAGATGTTCACGCTCTTCAGAATCAATTACATTTTCTTCCCTCTGTAACCTTTTGTTCATGCTATATATTGTTCCCAGAGTACACGGAAATTTGATGCTTTTGGATTCTTGCATAAAATGGCTGAAACTAAATTGGCATTAGTTAGTCTTTTTTTCCTCCCCATCCTATGTTAAAGAGGATTTAGATTTAATTCAAAATGCAAATGTATAAAAATTCTTCTCCAAACACAATGAAATGAAAAGAGATACAATGTATATTGGGAGATGAAAGAAAACAGAAGTTAAAATGGACCCCTCTCTGTGTCCATGTACATATGTGTAATATGTTTACACATACTACCTTTCTCTAAAGATGTCACACAGAAGTCTTCTCAAAAGAAATAGTCACCAAATTATTATTTCCCTTTAGTCATGATACAATGATTGTTTCAGATCTTTTGTCATTGTGTTGGGGAACAATTGCTTTTGTTTGGGTTTTTTTTTTCTTTTTTTTTTTTTTTGAGATGGAGTCTTGCTCTGTCGCGCAGGCTGGAGTGTAGTAGCGTGTGATCTCGTCTCACTGCTGCAGCCTCCGCCTCCTGGGTTCAAGCAATTCTCTTGCTTCAGCCTCGCGAGTAGCTGGGATTACAGGCTCATTTTGCGGGTTTTTTGGGGGATTTTTTGAGACGGAGTCTCGCTCTGTCGCCAGGCTGGAGTGCAGTGGCCTGATCTCACCTCACTGCAACTGCCTCCTAGGTTCAAGGGATTCTCCTGCCTCAGCCTCCCAAGTAGCTGGGACTACAGGCACACAGCACCACGCCCAACTGATTTTTGTATTTTTTTGTTTCGTTTTGTTTTTTTGAGGCGGAGTCTTGCTCTGTCACCCAGGCTGGAGTGCAGTGGCACAATCTCCACTCACTGCAAGCTCCACCTCCCGGGTTCACGCCATTCTCCTGCCTCAGCCTCCTGAGTAGCTTGGACTACAGGCGCCCGCCACCACACTGGGCTAATTTTTTGTATTCTTTAGTAGAAACGGGTTTCACCATGTTAGCCAGGATGGTCTCGATCTCCTGACCTTGTGATCCGCCTGCCTTGGCCTCCCAAAGTGCTGGGATTACAGGCATGAACTACTGCGCCCAGCCGATTTTTATATTTATAGTAGAGATAGGGTTTCACCATGTTAGCCAGGATGGTCTGGATCTCTTGACCTCGTGATCCGCCCACCGCAGCCTCTCAAAGTGCTGGGATTACAGGCGTAAGCCACCAAGCCTGGCCTAATTTTTGTATTTTTAATAGAGATGGGGTTTCACCATGTTAGCCAGGCTGGTCTCAAATTCCTGACCTCGTGATCCACCCACCTTGGCCTCCCAAAGTGCTGGGATTACAGGCGTGAGCCACTGTGCCCAGCCTTGTTTGGGTTTTTGTGGGAAGGGAGTGTGTGTGTGTGTGTGTGTGTGTGTCTCTTTGGTTTTATTAAGCACAACATTTTTTAACTGTTCCAAGAAGGAAAAATATTCCTTACTGGGATCCTTAGAAGCCTAGGAAATATGAACTAGTTGTGATTCTTGTCAACATTTCAGAAAGCCAGATGAAAACCGTTTATTCACAAACAGTAAGTCCATCGGGCGTAGTGGCTCACACCTGTAATTCCAGCACTCTGGGAGCCTGAGGCGGGTGGATCACCTGAGGTCAGGAATTTGAGACCAGCCTGGCTAACATGGTGAAATCCTGTCTCTACTAAAAATACAAAAATTAGCTGGGCGTGGTGGTGTGTGCCTGTAATCCCAGCTACTTGGGAGGCTGAGGCAGGAGAATCACTTGAACCCGAGGTTGTGGTGAGACAAGATCACATCACCGCACTCCAGCTTGGGTGACACAGTGAAACTCTGTCTCAGAAAAAACACATAAACAGTAAGTCAGCATAGATGCTTATTACATGCTATGACAAAAGGGAATACTAGTTCTTCAAAAATTTTAATTAGATCAGTACCTTCGGTCTTACTTAGAGTTCGCCTTATCTAACTCCCCCTTACTGGAGTGGTGCACACACAGCCTGGGAAGTGTGGAGACTAATGGTAAGGAGGGCAGGCAGGTTGGCAGGGCCTTTACTTCAGGTAGGGGAATCAGCATGAGGGAGCTACTTCCCAGAGGCTTGGAAGCTCGCCCTGAAGTTCTTAGTGCTCAGCGTCCTGTTGGGTTGATGGCTTTACAAGTCCCTCATACCCACCTACCCCCAGTTTATAGAAAGACGACGGTCATACTGCTATGGTGATCAAAAATGAAACATAGGCCGGGCGCGGTGGCTCAAGCCTGTAATCCCAGCACTTTGGGAGGCCGAGACAGGTGGATCACGAGGTCAGGAGATTGAGACCATCCTGGCTAACATGGTAAAACCTCGTCTCTACTAAAAAAAACAAAAAAAAAAACTAGCCGGGCGTGGTGGCGGGCGCCTGTAGTCCCAGCTACTCGGGAGGCTGAGGCAGGAGAATGGTGTAAACCCAGGAGGCGGAGCTTGCAGTGAGCTGAGATTGCGCCACTGCACTCCAGCCTGGGCGACAGAGCGAGACTCCGTCTCAAAAAAAAAAAAAAGAAACATAACTTTTTTTGCTGGCATACCCTCAAAATTGTTTTTAAAAACTCAGCTGGGTGCAGTGTCTCACACCTGTAATCCCAGCACTTTGGGAGGCTCGGATGGGAGGATCGCTTGAGGCCAGGAATTCAAGACCAGCCTGGCTGACGTAGTGAGAACTAGTCTCTACAAAAATAAAAATAATTAGCTGGGTATGGATGTGCGTGCCTGTAGTCCTAGCTACTCAGGAGGCCAAAGCAGGAGAATCACTCGATCCTGGGAGATGAAGGCTGCAGTGAGATGTGATTGTACCACTGTACTCCAGTCTGGGTGACACAGCAAGACCCTGTCTCCAAAAAAAGCAAAAAATAAAAACCAACTCTGTACCTCCTTGTACATTTTCAAGTTGGCATCTACAGCTTTTCATAAATTCAAATAGAAGAAAAGGGCCAAGCGTGATGGCTCACGCCTGTAAACCCAACACTTTGGGAGGCCAAGGTGGGCAGATCACTTGAGGTCAGGAGTTCGAGACCAGCCTGGCCAACATAATGAAACCCTGTCTCTACTAAAACTGCAAAATTTAGCCAGGCATGGTTGGGAATGCCTGTAATCCCAGCTACTCCGGAGACTGCAGCAGGAGAATTGCTTGAATCCGGGAGGCGGAGGTTGCAGTGAGCCAGGATATCACTGTACTCCAGCCTGGGCAATAGAGCAAAACTCAGCCTCAAAAAAAAAAAACAAAACAACAACAACAACAACAAACCTAAAAGATGCAAGTTCTGACCTACTGTCAATACTGCTTTTTTTTTTTTTTGAGATGAGGTTTTGCTCTGTCACCCAGGCTGGAGTGCAATGGCAAAATCCTGGCTTACTACAACCTTTGCCTCTAGGGTTCAAGCGACTCTCCTGCCTCAGCCTCCCAAGTAGCTGAGATTACAGGTGCCTGCCCACAGTGCCTGGCTAATTTTCGTATTTTTAGTAGAGACGGGGTTTCATTGTGTCAGCCAGGCTGTTCTTGAACTCCTGACCTCAAGTGATCCTCCCACCTCAGCCTCCCAAAGTGCTGAAATTACAGGCATCAGCCACTGTGCCTGGCCCAATACTGACTTTTTAAATAAATTGTTACATCGGTCTTTATTTTATTTTATTTTATTTTATTTTATTTGAGACAGAGTTTCACTGTTGTTGCCCAGGCTGGAGTGTAATGGTACAGTCTCAACTCACTGCAACCTCTGCCTCCCCTTCCGGGTTTAAGTGATTCTCCTGCCTCAGCATCCTGAGTAGCTGAGAGTACAGGCACCCGCCACCACTCCTGGCTAATTTTTTTGTATTGTTAGTAGAGACAGGCTTTCACCATGTTGGCCAGGCTGGTCTTGAACTCCTGACCTCAGGTGATCTGCCCACCTCAGCCTCCCAAACTGCTGGGATTACAGGCACGAGCCACCACACCTGGCCCTATACCTTTTTTAATAGGGATTTTACATCATTCCATTTTCTTGTTGAACTTTTATTTTTACTTTATTTCTCTTATACTTTGTCACAATAAATTATGATATGCTAAATTTAATGACTTTAGTTATTTCTAATTCCATGCATCCATTTCTGTGAAATCTTGTTACTTGGACATTACAGTCATTCACTTCTCACCACACTGGAGGATTTTACACCCTGAGATAAGTATGATTCAGAGAAGTAAGTTTTTCATGTATAAAGAAGAGCTCATGTTGGGCTGGACACAGTGGCTTATGCTGGTAATCCCAGCACTCTGGGAGGCTGAGACAGGTGGATCCCCTGAGGTCAGGAGTTCGAGACCAGCCTGAATAACATGGTAAAACCCCACCTCTACTAAAAATACAAAATTAGCCAGGCGTGGTGGCGCATGCCTGTAATCCCAGCTACTCGGGAGGCTGAGGCAGGAGAATCACTTGAACCTGGGAGGTGGAGGTTGCGGTGAGTCAAGATCATGCCATTGCACTTCAGCCTAAGCAACAAGAATGAAACTCCATCTCAAAAAAAAAAAAAAGCTCATGTTGAAGGTGCATGGTGCATAGGACATCTGGAGCCTTGGGGTGGGAAATCAGAGAGAAGGTAAGATACTGAGTTCAAGAAAATTATGAAAATTTTTCTTGCTCACAAACCCTTGAAATGTTTCTGTGTACTGATTTGAAGAAAGCTATCCCAGACATTTGTAAGTTTATTGATTTGGGCATACTTCTCACTTTACCCATAAAAAGGTTTTGTTTTGTTTTGTTTTTTGAGATGATTTTGCTCTGTCACCCAGGCTGGAGTGCAGTGGCACAATATTCGTTCACTGCAACCTCTGCCTCTCAGGCCCAAGCGATCCCCTTACCTCAGCCTTCCGAGTAGCCGGGACTACAGGCACACGCCACCACACCCAGCTAATTTTCATACTTCTTGTAGAGATGGCGAGCTTCTCACCTCAGCCTCCCAAAGTGCTGGGATTACAGGCATGAGCCACTGCCCGGCCCAAAACAGTTTTACATAGATTTAGCATATGGCAAAGAAACTCACTTTTGAGCAACTGTATGAATGTGTAAGGAATAAACTGATTCACTTAATGCAGGAACAAATGATTTTTTTGTTATGCTAAAGTAATTTGGAAGGAGTTTTCCCAGAACTGTTTCTGAAAAATGGATTAAATCCTTCATGGATAAGTTAGAAATAAATCTTTGAAGTGTATGGTTGGTATGTTAAAAGCAGAAATTTTAAATTTTTTATTTAATTTTAAAATTATTTACAGTGAAAAGTCAACCTAAAACATAAAGTAAAAGGCTGGGTGAAAGGCATGGAGAAAATACGGCAGGATTATTTTATGTAATTCAAGTCTGAGACAACATGTTTTAAGTACAGGAGATAGAACCCCCAGCTACGTCCCGGGGCTCAGTGACTCACCAGCTTACTGGAAAGTCCCTCAAGTCGTCTATTAACTAGATTCAGAAAAGCCTACCCAATCTCTTTGAGTGAAGGCTCACTCATTACAGCCCTTCCCTAGAAGGAGCTTCATCTTCATTCTTCCGGTGTGGGAAACAGTATAGGCGATTCTTCTAGCTTGGCAGGAGGAACCGTCCACCAACTCCGTTGCCAGGAAGCCCGAGTTCCTGCAGAACACCCTTGTTGCTGTCATGGGGCCTCATTGTGTAGTGGGGAGGAGCACAGAGGCTGGTGCTAGGCTACCTGAATTGGAGCTGAGCTCTGCCACTTTTACTGTGTGTCCTCAGGCCAAGGTATTCATCCTCCCTAAGCCTAAGTTTTTCCACAAAATTGGTCTGTGGCTTCGTTTGTTTTCTGTTGCTTATAACAGAACACCTAAAACGGTATCTTATACAGAAAAGGAATGTATTTCTTACAGTTCTGGAGGCTGAGAAGTCCAAGGTCCAGAGGCTGTGTCTGGCGAGGGCTTTGTTGCTGGTGGGTACACTACAGAGTCCCAAGGAGGCTCAGGACATCACACACAATGAGAGGCAGAGCGTGTCACCATGCTGACACGCTAGCTCAGGTCTGTCTTCCATTTACAAAGCTGACAATTCTCCAGTGATAACCCATTCATTCATCAACCCACAAATAAATGAATCCCTGAGCTCATGATCCAGTCATCTCTCTCAAAGGCCCCTGTCACATTGAGAATTAAATTTCGACATGAGTTTTGGAGTAGACTAATACTCCACCCAAAACAGCCTACTAAGAGTTATTGCAATATATGGTTGTAAAGACTAAATACGTTAACACATCAGGTGTAGAATAGTGCCTAGCAGCATATAAATACTTGCTACGATGAGCTGTTATTCACTAAGGCTAACCTCCTCTAACTGTATAATTGTTTCTAAGTTTACCAGGGCACTGTTATTAATCATCTTAGTTAATCAGCATTTTAAAACTGGGTCACAGGCCAGGAGCGGTGGCTCACGCCTATAATCCCAGCTTTGGGAAGCCGAGGAGGGCAGATCACCTGAGGTTGGGAGTTCAAGACCAGCCTGACCAACATGGCAAAACCCCATCTCTACTAAAAATACAAAATTAGCCGGGCGCAGTGGCAATCCCAGCACTTTGGGAGGCCGAGGTGGGCAGATCACGAGACAGGAGATCGAGACCATCTTGGCTAACACGGTGAAACCCCGTCTCTACTAAAAATACAAAAAATTCACTGGGCGAGGTGGCGGGCGCCTGTAGTCCCAGCTACTTGGAAGGCTGAGGCAGGAGAATGGCGTGAACCCGGGAGGCGGAGCTTGCAGTGAGTTGAGATCCGGCCACTGCACTCCAGCCTGGGCGGCAGAGCGAGACTCTGTCTCAAAAAAAAAAAAAAAAAATTAGCTAGGCATGGTGGCGGGCACCTGTAATCCCAGCTACTCAGGAGTCTGAGGCAGGAGAATTGCTTGAACCCAGGAGGCGGAGGTTGTAGTGAGCTGAGATCACGCCATTGCACTCCAACCTGGGCAACAAGAGCAAAACTCCGTCTCAAAAAACAAACAAACAGGCCGGGCGCGGTGGCTCAAGCCTGTAATCCCAGCACTTTGGGAGGCCGAGACGGGCGAATCACGAGGTCAGGAGATCGAGACCATCCTGGCTAACACGGTGAAATCCCGTCTCTACTAAAAAATACAAAAAACTAGCCGGGCGTGGTGGCGGGCCTCTGTAGTCCCAGCTACTCGGGAGGCTGAGGCAGGAGAATGGCGTGAACCCGGGAGGCGGAGCTTGCTGTGAGCCGAGATCCGGCCACTGCACTCCAGCCTGGGTGACAGAGCGAGACTCCGTCTCAAAAAAAAGAATTAAACAAACAAACAAACAAAAACTGGTCACAATTTAAAATGCATCAGACTCACCAGAGGGGCCTGTTAAAACTTTGCTATTGCTGGGCTTTATCCCTAAAATACCTTATTCAGTCATTCTGGAGGGAGATCCAAGAATTTGCCTTCTAATAAGTTGCCAGGTAATACTAATGCTGATAGTCCAACATCACTTTGAGAATTGGCATATAGTAAATCTCTGCGTTGTTTATTTGGATTTTTGTTTTATTTGTGGGGATAAATTCAGGAGTGTTTATTTACAAAGGTATGCACAGAGTATAGAAGGACTGAAGATTGATAATCCAAGAGCTGTTTTCACTCCTAGGCCCAAAGGGAAGAGGGGAGGAGTAACTGGAATCCACAGGAAACAATCATTTGAGAGAAGCCCTTACGCTCTTTTCAAGAGACACAGCCAGGCTTGGTGTGAGCCATCTCTACAAGGATCGAGTCAAGAGAATAAATATTCTGATGGCCTGCTTCCTTATCACAATTTCTTATTGGGTCTCCCACTGGCTGAACCCAGTAGGATTCACAGGTCACAGGAGTTCTGTTGGGTTTTGCCAGGAACTCCTGGGGGATCTCCAAGACCTTTTCAGGAAATCCCATGAAGTCACAACTATTTTCATAGTAATGCTAAGTTGTTATTTGCCTCTTTTACTCATTCTCTCGATAGTGAACAGTGGAGTTTCCGAAAGGCTGCATGGCCTGTGATATCTCAGCAGACTGAATGCAGAAGCAGATGTGAATATCTGTCTTCTATTAACCCAGATACTAAAGTTATAAAAGTGGAAAACAGTGCCTGTCTTCTCACTTTTCTTTTGGAACATAGAGGTTTTTTTTTATTATTGTTATTAAAAAGTATATTATTTATATCAAGTTATAGCAGGTTTATTGTTATTTTAGATAAATGAGTAAATATTTTAAACATTTCTCAGTTTTCGCTTCCACTGCAGTGAATACACATAGATGTAACCTACACAAACCAGTGATCTAGGATACTCAGTAGTTGCTAAGCATGTGAGAATCCTGAGACCCCAAAAGTTTGAGAACCACCCATATAGTCCATCCAGCTTGGCCTCCTGTGACAGGGCACAGCTGAAAAATGTGAGATCTGGAGGTGCAAATAATAGAAGATACCAGCTCATCCCAGCCTGGGCAACATACAGAGACTCTGTCTCTACAACATAAACAATAAAAAAACAACCTAGCCAGGCATGGTGGTGGACGCCTGTGATCCCACTCACTTGGGAGGCTGAGGTAGGAGGATTGCTTGGGCCTGGGAGGTCAAGGCTGCAGTGAGCCACGATAGCATCACTGCACTCCAGCCTGGGTGACAAAGCGAGACCCTGTCTCAAAAAACAAAGACAAAAAAATAATCATATATTAGCCAATCTTCCCAAGGAAGAAGACACTTGCTGTTGCCGCTTCCAAATCAGCAGTAGTCTGCGTGTGTGTGTGTGTGTGTGTGTGTGTATGTGACGGAGTTTTGCTCTTGTCGCCCAGGCTGGAGTGCAATGGCATGATCTCGGCTCACTGCAACCTCTGCCTCCCAGTTTCAAGCGATTCTCCTACCTCAGCCTCCCGAGTAGCTGGGATTACAGGCGCCCGACACCATGCCCGGCTAATTTTTGTATTTTTAGTAGAGATGGGGTTTCACCACTTTGGCCAGGCTGGTCTCAAATTTCTGACCTCAGCTGATCCGCCCGCCTCGGCCTCCCAAAGTGCTGGGATTACAGGCATGAGCCAACGCGCCCGGCGGTAGTCTGCTTCTTGAAGTGAAAACCCCAGTGTCTAAGAATGCCAGCCTGAGCCTGTAGATTCCCCTTGAGCCCTGCAGGCTGAGAATCACTCACGGAAAATGATTTGAAAAGGCAGAGACTATACATGCAAAGGTCTAGACAGCCAGAGTCTCCCTAGACTCTGTTCTCTTTTATCTGTGTCAGCTTCAGCACATACTTTTGGTCCTGCCTCTGTCCCCAGGTGTAACGAACTTAGAATCCAGCCCTTATATCCAGTCAAAACTTATTTTTATTAGCCCTGGGTGATTACAAAAACACGAGTTAAAATGGATCGGCCGGGCGCGGTGGCTCACGCCTGTAATCCCAGCACTTTGGGAGGCCGAGGCAGGTGGATCACAAGGTCAGGAGATCGAGACCATCCTGGCTAACATGGTGAAACCCCATCTCTACTAAAAATACAAAAAACTAGCTGGGCGTGGTGGCGGGCGCCCGTAGTCCCAGCTACTCAGGAGGCTGAGGCAGGAGAATGGCGTGAACCCGGGAGGCGGAGCTTGCAGTGAGCGGAGATCGCGCCACTGCACTCCAGCCTGGGCGACAGAGCCAGACTCCGTCTAAAAATAAGGATTGATGAAGACTTGTTATTCCATGTCAAAGTGGAGTAGCGCCCATGAAAAAAATCCATGTTATCTATCCAAATCATAATATTACTTGAAATGTGTGATTTCTGTGGAGCCATTTGTGTTGCTTGTAAGAAATTACTGTTCTTTGCTTTATTAGGCTCTCTGGGTCTACCCAACATTAGAAAATGAAAGATTCATCACACTGTATTTGAAGTAGCAACCAAAGCTGTCCAGAAACTGGTTCAGCATATATGCCTTAAGTAGCAGATGCTGAAGGAACCCCAGCTTTTTTGTTCTCACCTAGATTTTTGCCAAGTGTTTTGGGGGTTGTGTAGCATCTGAAAGCAGGCCAAAGAGCAGGCCTGAGACAGAGTTAATGCCTGTAATACCCTCTGGAAAATAGCAGGGACATAACGGAGTTGCTAACATTTGAAACTGGTTGGCTTCTAGCCATATCCCCGAAAACTGTCCACAAGCAAAGATGAGGGAAACGATTGCTTCTAGTCAAATTCCCTAACTTGAAGTTTACAAAAGAAGAAATACAAGCATTGGATAAACATATGAACAGATGCTCGATATCTGTGGTAATCAAAGATATGCAAATTAGAATGATGAGATATTCTTTTTTACCCAACAGATTGGAAAAGATTAAGAAGAGTGATAATGCACAGAGTTAGCAGGATGTAGGGAAAGGGATGTACTCATATGGGAATGGTGGGAGTGTAATTGATAAAACCTTTCCAAAGCCTTACAAATGTATCCTCTTTGACCCAGCAATTCTACTTCTGGGAATTTATCTCCAAGAAATCACCTGGTGAGTACCCAGAGGCATTTTGCAGTTTGTTTTAGATGTGGTTTAAATACAGGGTCTACTTATCTCTGGCCTGGCAGGTGCAGTGGCTCACGCCTGTAGTAATCCCAGCACTTTGGGAGGCCAAGGCAGGCACATCACCTGAGGTCAGTTCAAGACCAGCCTAGGCAACATGGCAAAACCCCGTCTTTTTTAAAAAAATACAAAAATTAGCCAGGTGTGGTGGCACACGCCTATAGTCCCAGCTACTCGGGAGGTTGCAGTGAGCCGAGATTGCACCACTGCACTCCAGCCTGGGCAACAGAGCGAGACTCTGCCTCAAAAAAAATCAGTAAGTAAATAAATACAGGACCTACTTACGCTATAAGAAGTCCAGCGTGGGGAGGGAGCGCAGGGCTTGCTGGAGACTCCAGGGGGCTGTGAAGAAGCCAAGCCCCTCCCTCCCTGTTCTATCAGCAGTGATTGCTCCAACTCAGGCATCACCACCTGTGCAGAACAGGAAGCCGAAGAGGCATTATCAGCTGTCTCCTGTTATGTCTCTGTGCTGTTGTGAAATATATAGTAGGTCTTCATCTGGTTTCCTGCTCCTAAAATTATTGGAATCTCCATAGTGATGAGTGTTTTTTGAGACAGGATCTTGCTCCATCACCCAGGCTGGAGTGCAGTGGAGCAATCACAGCTGATTACAGCCTTGACTTCCTGACTTCCTGGGTCCAAGCAATCCTCCTACCTCAGCCTCCTGAGTAGCTGGGACCATAGGTGCATGCTGCCTCACCTGGCTAGGTTTTTGTTTCTTTTGGTGTGGTTTTTTTTTTTTCCTACTTTTTTTTCTCTTTCTTATTTTTTTTAATTTTCTTTCTTTCTTTCTTTTTCTTTCTCTTCCTTTCTTTCTCTTTCTTTCTTTCTTTCCTCCTCCTCCTCCTCCTTCTTCTTCTTCGTGTGGTTTTATTTTGTTTGTTTGTTTGTTTGTTTTGTAGGGACGAGGTCTTCCAGTGTTACCCAGGTTGGTCTCAAACTCCTGGGCTCAAGCAATCTTCCCGCCTCAGCCTCCCAGAGTGCTGGATTACAGGCGTGAGCCACCACTTTTAGCCAAAGAGTGTATTTTGCATGCTAATGAGATGACTGGTAGGTGGGGCTCCTAGATAGGCTCTTGTTGGGGATTCGTTGTCAGGGGAACCAACTAGACGATGAAAGGGTTGCACCTCTCAGCCCCATCCCTAGACCTGCAGGGAAGGGAGAAAGGTGGAAGGTTAAGTTGATCACCAATGGTCAATAATTGAATCAATCTTGCCTGTGTCATGAAACCTCCATAAAGGACACGGTTCCAATGAGCTTTCAAATGACTGAATGTATGGAGGTTCCTGGAGAGGGTGTGGAAGCTCTGTGCCCCTTGCCCCATACCTCACCCTATGCATCTCTTCATCTATATCCTTTATTATAAACCATCAATGTAAATGTTTCCCTGAGTTCTGTGAGCCCTCCTAGCAAATGAATCAACCCGAGGAGAGGGTCATGGGAACCCTGGTTTGCAGCCAGTCAGAAAGTTTGGGGTGGCACGGACTTGTAATTGGCATCTGAAGTGGAGGCAGTTTTAGTGGGGCTGATCCTTCCACCTGTGGGAACTGACACTATCTCCAGGTATGTAGTGTCATAATTTAATTAGAGGACGCCTAGCTGGTATGCACTGGAGAATCTACTGGAGGTTTGCTTGGTGGGCTGGTGGGAAGAAATCCACACACATTTTGGTGAGCAGGTGTGTTATGTCTTATTGAGTGGTCTCAACACAGTCTCACATTCTCACTGGCCAGAACCAAATGGCATGGCCGCCCTAGTCATCGGGGTGTCTGGGAAAACAAGTGTTTCTCTTCCCAGACTTTAGAATAGAGAGAGGCAATGAGAAAAGAGTTGAAATGGGTGTTGAGTGAGCCAAGCTGCAAAAAATACCCCACAAACTAACATCCGCCTCACAAGCTAAATGTCACCTGCAGGGAACTGGTTAAATAAACCAGAGAATATCCAGTGCATGTTGTCCCTTATTGTATGGTGTGGTTAATCTATGAAAAGCTGTTCACTGTATATATAGCAAAAAGGGCAGATTATAAAACAATATGTCCTGCAGGATCCCATTTTGTTAAAGAGACGTGTATACTATTCATTCACAGAAAAGCCTGGATATACACAACAATGTTCACTCTGGATCTTCTTTAAACACTTCCACATTCTATGATGTATTTTTGGCAAGCAATCACGGCTTTGTTTTAGAATAAAGAGCAGAAAGTAAATTTCCATTTTTAGATTCCCATTGGGCCAGAAACAGGAGATAAACTAGTCAGTTAAAATCAACCTGATGATGCCTTCGGCCCCCCAAGTGACCTCTAAATGTTAGCCATAAAACTTTCTGGGTTGAGTCAAAGCCAAGTTTAAAGGGAAAACCATAAATAAGCCATTTTGGAAAATACAGCTATTGGCAATCTGTTACATTTCACTTGTATTTCTAAGAGGACAAACTCCAGCACATCCCCAGTTGCTTGACTAAAGCTCACTTGGTAAAACAAAGTGATAATTATCTCAGGAATCGGCTCAGCACACAATCATGTAGAACCTGTTTTTGAAGGAAGATGGATCGGCATGCCAAAAAGAAAGGCGTGGGTCAGGATGCTAAGTAAGAACTTATTTGTGAAATGGTCTAGGCTGGGCGTGGTGGCTCAAGCCTGTAATCCCAGCACTTTGGGAGGCCGAGAGGGTGGATCACGAGGTCAGGAGATCGAGACCATCCTGGCCAACACGGTGAAACCCCGTCTCTACTAAAAGATACAAAAAACTAGCCGGGTGAGGTGGCGGGTGCCTGTAGTCCCAGCTACTCGGGAGGCTGAGGCAGGAGAATGGCATGAACCCGGGAGGCAGAGCTTGCAGTGAGCAGAGATCCAGCCACTGCACTCCAGCCTGGGTGATAGAGCAAGACTCCGTCTCAAAAAAAAAAAAAAAAGAAATGGTCTGGAAGAATTTGATAGTATGAATGTATCATCTCTGAGGAAATCTCAGGAATATCAACATAAAACAGGCTCCCCTTTGAGTTTCAAGTGATTTGGTTTGTTTGCTTGTTGGAATGAGTCATAGCTGATTTAAAACATTGTAATAGACAACTTGCGCAGGTACATTTTAAAATCAAACCTCGCCCTAAAAAATAATACCAGCATAGCATAAGTCTATTATCTTGTCTACTATCTTGATCTGAAGAAAACACTAGGCTTTGGTCCTTAACACCCTCTGGGCTAAAATGTTCTGGGAGACTCAAGGAAGGACTGTGATTGCTTTCAGAGAGACAACAACCGGTTCTCACAAGATGACTGTGGATGAACCAAAAGTAGACTCAGCAGATACATTTTGTGGAAACAACACATCATCTGTGGTACATCTGCCTCCTTTTACAAAAGTCAAAGAAATACAAATTTATTATTATTATTATTATTATTTTTTTTTTTTTTTTGAGACGGAGTCTTGCTGTGTCGCCCAGGCTGCAGTGCAGTGGCCGGATCTTAGCTCACTGCAAGCTCCTCCTCTCGGATTCATGCCATTCTCCTGCCTCAGCCTCCCGAGTAGCTGGGACTACAGGCACCTGCCACTACGCCCGGCTAGTTTTTTGTATGTTTAGTAGAGACGGGGTTTCGCCGTGTTAGCCAGGATGGTCTCGATCTCCTGACCTCATGATCCGCCCGTCTCGGCCTCCCAAAGTGCTGGGATTACAGGCTTGAGCCACCGCGCCTGGCAAGAAATACAAATTTAAACGAAGGAAAGAAAGTGGAAATCTGGAAGCAGTAAAAAAGCTATAAGCTTGAGGATTGGAGGCAGAAAGGAGCAAGAGTCAGAAGGTGCATCATGCTGAACTGAAGAGAACAATGAAGGTCACAGCCGGCAACAGAACTCCCTGAGAATCTTCATAAATGCCTGATGAAACCCCCAAAGAATATACTGTTTAAAATCAAATTTTATTTTATTTCATTTTACTTTAGTTTTGAGACAGAATCTTGCTATGTCGCCCAAGCTGGAGTGCAGTGGTGCGATCTCAGCTCACTGCAACCTCTGCCTCCTCGGTTCAAGCGATTCTCATGCCTCAGCCTCCTGAGTAGCTGAGATTACAGGCATGTGCCACCACGCCCAGCTAATATTTGTATCTCCATTTTTTTTTTTTTTTTTTTTGAGACGGAGTTTCCCTCTTGTTGCCCAGGCTGGAGTGCAATGGCGCCATCTCGGCTCACCACAACCTCTGCCACCTGGGTTCAAGCAATTCCCCGGCCTCAGACCCCTGAGTAGCTGGGGTAACAGGCATGCACCACCATGCTTAGCTAATTTTGTATTTTTAGTAGAGACGGGGTTTCTCCACATTGATCAGGCTGGTCTCGAACTCCCAACGTCAGGTGATCCGCCCATCTCGGCCTCCCAAAGTGCTGGGATTACAGGCATGAGCCACCGCACCCAGCCGTCTCTCTCTCTCTCTCTCTCTCTCTCTTTTTGTGAACAGGGTCTCGCTCTGTCACCCAGGCTGGAGTGCAGTAGCATGATCTTGGCTTACTTCTTTCTTCAGCCTCAACCTCCCGGGATCAAGCAATCCTCCCACCTCAGCCTACTGAGTAACTGAGTAACTACAGGCTCACACCACTACACCCGGCTAATTTTTAAAATTGTTTGTAGAGACAAGGTCTCACTATGTTGCCCAGGCTGGTCTCAAACTCCTAAACTCAAATAATCTTCCAGCTTCAGCTGGAAAAAATATGCGTGTGTGTGCATATATATACACACACATATATACACACACGCATATATACATACATATATATGTGTATATATATTATACATACGTGTGTGTGTGTGTGTGTGTGTGTGTGTGTGTGTGTGTATATATATATTTTTTTTTAAACAGAGTTTTGCTCTTGTTGCCCAGGCTGGAGTGCAATGGCTTGATCTCAGCTCACAGCAACATCTGCCTCCCAGGTTCAAGCAATTCTCCTGCCTCAGCCTCCCAAGTAGCTGGAATTACAGGAGCCTGCCTCCATACCCGGCTATTTTTTTTTTTTTTTTTAGTAGAGACAGGGTTTCACTGGGTTAGCCAGGATGGTCACGATCCCCTGACATCATGATCTGCCCCCTTCAGCCTCCCAAAGTGCTGGGATTATAGGAGTGAGCCACCGCGCCCGGCCTTGTTTTGTTTTGTTTTGTTTTGTTTTGTTTTGTTTTGTTTTGTTTTGTTTTGTTTGAGACAGAGTTTCGCTCTTGTTGCCCAGGCTGGAGTGCAATGGCACGATCTTAGCTTACCGCAATCTCTGCCTCCTGGGTTCAAACGATTCTCCTGCCTCAGCCTCCCGAGAAGCTGGGATTACAGACGTGCTACCACGCCAGGCTAATTTTGTATTTTTAGTAAAGATGGGGTTTCTCCATGTTGATCAGGCTGGTCTCTAACTCCTGACATCAGGTGATCCATTTGCCTCAGCCTCCCACAGTGCTGGGATTACAGCCTTGAGCCACCACGCCCGGCCCTGAGGTATTTTAAGTGGGAGATTGACATGACCAGTTTTGCCTTTTGAATAGATAACTGTGACACTTTTGTATATTCATACAATGAAAAGGCTATGCTGCACTGAAAATAAACAGACTCAGATGACATGTTTCAGCATGAAAATTTCACACAGAGGTAAGATTGAGTGGGCTAGGGGTGGGGAGCAAGTGACAGAAGGATACATACAATGTAATTTTATCTATATAAGTATAAAATGTTCATGAAAATATACACACACATATATGGACACGTAAACATTGTAAACATATAAAGACCCGTGGAGACATATAAAGACCTGTGGAAACATATAAAGACCTGTGGAAAAGGATAAATGGCAATAGCAGGATATAGTTATCTCTGGAATGCTAGGCCGGGCACGGTTGCTCACGCCTGTAATCCCAGCACTTTGGGAGGCTGAGGTCAGGAGTTCGAGACCAGCCTGGCCAACATGGCAAAACCCCGTCTCTACTAAAAATACAAAAATTAGCCCCGTGTGGTGGCTCATGCCTGTAGTCCCAGCTACTCAGGAGGCTGAGGCAGGAGAATCACTTGAATGCAGTAGGTGGAGGTTGCAGTGAGCCAAGATCATGTCACTGTACTGCAGTGTGGGTGACAGAGCGAGACTCGAAAGGAAAGAAGGAAGGAAGGAAGGAAGGAAGGAAGGAAGGAAGGAAGGAAGGAAGGAAGGAAGGAAGGAAGGAAGGAAGGAAGGAAGGAAGGACTACGCTAAGTGAAAGAACGCATTTACAAAAGGCCACATATTATATGATTCCATTGATACGAAATATCCACCATAGGCAAATTCATAAAGACAGAAAGCTGATTAGTAGTTGCCAGGTGCTGGGAAAGAGGGAAATGAGAAGTGGCTATTTGATGGGTATGGGGTTTCCATTTGGGAGGAAGAAAAGATTTTGTTAACGAGGTCATGATGTCTGCACATGAGGTAAGTCGTTATGAAAATATGTACTTAATGCCACCAAATTGTACACTTTCAAATTGTTAAAATGGTAAATTTTATGTTATGTGCTTTTTACCACACTTGAAAGGGAAAGAAAATGTGGAGGCTCAGTTTGTGCACTTAACCATAACACTCATCTGACTTTATATACTTGCTCACGTTTCACAGAATGTAGAGATCCAGGCCAGGCGCGATGGCTCACACCTGTAATTCCAGCATTTTGGAAGGCTGAGGTGGGTGGATCACCTGAGGTCAGGAGTTTGATACCAGCCTGACCAACATGGTGAAATCCCGTCTCTACTAAAAATACAAAAAGTAGCTGGGCGTGGTGGTGGGCACATGTAATCCCAGCTACTCGGGAGATTGAGGCACGAGAATCACTTGAACCTGGGAGGTGGAGGTTACAGTGAGCTGAGGTCACACCACTGCGCTCCAGCCTAGGCAACAGAGTGAGACTCCATCTCAAAAAAATAAATAAATAAAAAATAAAATTAGAGACTGTGTCTCAAAAATAAATAAATAAAATTTAAAAATAGAACATAAAAAGAATGTGGAGATCCAAGTTGATCAAAAGGACATGGTGTTCCCTCTGCTTAAGACAATCTCCCTGCAGGCACACATGAACTCACACCCACACACCCTTTCCTTTGCTTTAGGAAATCCTACCTACCTTTCAGCTAAGACCTCACTACTTCAAGAAATATTTTCCTGACTGCCTCATGCCTCTTGAGGCAAAACATCCCTCTATCGTGTACTTCACAGCTTTAGCTTCTTCTCTATTGTAGCAATAATAAACTTGTGAGTGCCCCACCGTATCCCCGTGGTATCTCACGACTTAGCGGAGTCTTATGCACATAGTAAATCTTTGCCGAGTGAATACATATGTAATAAATATCTTGTTTTTTAATTAAAAAAAGATTATTGTCTCTCTGTCTCCCAAGATTACAAGGATCTGGAATCTCACAGATAGGAAGAGAGACTAGGGCCAGGCCCTATGGCTCATGCCTGTAATCCCATCACTTTGGGAGACTGAGATGGGAGGATCACTTGAGCCCAGGAGATCAAGGCTGCAGTGAGCAAGCACTGGGCCACTGCAATTCAGCCTGGGTGACAGAGTGAGGAGAACTTGTCTTAAAAAAAAAAAAGGGTTAACTGAGTTCTGAGCTGTTAACATGACAGTAATAATAGATTTTGTTTTTGGTTTTGGTTTTGGTTTTTTGAGACAGAATCTTGCTCTGTCGCCCAGGCTGGAGTGCAGTGGCGCCATCTCAGCTCACTACAAGCTCCGCCTCCCGGGTTCACACCATTCTCCTGCCTCAGCCTCCCGAGTAGCTAAGACTACAGGCGTCCGCCACCGCGCCCAGCTAATTTTTGTATTTTTAGTAGAGACGAGGTTTCACCATGTTGGCCAGGCTGGTCTCAAACTCCTGACCTTGTGACCTGCCCGCCTCAGCCTCACAAAGTGCTGGGATTACAGGCGTGAGCCACTGCATTCGGCCTAGACTTATATTTTAAATGGTGCTAATCTGAATTAATTAATTAGAAAAACCTCCTTTGAGCACCCACCATGTTTCCAGTATTGTGCTCCATGTGGTTTAAGTTGCAAAAGACACAGTTACGACACAGAAGGGTCCTGTACTAGCACTGCCCAAGCAATGGGGTCACCCACGCTTCATCACTTTTCTCTCCTCCCTGCTCCAGTTGTGCAACAATGATCCCTCCACTTCTTTTGTTTCTCTCTTCCTACCAGGGACCAGTTCTTCAGTGAGGTGCTGGGGATAATAGCATGAGCCAGACTAGAGACCCTGCTTACCGTTTACTCACCCATCATCCTCAGATATCCTGGATGAGTTTTCTCATCTATATAAAAAGGAAATAGGGGCCAGGCGCGGTGGCTTATGCCTGTAATTTCAGCACTTTGGGAGGCCGAAGTGGGCGGATCACTTGAGGCCAGGAGTTCAAGACCAGCCTGGCCAACACAATGAAACGCTGTCTCTACCAAAAAATGCAAAAATTAGCTGGGTATGGTGGCACATGCCTGTAATCCCAGCTACTTGGGAGGCTGAGGCAGGAGAATGGCTTGAACGCAGAAGAGGGAGGTTGCAGTGAGCCAAGATCACGCCACTGCACTTCAGCCTGGGTGACAGAGTGAGACCCTGTTTAAACAAACAAACAAACAAACAAAGGAAATAGAGTAACCTGATCCTGAACCTGACCCTAAGGTATGCTTTCAAAATAGCCTATTTCCCTTTCCCTCCTCTCCATTTGACCAAGAGCTGTGAAAGAAGGGCTGTGTGCTCAGAAAGTTCAGCTCCAAGTTCAACCAGCCGAGCATAGTGACTTATGCCTGTAGTCCCAATATTTTGGGAGATCAAGGTGGAAGGATCACTTGAGGCCAGGAGTTCAGGAGATCAAGATCAGATTAGGCAACATGGCAAGTCCCCGTCTCTTAAAAAAAAAATTAAAAAAAAGGAAATTGGCCGGGAGCAATGGCTCATGCCTGTAATCCCAGCACTTTGTGGGACAGAGGTGGGCGGATCACAAGGTCAAGAGATTGAGACCATCCTGGCCAATATGGTGAAACCCCGTCTCTACTAAAAATACAAATAATTAGGTGGGCGTGGTGGCATGCACCAGTAGTCCCAGCTACTTGGGAGGCTGAGGCAGGAGAATCCCTTGAACCCGGGAGGCACAGCTTGCAGTGAGCCAAGATCGCACCACTGCACTCCAGCCTGGGTGACAGAGCAAGACTCCATCTCAAATAAAAAAAAAAGAGGGAAATTAGTCACTTAGGAAAATATCTTTTTCTTAATAAAATAGAAACAGAGTCTTGCTGTGTTGCTGATGATTATCTTGAACTCCTGCTCTTAAGTAATCCTCCTGCTTTGACTTCCCATGGTGCAGAGAACGGGCGTGAGCCACTGCACCCAGCCTGCCTTTCTAAACTAGAAAGATGGTTTTCAAGGCCAGATGCAGTGGCTCATGCCTGTAATCCCAACACTTTGGGAGGCCAAGGCAGGCAGATAACCTGAGGTCGGGAGTTTGAGACCAGCCTGACCAACATGGAGAAACCCCATCTCTACTAAAAATACAAAATTAGCCCGGTGTGGTGGCGCATGCCTGTAATCCCAGCTACTCAGGAGGCTGAGGCAGGACAATCGCTTGAACCTGGGAGGTGGAGGTTGCAATAAGCTGAGATCGCACCACTGCACTCCAGCCTGGGCAACAAGAGCGAAACTCCATTTAAAAAAAAACAAAAAACAAAAATTACCTGGGCGTGATGTTGCACACCTGTAGTCTCAGCTACTCGGGAGGCTGAGGCAGGAGAATCTCTTGAACCCGGGAGGTGAAGGTTGCAGTGAGCTGAGATCTCGCCATTGCATTCCAGCCTGGGTGACAAGAGTCAAATTCTGTATCAAAAAAATTTTTTTTTTAAATGAACCAGACATAATGGCACATCCATGTCGTCCCAGCTACTTGGGAGGCTAAGGTAGGAGGATCACTGGAGCCCAGGAGTTCTAGGCTGCAGTGAGCTATGAGGGCGGCATTGCACTCCAGCTTAGGAAACAGACCAAGATGTTGTCTCTAAAAAAAAAAAAAAAAAAAAACCTTTCTTTATCAAATTCTTTTTTTTTTTTTTTTTTTTTTGAGACAGAGTCTTGCTGTGTCGCCCAGGCTGGAGTGCAGTGGTGCTTTCTTGGCTCACTGCAAGCTCCGCCTCCCAGGTTCATGCCATTCTCTCACCTCAGCCTCCGAGTAGCTGGGACTACAGGCGCCCACCACCACGCCCGGCTAGTTTTTTGTATTTTTAGTAGAGACGGGGTTTCACCATGTTAGCCAGGATGGTCTCGATCTCCTGACCTCATGATCCACCCGCCTCGGCCTCCCAAAGTGCTGGGATTACAGGCTTGAGCCACCCCGCCCGGCTCTTTATCAAATTCTTATTTCGCCTCCAGGGACTCCACCCGACCTAAGATAGCCTGCCTTTGATAGCTGTTTCAGCCACCTGCTGAATCTTGCCTACAAAGATTACAAACAAATGACACATTAATGAAGCCATCTTGCTGGCAGGTTGGAAGAGAAAGCTTTCCATCCAAGAACTTGCTCTGGAGCTATGCTGAAGGATAACAGGTTATAACTTGGCTCTAAACTCTGGAACTGTTCAGCAGGTCCCCATGGTGACCTCCTGTTATAACTAGGAAACAGACCCATAAATGTGCAGACGGATTAAAAAATTAGGGGAGGACAGCAGCGTGGCTCATGCCTATAATCACAGCACTTGGGGAGGCTGAGGCGGGTGGATCTCTTGAACTCAAGGGTTCAAGGCCAGCCTTGGCAACGTGGTGAGACCCCTGTTTCCATTTCTACTAAAAATACAAAAATGTGTGTGTGTGTGTATCTATATATATAGCTAGGTGTGGTGGTGTGCACGTGTAGTACCAGCTACTTGGGAGGCTGACGTTGGAGGCTGAGGCGGGAGGATCACAGAGCGAGACACCATCTCAAAAAACAAAAAAAATTAGGGGAGAGAGACAGGGATTTTTTTTTCCCTGCACCATGTGTCTCACTTAGAACATTGAGATGTGGCCTGGCACAGTGGCTCCCCGCTCTAATCCCAGCACTTTGGGAGGCTAAGGAGAGAGAATTGCTTGAGCCCAGGAGTTCAAGACCAACACAGGGAAACATAGGGAGACCCCATCTCTAAAAAAAATTTAAAAATTAGCTGGGTGTGGTGGCTCACACCTGTAGTTGCAGCTGCCCAGGAGGCTGAAGAGAAAAGATCACTTGAACCTAGGAGGTTGAGGCTACAGTGAGCAGCGCATGGGGCCACTGCATAGCAGCCTAGGTGACAAAGCAAGACTCTGTCCCAAAAACAAACAAAAAACAAAACAGCAACATAAAGAAAACAACCAAACATTCAGCTGTGAAATAATTGCCTTTAAGTAGTGTCTGTACCAATTCACTCAGCTTGCTGAACTCTGATGTCAAGGAGGCCAGGAGCTTACCCCTAGGGGGCCAGGAGATTCAAACACAGGCAACATTTCTTCCAGCATCAACATCCCTACTTCCGATTTGTCATCGCTAAAGTGCTGTCATTCCCAAGGGATTTTAAGGAGGCGATGTAGACAGGACGTTTTCAACACTCCTGGGAAAAGTGTGTCTTCATATATTTTTAATGTCAGATCAGTAGTACCATCTGACATGATATTCAAGGGACTGCCCTACCCTAAAACATAACCTTGAGAAACTTATGTTAAGTGAATAGCATGGAAGCTAATGTTCAGATGCAGTATGTCTCTTACCAAAGAAGACCTGGACACAGAGGAGCCTCACATTTGTAAGTGCTTTAAATCCTGATTTCCTTTTCGGTCACAGGTCTCTCTTCCCTTGCCAACTTCATACATAATGCAATGGCATCAGCTTTTGGTGAAAGCTTGATTGATTCCTTCTTTTTTTTTTTTTTTTGAGACAGAGTTTTGCTCTTGTTGCCCAGGCTGGAGTGCAGTGGCGCCATCTCAGCTCACTGCAACCCCCACCTTCCAGGTTCAAGCGATTCTCCTGCCTCAGTCTCCCAAGTAGCTGGGATTACAGGTGTGTGCCACCACGCCCAGCTAATTTTTTTGTATTTTTGGTAGAGTTGGCGTTTCACCATATTGGCCAGGCTGGTCTCAAACTCCTGACCTCCTGATCTGCCCGCCTCGGCCTCCCAAAGTGCTGGAATTAGAGGCGTGAGCCACCACGCCTGGCCTTCAACTATTTCTTTTAATTATTTTTGAATCTATTTTTTATTTGACTGAATTTTATTATTTATTTATTTATTTGAGACAGGGCCTCTGTCTCAAAATGGCATGATCTCAGCTCACCTCATCCTCTTCCTCCCAGTCTCAAACAATCCTCCCGTCTTAGCCTCCCAAGTAGCTGGGACTACAGGTGCGCATCCCCGTGCCTGGCTAACCTTTGCATTGTTTGTAGAGTCAGGGTTTCTCCGTGTTGCCCAGGCATGTCTCAACTACTGGGCTCAAGTGTCTGCCTGCCCCTGCCTCCTGAAGTGCCGAGATTACATTGAGATGACATGCTTGAGCCACTGTGTCCAACTGTGTTTTTTGTTTTGTTTTGTTTTTTTGAGACAGAGTCTTGCTTTGTCACTCAGGCTGGAGTGCAATGGCAATAGCACAATCTTGACTCACTGCAAATTCTGCCTCCCGGGTTCAAATGTCTCCTGCCTCAGTCGGGACTACAGGAGCCTGCCACCAGGATAATTTTTTTTTTTTTTTTTTTTTTGGTTTGTTTGTTTTTTTGAGACAGAGTCTCGCTGTTACCCAGGCTGGAATGTAATGGTGTGATCTCAGCTCACTGCAACCTCGGCTTCCCGGGTTCAAGTGATTCTCCGGCCTCAGCCTCCCAAGTAGCTGGGACTACAGGAGCTTGCCACGAAGCCCAGCTAATTTTTGTATTTTTAGTAGAGACCAGGTTTCACTGTATTAGCCAAGCTGGTCTCGAACTCCTGACCTCAGGTGATCTGCCCACCTCAGCCTCCCAAAGTGCTGGGATTACAGGCGTGAGCCACCGCGCCTGGCCTGTTGTTGTGTTGTTTGGTTTTGTTTTTTCAATTTTCAAAATGAGGTCTTGCCATGTTGCCAAGACTCATCTCAAACTACTGGGATCAAGTGATCCGCCTGCCTCAGTCTCCTAAAGTGTTGGGATTACAAGCATGAACAACTGTGCCCGGCCAAGTTTTTAAATTTTATTTTTATTTCCCCCTTGAGGATGTCACTTTAATACTTACAGTTCACTGTCAGCTACCTTTGGCTCCGGGTGCTTTCAGTGATGCAGATTCTGTATGTGTTCCTTGGTTAGAGAGAATCTTTGTGCAATGGTTTCCTCAGATGCTGGTTGCAGTAGCAATGTACAGGCTGTGTACGTTGTTGCACTGTCTCTTGTGGGGCTGGAATAGCTGAGGTCTCATGAAGCTTACCTCATTCCCCGATGTGCACACTTAAAAAAGTTTTTCCCTCGGTACTTTATTCACTGGGTTGAACAGTTCAGGCTTCAAGCCAGTAGGGGTTACTCATGGGTAGAAACCGGCTGCAGCTAAAGCAGGTGGGTAAATGCAATACCCCAATGATTGGCAGAGGCCCCACCCTTGACAGAGGCAGCTGAGGAAGCTCTCAGCGAAGTGCACTGTGTTTTCAGGGGGAACAGAGGGAGCCACCTCAGCCCCCTTGCCAGGTCAGCAGGAAGCGGATCTACCTCGTAGTTACACTTCTGACCCAGCATTCCGACGGTTCTGATCAGACAGGCACCTCTGCTCATCTGCAGGAATGCTGTTGTTCCACACAGAGAGGGACTGGGACTCTCCCTGTCATGCAAGCCTGAACCTGGATGGCACTCCTCCTGTGGGGATGCAGTCGCCCTATACTGTTCCAGAAAGGCTGTCTACGAAATGCACCTATGCCAGGTTCTCATGGGGGAAGCTCCAGCTGTGTCTGCAGTGGAGGGCAAGGGAGAGAAGTCCTTTTCTCCAAGACCCTTCATGAGTGCCAGGGATGCTTGACTATTGGGTTAGGGCCACAGACTTTCCCCACTCAGCCTACCACTGAACCTGTGGCTCTGCTGAAAGAAACTTCCCACAAGTGGAAATACTAGGGACTCAAGTCCTGCAGCCTGTTTCTTTTGTCCCACAGGGTGCTCCCTTAAGGTAGGACACTTCCCTTTCCCCTAGGAGTAGCCGTCCCTGAGGCCCAGACTACTGTGAATACCGCTCCTCTGGGTCTAGCTGCTCAGCGGGGCTGTCACGCTGAGCTGGGGAATGTCTGCAAGGGATCCGGCGATGTGACCTGTCCTCAAGTCTCCCAGCAGCAGGTTCCAGCACCAGCTCTGACGCGGTCAGGAGGAGAGTGACACAGACTCTGAGATTTCCTTGGTTACAAATGGCTTAGTGTGTTGGCCCCCTCAAATGCCAGCCGTAGTAGTAATGTACTGGGCATGTGGACAGACTCAAGACCTCCTAGTTAGCCAAGGTGATAGAGGCAATGGCAATAGCTGAGGTCACTCAAAAGTTTTCTCCTTCCTGAACACTGCGTTATTGTGCCTGCAAATGTACTGGGCTGCGCTGGTTGGCCTCCAGCCAGGAATTGGTGCTTGCAAAAGGCGCCGGCTGTGGTGGTAGCAATGGAATTTGTGCTTGCCTTATGTCACCCAGGAGAAGTACTCTGGCCTCTCAGACCATGGGTAGGGCCATGGAGCTCCACTCCTAAATGTCCCTGTCCCTTGTGTTACACTATCTGTGCGGGTGGATGGGCAAAACCAGATGGGGGTGGGTCAGACAAGTCCACACTCTGACTCCCCAGATGTAGGCACAAGCAGTGGCCTCAGTGGGGATCAGAGGGCAGTTTCCTGGCTGCTGGAGTAATGTTCCAGGGAAAAGCACAGCTGCCTCTGCTGCACGAAAGAATCTACATGGGGAACCGGGGATAGCAGGCGGCAGTAAGCCCCAGACAGCTCCCACTGCCGTGTTCCACTAGCAACAGTTAGGTAGGTTCCTGGCAGCCTGCACTCAGAACTCAAAAATGCTCCAGGCCGGACTGGTGAGGTGGCTCAGGCCTGTAATCCCAGCACTTTGGGAGGCCGAGGTGGGCGGATCACGGGTCAGGAGATCGACACCATCCTGGCTAACACGGTGAAACCTGGTGTCTACTAAAAATACAAAAAATTCGCCGGGCGTGGTGGCGGGCGCCTGTAGTCCCAGCTACTTGGAGGCTGAGGCAGGAGAATGGCATCAACCCGGGAGGCGGAGGCTGCAGTGCGCCGAGATCACGGCACTGCACTCCAGCCTGGGTGACAGGAGACTCCGTCTCAAAAAAAAAAAAAAAACCAACTCCAGGCCATAAGCCTTCCCAGAGACACAGCAGCAGCAACCAAGGCTTTCAGGCCACGCCCCTCCCAGCGTCCACCTGTAAAGCAAGGATAACCAGCTCCTTCCCCGAACTTCCTGCTCGACCCTCGGTTCTGGACAACGGAGATTGTCCCCAGTCAAGGTGATTATATCGCAGATCTCAGCTGGGAGCTTCTCTTAACTTCTGACCATCGCCTGAGTTAGCTGGCAAACTTCCGAGAGGTCCTTTGTGAGGTAGGATCAGGAATGGCTTCCCTCTGTCCCTGTGTGAGTCTGGGAGTGCATGCAGAGCGCTTCCCAGAGCCGCTCTTTCTCGCACATTCCCCGTCACTCACTAAATCAGCAACAGCTGTGTAGGGTTAAGGCCTTCTGCTGTGGCCTGGGTTGCCCAGCTCCTTTAAGGTTTGTGCGTCATGGCGGCCATCGCTCTTCCCCTCAGGCTGTGAACACTCACAGTTTTCTACTTCACAGTGTAGGCTGCTACCACCGCTTCTTTCAAAGGGTCTGTGGTTTTCTGTTAAGTTCCTGTGTTGCTTCTCGGAAAAATGTTCACAGTGTGAATCTCTACACACTTATTTTGTCTTTCCAAGTGGGAGAGGCATGCTAACTCTGGCTCCTATCCGCCATATTGGAAAAACAGGGTTTCAAAGATTTTCTGATTTGCAACCAGTTAAGGAAGGGAAGCATTTATAAAGACTGGGTTCAGCAGAAAAGAACGCTGGGTCTGGCTCGTGGGCGTGGCTGTCTCCAGGCTGCTCAGGAAGAAATTTAGAACAAAGAATGAGGGAGAGTTGAGTTCTCAGTTCTGCCGGATCTGAGGTCTATGTGGCAGTGGATCCATTTGTTAGGGGTCCAGGTTTATGAAACTCAGGGCCATATGTTACGATATTATTTTCAGTTTCTATAGGGAACCAAACATCTTGTGTTTCCAACTTCCTTGCTAGTTTTTTTTTTTTTTTTTCAGACAGGGTCTCACTGTGTTGCCCAGGCTGGAGTGCAGTGGTGAGATCTGGACTCACTGCAACCTCCGCCTCCCGGGTGCAAGTGATTCTCCTGCCTCAAGCCTCCTGAGTAGTTGGGACTATAGGCATACACCACCATGCCCGGCAATTTTTTGCCTTTTTAGTAGAGACGGGGATTTCACCATGTTGCCGAGGCTGTTCTCAAACTCAAGTGATCTGTCCGACTTGGCCTCCCAAAGTGCCGGGATTACAGGCATGAGCCACCTTGCCCAGTTGGCTATTGTTTTAGGCTATTACCTTCTTGCTTATCGAATTGCTTATTTACTTCTCAGCACTAGCTAAGTATCTGGAATTGTTATTTTTATTTTATTTTTTATTTATTTATTTTGAGACGGAGTCTCACTCTGTCGCCAGGCTGGAGTGCAGTGGCCTGGTATCGGCTCACTGCAACCTCCGCCTCAGGGTTCAGGCCAAAGTCCTGGGATTACAGGTGTGAGCCACCGCTTCCTAGCTGGAATTGTTCTTAAAGAAATTCACGATTTTCCTCTATTTGCATACTTGTGGCAGGATGGAAGAGAGGGAGGGGGACTGGCAGGTCCCTAACAGGGGTTCCTGCTCCGTATCACACCCCCATTATGAACATCCCTCACCAGAGTGATATATTTATTAAAATCAATGAACCTATAAACCTACATTGATACTTTATTTATTTTTATTTTTTCGAGATGGAGTCTGTGTCACCAGGCTGGAGTGCAGTGGGCCATCTCAGCTCACTGCAACCTCTGTCTCCCGAGTTCAAATGATTCTCCTGTGTCAGCCTCCCGAGTAGTTGGGACTACAGATGTGCACCACCATGCCTGGCTAGGTGTTTTTTTTTTTTTTTTTTTTTTTTTTTTTGAGAGGGAGTCTGGCACTGTCACCCAGGCTGGAGTGCAGTGGTGCAATCTTGGCTCACTGCAACCTCCACCTCCCGGGTTCAAGCAATTCTCCTGCCTCAGCCTCCCAAGTAGCTGGGATTATAGGCGCCCGCTACCAGCCCAGCTAATTTTTTGTATTTTTAGTAGAGTCGGCGTTTCACCATGTTGGCCAGGCTGGTCTTGAACTCCTGACCTTGTGATTTGCCCATCTCGGCCTCCCAAAGTGCTGGGATTAGAGGCGTGAGCCACTGCGCCTGACCTTTTTTTTTTTTTTTGAGATGGAGTCTCACTCCAGGCTGGAGTGCAGTGGTGCAATCTCAGCTCACTGCAACCTCTGCCTCCTGAGTTCAAATGACTCTCCTGCCTTAGCCTCCCAAGTAGCTGGGATTACAGGAGCCTGCCACCATGCCTGGCTAATTTTTGCATTTTTAGTAGAGATGGGGTTTCACCATGTTGGCCAGGCTGGTCTCGAACTTCCGACTTCAAGTGATCCGCCGCCTAGGCCTCCCAAAGTGCTGGGATTATAGGCATGAACCACCACACCCAGCCTACATTGATACATCATTATCACCCAAAGTCCATAGTTTACATTAGGGCTCACTCTTGTTCTATGGGTTTACAAAAATGTATAATGACATGCATCATAGTTATATTATACAAAATAGTTTCATTGCACTAACAATCTTCAATAAATGGGCGCATACTTTGGGAGACCCAGGTGGGTGGGTTACCTGAGGTCAGGAGTTTGAGATCAGCCTGACCAATATGATGAAACCCTGTCTCTACTAAAACTACAGAAAATAGCTGAGCGTGGTGGCATGTACCTGTAATCCCAGCTACTCTGGAGGCTGAGACAGGAGAATTCGCTTGAACCTGGGAGGCGGAGGTTGCAGTGAGCTGAGATTGCGCCATTGCACTCCAGCCTGAGCAGCAAGAGCGAAACTCCGTCTCAAAAAAAAAAAAATTTTTTTTACTGAGGTCTGTTTTATCAATTATTTATCTCACGGATCTTGCCTTTGGTGTTCTGTCTAAAAAGTCATCACCAAATTCAAGAACATCTATATTTTCTCCAGTTATTTTCTGTGAGCCTCATAGTTTTGCATTTTACGTTTAGGTCTATGATCCATTTGGAGCTGATTTTTATGAAGGATATAAGGTCTGTCTAGATTCATTTTTTGCATGTGGATGTCCAGTTGTTCAACATCATTTGTTGAAAAGACTATCTTTTCTCCATTGTATTAACTTTGCTCCTCTGTCAAAGATAAATTCTTTATGTTTAAAAACATATAAAGATTGGGCTTGTAATCTCAGCTGCTCAGGAGGCTGAGACAGGAAAATTACTCAAGTCCAATAATTTGAGAACATTATGGACAACATAGCGAGACCCCATCTCTAACAACAAAAAGAGAATTAGCCTGGCATGGTGGTGCACACCTGTAGTCCCAACTACTCTGCAGGCTGAGGTGGGAAGATTATTTAAGCCCAGAAGTTCAATGCAAGGTCACAGTAAGCTGTTGGTACCACTGCACTTCAGCTTGGGTAACACAGAAATACCCCATCTGTTTTTTCCTTTTTTCTTTTTCTTTTTTTTTTTTTTTTGAGACGGAGTCTCCGTCTGTAGCCCAGGCTGGAGTATAGTGGCACAATCTTGGCTCACTGCAACCTCCGCCTCCCAGGTCCCAGTTCAAGCAATTCTCCTGCCTCAGCCTCCCAAGTAGCTGGGATTACAGGCACACACCACCATGCCCAGCTAATTTCTGTATTTTTAGTAGAGACGAGGTTTCACCATGTTGGCCAGGCTGGTCTTGAACTCCTGACCTCATGATCCAACAACCTTGGCCTCCCAAAGTGCTGGGATTACAGGCATGAGCCACTATGCTCAGCCTCCATCTCTTTTTTGTTTTTAGAGACAGGGTCTTACTGTGTTGCCCAGGCTGGTCCTGAACTCGTGGGCTCAAGCAATCCTTCTGCCTTGGCCTCCGAAGTGCTGGGATTACAGGTGTGAGCCACTGAGCCCAACCGAGCCTATTGCTTAAAAAAGTAAAAAATGGCTGGGTGTGGTGACTCACTCCTGTAATCCCAGTACTTTGGGAGGCCGAGGCGGGCAAATCACTTGAGGTCGGGAGTTTGAGACCAGCCTGACCAACATGGAGAAACTACGTCTCTACTGAAAATACAAAAAAATTAGCTGGGGTAGGTGGTGCATGCCTATAATCCCAGCTACTTGGGAATCTGAGGCAGGAGAATTGTTGAACCCAGGAAGCAGAGGTTGTGTTGAGCCGAGATTGTGCCATTGCACTCCAGCCTGGGCAACAAGAGTGAAACTCTGTCTCAAAAAAAAAAAAAAAAGTTAAAAACGTAAGGAACATGTTTCTGTTAAGCTATGCTATTCTATTTGTAAGCATTAAGTTTGGGACTTAGAGAATACATATGCGTAGCTACTTAAGTGTACATAAAATATCTCAGAAAGAGTTATACTCCTCACCATAACAAAAATACAAAACTGGCCGGGCGCGGTGGCTCAAGCCTGTAATCCCAGCACTCTGGGAGGCCGAGACGGGTGGATCACGAGGTCAGAAGATCGAGACCATCCTGGCTAACACGGTGAAACACCGTCTCTACTAAAAAATACAAAAAAAAAAAAAACTAGCCAGGCGAGGTGGCGGGCGCCTGTAGTCCCAGCTACTCGGGAGGCTGAGGTAGGAGAATGGCGTAAACCCGGGAGGCGGAGCTTGCAGTGAGCTGAGATCCAGCCACTGCACTCCAGCCTGGGCGACAGAGCGAGACTCCGTCTCAAAAAAAAAAAATACAAAACCAAATTAGAATATTAATTATTCTGGAAAGGGAAACTGGGCAGTTGGGAGGCAGAAGTAGAAAGACTTTTCTTGGCCAGGTACGATGGCTCACGCCTGTAATCCCAGCACTCTGGAGGCTGAGGTGGACAGATCACCTGAGGTCAGGAGTTCAAGACCAGCCTGGCCAACATGGTGAAACTCTGTCTCTACTAAAAATACAACAAAAAATTAGCTGGGCATGGTGGTGCTCAGCTACTTGGGAGGCTGAGACAGGAGAATCACTTGAACTCAGGAGGTGGAAGTTGCGGTGAGCTGAGATTACGCCACTGTGCTCTAGCCTGGGCAACAGAGCAAGACTCCGTCCAAAAAAAAAAAAAAAAGAAAGAGTTTTCTCGTATACACTTTCTGAGTTTAATGTGAATGAATCGCCTATTTAAAAAATGCAAGGCCGGGCACGGTGGCTCAGGCCTGTAATCCCAGCACTTTGGGAGGCTGAGGCAGGTGGATCACAAGGTCAGGAGTTCGAGGGTAGCCTAACCAACATGGTGAAACCCTGGCTCTACTAAAAAAAATGCAGAAAATTAGCTGGGCATGGTGGTGCACACCTGTAATTCCAGCTACTCAGGAGGCTGAGGTAGGAGAATCACTTGAACCCACGAGGCAGAGGTTGCAGTAATCCGAGATCATGCCAGTGCACTCCAGCTTGGGTGACAGAGCAAGACTCTGTCTCAAAAAATAAGTAAGGTAAAAATAAATAAATAAAGCAAAACAGCAAAAAAGTTTTTGTTTCTTTTCTAGAAGATATATTTTATGTAAGTGTAAGCAAATACATATATATCTTTTTTACCTGGAATAGCGTTTGGCATAGAATCGGGAAAATATTGGGCAAGGGAAGTCAGGTACCCCCAGAAGAACCCAACTTGACTGCAAAAGCTTGCAGCCTCCTTCAACTGGTGATTTTAATTAGTTTATTTAATTTTGCAACACCAAAACAAAAAAATTTTTCCTGCATCAGTTAATCTACCTGCATTAGTGTTTCCCCGGCACGTGGCTGCAAAATCATATTAGTTCAATTACAAAACTTTGCATTATATTAGGCGTAACTATTTCCCTTGGGTCCTAATTAAATAAGGTCGAATCAACTTTCTGCCTTCGGCATTTGTGCTAAAAAAAAAATAAATCCCTATTGCATTATCCTACATACCCTTGGAAAAATTGAAAAAAGAGAGAATGAATATCTTGTCTCAAAGGGTTAAAACCTCAGAATCATATTTTTTTTAAACTCACTGGAAAATGGCTTCCACATTCCACAGGATAAGGAAGGAAAACTATGAAATCACTTTGAATGGATTTGTTCAGCAGGGGAAGAGCTGGCTCATTTTCCACGTGGACTGCCAAGTTCACCAGCCGTGGGGGGAAGTGATTTTAGTCTTTCTTTCTTCACATACATTTTTAAACTGCAGTCGTATGGAAATGAAAATCCCATTTGGAGATCAGATTTTTCAGATGGATTTAATTTATATGCCATTTGACCAAGTCAATCAGACCAGCTTAGTAGAAGGCTTTTTTCATTATAATGTTGTGGGCTTCGCCTATGAATCTTCTTTTCTAAGTTACAGAAAGTCAATTTAGCAAGTACAGCATCTCGTTTAGGCTTTGTACTTAATTACCTTGGGACTGCATTAAAACTTTCTTCTGAGCAATAATTACATTGCTTCTCCTTAAAATGCAAACTCTCTGAATCACAGTCTGAGTTAACCTTCCAAAATCTAGAGTTTTCCTAGATTGACTGATAGCTAAAAATGCTCCAGGGACCCGATTTTAACCCGTAACTTTTTTGTGTAGTAGTTATAAATGTGCAAAAATGGAGCAGACCAGGGCAAGAAAACAGAACATGTAAGTCTTCTCTCTAAAAAAATTAGACCCTTTCTCACTCTAAGATAGGGCCAGCGCCTTAACCTTCACCGCTCAACCTCCTTTTTCTCATCCCCCACTATGGTTGGAAAGTAGAAGTGAATTAATTTACTCTATCTGACAGAGCTGAAGCCTATTGGATTTAACAAAAACTGCGAACCAGCACGTGCACCCACTCTTATATACGTACCCCGGCTTTCACCGAAGAGCTTTCTGCCACTATTCTTTCCCTTCAAGGGAAGCTGGAGTAAACATACCTCCTGCCACTTCATTACATCAGAGGTTTGTCTCTCCCATTAGTAAATCCACAGAGAGTAGGGACTTCCTGTCTGCCAAATGGTGTGGATGGAAGGGATTCAAATATTTGAGACAGAACCTGCATTGTGTCTGGCCCTTTATAGATGTTTTCTCTAGCTGAGACAGCCAATTCGTATACCCTGCGCTCTCCCTAGCTTGCTTGTGCCTCTAGGAACTGCTTCTCTCCTGTTTCGTGACCTTCATCTACTCCCTTCCCCAACCAAAAGATTTGTATATTCTTTGCCAGAGACCCTGCAAAATCCTGGTACATAGTAGGTGTTCAATAATTATTTGCTGAGTAAATTAAAATACTAAATTATGACTATCTAGGACCTGTTTTCCAGGCTTCTGGAAATAATCAGGATTGTTTCAACCCAGGTGGATCTCAGTATCTAAGAATTCTGGAGCAGGAAACATTTGGAAGACGGTTCAATGCTTGAGCTTGAAGAAACCTGTCAGTGAAATGCTAATAAATGTAAATAGCTGTGTTTGAGGAAGGAGGGAGGGCTTAACTTGCATTGCAAGTGCTGAAATGTGTAATTGTTTTTGGGTAAACTAGTTTTACTTAAACTAAATTTAACTTCCATATTAATGGCAGAGAAATTGCTGATGTCAGCAATGATTAAGTTCACTGGCTGTGAGGGGGTCACGGCAAAAAACAATTATCTCAAAGCTTGTAGGGATGTTAACAGATGTGGAACAACACTGATTATACTGACATAAACTAAAGAAAAGGGCAAAGCTGTTAGCAAAAGTCACTTGGAAGCTTGGACTACAATTTGAGAGTGGGTCTCCTGAAATTATTTAACTCTGTAAAACAAACAAATTAGCCTATTCTCATCTATAATCTTAGAATTTAGTGTTCACTTTTAGCTGGAGTGTTAGAACAACTATCCAGCTGATTTGCTAATTCACAGTATTAAAGGAAGCTTGGTCCGGAGGGAGGATGTAGCTCACTGTTTCAGCCTGGGAACCTCCTCTACCGCATCCCGTGTCCTGATGGGGAGACCCAGCCTTGCCGGAGAGCCACACAGACTGAAAATGCAGAAAGAATATCCTCTTCTGTCTTTGGTTCTTAGCACTTACTGAGCCAGAGGAGCCCCAGGAGTTTCTGGCCAGGGCCTTTTTGCATCTCTAAAAGGGGATTTTACAAATTCCTGCTTCTTAGAGTTGGGAGGATTAAATGAGTTAATCCATGTAAAGTTCTCAGAACAGTGCCTGGCACAAGTAAAGACTTATAATACATACTTGTTATTATTCTTATCTCAGGTTCTGGCACATCTACGACCTCCATAGTGCTGGAACATCGCCCGAAGGAAACATATTCATTCAAATTTCTATTAAGCTCTTCCAGGGAAACTAGCATTTAATGAGCACCAACTATACGACAGAAAGAAAGCACTTGACATAGATTGACTCGTTTACTCCTCATAACTCTAAAAATTATTGTGCACATTTTAGAGGTGGGAGAACAGACTCAGTGAGACCATGTAAGGTGAAGCTCAGAATTTCCTGGCATAAGGCTGGCTTGGAATTGAAAAGGTGTGTCTGACTCTAAATTGGATCCTCATTCACATTACCCATGTGAAAGGCATGAATCACCAGATTCCTGTCCATAAGTGCTGCGCAGGTTCTCTACTACAAGGGCACTGGTGGAGACAGCAAAGCTGGGTTCTTCTTATTCTGCAGCTGCTCTCAGCAGGGCTGTATCTGTCCTGAGGTAGTGTAGTGCCTTTTCCAAGTCACACAGAGGTGTTCTGTGGACTCTCAGAAGCCCTGGAATCTTGTATCTTTTTTTTTTTTTTTAAGACGGAGCTTCGGCCGGGCGCGGTGGCTCAAGCCTATAATCCCAGCACTTTGGGAGGCCGAGGTGGGTGGATCACGAGGTCAGGAGATCGAGACCATCCTGGCTAACACGGTGAAACCCCATCTCTACTAAAAATACAAAAAAATTAGCCGGGCGTGGTGGCAGGCGCCTGTAGTCCCAGCTACTCGGGAGGCTGAGGCAGGAGAATGGCGTGAACCCAGGAGGCTGAGCTTGCAGTGAGCCGAGATAGTGCCACTGCACTCCAGCCTGGGCGACAGAGCAAGACTCCGCCTCAAAAAAAAAAAAAAAAAAAAAAAAAAAAGACGGAGCTTCACTCTTGTTGCCCAGGCTGGAGACCAACGGCGTGATCTTGGCTTACCGCAACCTCCCCCTCCTGGGTTCAAGGATTCTCCTGCCTCAGCCTCCCAAATAGCTGGGATTACAGGCATGCGCCACCACGTCTGGCTAATTTTGTATTTTTAGTAGAGATGAGATTTCTCCGTGTTGGTCAGGCTGGTCTTGAACTCCTGACCTCAGGTGATCCACCCACCCACCTCGGCCTCCCAAAGTGCTGGGATTACAGATGTGAGCCACCACACCCGGCTGGAATCTTGTATCTTAAGACTCAAAATTTAAGTCACATATGAACACTAGAACTGATGTGAAGATTGCATATTTTGATTCCCAAAATTTTTTATTTTTTAAATTTTTTAAATTTTTTATTTTTGAGACAGAGTCTTGCTGTCACCAGGCTGGAGTGCAGTGGTGCGATCTTGGCTCACTGCAACCTCCACCTCCTGGGTTCAAGCGATTTTCCTGCCTCAGCCTCCCGAGTAGCTGGGACTATAGGCATGCGCCACCATGCCCAGCCAATTTTTTTGTGTTTTTAGTAGAGACGGGGTTTCACGGTGTTGGCCAGGGTGATCTCAACGTCTTGACCTCTTGATCTGCCCACCTTGGCCTCCCAAAGTACTGGGATTCCAGGCGTGAGCTACTGCACCTGGCCTCCCAAGGTTATTATTATTTTTTTAAATTTATGCAGACAGAATCTCACTCTGTTGCCCAGGCTAGTCTCAAACTCTTGGCCTCAAACAATACTCCTGTCTCAGCCTCCCAAAACAATACTCCTGCCTCAGCCTCCCAAAGTGCTGGCGTTACAGGACAGAGAAATATGTTATAGGAAAGGGGTCCCGAATCAGACCCTAAGATAGAGTTCTTGGATCTCGTGCAAGAAAGAATTCAGGGAAAGTCCGCATTGCAAAGTGAAAGCAAGTTTATTAAGACAGTAAAGAAATAAAAGAATGGGGAGGCTCTGGGCGCCTCCCCGGGGGCCTGGTCCCTGGTGGCCTCGTGGCCAGCTCCTAGCCTTCCCACTCTCCCCGTCATGAGGGGCCCAGGAGGCTGGTGGCGGGAGCCGTCACATGCGGGACCTGCCCGGGCGTTGGGGTATGGGATCCCCTGGCCTGGAGCGGGCTCGTCCTGGCCGGCCTGGATCCAAGCACAGTCTTAGCTTTTGGAGCCAGCAGCAGCCAGGCCGAATTCAGTTTTTCCAGAATTCAGTTGTTCTGACCCAAGTGTAGCCGACAGGATCCTGGCAATGCAGCCCAACAGGAAGCAAAGCACAGGGAAGCAGAAATGAGAAACCGTATCTTAACCCAAGTTCTGGATCAGTAGGCCTGGGGCAGGTAGAGTAACTTAGCACCTGTAAAGCCTGAAAAAACTAAAGTAGTAGAGAATTTATCTTATACAGATGGCAAGATATGGACAACTGAGAAAGTGTCAGAACAAGGTTTAATAGAAATCCTTTAAAAAGTAAGCCAACAAACAGAAAAGACAACAACAGTGAAATTCAACAGAAGAAAAGTAACGGACTCTGATGAAGATGACGATTATTGAACTACAAGTGCTCACAGACTAGAACTTAATGGAACAATTCTAGGACAGAAGTTAAGATCTGATTAAATATTTACTTGGTTTATTGTCTATATGCCTTTTAAAAAAATTAACTTGTTATGCAAAAAAAAAAAAAAAAAAGAAAAGAACCGAGCCCAGCCTCTTTTTTTTTTTTTTTGAGATAGAGTCTCACTCTGTTGCTCAGGCTGGAGTGCAGTGGCACGATCTTGGCTCACTGCAATTTCTGCCTCCTGGGTTCAAGCGATTCTCCTGCCTCAGCCTCCTGAGTAGCTGGGACTATAGGCATGTGCCACCACGCTCAGCTAATTTTTGAATTTTTAGTGGAGACGGGGTTTTACCATGTTGGCCAGGATGGTCTCGATCTCTGATCCACCTGCCTCAGCCTCCCAAAGTGTTAGGATTACAGGCGTGAGGCAGTGCACCCAGCCTAAGAATCTCTGTTAACACAACTAGATATTTCCCTTTCAGGCCCTCCCAATCCTGAAGTGAACGGAGAGTCTAGCTTCCTTTTAAAGGTCTAAATAGGAAATATTTACCATCTATTGTCTCTAAGAGTGACCCTCTCTGAGACTTCATCTACATAATAAGAGCCTTGGTCTCTACAACCCCTTATCTTAACTAAGACACCCATTTCTATAGATTACAGGTCTTTATTTTATTTATTTTTTGAGACAGGGTCTCACTTTGTAGCCCAGGCTAGAGAGCAGTGGCACAATTATGGCTCACTGCAGCCTCGACCTCCTGGGCTCAAGTGATCCTCCTACCTCAGCCTTCTGAGTACCTGGGAATACAGGTGCATGCTACCATGCCTGGCTTATTATTTTTTTTTTTTTCGTGGATATGAAGTCTCACCATATTGCCCAGGCTAGTCTTGAACTCCTGGGCTCAAGTAGTCTTCTTGCCTTGGCCACCTAATATGCTGAAATTATAGGCAAGAGCCACCATACTTGGCCCCAGATCTTTATAATTTAACTCTTTCAACTAACTGCCAATCAGAAAATATTTGAATCCACCCCATATGAGTCTGTAAGAATCTCCCCACTTTGAGTTGTCCTGCCTTTCCAGACCAAAACAATGTATACATCACATGTATTGATTGATGTCTTATGTATCCCTAAAATGTATAAAGCCAAGCTGTAACCCAATCAGCTTGGGCATGTATGGTCAGAACCTCGTGGCACTGTGCCTCGGGCCGTGGTTACTAGCATTTGGCTCATAATAAACCTCTGTAAATATCCTGACATGGGAGGATCACTTGAGCTCAGGAGGTCGAGGCTGCAGTGAGCCATGATAGTGCCACTGCACTCTAGCCTGGGTGACAGCCTCTGAGCCAGCCTCTGAGCCAGCCTCTCCTACATTGAGCACAAGACATTTTTCATCAGTATCTCAAAGATGTGCTCAGTGTAGGAGAAGTTGTCTTTGTCCGGCTCGTGGCTCTCCAGGAAGCTAAACCAGACATCGCCAGCAGTGATCTTACTCTTTTCACTGGGGATGTCCTTCTTACAGACTGACTTGTGCTGTTTCAGATCTTTAAGGGCGAAGTTGTTGGTCAGATCCTGGAGGAGGGTCCCATACCCAGCCATCATGCCTCTGGGGCTGAGCACTCGGTGCAGGCACTCGTGGGTCCCCAGTTCCTGAGCAGCACCCGGAGCTTCCCCTCCTCAGCTCCCAGCACCGCCGCTTCCACCTGCCTCGGTTTCCTTGTAATGATAAGGTATGGAAAATAGGCTGGGTGCGGTGGCTCATGCCTGTAATCCTAGCACATTGGGAAGCTCAGGCAGGCGGACAGGAAATCGAGACCATTCTGGCTACAACAGTGAAAGCCTGTCTCTACTAAAAATACAAAAAAATTAGCCAGGTGTAGTGGCACGCGCCTATAGTCCCAGCTACTCAGGAGGCTGAGGCAGGAGAATTGCTTGAACCCAGGAGGCAGAGGTTACAGTGAGCCAAGATCACGTCACTGCACTCCAGCCTGGGCGACAGAGCGAGACTCCATCTCAAAAAATAAAAGATATAGAAAACATCTTTGCATTAAAGTAGCAGTTGGCCGGACGTGGCGTCTCACCCCTGTAATCCCAGCACTTTGGGAGCCTGAGGCGGGCAGATACATTGAGCTCCGGAGTTTGAGACCAGCCTGGCCAACATGGCAAAACCTTGTCTCTACTAAAAATACAAAAATTAGCTGGGCTTTGTGGTGTGCATCTGTAATCCCAGCTACTCATGAGGCTGAGGCAGAAGAATCATTTGAACCCGGGAGGTGGAGGTTGCAGTGAGCTGAGATTGTGCCACTGTGCTCCAGCCTGGGTCACAGAGTGAGACTCCCTCCTCCCAAAACATCAGATTATCCTTGGTACGGTATCTATACACTCATATAAACTGACCATAACCTGGGACAATAATTTCAAGTGTGCATTAATGGTTTTTTTTTTTTTTTTTTTGAGATGGAGTTTTGCTTTTGTTGCCCAGGCTGGAGTGCAGTGGCACGATCTCAACTCCCGGCAACTTCCGCCTCCCAGGTTCAAGCCTCAGCCTGATTCTCCTGCCTCAGCCTCCCGAGTAGCTGGGATTACAGGCACCCGACACCTTGCTTGGCTAATTTTTTTTTTTGGTATTTTTAGTAGAAATGGGATTTCACCATGTTGGTCAGGCTGGTCTTGAACTCCTGACCTCAGGTGATCCGCCCACCTTGGTCTCCCAAAGTGCTGGGATTACAGGCATGAGCCACGGCACTGGCCAGTTGTTTTTTTTTTGTTTGTTTGTTTTGTTTTTTTTGAGACATAGTCTCACTCTGTCACTCAGGCTCAAGTACAGTGGTGCAATCTTGGCTCACTACAATCTCCACCTCCTGGGTTCAAGAGATTCTCCTATCTCAGCCTCCCGAGTAGCCGAGATTACAGGTGTGCACCACCATGCCTGGCTAATTTTTCTATTTCTAGTAGAGACAGGGTTTCACTATGTTGGCCAGGCTGGTCTCGAACTCCTGTGATCCGCCTGCCTCTGCCTCCCAAAGTGCTGAGATTACAGGCTTGAGCCACTGTGCCCGGCCAATAGCTCTTTTTATGTAAGTAAAATTGTCTGTTACACATAATTTATTTTATTTTATTATTTTCTTTTTTGAGACGGAATCTCGCTCTGTCGCCCAGGCTGGAGTGTGGTGGTGCCATCTCGCTCACTGCAAGCTCCGCCTCCCAGGTTCACATCATTCTCCTGCCTCAGCCCCCCGAGTAGCTGGGGCTACAGGCGCCTGCTACTATGCCCGGCTAATTTGTTTTTTGTATTTTTAGTAGAGACAGGGTTTCACCATGTTAGCAAGGATGGTCTCAATCTCCTAAAGTCCTGTTTTTACTTCCCTTTCTATGCAGCTTACGTTCCATGTCCACTATCCTGCTTACACCTTTAACTGTTTCGGTTCTTTGCCCCCTTGATTTACCTTCCTGGCAAAATGCTGACACTGGGACAATCTAGTAACCCTGCCATGGACACCTGCAGATTGTCTGCAAGCATCTCCATCACCCCACCCCACAAGCAGCCTCCCATGTCAAGGTTCTGTGGCACAGCCAATCCCAGTAAATTTTGGCATAAGTCCCAGGCCCAACCTGGGATGCTGAAAATTTCTTCCCCAAGGTATTTAAGGTTGAGATTCAGAAAGTCTTCTCAGTTTCTTCATGGCTGAAGATTTCAGCAAGAGTGCTATTCACTAATTAGAATGGCTTGAGAGGGGCTGGGCGAGGTGACTCACATCTGTAATCCCAGCATTTTGGAAAGCCGAGGTGGTAGGATCATCTGAGGTCAGGAGTTTGAGACCAGCCTGGCCAACAGGGTGAAATCCTGTCTCTACTATAAATACAAAAATTAGCTGTGCACCTGTAATCCCAGCTACTCGGGATGCTGAGTCAGGAGAATTGCTTGAACCCGAGAGGTGGAAGTTGCAGTGAGCTAAGATTGCACTACTGTACTCCTGCCTGGGTGACAGAGCGAGACTGTCTCAAAAAAAAAAAAAAAAAAAAAAGAGAATGGCATGAGAGGACCCAGCACTTTGGCAGGCTGAGGCGGGCGATTGCTTGAACCCAGGAGTTTGAAACCAGTCTGGGTAACATGGTGAAGTGAAACCCTGTCTCTATGAAAGAAAGAAAGAGAAAGAAAGAAAGAGAGAGAGAGGAAGGAAGGAAGGAAGGAAGGAGAAAGGAAGGAAGGAAGGAAGGAAGGAAGGGAAGGAAGGAAGGAAGGAAGGAAGGAAGGAAGGAAGGAAGGAAGGAAGGAAAGGAAGGAAGGAAGGAAGGAAAGGAAGGAAGGAAGGGAGAGAAAGAAAAGAAAAATTAGCTAGGCCTGCTGGTATGTGCCTGTGGTCCCAGTTATTTGGGAGGCTGAGGTGGGAGAGTCACTTGAGCCCAGGAGGTAGAGGCTGCAGTAAGCTGTAATCATGCTACTGCACTCCAACATGGATTACAGAGTGAGACTCTGTCTCAAAAAAGCAAAACAAAACACAAAAGAAACATTCAAAAAAAAAAAAACATTCAGAATGGATGCAAACCATGTCACATAGCAGGGGGGCCTGGAGGCCCCTGATGTGCCTGTTGTTGTTCCTGTAGTTAGTTGTTTGATGGTGGGGAGGCTAAGGAAGCTACTTAGGCATCAGGAGGGTGTTCCAGGAACTCACACAGGAGAATTTACCTGCAGTACAAGTATCTTTCAGTATTTAAAAAACAGTATATCAAGGATAGGTGCGGTGGCTCTCGCCTGTAATCCCAGCACTTTGGGAGACCGAGACCCGTAGGTAGATAATAGGAGTTCGAGACTAGCTTGGCCAACATGGTGAAACCCCGCCTCTATTAAAAATACAAAAAGTAGCCGGGCGTGGTGGCTCGCACCTGTGGTCCCAGCTACTTGGGAAGGCTGAGGCAGGATAATCGCTTGAAACTGGGAGGCGGAGTTTTCAGTGAGCTGAGATCGCACCACTGCACTCCGGCCTGGGTGATAGAGCTAGACTCTGGGGGGAAAAAAAAAAAAAGAAACTTCATAAAACCAGTATGTCATATTTGAGAGATCTCTGCAACCATACTTCCTGTCATGTTGTTATATTGCTTTTGTTATAATTTACTTTAAAATACCTACTTATAAACACTGTAATGTACTTGTGTGTAAATTAACTTTAATCTACACTTGAAGGGAGGTTAGTTATTATTAGAGTTACTCTATTAGGAATTCACACCCTGAGGCTGGTTGGTTATAGTTTGAAGTGCCCTAATCAGGAATCCATACTCCCCAGGTGGCTACTTAGGCATTTCAAGGATTTTTATTAAAATTTATACCGGAAGGTTCAGTAATTAGCAAAAGGGATGTTAGAAATAATTTTTTTTTTTTTTTTTTTGAGACAGAGTTTTGCTCTTGTTGCCCAGGCTGGAGTGCAGTGGTGCAATATTGGCTCACTGCAATGTCCACCTCCCAGGTTCAAGCGATTCTCCTGCCTCAGCCTCCTGAGTAGCTGGGATTACAGGCATGCACCACCACTCCCGGTTAATTTTTGTAGAAATCCGTTTTCATTGGTGAAATGTATGGTGTTCCAGATATATGGGAGGGTAGAAAGATTTCACAGTCTGATAACTCTTGTGTGAAAGAGGTGTAAGAACATCTGCCCAGGCCGGGCATGGTGGCTCATGACTAATCGCAGCACTTTGGGAGGCCAAGGCGGGCAGATCACCTGAGGTCAGGAGTTCGAGATGAGGCTGGCCAACTTGTTGAGACCCCGTATCTACTAAAAATGCAAAATATTAGCTGGGCATGGTGGTGCACGCCTGTAATCCCAGCTATTGAGGAGGCTGAGGCAGGAGGATCACTTGAACCCGGAAGGCAGAGGTTGCAGTGAGCTGAGATTGTGCCACTGCACTCCAGGCTGGGCAACAGAGTGAGACTCTGTCTCAAAAAAAAAAAAACAAAACACCGAACATCTGACCAGAGTATAAGTTTCATGAGAGCAGAGTTATTAATTGGCTTTATTCACACCTATATGCCCAGTGCTAAGAAGAGCAGTGCCTCATACATAGTAGACACTCAGTATATTCAATATGTGGTGAATAAGCTGCTGGAAAACCTAGCAACCGTCTACTTTCCAGGTCTAAGTTCTATTTGATTCTGTGTTGTTCATCCCTTCCCAATGCCTTCAATTCAATTTTTGGAAGCCTCTCCTGACAGATCTGAATAGAAGATTGGCTGATCCTGCTATTTGTATGGGAGTGAAGCTCCCATACAAGATGCTTTAGGCATGCTTGAAGACAGAGTGAGGATTTCCTCAAGCTTACATGAGCAGATGAGATGAGGTTTTTTGGGCCCACTTGCTAATATAAGTTTATACATTTGGAATAATTTGGACTAAGACTAACTTGCGGCCGGGCGCGGTGGCTCAAGCCTGTAATCCCAGCACTTTGGGAGGCCGAGACGGGCGGATCACGAGGTCAGGAGATCGAGACCATCCTGGCTAACACAGTGAAACCCCGTCTCTACTAAAAAATACAAAAAATAGCTGGGCGAAGTGGCGGGTGCCTGTAGTCCCTGCGACTTGGGAGGCTGAGCCAGGAGAATGGCGCAAACCCGGGAGGCGGAGATTGCAGTGAGCTGAGATCCGGCCACTGCACTCCACTCCAGCCTGGGCGACAGCGCGAGACTCTGTCTCAAAAAAAAAAAAAAAAAAAAAAAAGGACTAACTTGCATGGTAATCTACTACCTGATATCAAGGTCGCAGGGGCAGACGTGTTTAGCTTCCACTTACATAAATCAGTGGATGCTATTGATCTTTACCAAAATAATCTGACAGCTGCTGAAGGGCCACATAGGCTGAGGTTAATTTACAATACATGAGAGGGGCTGAGCACCATAGCTTACGCCTGTAATCCCAGCTTCTCGGGAGGCTGAGGCAGGAGAATTGCTTGAACCCCTGAGATGGAGCCTGCCGTGAGCCGAGATTGCACCCCTGCACTCTGGCCTGGGCGACAGAGTGAGATTCTGTCTCAAAAACAAATAAATAAATGAATAAATAAAAAATAAAATACATGAGAGGTGTCCAGGCCTCCTCATGTTATGTGAGACAGAAACACACACAATTTTGTATATTGGTCCCAGTATAAATTAAGGGTCCCATATCTCAAGGAGGCATCAGTATTGTACAGCAGCAAGGAGAATGAATCTGGGAGGCTCTCAGCAGAGATCAGAATCATGAGAATGGATGTTCTTTACCAGGAAGACCTTGTAGAATAAGAAGAGAGTTGGGCCAAGTAGGTAGACTTGGAAATCAATACTTAAAAAGCAAGGAGATCAAGAAGAAACCATGAAAGCTATAGATAATCGAAATGAGTGTGGTATCAGAGAAATCAAGAGAAGAGTGGCAAGGAGGGAAAAGGAGAGGGGAAAATGTGGCAAAGCATGCAACACAGAAAAGACTTGATCATGCTCATGAATGGCAGAGAAGGAGCCAGTACAGAGGGCAGTGTTGAACACATAGTAGAGGAAATGAAAGATGATGGGATCAAGATGCAAAGTAAAGGTTTGTTGAGTAAAGGCTAAGATGTCACTTTTGAAAAAAGGATCCTAGCTGGATGCAGTGGCTCACACCTATAATCCCAGCACTTTGGGAAGTCGAGGTGGGTGGATCACTTGAGGTCAGGAGTTCAAGACCAGCCTGGCCAACATGGTGACACCCCCGTCTCTACTAAAAATACAAAAAATTAGTTAGGCATGGTTGTGCGCACCTGTAGTCCCAGCTACTCAGGAGGCTGAGGTGGGAGAAGCCCTTGAACCAAGGAGGTGGAGGTTGCAGTGACCTGAGATTGAGCCACTGCACTCCAGCCTGGGTGACCGTGTGAGACTCCATCTCAAAACAAACAAACAAACAAGACCCTAAAATATAGTAGCTTAAATAAGATAGAGGTTTATTTTTCTCTGTCATGTAACAGTCTAGCCACTAAACTGGCATGCAACTTTGCACCACTAGTCACTCAGGGACCCACCTTCCTTCCATATTGTTGCTTCACCAGCTCCGCATGTTGAAGGTGGGTCAATGACACAGTCCTGTTCCAGCACGTGGGAAAGGAAGTCAAGCCAGCATTACATCAGAAAGGGACCATACACAGAGATTACTGCTAATAAATTCTTCTACTGTCAATACCTTTATAACATCATGCTAGCTGGTATTTTGAATGTAAAAATGTGTTTTGTATTGGTGAAGCTAGTGATTTGTTACACAGCATGATGAATATTAGAAACAGTGGAATTAGGCCAGGCACGGTGGCTCACACCTGTAATCGCAGCACTTTGGGAGGCTGAGCTGGGTGGATCAAATAGGTGAATTAGGCCAGGCATGGCGGCTCATGCTGTAATCCCAGCACTTTGGGAAGGCAAGCTGGGTGGATCACCTGAGGTCAGGAGTTTGAGAGTTCCAAACCAGCCTGGCCAACATGGTGAAACCCCATCTCTACTAAAAATACAAAATTAGCCGGGTGTGATGGCACACCCCTGTAGTCCCAGCTACTCGGAAGACTGAGACAGGAGAATCACTTGAACCTGGGAGGTGTAGGCTGTAGCGAGCTGAGATCCTGCCACTGCACTCCAGCCTGGGCGAGACAGAGTAAGACTCTGTTTAAAAAAAAAAAAAAGAAAAAAAATATAGTGGAATTAAAGGTATTCAAGGTATGAGGATTATCTATAATAGAAGACTTTCCTTATGTTTGCATGAACAGCAAATTTTGTTATCTGATATCTTAGGATGCTTTCTGATGCTTGATTCCTAAACTGTCCTGTGGTGGGATTTCTGTTTTTCTTTTTGAGAAGGGGGTCTTGCTCTGTTTCCCAGGCTGGAATGCAGTGGCACCATCATGGCTCACTGCAACCTTTGCCTCCCTGCTCAAGCGATCCTCCCACCTCAGCCTCCCGAGTAGCTAGGACTACAGGTGTGCACCACCACACCTGGCTAATTTTTATATTTTTTGTAGAAACGGGGTTTCATCATGTTGCCCAGGCTAATCTCAAACTCCTGAGCTCAAGTGACCACCCACTTCGGCCTCCCAAAGTGCTGAGATTACAGGCATGAGCCACCGCACCCGACCCTATGTTGGGATTTCTAATTCCATGGTGGTGACTAGAGGGCACATGAGACTGCTCCTGAAATGTGTTTGTCTGTCTTGCGTGCATCTGTTATTCAACAGCACCTAAAAAGACAAAGGAGACAGCTGAAATTCCACTGACTTTAAGGAATTGGTTATATTCACAATTCTTTGGTAACTACTGTTATCTACCTAAAAAATTCCACCAGTTAACTAAATATGCTTAGGTTAATTAACTGGGTGTAAGACAGCATAAAAGAGTCTGGGAAATGTGGTCTCCAGCTGCCATGTACCGAAGAAAAGTGCGATGGTTAATTTTATATATCAACCTTGAATGGACTAAGGGGTGCCCAGATAGCTGGTTAAACATTATTTCTGGCCAGGTTCAATGGCTCACGTCTGTAGTCCCAGCACTTTGGGAGGCTGAGGAGGAAGGGTCACCTAAGGTCAGGAGTTCGAGACCAGCCTGGCCAACATGGTGAAACCCCGTCTCTACTAAAAATACAGAAATTAGCTGGCTGTGGTGTGCACCTGTAATCCCAGCTACTCAGGAGGCTGAGGCAGGATAATTGCTTGAACCCAAGAGGCAGAGGTTGCAGTGAGCCGAGATTGTGCCATTGTACTTCAGCGTGGGCAACAGAATGAGACTCAAAAACAAACAAACAAAACAAATCCCAAAATATATTATTTCTGAAACTGTGAGGATGTTTCCAGAAGAGATTAGTGTTGCAATCTGTAAACTGAGTAAAGAAGATCAACACTCATAAATGTGGGTAAGCATTATCCAGTTGATTGAGGATTCAATGGAACAAAAAGGCAAAGGAAGTCTGGGCACAGTGGCTTTTGCCTTTAATCCCTTTGGGAGGCTGAGGCGGGTGGATTACATGAGGTCGGGAGTTTGAAACCATCCTGGCCAACATGGTGAAACCCCGTCTCTACTAAAAATGCAAAAATTAGCCGGGTGTGTTGGCATGCACCTGTAGCCTCAGCTACTGTGGAAGCTGAGGCAGAAGAATCGCTTGAACCCGGGAGGCAGAGGTTGCAGTGAGCCGAGAATGTGCCACTACTTTCCAGTTTGGCCAACAGAGTGAGTCTGTCTCAAAAACAAAAAACAAAAAACAAAACGCAGAGGAAGGGCGAACTCTCTCTCTCTGTTCTTGAGGTGGGGACATGCATCTTCTCCTATGTTTGAAACCTCTAGTTTAGACTCTGGAACTTATACCAGTGACCCCATCCAATTCTCAGCCTTTGAACTTGGTCTGAATTACATAACCAACTTTCCTGGTTCTCCAGCTTGTAGACAGTAGGTTGTTGGACTTCTATGAGCGAATTTCCATAATAAGTGACATCTATTGACCTTGTTTCCCTAAAAATCCCCAATACAAGGAGGCAAAAAACCATACATACATACATATGTAATCTTTTTATTTTTTTTTTAGGACACCTAAGAGTCTGTCATAGTATAAAGCTTTGCCTTTTATAGTGAAGGAAACAGTAGGCAAGGACAGAGATGAGTTTATAGATAGTGGGGTGGAAAGGACAGGAAATTGAAGGATTTTACTCCTGAGGGCCTCAGTTTTCCGGGAATTAAAAAAACCACATTTGTCTGTTTGCTTATTTTACCTGCATTAATTAGGATTTTTTTTTCTTTTTTTTGAGATGAAGTTTTTCTCTTGTTGCCCAGGCTGGAGTGCAATGGCATGATCTCCTGTAATCCCAGCACTTTTGGAGGCTGAGGCTGGTGGATCGCTTGAGCTCAGGAGTTCGAGACCAGCCTGGGCAACATGGCAAAACTCTTGTCTCCACAAAAAAATACAAAAATTAGCTCGAATGGTGGCACGTGCCTGTAGTCCCTGCTACTTGGGAGACAGGGGGAAGGATCACCTGGGTCCTGGGAGGTCAAGGCTGCAATCAGCCAAGATTGTACCACTGCACTCCAACCTGGGCGAAAAAACAAGACCCTGGCTCAAAAAAATAAAAAATAAAAGAGACAAACTGGATAAAAGATTTCTTTCTCCTGACAAAGTTTTCAGTCCATGGGGTAGATGGCATTGCAAAATGAGGTCATCTAGAGGTCCAGGTTTCTTTTGTGGTTCTGTCCTTCTCTAATGTGGTCATGGTATGCATGCCTGAGGCTGCGTCACCCTCACTATCAGGTCTGTGTCCCAGCCCATGAGCAGGAAGGAGATAGGAATCAGATACTTGCTGTGGTAGGGAGGAGGAAGGAGGATTAGCAGGTTCTGCAAAAACAGAAACAAAAGGCTGGGTGCAGTGGCTCACGCCTGTAATCCCAGCACTTTAGGAGGCTGAGATGGGCGGATCACCTGAGGTCAGGAGTTCGAGGCCAGCCTGGCCAACATGGTGAAACCCTGTCTCTACTAAAAATACAAAAAATTAGCTGGGTGTGGTGGTGCACACCTATAGTTCCAGCTACTTGGGAGGGTGAGGAAGGAGAATCCCTTGAACCCGGGAGGCGGAGGTTACAGTGAGCTGACATCACACCATTGCACTGCAGCCTAGGCTACAAAAGCAAAACTCCATCTCAAAAAAAAAAAAAAAAAAGAAAATTTACTTTAAAAAGTCATTTAGGTGGGGCCTGGTGGCACATGCCTGTAATTCCAGCACTTTGGGAGGCCAAAGTGAGAGGACTGCTTGAGCCCAGGAGTTCAAGCCCAACCTGGGCAACATGACAGAACCCCATCTCTACAAAATATTTTTTAACATTAGCTGGCTGTGGTGGCGCATTCCTGTAGTTACAGCTACTCAGGAGGCTGCGGGGAGGATAGCTTGAGCCCCAGAGGTTGAGGTTGCAGTAAGTCTCTGCACTCCAGTCCAAGCAGTAGAGCCAGACCCTGTCTCAAAAAAAAAAAAAAAAAGTGCGTGTGTGTGTGTGTGTGTGTGTATATATATATATATTTAAGAATTATTTAAGGTGGTTTACCAAGATGTAGACATGACAGATACACAGGCAAATAAAGAAATAAGGGAGAGAGTGAAAAAGGAGGAAAAATAGGGATATGACTAAAGCTAGCAAGGAAAATAGCTGCCATACATACTTAAGAAAGGAGAGCTGGTTGCTTTATTTTGGCTTAAGATCAAGTTAATTTATCCAGACTGCTGATAGACTTCTTATTTTATATTTCACTTATTAAATATTAAGTTTAGGTTTTTCTTCCCTACCTTCCCAGGGATTTGATGAATAAAGTACTAACTGGTATTGTGACTTGTATGTTATAATAAATAATCTGTCAATTTCAAATTTTTAAATAATCGAGAGAGTTTTGAACATTAAATGAAATTTTTTGGCAAGTCAGATATAAAATACACGAAAAGACAAAAAATGTGGCGGCTGTGCTATTCACCTTTCACATTTTGCCTATCTTTTTATCTGCAGTTTATAGAAAAGGCATTTTACTAAATTCAAAGTGAGAACTACTAATATCACATCTGCATATGACCTCCTTATTGTGGACGGGTGTCAGCCAAAGCAGTTAAGTTTCAAAATGGCTATACTGATGACTTTAACTCAAAAACTATATTCATTATTTGGTCATGTTTTGGTTGGATTACAATCTACAGAATGGGAAAACTTGCATCAGATTTCTAGTTCTTTCCAGCTTTAAGATACTATCATTTCCATCATCCTGTAAGATGTTATCTCTTTTTATGCATACTTTCTTTAAAGTCCAAGTCACTCAGAGAATGAGGTCATTATGCTGCTATTGATCTTGCTCACCATGGCAATATCAACACACAGAACCTAAATAAAGGAGCCTAAAATAAAAGTGCAAAATGTAACACAGCTGCCAATTTTAGAGAATTTTTCAGAAGTATCTCATTTGTAGTATAGCAGGAATCTCAGCTCCAGTCTAAGCCGGGTGTGTTGCTGGGCTCAAGCATGTCTGGGCATGTCTGGCAAACTGGTGAGGCAGGACTACAAGAAACCTGCTGCAATGGGGGCTGAAGCTGCTTCCTGGAACAGAACTCATTTTAGTGGAAGAGAGAATTAGAGGAGCCCTACAAGAAAGACTTAGTCATTGGATGGAGAGTAATAAATGCAGCGTGGGGTAGCTGTTACTCAAATCTGTCGCCAATCTAGGCCCATGAAAGCATGTCTGGATCCCTAAGAGAAACAGAGCTCTGAGTAAAAACATAAAGGGCTGTTTCACTGAAAACCATATGATATTGGGCACAAGCAGTCTGCTTCGGGGTTCCCCTAACACAATGATCTCCATTTCTTCTGACTGTACTATGACTTTGGCTGTTTGTTTGTATCCCAAATTTTGGCTGGGGCTGGTGGCTTGTGCTTGTAATCCCAGCATTTTGTTAGGCCAAGGCGGGCGGATCGCTTGAACTTGGGAGTTAGAAACCAGCCTGGGCAACGTGGAAAAATCCCATCTCTACAAAAAACGCAAACATTAGCCGGGCATGATGGCATGTGTCTGTAGTCCCAGCTACTCAGGGGGCTGATGTGGGAGGATGGCTTGAATCCAGAAGGTTGAGTCTACAGTGAGCTGTGATCACGTCACTGCACTCCAGCCTGGGCAATAGAGCAAGACCCTGTCTCAAAAAATCCGAAAGACTAAGTAAACACACACATACAAGTCCTGATAGGTGTCCGCAGTACCTAGAATAGCAGAGCAGGAGAAGGGGTCTTGTGAGAGGAGGATTTGAGTTAGTGAGAGACCCTTGCCCTTGTGGGACTCCCAGAAGGCTGGAGGTGTCCTGACTACCTTAGTAGGCTTGGTAGGTAGAAGAACAAATGAAATTCAAATTATTGTTGCTAATTTGACCCCATTAGTGCTATGGTTGATGAGTTTGAATATGACTCCTAATCAAATAGCTCTTATGCAATAGTGTGTTATTGGGCAACTTAAATTACCTATAGCATCCCACACTCACCAAGTTGGAAAAAAAGAACAGTAAAACAGTGATTCTTAACTTGTGAAAGACCAGTATTTAAAAAAAAAAAATTTCTGAACGGGCACAGTGGCCCACGCCTGTAAACTTGGGACTTTGGGAGGCCGAAGCGGGCAGATCATTTGAGTTCAGGAGTTCAAGATCAGCCTGGCCAACATGGTGAAACTTTGTCTCTACTAAAAATACAAAAAAAGGAGCCAGGTGTGGTGGCGCATGCCTGTAATCCCAAGTACTTGGGAGGATGAGGACAATCGCTTGAACCCAGGAGGCAGAGGTTGCAGTGAGCCAAGATCTCACCACTGCATGCCAGCCTGGGTAACAGAGTGAGACCCCATTTCCAAAAAAAAAGAAAAAATTCTGGTGGACCGGTACTTTTGTAAAATACAGTAAAAATGAATTACCAGTGTAATAAAATAAAATAACTGATGACATAGAAACTATTAACTCTAAGGCCAGGCGTGGTGGCTGATGCCTGTAATCCTAGTACTTTGGGAGGCTGAGGTGGGTGGATCACGTGAGGTCAGGAGTTCGAGACCAGCCTGGCCAACATAACGAAACCCTGTCTCTATTAAAAATGCATAAATTAGCTGGGCGTGATGGCGGGCGCCTATAATCCCAGCTACTCGGGAGGCTGAGGCAGGAGAATCGCTTGAACCAAGGGTGGGAGGGGGTGGGGGGTGGCAGGCGGAGGTTGCAGTGAGCCAAGATCATGCCACTTTGCTCCAGCCTGGGCAAAAGAGTGAAACTCCATCTTAAAAAAAAAAAAAAGTATAATCTCTAGTTTTTAAATATTTATTTATTTATTTGTTTGTTTGTTTATTTGAGATGGAGTCTCGCTCTGTCGCCCAGGCTGCAGTGCAGTGGCATGATCTCCACTCACTGCAAGCTCTGCCTCTTGTTGCTCAGGCTGGAGTGCAATGGTGTGCTCTTCACTCACCACAACCTCCACCTCCCGGGTTCAAGCGATTCTCCTGCCTCAGCCTCCCGAATAGCTGAGGTTACAGGCATGTGCCACCATGCCTGGCTAATTTTGTATTTTTAGCAGAGATGGGGTTTCTCCATGTTGGTCAGGCTGCTCTTGAACTCGTGACCTCAGGTGATCTTCCCACCTCGGCCTCCCAAAGTGCTGGGATTATAGTCATGAGCCACTGTGCCCGGCCCTTAGATTAGTAATTTTATGCAGACATAAAACTACTCTGTCAAGTTGTTATAAAAGTTTATGAAAGCTACGTTTAGTACTTATCTCGCCACAAACCAGGAATGCACAGTTTATGAATGGGTACTGAGCTGAGGAGCGACTTTGGTCCTCTGGACCATCAAACCTGTCACCTGATGCTGCCAAAAGAAACTCTGTCACACAGAGGTTCTGCCTGTAGTTCAACATTTCAGTTACTTAAAATTTGAGAGTGAAATAATGACACCTTGTCACTGTGGTTATGGAGGAGAGTGGCCTTGTTCTAAGGAGATGCATGCAGAGCAGTGATGTCTGCAACTAAACCAAGAGGAAGACAGGGAAACAATCCAGTGACGGGAAACATAATTTTCTCCAAAATGCCAATTCCCAGATAGTTCATTTTAGTTTTCAAGTATAAATACCACAGCTGAAATATTCGTTTGTGGCTTTGATACTTGCCATTTCCATGTGTCTAATCTCCGTTTACTTTTCATTCTTTTTTTTTCCTTAATAAATCCTTCACTAGAACTTTTCATGCTTTTCAGCCCATCTCCTATACATTAGATTCTACAGCTGTACAATATAATCTAATCATATCACACCTTTATTAAAATATCTCAGTACATACCTGTCAAAACTTTTTTTTTTTTTTTGAGACAAGGTCTCACTCTGTCACCCAGACTGGAGTGCAGTGGTGCTTGGCTTGCTGCAAGCCCGGACCTCCCCAGGCCCAGGTGATCCTCCCACCTCAGCCTCCCATAGCTGTGTGTGCCACCATGTCTGGCTAATTTTTTTTTTTTTTTTTTTGAGACAGAGTCACAGTCTGTCACCCAGGCTAGAGTGCAGTGGTGCAATTTTGGCTCACTGCAACCTCCGTCTCCCGGGTTCAAGCGATTCTCCTGTGCCTGGCCGATTTTGATATTTTTTATAGAGATAGGGTTTCGCCTTGTTGAACTCACCTTGAACTCATAATCTCAAGTGATCTGTCTGTCTCAGCCCTCCACAGTGCTGGGATTACAGGCATGAGCCACTGTGCCTGGTCCCCAACATCAACTTTTTATTCATGACCTTCTTCAATCTAATATTTAACTATTTTTAGCTTTCTTGCCATGATTTCTTATGGTTAATTAACCTTATCATGAATAAATGTTGATGCTTTTCCAGGTATTGCTTCTCGGTTTGAGTTACCCAACACAGAATTCTGTTCACTCTTCAAAATCCAGCTCAAATTAATGAAACCAGATATAGTTATTGTATGTCTTACTATACACTTTGTTGAAATCCTACATTTTTCATAAAGCTTTCCTTGATTAACTCGGCTAAACATAAACCATAATTTCCAGGGCTTAACACAGTATCTGGCACATACCCTTGTTGGGGCTCAGAAAATGATACCCCAAAGTATGGTGCTTTGGCATGCTGAGTACTTTTGTCAGAGGTGTTCAAACCAGAGCGACTCCGTCTTGAATACAGGCTAGGTAAAATAAGGCTGAAACCTACTGGGCTGCATTCCCAGGAGGTTAGGCATTCTGTCAGCATGAGATAGGAGGTCAGCACAAGATACAGGTCACAAAGACCTTGCTGGTAAAAGGATATGATAAAGAAGTTGACCGGCCGGGCGCGGTGGCTCAAGCCTGTAATCCCAGCATTTTGGGAGGCCGAGACGGGCGGATCACGGGCGGATCACGAAGTCAGGAGATCAAGACCATCCTGGCTAACCCGGTGAAACTCCGTCTCTACTAAAAAAATACAAAAAACTAGCCGGGCGAGGTGGCGGGCGCCTGTAGTCCCAGCTACTTGAGAGGTCGAGGCAGGAGAATGGTGTAAACCTGGGAGGCGGAACTTGCAGTGAGCTGAGATCCGGCCACTGCACTCCAGCCTGGGCAACAGAGCGAGACTCCGTCTCAAAAAAAAAAAAAGAAGTTGACCAAAACCCACAAAAATCAAGATGCGATGAAAGTGACCTCTGGTCATCATCACTACTCATTATATGCTAATTATAATACATTAGCATGCTAAGAGACACTCCCACCAGTGCCATGACAGTTTACACAGGGCATGGCAATGTTGGGAAGTTACCCTGTGGTCTAAAAAATGGAGAAACCCTCATTTCCAGGAACTGCCCACCCTTTTCCTGGAAAACTCATGAATAATCTACCCCTTGTTTAGCATATAATCAGGAGATGACCGTAAAAGTGGCCAGCCAGAAGCCCTCAGGGCGGCTCTGTCTATGGAGTAGCCATTCTTTTATTCCTTTACTTTCTTAATAAACTTGCTTTCACTTTACTCTATGAACTTACCCCAAATTGTTTCTTGTGTGAGTTCCGAGAACCCTCTCCCAGGGTTGGATTCCCACTTTGTGTTTTGTTTTGTTTTCTTTGTTTCTTCTTCTTCTTCTTTTTTTTTTTTTTCTTTTTTTGAGATAAGGTCTTACTCTATTGCCCAAACTGGAGTACAATGACTTGATCACTCACAGTTTACTGCAGCTGCAATCTCCTGGCTCAAGCTGTCTTCCCACCTCAGCCTCCCAAGTAGCTGGGACTACAGGTGCATACCACCACACCTGGCTAATTAACAGACAAACAAACAAAAAAATGTTTTGTAGGGATGGGGTTTCACCACATTGCCCAGGCTGGTCTCAAACTCCTGGGCTCAGGTGATCCCCCTGCTTCAGTTTCCCAAAGTGCTGGGATTACAGGAGTGAGCCACTGCACCTGGCCCCCATGCCGAGTACTTTGAGCTAAAGGAGACTGGAAAGCCTGAGAAGCAAAGTATCTCACTGAACTTCTGTCCTGCTGTCTCCCATCCCTCTTACTCACCCTAAGCTAGTCATAGAAGCCAGAACTCCTCTCCCCACAAAGCAAGCCATGAAACCAAGAAGGGTCACTCTCTCCCTTCTCATTTGAAGACTCCCATTCCAGAGAAGTCTGCTCTATACCTGGGTGGAAGGAATGCTACACAGAAAGGTGAAGAAGAATCTGAACAGACAGGCCTTGCTGGGTTTCCACACTCAGTCTATTACTATTAGTTCATTCTCTTTTTGTACACTCACATTTCTACATGGATGTCCACTCTTTGTTGAATCTAAGCATACAAATGGACAGCTTTCTCTGGGTCTTTATTTCTGAAGACTCCTGTGTCACATAAGACTGCCATTAAATTTATTTGTTACTCTTTTCTCTTGTTAACCTGTCTTTGTTGTAGAAGCGTTGGCCATGACCCTTATGATAGGTGAGGAGATGTATGGAGTGCAGGGGCATGATCATGGCTCACTGCAACCTCAACCTCCGGGGCTCAAGTGAACCTCCCACTTCAGCCTCCTGAGTAGCCAGGACTTCAGGTGTGCCGTAGAGACAGGTCTCGCTATTTTACCCAGGCTGGTCTCAAACTCCTGGGCTCAAGTGATCCTCTCACTTTGGCCTCCCAAAGTGCTGGGATTACAGGTATAAGCCACCCTGCTGGGCTTCTGATAGTTTTTAATTTACAGTTTACAGTGTATTTCACTTTAATACATTCCTTATCTAAGATTGCCTTTGAGGTTTAAAACGTTCGAAGTTAATACCTTACATTGTACATGCCTCTGAAGGTATCTGTAAATGATAATGTCCCATGTAATTTATTATTTTTGCATTCCCTTAGAGGCAACATTTTATATAACAGCTGTCCAAAGGCCTAAGGCAGAGGATGTAATACTGGGTGTCACGGTATATGAGGACTTTCCCAAATGGGAAATGAGCATGGAGGCTCTGTTTTCAGGCAGTCAGTTCTATCCTCATTTTCCTGGAGTAGAAGCATCCCTAAAATTGACCTGTCCGAAAAATGTATCCTTGGGTCAGGGTGTAATGTGGACTCTTTTCCAGTCTCCTTTATTCCAATGACCTCTACCCTACTTTACAAAAGAAAGGCATAATTCTTCCTTATGCTAAATCTTAGTAAGGTGCAATACCCGGGTATGCAAAAATCTCCAGGACACCAAAGAAAGGCACAATTGACTGGTGAATAAGAATGAGTAACACATCCTTTCACAAGTCAGGTGGTTTTCAGTTGCTTGCTTTCAACAAGTTGAAAGAGAACCTAATCAGAGTTGTCAGCTGACAGATCATTAAAAGTATTTTTTCTTTGTTAGATCTTTATGCGATTTTTGGGCATATAATTTGAAAGGCATTCAAAGAATTGTGTGGCATTACTATAACAAAACTCCATTCATTCTCATCTGCTTTTTTATGCGAACAAATTTTTTCAACACTTACATCCATGGAATTGAAAACTTGGAATAGAACTGATGCTGAACTGTTTCTCAAAAAAAAAAAAACTCCATCCACTGAAGGTCATAATGTATATTAGAAAAAAGTCCACCCAAGTTCATTTCTGCAAGATGCATTGCCAATAAAATTTTGTTTTTGTGTTTAGTACTTACAAACATTTGAAATAGATGTGTTTTGATCAGTTGAAATAAGAGCTTTATGATCACAGAAAATGTAAAAAACAACCCAGATACTTCAATTTATGTACACATTTTTATTACAAAGAAATGTGGTAAGACAACCAAAATAGAGTTCAAATATAAAATATATTATTAGGATAAAATTCTAGAGGGGATATGGAACGTCAATATGAGTTCCAGAAGACAATGTTTGGAAACTGTATTTTCCAAACTGCATTTTTAAAAAATGGATATTAGTGGGTATTAAATCCCTACGGTATTTAGAATCCATTGGCTATACAGTCTTTAAAAAATGCGACAGATGAAATATTTATAAGCCGGAAGAAATGTAGCTGTCATTTTAAACTGTTTAAGAACATACACGGCTTTACAAAATTGTTTTCGAAGGCTCATGAACTAAAAAGTTTGAGGACCTTGAACCAAGATGTTTGCTCTGGGTTCAGGATGTCAATATCCCCAGGGGTATTCAAACATAGGGTGTATTAAAACCTGTCGCCCTATGTTGCGCATATAAATTTAGTACCTTACACCCTAGTGTTTTTTGCCCATTTTAAACGGCTCTCTTCGTAGACTGTAAGCTCGTTCTATTCCTGGCTCAGCGCCTGTACAGAGGGGACACTCCCCAAACACCCCCGGAATGAATGAGTTTATCGTGAGAACTCGGAAGGCTGCTAAAATCCCCGGCCAGCGTTGGAGTTTTCAGTCCGCGTGTCCCTGGGCTTCGAAGCCCAGCACGGCGTGGGAAGGTCCCGAGGAAACGCTGAGCACTTGCCGGGACCGGGCGGGGGCGGGCGCGGGCCAGCGGGGCGGGCTCCGGGCGGGGGCGCGGGCGCAGAACTCGCAGCCGGCTGAGGTGCCGCCTCGTGCCGCCGCGCAGGCGCGCAGTCGTCTCCGTGTGAGTGCGCGTAGTCGCGCGCCTGTCCCCGCGCGGGCTCCGTAGCGCGTGTGCAGGCTGACGCAGCTCGCGGGCCCTCCTCCTGCTCTGCAGCGGCGTCGGCGGAGTTTTGGGCGTTTGGGAGGGGGGCGAGGGAGCGAGAGTCGAGAGAGGGAGGCGGCGGCGGCGGCAGGGAGGAGGAGGAGGAGGAGCAGGCGCCGCCATGGCCGCCGCTATCACCGACATGGCCGACCTGGAGGAGCTCTCCCGCCTGAGCCCTCTGCCCCCCGGCAGCCCGGGTTCGGCGGCGCGGGGCCGGGCTGAGCCCCCCGAGGAGGAGGAGGAAGAGGAGGAGGAGGAAGAGGAGGCGGAGGCCGAGGCGGTGGCGGCGCTGCTGCTGAACGGCGGCAGCGGTGGGGGCGGCGGAGGCGGCGGCGGAGTGGGGGGCGGCGAGGCGGAGACGATGTCGGAGCCGAGCCCCGAGAGCGCCAGCCAGGCCGGGGAGGACGAAGACGAGGAGGACGACGACGAGGAGGAGGAAGATGAGAGCAGCAGCAGCGGCGGGGGTGAGGAGGAGAGTAGCGCCGAGAGCCTGGTGGGCAGCAGCGGCGGGAGCAGCAGCGATGAGACCCGGTCGCTGAGCCCCGGCGCCGCCAGCAGCAGCAGCGGGGATGGGGACGGCAAGGAGGGCCTGGAGGAGCCCAAGGGACCGCGGGGCAGCCAGGGCGGCGGCGGGGGCGGCAGCAGTAGCAGCAGCGTCGTCTCCAGCGGCGGCGACGAGGGCTACGGGACTGGGGGAGGCGGAAGCAGCGCGACCTCCGGGGGCCGGCGAGGCAGCTTGGAGATGTCGTCGGATGGGGAACCCCTGAGCCGCATGGACTCGGAGGACAGGTCAGTGCTCTGAAGCGTTTCCCTTTCCCTTCCTCCTCTTGAACTCCCGGGCCCCTCAGAGAGGGACCAAGGCGACTTTTTGCCGCGATCCCCCTGCTCCCCGAATCCTCGGCCCCTCCCCCAGGCTCTCAACTCGGAAATCTCTCGCCGCCGCCGCCGCGCCCCTCTCGCAGCGCATCGCGGCTTCCAACTCAAACCGTTCCCCCCCAACTCTCCTTTCCCCGCCCTCTTTCCCCTCGGCGCTTCGCTCCTCACGGACCTCAGGACGGCTCTAACTCGGAAACAGCCCCCAAACGGGCCCAGATCCTCTGGCGGAGCAGAAGAGGGCCTTGATGTACACACGTCGGTACTCAAGGTTAGCTTCATCCAACCGTGTTCGGGAACACTTGTCAGAACTATAATTGACAAGTGTTTCCAATATGGCTGGTCTCGCCTGGATTTAACAGAACTTCCTTGTCCAGGGGGGAGACCCCAGCTATCACTTTTCTCTACTTAAACAAAAAAGGATTGTTCTTTTGTATTAAATCCTTGCTTTCCAAATCCTTCATTTGTAGTCAGTCATGTGGTCTCCAACGTGATTTTAACAATCTTTTCTGTTTTGGGAGCATATCTGGGAAAAAGTTTTAAACACGTATAAATGGTTGTGGAAAAGAATAGTGAATTGATGGCCTTTTAAGATAACTTTGCGGAATCAGAGAGTTGGAATCGTAACAAAATACAGTGTGGAAGGTGCAATGTAGTTTGCGGCTTTATAGTAATGCTTCAATGTGAGAGTCATGATTTTACATGGTAATATTTAAAGTCCTATATTGGAGAGGTCTCGGAAGGAATGAGTATTATTTTTCTGACTAAAGCTTGTTAGAAGTAACTGGAGAGTGACACAAATGCGCATTTTTTCAGAACATTTAAAAAGTGTGATAGTATATGTTTCAATTGTCCTGTCATTACTTTTGGTGTGTTTGGGTTGGTTTTTAGTGTACTTTTAAAAAAACGAGAATCACATCATGCGTATTATGCCACTTCTAAAGTGTATTAGCATTTATTTTGACCATCTGCTTATGTTTTGACAATCAGTAAGATTTTTTTTTTTTGAAACATGCTCCCCAGAAAAGTATAGCAATGGAAAATTTAGTGGTCGGTAGTGATTTTCATTTAAGAGTTTAATATTCTGAAGTTCTAGGAATTCCGATTAATTGATTAAAAACGAACACCTTAGTATTTAATGCTACAAGTAAGACAGAGTCCTGGAGATTTTGAAAATCTAGCATTAGATTCTGTTTGACATTAACGTCTAGTTAAGAAAGTATCTTGGGGTAAAGTAGACTGTACAAACCTTAGGAAAATTGTGTTGAACTGTGTAGGCATGAGTAGGAAGGAGAATGTCTTCAAGAAAATTAAAAATTGATGTAAACTGCACAGTGAAGCATGTGCTATTTTTACCATTTTATTCTCCTCTAATACCATTACATATCTGAAAGTTAACATTAGTTTATAAAATCAGCGTTTTTCATTTACCCAGTATACACGTATACTTGCCTACCACTGTACAAATTCGATGTCTTCCATTTCTTTCCCACAACTTTGGTGCAAAATAGGTATTATTTTGACTTCGGTTTAACAGATGAAGAAGCAAGTTGAGTGTCTTACTCAGGACAGTAAATACAGCGTGGAAATGGTGGGCTGGATATGAGCAAAAGTTCTCAAGTCCCCTGTTACTTCCACTTAAGGGCTAGAATAATTCACCTTAAATAAGTGGAGGCAGGGCGCGAATAATTCACCTTAAATAAGTGGAGGCCGGGCGCGGTGGCTCACGCCTGTAAACCTGGCACTTTGGGAGGCCGAGGTGGGCGGATCACCTGAGTCGGGAGTTTGAGATCAGCCTGGCCAACACAGTGAAACCTTATCTACGTTAAAAATACAAAAATTACCCGAGAGTGGTGGCATGCGCCTGTGGTCCCAGCTACTCGGGAGGCTGAGGCAGGAGAATTGCTTGAACCCGGGAGGCAGAGGTTGCAGTGAGCCGAGATGGTACCACTGCACTCCAGCCTGGGCGACAGAGCGAGACTGTCTCAAAAAAACCAAGTGACGATATGTGTCAGAGTTTTGTTTTTAGTTAGTTTCTATTTACTACATCACTTCAGGAGACGAATTATTGGTTAAGTACATTTAGGAAGTGGAATTTTGGCTTTTATTTGACATTTGTGAGATATTTACTTGAGTATATAGTTTTTATGTCTTATTTCAGAATAAGAAGTAAAATATGGGTGTCAAATCCAACTGAAGTTAAAACTTGATAACCAAGTAAACTTGGTTTTCTTAATGCTTAATTTTAGAGACTACAAAATACTGTTTTAATGTCACCATTTCAGGGTAATAGATTTGTCACTTGTATGAAGAAGTCTTACTAGTGAAACTGACTTGTGGTCTTAATAATCTTAATTCTGAAACACCTCTTTGTTGCCTTTGAGATTTTTCTCCCAGTTATTTTGAGTTTGGAAAGGATCTATAATTATTATAAATTACTGTAGATTACATCAGTCTGTGGATTTTACAGATTGATATCATGGTAAGAAAACTTCATTTTTGTAACTAATGGAAGGGTAATCTTAGTTTTAAAGCGCTCTATAACATTTTTAGGCATTCCTATTACAAGGATTCCATTATCATAATGCCCATTTGCCTTCCTATTGTTTTGATTACGTTATACTTTTTAGTTTATCTGATATGCCGTAGAATTTGTTAAACATCTTTGTTAAATATCTTTTTCTTTTTTTTTTTTTTTTGAGACGGAGTCTCACTCTGTCACCCAGGCTGGAGTGCAGTGGCACAATCTCGGCTCACTGCAGCCTCTGCCTCGTGGGTTCAAGCGATTCTCCTACCTCAGCCTCCTGAGTAACTGGGATTACAGGTGAGTGCTACCACCTCTGGCTAATTTTTTATTTTTAGTAGAGATGAGGTTTCACCATGTTGGCCAGGCTAGTCTCGAACTCCTGACCACAGATGATCCTCCCACCTTGGACTTCCAAAGTGCTGGGATTACGGGAGTGAGCCACCACTACAGGCCATGTTAAATATCTTAAGTGTTACTTTTAAAAAGATAATTAGGCTGGGCATGGTGGCTCACCCCTGTAATTCCAGCGCTTTGGGAGGCCGAGGCTGGTGGATCATTTGAGGTCAAGGAATTCCAAGACCAGCCTGGACAACATGGTGAAACCCCATCTCTACTACAAATACAAATAAACAAGCCAGGCGTGGTGGTGCAGGCATGTAATCCCAGCTATTCAGGAGGCTGGGGCAGGAAAATTGCTGAACCTGGGAGGTGGAGGTTACAATGAACTGAGATTGTACCACTGTACTCCAGCCTGGGTGACAGAGCAAGACTCCATCTCAAAAAAAGATAATTAAATATAAAGACATAGATATTAGAGGTTGTGACCTGAGATGTCATTTATGGTATTGGAAGGTTTTGTGGTAAAAAGTGACTAATTTATGAAATGATTAAATACCACTTAGTACAAAAAGTTGATTTTTCTCCCCCCAGGAGAAAGTTATTCAAAACCAGTGTAAGTTTATAGCGTGTTTATTTTGGTAAATTTACAAAATCTTGAAATTTTATGTAATGTTATTTTTACTCTGATTATAAAGATAGGAGGGAGAAGTGTTTTGGTTTTAAAGATAATAGGGAGAAGTATTTAGCTATGTGAAACTACTAAAACCTAGCCTTTTTTTTTTTTTTTTACTTTGAACTTTTTTTCTCTTCAGTGAAACTGAGGTGCTTTTTAAAAAGTTACGCTCTTAGGTTAATTTCAGAGGCTATGGTAACTTAAAAACAAAAATAATATAATTTTTAAACATAATTTTATTTTCATTCTTCCAACACAGTATCATGTAAAAATAGTTTAAAATATAGTTGAATGAATGAGTCATCCAACAAATGATCAAATGTCAACACTTGTTACTGAACGTGTATTTATGCTAAAAAAGTTAATGCCAAGAAAATAGAAGACAGTCTCAATTTCAAGTAGTAAATTTGCTTTTAAATGGAATTTTAATATTTAAAATGCCCGTGGAATTAGTTTACAAATTAATACTAGCTATTGAATCAGTTAATATATGAAAGTACTCTTGTCCGGGCATGTGGCTCACACCTGTGATCCCAGCATTTCGGGAGGCCGAGGAGGGCAAATCACATGAGGTCAGGAGTTTGAGACCAGCCTGAGCATGAGCCACCACACCTGGCCTAAATCTTAATATTACTACCTATATTTCGATGTTTGAGTAGTATCTTTGACCTTTAGTTCCTCAACTACAAAACAGAGTTAGGTATTACTCTGAAGTGTTGTTTCGTGGTTTAAGTGAAATAACTTGTTAAAGAATGCTGTGAACTGCTTTGAAGAATCCATCCACGTTGCTTGAATGTGTGCATCTTTTCTGTTGTAGAATGGTATTTTGGAGGGCAGGGACATTTTTGCTTTTTTAGGATCTTTGTAAGTACCTAACATAATATCTTGGGTGTGGTGAATACTCCATTAATTACTAGCATTAAATTGAAAATACCAACAGTAGTATGTATGTATGCATTTATTTGTTTATTTTGAGACAGAGTCTTGCTCTGTCACCCAGGCTGGAGTGCAGTGGCGCGATCTCAGCTCACTGCAACCTCTGCCTCGCAAGTGGCTGGGACCACAGGCACCTGGCCCAACAGTAGTATTTATTTAACGTCTTGCTACTTCAAGTCTGTGAAAGGGGGACAATAATGGTTCCTATCCTGTATGATTGCTATGTGAATTACTTGTAGAGTATTTGGTACTCATTTATTAAGTGTTTACTATGTGAAGGGTATCTTCTACAGATGTATATGGAATCCCTGTTTTGTGACAGGTGCTTTATTTGTTTTGATATAGGGTCTCACTCTGTCACCCAGGCTGGAGTGAAGTGATGCGATCTTGGCTCGCTGCAGCCTCTGCCTCCCGGGTTCAAGCAGTTTTCCTGCCTCAGCCTCCTGAGTAGCTGGATTACAGGCACATGCCACTATGCCCTGCTATTTTTTTTTTTTTTTTTGTATTTTTAGTAGAGAGGGTTTCACCTTGTTGGCCAGGCTGATTTCGAACTCTTGACCTCAAATGATCCGCTTGCCTCGGCCTCCCAAAGTGCTGGGATTACAGGCTTGAGCCACCGTGCCCGGCCTCATGCCAGATACTCTTCTAGATGCTGGGGATGCAGCAGGGTATAAAACGAAGCCCTTACCTCATGAGTGGCAGAGAGAATCACTGCACAAATGAATTGATAGTAGCTAGCAACGTCTATTATTATGAAGTGCTATATGATCTGGAATGCCCAAAAGTCCTATATCAATCAGGTGTTAGATGTATGGCAAGAATCTGCAAATGAGTGTTGCAGAAATTTGCAAAAGGATATGGTAGACTAAAATATTTGATTACCGCATGTACATTTTAATTAGTTTTCTGTGACTGTTCTGTGGTGGGCCTAAAAGCCTTCATTTTAAATTGTTTTTAATATGTATGTGCAGCTAGTTATAAAAAAAGATAACTAGTTTTTTTTTAGGCAATAACTAGTTGCACGTACATATTAAAAACAATTAGAAAAGAAATGGAATGCTTCATGAATTTGCGTGTCATCCTTGTGCAGGGCCATGCTAATTTTCTCTGTATTGTTCCAAGTTTATCATGTATGCTGCTGAAATGAGCATGCCTGTTATCTATTGGTAAAAAGTTTTGGAATAAGTTTTCTAGTAATGACAATGCATAGCAGTGGTCTAATCCATGATTAATTTATTTTTATGATGAATAGTTTGCATTTGTGAAAGTAATAATTATATTGGTCTTAAAAACTAAGACCCATTGCACCCCATTTAGTGATAAGAAACGTGATGGTATCTCCTCAGATATTTAGTGTTTAAAGAGCAGGCTAAAGAGATTATTGTGTTCTGTTTTTTCTGTAAATTGCGACATGGTGCATTCAAATTAGAACTGGAGGCAGGTATGGTTACTCACACCTGTCATCCCTGCACTTTGGAAGGCTAAGGTGGGAGGATCCCTTGAGCCTAGGAGTTCGAGACCAGCCAGGACAACGTAACAAGATCCTATCTACAGGCTGGGCATGGTGGCTCAAGCACTTTGGGAGTCCAAGGCAGGCGGATCACGAGGTCAGGAGATCAAGACCATCCTGGCTAACACGGTGAAACCCCATCTCTACTAAAAATACAGAAAAAAATTAGCCGGGCATGGTGGCAGGCATCTGTAGTCCCAGCTACTTGGGAGGCTGAGGCAGGAGAATGGCGTGAACCCAGAAGGCGGAGCTGGCAGTGAGTGAGCAGAGTTTGCATCACTGCACTTCAGCCTGGGTGGCAGAGCGAGACTCCGTCCCAGCTACTTGAAAGGCTGAGGCAGGAGGATCACTTGGGCCCAGGAGTCTGAGGCTGCAAAGAGCTATGATCGTGCCACTGTAGTCAAACCTGGGTGACAGAGCAAGACTCTCTCATGCACACACAAAAATAACAAAGCAAAAAAAGTAGAGTTGGAACGTGTTGTATAGTCAGTGACTAAGGATTTTGTGTGGGAAGGGGGACAGATTTTAGGCTTGGGTAAATGATGAGAGAATTCTAGAAAGCCTAACTGAAACATATAGGCAGGAATGAGCATAGCATGTTCAGGAGAATAAAAATTCTTTTTATTCTCTTCACTTTCTGGCTGTATAACTCCCTAGTTCACATTCAAGTCTTACCTCGAACAGGCTGGTTCCTTGTTAGACATATTGTCAACATTCCGAGTTCTTTATTACCCTCACCCCAATATGGGTAATTGTTTACCATTTATCTCCGCCGCTGGGTTGTGTGCTCCCTGAGAAAAGAGACCATGTCTGTCTTGATTGGCACTTTATCTGTAGCACCTGGCTATGTAAATGTTATTTATTTCTGAATACGTTTTCTTGAGGATTTAATTTGAACAATAGTTTGCATCGTTTTTCCAGACACAACTGTCACTAGACTAACTAAAGGAACATTGAGTAGTGAAAGAGCATGGATGTAATCTAACTTCTCAGGAGAAGTTGCTTCTTTATCTGTAAAATAGGAGTAGTGCTAGGATTAAGTGAGATGACATGCAAAGGGGTTATGTATTTACTTCATAGAGTTGTTTATATCCCCATTTCTCATGCAGAGAAGGTGCAGTGGAAAGAATACTCCAGATGAGGATAAGTGATCAGTATTGTAGTCTTGACTTTATTGCCGTCAGGAAATGTGGCAAATCATTCATTTCTGTGAAGCTCAGATTGATTCTTTTTCTTAAAAATGAGGGTTTTTGACAAAACAGTATAAAGTAATTTGGAGCTCAAATGTGAGGGTACTGCTGTAGGGTTGGCAAGTACTTTAAATACAGTTAAACAAATAGGTAACGTATTATCTTCTTTAGACAAACTTGGAATATTGCCGTGTGTGGCTTTGTTATATCCAAGATCTCAAGGATATTTTAGGTAGGTTCTTTTGGGTTTAAAAGTCACCATATTTCTTTAAAATTTTTTTTTTTATTTTTGAAAATAGAGATTAGGTCTTGCTATGTTGCCAAGACTGGTTTTCAACTCCTTGGCCTCCCAAAGTGCTGGGATTACAGGCATGAGCAACCATTCTTGGCCAGAAGTCATCATATTTCTACTTCATATTTATGGTGTTGTATTGAAATATCCATTTGTGTTTATTTCCTCTAGGCTATAACATTTTGAAAGTAAAGATCCGGCCGGACATGGTGGCTCACACCCATAATAAAATACAAAAATTAGGTGCATGCCTGTAATCCCAGCTACTCGGGGGGCTGAGGCAGGAGAATAGCTTGAACCTGCGAGGTGGAGGTTGCAATGATCTGAGATCGTGCCATTGCACTCCAGCCTGGACAACAGAGCAAGACTCCTATCTCAAAAAAAAAAAAGAAAGTAAAGATGAGGTCTCATTTATACTTGCAGAACTTGCCTTCTGCACTCACTTAGTATGTTGTTGCCTGTATTCATTCTCAGTAATTGGTTGAATTCAACTGAATGTGGAAATACCTGATTGCATATTTCTTTCTCAGTTTCATTAGTGTGGCTGATGAAAGAAAAAGAGAATAGTTGTTTTTGTTTTGTTTGTACTTCGAGACAGGGTCTTGCTCTGTCACTCATGCTGGAGTGCAGTGGTACCATCACAGCTCACTGCAGTCTTAAACTCCTGGACCCAAGTGACTCTCCTGCCTCAGCCTTCCAGATAGCTGGAGCTACAGGCATGCACTACCATGCCCAGCTAATTTTTTCATTTTTTGTACAGATGGGATCTCCCTGTGTTGCCCAGGCTAGTCTTGAACCCCTGAGCTCAAGCAGTCCTCCCACCTTGGCCTCCCAAAGTGCAGGGGTTACAGATGTGAGCCACCACACCTGGCCATCATTACTTTTCGTAAATATTTTTTAAAGTACAAAGAGTAGATGAATTGGCCATAGATTTTTTTAGTGTTTTAAATTAATCTCGGAAATTGTTACTTCAACATGTGTTTTGAGGTGTTGAGTCAAGAATGACAGTAGTCATTCTTGTCAGAAATGTATACTGAAATTATCTGATGTTTTTCCTCAGAATTTCCTTAGTAAAGTTCTTTTTATGATTTAATACTAATTAAACCTTCAAATGTAATTGCTTCTTTATGAAATGGGTGTTCTTCATAGTGGGTTCTTTTTTTAAACATACCATCTTTGTGTATATACATTTCTCTGGAAATGTTTGTAAAAAGGTAAAGATAACTTCCTTAGTGTAATTGTGTTGAAGTGGAATGTTTCTAGTGTTTGTGAAGATAGCAATGACTGGCTGATACTTTAAGCTGGATGAAAAATGTGGGTGAAGTAATCTTAAAGGGTGATAGATTTGATAGGATAAATTTAAAGTAATGTGCTCAGTGCATAGTGTGATAAAAGAATGTGGCCTACTTGTTTTCCATAGACTATATTTCATCATTGTTGCATAAAGTCCCTTTTGGCCAATTTAATGAATGCTGCTGGGTCTTCAGGAAAAAAAAATCGTTTGTCTTTAACCAGAGAAATAATTGTGAGGATAGAAAGTAGTCTTTTTCTTGATGATAAAAATTCATTCTAGCTTTTTAAATTACAGTGATAATAGCTTGTAATAATAGTGATAATATCTTGGTTTTGGCTAATGATTTTTAGTGTGCTTCCAGTTAATTTTTTTTTTTTGAATTATTTTAGTGTGACAAAGCCATATATTTTACTTGCCTTAAAAAATACTATTTAAGTTTTTCGCTAAAAATGATGAGCATTTACTGTGTGCAAGGCACTAACTAGGTTTGGGAGTTTACTCTGAATAGAAGTTTATAGGTGACAGTACAAATTAACTGGATCATGTGGGAGCAGAATTCCTTCCACCTTAGATGAATAGGAAGGGCATTAGGGAAATTTGACTTATTTGTAACACACACACGAAACACATGTAATAAAATAGGCACTTGTCTTTACTTTTTTTTTCCTAATTGTTTGAGTTTATAGACCAAAAAGCCTACAGCACCACCGCAGTTTTGAAAGCAAAATCAGGTGGCCTTATAGAATCTGTTGTGTCTAAATTCCTTAATCCTGTTTAAGACCAGTTTTATAATTTGCTCTTTGTCCTTCGTAAATAGAAAAAGTGACTACCCCATTGCCTTGGGAAGGAATGTTTGGAGTTGGATTTGATGTTGTCATTGTTAGGCTCAAATCTGTTTCAGTGACCTAAGTTCTAAATTTGGGACAATTTCTTTGTACCCTCAGTATTGCTTTCTATGACTGACCTTGAATTTTTATGAAGCTAATTGACTTGTAGGAATCAAAATTTAATAGTTTATCTTGTTAGTAAAACTATCTGCCTGAATGGGTCAAATTTTATGTAGATGTTAAATATCTTTTGTATTATGTACTATGAATGTACAAAACCAAAGAACTTTTGCTTGTGTGCTACACTAGATGAAAGTTTTGCATACTAGATGAAAATGTCAGTCTGGCACAGTGACTCATGCCTGTAATCTCAGCATTTTGGGAGGCTGAGGAGGGAGGATAGCTTCAACCCAGGAGTTTGAGACCGGCGTAAGCAACATAGTGAGATCCCATCTCTACCAAAAAAAAAAAAAAAAAAAAGAAAGAAAACAGCCAGATATAGTGGTGCATACTTGTAGTCCCAGCTACTCAGGTGGGAGGATCACTTGAACCTGGGAAGTTGAGGCTCCAGTGACCTATGATTGTGCCACTGCACAGAGTGACAGAGTGAGACACTGTCTCAAAAAAAAAAAAAAGAAAATGAAAAATGAAAGAAAAGAAAAAATATGTCTTTTTTTTAGTTGCCATTTTGATGTATACTATAGGCTGTATTTCAGTTATTTCTTAAATCAATTCATTCAAGTTTCTCCTTTGAATGTATAGTAGTAGGACAGTTTTTTTGGCATTACTGTTTTGCACTTGTTTGACTATGGGCAAATCTTAGTTTATCTGAAAGAAAAGGATATGAATAACAGTTTATTAGAGTTGTAAGCATTACAGAGTTAATACACATCAAACATTGTTCCAGTTATTTCGGCTGCCTGGCAGCCCTTTTCCAACATTTAGTGGTTTAAAACTACAGCATTTATTTAACTTACGAATCAGTGATTTGGGCCGGGTTCTGCGGGGTCAGCTCATTTCTGCTCTACTAGGTATCAGCTTGTGGAAGCAGCTTAAAGACTAGGGGCTGGAATCAGAATGCCCACTGACTCATGTCATGTATCTGTCACATGTCTGGTGCCTGGGCTGGGAAGACTCAAAACAGCTGGGACTCAGAACAGCTGGGGCTTCTCAGGCATCCCTCTCTAGCTCTGTGTATGTTCTTCACGGGATCTCTTCAACTTTGCGGCTTCAGGGGAGCCAGATTTCTTAAATGGTAGTTGAGGACCCCCAAGCTGAGTGTTCCAAGAGCGAGGCCAGGCTGAAACTGTATTCGCTTTTGACTTAGCCTTGGAAGTCTGGCAACATCACTTCTGCAGAAGTCTTAGGCCTTATCAAATTCAAGGGGAGGTAATACAGACAACACCTATTAGTGCTGTGTAATAAGAAGAGGAATAAGGATGGGGTCTTTCAAAAGTGACCATCTTTTAATTTTTTTTAATTTTTGAGAGACAAGGTCTCGCTTGCTGGGTTGACCAGGCTGGAGTGCAGTGGCTATTCATAGGCACAGTCATGGCATACTGCAATGTTGAGCTCTGATACTCAAGCCGTCCTACCACCTTAGCCTCCTGAGTAACTGGGACTACAGTTGTGCATCACTGCACCTGGCCTAAAAGTGGCCATCTTTTATTTTATTTTTATTTATTTATTTTTGAGATAAATTCTTGCTCTGTCATCCAGATGGGAGTGCAGTGGCACAATCTTGGTTCAGTGTACCTCCACCTCCCGGGTTTAAGTGATCCTCCCGCCTCAGCCTCCTAAGTAGCTGGGATTACAGGTATACTCCACCGCACCCAGCTAATTTTTGTATTTTTAGTAGAGGTAGGGTTTCACCATGTTGACCAGGCTGGTCTCGAACTCCTGATCTCAGGTGATCCACCCACCTCAGACTCCCAAAGTGCTGGGATTTTTATTTTTATTGAGATGGAGTTTCACCATATTACCCAGACTGGTCTTGAACTCCTGGGTTCAAGTGATGTGTCTGCCTCAACCTCCCAAAGTGCTGGAATTACAGGCAAGAGCCACTGCTGCTGGCCAAAAGAGGCCATCTTTAAAAAGATACAATCTGAGGCCAGGCGCGGTGGCTCACGCCTGTAATCCCAGCACTTTGGGAGGTCGAGATGGGCGGATCACGAGGTCAGGAGATCGAGACCGTCCTGGCTAACACGGTGAAACCCCATCTCTACTAAAAATACAAAAAATTAGCCAGGCGTGGTGGCAGGTGCCTGTAGTCCCAGCTACTCGGGAGGCTGAGGCAGGAGAATGGCATGAACCCGGGCGGCAGAGCTTGCAGTGAGCCGAGATTATGCCACTGCACTCCAGCCTGGGCAACAGAGCAAGACTGTCTCAAAAAAAAAAAAAAAAAAAAAAAAAAAAATGTGACACAAGCACATAGAACAATTCAGGATATATAGCAAATGCTCAGTGTTAGCTGTTAATATAAAAAGTGGAAACATGATTTAGAGTGCCTTTTGCTACTTTATATAGTAGGTTACATAACTGGTTTTTTTCGTTAATAGTCATAACCTGTAAGAGGCAAGGTTGTTCATGGTTTTCTTTTTCTTTTTTTTGTTGTTGTTCATGGTCTTCTTGAAGTACATGTTTGTTTCATTTGGTTGTTTTAGCTTTTAATCCCTTTGTCAAGCTTAGAATAAATATTAGGGCAAATAATTATAATCTGTTTCAATGGATGGAGATGAGAAATGGTAACTCAAGTAAAGAATTTTTACTCTTAGAATTGTGCAATAGGTGTACAATTTCAGAGTTCCTAAGATATAGGGGATTCTTAAATGTTTTTGCAATGTTTTGAATTTTACCCTTTAAGAAATTGATTATAAGGGTGGGAGAGACATAGTGTAATTTTTCTAGTATAAGTGGCAGTTTTATAGATGAAAGGAATATCACCTGTTAGCTGAATGATAGTTTACCTGTTAATATGATTAGAATAGGATTTCCTTTGTATTGTTGTAATGTTTACCTAGTTGGATAAATAGGCTTTGAAAAACTATATAGACTTAATGTTCCTTTTTAAAAGTTTTTTTTGTAGAGGTGGGGTCTTTTCATGTTGCCCAGTCTGGTCTCGAACTTGTGGCCTCAAGCAGTCCTCTCACCTTGGCCTCCCAGCGTGTTGGGATTATAGGCGTGAGCCACTGTGCCTGATCTATATATATATATATATTTTTAAGAGTCTTGCTCTTTTTCTCAGGCTGAGTGCAGTGGCTCGATCAATCTCAGCTCACTGCAACCTCCGCTTCCTGGGTTCAAATGATTCTTCTGCCTCAGCCTCCTGAGTAGCTGGGATTACAGGCACGTGACACCATGCCCGGCTAATTTTTATATTTTTAGTAGAGATGGGGTTTTGCCATGTTGGCCAGGCTGGTCTCAAACTCCTGACCTCAGGTGATCCACCCGCCTTGGCCTCTCAAAGTGCCGGGATTATAGGCGTGAGCCACCTCACCCGAACAAATGAATTTAAATTTGAAGTGGATGTTTGTGGATGATACATGTTTATGTCAGTTTTAGCATCCAATTTCTTTCTTTCTTTGTTTTTTGAGTCAGTCTTGCTCTGTCACCGGGGCTGGAGTGCGTTGGAGGTGGGATCACAGCTCACTGCAAACTGCACCTCCACGGCTCCAGTGATTTACCCCACCTCAGCCTCCCAAAATGCTGGGATTACAGGCTTGATCCACCGTGCCTGGCCCCCAATTTATATTTTTATTCTGTTTTGGCTGCTTGGTCCTGCAAATCTGATTTGGAGATGTGGACAGTCTCCATGTCTCCATGTGTATCTTAGTTTGTTCTTTTTTAAAAATAGGGATGGGGTCTTGTCATGTTGCCAGGCTGATCTCCAATTCCTGAGCTCAGTTAGTTTGCCGCCTCTGCCTCTCAAAGTGCTGGGATTAACAGGTGGGAGCTACTGCGCTGACCACATTAGTTCTACTGATTTAGGAACAGGGATTAGTAGTAAGGACATTTTATTTGGAAGACAACATTGCTTAATGACCTTAATTGTTTTTATTTCCTGTCACAAATGCAAAAGTGACTAGAACCTCACACTGAGACTCTTAATACTGTTTTATGTCAACTTGTAATTGTTACCCCACCTCACACTGAGACTCTTAATACTGTTTTATGTCAACTTGTAATTGTTAACCCACACACACACTTGTCTAGACCCGTAAGTGAAGGGACGATTCACAAAGTAATTGTGGGGAAAGGCCTTTAATTGGTTAAGGTATAAGGTATATGATTTGCAGGCATGATTTTATGTGAATTAAGATGTGAAGGCGTAAATTAGGGTGGTAGAAACACCAGTGCAGCAGAGCCGTAGCCTTTTTATTCAGTGATGTATTTGTAGAAAATTCTGAAATTCGTAGATTTTAGTTTTTTTGAATGTCAATAAATTATGCTTGATTTCAGGTTATACACTCTCAATCCTTCAAGTCCTTGTCCTCTACCTTCCTTTAAAGTTAGACATTTCAGTGTTTGCTTTGGTGGCACGTATGCTAAAAAAAATAAAGTTGAACATTTCAGTAGGCTAGACCTCACTAAAGGTATGACAGGTGGGTGGAGGGGGGAGAATGACCCAAAATTACCAAGGAAAATCTACAACACAAATAAATTTGCTCACAGAACTGAAAAGAGGACTGCCAATAAGGCTTGCCCCTATCCATTTGACCTCAGACTGAATTTCACATTCAGCAGTTAACCTCAGAATAAAAGTATTCCCGTTTAGAAACATATTCTTTTGATCTGTTTTAGGGAGGTGCTCAAGCTTTGGTGGTTCTCAGATTTTTGTTGTTGTTTTTTTTTGAGATAGAATCTTGCCCTGTCATCCAGGCTGGAGTGCAGTGGCACAATCATAGCTCCCTGCGGCCTCGGACTTCTAGCAATCCTCCCACCTTAGCCTCCTGTGTAGCTGGGATTACAGGCACGTACCAACATGCCCAGCTAATTTTTTTCTTTTTTTTTTTAGAGACAGGCTCTTGTTATGTTGCCCAGGTTGCTCTTGAAGTTCCAGCCTCTAGAAATCCTTCCGCCCCAGCCTCCCAAGTTGCTGGGATTGTAGGCGTGAACCACTGCGCCTGGCAGAAGTCGTTATTTCAATAGCCCTTTAAGAAAATGTGTTGCTATTTGGTAATAAGACAACACTTGGCAAGCGGTACTTTCTTAAAGATTATTTGCCGTGTGTAATCAGAAACCGTAGTAGTGAACTTTTCTCAGTTACTTTAAGATCATAGTTTTGTCCTTCTCAGTCATGGTAACATAAGCATCCATGTATTGTTTCCTATGCTCATGCACCTTAGCATTTAGCAAACTGATCTTTATAACTTTCTCAATATTGGCAACATTCAGAATCAGCCCTGGTCACGTCCACCAAGCAGATACTTGCCTGGAAGTAATTTGAGTCTCAAAGATGGGGCTGTTCTGGATGTATGAGTGAGACAGTCTTCAAATTTCCAAAGGAAACTGTTTTTATAAAATCATGCAGTTAGTTGCTCTAGCTGTTGGGTGGAAAACTGGTCTGCTAGATAGTTTCTAAACTAAGGGAAAAGAGGAAAAGAGAATGTTGTTGATGTTGAAAATATCTCAGGTTGCTCCCTAAATATTCTACTGGCATCTCTAACAACGTGTGTGTAGGTGTTTTTTAAACTTAAAAATTCGGTTTACCATTTTACCGTATGAAACAATTTCTTAGATGGTTTGGTCAGTTTCAGTTGGGTAACGACACTAGTCAAAGAGATTTTTTTTTTTTTCTCATTAAACTTTTTTAGTGGGTCTCAAAATTCCATAACAAATTTTTGGTCAAGTTGTTTCCATTAAAAAGTACTGATTTTAAAAACTAATAACTTAAAACTGCCACTTGCAAAAAAGAAAACCAAAGTGGTCCACAAAACATTCTCCTTTCCTCTGAAGGTTTTACAATGCATTGTTATAACCAGTCTTTTACTGCTAAACTTAAATGGCCAATTGAAACAAAACAGTTCTGGGACTGTTCTTCCACCACTGATTAAGACCAGGGTGGCAGATATTAGGGATAATATTCATTTAAGCTTTTGAGCTTTCTGGGCAGATTTGGTGACCTTGCCAGCTCCAGCAGCCTTCTTGTTCACTGCTTTGATGACATCTACCACAACAGTCTGTCTCATACCATGAACAGCAAAGTGACCCAGAGGTGGATAGTCTGAGAAGCACTCAACATACGTGGGCTTGCCAGGAACCATATCAACAATGGCAGCATCACCAGAGTTCAAGAAGTTAGGGCCATCTTCCAGCTTTTCACCAGAACGGCGATCTATCTTTTCCTTCAGCTCGGCAAACTTGCATGCAGTGTGAGCCGTGTGGCAATCCAGTACAGGGCATAGCCAGCACTTATTTGGCCTGGATGGTTCAGGATAATCCCCTGAGCAGGGAAGCCAGCTGCTTCCATTGGTGGGTCGTTTTTGCTGTCACCAGCATCGTTGCTGTGATGAACATCCTTGACAGACGCATTCTTGACATTGAAGCCCACATTGTCCCCAGGAAGAACTTTCCTCAAAGCTTCATGGTGCATTTCAACAGATTTTACTTCAGTTGTAACATTGACTGGAGCAAAGGTGACCACCATACCAGGTTTGAGAACACCAGTCTGCACTCAGCCAACAGGAACAGTACCAATACCACTACTTTCTGTAGACATCCTGGAGAGGCAGGCAAAGGGGCTTGTTAGTTGGACAAGTTGGTGGTAGGATGCAGTCCAGAGCGTCAAGCAGCGTGCTTCCACTGGTATTGCCATCCTTACGAGTGGTTTTCCATCCCTTGAACCAAGGCATGTTAGCATTTGGCTCCCACATGTTGTCACCATTCCAGCCAGAAATTGGCACAAATGCTACTGTGTTGGGGTTGTAGCCAATTTTTTTAATGTAAGTGCTGACTTCCTTAACAGCTTCCTCATATCTCTTCTGGCTGTAGGGTGGCTCAGTGGAATCCGTTTTGTTAACACTAACAATGAGTTGTTTCACCCCCAGTGTGTAAGCTAGAAGGTCGTGCTCCTAGGTCTGTCCATTCTTGGAGATACTGGCTGCAAATCACCAACACCAGCAGCAACAATCAGGACAGCACGGTCAGCCTGAGATGTCCCTGTAATCATGTTTTTGATGAAGTCTCTGTGTTCTGGGGCATCGGTGATACTCACGTAGTACTTGCTGGTCTCAAATTTCCGCAGGGAGGTATCAGTGGTGATACCACATTCACACTCAGCTTTGAGTTTATCCAAGACCCAGGCCTACTTGAAAGAGCACTTTCCCATCTCAGCAGCCTCCTCACATTTTTCAGTGCTGCTTTTGTCGATGCTAGCACATTTGTAGTTCAGATGGCCAGTAGTGGTGAACTTGTACAAATCTACGTGTCCAATGAAATCAATGTTGATATGAGTCTTTTCCTGTTTTGGCTTTTAGGGGTAGTTATCACGACACCTGGGTTCTGGCGGCAACCCCATTGCGGAAAAAAAAATAAAGCTAGTCAAAGAGATCTTTTCAGTTCCTGCTACTCAAAATGTCACAGCAGCATCAAGCGGGCACTTGTTAGACATGCTTTATCTCAGGACCTACCCTAAACCTACTGAATCAGAATCTGCAGTTAATAAGGGCCCTTTTGATTTATATATACATGAAAGTTTGAGAAATACTGCTTTAGATTAAGCTATCTGCATAGTGTGAGTGTATTGTCTGGCTTAGGTATTCTTCCAAATATCAGGCTGTATAGGTCTTCACGTTTCATGAAATCAGTAGATGTTCATTGAAAAGGAGAATTAACTGTGTGAAAAAATTTAACATCTATATGGTCCTAGAAATACTGTAAATTTAGGTGAGTTGTCTCTTGTTATGTAATGTATTATAGGAGGAAAGGCACTGCTTTCTGTGAAATCCCTATCTACCTCAGGGTCCTGTCACAATCAGAAGTTACCTGTCGTTTGTGTTTTCTGTCCTCTACTGTTGCATCAGGTCTCTTGCCTTCATCATGAGAATGGAGAGGACCACTGGTGGCAGCATGGGTGTGGGGCCAAAAGGGAGCCTGGAGTTTTAGGATTGGATATTTTGTAGAAGTGGCAGGAGCCTAAGAGGGGTTGTGAAGCAGAACTTCTGTTGGCCCTTATCAGCTTGAGGGAGACTCTGTGTGTGGGATGTCTTGAGTGTCCCAGGACCTGCCTCTCACCTTGTCTCCCATTGTATTCACAGCTTAGTCCCCAGTGGTAGGCAAAGCTCATGCTCTTAACATTTGTATTATGCTGTCTTTATCAGGAGCTACATGCACATGAAGTATTGTTTCAAGTATGTGATATCACGCATAGACTCAACAATGCTTACTCTTCCCAGATTTTGGACTTTTTTTTACGGTTCCTTTTCTTTGGTAAAGGTACTGAGCAAAAGTACATGAAGTACTATGTAGATAGATTCCATAATGATGTTTCACAGGTATATACATCTCTCTTAACCTTACCTTGTCCAGTTAAAAAAATTGATTTGGTTTTCAACTAATTTTGGACTTTTTAATAAAAGCAGCATAGGTACAACATGGTTAAAATGGTATAAAAAGGGTGTATACAGTGAAAGATAAGTTTCTCTCCCACTCATCCCTTCTCCCATATATTCACTAGGTTTCATTTATCTTTCTGTGCCCTTGGAGACTAGCTATATCTCTGTCTCCCTCCCCCACTTAGGTATGCAAATTGGAACATTACTACCCTTCACTTGTGTTTGTTTTACTTAACTATACCTTGCAGATTGTTCCATGGTAGTTCATTGAGTTTTTATTACTTTTCCTGAGATTGTTTATAAATTGGTTATGATTGGTTGTTCACTTAGAATTATTAGTATTTGCCTTAGAGTTAAATTAGTATGGTTTATGTAAGTATGTGCTTTATAGTTGAATGTTTTAAAATATATAAAGCATGCGGTAGGGAAAATAGGTAACCATTTCAGGATTAAGGGCCTCATGAAACTTGAAATTTTCTCGTTCTGTGGCCCAGGCTGGAGTGCAGTGGTGCTTTCTTGGCTCACGGGAAACTCCGCCTCCTGGGTTCACACCATTCTCCTGCCTCAGCCTCTGGAGTAGCTGAGACTACAGGCGCCCGCCACCACGCCCGGCTAATTTTTTGTATTTTTAGTAGAGATGGGGTTTTACCGTGTCAGTCTTGATCTCCTGACCTCGTGATCCGCCCTCCTTGGCCTCCCAAAGTGCTAAGGTTACAGGTGTGAGCCACCGCCCGGCCAGGGGAAACTTGAAATTTCTAGGGTTTAAATAAAATTTGTATTTCGTTGTAGAAAACCACCATACCCAAGGTTACTCCTGCAACAACAAACAATATATGCATATTCAGATATTCAAGAACTGATTCACATTTGAGAGTTTTACAGAGATTACAGAGTTTTAGAATGAAGCCTTAGAAATGCAATTTAGAATCTTATGTTGACTAGGCAGGTAAATATATATTTATTGCATTTAACTAACTAGGTAGATAGATGAGCTTAGATACTAGAATATCCTTTAAAGGAAAACCCAAGACATTTTTCATATCTGAAGCATCCTACAAAAATATCTGCTTTTAAAAATGGATATGTTTCTAGCGTGGGCTACAATACAAGACTCCGCCTCTACAAAAAAAAAAAAAAAAAAATTAGCTGGGTGCAGTGGGTTATGCCTGTAGTCCTAGTACTTTGGGAGGCCAAGGCAGGAGGATTGCTTGAGCCCAGCCTGGGCAACATAAAGAGACCTCGTGTTTACAGAAATTTAAAAAATTTAGTCGACCATAGTGGTGCACACCTGTAGGCCCGGCTACTGAGGAGGCTGAGGTAGGGGGATCACTTGAGCCTGGTAGGTCAAGGCTGCAATGAGCCGTGTTAGCACCACTGCACTATAGGCGTGGCAACGGGGTGAGGATCCTGCCTTAACATCCCCCTAACCCCCCACAGTGGGTATGTTTGATGTTAGACACAGATCATTATAAAGCTTACTTAAGCTAACAAAATCCAAGTAAATTTTCTCCGGTGTGAGTGAATAGGTTGTATTGGTATATAGGTGAATGTTCTTTTTAGTTTTTGAGACAGAGTCTCACTCTGTCACCCAGGCTGGAGTGCAGTGGTATTATCTTGGCTCACTGCAGCCTCCACCTCCCAGGTTCAAGCAATTCTCTGCCTCAGCCTCCTGAGTAGCTGGGATTACAGGCATGCGCCACCACGCCCTGCTAATTTTTGTATTTTTAGTAGAGATGTGGTTTCACCATCTTGACCAGGCTGGTCTTGAACTCCTGACCTTGTGATTCACCCACCTCAGCCTCCCAGAGTACTGGGATTATAGGCGTGAGCCCCCGCACCTGGCCTGAATGTTCTTTTTTTGTTGTTTTTTTGAGATGGAGTCTAGCTGTGTCGCCCAGGCTGGAGTGCAGTGGCACGATCTCTGCTCACTACAATCTCCGCCTCCTGGGTTCACGCCATTCTCCTGCCTCAGCCTCTGGAGTAGCTGGGACTGCAGGCACATACCACCATGCCTGGCTAATTTTTTGTATTTTTAGTAGAGACGGGGTTTCACCATGTTAGCTAGGATGATCTCAATCTCCTGATCTTGTGATCTGTCCGTTGCAGTCTCCCAAAGTGCTGGGATTATAGGCATGAGCCACTGTGACCTGCCTGAATGTTCTTTTTTTTAAGAAGGTATGTGCTGTGGTTGACTGTCATGATGCCTGCAACTTTGAAATGATTCAGAGAAACAGATTACAGATAGCAAATACGGTAAAAATGTTAATTGAATTCAGATATAGCTATATTTTGTGTCTTTGAAATTTTCCATGATAAAAACTTGGCAGGAGGGAAGCATACCTCTTTAAAGTTAATATAATTTTCACAACTTGACTTGTGTTATTTCTTAAATTGCAAGCAGATACACACCTTTTCACAGATTTAGTCTGAAAACATTCTTCCTCTTGACCCTTATGATTGAAGTGACTTTCATGTAATTTATTTATTGAGAAGATTTTGAAAAAAGAAAATAAGTGAATTGCTTTTAAAATTAAGGAAAAAGTGTGGTACATTTTATTAAGCTGTTAATTTTTGAGCATTTTGACCACTAATAATATATTTTTTTTAAATAAAAGAGTTACTACTATGTAATACTTTATTTTATTTTTTGAGACAGAGTTTTGCTCTTGTTGACCAGGCTGGAGTGCAGTGGCGTGATCTTTAATTTAATTTAATTTAATTTAATTTAATTTTATTTTATTTTTTGAGACAGAGTTTTGCTCTCGTTGACCAGGCTGGAGTACAGTGGTGCGATCTCCACTCACTCCAACCTCTACCTCCCAGGTTCAAGAGATTCTCCTGCCTCAGCCTCCCGAGTAGCTGGGATTACAGGCACCTGCTACCACACCCAGCTAATTTTTTGTATTTTTAGTAGCAATAGGGTTTCACCATGTTGAGCAGGCTGGTCTCGAACTCCTGGCCTCAGGTAATCTACCCGCCTCGGCCTCCCAAAGTGCTGGGATTGCAGGAGTGATCCACCACATTTAGCCATATGTAATACTTTAGTAAATAAAAATTAAAAGGAATTGATTGACATTTTCAGTCTTGTTTTTATGGCTAGAGATGAGTTAAAAAAATAAAATAAAATTTTAGGGTCAGGAAAAGATTTTTTATTTGGACTTTAGAAAAATCAGAGACCAGTTTTCTCTCTTCTGCTTTTTTATTTAGCAGAGAAAATACTGCAAAATCTCCCCAATTCTTTGATATGAAAAGGAGTAGGATGTGGCAGCAGTTATATTTTCAGATTAATGATTAGAAGAGATTTCAGGTCAACAAGTGATTTGCAGAGCCATAAAGATAATGCTTTGATTATGTATTATTTACAGCTGGAAACTCTTACTTTCTCTTGCTGCTTTGAACTGTGGAAGGGGTGAGATGTGATAAGCTGTGTGTGGGTGTGGGTGTGGTTTGTTTTCTGTAAGATATAGTATTAAGTTCATGCCTGCCAAAAGTTGCTTAAATTATTCCATATCTGATTTTGAGGTACTGTCATGTTTCTGTCTTGATTTGTACTTCATTGCCAACTAATTAATATCAAAGCATTGTTGTTTTCTAATGGAGAATATGGTTACTATGCTTTGCTCACATGGAGCAGAATGTCAAGTGGTAATCTTAATTAAATATTTATAAGATCATATTCATGTTAGTATATTTCTAGGAATAACACAGCCTTTTTTCTTCTTTTGTAGCATAAGCAGTACTATAATGGATGTAGACAGCACAATTTCCAGTGGGCGTTCAACTCCAGCAATGATGAATGGACAAGGAAGCACTACTTCTTCAAGCAAAAATATTGCCTATAATTGTTGTTGGGACCAGTGCCAGGCTTGCTTCAACTCTAGCCCAGATCTGGCAGATCACATCCGTTCCATACATGTAGATGGTCAGCGAGGAGGGGTTGGTTTTGTCATTTCTTTTTTTCACTCCCTGTTTTCGTTAGTTTTATTATAATTGCTAGTTAGGCTTTTTTGCTGAAAGTAATTTGGGATTATTTTTACACAGGCTTAATTTTTTCAAGTGAATTTTTAATAATTATTTCCCATATACTTGATAGAATCAAATAAAAATAGGATATGTGTTGGATTTTAGTTTGCTTTTAGATACGTTATTTTGAAGAAATTAGACTTTTAAAAATATAGTAGGTGACAGTATTATAAGTGAATACAGTGTATTCCAGGGTTCTGATGTTTTGAGTTGAGAACATTTAGAATTAGCACTGTCTTGGTTTTCCTTTGTTAGAGGATCCTAAATTATTCCTGATGCTTAAATTAACTGGGGAGACTATTGGTACCAGGATTAGTATATGCAATTCTATTAAATGACAACCTGAACTCATTATTTGTGAGTGAGAGTTGATAATCTTTCCCAGGTCTTGACAGAACTGATTTAGATGGAAAGTTCTGATTCGTCAGTATTGACCTATATCCTTTCAGGAATACATTTAATTGTGTCAGTTCATGTAACTTCTATTAGGTACTGAATAAAGAGCTAAGCAAATGGGTAAGCCAAAAGTAATGTGCCAGAATATTAATTTATACATTGTTTCAGCTTTACCTAGATTTTTGTTGAATAATTATCATACTTAGTGCATTTTTCAGAAATTAATGTCACAGTGTAAGGGCAGGTAATTTATTAGTATTAGGCCACACATTTCTTATCAGCCTGCCATCACTATTGAAGAACAGATAACTAACATAGTAAAAACCATCATGGTTTAAGTTAGTGGATAACTGTTTCCAAGGTTCTGTTGATACTTAGAGTATAGTATTGATCTTTTTTTTTAAACATCCAGCCAAGTCAACATTTCTAACATTTTAAGCAGTGATGTCATACTTGAATTTTTTTTTTTTTTTTTTTTTGAGATGGAGTCTTGCTCTGTTGCCCAGGCTGGAGTGCAGTGGCGTGATCTTGGCTCACCACAGCCTCTGCCTCCTGGGTTCAAGTGATTCTCCTGCCTCAACCTCCTGAGTAGCTGGGATTACAGGTGCTCGCTACCATGCCTGGCTAATTTTTGTTTGTATTTTTAGTAGAGATGGGGTTTTGCCATGTTGGCTAGGCTGGTCTCGAACTCGTGAACTCAAGTGATCCGCCCACCTTGGCCTCCCAGAGTGCTGGGATTATAGGCGTGAGTCACCGTATGTGGCCGAAATTTCTTTTAAGACATATTCTTCCCTGTCACAATATATTATAATGTGTCAGCAGTCTTTTGATTACTCAAACTTGATAAGTAAACACTTGTACATTTGTCTTCTTGTTAGAGTTAATAGGTATGATGTCTGAGTAATCAGTAAAATGTTATACTTACCTATAATTTGTTAATTAACTGTGTCCATCATACGGTATTTTCAGTGTAAAACCCAGCTCAGTGGTTAGGCTACTGTGGTAACCCAGTCTTCTCCCCCAAGCTGTATGTTAGATACTTAGAGTGAAATATCTTAGCAAGTTGGTTTTCTGGCTTTTGTAGATCTGCTTTTTGTAAGCCAGTACTTGATGTCACTTGGTATATACCATTTTTGAGCATCATGGCATGATGCTTTTTTGTCACTTGACTTAGCAACTGTATATAGAACCATGAGCTATTTGGAAGATCACTGGGCTTCTCTTAGTAGATGTGGGAGCGGAAGAATTTCACATTTCTGAGTCTTGGAATCCCGCAAGTTGAGTTGGCATACAACCTGATGAGAATTTCACCCCTTTCCAGATTTTTGGAAAAAATGCAATTACAGTCTGATTTTTATTATTTTTTTAATTAATTAATTAATTTTTTTTTTTTTTGAGACAGAGTTTGGTTCTCGTTGCCCAGTCTGTAGTGCAATGGTGTGGTCTCAGGTCACTGCAGCCTCTGCCTCCTGGGTTCAGGTGATTGTCCTGCCTCAGCCTCCCGAGTAGCTGGGATTACAGGCGTGAGCCACCATGCCCAGCTAGTTTTTTTTGTATTTTTGGTAGAGACGGGATTTCACCATGTTAGCCAGGCTGGTCTCGAACTCCTGACCTCAGGTGGTCCACCCTCCTCGGCCTCCCAAAATGCTGGGATTACAAGTGTGAGCCACCGCACCCGGCCAAGACTGATTTTTAAAATAAATATATCATGTAATCACAGTAACTATATACATGTACATTGCTGATATTATAGAATTAGACATGAAATGTTGGCATTTGTCCTGTAAGTGTAATATTGAAATGAAAAATCTCCCATGTCATTTCTTGAACCCTTGTTCAAAATATCACTTGATTACCAATAATAAGATTCTGTAGCTAATTTTAAGAGTAAAGCTGTTTGGCCAGGCGCGGTGGCTCGTGCCTGTAATCTTAGCTCTTTGGGAGGCTGAGGCAGACGGATCACGAGGTCAGGAGTTTGAGACCAGCCTGGCCAATATGGTGAAACCCCATCTCTACTAAAAATACAAAAATTAGCTGGGTATGTTTGTGCGCCCCTGCAGTCCCAGCTACTGGGGAGGCTGAGGCAGGAGAACCGCTTGAACCCGGGAGGCGGAGGTTACAGTGAGCTGAGATCGCACCACTTCACTCCAGCCTGGGTGACAGAATGAGACTCTGTCTCAAAAAATAAAATAAAATAAAAAGAGTAATGCTATTTTGACCAAAGATAGGAGTCCTGATCTTTGAAGGACATTATTTGCTAAACTATAAATGTGAAGGATCAAATAATGTAGAAAATGCATCCCAGTTTTTTCCTACACACCAGTCATTAGGATATAGACTATGGTTTGTTTGTTTGTAGAGATGAGGTTTCACCATGTTGCCCAGGCTGGTCTCCAACTCCTGGACTCCAGCGATCTGCCCGTCTTGGTCTCTGAAAGTGCTGAGATTACAATAGACTATGTGTTTTGAATGATAAAATATGAATGAGAATTTGAAAACTTGGTACTATTATAAAAGACAAGAAAACTTGATCTGATTTTGTGCTTTGAGATTGACTTTTGTGTTTGTTTTTTCTTTTCTTTTCTTTTTTTTTTTTTGAGATGGAATCTCTGTTGACCCGGCTGGAGTGCAGTGGCACGACCTCAGCTCACTACAACCTCTGCCTCTCGGGTTCAAGCAATTCTCCTGCCTCAGCATCTCAAGTAGCTGGGATTACAAGTGTGCACCACCACGCCCAGCCAATTTTTGTATTTTTAGTGTGGATGGGGTTTCACCATGTTGGCCAGGCTGGTCTTGAACTCCTGACCTAAGGAGTTCCTGAGGAGGACCTGATCGTCCTCCTCAGCCTCCCAAGGTGCTGGAATTACAGGTGTGAGCCACCATGCCTAGCAGGTTTTGTGTTTTGAAGAGTAATTGTTGGTTGGAACATCAGATTTTTTTTCTTTGAAATGAACTTTAAGAAAACAAAAACATTTTTGGCTGGGCACAGTAATCCCAGCACTTTGGAAAGCTGAGGCAGGTAGATCGCTTGAGCTCAGGAGTTTTCAGGCCAGCCTGGGCAGCATGACAAAATCCTGTCTCTACAAAAATTAGCTGGGTGTGGTGGCACATGCCTGTGGTCTTAGCCACTCAGGGGGATGAGGTGGGAGAATTGCTTGAGCCTAGGAGGTTGAGGTGCTGTGAGATCGCGCCACTGCACTCCAGCCTGGATGACAGAGTGAGATCCTGTCTCAAAAAAAAGAACAAAAAACAATTTTAATATACAGTTCAGGGGCTTTAAGTACATTCACCTTATTGTGTAATTGTCACTCACTGTCTCCAGAACTTGTAAATTATCATCCCGACTTGAAATGTATATCCATTAAACAAACTTACTGTCTGCTCCCACTAGCTCCTGGTAACCACAGTTCTACTTTCTATCTCTGTGTGTTTGACTGTTGTAGGTATCTAATATAAGTAGAAAACACCTGATTTTGTTGGCCTAATTATTTTTTTAGATTTCTTATTTCTTCTTTCTCTCTTAAGTGTTAAAGTGTCATCATGGAACAGAAACAGATGAGGAAAAAATGGGTAACCCTAGAAGATTTTATGCTTCTGATTATTGAAAGATGACAATTTTACTGGAGCAGTAAGTTAGCAAGATCTAAACTATATTAATTTATGTTCTTTTTCTCATTCCACTATAATCTTTGCCCTGGGGAGAAAAGCAAAACCATTATATAACCACTTAGCATTGTTTTTTTCCCCCTTTTAAGCTGTTTATGTTGCTATGTTCATGTGGACTTCTTTGGAGGCTGAAGTCAAGTGAAGTTTAGATTTTCCTGGCCTGATTTCTACATTAAAATCAAACTAATCATTTAAACACCAAATTATGAATACATCTTTTTTTTCTTAGAGATGAGGTCTCACTGTGTTGCCCATACTGGTCTTGCCTTGGCTTCCCAAAGTGCTAGGATTACAGGCGTGAGCCACCATGCCCCAACCAATACACCTTTTTTTAAAAAAAAAATCATTAGAGTGCTTTCTACAATTTCAAAAATAAAAACAAAACAGGCAAAAAGAGAATCAAACCTATCTTTAGTGTTAAATATGATAGAATTTTGTTACTGTTGCCCAGGCTGGAGTGCAGTGGTGCAATCTCCGCTCACTGCAACCTCCACCTCCCAGGTTTGAGTGATTCTCCTATGTCAGCCTCCTAAGTTGCTGTTACTACAGGTATGCTCCACCACACCTGACTGACTTTTGTATTTTTAGTAGAGATGGGGTTTCACCATGTTGGCCAGCCTAGTCTCGAACTCCTGACCTCAGGTGATCCACCTGCCTCTGGCTCCCAAAGTGCTGGGATTACAGGCCTGAGCCACCGTGCCTGGCCTAGGTCCGTTCTTCTGTGTGTGACTGATTTCTGAAGATTAGGCTCTGAGTTATCTTACTAATCAAATTTCAAATCCCAGTGTCCTCTTAATATACACCTAAGTCTTGGAAAGTGGGGAACTTATAGGACTTTAGAGGCTCAGTGTAAAATATATTACTGCTCTTTCTTTCTCAGCTATTTCTCACATAAAAACAATTTCTGGAAAGCTGTTTAGATTTCTTGATACAGGATTTATTTTCTGTGTCATTTCAGGTTTACTTTTGCATATATTCTTTGGTGTGTTTTTTTGCTGAGAGGCAAAGCGAGGCGGTTTTGGGCAAGGGAGGAATATGATACGATGTTATTGGAAGACTTGAATGAGTCCAGTTAACTATAGCGCTCAGGAGGTCAAGGTTGCAGTGAGCTATGATTGTGCCTCTGCCTTACAGCCTGGATGATAGAGCAAGACTCTGTCTCATTTTAAAAAAAAAAAAAAGAAAAGAAAAATAAGGCTTGATGGTACCATGGAATCATCTGTCCACCCCCTCTGCCTGACTTTTGTGTGTTTTTTTTTTTTTTTTTTGTTAATGAGACAGAGTCTTACTATGTTTTCCAACTCCTGGGCTTAAGCAGTGCTCCCACCTCAGCTTCTTGAGTTCCTGGGATTCCAGGCATGTACCACCGCACTCAGCTGGCCTACCTGACTTTAGATGGTGTCGCTCTTTTCTTTTTGTGCCATTTTACTGAAAACAAGATCATTCACTCAGTATAATTAGGCCTTTATTTTGGCATGTAGATTATTCCGTTAACTTGCTCTGCGTTTAGAATATATTTGGCTGATTTTAATTTACTGGTAATAACTGAATTTACTCAGGCAGGTTAACTTTGCATTTTTTTGCAGTGGATTTTTCATTTATTTACAGAAAGATTTCATGGATTCATTTGTGCTCTTCAGGTGCATAGGTGTTTGTGCGTTTGTCTGTACTATCATACAAGCCATTTTAAATATAGGCCATTCAAATACATTCAGATACATACACTGGTACAAGGATGCACTGGTTCATACACTGGTTCAAGGATATTAACCAAAGTGAAGGAGACTCAGACAACTCTTGGCTCCCAGGTTTGTACCGTCCTTACTGACTTTGGGTTTTGGAGAAGATTCCTGAAGGTAAAACCTGTTCTGATAGAAACTCAGTACTTTGTAGAGTTCTTAACAGAAAGCCGAAACCTCCCTGTAAACACTGAAATTTTAGACATCTACATCTCATGTGTAAGGCCCTTGTAAACTTGAAGATTTCTTTGGCAGTCCAAAATATATATGTATGTTTTTTGAGATGGAGTCTCTTTCTGTCACCCAGGCTGGGGTGTAGTGGGGCCATCTCAGCTCACCGCAACTTCCGCCTCCTAGGTTCAAGCAGTCCTCCTGCCTCAGTCTCCCAAGTAGCTGGGATTACAGGCATGTGTCATCACACCTGGTTAAGTTTTTGTATTTTTAGTAGAGGTGGGATTTCACCATGTTGGTCAGGCTGGTCTTGAACTCCTGACCTCAAGTGATCTACTCACCTCAGCCTCTCAGAGTGCTGGGATTATAGGCGTGAGCCACTACACCTGGCCCAAAGATATTCTTTTAATGGCTGTGTGAGTTAAAAATTTTTTTTCTTGGACATTCTGGCAGGAAAACCTGATGGCAGTTATTTTCAGAAGGAACCTTCGGTGTCTAATATAAACCCAGTTATTTCATTGACTGATCTTTCTGAGATAATATGACTTCTATTTTCGTAGTGTTTTGGACTTACCAAATGTGTGCTCAGAGTATTTCTGATGAAAAAGGAAGTAGATGATTCTTCCAAGATTACATAGCTGCAAAGTGAAAGAGCTGGACTGAATTCAGTTTATCTTCTTTCAAAAAAATATTTATCTAGGATCCCACTGTTGGATCCAGTCGGAGTGCAGTGGCATGATCTTAGCTCACGTAGCCTCAAACTCCTGGACTCAGGCAGTCCTTTTACCTCAGTGTAGTAGCTGGGACTATAGGCATACATCACTATGTCTGGCTACTTTAAACGTTTTCAGAGTTGGGATCTTGCTGTGTTGCCCATACTGGTCTGAAAATCTGTCTTGTAGCCATCATCCTGCCTCAGCCGCCGGAGCAGCTGGGATTCTAGGCACGAGTCACTATGCTCAGCAGGTTGTTTTCTATTTCTGTTATGTCTAATACAGCCTAATATGACACAATTTGCTGTATCATGAGAGACTAGACTTTGGACCCCTGTGGCTTATTCTGTTAAAATAGCCAGACCTTAATTCATTTTAAAATAGGAGAACCATGGCAAATTATATTCTTGAACATACTCCTTCCAAATTTGGATATTATTGGAATCCTATGGTATTTGATTTTTCAGAGTTAATCTTAACAATAGGAGAGTTTCTAAAAATAGTATAAAAATATTTTTCACATGTTATACATCTAAAAAGTCTCAGGTTTGAAGAAGACCCTTTTGTCAGATTTGGGAATATTTTTATCAAAACGTCATCCTAATACAGGTTAGGAAAGGAAATAATAGCCTCGAACAGTTTTGTGTTGTTTTTATTGTGGATCTTTCTTTTTTCTTTTTCTTTTTTAAGATGGAGTTTTGCTCGTTTCCCAGGTTTGAGTGCAATGGTGCAATCTCAGCTCACTGTCACCTCCGCCTCCCGGGTTCCAGCGATTCTCCTTCCTCAGCCTCCTGAGTAGCTGGGATTACAGGCGTGTGCCACCACACTCGGCTAATTTTGTATTTTTACTAGAGACATGGTTTTACCGTGTTGGTCAGGCCGGTCTCGAACTCCTGCCTCAAGTGATTCACCCACCTCGGCCTCCCAAAGTGTTGGGATTACAGGCGTGAGCCATTACACCAGGCCTTTTTTGGATCTTGCTAAACATTTCACCCCAATATAGCTAAACACAGTTAACTTTGATCTTTTTACACCTACTTCATTTGGTATAAAATTCACTAGGTTGAAGATTATGGTTTTTCTTTGAATCTGAAGGTGTTGTCTTAATTGTGTTACTAGAGATTATTCCATGTAGAGTCTAGACCATAGTTACTAACCAAGGCCGTATCCAATGTAATTTCAGACCTGCCATTATCTCTATAGTCATGTTTGCTCATAGAAAAAAAAAATAGAAGCCGGATACTACTGTTTTCACCAAATTTAGTGATTGAGTATTGTTAGGTAGAGGCAGTGCTTATTTCGAAGGAACTAAATTCTATCTTTAAGAGTATTGCAGAGTGGGGCGGGGAGGGGTCACTTAAGAATCCTTTTAACGTTAAGGAGAATCCTTCTGTCACAAAAGTTGTTACAGGAATGTTGATACTGTTCCCAAATACTTTCTTTAAGGCATTTCTGTTTATGTATTAGGTTGGTGCCCAAGTAATTGCCTTTTTTTCAGTTACATTAATGGCAAAAACAGCAATTACTTGCACACCAAACTAATAGTATGATTTCTGAGAGAATTTTAAACCAACTCCTCATTCCTCCTCTTTATTACTTGGATTGAAAAATAAGACTTTGAGTCTAGTGGTAGTTTTTGTTTTGTTTTGTTTTGTTTTTTTTGAGACAGGATCTATCTCTTACTGCCCAGGCTGGAGTGCAATGGCATAATCATAGCAGCTCACTGTAGCTTTGCCCTCTCTGGCTCAAGCAATTCTCCCACCTCAGCCTTCTAAGTAGCTGGGACTACAGGTGGACACCACCATGCCTGGTTAATTTTTGTATATTTTGTATAGACAGGGTTATGGCATGTTGCCCAGGCTGGCCTCATTCCTGGGCTCAAGCAGTCCTCCTGCTTTGGCCTTCCAAAGTGCTGGGGTTAGAGGTGTGAGCCACTGTGCATGGGGAATCTAGTAGTCTTGATTTCAAAAATTGATAGCATTAATTACCCATGTGTGATTATTAAACAATTAATTTCTATAGCATTTAAGTTTTTTGTTTTTTGTTTTTTGCTTTTTTTTTTTTTTGGAGAGAAGGTCTCACTCTGTCACCTACACTGGAGTGCAGTAGTGCCATCATGGCTCACTGCAGCCTTCATCTCTTGGGCTCGATCAATCATCCTGCCTCAGCTACCACACCCCCCCCTTTACCGCCCCTGAGTAGCTGGGACTACAGGTGCATATGCCATTATGCCTAGCCAATTTTTTTTGTTACTTTTGTAGAGACAGGGTTTTGCCATGTTGCCCAGGCTGGTCTCGAACTCCTGAGCTCAAGCCATCCCCGTCGGCCTCCCAGAGTGCTGAAATTGCCGGTGTGAGCCACCACGTCGGGTGCATATAAGTATTGCTTTGTATTTTTTTCTGTTCCTAGATTTATTTTTAAAAGTTACTTTTAACTCTGAGAACCTTGGCCATTAGTTTATAAACATGTTCTAGGGTTGGGAATTTTGAGTATGAAGGAGGTAATGTTATGAGTTCCTTTATCTCATACTTAAAGAAACTAGCAAATTCGTTGTGGAGTCAGGATATGTAGTAACTTCTCTAAACAGTCTTGTCAAATGGCAGTGTTGGTATTACCTTGTTATTCCTATTTGACATAAGATGATATTGTTTTTGAGTAAAAATTGACCTCAATTATTTGTTTATAGACTGTCAGTTTTTCTAGTCTATTAAAAGTTTTTATTTTAGGCTGGCTGAAGAAAGATTGTATATCTGTCTTGTGTTCTATATGTATGTAGTGTATTACAGTCTTCAAAGTGTGACTCTATGATTGTTCTTAGCTTAGAAAAGAACAGAGCCTTTAAGTGGTTCTTTCAAGATAATGATTGTGGTAGACCCTTTTTTTCCTGATATTGGGAAGCAGTTTTCAGTGTTTGGTTTGATGGAAATATCATCAGTTAGGAAACTGACATGTCACTGGTAGGAAGATGATAAAGATTAGTTTGTTAGTTTTGGTGCTTTCCACACCTAGTTATACTTAGTACCCTGAACCTAGAATGTGGATCTGTGATGAAAGTATGGTAGCTCATGTCTGTTGTTTTTATTACTATATTAACTTAATATTTTGTGTTTGTTTCATAACAAAATTTCGTATTCCAGACAGGGTCTCGAATATGTCTCTATGTCATAATCGAGATAGAAATAATTCTTCATGATTACAACAATATAAGAACAAATATTGTTAGTATGCTTGTGAGACCAGGATATCACCAGTAAAAAATTGTAATTTGATAATTTTCATTCATTCTTTGAAGTTGAAAATATCAGTGTCTTCTAATTAATATTTATTGGTCATTTCATTAATTTTTTATGCCTTTATATTTTCCTGCTATTTAAAATTAATAGATGTTTGTTCTTTTGTGCAGTAAATACAAAAATGTAAATAATGGCCCATGGTCTCAGTTCCGAGGGATATATTGCTAATGTTATATATGTTTCCTTCTGAATGGTATTCTGTGATCTGTGTTCCTATTCCTTACTGAAGGTGTGGTCAGTAGCATTAAGGATGGCTCATACTAGGATGTTTTGACAGTTTATATTAAGCATTTTGATTGGCTTGTACATTCTCTAGCTCTTGTCAGTTGAAGACTTGTAACATGTTAATTTGAATGTATGAGGAATCAAACTCTTCTTGAGATAAGTCATGAAAATTAATATGGCTTTGTTTTTCTTAACAGGTATTTGTTTGCTTATGGAAAGGTTGTAAAGTATATAACACTCCATCTACCAGTCAAAGTTGGTTACAAAGGCACATGCTGACACACAGTGGAGACAAACCTTTCAAGGTAAGGATGTATGTGTATAAATTTTATTTATTTATTTATTTATTTATTTATGACACAGAGTCTCACACTGTTGCCCAGGCTGGAGTGCAATGGTGCCATCTTGGCTCCCTGCAGCCTCCACCTGTTGTTCAAGCGATTTTCCTGCCTCATCCTCCTGAGTAGCTGGGACTACAGGCGTATGCCACCACACCTGGCTAATTTTTGTACTTTTAGTAGAGATGGTGTTTCACCATGTTGGCCAGGCTGGTCTCAAACCCTTGACCTCAGGTGATTCTCCCGCCTCGGCCACCCAGAGTGGTGGGATTACAGGCGTGAGCTACTGGCGCCGCCTGGCTGGCTTTTTTTTTTTTTTTTTTTTTTTTTTTTTTGGAGAGAGAGTCTTGCTCTGTTGCCATGCTGGAGGGCAGTGGTGTGATCTCAGCTCACTGCAAGCTCCGCCTCCCAGGTTCACACCATTCTCCTGCCTCAGCCTCCCGAGTAGCTGGTGCCCGCCACCACGCCCGCCTAATTTTTTGTATTTTAGTAGAGACAGGGTTTCATCATGTTGGCTAGGATGGTTTCAATCTCCTGACCTCGTGATCCGCCTGCCTCGGCCTCCCAAAGTGCTGGGATTACAGGCATGAGCCACCGCGCCCGGCCTGTTGTTTTCTTTTAAATGTTAGCTTAAGCTGACATGTTTCCTAATAGGCATAATTTTGCTCCTCTAAATTTTTTTAAAAACAACCATTTGTTTTAACATTCTTGTACATACATTGAATTTCAAAAGTAGATGGAGATTAAGCTCATTTGATCTGTTTCTTTCTATTTGAAGTACAGAAGTGCTGCTGTTGGATTAGGGTCTTGAAAATAGCTAGTGGTAGACTAATGAATGGAAGCCATGTTGGTTTTTTTTAATACTTGGTGGTCTGGTTATGTTTTCTTACTGTCAAAGGTTTTGACATTTTCATTAGCAAACAACATTGACTATTATATAAAATAAATAAGTTGTAGGACATTAAAGGACTTGATTCCTTTCACTCAGTTTTGAGGTCACACTACTGAGTTTAGTTGTAATTAGTTGTAAATCACTTTTGTCAAATTAGATGTGTTCTGGGAAATCTTTATAAAGAGCAAGTTTCTGTAAAAATCTTTTCCATTTATTTTTATGAAAAATTAAATATTTTGGTTTCTATTTATGGAAAGTAGCATATACCATAGAGATTAAAAGATTGTGTTTAAAGGAGTTTAATAGTTATTAAAACCACATTTACTGGAATGAATACTGTGCCGGTAACTTCCCTTGGGTTTTGTAGAGAGTGAGGTAATTCTTGTGGAGTTGCTTTTAAAAACAACTTTTTTGGAAAAAACAATCAACAAAACATTATAACAAAAGTTTACACTAAGAATTATTTGTCTCTCTCTTGTTCCTGTTTCCCCCCTTCCTCCCAAATATGTAATTATTATTTGTTTCTTGTGATTTTTTCTAGTACTTCCTTATGCATCCACAAGCAGATAAATATGTAGTCTCATTCTCCTTTCTTACCCAAAGTCTAGTAAATTAAATACTGTCTGTACCTTGCTTTAAAAAGAAACAAACTTAATTTTAGAGCAGCTTTAAATACACAGATTACTTGTTTTTCTATAAACCAAGTTTCTTCCATTCTTGAAATATTATATGGTATATATGTACCTTGCTTTTTTGTTTTAATTTGAATAGTCTCCCCCCCACCACAAGATGGAGTCTTGCTCTGTCGCTCAGGCTGGAGTGCAGTGGCATGATCTTGGCTCACTGCAACCTCCCCCTCTTGGGTTCAAGCGATTCTCCTGCCTCAGCCTCCCGAGTAGCTGGGATTACAGGCACATGCCATCACGCCCAGAAAATTTTTGTATTCTTAGTAGAGATGGGATTTCACCATGTTGGCCAGGCTGATCTTGAACTCTTGACCTTGTGATCCGCCTACCTCGGCCTCCCAAAGTGCTGGGATTAACCACATCTGGCCCTAATTTGAATAGTTTTTGGGTAACAGGTGGTTTTTGGTTACATTGAATAAATTCCTTAGTGGTGATTTCTGAGATTTTGGTGCACCTGTCACCTGAGCTGCGTACACTGTACCCAGTGTGTAGTCTTTTATACCTAACCACCCCCACCCTTCCCTCCTAGTCCCCAAAGTCTATTATATCATTCTTATGCCTACTCACAGCTTAGCTCCTAATTACAAATGAGAACAAAATGATACTTGGTTTTCCTTTCCTGAATTACTTCATTTAGACTAATGGTCTCCAACTCCATCCAGGTTTCTGTGAAATCCATATTTTGTTCCTTTTTATGGCTTGAGTAGTATTCCATGGTGTGTGTGTGTGTGTGTGTGTGTGCGCGCGCGTATATATATATATCTATGTCACTTTTTCTTTATCCACTTATTGATTGAAGGGGATTTACACTGGGTCCAGTTTTGCAGTTGCGAGTTGTGCTGCTATAAACATGTGTGCAAGTGTCTTTTTCATATAATGACTTTTTTTCCCTCTGGATAGGTACCCAGTGGTGGGATTGCAGGATCAAATGGTAGTTCCACTTTTAGTTAATTTAAGAAATCTCTGTACGGTTTTCTATAGTGGTTGTATTAGTTTATATTTTCACCAGCAGTGTAAAAGTGTTCCCTTTTCACCATATCCATGCCAACATCTATTGTTTTTTGCCTTTTAAAGTGTGGCCATTCTTCCAGCAATAAGGTGGTATTGTGTGGTATTGTGTTGTATATCTTCTTTTGAGAAATGCTTATTCATGTCATTTGCCCACTTTTCGATGAGATTATTATTCTTTTTTTCTTGTTGATTTGTTTTTAGTTCCTTATGATTCTGGACACTAGTCTTTTGTTGGATGCATAGTTTGCAAATATTTTCTCCCATTCTGTGGGTCGTCTGTTTATTCTGCTGATTATTTCTTTTTATATGCAGAAGCTTTAGTTTAATTAGATTTCATCTGTTTATTTTTGTTCTTGTTGCATTTGCTTTAGGGTTCTTGGTCATAAACACTCTGCCTAAGCCAATGTCTGGAAGAGTTTTTCCAATGTTATCTTCCAGAATTTTTATGGTTTAAGGTGTTAGATTTAAGTCTTTGCTCCATCTTGAGTTGATTTTTGTGTAAGGTGAGAAATGAGGATCCAGTTTCATTCTTCTGCATGTGGCTTGGCAGTTATCCCAGCAGCATTTGTTGCAAAGGGTATCCTTTCCCCACTTTATGGTTTTTTGTGTTTATTTTTTAGAGACTCAGTCTCACTCTGTCACCCAGACCAGAGTGCAGTGGCGTGATCTTGACTCACTGCAACCTCTGCCTCCCAAGTTCAAGCAATTCTCCCGCCTCAGACTCCTGAGTAGCTGGGATTACAAGTGCCTGCCACCATGTCTAGCTAATTTTTGTATTTTTAGTAGAAACAGGGTTTTACGCTGTTGGTCAGGCTGGTCTCGAACTCCTGACCTGAAGTGATCTGCCTGCTTAGGCCTCCCAAAATGCTGGGATTACACGCGTGAGTCACCAATATTTGACTTTAATTTTTGGGATCTCTATTATGTTGGTCTGTGTGTCTATTTTATTCCAGGACCATGTTGTTTTGGTAACTATAGCCTTGCAGTATAGAAAGTCAGATAATGTGATGCCTCCAGATTTGTTCTTTTTGCTTAGTCTTGCTTTGGCTATCTGGGCTCTCTTCCGGTTCCATATGAATTTTAGGATTGTTTCTAGTTCTGTGAAGATTGATGATAGTACTTTGATGGGAATTGCATTGAATCTATAGATTGCTTTTGGCAGTATTGTCATTTTCGCAATATTAATTCTACCCATCCCTGAGCATGGGATGTGTTTTCCTTTGTTGGTGGTGTTGATGATTTCTTTCAGCAGTGTTTTGTAGTTTTGTTTGTAGACATCTTTCACCTCCTTGGTTAGGTGTATTCCTAAGTATTTTATTTTTTTGTAGCTGTTGTAATAGGGGTTAAGTTCTTGATTTTTTCTCAACTTCGTCATTGTTGGTGTAGAACAGTGCTACTAATTTATGTTGGTTTTGTATCCTGAAAGATTACTGAATTTGTTTGTCAGACTACAAGCTTTTTGGATGAGTCTTTAGGGTTTTCTAGATACACGATCATATCATCAGCAAACAGCGACAGTTTGACTTCCTCTTTACCTATTTGGATGCCCTTTATTTCTTTTCTCTGATTGCTCTGGCTAGGACATCCAGTACTTATGTTGAATGGAAGTGGTAAGAGTGGACATCCTTGTCTTGTTCTCATTTCTCACGGTGAATGCTTTCAACTTTTTCCCGTTCAGTAGAATATGGGCTGTAGGTTTGTAATATATACATTTTATTACATTAAGGTATGTTACTTCTATGCCAGTTTTGCTGAGGGTTTTAATCATAAAGGGATGCTGGATTTTTTTGTTATATGCTTTTTCTGCATCTATTGAGATCACATGATTTTTTAAAAAATTCTTTTTATGTGATACATCACATTTACTGACTTGTGGATGGATGTTAAACCATCCCTGCATCCAAACCCGCTGATCATGGTGGATTGCCTTTTTGATAGGCTGTTGGATTCGGTTAGCTAGTATTTTGTTGAGGATTTTTGCATCTGTGTTATCAGGGATGTTGGTCTGTAGATTTATTTTTTTGTTATGTCCTTTCCTGATTTTGGTATTAGGGTGATACTGGCTTCATAGAATGATTTAGGGGAGGATTCCCTCTTTCTCTGTCTTTTGGAATAGTTTCATTAAGAATGGCACCAAGTCTTTTTGAATGTCTGATAGAATTCATCTGTGAATCCAACTGGTCCCAGACTTTTTGTTGACAATTCATTATTACTGTTTCAATCTCTCTTACTTGTTATTGGTCTGTTCAGAGTTTTTATTTCTTCTGATGTAATCTAGGAGGGTTGTATATTTCCCGGAGTTTATCCTCTCCTTTAGATTTTCTAGTTTGTGCATGTAAAGGTATTCATAGTAGCCTTGAATCATCTTTGTATTTCTGTGGTATCGGTTGTAATATCTTTCATTTTGTTTCTAATTGAGCTTATTTAAGTATCTTTCTTCTTTTCTTGGTTAGTCTCATTAATGGTCTATCAATTTTATCTTTTCAAAGAACCAGCTTGTTCATTTATCTTTTGTATTTTTGTTGTTCTTTTGGTTTCATTTAGCACTGTTCTAGTCTTTGTTATTTGTTTATTTTCTTCTGCTGGGTTTGGGTTTTGTTTGTTCTTTCTTGTTTCTCTCGTTCCTTAAGGTATGACCTTAGATTGCCTATTTGTGACCTTTCAGACTTTTCTTTTTTTTTTTCTTTTTTCTGAGACAGAGTCTCACTCTATCGTCCAGGCTGGAGTGCAGTAGCATGATCTCGACTCACTGCAACCTCTGCTTCCTGGGTTCAAGTGAGTCTCCTGTCTCAGCCTCACAGGTAAGCTGAGATTACAGGTGTGGGCCACCATACCCAGCTAAGTTTAGTATTTTTACAGGGTTTCACCATGTTGCCTAGATTGGTCTCAAACTCCTGACCTCAGGTGATCCACCTGCCTAGGCCTCCTGAAGTGCTGGGATTATAGGCATGAACCACCTTGTCAGGCATTTGATGTAGGCATTTAATGCTTGAACTTGTCCTCTTAGCACCGCTTTTGCTGTGTCCCAGTGGTTTTGATAAGTTGTGACATTATATTATTGTTCAAAGAATTTTTTAATTTCCACCTTGATATCATTGTTGACTCAAGGATTATTCCAGAGCAGATTATTTAATTTCCATGTATTTGTATAGTTTTCAGGGTTCCTTTTGGAGTTAATTTCCAGTTTCATTCCACTGTGGTCTGATAGGATACTTGATATAATTTAGATTTTCTTAAATTTATAGAGACTTGTTTTGTGACCTATCATATGGTCTGTCTTGGTCTATCCATGTCCTGATGAAAATAATGTATATCCTGGCCAGGCATGGTAGGTCTCACACTTTGAGAGGCCAAAGCAGGTGGATGGCTTTAGCTCAGGAGTTTGAGACCAGCCTGGGCAACATGGTGAAACCTTGTCTCAACAAAAAACGAAGGATTAGCTGAACATGGTGGTGCATACTTGTAGTCCCAGCTACTCGGGAGGCTGAGGTGGGAGGATTGACTGAGCCTGGGAGGCAGAGATTGCAGTGAGTCAAGATTGCGCCACTGCACTTTAGTCTGGGTGACAGGCCTCAAAAAAAAAAAGTATGTTCTACAGTTTTTGGGTAGAATGTTTTTTAAATACTTAAGTTCATTTGTTAGAAGGTGTAGTTTAAAATCCATTATTTCTTTGTTTACTTTTGGTCTTGATGACCTGTCTAATGCTGTTAGTGGAGTATTGAAGTCTCCCTCTAGTATTTGGAAAACTTACCTGAGGGGAATAACTGAGGAAAACTTACCCTGGCCTTGCTAGAGATGTAGACATCCAAATATAAGAAGCTCAAAGAACAGCTGAGAAATTTATCGCAAAAAGATCATCACCTAGGCACACAGTCATCAGGTTATCTAAAGTCAAGATACAATTATTATTACATTATTATGTTGCTAGGATTGTTATTTGCTGTGTTTATTGTGTTGCTGTCTGTCTTATTTCTTAGGTCTAGTAATTGTTTTATGAATTTGGGAGCTCCAGTTGGATGCATATATATTTAGGATTGTTATTTTCCTATTGGACTAATTCTTTTATTATTTAATGTCCCTCTTTGTGTGTGTGGTTTTTTTGTATTTTTTGTTTTTTTACTATTGTTGCTTTCAAGTCTGTTTTGTCTGATACAATAATAGCTACATCTGCTTGCTTTTGGTTTCTATTTGCATGGAGTATCTTTTTCCACCCCTTTACTTTAAGTTTATGTGAGTCCTTATGTGTTAGGTGAGTCTCTTGAAGACAGCAGATACTTGGTTGGTAGAATTTTATCCATTCTCCCATTCTCTATCTTTTAAATGTAGCATTTAGGCCATTTACATTCGGCATTAGGATTGAGATATGAAGTACTGTTGTATTCATCATGCTTGTTGTTGCCTTAATAGCTGTTTTTTTTTTTTTTCCCTTCATTGTGTTATTGTTTTATAGGTCCTGTGAGATTTATGCTTTAAGGAGATTCTTTTTTGTCTTGTTTTTGTCATGGAGTCTTGCTCTGTTGCCCAGACTGGAATGCAGTGATGCAATCTTGGCTCTCTGCAACCTCAGCCTCTCGGGTTCAAACAATTCTGTCTGCCTCACCCTCCCAAGTAGCTGGGATTATAGGTGCCTACCACCACACCTGGATCATTTTTGTATTTTTTAGTAGGGACAGGGTTTTGCCATGTTGGCCAGGGTGGTCTTGAACTCCTGACCTCAGGTGATCTGCCCACTTCGGCCTCCCAAAGTGCGGGGATTACAGGCATGAGCCACTGCGCCCAGCCGAGGAGGTTCTATTTTGGTGTGTTTTGAGCTTTTATTTCAAGATTTAGAATTTCTTTTAGCATTTCTTGTAGTGCTGGCTTGGTAGTGGCAAATTCTCTTAGCCTTTGTTTGTCTGAAAAAGACTTGATTTCTCCTTCATTTATGAAGCTTAGTTTTGCTGGATACAGTATTCTTGGCTGATAATTATTTTGTTTCAGGCAGCTGAAGATGGGACCCCAGTCTCTTCTGGCTTGTAAGGTTTTTGCTGAGAAATCTGCTGTTAATCTGATAGGTTTTTCTTTATAGGTTATCTGATGCTTTTGTCCCATAGCTCTTAATATTCTTTACTGCATCTTGACTTCAGATAACCTGATGACTGTGTGCCTAGGTGGTGATCTTTTTGCGATGAATTTCTCAGCAGTTCTTTGAGCTTCTTGTATTTGGATGTCTACATCTTTAGCAAGGCCAGGGAGGTTTTCCTCAGTTATTCCCCTCAAGTAAGTTTTCCAAACTTGTAGGTTTCTCTTATTTTTCAGAAACACCGGTTATTCTTAGGTTTGGTTGTTTGATGTAATCCCACATTTCGTGGATACTTTGTTAATTTTTTTTAAAATTATCTTTTCTTTGTCTTTGTCTGATTGGGTTATTTTGAAAGCCTTGCTTTTGAGCTCTGAAATTCTTTCTTCTGCTTGTTCTAGCCTGTTGTTGAAACTTTCCAGTGCATCTTTTCTTTTTTTTTTTTTTTTTTTTTTTTGACGGAGTCTTGCTCTGTTGCCCAGGCTGGAGTGCAGTGGCTGGATCTCAGTTCACTGCAAACTCTGCCTCCCGGGTTCACGCCATTCTCCTGCCTCAGCCTCCCGAGTAGCTGGGACTACAGGTGCCCGCCACCACGCCCGGATAGTTTTTTGTATTTTTTAGTAGAGACGGGCTTTCACTGTGTTAGCCAGGATGGTCTCGATCTCCTGACCTCGTGATTCGCCCGTCTCGGCCTCCCAAAGTGCTGGGATTACAGGCTTGAGCCACCGCGCCCGGCCCCCATCTTTTTTTTTTGAGGGGAGACCAAGTCTCACTCTGTTGCCCAGGCTGGAGTGCAGTGGTGCTATCTCCACTTACTGCAGCCTCCGCCTCCCAGGTTCAAGTGATACTCTTGCCTCATCCTCCCGAGTAACTGGGATTACAGGTGCCCACCACCATGCCCAGCTAATTTTTGTATTTTTTTTTTAGTAGAGACAGGGTTTCATCATCTTGGCCAGGCTGGTCTTGAACTCCTGACTTCAGCTGATCCACCCGCCTCTGCCTCCCAAAGTGCTGGAATTACAGGCATGAGCCACCATGCCTGGCCTCCAGTGCATTTTCTGTTTCTCTAAGTGTGCCTTTTATTTCTAGAAGTTGCAAGTTGTGATTGTCCTTCCTTCCTTCCTTTCTTCCGTCCGTCCGTCCTTTTTTTAATTTTTTTTATTTTTTGAGGCAGAGTCTCATTCTGTCACCTAGACTGGAGTGCAGTGGCACAATCTTGGCTTATGGCAACCTGCAACCTCCACTTCCTGGGTTCAAGTGATTCTTGTGCCTCATCCTCCTGAGTAGCTGGGGTTACCGGCGCACCCCAACATCCCTGGCTAATTTTTGTATTTTTAGTAGAGACGGGGTTTCACCATGGTGGCAAGGCTAGCCTTGAACTCCCGACCTCAGGTGATCTGCCCGCCACAGCCTCCCGCAGTGCTGGGATTACAGGCATGAGCTATGGTGCCCAGCCTCCAGTGCATTTTCTGTTTCTCTAAGTGTGTCTTTTATTTCTAGAAGTTGTGATTTCTGTTTCTTTATGATGTCTTTTTCTCTGGAGAATTTTTCGTGCATATCCTGTACTGTTGTCTTTAATTTGGTTTTCACTTTTCTCTCATATTTCCTTGAGTAGCTTAATAATCAACCTTCTGAATTCTTTATCTGGAAATTCAGAAATTTCTTCTTGGTTTGGATACATTGCTGGGGTTATAGAACCCTGTTTTGTTGTATTACCAGAATTACTTTTCTGGTTCCTTCTCATTTGTTTAGAGTATTTTAGTAGAAAAGACTGGATCTCAGGGCCTGCTGTCTCCCACTTCCTCTAGGGATGGGGCTTCCTGAGAGCTGGACTGCAGTGATTGTTATTGCTCTTCTGGGTATAGCCATCCAGCAGCAGGGCTACCAGGCTATGGGATGGTGCTGGGGAATGCCTACAAGGAGACCGGTGATGTGATTCATCTTCAGGTCTCCAAGCTTGTGGATACCAGCACCTGCTCTGGTGGAGGTGGCACAGGGGAGTGAAGTGGACTCTTTGATAGTCTTCGGTTGTAGATATGTTTAGTGTACTTGCTTTCTTGAATACTGGTTATGCTAGCAGTGAGCTTGTAATGTGGACACACTCAGGACCTCTGGTTGGCCAGGATGTTGCAGGCAGTGGAATTAGCTGTTGTTTTCCCCTTCTTGGGATCTGGGTTATTCTGTCATGAGTTGCTGTAATGGCCTGAGTTCGTTGGCCTCCAGCCAGGAGGTGACACTTTGAAGAGAGCACTAGCTGCAGTAGTAGTTAAGTAGGGAGATTGCTTGCCCTAAGTTGGTCTGGGCAAGTATTTTGGTTTCTTGGGAGATGGGTGGGGCTATGTTTCCTGTTCAGCTAAAGGGGCAGATAGAGAAATACCATCAGGTGGGAGCAGGGTTAGGTGGAATTAGGCTTAGACTCACTTTCCTTGGGTTCTGCTTGCCACAGCCACTGTGGGAGATAGGGTGTTGGTTCTCAGGCCAGTCGGGTTATGTTCCACAGGGGATTTTCGCTGCCTCTGCTGTGTCATATAGTTTACCAGGGAAATGGGGGATTGTGAGAGACCTGGTTGCGAGATACCTCATTCAGCTCCCACGCAGTGGGTGAAGCCACTCTCACTCCCTTGGTTTCCTGCTCAGACCTTGCCTCAGGCTTCCCTACTGAGAAAGCAAGGCCTTCAGACCTCACCCCTTCCCATCCGCCTACTCTGTGAGCAGCTCTGCGCTGGTAACTGTTCCCACCCATCTCCCTTTTCTGCTCAAGAAAATCCATGTCCAGCTGAAATTGTTACTAATCTCATTTGAAGCTTCTTTTGCCCTGTGACCCTTCCTTAATTCTACTGGCTGTCTTCTGCTAGTACCCTTGTGAGATACAGTCAGGGATGGCTTCCCTGAGCTCTAGCTAGAGGCTGGGAATGCTTACAAGACATTTCCCACTGCTGCTTCTACTTTTGTATTTTGCACGGTTCCCTTAAATCTATTTCAGCCCTAGGTAAGGTTAAATCCTTCTCCCATGATCTGGATTTTCAGATTCCCCAGTGGGGATGTGTGTTTGGAGGCAGGTTTTCCTTCTCTTACGTTTTGGGGACTCACAGTTTTTTACCTGTCTCATGAAATTTGCAGCAGTGTACCGTGTCTTTCAAAGGATCTGTGAATTTTTTCAGTTTGCCTGATATATTCCTGGGGTGGTTCTTGAAGCAAAAGTTCACGGTGTGCGTCTCTACGTGGTGTTCTCTCTGCCAGAGTGGGAGCTGCATGGTAGACCTTTCTTCTAAATCCATCTTCCTCCTCCCGATTGTTTGTATCTTGCTTTTTGAATGTACTTTATGCTAGGATCTTTTCGTATCAGTTCATAGTGAATAGTCTCATTTTTTCAGTTTCGTCGCCTTCCATTGTGTGATTTTAGGACTGTACCCAAACTTTGTAGATACACTTGGGTTGCTTCTTTTCTTGCTGTTGGAAATAGTGCTATAGTGATGAATCCTGAATATGTGTCATTTTGTACATGTATAATTATGTATGTGGGAAATATCCCCTAAAATGATGTGAGTAGGTAGATCAAAGGTTAATGTAAACATTGGCAATTTTAATAACTTGCCAAATTGTTAAATCAGTAAAGTTAGAGTGTCTGCCTAATGTTGGAATGTCTCCAAGGCTTTGCTGAGAGGGGATTGTCAGACTTTGGGATTTTTGCTAATCTCATGGGTGAGACATTATATCTTTTTTTTGTTGGTTTGTTTTTTGTTTTTTGTTGGGATACAGAATTTGGCTCTGTTGCCCAGGCTAGATGGAGCGCAGTGGCACGATGTTGGCTCACTGCAACATCCATCTCCTCAGTTCAATTGATTCTCATGCTTCAGCCTCTGGAGTAGCTGGGATTACAGGCAGGCGCCACAATGCCCAGCCAATTTTGTTTTTCTTTGGTATTTTTAGTAGAGATGGTGTTTCACGACGTTGGCCAGACTGGTCTTGGACTTCTGGCCTCCAGTGATCCGCGCCCCCCTTGGTCTCAGAGAAATTACATCTTAATAGTTTTTTTTTTTTTTTTTTTTTTTTTTTTTTTTTTGAGACGAAGTCTCACTCTGTTGCCAGACTGGAGTGCAGTGGTGTGATTTCGGCTCACTGCAACCTCCGCCTCCCAGGTTCAAGTGATTCTCCTGCCTCAGCCTCCCGAGTAGCTGGGACTACAGGTACCCACCATCACGCCCAACTAATTTTTGTATTTTTAGTGGAAACGGGGTTTCACCTTGTTGGCCAGGATGGTTTTGATCTCTTGATCTCTTGATCTGCCCACCTTGGCCTCCCAAAGTGCTGGGGATTACAGGTGTGAGCCACCATGCCTGGCCCATCTTAATAGTTTTAATTAGTATTTCTTTCATTATGGGTTAGGTTGAACATCTTTTCATATGTTTAACCATTCAGATTTTCTTTCTTTATTTTTTTAAAATAAGTGGTCTTTGAAGAAAAAAATGAGGCAGGTAGTAAATGAATGAATGAATGAATAAATAAGTAAATAAATGGTCTAATTAATTTTCTGGGGCACAGGTCCTATTACTTTAACACCCCAGTGTTTCTTGTAGTCATACTACAGATCTTGGCCATGACATTTGCTAGAAATGTGACTGCGAACTGCTTTCTTAACTTCCTGTCTAATGTGTAGTTGGTAGTACTGGTTACCTCATGAAGTTCTTGTTCAGTGTGTGCACAATAAATATGGGTTATTTATTAAAGTAAAAGAATCTTTTAAATCATTTACATCTTCAGTGTATTTCCATGTGTGTATGTGTGTGTAAGTATATTTTAAGGCAGCCATTCTGCTAGTTGATGATGATGTATATGCAGGTTAATTTCAAAGCCTCTACAAATGTTTTTTGTTTTTTGTTTTTTCCAAATCCTCTTCTTAGAAACCGTAGACGTTTCCTATTGCAGAGGGGAAAGAAATTGTCTTTGAAAGAAAAAAAGTTAAGGTATATGATTTAGTGAGGTATTGTTCCATACATGAATCATAGGAATTATTTAAATCAACGAAACATTGATGTATAAAGTACATGGCACTATGCTGGGCATTATGGAAATGAGGTAATGAGAAAAACAGAGTAGGCAGGGTGCCGTGGCTCATGCCTGTAATCCCAGCACTTTGCGGGGCTGACACAAGCAGATTGCTTAAGCCCAGGGGTTTGAGACCAGCCTGGGCAAAGTGACGAAACCTTGTCTGTACAAAAAAAAAAAAAAAAAAAAATTAGCCAGTTGTGTTGGCGTGTACCTGTAGACCCACCTACTCAGGAGACTGAGGTGGAAAGATCACTTGAGTCCGGGTGGTTGGGGCTGCAGTGAGCTGAGACTGCACTCCAGCCTGGGTGACAGAGAGAGACCCTGTCTCAAAAAAAAAAAAAAAAAAAAGGGCAGGCCTCTATACTCAGGGAACTTGTAGTCTCTGGGTTTATACAGATCTAAAGAAACTTAAATAATGAAATGTAAGTTATTTAATAGCGACCTATGAAAGATTCTCTGGGTTAGGGATCAATTAAATTATAACAGGGGCTGGGAAAGGATAGTAGAAGATGAGTGGCAGGTGACTATAGAGAGAGGAAGTGATAAGGTGATGTTTGAGGTGAGTCTCTTTTTTTTTTCATTTTGTTTAAAGATATAATGTATAGTTGTGTCTCACGCACACTTGTTTAACAGTTTTAACGATTTGTTTCTTATGTTTGTGTGCACATTTGTAACTACCATTCTGATGGAGAATATTTCAGTAAGACAAGATTTCTAAGGTCCTTTACTGCTCTGTCTCTTCTCCTGCCCTCCACCCATCTGCGCAGACTATATTCTTATTTCTTTCATACTTACTTTATGAACTCAGTCGTGTGAACTCTTGTATCTGGCTTTTTGTTCAGTCAACAAAATATCAGTGAGATTTGTACAGATTTTATGAAGAAGTCATTTGAAAACATTGCTCTGTAGTATTCCACTGTACAGGTAAATCCATTCACTTGCTGTTGGGCATTTGGATTGTTTCCAATCATTGGTTGCTTTTTTTTTTTTTTTTTTTTTTTGAGATGAGGGTCTCACTCTGTCACCAAGTTTGGAGTGTAGTGGCTTGATCTCTACTGACTGCAGCCTCGATCTCCCTGGCTCAGATGTTACTCACACCACAGTCTCCCAAGTAGCTGGGATTACAGACGTGTGCTACCACATCCAGCTAGTTTTTTGTAGAGACGGGATTTTGCCATGTTGCCCAGGCTGGTTTCGGACTCGCAGGCCCGAGCGATCCTCCCGCTGTGACCTCCCAAAATGCTGGGATTACAGGCATGAGGCACCATGCTCGACCATCTTTGGCTACTGTTAACCAAGTTGCCCCATGGACATTCGTTTTTAAATGTCGTCTGTTTACACGCATATATTCATTCCTCTTAACTATATAGTATCTTAATACTACCAGTCCTTTCTTTTCTTTCTTTTTTTTTTTTTTTTTTTTTTTTTGAGATAAAGTTTCTGTAACCTAGGCTGGAGTGCAGTGGTGCTATCTCAGTTCATGTAACCCACACCTCCCAGCCTCAAGCGATCTACCTGCCTTGGCCTTTCACGGTGCTGGGATTACAGGCATCTACTGATCCTTTTAATTTTGGCCATTCTAGTGGATGAATAGTGGCATCTCATTGTGGCTTTAATTTTTGTTTCATCATTTTGCAGTGATGTTGACCAAATTTTGTGCTATGGGTATCTGAATATTCTATTTTGGGTGAAGTGCCTATTCAAGTCTTTGCCAATTGTGTTAATTGGTTGGTTTGTCTTTTAATATTGACTTAATAGAAATTCTTCAGAAATTTTGAATATGTCTTTTGTTAGATATATGTATTGTAAATAACCTTCTCCTAGTCTTTGGTTATCCTTTTCCCTGTTTCTAATGGAGTCTATTGTGTTACAGTGACAAGGGGGATCATTTCAGGTATTTTTTTTAAGTACATAATTTATACACATAAAATTTAACATTTTTAAGGTTACTACAGTTCAGTGATTATTTAGTATACTCACAGTTTTGTAAAATTATTACCACTGTCTGGTTATAGGAAGTATGTAGAGTTTTGAAAGAGAAAAAAGGGACCGGGTACAGTGGTTCACGCCTGTTATCCGAGCACTTTGGGAGGCCAAGGCGGGCGGATCATTGAGGTCAGGAGTTCGAGACCAGCCTAGCCAACATAGCGAAACCCTGTCTTTACAAAAAAAAAAAAAATATATATATATATATATACACACACACACACACACACACACACATATATAAACTACAAAAATTAGCCAGACGTGTGGCATGTGCCTGTGGTCCCAGCTACTATGGAGACTGAGGTGGGAGGATCATCTGAGCCCAGGAGCCAGAGGTTGCAGTGAGCTGACATTGCACCACTGCACTCTAGCCTGGGCAACAGAACAAAACTATGCCTCAAAAAAAAAAAAAAATTTAATCTGTTCTTGCCTCAGTTCCATATTTATAAAATGAGGGCAACAAGAGTAATTAACTCAAAGAATTATTGTAAGAATTCATTTAGTTAAAATATGTAATATAATAATATACATATGCAATGTCAAAGGCTCTGCAATGCATCAATCATTTGCTATAATTCTTTCTGACCCTTACTTCATCTTGCTCACCACAAAACAAACATGAGAAATTTTTTCACCAATTGCATTAACATTTAACTTCTAGATAGTCAAAGCTCACTAATCAGAAATATTTGTTTTTAAATATTTTCAAATTGCTCCACTTTGAAAATATCCACTCACCTAGGCCTGCCAAAGTATTGGAATTATAGGCGTGAGCCATCGCGCCTAGCCATATTAAATATTGTTTGTGGTCATGGTCAGTGGCAGATTCCGAATTTCAGAGGCAGAATCTGGGGTCGTTAATTATGTTACTCCGGTGTATTTGTCGAAACCAATAAATCAACATTTCTATTTGGAATTTTTTCTTCCTTTGATCACCTCATTATCTGTAAAACTGGTGCTTTCTGATTTGTGTTCTGATAGCCCCTTGTTGTTCTTCATAGGACTTCTGGGAATATGAATATGATGATCTTAGTACTAACAAAGACAGTCTTAGGATTGCTTCATCCAAATAAATTTGTTTGGAAAAAGAAAAAACCAATTCAGTAAATCTGTGTTTCAAATTTTAGAAAAGCTGCTTGGCCACTAACATATTTTTTTGTTATTGTTTGAGACAGACTCTTGCTCTGTCGCCCAGAGCAATGGTGTGATCTCGACTCACCACAACCTCCGCCTCCCAGGTTCAAACTATTCTCCTGCTGCAGCCTCAAGGTTGCTGGGTTTACAGTCACCTGCCACCACGCCCAGCTAATTTTTGTATTTTTAGTAGAGACATAGTTTCATCAAGTTGGCCAGGCTAGTCTCGAACTCCTAACCTCAGGTGATCCACCTGCCTCGGCCTCCCAAAGTGCTGGGATTACAGGTGTGAGCCACCATGCCCGGCCAACGTGCATTAATATATAGGGTATTTCAGTGGGAGATCACATTTAAAACAGTCAATGTTTGTATTAGTCTGTTTTTCACACTGCTATAAAGGTACTACCTGAGACTTAGTAATCTGTAAACAAATGAGGTTTAATTGACTCAGTTCTGCATGGCTGGGGAGACCTCAGGAAAATTACAATCATGGTGGAAGGTAAAGGGAAAGCAGTACCTCTTCTTCACAAGGTGATGGCCGAGAGAGTGCAGGGGAACCTGCCATTTTTTAAAACCGTCAGATCTCGTGAGAACTCTCACACTATGACAAGAACAGCATCGAGGAAACCACCCCCCATGATCCAGTCACCTGGGAGGTTTCCCACTCAACACATGGGGATTATAATTCAAGATGAGATTTGGGTGGGGACACAGAGCCAGACCATATCAGTGTTCAACAACCAGCTTTTCCCTCATCATTGAAATCGGTTTCTTTTTCATCATAACACCATGTGTAGTGGCTTGAGTTCAGTGATAATTGATATGTTTATGAGTGAAAATATAAAACATATTTGAAAACTAAAACCATACTCAGCAACATGAAATGCTTATGTAAAGAGGATGGTACTAGACTATTTGAAGCAACAGCAGATTTGTCTCTGCCTCATATTCTGTAGGATGTTGATTAGTTGATGCCTAAAATTATTTTTCCCTTTAGCAGAGAAGAGTTTGTATTTAAGTGAAATATGTGTGATTCTATTACATTTTTCTTTAATATAAGCACTCTTTAGTTCTAAATTTTACTTCTTTTTTTAAAATGATTTTTGATTGATAAATGACCAAAATAAAAGATAAAACAATTTTCTGTTAGAATTCTCATTACTGATTTCATTTCCAGGGACTGAATGATTGATGATTAAAACAAACTTTTTTTTTTTTCTGTTGGAGGAAGGTTAGAGATGGAGTCTCCCTTTGTTGCCCAGGCTAGTCTCAAACTCCTGGGCTCCAAGTGATTTTCCCACCTTGGCCTCCCAGAGTGTTGGGATTGTGTGTGCACTGGGACTAAAACAAACTCTTGATGATTACTCTCTGAGTTCTAGGTGCTACTAGGGCCTATTCTTTGGTGTCTGGAAGGATGCTGGGACAAAATGACTCTTAAGACCCTATGGGGACCATATACAGATAACCCTGAGTGGAGTCATCGCAGAATCCCTCTGAATAGTATACTGGAGGGTTTAAGTCTGAACTGTTGTTACCTCGGCTTTAATTGTAGTCAGCCATTCTAATATTGGAAATGTAGAGTTTTTTCAACAGATTAGTTGAATAAACCAATACTAAACTAGGAACCCAGTTGCAAAGATTTTCTTATATTAATGTACAATTATACAATAGGAGATAGAAAATACAGGCATAATAACTTCTAAAACAGTGAAGTGAGGAAAGTGAGTATTTTATGGCTTATTCTGTGGTAGCACTGGGTAATAGAAATATATGTGAACCACATGTCGTTTTAAATTTCCTAATGCCACATTAAAATAAAAAACAGGTGAAAATAATTATCTTTGGTTTTACCTAATATATTATTATTTCAGCATTATCAATTTACAAAATCAGTAAATTGTACTTTTTGATGCTAAATCTTACAGATATGGTGTGTATTTGAGACTTACAACATTTCTCAATTCAGACTAGCCACGTTTCAAATGCTCGGAAGTTACATGTATCTAATGGATATATGTATTGAATGGTACAAAACTAACCCATCAGGGTAAATAAACACTCTCAATTCAAGTATCAAGCAATTTTGACTATCAGGTTTTATGTATTTATTTTTTACCTTTTTTTTTTTTTTAAATTGTGACTGAGTCTCACTCTGTTGCCCAGGCTGGAGTGCAGTGGCGTGATCTTGGCTCGCTACTCTGTGTCCCAGGCTGAAGTGATTCTTGTGCCTCAGCTTCCTGAGTATCTGGGTTACAGGCCTGCGCCACCATGCCCATCCCAGCTAATTTTTTTTTTTTTTTTTTTAAGACAGAGTCTCACTCTTTTACCCAGGCTGGAGTGCAGTGGCATGATCTCAGCTCACTGCAGCCTCCCCGGCTAATTTTTATATTTTTGTTAGAGATGGGATTTCACCATGTTGACCAGACTGGTCTTGAACTCGTGGCCTCAAGTGATCCACCCACCTCAACCTCCCAAAGTATTGGGATTACATGCGTGAGCCACTGTGCTCGGCTCAGGCTTTAAATTAAAAGTTAAATTGATCATTACAGAAATGCAGCTGAAAACCACAAAAAACCAACACCGCATGTTCTCACTCATAGGTGGAAACTGAACAATGAAATCACTTGGACTCGGGAAGGGGAACATCATACACTGGGGCCTATCATAGGGAGGGGGGAGAGGGGAGGGATTGCATTGGGAGTTATACCTGATGTAAATGATGAGTTGATGGGTGCTGACGAGTTGATGGGTGCAGCACACCAACATGGCACAAGTATACATATGTAACAAACCTGCACGTTATGCACATGTACCCTAGAACTTAAAGTATAATAATAAAAAAATTTAAAAAAATAAAAAAGAAAACCACAAGATACCACTTCACACTCACTAGGATGATTTTATTTTATTTTATTTTATTTTATTTCATTTCATTTCATTTCATTTCATTTCATTTCATTTCATTTTATTATTTGTTTTTGAGACGGAGTCTCGCTCTGTCACCCAGGCTGGAGTGCAGTGACCGGATCTCAGCTCACTGCAAACTCCACCTCCTGGGTTCACGCCATTCTCCTGCCTCAGCCTCCCAAGCAGCTGGGACTACAGGCGCCCGCCACCTCGCCCGGCTAGTTTTATGTATTTTTTTTTTTTAGTAGAGACGGGGTTTCACCGTGTTAGTCAGGATGGTCTCGATCTCCTGACCTCGTGATCCACCCGTCTCTGGCCTCCCAAAGTGCTGGGATTACAGGCTTGAGCCACCGAGCCTGGCCTGGACGATTTTAATAAAAAAATGAAAATATGTTGGCGAGAATGTGGAGCTGATGATTATACAACATCGTGAATACACTAAATTCCACTGAATTGTATACTTTCAAATGGTTAATTTTATGTAATAAAAAAACTAATATTAATTTAAATGAAATAAAGTTAAAAATTCATTTACTGAGTAACAATATTTAAAGTGTTGAGTAGCAGATATTTGGCTAGTGGTTCGTAGGGTTGCAGTGACCTTGGCAGTGGATCACGTAGTTCTGTGGCAACGTGGTATTCCACAGAAGAGATGGCGACTCTAAAAAGTGTTATTATTTCTTGGTACTCAAAATATGTGTGGTAAAATTTTAAATTTTATATATAGAAATCATTAAATGCTGACTTCTCATGGTCAGAATCCGTAGGTGAAAATTCTTGTTGCAGCCTATTTGAGGACCATGCCATTCATCGGGTTGTTGTATGAATTAAATACTAATTTCAGAGCAATGAATTTGGCTAATTGCCTCTATTCAGGGTTTCCCATAGCCCTGTGCTTTAATTAGGCCTTACTGTACTCCTTTGAAGTTACTGCTTTATATGTATGTTTTGCTGAACCTATAGAATCTCCTTTAGTATAGTAACTATATCGTACTCATCCTTATACTTCTAGCATATTGTGTAATACTGGACGTAGATAAGTATTTGAACTAAAGTCTTGAATCATTTCTACCTCTTTTTTAACTTAGTATGCACCATAGAGTAAGTAAACATTTTTCATAGAGATGCTGAGGGCCATAAGGAGCCCGCAGAATATATTTTGTATGTCAAAATAAAGAGAGTAATTATTAATGGATACCATATAAGAAGAATGTGTGATTTTTTTTTTATCAGCATCAGTAAACATATAGCTGTTTAGTTCTGCTAATATACTTAGTAATATCTATGATTTGCAAGATGCTTCTGGAAATATAAATATTCATAAATATACATCTCTGTGTTCAAAATGGAAAGTGTGAGTTGGGATAAGTATATAGATATGCAGTTAAGTGTGAGGACAGCCTCAAGGGAGAATTAGCCCTTGTCCATTTGGGGCAGATTTAGAGAGACTTTATGAGGAAAGTTACAATTTTTACAAATAAAGGGCTGTGTTGTGATTTTAGCAGCTTACAATTGGTGGAGGTACCTCAATTAAAGGAAAGAGCCTGAGGCATCCGATTTTTTAAATGCTGTTATCTAGATGAACTCTTACAAGATAAACTGCCTGGGGATAACATGATGAATATATTTGTTTTTTAACATGACAAATTTATATGCTTAGAGTTTGGTAAGTCAGAAGCTAAGTAAATTGGTTAAATGACTAATAGAAAAGTCGTCATCCATCCATCTGTGGACGTTTCTGTTTTGTTTTGTTTTAATTACCACGATTCATTTGTTAGAAGACCTGCAAATTTTTTTCCCCCAAGATATAATTAGAAATCACACACTTACACCGTAGTTAATTTGTATATATTAATTCTGGTGCTACCTGAACATTTTGCATTCTTTGGCAAAATAGCACATCTGTCAGGTGACTTGGGTAGTTAACCTTTTGATTTCTTAATATTGCAAGTACAGAAGGCTAAAGAGGCAGTATTTGAAGGATATTGTAGAGCGCTGCATATGACCAACACTGAGCATGTCTTTTCTAAGAGAAAGGTTGGATCTAATTGTTTAACAAATTAATTTTATTTATTTAAAAAATATTAAATGTAGTCCATATGGGTTTTCATCTGAAGCTTAAGAAATTTGTAAGAAAGTAATTTACAAAGACAAGGCAGGTGTGGTGGAGCACACCTCCTAGCTCTGTGGGAGGCTGAGGCAAGTGGATGGTTTGAGCCCAGGAGTTCAGGACCAGCTTAAATATTAGTTGAGCGTGGTGGCATGTGCCTATAGTACCGCAACCTGGAAGGCTGAGGTGGGAGGATTGCTTGAACCTGGGAGGTCGAGGCTGCAGTGAGCCAAGATCATGCCACTGCACTTCAGCCTGGGTGACAGACCGAGACCCTGTCTCAAAAAAAAAGAAAAAATACATTAAAAAGTCAATATTGAACTTTTCTGTCACCTGATTTAATAGTGTATAACACTAGGAAGTCGACTGAAGGTTTTGAAGTAACACGTATCATAAGAAAAATACTTCAGAAATCCAGGAATCCAGCTTGGCATGGTGACTCACACCTGTAATCCCATCACTTTGGGAGGCCAAGGCAGACAGATCACATGAGACCGGGAGTTTGAGACCAGCCTGGCCAACATGGCGAAACCATATCTCTACCGAAAATACAAAAATTAGGCATGGTAGCACACACCTGTAATCCTAGCTACTCAGGAGGCTGAGGCACAAGAATTACTTGAACCCAGGAGGCAGAGGTTGCAGTGAGCGGAGATCGCACCACTGCACCCCAGCCTGGGCAACAGCAAGACTCCATCTCAAAAAAATAAAAATAAAATTCAGGAATCCAGTCATTGTCAGGATATCTAATTCTTTGTTGCAAAAACAGCTTAGTGCTCCTGCTATAAAAATGATTAATTCAAAACCAGATTTTTCTGGGAAGAAGATCCCACTATTTTTGTATTGCATATAGTGGAAATAGCAGTAAACTGGGAGGCCGTGAAACTTCTTGCATTTTCAAGCTTTGTCTAATGTATGTCATCTTACTTGGCAACTTCATAAAGTGAAAAGACTACTAGTCCCTTATGCTTCCTTTCTGGAATTAGTTCTATTGTACTACTTATTTACTTCTGAAAATACTAGATACTCATTTAGATTTTTCTCGGGCCCTACACAGTATGCCTGACATTATTTCTGTTTTATATTCTTTTAGTGTGTTGTTGGTGGCTGCAATGCCAGCTTTGCTTCTCAGGGAGGGCTAGCTCGTCATGTACCCACACACTTCAGTCAGCAGAACTCCTCGAAAGTTTCGAGCCAGCCAAAGGCCAAAGAAGAATCTCCTTCTAAAGCTGGAATGAACAAAAGGAGGAAATTAAAGAACAAAAGACGACGCTCATTACGTAAGTGTTACACTAAGAAAATCTGATGTATTTGATGGTTTTAAAAGATATCTTGGGCTTTTGTGCAAATCCACTTGGAACTTCAACTCCTCTTCTATTAAAAGTAATAAACAGGTAGGATGCCCATCTGTCAGTGTGAGGGAGAATTCAGTGGCACATGTTTATAGTAGCTAACGGAGTATATGTGGCCTTCAAATATAAACTGTATAGAATTAGATTTGGGGGCTTCTCTGATTCTCTTCTAAAATAACATTTAAAATATGGTAACATTGGTATTTCTAGAAATATTTTAGAAAATTTAAACATGTTAAAAGTAAATATCAAGTAAAAAGTTAAGTAACCTATCTACTCCAAAATAGTGTGTGTACCTGAGCTACGAGGTAGAGGCTGCAGTGAGCCGTGATCACGCCACCACACTTGAACCTGGGAGACAGAGTGAGACCCTGTCTCAAAAAACCAACAACACAAAAACCACAACAAAGCAATGTGTGTGGATAACAAAGCAGTATTTTATTTATTTATTTAATTTTTTTCTGAGATGGAGTCTCATTCTGTCATCAGGCTAGAGTGCAGTGGTGTGAGACAGGGTTTCACTATGTTAGACAGCCTGGTCTCAAACTCCTGATCTCAGGTGATTACCTGTCTCGGCCTCCCAAAATGCTGGGATTACAGGCGTGAACCACCGCACCCAGCCGATAGCAAAACAATTTGAATGTAATGTGTGTCATAGTACCTAGTCTGTTGTAACATATATGTACAATGTTTATGTGCTTATTTGCCAAAATGTGTCCTTGATGTTTAGGATAGAAAATAATTAGATGTTAAGGCTTGTAAATGCTGGGAGCAGGAACAGACTTTGAAACCTCCGAGTGTAGCTGGTCACTGCTTCTTTGCGTCAGCTGGTTAGTTTGTGGCTTTTTTTTGAATGGAGTCTCGCACTGTCGCCCATGCTGGAGTGCAGTGGTGTGATCTTGGCTCTCTGCAACCTCTGCCTCCCGGGTTCAAGGAATTCTCTGTCTCAGCCTTCAGAGCAGCTGGGATTACAGGCATCCACCACCATGCCCGGCTAATTATTGTATTTTTAGTAGAGGCGGGGTTTCACCATGTTGGCCAGGCTGGTCTTGAACCCCTGACCTTGTGATCCACCCGCTTTGGCCTCCCAAAGTGCTGGGATTACAGGTGTGAGCCACTGCGCTCGACCAGCTGGTTAGTTTTAACTATATATCCTCAATGAAGAACTACCAATGGGTGAATGAGTGAATGAAGCTGTCATTGAAAGGAAGTCCACTCCAAGGGTGAATTAGAAAGAAAAAATAGATTGTACTTTACCGTTTCTCTGGGGATTGATGAGTATAGACAAGACTTCAGACACTAATTCCTAACTATGAAATTAGTCTGTAAAATACTGAAATCTTTTTGTTACTATAGAATTATAGCGGACAAATGAACAGACCAGAAAACTGTTTTTTTTTTTTTTTTTTTTTTTTTTTTTTCTACCTCATTAACTGAGGAAAGCAAACTTTTCTAAAACTCTTAGTTTCATTCTTGCTTTTATTTTTTTGGATGCAGGATCTTACTCTTGCCCAGGCTGGAGTGCAGTAGTAAGATCATGGCTTACTGCAGCTTCAGACTCCTGGGCTCAAGCAGTTCTCCCACCTCAGCCTCCACGTAGCTGGGACTACAGGCCTGAGACACCATGCCTGGCTAGTTTTTATTTTTTGAAGGGATGGGGATCTCCCTGTGTTCTCCAGGCTGGTCTTGAACTCCTGGGGTCAAGTGATCTTCCCACTTCAGCCTCCCAAAGTACTAGGATTACAGGCATGAGCCACCACACCTGGCCTTAAGTTTCTTTTTTGTTTAAGTAATCATGTTTATTTTTAATCAATGTTGGCTATTTATGGTACCATTTTCATTTTGACCTCCTTTATAAAAACAGAAATTTAACATTGTAATTTTACTTGTGTTAATATCGAGTATCTTGCAGTTGCACACAGAAAATTGCTAAATATATATTATGGTACTCAAAAACCAGATAACTTCACCAGTTTCACCTAATCTCATTATTATTTTAGTCTCAGTGTATACACAGTAATCATTTAAATTTTCTGACTTTTCACATTATATACTTGGCAATATCTATGCAATTTGCTACGCTTTGTCTTGTAAAGAGAAGACAGATTCAGTTAAATACCTAGTTCTTGCTTAGAAACAAAGTACTAGTGCCGGCTTAAGTATATGTTTCTTTTGACGGTGGTGTTTTTCTTCATGCTAACTTAGCTTGTAAGGCAGGCTGCATAGGGAGAGTTGGCAGAGAGAGGTGGTGGATGAAAATACCTTTTTGTCGTCTGTTTTATTGAGGAGAATGGGGTTAGTCCTGAATATATTACTTTATGAACTTTAAAAAGGATCCAAGGCCTTTTCACTGTGGGGAGCCATTGTTAAGACAGTGCTGTGATTTGAGTTAGCATGGTTGTAGCTGCTGCAGTTCACTCTTTCTTTAAACGTATACATATATGTAGCAGTTAACTTTACCTAGTATCTTCCTCATGTAATTCAAGAAGATAGTTTTTATGTAACTGTGAAAAATATACCTTATAAATAGCAGCACTGCAGCAAATGTAATTTTTTCTGTTTGATAAAAAAATTTTTTTTTAACCTTTTTTTTTTTTTTCTTTAGACAGAGTCTCACTCTGTCACCCAGGCTGGAATGCAGTGGTGTAGTCATGACTCACTGCAGCCTCGACCTCCTGGGCTCAGGTGATCCTCCCACCTCAGCCTCCCAGGTAGCTTGGGCTACAGGCACACGCCACCACACCCAACTAATTTTTGTATTTCATTTTTGCTAGAAATGGGGTTTTGTCTTGTTGATCAGAGCTCTTGAGCTCACATGGTCCACCCGTCTCAGCCTTCCAAAGGGCTGGGATTACAGGTGTGAGTCACTGCACCCGGCCTGATAAAATTTAAATATATATATATATATATATTTAATTTTTATGTATTTTTTCATTATTTTAAAACATCTTTAAAAAGTATTTTTAATGCTTTTCAAAATATACTTTAAAATGGAAAGAATAGTATAATAAATACTTGTATTTCTCTTCACTTAGAGATTTACCAATATGATACATTTGTTTTATCTTCCTACCTATATACTTTTTTGGTCATGGACCCAAAATTCTTAAGATGCATCTCCTAAGCATAAAGATATTTTTCTACATAACCACATCATCATCATTGCACCTAAGGAGAAGATAAATCATACAATATATGTAATTTTGAACCACGGGAAAATAGAGTTTCTATTTTTGTCATTTCCAAAGTTTTTCTTTGAAGCAGAGTCTCACACTTACTGCCCAGGCTGGAGTGCAGCGGTGTGATCTTGACTCACAGCAACCTGTAATGTTAGGTTGTCAGTTTGTGATCTTTCAACCTTTTTGTTTTGTTTTTGTTGTTGTTTTTTTGAGACAGGGTCTCACTTTATTGCCCAGGCTGGAGTGCAGTGGTACAATCTTGGTTCACTGCAACCAGTGCCTCCCTGGTGCAATCAGTTCTCGTGTGTCGGCCTCCTCAGTAGCTGGGACTACAGGCACACACTACCATGCCCAGCTAATTTTTGTATTTTTGGTAGAGATGGGGTTTTACCATGTTGGCCACCAAGTCTCAAACTCCTGGCATCAAGTGATCTGCCTGCCTCGGCCTCCCAAAATGCTGAGATTACAGGCATGAGCCACTGTGTACAGCATCAAAGATTTTAAATTATATATCTTATTAGTTAAAAAAATACTGAGCACACAGTCTTAACATATGTAATTTATACATTGTATATGGGTAATACTACTAATGCACGTTATGCAAAATTGCCAAGAAGGAATATTGAAAAAGAATGAGATGAAGAAATTAACTACAGTGTTATTTTCTTTAGTTACTCTGATGGATCATGACACACACCTACTTTGGAGACTACTGTTCTAGTTTGGTATTCTTGGTATATACAGTGCAGATAGTGTGGTTGAGGTCTGAATGCACAGGCTGAAGATTGAGGGCTCCTTTCATTATTGTGAATTTCAGTGATGGCTTCAGTGTTTAAATTTGAGTGAGGAGTGGTCAATTTGAGTGAGTTAGAGTGATGAGTTATTATTTTCCCCAAGTGTTTATTCTTCTTAGGAAAAAGCATGTATTTGGAGAGCTTCGAGAAAGTACACATTTTTTTTCGACTAGCCACTGATCTAACAGGAAAGTGATGTATTTCTCAGAACTCTCTCCTGCCCAGCCCTACAAATGTCAAGTACTTTTTTCTTTCTGATTTCCCATTGTCACTGCATTCTTAGTCTTTTGGGTTCTGCTCGTTTTTTTCTTTCTTTCTTTTTTTCTTTTTGAGACGGAGTCTCACACTTTTCCGCAGGCTGGAGTGCGGTGGCGCGATCTCAGCTCACTGCGAGCTCCGCCTCCTGGGTTCATGTCATTCTCCTGCCTCAGCCTCCCGAGTAGCTGGGACTACAGGAGCCCGCCACCATGCCCGGCTAATTTTTTGTATTTTTAGTAGAGATGGGGTTTCACCGTTTTAGCCAGGATGGTCTCCATCTCTTGACCTTGTGATCCGCCCGCGTCAGCCTCCCAAAGTGTGCTGGGTTTACAGGCGTGAGCCACCGCGCCCGCTGGGTTCTGCTCATTTATTACTAGTTGGTGTTTTGTTTTCTCTTGAGGAAATATCCAGAGAAAAGAACTGTTTGTTTAGGTATGTTGTATTTAATGTGCCAACTGGTGAAAATATTCCCCCATAAAAGCTGTGGTGAATGTGTGTAGATGTTTTGAGAACTCTCTGAATAGCCATAGTGTGGGAAATCAGCATATATGTAATTCACAATATGCTGTACCAGGGAATCAAGCCAACTCTTTTATTAGTAAAGTTGAATTTTCTATTACAGATCTTGAAAAATTACATGTATTAGTAGGCTCCACAAATGTAAAATAATCAATGTATTTATTTTGAGCAACTTTCTTATTAGGAATAAGAATAGAACAATTTATAATAATAATTAGTGGGATGAAAGTTGAAATTTGAAAAATGTTCTTACCAAATTAAATCTTCAGTGTATAATTTTTTTGATTACACTAAAATATTGCCTACTGTATATTTGTGAAACAATTTATTCTTTAAAAAAAATTCCATGGTGGAACATGCCTGGAGTCCTAGCTACTCAAGAGGCTAAGACAGGAGGATCACTTGAGCCCAGAAGTTAGAGACTGCAGTGAGCCATGATCACACCACTGGTCTCTAGCACCTTGGGCAGCAGAATGAGACTGTGTCTAAAACAAAAACACCAGTGATATAAACTTATTAATATAAATGGCCTTATGATTTATAAGGCATTTTTATATGCATTTGTTTTATTTAATTACAATTGAAAATTGTTAACGATAATTTACATTTTACAAATAATGCACAGTGTAATGCAGGTTAAGTAGTTTGCCTGCAGTCACACAGCTGATAACTGGTGGAGTTGATTGGCAGCTTTGGTGGACTGATTGGTGTCTGAAAATTTTGTTTGTAATTTTATTAGATCATTGTTCGAATAGTTGTTCATAATGAAGAAAATACTTGTCAGAAACCTCAAAATAGGCTGAGTGCAGTGGCTCATGCCTGTATACCCAGCACTTTTGGAGGCCAAGGTAGGCAGATGGCATGAGGCCAGGAGTTCAAGACCAGCCCAGCCAATATGGTGAAAACCCAGCTCTACTAAAAATACAAAAATCAGCCAGGCTTGGTGGTGTGCGCCTGTAGTCCCAGCTACTCAGGAGGTTGAGGCATGAGAATTGCTTGAACCTGGGAGGCAGAGGTTGTAGTGAGCTGAGATGGCACCATGCACTTCAGCCTGGGTGAAGGAGTGAGACTGTGTCTCAAAAAAAGAAAAACCTCAAAATAATAATATTGTCTTGTCAGATTTGTACAACTTGAAATTACATGGTAATACAAAATGTTCATGAAATTTATTTTGTATGTTTGGCAGTGGTGAGTTTGAGATCCTGATAGGTAGATGATGTTCCTTAGATTGCTGAAAATACAGACCTTATGCTGAGGAGAGATGTTGGGGAGATGTTTATCTTTATCTACTAAAGATAAAGTTTTATGAAAAATGAAGTAGCTGAGATGTGGAATCATGAGGTTTAAGGTTAGAACTTAACTCACCAAGGGTCAGAATTAACCCACATTCACTCATTAGTTGAAATAATGCTTTTGCATATTAGTCTTCTTATCTAGAGTCCATGTTTTGTCAGCAAATAATATCTTGCATTTAAATACTATTGATAGGTACATATTTGTTAATTGTGTCAGTCTTTATTATTACTGTTATGTTTTTCTAAATATTCTTTACTTTTTTTTATGTTGACTTTTAGCACGGCCACATGATTTCTTCGATGCACAAACACTGGATGCGATAAGACATCGAGCCATATGCTTTAACCTCTCAGCTCATATAGAAAGTTTAGGGAAGGGACACAGTGTTGTTTTTCATAGTACTGTAAGTATTCTTTTATTTTTTCAAATTAAATATAAAGCTTTGCAAATTATATTTCCACAGTCATTTCTAAATCTCTCAAAATCTAAGAAAATACAATTTAACAAAAATCACAAAACCTTTTGTTTTATCAGTATTTAAAGTATTGTATTATTGGTTATAAAGCACACATTTCCTATAATTTTACATATTTGTGATTAAACCGAATATGTTAGCCTTTAGTTTGAGCTACTTAGGAATAATGGGGTGACACATCATATAGTGCTACTAGGCATTACTGGACTCTGACATTAGGTAAACCAGGTGTCTTTTCTCACCTGGTTTCCTCATTTGCAAAATTAGAACATGAGACTCCTTTTACCTCTAAAAAGTTTCATTCACATTTCTGTGTACTGCATGGAGCCACCCCTTACCTCATGCACCCATCCAAAGTTTCTGTTAAAGAGAAAATAAGATTATATTTGCTATCAGAGCTTCATGAGGGAAGGGATTTTAGTCTCTTTTGTTCCACTGATCTAGCCCAAGTGCCTAGAAGTTTGCCTGGCACATGATAGGCACTCAATATAGTTATTGAATGACTTATGTTGTCAACATAGAAGAAGAAAAGTACCAAATTTGAAGAAGAATAAATGCAGTTTATTTTTTGTTTTATTAGGAGTTGTAATAGAGAGTTGTTCTTTCTTCCATGCCTCTTTTCATTTTGTTTTTCAGTCATTTTTAAATTGGTGTAGTTTGGTGTAATTAAGTTAATAAATGTACATTGTAGATCATACTTTTGGTGATTTGAATCTCTGAAAAGTATGTGTTTAATTTTGGCTGACAAAATACAGGCTGGGCATGGTGACTCACACCTGTAATCCCAGCATTTTGAGAGGCCTAGGCAGGCGGATCACCTGAGGCCAGGAGTTCGAGACCAGCCTGGCCAACATGGCAAAACCCTGTCTCTACTAAAAATACAAAAAATTACCCAGGTGTGGTGGGCACCTGTAATCCCAGTTATTCGGAAGGCTGAGGCAGGAGAATTGCTTGAGCCCAGGAGGCGGAGGCCGCGGTGAGCCAAAATCGCGCCACTGCACTCACAATCGGCCTGGGCAGCAAGAGTGAAACTCCGTCTCAAAACAAACAAATACAACGAGGCTTGGTGGCTCACACCTATAATCCGAGTACTTTGGGAGGCTAAGGCAAGCAGATTGCTTGAACCTAGGAATTCAGTACCAGCCTGGGTATTGGCAAATCCCTGTCTCTACAAAAACATGCAGAAAATTAGCCAGGCATAGTGGTGTGCCCTTGTAGTCCCAGCTACCTGGGAGACTGAGGTGGGAGGATTGGCTGAGCCCGGGAGGTCAAGAGTGCAGTGAGCTGTGATCGCTGCACTGTACTGCAGCCTGGGCTACAAAGTGAGACCCTGTCTGAAAAAAAAAAAATTGTAAATACACTAAATTTGGGTTACTTTTATTTTTTATATTTCAATTGAAAAATGCATGAGAATTGAAATACAAAAGGTCCTTGTTGATATCAATATCTTGTTTGGTTTGAATCTCTGTTTCCTTCATCTCCTATAATAAAGAGTTTTCTTTTCTTTTCTTTTCTTTTTTTTTTTTTGCATTTTTGTGTTTTCTTCTACATGCAGTCATCCCTCCGTATCCATAGGTTCTGCGACCATGGTTCCAACCAACCACGGATTGATAATATTTGTGGGGACAAGAACCACAATAAAAATCATACAAATTAAGAAGTACAATGTAACAACTATTTATATAGTATTGACTGACTTATATGGGAGATTTTGCATAGATCATATGCAACACCATGTTATTTTATATAAAAACCTTTTAGAGCATCCTTGGATTTCACTATTCAAGGCAGTTGGAGATGTCCTTGCTTACTTCCCAATTATATATAGCTTTCCTGTTATTTGTACCTACTTGTTTTTCTTTTGAGACAGAGTCTTGCTCTGTTGCCCAGGTTGGAGTACAGTGGCATGATCTAGGCTCACTGCAACCTCCACCCCCTAGGTTCAAGCGATCCCCCTCCGTCAGCCTCCCGAGTAGCCAGATTACAGGTTTGTGCCACCACGCCCAGCTTCTTTTTGTATTTTTATTAGAGATGGGGTTTTGCCATGTTGGCCAGGCTGGTATTGAACTCCTGACCTCAAATGATCTGCCTGCCTTGGCCTCCCAAAGTGCTGGGATTACAGGCATGAGCCACCATGCTCGACCCATCTTGAGTTAATTTTTTATATAGTGAGAGCTCAGGTAGAGGTCCAGTTTCATTCTCTGGCATATGGTTAGCCAATTTCTCCAGTGCCATTTATTGAATTAGGGAGTCCTTTCCTCACTGTTTATTTGTGTCAACTTTTTTGAAGATCAGTTGGTTGTAGGTGTGCAGTTTTATTTCAGGGGCTTCTATCCTATTCCATTGGTCTGTTTGTCTATTTTTTTTTTTTTTTTTTTTTTTTTTTTTTTGAGATGTACTTTTGCTCTTGTTACCCAGGCTGGAGTGCAATGGCATGATCTTGGCTCACTGCAACCTCTGCCTCCTGAATTCAAGCGATTCTTGTGCCTCAGCCTCCTGAGTAGCTGGAATTACAGGCGTGTACCACCACGCCTGGCTACTTTTGTATTTTTAGTAGAGACAGGGTTTCTCCGTGTTGGTCAGGGTGGTCTCGAACTCCCAACCTCAGGTGATCTGCCCACTTTGGCCTCCCAAAGTACTGGGATTAACAGGCACGAGCCACCACGCCTGGCTGTTTGTCTGTTTTTGTACCAATATTGCACTGTTTTGGTTACTGTAGCCTTATAGTGTAGTTTGAAGGCTGGTAAAGTGGCGTCTCTGGCTTTGTTCTTTTTGCTTAGAATTGCCTTGGCTCTTTGGGCTCCTTTTCATTCCATGTGAATTTTAGGATACTTTTTTCTAATTCCATTAAAAAATATTGGTAGCTTGATAGGAATAGCATTGAATCTGTAAATTCCTTTGGGCGTTGTCACCATTTTAATGATACTGATTTTTCCAGTCTGTGAGCATGGAATGTTTTTCTATTTTGTGTCATCTATGATTTCTTTTAGCAGCCTTTTGTAGTTCTCCTTGTAGAGATTGTTTACCTCTTGGTTAGATGTATTCCTTGGTGTGTGTGTGTGTGTGTGTGTGTGTGTGTTATGGTAAATGGGATTCCATTCTTGATTTGGTTGTCAGCTTGAGTGTTATTGGTATATAGAAATGCTACTGATTTTTGTACGGTGATTTTTTTTTTGTATCCTGAGACTTTGCCGAAGTTATCAGGTTTATGAGCTTTTTGGAGAAATCTTCAGGTTTTTCTAGGTGTAGAATCATATTGTCAGTGAAGAAAGTAAATTTGATTTTTTCTTTTCCTATTTGGATGCCTTTTATTGATCTTACCTGATTGATTGCTCTGGCTAGGACTTCCAGTACTATGTTGAATAGGAATGGTGAGAGGGGACATCCTTGGGTTTTTTTTTTTTTTTTTTTTTAAACGTTTATTTTTATAGAGACAGGATCTTGCTGTGTTGCCCAGGCTGGTCTTGAACTCTTTGCCTCAAGTGGTCCTCCTGTCCTAGCCTCCCAAAATGTCAAGATTACAGGTGTGAGCCACCATGCCCTGCTAATATCCTTTGTCTTTCTTCCCCTTTCCAAGACAGGGTCTTACTCTGTCACCCAGGCTGGAGTGCAGTGGCACAAATATGGCTCACTGTAGCCTCAATCTCCTGTGTTCAAGAGAGCCTCTCACCTCAGTCTTCTGAGTAGCTGGGACCACAGGCATGAGCTACCACACCTGGCTAATTTTTTTTATTTTTGGTAGAGGCAGGGTCTCACCATATTGCCCAGGCTAACCTTGTCTTGTTTATGGACTAAATTTAAATGGAGGCATGCTTGACATAATGTAGGTTATTAAATGTATCTTGTAAATTAATTTATGTTTTTAGTTACCACATAGTGTTGTCCCCTAACTTGAATTTTTCAGATAATGAAACTAGGGACTAAAAAGGTTGTATTACCTTTCCTAGTGTGATCTAGTATAGTTGTGTATTGTTTTTTGTTTGTTTGTTTGTTTTTTTAAGACGGAGTCTCGCCCTGTCGCCCAAGCTGGAGTACAGTGGTACGATCTTGGCTCACTGCAAGCTCCGCCTCCCGGGTTCATGCCATTCTCCTGCCTCAGTCTCCCAAGTAGCTGGGAATACAGGTGCCCGCCACCATGCCCAGCTAAATTTTTTTGTATTTTTTTTAGTAGAGACAGGATTTCACCGTGTTAGCCAGGATGGTCTCGATCTCCTGACCTCATGATCCACCCACCCTGGTCTCCCAAAGTGCTGGGATTACAAGCGGGAGCCACTGTGCCCGACCAGTTGTATATTGTTAATACATAGGGTTTATGGACCTTTACCCCCACGCCATTCTTGGATTCTAGGATGAGAACTTTTGTGGTATTCAGATTGATATGTGTGATACTACAGGGAAGATAGGTCCTGCTTGATCCTTGCATGGGAGCCTGGTTAGGAGCTCACCCTTTCGTTCCTCCTGTGTTGTCAATTTATTGACAGCAAATATACCAATTAAATGGACACTATTAAATAACTTTAAAAAAAAGGCAAGATAGAAAATGGAGCAATAGTTAGGTATCAGTACAACAAGTTTTAGAATATTTAAGGGTAGAATTGTATATTTTGGAAATTAGATAAGGATATAAAGGAGAGAGTGATACAACAAAATTTGGAGTGAAAGGCAAGAAAATGGAAAATTCAATGCAAAGGAAAGGAAACTTTCTGAGATTGGGAGACACGAGAGACATGAATTTGAGGAAAGGTATCCTTATTCTCTTTTAAAGAACATAGGAAATACATTTATCTCAACAAGGATGAAAGAGTTGAGGGGGGGAAATACAGGATTTGGAGACCAGAAACAGTTTTTATGGCTGCTCTGGGGATTTTGTGGGGATTCAGCAAGGTTAGGGCCTTGCTCAGCAAGGCTAGTTGAAATCCTCCTTTGAAATTCAAGAACATAGTTTTATGATATGGTAGGTCTGTAATTAGATTTTTTTTTTTTTTTTGAGGTCAGTAAGATGTCACCATGTCCAGAGTGTGGCATTAGAGCTAGTTCATTCACTTATTAAGTGTTTTAAATATTAAGGTGCTCATTAAAAATTGAGCACCTACTGTGAGCCAGGTACTAATGACATAGCAGTGAACAAAACAGATTAAAATCAAACAGCCAAACAAAAAAATACCATGCAGTTACTCTAATGGAAGAGACATGATAAAACAAGATAAATTAGTAAAATTGTAAAAACTTGTAATGAGAGCATGAACCATTCAATTATTAGTGGGGGATAAGTACTTTAGCCAGAGGGAAGATGAGGTGTAACCTCCTGAAGTGGGACTATGTCAGGTATATTAGAACAACAGTGAATAGGCAGAGTAGGCAGTGTAGCTGGAGGGAACAAGGGAAGAGGAGAGAGTAGGAGTTAAATTTGAGAGGTATTAGGGAGAACCTTAGTGGACTAAGACCTTAGCTTTATTTTGTGTGAGATGGGAAGCCATTGAAGGGGTTTGAATAGGCATGGTCTGATTCTGTTTGTTTGTTTTATTTTTTTGAGTCAGAGTTTTACTCTGTCTCCCAGAGTGGAATGTGGTGGTATGATCATGGCTCACTGTTGCCTCAAACTCCTGGGCTCAAGCAGTCCTCCCTCCTCAGTCTCCCAAGTAGTTTGGTCTGTAGGAGCACACCACCATGCCCGGCTAATTTTTTGATTTTTTTTTTTTTTTTTTTAATAGAGATGACGTCTTGTTAGGTTGCCCAGGCTGGTCTCAAACTCCTGGGCTCAAGTGATCCTCCTGGCTTTGCCTCCCAGAGTGCTGGAGTGAGCCACCGTGCCTGGCCTGGTTTTTAAAATAATATATATAATATTTTTTTGAGACAGAGCCTTGCTGTGTCACTCAGGCTGGAGTGCAGTGATACAATGCCATCTCACTGCAACCTCTGCCTCCCAGGTTCCAGCGATTCTTGTGCTGCAGCTTCTTGAGTAGCTGGGACTGCTACTAAATTAGCATCCCCATGCCCAGCTAATTTTTGTATTTTCAGTAGAGACAGGATTTTGCCATGTTGGCCAGGCTGGTATCGAACTCCTGACCTCTAGTGATCCACTCGCCTTGGCCTCCTAAAGTGCTAGGATTATAGGCATGAGCCACCGTGCCTGGCCCTTTTATTTTTCTCTTAGTAAATAAACTTGCTGTCAATAATTTTTATTGAGGTATAATTTATATATAATAAACTGTACCCATTGAAAGTATACATTTCTATGAGTTTTGAAAGTTGCACTCACTGAGGCAAGCACCATCACAGTTAAGACAGAATAGTCCAGCACTCTGAAGTTTTCTGGTGTAGCTTTGTAGTACATTCCTACCTCCACTTCCTGCCCTAGAAAACCTACTGTTGTTACTTTCCCTCATGCAGGCTTTAACATGTTCTCTTTGATTTCTGTGTTGAGAACAAATTGTTAGAAAGTCAAGGGTGAGAGTAAAGGGGAATTTGTCTTTTCAGTATTTCAAGAGAGAATGATAGTGGCTTAGATTGGGATGTTTGCAGTGGAGATAAGGGTTGGATTCTGTTTATCTTTTGGAGTTAGTGTGGACAAGAATTATGGATGGATGAGATATTGGATTTTAGAATAAGAGGCGATAGAAAATATGGGAATTTTTAGTGTATTTGTGGTATTTATAGGTATTAGACTGGATGAGATTACCTAGGAAATAAGTGTAAATAAAGAGAAAGCATGAGGATTGAAGTGTTTGGGGCTCACCAAACATTTAATGATTTAAAGGGCAATAGATTTGGTAAACTGGTGGTCTGGTAATGAGCTAGTGTCTCTACAGATAAGGGAGTAGTGATGTAAAAGGGAAGCACTAACTTGCATACGCTTTCATTAGAGCAGCTCCTTTTGATGAAATCCTTAGCCTCACCGTGGAGGAATAGAGATGGCTCTAAAAAAAGGAAAATGAAGGAACCAAAAATAGTGGTAATAGTATTAGAAGTCTAGAAAGAAAATAAAAAATTTGCTCAGAGTCAAAGTAGTCCATGAAAATGAAAAGTTTTTGAGCTATGGAAAACATCTGAGAGGACTTAAGAACATTGAAACTTACGTATATTGTAAGCTTAAAAACCTAGGAATGAGCGATGTGTACCCTTAAGTCACAGTGAGGAGGCAGAGGCACCTTAACTGAGGAAAAGTCACAAATGTGGAATGTAATCCGAAGAATGATTTTTTTCCTGGGGAAGGAAGTGGAAGGAAGGGACATCCATAATGAGATAAGGTCTTCATTGGACACAATAGAAAGGAAAGGAGCTAGATGAGCAAATTCTCCGAAGTTCTATAACTGGGAAGGTTTTGATGGAGGCAGTACATGTTAAACAGAATCAATTCTGTTAGTAGTAAAAAACATTCAGTACTAACTGCAAATTTAAGTTACTTTGTTACCAAATTAACTTTTATAGAAAAGAATACAAATAATGAAACAATTGGGTAAAAGAAGGATGTGAGGTACTATACTGTTTCGTTTGCCTAATTAGCCTTATTTCATTAATTCTTTCGAGCCTTCTCCAGAAGAGGTCAGCAAAATCCTAGTTACCAATCAGTTGGCTTGCTGTGCTTGGTTGGCTTGCATTGTTTTTATGTATTATTTCATTGTAGAGGTATTTTGTTTTAACAGCTCTAGACCTGTGTTTGGGCTTTTTAATTTTGTTGCCAAGTGTAAAATCAGAGTATTTATTTGACTATAGACTTTTTTTTGTTTGTTTTTTAAAAAAACATTTAAAAAAAATAAAAAATAGAATCAGGGATTCACCATGTTGTCCTGACTGGCCTCAAACTCCTGGACTCAAGCAGTCCTCCTGCCTCAGCCTCCCAGAGTGCTAGGATCATAGGTGTGAGCCACTGCACCTGGCCTGACCACAGGTTTTTATATAGTGGAGACAGTGTTTTATTTTTGCTTAAAGCTCTGCTTTTACTCAGTCCTAATATGTTTTCAGGATGACATTATAACATTATTTTGTTTGGGTGGTTGGAACTTGATTAAAAAAAATTGAGATTGAGATCATTAAAACACTAAAGTTCTGATTTTGTTTATATGGAAATTTTAAGTGTTTGACATTATTGTTTTGCCTGATTTTATTTTATTTAAGCATTACCTTAATTTTCAGAATCTGGTAATGAAAGGAAAGTATTGCTTTTCTTATACTTTTTTAGGTCTTTCTGTTCAGATTGATGTTAACTTGCATAGATTCCTTAAGCTTAAACCTAGACTGATTGGCCTACCTTTCATTTAAAATAAAACCAGCTACAACAAAAAACTTCAAAAGATAACACGTGCCTTAAGTCGTAAATTAGAGACTTTTCCCTCTCATTAGTATTTTTTCTTTACTGTTTATTCATTTAAAAATATTTCAAAGACTTTCTTCTTTCTCTTCTGGGATGTTGTCTGCAGGCACTCAGAATGGTCCAGCATTTGACATAATGTCGTAGGGTTTTTAACGATACAGCCTCTAACAAAACAAGGCTGTCCCAGACCCTTGGTAATAGAGTTGTTTACCTTTTTACTAAGAACATTGGGAAAGCACCAAAATCTGCATGTGGCATGTGCCCAGACAGACATTGAGGGGTTCGTGCTGTAAGAGCTAAAGTTCTCCATGAGATTGTCCAAAACAAAGAACATATCAGCAGGGCCTGTGGTGGTTCCATGTGTGCTAAATGTGTTTGTGACAGGATCAGGCATGCTTTCCTTATTGAGGAGCAGAAAATTGGTGTGTAAGTGTTGAAGGCACAAGCACAGTCAGCTAAATTAAAAAATGCAACTTTTTTGAGTAATAGAAATGAAAAGACTTAAAAAAATTTCATCCACTATGAATGCTTTTGATTGGCTAAGCTAAGCCACATACTTAGATAGTAAAACAAATGGCATTGTCATCCCCTTAATTAATAATAACATGGCTTTGGCTTGATTATTTAAAGCTTCTTTAATTATTTAAGCTCCTTTAGTTCGCATGTGTTTGTGAAAATATATGATTAAAAGTGAAGTTGAGGCTAGGTGCTGTGACTCACACTTGTAATCTCAGCACTTGAGAGGGAGGCTGAGGTGGGCAGATCACCTGAGCTCGGGAGTTTGATACCAGCCTGGGCAAAATGGTGAAACCCTATCTCTAGAAAAAATAAAAAAGACATAGCTAGACCTAGTGGCCGTGTCTGTGGTTCTGGCTACTCAGAAGGCTGAGGCGGGAAGAATGCTCAAGCCGAGGAGACCGAGGTTGCAGTGAACCGAGATTATGTTACTGCACTGCCTGGGTGACAGAGCGAGACTTCGTTTTGAAAAATAAAAGTGAAATTGAGACAAGGTTGTTGAAAAACCTTTTACTTTGATAATATCAGTACCGTTGCTACTTTTTTTTTTGTGAGATGGAGTCTAACTCACTTTGTTGCTTGGACTGGAGTGCAGTGGCATGATCTCGGCTCACTGCAGCTTCCGCTGCCCTGGTTTAAGCAATTCTCCTGCCTCAGCCTCCCGAGTAGCTGGGATTACTGACATGCACCATGACGCCTGGCTAATTTTTATATTTTTAGTGAAGATAGGGTTTCACCGTGTTGGCCAGGCTGGTCACAGATTTCTAACCTCAAGTGTTCTGCCTACCTGTTACTTGTTTTTATTAGTGTGTGTGTAAACCCAATGTTAAATGACTGCATAGTATTCCATTATATTGCATTGCATTCTCCATTTATTGGAAATGTTTGGGTTAGTACCTCGGGTAGAGACCGAATTGTCTACCATATTCTACACTCCACACTTGGTGAGGGAAGGTAGGCACATAAAGCAATGACAATATGGTGTGATACATGCTAATGTAGAGTAAGCACTCGGCATTTTGAAGGCATGGACTAGAGACTTTTCACCCATTATTGGAGTTGTGGGGGAGGGGCAACGCGGAAAAGGTGATAACGCATGAGTGTCCTAAAAAGGAGATGTGTAATTGTGTATGCGCATGGGCAGACACGGCATATGCCAGGCGAGAAAGTGTTGGGATTGTGGGAGTAGAAATTTGGTATAAATTTTATTCGACTTAACCAAGACCTATATTTGCCTAGGTCTAATTGCCTGAGTTAAAATGAGTAATCAAAAAATGAAGCATACATAACTTAAATATTTTTGCTGAATATATAAATGAATGTTCAGTAATTTGTTTTATATAGAGCCAAAGTCATACTTTGGAGTCTAGATACGTTAATTGGGGTTTCTGGTCACATTTCTTGAATAAACCACATTTAAACATGTACGTAATCTAATGGTTTGCAGCTTTTATTTATTTAAAGCAGAGCCAGAACTTGTAGACAATTGAAAAGCTATTAGAGATACCCTAATGAGACATGTTACCGTTTTTGTTCTCAATTTTTACTGTAATTCTGGAGTACATCGCTTTTTAAGGAAGGGACTTTTTTTTTTTTTTTTTTTTTTTTGAGACGGGGCCTCACTCTGTTGCTCAGCCTGGAGTGCATTGGCACAGTCACAGCTCCTGGGCAGGTGATCTTGTCACCTCAGCCTCTCAAGTAGCTGGGACCACAGGCAAGCACCGCCATACCTGGCTAAATTTTTGTATTGAGACAGAATCTCCCTGTGTTGCCTAGGCTGGTCTAGAACTCCTGGGCTTAGGTGATCCTCCCACCTTGGCCTCCCAAAGTACTGGGATTGCAGGCGTGAGCCACTGAGGAAATGACCTGTAGTAAGCCTTCCAAAAGCTGTGAGCTCCGATTTTCATTTAAATAAGTGTGTAGTTTTAGTAGGGTGGGATTTGTTTTGTTTTACTGTTGTGTGCCCAGCACTCTAAAACGATATGTGAATATGATAACTGTTCTTTTGTAAGACATTAATGCTGCTGGTGCACAGAAAGCCCCAGAGAGTTGGTTGTTTAGGTTAGAGATCAGGACAATATTTCTATTATATGTTCCATAGTTTGGGAAACTTCTAAATATAATGCTAAAGGAGTTCAAGGCAGAAAACTATGAAATAGCTGAGGCCTAGAGAGGCCAGATCCTCAAGAGTTTTCTGCACCATACTAAGAGTTACCCTTTCCTAAGTGCTAGGGGGAACTGTTGAAGAGTTTGTCAGGAAAGTGATACTACTGAATTTGTCCTTTGGATAAAGCCTTCTGCGTACTGAGTGGAAAGTAGCTTTGATGACCTGAGGAGGTCCAGAAGAATGGAGACCTGAACTTGGGTTATGGCAACTTGGATGGAGAGAATAGGTATTAATGAGTACAGTTCCTAGATCTTAGTGTTGGAATATTTGCTGTCCCCTTTTTGGGCCTGTAGTGCTCAGAGGTGTTCACTGTAACACAAACATCCTTGGCCACAGAGCTTTTACTGAATCTAGGTTTATTTTTTTTTTAGGATAGATTTCCAAACATTTAATTAATTCATTTTATAATAAACATTACTATAGGTGGTATGACACAAAGGTTCATGGGGTAAGAAATATTCCTGTGTCATTGAGTTTTCAGTCTTGTGGGAAAGACAGAGGTTTGAGTGCTACAAAGCAGGGAAGAACTACAAAGCAGACAGGATATAGTGGTGGTACTATCTCTTCCAGGGTATGAACACTTAAGTTCTTGATTAGAGGTAAAAGTTTTTTTGTTTTTTTTTTTTTTGAGATGGAGTCTTGCTCTATCGCCCAGACTGGAGTGCAGTGGCGCGATCTTGGCTCACTGCAACTTCCACCTCCTGGGTTCAAGTGATTCTCCTGCTTCAGTCTCCTGAGTAGCTGGGACTACAGACGCCCGCCACCACACCCCAGCCAATTTTTGTGTTTTTAGTAGAGACAGCGTTTCACCATATTGACCAGGCTGGTCTCAAACTCCTGACCTTGTGATCCACCTGCCTTGGCCTCCCAAACTGCTGGGATTACAGGCGTGAGCCACCGCACCTGGCCCCAAAAGTATTTTTTAACAATACATGAAAAATGATGTTTTACACATTGTTTTTATGATTTCTTTTCATGTCATTATCAGGTAATAGCTAAGAGAAAAGAAGATTCTGGGAAGATCAAACTTTTGCTTCATTGGATGCCTGAAGACATGTAAGTATTTGAAATACTATGCGTAAGTAATAAGTTCGTGTTTTAGTTTTGTTAAAATCTTATGCACAAAAATTATTTGTTAAATTCAAATAAAAAGAAATGACATTGTACAACGTTTTGAGGTTGTCAGGACTGAAGAGATAATCTGAAAGGTCTTAGACTATCTGGCTTATGTATATTACGCTTCAAAACTTAAGCCTTTTTTATTTTTATTTTTAGTTTTATTTATTTATTTTTTGCTGGAGGCAGTGCCTCACGCCTGTAATCCCAACACTTTGGGATTATAGCACTTTGGGATCAGAAAGTTGGGAGGCTGGGAGAGGCTGGGAGAGGCCGCCAGTTTGAGACCAGCCTGGCCAACATGGTGAAACCCCGTCTCTACTAAAAATACAAAAATTAGCTGAGTTGAGTGTGGTGGTGCGCACCCATAATCCCAGCTGCTCGGGAGGCTGAGGCACAAGAATCACTTGAACCCGGGAAGCAAAGGTTGCAGTGAGCCAAGATCATGCCACTGCACTCTAGTCTGGGCAACAGAGCCAGACTCCGTCTCAAAAACAAAAACAACAAAACAAAAATCTTAAGCTTTTTAAATCTTGTGTGGTGTTTTTTGTTTGTTTTTTTGAGACAGGGTCTCAACCTGGGCGTCAGTGAGACTCTGTCTCAAAAATGAAAAAGTATAGAAATTTTAAATCATTTTTAGCATTTTTAGTGACCTCCAAACAGTATGCAAGCAGCCATAGCTGTGCCTTTGTTTGAATCTTTTATTTAAACAATTTGTAAATGTTCTCTAGTGCATAGTGAATGGTATTTTATAGAAAAAGCAATTGACTAATTTTCTAGCAGTGATTACATTTTTCTTTAAGCTTTTGTGCCCATTTAGAGCACTTCTGACCTAGATGTTCCTTAGTTCAGATATTTCATGTAATTTTCTTTTTATCTTTTTATTAAAATTTTCTTTTTATAAAAGGAAGTGAGGATATATTATAGAAATATTGGACAAAATTTATAAGCATCAAGAATATAATAAATTTCGTTGAAAAAGATTTTATTATGTATGCCTAATTCACATATGTGGCCAATGGCTGGGCGCAGTGGTTTATGCTGGTAATCCCAGTGCTTTGTGAGGCTGAGGCAGAAGGATTGCTTTTAAGGCAGGCGTTTGAGATCAGCCCGGGCAGCATAGTGAATCCTTGTCTCTACAGGAAAACAAAAAACAAAAAAAATTAGCTGGTTGTGATGGTGTCACCTGTAGTCCCAGATACTCAGGAGACTGAGGTGGGAAGATCAATTGAGCCCAGGAGGTTGAAGCTGCAGTGAGCCATGATTGCACCACTGCAACTCAAGCTTGAGGGACAGAGTGAGACCCTGTTCAAAAAAATCAAGTTCAAATGTGTATATTCCTAATGTTCTGGAAATGGATTAATCCAAATATCAAAATACATTCATTTGAATTTTATTGTAGAGTTGAATTTCTTTGAATTCAGTGTTAATGGCTACATGCATTTTTTTCTTTTGTTAAATGGAGTTTAATCTTACAGGGGTTTTATTTATTTTGTTTAATGGACTTTAATCTTACAGGTTTTTTGTTTTGTTTTGTTTTTAAGAGACAGTCTCGCTCTGCCGCCCATGCTGCAGCGCAGTGGTGCACTCTCGGCTCACTGCAACCTCTGCCTCCTGGGTTCAAGTGATTCTTGTGCCTTGGCCCCTGGAATAGCTGGGAATACAGGCATGTGCCACCATGCCCAGCTAATTTTTGTATTTTTAGTACAGATGGGGTTTCACTATGTTGGCCAGTGTAGTCTTAAATTCCTAGGCTTAAGTTATCTTCCCCCCTTGGCCTCCCAAAGTGCTGGAATTAGAGGAATGAGCCACTGCACTGGGCCCTTTTATTTCTCTATTAGTAAAGAAACTTGCTGTCAGATTTCCAACAAGTCAAAATCAAGTATGAATTTCACTAATTGAGTTAAAAGCTAGCCAGTGTGTTCTGACAGATTTCTAATTTGATAAGATGTTGCCACTGAAAATGTTTAATTTATTCCTGAATTCTTGTTTAAAATTTAACACTGCCATTTCTTATCTGGAACTCCACGTCCTGCTATTAAGGTTGATAGCTGAACTTCCCTGGCTTCTGGGAAACTTGTTCACTTAATGTGGACTGATCAGAGTAGCAGAAAATGCCAGAATGTGAAGGCACATGAAGTGTAAATCTAAAATTAATGTTATTTTATTATTGACTTGTTTTTTAATTCATAGTCTGCCTGATGTGTGGGTGAATGAAAGTGAACGACATCAGTTAAAAACTAAAGTAGTTCATTTATCAAAGCTACCCAAAGATACTGCCTTGCTTTTGGACCCAAACATATACAGGTAATTTAATGCTTGCCTTTATGTTTTACTTTTTGATTTGTAATTTTCTCTCCCCAAATTTTGGATAAATTAGGACTTAGTTTTAAGTGCTGAATTTTGATACCAAGTCTATCTCATTACTTCCTGGCTTGTTTTTTGTATGTGGACTCACAAAGAGTTAAAAATTGTAGAATCCAGAAAAACAGTATTTTGCTAATAAAGTTTATATGCTTAATCCCAGATTTATCTTAAGTATGTTAGATTGTAATATACTTAGTAATTTGAAAATAAGTGCCCTTTAACAAAGTAATTCTTTTTGTAATAACAGACTTTTGTGGACCTAAGAATATGTTGCATAAGTCTGAAACACCAAAATTGTTTGATTTTTTTTTTTACTTATCCTTTCTCCAAACTTTCCAAAAGAGCAATTCAAATACTATTTGTTTTTTAAGACATAGCTTAGAGTGTTCACATTTCTAGTAATTTTATGTTTTGAGCTTTTTTTAGTGTGCTGTGCTTATGAAGGTATGTGGGGGAAGGAGAAGAGACCAACATTTCTCTTCTATGCGCTGAGTCACTTTGCTAGGTGCTTTGCATATCCGTCATCCTCACGGCTGCTCTGTGAAGTAGGTTTTACTGTCTCTGCTTTACAGATTGGAAAACTGAGGCAAGAGGTTAAATAGTTAATCTGCCCAAGTTTCCACAGAATGTGGTTGAACTCCATAGTGCCTCTAACCAAATGATGTACATGAGAGTGATTAAAAAAGTGGTGGAAATGCTTAAAACCAGCTTTTAAAAGGCACTCTTACGGAAAGGACTTTATATCTTTTTTCAATGAAACTTTGTAAATTTTAGCTATCATAAAGATAGCTAATTTTACATTAATTAAATACTTTGAGGGACATATTCATTCCACGATGCACCATTTTGGGGTGCTATCCACCTGGAGATTTCCTGTAATTTGGGACATTATTCTGTGAGTAAAATTCTAACATAATGGGCATTGCCATCTAGAAGCATAGTTTTCCCTATTACAAAAAAGGTTTTTTTTTGGCTGTTCCCAGTGGCTCATGCCTATAATCACAGCATTTTGGGAGGCTGAGGTGGGCAGTTCACTGAAGTCTAAGAGTTCGAGACCAGCCTGAGCAACATAGTGAGACCCTGTCTCTACAAAAAATACACAAATTAGTCAGGCATAGTGGCACATGCCTGTGGTCCCAGCTACTCAGGAGGCTGAGGTAGGAGGATTGTTTGAGCTGGGAGTTCGAGGCTGCAGTGAGCCAAGATTGCACCACTGTACTCCAGCGTGGCTGACAGAGTGAGACCCTGTTTCAAAAAAGTTTTTTTCTTCTCAAACATCTTTTGGTGAAAGTGCTAATTAATACAATAAAACTTGTTCTTTGTGGAATGAACTAGATCATCAAGGAGAAGATTGAGAGTAATCTACTACCAAAAATTTGGGAAGGTTGCAAGTTATCTCTCTCTCTATAAAGAAAAATAATTGAGTGTTCTTGATTTACTTGTACCTAATTTAGAGTTAAGTTTACTCTTTGGAGAGATGAATTAAAATTAGCATCCTAAAAGAGTGATATTTTGGGAGAGCCACTCTGCCTTTTAGAACTAGTTGTAAACCTCTCTTAGAGGTCTTAAATTAAGATTAATCTGGTTTTCTGCCTGCATCCTGTTTCCTTCTTTCCAAGAGTCTTGCTTTCTCGCCAGATCAGCTTGTTTTTTTTCTGTTTCTGTGCTATATAGGAAGCAATTTAGATATTTTAATGAAAGTGACTTAAAACAAAATTTAAGCTTAGAACTAATGTTCTGAAGTGCATAGGAACAGTGTTGCATATTCTCAAATTTATGTGTGTGATTCCACAATTCTTGCTGATTTTATTCTTTGAAATGAGGATGTTCTTATATTAGGTGCTTCTGTGGATTTGATTTTTCCTACCTGTGTCAAAAATGCCATCTTGGCCTGGTGAGGTGGCTCACGCCCGTAATCCCAGCACTTTGGGAGGCCGAGGTGGGTGGATCACTTGAGGCCAGGAGTTCGAGACCAGCCTGGCCAACATGATGAAACCCTGTTTCAACTAAAAATGCAAAAATCAGTCGGATGTAGTGGTGCACGCCTGTAATCTCAGCTAGTTGGAAGGCTGAGGCATGAGAATCACTTGAACCCAGGAGGCGGAGGTTGCAGTGAGCCGAGATCACGTCCTACACTCCAGCCTTGGCTACAGAGCAAGACTCGGTCCAAAAAAAAAAAAAGGTCATCTTAAAACTTAATTTTGGCCGGGTACGGTGGCTCAAGCCTGTAATCCCAGCACTTTGGGAGGCCGAGACGGGCAGATCACGAGGTCAGGAGATCGAGACCATCCCGGCTAACCCGGTGAAACCCCGTCTCTACTAAAAAAAAAAAAAAAAAATACAAAAAACTAGCCGGGTGAGGTGGCGGGCGCCTGTAGTCCCAGCTACTCGGGAGGCTGAGGCAGGAGAATGGCGTAAACCCGGGAGGCGGAGCTTGCAGTGAGCTGAGATCTGGCCACTGCACTCCAGCCTGGGCGACAGAGCGAGACTCCGTTCCCCCCCCCCCAAAAAAACAACTTAATTTTGACTCTAAACCTCTGTGCTTTCACTATTCTGGAAATCAGAATTGAGTGTACTGTAGAGTGGTATAGAGTCATAGAAGCCCCTACATTTGTCCTAGTATAGCAGTCTTTTCTTAAATTGCTGGATTTTGACTGGGAAAACTTGTGAAATTAATTAAAAGAAGAAAAACAATTATTCTTACTTGTTTTTAGGAGAAATAACTTCCTGCTTGTGCATATGTCATAATGAAAGTACGGCAAACCTTCTGCAAAATAAACATATTCCTTCAAAATGAGACTGAAAGGAATATACAGTTGGCCCTCTGTATCCGCAACTTCCACATCCATGGATTCAACCAACTGTGTATCAAAGCTGTTTAGGAGGAAAAGATAGCAATACAACAATAAAAAATAATACAAATAAGACCAATATAGTGTAACAATGATTTACATAGCATTTACATTGTATTAAATATTATAAGTAATCTAGAGATGATTTAAAGCATACGGAAGGATGTATGTAGGTTATTTGCAAATCCTGCTATTTCCTTGGATTTTGGAATCTGCGGGAGATTCTGGGGATCCCCTACTCCCACTGTGCATGCTGAGAGACAACTGTATTTATTTGGGATTTAAGCATTGGGGTTTGTTGTTGTTTTTGAGACCACTTCTCTCTATGTTCCCAGGCTCATCTTGAACTCCTGGGCTCAAGCAGTCTTTCTGCCTTGGCTTCCCAAAGTGCTGGGAGAATTACAGGCATGAGCCTCTGGGACCCAGCCAAGCATCAATTTTAAAGTATTAATTGGCTAAAATATATGTATTACACATGGAATTCTGTCTTAGAAATGCACTAGCAGGCTAAATTTAAAACTTTTAGGCTAAATTTAAAACTTTTATTAAAAACAACTGTATTATGTAACTAAGTATAGATTCTTATGTGTAAATGTTTTGGAAATACATTTTTATTATAATCTATGATCATCACATTGCCTGTATCTTAATATTTTCAATGTCTCTTGAAGCACTCAAATGTGTTTGATTCAGTTGAATAAAAGAATTTCTTTTTCTCTTTTTCTAGAACAATGCCGCAGAAGAGGTTGAAGAGGTAAAAAATAAATAAATACATAAAAAGCAAACAAGCGGGGACACCTGCAGTCTTAGTCACTGACAATGGGTTTAGGAAAAGTTGCACATTAGAGTCAACCCCTTCCTTTTTTTTTTTTTTTTTTTTTTTTTAAATCCAGTATTTAGGATAATATTTATGCTTAGTGTAAACATTCTGTGAATGAAGTAGACTCTTCGGTGGAATATATTAATATATTACTGTATATCCACGTTTTCATGGAATGGTACTGTGGGAGACTGAGCAAACACTCTTTTGGCAACTTAGTAGAACAGCTTCTTAAAGGCTTTGCATGCTTGCTGCTTTAAGCTGCTTTTTTTTTTTTTTCTTCCCTTTATTGATTTCAGTAGTTTATATTGGAAAGAAAAACAATTACAACATGTGCCCTTACAAATACCAAAAGCACTGTAAGGATATTTGTCTTGACAGTGTTTATTGATTTGAAGTCATATTAGGAAATATTTAGACAATGAAAATTATCAAGAGATAATTTACCTTTCAATTATGATAAATAGATGTGATTGGTTGCCATTTGTGTTCTTTTGCAGAACTCTGATAAGAAAAGTGTTCAATTTGTATTTAAGCAAACAGTGAACGACGTTTGCAATCAACTAAAAATTCGTCTATCGAATTAGGGCTGAAAATTACTGTTAAAGAGTGTTGCAGTATGTCTGGTGGCTCCCTTTTCAGGACTAGGGCTTTCTCATGGAGTACAGTATGTTAATATTTACCTATATAACTAATCTGTTAACGGTTTTTGAAAAACCTTTCAAATTATTTGAATAATCTTCATATTTTCATTTAACCTATATGACTCTAATTTTTTTTCTGAGGAAATCATTTGGTTTTTGAGTTGTTTTTTCTTAATGTAAGAAAAATTGTATTTTTTTTACAAGTATCTTCAAACTGAATCTTTTATGCACCAAAGTTGGTTTTGAAAAGGAAAATAAAATCACTTTCTTGCTTGGTAAGCAAGAAGCCATATCGATTTTTTTTAACTTACAGAAATGGAAATATGTGTAACTTGTTAGTATTGTATTAAACAAATGTTGCATAGAGATAATAGAACATTGCTTGTAAATAATTCAGCAGATTTGTAATATATTTTTATATTTTGAAATGTACTGTAGATGTTTTTCTAGAGGCATGAAAGTTAAATGTATATATTATGGTAGAAATAATATTGAAGGATATTGTAATTCACTAGTGCTGCCAGAGGAATTGTTAATAAAAGCACCTTCTTTAACAATAAATGTCTTTCACAGACTTAAGGGACTATGTACTACTGTTAATATCTATAAGAACAAAACACATTGAACATCCTTCCAGAAAGTCTTTGAGGGAGGACCTATACCCATAATAGAATTATGGCACTCTTTTCTGACAGTGATCAAGAAATCAATTACTTCCTTACTGTTGGAAGGACATTGTAAAGTATGTGGTTATATGCAGTGAAACTGCAGAAAATACTCCTGATTGAGGAGTTTTCACTTTACTACAGTGATATAAAAACCAGCAGTTTTTACACTAAATTTTTTAAAGAAATATAGACAAAAATATAGAATTAAACCTTTGGTTCCAAAATGGGAAAGGTTCCATGATGCATAAATCATTTCTCATTTGCTTTAAAAAAATTTAAAAATGTAAAAATTATGAGAGACTTTATTCGTTAACAATGGGGTAAAGAGCTATATACATGAAATGAGTCTTATTAAGTGAAGTGCAAATAAAAGCACTGCTACTATAAGACATTCTGGAATGGTTGTTTAATAAGGGTATTATCCATTTGATCTATAGCAATGTGATTTTATTTTTAAAAAGAAAAGCAGTGTGTTTTCTTTTTTTGTTGTTTTCTTTTGCTTAAGCACTTCATCAATTGCTTTCTTCTGTATCTGCGAAGTAATCTGCAATCTCTTTTGTTCTTTTTAAAATTTGATTTGTTATAAAATTGCCAAATAGAAGTGTTTCAGATACATAGTTTGTACCTGTATTTTTATTTTATTGCCTCATGTTCTTGTAAGTCATTCTTAATTGACCAATGATTGTAGACCTTGCTTGAGTATTTTTTCTAATAAAACAAAGCAAATCACATTTAGCTTCAAATTGTAACAATTCAATTAAATTTTCAAATTACACCTGAAAAGATACATCTAATATTTTCTATGTAGAGCACAGTAAATAAGTTTTTTTGTTGTGTAGAAATAATTAGATGTGAAAACCAGATTTCGTGATCGTTGATTAACTTCTGAGTACTCAATCAATCATAATCCTTTTGCTGCTTATCTGATGTTGGTTTGATACTGTTGATTAACACACCAAAAAGAATATGGAATTGAAATGAGCTAGCTTTATAACTTGTATGTATACATATATACACATAGCATCCAGTTATGACTGGGTAATAAGTGTGAAAATTTTAATTTGTGATTTTCATTTATTAATGTCTACCCATCTGTATTGTTGCTCCTACCTTCAAATATGACATACTTGTAATATGATACCTGAAATAAGTCTGTTGTGCAGAATTTATGTATTGTTCAGCATCAAGCAAACTGCAGCTCACAAGAATACCCATTTATATGTTGTCTGTGCCTGCTTTCTCCTGCAGTGGCAGAATTGAGTGGTGAGACCTTAGGTCCTGCAAGCCCCCAATTTTTACTACAGGTTGGCAATCCCTAATCCAAAAATCTGAAATAAAAAAATGCTCCAAAGTCCAAAACTGAGTGCTGACATCATGCCGCAAGTGGAAAATTCCACGCCTGACCTCATGTGACTGGTCATAGTCAAAACAATTAAGACTTTGTTTCATGCACAAAATTATTAAAACTGTTGTGTAAAATTACCTTCAGTCTCTGTGTATAAGGTGTATGTGAGATATAAATGAACTTTATGTTTAGTCTTGGATCTCATTTCTGAGTCTCATTATGTATATGCAGATACTAAAAAATCTGAAAAAATCAAAAATCTGAAATACTTCTGGTCCCAGGCATTTCGGATAAGGGATACTCAGCCTGTCTCTGGTCCTTTAAGGAAAAGTTTTTGGTTCCTTTGTCTAGTTGACAAAAAGTTTGGAAACATAAACTTAGACCACACAACTTGCATTTTAATATGATAATGTTGATCTTGGTAATAAGCCAGTACATTAAGTATTTTACAGTAAATATCGCCATATTAGGTACCTATAACAAATGGTGGTTTTTGGGAACTTTTACGTTGGGTTTTTTAAGTTATTAGTAGTCCATCATTTCATCATTTGTGTTTCTGTATTTATTTTACTAAGAACTAAGTAAGATTTTGTACATCAGATTGTGTTGGAACCATAAGGCACATCTGCTTTATCTAAAAGAATCTTAAGGTGAAAAATAGTGTAAAATTTAAAAATTTTTATATTTCTAATAAACTTTTTATATATAAATGTTACCTAAAGTGGACACATGTTACTTGTGAATTTCACGTAAGATGGACAGTAATTATCTCTCAATGAATATTTTAAGATTTGTTTTACTAATTGAAAACATTAATATGTCAGTAAATCTTTGGCCTTAATGCTTTTCTCCCCTTTTACACATTAATAAAATGTTTTAAATATGGTATTACTCTTAAAAAGGTAGAAATTTCCAGTTGTTTAAAGCATTTTTATTTTTTCTTTGAATTCTTAATTCATGATGAACAGATGTTGGATTATTCAAATATAAAAATGGGAAAATATGTATTAAGAATACTTGATGGAGGATTTTCTCTTTAGTCACAACTTAAAAAAAAGAAAGCTTTAATACCTCTGCATAAGTTCTCTAAAAGAACTTCTTAGTTTATATGAAAACTGATATGTATGTCTGTTTAACAAAGCCTGTTGGGTACAGGTCTACAAGGAGATACTTGTTTTCTAAAAAAGGCGTTAAATCGTGTCATTGGAAAATTTTTTTTTGAGCTAAGTGGACATTTTGGGGATTTTGGTTAAAACATATTTCTCTATTCTAAAAAATAATAGGATATGTATTCATAAAAGGGAAGAAATTGTTAGAAAATTTCCTGTGTACATGGTTTGTTTTAAGAATCTTGGGACCTGGTGTAGGACATTTAGCAGTTCTAACACTGCAGTTTTAATATATTTGCTGTTTTTTTTAAAGATTAGAATATGTTTAAAATTTAATGGTTATAAGGCTCTGTAGCCTTAAAAATGTGTTATAGTAGTAAAATGTATTCTTACTTTTATCTTAAAAAACCTAAATACTTACATTGCATAATTTATTTATTGAATCAAGTTTGCGTGGTCTCACACATAGTTCTGTTAATCTGAAAATTAAAAAGGATTTGTAAGCAGGTTAGAGCAGGAATTGCAACCCAGGTGTTTTTTTTCTAGGTCAGAATTCTTTTCACTGTACCACACTGCTGTGCTCAGTGTGAGACGTGAATGTACATTGTGATACCACTGTGAAGTTGTGTCCGGTGTTTCTGCCACAGCCAGTCCCTAGCATGATCATTCGTGGCACAAAATAGTCTGTAAAATTTGTTGAATGGGTATTATAGGTGAGTAATTTTTATAGTAGAATACTTTGGAGAATTAATAGTGATAAAACAGTAGTAGGGTTGAAGTGACCTGGCTTAAGCCACATCCTGTGATAATATCAGATACGTTTTCACAAGAACCTTATATACCAGATATAGTGGCTCATGCCTGTTAATCCCAACTACTTGGGAGGGTAAGAAGGGAGGATTGCTTGAGGCCAGGAGTGCCACGCTACAGTGAGCTATGATCAGAGCACTGCACTCCAGTCTGGGTGACACAGCGAGACCCCACCTCTTTATTTTTCGCTAGGGAGTCTTGCTCTGTTGCTGAGACTGGAGTGCAGTGGTATGATCTCAGCTCACTGCAACCTCTGCTTCTGGGTTCAAGTGGTTCTTGTGGCTCAGCCTCCCAAGTAGCTGGGACTACAGGTGCGTGCCACCATGCCCGGATACTTTTTGTATTTTTTAGTAGAGACGGGGTTTTGCCATGTTGGCCAGGCTGGGCTTGAACTCCTTACCACAGGTGACTCTCCCACCTCTGCCTCCCAAAGTGCTAGGATTACAGGCATGAGCCACTGTGCTTGGCCCCTGCCTCTTTAAACAACAACAAAAATCCTTATAAAAGGAATTATGCTTCAGTTTGTTTAAACATTCTTAGTGTAAAGGGTCATTGATGTTATGTTTTTATATACTTGGATGTAATATTTTGGCTTATTTGATTTTATTTAAAAATGTTTCTTTTTGTCAGTCATGTTTTATGATATAAATAATTTTTTTTTTTTTTTTTTTTTTTTTTGAGACAGATTCTTACTCTGTTGCCCAGGCTGTAGTGCAGTGGCGGGATTGTAGCTCAGTGCAGCTTCAAACACCTTGGGCTCAAGTGACCCTGTCGCCTTGGCCTCCCAAGCAGCTAGGCCTCCAGGCATGTGCCACGACACTGGCTTTTTAAATGTATTGCCCAGGCTGGTCTTCAACTCCTGGTATTACAGATGTGAGCCACTGCACCTGGCCCAACATTTTTTTTTAAACAGTATTTTGAAGGAGCTACCCAGTATTTCTTTTCTTGTTTTTTTGAGATGGAGTCTCTGTTACTCAGGCTGGGGTGCAGTGGCGTGATCTCTGCTCACTGCAGCCTCCGCCTCCCGGATACAAGCGATTCTCTTGCCTCAGTCTCAAGCGATTGCCCGGCTAATTTTTGTCTTTTAGTAGAGACAGGGTTTCACCATGTTGGCCAGGCTAGTCTCGACCTCCTGACCTTGTGATCCATCCATCTCGGCCTCCCAAAGTGCTGGAATTACAGGCATGAGCCACCACGTCTGGCCAGTTTCTTTCTTTCTCTTCTTTTTCTTTCTTTCTTTCCTTCCTTCCCTCCCTTCCTCTTTTCTTTCTTTCCTTCCTTCCCTCCCTTCCTCTTTTCTTTCTTTTCTCTTTTTTCTTTCTCTTTCTCTTTTTCTTTCTTTCTCTCTCCCCCCACTGTTTTGTTTTTTTTTTTTTTTTGGACAGAATCTCACTCTTTTGACCAGGCTGGAGTGCAGTAGCACAATCTTGGCTCACTGCAACCTCCGCTTCCCAGGCTCAAGCAATTCTGCCTCCACCTCCGAGTAGCTTGGAGTACAGGCACGTGCTGCCATGCCAGGCTAATTTTTGTATTTTTAGTAGAGACTGGGTTTTGCCAGGATGGTCTTAAACTCCTGACCTCAGGTGGTTTGCGCCCCTCTGCCTCCCAGAGTGCTGGGATTACAGGTGTGAGCCACCATGCCTGGCCTGGTTTCTTTATTTGAATGTTTTGTCTTGATCCCAGAGTGTTGCTGGTTTCAGATGACCTTTTTTCCTCTTCAGTGTTCAGATGCTTTTGCTGAAGAATACATTCTACGTTTAACTAGTTTTTAAGTTTATTATGAAATTGCAATGGACTTACATATTTCTGTTGGAAACGGAATTTATATTTGGATGCCTAATGCATCTTGTGTATACATAAGATTATTATATTTTGGAGCCTTTTTTGTTAGAAAAACTGTTTTTAGAGGAAGGTGTGTAGCTAGGTAATAGTAATAGATTTAAAACCGTGATAGCTTATTCTTGAGAGCTGGGCTCAGTGCAAATAATTTAGTATAGACATCATCGAGCATTGCAGGAGAGTGGGTCATAAGGTTCCCAGCTTCTGTCCCCTTGAATTTCATAAATGAAAAGAGAGCCTAGTTATTTTTTTAATGCCAGCATAGTAAGTGTCAATCTTTGTAGAAGTTAGCTTATTTAAATTTCAGACTTCTATCTTCTTATGTGGCCACCCCAAATCTGAAAGATCTGATTTCCTTTTAAATGTAATTTCAGAAGTCCACAGTTTTTTCAGAATTTGTCCTAAGGATCAACAGTATTTTTTAAAGTAACTTTTTATATTAAGTTATAATGACCAAATTGAAGAAATTATAAATATAGAAAATAGGAACAAAATGGAAGTCTTTACTTTCAATTAGCCACACCTTCCTGGTCTCCTGATTAATATTTTTCTTTTGTCCTTTTTGAAATCATTACATACTCAGTTCTATGATTTGGCCTTTTTTTTGGTCTCTTTCTTTTCTTTTCTTTTCTTTTCTTTTCTTCTCTTCTCTTCTCTTCTCTTCTCTTCTCTTCTCTTCTCTTCTCTTCTCTTCTCTTCTCTTCTTTTCTTTTCTTTTCTTTTCTTTCTTTTCTTTTCTTTTCTTTTTTTGAGACAGTCTTGCTCTATTGCCCTGTCTGACTTGAGTGTGGCGTGATCTCGGCTCACTGTACCCGCCGCCTCCTGGGTTCACAAAATTCTCATACCTCAGCCTCCCAAGTAGCTGGGACTACAGGCACGGCTTACTCAGGGCATTGGCATAGATCTTTCTTCCTTTCCCTTTCCCTTTCCTTTTCCTTTTCTTCCTCCCCTCCACTCCCTTCCCCTGCCATCCTTTCCTTTCCTTTCCTTTTTTTTTTTTTTAAGATACTGTCACCCAGACTGGAGTGCAGTGGTGTGAATATGACTCATTGCAACCTCCACCTCCCTCATTTAAGTGATTCTCGTGCTTCAGCCTCCTGTGCCTCAGCTGGGATTATAGGCATGTGTCACCATGCCCAGCTAATTTTTGTATTTCTGGTAGAGATGAGGTTTCGCTGTGTTGGCCAGGCTGGACTTGAACTCCTGACCTCAGATGATGTGACTGCCTTGGCTTCCCAAAGTGCTGGGATTATAGGGGAGACACTGTTAACTGACTTAAAGAGTTTTGTTCATTATAAGTTGTGAGTTGATGCATTACAATTTTGGTATTGCCTAAGTGTTTTCCTTAAAAGGTGTTACCAGCATAAACTTCCATCAGCTGAGTGTGAGTAAATATTGTTGCTCATGCTGTGTTAATATTACTGTAGTCTAAGGTGGACAGATGACATCAGTATCTTTCAGTCCATTTAAGTTGTACAGTTAGATAAGTTTTGACAGATGTATATGTAATCACCAAACAAGATATATAGAACATTTCCATCACCTTGCATAGGTTCCCCCATGCTTCCTTCCATCCTCAGCCCCAGGCAACCACTGATCTACTCTGTGGCACTATAGATTGGTTGCATTTTCTAGAATTTTATATAAATGGAATAATACAGTGTATACTCTTTTGTGTATGTTTTCCAGCATAAATGATTTTGAAATGCATCAATAGTACTGTAAAAAAATTTGCATTTTTTATTTCTCCAGTGACATTGAACATATTTTTTCTGTAGCTTTTAGTTATTTATACTTGAAGTAGACACTGGAGACACTAAACATTATCTAAACTCTTCTGACTTCAGATTGCCCTTTAAGATTTACTAAATAAATAAAAAAGACTTCTTGTTCTGGAGTATGGCTGGGTAGCATTAAAGACATTAAGGCAGCTTAAAAAATGAATTTTTGTCTGTGTAATCAGTTTCAATTTATTATCAGTTTTTAAGGTATTTGTGTGGCTTATGATGGTCTTTATATGCTGGAGATGTTAAAACAAGTATAATTTGTTAACTGTTGTACTAGCAATGTTATTAAGTCAACTTTTAGCCTACAAAATAAAAATCGTATTAATAGAAAGAAAAATCTTATAGGACTTAGAAATACATTTGAAGACTTTCCAGAAAGATAATCCTCAAACTACCCAAATGGTGTAAATTGAAATATACATAGAAAAATTATCCATTCAGTATCAAGCATCTGCAAATTGCAAGGCACTGCTCTAGATGCTACAGATTCAGCAGTTGCATCAAGAAATAAACATTCTTGATCTCATGGACCTTAGAATTGTGTGTATGGGAGATGGCAGACAATATGCAAGTGAGTGAAACATACACGGTGTAAATGCTATGAAGAAAAAACCGGGACAGTGATAGGGGAAGTGAATTTGTGATAGAATTTTAATTAGGGTACTTGGTAAGGCCTTACTGAGCAAAGCACTGAAGGAGCCGAGTGAGAGTAAATGCAGGTATCTGAGTAGAGAACCCTCAGCGAAGAGAACAGCAACTATAAAGCCCCTTGAAGCAAGAACATTTATTAAAATGCTTTATGCTTGCTGTTCTCTTGTACTGTCCTAAGCATGATTACAGGTACTGGAGATGCTACACTGAACAAAACGTTAAAAAATAATTCCACCTTTTTGGAGCTTAACATTTCATCATGCTTGATGTGTTTGGTAAAGCTGAGGTTGATGTGAAGAGACTTTGAGGAGATGGAAAGCCTTAGGAGAGTTTTGAGGAGAGAAAGGTTACGATCTGAATTATATCTTAAAAGGATCACTGATTACTCTGAAGAATTAACTAATAATGGGAGCAAAGGCAGATACAGGAAGAGCAGTAAAAAGGCTCTTAAAAATCAGTGGCTTGAACCAGAATGGATGGTGGTAAATAGTGGTTGGTTTCGCTGTGAACGTAAAACTGCTGTAAAGAACAAAAAAAGCGGTTGGGATTTGGATTTTCATTTGAAGGTGGATTTGTTGATAGTGTGGTTATAGTATGAGAGAGTCAGGGTGGACTCCAGCGTTTTTGGCTGTAACTAACTGGTAGGATGGAACTGCTATGAGATAGTGATGGGAAGGACTGCAGTGTGGAGCGGGTTTGGGGAGGGATGAGTTTCGGAATTAAGCTTTGAATGTTTTGTGATTGGGGTGCTTATTAGGCATTCAAGTGGGGAGTATCATGAGTCAGAGATATATAATGGAAATGATGTCAGGAAGGCTGAGGATGTAATTTATATATATATTTGAAATCTGTGGTAAGTCATTACACATGCATAAAGGTAAGTTTATCATTTCAGCTCCAGTGAACAGTTTTAACTGCTTGGGAGTCAGCTTGAGCAAGAGCAGGACACTGGACACTTGAGTTGCAAGCAGTAGGGGTTTAACCTAAGACCTAGGAGAAATATACTTTTGATAAGCTTATCAACTGCCAAGTGGTGGTCAGGAATGATTGGTCCATGTTTCAAGTTGCTGGTGATTAAAAAAAAAAAAAAAAAGGAATGGAAAGAAAACTGCTGAGCTTTTATTTCCTGTGTACTGAATGCCAGTTTAAATCAGCCATTCTGCCAGGCGCAGTGGCTCATGCCTGTAATCCCAACACTTTGGGAGCCCGAGATGGGTGGATCACTTGAGATCAGGAGTTCAAGACCAGCCTGGCCAACATGGTGAAACCCCGTCTCTCCTAAAAAATACAAAAATTAAACTGGGCGTGGTGGCTCAAGCCTGTAATCCCTGCACTTTGAGAGGCTGGGGCGGGTGGATCCGTACTTTGGGTGGTTTACAGGCGCCTGCCGCCATGCCTGGCTAATTTTTTGTATTTCTATTTTTATTTGTTTTATTTTTTTGAGACAGAGTCTCACTCTGTCTTCCAGGCTAGAGTGCAGTGGCACGATCTTAGCTGACTGCAACCTCCGCTTCCCGGGTTCAAGTGATTCTCCTGCTTCAGGCTCCCGAGTAGCTGGGATTGCAGGCATGTGCCACCATGCTCGGCTAATTTTGTATTTTTAGTAGAGACAGGGTTTCTCCATGTTGGTCAGGCTGGTTTCGAACTCCCAATCTCAGGTTATTGGCCTGCCTTGGACTCCCAAAGTGCTGGGATTACAGGCGTGAGCCACCGGCCCGGCTAGCAGGAAGTGATTTTTCAAAAGATGTAGGAAGAATAAAGTGAAATTTGCAAGAGGAAACAGCAAGTGTAAAAAAATACAAAAAGTTTACTACAATTTTATGAAATTGTAGTACTCAGCATATACTTGGTTCTTGGGATATAAATGAGTAAGGTGTTTTGTTCACACTTTGCAGATGTGGGCATAGGAAGAGCATAGTGACGTTAGCTTAATTTTTATACAGTGTACCCTGTTGGAGGTACGCCTGGAGTAATGTGGAAGCGCAGAGAGCACTTGACCCAGCTCTAGAGCTTTCAGGCAGGCTCCCCTCAGGTTATCTTTGGAGTAATACCTGGGACTCAGTGATGGAGAATGGAGGGGAAGATGGAGGCATTTAAGATGGGGGTTTCTGTGTGCTGTAGAGTGAAACAACAGCTTTGTGTCTAGGTAACAGCCAGGAGTGGTGGGAGCTAGGTCTGAAGAGGTAGAGAGGACCAGTTGTTGAGGGCCTTGTGTTCCATAAGCTAGAGCTTGGGCTTTATGTGAAAGATTTACTGGTAAGATAACTGTTTTGATGTACCTACGTGAGTGGTGATGGGGAAACTGGCCCAAAGGCTGCTGTTCTGCCCTGCTCCCCACTGAGGGAGAAACATAAATCACTTTTCGAAAACATTCAAGACTTACTGAAGAGCAAGATTTGAAAATATTAGAATTCATTACTGTAGGAATTCATTTTTTTTAACAGTGCTTAATAAAATATGTTACCTGTGAAATCAGTTCCGACTTCCTTGGGTATGGTGGGGGGTACCTTAACTTACTCGTGAAGGTGGTAGCCTTTCTAGCTATGTATTGGTCCTATAGTACCCATACATGTGTTCTTTTTATGTAGGATGTAAAAGTACTAGAATAAAGTACTAGAATAAATTCCCCATTATATCTTTATGAGAAGTAATAAAACACCAAAAACATCCTTAAAACACTAAAAAATACAAAAATTATAGTATGCCATTGTGGTATGTCATATTCAAACTGGTAGAGAAGTCCAGCCTACACATATTTCCAAATTGGGGGAAAACAGGCTCATTAACATGGGACTGAGCCAACAATTATTTTTTTCCTCCAGCATGATGGATGGTTTATTTTGTGACATTGTGCAGATATTGCATAGGAACTTAGCAACATAAGAGATATTTCCTGAAACAGAGAATGACTTTTGGCATAGAGAGTTAGTTGATATTTACTGTTTATAAGGAAATTGGAACATTAGACATGTATTCCAAGCAGATTTTACAAATAGGAAATAATTGATTTTTTTTTTTTTTTTGTCAGAAAAGGGAAAAAGTGAAAGTACAGAAATGAATCATATAACAAATATGTGTGTACCAGGCACTTCCTGTGGCTGGGAATATGGACTAGCAGGCCTGCATTGGATACTTGATTATGAAGATTAGATGTTGAGATACTTCTAGAAGCCTCTTTCTGGGATTCTTTCATCCAGCTCTTGGAGAAAATTTAAAACATTAGTTTGGTATCTTACCTTTTAATCTTCTCCCACCCCTAATTCAAAAAGGTTTCATGATACAGCAAGATAACAATTTAAAAAATGAAATAAGAGAAGAAAAAATTTAAGGCACAGCTGGAGTGATCTCCACGAAATGCATGCTCTTAAATTTTATATGCTTCTCAGAGGTTGGCCATAAACTTGTTAGCTTTAAGCTAATTTATGGAGGAGTGCAAGAGGATGTTGCAAGATTCATGGTATTTATAACTGTAGTAAGCATTTAGAATTAGATGGACAGTGGGCTAGGGGAATTCGTTTAGCCTTCAGGTTTGGTCTTTACAGTTAATGTATGAAATGTGGGTTTTATTTTTTTGGTTTTACAAATGAGTTACTTGGGTAACTTCTCCAAGACATACAGCCAGCATGTGACTGAGCCCGGAGTTTGAACCAGTTCTGCTTGACTATAAATCCAGAAATCTTACTATTGTGCCTCTTTGATAAATAGTTAATTATTTGAATGTATTTTGCAAGGCTGTGTTAAAAGAATAAGCAACTTTGAAAGAAAATATATTCATCAGTGCCATATACATTTTAACCAAGCTTTGTTCATCTCTCTGTATGTTTGAAATTTTCCAGTTGTTATGCAACTGATTGCCTAGAGACTGAAATGACTTTTAGTTGTTGACAACAAGATAAATATGTTGCAAAATCATTAAAAATACTTTCCTTTCACTGATTCCTTCTCTACTGCTCTTTTTTCCTTTATACAGACCTGAGTTTCTTACCTGTATCATTATCCTTCTCTCTGAGATACTTCTTTTAATATTTGTTGCATGGCATGTCTACCGGCAACATATTCCCTCAAATTTTGTTTGAGAAGGTCTTTATTTCTCCATAATTCTTGAAGGATAATGTCACGAGATACAGGATTCTAGATTGGTGGGGTTTTTTCTCCCTCTCTCAACACTTTAAGCATCTCAGTCTCCTTGCTTACATGTTTTCTGAAAAGGATGATGATGTTCTTATCCCTGGTGCTCTATAGATAAGGTGGATTTTTTCCTCTAGCTTTTTCCGAGATTTTTCTTTATCTTTGATTTTCTGCAGTTTGGAGATGAAATGCCTACTTGCAAGTTTTTGGCGTTTATCCTGCTTGGTGTTCTCTGAGCTTCCTAGATTTGTGGTTTGTTGTCTGATATTAATTTTAGGAAATTATCAGTTATTATTGCTTCATGTATTTCCTCTGTTCCTCTGTCTCCTTGTATTCCCATTACATGTATTTTACACTTTTTAAATTAGATTGGTGCAAAAGTAATTGCGGTTTTTGCCATTACTTTGAATAGTTGTCCCACGTCCTGGATATTCTGTTTCCTTTTCCTTTTCCCCTTTCCATTCCTTTCCATTCCTCCCCACCGCCCCGCCGCTTTCTTTTTCTTTTCAGTTTTGGAAGTTTCTTTTGGCATAACCTCCAGTTCAGAGATATTTTCCTCACCTGTGTTCAGTCTCCTAATGAGCCCATGAAAGGCATTCTTTATTTCTGTTATAGTGTTCTTGCTTTCTAGCATTTTTTATTCTTTCTTAGAATTTCCATTTTTCTGCTTATATTACCCATCTCTTCTTGCACATTGTTCACTTTCTCCATTAGCGCCCTTAACATATTAATTATAATTATTTAAAATTCTTATCTGATAATTCCAACGTCTCTTGCTATATCTGAGTCTGGTTCTGGTGCTTGTTGTGTTTCTTAAAAATTTGTGGTTTTGGCTAGATGTGGTAGCTCACACCTGTAATTCCAGCACTTTGGTAGATCGAGGCAGGTGGATCACCTGAGGTCAGGAGTTCAAGACCAGCCTGACCACCATGGTGAACCCCGTTTCTACAAAAATACAAAAATTAGACAGGCATGATGGCGGGTGCCTGTAATCCCACCTACTTGGGAGACTGAGGCGGGAGAATTGTCTGAACCCAGGAGGCAGAGGTGGCAGTGAGCCGAGATCCTGCCATTGCACTCCATTCTGGGCAATAGAGCGACACTCTGCCAAAAAAAAAAAAAGTAGTTTTTGCCTTTTGGTTTGCCTTGTACTTTTTTGTTGAAAGGTGGACATTTGTTGAAAGGTGGTCATAAATAGGCCCTTAAGGTGGGGAAGCGTTGGGGGTGAGGAAGCATTCTATAGTCCTATGATTATGTCTCAGTCTTTTAGTGAACTTGTGCCCCTGGGCTGTGACCTTTACAAGTGCTTTTCAGTTTTTCCCCCTCTTTAATTGGGATAGGATGACTCGAGGGGGCTGCGGTTTAGATGGCCAAGTTTCAGTGTTCCCATCTTCAGGACTTTTCCCAATTTGGTTGGTCTAACGTTAGTTAGGCTCTGGTTAAATAGTTTCCCTTAAAATTAAAGAATTCTTTTTCTTTGAGGGCAGGCCTTATTAAGAACAGAATGCTCTGGGTATATTCCAAATGGCTGGTTTTCCCATCCCTCTGCTGAAAATGTGTGAGGTTTGTTTTTCTGTCTTCACTGTGAGAACCTGGTAGAACTTCTGGAGATGAACTCACATGTGGGCAGAGGGAGATGGTAGGTACTAAGACCGGGCCCTTTGGATTTTTAAACTTTTTAGACTTGTCCACATTGAGCCTCCAGCAATTTGACAGATTTAAGAAGAGTTGTTGCTGGACGTGGTGGTTCATGCATGTAATCCCCAGCACTTTGGGAGGCAGAGGTGGGTGCGTTGCTTGAGTTCACGAGTTCCAGAGCAGCCTGGGCAACATGGTGAAACCCTTTGTCTACAAAAAAATAGAATTAGCCAGGTGTGGTGGCATGCGCCTGTAGTCCCAGCTATTCGGGAGGCCGAGGTGGGAGGATGGCTTGAGCCTGGGAGGTAGAGGTTGCAGTGAGCCAAGATTGTGCCACTGTGCTCCAGCCTGGGCAATAGAGCCAGGCCTTGTCTCAAAAAACACAAAAAGAATTTTGATTTTCGGTTCAGTTTTTTACTTGTCGGGATAGATTGATGACTTCCAAGCTCCTTACATGCTGGACTGGGAGCTGGAAGTTCACGCCATTAGAAAGAAACAGTAGTCTGTTAACATCCATTACTGTGGCTTCACTAGTGTGAATGAGAGTTAAGCAGATACAAGGATCAGGGATGTATTTTCAGACTGTATGTTATGCAATTTATATCAGCTTAGATTAAGCATTCTCAGGCAAAATTAAAGTACAGTATTTCGGTTTTTGTGATTGTTTTCTTTTCCACTCTGTTTAAAATACAGGAACTCGAAGAAGAAGGAGGAATCACATGAGGAAAAAGGAGACGTCAAATTATCTTAGGTAGTTTGAGCTGCCATAACAAACTAGCATAGACTGGGTGGCTTATAAACAACAGAAATGTATTTCTCAGTTCTGTAGATTGAAACTCTGAGATCAGGGTGTCAGTATGCCCGGGTTCCAGAGAATGTCCTCTTCCAGGCTGTCTTCAGACTGCTATCTTGTAGCCTCACGTTCTAGGAAGCTTATGGGAGGAGAGCTCTCTGGGGTGTCTTTCATGTCGCTAATCCTATTCATGAGGGCTTTACCCTCATGACGCCTCCCAAAGGCCCCAGGAGGGCCTTCCTCTCTTACTACTGTTACATTGTGGGTTAGGATTTCAACATGGCTTTTGGGGAACACAAACAGTCTATAATATCCCACCCCCCCCCATTCGTGTTCTTGCGTGCAAAATACATGAATTCCACCCAGCAACCTCAAATGTCTTAACTCATTCCAGCATCAATTCTAAAGTCTAAAATCCAAAATCTCATCTACATTAGATGGTGATCAGGTGGTAATGTCGGAGCAGGGACCTGAAGGGCACAGGGAGCTAGGCCTGGGCTACATGCCAGAGTGAGTTCCAGGCAGGTGGTGCGAGCGCAAAGGCTTGAAGCGGGGTGGGGGCAGGGGCGGTGGCTGGTGGTGTGGCTGGAACACAGCCAGTGAGGCACCACTAGGGGCACACCATAAAGGGCAGGGGTTGGCGAAACTTCTCTGCAAACTTTTTTTTGTAAAAATGTATTTTTTTTTGCCAGGTATGGCTGACAGGTAGATTGTAAAAGGGGTCTGTCTCCACTACTCATTTCTGTCGTAGTGGAAAAGCAGCTATAAATGTTATATAGAAAAATGGACATGGCTGCATTCCAGTAAAACTTATATTTACAGAAGTAGAGAGTGAGCTAGATTTGGCACATTGGCCATGGTTATCTGCTTGCCGATTATAGGGGCTCATAAGCCATTGGGAAGCACCTTGGATTTTATTCTAAGTATGATCGAGGTTTTTGGAAGGTTATGAACAAGTGAGTGAAATGACAGGATTTATTTTAAAAGGATTGGCCAGGCACAGTGGCTCACACCTGTAATTTCAGTGCTTTGGGAGGCCAAGGCAGGAGGATCACTTGATGCCAGGAGGGTTTCTTTTTTTCTTTTTTTCTTTATTTTTGGAAATGGAGACTCACTCTGTCCTTCAGACTGGAGTGCAATGGTGCAATCTCAGTTCACTGCAACCTCCGCCTCCTGGGTTCAAGCAATTCTCCTGCCTGAGCCTCCTGAGTAGCTGGGATTACAGGTGCATACCACCACACCTGGCTAATTTTTGTACCTTTTTTTTTTTAATACGGGGTTTTGCCATGTTGGCCAGCTGGTCTTGAACTCCTGATCTCAGGTGATCCACCTGCCTCAGCCTCCTAAAGGGCTGGGATTACAGACATGAGCCACCGTGCCCTGCCAAGGCTAGGAGTTTGAGACTGCAGTGGGCCATGATTGTGCCACTGGACTCCAGCCTGGGTGACAGCGAGACCCTGTCTCAAAACAAACAAAAATAAAAACACCAAAACCCCCCAAACCAACAAAGGATTGCAAGTTGCTTTGTGGAGAACAGAACATACCCTCCACACAAATGGAAAGAGGAAAAGTTGTTTGAGGTTTCATATGAATCTAGGAAAAAGACCATGGTGACTTGGACTCAGGTAGTAGCAATGGAGTTGGCAAGAACGGGTAACAGTAGATGTATTTGAGATGAAGTGTTTGTGTATGGGCTGGCTAAATATGATGCTAACATTAGTGCAACTGAGTGAAAGATGGTGCATCTTACTAGTTTAGAAAAGACTTCACAAGAATGAGCTTTGGTGGAGAAATTGAGTTTGGTTAAGTTCGAGATGCCTATTAAGCATCTAAGTGACAAAAGGGAGCATGCAGTTGGGTGTGTTCCAGTCTCCTCTCTTTCAAAGAAAGAGGAGAAGGTTTGAAAAAGAATGATCTGGAAGAGTGAATGGAATAAAGAAATCTAATTGAAATATTGGACAGTTCTGAAATAACACATGAGGTTTGCTGTCAAATTTAGAATGAGAGTAAATGCCATTGTATGTTTTGCCCCTAGTTCTAATGAGCTGTGTGGGTACAGGTATGGAGTAGGTGGAGAGCTGGGTTTAACTGAAACTGAGGTTTTATTAGGCAGATACAGTGAAGGGAAAGAGGTCCTAGGAAAATATGTGCTTTGTACCAATTTGGATGAGGAAGGAAGTGAGGTCATGATAGTGAGACTGAAAGAATGAGAGATATTACATACTGATGGGGTTGAAGAATTGCTGGACTTACTAGAGGAAGTGAAATGGAAAGTCAGAATTTTGGTCAGAGATGCTTAGAATTAAGATTTTGCTCATGATACATCAATTGCCAGCACAAAGATCCAACATATGACCGTGAGAATGGGTGATGGTGGGGGCTGAGCCTGTGATCAATGGATTTAAGGGAGTTGAGTAACTGAGAGGTCAGAGTGTGGCGTTAATCCCCTTAACGTGCATTTCAGAATCAGCAGAAATGATTGTAAGAGTTGTAGAGATCAACACACAAAGCTTGGAAGCAAGTGCAAAATCTTCAGTGAATATGAATGATCGGGAGTGAGCAGGAAGATGGTTGTAAATGCTAATTCCAAGCAGCCTTGTGACTTTAGCCCAAGTCTCTTAACCACTCAGGTGTCCGTTCCCTTGTGTGTATAAATGATGAGTGAAGACCCATTTTTTTAAACCTGAAAACCTGGACTGTAGTATGTATTGGAGGAAGCAAGAGTGGCTTGGGAAGGGAAAGACGGGGGATTTTCTTCGAGTGCTGTGATTACCTCTGCGTATTCTTTACCTCTGGCATCAGTTTAATAAACCCTGATCCACGATGTTCTTCAGTGGCACAGTCACAAAGTTATCACCAAAGTCAAAAGACCACTTGCCAAAATCATGAATACTTTTCTGTTGTTATAACCAGCTATGTTAAATTTGTCTATATTATTTGGTCTTTACTGTTATATTTTAGCCGATCTTTACTAAATTAAGTGACTGTAAAAGACTTCCTAAAATAGCTGTTTTTAGGAATGAATTGATCACCCTTTATGCAAATATGGCATGATGAAAGTAGAAAGTAGTGGTAGTAATTCTGCATATTAAGCTTAAAGCGTGGGGCATTTACTGTATTTTTTATGCAAATCTAATGGTTATAAAGTCAGTTGTTAAGGATATTGTAATCGATTCATCAAGCAGTGTGTGTTTTAGCTGAGATTTATTTATAACAGGATATGATAGTAGGAAAATGAATCCATTTCTGATGAGATTTTTGCAATTTGTCCTTCACTCTTTAGAAAATATTGCAATCTCAGATACAAAGTATTGCTTCCTTTAAGTAGCTTCTAAAAAGTGATTTCTAGCTGGGCGTGGTGACTCATGCCTGTAATCCCAGCACTTTGGGAGGCTGAGGCAGGTGGATCACCTGAGGTTGGGAGTTCGAGACCAGCCTGGCCAACATGGTGAGACCCCATCTTGGGTGTTCTTGGGGGGGACCTGTCGCTTGAGCCCAGAAAGTCAAGAATGCAGTGAGCCATGATCACGCCACTGACCTGCAGCCTGGTCAATGGAGCGAGACCCTGTCTCAAAAAAAAAAAAAAACTATAAAAGTAACAAAAGTTAGACAAATGCCGTTTGCAACATATGACAGAAAAAAAGGATTAATGCACTTACATAGGGCCAGGCACGGTGGTTCATGCCTGTAATCCCAGCGCTTTGGGAGGCCAAGGCGGGTGGATCACCTGAGGTCAGGAGTTTGAGACCAGTCTGACCAACATGGTGAAACCCAGTCTCTACTAGAAATACAAAAATCAGCTGGGCGTGGTGGCGGGCGCCTGTAATCCCAGCTACTCAGGAGGCTGAGGCAGGAGAATTGTTTGAACACGGGAAGCAGAGGTTGCAGTGAGCTGAGATCGTGCCATTGTACTCCAGCCTGGGCAACAGAGCAAGACTCTGTCTCAAAAAAGAAAAAAAAAAAAAAAAAGAAAGAAAAGAAATACACTTACATAGATGAATAGTAAAACCAAGCACTGTGGTTCATACCTGTAGTCTTAGCACTTTGGGAGGCTGAGGCAGGAGGATGACTAGAGCTCGAGCATTCATGACCAGCCTGGGCAACATAATGAGATCTTGTCTCTACAAAATAAAACTTTAAAAGTTAGCCATACGTGGTGGCACGCACCTGTAATCCCAGCTACTCGAGAGGTTGAAGTGGAAGGATTGCTTAAGCCCAGCAGGTGGAGGCAGCAGTGAATATATATATATATACACACACACACACACACACACATATATATACACCAATAAACAATATATCCAGCCTTTGTTGTAATAAAATATGAATTTTAAAAATGAACTGCACTTTTTACCTGTCAATTTTTCTCTTTAGTGGTAATATTCAGGGTTGGAAATGGGACTTAAAACAATGCCACATAACATTTCTAGAAAGGAAATAACAAAAGACACTAAAGACTAAAAAATGTTTCTCCTTTTTGAGTAAATATTTTTCACTGTAGGAAATTAAATAAATACAAATACAAGGATGTTTATTAAATCTTTATTGATACTGGGAGACACTGGAAACTATAATATTCAACAATAGGTAACTGGCTAACGATAGCACACACACACAATGGAACACCTCATGGATATCAGGAGTCCAGTGACGTGTGGATGCTCAACACATACATTATATATTATGAACCCAATCGGAGAGAAAAAATCTTGTCTGTATATAAAAGGAAATATCCTAATATATCACATACTAATATATTAACATTTATTATTAAAACATGATTATGATTATACTTTTTTTTTGAGACAGAGTCTTGCTCTGTTGCCCAGGCTGGGGTGCACCATCAGACAGCAGGCACCATCTGCTGTCTGAAACCTCTGCCTCCTAAAGTGCTAGGATTACAGGCATGAGCCACCGTACCTGGCCATCTTTATGTGTTTCTATGTATAGAGTTTTGTTTGTTTGTTTATAAACAGGGTCTCTGTCACACAGACTAGAGTGCAGTGGTACAAACAGCTCACTGCCTCCTCTACCTCCTGGGCTTAAGTGGTCCTCCTGCCTCAGCCTCCAGTGTTGCTGGGACCACAGGCATGCACCACCACACTTGGCTAATTTTTTTATAATTTTAAAGACAGGGTCTTATTTTGTTGCCCAAGCAGGTCTCGAACTCCTAGGATCAAGCAATCCTTCCACCTCCCAAAGTGTTGGGATTGCAGGCATGGGCCACTGAGCCCAGCCTATAGAGAGATTTTGAAGAATACATTTTAGAAGTGGGATTCCTGGGTCAAAATTGATACATACAGTGCTGGCAAGTTACCCTCCCAAAGGGCGGTAAGTCTGTAGTCTCAGGAAAGGGAATATTTATTTTTTTATACTTTCATCAATCTTGGATATTATCAGTCTTTAAAAAAATTTTTTTTTGTTAAATATGAAGGTCAGAGATTTTTACTTCCTAAAGTCTATGAAAAGAATAAAAAACCTTAAAAACAGTCACCACGGGTAGGCGGATTGTAATAATCAGCTGTGATCCTTACTGGAGCTGCTTGATGTTTTTAAAATGAATTCTGTTACAGTCATCTCCAGGCATTTTTCCAGTTAGATAGGCTATGCATTTATCTCTTTTCCCCAGATCCCTCCCCAAAATTAGAGATTCATATCGTTTCGCTTCATCTGGGGAGTGTCAATTATCCCGTTAGACTTTCATTCATTCCCATGATGAATACGTCAGCCAGCACAGTGCTGCTTTGCAGGAGGAGGACGTGAACGGGATTTTGGCCTCTTCCCCATTTAGGCTAGGCCTGCAGTCAAATTCAAAGCACAACTGACAGAAATGTCTTGCGTATTTAAATTCCAGGCCTTGTGCTAGACATGAGGGTTATGGAAGTAAACAAAACACACCATACTGCCTTCACTGGAGTTACAGTCTAGCCAGGCAGACGTACATATTGAAGTAATGAAAGTCGGGTGAGTATGAACAAAAGAGAAGTTAGCAAAAACAACTATGGAGTTACAAAGCAAGGACAATCACCTAGTCACTGATGAAGGGATTAGCCAGGCGGAAAAACAGTGTGTGCGAAAGATGGGAGTGACCATGGCAAGAGTGAGAGTGGCCCAAAGCCTGGCTGGAAAGTTAGGTGCTAGATCATGCAGGGCCTTAGAGGTCACAGGATTTCAGCCCGAGACAGCCATTGCAGGGCATTTAGTATGGTGGGGCATGATCAGATGTTACTTTATAATGTTATGAGAATAGATGGGAGGAAGTGTGTGGATACAAGGAGGCCTGTGGGATGGCCATTGCCATGGGCCAGGTGAGGGAAGATGTTAACTTAGACTGGTAGCAGTAATGATGAAAAGAAATGAATGGATTTAGGAAATACTTGGGAAATATATCACTAGGATTAGGTGAGGTTTCTGGCTTGAGCAACTGCATGACTTGGTCCCATTGTGTTGAGATAGTGAAGCAAGCTCTGGAGGACTAATCCCTAGGTTTGGCCTACACTGATTGTTTATAAACAGCGACCAAGAGACAGACTAGTTGGAGGATTTTTTCCATTGTCCCTTTGTTCTCTACTTAAGGCAGAGAACCTTCATCACCACTCAGATATTACCTGACCTGCTTTTCAGCTCTCTGACAAAGATGTATGTGAATTACAGAGTGGGTGTTTTGTTTTGTTTGTTTTTTTACATCTTGTCCCATTTGTTTTCTCTTTCTCTCTGACTCAGTTCCCCTCATTATAAAAAAAAATTTGATTGATACTTAATAATTGTACATATTTGTGAGGTATAATGTGATGTTTTGATATATGTATACATTGTGTCATGAACAAATCAGGATAATTAGCATATCCCTCATCTTAAACATTTATTTCTTTGTAAACATTTGAATAGCTGTCTTCTAGCTGTTTTGAAATATATCATGCATTATTGTTAACTCTAGTTATTCTATCGTGCAATAAAACTCCAGAACTTATTCCTCCTATTTTACTATAGCTTTATACCAGTGGACTAACCTTCCCCATACCTCTGTATCTTCTGGTAACCACTATTCTACTCTGTACTTCTGTGAGAACAACTTTGAAGATTCCACACATGAGTGAGGTCATACAGTATTTGCCTTTCTGTGCCTGACTTATTTCACTTAATGTAGTGTCCTCCAGATTCATTCCTGTTGTCACAAATGACAAGATTTCGTTCATTTTTTTATTACTGAATTGTATTCCATTGTTATTTTCTTCATCCATTTATCCCTTAATAGACATTTAGTCCTGATTTAATATCTTGGCTATTGTGAATAGTGCTGCAGTAAACATAGGAATGCAGATATCTGCACACTAATTTCATTTCCTTTGGCTATTTACCCAATAGTAGGATTGCTGGATCATGTGGTAATTCTAAGTTTTTGAAGAATCTTCATCTTGTTTTCCATAATGACTGTATTAATTTACATTCCCACTAGCAGGTATAAGTGTTCCCTTTCTTCATGTCCTCACCAGCACTTGTTATAGTTCATCTTTTTGATAGTAGCTGTTCTAACTGGAGTGAGGTAATATCTCAGTTGTAGTTTTGATTTGCATTTCCCTGGTGATTAGCAATATGAGCATTTTTTCACATATCTGTTGGCCATTTATATATCTTTTGAGAAAAGTCTATTCAGGTCTTCTGCCCAATTTTAAATCAGGTTATATATTTTTTGTTGCTGAGATGTTTGAGTTCCTTATATATTTTGAATAATTAACCCCTTATTGGGTGTATAGTTTGCCAATATATTCTCCCATACTGTAGGTTGCCCCTTTACTCTGTTGATTCCTTCCTTTACTGTATAGAAACTTTTTAGTTTGATGTAATCCCACTTATCTATATTTGCTTTTGTTACCTATGCCTTTGAGGTTTTATTTAAAAAAATCTTTTATGCAAATGGACTAAAAAATAAAAATAAAAATAAACCCTTGCCTTGGTCAATGTGATGGAGTTTTCCCTTTATGTTTTCTTCTAGTAGTTTTATTGTTTTAGGTCTTACATTTATGTCTTAAATCCATTTTGAGTTAATGTTTTTTTTTTGAGATGATGTCTCGCTCTGTCGCCCAGGCTGGAAGATCTGGGCTCACTGCAAGTTCCGCCTTCTGAGTTCATGCCATTTTTCTGCCTCAGCCTCCTGAGTAGCTGGTACTACAGGCACCCGCCACCACGCCTGGCTAACTTTTTTGTATTTTTAGTAGAGACGGGGTTTCACTGTGTTAGCCAGGATGGTCTCGATCTCCTGACCTTGTGATCCACCCGCCTCGGCCTCCCAAAGTGCTGGGATTACAGGCGTGAGCCACCGCACCCGAAGGAGTTAATGTTTTTTAGTATGGTGAGAGATTGGGGTCTAATTCCATTCTTCTGTGTGCCTTCCCACATATTTTGTTGAATAATTTGAGTGTTAGTTGTAGATATCACTCCTAAATGCTCCAGTTTGTATCTTGTAAGATACAAATATCACATTCACAAAGTTTAATATGAATACCACACATATCTAGTGAGTAGCTCATGTTCAAATTTCCCTTTCTCATCCTAATGACATTTATAGCTGTTTCCCCCTTTATTTTTTTGAGACAGGGTCTCACTCTGTCGTGATCTTGGCTCACTGTAACCTCCACCTCCTAGGTTCAACTGATTCTTGTGACTCAGCCTCCCAAGTAGCTGGGACTACAGGTGCGTGCCACCACTTTCAGCTAATTTTTGTATTTTCAATAGAGAAGGGTTTCACCATGTTGCCCAGGCTGGTCTTGAACTGACCTCAAGTGATCCGTCCACCTTGGCCTCCCAAAGTTCTGGGATTATAGGCATGAGCCATTGCCTCTGGCCTATAGCTGTTTACAAAATGAGGACCCAATCAAGGAGGAAGTGGTATATTTACTTACTGTATCTCTTTAAATCTCTTTTGATTTATCTAGGACAGTTCCTTAAACTAATTATTTGTCTTTTATGACATTGATAGTTTTTGAAGTATCCAGGCCAGTTGTTTTACAGAATATCCCTCAATTTAGTTTTGTCCAACAGCTTTCTCATGATTCAACTAGTAGTACATAGGCGATACTTTAGCCATTTCGGTGTAATGCAAGAAGAGGAACATGATATCAAGTTTGCCCAGTTATTGTTGGTGCTAGTTTGACGATTTGGTAAGCTGTTTTCTGCCATGATTCTCTACATCCTGTTCTCCATCAAACTTAAATCCAATGGTTTTAGTATCCATTGATAATTATGGCCTGAATCAGTTATTATTTTTGTGATTATAAATGGTGATTTTCTATTTCTATCATCTTTCTATACTTATTTGTTGGCATGATTTCATCTTCCTTTCCCCCTTTCTGACATATCCCCATTAGTTTTTTGAGCACTTCCTTTGTGGCACAAGTTTTTCTAGGCTTACTGTCTACTTTCTCTCTTCATTTTTATGGTTTCTCTGATGATTTCCAAGGAGGAGTCTTGACTTCTTCTTAAGTGAGAAGAGTATTTAGAAGCCAGTGTTTAGGTCTGGGTGTAGAACATTTCCATCATTCCAAAAAGTGTTCTTATCTCCCAGTCTATCCCTCACCCCTAATCCCCAACAACATCTTATCTCCTGTCACCATAAACTCATTTCTAGAGTTTTGTGTAATTGGGATCAGGTATTGTGTACTCTTTTGTGTCAGACTTCTTTTGTTCAGCATGTTCTGAAATTCATCTATGTTGTTTTCATCAGTATTGCTGCATAGTATTCTGTTGTCTGGATAAACACAATTCACATGTAGTGGACATTTGAGTTTTCAGTTTTTGGCTATTATGAATAAAGCTTCCATGAACATTTGTGTATAAGTCTTTGTGTGGACATATGTTTTCATTTCTGTGGGGTAAATACCTACGTGTGGAATTGCTGGGTCATATGGTTAGTGTAAGTATTTTGTTGTTATTGTTTATTTGTTTGTTTGTTTTTGAGATAAGGTCTTGCTCTGTCACCCAGGCTGGAGTAAAGTGGTGCAATCCTAGCTCACTGCAGACTTGAACTCCGGGGCTCAATCAATCCTTCCGCCTTAGTTCACTGAGTAGCGGGGCCAACAGGCACACGCCACTACCCCTGGCTAAGCAAAAAGAAATTTTATTTTTGCAAATACGGAGTCTCAGTGTGTTACTTCGGCTGGTCTTGAACTCTGGGCTCAAGTGATTCTCCTGCTTTGGCCTCCCAAAGTGTTGGGGTTACAGGCATGAGCCACCATGTCTGGCTGGCCTGCATTTTTTATTTAACCATTCTAACTGTGTAGTGTTGTCTCATTGTGAATTTATTTTGTATTTCCCCAATGACTAATGAGGTAGTGCATCTTTTTACATGTTCATTGGCCATTAGCATGTCTTTCTGAAGTTTACGTTCAAATCTTTTGCTGTTTTAAAATTAGCTTTGAAAAAGTTATATTGTAAAAGTTTACTGTATGTATTCTGGATACACTTTCTTTTTGGTCAGATCTATCTATATATCTGTTTGTCTGTCGGTCTGTCTTATCTATCTGTCTGTCTGTCTATCTATCTTGAGTTTGATTTTTCATTTTCTTTACAGTGTCTTGAAAGGCAGAACTTTTCAATTCTTTTGAAGTCTGGCTTTTTCTTCATGATTTGTGTTTTTTGTGTCTTGTCTAAAAATATTTTTGCCTATCTCAGCATCATAAAGATTTTCTTTTATATTTTCTTATAAAGTTTTATAATTTCAGCTTTTGTATTTAGGTCTTTGATCCATTTCAAGTTAACTTTTGTGTGTGGCATGAGGTAAAGATTGAGGTTTCTACATTCTTTTCTTTTTTTTCTTTTTGAAACCAGGTATCACTTTGTTGCCCAGGCTGTAGGGCAGTGGTGCAATCATGGATTACTGTAGCTTCTACTTCCTGGGCTTAGGCGGTCCTCTTGCTTCAGCCTTTTGAGTAGCTGGGACTACAGGTGTGCGCCACTACACCTGGCTAATTAAAAAAAATTATTTGTAGAGACAGGATTCCCCTGTTTTGCCCAGGCTGGTCTTGAACTCCTGGGCTCAAGCAGTCCTCCCGTATTGGTCTCCCAGAGCCCTAAAGTGCTGGGATTACATGCATGAGCCACCATGCCCAGCCTTTAAATTTTGTTTTTATTTTTATTTTTTGGTTTGTTTTTTCTATTTGTCTACCCAATTGTTCTAGCACCATTAGTTGTAAAGGCTGTCCTTTCTCCATTGAATTACCTTAACACCTTTGTCAAAAATCAGTTGATCATATATTCAGATGCTTCTTGACATGATGGGGTTGTTTTCCATTGTAGGTTGAAAATATTGTGAATTGACAATACATTTAATACACCGAACTTACTGAACATCAGAGTTTAGCCTAGCCTACCTTAAGTATGCTTAGGACACTTATAGTAGCCTACAGTTGGGCAAAATTATCTAACACAAAGCCTATTTTATAATAAGGTTTTGAGTATCTTGTGTCATTTGTTGAATACTATATACTAAAAGTGAAAAACAGAATGGCTATATGGATGCTCAAAGTACAGTTTCTCCAAAATGTGTATAGATTTTGCACCATCATAAATGTGAAAAATTGTAAGTTGAACCAGTGTAAGTTGGGGACCATCTGTATGTGGATGTATTTCTGTATAGTCTATTCTGTTCGGTGATCTCCATGCCTATCTCTTTTCCAATACTGCAGGTTTTCATTACTGTAATTTTCAAGTAAGTCCTGAAATCAGGTAATAAGTCCTCCAACTTTGTTACTCTTGTTTAAAGATTGTTTTTGGCTCTTCTTGTTCCTTTGCATTTCCATATACATTTTAGAACCAGCTTGTCAGTTTCTATAAATAGACACTGAGAGTTGGATTGAAGTTGTCCTGAATCTGTAGGTTAATTTGGAGAAAGTTTGGTCAGTTAACGCTATTGGCTTCCATATCTCTCCATTTATTTAGGTGTTTTAAAATTTCTCTCAGCTATATATTAGTTTCTTCTGATAGGTCATGTACATATTTGGCTAAATGTATCCCTAGGCATTTCCTAGTGCTATTGTTAGTGATATTTTTAAAAATTCAGATTCTGGCCAGCTGCGGTGGCTCATGCCTGTAATCCCAGCACTTTGGGAGACTGAGGTGGGAGAATTGCTTGAGCTCTGGAGTTTGAGACCAGCCTAGACAACATGGTAAGACCCCATTTCTACAAAAAAATACAAAAATTCATCAGGTGCGGTGGCTCACCTGTTATCTCAGCACTTTGGGAAGCTGAGGCAGGTGGATCACGAGGTCAGGAGATGGAGACCATCCTGGCTAACACAGTGAAACCCCGTCTCTACTAAAAATACAAAAAAATTAGCCAGGCATGGTGGCAGGTGCCTGTAGTCCCAGCTACTTGGGAGACTGAGGCAGGAGAATCGCTTGAACTGGAGAGGCAGAGGTTGCAGTGAGCTGAAATCGCACCACTGCACTCCAGGCTGGGCAACAGAGCAAGACTCCGTCTCAAAAAAAAAAAAAAAAAAGAAAAGCTGGGTGTGGTGGCGTGAGCCTGTAGTTCCAGCTACTCACAGGCTGAGGTGGGAGGATTGCTTGAGTCTGGGAGGCAGAGGTTGCAGTGAGCCGAGATTGCACCACTGCACTCCACCATGAGTGAGAACTTGTCTCAAAAAAAAAAAAAAAAAAAAAAAAAAAAAAATTCAGTTTCCAGTTGTGTGAGTTTTAAAAGAACCTACTTTTATTTAATTTGGAATATATAAAATTTAACATTGTTCAGTCAAAACTAATATTTTAAAAAGTAGTAATTAGTCCCATTTCATTCTTTTTCTTTCTACCTCTTTCCCATTCATTGCCTATATGTAATAATCTTTGAAGGTAGACTTACTTTGAAAGTTTAAACACACTGGAAACTCTTGGTCTCGCGTGGCTCACTTGATTTTGAAGGGTAGACAGTTTGGACTCAACATGTAGCTCTTTGGAAAAAAAAAACATTGGGAGGTTTTGGTACCTTTTCTGTCTCCCTTGAGGTAGAGGTGATGACCCAATATGACAGGTTCAAATAATAGGCTTTTAAAAGTATACATATACATATACATATACATATACATATACAGGAGGTGAGCATAATTTCTGGACAGATTTCTTACAGGAGTTTTGGATGCATTTTTATGTTTTCGTCTTTGTGGCAAATATATATATAATATAGATTGTATATTATAATATAGATTTTTATATATAGATTTATAAATTTGATATATAATATACAATTATATTTATGTAAATATAAATTATATATTATATAATTATATAATTATATATTTTATTATATATAAAAATATATAATAAAATATATAATTATATAATTATATAATATATAATTTATTTAATCCTCACAAAATATATATAATTATATAATTTATAATATATAATAAATTATGTAAAATATATTATATATTATATATTTTTAGTATTTTATATATCTATTTTGTATATTATATATTATATATAATTTTTATATTATAATTATATATAATATATAAATAACATACAAATATATAATATAGGATATTATATATATATAAAGACATACTTGCTTCCTTTTCACCTTCCACCATGATTGTAAGTTTCCTGAGGCTTTCTAGCCATGCTTCCTGTACAGCCTGTGGAACTGAGTCAATTAAACTTCTTTTCTTCATAAATTACCCAGTCTCAGTTAGTTCTTTATAGCAATGTGAGAGTGGATTAATACAGTCAGCAAAATATGAGTGGAGGGACATATACTTTCAGATGGAAACATTTAAGAACTGGTGGAAATTTTTCCTTTCCTTCACTACATCTCCTTTTCACTGCTGCTATGACTAATACTATTCCAAATGGCAGAGACTCTGTCAGCCTGGGGTCCTAATTGAGGAGACATGGAGCAGAGGCCTCACTAGCATGCAATGGATATATAAGTTGAGTAAGAAATAAATCCTATTAAGCAATTGACAGTTAAGGGTTATTTGTTGCTGTAGCATAACCTAAAGAAAAATTGAACCAAGAATCTCAGAACAGTGATATGGAGATCTTGAGTTCAGTTTTGGATAGTAACCATTAAGTAGCAACAGTCTGTCTAAAAGGTGAAAATTGTATGTATTTAAAATATAGATTTATTATTCTAGAGATATAAACGAGCCTAAAGTTTAGTTTCTCATGCTGGTAAGGAGTGAACGGAGAGGAAAAGATTGAGATGGAGTCTCTCTGTCACCTAGGCTGGAGTGCAGTGACGTGATCTCGGCTCACTGCAACCTCAGCCCCCTGGGTTCAAGCGATTCTCTTGCCTCAACCTCCTGAGTAGCTGGGGACTACAGGTGTGCACCACCACGCCCAGCTAATTTTTAATATTTTTTTAGTAGAGACAGGGTTTTACTTTATCGGCCAGGTTGGTCTCGAACTCCTGACCTCAAGTGGTCCACCCGCCTTGGCCTCCCAAAGTGCTGGGATTACAGGCATGAGCTGCCACATCTGGCCAGAAATTCTTGGTGAATTCACTTTTCTCTTAGAAATTGGAGATGAGGTCATCTACTGAGATTGAAGATGGAGGTGAAGTGGAAATAGCTTTTTCAAAACCCATCCATCCTCATCCTCAAAACTTCTTCAAATTAAAAAAAAGAAAAAACACAAACATATTTGACAAGGGCAATGAACATATTCTCAAACTTACGTAAAGTACAAATGAAAATGCCTTTCAAACGCATTATTTTAGTTGGTCTGTAACATATAATCTCTGTACAAATTGTGTGATTCCTGTGCAAACTCTGCTCAAGATAATTCTTTTAGCCTCTCCATCATTCACATTGGTGGTCCTAAGTCCCTCTTATGACAACATTTCTGAGCTATTACTAGTGGAGAAGATGTGAAGATTTGGAGAGATTGCGAGTGAGCACTAACCAGGAAAAGCCAGGGTTCTTCTCACACACACAAGGCTTCTCAGCCCCTTCCTTTCAAGTTCTCTCCCTAGAAGTTTTTATAAGGTTGGCCATGTTGATAAGAAAAGTCACTCTCAGAAACATCTTTTTATTCCTGGTTAATCAAAGCTCCCCTCTCTCGGCATAAAAATTTGTGGTTTTTAAGTGCCTATGTTTTCTTCCTTTCTTTCTTCTCTTTTCACGTTGAACATATTTCATTTTTTTAAATTTGGCTTTTTATCTCCTGCCTCAGTGTATTTCTAAAGTATTTCTTTAGAAATACAGGATGGCCCACTTTCTGCTAACTAAATGGATCTTATGTGTCTATTAAGGAAGTGAACATAGAAGGAGAATTTTGGCTCCAGCAATATGACAAATTAGGCCATCCTGCATGCCCTTCTTAGCATAAGTTGATGTTGCCCTGGAGAACGACAGTGGTGATGGTTTCCGTGGCTGTGTGTATGCTTGTCTGTGTGTTTGTGTGGGGGTGGAGTGCGATGGGATGGTGAGTCAGTCTTGATGATTTGAACAGCAGTCTTATCTTAGTTTCTTTTTTCTCTTTCTTTTCTTTTCTTTCTTTTTTTTTTGAGACAGTCTTGCCCTGTAGCCCAGGCTGGAGTGCAATGGCACGATCTCAGCTCACTGCAACTTCCGCCTCGCGGGTTCAAGCAGTTTCTCCTGTCTCAATCTCCTGAGTAGCTGGGATTACAGATACATACCACCACGCCCGGCTAATTTTTGTATTTTTAGTAGAGACAGGGTTTCACTGCATTGTCCAGGCCGGTGTTGAACTCCTGACCTCATGATCCGCCTGCTTCGGCCTTCCAAAGTGCTGGGATTACAGGCGTGAGCCACCGCGCCTGGCCAGAAGTCTTAGTTTCTACCATCCTTTGAGGACATAGGAGATCAAGAAAGCCTAGATGAGTTTGGGAATTAGAAATGAGACCCTTGCATCCAGCTAGAACTCCTGAAGGGAGTTGGATGAGTCTCATAGGATTAATTCAATCAGCTTACATGTGGCATGAATGGGAAGAATGAATGCAAATAGACATGGAGAGCCACGATGGAGAGGGAATGAAAACGAGTTAATGTTTATATTGAACTAGTATGTGACCATATGTTTCTGGAAATAGTTTTTGGTTTATGGAGAAATTTTTCTGTAAAGAGATGTTGGAAATACCTCTGTCACAGCTGTGAATTATTAAGGAAAATTAAGAAAATAAGTGACATTTAAAATTTTAATTTTGCTGCTTTGTTTCTACCTAGGAAGCAGAATGCATCTCCTGTTACCATTCTTATCCCCAAGGAAGGGCACAGCATTGTGTCTTAAAGGCTTGAGTAGTTGTACAACCTGTTTTTACCTCAGTCCCAATGGAAAAAGTGTTGGGTTTTGTATTTCAAGCCCACTGATGTGGTCCAAAGTGATGACTCAGAGAATAAGAGGATGGAGGCAGGGTTGGTTGAAGGCTTATTCTAGGAAGACACTCCCTTGATGTTGGGAAGGGTGGTGAAGACCTGTAACCATTGGCCTGCAGCCCCCATGATTGTGTGTGTAAGAATGACTGTAGGAAGCCTGTGGAGGCTAGACGTGGTGGGCCTTGGTTTTGAGGATGTTTCTGAATATCTCTTTATAGAGCCTGAGAGAAGAGGAAAGGACAGCTGGGACTACATCTCAGAGGCCCCTGACGTGATGGTGGGCAGTGCTTGTAGTATCTTCAGGTGCAGGAGAAACAATGGTAACCATGACAAGCACCACAGTCCCCTATTTTCCAAGCATGATGAACTCCCCGAATTCTTATATGATCCTGGACAGATTGAATGACCTTACTCCAAATAACAAGAGAGAGAACCCCTCCTTCTACACCATGTTAAACTGAATTTTCCATTAGCCCTACTAGCTAAGGGTAGATTGGGACCAAAGTTAATTTGACTAATAAAAATACAGAAATGAAACATTGTCTTATTACCAAATATCATGAAGCAAATTCATACCTACTCACCTTTTTATAATTAAAACCTACGGGAGTCAAATGAAAACTGCTTTGCAAATGATGCTTTGCAAAGCACTTTGCTTTTGAAGAATTTTTTTAAATGATTAATTTCTCTCATTCCTTCTCTAATTAAGAAAAAAAATCCCACCCTCAAATATATAACATGTTCATTAATTTTCAGCCTTATAGTGAAACCAGATTATTCTGGTCTCTTTTTGGAAATATATCTTTTTTTTTTTTTTTTTTTTTTTGAGATAGAATCTCACTTTGTCGCCCAGGCTGGAGTGCAGTGGCACTGTCTCAGCGCACTGCAGCCTCTGCCTTCTGGGTTCAAGCGATCATCCCCCCTCAGCCCCACAAGTAGCTGGGATTACAAGTGCGCGCCACCATGCCTGGCTCATTTTGGTATTTTTAGTAGAGATGGGGTTTCATCCTGTTGGTCAGGCTGGTCTCAAATTCCTGTCCTCATGTGATTCGTCCACCTCAGCCTCCCAGAGTGGTGGGATTGTAGGCGTTAGCCACCGCGCCAGGCCAGAAATCCAACTTTTGATAGAGGGGCTGTCTGTCATATTCGTTTGCCAGGTGATGGCAAGTGTTGCTGGCTAAATGATGCCTGCCAGAAATGTATTTAGGTCTTTATTTGTTTACTTATTTGCACTTTTATAGCACTTGTTACGCTCCTTATAAAGTTGAAAATCTTCATCTATCTGGGCATATGGGTTATGTGGGGATTCTTGCTTCCTCCTTTTGTCCTCCCTATATGAGTATTTAGCTAGTGGAGAGAAGCCATATTGGATTTGTTTCTGTTCTTCCAGCATTTTCTACCCTTCTGCTTTTTTTTTTTTTTTTTTTTAATTTTTAAGAAAACACAATGATATTTGTTGATGGTAAATACATTGTTATGCTTCTGCAGCTTTGAGCATGCTCTTCCTTCTGCCACTCTCCACAACCTTTCCTTCTGGAAACCTGGCCTTGGTCATTCATCCTTCTGATCTTGGCTTGAGCATCGCTTCTTCAGAACAGCCTTCCTTGGTGCCCTTTTGTCTGGGTTAGTCCCCCTGTTTTAGGTTAATGTCCTGTGGCACCCAAGTAGCATATTTGTTTGTATCTGTGTCAGCAGTCTGAGTGGAAGAGAAAGTCCCCCAGCAGAAACGTACAACCATGGCTCTTTCCGGGCAATGTGGAGGACGCTGGGCTTTGGGCCGACATCCTGGCATGGCACAGTGAGCACGGCCTCTTCCCTAGACCGTAAGTTCCATGAAGCCAAGGGCCTATTTCTCTTGTCCTCCCCCCTCCCCTTTCCAGTGTTTGTGTTGTCTGGCACTCAGTTGGCATAAAACAAACTGAAGTGAAGTTGCAAATAAATGTTATTTTCACTGGTATTCTTGCCTTTTATTATGGAGACCTTCAAAACTTAGTTTTCAGTTACCACAATGGCAGATAGTTTTTGAGCCATAAGACAAAGGTGGAGATGGGTGTGACCTGGGCCTTGTTCACAAGCATGGGATGTGATTTGATTCTGAGTTCATTGCATGTGGTAAGTTCATTGATGAGGTTATTGGAGCTCAACTCCCTGATCACTTGAGCAAAGATAACTCTTGAGAATCTGTTGTTAGTTGCTGTGGTGAGAAAAACCAATCGTGTCTAACCGGTGTTCTGGTTTTACTAGGGCAGAATATATTTTGGTGTCTCCTGAGTATCTGAAGAACTGGTCTATTTCTCGATAATGGGATCATCTAGGAATTTAGTCAAAAGTATGGTCAGCATGGTCTGGGAGCTTATTACAAATGCAGAATCTCAGACCCCACCTCAGACTTCCTGACCCAGAATATGCTTTGTGTTTGTTTCTTTTTGGTTTTAGACAGGGACTAACTTTGTTGCCTAGGCTGGAGTGCAATGGCACGATCATCACTCACTTCAGCCTCAATCTCCCAGGCTTAAGCAATACTCCCACCTCAGCCTCCTGAATAGCTGGGACTACAGGCGTGCTCTACTGCGACCAGTTAATTTTTTTAAAAAGTTTTTAGTAGAGATGAGATCTTCCTATGTTGCCCAGGCGAATTCCTGGCCTCAAGTGCTCCTCCCACCTTGCCCACAGAATGTGCATTTTAACAAGATTTCCAAGTGATTAATGTGTGCCTTAAAGTTTTTAGTATATTGATTATATTTCACAGGCAATTGAGGGTCCCCAAGGAGAAATGTTTGTAAACATTCATTCATTCATCCACAAAGCAAATATATTTTAAGCATGTAATTTTTATTAGGCATTAGTAGTACTGGTCATAATAATAACAAGAATAATACAAGGAGAGTAATATAATGAGCCAGGCATTTTACACAGTATATTATTTCTAATTGTCACACCAACCTTGAAAGGAAGATGATATTAATTTTATTTTACGGTGAAGTTCCTGGGGGTTAAGTATGCATGCTCATAACTCAGCAAGTGCATGACGGAGCCATGATTTCAGCCCAGTCCCATCTCACATAACCCCTGTCTTTCTACCAGTTCTGTCCTAGAAACAGAGGTTGTAAGATCTTATGCTGTGAATTCCTTCATAAGCACACAGCTCATTTTTGGTATGTGTGTATGTGTGTATGTACACACACACACACACACACACACATATATATATACACAGACACACAAAAAAAAGATGAAATATGATCTGTTTACTTATGTTCCGGGCTAAGGCTTCAAATAGAAAGGAAGTAGAGAGGAGAAAACAAAAACTCCTATGTAAAAATGTTAACACTTCTGTGTCCACATCAAGTGTAATAAATAGCACAAAATACCCATTTGCCTCACAATCTTTTTGTGGAGGAGTAAATTATTTCAAAACATTGCATCTGAAAAGTCCCTAGAGAACTTTGCATTTCTCAATGTTTTGCAGAAAATCCTTTGTTTGACCTTAAAATCTCAGTGGTAATTTCAGGTGAAAATCAGAACAGAGAGCAATGTGATATGTGATATATTCATCTGCATGACTATGAGCTGGTCGCTGATTTCTCTGGCTCTCGGCGCATATCATTCACTAGGAGGTAAATAGAGAACACTGCTCTGGATGCATCTCTGTGAAGTGAGACAAGATTATACTTTTTATTACCAGTCACAAATCAACTTGCTTCACATCCTCAGAATGCTGCCTGAGGTCCTGCTCTGTGTCTTCACCTCCTTGTTTGCCTGGAGAGATTCCAGCTGCAGGCCATTCTCGCAATGAAATGCCTTTGATTTCCAGAGTATTGGGACATGCATGTTTGCTGGGCAGTAAGCATAGTTTTCAGTTATAGTCACATTTGCCAATGCTGCAAGAGAGACCATTTATGGTTTTAGCACCAAATACCCAAGAAGATTGTTTTCTTATTAGCCTTATTAGCAAAAAGGAAAAAAAAAGAAAGAAGAAAAAACCATTACAAAATATTGGCCAGTTCAGGTGAAGATGTTTGAGGTAAAATAATTCTAATTGTTTTAAAGCTAAAGCTGAGGAATTGGGCTATCTAAATGTAGCTTTAGGATTGCCGTCGGTTACACGAGGTTGCTTTCTGTTTGCGAAGGAAAACTTGCCTGTTGAAGAAATGCGGCACACAAGCTGTAATATAACAGGAAAGGAAGGCTTTTTGTGCCAAGAAATCACTCACGTGAGCTGGGATCCTTTTAACAAATCTGGTGGCAAGCTCTTTCTGAAAGCTTGAATGAAGAAGGAGATAATCTAAAATTGTGTTCATGGCAACCACTCCTCAGCCTTTCATATGGAGTTCGCAGAGCCTGTCTAAAGCACAAATTCACCCCTTGCGGTTCTGCTTTTGTGCAGCCAAATGATGGTACAAAGACCATCTGGCTAATTGGAATAGCTTCCAGTGGGTGGTGATGGTTTTGACATTTATAGCAAGTTCTAGATCTGACTAGAGATACAGCACGCCCCACAAAATGAGCCGTCAGTACTTCTGGGGTGGAGTTAACAACCAGCGCCTCTCAGAGTCAGGTTCAAGTTCAGACCTGCAAGGGCATGTAGTTCAAGGAGGGGAACAAGCTCCCTCAGAGTTGTTTCTTCCCCCTACAACCAAGGACTGAACTTTTTCTTTTATCACATTTGGCTCCAGACCTTTTTCTTAAGTAGTGGCCCCATTTGCAAATAATGTTTTACTTAGGATATTTTTACGTTGCTGGAAACTCAAAAGCTTGCAGCCTTTAACTCCCTGAGCCTGGGTAAACCTCCACCCTTCTTCATATTTGCAAGTCTGTTTTCTCATCCCGTTAACATTCCTCTTTGAAAGGGAAACACACTGTTTCCCTCTCAGCCCCGCATACTTGACCTTCCATATCACTGATGATTTGAGAAATAAAAAAGGAATTGCTGCTCCTGCATTCTTTTCCCAATTCCAGTCCTTTCTCAGTGAGGTCCCTTTGACCTTGACCTCTGGAGAGAATTCAACAAAGGCCAGAACTGGGCCAAGCATTAAGTTGGATCAGACTTCTGAATAGTGTCCAAAACACTATACTGGGGCTTCTATCATCCTGAATAAGGGCCAAAATGACCCCTAAAATTTACTGTCCTCAGCAGCACAAGCATGATAGGAAATATGGGGGGGGGGTGTTACTACTTTTTTCTTCCTTTTAAATAAGTATACTATCCCAGGGTAAAAAAAAGTATTATTTTGTTCATATAGAAAGTGGTAGACATAAATCCTCCATTTCTGCCTGCCTGCCTGCCTCCCTCCCTCCCTCCTTTCCTTCCTTCCTTCCTTCCTTCCTTCCTTCCTTCCTTCCTTCCTTCCTTCCTTCCTTCCTTCCTTCCTTCCTTCCTTCCTTCCTTCTTCCCTCCCTCCCTTCTTTCTCCCTTTTTTCCTGAAGCAACAGAACAGTTTTGTTTGAGGTTTGCTTTTGCCATCATGAAAGGCAGATTTTAACTCTTCATCTGAAAAAATAATACATAATTTTAGATTTATGATAAATTCTAGACCTGTCTAGGATGAAAAATGTATTTTTATTTAAATGTGAAAGGCAATTTCTTGAGAGCATTATGTGGGAACCATGCTATTTAAATATCTTTATGCTGGAAAGAATGTCTTCTTAAATAATTCCAAGCTTCCAACCCTGGAGAGTGAAGCCTTGTCACAGGGTCAGGAGAAAATTACTAAACTAGAAATCAGGAGCTGTTAAAGTCCTAGCCTCAATCTCAATGGCAAATTTTCTCTTTCTTTTTTCTCTTCTTTTCTCTTTTCTTTTCTTTCTTTTTCTTTCTCTCTTTCTTTCTCTCTCTCTGTTTCTCTCTCTCCCCTTCCTTCCTTCCTTCCTTCCTTCCTTCCTTCCTTCCTTCCTTCCTTCCTTCCTTCCTTTCCTTCCTTCCTTCCTTCCTTCCTTCCTTCCTTCCTTCCTTCCTTCCTTCCTTCCTTCCTTCCTTCCTTCCTTCCTTCCTTCCTTTCTTCTCCTCCTTCCTTCCTTCCTTCCTTCCTTCCTTCCTTCCTTCCTTCCTTCCCTCCCTCCCTCCCTCCCTCCCTCCCTTCCTTCCTTCCTTCCCTCCCTTCCTTCCTTCTTCCCTCTCTCCCTCCCTCCTTTCTCCCTTTTTTCCTGAAGCAACAGAACAGTTTTGTTTGAAGTTTGCTTTTGCCAACATGAAAGGCAGATTTTAACTCTTCATCTGAAAAAATAATACATAATTTTAGATTTATGATAAATTCTAGACCTGTCTAGGATGAAAAATGTATTTTTATTTAAATATGAAAGGCAATCTCTTGAGAGCATTATGTGGGAACCATGCTATTTAAATATCTTTATGCTGGAAAGAATGTCTTCTTAAATAATTCCAAGCTTCCAACCCTGGAGAATGAAGCCTTGTCACAGGGTCAGGAGAAAATTACTAAACTAGAAATCAGGAGCTGTTAAAGTCCTAGCCTCAATCTCAATGGCAAATTTTCTCTTTCTTTTCTTTTCTCTTTTCTTTTCTTTTCTTTTTCTTTCTGTTTCTTTCTTTGTTTCTCTCTTTCTCCCTTTCTTCCTTCCTTCTTTCCTTCCTTCCTTCCTTCCTTCCTTCCTTCCTTCCTTCCTTCCTTCCTTCCTTCCTTCCTTCCTTCCTTCTTTCCTCCCTCCCTCCCTCCCTCCCTCCCTTCCTTCCTCCCTCCCTCCCTCCCTTCCTCCCTTCCTTCCTCCTTCCCTCCCTCCCTCCCTTCCCCTCTCTCTCTCTCTCTTCTCTCTCTCTTTCTTTTTTTTCCCAAGTCTCACTCTGTCACCCAGGCTGGAGTGCAGTTACATGATCTCAGCTCACGGCAACCTCTGCTTCCTGGGCTCAAGTGATTCTCCTGCCTCAGCCTCCCAAGTAGCTGGGAGTACAGGCATGCACCACCATGGCCAGCTAATTTTTGTTTGTAGTAGAGATGGGGTTTTACCATGTTGGCCAGGCTAGTCTCAAAATCCTGACCTCAAACAATCTGCCTGCCTAGGCCTCCCAAAGTGTTGAGATTACAGATGTGAGCCACCACAGATTTTCTTTGTGGTCTTGGGCAAGTCATTTTCTCTCCCTTTACACCTTAGTGAACTAATAGGTAAAATGAGGTGGTAGAACTAAGGCAGTGAATTTATTTATTTATTTTGAAATTTCCATTTTTATTTTAGATTCAGAAGGTACATGTGCAGGTCTGTTACATGGGCATATTGTGTGATGCTGTGGTTTGAACTTCTTTTTATTGTTATTATTATTATTATTATACTTTAAGTTCTAGGGTACATGTGCACAACGTGCAGGTTTGTTACATTTGTATACGTGTGCCATGTTGGTGTGCTGCACCCATTAACTCGTCATTTACATTAGGTATATCTCCTAATGCTATCCCTCCGCCCTCCCTGCTCCCCACAATAGGACCCGGTGTGTGATGTTCCCCTTCCTGTGTCCAGGTGATCTCATTGTTCAATTTCCACCTATGAGTGAGAACATGCGGTGTTTGGTTTTCTGTTCTTGCAATAGTTTGCTGAGAATGATGGTTTCCAGCTGCATCCATGTCCCTACAAAGGACACAAACTCATCCTTTCTTATGGCTGCATAGTATTCCATGGTGTATATGTGCCACATTTTCTTAATCCAGTCTGTCACTGATGGACATTTGGGTTGATTCCAAGTCTTTGCTATTGTGAATGGTGCTGCAATAAACATATGTGTGCATGTGTCTTTATAGCAGCATGATTTATAATCCTTTGGGTATATCCCCAGTAATGGGATGGCTGGGTGAAATGATATATACTTTAAGTTCTAGGGTACATGGGCACAACATGTAGGTTTATTACGTATGTATACATGTGCCATGTTGGTGTGCTGCACCCATAACTCGTCATTTACATTAGGTATTTTTCCTAATGCTATCCCTCCCCCTTCCCCCCACCCTATGACAGGCCCCAGTGTGTGATGTTTCCCACCCTGTGTCCAAGTGATCTCATTGTTCAATTCCCACCTATGAGTGAGAACATGCAGGGTTTGGTTTTTTTGTCCTTGCGATAGTTTGCTGAGAATGATGGTTTCCAGCTTCATCCATGTCCCTACAAAGGAGATGAACTCATCCTTTTTTATGGCTGCATAGTATTCCATGGTGTATATGTGCCATATTTTCTTAATCCAGTCTATCATTGATGGACATTTGGGTTGGTTGCAAGTCTTTGCTATTGTGAATAGTGCCACAGTGAAATAGTGTGCATGTGTCTTTATAGCAGCATGGTTTATAGTCCTTTGGGTATATACCCAGGAATGGGATGGCTGGGTCAAATGGTATTTCTAGTTCTAGATCCTTGAGGAATCGCCACACTGTCTTCCACAATGGTTGAACTAGTTTACAGTCCCACCAACAGTGTAAAAGCATTCCTGTTTCCCCACATCTTCTCCAGCACCTGTTGTTTCCTGACTTTTTAATGATCGCCATTCTAACTGGTGTGAGATGGTATCTCATTGTGGTTTTGATTTGCATTTCTCTGATGGCCAGTGATGATGAGCATTTTTTCATGTGTCTGTTGGCTGCATAAATGTCTTCTTTTGAGAAGTGTCTGTTCATAACCTTTGCCCACATTTTGATGGGGTTGTTTGATTTTTTTCTTGTAAATTTGTTTAAGTTCTTTGTAGATTCTGGATATTAGCACTTTGTCAGATGGGTAGATTGTAAAAATTTTCTCCCATTCTGTAGGTTGCCTGTTCACTCTGATGGTAGTTTCTTTTGCTTGCAGAAGCTCCTTAGTTTAATTAGATCCCATTTGTCAATTTTGGCTTCTGTTGTCATTGCTTTTGGTGTTTTAGTCATGAAGTCCTTGCACATTCCTATGGCCTGAATGGTATTGCCTAGGCTTTCTTCTAGGGTTTTTATGGTTTTAGGTCTAACATTTAAGTCTTTAAATTCATCTTGAATTGATTTTTGTATAAGGTGTAAGGAAGGGATCCAGTTTCAGCTTTCTACATATGGCTAGCCAGTTTTCCCAGCACCATTTATGAAGTAGGGAATCCTTTCCCCATTTCTTGTTTTTGTCAAGTTTGTCAAAGATCAGATGGTTGTAGATGTGTGGTATTATTTAAGAGGGCTCTATTCTGTTCCCTTGGTCTATAGCTCTGTTTTGGTACCAGTACCATGCTGTTTTGGTTATTGTAACTAAACTGGCAGTATAGTTTGAAGTCAGGTAGTGTGATGCCTCCAGCTTTGTTCTTTTGGCTTAGGATTGTCTTGGCATTGTGGACTCTTTGTTTTGGTTATGTATGAACTTTAAAGTAGTTTTTTCCAATTCTGTGAAGAAAGTCCTTGGTAGCTTGATGGGGATGGCATTGAATCTATAAATTACCTTGGGCAGTATGGCCATTATCACAATATTGATTCTTCCTATCCATGAGCATGGAATGTTCTTCCATTTGTTTGTGTCCTCTTTTTATTTCATTATTTCATTGAACAGTGGTTTGTAGTTCTCCTTGAAGAGGTCCTTCACATCCCTTGCAAATTGGATTCCTTGGTATTTTATTCTCTCTGAAGCAATTGTGAATGGGAGTTCACTCATGATTTGGTGCTCTGTCTGTTATTGGTGTATAGGAATGCTTGTGATTTTTGCACATTGATTTTTTATCCTGAGATTTTGCTGAAGTTGCTTATCAGCTTAAGGAGATTTTGGGCTGAAACAATGGGGTTTTCTAAATATACAATCATGTCATCTGCAAACAGGGACAATTTGACTTCCTCTTTTCCCATTTGAATACCTTTTATTTCTTTCTCCTGACTGATTGCCCTGGCCAGAATGTCCAACACTATGTTGAATAGGAGCACTGAGAGAGGGCATCCCTGTCTTGTGCCAGTTTTCATAGGGAATGCTTCCGGTTTTTTGCCCATTCAATATGATATTGGCTGTGGGTTTGTCATAAATAGCTCTTATTATTTTGAGATACATCCCATCAATACCTAGTTTATTGAGAGTTTTTAGTATGAAGGGCTATTGAATTTCATTGAAGGCCTTTTCTGCATCTATTGAGATAATCATGTGTTTTTTGTCTTTGGTTCTGTTTATATGATGGCTTACGTGTATTGATTTGCATATGTTGAACCAGCCTTGCATCCCAGGGATGAAGCCAACTTGATCGTGGTGGATAAGCTTTTTGATGTGCTGCTGGATTCGGTTTGCCAGTATTTTATTGAGGATTTTTGCATCGATGTTCATCAGGGATATTGGTCTAAAATTCTCTTTTTTTTGTTGTGTCTCTGCCAGGCTTTGGTATCAGGATGATGTTGGCCTCATAAAATGAACGAGGGAGGATTCCCTCTTTTTCTATTGATTGGAATAGTTTCAGAAGGAATGGTACAAGTTTCTCTTTGTACCTCTGGTAGAATTTGGCTGTGAATCTGTCTGGTCCTGGACTGTTTTGGGTTGGTAGACTGTTAATTATTGCCGCAATTTCAGAACCTATTATTGGTCTATTCAGGGATTCAACTTCTTCCTGGTTTAGTCTTGGGAGGGTATATGGGTCCAGGAATTTATCCATTTCTTCTAGATTTTCTAGTTTATTTGCATAAAGGTGTTTATAGTATTCTCTGATGGTAGTTTCTATTTCTGTGGTATCCGTGATGATATCCCCTTTATCATTTTTTTATTGTGTCTATTTGATTCTTCTCTCTTTTCTTCTTTATTAGTCTTGCTAGTGGTCTATCAATTTTGTTGATCTTTTCAAAAAACCAGCTCCTGGATTCATTGACTTTTTGAAGAGTTTTTTGTTTCTGTCTCCTTCAGTTCTGCTCTGATCTTAGTTATTTCTTGCCTTCTGCTAACTTTTGAATGTGTTTGCTCTTGCTTCTCTAGTTCTTTTAATTGTGATGCTAGGGTGTCAATTTTAGATCTTTCCTGCTTTCTCTTGTGGGCATTTAGTGCTGTAAATTTCCCTCTACACACTGCTTTAAATGTGTCCCAGAGATTCTGGTATGTTGTGTCTTTGTTCTCATTGGTTTCAAAGAACATCTTTATTTCTGCTTCATTTCATTATGTACCCAGTAGTCATTCAGGAGCAGGTTGTTCAGTTTCCATGTAGTTGAGTGGTTTTGAGTAAGTTTCTTAATCCTGAGTTCTAGTTTGATTGCACCGTGGTCTGAGAGACAGTTTGTTTTAATTTCTGTTCTTGTACATTTGCTGAGGAGTGCTTTACTTCCAACTATGTGGTCAATTTTGGAATAAGTGTGATGTAGTGCTGAGAAGAATGTATATTCTGTTGATTTGGGGTGGAGAGTTCTGTAGATGTCTATTAGGTCCGCTTGGTGCATAGTTGAGTTCAATTCCTGGATATCCTTGTTAACTTTCTGTCTCGTTGATCTGCCTAATGTTGACAGTGGGATGTTAAAGTCTCCCATTATTAATGTGTGAGAGTTTAAGTCTCTTTGTAGGTCTCTAAGGACTTGCTTTATGAACTTGGGTGCTCCTGTATTGGGTGCATATATATTTAGGATGGTTAGCTCTTCTTGTTGAATTGATGCCTTTACCATTATGTAATGGCCTTCTTCGTCTCTTGATCTTTGTTGGTTTAAAGTCTGTTTTATCAGAGACTAGAATTGCAACCCCTGCTTCTTTTTGTTTTCCATTTGCTTGGTAGATCTTCCTCCATCCCTTTATTCTGAGCCTGTGTGTGTCTCTGCATGTGAGTTGGGTCTCCTGAATACAGCACACTGATGGGTATTCAGTCAGCATGCTGACTCTTTATCCAGTTTGCCAGTCTGTGTCTTTTAATTGGAGCATTTAGCCCATTTACGTTTAAGGTTAATATTGTTATGTGTGAATTTGATCCTATCATTATGATGTTGGCTGGTTATTTTGCTTGTTAGTTGATGCAGTTTCTTCCTAGCATTGATGGTCTTTACAATTTGGCATGTTTTTGCAGTGGCTGGTACTGGCTGTTCCTTTCCATGTTTAGTGCTTCCTTCAGGAGCTCTTGTAAGGCAGGCCTGGTGGTCACAAAATCTCTCAGCATTTGTTTGTCTGTAAGGATTTTATTTCTCCTTCACTTATGAAGCTTAGTTTGGCTGGGTATGAAATTCTCAAAAGAAGACATGCATACAGCCAACAGACACATGAAGAAATGCTCGTCATCATTGACCATCAGAGAAATGCAAATCAAAACCACAATGAGATACCATCTCACACCAGTTAGAATGGCAATCATTAAAAAGTCAGGAAACAACAGGTGCTGGAGAGGATGTGGAGAAACAGGAACACTTTTACACTGTTGGTGGGATTGTAAACTGGTTCAACCATTGTGGAAAACAGTATGGCGATTCCTCAAGGATCTAGAACTAGAAATACCATATGACCCAGCCATCCCATTCCTGGGTATATACCCAAAGGATTATAAATCATGCTGCTTTAAAGACACATGCACACGTATGTTTATTGCGGCACCATTCACAATAGCAAAGACTTGGAATCAACCCAAATGTCCATCAGTGACAGACTGGATTAAGAAAATGTGGCACATATACACCATGGAATACTATGCAGCCATAAAAAAGAATGAGTTCGTGTCCTTTGCAGGGACATGGATGCAGCTGGAAACCATCATTCTCAGCAAACTATTGCAAGAACAGAAAACCAAACACCGCATGTTCTCACTCATAGGTGGGAAATGAACAATGAGATCACTTGGACTCTGGGAGGGGAACATCACACACCGGGGCCCATTATGGGGAGGGGGTAAGGGGGTGGGATGACATTGGGAGTTATACCTGATGTAAATGATGAGTTGATGGGTGCTGACGAGTTGATGGGTACAGCACACCAACATGACACAAGTATACAAATGTAACAAACCTGCACGTTGTGCACATGTACCCTAGAACTGAAAGTATAATAAAAAGTAAATAAATTTTAAAAAAAATTCTTTTCTTTAAGAACATTGAACATTTGCCCCCACTCTCTTCTGGCTTGTAGAGTTTCTGCTGAGAGATCTGCTATTAGTCTGATGGGCTTCCCTTTTTGGGTAACCTGACCTTTCTCTCTGGCTGCCCTTAACATTTTTCCTTCATTTCAACTTTGGTGAATCTGACAATTATGTGTCTTGGAATTGCTCTTCTTGAGGAGTATCTTTGTGGCGTTCTCTGTATTTCCTGAATTTGAATGTTGGCCTGCCTTGCTAGGCTGGGGAATTTCTCCTGGATAATATCCTGAAGAGTGTTTTCCAGCTTGGTTCCATTCTCCCCATCGATTTCAGGTACACCAATCAGACGTAGATTTGGTCTTTTCAAATAGTTCCATATTTTTTAGAGGCTTTGTTAGTTTCTTCTTACTCTTTTTTCTCTAAACTTCTCTTCTCGCTTCATTTCATTCATTTGATCTTCAATCACTGATATACTCTTTCTTCCAGTTGATTGAATCGGCTGCTGAAGCTTGTGCATGCGTCACGTAGTTCTCATGCCATGGTTTTCAGCTCCATCAGGTCATTTAAGGACTTCTCTACACTGTTTATTCTGGGTAGCCATTCATCTAATCTTTTTTCAAGGTTTTTAGCTTCTTTGCAATGGGTTCAAACGTCCTCCTTTGGCTCGGCGAAGTTTGGTATTACCAATCATCTGAAGCCTTCTTCTCTCAACTCATCAAAGTCATTCTCTGTCCAGCTTTGTTCCGTTGCTGGCAAGGAGCTGTGTTCCTTTGGAGGAGAAGAGTCGCTCTGATTTTTGGAATTTTCGGCTTTTCTGCTGTGGTTTCTCCCCATCTTTGTGGTTTTGTCTGCCTTTGGTCTTTGATGATGGTGATGTATATATGGGGTTTTGGTGTGGATGTCCTTTCTGTTTGTTAGTTTTCCTTCTAACAGTCAAGACCCTCAGCTGCAGTTCTGTTGGAGTTTGCTGGAGGTCCACTCCAGACCCTGTTTGCTTGGGTATCACCAGTGGAGGCTGCAGAACAGCAAATATTGCAGAACAGCAGATGTTGCTGCCTGATCCTTCCTCTGGAAGCTTCATCTCAGAGGGGCATCTGGCTGTATGAGGTGTCAGTTGGCCCCTACTGGGAGGTGTCTCCTAGTTAGGCTACTTGGGAGTCAGGGACCCACTTGAGAAGGCAGTCTGTTTGTTCTCAGATCTCAAACTCCATGCTGGGAGAACCACTACTCTCTTCAAAGGTGTCAGACAGGGACATTTAAGTCTGCAGAAGTTTCTGCTGCCTTTTGTTCAGCTATGCCCTGCCCCCAGAGGTGGAGTCTACAAAGGCAGGCAGGCCTCCTTGAGTTGCAGTTGGCTCCATCCAGTTCGAGCTTCCCTGCCACTTTGTTTACCTAGTCAAGCCTTAGCAATGGTGGATGCCCCTCCCCCAGCCTCACTGCCGCCTTGCAGTTCGATCTCAGACTGCTGTGCTAGCAGTGAGCGAGGCTCTGTGGGCGTGGGACCCTCCGAGTCAGGCACAGCATATAATCTCCTGGTGTACCATTTGCTAAGGCCATTGGAAAAGTGCAGTATTAGGGTGGGAGTGTCCTGATTTTCCAGGTACCATCTGTCACGGCTTCCCTTTCTAGGAAAGGGAATTTCCGACCCCTTGAGCTTCCCGGGTGAGGCGATGCCCCACCCTGCTCTGTGGGCTATCTGACAAACCCCAGTGGGATGAACCTGGTACCTCAGTTGGAAATGCAGAAATCACCCATCTTCTGCATCACTCACACTGGGAACTGCAGACTGGAGCTGTTCCTATTCAGCCATCTTAGAATCTCTGTGGTTTGAACTTGTATTGATCCCTTCCCAGAGATAGTGAATATATTACTCAATAGGAAGATTTTCAGCCCCTGGCCCCCTCCCTCCTTCCCTTCCTCCTTTTAGAGTCCCCAGTGACTATAGTTCTCATCTTTATGGCCATGTATGCCAAAGATTTAGCTCTCACCTATAAATGAGAGAATTCGGTAATTGGTTTTCTGTTTCTGTGGGAATTGGCTTAGGATATGGCCTCTAGCTGCATCCATCTTGCTCTAAGGCAGTGAACTTAAACTCTCTTTTTTAATTTCATTGTTTTCATTGTGGTGTCCTCTTGTCAAATGCAATTTTACATAAACTCTAGTATGTAACAGATTAAAAACTATATTTTATTAGATAACATATGAATTCAAAATTGTGTATTCAAAAGTTAGGCAGTGAGAACAGAGGCTGTTTTGATGTTCATAAACAGTTGAAATGGAAGTTGCATTCATTTCCCAGGACTGCCCTAACAAACTACCACAAACTGGTGGCTTTAAGCAACAGAAGTTTGTTCTTTACCCATTCTGGAGTCTAAAAGTCTAAAATCAAGGGTTGTCAGGCCATCTGCCATCTAGAGTCTTAGCGGGGAATCTTTCCTGGCCTCTTCCAGCATCTGGTAGTGCCACACTTGGCATGTCATGTGGCAGCAAAACTCAGATCACTGCCTTTATATGGCTGCCTTCTCTGTGTGTCTGAGTTATCATGGCATTCTCTCTGTGTCTCTGTTTTCTCTTTTTTTTTTTTTTTTTTTTTTTTTTTGAGGCAGAGTCTCACTCTTTTCCCCCGGCTAGAGTACAGTGCTATGATCTCTGCTTACTGCAATCTCCACCTTCTGGGTTCAAGCAATTCTCCTGCCTCAGCCTCCCAAGTAGCTGGGTTTACAGGTGCGCGTCACCATACCCGGCTAATTTTTGTATTTTTAGTAGAGACGGGGTTTCACCCTGTTGGCCAGGCTGGTCTCCAACTCCTGACCTCAAGCGACCCACCCGCCTTGGCCTCCCACAGTGATGGGATTACAAACATGAGCCACCGCGCTCGGCCCTGTTTTCTTTTCTTACAAGGATACCACTCATATTGGGTTAAGGGCCTATCCTAATTGACTGTCACCTCATCTTAACTTGATTATATCTGATTCAAGTTAGGAATGCAACATATTGTTTTGGGGAACACAAATCAATATACAGTAAGAGTTATAGATAACAACTGCAGTGTTATACTAACATTATTATCTGACTTATTTTGGTATTTTGTTTGGTGGTACCATATTGAGAAAAATTTTGGCCCACAGTGATAATTTAAAATGGTAGTTTTGTTTTTTTTTTAAACATTTAACCATGTCACTTTGCAATCTCCATTTCAATTCCTTCAGTCAAATTGATCCAGAAGTCTGAAAGAACAACATTAGGGAATTTATATACCAGTGTTAAATTACTGACAATATCTTTAAAAACACTCTCCTTCCTTACTGGGGAGTATTCACTTTTTAAAAGGAGTTGATGAATGGATTCCCGGGGAAGCTTAAATCATCATCGTATTTGGCCAACGCTGTGTGTTCAAATGTCATAATAGCCTGAGTTATTCAATGGTGACTTGTTTTTTGAGACAGGGTCTCACTCTGTTGCCCAGGCTGGAGTGCAGTGATGTCATCTTGGCTCACTGCAACCTCTGCCTCCCAGGTTCAAGCAATTCTCCTACCTCAGCCTCCCGAATAGCTGGGATTACAGACACACACCACCATGCCCTGCTAATTTTTGTATTTTTGGTAGAGATACGGTTTCACCATGTTGGCCAGGCTGGCCTCAAACTCTTGGCCTCAAGTGATTCACCTGTCTCAGCCTCCCAAAGCGTTGAGATTACAGGTGTGAGCCACCGGGCCCAGTCTCAATGGTGACTTTTGAAAACATCTTGTTAGTGGCATGTTCTGTCAGATGTTCCCTTGAGATTTCAAAAGAGTAATAATAGTTTTGTATTTTGAGTGTAAACTTGGTTTCAGTTGTGTTGCCGACACATTCCTGCTGTTGTGAGCAGTGATGTGGAAACCATGTACTGCCAAATGAGCCCATCTGCTGAATTAAAAATAGCATCTAGGTACTTCACCTGGTACAGCTATGTTCCAGAGATGTTTACTTACTGGGTTTTTTTTAAAAAAAACAAAAATGTTATTTATATTTTTATTTGAAATATCTGTACCAGAACCTTATCTTGAAACTATTAAAAATTTCAATATTAAAACATACATTCTAGAACTGACCATCCTTATCGGTATAAATAACTCTGAAAGGTGCTCAGTTTATAGGCAATGCCTTAATAAATTTAACAATTATGAAGCTTTACCCAACATCTTTAAAAATGTTGCAGAGATAACTATTCAGTACAAATACACAAGCGTATTTCAGCAACTGCTTTATCTAAGCAAGTCTTTTCACTCCACCAGAATAGACTTGGTTACATTTTCAACAAGTTACTCAATGGTATATTAAAACTGAATCTAAACACTTTTTACCCCTCCAGTTGTATTTTAAATAATAACTCTTCTTTATGCTCATTTGTGTGGCTAAATATAAAAACAAGCAAAATACAGACATCAGCAAATCCACATTTTCATCCAGGTGAAGTGAAATTTAAATTTTATTTTTTGAAAAAATTTAAGTTTTAAAGGAATTCATTAGATACGTATTTTTGTTTTGTTTTGTTTTCAGACGGAGTTTCACTCTCGTTGCCTACGCTGGAGTGCAATGGCACAATCTCAGCTCACTCCAACCTCTTCCTTCTGGGTTCAAGCGATTCTCCTGCCTCAGCCTCCCAAGTAGCTGGGATTACTGGTGTGTGCCACAATGCCCGGCTAATTTTGTTTTGTCTTGTTTTGTTTTTTTTGAGATGGAGTTTCGCTCTTGTTGCCCACACTGGAGTACAGTGGCACAATAGCTCACCGCAACCTCCGCCTCCTGGGTTCAAGCGATTCTTCTGCTTCAGTCTCCTGAGTAGCTGGGATAACAGGCATGCACCACCACGTCTGGCTAATTTTGTATTTTTCGTAGAGACATGGTTTCTCCATATTGATCAGGCTGGTCTCGAACTCCTGAACTCAGGAGATCCGCCCGCCTCAGCCTCCCAAAGTGCAGGGATTACAGGCATGAGCCACCGCACCTGGCCTGTATTTTTAGTAGAGATGGTTTTTCACCATGTTGGTCAGGCTGGTCTTGAACTCCTGACCTCAAGTGATGCACCCACCTGAGCCTCCCAAAGTGCTGGGATTACAGATGTGAGCCACTGCACCCAGCAGATACTTATTTTGGATGTGTATTTTTGGATTAGATCAGTGATACCAGCCAGTATGATATGGTCTCTCAAGGATATTTGCAGATACGTGGGGGCAATTTTGGTTGTCTTAATACCTAAAAGTGCAACTGGGGCTTAGTTTTCTAGCACCAAGGATGCTGGGTGACTTGTACGTGTCCCACCTTAAATGCCAACAGGGCTTGGACTTTATCAGAAAATGAGAGTAATTATGTTTTTGTAAATGTCTGTTTATTTAACATAGCCCAGATTTTAATAAGCTTTTTTGATAGAATAAAGAGCTTTCATTTTCACATTTAAATTTTGTTCATATAAAATTTTTGTCAATAACACTGAGTAGTTCAATTAGGCAGGAACATCTGAGTTACTTACTTTTGAGCTTACTGTGTTTTGTTTGAAAATCATGTAATTTGAGAGGACTGTGGAACTGTTGTGTAAGATTTCACTGCATGAAATACAAGTTGAGCAGTTTTAGTCACACTAAAAATGAAACTGCGTGACAGATCATTCTCATTTACTTTCTTGCCTTCAAAAGATTTTCTGTGAAACTTACAGGCACTTGCTCTCTTAGCATATGATTTGTTAGAGTGGTGTGGTTGGCCAGTAATTGAGTAACAATGCCGGATTGCATTTCTCATCACGAGGTGCAGTCTTGTTTTATTTATCATCATATTTCTTCATTAAGTTTAATTTTCTTTTTCTTTTCTTTTGTTTTTTGAGACAGAGTGTCACTCTTGTTGCCCAGGCTGGAGTGCAATGGCACGATCTTGGCTCACTGCAACCTCTGCCTCCTGAGTTCAAGCGATTCTTCTGCCTCAGCCCCTGAGTAGCTGGGATTACAGGCATGCACCACCACGCCTGGCTAATTTTGTATTTTTAGTAGAGACTGGGTTTCTCCATGTTGGTCAGGCTGGTCTCAAATTCCCGACCTCAGGTGATCCACCCGCCTCAGCCTCCCAAAGTGCTGGGATTACAGGCCTGAGCCACCTCGCCTGGCCAAGTTTAATTTTTAAACCAATGATTCATTTCTGCTTTTACAGGTGATTACTTTATCTCACTAGGAAAAAAAATATAAACATTCGAACAAAAAGTATCTAAAACTTATGATAAGCCTTAATCTTGAATAATTATCATGACATGTGTTACTTGTGTGCTTATTGCTGTACAGCCTTCCTTGGCTTTCTGACAAGAGCAACTGCTAAGCAGAAGCACTTGAGCCTCATCTGGCATTTGATGAATTTGATTAATGTGTGCTATGGTGAGTCTACTCCCCTGTATAATTTTATGGGAGAGGCCATGTGCAAGTCTGAATTTAAAAAAAAGAAAAGAAAATGGCTTGTGCAGAATTATTACCTACTCAATACATTATATATATGCCAGAGATGGCTAAAGCAGCTATATTTCAAGGTCTGCAAAAACATGAAGAAGCTGGCATGGAAATTAACATGTTGGTAGTCTGCAATGTGTTCAAAGTTGGTGTTTTTAATGACACTTAAAAAATAGCTAAAATATATAATGTCTGATTTCTGACCAGACTAAACTCTCAGGCTGTCTAATGTTAGACAGCTTGATCTAATCCATTTCATCCTTTTCTTTTCCTCAGTCCAATCTTGCAATTGCTCTGTCAGTTTCAGTTCACAACAATACCAAGCACAGATGTGGCTCCCTAAGATTTTCTCCTTTTCCCTCATGTGGGTCCCAGTTCTAAATTCCCAAGGGCTGACACAATTGACATTTGCCATCGCCTGAGGAGGGACCACTTCCTTCTATGGTCTTTCCTTGGTTTGTTTTATTGGGCAGTGAATGGCAAGTCTGTCTGTGTTTCTTTGCTTCACCCCAAACACCTTGGCAAAAATGAAAGCCTTCTAATTTAGCTGTGTCCTCCTTTACTTATGTCAGGAGGCCTGTGCCACAACCTTTGATTTTAAAAATATTTTTTTGTTTTTTGTTTTTGAGACAGGGTCTTGCTCTGTCACCCAGGCTGAAATGTAGTGGCACGACTATAGCTCATTGCACCGTTGACCTCACTGGAGTGTGGTGGCATGTGCAGTTCACTGCTGTCCCAAGTAGCTGGCACTTACAGGCAGGTGCCACCATGCCTGGCTAATTTTTACATATTTTGTAGAAGCAGGGTCTTGCTGGCTGGGCATGGTGACTCACACCTGTAATCTCAGCACTTTGGGAGGCCAAAGTGGGTGGATCACACGGTCAGGAGTTTGAGACTAGCCTGGCCAACATGGTGGAACTCCATCTCCACTTAAAAAAAAAAAAAAAAAAAAAAAAATTAGCTGGGCGTGGTGGCGCATGCCTGTAATCCCAGCTACTCTGGAGGCTGAGTCAGAGTCAGGATAATTGCTTAAACCCAAGATCATGCCACTGCGTTCCGGCCTGGGTGACAGAGCAAGACTACGTCTTGAAAAAAAAAACCCAAACAAAAAACAAACGGACAAAAAACAGGATCTTGCTACGTTGCCCAGGTTGGTCTCAAACTCTTGGGCCCAAACAATCCTCCTGCCTCAGCCTCCCAAAGTGTTAGGATTACAGGTGTGAGCCACTGCACCTGGCCTTTTAACAAAATTTTAAATTTTAATTTTTGTGAATACATAGTAGATACATATGTATGGGGTACATGAGATAGTTTGATACAGGCATACAATGCATAATGATCACATTATTATGATTATGTAAATGAGGTATCTATCACCTCAATACATTTATTGTTTTGTTATAAACAATCTAATTATACTCTTTAGTTATTTTTAAATGTACAATTAAATTATTATTGACTATAGTCACCCTGTTGTGCTATAATAAATACTAGATCTTATTCATTCTTTCTGTTTTTTTGTACTTACTACCCATTCCCACTTCCTCCCCAATCTTCCCCTTCTACCCTTCCTAGCCTGTGGTAACCATCATTTACCCTGTTCTACTCTATATCTCCATGAGTTTAATTGTTTTAATTTTTAGCTCCCAGAAATAAGTGAGAAGGCAGAGTTTGTCTTTCTGTGCCTGGCTCATTTCACTTCACATAATGACCTCCAGTTCCATCCGTGCTGTTGCAAAAGACAGCATCTTGTTCTTATTTTATGGCAGAATAGTACACCATTGTGTATAAGTACCATCTTTTCTTTATCCATTCATCTGTTCACAGACACTTTGGTTGTTTCCAAATCTTGTGAATAGTGCTACAGTAAACATGCAAATGCAGCTATCTCTTTGATATACTGATTTGCTCTTTTTTTTTTTTTTTTTTCTTTTTGAGACAGCGTCTTGCTCCACTGCAGTGGAGAGTGCAGTGGTGTGATCATGGCTCACTCAGGCCTCAACCTTATGGGCTCATGCAATCCTGCCTCAGCTTCCCAAGTAGATGGGATTATAGGTGTGCAGCACCACGCCCAGCTAATTTTTTATATTTTTTGCAGAGACGAGGTTTTGGCATGTTGCTCGGACTGGTCTTGAACTCCTGAGCTCAAGCAATTCTCCTCCCTTGGTCTCCTACAGTGGTGGGATTACAGGCGTGAGCCACTGCGCCCAAATGGGATTTCCTTTCCTTTGGATAGAAAACTAGCAGTGGGCTTGCTGGATCATATGGTAGCTCTATTGTTAGTTTTTTGAGGGCTCCAAACTGTTCTCCACAGTCATTGTACTAATTTACCTTCCCACCACCTGTGTACAAGGGTTCTCATTTCTTCACATCTTTGTCAGCATTTGTTATTGCCTGTCTTTTGGAAAAAAGCTGTTTTAACTGGAGTGAGATGATATCTCATTGTAGTTTTGATTTGCATTCTCTGGTGATAATGATGTTGAGCACTTTTTCATATATCTGTATGCCTTTTGTATGTCTTTTGAGAAACGTTGATTCTGATATTTTGCCCATTTTTAATCGGATTATTAGATTTTTTCTTATGGAGTTGTTAGAGCTCCTTATATATTCTGGTTATTGATCCCTTGTCACATGGGTAGTTGAAAATATTTTCTTCTATTCTGTGGGTTGTCTCTTCACTTTTTGTTGATTGTTTTCTTGGCTGTGTAGAAGCTTTCTAACTTGATGTGATCCCATTTGCCCATTTCTGCTTTGGTTTCCTGTACTTGTGAGGTATTATTTAAGAAATCTTTGCCCAGACTGACATCCTGGAGAGTTTCCCAATGTTCTCTCTCTCTTTATTATTATTATTATACATCATAGTATTTAAAATATTTTCTTTTAGTAGTTTCATAGTTTGAGATCTTAGATTTCAGTCTTTAATCCATTTTGATTTCATTTTTGTATATGGAGAAAGATAGGGGCCTATTTTCATTCTTGTGCATGTAGAAATCCAGTTTTCCCCACACCATTTATTGAGGAGCTTGCCCTTTCCCCAGTGTATGTTCTTTGTACCTTGTCAAAAATGAGTTCACTGTAGATGTATGGATTTGTTTTGGGATTCTCTCTTCCGTCTTATTGGTCTATGTGTCCGTTTTTATGCCAGTACAATGCTGTTTTGGTTACTGTAGCTCTGTAGAAGTCAGGTAATATGATTCTTCTAGTTTTTTCTTTTTGCTTAAAATTTTCTGTTTTTTTTTTTTTTTTTTTTTTTGTGGTTCCATATAAATTTTAGGATTGTTTTACTTTTTTTTTTTTTGCTCTTTTTGAGACAGGGTCTCACTCTGTCACCCAGGCTAAAGTGCAGTGGCATAATCTCGGCTCACTGCAACCTCTGCCTCCTGGGCTCAGATGATCCTCCCACTTCAGCCTTCCAGATATCTGGGACTACAGGCCTGTGCCACCATACCCAGCTAATTTTTGTAATTTTTTTTTTTAGTAGAAAGGAGGTTTTTCCATGTTGCCCAGATTGTAATTTAGGATTGTTTTTTCTTTTTCTGTGAAGAATGTCATTGGTATCTTGATAGGGATTGCACTGAGTTTGTAGATTGCTCGGGTAGTATGGACTTTTTAACAATATTGATTCTTCCAATCAATGAACATGGAATATCTTTCCACTTTTTGATGTCCTCTTCAATTTCTTGCATCAGTGTTTTATAGTTTTCATTATAGAGATCTTTCATTTCTTTGGTTTAAATATTTAATTTTATTTGTGGCTATTGTAAATGGGATTACTTTCTTGATTCCTTTTTCAGATTTCACTGTTGGCATATAGAAATGCTACTGATTTTGGTATGTTGATTTTGTTTCCTGTAACTTTATTGAATTTATTTAACAGTTTTTTGGTTGAGTCCTTAGGCTTTTCCAAATATAAAGATATCATCTGCAAACAAAGGTAATTTGACTTCTTCCTTTCAATTTGGATGATCTTTATTTATTTCTCTTGTCTGATGCCTCCAGTGCTATGTCAAATAACAGTGGTGAAAGTGGGCATCCTTGTCGTGTTCCAGATCTTAGAGAAAAGGCTTTCAGTCTTTCCTCATTCAATATGATACTGTGGGTCTGTCATATATAGTTTTCATTATGTTGAGATATGTTCCTTCCATATCCAGTTATATAAGGGTTTTATCATGAAGGGATGTTGAATTTTATCAAGTGCTTTTTCAACATCAGTTGAAAGTATCATATGGTTTTTGTCTTTCAATCTGTTGATATGATGTATCCCACTGATTGATTTCTATATGTTGAACTATCCTTAAATCTCTGGAATAAATTGCACTTGTTAATGATGAGTGGTCTTTTGAATGTGTTGTTGAATTAGTATTTTGTTGAGGATTTTCACATCAATGTTTATCAGAGATATTGACCTATAGTTTTCTTTTTAAATGTGTAATTGTCTGGTTTTGGTATCAGGGTAATACTGGCCTTGTGGAATGAGCTTGGAAATATTCCTTCCTCCTTTGTTTTTTGGAATAGTTTGAGTAGGATTGATGTTAGTTCTTCTTCTTTTTTTTCTTTCCTCCCCTCCCTGTCCCTCACCAATCCCCTACCCTACTCAGATGTTAATTCTTCTTTAAATGTTTGGTAAAATTCAGCAGTGAATCCACTGGGTCCTGGTCTTTTCTTTGCTGGGAGACCTTTTATTATGAATTGCTTTAATCTCATTATTTGTTATTGGTCTGTTCAGGTTTTGGGTTTCTTCATGGTTTAATCTTGGTAGGTTGTAAGTATCTAGGAATTTATAAATTTCTTCTAGGTTTTCCTATTTATTTATTTATTTTTAATTATTTATCCAATTTTTTTTTATTTCCATAGGTTTTTAGGGAACATATGGTATTTGGTTTCACGAGTAAGTTCTTAAGTGGTGATCTGTGATATTTTGGTGCACCCATCACCTGAGCAGTATACACTGAACCCAGTTTGTAGTCTTTTATTCCTCACCCACTTTCCACCCTTTCCCCCTGAGTCCCCAAAGTCCAATGTGTCATTCTTATGCCTTTGCATCCTCATAGCTTAGCTCTCACTTATGAGTGAGAACGTACAATGTTTGGCTTTCCATTCCCGAGTTACTTCACTTAGATTAATAGTCTCCAATCTATCCAGGTTGCTGTGAATGCCATTAATTCATTCCTTTTTATGGCTGAGTAGTATTCCATTGTATATATCTGTGCTAAAAATATGTGTGCCAATCAATGAAAAATTTGTAGCTTAAAAAGACTACGGGCCGGGCGCGGTGGCTCAAGCTTGTAATCCCAGCACTTTGGGAGGCCGAGACGGGCGGATCACGAGGTCAGGAGATCGAGACCATCCTGGCTAACACGGTGAAACCCCGTCTCTACTAAAAAGTACAAAAAACTAGCCAGGCGAGGTGGCGGGCGCCTGTAGTCCCAGCTACTCGGGAGGCTGAGGCAGGAGAATGGCGTAAAACCCGGGAGGTGGAGCTTGCAGTGAGCTGAGATCCGGCCACTGCACTCCAGCCTGGGCGACAGAGCCAGACTCCGTCTCAAAAAAAAAAAAAAAAAAAAAAAGACTACGAAAACAAGAGCTCCGGCCCTCTTGCCTCCCCACTTCAAAACAATGAGAACTTACAATTTAAACTCACAAAGCTTATGAAACCTGTTACTAATGAGACAGGAAACATACAAAATCTTGAGAAAAACATAGCTCAAGATAAAAAAGGCCTTACTTGCATATATAATATTAATCCTGGCAATAGAAGGGGAACAAAAGATTGTAGCACTAAAATTAAGAGAAAATCCAACATGAATTAAACTTTATTAAATAAGATAATGAGGAAAAGTTTATTGGTACCACTTTCAGTAATACCAGATAGTCTATTTTTTTTAGAATAACTGGAAAACTAGACAGAGTAAAAACAAAGTGTGCTGGCTGGGTGTGGTTGCTTGCTCACATCTGTTAATCTCAGCACTTTGGGAGGCTGAGGCAGGCAGATCACTTGAGATCAAGAGTTCGAGACCAGCCTGGCCAACATGGTGAAACTCCATGTCTACTAAAAATACAAAAATTACTTGGGTGTGGTGGTGCATGCCTGTATTTCCAGCTACTCGGGAGGCAGAGGCATGAGAATTGGTTGAACCCAGGAGGTGGAGGTTGCAGTGAGGCCAGATCACGCCACTGCGCTCCAGACTAGGCGATGGAGTGAGACTCTGTCTAAAAAAAAAAAAAAAAAAAAGAGGAAAAGGAAGTATGCTTGATAGCAATGGAGAGCTAATGAGGCAGTAAAGGAATTATGGGACCAAGATTCAGGAAAAGGAAATTCAAAGAGCTGAACCCAACATTGCAACATTGGGACATATTTTTTCCCTGAAAGCATCAGTGGATTCCAGAAGGGACAGCTGAGAGGCTGAACAGAGAATTGACCCTCTTGTGAGGTTGGTGGGACACAAATTGCAGTCCAGATCCACTGAGGGGGATGCCCCGCAAGCTTTGAGTTAGAGCCTAAAGAGCTACACAATAAGACTAAGGTCCAACCAGAAGTGGAACAATTCTTGTAGAGAATGAAGCCCAGGTTTTAATCATCTCAATTTCTGATAAATTAACATGATTAGGTATTGCTGTTGTCTATAGCCTTATGTCTATGGCAAATGTAAAATTTTCTTTGGGGGAAGATAAAATTATTTTAAGCCTTAAATAATTTTTGCAGTTTTTTACATATATGATGTCTTGCACTTAATCACAAATAACTGGTAGACACACAGAAGGCAAGACAATATGCGTGAAAAACAAGAGACACAATAGACAATATCACTGGGCTCACAGAGGATTCCTATAACGGATATACATATTTAATACACATATTTAAAACTATGCTAATTCTGCTAAAAAAGTAAAAGACAAGTTCAAGAACTGTGACAGAAAGCTGAAAAATATTTAAAAAGAACAAAATAGAAAATCTAGAAATAAAAAAATAACCGAAATTAAGAACTTAATCAATGGGTTTAGTAACAAATTAATCACAGCTAAAGAGAAAATTAGTAAATTATAAGATAAGTCAGAAACAATTATCCAGAATTATGTACAGAAGGAATAAAAGATAGAAAAATGTGTATGAACAAAAGAAACATAAGGAATAAAAAGAGACATAAGGAATACAGTGAGAAGATGTAACATGAATATTATTCTTCTTTTCCATTTCGCTATTACATACAGTTATCCTGAAGCTAGGAACTTATCCACAGGGCAAAAATTGGAGAATGCTTCTCTAACACGGTTGAAAGAATGATCCAGTGAGAACTAGGTTAGTTAGTATTTATGCTAACCCCTTTTTAATAGGCCATCTGTAATTAGATAAGTGTTAAGTATTTACAGACGGTTCATAAAAAATTAGAAGTGATGTGCTTATTCTAATGTGAGAATCTTTTTCCCTTTAGGTGCACAGATAAGGCTTCTGTGCAACGAAAGTGAAAGAAACAAAATGGCAAATATATGTGATAAATGATTGATTAAGACCTAATATAAAAATATTTATGAAGAAAAATATTAAGGAAAGCATTAAGTTAATGGAAAAATGGACAATGGTTATGGTAGTAGAGAAAGATTCCACAAAATAACTTACAAATATTAATCTAAAATTTAAAAATGGGTTAAAAAAACCTAAGACTAATATAAACAAAAATGAGGAATTCAATATTGACAAGATGTTGGAGACACTGGCAGTATTCCCTTTTTCTGGAGGCACCGTAAATTACTTCACTCTTTTTCAAAAGTGACTTGGCAATAAATAATGAACCACAGAATTTTAGCTTTTTTCCCTCCAGTAATCATAATTCTAATAATTTTTCCTGTAGTTATAATTCCAAGGAAAAATAAGCTATGTTTAGAGAGATTATCTTAGCATCTCTATTTATTATAGGAATAGAACCTATAGTAATAAGGGAGGAAATAAAGCAATTTACATTTTTCTAATTTAACTATTTTGCAATCATGAGAAAAAATAGTTTTGAAGAATGTGAGTGTATGTGTGTGTATATAGCAAAATAATGTTAAAAGTTTTATCAACAAATATTGTTTATGTAAAAAAAGTTATCTCTTTATCCCAGGGTGGCTGGGATTCTTTGGTGTGGTTTCTTAGGAAAGGGATCCTGTAAATAAAAGTGGCAAGTTGTCTGACAGCCATATACACTGCATATAAAGATGGGACAGAGGTAGGATAACCACAATGGACAATCCTGTTTAAAAGGTGGAAGAAAGGAGGCAAGTAGCTGTTGTTGGTCTACAGCAATTTTGAAATCAAGCTGGGCACATGTCACCATTCCTACTTACTCTGGGAAGAGGGAATACTCACTCACTCATTCTTGCTCCTGTAGAGTGGTTCTCTGTGGCTCTGGGGTCTTCCTTCAGAGTTCTGGGTCAAACTTCTGAGTCACACTTACTTTTTCATAAGAAATGGCCTGTGCTTGCATCTAAGTAGCATTCTCAGCTTGATTTCATTTTGAGATCTCTTTTTCATTTTGAACTGTCATTGACCCATTTAGTATAAGCTTTTGAAAAACTGGGCTTCCTGTATATCAAGTTGTGATCTGCTGCTTTAGACAAAAACCACAGCTCAGAACTCTCATCAGCAGAAAATTATCTCACTTCAGGAAAGAAACTTATTGACACTTTTGGGACCAGATGCCTATTCCTTGGCCAATTACTGTAATTAAGGATTAGGTACTTTGTTCAACTTGAGTCCCACAACCTCTTTTGTAGTCCAAGGCATGGGCCCCTTGATTGAAAAGCACTACAGATACACATGGAGTGTAGGAGGAAGGTACAATTTGCAAAATGAAATGGATATGGGAAAATTAAATTAATAAATGTACATAATTTTTGATGTGGTTGGACTCAGGCCATGCCTTGTGGCATAAGAGCTGGATTTCTGCCTACGGCTGCATAAATTGTTCACCGTAAAATAACAACCTGCCTAGTCAGTGAATGCGGGCTGATGTACAGCCTATGCCTTGCGTATTAAACCAGAGCATGCCTATAATCCTCCCAGAGGTGTCCCTTTAACTGATACCCACAAATGTTCCATAGTAGCCCTGAACGAAGAACCTCTGAGACCTCTCTATCAGTTTAGTGTATGGTGCAATATAAGAGTTTGATTTTATTCTTTTGCATACGTATATGTATATTCAGCTTCCCGACATCATTTATTGAGGAAACTATCTTTTCCTCATTGTTTATTATTGGCACCTTTGATGTGATTTCAGTCTTCTTAAATTTGTTAAGACTTGTTTTGTGGCCTAACATGTTATCTATCCTGGAGAATGTTCAATGTGCCCTTGCAAAGAATGTGTATTAAATGGAATGTTCTGTATATGTCTGTTAGATTCAGTTGGTCTATAGTGTTGGTCATGTCTGCTGTTTCTTTATTGATTTTTTTTTGGTGTGGATAATATATCCAATGTTGAAAATGAGGTACTGAAGTTCTTCTGTTTACACTGTTATTGTATTGCTGCCTATTTCTCCCTTCAGTTCTGATAATATATATGATTTTTTTAATATATATATATATTCTATGGTGTGTAATGTATATGGTTGTATTCTATGGTGTATAGGTGCCACATTTTCTTTATCCAGCCTACCATTGATGGGCATTTAGGGTGATTCCATGTCTTTGCTATTGTGAATAGTGCTGCGATGAACATACGCGTGCATGTGTCTTCATGATAGAATGATTTATATTCCTTTGGGTATATACCCAGCAATGGGATTGCTGGGTCAAATGGTATTTCTGTTTTTAGCTCTTTGAGGACTCACCACACTGCTTTCCACAATGGTCGAACTAATTTACACTCCTACCAACAATGTATAAGCATTCCTTTTTCTCTGCCACCTTGCCAGCATCTGTTATTTTTTACTTTTGAGTAATAGCCATTCTTATTGGTGTGAGACAATATCTCATTGTGGTTTTGATTTGTATTTCTCTAATGATCAGTGATATTAAACTCTTTTTCATATGCTAGTTGGCCACATTTATGTCCTCTTTTGAAAAGTGTCTGTTTATGTCCTTTGCTCACTTTTTAATATGGTTGTTTGTTTTTTCTTGTAAATTTGTTTAAGTTCCTTACAGATGCTGGACATTAGACCTTTGTCAAATGCATAGTTTTCAAATATTTTCTGTCATTCTGTAGGTTGTCTGTTTACTCTGTTGATTTTTTTTTTTTTTTTTTTTTTTTTTTTTTTTGCTGTGCAGAAGCTCTTAAGTTTAATTAGGTCCTATTTGTCAATTTTTGTTTTCATTGCAGTTGGTTTTGGTATCTTCATCATGAAATCTCTGCCAGGGTCTATGTTCAGACTAGTATTTCCTAGGTTATCTTCCAGGGTTTTTATAGTTTTATGTTTTATTTCTAAGTCTTTACTCCATCGAGAATTGATTTTGTATATGGGGTAAGAAAGGGGCCCATTTCAATCTTCTGCATATGGTTAGCCCATTATCTAAGCAGTGTTTATTGAATATGGAGTCCTTTCCTCATTGCTTCTTTTTGTCAACTTTGTCAACGATCAGATGATTTTAGGTGTGCAACATTATTTCTGGGCTCTCTATTTTGTCCTTTTGGGCTATGTGTCTGTTTTTGTACCAGTACCATATGGTTTTGGTTACTATAGTTTGTAGCATAGTTTGAAGTCAGGTAACATAATACCTTTAGCCTGGTTCTTTTTGCTTAGGATTGCCTTGGATACTCAGTCTTTTTTTTTGGTTCCATATGAATTTTAAAATGTATATTTTTTTCTAGTTCTGTGAAGAATGTCATTGGTAGTTTGATAGGTATAACATTTTTGCTATAGACAGTATGGCCATTTTAATGATATTGATTCTCTCTATCCTTGAGCATGGAATGTTTTTCCATTTGGTAGTGTAATCTCTGATTTCTTTTAGCAGTGTTTTGTAATTCTCATTGTAGAGATCTTTCAACTCCCTGGTTAGCTGTGCTCCTATGTATTTTATTCTTTTTGTGGCTATTGTGAATGGGGCTGTTTTCTTGATTTGGCTCTTACTTTAGTCATTGTTGGTGTATAGAAGTACTACTGATTTTTGTACATCAGTTTTGTATCTGGAAACTTTGCAGAAGTTGTTTATGAGACCAAGGAACTTTTGGGCAGAGACTATGGGGTTTTTTACGTATGGAATTATTTTGACTGCAAACAGAGATAGTTTTACTTCCCGTCTTCCTATTTGGATGCCTTTTCTTTGTTTTGCATGATTGTTCTGCGTACCACTTCCAGTACTGCATTGAATAGGAGTGATGAGAGTGAGCATCCTTGTCTCATTTCAGTTTTCAAGGGGAATGCTTCCAGCTTTTTCCCAATCAGTAAAATGTTGATTGTGGATTTGTCATAGATGGCTCTTATTACTTTGAAGTATGTTCCTTTAATGCCTAGTTTGTTGAGGATTTTGACTATGAAGATATATTGAATTTTATTGAAAACTTTTTCTGTGTCTATTAAGATGATCATGTGTTTTTGCCTTTAGTTCTGTTTATGTGATAAATCACATTTATTGATTTGTACATGTTGAAGCAACCTTGCATCCCAGGCATAAAGCCTACTTGACTGTGGTGGATTCACTTTTCAAAGGGCTGCTGGATTTGGTTTGCTAGTATTTTGTTGAGGACTTTTGCATCTATATTCATCAAGAATATTGGGGCTGGGCACAGTGGCTCACGCCTATAATCCCTGCACTTTGGGAGGCCGGGGCAGGTGGATCACCTGAGGTCGGGAGTTCGAGACCAGCCTGACCAACATGGAGAAATCTCATCTCTACTAAAAATATAAAATTAGCCAGATGTGGTGGCACATGCCTGTAATCCCAGCTACTTGGGAGAGTCACGAACCCGGGAGGTGGAGGTCGCGGTAAGCCGAGATTGAGCTATTGCACTCCAGCCTGGGCAATAAGAATGAAACTGTCTCAAAAAAAAAAAAAAAAAAAATTGGCCTAAAATTTTCTTGTTTTGTTGTGTCTTTGTCAGATTTTGGTATCAGGATGATGCTGGCCTCATAGAAGGAGTTAGAGAGAAGTCTCTCCTCCTCAATTTTTTGGACTAGTTTCAGTAGGAATGGTACCAGCTCTTAACATCTGTCAGAATTCAGCTATGAATCTGTCTGGTCCAGTGCTTTTTCTGTTTGGTGGGCTTTATATTATTGATTCAATTTTGGAACTCATTATTGGCCTATTGAGGGATTCAGTTTCTTCCTGGTTCAATCTTGGGAGGTTGTATGTTTCAAGGAACTCATTCATTTCTTCTAGGTTTTTTAGTTTGTATACATTGAGGCATTCATAGTAGTCTCTGAGGAGTTTTTATATTTCTATGGGGTCACTGGCAGTGTTCCCTTTGTGTCTCTCGTTGTGTTTATTTGAAGAAGCCTCTTATTTGCTTTATTAGTCTAGCTAGTCATCTATCAATCCAATTTTTTTTTCCAAAGAGCAAACTCCTGAATTTGATCGTCTTGTATGTTTTTCTTTCTTTCTTTTCTTTTTTTTTTTTTTTTTTGCATCTCCATTCCCTTCAGTTCAGCTCTGATTTGGTTATTTCTTTCCTCCTGCTAGCTTTGGGATTTGTTTGCTCTTGTTTTTCTAGTTCCTCTAGGTATGATGTTATGCTTTTAATATGTGTTGCAGGAAGTCAGGGACCCCAAATGGAGGGACCGGTTGGAGCCATGGCAGAGGAACATAAATTGTGAAGATTTCATTTTAATATGGACATATATCAGTTCCCAAATAATACTTTTATAATTTCTTATGCCTGTCTTTACTTCCATCACTGAACATAAATTGTGAAGATTTCATTTTAATCTTAATTGGGAATTTATCAATTCCCAAATAATACTTTTATAATTTCTTATGCCTGTCTTTAATCTCTTAATCCTGCTATCTTTGTAAGCTGAGAATGTATATCAACTCAGGACCACTGTGATAATTGTGTTAACTGCACAAATTGATAGTAAAACATGTGTGTTTGAACAATATGAAATCAGTGCACCTTGAAAGAGAACAGAATATCAGCAATTTTCAGGGAACAAGGGAAGACAACCATAAGGTCTGACTGCCTGAGGGGTCAGGCAAAATAGAGCCATATTTTTCTTCTTGCAGAAAGCCTATAAATGGATGTGCAAGTAGGGAAGATATCACTAAATTCTATTCCTAGCAAGGAATATTAATAATTAATATCCTGGGGGAAGGAATGCATTCCTGGGGGGAGGTCTATAAACGGCTGCTCTGGGAGTGTCTGTCTTATGTGGTTGAGATAAGGACTGAAATACGCCCTGGTCTCCTGCAGTACCCTCAGGCTTATTAGGGTAGAGAAAAAACTCCACCCTGGTAAATTTGTGGTCAGATTGGTTCTCTGCTCTCAAACCCTGTTTTCTGTTGTTTAAGAAGTTTATCAAGACAATACGTGCACAGCTGAACATAGACCCTTATCAGTAGTTCTGATTTTGCCCTTGTCCTATTTCCTCAAAAGCATGTGATCTTTGTGACCTACTCCCTGTTCGTATACCCCCTCCTCTTTTGAAATCCTTAATAAAGACTTGCTGGTTTTACAGCTCAGGTGGGCATCACGGTCCTCCCAATATGTGATATCACCCCTGGTGGCCCAACTGTAAAATTCCTCTCTTTGTACTCTTTCTCTTTATTTCTCAGCTGGCTGACACTTATGGAAAATAGAAAGAACCTATGTTGAAATATTGGGGGCGAGTTCCCCCGATAAATATGAGATCTTTTTAGTGTTTCACTGTGTGTTTAGCACTGTAAACTTTTCTCTTAATATGGCTTTAGCTGTGTCCCAGAGGATCAGGTATGCTGTGTTTTTGTTCTCATTAATTTCACAGTGTTTCTTTATTTTTACTTTAATTTCATTGTTTGTCTAAAAGTCAATCAAGAACAAGTTGTTTAATTTACATGTAGTTATATAGTTTTGACCAGTTTTCTTAGTGTTGATTTCTATTTTTATTGCCCTGTGGTCTGAAAGTGTGTTTGGTATGATTTTTAAATTTTACTGATGATTACTTTATGGCCAATTCTATGGTCAATTTTAGAGTATATGCCACATGCAGATGAGAAGAATGTATATTTTGTTGGTTTTGGGTGGTGAGTTCTGTAGATATCTATTCGGCCCATTTGGTCAAATGTCAAGTTGAGGTCCCATATTTCTTTTTAGCCTTCTGCCTCAGTGACCTGTCTAATACTGTCAGTGGGGTGTTGGAGTCTCTCACTATGATTATACAGTTATCTAAATCTCTTCATAGGTCTCTAAGAACTTGTTTTATGATTCTGGGTACTCCCAGGCTGGGCGCACATATGTTTAGGATACTTAGGTCTTATTATTGAATTGAACGCTTTACCATTATGTAATGCTCTTTTTATCTTTTTTGATCATTATTGGTTTAAAGTCTGTTTAATTTGAAATTAGGATAGCAACCTCTGCTTTTTTCTGTTTGCTGTTTCCTTGGTAGATTTCTCTCCATCCTTTTACTTTAAGCCTATGGTGTCATGGCATGTGAGATGGGTCTCCTAAAGACAGCATAGAGTTGGGTTTTGCTTCTTTATCCAACGTGCCACTCTGTGTCTTTTAACTGGGACATTTAGCCAATTTACATTTAAGGTTAATATTGACGTGTAGATTTGATGCTGCTATCTTATTGGTAGCTGGTTATTATGCAGACTTGATTGTATGGTTGCTTTGGTTGCATTATAGTGTCAGTGGTCTGTATACTTAAGTGAGTTTTTGTAGTGGCTGGTAAAGGTCTTTTGTTTTCAGATTTAGCACCTTCTCAGGTACCTCTTGTAAGGCAAATCTGGTGCTAATGAATTCCCTTGACATTTGCTTCTGTGAAAATGATTTTATTTCTCCTTCACTCATGAAGTTTAATTTGTCTGTTTATGAAATTCTTAGTTGTAATTTCTTTTTTTAAGGAATGCTGAATATAGACCCCCAATCTCTTCTGGCTTGCAGAGATTCTGCAGAAAAATCCACTGTTAACCTGATGTATTTCCCTTTGCAGGTGACCTGCCTCTTCTCTCTAGGTACCTTTAATATTTTTTCTTTCATGTTTACCTTGGATAATCTGATGATTATGTGTCTTGGAAATGGTCATTTCTCTGCATTTCCTTAATTTGAATGTTGGCCTCTCTATTGAGGCTGGGGAAATTTTCCTGGATGATATCCTGAGATACGTTTTCCAAGTTGTTTTCTCTTCCTCTCTTTCAGGGATGGAAAGCGAGTCATAGGTTTTCTCTCTTTACATAATCCCATATTTCTCATAGTTTTTGTTTATTCTTCTTTATACTTTTTCTGACAGTTATTTTTGAGAACCAGTCTTCAAGCTCTGAGATTCTTTCCTCAGGTTGGTCTGTTCTGTTAATACTTGTGATTGTATTATAAAATTTCTGTAATGTGTTTTTCAGCTCTATTAGATCAGTTTGTTTTTTTCTTATAATAGTCGTTTGATCTTTCAGCTTCTGGATTGTTTTACTGCAATCCTTAGATTCCTTGAATTGGGTTTTGACTTTCTCCTGAGTCTTGATGATGTTCAAGATCCTATTTATATTCTGAATTCTGTCTCTGTTATTTCAGCCATTTCAATCTGTTTAAGAATGCTTGCTGGGGAACCAGTGCCATCATTTGGAGGAAAGAAGATACTTGTCTTTGAGTTGCCAGAGTTCTCGCACTGGTTGTTTCTCATCTGGGCCGATGTTCTTTTATTCTTTTATCTGTGCTGTAATTTGAGTAGAATCAGTTTTCTGGATGTTTTCGGATGGCCGAGGCTTTGTGCAGGGTCTTTATTTGTGTTAATAGCTGAATTCTTGTCTTTGGTTTCACAGGAGGATATATTAGCAAAACGTTTTTGGTGTTGAAATTTGGGCTGTGATCCAGCAGATGGCGCTTAAGTGTAACGTCCAGTTAGGTAGGCTCTTGCTCAGCCATGGGGGCACTCTGTGTTTCGCTGTGTTTGTAGTTGTACTCCCTCTCAGCGCGCCCCATGTTTGGGCTCCTCTACTCCTCGAGTTCTGGCTGCAGATCTCGGCTTTGCCACTCCCGGGCTGCGCCCTGAAGTCCTGAACCGAGCTCGGGCTTTATGTTCCCTCTGCAGCTTGGAGGAAGCCGGGGCAGGGATCTTGGCGGTGGCTGTGGGAGAGGTCCTTCCAGTTGTCTCTTGGGGATCCATCCCAGAGAAATGCTGAGCCGCTCCCAATCAGCGGGTTTGGCCCAGGGTGACATGGCTGGCTTGTGGGCCTAAGCCAAGGGGCCCGGCCTTGGTGATGAACAGGGGGGCCGGTGGCTCACAGGAGAGACAGACTGGCCTCTTTTCCTTAGGACGGCTGTGGTGTGCTGGAAGTGCGGGTAAAGCACTCAGGGTTTTTGTCCCTTTCCCAATCTGAAGGCAGCAGGGGCAGCACTGCTGTGGTGGCAGTGAGAGAGGGGCTTCTGGTCGCCTCTGGGAGCTCTACCTTGGAGATACGCAGAGCTGCTGCTAATGGGAATGTTCAGCCAGTGGGTGAGACGGCTGCGCTGCTGGCCTGAGCCGGCCCTGCTTGGTGAAGAGTTGGGGGCCGAGGGCTCACAGGAAAGGAGACTGGGCCCGTCTCTGCGGCGACGGTGGCGTGCTGGAGGCGCCAGTAAAATTCCCAGGCTCGGTTCCTTCCCCAGTCCAAGGGCAGCAAGGGCAGAACCGATGCAGTGGCTGCGACAGAGGGGCTGTTGGTTGCCTTTGGGATCCCCCTCCCCAGGGAAACTCAGAGCCCTCAGCAAAATGGGTGTGTTCAGCCGGGCGTGAGGCGGCTGCTCTGTGGTCCCGAGCCGGGGGCCCTGCCTGGTGAAGAGTAGGGTGGGGGCTCTCAGGGAAGAGAGACTGGGCCTCTCTCTGCATGGTGGCTGCCACGCGCTTGCTCGAGGTTCCAGAGTCGCTACCAGGCCCTTTGCTCCTTCCCTAGTTCAGGCTGGTCGTGCTGGGGGCCCAGGTTGGGAAGCCCTGCTCAGTGAGGAGGAGCAAGGGCTGCCACCCCATGGAAAACAGTCTGGCAGCTTTTCCATGAAGGGCTGCTGTACTGGAGGCCTGTCTTAGTGCCTAATCACAGCTTCCCTCGGGAACCTGGGGGCCAACAGGAGAGAGGATGGCAGAGCAGCAAAAATGGTGGCCTGCTTGCATCCTTTAGGAGCTGTGACCCAGGGAAGTGGAGAGCTGCCCCCAACCCAAGAGCTTAGGCGGAGCTGGCTGCGCTAGGGTCCCAGGTCAGTGGGTCTTGTCCAGTGAGGTGCAATGGCGTGAGGCTCAAACTCATGGGCTCACGCAATTCCCCTGCCTTGGCATAAGTGCTGGGATTACAGGCATTAGCCACTGTGCACCCTACCTTTTCTTTTCTTTTTTTTCTTATGTTTTCTTCCAAACAGTATTTTGAGAGCCAAAAGAAAGGACCTGAAAGAATCTAAACACATTATACTATAGCTATATAATTAGCAAGAAACTTGAGGAAAAATGAGATTGCCTCATCTGTGGCCTTGGGGAGAGGAGAGGAGGACATCCGGGTTATGGGATGTAGAGTATTACTTACAGGAAATTAGAGTTATGGGGTGATAAGCTCTCTGCTGGAGGGTGGAGAGAAATCAGGTGGGAATCAGGAACCTGATGAGTTTCACTGGTGGCTGTCTTGAGGTAGCAAATGGGAGCCAAGCTGAAGCTTACAGAGAATTCATCACCCATCAAAAGTGGACCATGCGCCATGTGTGGTTTGTGCAGTGGACACCTGCCCACACACCGAGATTGACAAGCTCTATCAAAATTGTGCAGTCTGTACATTTCAAGAGTTCAGTGTACTTCTCTTCCTGTTTTTCCCCTCTTTTCTTCAAACGCAAGGAAAGGGTAATCTTTGTTTGTTTGTTTGTTTTTGTTTTTGAGATGGAGTCTGGCTCTGTCACCCAGGCTGGAGTGCAGTGGCCGGATCTCAGCTCACTACAAGCTCCGCCTCCCGGGTTTACGCCATTCTCCTGCCTCAGCCTCCTGAGTAGCTGGGACTACAGGCGCCCGCCACCTCGCCCGGCTAGTTTTTTGTATTTTTAGTAGAGACGGGGTTTCACCGTGTTAGCCAGGATGGTCTCGATCTCCTGACCTCGTGATCCGTCCGTCTCGGCCTCCCAAAGTGCTGAGATTACAGGCTTGAGCCACCGCGCCCGGCCAAGGGTGATCTTAAGATTCAGAAGAGTGATTTGTTTTTCCCCATGTAGTGAGCAATTTTCTCACCCCCAACTAATAAACCATCTATTCTTTTCCCATTAAGCAATTTATGCCACATAAAAAATTTCCTTTAGAAATGAGCCTGTCTCTGGCAAATTCACCATTTATAATAAGAGGGCCTGAACTTTTCCACACTTTCCATGAAAGCTAAAGGTCATTTGAATAGAAGGAAAAGAAAGAGCTGTGAAACATATCCATACTTTCTCAATAACCTGAGGTGGGGTAGGCAGTGCAGCAACCGCAAGACTCATCAATTGAACGTATGTAGGTTTTTAGTATCTAGTAGATTACACAAAACACATACAGGACTTTGTAAATTTGAAAGGAGAAGGTTGGAGAATACGGCAAAGTGGGATCATATTCATACTAGTCAGTTAGGAAAAACAAGCTGGGAAAAAATGAGAACAGAGTAGATGAATTACATAGGAATTTCTGAAATATTCTGAGAATGCCGTGGATTAAATAGGATTTTATGAACTTGCCTGGGAAGCTAATGATCGTTTCTATGAGAAAATGTGTTTCACTTTTCAACTCAGGATATCTGGAACATATCTCTCTTTCTCACAGTTCCAGCAGGATTCCCAGGAATTTAGCTTTCCCTTTAATCTCAGAAGAAGGAACCCTCTTTGAGGCTCCGTAGAGAGAAATAGGAACAAACTTACCCAAAACAGATGGGGGGGTGGGTGTGCTGATTTTTATCCCCATGGAGAAAGGGAATTTTACAGCAATGAGCGCAGGGTCTCTGGTGAAAGGTCATATCCATACATATCTTTATGGAAAAAACAAAGCTTGGAAATGGAACAGAGCCCAGAGCCCAGGGCTTGGTGGGAAAGCAGGCCCCGGCTCCCCTTCCTGCATGTCAGTCTTGACTTCTTCCTGTGCTGGTCAGGGCTGCAAATGGCTGATAATATCACTGAAGCCTGGACTATCTTCAAAGCCTGACTGGCACAAAATGACATACTAATGTAGTATCTCATTTCCTTTGCGTTCTGGGGACAAGTGGGATTGGCTTGATGCCCAGGGATACCCTGTGAACTCATGGAATAGGACTGGGCTAAGCCTGGCTAGCACCTGACGGATCCTGTCTGTGGAACTAGGGACATTGCTTCTCACTGATTGAATTGGTTGGAACATAAAACTAAGATGGCATTTGATCTGTCTTGCGAGATTTGGTTCAGAAAAACCTTACAAATATGCTGGTAGTAACTACAATTTTCTCTGTATCTGTTGCTTAGATGCAATAATTATGTGTTGAAAATTGTATATATATCATATTTATATATTTTAGCACATAGAAATGGAAGTATTTAGTGTTATGGAAAAACAGATGGATAGATGGATAACCTCTCTCTCTCTCTCCTCTATTTTTCTTTCCCCATTTTCTCCTTTTAGAAGTTAATTTAATAGGTAGATTAAAGACATCTTTAAATGACTGTAAAACCAAAGTTCACGTTTAGACAAATTTCCCAGTTGGAATTCTCTGTTTAAAGCACTCTGTTTTCATGACCTGCACTGTTTATTTTACATTCAGACATGTGAGCACATGGGAACCATTTGTAGAAAATGTCTCTGTTTACTTCTAAAACTGATACAATGCAGAAGCAGTGAGTAGAGGTTCAACAAACTGACTTTCTATAGCCAGTTGTACAATCTTTCTTTTTATTACTACTGACATACATTTATGAGAAGAAAATGGAAGTTATGGAGTGTAACGAAGAGATAAATTCATGCTCTCTCTGAAAGTCTATGTAATACCCAGCATTTACAGAAATAAGGAAGTTCATAGTGATCATTTGTGGTTGAATTCTGGTAAGAAATGCTCAAAGCCATTTTACCTCTTTGGACTGAAAAATAATAATTGATTATAAAATAAAATGGGCAGTCCCAGTTTGGACTGTCTGCATATCTACTACCAATGTTAGATTGCAGGAGCCTTCCAACTCGTCTCTCTACACTCAGTTGCTCCCCCCACAATCAATCCATCATACAGCCTGCTGCCAGAGTGATCTTTAACACTGACCATAGCTTTCCCTGTATTAAAATGTTGTAATGTTTGTTCCCTATTGGTTTTGGGAGAGGTGAAAACTTGAGGTCTGTTGGTTAAAACTAGCTGAAGCTAGTTTACTTAAAAAATGTGTATATGTATGTGTAGTTTACTTAAAAAACGTGTGTGCGAACGTGTGTGTGTGTGTGTGTGTAATACACACAGAGACACTTTTTCCTCCATACACTGTGAGCCTGGAAAAACATGTAATAGTAGTTGCCAAGTGGGGAATTTGACAGAAAATCTAGATAGCCTGCTCTTATAAAAAACAAACAAACAAACAAATGAAAAAACAAAACACAAAACCCAGAAACTCTGGTAATGCTAGCCTTACATTTTTGCATAAGAATAATTACATTGTTCCGTTTGGAAGGACATGATTTCCCCTGTTTTTCACAGGATTCTATACTTTCTATTCTTCTTCTCGTTAATATGATCTCATTTTGCTAATTTACGTGATCTATTTGGTATTTACAGGCATTTAAGTGTTGGGCTCAAGTCCAGGTCCTTAGACTTGTGTATAAGAACCATCTGGTTTACATTAACTTTTAAGGCTCATTTCTCACATCATCTCCTCTTTAATTTTATTCTCCAAAAATAAGGTTGTTCTTAGACACTATATGATTTTTACCATTTCTAGGTCTTTCTATCTGAAAAGGCTTCTCTAGTTACTAAATTGTTTCTTCCTTCTTGAATGTGTTTCCTGATTTCCTTAGCATTAGACTTTCTTTCTTGGTATGTATTTTTTGACACTAAACATACTGTACTTTCATTATCGATTGTCCCGACCCGCGGGATCGTCAATGTAGGCCCTAGAAGAGGGAGTGGGAACTCGGGGGGACAAGAGACACGAGAAATGGAGACAAGACAGTATCCTGATCAAGTCTCGTTTATTGGTGGCAGTGTAATGCCTTATATAGACCAGCAAGGGTGGAGGTTGGGCCAGGGTGATGATGGTGGCCCTGCAGTGGGCGTGGCCAGGTAGGTATTGGTTTCTTCGGTGGGACGTCATGTTGCGCCTGCGCCGTCGCTTGGTAATTTTCCCGGGCGCGGGATGGCGCCTGCGCTGTAAGTTGATCATTTTCCCGGGCGCGGGAAAATGGGTGATGAAGAACCCGGAAGAGCGCCATTTTGTACTGGCGTATGAACAGCAGAACAAGGAAGAAAGTAAATCTAGGGAGGAGGCATAAAGTGGAAATGTATAGAGCTCAGGCGTCAGTCATCAGTTATAATCGCTATGGCCGGGCCACGCAGCTCTGGACAATCGATTATATGACTCTATATTTTACTTACTTGTATAAAATAAGGAGACACTTTCTTTTATATGAGCAGCAGGTATAAAATTCCTTGTGGGGAAATCCAAGCCTTTGAAGGGGAATAGCTTTGATCAGCTTGTTCAGGAGCTGAAGTGGAGGCCTCTAGGCTGAGGTGGGAGCTGTCCTGGGACTCAGAGAACCAGAGGAACCTCTGCATGAGTTACTGTTAGGGAGGCGAACAGGAGGCTGTGGACTGAGGCTGGAAGGTAAAATTGAAGAACACAGAGAGGAGACGGAGACTTGGGAGGAGATAATAATTTTTTTTTTTTTTCTTTTTGAGGTGGAGTCTTACTCTATTGCCCAGGCTGGAGTGCAGTGGCACAATTCCAGCTCACTGCAGCCTCAACCTCCTGTGCTCAAGGAATCCTCCCACTTTAGCCTCTTGAGTAGCTGGGACTATAGTCATGGATCACCAAGCCTGGTTAATGTTTTTTGTATTTTTTTGCAGCAATGGGGTTTTTCCATGTTGCCTAGGCTAGTCTTAAACTCCTGGGCTCAAGTGATTTGCCTGCCTTTGCCTCCCAAAGTGTTGGGATTCCAGGTATGAGCCACTATGCCTGGCCACAAGAACTTTCAAATGGAGGATTTTAAAATAAACACCACCAGAAGAAGAATTAGTTGAAAAGAAGCTGACCCTGGAGAATGGAGTAGGAATAGAAGGCAGGTAGGGTGAGGCAGTCGTTTTTCACTGTAAGCTGTTTATAGTTTTTGAATTTCAAAACTCAAGTACATGTAGTAGTTTGATACATTATTTAAACATTACTTTGAGGAAAACCTAAATGTAACAATTCATTGTGTGGAATGTGAACCACGTGCATGGTGTAATAAATCATCAAATTTGGAGTGATTGTTTTTTCACGAAAACCAGTGAAGAAGCTGAGGACTGACTGATGTGAGAACAGAAGTGTCAAGGTAAGAACACAGCTAATATCTTAGCCACATTTGTATTTTTCTAAATTCTTAAAAAAATTATCAAAGTAGTACCTGCTCTTGATTTAAAAAATTACAGAAGTCTGGCCGGGCGTGGTGGCTCATGCTTGTAACCCCAGCACTTTGGGAGCTGAGACAGGTGGATCACCTGAGGTCATGAGTTTGAGACCACCCTGGCCAACATGGTGAAACCCCGTCTCTACTAAAAATACAAAAAATTAGCTAAGCTTGGTGGTGAGTGCCTGTAATACCAGCTACTTGGGAGGCTGAGGCAGGAGAATTGCTTGAACCTGGGAGGTAGAGGTTGCAGTGAGCCGAGACTGTCCCATTGCACTCCAGCCTGGGCAACAAGAGCAAAACTCTGTCTCAATATATATATATATATATATTACAGAAGGCTTGAAATTAAAGACATCACAATCCCTCTCACTCCCTCTCTGCTACTGTTTTCCAGCTACAGTCTCATCCTCTAGGGTCAACTTCTTTTAATTCTTTTAGGCTTACTCTATATTTAGCTCTTTTGTTTGTTAACTTTATATCTCCAAATAATATGCTAAGGTTACTGAGGCAGATTATGTTTTCTAAAGATCATCACAACAATACCTTCTTTTTCCACATAACTCTCTAGAAACTGGCTTTTCTCCTATCAAGAGGTAGAGTATTTGCCCTTCCTTTGAACCTTGGAAACAGCCTTTTTGACTGTCTTGACCAATAGACTGTTGGAGAAGTGATATTGTTGACTTCCAAGGTTAGGTCCTAAAAATGTTATGAGCTTCTGCCTTATTTTTTTTTTGAAATTTTTGTCCTGGGCACTTAGCCACCTTGCTGTGAGGAAGCCTAACACACAAGTAGAGTGATCCAGGTGGAGGGAACTGAGCCTTTGGCCCTCAGCTCTGGAGCCCCAACTGAGTTACGAGTTCTCATTGAGCATCAACTTGTCATACATGTACATGAAACATTTTATTTTATTTTATTTTTTTCTTTGAGACAGAGTCTCACCCTGTCACCCAGGCTGGAGTACAGGGATGTGTTTTCGGCTCACTGCAACCTCCGCCTCCCAGGCTTAAGCAATTCTTGTGCCTCAGCCTCCTGAAAAGCTGGGATTACAGGCATGTGCCCCGATGCCTGGCTAATTTTTAAATTTTTAGTAGAGATGGGGTTTTGCCATGTTGGGCAGGCTGGTGTTGAACTCCTGATCTCAAGTGATCTGCCCCCTTGGCCTCCCAAAGTGCTGGGATTACAGGTATGAGCCACCATGCCTGGCCTACCTGTGCATGAAACATTTAAAACATGCATTGTTCCAGATCGAGTTTGATCAATATCAGTTGATGATGCCTGGAAATAAGCTCCTGCCAAATCCTGCCTAAATGGCAAATTTATGAGCAAAATGATTCATTGCTGTTGTTTAAATCTACAGATACGTTGCTATTTCTTGACTTATTGGTTTGAGGGTTTATCTTTTACTGCTGTGCTAGATTTGATTTAGTATCCTTATAGTTCTTTTTTATTACTTAGTCTATTGAACCTTCTTGTGGAGTGTTATTTCATCTTTCTGTTTTCTGTTCTCTTGTGACTACTCCTGATAGGATGTTTGACTTCTTGAATTGATCTGTAGTGTCTCTTGTTTTTTTCTATACATTTTTTTGGGTTCTTTTCTATGGAAGATTTTCTCAACTTTGTTTTCCAGTTCTTCTATTGACTATTGTGGTAGGCTAAATAATGACACCCAAAGATGTTTATTCTTAATCCCTGGAACCCATAAATATTACCTTATATGGTAAAAGAGAGACTACTCTCTTATAAAGTAAAAGGTGTGATTAAATTAAGGATTATGAGATGGAGAGATTATCCTGGATTAGCCAGGTGGGCCTAAGGCAATCACAAGTATCCATAGAAGAGAAGGCCATATTATGAAAGTGCTATAATTTGGATATGGTTTATCCTCACCAAAACTAATATGGAAATTTGATTCCCAATGTGGTGATATTGGAGGCAGGGCCTAGTGGGAGGTATTTGGGTCATGAGGGTGGATGCCCCATGAATGGGTTGGTGCTGTTCTCACAGTAGTGAGTTCTTGTTCTGATGAGACTAGATTGGTTCTCTTGAGAACAGATTAGTTACCTCAGGAGCAGATTGTTATATTATAAAGTGAGGTTCCTCCTCCTGTTTGGTCCTCTCCCTTTGAATGTGTCAACTTTTGCTTTGGCCTTCTCTGCCACGTTATGATGCAGCATAAAAGAAGCACTTCTGGCTTTGTCAGAAACCAAGGCCATGCCCTTGAACTTCCCAGGCTGCAGAATCACAAGCTAAATACACCTTTTTTTCTTTATATATTATCTAGTCTCAGGTATTCTGTTATAGCAACACAAAATGGATTAAGGCACTTGCTGAACCTAATTTTAGCTCAGTGATACTGATTTTAAATTTTGGGCCTCTAGAACGATGAGAGAATACACTTCCATCATTTTAAGTCATCAAGATTGTGGTAATGTGTTACAGAAGCCATAGGAAACTATTATAGATGGCAAAAGAATACATGAAAAGATACTCAACGTTGTTACTCTTGAGACAAGTGCAAATTAAAACCACAATGAGATATCACTTTACATTTGTTCGAATGGCTAACACTGAAAAAATAAATAAACTGAACAGTGTGCATTGTATACTAATTTTTAATGAAAATGGGATATGCAAACATTTTCTTATATTTGCGTGAAAATTCTAGAATAATAGTCAAGAAATTAATAAGAAGGGTTACCTTTGGGGTGGAAGTGGGTGGGAAACAGCAAGAGAGAGTTTGACTTTTTATATTATTTGAAAATTCTGAACATGTGCATATATTTGATTTCTTAAAAATGAAGACTTATGCAATAGAAAATTAGTTCTGGGTGCCTGTGAGTGAGGCTTTTTGACTAGTAGGTTTCATAATAAAGGGCATGGCCAGTGAGCCTGTGCTAAGCTGGGGGATCCCTAAGTTCCAGAAGAGATTCACTGAGGGGCAACAACATTGACACTGTCTATTCTGGTTCTTCTCAGATGGTTCAGTCTTATTTCATTGGAGATAAGTCAATCTTTCTCCTGGTGATGGAGGTGTGGGGGTTGTGCGACTGCTGAACACTCTAGTCAAGGAGGTAGGGACAAAGGGAAAACCAACGTATGCACTTTCAACCAATTCCAGTGTCCAGCCTGGTCCCTTTCTCTCACCCTCCATGGTAATCAGTGTTTCTGAGTTTGTAGACCTTCTGGGGGCTTTGCTGGGCAGACCTTCCATCCTTATCCTTAGCCCTCTGATGTGGTTTGTCTCTGTGTTCCCACCCAAATCTCATCTTGAATTGTAATCCTCATGTGTCAGGGGAGGGACCTAGTGGGAGGTGATTGGATAATGGAGGTGGTTTTCCCCATGCTGTTCTCATGATGGTGAGTTCTCACAAGATCTGATGGTTTAAAAATGTGTGTCAGTTCCCCCCATTTCTGTCTCTCTTGCTGCGTTGTGAAGAAAGTGCTTGCTTCTTTGCCTTCCATCATGATTGTAAATTTCCTGAGGCTTCCCTAGTTATGTAGAACTGTGAGTCAATTAAACCTCTTTTCTTTATAAATTACCTAGCCTCAGGTAGTTCTTTATATCAGTATAAAAACAGACTAATACAGAAAATTGGTAGTAGGAATGGGATACTGCTATAAAGACACCTGAAAATGTGGAAGCAACTTTGGAACTGGGTAATGGGCAGATGTTGGAAGAGTTTGGAGGCCTCAGAAGACAGGAAGATGTGGGAAAGTTTGGAACTTCCTAGAAACTTGTTGAATGGTTTCGACCAAAATGCTGATAGTGATATGGACAATGAAGTCCAGGCTGAGGTGGTCTCAGATGGAAATGAAGAACTTATTGGGAACTGGAGAAAAGGTCACTCTTGCTGCTTTGACAAAGAGACTGGTGGTATTTTGCCCCTGTCCTGGAGATCTGTGAAACTTTGAACTTGAAAGCGATGACTTAGGATTCCTATCTGGCAGAAGAAATGTCTAAGCGGCAAAGCATTCAGGAGGTGCCTGGCTGTTTCTGAAAATTTACAGTCATATGCATTCACAAATAGGTGGTCTGAAATTGGAACTTATGTTGAAAAGGGAAGCAGAGCATAAAAGTTTGGAAAATTTGCAGCCTGACCTTGTGGTAGAAGGAAAAAACCCATTTTTTTCTGGGGAGAAATTTAAGCCATCTGGCTGCAAAAATTTGTATAAGTAATGAGGAGCTGAATGGTAATAGCCGAGATAATGGGGAAAATGTCTCCAGAGCATGTCAACGACCATTGTGCTAGCCCCTCCCATCACAGGCCTAGAGGCCTAGGAGGGAAAATTGGTTTCTTGGACCAGACCCAGGGCCCCACTGCTCTGTGCAGCCTGGACACATGGCACTCTGTGTCCCAGCTACTCCAGTTCCAGCCATGGCAAAAATAACCAAGGTACAGCTTGGACTGTTGCTTCAAAGGGTGCAAGCCCCCAAGCCTTTACAGCCTCCACATGGTGTTGGACCTGAGGGTGTGCAGAAGGCAGGAGTTTAGGAGCCTCTGCCTGGATTTTAGAGAATGTATGGAAGTGCCTGGATGTCCAGGCAGAAGTCTGTTGTAGGGCTGGAACCCTTACAAAGAACCTCTACTAGGGAAGCACAGAGGGGAAATGTGGGGTTGGAGCCCCTACAGAGAGTCTGCACTGGGCACTGCCTAGTGGCCTTGTGAGAAGAGGACCACCATCTTCCAGTAGATTCACTGACAGCTTGCACCATGTGCCTGGAGAAACCATAGGCACTCAATGTCAGCCAGTGAAAACAGCCATGGGGGCTGTACCCTGCATAGCCACAGAGGCAGAGCTGCCTAAGACTGTGGGAGCCCACCCCTCGCATCAGCATGCCATCAATGTGAGACATGGAGTCAAAGGAGATTTTTTTGGAGCTTTAAGATTCATTGACTGCCCTGCTGGGTTTTGGACTTGCATGGGGCCTGTAGCCCCTTTGTTTTGGCCAATTTCTCCCATTTGGAATGAGAACATTTACCCAAAGCCCATGACCCCATTGTATCTTGGAAGCAGCCAATTTATTTTTGATTTTATAGGCTCATAAGTGGAAGGGATTTATCTTGTCTCAGATGAGACTTTGGTCTTGGACTTTTGTGTTAATGCTGGAATGAGTTAAGACTTTGGGAGAGTGTTGGAAAGGCATGATTGTGTTTTAAAATGTGAGGACGTGAGATTTGGGAGGAACTGAGGCAGAATGATATGGTTTGGCTCTGTATCCACCCAAATCTCATCTCAAATTGTAATCCCCATGTGTTGTGGGAGGGACCTGGTGGGAGGTGATTGGATCATGGGGCTGGCTTCCCAATTATTTTCTCATAATAGTGAGTGAGTTCTCATGAAATTTGGTGGTCTAAAACTGTGTGGCACTTGCCCCCTGCCTTCTCCTGTCACCTTGTGAAGAAGGTGCTTGCTTCTCTGATATGGTTTGGCGGTGTCCCCACCCAAATCTCATCTTGAATTTTAACTCCCACAATTCTCTTGTATCGTGGGAGGAATCCAGTTGTGGGGGGGTGGTGGTGATTGAATTATGGGGGTAGGTCTTCCCGTGTTTTTCTCATGATAGTGAATGAGTCTCATGAGATCTGATGGCTTTAAAAATGGGAGTTTCCCTGCACAAGCTCTCTTTTTGCCTGCTGCCATCCACGTAAGATGAGACTTGCTCCTTCTTGCCTTTCACCAGGATTGTGAGGCCTCCCCAGTCATGTGGAACTGTAAGTCCAGTAAACCTCTTTCTTTTGTAAATTGCCCAGTCTCGAGTATGTCTTTATCAGTGGCATGAAAACGAACTAATACATTCTCCTTCACTTTCTTCAGTGATTATAAGTTTCCTGAGGCTTCCTCAGCTTTGTGGAACTGTGAGTCAATTAAACTTCTTTTCTTTATGAATTGCCCAGGCTAATATACCCTCTCTATGTATATTCCAGGACATGGTTTCCTCTGCCCTACTTAATCACTAACACATCTTATACTGTCTAACCTCCAGAATTTTGTTGAGATTCTCTGCTGATGTGTTTCCTTTTTTCCTATTCTCTCTATCATTTAGGGTTTGTTGTTTTTAATTCCTTTGCTATCATTTTATTATGGTTTTGGGTGGGAGAGGAAATAAAATGGCCAATCCACCACCTCGAAAATAAATTAGTACATTTATTTGCCTATCTTCATCTCCTAACTAGTCTGTGAGCTCCTTAAGGGTAGGGAAGGTTATTATTCATTTTTATGTACCCAAAGTATATCAGTCACTGCCCAGCCAGAAAAATAGAAACCACAAGGAAGATTTCGCCAGAGGGAATTTACTAGAGGAAATAGTTTACACACGTATTACAGGATAGAAAGGACGAAAGGGAGCACTGGGTTCACCTGGAGATATTACTGAGGAAGCTGTTACCAACCTAGCCCTGGGGGAACCAAACAGGGGAAACTGCGGTTGTCAAAAGCTCTAGAAACTCAGAGTAGGGGACCTATGTAGTGGGAGCTCAGGCCACTGAGGAGTGGTTATGACCAGGTTGTAGTTGTACCTCTAGGGTCCAGTGATGATGTTGTAGGGACCTCTGAGGGCCAGTGATGAGGCTAGATGTGAGTTGCCAAAAATGTTCAAGGAGAAGCCAGCTGTTGCAGCTGGGGCTAAGTGCCACTGACAGGTACACTAAGCAAAGAGAAGAAGGAAGAAGGAAGGTGCTTGTCTCTTTGTCCTGCCTGCCTTCCCATGTCTCTCCAGAATTTAACAGGAAGCCAGCTGGCAAAGGGGTCTCGGAAATGTAGTTTGCAGAGTCCCTGTCCCAGCATGACAAAGCCCAGTATGGAAGAGTGAATTTGGAGTTGAGACACAATAGTTGAAAAAGGGCACAGAGGATCTAACACAATATATGTATTTCTAGGCAAAATCTTTCTTAACAGTTCCAGACTTTATTTCTAACCATTTGTCAGTCATTGCTTTTTGTTGTTCCTTGGCAATATCAAAGGCAAACATAGAAAATTAGTTACCAAGCACAAATCAGTTTTCCAGCATTGCACTGTACCCCACAAATGCTTCAACTTAAAATGAAGAAACCAGCAACATGGTGGGAATGTAAATTAGTACAACCACTGTGGCAAGCAGTATGGAGATTCCTTAAAGAACTAAAAGTAGAACTACCATTTGATCCAGCAATCCCACTACTGGGTATTTACCCAGAGGAAAAGAAGTCATTATATGAAAAAGGCACTTGCACATGCATGTTTATAGCAGCACAATTCACAACTGCAAAAATATGGAACCTAAATGTCCATCAACCAATGAGTGGATCAAGAAAATGTGGTATATATACACCATGGAATTTTACTCAGCCTTATAAAGGAATGAAATGATGGCATTCACAGCAACCTGGATGGAAGATGGAGACTATTAGTCTAAGAGAAGTAACTCAGGAATGGAAAACCAAATGTCCTATCTTCTCACTTACTAGTGGGAGTTAAGCTATAAGGACACAAAGGCATAAGAATGATATAATGTACTTTGGGGATTCAGGGGGAAGGGTGGGAGGGAAGTGAGAGATAAGAGACTACACATTGGGTACCGTTTATGCTGCTCAGGTGATGGATGCACCAAAATCTAAGAAATCACCCCTAGAGAACTTATCCATGTGACCAAACACCACCTGTTCCCCCAAAACTATTGAAATAAAAAATAAAAGTAAAAAAGAAAAGAAAAGAAAAGAAAAAGAAACCAGCAACAAAGTGTTGTTTTCAGAGGAAGGATAATTACCAAAATGGAATGAATCATGTGTTTACCAAAACTTGCCTTCTTCTTGGGTCGTCTTGTCTACAAAAAGGTCAACATTACCCAGCTACCCAAAACCCAACTCAGGGGGTAATTCTCTACAACTTATTCTCCTTCAACTCCCACATTCCAGTCACTGAGTCTTGTCAGTTTCACTTCACAGAGTCCCTTAATTCCATCTTCTCTCCTCAGCTGCCTTTGCGATTGCCTTGATCTGGGCCTGACTACATTTCCTGTGGACCACTGCACTTACGTCCAAGTGGTCTCATCTTATCTTCCTTTTTGTTTGTTCTTCAGTTGATGACTAGAGTGATTTTAAAACTTTTTAAAATTATGCAAATCTGATCAGATTAATGTCAAGGTAATATCCTTCCATTGGTAAAGACGTTAGTGTTGTTTAATTTTTCAAAGTCATTGAGAGCAGTGTCAGCGACGGATGGAAGAGAAAAAGAGAAGAGGGCTGCACATGCCTGCGGGCACGTTTGAAATGACTCAATTTCCGTTTTGTACAAGTGCTAGAGGGTGGTATGGAGAAGTAAAGGACAAAGATTGATCTTGATTCTCAGCATTTGAAAGAGTGAGATAAAAGGAATCTGAGGTAAAGATTGGAAGAGAAGAGAGAAGAGTAAAATTTAGAATCATAACTTTTATTTCTCATGACTTGGCAAGCAATGGAATTTCGCATTAATGTGAAGGAAATTAGTTTTATAAATTCCAGAAGTATCTATAACAATTCCCTAAAAAGATATAAAGGAAAAGACCCTAGATGATATTGTAAAGGAGGAGAAAAAAATGTAAAACAGAGAATGAACTTACTGTTCTTTTTTGAGTTTCAAGAGAATACCAAAAAAAGTCACAAAAATTTTTTCACAGTTGCTCTGCATGTGTGTGTGTGTATGTGTGTGTGTGTTTAATATCAAGAGAATCACCACCATTTTCATAAGCCTATAATAGCAGTTTCTGACATTTGCAAAGCATCCTGAAATAAGAACAGTGCAGGCCTGGTTGGAGGCATAAATCTGTGAAATATAGGTAAGGTTTGCCTTTTATTTTATTTTATTTTATTTTATTTTATTTTATTTTATTTTAAAAGACAGAGTCTTGCTCTGTTGCCCAGGCTGGAGTGCAATGGTGTGATCTCGGCTCACTGCAACCACTGCCTCCCATGTTCAAGTGATTCTCCTGCCTCGGCTTCCCAAGTAGCTGGAACTGCAGGTGTACACCACCATGCCCAGCTAATTTTTGTATTTTTGTTTAATAGAGACGGGATTTCACTATATGTTGGCCAGGTTAGTCTGGAACTCCTGACCTCAGGTGATCCACCCACGTCAGCCTCCCAAAGTGCTGGGATTATAGGCGTGAGCCACCGTGCCTGGCCTAGGTTTGCCTTTTAAATGGTTAAGTCTGGTACATCCTCTATTTGAAGCAAGAGAATTAAAAATAAAGAAAGAAGGTAGTGGATTGTTCCTGTAATCCCAGCTATTTGGGAGGCTGAGGCAGGAGGATCATTTGAGCCCAGGAGTTCGAGGCTGCAGTGAGTTATGATTGCATTACTGCACTCCAACCTGTGCAACAGAGTGAGACCCTGTCTTAAAAAAAAAAAGAAAACAAAAAAAAAAGAAAGAAAATTTGGAAAATTGACAGCCAACAAAAGAAAACGTGCTTACTTTTCACTCTATTAGAAACAGCTATAAGTGAACTCATTAAAATCCAACCAAACTGAAATAAATTAATAGAGGCAAAGTTATTTTGATTTCCTGAACTGGGAAATTTACCTTTTCCAGCAAGACAGAAGATTGATGAGAAAGAGATTATACATCTATCCAGACTTATCTGGCACAGTTCTTTAAGCATTTGAAGATGATGGTGATAGGAAGAATAAGAAACTAAAATAGCTGTTTTATTGTGATGTGAATAAAAATATTGCCGTCAAAGCTTACTCAATAATGTTTTGAGTTTAGATACATTATAAAGTCAATCAGGAAAAGCATTTTACAGCATAAATACCTTATAGAATTAATAAAGAAAGCCCTGTATAATTTAAAAACAAAATCATAAGGAATCCCTGAACTTAAGTTTATAGACAGGCTATAACAGATTGCATGATGTGTACACGTCTGTATGATTGGGTAGGATAGACTTTGCACAGATGGCCTGAGCCCTGGTGGGAATGACTTAGCCAGGAGGAAGGAGGGCTGTTTTCCAATTTATTTCTTAGAGGAAATAACTTTTTATACTCCATCCCGTCAAAGGGGGCGCTTTTTCCTAATTCATTAAAAGTCTTGCACTAAGTTGGTAGTGTAAATGTTAATAAAGACCAAGAAGAGTCCTTGGATAGCTGTAGTAGAACATGGGTCTAGAAATACGTAGGTGCAAATTTAAGTCCTTCCTGGGTCACTAACCATGAATGTGGTCTTAGCGTCTCTTAGTCTCATTTCCTCATTTGCAAAATTACTTGGGTTACCTCACAATGTTGCTGTGAGCATTAAATATGATAATATATTTAAAAGTGCTTTGCAAACTCATAAAGTACCATTCAGTGTTGATTTAGTGAACATACATTGAGCACTTACTATGTGCCAGGTACTTTGTTAAGCTTTGCAGATACAGAGCTGCAAGAGACATAGTCCTTTAGTCCTTGTCCTTGGAAAGCTCTGTGGGGAGTCAGATGAACCCGTAGATTATAATGCATTACAATCTTTAACGTGAAAGATGCTATGGACTTATAGAGGATGGAGAGGCCCAAGATCCTCTTTTTTTGTTGTTGTTGTTGCCTGGGCTGTAGTGCAGTGGCATGATCTTGGCTCACTGCAACCTCCACTCTCCAGGGGTTCAAGCAATTCTCCTGCCTCAGCCTCCTGAGTAGCTTGGATTATAGGCACCCACCACCATGCCTGGCTAATTTTTTTGTTTGTTTTTAGTAGAGACAGGGTTTTGTGATGTTGGCCAGGCTGGTCTCGAACTCTTCATCTCAAGAGATCCACCTGCCTCAGCCTCCCAAAGTGCTGCGATTACAGGTATGAGCCACCGTGCCTGGCCGAGAGGCCCTCTCTATGTAAGACCCCCAGACCTCCAATGCTACTTACCAGAAATTTATACAGTTAGATGACTTCAGATCTATAGTACTACATGTATCTGGATAGGAAAATAAAAGACACCAGTACAGAGCTACCTCTGCCACAAAGTTACCTTCTTGCAAATCAGAAAGAGAAATCTCTTCTAGACAGATAAGTTGCAAAACCTGGCTCTTCTGCAAAGACTAGCCAGAAGAAGGTATCCCTTTTGGTGGGCCAGGGCATAGGAGGACCAGATTGGAGTCATCTCTTATATACAGGGGCCACTGTATCAGGCACAACCTCAGCTAGTAAACATAGTGGCTTGGCAGTGTAAAATACTGCAGGATACAGCATGCACACATATATGTGCATGCAATTTAGGGGGAGGAATTAATTCTGTGAACTTGGCCTGTGTAAACAGACTGATATACTCCTGGAAGGGATGGGAGTTTGCAAAAACTAAGAACTACATGCCAGCTTTACCATGTGAACAAAAGAGGATTTTATAGAGGTGTATGAGAGCCCACCAGGAATACAGAAAATTCTGGGGACTTAGAACAGAGGAAGTTTAATGCAGGAATTGGTCACCAAGGTGATGGGATTGCTAAGAAGTCAAATAGGAGATGCTGAGTCAACCTAGACCCTGGCAATGGCAGGAAGCTAATGTCACTCTTAGGTGGGGGTGACAGAGAGAGGAGTCAGTTGTGGTGGAGTCCAGAGGCCAGGACCACTCTATGGAAAATGAGGCCACAGTAGGCGTGGGTGGTGTGAGCTGACACTGCAGAGAGACAGAGCCACTGCTGGAGATGCTGGTGAAGGCAGAGAAGGAGGGGGAGAAACCCACTGGCTTCTCCTTTGCTTCTTCAGTGTCACTAGGTACTTCTCCTGGCTGATCCCAGATCCTTCAACTGCAAGGAACCTTGGAAATGCAGCTCGCACGGCTCAGCACTCTGCTAGCCAAAGCAGGCCGGGGAAGTGGGTGGAAAGACATCTGAGGGCTCCAGGTTGGTACAGAGAGTGGGAAGAAAATACGAGACTGAACGGAGTAACCGCAGAATGATACGAAGTTCTTTTTAATAAAGCTGTATAGAAAGAAGCAACATAGGCCCAGCGTGGTGGCTCACGTCTGTAATCCCAGCACTTTGGGAGGTCAAGGTGGGTGGATTACTTGAAGTCAAGAGTTTGAGACCAGCCTGGCTAACATGGCGAAACCCCATCTCTACTAAAAATACAAAAGTTAGCTGAGCATGGTGGCATGCGCCTGTAATCCCAGCTATGTGGGAGGCCGAGGCATGAGAATCGCTTGAACCCAAAAGGCAGAGGTTGCAGTGAGCTGAGATTGTGCCATTACACTCCAGCCTGGTGACAGAGAGATACTCTGTCTTTTAAAAAAAAAAAAAGAAAAAAGAAGCAACACAGAGGAAGAAAAGTTTGACATACAATGCAATCTCTTGGAAACCGCCCATTACCCCTGTTGTGAGACCCTCTGGCCTTTAGTTCTCTTGGATACTGAAATGAAACCCAGTTACTGCAGTTGTGAATCTGGATACCCAGTGCCAATATCAGTCATCCACTGATCCTACTGTTTGCAATTGCAATGTCTTTAGTGTACCCACTTTGCTCTCTCTTATGCAAGTATCCTCTAAGACAGTGCCATCCAATACTTTTCTGTGATGATGGAAATGTTCTATGTCTGTGTTGTCCAATAGCCTAGCCACCCACCACATGTGGTCATTGGACACTTGAAATGTGTCTAGTGTAACTGAGGAACTGTATTTTAAACTTTATTTAATTTTAATTATTTATAATTTGAACTGAAATCTCCATATGTGGCTAGGGGCTACCATATTGGACAGATTTTCTCTAAGGTATTGGAACTGAGCATTTGGATAATCTCACTGGTTTATTCTACAAGGGAGAACTGTCTTTACTTTCCAGGTAATCCCAGGAATTAAACTAACTCAGATCATCAGAACAGGTTGAAATTTCACTGCACCCTCAGGCTTTGTTGATAATTCTATTGTGTCCTCAATGCTTCATGCAACCAGGGAGATTCCAAGCCTCTCTTCCTGATGAAGTCAGGGGAGACAGAGAGACTTGTGGAAAGGTTCCTTTGCCAATATGCATCTGGGGAGAGCACCGAAGGCAGCACTCCAATTGCTCCATGGCCACAGAGTGGTGTGGAGGCATCTGGAAGGTTCTTTTTGTTTCTGTTTTTTTTTTTTTTTTTTTTTTTTTTCTGGCTTCTGAGAGAGGCACAGAAAAGGCTAAAAGGGGGAATTATAACATCTCAGAGGCTGCCAGCAAAGAAAATGGCCCAGACCAAAACCAAAACAATAACAGTAACAAAACCAGGATGACATACATCCCAAAGGATGCGAGAAAGACAGAGTATGACAGCGGACCTGAAGCCTGCTTGTATTACAAAATTATGGCTCCTCCTGCGGCCACCTGGAGTACATTTGACCCCTTTGGATGACAAGATCAGAGCAAAAAACCCTGGATGCACTGAGCTTATGTCTAAACAGAGAAAATACAAAAATGACTAAAATTATGCCCCAGAAACCTGAGTTACAGACAAAACAATAATAGTTATTATTGTACATAGATAATGTAGGCGTGGTCAAGCATATTCACAGCAACTTTGTTTGTAGCAGTAAAAAAAAAAAAAAGAGAGAGGGAGAGAGACAGAGAGATTAGAACAATAATACAAACAACAACAAAATAAAATCCCATCAATGGAAGAGTGGGTAATTTGCAAAATCACTGAGAAAGTAGCACTATACCATAGTGAAAATATGTGCATTAGTATGGAAGAATTTCCGAGATACTGAATGGAGGAAGCAAGTCCCAAAATAATATTTGAAAACATTATATAAGGTAGCAGGCAAAGCTGAGTAATATTTGATTTAGGGATACATACGTAAATGGTAGCAACTATAAAAAAAAGTAGAGGCCAAGCTCGATGGCTCACACCTATAATCTCAGCACTTTGGGAGGCTGAGGTGGGGGGATCGCTTGAGCTCAAGAGTTGGAGACCAGTCTGGGCAACATGGTGAAACCCTGTCTCTACCAAAAATACAAAAAAGTTAGCCAGGCGTGGTGGCACATGCCTGTAGTCCCAACTACTCAGGAGGCTGAGGTGGGAGGATCACTCAAGCCCAGAAGGTAGAGACTGCAGTGAGCCGAGATCACACCACTGCACTCCAGCCTGGGCAACAGAGTCAGATCCTGTCTTCAAACCAGGCTGGGTGCTATGACTCACACCTGTAATCCCAGCACTTTGGGAGGCCGAGGTTGACAGATCACCTGAGGTCAGGAGCTTGAGACCAGCCTGGCCAATATGGTAAAACCTTGTCTTTACTAAAAATACAAAAATTAGCCTGGAGTGGTGGTGCACGCCTGTAATCCCAGCTACTTGGGAGGCTGAGGCAGGAGAATCACTTGAACCTGGGAATCGAAGTTTACAGTGAGCTGAGATTGCGCCGCTGCACTCCAGCCTGGGTGACAGAGCAAGACTTTGTCTAAAACAAACTAAAAATCCCAAAAACCAAACCAAACCAAACAAACAACTCCCTACCCCCATAAACAGATAAACAAGAAACCCCCCAATCCCCCATAAAAGGAGAGAAGCAAGGCAAAGCCAGGACAGTGGTTACCTCTGGGAAGTGAGGGGAAACGGAATCAGGAGTCGCTCACTCGGGACTTGCATGGCAATAGGAATGCCCTTTTTCTTAACTTGTGTCGTGGGGACAAAGTTTTTATTTTCTTCCTCTTATTAAAGTGACCTATAATGCTAAGCAAATAGCATATGTACAATATGATACCCTTTCTGTAAAGTTTAAAACCAAGTAGAACCATATACTCTTTCTGAAGTCATATTAAAAGCATACAGAGTACCCCAAATTCAGGGGAGGGGTTGATTCAGGGGAGAGAGAAGAACAAAGGATCATGCAGAGTTCACAGGGGCTTCAACTGAGGCAGGCATTTTTATTTTTTATTTCTTTAGCCAACTGGGGCTTGTTATATTTTGATATGCCTGAGATATTTCAATAAAATTATAAAAAGCTGACGCCACTGCGGCTTCATGGGAGAATCTGCGGGTAATGCAGACCTGGAACTGCAGATGTACTGCAGAGGAGAGCAAACGAGGAAAGAGGAACGCTAGATGACCTGTAGGTACATGACAGGTGCCAGAGATAGGAAGAAGTCCACAGAAAACCTGCGTTCAGAGCAAGGAGATCAATAGGGAAGCATTAGGCCTGCTGGCTGGGAATAATAATGGTAGATGGCTGAGAGAAAGCAGAGGGGCCCAGTATCTCATTCATTCATTGGGCACATTTTAATGGACTCTTTCCACATGGAAGGCTTTGTTTTGCTCATCTCCTATTTTGTGTGTCTTCTTTAACAAGCGGAGCCCACACTGAAGGGATTGAAAAATTTCAAACATAATCAGTGTAAAATAGGAAAGGGGTTATTAAGATACCACTTGGTATCTTGCATTTTTTGTTTGCTTGCTTGGTTTCGAGGGGCAGCCTACGACAGGAGTTAAGGGTGTGGGCTCTGCAACCAGACTGCGAGGGTTTGAATTCCAACCAATTTTAGCTGTGAGTTCTTGAGCTGGTTGCTTTACTTCTCTATGCCTTAATTCCATAGTCTGTGCAAATGTGGATGACAGTACCAACCTTAGGAGTGGGGTTGGGAGGATTAAGTGAATTAATGTACACAGAGCGCTCAGAACACATACCATATAAGGTTTCCTATAATTATTAGTTCTAGCATCCCTAAATTTACTTAAGTTTGAAGGACAAATTAATTAACACCTTAGAAACAACGTCAGAAATGGTCATGGCAATTGGTTACTCAAGAGGACATGAGTGTGGAGAAATACGGTGGGGCTGGAATAGGAAAGGAAGATAATGAGGTATGTCCAGGTAGAGAAATAGACTGGAGATAAAAATTCAGGATCAGTAGCAGATCTCAGTGGTTGACCTTAGAAACACATGTTAAACTCACTGGATACATTTCATTATGAATAAAAGCTTTCCCTACTACTATTCAAGCGAGAAATTTTTATCTTTGCTTCATAGCTCCCATATACTTTCCTTGTAGGATAGCCTAAGTTTGGAGTTCTAGCTTTCTTCCTGTATTCCATTTCTGAAGTGACTTGAATGGACAGCATTCAACATCGAGGAGGGAGAAGATAATGTCATCTATAAAAGTTATTACTAGCACACATTGGACCAAATAACATAATTTGGAAAGGGGATACAAACTTGTTTTGAAGAAGGAAAAGCAAATTCCAGCACGATTTCCTTCTGATTCATCACAAAAAATTTTATGGGCATTTAACCCTCTAGTTCTCTGCTTTATTCACTGATAATGAGGTCCAGAAAGTATGTATTAACGTTTTGTCACTTTATATTTTTTCCAGGTTTATTTCAGTAAGTAGAGATCTGAAAATAGTATTTTTGAGGTACTTCTATACAGCATTTCTTATATCTGGGATTTTTTTCTTTTTTCTTTTTCCTTTTTTTTTTTTTTTTTTGAGACGGAGTCTCGCTCTGTCGCCCAGGCTGGAGTGCAGTGGCCGGATCTCGGCTCTTTATAAGCTCCGCCTCCTGAGTTCACACCATTCTTCTGCCTCAGCCTCCCCAGTAGCTGGGACTACAGGAGCCCGCCACCATGCCCGGCTAATTTTTTTGTATTTTTTAAGTAGAGACGGGTTTCACCGTGTTAGCCAGGGTGGTCTAGATCTTCTGACCTCGTGATCCGCCCCACTTGGCCTCCCAGAGTGCTGGGATTACAGGCCTGAGCCACCGCGCCCGGCCATATCTGGAATATTTTAGTATCATTGAAATGTATATAAATTCTAGATGCGTATGTTACTGTGCTGAGGATCATTCAAAGCAGCGTAAGTAGATGTTGCCCTCGGGAGGCCTTGCAAATTATGGTCTGTGTCAGAGGCTTGTGTTCATTTTTCTTTTTCTTTTTGAGACAAGGTCTTGCTCTTTTACCCAGCCTGGAGTGCAGTGGCACGATCATAGCTCACTGCAGCCTCAAACTCCTGGGCTCAAGTTATCCTTGCATCTCAGCGTCTCCAGTAGCTGGAACTACAGGCATGCACCACCTTGCCCAGCTTATTTTTTAAAAATTTTCTTCCCTTGAGATGGAGTCTTGCTATGTTGACCAGGCTGGTTTTGAACTCCTGACCTCAAGCAATCCTCCCACCTCAGCCTCCAAAGGGCACGGACTACAGGTAGGAGCCACCGCGGCTGGCCCAGGTGCTTGTTATTTTTGCACTTCTTTAGCAATACCAGCAACTTTCTCTAGCCCTAAAGGCCAAGGGTTGAAAACTAAACTTCTGGAGAAAAAGAAACCTTGAATAATTTTGCAGACTGGCTAAGCTTTCCGTTTTATATTCAATTATTATTGAATTCCTAAGTCAGGTGTGTCATATTGATTCTGAAGACACTGAATCTAGTCGTAGATTTTTGGGGGAACACTTCATTAAGGTTCTAATTTAGTTGATTTCTTGTGTCACTATGTTCATTGTCATTGACTTTCTCTTTCTGCCTATTGATTTCTTGGACTCCATATGCTTTTTCCAATAGTGTCAATCTGAAGTGGTTTTCTTCTAATAAGAAATGCCAGGTCATTGTCTGGGGAGCTGTAAACAACTTAATGGTGATTGTGCTTGGAAGGTGTTTTAGGCAAGGAGTTGGCCTAAACAGGGCCACCTCATCTTATTTTGCTTGGCTCACTTCTCATTTGTTTTGGTCTTGGAACCAAGAAATCTCAATATCCATCTTAGTGTGTGGTCTCTGATTTGGAAGGAATGACTTGGCAAGATTTTTAGAAATAGTAAGAGCTCCTCTGGATCATGTACCTACTCAACATAATGGAAAAATGGGACAAAATTTTTTCTGCAATTGCAGCTAATTTATAAGAATAATGAAGGGAGATGTACTGAGAGAGAGCATTTCACTACTTGGTGATAATTAAGCTTTTAAAACTATGTTAAGAAAGAAATCACTAACCAAAGCAATAGCAGCAACTTTTCTACCAGAACAGACATTTCTAATTAATTCCTTGGCCATTAAACCCTTCAGGCCAATCCAGATGAGCAATAAAAAAGCAGCGAGAGAAGAGTGCTGGAGAAAGTTTTCTTTGACTGTCAGCATTAACAGTCATATTTTTTCACTGTTCTAAGTAGGAAATTGTGAGTTGCAAAAATGGCTAGGGGAAAATTTTAAAGTCTGAAATATTCGTTACATGCTTATTAAAATAGAAATTCCATCTGTGTACTATAAAATTAAGTGATTCTAAGGAAAGTAATAGCTTTTAATATTCCTTCAGTAGGTCCTTTGTGACAGTTTGCGAGTTTGGCTAAAGAGAAGCAACACGGCTCTGATTTTCTTTCCAGAAGATGATGATTTTGGAATGGGAGCATTAATTTCCCTTTTGAATTATGTACACAGTCACTTTCCCAAGAACACTGAAACTGAACATATCTTGTCCCTGTTTTCCTTCTGATTTCAGGACATATAATGATTTGCCTTCCGTAACTGCAGATGAACAGGGCTCTCCTCGTTCCCTTAGCACCCTTCTTAAATTCTTTGCTTGGATTAACATTAAGCCTAATTTGAATAGGAATTCACTCTCCTGTGTCGGGTGGCCAGCAAAGCCGCAGGTTCTGCTGCTTTTCACATTAAATGGTGTCAAAAATTACTCGAACTGAGGATGAGTGTCTTTGACCGCGTAGATGGAAAATATCTAGGCCTGCACTGGATGCATCCTGGCCCAAGGCAACCGCTCTAAATGTGCATGCACAAAAACAATGCCTGACTTTCGTGAGTTCTTCATAATTTATAAGATATATTGACATATATACCTTGACATACGCTATGATCTTAATGTTTATGCTCCCCCATCCCTAATTCATATGATGAACGCAAATCCCCAAAGTGATGGTATTAGGAGATGGGGCCTTTGGGAACGAATTAGGTCATGGGGACAGAGCCCTCATGAATGGGATTATCTTTTATAAAAGAGGCCAAGGGGAGACTCCTAGCTTCTTCCACCATGTGAGGACACAGCCTCTAGCTGTGCTGGATCTTTGATGCTGAATCTGCCAATGCTTAAATATTGGATGTCTCAGCTGCTAGAATTATGAGATATACATTTTTGTTGTTTATAATCTACTCAGTTTATTATACTTACTAAGAAAATAGTCCAAATACAATAAATATATAGTCCAAAAACAATAAATGTTTTCTTAGCTTGAATGGACCAAGAAAACATAGTTTTTATTATTGTATCCTAAAACAATTGAGGTAGGCATGGCAGAGATTACTGTCTCCTCTGGATAGGACGAGGAAACTGAGGTATGAAAATAAAATTAAAAGAATTTTCCAAGTTCACTCATCCAGTAAGTGGTGGAAACAGAATTAAAATGCAAGCTTGTGAATCCCCTTTTTTTTTTTTTTTTTTTGAGACAGAGTCTCACTCCATTGCCCAGGCTGGAGTGCAGTGGTGAGATCTCAGCTCACTGCAATGTCCACCTCCCAGGTTCAAGCGATTCTCCTGCCTCAGCCTTCCAAGTAGTTGGGATTATGGGCATGCACCACAATGCCCAGCTAATTTTTTTGGTATTTTTAGTAGAGATGGAGTTTCACCGTGTTGTCCAGGCTGGTCTCGAATTCCTGACTGCAGATGATTCACCTACCTCAGCCTCCAAGTGCTGGGATTATAGGCGAGAGCCACCGTGCCTGGTCCCAAATCCTTTCTAGGTTTTCTTCCCCCCAATTAAACCACATTTGTTGTATGCCACATTGTGTCATGCTATCATGGGGCTTTGTAAAATTAATTTGTTTTTTACACCTTAAAAAAATAGAGATGGAGTCTCACTATGTTGGCTAGGTTGGTCTTGAACTCCTGGCCTCAAGCATTCCTCTTGCCTTGGCCTCCCAGTGTGCTAGGATTAGAGACATGAACCACCATGCCCAGCACTATAATGGATTTTTAGATATCCATAAAGATGCAGCTACAGCAAAAATCAAAATGATGACAACAGATTTGGGAATGAGAGTGAGGGCTCAAGGTGCAATTCTACTGCTTTTTTGTTACGTGACCTTGAAACTTTTGTCAAGTGGTTTTGTTTTTCCAAGGGAAGCATCCTCCTCTCCACAGAACCCCTGCAAAGTGTTATACCCCAGAGTTTCACAAGCCTTTCTCTCAGTTGTGGGTTAGAAAATCTGACTACTTTGTCCTAAATGAATGAAATAAATTTTTTCCTATATTTAAATTTTTTTTGACTCGATAAGTTAGTTATCATTATACCTTCATTTTATGAATAAAGAAACAAAAACTTAGGACTTCCACATGTACTTCTCTCCTCTCCTCTCCTCTTCCCCTCCTCTCCCCTCCCCTCCCCTCTTTTCTTTCCTCTCCTCTCCTCTCCTCTCCTCTCCTCTCTTCTCTTCTCTTCTAGTCTCTTTTCTTTTCTTTTCTTTTTTGAGACTGAGTCTTACTCTGTCACACAGGCTAGAGTGCAGTGGCTCAGTCTTGGCTCACTGCAGCCTCAGCCTCCTGGGTTCAAACGATTCTCCTATCTCAGCCTCCTGAGTAGCTGGGATTACAGGTGCATGCCATCATTTTTATATTTTTAGTAGAGATGGGGTTTCACCATGTTGGCCAGGCTGTTCTCAAATTCCTGACCTCAAGTGATCCACCTGCCTCAGCCTCCCAAAGTGCTTGAATTACAGGTGTGAGCCACTGCACCTGGCCACCACATGTACTATTCTTAAACTTTTCTGAGTTAAACACACTGTACTGATATATTATTAGGGCAATACACAAAAATAAAAATTCCAAAGAATGAGATTAAAAATATAAATAACATTTCTCATATTTTCTTCTTTTATGTCTCCAGTGAATCAGTTGATTTACTGGAGTATGTGCAACCCACATTGGAAATTGCTGTTCTAAAATACGAAGAAAATATTAATAGCAGACTGTATTTATCAAGAACATATAAAACTTGTCACATGTTTTTTGACTCAATTTCACTAATTCAAATCAAACACGAATTTCCAAGTATGCGTATTAAGAATTAGAGCCTTTAGACCTGCTTCATTCTGAAGGGAGAATTGTTACAATGAAGTAACTTGAAAACACTAAATATATCAATATTAACCAATAATTTGGAGGTACTTTAACAAGAAACATATAGAAAAAGTCCCTATGCATGAGGCTGTATGCCAATAACCAAGGCTAACTGTAAGATTGAATGTTTATGTTCCCTTAAAATTCATACGTTGAAACCTACCCCTCAATCTGATTATATTAGGAGGTGGAGTCTGGGAGGTGAGTAGGTCATGAAGACAGAGCCCTCAAAAATGGGACTAGTGTTTTATAAAAGAGAACCTGGAGACGTCCCTCGCTCCTTCTGCCACCTGAATAAGAAGATGGCTATCTAGGCTGGGCATGGAGGCTCACGCCTGTAATCCCAACATTTTGGGAGGCCAAGGCGGGTGGATCACTTGAGGCCAGGAGTTCAACACCAGCCTGGCCAACATGTTGAAAACCCGTCTCTACTAAAAATACAAAAATTAGCTGGGCGTGGTGGCAGGCACCTGTAATCCCAGCTACTCAGGAGGCTGAGGCAGGAGGATCGTTTGAACCCAGGAGGCAGAGGTTGCAGTGAGCCAAGATCATGCCATTGCACTCCAGCCTGGGTGACAGAGTGAGACTCCATCTCAAAAAAAAAAAAAAAAAAAAAAAGAAGATGGCTATCTATGAACAAGAAAGTGGACTCTCACAAGACAGTGAATCTGCCAACACCTCGAGCTTGAACTTTCTAGCCTCCTGAACTGTGAGGAATAAATTTCTGTTGTTTATAAGCCAACAAGTTTATGGTATTTTGTTATAGTAGTCTGAATGGATCAAGACAGAAATTGGTACCAAGAAGTGGGGATGTTGCTATAACAAAGACCTGTAAATGTGGACGTTGTCTTTGAAACTGGGTAATGGTTAGAAGCCGGAAAAGTTTTTAGGTGCATGCTAGAAAAAGCCTACATTGCTGTAAATAGTCCTTTAAAAGCAATGTTGGTGAGGGCTCAGAAAGAAAAGAGAACTGTAGAGAAAGCATCAGTCTTCTTAGAGAACACCTAAATAATCTTGAACAGAAGGTTGGTAGAAATATGAACAGTAAAAGCTGTTCTGATGAGGTCTCAGACAGAAAAGAAGAACTTGTTACTGAAAACTGGAGGAAGGTGGTCTCTGTTGTAAAGTCTTAAGGAACTTGGCTGAATTGTGTTCCTGTCCCAGTGTTTTGTGTCAAGTAGAACTTGCAAGAAATGAAACTGGATATTTGGCTGCAGAAATTTCTAAGTGAAGTGTGAAGGAGTGGACTGGTATCTTCTGATTGCTTATAATAAAATGAGAAAAAAGAAATTATTTAAAGATGGGATGGTTCATCAAAAGGGAGGCAGAACTTAAAGATTTGGAAAATTCTCAGCCTATCCATATTGGAATGAGAAACCTGGTTTAGGAGAGAAAACTAAGGGGGTGGCCAAATGACTGTTTGATAAGGAGATTTGTCAACCATCTCAACAGAAGCTACCAGCTATTCTCTAAGAGAATGGAGAACACCTGGAGGCAATTCAGAGAGCATCAGGGTTGTCTCTTCCATTACAGGCCCACAGTACAAGGGTTGGGGGCAGAGAGGGATAGAATGGTTTCAAAGAAGAGGCTTGCTGATGCCTGGTGTGCATAGGAGTTTGGCATACAGACCTTGCCTCACATCAAGGACTCCATTCCCTACACTCCAGCTCTGTTCTCCTCAGCAACCCTGGGTAGCATTCTGGTGGACCTCAGTGTGGCCTGAGCTATGTCCAGCACAGCCGTCAGGGTATGGTTGTCCCCACCTAGATTTCAAAGGATGAGGCCTCCTGGTAGAGTCATGGACTTGGGACCCAAGCCCTGGAAAGCTGCAGGGTCAAGGCAGAGAACTGCCATGGGTACAGAGCTGCCTGAAGCTTTGGGTCAACCCCTGCCCAACAAGTCTGCAGGGGTCAGACTGCTGCCTCAATGGGTCTGGTACGTGGGATCCATCCGCAGTGGGCCTGGAGGGCAGAGCATCAGGTCAAAGATTCTTCTCAAGCTCTGTTACTCCTTTGTTCTTTCCCATTATTTTCCCTTTTAGAATGGGATTGTTTATTCTATGCCTATCACACCACTGTATTTTGAAAGCACAGAACTCATTTGGGTTCACAGGTTCAGAGTGGACAGGATGAATTGCCTCAGGGTGGATTGTACCTTGACTCCCACCCATATCTGATTTAGATGATATTTAGAGGAGATTTTGGATTTTAGACTTAGAATTAAAGATGGAACAAGTTAAGACTTTTGGGGCTGTTGGGATGCAGTGAGTGTATGTTACATGTGAGAAAAACATGAATTTTGGGAGGCTAAGTATGAAATGCTGTAGATTGAATGTTTAGGTGACACCAATGTTTGCGACTCAAAATCTAACCCTCAATATGATGGTATTAGGAGAGGAGGCCTTTGAGAGGTGACTTGATCCTGAAGGCAGAACCCTCATGAATCAGATTTGTGCCCTTATAAAAGAAACCCTTAAAAGCTCCCATGCGTCCTCTGCCATAGGAGGACACTGTGAAAAGATGGTGGTCTGCGAACCAGGAAGTCAGCCCTCACCAGAATCTGCTGGCAACTTGATCCTGGATATCCTCATCTCTAGAACTGTGAGAAATAAATTTCGGGTTTTTTTTTTTTTTTTTTTTTGTCTGAGACAAAGTCATGTTCTGTCTCCCAGGCAGGAATGCAGTGGCACAACTTCAGCTCACTGCTACTTCTGCCTCCTGGGTTCAAGCAATTCTTGTGCCTCAGCCTCCCAAGAAGCTGGGATTACAGCAGTGTGCCACCATGCCCAGCTGATTTTTGTATTTTTAGTAGAGACCGGGTTTTACCACGTTGGTCAGGCTGGTCTCAGACTCCTGGCTTCAAGCAATCTGCTCGCCTTGGCCTCCCAAAGTGCTGGGATTACAGGTGTGAGCCGCCCTGCCTGGACTCTGTTTTTCATAAGCCACCTAATTTAGGGTACTTTATTATGGTAGCCCAGGTGGACTAAGACAAGGATCTAAAGCCTTCTCTCATGTACTGTTTAAATGACTTCCATAACTCAACATCAAAGAAAGTATCCAGAGAGCATGAGAATTAAAATTTTGTGGAGAATGAAAGTGAGCACATGAATAATTTCTCACCCCATACAAAGGGTATTTGCAACCTCACTGTTTTATTTGTTCTTTACCACAGCTTTGTGATTTTGGCACATTTTTTCCCTTTTTTTTTTCTTTTGCTAAGAAAAATGAAGTTCAGAGAGATTAAGTGACCGGGGCAAGATTGCCCAGCCAGTGAGGGTGGATTCAACACTGCTCATGGTAAATCTGGACTCTTCTCTGTGACAGTCTGCCAAACACCTGGTTATGCATCCTTCCTTGTCATTCCTCAAGTGAAAAATGAAGGCCAGAAGTGTTCCTGAAGTGAGGAATCAGGTATTTTTTCCCTCCAAAGGACAAACCTAGTAGTGCGGCTAAGAATCCATAGGAAACGTGGCAAAAGACCAACAGAGGCAAAGCAAATTAGTGGAAGACGCAGGAAGAAAAGTATGGAGGACTCAGTAAAAACCTTGCATGAAGATGAGAAATATAAATTATGTTTTGTCAAAACCAACATTTTTTTCCAATATAGAAGAAAGGACAGAGTGGAATTTGGATTTATATCCAAATCTCTAGGGCCTGTGCTGTTAACCATTTGCTGTCGTGAGACTCAGGGGAGAAGAAGAGCCTCTGCAGTGCTGAATCCTTTGACCTGATAGGACATGGTGGATTTTCACTTTTGGCTCTGTGGAAATTCTGTTGTTTCAATGCCCGTACAATCAACAAGTGACAATCAAATCGATGGCTTAGCTGTCTAAAAGCACCTCATGGACATTTCTGCTTCCTTGTGCACTGTATATGGAAGTGCACGTCATCTTGTTCGCTGGTGATTTGTGCTTTCTGGGTTCCGATGTTCTAGCACACTCAGATAGGAAAGGCCAAGAGAAGTGAAATGATGGGTGCCCTCTCCAGTTTCGGAAGGAGATAGATTACAAGGGAGGGGCAGGAAAGAAGTGGGAATAGGGTTGTCTGAGGAGGTGGAGAGAGTTCCCAGTAATTGCTGGGCTACAGGTGTCGGGGTAGCTCTCTGTATCTCAGTAACTACTCAGAACAGGTAAGGGGTAGCCCCTCAATTGTTCTTAACCGGGCATGGGTCATCCTCATCAAGTACTTGGAAATGAATGGAGAATTTTTTTGTTGCCAATGACTTGGGTATGCTATGAAATTTAATGCCCAGGGTCAGAGAAGGTAAACGTCCTGCCGTGCCTAAGTCAGGCTTACATAAAGTAGAATGATCTTTTCTCAAATGCTGATACCACCCCTGTTGAAATTCGCTGTGAGCTAGCCCTACCGACCTCAAAGACTCTCTGGTGTCAGCAGTTGAGGAAGGAGGGAAAAGCATAAAGAAGGTTTGAAAAGATTGTGGGAAGAAACTACATATATCTTTAAAATGTTTTATTCATATGGTTAGAGTGTGTGTGTGTAAGAGAGATCTTTTTGACCGGGCGCAGTGTCTCATGCCTGTAATCCTAGCACTTTGGGAGGCCAAGGCGGTGGATCACAAGGTCAGGAGATCAAGACCATCCTGGCCAACATGGTGAAACCGTGTCTCTACTAAAAATACAAAAAAAAAAAAAAAAAAAAAATAGCTGGGCGTGGTGGCGCGTGCCCATAATCCCAGCTACTCTGGAGGCTGAGGCAGGAGAATCACTTGAACCCGGGAGACAGAGGTTGCAGTAAGCTGAGATCACACCACTGCACTCCAGCCTGGCAACAGAGCGAGACTCCATCTCAAAAAAAAAATATCTTTTGGAAGGATCTTGTGTTATATTGAGAAAATTATTAAATTCTCTCATCCACGTTTACATTTATACGATCTGCTAACATGATTTAAAATTCAGTTATTATGTTGATATGGTTTGGATTTGTGGCCTTACTTAAATCTCATGTTGAATTGTAATCTCTATTGTTGGAGGAGGGGCCTGGTGGGAAGTGACTGGATCTTGGGGTTGGTTTTTACTGGTTTAGCACCATCCCCCTCGTGCTGTCTTGTGAGACAGTTCTCACAAGATCTGGTTGTTTGAAACTGTGTAGCGCCTCCTCCTTTGCTCTCTCTCTCCTGCCCATCATGTGAAGGTGTATCTACTTCCCCTTTGCCTTCTGCCATGATGATAAGTTCCCTGAGACTTCCCCAGAAACAGAAGCCTGTACAACCTGTAGAACCATGAGCAGATTAAACCTCTTTTCTTTATAAAATTACCCAGTCTCAGGTATGTCTTTATAGCAGTGTGAGAATGGACTCAAACAGATGAATTGTTCTTTTAATGCATTGTCAAAATTCATTTGATGTCTTATTTATTTATTTATTTATTTATTTATTGAGACGAAGTCTCGCTCTGTGGCCCAGGCTGGAGTGTGGTGGCCCGATCTCGGCTCACTGCAAGCTCCGCCTCTCGGGTTCACGCTATTCTCCTGCCTCAGCCTCCCGAGTAGCTGGGACTACAGGTGCCCGCCACCATGCCCGGAGAATGTTTTGTATTTTTAGGGGAGATGGGGATTCACCATGTTAGCCAGGATGGTCTTGATCTCCTGACCTTGTGATCCGCCTGCCTCGGCCTCCCAAAGTGAGATTACAGGCATGAGCCACCGCGCCCGGCCCATTTGATGTCATTTTTAAATGTTTGCATCTTTATTCATAAGTGAAATTTGCCTATAGTTTTCTTTTTTTGAATTATCTTTATTATGCTATGTTAATAACATGATAATGCACAACAAATAAAATGAATTATGTGGTTGAGAATAGAGAAAATAAATTAGGAATTATTTGTACTTTAACATTTAAATATAATTCAGCTATTATATTTTCTGGGCCTGGTATCTTTTTAAAAATGGCAGACCTTTACTTAGCTTTCCAGTGTTTTCTGTGATTATTGATCTGGTCAGATTTTCTATCTCTTACTTGGCAAAATACAGTAGTTTTTATTTGGGTAGAAAACGAACCATGTCCTCTAAATTTTCAAATTTATTACTGTCCCTAAAAAACAGAGGCTGAAGCAAGACAAGTGGTAAGGTTTTATTGAAAGGTGATATCCTGGGATACAGAGAGAGGGAAAAGGGAAACGAGAGAGAGAAGGATGGAAAACAAATGGAAATTGGCGTATTACCAAGCTGGCCACCACCTCATGAACTGTGAAGAATATGATACCCACTCAGACAGGACAATACCAGACAGGCTGTACATACAGAAAAGACACGTTGGAATAGTCCACTTTAATATTCATGGGAGGGGGAAGGGGAGGGGGATTGCTCCGTCACCTTCCTCCCATCTCCCTTCTCTCCTATTGGTCAATGTTTGCCTCATGGCGAGTTCAGTGCATGCACTTTTAGGCGGTATCACGTGGCTTCTTTGGGCAGCTGCTGCGGAGGCCACATCCCACCCTGTGGAATGCCAATTCTTTGGAGTCTGCGTTGTAGTCTAGAAGTGGCAGGAGGAATCAGAACCTACATGAGTCCGATTGAATTGGGCCAAGAGGTGCCAGAGCTTCTGCAGCTTCCGACATGATGGGAAGGCATTAGGAAGGCCATGTTTCCAGAGCCTGGCATTCACCTTAGGACAGAATGAGAGAGCCAGAGATGTCGGTAGATGCGGGGTCGGGGCAGCAGGGGCAGTCGTGTGGCTGAGAGACAGGTGAAGCTTTGGGAATCTGAGGTGACCATAACGTGTCTCTGAAATAATTTCCATAGATTTGCATGTATACTCTTTTTTTTTTTTTTTTGAGACGGAGTTTTGCTCTTGTTGCCCAGGCTGGAGTGCAGTGGCGCAATCTCGGCTCACTGTAACCTCCGCCTGCCAGGTTCAAGCGATTCTCCTGCCTCAGCCTCCCGAGTAGCTGGGATTACAGGCATGCGCCACCATGCCTGGCTAATTTTGTGTTTTTAATAGAGACAGGGTTTCTTCATGTTGGTCAGGCTGGTCTCAAACTCCCGACCTCAGGTGATCCACCTGCCTCAGCCTCCCAAAGTGCTGGGATTATAGGCGTGAGCCACTGCACTCAGTCGCATGTATATTTTTTTATGATTGTTAAATTACTTACAAATATGTGTTTTATCATGATTAAAAATAAACTTTTAAAAACACGTGTTTATCACCTTGTTATCTTAAAGGTTGTATGTTTTTGCTTTTTCTCTTTTTCTACTAATCAGGTTTGCCAAGAGTTTATCTGTTTAAAAAAATATTTCTGGGGAAATAGCTTTCTGTTTTATGTATTCTTTATAATTGCTTTCTGAACAAATTTAACATTTTATCTCTGATAATTCTCTCCTTTATTTTAGTTTGTTATTTTTGAGGCTATATTTTAAACTTCTTATATTTATTACTTGTTTTGTTTTTAATATTGATGGGTTATTAAGGCATTTAATGGTATAATTTTGGATTTGAGTATAGTTTTACCTGTGGCCCATGGGTTTTGGCATGAAAACTATCTGTTACTTAGGTTTTTTTTTTTTTTTTTTTTGAAACAGAGTCTTGCTCTGTCATCCAGGCTGGAGTGCAGTGGCATGATCTCGGCTCACTGCAACCTCTGCATACCGGGTTCAAATGATTCTCCTGCTTCAGCCTCCCTAGTAGCTGGGATTACAGACCATGCCTAGCTCTTTTTTTTTTTTTTTTTTTTTTTTTTTTTTTTTTTTTTTTAGTATTTTACGTAGAGATGGGATTTCACCATGTTGGTTAGGCTGGTCTCGAACTCCTGACCTCAAGTGATCCACCCGCCTCTGCCTCACAGAGTGCTGGGATTACAGGCGTGAGCCACCATGCCCGGCCTCCTTTTTGTTACTTTTGAGACAATATACAAGATACAATTATAATTTTGAAACAGGGTTCTGGAGTGACAATTTCCAATTCAAAGATGACATCAGAGAGCTTCTTATGAAAGATTTGGGTGTGTCTATAGGTTTTTCTGTGGCTTGAACCAAACTTTCCCTTAGGAAATCATTGTAAAGTTAATTTATAACAATGATACATTTAGATAAATACTTGAAATAACCTTAACCCAGTTTTCAGTGTGAATAGACACAGAAAGTCCACTTGGAACAAACCTTCTTTGTTTAGGGGAATAATCTCTTTGTTGTCTTCCATATTCAGGACAATTGTCCCGGTCACGCTAACCCAAGTTTTAACTGCAGAGCTGCTTTTACTCTGCCGGTATTTTCACCTTGTGTGCATGACTATAAACATTTTAGTCAGTCTTATACAGACATTGATGAAGTCATTAGTAAAACAGTTTTTGGAGTAAACTCTATGAAGCAAATTAAATTCTTGTCCACTTTAGCCGTACTGCCTATTATGGTAAGCAGACCCGCCCTATCTCTTGTGTTTAAGTGACTCTCTTGGCCTCTTCCACTCTGGGTGCCATAATCTTCATATCTTCATTGAAATAATGAGACCCATTGCAAGCTTTTCCCACTTTATCTTGATTCATGGAGTTCAACTACCAAAGTTTTTTTTGTTTGTTGGTTTTTGGGACTAAGTCTCGCTCTGAAGCTCAGGCTGGAGTGCAGTGGTGTGATCTCGGCTCACCGCAACCTCTGCCTCCCGGGTTCAAGCGATTCTCCTGCCTCAGCCTCCAGAGTAGCTGGGATTACAGGTGCGTGCCACTGCACCTGGCTAATTTTTTGTATTTTTAGTAGAGATGGGGTTTCACCATGTTGGCCAGGCTGATCTTGAACTCCCGAACTCAGGTAGTCCACCTGCCTTGGCCTCCCGAAGTGCCAGAATTACAGACATGAGCCACTGTGCCCAGCCTAAAGTGCTTTTCAAAAGAACTGGTACTTCCCTTAGTCTTTAAATATTTCTCAGTGCCCTGGTAAAGACCTGGAGACCTGGACCTTTTTAGGAGACAAATCTGGGGACAGATAAATTAGTTGCATATGATAATTTTAGTTTATTACTCTCATCTCTCTAGATCTTTTTTTTTTTCCTTCTCATTACCCCATCTGGGAACTCACCCTCATTTAGCATAGGTCACGACTGACTCCAGATTTGAGTTAAGTAACCAAGAAAACAGCTGAAAGCAATGTGGGTTACCTAAAATTCGTATATTGGATCCAGAATTTTTGGCATTTGTTTCCATGTTTATAAGTTTAGAAAATCTAAAATTATGTTCAGTTTCCTCTAATCTATCATTCCCAGAATCGATTTTTACATTTGTTCTCCAGGTTTCTGGTGATATAAATTAGTCAATTATCGTAATTTGTTGTTGTTGTATATTCCATGGTTTGACTTTGTAACTTATCTTAAAGGGCATGTTGGAATATGTCTTTAGTCGTGAGTGTGGAAGCAAGGAGGAGAGAGGCTTGGGGGGAATTGGCACCCCTTGAGAAGCAACTACCTTAGGTGAGGTATTTAAAAGTCAAGGCTCCTGTATTGTCAGGAACAGACTTAACTTAATGGACGAGGAAACTATTTCATCTGGCAAGAGAGGTTTCGTAGTTTTAAGGGTTTTGGGTATCAGTGGACTCCATTCTAACTCTTAGGACCCCACTGTTTCTCAATCAGCTCCTTAACTGCTGCTTAACAGAGGGCTGTGAAAGCAATGTACTTCACAATTGGGCAAATTCTGAGTTTCAATAGTCTTGGCCAAACAACTGCAAGATATAGAGGACTCTTTTTTAAGGTAGTCATAGAAACCCTTTAATTGTGATTGTGCCTTGAGCTGATAACTTTAATATTGAGCTTGAGATTTTCTTTCTTTAAGCTTTCCTGTGCGGAAGCAGGAGTCACTCAGTCTTGCCTATAGAAGGTTACCTCATTCCAGGTTACCACAGGTGATCATGTAAGGAACACTTTCGTCCCATGTAAGATGAACCACCAGTCCTGTAATGGTAATAGGATTGTCACTGCTTTCAAATCCAACTGAGGAAGAAAAGTTAGTCAAAGATTCTTACTTCTTTGTGTATCTGTTGACAGCAGAATCTTTGGCCTTATTCTGCGGTTTACTGTTCTTAGTTTGAATCCGCTCTTGCTAGTTGTAACAGAAAGGGCTTTGTTAAAGGATGTTAAGTAGCTCACAGAATTTCTGCAACGACCAGATAATCAGGCTTTGACATTACAAATGCAAACATATTTCAAGTTCTACCAATTTTATTTAAAGGAATCCAACCTGTCCCAATTTCAGGGCCCTAATACGATTTCCTTTTATCCTGATGGTAATTTCCAATAAAGAGAGTTTTGCAGATATATGTTATCCAGTGGTTTCCTTAATCCCTTTGGCTTATGTTACTATTATAAGGGTTAGGCAAAGATAATAAAACTAAAAGGCAAATCCTACACTCACCTTTAATTGGCAAGGAAACATTGCATAAAATGTTTTATAAATACTATCCTATAACAACAGAATTGTAGCCAGCAACTTACATATTTGTTCTTGCTTTTCCCTAAAAAGACTGGCAATTGATTCTGATTTACCTTTAGGTAAACTTTTGCTTTTGGTAGTAAGCAGACGTTTTTTGTGCTGAGGTTGAAGAGTTGGTGGTTTTACTTTTAATTTTTAAGGAAAATAACTACTCTAGTGCCTTTTGATTCCCTGGAAACCCAAGTCCTGTTTTATTAAAGCCAATTCTTCATTAAAAGAACATTGGCAAAGGACTATTTTTTGTACTTCTTTCAAAATGACCTTGGGGTCCCATGCATAAAGTTTTTGGAATTAAAAAAAAAAAAACCTCCGGTAATTGATGATTTTAGGTTAAGTGAACAGAGTCCCGGCAATCAGATTTTTTAGGCAAAGAAACTCTATTTTTATTTCCAAAACACTCTTTAATAGAACAGGAAACAAACATGAAAGGAAGGCCTGAAGGAAGCTTGGCTGTTTATTCTGTTTATGTTGTTCAAATAATTGTTCCATTCTTTCCCTCCCTCATTTGCTAATGCTGATGCCCCAAGAACGATTATTTTGTTCTCTTAGAAGAAGACTATGGTTTTAGAAAATTTACACAGTTCAGGAGAGGTAAACTCATACAAAATCTTTACCTAATATGTTGTGAGTTTACTATCCCATGAGGTTCCATCCCATCTAGGAAGTGTTTCAAGAGACTTACCTTTATTTTTTTTGAGACGGAGTTTCACTCTTGTTGCCCAGGCTGCAGTGCAATGGCATGATCTCAGCTCACTGCAACCTCTGCCTCCCAGGTTCCAGCGATTCTCTTGCTTCAGTCTCCCGAGTAGCTGGGATTACAGCCACCACGCCTGGCTATTTTTCGTATTTTTAGTAGAGATGGGGTTTCACCATGTTGGTCAGGCTGGTCTTGAACTCCTGACCTCAAGTGATCCAACCACCTTGACCTTCCAAAGTGTTGGGATTACGGGCGTGAGCCACAGCACCCAGCCTGTATTAGTCCCATTTTAGGCATTACTGCTTGAATGTTCTGCATAAAAAGTGAGTCAGTGATTCCTCAGTTTTTCAGGTTATTTTATTGTCGCTTCATTTTGTAAGTTTCTGGGTTCTATCCATAATGCTTCGTGTCTTAATTGATTTGTTAGAAGAGGAAATCGGTTTCTTGAATTGGTTTGAAAACTTTATGGTTAAAAACTCAAGTTAAAAATTTTTATCAAGGACATAAATATGTACAAGGCACTGTGTTAGACTTTTGGAAACAGAAAATAATTTATGATTTAGTAAACTTGATAGAAGCAAGTGAAATAATAAACAGTTGCCTAGGTGAAGATAATCCTTTGCTTTGAAGATTTTCAGGCTAAATCAACTCATTAAGGACTGGTCTTATGATTATTAAAAACATATAATTACCCATGAGGTATGATAGGAAAGGTATTCTGAATATGTTCACACAATGTGTGCTCCATGTCCCCAGTTCCCCAAGCTCAAGGCCTTGTAATTTTTTTACAGTTAGAGATTTCATTCCTTTGAGATCTAGTAGCTTTTTAGACTTTATGAGTGCTCTATTAAAGTTCAAGACTTTTTTTTCTCTCTTTCCAATTTTTATTTTAGGTTCAGAGGGTAAATGTGCAGGTTTGTTATATGGGCAAATTGCATACCATAAGGGTTTGGTGTGCAGATTATTTTATTATCCAGGTAACAAGCATAGTATCTGATAGGTAGTTTTCCAATCTTCACTCTCCTCCCAGTCTCCACCCTCAAGTAGGCCCAGGTTTCTGTTGTTCCCTTCTTTGTGCCTATGTGTACTCAATGTTTAGCTCCCACTTACAAGTGAGAGCATGTGGTGTTTTCTGTTTCTGTGTTAGTTTGCTCAGGATAATGGCCTCCAGCTCCATCCACATTGCTACAAGGGGCATTATCTCATTCTTTTTTATGGCTGCATGGAATTCCATAGTGTATATGAACCACATTTTCTTCATACAGTCTACTGTTGTTGGGCATTTAGATTGATTCCATGCCTTTGGTATTGTGAATAGTGCTGCAATTAACATACACATGCATGTGTCTTTATGGTAGAACAATTTATATTCCTTTGGGTACATACCCAGCAATGGGATTGGTGGGTCAAATGGTAGTGCTGTTTTAAGTTCTTTGAGAGATCTCCAGACTGAATTCCACAATGGTTGAACTAATTTACATTCCTATGAGCAGTGTATAAGCATTCCCTTTTCTCTGCCACCTTGCTGACATCTGATATTTTTTTGCCTTTTTAGTAATAGCCATTCTGACTGGTATGAGATGGTATCTCATCATGGTTTTGATTTATATTTGTCTGATGATCAGTGATGTTGAGCATTTTTTCATCTGCTTGTTGGCCACATGTAAGTCATCGTTTGAAAAGTGTCTCTACATGTCTTTACCCATTTTTTAATGTTTTTTTTTTTCTTCTTACTTTGTTTAAGTTCCTTATAGATGCTAGGTATTAGACCTTTGTTGGATGCATAGTTTGCAAATATAGGTTATTTGTTTACTCTGTTGATAGTTTCTTTTGCTGTGCAGAAGCTCTTTCGTTTAATTAGGCCCCATTTGTCAATTTTTGTTTTTGTTGCAACTGCTTTTGGAGTCTTTGGCATGAAATCTTTTCCAGGGCTGATATCCAGAATGATATCTCCTAGGTTTTCTTCCAGGGTTTTTATCGTTTTAGGTTTTACATTTAAGTCTTTAACCATCTTGGATTGATTTTTGTATATGGTAAAAGGAAGGAGTCTAGCTTCAATCATCTGCACATGGTTAGCCTATTATTCCAGCACAATTTATTGAATAGCGATTCCTTTCCCCACTGCTTGTTTTTAGCTTTGTCAAAGATCATATGGTTGTAGATGTGCAGTATTATTTCTGAGTTCTCTAACCTGTTCTATTGGTGTATGTATCTGTTTTTGTACCATTACCATGCTGTTTTGGTTACTGTAGCTTTGCAGTGTAGTTTGAAGTTGGGTCATATGATGCCTCCAGGTTGGTTGTTTTTGGTCAGGATTGTTTTGGCTATTTAGGCTCTGTTTTGGTTCTACATGGATTTCAGAATAGGTTTTTCTAATTCTGTAAAAATTAGAATTTTTCTAATTCTGTAAAAGTTTGATGGGAATAGCACTGAATCTGTAATTTGCTTTGAGCAGTATGGCCACTTTAACCATATTGAATCTTCCTATCCATGAGCATGGAAAGTATTTCCATTTGTTTGTGTTGTCTCTGATTTCTTTGAGTGGAGTTTTGTAATTCTTGTTGTAGAGATCTTTCACCTCCCCGGTTAGCTCTATTCCTAGGTATTTTATTTTTTGTGTGGCTATTGTGAATGGGATTGTGTTCTTGATTTGGCTCTTAGCTTCGATATTGTTGGTATGTAGAAATGCTACTGATTTTTGTACATTGTTTTTGTATTCTGAAATTTTGCTGAAGTTGTTGATCAGATCTAGGAACTTTTGGGCATACAGTATGGTGTTTTCTAGGTATAGAATTGTATCATCTGCAGAGAGAAAGATAGTTTGACTTCCTCTCTTTCTATTTGGATGCCTTTTATTTCTTCCTCTTGCCTGATTGCTCTGGCTAGGATTTCCAGTACTATGTTGAACAGGAGTGGAGACAGTGGGCATCCTTGTCTTGTTCTGGTTCTCAAGGGAATGCTTTGAGTGTTTGCCCATTTAGTATGATATTGGCTGTGGGTTTTTCATAAATGGCTCTTATTATTTTGAGGTATGTTTCTTCAGTGCCTAGTGGTGGATTAGCAGTAGGTGGGGGCTGAAGGTGAGTGTGTGCCAGCAAAATGGTGGAGGGAGGCCACGGGTGGGTGTGCGCTGTGGTAGGTGAGGTCAGCCTGTGAAGGAGCTATGGTGGGGCCAATGGGAAGTGCTCCCTTCTGGTATCTGAGGCTGCCCTGCAAGTGGGTACTGCTGAGCAGAGAACCTGAAAAAGGCAGGCAGACTGTGGGCTACTCAAATCAGATGGGCCCCATCCCATGGATAAGATAGCCATGTTCTGTCCAGGTCCATCAGTCAACAACAGCCAAACCACCTGGAGGAGCTTGGTGAGCCTTGGGGGATGGGTGTCCCTAGCCAGTGCTCCACTTCAGCTGTTCCGTGCCAAACCTTCTGGCCTCATCACAAACTAGTGTTCTGTCTCTGCTGCCTCTCCAAGCAGCTCTCTTTTGTCAGCTCAAATGTCCATTAGGGTCATGGGGTCTCCTTCAGCTAGGATTCTGGAGGTTCCTGGTAAGAGTGGGCCACTCCTCGCCTATTTAACTCACACCATCCCCAGGAGCTGCTGGGGGTCAGAAATGAGTCCTGGTGCTCTGTAGTCTGGTGCAGGGTTCCCAGCTTCCTTCCCCTTCAGCCTGGGGTCTATGTCTTCCCTTGGTACACCCTCAATGCCTTTCTTATTTCCTATGATCTCCTGGAAGTGTACTGATCTGCTTGATGGTCTTGTCTTGTAGTAGGAGATGCTCTTCATGGCAGTGTCTAGTTGACCATCTTGGCTTTTTTCCCGAATAAAAGTTCAAGACTTTGACTACATCTATGTGAGTTCCTAGTAGGGAATACCTTAAAGACTTTGCTCGCACCTAAGGGAGGAGAGTAGACAGCTAGCTGAGAGCAGCATTGAGGATCGAGAGGCTCTCTGGGATGGAAAGGAACCTGTTTTCTATCTTGGAACTCAGTCTTGCCCTTCTTAAATGTGTCTTACCTGAACTTTGAGTTTCTTTAAATTTTACTATGGAACATATTGTTTGCGTTTCACATTTGTTTCCATATTGCTGTACAATTGCTCCCTAGCTCTGTTGAAAACATATTTTTGTTTTTGACGTGCACACATGCACTTGTCTCAAACCCAACAACCAATGTGGGAATGGAGATAGTGGTGATCTCTTGGACTTCAGTGTCTAGTACAGTAGTAGTTAGAGGTCAGAGTTCGGAATAAATGGCTTTTATATCCTGTCTTGAATTATAATTTGACAACGTAGTGAGTAATTGAATAAGTGGCAAAGTTATGTTTCTATCTCTAAATCCAGCTTTTTGATTGGGTATGAAATTCACTTTCATACCCAAGAAGCTGTCTGTTTTGTTTTGTTCACAGGAAGGAAACAAAAGGATCAGGGCCCATAATATAAGCTTCACCTATTCCATAACTCATCTTAGCTTTTCTCTACGTGTGTAATAAAAATTAAACCTTTATTTTCTTCTGGATATCCTAATCTCTGATTTTTCTTGGAACTCTGGAGGGATAGCATCCTAACTGCCTAAAAGTTGTTTCTCTCAGAATCTCTGTTTTTTTCTTCAACCAGTAGGATTGGGGCAGCATTGTGTCAGAAAAGCTGGACATTCTTATCCAGCTGGGTCTTTGGAGGAAATGCTATTTTTTATTGATTGACACCCCTGGAGAGGAACCCCTTGGAAATGACAGATTTGGGATGTAAGGCTTACATTTGCTTTTGTTATGATGTCTGACTTTTATGATCCTTAAGACTGAACTGTGAAATAATTTTTTATTTGAAATCAGCTCATTTTTGTCAACACTTGTTGCTCTTAAAGCAATAATTTAATACCACATTAATTATGTTGCAGCAGTAATTGTGTAGGAATGCTAGGCTGGTATGATTGGTATTTGTATGATCCTTCTATTCTTTCCATGAGGGTATTATCAGGTTCATTCATAGCAGTGATTTAGGGTGCCCCACATCAAGTGTTTTTCTTTGCCCCTTTGCTTCTTCCCATTCATTCTCTCCTTCTGCACTGTCCTTTTCCACTACCCTTGTTGAGTCTTTAAGCTGAGGCTGGAGTCATACTGTTAATGTCTTTGTGCAAATGGATCTCTGACCACATTTCACAGTGAAATTAAATCAGAGGGTTTCATAAGTTTGTTTAATCTATAGCTGCTCTTGGTTCCTACTATGAAAATGAACATTTAAATATTTGGTCAATTGACTGGGCATGGTGGCTCATGCCTATAATCCCAGGACTTTGGGAGGCCAAGGTGGGTAGAACACCTGCAGTCAGGAGTTCCAGACCAACCTGGCCAACATGGCAAAACCCCATCTCTACGAAAAATAGAAATATTAGCTGCGCATGCTCATACACACTTGTAATCCCAGCTACTCGGCAGGCTGAGGCAGGAGAATCGCTTGAACCCGAGAGGCAGAGATTGCAGTGAGCCGAGATCACACCATTGCACTCCAGCCTGGGCAACAAGAGTGAAACTCTGCCTCAAAAAAAAAAAAACCAAAAAAAAAAAAGTGGGTCAATTATATGATGTAAATAAAATAAAAGATTTCCATTTAGGTAAGGGTTCAGTCAGCCTTAAAAAAATACCTTACTTGCAAAACCAGTTTTCATTCAAGAACCAGAAAGCACCGGAGAGCTTTGAGTCACATGTGAATTTTGCATTTAAGGATTAATCTTCACACTCTGATTTGATTGAGGCCCAGATGAATCCCATCTCCATGACTGTGGCTTGAATTCACATGTGAATTTTGCATTTAAAGATTAATCTTCACACTCTGATTTTATTGAGGCCCAGATGAATCCCATCTCCATGACTGTGGCTTGAATTCCAGCAATATAGGCATGCCTTTTTTTGTTTTCCTGCCTTTTCACGGATATATTTGAAAATCACTGTGGTCTAAATGTTTAATTCTGGAAGAACCAAAGTGATAAAGAGCTGGAATTGCTTTATACTCTACCATCTGTTTTGCCATTCATCTTCTGTAATGAGAACATTACATCGGGCCTCCCTACCTATTTCTCTTTGAGGCTCTGACTTAGCGCATACCAGCAAGATATGAACCATATGCAGGTCTTTCTGGCCAGTGAGATTTTGTTGCCATTTAAAAAAATAACGGTCTTCTATTGAGCAATAAGTTGTATCAGAGGGCAATTCAGTGATCTCTAGTCCCAATTTGTGTACAAACTATGTAGTAGAATACTTGTGAGTATACCACGTGTTGAAATGAAGTTACCTATTGCATAGACAGCAGGCTACATTTGGATGGGACTTCCTTGTGTTTGCTCATTTGGTTTACCATCAAACTGGTTAATGTTTATAGAGTGTTTTAGAAGTGAAACAAGGGAAAACTTAGAAAAATATGATTTCTAAGCCTCTTACTTCATAGGGGCACACAGCAGGCTGTGGGTTTGGCTCTATGCATGTGAACACAAAAAGAAGACAGCTGCTAGATGCTATGAAATAGTTAAGTTCTCCATCTGGTTTGCAATATGGGTGAAGATTTGCTGCAAATCTGGATTGACTGCCATGCTCCAGTCAGTTTACAAATACACTGGTCCTTTTAGTTATAGAACATAAAGAGTGGTCCTAAGTGCCCAAGTATTAAACTCTTATACAGGCATTCAGCAAAAATGGGGCAAAGACAAAAGGAATATACCGCTTTATTTAAAATGTGCTCCACTTAATTTCTAAAAGTCTGGCAAAGAATAGAAAAATCTTAGGTCTAGTTTAAGTTGGGGATGACAACGAAATGAAAAGGAACACACATATATTTGTGTTAGAATTGAAGCTGGCCTAATACATAAGATTTAGTGCTTTGAATATAATGTTTTTTTCCTTGAGAACATTATTTTTCTTAACAAAACTGACATTTTTATAATTTATAATTAATATATGACAATCGCTGTAATTTTGGTATCAGAAGATCTTGTAAAATCTATTATGTTCTGTGTAAGATTTTTACTTTCTGCATATAAATAAAGTCATAGTATCATCGAATGCTTTTATTCATTCGAAATCAGTTATTGAAGCAATCTCTGGGTAGCTGAGGTAATGCCGGCAGTCTAAATTCAAATGTCTTCACGAATTCTCCAAAAAACAATAGAGATTTATGAGAAAAAAGAAATCCATGCATATCCCAAGCTTGCAGTATTATTCAAAGACTGAAGGCACTACAAATTTCGGATTACTTGAGTGTACAAAAATGAACGCCGATTTCCCATAGAGTTTTCTCTGAAGCTCTGTTGAAAGACTTGTGGACAGTTGTGGATGGGGCAAGGGGTCTAAAACATCGCACAGAAGATAGAAGAGGAAATTAGATAAAATCACTTCCAGAAATAGAAAGTCCACCCTAAATTTTTTTTTAAAAACTGAAAAAAAGTCTAAAAACCAACAACCATGAAGCAAAAAATATATTCTAAACTGAAATAAATATTCCCAAACATGTACTTCAAGATATTAAAAGGCATCTTGAAACAGAAATTCAAAAACTAAGAATAAGAATGAGCAAAAATTGTTCTGTGGTGGGCAGGTGCATGAAATCATACCCCCAAAGGTGAGGGAGCTTGAGAGGCTGAAGAAAAGAGGCTGACAAATTCAGTTTCTGAACAAGAAATATTTTATAGGGACTTAAGAACAGAAGCAATATCGTGGGCAATTGGGAGGTGGTGGATCCCTGCACCTACTCTCCAGAAAGTACTCTTTATAGAAAAAGCATTTACGGTAAAACTCATGCAGCTGGTTATATCGTCAGACTTTTTTTTTTTTTTTTTTTTTTTTTTGCCATGATATGTGACCACTATGTGGATTAGATCAGCAGCTTTCTGACAAGTAATCTATGCTCCAGGCATTGACGACCCTGCTGCAGAACACCTTAGTAGGTGGGGGTTAAACGTCCGTCATCATGGTGGTGTCCCCTCAAGATGGCATCTCTGGCCTGGTGCCGTGGCTCACGCCTGTAATCCCAGCACTTTGAAAGGCCGAGGCGGGCGGATTACTTGAGGTCAAGAGTTCGAGACCAGTCTGCCCAACGTGGCGAAACCCCATTTCTACAAAAAATACAAAAATTAGCAGGGTGTGGTGGTGCATGCCTGTAATCCCAGCTATTCAGGAGGCTGAGGCAGGAGAATCGCTTGAATCCAGGAGGCGGAGGTTGCAGTGAGCCGAGATCGTGCCACTGCACTCCAGCCTGGGTGACAGAGTGAGGCCGTTAAAAAAAAAAAAAAAAGAAAGAAAGAAAAAGAAAGGTGACATCACTTCTACCATACAACACACTGTTCTTCTACAAAAGGGAAATAAAATTACAAGTGCTTGAATCTAGGAAAGAAAAAGAAGAAGAAAATACCAAATATCAGAAGGGAAAGACTAAATTCTTAGATATAAAAAGGCACCTAAGAGAAAATATATTTGAGTGAAAATTCAGCAAAAGGAAAAGTAGATAAACAACCAAGAGAGTGAAAATGAAATAATAAAAGAAATAAAAAGGATTAGGGTAAATGATTGGAATGGAAGATAAGCAAAAAAAAAAAAAAAAAAAAAAAAAAAAAAAAAAAAAAAAAATATGTTGCTCTAGGCATAACTGGAATTCCAGAAGAAGAACAAAATAATGGAATCATATAAAATAATTAAAAATAATTCTAGAAAACTTTCTGGAAATAAAAAAAGGACTGACTTAATATATATGTACATACACACACACACACACACATATGTAAATATATATAAATTTTTCAAGACAGGGTCTCGCTATGTTGCCCAGGCTGGTCTCACACTCCTGGGCTCAAGTGATCCTCCTGCCTTGGCCTCCCAAAGTGCTGGGATTACTGGCATGAGCCACCACTCCCAGCCTGACTTTATATTGAAAGAATGTAGTAGGTACCTGGGAACAATGACCTGGAATAACAAACTCTGAGGCATGTCCTAGTAAAATTATTTATTTCAAGATAGAGACAAAAATTTCCATGACTTTTAGGCAAAAAGGTCAAAGGACAAGAGAATTCTACTGGCATCAGATTTCTCACAAGCAACAGAGAAAACAAGGCAACTGAACAGCATTTTCAAAAAAATCAAGGAAATAAAGTGTGAACCAAAGTTTTATATCCAGTTAAGCTCTTCTTTAGCTATCAAGGCTATAGAAAAGCAATTTTAAACACGGCGGAATGAAGGAACACTCTCCTAATGGGCCATTTTTGAAGAGTCCACTAAAGGATGATTTTCATCCAACCAAAATTATGACTGGAAAAACTTTGGCAAAAGGACTGAGGGTAAGAAATTAATATCTTTCATGAATCATTTGGAGAAGAAGTTGAGACATCATGCCACTTTAGCTCTAAATACTTGAGGGTACATATACTAATAACAAAAATTTTGTCTTTCATAACCTCAGTACAGTTGCCAAAATTAGGATTGTAGCATGGATTCAAGTACTGTACACATGTACTTGAATGAGAGAGACTGATCCGGAGTCCCGGGTCACAAATCGCTGGTAGCACTCATGACTTTCTTTCGTCTGCAACCACTCTGTAGTCTTTTTTTTGGTCTTTCATGACCTTCATGTTTTTGAAGAACACAGGCTAGTTATTGCATAGAATGCCCCTCAATTTGGGTTTGCCTGATATTGGGCTAATTCATGATATTTCTTCACGATTAGATTTGGGTTATGCTTTTCTTTTCTTCTTTTCTTTTTCTTTTGAGATAAAGTCTCGTTCTGTCACCCAGGCTGGAGTGCAGTGGTGCGATCTTGGCTCACTGCAACCTCCGCCTCCTGGGTTCAAGCGATTCCCCTGCCTCAGTTTCCTGAGTAGCCGGGACTACAGGTGCGCACCACTATGCCTGGCTGATTTTTGTATTTTTAGTAGAGATGGAGTTTCACCATGTTGGTCGGTCTGGTCTTGAACTTCCAACCTCAGGTGATCCACCCACCTCAGCCTCCTAAAGTGCTGGGATTACAGGCATGAGCCACCGCGTCCGGCCTAGAATTTCTTTTAGTGTTTTAAAAATTTATGTTTCTTCTAGTATTTTTTCTTTTTCTTCTAGTGTCTTTTATTCTTTTATGTATTATTTTAATGCTCTTGTCCCTTGTTCTTTTTTTCTTTTAATTTTAAATGAGATGGGGTTCTTGCTAGGTTGCCTCAAACCTGGCCTCAAGCTATCTTTCTACCTCAGCTTCCCAAGTAGCTGCAACTGCAGGTGTGGGTCACCATGCCTGGCTATTTTTATTAATTTTTTTTTTTTTTTAATGAGATGGGGTCTGTGTCCCCTGTGTTAAAAATCTACTTTGACTTTGGTTTGCCAGTTTCTTTTTAAACTTTTCCTTTGGTGCAGCTGGTTTGCCAGTTTTTAATGGTTTCTTTGACTCTCACCTATTGCTTGTATACCAATCAATGAACTTATTTCTATTTTTACCCTTTCTCTCTATTCTCCTTCACTTTTAAATTAAATTAGTAATTTATTTCTATGTCATCAGAACATACAATATGTACATATTATGCTCCTGAGCTTATCCCCTTCTATTTTTTCCCTTAAATCTACCTTCAATGTATTAATTTTTTACCCTCAATCTTTTTGCACAAATTTTTCCAGTCGTATTTGGTTGGATGAAAATCACCCTCCAGTGGACTTTTTATGGCTCATTAGCAGAGTGTTCCTTCGTTGAGGGGATTTGTATTGAGTCTGTTAAAATCCTCACTTTGGTAATTATGCTGTGGTTACGAAAGACACAATCTTTGTTATCAGGAAATACACCCTGAAGTATTTAGGGGCAAAGAACATGATGTCTCAACTTATTCTCAGATGATTCATGAAACACACACAGACACACACAGAAGTAAATAATAGTAATTGTGGAATCTGCTGAAAGGTACATAGAATTTCTTGGAACTTTTTTGGAAATTTGAAATGATATCAAAATTATAGAAACAATCCGTGTGGCGCAGGTCCGAGTAGACAGGCGGTGGACTCAGTGCGTAAGCCCTGTGGCATGTGCTGTCTCAGGGTGACGGGCAGAGGACACCACACCCTTCAACAACCTGGGGCAGACAACACAGCGGAGGAGGAAGTGCAATCCTTACTTGCTTCATAAAAAGTCGAGGTAGGAGAATCTCACCAGCACGGTGCCCCTTGGTCCTACATTAGCGAGTCTGCAGAGGTGGTCATGGCACAGGCTGTGGAGCATAAGCCGTGCTGGGTCAACAGCTGGTAGAAAGCATGAAGAACCAGGTCAGGGCTTTCTTCGCTGTATAATTCAGAATTCTTGATGTGTTTTCCTTGTTGTTTGGTTCTCTTCTTATAATAAAGAGAATGTATGTACCAGACTAAAATAAATTTTATATGGAATTTAAAAATCACATACATATGTTATTATCTAATGTATTTAATAGTTTCTACAACTGCTAAGTGAGTTGATTATAGCTGCTCTTGCCACAGGAGGGAAAATGGGTAACTATATGAGATGATGCATATGTTAATTTCTTTCACTATAGTAACCATTTTACTATATATGTGTCTCATAACAACATGTTATATACCTTGAATATACACAATAAAATTTATTTAAAAAACCCCAAACCCTACATCACATTGTGCACCTGAAAAATTATAATTATATATAGTTATATATTATAATTGAATATAGTTATATTTATTTTATATAAATTATATACATTTTATATAAAATTTAATTGTATTGAATTTTAATTGTATTAAAATTGTATTTAAAATGTATTTAATTGTATATAAAATTTAATTGTATTGAATTTTCCACCTAAGCCCTGGCAACCACTGATCTTTTTACTGTCTTCATGATTTTGCTTTTTCCAGAATGTCATATATAGCAGTTGGAATCATGCAGTATGTAGCCTTCTCAGATTGGCTCCTTTCACTTAGCATTATGCATTTAAGGTTCCTCCATGTCTTTTCATAGTTTGATAACTCTTTTTTTTTATTGCTGAGTAATATGCCATTTTCCGGTTGTGCTGCAGTTTATTTACCCCTTTTTTTACTGAAGGACATCTTGGTTGCTTCTAAGTTTTGGCGATTATGAATAAAGTTACTATAAACATGCAGGCTTTTGTGTGGATGTAAGTTTTCAACTTACTTGGGTAAACACCAAGGAGCACAATTGCTGGATCATATGGTAAGAGTGTGATTAGTTTTGTAAGAAACGGCTACACTGTTCCAAAGTGGCCATAACATTTTACAGTCCCATCACCAATGAATGAGAATTCCTGCTGCTCCACATCCTCGCCAGCATTTGGTGTTGTCAGTGTTTTAGATTTTGGCCATTCTAATTGGTGTGTGGTGGCACCTCATTGCTTCAACTCGCATTTTCCTAGTAACTCATGATGTTGAACATCTTTCCATATGATTACTTGCCATCTGTATATCTTCTTTGGCAATGTGTCTGTTCATTGCCAAAAAAAAGACCAAAAATTGGTCTTTTGCCAATTTTTAATTGAGTTGTTTGTTTTCTGATTGTTGAGTTTTAAGAGTTCTTTGCATATTTTAGATAATAGTGCTTTATCAGATAAGTGTCTTGCAAATATTTTCTCCCAGTCTGAGGTTTGTATTCTCTCTTAAGGATTTATGCTTTTTATCAAATCAAAATGCAAACAGAGGCCAGGCGCAGTGGCTCACACTTGTAATCCCAGCACTTTGGGAGGCTGAAGCTGGAGGATTGCTTGAGGTCAGCAGTTCAAGACCAGCCTGGGCAACATAGTGGGATCCCCTCTCTACAAAAAATAAAAAATAAAAAATAAAATTAGCCAGGCATGGTGGTGCGTGCCTGTGGTCCCAGCTACTTGGGAAGCTGAGGTGAGAGGATTGCTTGAACTTGGGATGTGGAGGCCACAGTGAGCTGTGATCATGCCATTGCACTCCAGCCTGGGCGACAGAGTGAGACCCTGACTGTATTAAAAAAACGCAAGGAGAGAAACTTTATCAAATACACAAATCAGAATGTCTATAGGTAAAAGCAATCCAATTCCTTAAAGAGAAACATCAGCATCCTTGCTTTTAAGAGCGCAAAGGCATTTATCCCAAGGTCTTCAGTAAAGGGGATTTTATGCAATGTGATAAAAGATACCACCGGCTTCTCTCTCCTATCCACCAAACCATATAATGACCTTGCCTTTGTTTTGAAGGAAACTTAGAGCATTGACTACTGTGCATTAAGATTATAAAGCAGGAAGCTATTCCTAGAAATAGAATTTATTTTTTATTTTTTAGATGGAGTCTCGCTCTTTTGCCCAGGCTGGAATGCAGTGGCGCGATCTCGGCTCACTGCAACCTCCCCCTCCCAGGTTCAAGCAATTCTCTTGCCTCAGCCTCCTGAGTAGCTGGGATTACAGGCGCTTGCCACCACGCCAAGCTAATTTTTGTATTTTTAGTAGAGATAGGGTTTCACCATGTTGGTCAGGCTGGTCTCAAACCCCTGACCTCGTGATCCACCCACCTTGACCTCCCAAAGTGCTGGGATTATAGGCATGAGCCACCATGCCCGGCCCTAGAAATGGAATTTATATAAGAAATCTAAGTTGGCCTTTACAGCTATTCTTTTTTTGCTCTCTCTCCCTCTGTTCTTTGTCTTAACCTCTCCTTCCTCTTTTTAATTTCCTGTCTCCTCACCTTCTTTCTTTCTTCTTCCACTCTCTATATTTAACTATCGAGAGGAAAAGAAAAAGGAAACAGAACTCCTTTTCTTGGGTCTGTGTTCTCTCACTTCACTTCCCAAGTGGCCTTAGGCTAAAGGTAATGGTGTGGACTTCTATTCACAATCATTGCATGAAATGTGCTGTCTTCCCAAAAAACCTTATAGTAAATATAACTCCAATGTTTGCAAATGAATTTCTGTATGATCTATTAATATAGATCAATAACATCACATGAATATAGCATCTCAACATCTTTTTCTGCATCCCTTGTCTTTGCCTGTGCCAGCCACATTGGTGGGCATCTGCTCTGGATGGCATCTGAAGGGCATCTCCCTTCCTAAGGGAAGAGAGAGTGTGACTCTGCCCTGGAGATGTGGTGGGAGTTGGACTGTGGGTGTTTCTTACGGCTATGGGAGTTTGAAACATACAAGGCCATAGCTACATGGGGGTAATGAGACAAGATTAGGAGTAAGAGAGAAAGTGTCTGGGCACAAGAGAAATGGTAATTGCATTTATCAGGTTCAGAAAAAGTCCTTAAAAAGTTAGCTGTCCCATGAGATTTGTATCAGAAATCACCTTGCCAATGATTTACTGAGGGGAAACAAAGCTGATGTCTCCATTGTACTGAATTAGTATCTCTAATGATGTACTGTGTGCTTTTTAGGAAAACAAATACAATTCAGGCCATAGGTTCACTTTAATCTTGTTCTCTGGCTGCTGGAGCCTGTCGTTAGGGCATTTTATATGAACTCCAGAGAGAATATCTGAAAGCACATCTCAGTAACAATGTATCACCACTGGTCCTGGTGTGGAACATCTAGGTAACACCTTTATACTTACCCCTCTTTCCCAACAGGAGGGAACTTTGGGAATAGAATATTGTCTCTCTGCTCTGCCTATTGGAGTAGACAACCAGGTAACTGTTAGCACAGAAGCCATCTTTCTCCCTTCATCCTGAAAACTTGGTGAGTCCTGGGGAGTGTAGTGAATAAATAAATATCCCTGAATATTGGTTTAAGCCAGGAGGTGTAGTGTTGTTTTCTTTTGATAACTAACAGAATTGCATGGCCCCTTCTGTTGGTTATCAAAAGAAAAACTAACGTGCAGGGGTCGTGCTGCAACATGTAGCAATTTTGGCTGCATAGTCGGGGACTCATAAATGACTATCAGCATCCAAAGCCTTGGCACCAGGCCTTGGAGGTGACATGTGGGCCAACAAATGACGTCCTAGTAATCGAGTTACCCTCCATCTTATGTTTATAGTCATTTATGCAGTATTTTGATGTATCTGACAGTAATGAAACTCTTGGGCTTTGGTGTTCTGTAATAATTCACCATATTGTTGAATCTGTAGGCAGAAAACAGACTCAGAAACATTTACTAGTGCTTCCTATGCAGCAAACATCTAACAATGTCTGTCACTGTCTAAGTCACTTCCTCCAACTCTGGCCTTCTATCTTCCCTGCACTTTGGGAGGCCGAGGCGGGAGGATCAACTGAGGTCAGGAGTTCGAGACCAGCCTTGCTAACACAGTGAAACCCTGTCTGTACTGAAAATACAAGAATTAGACAGTCGTGATGGCACACACCTGTAGTCCCAGCTACTCAAGAGGCTGAGGCAAGGCAGGAAAATCGCTTGAACCCGGGAAGGGGAGGTTGCAGCCTCTGCCTGCAGCACAGTCAGTACCCAGTGAGACACCACTTCTATAATGAGATGGTAGAGATGGGAAAGAAGTGAACTTAGTTACTTAACTATGCACAACCAGAGAGAATTTGCCTTACATGGAATTGGTAGAAACAGATAGAAAACGTGAAATGTTATGTCATACTCAGGATGTGGAAATTGCTTGGTTGTATCGAACATTCTCTTGAAACAATCCTTGCTTCTCCAATACAGCTGCCCTTAGTGGGTATTAATTTTGCCCACAATGACAAAATGAGTATAGATATCATGTGACAAGCAGTGTCGTGTGGACCTTTCAAAATTGGAGTTAATCGGTTGACTATCAGCAGGACTCCACTTTCAGCAAGGGCCCAACTTTCCCTAGTTGGTAACGCCTTAAGCAGAGAAGAGGTACATGTGGTCTTGAAAAAATGTGCTCATCATCTGTTCTCTTCCTTCAGTCAGTTCGGAATGTGCTGACCTCGCTTTCGTCTGTTGAGTCTTATGAAGTATCTGCAGGGGTTTTTAGGGCCAGACAAGAAAACGCTCTGAAGGCAGATGAAAGGGAAGTCTGTGCAGGGAGCCCCGGCATAAGCCAGAGAAAAGTATCTGTATCTAAAGGCAATCTTCTTTATTGCTTCTGCGCAGGCTCTGAGTGGGAGGGGAAACATTTGCCACCTTCCAAATGGAAAGGGCTGTCGTGTCAAACTCTTGTTGGCATGAGCTGTCCTAGTAACACCTTTGTCCCTCCCCAGCCATGAGTAAAGATGGAAACAACACAAACTACAGCTCTTCATTTCTACCTGCCTCTTCTTAAATACCTTCAATTTGGGGGCGGGGAGGGCTTTGTGTTTTATCTAGAAATCAACTATTGTGAATTTGTAGTTGGAAATATTTGGTTTCTATCAAATATGAAATGTAAAAACCGTAAAATTAACTAGAAAGGTAATGAAAAGTATAAGTTAAACCTTACAAGAAAACGCAATGCATTTTTTAAAAATTCCATTTTAGACCAGGTGCGGTGGCTCACGCCTGTAATCCCAGCACTTTGGGAGGCCGAGGCGGGAGGATCGACTGAGGTCAGGAGTTCGAGACCAGCCTTGCTAAGACAATGAAACCCTGTCTCTACAGAAAATACAAGAATTAGGCAGGCGTGATGGCACACACCTGTAGTCCCAGCTACTCAAGAGACTGAGGCAAGGCAGGAAAATCGCTTGAACCCGGGAGGGGGAGGTTGCAGTAAGGCAAGATCCCTCCACTGCACTCCAGCCTGGGTGACAGAGTGAGACAGAATAAGTCTCATGAGATCTAATGGGTTCATCAGGGGTTTCCACTTTCGCTTCTTCCTCATTTTTCTCTTGCCACTGCCTTGTAAGAAGTACCTTTCTCCTCCTGCCATGATTCTGAGGTCTCCCCAGCCACGTGGAACTGTAAGTCCAATTCAACCTCTTTTTCTTCCCAGTTTTGAGTGTGTCTTTATCAGCAGCATGAAAATGGACTAATACACCATCCTAATGTCTATATATACCCAAAATTTAGCTCCCACTTATAAGTGAAAACATATGGTATTTAGTTTTCTGTTTCTGCATTATCGCTTAGGAGAATGGCCTCCAGCTGCATTCATATTCCTGCAAAGGACATGATTTTATTCTTTTGTTTGGTTGTATAGTATTCTATTGGTGTATATGAACCACATTTTCTTTGTCTGATGTACCGTTAATGGGCACCTAGGTTGATTCCGTGTCTTTACTATTGTGAATAGTGCTGCAGTGAATGTATGAGTGAGTGTGTCTTTTTGGTAGAATGGTTTATTTTACTTTGGGTATATATCCAGTAATGGGATTGCTGGGTCAAATGGTAGTTCTATTTTAGTTCTTTTAAAAATCTCCAAACTGCTTTTCATAATGGCTGAATTATTTTATGTTCCCACCGACAGCATATAAACATTCCGTTTTCTCCACAGATTTATGAACATCTGTTATTTAAAAATTTTTTTAATAATAGTTATTTGACTGGTATGAGATTATATTTCATTGTGATTTTGACTTGAATTTCTCCAATGACTAGTGAGGTCAAGAGCCTTTTTCATGTATTTGTTGGCTGCTTGTATGTCTTCTTTTGTGAAGAGTCTGTTCATGTCCTTTGCCCACTTTCTAATGGTTTTTTTTTTCTTGATTGTTTAAGTTTCTTACAGATTTAGTATATTAGTCCTTTGTTGGGTGCATAGTTTGCAAGTATTTTCTTCTGTTCTGTAAACCTACTGGTGCTAGTTAGTCAGTCTTCATAGAAGAATAAGACCTTGCCCTCAGGGAGCCTAAGCCCAGTGAAGCAGTCACACTACCCATTGCAGTATAAAAAGTACTGGAATGGAGTCACACACAACATGCCATTAGGAGGCAGATGAGGCAGGGGCTAAATGTATCTGGAGAAGCTTGGAAAAGTGTCCCTTAGGTAGATGCCTTTCTTAAACAGGTGTAGAACAGAGGAAAGGACATTGTAATCAGTGGAATGGATGCAAGCAAAGACAATGATGCTTGCACAGATGACTTGTGCTGGAACAGTGGAAGGCTTAAGGGACTAGAGCTTTTAGGTGGAGGTGGCATCAAGTGAGTCTAGGATCTCCTGGGGTTGGGTAAAAATGGGAGGTTGGGAGCATGGAGATAGGATGAGGGTTACAGGGGCCTTCCTCAGTTCGAAGGGGGTTCAGTCTGAAGGGGGGCAGTGCTGGGGCACAAGAGGCAAAAATGCTGCCTATAAATAGCTTGAATGTTGAATAAGTAAAATAGGTTAGATGTCAACACAACAAAAATTTATTTTTGTCTTCTATCACCCTGTATAATTTATTCAGTGGGATAAGACCCCCTTGCTTTGGGATGGAAAACCCAGGCAGGCCCATGACTTTTCTGCTTGCTCTTAGTAAGGTGACTATTCTGCTTTAGTGTAACTGCATCAGACCAATCTGTTTCAACTTTTATGTACAAAGTTGTGAGTTGTTTTTCAGTTGCCATGCCCACCCCCACCCCCGCCAAGTTGAAGGTCATATAATCTGAGCATGCCCAGAGAAACCAGCATGTAACCACTAGTAGAACCTAAGCGCTCAGACCGAGGAGTGGGGACTGCATTAAGAAGTGGACATCGTCTGGCAGGATCCAGTCCCTTATGCCTACTGGCATCACCTCATTGTAAGATCCAATCAGATCACACCTCATTGCCCTCTTCTGTAAAACTTGCCCCAGTCCTCAGCTCAGGGAGACAGATTTGAGCATTTCCTCTTGTCTCCTTGCTAGTCAACTCACAATAAATCTTTCTCTTTGCAAAAGCCTGGTGCTTTGATGTTTCGCTTTCCATTAGGCTAGGCAAATGAACCCAGTTTGGTTCCGTGACATTAATTCGCATACACTCAGTCCCAATTTAGTATTTTAAAATGTCCAGTTTAGGCTGGGTGTGGTGGCTCATGCCTATACTCCCAGCACTTTGGGAGGCAGAGGTGGGAGGATTGCTTGAGCCCCAGAGTTTGAGACCAGCTTGGACAACATAGTGAGACCCCTGTCTTTGCAAAAAATAAAAAAATTATCTGGGCATGGTGGCATATGCCTGTGGTCTCAGCTGAGGTGGGAGGATCACCTGAGCTGAAGAGTTCGAGGCTGCAGTGAGCAGAAATCATGCCACTGTACTCCAACTTAGGCGATAGAGAGAAACCCTGTTTCAAAAAACAAATGAATAAACAAAAAACAAAAATGTCCAGTTTAATATATTAATTAACACTTAAATCTTCATTCAAAGATAAGACCACTCTCCCTCCACCTTCCAGGAGAGGTTCTTATGAGTTCCTTCCCCAACCTTAGATGGTCTGGGGCAGGTGCGAGGGAGCCAGGAGTCTCTGAAGGGGAGGCCTAGGCAGGTTCTTCTGTGGCTCTCCATTCTTCTCCTCTACTCTCTAGACGCCATTTTGACGCCAGGAGACGGTGAGTGCTTTCTGTGCCTGGATGGCATCACTCCCTCCAGGCTTGACAGATGTTTAAAGCTGTCTTTCTTCCTTGTGACACTTTTGTGAGCCCAGCGACTGCCCATGCATTGCATGTAGTAGCCTGCTAGATGCAGATGATGCCTCTCCTCTGGCTTGCTGATGCCCCTCTGCTGCTGGCCCTCAGAGCATACCATTCCTTACAGACTTTCCCTGTTGGAAGCACCTTGTCCTCCTAGGCGGTCCCCTTGTTTGGGAATTAAAATGGCTCCAAGTCCACCTTCTCTGGCCCTTGGTCCCCAGGGATCCCCAGGAGACCTGTATACATCTTCACCTTGGCAAACTCTGGGCATGTAGGCCCCTCCTATTTGGGTGCAACCGCCTCTGTCCTGCTGCTACAGGCTGCGTTATTTCCCGAGACACAAGTTGGACACACATCTCTGGTGGCTCACAAGACATTTCCTACCCTCTGAGTGGTCCCTTGGAAGCCCCACATTGGGCTTGAGGTGAAGATGGAAGAACCTCACAGGGTGAACAGGGTTTCAAATATATCTCATTACAGATTTTCTATTTCTCCACCTCAGTCCTTCTATATTCTAGAGGCAAAGGCTTCTAAGGGTGGCGAAGAGGAAGAAGGGGTCAAGAGTTTGAAAACCAGTTTTGGGACTTTGCACTTGTAAATTTTGGCTATGGTCACATGGCACCTCTCTTTGAAGTTTTACAATTGTTATTTCTTGGGATATCTATGAATATGTTAATTTTAATGTCCTGTTAAGTGTGTAACAATCTGGCTGTGTGAAGTATAAAAGGCCCTGGCTTGGAATATGTTGGGGAAAGGGAGGATGGCATGGGTAGTTAACATAATGAAGTCATTGAGAATTCATAATATGTTAGGTGCCGTTCTAAGCATGTTGTAAAGACTAACAATCTAAATGGTCATAACTCTGTGAGTTGATTTGAATATTCCCTCCCCCGCTTTTTTATAGATTAGGAGGGAGGTACAGAGGAGTTAGTTAACTTGCCCAAGATGGCGTAGCTGAACGGCATAACTGGGATTCCAGTCTGGGCAGTCTGACCCCACAGAATGGACTCTAAATTGCTATGTATCATTGGCTGCCAGAAATTATGCTAAGTGCTTTACATAGATTCTCTCACTGAATCCGTTTAATAACTCTATGAGGTATGTGTTACTATAATCCATATTTTATATGAAGAAACAATCTCAGGGAGGTGAATTAATTTGCTGGAGGTCATCTAATCAATGAGTGGTGGGACTGGAATACTAATCCAGGTGGAACTGATTCCCAAGGCTTGCTTGTCGCTGCTGCGTTACTGGTTTCCTCACAGAGAATGAAGATGTGCGACTTTTCCAGGAAAATGCAAAGGTGCAGGCTCTGCATCCAGACCCCCTGAGGTTCAAGTCATGACCCCTCACTTCCCAGCTGGGGGGCACTGGTGTCTGGCTCCAGAATGTCCTCTTAATTGATCTGCTATGTAGAACTCCTGCTCTGTGCCTCAGTCAACTTCGCCTGTAAACTGAGCATAATAATTATACAACAGTGTAGGGTCATTATGAAGATACAATGATTTAATATGGGTCAAATGCTTAGAAGAATGCTTAGTGCATAATAAATGCTCTATAAATGTTAACTGTTATTGTTACACTCATTCAAGATGGAATCGGAAAATTTTGCTGGGTGCAGTGGCTCAAACATGTAATCCCAGCACTTTGGGAGGATCACTTGAGCACAGGAATTTGAGACAAGCCTGGGCAACATAGTGAGACACCATCTCTAAAAAAAAAAAAAAAATGAGCCAGAGGTGGTGGCATGTGCCTGTAGTCCTAGCTCCTTGGAAGGATGAAGCCAGGGAATAACTTGAGCCTGGGAGATCCAGGCTGTAGTGAGCAGTGATTATGCCACTGCACTCCAACCTGGGCAACAGAGTAAGACCCTGTCAAGAAAAAAAAAAAAAAAAAGAAAATTTTACTGTTAGCGTGTGTCTGTTCCTAGACTATTCGTACATAGAAAGTACAGATTTAGGTTGTGGAAATTATGCTTTGTTCCTCAATGTTCCCAGGTACTAAGAACTTCTGTACAGAAGTAAATTGGCTCTCTGTCAAGGTGGTAATAATTATCAGGTTTCTTTTACTGTTTGCTTATCCTGTCACCTGAGTACACCCATGAGCAATTACATAGGAATCAAGAACTTCAGTTTTTCTTGTAAAGAGCAAATTTGAATAGTCAGATATCTTGCTCTGATCAAAAGCTTGGCTGAGAAAAAATGATGTTTATGAACAGGATAGAGTCTTCTCCTAAATTAATTTCTTTCTTTCTTTCTTTCTTTCTTTCTTTCTTTCTTTCTTTCTTTCTTTCTTTCTTTCCTTCTTTCCTTCTTTCCTTCTTTCCTTCTTTCCTTCTTTCCTTCTTTCCTTCTTTCTTTCTTTCTTTCTTTCTTTCTTTCTTTCTTTCTTTCTTTCTTTCTTTCTTTCTTTCTTTCCTTCCTTCCTTCCTTCCTTCCTTCCTTCCTTCCTTCCTTCCTTCCTTCCTTCCTTCCTTCCTTCCTTCCTTCTTTCTTTCTTTCATCTCTCTCTCCTTCCTTCCTTCCTTCCTTCCTTCCTTCCTTCCTTCCTTCCTTCCTTCCTTCCTTCCTTCCTTCCTTCCCTCCCTCCTTCTTTCCCTCCCTCCCTCCCTTCCTTCCTTCCTTCCTTCCTTCCTTCCTTCTTTTTCTTTGAGAGAATCTCGCTCTGTTATCTGGGCTGGAGTGCAATGGCAAGATCTCGGCTCACTGCAACCTCCGCCTCCTGGGTTCGAGCGATTCTCCTACCTCAGCCTCCTGAGTAGCTGGGATTACAGGTGTGTGCCACCATGCCTGGCTAATTTTTTGTATTTTTTTAGTAGAGACAGGGTTTCACCATGTTGGTCAGGCTGGTCTTGAACTCCTGACCTCAGGTGATCCACCTGCCTCAGCCTTCCAAATTGTTGGGATTACAGGCATGAGCCACTGCACCCGGCCCCCCAATATCATCATATGGATACAATCTGTTCTTTTGACTTAGATGGATTCATTTATTCAGGTGGACTATTGAGTGCACAATTCTAGATACTGGGGATCTGTCTGGAAACAAACAAAACAGACAAAACCACCTGCCATCAGGGAGCTTATGTTGCAGTGGGTGAGAGAGACAATGAACAAATACGTGAAATATGTAGTAAGTCAGAAGGAAATAAAGGAATAGAGAAAGATAGGAAAAGAGGGGAAATGCTGGGGGATTTGCAATTTTGAATAGAGTAGTGTTGGCTAAAAGGAAAAGGCTGAGGCCCATATAATAATTTAAATAGTCTACTAGACGCAAAGTGAGGACAGTTGCCCAGGTGGCTCAGAGCCACATAACCTTGGATATGAGCTTTCTTTGGCCTTTGTTACAAGTAGGTTTCTAAAGGCAAAAGGGGACAGGGAGTGTATCAGTGGACAACTGATGCAAAGTTTTTTTGTCAGGAATTTTCACTGGTTTACAGAAATAATATTGGTTTGTGATTGGCTATCCATGGTTAAGTTATAGGGTGGGTTATAAATGTCCGGTGTGGCATTATTAGGCTAATTTATATCTACTTGTTGCAACAGCAAACAGTTTCAAGAGATGAATATACAGTTCAAAGTGGGAAGTAGAGTGTGATTGCGGTCTGATTTTAATGTCTTTCTGGCCCTGAGATATATACATACGTACATATAGATACACACACACACACACACACACACACACACACACACACACACATATATATATATATTTTTTTGAGATGGAGTCTCGCTATGTCTCCCAGGCTGGAGTGCAGTGGCGCAATGTTGGCTCACTGCAACTTCTGCCTCCCAGGTTCAAGGAATTCTCCTACCTCAGCCTCCTGCATAGCTGGGATTACAGATGCGCACCACCACAGCCGGCTAATTTTTGTATTTTTAGTAGAGAGGGGGGTTTCGCCATGTTGGCCAGGCTGGTCTCAAACCCCTGACCTTAGGCGATCCGCCCTCCTTGGCTTCCCAAAGTGCTGGGATTATAGGCGTGAGCCACCATGCCCAGCCAGGCCTGATCATTTAAAAGGACTTCTTCAGATAAAGGTTCTTTACTTTTCTCAGTGGTCAGATTTAGGTGTGCTGATATAAATGTGATTTTGTTAAGAAAACAAAAAGCCTTTACTATTCAGAGATATATGCAGATGTACTATGGTAAAGTCTACTGAGGTATTAATAATAAAAAAAGTCTGAGGTTTATAATAATCCAGAATTGGGGGAGGGGCACCAGGAAAAGGGGTTAAAGCCTAAACCGGGAGGCTGCCTCAAATGTTGAAACAGTGTGGCAGGCATGAGGGGGGCTTCATTAATCTAGTTGCTCTACTTTTGTGTGTTTTTGGAAACCTCCATAATAAAAAGTTAAAAAATAAAAATTAGAACATCTTAATCATGCACCCAAATTAAGACAATAGGATTCCATTGTAAAACAGACAAAAATCCTTAATTTACAAAGTTACAGATTAAGAAGATAATTGAGGGTCATGGAAGCTTTCACTGAAAAAGTACCATCAGAGACCTGCTGGGGGCGGGATGCTATCCTTGCACGGGGCAAATGGTTTATGATGATGCCATTTATTTATATTGTTCTTCGCAGTTTCGGAAGGTCTTTACAAATCTACATGGCAGGGCCGTGTCTTATTCATCATTGCTTCCCCAGTGCCTAGCAGAGATCCTGTGCTCCCTGAGTGTCAAACATTCATTTTCTCATTTCTTCTCCTACAACAAACCTATAGGACAGACAGGCAAGAAATCTTTATTTCCATTAATACAGATGAAGTATCATTTAGGATCATTAGGAGTCAAATCACAGAGCTGCCTGCTAAGGGGTGAAGCTACTGGACTTTAAGTCCTGTGGGTCTTTCCCTTCTATCTTGGAATGTATGAAGAAGCCCAATCCTTTCCTATAGAATGATTGACAGATAATTAACTTTTTGGTGGTGCCGTTTATTTGAGAGGTAAACGAAACCAGTAGTGCCTCATGCCTAGAATTTGAGGGCCAAATTAAATTTTCTCCTATCGTGTATGGCTAGAGAAAAGAAGAAATCCTGTTAAAGTATAAACCCAGGCATGAAACTATTGTTCTGAATCTTGGTATCATTTAACACTGAACAAAGCAAACCAGAACAAGACATGCAAAGGCATTTTATATGCTGCTTAAAGTTATACACCCAGGAAATCATATGCACGTGTCTATGTGCACATACATTGAATTGCAAGTTCAGTGGCTTTACATTTTCTTTCCATATGTAGAATTTTTATAACCAGCAAATACGATAGATGTGACTTTGGGGTTTAATGAAAAGATTTGTATGGATAACATATGTTTCCCTTTATAGTAAACAATCTCAGCCTGTTGAAATTGCCTGAGTTTTCAAGGGATCATGGAATAATTTGATTTGACTCTTAAGTCTTAGTTTCCTTCTCATCTTTTTTGGTGTGTCATGGTTCCTGGGAGAGTCTTATTTTTAATTCTGGAGGCCTGTTCTAAATAAGAAAAAGGAATACTTCTGTATTTTTAGTTGATTCTATGTAAATATGTCCTTGACAAATGTGAAAATGTTTCAGGTGCTGGGAGGTACACAGTATATGTAAAATTGTTACTTCATGTTCTTTGCTTCAACTTTGGGGGACAGATTTAATTAGCAGCCTAACTGAGTTTCTTTGCTCTTAGAAGAGTGTGCTTTAGGGAAATTACCTTAGAATAAGTTAGAAGCGAGCCTGCAATTTTCTTGATCTTGAATGCCCTGCGGGAGAAATGGTATGAGTTAATATAAAGTTACTCTATTTGAGGATTCATCATCTTTCAAACACACACCTTAAAGAGGCCATAAATTTCTAATAGAACTTACTACGGGGTCTGATTTTATATTTTAGTCTCATCTTGGACATGCCCTAAACTCTGCAATATGTCTCCTGTAGCTTTTCTAAAGGGTCAGCACTTTGAGATTTCTAAGGAAACCAAACTAATTTTAGCAGAAATAAAGCCATGGTGATAATGGGGTTCAAGACACTCTACCCCAAAATATGGTACCTTGTGGTATTGAATATTTTAAACTGAGGGGCTTGGAGAAAATGGCAGAAGTAGGAGGGTCACACTGGTCTCCTCCCATTCTGCTCTTACTCTTCTCCCATGGAGCAGGTTATAAAACCCAGGTGGGATTTTCTGATGTTCCTCTGAAGTAGGTCGTAAGCCCCTCATGTGAGAGGCGTCTTCCCTGTACCTGGAGGAAAGGAGCATTCGTATTTCCTAAGGCACAGGGTCACAAGAGAGGAATCTGTATGAACAGGCCTTGTTTACTTATGCTGTGGAGCAAATGGGCTTACTGCCTGATGCATGCAGAATTGAAGAACGATGGCACCAGCTTTTGAGAAAAGAAGGCCTTTACTGCAAAACCAGTCAGCAAAGGAGGTAGGAGGGGGCTCAAATCTGTCTCTCTAATTTGAGGTCTGGGGCAAGTTTTAAAGAATCAGAGGGCAAGGGAAAGGATTGAAGAGTGTTGGCTCAGTGGGGTCTGATTGGAGGTCTTCACATTTGACCATTTACAGTAAGATATGTTACGGCAGATTTTAGCCCTGGATCTTCGGGGCCAACAGACCTCTTGCTTCTGAAAGAGCTGTGTGTTTAGGTTCTGGTCATGTTCTAGAACTTCTTGGTTCTGAGGGGAGGGAATCATTGGTTCTGGGTGTCAGAGGCGAAAGCTTTTTCTATTGCACATGCACGTGCTATAGAATTTGTAGTTTTTGGCTCTGTTATACCCAAAAGGTAACTTGACAATTTGTTATCAACAGAATAGGCCCAGTTTGGGCTCGTTTTGTGGTTACACTTACACCCTTTATCCTATTACGTTATTCTCCCATGACTCTCCATTTTTCACCAAAAACCTATAATAAAAAGCACTCAGATGTAACTGTTTCCTTGGGTCTTTGTTTCCTCATGAAGAGTCTCATGACATATAAAACTTATATGAAAAACATTTCTATACTTTTCTCTTGTTAGTCTTTCTTTTGTTAGAGGGTCCCCAGCCATGAATATAGAAGGGTAGGTAGGGGAGAAAAAGTGATATTCTTTCTTCCACCATTGCGAGGTTCATGGCTGACACCACCATAACAAAAGACAGACTAACACGATAAAAGCATGGCATATTTAAAAAATATTAGTTTCACATGACCTGGGAGTCTTCAGAAATGAAGACCCAAAGACCCAGGGCAAACTGTTTTTGTGCTTAGGTTCAATGAACAACGGACACTTGTGTAGAAGAATGACTGGACAAAAAGGGGGTATGATTTAATGTTAATAAACTAGGGGGAGTTGAGCAAAACATGTTTGTTCAGATTCTTCTTGTCCTCTCTGGGTAACATTCCATCCCTGTAGGTATAGGGAAGGACACCTGTCACATGTGGGTCTTCAGAAGATGGGGGGATAGAGGAGGTCAGGGATACATTTCTGCTTATGCAGTTTTCTCAATTTCCTTCATCTTAAAACACTCAGTATGCCAAGGTGCCATAATTTGCGATAGCATTTCCTGCATCCTATCAGGTAGAAGAAAAAAAATATTTTTCCTTCAGTGACTTTTTTTTTTTTGTAAATAATAACAAGAAAACCTTTTCTGAAATTATAGTTAAAAATATGATCATCACCTGAAAGTCATTTGGACAGATGCATTTAAGTTGACAAATCTTTTTGGCTTATACTTTGATTATTACTTTCTACTTTTACAGCATTACGGTCACCAACTGTGGCCTGGATTATTTTTTGAATTTTGCATTTATGAGGTTTTCTTTTTCACTTACTATATAGTTGATTTTTGTAAATGCTACCTGATGGCTTAAAAAGTGACATATTATCTGCTTTTAGTGAATGTATCTTTGTGTGTTCGTGTGGAATACCGTGTGTCTGTTTCTAGGCAACACAAATATATGTTGGTAGAATAACACCTGATTTTGGCAATATAATCTTTCTCTTTCTGTAAAAACATGTGACACTTTACCCCAAATTCTTGCCTGGTATAAAAACATATTTGTTAGATAAAGGATATTTGAAAATCTCATTGAGAGACACGAAGGCTACTTGGGTTGTGGGGAGGTATGTCATCCCCTCTGCAAATTATGAGTACTTTTGGATCATCTGTAGCTGGGGCAGGAGTCTTTCAAAGGAGAGGGGATGTGTGCTATAGTGAGGAGACACCGTTTCTCAAATTCCATGTGAATCTCTGGCCTTCAGGGGCATTTGATATGTGAACATGGCTAGCGGATCTCAAGAAGAGAAATTTGCTTCATTGTTAAAGTTATGGGCTCAGCTGTCAGGGTCATACTCTGCACAGAGCAGGAGGAGAGCTCCTAGGCACTCCTGCCTGCCAGCAGGGCCAGCTGCTGGTGCTGCAAAATGGGTCCTTAGAAGATGGACCTGGAAGAGAAGGCAAGTAGACTTTTTAGCAGGAGTCTGCTGGGAGACGGGAGTGCCATTCTCTCTGGTATAAAAGAATCTTCATAGCTGGGTGTGGTGACTCACGCTTGTAATCCCCAGCACTTTGAGAGGCCGAGGCGGGTGGATCACTAGGTCAGGAGTTTGAGACTAGCCTGGCCAATATGGTGAAACCCCATTCTCTACTAAAAATACAAAAATTAGCCAGGCATGGTGGCAGGTGCCTGTAGTCCCAGCTACTCGGGAGGCTGAGGCAGGAGAATCGCTTAGACTCGGGAGGCAGAGGTTGCAGTGAGCTGAGATCATGCCACTGCACTCCAGCCTGGGTGACAGAGTGAGACTCTGTGTCAAAAAAAAAAAAAAAAAAAAAAAAAAGAAGAAGAAGAAACAAAGAATCTTCATTTGGTACTATCACTAATATGGAAGAAGAGGGATATTTATCCCATTGACATTGAGAATGTGGGTCCATTTAGGTAATTTTTGACCTCCTGTAAATGTTTGTTAATTTTTCTTTCTAGTAAGATATCTTGTTTGATACATATATTGGTTACTGTGATAAAAATATTTTAGGGAAATAATGTCATACTATTGTGGCTGTCCAGTGGTAAAATTGTCCTGAAATTTCTTAGAAGGGTTCCTCAGGCAAATGAAATATGAAGCCACCTTAAATAAAAGCACATGAGCCTCTTTGACAAGAGGCCACTCTGATCTTGATTTTTTTTTTTTAGCATTAATATTTTCCTACTGTTTGAAGTCCACCTTTTTCTTAAGACTTTTAAAGTGTGAAATGGCACACCTGCACCCAAAGGATTCGACCAGTGGGGCACCTGCTGCATTTAAAATCTAGGGCTCTCAAATAAATCCAGCTTTAGTTAAGCCTGACCAAATAGGTATTGAAAATCTTAATGAAAAGGAGCTTGATGTTATTGGCTTATTTTCCACTTTATTGAGTTTCTGTCACAGTTGCCTGAACAATGTTCGATGACTTAATTTAATTTACTTTCTTTCTGGGGGACAGGCAGGAAAGAAATTCACACAGAAAGAGGAAGACCTTAAAGGTAAACAGATGTATGTAGGAAATTAGAATGTGGCCTGGGAAATCTAAGATAATTGTACTGAAATACTGATTAGACATTACAAAAGGGGCTGAGTTCTCTGATAAGCTTACTTGAAATTATAAACGCTTTAAAAAGTAGGTTGAAGAAAAAGTGATGTACTAGAAAAGAACACCAGCCAGGAACCAGGAGACTTGGTTTGTGTTTTAAAAAGCCCACAAATTCATGGGCTCCAGAATTTAAGCCTTAAAGGGACTACTTCCTAGCCCTGTGACTTAGGGCAGGTTGCCTTCCTTTTCTACAAAATGCACATGGGAATTGTAACCTACCTGATAGACATTTTTGAAGAACAAAATGAGTAAATATATGTGAAATGCATAGAACAGTGCCTGGCAAATAGTTAAGGACTCAATAAATGTTGAAAATTATGATTTCCAAGTAATTTAATTTTTTTAGAGCTCAGCTTTCTCGCTTGTGGAATAATTTTTCCTGCCCTTCTTGTGTGGGTAGTAAGAAGGTTTTCCCCTCATTTGTTTAAGAATAGTTTTTTCCTGCCCTTCTTGTATGGGTAATAAGAATAGTTTTTCCTGCCCTTCTTGTATGGGAATAAGAAAAGATCACTTGCCCGAAAGAATTTTCTCTCCAGGAGGAGAGATAAAACATTAAAGTCAAGAGCTCAAAGCAAAGTAAAAGACATCAAAGGTCACTTTGGTCTGGGAGGATAATCAAAGTCTTCCTAACCTTGGTGCCAGCACTGGTTGTTGAACTTGAGTACATAAAGTAATAACATTTAGAAAACAATTTTGGAAACGAAATACAGATGTCCAACTTTATTTTGCTAAATAATGGGCAAAATTGAAAACCTCTCTCTAGGCCATGCGTGGTGGCTCATGCCTGTAATCCCAGCGCTTGGGGAGGCCGAGATGGTAAGATCACCAGGTCAAGGGATCGAGACCATCCTGGCCAACATGGTGAAACCCCATCTCTACTAAAAATGCAAAAATTAGCTGAGCGTGGTGGCGGGCACCTGTAATCCCACCTATTCGGGAGGCTGAGGTAGGGGAATCCCTTGAACCCGGTAGGTGGAGGTTGCAGTGAGCTGAGATCGCGCCACTGCACTCCAGCCTGACGACAGGGTGAGACTCCATCTCAAACAAAACAAAACAAAAAAAACCTCTCTCTCTTGTCATCAAATATCACCATTAATTTATAATAGAAGTCACTTGAATATGGAAGGAGTTATCTCAGCCCAAAGACAGTGCTTTAAATTGAATATATTTACTTTTATGGAATCTTGTGATGTTGTAATTTTTCTTTTACCCCTTTGACTTAGGTGGAATTTAGTCATGGACCAAACAACCTACATGCCAGCATTTGGGAAGGTCTACTTGCAAGAGTGAGGATTTCAATAGCCAAAGGTCATGAATGGGAAGAGGAGAAAGCATTTGAGCAAAGGCATCTTTATAAACAAAGACACAGGGCTGCAGCACTGGGACAGTAAACGCTAGCTGCCTCATTAGGCAAATCCCGAATTCCAGTGATGTAATAAAATACATGTATTTTTCACTTACGGAAAACCTCATACAGGTCAGACAATCCTCCTTCATCATACAGCTATGCCATTTGGAGCATGTGGCCTCCAAGGTGACTGGCAGGGGAGGAGAGAGGTGAACGCACTTGGCTCACAACTGCATTCACCTAGAAATGATGCCTCTCATGAGCAGAACCAGTCATAGGGCCCCATTCTTAGTGTCCAGAAGCCTGGAAGAGGGGACATTTCCATGGGTATTGGTGAGCATCAGACTGACCAGCATGGTGGGAGAGTAGGAGGAACACTGCTCAGTTGGGAGTGTATACAATTCTGGAAGGGGGTGATGTGAGGTAAGGGCTGGGAAAAAACAGCTGTAATAATTACAGCAAGAATGTGAACTCAGGGCTAAGGATTTTAAGGGTTAATAGGAATATATTAATGTTTTTCAGCAGGGACTAGTACTAGACCCTTCTTCACAAATAATGGTTACTGCAGGAAATACATTTAAGGAGAAACAGCATAAACGAGGCAGTGATTCTGAAGTTAAATTTGAAAAACACTATGGTAGTAGAATTGATAGAAATTCTCAACAACTTCTTATACGTAGGGGAATAGAGAAAACTAAGAAGAGGGAGACATTGAAGACCAATCTGAAGCCTCTTGTCTTGAAGGGTGGATGGATGATGTTAAACGAAATAGAATATCATAGGAAAAGCAAGCTTTGAAGAGCAGCGTGATGATTGTGCCAAGTAATTCACTGCTGCACCTGCTGGGTTTTGTGAGCCAGAGGGATATCTAGATGCAGATGCCCAAGAGACAAACATTTCGGTCTGGAGAGAAGGCGGAGACTGGGATCGACATTCAGAAGAAGATAGCTAAAGGTCTGGGAGTGAATGAGATCTCTGAGTGGCGTAAGTGCAGAGGTATAGGAGCGGGTGGCAGAGAAAGAACCTTCCACACTACATTTGGGTCCTTTTGTTAGTGCAGAGGGGAGAGAAAGTTAAGACATGAAGAAGCCAGAGGAGTGATAAGAGAGGCCTGGGGACAACAGGGATGGAGGGGAGGGTTGGGGGTGTGGCTCAGACCTGCCTTGCTTGCTGGCATGTGGCTAGAAGAAGAAAAAAACAACATGTGCTGCCAGGAATCAGTTTAAACTTTCAAACCCCAGATGAGCCTGGGTAACTTTCCCGAAATCCTCCTGTATTCTCCCTAGTGAATTCACCTCCCCACTTCCAAAAAGGAATATTCTACACTTCCTCCTCTCTCATTAAGCTTTCAACACTCTCTCACATTCCTTACTCTTGGTCGATGACCTTGTTTCTTGTGTCATTAAGAAAAATGGGCCGAGTGCAGTGGCTCACACCTGTAATCCCAGCACTTTGGGAGGCCGAGGTGGGTGGATCACTTGAGGTCAGGAGTTGGAGACCAGCCTGGCCAACATGGTGAAACCCTGTCTCTACTAAAAATACAAAATTAACCAGGCGTGGTAGCGGGTGTCTGTAATCCCAGCTACTTGGGAGGCCGAGGCGGGAGAATTGCTTGAACCTGGGAGGCAGAAGTTGCAGTGAGCCGAGATTGCGCCACTGAACTCCAGCCTGGGCAACAAGAGTGAAACTCCAACTCAAAAAAAAAAGAGACAACGACCTCATCTTCCCACCACCACATCTACCTGGGGGTCCGCGCTCCCTCCGTGCCTCCATGTGTGCAATGATATCCTCCTTGTCTGGTTCCCCCTGCATCACTGTGACCCCCTCTCTCCTGGATCGTCTCTATCAGCACACACGTGTGCTGAAATATCTCCCATCTTGAAAAGCTCTTCCTAGCACCCCAGCCCCTCTCATTTCTACCTCACTTTATCACTTCTTGACAGCAAAACTCCTCAGTAAGATTTCTCGGCTCAATGGCCTTCGCCTGGTGTTCTCTATTTCACACGAATCAATCCTCTTCTCACATTCTGCTTAGCGTGCCCTTGCCAACATCCGCAATGACGTTCATCTTGCGAAATCCAGTGGTCAGTTCTTGGTACTCATTTACCTGAATGCTTACAAGCTTCTGACAAAATTGTTCACTTCCCCCCTATTGAAATGCTCACTTCTGGGACCCCTAACTGCTGTGGTTTCCTCTTTCCCTTGCTTGGCCTTCCTTCGTGGTTTCCTTAGCTGGCTCCTCAAAATGCGGGAGCGCCCCAGGCCTCTGTCCCTGGATTGTTCTTCACCCACACTTGCTCTCTGCATGATCGTATTCAGCTATTTGGTTACGTGTATGATCTACATACACAGGACTTCCAAGTTTTCTCCAGTTCTGACCTTTCCATTGAGTTTTAGATTTCTGTATCCATCACCTATTTGACATCTGTAACGGAATGACTAATAGCAGCTTAAACCCAACTGCTCAAAATGGAACTATTGGCTCCCTGCCACACCACTCACTTCCGAGTCCTCCCAGCACACAAGCCCTCCCCGTCTTCCAGCTCTCAGTTTCCCTTCCTCCCCCACAGACCACACCATCCCTCCACTGGCTTTTGCAACAGCCTCTGGACTGGCCTTTCTGTTTCTCTTGCCTCTTCCCATACTTAGGATATACTCTGCCATAGCCAGAGTGATCCTTTTCAAATGGGAATTAGGCCATGTTACTTCACATAAAGGTTTTCCATAACCTTTATGATAAAACCCGGCACACCTTCTGGGGACTCCAAGGCCCTATGTGCCCTCTTCTTTCTGACCTCATCTCCCTCTGGCCACTCCTCACTTTGCTCATCCCGTTCCAGCCACACCAGCTTCCTCTTGTTCCTCCAACAACCAAGGATGCCTGGATGCCCCAGCCTTTGCATTGCTGTTCCCTTTGCCTTACTTTCTCCCAGGTGCCGAGTGGCTCCCTCCCTCACTTGCTTCCTCAGGTCTCTGCTCAAATATCACCTCCTGAGAGAAGCGTGCCTTGATAATCCTGTCTAAAACGGCCACCCCCTACACCCTTTCTAGCCTTTTTGTTATGTTTGATTTTTCCTCATGGTCCTTGTCACTACCTAAATTTATATCTGTTTCCTTTTAAATTGTCTGCCTCTAATACTAGAACATGAGATCCGCAAGAGCAGAATAAGGGGAGAACGATCTGCTTTATTTACACCTGTGTCCAGTGTTGACTGCAGTCCTGCAGCTGTCTGAACTGTCTACTCTCTTACTATGTCTAGCGCACAGCAGGAAATCAATAGATATGTACTGAACGAACGAATTAGCACATTTTATTGTGCAGAATCTTGCGAGTAACAGTGAGTGGGATACGACAGGAATAACCCATGAACAGCCTTCATTTCCCGTTTTTAAGATTTTGCCTTTGTTGCTGTTGTAAAAGGGTTTCGCTCTGTCACCCAGGCTATAGTACAGTGATGCCATCACAGCTGACTCCAGCCTTGACTTTCCCCTGGCATATTCATCTTCTCACTTCCAAAGTGATCCTCCTGCTACAGCCTCCCGAGTAGCTGGGACCACAGGCACGCACCACCATGCCTGGCTAATTAAAAACAATTTTTTTTTTTTTGGTAGAGTTGGTGTCTCCGTATGTTGTCCAGGCAGATCTCAAGCTCTTGGGCTTAGGCAGTCCTCCCACCTCAACCTCCCAAAGTGCTGGGATTACAGATGTGAGCCACTGTGCCCAACCTCCCCCCCATCTTTTTCATTTTTTTAATCTTTTTGTTTAACTTCTCCCTTCACCCCATCCCAGTCCAGCTACATGTATGCACACTTATTTGGAAAGCAGGTTTGAAGTAAAAACAAAGACCTTCAGTATATTTTGCTTTGACAGAAGGAAAGAGGAAGAGTTTCTTTTACAATCTATCACATGAATAGTATGATTTAAGTCCTGTTTCAGGAGATAAAAATAGCTTTCTGGACTGGTTAAAGGCCCCCAGAAACAATAGTTAATTTAATTTATTTTTTTGAGATGGAGTCTCCCTCTGTCGTCCCAGCTGGAGTGCAGGGGTGCGATCTCAGCTCACTGCAACCTCCGCTTCCCAGGTTCAAGTGGTTCTCGTGCCTCAGCCTCCCGAGTAGCTAGGATCACAGGTGCCCACCACCAAGCCTGGCTAATTTTTGTATTTTTAGTAAAGATGGGGTTTCACCACGTTGGCCAGGCTGGTCTCAAATTCCTGGCCTCAAGTGATCTGCCTGCCTTGGTCTCCCAAAGTGCTGGGATTACAGGCCGGAGCCACTGTGCCCAGCTGACAATACAGTTAAGAACGATTTTTATTTTAACTCTTATCACTTTGTAATTTTGACTCAATCCTTTTCAGGACCACTTTTGTTAATAAATATCAAAATATCAAAAATAAAATTTCCAGTTACCACATAGATGTGTATCCATCACCTATTTGGCATCTGTAATGGGATAGTGGTAGATGTGGTAACTGGAAACACTCAAATTCCACACACAAATTCTGGCTCCTCCATTTTTCATACCTTCACCCTCAATGGCTTCTCTTTCCCCTCCTAATTGTTCTAGCTCCTCAGCACTCCCTCAGAAAATTAAACCTTTTTTCCTTTTTTTTCCCCACAAGAATTGCATAACTTGGGAAAAAAAGCTGTAAAGTGTTAGAGATCATGCTGCCACCTACAGGACAGAAACGGTAGGAGGCTTGCCTAGTTAGCAAAAGCCAGAGACACAGCTGGGAATTTCATTAGCGGAGAGGCAGGTAAGAACCACTCAGCCTGCTCAGAAAAGCTCTTGTTCTCTTTGGTGACCTAAGGAAATGAAGGTTGCTGGGTAATTAGCATAAGTGTCTGCAACAGATTTAAAGGCAGGAAATCACATTTGGATCTGCTTTTACTCCCCTTTTTTATTTTTGGTGTGTGTGTGTGTGTGTGTGTGTGTGTGTGTAGTAGGGGAAGGATTTTTTTTTTTTTTTTCCTCACAGAAAAAAGAGTTTAAAAAGATTGTTAACATGGTTGTCTTTGGGTGGTGAAAATGTGGTATTTTATCCCTCTTTCTTTCATTTCTCTGAAGTGGCTTCAAAGTACATTATTACTTAAGTGATTTAAAAAATGATTTATTTTTTTGGCCGGGCGCGGTGGCTCACGCCTGTAATCCCAGCACTTTGGGAGGCAGAGGCGGGTGGATCACGAGGTCAGGGGATCAAGACCATCCTGGCTAACACGGTGAAACCCCGTCTCTACTAAAAATACAAAAAATTAGCCGCGTGTGGTGGTGGGCGCCTGTAGTCCCAGCTACTCGGGAGGCTGAGGCAGGAGAAGGTCGTGAACCCGGGAGGTGGAGCTTGCAGTGAGCCGAGATCATGCCACTGCACTCCAGCCTGGGTGACAGAGCGAGACTCTGTCTCAAAAAAAAAAAAAAAAAAAGATTTAATTTTTAAATTTAAATGGGATAGGTAGGAGCAAGGTTGTTTCAGAAAAGTCTATGCCTTGTGAAGATCGAATTAAAATAAATCTTTGATCGTATTGAAAATCAATTACATTGAAGGGTTAATATGACATCTTGTGTTTTCATTCTTTGAAGAGGCCTATTTCCTAGGCTCCACTTGAAAGAAAAATGCAGAAGTTTAAATTGGAGAACAAATTCAATACCATTTAAGGTGTCCATTAGGGTGAAAAGTTAGAATTCCAGAAAATAGTTGGATAGTTCAATAACCTCAGATTTCTGTAGATAGAAGCCTTGAGAGAAACAGTTTGCCCTGTGAGGGATGAGCAGCCCCAGGACGCTCACAGAACTGCATTTGGGCTGACAAACAGGAGAGTTTGAAGAGAGTCCACACATGCCAAATGACAGGAAAACCCTCAAAATGTTTACCAAAGTAAACATGCCTGGTCTGCAAGGCTTACAGCTGAAACAGACAGATGAAGAAACTTGAGGGTTCCAATGCTAGAGCACTTTCTGAAGGAAAACTGGAGATAGTACACATTATGAACTGAGGTTGGGATTCAGGACCAGTCTTTTCATGTCTAGCCGTGGAGCCTCAGGGGTTTACTAGGAGAGAGGATCAGAGAAAAGCTAATCAGGCAACACAAGCCTGGTGTGAGTTCTTGCATTTATAGGCCTTCGTGGATTTATGTTCTACAACTGACGTTTGCTGAATAATAATAATAGCTGGCATTTGTTGAGGAGTTATTCTATGCCAGAAATTGTGCTAAGTGCTTGGCACATATTATGTCACTTAATCTACCTCCAAATCTGATCAATAAGTGCTAATAATATAGTATATTAAGTAATATTCCCTGAACCAAGGAATTTCATTTATTTCCCTAAATTCACACAGCTAATTTGTAGGTACAGTACAATCTGAGTCCATAAATTTAGCAACAATACTGTAAGGCCTCACTAACAACATCAATACGTTCCTGGAAACTTTAACTTTTAAGTTAAAGGAGGTACAGCAAGTCCTCAAATAACGTTTCCTTCAATGTCTCATTTTGTTACAACATTGATGAGAAAAAAATTGATTTTGTTATATGTAATTTCACTTAAAGTCAGTTTCCAAGAACCTATCGATAATGGCAAGTGAGGACTTACTGTACTCTGTTATCGTAGCTAGAACTTGTCTTCAGTTTCGCTTGCATAACTCCTACTGGAATTTTGATAATCAATACTTGCATACTTGTATGTACTTTTATGTTGACATATACTGTTTTTCATCGTAAGTCAAAAATCTTACAAAAGATGTAATATGTGCTTTAAAACACTCTTAAAAGGCTAGTCACAGTGGTTCATCCCTGTAATCTCAACACTTTGGGAAGCTAAGGTGGGAGGATCTCTTGAGGCCAGGAGTTCGAGACAGCTTGGGCAACATAGTGAGATCCCATTTCTGCAAAAAATTTACAAAAATTAGCCAGGTGTGGTGGTGTGTACCTGTAGTCCCAGCTCCCGGGGAGGCTGAGGTGGGAGGATTGCTTGACCTCAGGAGTTTGAGCTTGCAGTGAGCTTTCATGACTTCATTGCACTCCAACCTGGGCAACAGAGGGAGACCTTGTCTCTACAAACACAAAAAAGATTAAAAATAAAACACTCTTAAAATATTTGATATTCATGATATTAAAAAACTGTATTTTTTTACTCCTTGAAATTGTATTTTTACTCTACTCTTACAGAATTCTATCATAATGTAACATATTTTTTGCACTTCTATGGTTGTTTACGGCGATGATTAGTTTTTTGTGTCAACTTGGCTAGGCTATAGTTTCCAGTTGTTCAGTCGACACTGTCTAAGTATTGCTGAGAAGGCATTTTACAGATGCTGTTAACATCTACAATCAGTTGACTTTAAATAAAGGTTAACATCTACAATCAGTTTATTTTAGTTAAAGGAGACTATCCTTGATAATGTGGGTGGTTGAATTAGTTTGTACTTGCACTGCTATAAAGAAATACCTGAGACTAGGCAATTTATAAAGAAAAGAGGTTTAATTGGCTTACGGTTCTGCAGGCTGTACAGGAGACATGACTGGGGAGGCTTCAGGAAATTTACAATCATGGTGGAAGGCGAAGGGGAAGCATGCACCTCTTACATGGCTGAGCAAGAGGAAGGTGGGGGAGGTGCCACTCACTTTTAAACAACCAGCTCTCCTGAGCACTCTATCAGGAGAAGAGCACCAAAGGGGGAGATCCATTGCCATGATACAATCACCTCCCATCAAACCCCACGTCCAACATTAGGGATTATTATTTAACATGAGAGTTGGGTGGGGACACAAATCCAAACCACATCAGTGGTGATTCATCTAATTAGGTGAAGGCCCTAACAGCGAAAATTGAGAAAGAGTTTCTGAAGAAGAAAACTCAAGACTGCAACGTTAACTCCTACCTGAGTCTCCAGCCTGCCAACCTACCCTACAGATGTGTTAAAAGATAAACTAAGTCACATTCAAATCTATAGGTTGAGTGGACAATGAATCATAAGTTGGGCAGCTCCAGACCATAGGCAGTTCAGGGATCCAGAAAAGGATAATGTGGAAGCAAGGCAAAGCAATCATTTCAGTGGAAAGTCCCTAGCTAGAGGTGAGATGGTGGTTTCTGATAGGCCTGGACTATGACCATTTATATCTAGTTGGGTTTCAGTTTGCTTACATAGGAACCCGGGGTGCTGAAGCTGCCTTGGTTTAATGGCCTTCCAAAAATTATTTTAACAGATTTCAGGATTCCAAGACTCCACAACCAAATGAGTCAATTACAAAAAATAAATCTCTCTCTCTCCCTCTTTCTGTCTCTCCATTATCTTCTGTTTCTCTTGAGTCCCTGGATACATTCCCCCTAGTAAACTTAAACGCAAAACAACAATAAATATGTAAAATTGAAGTTAAAAATTACCTATATTTTTTTGTGACAGTAAGGTTATTAGTATTAAAATATTTCTTTGGCATCAAATTATCACTGTAATTATTAATAGTCTGCAGCTACTCAAAATGGTATAAATGTATTAAAACATTTGGTAATTATTTTTAAAAGGAGAAATATATAGAAAATACATCTCAATTAGATTCACTGAGGGGTATGTTTGTGAAACTATTTATGGGAGCTTGATTAAAAGAATTAACTTAATTGTATCTTTGGTTCTAGAACCGGCTTCAGATGGGTGAGAGGTAGACCTTTTTTTTTTTTTTTTTGTAAATTGGGAGAAAAGTGACCAAGAAATAGGAGAGTGTATTATCAGGCTGTTAACAGTTACAGGAAGAGTACCTGTAAAAGCAGAGGATAGGAAGACGGATTACTTTAAAACTCTCTGGAACCTAGTAACTATTCTAAAATCTTTTTGCATCCTAGAGCAAGTGTGCCCTCCTTGGAAGACTGTTGCTTATTTCTCTGGGTTTCAGAGTTACCCTGTTTCTCTCAAATAGCCTAGGCGTGGACCTGGTTTTAATTTAGCAATTTTGGCAAATCTCTGGTTTTCGACTGTTTTCTGACTTTGTTAATTTGGGTGCATTGTCATCCTTTGGGTTTCATGTCCATGCTGGGTCTGGACCGTCTTCCTTATTTGTTCTCAAGGCTCCTGTTCAGGGAGTTTCCTTGGTTTCCCAGCTTTTTACCTTCACAGCTTGATGTTCTGTTATTCACATCCCTGAATGGTGCGATTGCGTCTGATCACCTCAGCAGGGCTGGACAGCTGCTGGAGGCTGTGGCTGGATCTATCTGTCAGCCATCTTGCTTTTATTGATTAGTTCATGAAGGACCAATTACATTAAAAAACATCACATTGTTCTTTTTGGAAATCTGGCCGCTTTGTCTGCTTCAACCTGTTTCCATTTTTCCTGCTTTATTTTTATATACCTTTTGGTCTTCTGTCCCTTTTAAACTTAATTGCTTTTGTACTTCCTTCCTTGGCTTTAGATTGCTTTGTTTTATGATTCTCTTGACAAAAGAAAAAACTTAAGCCAAATTTAAAGGAGTTTAATTGAGCAACGAACGATTCGTGAATCAGGCAGCCTTCTGAGCGGTAGTAGGCTCGAGACTCCAGCGTAGTCATGTGGTGGAAGATTTATGGGCAGAAAAAGGAAAGTGACATACAGAAAGCAGAAGTGAGGTACAGAAACAACTGGATTGGTTACAGCTCAGTGTTTGCCTTATTTGAACACGGTTCAAACAATTGGCTACATTAATTGGCCTAAACTCAGTGTAGGCTAAGGTCTGATTATACCTCCACTTGTTATAGTTCACAAAGTACAGAAAAACCTTTAGGGGAAACTTAAAATATGGAAGGAGGCAGCTTTAGGCTAAACTTGATTTAACCTCTAAATGCCAGTACGATCAAACTATAAAAAATAATATTAAAATTTACTAAAATTTTGAGATTGAAGGAACACCATAAATCATAACTCCTGCATGTGTGTGAACTATATTTTGGGACTGTGCAGAAGTTATTTAAGCCTGGGGGTTCTGAGGGTATGAGAGAAGCATTTGAGAACCAACATTCCTCTAGGACTTTTCAACCTAGATGTGATGTGGCACATTACACATGTGCTTCTGTCATGCCTTCCATCTTGTCAACCATGCTATTGACCCCAGTGGTTGAAACAGGATGGAGGAAGAAGGGGTGGTGGTTTGCCAATATTTAACCTGAACCCTTTCTCTCCTGGGATGCTTTTTTTTTAATTTTTAATTTTTTTCTTTTTCTTTTTTCAAGACAGAGTCTTACTCTGTCACCAAGGCTGGAGTGCAGTGGCGCAATCTTGGTTCACTGCAACCTATGCCTCCCGGGTTCAAGCAATTCTCCTGCCTCAGCCTCCTGAGTAGCTGGGATTATGGGTGCGCACCACTACGCCTGGTTAGTTTTTGTAGTTTTAGTAGAGATGGGGTTACACCATGTTGGCCAGGCTGGTCTCAAGCTCTTGACCTCGTGATCCGCCCACCTCAGCCTCCCAAAGCGGTGGGATTACAGGTGTGAGCCATGGCGCCTGGCCTGGGATGTTTTCTTTTGTCCTGTAGGCAGCAACTTCTTCTCCTGATGGTGGATTTCTAATCTGTAGTTCTCTTGTTCCAACGGAATGCTCTTGCTTATTTCATCTTTAGATCCTTACAATCAGGGGGTCTACCTCTGGCTTCTGTTTGCTGAGGTTTCATTGGCTTCTCTAGGTAGCTCTATTGAATGGGATGAAAAACAGCCTCTCTGCTGGCTCTTTCTCTCACACACGAAACTCACATAGTGCCCATGCTTGTCCATGTGGTTCTTTGTGTTTATTAGAAAGAGGTGCCCGTTTCTCAAGATACTTTATTTCTGCCTATGGGGAAATTGTTGTAATACACACTGGTTTTGTTAGAACAAGAACCTCTATTGCCATCTACCAGAAAGTAAACATAAAACTTACGATGACTACCATGTGATTAAATGTTGACATTAGATGTTGTACCCTTGACAGCATACAACTTGCACACCATGCATGGTGACCCTAGGCTCACACATCGTATACAAAAAACACGTGATTTGCCTAGATGAACTTTGGAAATGAAGGCTGATTCCAACACAGAAGCAAACTCTTCTTTATCCAGCTTTCATCAGTTAGGAGGATTGCCTTACTCTCAGAGTAGTCTTCTTGAAGCTCTCTCTTGCCCTCGTGAGGTAAGGGTCAGGTTTTCCCTAAACTCCTTTACGATGTTGCAGCACTGGGATTCAGAGAGGGGCAACAGCTGTTCTCAAATTATTTTCACAAATTCTCACCAATATTTAACAATATGCCCTTTTATAACCTTGATGTACACGAAGGATTTTAAGAGCTATTGTTAAGGACTTTTGGGCTAATTCCTTTGCAACTTCTGCGTATGATCTCATACTTTATCATCTATTTTTTTCCTTGGTGTTTCAGTTGTAACTTCTGTTTTCACTTCTTATCACAAACAAAATAGAAAATGGAAATATTTCTCCAAAGATGTTAAACATCTTTCCACTTACTCCAATGAGAATAATTTAATACGGATAGAATTAATCTTCACTAGAAAACTAAAATTTACCAAAGCATATCTTTTGTGGGTTTGGTATAAGAGCAGCAGGGAAAATTTCTTTCGGAACAATTTATGATGGAGAGTATCATGAGAGTCTTATCTTTGTCCTTTCTAGAAGACACTAAGGATCATGTGAAAGAGCTCCCTGAGGACAGATTAACAAGAGATGAGTTAAAGCTGCAAATACCAAGATTTAAGGTTAAGTATGAAGAATTTCCTGATACAGAAAATTCTTTAGCCCTGGAATTGAATATCAAAAGACTCTTTCCCCAACGTTGACCTCCAAACAAACTTTGCTGGGTTGTTCAAACCGCTTTGTTTCCTGTAAGTGTTCATTGATCTCTGTGAGCGGATGATGGTTGATTACACACTTCGTCCGTGATTAAACTAGGAAACAAACCTGCACGTTATGCACATGTACCCTGGAACTTAAAGTATAATAATAAAAAAATAATAAAATTTTTTTAAAAAAACTAGGAAACTTCTGTTCAAAAGATTCAGTATAATTTCTCTTTCCACAAATGTATGGAATTATATAGTGATTTTAACCTATATAGACCAAGATAACTTTGTGATCCAAATGGTCAGGTGTCATATTTAAAAAATATATGCATATAGTTTAAAGCAATTAAATATCCTTACTCAGTTTCTTATGCGGATATGTAAGAGTAGCAACTGGTCGTGAGGGTCCATCTTCTATGGCTCTTTCACGTGTCTGTGTGTTTTGTGAAGCAAAGCATCGACTTCCCCTTGTTCTAAACTATCTTTTGAAGGATGCTTGTATAGTATAATTAACGGCTTTGGACAATAGAGATTGTATCTCCCTCTGGAACAGGGGTGTCTGATCTTTTGGCTTCCCTGGGCCACATTGGAAGAAGAATTGTCTTGTGCCACATATAAAAAACATACTCACTATAGCTGATGAGCTAAAAAAAAATCGCAAAAAACCCTCATAATGTTTTAAGAAAGTTTACCAATTTGTGTTGGGTTGCATTCAAAGCCATTCTAGTCCACATGCGGCCCGTGGGCTGCAGGTTGGACAAGCTTGCTCTAAAACAAAGGGCAGATTTTCTTATTGTTTTGTGTGGTAGGCAGTATAATGGCTCCCCCAAGATGTCCAGAGCTTAATCCCAGGAACCTGTGAATATGTTACCTTGCATAACAAATGAAAATTTATGTTACAGATGAAATTAAGAATGCTGATCAAGTAAAGAACCTTCACATACAAAGGTTATCCTGGATAATTCAGGTGGGCTCAGTGTAATCACAGGCATCCTTTAAAGTGGAAGAGGGAGTTCAGAGTGATGTGATGTGAAAAGGACTCAATTTGCCTTTGTTAGTTTTGAAGATGGAAGAATGGGGCTATGGTCCAAGGCATGCTGGTGACCTCTGGAAGCTAAAACGTCAACAAAATGGAAAAGAAATTTTAGTGCAGTGAGGCCCAATTTGGACTTCTGATGCCAGAACTGCAAGATAATACATTTGTATCCATTAAGCCACTAAATTTGTGCTAATTTGTTATGGCAGCAATAGGAGACTAATTCACCTTGGCAGGTAGAGGTAGTATCTTCCTCTGGGGCAAACATATAAGCATGCTTACTGCACAATATAATAAGGATGACATCTCTTTCCAGGACATAAGCAGGCATGCTTATTTCCTGTTATAAAATATTCAGGTTTTCTAAGTTCAGGTTTTTTTTTTTTTTTTTTTGCTTTATTTGCATTACCTTGTGGGTACAGGGGTTTGGAGGAACTGGCTCAGATGCTGATACTCTGGCTACTACTATCGTGGTGAGTAATAACCTCTCATTTGTCTATAATCCAGGAGTCTCATGTCTTCTGCCAGCATCCATAAACTCTAGCAGGCTAACTTGTTAGTTTGCAAGTAGGCCCTTCATGGTGTGCTCGTTTTGATGCACTTCTGCAAAATTTATTTATTTATTTATTTATTTTAATTTATTTATTATTATTAAACTTCAAGTTGTAGGGTACATGTGCACAACGTGCAGGTTTGCTACAGCAAAATTTATTTAACAATTTGCTAGACCAGGGCTAAGCAACTCTGTAATTATTACCTTCAAGATAGTGTTTGCTCTCTTTCCATACTTTAGAGAGGAAGTATTATGATATCTCTCTCTACCTTTACAAAGATCAGAGATCAGCTTATAACAAGATTAGAAATAAAAACAAAACAGGTTGTTGACCATAGTTTGAAAAGCATCTCTCTATTGACAATTTATGACTAGGGCAGGTGCTAAGAAGTTCCCTGTCTTTTTTCTCATCTATGGAATTTTCTTACTGCCATGTTTCTCCATTTATCTTTCTTTCTCCACGACGTGCTGTTTGAAGAGAAAATCCTTGGGAATTAGTCTCTTATTCTTTTCTCATGAGAAGCATTCTCCTCTCTGAATTTTTGGTGAGTTAGATTTCTCTCTTGGCTATACCATAAAGGGCCCTGGCTTTTATAGCTACTTTCTCATTTCTAGCTTGAACTCTGTGGCAAAAGTTAAGTCAGTGTGTCAGAAGTCATTTAGACCAAGGATTTTGTTTTACAGATGTGAAAACCAAGGCCTCTGATGACAAGAAGAGCTATTGCTTTGTTTAAGCTTCTCCTGACCTAAATACCTAGTGTTTTGGAAGAAATTGTCTTAGCCGCTGTCAGCCCCCATCTTTCTGACACAAGGCCTGGCTCAGTTGCTAGTTTGGCCTAACATGATTGCTTGCCCTCAACTGCTCTAGAAATACAATTGTGAAATTGAAATTACCGTATTTGCAGGCTGACTCTGGCCAGAGAAACTGACCTGTGGACGAGTTGAAAATAAGCTTATAACAATGCTCATTTTATAGTTAATTAACTTAGGGCACAGGTATGAGAGCCCAACATGTGCCAGGGCCTCTTGGGTACTGGAACAATGCCTGGAGTGAGGCTGGGAGGGAAGCTTCCTAAAAGGTTGAGGACTTTATTTGGGAAGGAACTGAGAGCGGGGCTCTGGGGCCTGGACTGTGTGAGAGTTTGAGGACTCCAAGGAAAGGAGAATATTATGGAGTTCATCTTGGTGTTTTTTTTCTAATCAGTAACTTGTCATTTTTTCCATAGTCAGAAATGTAACTGAAACATTTATTCCTCTTAACAGGTATAAAGAGAAAAGGATAGATTTTCTTTTTCTCCTGCAATTTTCCTCTTTAAGAAACAGAAAGAACAAAAGATCTTATGTCCATGCTCCTGGAAGTTACCAATAAATAATACGGGCCAGGACTTTGTCTTTTCTGCAGTGGGCTGATTAAATCCCTATGCTTGTTCTGGGTTGTGTGTCTGAAATTTGTGTTCCTTTTGTTCTGAGGAGTACAAAATAATCAATTCCTCTAACGGAGATTACCAGCTTAATAGATAATCCTAACGTATTCTTTGTAAAATACATTGTACATGATATTTAAAGTTGAAGGAAAGAAGATCGGGCCATGTAGAAATTTGGTTCTTAACAGAACCTCTTCTTGATTGAAGAAATATAAGCAAAGAGTTTTATATATTCTGGTAAGGGTATGTAGTCTTTGCATTTTCTGTTCTAAGTATTACAAAAGGAAAAAGGAAAAAAAACTTCTACATATAGCAGAGATATATGCTCCAAAAGCAGGAGACCAGTGAAGCCCTGGACCCCTGCTCTCTTCCAGCCTTCAAGAAAAAAAGAGAGTCCACATAACAACAGAAGATGCTTCAGAACAAATTATGAGTCCATAAGAGATAAATTAATGTCTTTATTCATTGCAAAGGAATGGTTATTATTAAAATAAAATCCCTGATGCTGTCTCTCAGACGGAACTTACATATAGGCAGGAGACCATGTGTAATTTATTGACTGATAAAACTGTAGATAAGAATACATATGACTTCCATAACCTGTATAAAAAATGAAACTACATTTAAATGTAGGAGCAGTATATTGGTTGATATTTAACGGTTGAATAGTTAACATATAATATTTTTAAAAATCTTCTTTTAATAGGCAATTTAAATTAATGCTTATGGTCTAATTTTTACTTGAAGACATTTTGCTACAGCAGAAACATAGTTGTGATTCATATACTTATTCTTGATATTAGCCTGGCCATTCGTCCTGTGACGCTTAAGCTAGTTACCACCATTTATCTGGTAACTGTTTCCGGAACTGAAGGGATGATGCCTGGAAGGAGATAAGCTTCAGGAGTTCACCTTTAAGCCAAAAAAGTACCAGCAAAATTCAACGACAGGATAAAAAGTTTGTCATAAGTATTTTCACAAGAGGGAAGACAAGAAAGCAAAGAGCAGGATAGAAAGAATGAAGGAATAAATAAAAATAAGTGAAAATGCTGCGTTTTCTCTCATGGGATGGATTTTTCAACAGCTCCTGAACGATGACCTCTCAAGTTCTTTTGCAATTCTGTTCTAAGAAAGTAATTACATACATTTAATATTCCTGTCTTTTCACAACATTAATTCATTCCTACTTTAGCCTTAAGAATTTTAGTAGAATTTATTGTTTATTCATGTGTATAAATATTGTGGAAAAATATCTTTAGATGAGTTAGTATATATGAGACACTTAGGCCAGGATTTGGCACATCTCTGTACTTCATAAGTGTTTGTTATTGTTATTTTTTAACAAGAGTAAAAAAAGATCTTATGACGCATCTAATATCATTTAAGCTGTTTATGGTTAGTCCTTGGAATGTCTTCTGGTCAAAAGTTTCTGCAGCCCGGCATGACATTAATTTGAATGCATTGAGCCGGTTTCCCAGAGGGCTGGATGACATTTTTGACTTTTTAGGATTTTTGAGGCTTTTTCTAATGGCTAAGGTCAAAATCTCTCTTTCCTCATCTCTTGAGTTTTAGAGGGCAACTAGAGATGTTTTGAAGTAAACCAACCATTAGATGTCGCTTTCTTCTCACTGCTTTTGGTTTTAGGAACTATGACCTGGGTTTAAGCCTTTTGATTTTCTTCTTTTTTTGAATGTCTATAAATAGTCTCTATGTCAAAGCTAAACGGGAAATTTAATTTTAGATTAGTAGATAAGAGAGAATACTCAACTCCTTGGAATGATGAAATTTTGGGCTGGTTTTAAATTGGCCTGACTCAATGTCCCTAGTTGACTAAATTTGGAAATGTAGTATTTGTGTTTTTCTCTCTCACTGAAGTTAGCATAGCATTGTTTCTACACCAGACACTTATGCCTGGGTGTATCCTTATTCAGGTCAAAGCTTACGAGCTTTTTTTTCTTAGCAATCACTGAACGAAAAACATATTCTTCAGATATCTGTTTGGAATTGCTTTTCCAAAAAACCTTTGTGATCTCCCTCCCCCAACAGAAGAGCTCAGAAACACAAAACAGTTTGAAAACGAGAAAAAATACTGCTGCTATGGTCTGAACATTTATGTCTCCTCCAAAATTCATGTTGAGACTTAATCCCCATGTGGTGGTATTAGGAGAGGTGCCTTCAGCAGGTGGTTAGGCCATGAGGGCTCTGCACTTGTGAATGGATTAGTGTCTTATAAAAGGACTGGAGGGAAGTGGCTTAAGGTCCCCTTACTCCTCCTCCTTCTGCCATGTGAGGATGTCACTGTAAGAACATGCCACTGATGGAGCAGCCCTCACCAGTCGCCAAACTTGCCAGCGCCTTGACCTTGGACTTCTCAGCCTCTAGAGCTGAGAGAAATACATTTCCATTCTTTATCAATTGCCCAGCATCAGGTACTTTATTACAGCAGCACAAATGGATGAAGGTAACTGCCAATCATGATTTTAGGAAAGAACTTGATTCAAGAATATCATCTTTCCAGTCTTTTGCTTCCCCCTCATCATTTCTATCCTGTAGAAGCCTGACACTGAGCAGTGGCCAGAAGGAGGTTTTGAGTTCTTTGAGACTTGTTTCCTTGGTGGCCATAGGCTTTGCTCTATTGAAGTCCTTTAACTAGTAAAGGTTATTCGTAACTTTGGGTCTGAGAATGTGTCCAAAATCTATGAAGCACTCATCCTATATAACAGGATTAAAATGCCCAAGGATGTCCAAAACCAAAAAACAAACAAGTAGCTTTTTACATTTTATTTAACTGACATTTCATCTTGCTTTTGCTCCTACCGATATGAAATGAAAACCCCACAACCCTTAAAATGCTGTATTAGTTTGCTATGGCTGCTGTAATGAAATGCCAGGGACTGGATGGCTTAAACAACAGAAATTAATTTTCTTATGGTTTTAGGGGCTGGAAATCCAAGATTCGGGTGTTGGCACTGCTTGTTTCTCATGAAGACTCTCTCCTCGGCTTGCAAATGGCTGCCTTCTCTCTGTGTTCTCACCTTGTCTTTCCTCTGTGTGTGGGCATCTGGTGTTTCCTTGTATGTCCAAATTTCCTTTACTTATAACACTAGTCCGATTGGATTACTGTCCACCCTTAGGACCTCATTTTAACTTCATCACCTCTTTAAAGGCGCTGTCTCTAAACACAGTTACATCCTGGGGTATTGAGGGTTAGGGCTTCAACACACAAATTTGTGTGTGTGAGGGCACAATTCAGCATACGTCCCTGGTCAATAAAAAGTAACCCAGTTTCTTCTGTTTCAAATCAATCTCTTTCTGCTAAATACTCATTAAAAGTTAAGCTTTTCCTATCTCTCAAGGGGTCTCACCTCATTCCTCCTTCCCAAGATGGTACCTGGGTTCATGGAGAAGCTTAGTATCTTGATGAGAGTGGAAGAGGCCTTTGCCCTCTGGGCTTTTGCTGGGCTCTACCAACTGGACCCTTATCCCACTGTGGTAACCAGGCCTTCGGTGCTGGTGTTCCTCATAGTGGGCTTGTTGGATCCTATTCTTGGTCATTCTCTTGACTGTCACCGCTAGTGGCTGTGAGATATGCCATTGCCTCGGGAGGCAAGGTCTCTGTAGACTCTCATTTTTTTCTCCAGATCACAGGCATCTTCCAATCGTTGCAAAAGACTGTAAAATGAATGAAAAGATTATTGCGAGTCTTTAATGGAAAACAAAGCATAGTCTAGTGTATCCTTCTAGTTATCTGGTTCCTTTCATTGTGTTTGGGCTATTTTACAATTCTGTAAGTTGTAGAAAACTAAAAATGATATATATGATTCTTGTCCAATGCAAATTAATTGTATCCAGTGGAATGCAGTAATTTATTGCCCTGCAGGCAGCTCCATTTTACATCTATTTATAAATTTGTTGCAGCATTTATGTATATATTCTTTGAATTCTTTTTAGAGCCAGATGTAATATCTCACCAGTCTCCTCATTAATTAATGAGTTAAAAACAATCTTTAAATTGTGTTCAGTTTGTATTTGTATGGGAGTCATTATTATACTTCCCTTAAAAAATGAAATTATCCTTTAAAAAGTCTATTGTTCTCAGAATTTCCATGTTACCCATGTAGGCATATGGAAATTTCAGGATCTACTGCATGCTGTTCTCAGGTAATGGACTACTAGAAATGCTAGCTCCAGCTCATCTAGCTAGCCAGGCATGGAGATTTGGGAAATTTTTTTTTTTGGCAGGAGTGTGGTAGTGGTGGTGGTGGCGTTTCTCTCAGGTTGTAGCCCAGGAAGGTGGTATGTAGGCCCTGATTTCTTTCTTGGAGTCTCAGGCATTATATTACTCTAGCTTTACCTTTTCAATTTTTAATATTTAATATTTTTTGAGAGGTTTCTTTCTCTGTCACCCAGGCTGGAGTACAGTGGCATGATCTTGGCTCACTGCAACCTCTGTCTCTTGGATTCAAGCGATTCTCCTGTCTCAGCCTCCCAAGTAGCTTGGATTACAGGTGTGCATCACCATGCCTGGCTAATTTTTGTATTTTTAGTAGAGACAGGGTTTCACCATATTGGCCAGGCTGGTCTCAAACTCCCGATCTCAAGCGATCCTCCGGCTGTGGCCTCCCAAAGTGCTGGGATTATAGACATGAGCCACTGTGCCTGGCCTAGCTTTAACTTTTCAGTTCTTTCTACTTCTTGCCTTGCTACTTGAGCTTTTACTTCCTTTTCTATATATAGGAAGCCACTTTGATGTCATAATCTGCATTCTTTCTATCTTGTCTCATAAATTCTACATTCTGAACTTAATAAAAGATTTTAGGATTAAAACAATTCATTTCTCTGAAAGTAAAACTTGTTGATTCTATTGTGTTCAAATATAACCTAAAACTTAAAATTGACTTCTTTTTTTTTTTTTTTTAGAGACAGAGTCTTGCTCTGTTACCCAGGCTGGAGTGCAGTGGTACAATCTCAACTCACTGCAACCTCCGCCCCCTAGGTTCAAGCAATCCTCCTGCCTCAGCCTCCTGAGTAGCTGGGACTACAGGCACACGCTGCCACACCTGGCTAATTTCTTTTGTATTTTATTAGAGATGGGGTTTCACTGTGTTGCCCAGCCTGAGCTCAGGCAATCCACCCACCTCGGCCTTCCAAAGTGCTAGGATTATAGGTGTGAGCCACCGTGCCCGGGCAAAATTGATTTCTTTTAAGTAATTAATACCTTTGATTCAATGTGAAGGAGACCCCTGGGAAAACTGGGAACCAGAAATTCGTGTAAGAAAATATATTGCCTTTATATTTAAAAATATTATTTATTTTCTATGATTGTGATTTTTTGTCTGCGTTGAGTATTTGTTCATATATAATGCAGTGTATTCTTTGGTATGAAAGAAAATGCTCCTATAGCAATATGCTAAGTTAATGATATATCTCATGTGCACTTCGTATTTCTGGGAAAAATGCTTTGTTCACACTTTGAATCTACTTCTATTCACAGCAAAGGTCAGTCCAGTGCCCTCACTCTCTATTGTTTCCCTGCAACTTAAAAAAAAAAAAAAAAAATAGTAAGCTTCTAGCTTCCCCCCCACCCAAAAAAAGGTAAGCTTCTAACTTTTTCTCTAATCACGTTTACCCTGAGTCATCTGTTATACATCCCTTTATTTTGTAAGTTGAGCCCTTTTTTGATTTAAAATATGGTTTGATTTCTCATATAGAAGCAAAGTTTGCATTTTGTTGGAACACTCCTTGAAACAGTCTAAAGAATGGCTCTTTCTTGTTTTTATATAGAGCATCTGGTGAACTTTACATCATGCATCCCAGCTTTGGCTGAGTTTAGTATTTTGTCCTTTAATTTATCCAAAACTTACATTTTCTGGCTTCCAATCATCCCTTTCTTAAATTTATTTACTTAATATTTTCTTACATCAACAGCCAACTTTTTTAGGGGGAGTGGGTTGCAAGGGTATTTTCCACAGAGAATCAAAGAAAGTTTTATTACTTAATAACCCATTGGTCAGGCTGTTGGAAGCCATGTTGAAACTAGAGTTTGGGCCATTGTCCAGGGCCACTCATACTAAAATCATACTCATATTGTACTCAATTTAATTCCTTCCTTTGCAAAACTAGACATTACTAAGATGGTATGAAACTTTAGTGTTTCTCACATATTGCTGAACCCATGCGTGCTAAATGTATGACTGTAAAAACTAAAAGTAATTGTCTTAGACTGTTTCTGCCACTGCAACAGAATGCCAAAGACTGGGTAATTTATAACAAAGAGAAATTTATTTCTCACAGTTCTGGAGGTTGGGGAGACCAAGAGCATGGTACTGGCATCTGTTGAGGGCCTTCTTGCTGCATCATAACATGGTGCAAGGGCAAGTGATCATGTGCGATGGCAGGACGGAGACAGGAAATTTGGCCAAACTCACTTTTAGGACAAACCCAGTCTCAATAAAACTAATCCACTCCTGTGATAATGGTATTAATCCATTCATGAGGGCAGAACCCTCATGAACACAGACGGCAGCCATCTGCAGAGCCCTCATGACTTAATCACCTCTTAAGATCTCACCCCTTAATACTGTTACAAAGGCAATGAAATCTCAACATGTGTTTAGGAGGGACATTCAAGCCATAGCAGTAATCCATAGTTTGCAAAGTATACTGGTTTAGAATGCTATATATATATATTTTTTCCTGAGACAGAGTCTCCCTCTGTTGCACATGCTGGAGTGCAGTGGCATGATCTCGGCTCACTGCAACCTCCACCTCCCAGGCTTAAGCTACTCAGGAGCCACAGCTTCCTGAGTAGCTGGGATTACAGGCATGTGCCACCACGCCTGGCTAATTTTTTTGTATTTTTAGGAGAGATGGGGTTTTGCCATGTTGCCCAGGCTGGCCTTGAACTAATGAGCTCAGGTGATCCACCCGCCTCAACCTTCCAAAGTGCTAGGATTACAGGTGTGAGCCACTGCACCCAACCTAGAATGCTAATTTTAGAATACATTATTTTATGATTTATTATTAATCCTCGTAATAATACCGAACAGCTATTAAATGTGCCCTACATAGTGAGTGCTGAACTCAATATTTTCTACATATTAATTATTTTCGTAACAGTTTGTTTGAGGCAGGTGATATTATTTTCATTGTAAACATGTGGAGACCGAATCACAGGAAGGTTAGGAAACTCCCCTAATATCATAATTTAAAAATGTATCTGGTATTTGTTTTAATCATGTATGGTAAGACATGCAGACATGGAAATGACTGTCATGGAGGAAGACATTTTTACTCACAGTTCCAAAAACACAGGAGGCACAGCATGCCACACAGGGCCATATGAGGGAAGCACCAGGGTCATTCAGGAGGCAGAAGGAACAGGACGAAAGCATGAGCAAGAGCCTTTATTGTGAGTCCACAGGAAGGAACAAGGTACATGGGCCTAGGATTGGCTAGTTTGAATAATTTCAATGGGCTCCAGTGTGTAGGGACTGCCCCTCGTTTTCTGGTACGTGACTCTGGTATGCTTAGGGCAGAAGAATAATGCCTTCTGGAGTGGAAAAACCAGAGAGAGGAGGCAGTTTGAAGTAAGGACTCTGGATTAGTTGGGTTGCAGATGAAAGGCACACTTGCGGGGGAGGTGGCCCATGCCTGTAGTTCCAGCTTCTCGGGAGGCTGAGGCATGGGAATTGCTTGAATCCGGGAGGTGGAGGTTGCAGTGAGCTGAGATCACACCACTGCATTCCAATGTGGGCAACATAGTGAGACTCTGTCTCAAAAAAAAAAAAAAAAAAAAAAAAAAAGTGACAGATGGATTAAAATCCCTTCCAGTGTTATTACTGTGTTCCTATGACTGAACGAAGAGTTCAAAAAGCTTTCTAATGCTGCTCTAAAGCATTATTTGCTATTTGTTGGGTCCCAGCAGTGTTCTTGGTATGTCTTCACATACTGAGGTAGGGGCAGGGGCTGGTCTGCCCCCTTTGCAGTCAACTTTGCAGACTTTGGTTGACCTGCGTTGTGATCATCCTCAGCCTGGCCATAATGGACAAAAAGCTAATAGAATCAATGATCTTTTCAGTTATGAAAACCACTATAAAAATAATAGTCTTGACTTGCATATCAATGCAAAGCTTTATTAGATCAAGTTGTAAAGGAGCCTTATATGGATTTATTTAAGTGACTTTTATGCTAGAATGTTTACATCTTTATGCTTTTCCCAGCTCTTTGCAAGATGCTGTAGAAAAAAATTAAAGTAAATATTGCTTTATTTTGTTCCCCAATTTGTTAGATATGGTGATCAGAAGGACAATAAATGAATGTCAAGCTTTGGATAATACAGACTAAAAGTGCAATGTGAATTTAGATAAAGGAATTTAGATTGCTTTGAAATGAGCTTAATAAGGTTACTTAATATCTTTGGGCCTTAGTTGCCTTATTTGTGAAATCAGAATAATTAATTTCCAGTACTGTAGTAAGATGTAAGTGAAATAATACATGTAAAATAATTAGCAAAGTCCTGACTTGTAGTTATAAATAAACAAATATGGGCTGCAATTATTATAAGTATTAAAGAGGCAGGTGCTAACAAGAACAGTGTAGGATAAACTCTAGATATCCATACAAAAATTTTCCCCCACACCTTCTCTCTCATTTCATTTTTTTTTCTTATTATTATTATAGTTGAAGTTCTGGAATACATGTACAGAGCATGCAGTGTTGTTACATAGGTATACACGTGCCATGGTGGTTGGCTGCACCTGTCAACCTGTCACCTATATTAGGTATTTCTCCTAATGCTATCCCTCCCCTAGCCTCCCACTCCATGACAGGCCCCAGTATGTGATGTTCCCCTCCCTGTGTTCATGTGTTCTCATTGTTCAACTCCCATTTATGAGTGAGAACATGTGGGGTTTGGTTTTCTGTCCTTGCGATAGTTTGCTGAGAATGATGGTTTCCAGCTTCATCCATGTCCCTGCAAAGGACATGAACTCATCCTTTTTTATGACTGCCTAGTATTCCATGGTGTATATGTGCCACATTTTCTTTATCCAGTCTATCACTGATGGACATTTGGGTTGGTTCTAAGTCTTTGCTATTGTGAATAGTGCCACAATAAACATACGTGTGCATGTGTCTTTATAGTAGCACAATTTATAATCCTTTGGGTATATACCCAGTAATGGGATGGCTGGGTCATATGGTATTTCTAGTTCTAGATCCTTGAGGAATCTCCAAACTGTCTTCCACAATGGTTGAACTAGTTTACACTCCCACCGACAATGTAAAAGTGTTCCTGTTTCTCCACATCCTCTCCTACATCTGTTGTTTTCTGACTCTCTAATGATCACCATTCTAATTGGTGTGAGACCTTATCTCTTATTTCATGCTTACCTGTCTTGCAACTTCCACTTCAATTATGCTGGGTGAACTAGACTGTAATGTAATGTTTCTCTGTGCTGTGTCTCATGTTGCTTCCTCCTGTGGAAGTGCCGCTTCCATGATGTAGCACTCCAAGCACCTCAGTCTCTCTTGAACCCTCCCACTGGTCACCCTCCCTTCTTTGCTATTTCACTGTATTTTTCAAATATTACTAAAGGTGCCTATAGCATGAATCTGTGGTTTGAATATTTGTCTCCTCCCAAACTCAAGCTGAAGTTTAATCCCCAGTGTGTCAGTATTGAGAGGTGGAGACTTTAAGTGGTGATTGGGTCATGAAGGCTTTGCCCTCATGAATGGATAAATTAATTATTGGAATAATAAATTAGTGGGTTAATGGATTAATATGGTATCATGGGAGCAGGACTGGTGGCTTTGTAAGAAGAGGAAGAGAGACCTGAGTAACCATGTGAGGCTACTCAGCTTCTTCCTCCATGCGATGTCCTGCATTGCCTTGGGATTCTGCAGAGTCGCCACCAACAAGAAGACCCTCACCAGATGTGGTCCCTTGACCTTGGAATTCTCTCAGGCTTATTGTGAGAAATAATTCCTTTTCTTTATAAATTATCGAGTTTTAGATAATCTCTTATATGAAACAGAAATGAACTAGGACAGAAAATTGAAATTGAGAGTAGGGTGGTGCTAATAATGAATACCTGAAAAGGTAAAGGTGGCTTTTGAACTAGGTAATGGGCAGAGACTGGAAGAATTAGGAGAAGTAGGCGAGAAAAAGCCTACGTTCTGCTAAGGGCTTAGAATTGGCTAGTTTGAATAATTTCAATGGGTTCTGGGGTCTCAGTGGACTCCTAGAAGACTAGGGGAAGCTTAGAACTCCTTGGAGACTGGTTCAGTGGTCATGACCTGATTGAAATCTGGATAGTAAAGGCCATTCTAGTGAGGTTTCAGATGGAACTCAGGAACAAGGTATTGAAAACTGTAGTAGCTGGGTGTGGTGGCTCACGCCTATAATCCCAGCACTTTGGGAGACCAAGGCGGGTGGATTGCTTGAGCTCACAAGTTTGAGACCAATCTGGGCAACATGGCAAAACCTTGTTTCTACAAAAAATACAAAAACTAGTTGTGTGCGGTGGGGCATGCCTGTAGTCCAAGCTACTTGGGAGGCTGAGGTGGGAGGATGGCTTGAGCCTGGGGTTGCCGTGAGTGAGGTTGCACTCTAGATGACAGAGCCAGACCTTGTCTCAAAAAAGAAAAAAAAAAAAGAAAAAGAAGAGAAAGAAAACTAATAAAGACCGTCCTTGTGTCCTTGTTATAAATTGGCAAATAACTTGGCAGAACTGTGTCCATGGCCAAGGGCTTTGTGGAAGGCTGAACTTGAGATTGATGAACTAGGGTAGCTGGCAGAAGAAATACCCAAGTAGCAAAGCATTCAGGCTTTTGCCTGGCTGCTTTTAATTGCTTATGCTAAGCTGCAAGAGGGAAAATATGACTTGAAGATGTAATTTATGATCAAAAGAGAAGCAAAGTAGAAAGATTTGGAAAGCTCAGCCGGGCCATGTAAAGGGTGAAAAAGCATGTTCAGGAGAGGAAACCAAGGGTATAGTCCAGCTACCTTTGCCAAAGAGACTAGCATGGATAGAAGGGAGCCAGGTGCTATTTCTTAAGACAATGGGAGACAGACCCTGAAGGCATTTCACAGATCTTTGAGTCTGCCCCTCCCATCATAGGCCATCACAGGCCCACAGGACTATAAGGGCACAATGATTTCAAGGGAGGGACCCAATGCACATTCCACAGACTTGCTGCCCAGGGCCACCTTGGAACTCTGCTCCCCAAATTCTGGTGCAGTGTTTCTTGGCCACTCTAACTGGAGTTCGAATGGCCCGAGGTGTTAAGTAAGCCTTGGCAGTGTCCATGTGGTGCTAATTCTGCAGGCTTGCAGAAAGCAAGAGCTATGGAGGCTTGTCAGCCTTCAGCCAGATTTCAAGGCATGTTGCTAAAGCCTGGGAGCCCAGGGAGAGATCTGTTGCAGGGGCAGAGCCACTGCAGAAAGCCCCCACTAGAGCAATGCCAGAGTGAAAATGTGACGTTGGAGCTGCCACAGAGTCCTCACCTGGACAATGTCTAGTACAGCTGTGGAAGTGAGGCCAGTACAGAAAGTCCCCACTGGGGCAATGCCTCGTGGAGCCATGGGAGCCAGACAGCCATCAGGACCCCAGAACTGTTGAACCACAGGCAGCATGCAATCGCTGTCTGGGAATATTACAGGTACTGGACTCTAACCCTTACGACCAGCCATGTGGACTGCTCCGAGTAAAGACATAGGGATGGAACTGCCTTAGGCCTTGGGGGCCTAATCCCCAACCCAGTATCTCCAGGAAGTAGCACATGATAGCAAGAGATTATTTTCCAGCTTTGAGGTCTGCCCTGCTGGGGTTTGGACTTTTTTGGGGCCCATGACTCCTGTATCTTGGCCTATTTTTTCCTTTTGCCATGGGAATGTTTACTCTATGCCTGTCTCACCATTGTATCCTGGCAGTAAATAACTTGTTTTGATTTCATAGGCTCATAGATGAGGCTCTGGAATTTGGACTTTTGAGTGGTGCTGGAAGTAGTTTAGACTGTGGGACTGTGAGGATGGAATGAAGGTATTTGTATAGGAGGAGGACATAAGTTTTGGGGGGGCCAGTAAAAGAATGCTATGATTTGAGTATTTTTCCCGTTCGAAACTCATGTTGAAATTTAATCCTCCATGTGGCAGCATTGAGAGGTGGGGGCTTTAAGAGATAATTGGGTCATGAAGGCTCTGCCCTCGTGTATGGATAAATCCATTAGTAGATTAATGGAATAAGGAATTCATGGGTTATCATGGGAGTAGGACTTTATAAAAAGAGATAGTGAGACTTGAGCAGGCATCATCATGTAATGCCCTTTGCTCCCTCCTACCAGCGAGAAAACCCTCACCAGATGTGGCCCTTCAACTTTGGACTTAGACTCTGTAACTGTAAGAAATAAATTTCTTTTCTTTATAAATTACCCAATTTAAGATATCCTGTTATAAGTGACAGAAAATGGACTTAGACACATACTCTTTCACATTCTTAAGTGTCTTCTTTCTCTTACTGGACTGTAAGTTCTCTGATGGCAGGGTCTCTATCCCTCTGTGTCATCAGTGTGAAACAGATGCTTGTGAAGTAGGTGCAAAAATGCTGTAGAAGCCCAAGGGACAGAGAGCCCAATTTTTAGCAGGAGAAACCTGGATATCTGGACATAATCTGAGAAATAATAGGGCTTCTTTATTAGGGGACTATGTGATGATCACCGTGTATGTAAAGTGTTTTTCTGGAGGTGCATGTTGTGGGTGAGATGGGAACTGTTAAGTGGGGAGACTAGTTTTATGGTGAGAGCCTGGATTGGGCAGTGGAAATTGACAAGGGATCAATTTGGGAGACTCTGCAGAAGCTACTCCTACATAGGATCAAATGAGAGGAACGAGCAAGATGTCCCTCTATGATGGAGGCCAATGGCCAGCTTGTGCCCTGGCTTTGTCACTCATTGGTTGTGCGACTTTGGGAAATTTACCTAGATTTCCGTGCATCAGTTTCCTGAGCTCCAAAATGGGAGTAAAAGCTACCGTGGAAGTTGATGAAATGAAAAGGTATTTAAAGCCAACAGAGTTTAACACTTAATAGGTGCTATATAAGTTAATCTAAGCCTATTTTGAAAGAGTTTGTATTATCTTTTGGAAATTATATGGGGATAATGCAAACATTTTTGTGTGTGTGTGTGTGTGTGTGTGTGTGTGTGTAGAGAGTGGGTGGGGCTGGAGGACCAGATATGCTAGCTTGTAATATTCTAGGAAACTAATTATCTGAGAGAATTTATTTAAATTTGGGGAGATTTTGGTGCCATAAATGCCAGGATAAATTTATATATGAGCTGCATAAATACGATGGAGAAGGAGGTGGCTAAGCCTAGTGTGGTGGGGTATAGGACGAAGGGGAAGGAGTGAGAGCAGCAATAAAAGTTTAAAAACAATAATATGGAGACCTTAAAAGAATTTTTTTTAAAAAAACAACAGTAAACAGTATATCACAACTAAAGATCTCCAGGATCACTCAAAAAGTGTTCTGTGAATCTTTCAAATCAATAGCACTAATTAATCCAGATAAAGGCAGGAAAAGACCTCAAGATGGCAGAGTTCTATTAACAGCGAGAGAGCAGCATGGTCAAAGGCAGTGGAGAGATAATCTGGAATTTTCCAGGATGGTAAGAGGATAAATGAATTTTAATAAATGGAAATTTTGGGACAGAGAGAGTAGGTGGTTAGAAAATATTTTCTTTAAGAAAAATTTACACATTTTGTTTTTAATTGAAGGTTAGGCCACTTTTCTTTATGTTTCTTTTTAGGTTTCCATTAAGAATTGTCTGAATTCTGACATTTGGATTGTTTGATTATTCCATATGGAATTGTGTGTTAGGGTAAGACTTTGTAACTTAAGCACACAACGAACCTTAGATTGCCACACTGACAGGTTCAAGATGAAGAGTAAAGTTTCAGAAAATATTGATTTGGTTTCTACTTCTTTGAATCTTTACATCTACTCCTACAATCCTCATTATTAATTAACTTCAGAAGTGGTTTTGCCTACGAACCTGACAATGATCTCTCTGGTTATACATTTTCTAATTAGAAATATACATATGGACATACATTCTATGTATAATAATATATATATAGTATGTGTATCTATATTCTTATATATAATAGACTATAATGTATAGATTTATATATACATCAACCAATTATGTACAGATAGAACATCTTTACTAAGATGTTAACTCTCCTTTTTCCTTCCTTCCTTTGTCCTTCCCTTCCACTTTTTAAAAAAATATTCTTGGTCAGGCACAGTGGCTCACACCTGTAATCCCAGCACTTTGAGAGGTTGAGGCAGGCGGATCACAAGGTCAGGAGTTGGAGATCATCCTGGCTAACACAGTGAAACACTGTCTCTACTAAAAATACAAAAACTTAGCCGGGCGTGGCGGTGGGCGCCTGTAGTCCCAGCTACTGGGGAGGCTGAGGCAGGAGAATGGTGTGAACCCAGGAGGCGGAGCTTGCAGTGAGCCAAGATCATGCCACTGCACTCCAGCCTGGGCAACAGAGCAAGACTCTGTCTCAAAAAAAAAAAAAAATTCTTTCATATCAGTAAGGGCAAACGTATATTATTTCTGATGTCACAGTTGCTTTAGATAATTCTACACCGGGGCCTATCATGGGGAGGGGGGAGGGGGGAGGGATTGCATTGGGAGTTATACCTGATGTAAATGACAAGTTGATGGGTGCTGACGAGTTGATGGGTGCAGCACAGCAACATGGCACAAGTATACATATGTAACAAACCTGCATGTTATGCACATGTACCCTAGAACTTAAAGTATAATAATAATAAAAAAAAAAAGAAAAAAGAAAAAAAAAAAAGATAATTCTAAACAGCTGATACAGATACCTTCTTTACCATGACATGGAATGAAGAATGGGAATTGGTAATTGACAAAATTACAAATTCTCTGATTTTTTTAAATCAAAAAATGTAATAGCAATAGCTATTCTGAATTGCTGCAGATAAGAGATCCTGTGGTTACAATGGAGGGTTAGTGTCACCATTCTGACTTTCTGGAGAGGTCCTGTCTCCTCAGGTATGTCCTGTCTGCCTGAGTCATCATGGGACAGAGAACATCCTTGGGTTCTAGGGATCCTCTAGACCAAGGACTCTTAATCTGGTGCATCAGAAAGACCTTGAACTCCATAAAGTTAATGCAAATATTATAGCCAGTTTTTTGTGGTAAAATACTTATAACTTGAGATCTACCCTCTTAACAAAATTTTAACTATAAGCATAACGTACAGCAGATATTTAGAACTTTTTCATCTTGTACGACTGAAACTTTACACCCATTGAACAGCAACTCCCTACTTCCACCTCCCTCCAGCTTTTGCAACCACCATTCTACTTTTTGTTTCTATGAGTCTGACTACTTTAAAAACCTCATATAAATGAAATCACGCAGTACTGTCCTTCTGTGACTGGCTGATTTCACGTAGCATGATGTCTACTTTTATGGAAAACAGTATGGAGATTCTTCAAAAAATTAAAAAATAGAACTACCATCCAGCATTCTCATTTCTGGGTGTTTATCCAAAAGAACTGAAATCAGGATTTGGAAGAGATATTTGAACTCCCATGTTCATTGCAGCATTACTTACAATAGCCAAAAGGTGGAAACCACCGTAATGTTTATTGATTGATGACTGAATAAAGAAAATTTGGTACATGCATACAATGGAATATTATTCATCCATACAAAGAACGAAATCCTGTCACATACTATCACATGAATTATAGCCATGCCTGAAGGGAAAATTTTTGGGAAAACTTAGCTTTCTATCACAGTCTGGAAGGAATCTACCATACAAACAAAGTTAAACATCACTGCATTAAGGCATGCCTAACACACTGAACAAACTCAAAGAAGTTAAACTTGACTGACTTTGTCATTCCATGTTTGGGCCTGCTCCAGATAATTAATGTGCTCATGACACTCTCCCTGCCCAGTTTTTAAAAGGTCTTTTTCTGTAGGTGCTTACTCCAGTCTGGTCTTCCTAGGTAGAGTTCCAGTAGGGGCACTAACATCCTATCTCTTTTTTTTTGAGACTGAGTCTTGCTCTGTCACCCAGGCTGGAGTGCAGTGGCACGATCTTGGCTCACTGCAAACTCTGCCTCCTGGGTTCAAGCGATTCTTCTGCCTCAGCCTCCCGAGTAGCTGGGACTACAGGCACCTGCCACCACGCCGAGATAATTTTATATTTTTTTAGTAGAGACAGGGTTTCACCATATGGGCCAGGATGGTCTCGAACTTCTGACCTTGCAAGCCCCCTGCCTTGGCCTCTCAAAGAGCTGGGATTACAGGCATGAGCCACTGCACCCGCCTACTAGCATCTTATCTTATGGAAACATACTTATTCTATTTTCTCAGAGCACTACTCTTTGCTAGGGAGTAAATAAACTGAGCTGACGTGTCATGGTTTGTCTTTCTCAGATGTGAGTCTTTCTTCAGGGAATTTCAATGGCCTGAACAGATAAAAGCAAACAGTAGAGATTTGGGGCTCAAGAGCAAGTTAGAGTGGTAGATAAGATTATAACAGTGATGTTCTTCTCAACTCTTCTAAAGAAGTCATTGAACATGTGCCTTCTGTATACGCAAAACTGATCTACCTACTTAAAAAAGAAGAAGAAAAATCCGTTGGACAATGCCACATAAGATTATTTTTTGCATCTTTAAGAAAGTCTTCTTAAAATTAATGGTTTTTTTTTTTGGTAGGAAATATAGCCATTAAGATAATTGCCTTTCTTAGTACCAAAGTCTCAATCGTTAAAGGTTAAGGGTTCTGTTGGTTTTTCTTCTCTATAAGATCTTGTGGTGGATTTCTGTTACATATGACTGAAGAATAAATAAGATATCTTGGATGAAAGTTTAACTTTTTTTCAAAACAGGACACTTCTCATGGTCCTAACTATTTTTGAAGCCATGCTGTATTAACATTATGACAAGGATTTGGTAGTGGGAAAAGATGTTCCAAATTTGTTTGACACATAGCTCCCATCTGGTTTTTAGTAAGTTTTTTTTTTTTTTTTTTTTTTTTTAAGGTGTCTTGGTCCATTGTGCTGCTATAACAGGCTACCTGAGACTTGGTAATTTAAAATGAACAGATATTTATTGGCTCAGAGTTCTGGAGGCTGGGAAGTACAATATCAAGATGCTGGCTATTTGTGAGGGTCTTTTTGCTACATCATCACATGGCGGAAGGTGAGAGGATGAGAGAGAGCAAGAGGGGGCTGAACTTGCCCTTTTATAATGGTACCAATTCCGCCCATGAGGGTGGAACTCTCCTGGCCTAATCACCTTTGAATGGTCCCACATCTTTAAAACTGTGATAATAGCAATTAAATTTCAACATTAGTTTTGGAGGGGCAAACATTGAAACTACAGTGGAAAGGAGACCTTACCATTTTATATAATCCTTAGTAAAACTTGCGTAATTCATGGAATGGAGACTGCTAATATATAGTTAGATTGGGAAATTGGGTATTTCCTATCGATTTTAAGTATTGGATAAACTTAAGAATATTCTGTAGAGAATACTTTCTCCTTGTAATCTAAATCAGTTTTCTGATTTAGAAACTAAGGAGAAGCCTGTAGTCATTGGCTTAAAAATGGATTACAAATGAATTTGTAGAAATAGTGCTCCCATCCGAACTTCACTTCTATTTTACATCAGTCTTTTTTTTTTTTTTACATAACAGATGTGACATTTAAATATTTCTCTAATGTTATGGTGCATTGAACTTTGTCAAAGAGTCATATGGTTTATGCAAACACAAAGATAATCTTGGAACATTGACATATGTAGCTTAATTTGAAAAGTCTGTGAAAATAGTGAAAAGCAGATGGAGAGTTGCCATGGAAATTACTAACACTTAGAGGAAGAAAAATATTACTTTAGGGTCATTGTGATTTCTAAAGGAATGGTCAGACTTGCAAAATTTTTTTCCTACCCAATTGTCAGTAATAAAAACAGATATTGGCAGGTAAATATATTTTTTTATTTACCTGTGATTTTTATGATTTCATTACATTCTGAATATACTACAAGTATGCATATTTTTATTGGTAAAGACTTTTTAGTAGTGGAAGAAAACCCAACTATGTACCACTACTTTAAATAAGAAATGTTCTTTTCAATTATTCTGAATGAAAGTACAAGTTGTGACTTATTAGTCTTTGTTCTCCTTATGTAGGTTTTTATCTTGATATAAGATAAAATTAGTATCGGAATTATATAGTCTTTAAAGGAAGATGACTAAAATTTGCTCTTATAGATTAATTGTACCAATTGTAAAAATAGAGACAAGTCTAGATAGCTCAATAAAAGTAATTAAAAAACCTTTTAGGCCAGATTCTTTATTAGAAATTATAATTGGTAGACACTGCTCTTTACCATAGCTTAATCGTAGAGAAAGTTTAAAAATCTCAATAGGAAGTAATTTGCACTGCTCATTTTGTACCAGCAATTATTTATCACCTGATTGTTTTATATATTCATTTCCATGACCTTTGGAAAAGTCAATAACTAAATTCTACTTCTTTCTCTTTTCTTCTGAGGCAATTTCAGTTGCTGTAGTTCTCATGGAATAGACTAATCTAAAGTGGGAGAGAATTAATGTGGGGGCTGGGGGTTTTGGAACATTGACATAACATTTGGTAAAATGTGAAGTTGAATTAATGCTGTTTTTGACATTAAAAATGAAATATCAAGAATAAAGGGATAAATATCTAGGATTCCAGCCTGTAGGAATTCATAAAAACTTGGTTCTTTGCAAAACACTAAAATTACACAATAAGATTCAATGGGAATTTAAAATGAGGATGCTGGGATCAAACAATGCAGATGCATTAGCATTTAAGTTGTTTTTTCCTTTGTTCTTTCTTTCCTTTCCTTTTTTTTCTTTCTTTTTTTTTTTAAAGATTTGGATGGCAAATTGTCTTTCTGCAATTGTTTTATGGCTGCCATTGCAATTAAGAAATGGAAAATACATTTCTGAAATCCAACAAAGTCTGATCTTATCAGCATCAGAACCATGTATGGAAGGAGAAAACAGAACTCATGCTTAAGAGGATGGCCAAATAGAAAGACCAGCCGAGTGGAAAAAGTCCTCCTAAGTGGAGCAGTTGAACCTTGGGAATATATCAGCCTTAGAAAATTGCAGCTAGAGACATCTGTCATTTGTGAGTGTGAAATGGTTTAGTTGGCCTCATACCTGAGCTAGGGGTGCTTGAGATCCCACATTTGTTTTAGGCAAAGAGAAATCGGTGTTTCTCTCTTGCGAAATGCTTTGGATGTTTGAGGAAAAATACATGTTTATTGAAGTATAACAAATATACAGAAAAGTGTTCAGACCACAGGGCATAGTTTTATTGATTTCCACAAAGGAAATTACCAATACCCTGAAAAATAAATACACTATTATTAGAAGCCCAAAGTCCATTCTAGTATAACCATCCAGTCTTTACGACCCCAAATGTAACCACCACCTTGACTTTTTTTTTTTTTTTAAGATGGAGTTTTGCTCTGCTGCCCAGGCTGGCATGCAATGATGTGATCTCGGCTTACTGCAACCTCCACCTCCTGGGTTCAAGCAATTCTCCTGCCTCAGCCTCCTGAGTAGCTGGGATTACAGGTGTGCGCCACCATGCCCGGCTAACCTTGTATTTTTAGTAGAGACGGGTTTTCACCATGTTGGTCAGGCTGGTCTCAAACTCCTGACCTCAGATGATCCGCTCGCCTCAGCCTCCCAAAGTGCTGGGATTACAAGTGTAAGCCACCGTGCCTGGCCCACCTTGACTTCTAAACTGTGGAATAGTTTTGCCTGATTCTGGAATTTATATAAATGTAACCAAAGAGGATGTACTTTTTGGGTCTGTCTCTGTTAGCTGGACATTATGTTTGTAAGATTTATTCCTGGTGTTGCATGTAGCAAATCTGTGTCATCCTTGGTGCTCTATAGTACTAACTATTCTGTTGTATGAAAAGTCCACAATTTTTTCATTAATATTAACAGTGTTTCTATAAACATTCTTATATATGTTTTTTAGGGAAGATAGATACACATTTGTGTGTGTGTGTGTGTGTGTGTGTGTATACATACCAAGGAGTGAAACTGCTGGAGCATATGGTAATCCTCTCTAGTGGAAACTGCTGAATAATTTTTCCCAAGAAGTTTTAGTGAATTTCACTTGCTTTTCATCCTTGTCAACTCTTGGTACTGTCATTTTTATTTTTACCCTTAATGGGAGATGGTCATGGTGTCTCATTTTTGTTTCAACTGAAGAAGCTGAGTGCCTTTAGATATGTTTACGGACCCTTTGGATATCCTCTTTTGCAAAGTGTCTATTCAAGTTTCTTGCCCAGTTTTTCTATTGGATTGTCTGTATATTTCTTATTGATTTTAGGAATTCTCTTGTATTCTGAATCGGAGTCTTTTGTCAGTAAGATGTATGGAAACATCTTCCACTTTGGGGCTTAATTTTTCACTTCTTAGTGATGTCTTTGATGAATAGACATTATTAATTTTAATGTAATATAATTGATCAATTTTTGTTTCTTTTATGGTTAGTCCCTTTTAAATTCTGTTTAATAAATCTTTTTAATACATTTTATAATATTTTGTTTTATAAATTTTATTAAAATATTATTTTATAATTTATTCTAGAAGTCCTTTTTTTAAAAACAAATTTAATTGATATATAATAATTATACAGTCAGGTGTGGTGGTTCATGCCTGTAATCCCAGCACCTTGGGAGGCTGAGGCAGGCAGATTACTTGGGCCTAGGGGTTCAACATGGTGAAACCCCATCTCTACAAAAAATACAAAAATTAACCAGGTGTGGTGGCATGTGCCTGTAGTCCTAGCTACTTGGGAGGCTGAGATGGGAGGATTGCTGGAGCCTGGGAGGTCAAGGCTGCAGTGAACCGAGATCGTACCACTGCACCACAGCCTGGGCAACAGAGCAAGACCTTGTCTCAACAAAAATAGTTACACAAATTTTTGGGGTACATGTGATATTTTGGTACATGTGATATTTTGATACATGTATACAATGTGTAACAATCAGGGTAATTGGGATATCCATCACTTCAAACATTTATCTTTTCTTTGTGTTGGGAATATTATAATTATCTTCTAGCTATTTTGAAATGTACAATAAATTATTCTTAATTGTAATTTCCCTACTGTACTATTGAATGTTAAAACTTATTCCTACTGTTTAACTGCACTTTTGTACCTATTAACTAACTTCTTTTCATGCCCCCTTCTCCCTTCCTTTCCCAGCCCCTGGTAACCAGCATTCTACCCTCTACCACCATGGGTTCCACTTTTTTAGCTCCCACAGATGAATGAGAACATGTGACATTTGTCTTTCTGTGCCAAGAAGCTCCGTTGTTTTAGCTTTCACATATTGATAGATCTACAGTATATCTGGAACTGATATTTGCATATGATGTGAGGCAGCTCAAAATCCACATTTTCACCTGTGTTTACCCAACTGATTCATATCCAGTTGACCCAGGAACACTGACTAAAAAGAATATCCTTTTCCTAACTAATCGTGTGTTACTTTTATCATACATCAAGTGGACTCTTTCTTTTCCACTGACTAATATCTATCCTTTCACCAATTCTCTTAATTACTGCAGCAATATAATGAATCTTGATACCTGAAAGTGAAAGTCTGACTGTTCTTTGTATTACTATGCAAATATTTGAACCAGCTTGTTAAATTCATTAAAAATATATTTAGCTGGGATTTGGACTGGGATTGCATTGAATCTATAGATCAATTTGGGAGAAAATGGTATTTTTACAATATTGAGTCTTCTAATTGATGAATATAATATCTGTCTCCCAATAATTTTTGTTATTTTTTATTTTATTTATTTTATTTTTTGGGGACAGGGTCTTGCACTGTTACCCAGGCTGGAGTCCAGTGGCACAATCATCTCTCACTGGCAATCTTAACCTCCTGGGTTCAATCAATTCTCTTACCTCAGCCTTCCAAGTAGCTAGGACTACAGATGTGTGCCACTAGGCCCGGCTAATTTTTTTGTTTGTTTGTTTTGGAGAGATGGGGTTTCGCCATGTTGCCCAGGCTGTTCTCAAACCCCTGGGCTCTAGCAATCTGCTCACCTTGGCCTCCCAAAGTGCTGGGATTACAGGCACGAGCCACCATGCTCAGCCGACATTCTGTATTTTTTTGGAGTAGAGATGTTACACTTCACTCATTAGATTTATTTCTGAGTACTTGATGATTTATTCCAGGATAAATTATTTATTTATTCATTTTTGTGATAAAGTGACTTGTATTTAGTAAAATTGTCATGAATGCGCTGTCAAGCTCCATATAGCAGTGTGGTTACCCAGTCAATTCTGTAATGCAGAAAAACTTGGAGTATGTCAGTCGTGTCTTTTCCCAACCTTCTGTTTTCACAACAGAAGCAGAAGAGGAGGGATTGTAGGGTAATCTTTTTTATTTTGAAATTTATTTTTCCATAGGTTATTGGGGTACAGGTTGTATTCGGTTACATGAATAAGTTCTTTAGTAGTGCTTTGTGAGATTTTGGTGCAGCCATCACCTGAGCAGTATACACCGTACCCTATTTGTAGTCTTTTATCTCTCATCCTGCTCTCACCCTTCCCTTCAAGTTCCCAAAGTCCATAGTATGATTCTATGCCTTTGCATCCTCATAGCTTAGCTCCCACATATCAGTGAGAACATATGGTGTTTGATTTTCTATTCCTGAATTACTTCACTTAGAATAATAGTCTCCAGTCTCAACCAGGTCACTGTGAATGTAATAAAAGATGGCTTTTATTACATTGAGGTATGTCCCTTGTATGCCAATTTTGCTGAGAGTTTTAATCATAAAGGAATGCTGGATGTTGTCAAATGCTATTTCTGCATCTTTGAGATAATCATGTGATTTTTGTTTTTAATTCCGTTTATGTGGTGTATCACATTTATTGACTTGCATATGTTAAACCATCCCTGCATCTCTGGTATGAAACCCACTTGATCATGGTGCATTGTCTTTTCGATATGTTATTGAATTTAGTTAGCTAGTATTTTGTGAAGGATTTTAGCATCTATGTTAATCAGGGACATCAGTCTGTAGTTTTCTTTTTTGGTTATGTCCTTTCCTGGTTTTGGTATTAGGGTGATGCTGGCTTCATATAATGAAATAGGGAGAGTTCCTTCTTTCTCTATCATGTGGAATAGTGTCAAAAGGATTGGAACCAATTCTTTGAATGTCTGGTAGAATTCTGCTGTGAATCCGTCTGGTCCCGAACTTTGTTTTGTTGGTAATTTTTAAATTACCATTTCAATCTCGCTGCTTGTTATTGGTCTGTTCAAGGTATCTAATTCTTCCTGATTTAAGGTAGGAGGGTTGTATTTTTCTAGGAATTTATCCACCTCTTCCAGATTTTCTAGTTTATGTGGGTACAGGTGTTCACAGTAGCCTTGAATGATCTTTTGTATTTCTATGGTATCAGTTGTAATATCTCCTGTTTTGTTTCTTATTGAGGTTATTCAGATTTTCTCTCTTCTTTTCTTGGTTAATCTTGCTAATGGTCTATCAATTTTATTTATCTTGTCAAATAACCAGCTTTTTGTTTCATTTACCTTTTGTATTTTTTTGTTTGAATTTCATTTATTTTTGCTCTGATCTTTGTTATTTCCTTTCTTCTGCTGGGTTTGGATTTGGTTTGTTCTTGTTTCTCTAGTTCCTTGAGGTGCAACCTTAGAGTGTCAGTTTGTGCTCTTTCAGTCTTCTTGATGAAGGCCCTTAGGGCTATGAACTTTCCTTTTAGCACTGCCTTTGCTGTATCCCAGAAGTTTTGATAGGTTGTGTCATTGTCATTCAGTTTGAAGAATTTTTAAATTTCCATCTTGATTTCGTTTTTGACCCAGTGATCATTCAGGATCAGATTATTTAATTTTCATGCATTTGCATGGTTTTCAAGGTTCTTTTTAGAGTTGATTTCCAGGTTTATTTCACTGTGGTCTGAGAGAGTGCTTGATATAATTTCAATTTTCTTAACTTTATTGAGGCTCATTTTGTGGCCTATCATATGGTCTATCTTGGAGAACGTTCCATGTGCTGTTGAATAGAATGTGAATTCTGTAGTTGTTGAAAGAAATGTTCTGTGTATATCTGTTAAGTGCATTTGTTCTAAGGTATAGTTTAAATCCATTGTTTCTTTGTTGACTTTCTGTCCTGATGAGCTGTCTAGTGCTGTCAGTGGTGTATTGAAGTCCCCCACTATTATTGTGTTGCTGTCCATCTCATTTCTTAGGTCTGCTAGTAATTGTTTTATAAATTTGGGAGCTCCAGTGTTAGGTGCATATGTGTTTAGGATTGTGATATTTTCTTGTTGGACAAGGCTTTTTACTGTTGTTATATAATGTCTCTTTTTAACCACTGTTGCTTTAAAGTTTTTTTTTTTTTTTCCTAATATAAGAATAGCTACCCCTGCTTGCTTTTGGTGTCCATTTTCATGAAATGCCTTTTTCCATCCCTTTACTTTAAGTTTATGTGAGTCCTTATGTGTTAGGTGAGCCTCCTGCAGGCAGCAGATGGTTGGTGAGTTCTTATCCATTCTGCAGTTCTGTATCTTTTCAACGGAGTGTTTAGGCCATTTACATTCAATATTAGTATTGAGATATTAGGTACTGTTGCATTTGTTTTACTATTTGTTGCCTGTGTACCTTGGTTTTTCCGATTTTTGCTTTTTAACTTCTATTTTTGTTTTATAGGTCCTGCATGATTTATGCTTTAAAAAGGTTCTGTTTTGATGTGTTTCCAGGATTTGTTTGAAGATTTAGAGTTCCTTTTAACAGTTCTTGTAGTGGTGGCTTGGTAGTGGCAAATTCTCTCAGCATTTGTTGGTCTGAAAATGACTGTATCTTTCCTTCGTATATGATGCTTAGTTTCACTGGATACAAAATTCTTGGCTGATAATTGTTTTGTTTGAGGAGGCTGAAGACAGGGCCTAAATCCCTTCTAGCTTGTAGAGTTTCTGCTGAGAAATCTGCTGTTAATCTGATAGGTTGTCTTTTATAGGTTACCTGGTATTTTTGTCTCACAGCTCTTAAGGTTCTTTCCTTTATCTTAACTTTAGATAACCCGATGACAATGTGCCTAGGCAATGATCTTTTTTTGATGAATTTCCCAGGTGTTCTTTATGCTTCTTGTATTTGGATGTCTAGGTCTCCAGCAAGGCTAGGGAATTTTTCCTCAATTATTCCCCAAAATACATTTTCCAAACTTTTAGATTTTTTTTCTTCCTCAGGAACACCATTTATTCTTAGGTTGGGTCATTTAACGTAATCTCAGACTTACTGGAGGCTTTGTTTATATTTTCTTATTATTTTTTGTCTTTGTAGGATTGGGTTAATTTGAAGACCTTGTCTTTGAGCTCTGAATTTCTTTCTTCTACTTGTTCAATTCTATAGCTGAGACTTTCCAGAGCATTTTGCATTTCTCTAAGTGTGTCCAATGTTTCCTGAAGTTTTGATAGTTTTTTGTTTTTGCTATTTCCTTGAATATTTTTCCCTTCACTTCTATCATTTTTTGGATTTCTGTGCATTGGGCTTCGCCTTTCTCTGGTGCCTCCCTGATTAGCTTAATAACTAACCTCCTGAATTCTTTATCAGGTAAGTTAGGGATTTCTTCTTGGTTTGGATCCATTGCTGGTCAGCTAGTGTGATTTTTTTGGAGGGTTTTGAAGAGCCTCGTTTTGTCATATTACCCGAGTTGATGTTCTGGTTCCTTCTCATTTGGGTAGGCTCTGTCAGAGGGAAGGTCTAGGCTGAAGGCTGTTGTTCAGATTCTTTTGTCCCATGGGGTGTTCCCTTGATGTAGTACTCTCCCCCTTTTCCTGTGTATATGGCTTCCTGTGAGCTGAGCTGCAGTGATTATTATCCATCTTCTGGGTCTGGCCACCCAGCAAGTCTACCTGGCTCCAGGCTGGTACTGGGGGTTGTCTGTGCAGAGTCATGTGATGTGAACCATCTATGGGTCTCTCAGCTGTAGATACCAGCACCTGTTCTGGTGGAGGTGGTGGGGGAGGAGGGGGGTGGGGGGGGATGAAATTGACTCTATGACTCTTTGTGCTGGTTGGCCTCCTGCCAAGAGGTGGCACTTTCCAGAGAGCATCAGCTGTGGTAGTATGGAGAGGAACTGGTGGTAAGGGGGGCCCCAGAACTCCCAGGAGTGTATGCCCTTTGTCTTCAGCTACCAGGGTGGGTAGGGAAGGCCCATCAGGTGGGGGCAGGGCTAGTCGTGTTTGAGCTCAGGCTCTCCCTGGGCGGGTTTTGCTGTAACTGCTGTGGGGAATGGGCGTGAGGTTCTCCAGGTCAATAGACTTGTGTATCTAGGAGGATTATGGCTGCCTCTGCGGAGGTCATGCAGGTTGTCAGGGAAGTGGGGGAAAGCCAGCAGTCACAGGTTTCACCCAGCTCCGCGCAATCTGACCGGCTGCTCTCAATCCCACCCTAACAGCCCCAAGTCTGTTTCCAGGCAGTGGGAGAGCAGGGCTTAAGAACTTTCCCCAGGCTACCCGTCTCCCAGCTGTGAAAGAAAAAGGTTTTAGTTCTTCCCCCACCTGTGGAGTATGCACACCGGATTTGCATCGTCCCCTAAGTGCTGACCAGGAGGCTTCTCGCCCCTGACCAGGAGGCTGCTCACCTGGTTCAAATTGTTACAAAGTTCAGGTGGAGACTTCGTTTTCTCTTCGCCATTTTCTCCTGCGCCTCTGGCCGCCCTCCCAGAGGATCCCTGTGGTGCCAGGCAGAAATGGGCTGCCTGGGGGTCCAGCAAGCTCCCAGGGCGTTTCCCACTGCTTCCTCTACCCCTGTGTTCCGCTCGGCTCTCTAAATTGACTCAGCTCCAGGTAAGGTTGGAAACTTCTCTTGCAAACTAGATCTTCAGTTTCCCCAGTGGGCGTGTGTGTTCGGGGTGGAGGATCTCCCTTTCCCACTTCTGCAGCTTGGGCACTCACAGTATTTGGGGTGTCTCCCGGGTCCTGCAGGAGCAGCAGTCCACTTCCTTCAGAGGTCTGTGGGTCCTGGGGATTCCTAGTTTGTTCTTGCAGTTGTTTCAGAGGTAAAATTCACAGTGCGATCCTTCACACGCTGCTCTGTCCGTCTGAATCGGAGATGCAATCTAGTCCTGCCTCTCGTCCGCCATGGTGATTCTTCGATGCTTTTTAAATGCTATTTTTCAAATTATATTTTCTATTTGTTGCCAGTATATATAATCTATAGTCATGCTTTTTCTAAAATGATAAGACTTTAGTAAGGAATAAATATTTACTTCTAATATAGAATATTGACTATTAATGGCATACATATTCAAAAGGTAACAATTAGAACAACACCTAAAATCCGCAACTGTTCTCAGCCTTTGCCTAGTCTGATTACGATTCTTGTTCCGCACTGAGCAGAAGTGTAACAATTCCTCTTTCCAAACGTCATTGATGGTAGAAGATCCCTAGATCTGTGCATGATTTCCCAGATACTTTAAAAGTTGCTACAACTTTTAGCTGTTGTCTGTTCCATATTGATGATGACCAGTGACCAGCTCTTGGTAGCTACCTAGATCCTTTTTGTATCTTCTCTTCCTCTTTGCCTGGGGTATTATGTTCTGTGTAGAAAGTCTACAGTTTTTTTTCCCTCAGTAAGAAGAGATTAGGAGCTTCATTTTCATCACATGATCCTCCTTTGATCTAAGCAGATTTCTTTTTCATATACATCCTCTCTTTCTCACTGAAGTCTTTAAAATGCAAGCTTGTATATACAATATTTGTTTCATTTGAGTGTATATTATATATATTCACTGACTGTTTTAAGATTATCTTTTAATTCATTTGTTTTTCCTCAAGATATGACTGGGAACTACTTGTGTCACAACCAGTCATGGTGCTTGTTAAAAGTGCAGAATTTTTAGTTTCTCTCCAGAGCTATGAATAAGCTGTTCTGAAGATGGGGTTCAGGGACCATTTTATTTTATATTTTGTTTTGTTTTATTTATTTTTGAGTCTGTCTTTTAACTTTGAGATAGGTCTTACTCTGTTGCCTAGGCTGGAGTGCAGTGGCGCTACAATAACTCACTACAGCCTTGAACTCCTGGGCTCAATTGATCCTCCCTCCTCAGCCTCCCAAGTAGCTATAAATCTTTTAAACAAACAAAAAAGACCAGTTGTTTGGAAGCAACTTATCCTGATGTATCAAAACTGTAGGCATGAAGAACCCTAAGAAGTGCCATTTAAGGCATTAGAAATAATTTCACATAGAAATTCATGCTTCATTTTAGTGGTGAGTCATTCCAAAAACATCCAGTGCTTGAACTGGGAGGAAGTGAGAGATAGTAATGTGCTCTTTTCGGTGACTTAAAAACTGTTCTCTGCTGAAGAATGCTTGGGTTTAACGCTTGCCATCTTTTTTCCTATGAAGGGGGGTGAAGTGGATGTTGAGAAGTGCACTCAAATTCCCCTTCAGCACCGAGGGACTTTATTTCCCCATTGGTTGCCCTCTGATGAAGAAGGCCACTTTGCCAAGGTCATGACTGCTTCCTGAGGTAGCCTGCATCCAACGACAGGTTGATATCTGGTATAAAGACCCAACCACCCGTCCCAACTCAGAACAACATCACAGAACTAGTCCAGCCTCAGAACTGCCTGTGAGTCAGCTGAGTCTTTCTTGAGATGGCATCTCTGCCCAGTTTCTCACTCTGCCCAATCCTGCTTCATTTCCTTATCCCATAGTTATCAATCACTCCCAGACAAACTTCCTGCATGCTAACCTCTGACTCCAAGGCTGTCTCCCATGGCATCCAACCTGCAATATGGGGTATTGAGAAGGCATATTTTCATAGTTGTAGGGTGGAAGTCACAATTAGTGTACACAGTGGGTTTAAATACTGATAAGCATAGTAACGATTCCCAGTTGTAGAATATTAAAGAGACCCTAGAGATTCAGGAGTTATTTAGATCAGTAGTTCTTAAACTTGTACCTAGATATGTACCAGAATGTCTTCAACAGAGTTTTTTTTTTTTTTGAGGCGGAGTCTCGCTCTGTCGTCCAGGCTGGAGTGCAGTGGCCAGATCTCGGCTCACTGCAAGCTCCGCCTCCCGGGTTTACGCCATTCTCCTGCCTCAGCCTCCCGAGTAGCTGGGACTACAGGCGCCCGCCACCGCGCCCAGCTAGTTTTTTTTAAGTTTTTAAAATATGATTTCCTCAGCTTTACTCCAGACTTTCTAAAGCATGATCTTTAGGGGTGGGACCCAAGATTAAAAAAATAATTTGCGGCAGGTGTGGTGGCTCACACCTGTAATCCTGGCACTTTGGGAGGCTGAGGTGGGCAGATCACTTGAGGTCAGGAGTTCGAGACCAGCCTGCCCAACATGGTGAAACCCTGTCTCTACTAAAAATACAAAAATTACCTGGGGGTAGTGACGCAAGCCTGTAATCCCAGCTACCGGGATGGCTGAGGCACAGATAATTGCTTGAACCTGGGAGATGGAGGTTGCAGTGAGCCGAGATCGCACCACTGCACTCCAGGCTGGGTGACAGAATGAGACCCTGTCTCAAAATAATAATAATAATATAATTTCTTGGTGATTTTGGTGAAAACAGTCTATAGATCAGCACTTTAAAAATGATTGGCCAGGAATAAAAAGTTTATAAGTGAGAAAAAATTACAACCCCAAGTGCCTAAGCCCTTATTTTCACTACATGTATTTTTAATGACTGAAGATTAGGGTCCTACTGAATATGGAGACACGTAAAAAGTGCCGGGTAAATGGAATGAATGAGAGAACAAACCTGCCATCCTCATACAGTTTAATTATTGCCTCTCTTGTGGAGGTGGTCATGTCTAATAACCCATGGGACATTTAGACAAACATTAGCAGACTCTATGACCAATATAGGAAAAAACTCATACTAAAGCAGCTCCTGCAATGCACAGATTGCCTCAGGAAGTACTAGTGAGTTTTCCATCATTTAAGGCCATTCAAGCAGAATATGGATGGCCTATTGTTCCTTCAGCAGGGATTTCTGCACAGGGAAAGAAGATTAGATTGTCTGGAAGAGTCTATGATGCAAAAGACAGATGGGGAATCTATATCATCAGAGAGGAGAGAGGACAATTTCAGTGGGAATGCTTAAGTAAGGCCTGAAAGCATTTAGCTATGATTTTCAGCACATCAATCTTGGAAGAGAGTATGTATGACCTTTGCTGGGCTTATAGAGAAAAATGAATGAGTGCTGTGATATTTCTTCAAAAAAATTAACACTGGTTAATCTTACATGGAAAGGATACTATAGGAAGGCTGTGTGTGTGTGTGTGTGATACAGTATGAGTGGTCACTTTCCCACCCTCTACCCAGGACAGTTCACATAGTCAGATTCCACTGGTACTCTAATTGAGACAGCAAAGCTGTTTTTCTAAATGAAATTCAAGTTTTTCCCCAAGAGATGAGCTCAGAACAAAAATGGGATTCTGTTGTCTTATAGAACAACTCAATACAGGTCACAGTGGGATAAGTTTCACATACTTAATTGAATCTTTTTGTGAATGGCATTCCTTAATGAATTTTTAATAGAAGATACAGTGTTTTCATTTAGTAGCAACAAAAAGAATTGCTTCATAAACATTTTAATAGAGAATTTATATATTGAAAGCTGTAATGCTTACTCAAGAGGTTATCATGTTTATTCCCCAAAAGCAGATGGCATCAGTATGTGGCCTCCAGGTATTGTCCTTAAAGTCTCCGTTGTGTGAATGGACAGAAGAGCTTGTTAAAATTCCTTTTTGAAAAGAATCCATTTGGGGAAGAAGTACATTATCAGGGTAATTTTTGAAGGCAAATATTCAATCATTTTGATTTAAACTCGGTGATCAGGAAACAAAGCATGCTGTAGTAGAATAATGAAACGATAATTCTGGAATTGGTGTTATTACCTTTAACAAGTTGTGTGATCGTTAATCTCTTTTCTCTCGGAATACTGAAATCTTCTTGATATAGTTTGGCTCTGTGTCCCCACCCAAATCTCATCTTGAATTGGAATCCCCCGCTGTTCAGGGAGGAGGTGATTGGATGGGGGGTGGTTTCCCCCATGCTGTTCTTGTGATGGTGAGTGATTGCTCATGAGATCTGATGGTTTTATAAGGATCTGGCATTTCCCCTGCTTGCACTTCTTTCTCCTGCTGCCATGTGAAGAAGGTCTTTGCTTCCCCTTTGCCTTCTGCCATAATTGTAAGTTTCCTGAGGCCTCCCCAGCCATGCGAGACTGAGTCAATTAAAACTCCTTTGTTTATAAATTACACAGCCTTGGGTAGTATCTTTATAGAAATGTGAGAACGGACTTATACATTCTGCATCTGTGAAATATTAGGATAGCTAATCTTTAGGGGCACTTTCACTTGTAAAATAGAACCTGATATTACCTGAGAATTTAGTGTAGGACTCATCAGCAAACCTACTTTCCTGGTTCTACTTATTACATGTAGATGAAAATCCATGAATCCATGCTCTTAATTACCTCTGCAAATGATGAAATCTCTATCATAGAGTTACTCTGAAGATTAAAATGAAGAATGAGATAATATATTTAGAGTAATTAGCACAGTGCCTTGGTATAGCATAGAAAATGTGTAATAAATGTTCCCCCCAACCTCTTTATTATTTAGTCCTATAATCTCAGTGACAATGAAACTAGGTGCTTTCTAGGTGTAAACACTTAATATTCCAAATTAAACATTTCAGGGTTTTTTTGGTGGTTATGACTGATGTAAAATTAAAGCTAAAGTCCCTATTCTTCAAGGCTTTATTTGAAATTTAGTGGAACTTCTCTTATGGATAAATTGTATTGGTATTTACATTCAAATATGACATGTTTTTCTTTAAATTTTTTTCACTGTAAAACTAACTTAAGGCCAGGTGCAGAGGCTCACACCTATAATGCAGCAATTTGGGAGCCCAAAGCAGGAGGATTGCTTGAGCCCAGGAGTTCAAGGCTGGCCTAGGCAACATAGCAAGATCATGTCTCCACAAAAAAATACAAAAATTAGCTGGGCATGGTGGTGTGTGCTTGTAGTCCCAGCTACTTGGGAGGCTGAGGTGGGAGGATTGCTTAAGCCACGGAGGTTGAGGCTGCAGTGAGCCATGATTGCATTACTGTACTCTAGCCTGGGCAATCGCATTACCTTACTCTAGAGAAAGACCCTGTATCAAAAAACAAAAACAGAAACAAAAAGCCTAACTTATGTATAAAATAAAACTAGGAAGTAGGAAAAAATTTTTCCTTCCAAATATATTGGCCATTAATGTTAACATTTTAGTATATTTCTTTAACATTTATTTCATATTTCGGTTTTTTAAAACTTTGATTATACCATGTGGTAGATATAATTTAAAATTCTGTTTTTATCAACTAATATTATAAGCACATCTCACATAATTTGGTATCTTTACACACATTTTAATAGATGCAAACATTTTAACAATTGTTCTAAATGCTTATTTGTTTTTCAAATGACATTTTTGGAATTTTCTACAGTTATATCGTCCCCAAATATAGATTTTACCTTTTAATAACTTCATGTTCTCAAGAATTGTCAGTGGTTTGGTGTAGTTGAATCAAGGCTTCACAGGGTGGCAGTCAGAGATAACACAGGAGAGATAAAGTGGATCTTGATCACGAAGTCCCCTGAATGTTATGCTAATATTTTTGGGCTTTATTCTGTAGAAATGAAGAGATGTGAACAATGAAATTAAATTCTTACCTTACTCCATACACAATATCAATTCCATATGGATTAGGAATTAAATGTGAAAGGCAAAAATTAATACAATTAGAAGAAAAGAGGACTACCTTTATGACCTAAGCATATGGAATAATTTATAAAACAAACATAAAAGATGTAATCCATAGATTTTCACTAACAAATATTTATTGAATGCCTACTAAACCGGACACTATTCTATGTACTTTTGATGTATCAGGGGACTAAACAGAAAAGACAAAAATCTCTCCCCTCATGTAATTTTCTATTCTTAGGCTTTATAAAAAATAAACACAATATTTAATAAATTATATAGTATATGAGAAGATGAAGCCAGATGTGGTGGCTCACACCTGTAACCCCAGTACTTTGGCAGCCTGGGGTGGGTTGATCACTGGAGCTCAGGAGTTTAAGACCAGCCTGGGCAACATGGCAAAACCCTGTCTCTATGAAAAATACACAAATTAGCCGGGCATAGTAACATGTGCCTGTAATCCTAGCTACTTGGGAGGTTGAGATGGGAGGATGGCTTGAGCCTGAAAGGTCAAGGCTGCAATGAGCCATGACCATACCCCTGCTCTCCCGCCTGGGCAACAGAGCAAGATCCTGTCTCAATCAATCAATCAATCAATTAAAACAAGAAGGAAACTTAGATCTTCCAGGGCCTCACAAGTGTGTTCAGGAGCTGAGGGCGTCACTTCCAGCTCTGATGTTTTGGACCCTTTCCACAGCTTACTCAGGTGTGATGTATCCAGCTGGCAATCTCTGGTAGTTTAATGACGTCGGGTTGCACTAAATATTTCACCTGTGGAAGGTATCCAAGTCACATGGTGGCAAATCTGTCTGCAGCAACCTCAACTCTTGCCTCCTCAGAAGAAAGAATTCAGCTTGTCCTGGATATCCCTCCAAAACTTAGTCCCGGTTGTCTTCATTTTTCTATCAGTTTCCTTGTTTTAGTGCTCTGACTCCCGTTCCCTGGATGTAAGTACTATCTATATGTTGATGGTTTCCACATTTGGTTTCCGGCCCAGAACTTCAGGTTTATATATCCAACTGCCTACATGACAACTTCACATGGATGTACTATAAACATCTTAAACATAAAATATTCAAAACTTCTCATTTCTCCCATCAAACCTACCTCAACCAGTCTTCCTCTATTCAATTGATGCCAATTCCATTCTACCAGTTACTCATAATTTGATTTCCTGTTGCAACCTGACTCTATCTCATGTAATTTTCCTCATCATGTTCCAGCTTCACTGGGCTGCTTTTTGTACTTCTTAACTCTCAGATTCCCACTGAACAACCTTGGCACTGGTTGTTCCCACTGCTTGGAATATTCGTCCATATGGTGACCTCCCTCAGTGTTTTCAAGTCTTTGCTTAAATGCAATTTTCTCAATGAAGTCCTCTCTTACTATACAGTGGAACTTCACAGCCATTGATCATTATTGCCTAGGTATTTTATTGTGTGTGTTTTTAAAATTTTTTTTAGAGATGGGTTTTTGCCATGTTGTCCAGGCTGGCCTCAAACTCCTGGGCTCACGTGATTCTCCCACCTCAGCCTCCTGAAGTGCTGGAATTACTGGCATGAGCCACAGCACCCGGCCTGGTGATTTTTTTCCCCTTTGTTTTAGAGCAGGAGTGGAAGTTTATTAAGAAGCTTTAGAACAGTAAGGAAAGAAAAGGAAAGAAGGAAAGTACACTTGGAAGAGAGTCAAGTGGGTGACTTTAGAAACCAAGCGTGCGGCTTGACCTTTTGACTGGGGGTTTTATACGCGGGCATACTTCCGGGATCTTGCGTTCCTCCTCTCCACTCCTGAGATCTTACTGGGAAGCTGCTGATCAGTTTCAGGTGTTTCCTATCTACATCTATTAGTAGACCGACTTTCTCTGGCACTGGCTGTGACCAATCATTACTTTACAGTTAACAACTGCCTGACCATCACCTGATGGTCACCCAGCACTCCTGGTGTGCGGGTGCGCGCATGCGTGTGCGTGTGCGCCCTCTCCTGGCCTGCTCATACCTGACTAGCTATCCACTGCACCATTTCCACCCTCAGGATTCCAAGACCCCAAATCTTTGGGGGAAAATGGGCCAAGGTCAGTCTTCTATAACTGCTTTCTGTTGACAGACGGGTGCTGGTGGTGGTTCTGTGGCTTTTGTCCTCTTGCTAGCTGTCAGGGCACCGTTGGTTCTGTGAGTTGGTGAAAGCAGTATTCATCCAGGTTCAAGGGAGACGGGGCAGAATTTCGCCTCTGTCGTGTCCCACTGAGAGGCAATCTAGAGGCCCCCTGTAGACAGGTGACTCTTGAATATTGAGAGGACGGTATTCCTCACTGAGGACCATCTGGAGCTTGATGGGCGCAACTTTGAGGTGAACAGACATTACTTTCTGCTTAAAGAGGAACCTCAGATCTTCCAGGGCCTCACAAATGTGTTCAGGAGCTGAGGGCGTCACTTCCAGTACTCGTGTTTTGGACCCTTTCCACAGCTTACTCAGGTGTGATGTATCCAGCTGGCAATCTCTGGTAGTTTAAGGACATTGAGTTGCACTAAATATTTCACCTGTGGAAGGTATCCAAGTCACATGGTGGCAAATCCGTCTGCAGCAACCTCAATTCTTGCCTCCTCAGAAGAAAGAATTCAGCTGAGGATCATAGGCAGAAAAAGAGACAGAGGCAAGTTTCAGAGCAGAAGTGGAAGTTTATTAAAAAGCTTCAGAACAGTAAGAAAAGGAAAGGAAGAAAAGGAAAAGTGGCAGAGGGCCAAGCAGGTGCCTTGAGAAACCAAGTGTGCCCCTGGTGATATTTTAATTCTATAAATTATTTCTTGCTTATTAGCTAGAATATTTTTATAAAAATGAATGGCCCTTCATCAATTACTTGATTATCCTGAGGTATAATTTTTACAGCAGAGGTGGGATGAATACTTGATTCTTTTATGAGAAAGACTGTTAACTATTGATTGAATATTTTTAATGATTATAAGATCATTCAGCCTTTCAACTCCCTTCAGAGTTATATTCTGATTTGTGACACATTTTATTTTTCTTTTAATTTTAACTCCATAATCTGGTTACTATAATAATTTTAATAATTATATTTTATATTAATAAAATAGTTTTAATAATTATATTTTATATTATTAAAATAGTTTTAATGTTGCTCCTTCCTTACATTGGAGGTATTTCTCTTATAATCAGTAAAGGGCTGTTTTTGCCTTTTAACAGAATAATCAATTCCATATGTCTTTATTGTAATTACTGATATATTTGTATTCATTTCTATCATCTAATTTTGGGTTTTTAATATAGCCTGCTTTATTTCTCTGTTTTCTTCACTATTTTTGCCTACTTTTGGATTAACCTCTTTTTCTTTATTCTTATATCCCCCTCTATTAATAAAGATATTATACATATTCTTGTACTCTTTTTGTAGTTACCCTTCTGCTGAACATTACAAAGACACAGAATGCTTAAATTGTGATCAACCTGCTTAGAAATGAGTCTAGCATTTGTATTTCACTTCTTAAGAACTAAGATTTTAGTATTAGTTTTCTTAAGAAGTAAAATATTAATATTTGAATCCCCAAATTAGATATTATTGCTATTGATTTATACGTGCTTTTTCAGATTCATCTCATGTTTACCATTTTCTTTGATTGCTAGCATATTTTGCATCTCAGACCTCCCTTAAATGCTGTTTTCTTTTTCATGAAGTTCGCATTTTAGGCATTCCTCTAGTCATATCTGTTGATAATCCCTTTGAGTTTCTGTTCTTTTGTAAATGCCCTTATTTCAACTTAATTTTGGAAAGATAGTGTTAATGGAAAATATAGTTTTACCTGAAAGTTTCTCTCTTGGCATTTTGAAGATATTTCACTATTCTTTTAGCTTCTGTTGTTGCTCTTGAGAGATTAGTCCTCAGTATGTTGTCCTATTGTAGGTAATATGATTTTTTTTCTCCTCTCTGGTGGCCTGTAAAATTTTCTTTGTCTTGGAGTTTTACAAATTCACAACATGTGTTATAGTGTGAATTTCTTCCTTTATTTGCCTTCTTTGGATTTGTCGTCTCTTGATTCTGAGGACTTATAATATCCTTAAAAAAATTCTGGGAAATCATTAGCTTTTACGTTATTTAAATATTGTTTTCCCCTTTCTAATCTCTCTTGAAATTGTAATTATTAAATTCTTTGATTTTCCATCTCATGGTTTCTCTGTGATGTCTCTGTACATTTTCTTACTCTATTTTCTCTCTATTCTTCCTGTTTCTTAATCATCTTTTCTTTTTCATATTTTCCATCTGAGAAATTTCTAAATAATTTCTTCAAAAATATTTCCCAGCTGTCTAATTCTCCCTTCAGATTTGTTTATTTATCTATTTAACCTGACATTAAATTTCTAATTTCAATTGTATTTTCATTTGTAGAAGTTCTATTTGGTTCTGTCTTCAAGTCTGCATGATCAATTTTGATAGTCTCTTCTGCCTTAATTTATACATTCGTATAATTTTTTATGTATTTTTCTGTCTCTGGTTATTCAAAAATATGTAATTGCTGCATATATGATCCTACATCTTCTTGATTCTGCTGATTTTGAGTCATGATTGCTTGTTTTTCCATTGTGTTGTTTATTGTTGAGCTCCTAACCTTGAAATTTTATTTTTGGAAATTATTTGAGAGGTGAGTTTAAATGTGTTTCTCCAGAGATAATATGTGTTTGCTTTTGCTTTTGCCAGGTGCCTGGGGGGCACTACTGATCTAGGACTATTTTAAACTTACTTTCAGTTTGGAATTTTTCCAATGGCAGAGGCAATAGAAATTCTATTCTTGGTCCCATACAAGGGAAGGCCTGTAATTATAAGATCCTAGGTGAGAATTTTTATCTCTCTTCTCCCAGAGTCAAGGCTATGGCAGTAAACTTATTGTATCTTCCTATAAGGCTTTGCACCTAATTCACTCACTTATGCCTTTAGGCAGGATTATATGATCTGATTCTCCACTTCGTAAAACATTAAAAAAAAAAAAAAAAAAAAAAAAATTCAGGCGTTGTCCTTTTCCCCTTGTGTGTAAGTTCCATTAAAACCCAATTTCCAGGCAACCAGGGATCAATCCAGCTGGATTCCTAATTTCATTTTTTTGAATTTCAAATTCCCACTTTCAAATTTTGGTCTCTTAGAATCTATTTTTGTTCTGCCACCTTACTCATATGTTTTAAAAGTTGTTTTTGCTGAAACCATAAAGATTCTACATTGGCTTAGGCAAAGACTTCATAACCAATAACCCAAAAGCAAATGCAACAAAAACAAAGATAAATAGATGGGATTTAAGTAAACTAAAAATCTTCTGCACAGCAAAATAAACAATCAGCAGAGTTAACAGACAACACACAGAGTGGGAGAAAATCTTCACAATCTCTACATCCAACAAAGGACTAATATTCATAAGCTACAAAAAACTCAAATCAGCAAGGAATAAAAGACAATCCCATCAAAAAGTGGGCTACGAGCATGAATAGGTAATTCTCAAAAGATGATGTACAAATGGTCAACGAGCATATGGAAAAATGCTGAACATTACTAATGATTGAGGAGATGCAAATCAAAACGACAATGTGATGCCATGTCACTCCTGCACGAATGGCTGTAATAAAAAAATAATAGATGTTGGTGTGGATGTGGTCAAAAGGGAACACTTCTACACTACTGGTGGGAATGTAAACTAGTACAACCACTATGGAAAACAGTATGGACATTTCTTAAAGAACTAAAAGTAGAACTACCATTTGATCCAGCAATCCCACTACTAGATATACCCAGAGGAAAATAAGTCATTAGATGAACAAGATACTTGCACCTGCATGTTTATACCAGCACAATTTGTGATTGCAAAAATATGGAACCTGCCCAAATGCCCATCAATCAATGAGTAGATAAAGAAAATGTGAGATAGATAGATAGATAGATAGATACTACTCAACCATAAAAAGGAATGAAACAATGACATTCACAACAACCTGGATGGAATTGGAGACTTATTCTTGTATTTTCTCACTCATAGGTGGGAGCTAAGCTATGAGGTTGCAAAGGCGTAAGAATGATACATTGGACTTTGGGGACTTGGGGGAAAGAATTAGAGGTGGTGAGGGATAAAAGACGACACATTGGGTATAGTGTACACAGCTTGGATGATGGGTGAACCAAAATCTCCAAAATCACCACTAAAGAACTTATTCATGTAATCAAATACCACCTATTCCCCAAAAACCTATCAAAATAAAAAAAATTTTAAAAACGCATGCTTCAAATTTTTAAAAAAGTTGTTTTTGTATTTTATCTAGATAAACCTGGTATGGAAGAAATAAAAAATCTAAATAGATGAGAAACCATGGAAGAAATGTAATATTTTAAAGAACTATCTTAAAAAATGAATTCTAGATTCAGAAGATTTTGAGTGAGTACTAGAAAATTGTTATGAAACAGATACTCTTCATGTTCTATAAAATTTTCCAGAGCATAGGAAAAGAATATCCTAACACAAAACCCAGTGAAGATGTTCCAGTAAAATTTCTGGGTCAGTTTCCTTTGTGCATATTGACTTCTAAATCTTGAACAAAATTCTGTCAAGCAATATGTTAAAAAATAAATACAACATCAGGCTGGTTGCAGTAGTATACCTATAGTCCCAACTGCTCAGGAGGCTGAGGTGAGAGGATCACTTGAGCCCAGGAATTTGAATTCAGCCTGATCAACATAGTGACAGCCCATCTATTAAAACAAATGACATCTTTAAACAGGATTTATTTCAGGAACATAATCAGGGAATCTAACATTATAGTACAACATGTTAATAAAAATCTATATTATCTCAATAATTCCAGAAAAGGTATTGAGAATATTCAGCACACATTTAGCATAATTGTTTAGTTCCCGGGAGTAGAAACACTCACAGCATAATTAAATGTACTTATTTTGAAATCAATAATTAATGTATTACTTCATGGTAAGATGTGGTTTAGAACTAAAGAAAAATGTCAAATTGGTGATTTCATTTAAGAATCATAATTTTTGTAGCTCAAAATGGGAAAAAATGGAATCACTAAATGAGAGGAAGGTTGTAGTTGGAAGAGAAAGCACTGGAGAACAGAACTTTGGGAGTGCCTGCAATGGGTAGGTAGAAACTGAGAAAATGTGGTGAAAGAGCTTGTGGTGAGAGAGAACCTGGGCAGTATAGCTTATTGGAAAATGTAGTGAGGAAAGTGTTTTAAGAATAAGACAAGGCCAAATGATGTAATACCATAGAGCAGTTGAGAAAGAGAAGGACGAAGGAAAAGCCATTGAAGTTGGCTGTTAGGACGTTATTGGTGACTTTCCAGAGAGGTGTCTTAATAGAGAGCTCTGGATAGAATCCAGATTGTAGTTTATTGAGATATAGCCTGAAAATGAAATAGATACAGTCATTATAGACTTCACCTTGTTTAGTGGTAAAGAGTAGGAGAGCAACAGATGCACATTAAGGACAAAAATAGACCTCAAGGTTTTGTTTTTGTTTTTGTTTTTGAAACAGGCAATGGTATTTATAGATTAAAAGGAAAGAAACTTTTTTTAATGGAGAGATTAAAGATTTTAATGAAATAAAGTCAGATATTTATAAAGTAAAAGGAAGGAAGCTTTCAGATGGAGAGATTAAAGACTTTGATAAAATATTGTTTTGGAGAAGTCAGGAAACCACAGGGTAAAGTACTAAGTGTAGTATGAATTAATCTTAATGGAAAGAGACACTTTATTTTCTAAGAAAGGAAGAAAGGAGAAAAGTATGTGTGAGCATACAAAGAAATTTAGGAGTGGGAGGAGGAAGGTTAAGGGTAAAAATAATTAGCCTTGATTTCTGTGAAGTGAGGTCATTTATTGAGATTAAAGATAGCATGAGTAGGCTTTTAGAGACTTAAAAAATGTAGGAAACATCCTCTAATTTTCTTTGGGAGTGTCTGATGATAAGTTAATCAGGGATGATTAAAACACAACTTAGGAGAATTAAGTGATGAGCTGAAATGCAGTGTCATCTGAAATTTGTTTCTATTATGGTATAATTATATATATTTTAGGCCGGGTCTCCCAGAGAGCAAAAGTCTGAAATAGAAATTCGTAAGCAGGAAGTTGACTGGAGAGTACTCTCAGGATTAACACCTGTGGTGGAAGAGAAGGAAGCAGGATTGTGCAAAAAAGAGTTGATTAGGTTATGATGCATTCTCAACACAGGCCAATGGTTGGGGTGGGTGTCCTGCAGATTCTTGTGTTGAGGTGAGTGGGCCAGGCTGTTATAAAGCCATGTTGATCTATCATTGTTGCAGGCAGCCCCTAGTAAGGAAGTGTGACTTGGCAAGGAACCTCTTTTTAGTTGAGGGCTGCTAGCTGGCAACACTTCTGCATCAGGGAAAACAAATCTGAGCACCGGAGGGACTGGGTTCCATATCACAGCATACACTTTGGACCACCCCTTCTGCCACTCAAAACCAGTTTTATTTTCATATAACTTCTGGGAGCAGGTCCTCTATGACTGTGCTGGGCTCCTTTCCATGGGAGAAGCTTACAAGAGGAAAGTTAGTGGGATGGAACTGCTGTCTCTTTCACTGAGCTGGGTTTGAGTGGCAATGGATTTTAATCAACTCCTTTCTCTGTTATCCATGATAGGTTCCCCTTGTCCTCAGCTTGCATCTCTTTTGGTTTTAGTGGCTTATCTTTTGGGATACTTAGGTCCTCATCTCTGAGATATCTGAGCTCCTGGTTACCATGCCCCTTTCAAGCAATAGCTGCTGGACTCACCAATTTACCTTCAAATTTGGACAAAGCACACATTCAGAGATGCCCAGATGGATTAGCTGGATGCCAAATATTATATTCCTTCCCACCCTCTTTCTGATAATCAGAGTCAATTATTCTTGACAGGACAATGTTTGTTCTTCTTGTATACTGCTTCCTTGGCATGAGGATTCCAAAGTGCCTGATTATCAACCATAGATTAAAAATTACTGGGTCTTGGCCAGGTGCAGTGGCTCATGCCTGTAATCCCAGCACTTTGGGAGGCCAAGGTGGGTGGATCACCTGAGGTCAGGAGTTCTAGACCAGCCTGGCCAACATGGTGAAACCCCCATCTCTACTGAAAAATACAAAAATTAGCTGGGCATGGTGGCAGGTGCCTGTGATCCCAGCTACTCAGGAGTTTGCAGCAGGAGAATCGCTTGAACCCGGGAGAAGGAGGTTGCAGTGAGCTGAGATTGTGCCATTGCACTCTAGCCCAGGTAGCAGAGCAAAACTCCATCTCAAAAAAAAAAAAAAAAAAAAAAAAAAAAAAAAAAATTGGGTCTCCTTTGGGATCCAGGAACCTCTAAACCTACAGAAACCAGCATTGCAGGATGGGAAGTACAAGTTCCACAGATGGGGCACTGGGATTAGGATTAAAGGTAAGTGGAACAACTCCTACTTCAACCCCTTGGTTCCCAGATCACTGAGTTCCTCCCTTAGGAGACAGAGTACCATATAAGGGTCACTGATTTGGAGTACATGGAGTCCTCACAGATGGTGCCCTATCCTTGCAAGGCATTGGCTCTGAACCGGAAGCTCAGCTGTGACATTAACAGCCTCTTGGTTGCTCTGTTAGGCCAACAGCTTCTGGATGGTATGGTTGGTAGTGGTATAGGGGATTCCACTGCCACACTTTTGCTGTGAAGTGTGTCTCTGAGTCTACTGTGAGTGACGTGTTGGCAGATCATATACACTGAAAACCCTCATTGATGATATTAGCTCTTGCCCTGTAGGCACAGAAGTCAAACTCATACTCATATTATGTGGCTATTGTAGTCAAAATTAATCACCGTCCTCTTCAAAGTGGAAAGGGTTCATTGTTTCTATTTGCTATCAGATGTCTGGTTGGTTTCTTTGAGAAATGGAGTTTAGTATTGGTGGAGGGTTGCACATTCTGCAGTGGCAGAACGTAGGTTACCCTTGGCGAGTGGGAGGCATCCTGTTGGAGCCTTCATAGTCTCCTTCTACTATTGCTACTACATTTATACACCCATAATTCAATACCGGGCGGGCCAGTGACAGACTCTGGCTGATACCATCTGGTTGACTAATTCTATTTGGTTGTTGAATTGTCTTTCCTGTGTTGAATGCTCTTTGGAGGGCATTAATAATGCAAATATATTTACGCTTAATGCCCATTCCTGTAAGTATATCCAAATGCCTTTTCCTCTCTGAAGATTTTCTGATCCTTCAAATTTTCTGCAATCAGCTGTTTACCAACTGGTAACTGTTTACTAACTGGCCAAGCCATATGCTGCTGCCCACTTCTCTTTTTCACACAAAGTATATGACCAGGCACACTGACTGCAGCTTTGTCTATTAGGATTTCCTTTCACTGCTGTCTTTTAAGATCACCCTGTTATGCAGCTGCAGTCTATTTTTTACTGTCTGTCACAGAGTGAGCTGGCTATCTGTGAACCAAGCTCAAGTTTGATTCCTTCATCAATCGTCATCCACTGGGTAAGCTGAAACTCCAGTAAACAGTAGCAGATGATAGGGAGCATCTGGGGCACAAGTAACATTCCACCAGCCCTGCTTTCTCCTAATCCTGGATGGACCATTTCCATCTAACTCTGGGACAAGGTGGCAAATGTATACTGTTGTCCATTCTCAGTGAAGTAAAACTTGTGATTATGCTTTCAGATAAGTATGGAAAAGAATAAATTCATCATATCAAAGGCAGATATCACATCTGACACAGCATCTTCAAAGACAGCCTTCAGGATCGCTCTAGGATTTGTACAAACTACACTGGTAAATTAAACGAAGCTATATGGTGGGGAGCGTTACCCCTGCAGGTCTTTAAAAATGCAGTAACCTCTATCGTTCTCTTAGGGACATGATACTATTTTAACTGACCATCTTGGCCAGAGGGTGGGCAAGGCAGTTTCAGAGACTTTCACTTGGCCTTCATTTTCACTACAATAGTGCTTGCTCCATAGGCCAAGGAACAAACATTGGGCTTCTGCAAACTACCAACTGTATTTTAATATATTTGAGGACCAGGGAAATGACCATTGTGCAGATCCATGAACCCACTGGACCCGTATAAACTGGAATGGGCCAACATTGTATTTATTACCTGGCCTCAGATACCATCCTCTAACCGATTAAAGTATTGTGATTCCCTGGGTACAGATGTTATCTCAGACTCTATCCTACAGTCCTCAAAATGTTCCAGTATTTCCTTTTCCTCAACATATGATTGCCCAGATAAATGGTGGAAGCTCCTTTGCAGAAAGGCTAGGAGAATTGTTGCCATTTACAATTGTCATGTTGCAGGGTTCTTCCTCTTGGAAACCCAGCCTCTACTCCAGTGAATATAGTGAGTCTGAAAACAGGACAAGGGATTGTGCCTTTTTATTCAGTTGGCTGCCCTCAGTGTCCTGATCCTTCATCTTAGTTGTTTATATTTTTTGCTTGTACAGATTGAACAATGATCTTTTTGGCACCCTATCTACTTTGCTTCAAGGGATGCATGTTTTATGAACCATCTCCATAACTCTGTGTCCACCTAGCTTGTCACTAATTATTAAAATTACCTAATTCACCTCTGGTGAATAAGCGGTGCCACCTGGCCTTTATTATTTTGAGATTATATCATTCCCATTACTAGCAATGAACCCAGTTTTGTCACTTCTTCCTGTACCATCAGCCATGGCCTATGGATGAGTGCCACCACTGTGCTTCTCAGTGACCCTGGTGCCCCTCTTACCAGTACATATTTTATTTCTTTGGTAAATGGAGTAATGCTTGGGTCTTTCCACAGATAATAGTTACTTGGTGGGTTTTCTGACTTCATCTCCTCTTGCATCCTCACTTCACAGAGCCACATGCCCCTTCTGCTATCTGACATGGGAGTTCTGACAAATCTACTTTACTAAGTGTGGGTCATCACTTTCTATAAACTTCTGAGAACCATACTTGCAGCATAGTAGTACTATGTCCAAGAGCACTGCCAGAATATTAACTTCTATATCCTAAGCAAAGCATACCAATATTGATGATCTCTTCCATATGTTCTGGCCCCACCCCCATTGATTTTTGTATTTATTCTCCTTGCTACTGACAATACATGTAGGCTAGGTTCCACAGTTCCTTTGGGATATAGTCTTTTCTCCTTTAGCAAGTCTGGCTTTTCCCTGGATGAGAAATGTTGTGACTTAATCCTGGTTATTGACTTTATAGCCGGGGAAAGTGGAGAGACATCTTGGAGTAGGAGCATGTGTTTTCTTGCACAAGGGAGGCCTCCACATTGTCTTTGAGCAAGGCAGAAGTATTTATCCTTAAGAGGGAAGAGTGTATGCCTCTCCAGTCTTGGAAAACTCAGAGGAATCTGGAGATTTCAGATTTGTAATACATCAACCCTGATGACTCCAATTCTGTATCTTAGATGCTCATTTTTTTGCTATTCATGGTCTTGACCTTGACATACCAGATTTACCTAAGTTGAGAATTTCACTTTCTTTGGAATTTTGCTAAGTACTGGGCCTGTTTCTTAGCTTTCTCTGCCCTCCAGGTTCAGGAGATAAAATTCTCTTTAGTAAAGGAACCAAGATGGCTGACTAGACACAGCCAGGAGGAAGCTCTCCCATTAAGTGATTGGGACGTCTCAGGAAGACTGGCGTACTCCGAGCAGGTCCTCAGAGGGAAGGCATTGAGAAGAGATGGAGGGAGATGCAGATGCTGGGCCAGAGGAGGAGGAGCTGGGAATTCTGCACAAGGCTACTGAGCACTGGAACTTGTCCCTGACCCCCACAACTCCTGGTGAAGGAATGAGTTGAACAGGCGAGGAGCAACCCACTCTTCCATGGACCTCCAGAATCCTGGCAGCAGGAGATCCCATGACTCCTGTGGACACTTGAGCTGGCAGAGAGAGCTGCTTAGAGAGGTGGTAGGGGCAGGACCGTAGACAGTAAGAAGCCCAGACGGTTGCCACTCATGGGGCAAAGTGGGAATGTCTGCAATAGAGTGAGGCCAGGGATGCCCATCATCCAATGCTCACCATGCTCCTCCAGGACACTTTAGCCTAGGATGACTGTCAGACCTGGACAGAGTAGGGCAGCCTGGCTCATGAGATGGGGCCAGTCCAATCTGAGCACCTCACTGTCTGCTGACCTCTCCTGGGGCCCCAACCTGCCCATGCCTGCTTGCAGCGTGGCCTCAGATGCCCAACTGGGGTTTTCTTTGGGTCTCTTCTCATAGCTCCTTTGCCAGCAGACCTTCCTGACCATTAGAGAGCTCCAGCATTGTGGCACCTGCCGACATTGTGGCACCTGCCGACACACCCTCCCCCGACTGCAGCTTCCCCTTGCTGCTTTGCCAACATGCAGTTGCCCATGGCTACCACTTACTGCTTTGCTGGTGCATGGGCAGACCTTGCCTCCCCTCCCTGGCTGGCGTATGTGCACACCCCATCACATCACTGCTGCTGGTGGTGGTACATCATACCAGCCACCCCACTCACTGATGTGCAGGCACCTGGTTATGCTGCTGCCACAGGTGCAAACATGTGCACTGATGCTGGCAACCCTGCACCCCCTCGCACCACCACTGCCACTGGTGCAAACGTGTACATGGATGTCAGCAGCTCTGTCCCCACCAGCACCCTGTCCCTGCCACAACTGTTGATGGTGCAAGGGTGAATATAAATGCTGGGTACCCCATCAGCATGCTGCTCCCACCACATGCTGCTGCTGCCAGCATGAATGCCCATAGGAATGTCACAGCCCCACTCCTGCTGGTACCCTGCCCCAGCCAATGTGGATGCACCCCACTGCACTGCTGTGGTTGCTGGCAGGTACAAGTGAGCACAGATCCTGCTGCCACTATCCTGAGGAAGCTCTTTATCCAGCACCCTTCATTGGAGTGTTGTGGCCAGGGGACCATGAATGCTTCATCCCCTGCCCCCTGGTGCAGCAGGTTCCTAACCTTGAGGGACTGGAGAACAAAGCTGGGGGGCCGATATCAGCCTCTTAGGGATAGAGCACACAGCCCAGGAATGGCGAGCTGAGCCTTGGCCTCCTAAAATCTTCCAGAAATGAAGGCACCCTAATGAACCCACCTTATACCATAATCAAATAGCCAAGGATATAAAATAAGATAAAAGCAAAAAAACCCCAAAAAACCCCATCCAAAGGACAATAACTTCAAATATTGAAGGAACACCAGCCCACAAATATGAGAACTCAAGAACTCTGGCAACTTAAGAAGCCAGAGTGTCGTCTTACCTTCAAACAACCACACTAGCTCCTCATCAGTTGTTCTTAACCAGGCTGAAATGACTAAAATGACTGAAATTGAATTCAGAATGTGGAAAAGATAAAAGATCATTGAGTTGAAAATACAAGGAATCTAAGAAATACAATAAAATGATACAGAAGCTGAAAGATGAAATGGTCATTTTAAGAAAGAATCAAACTGATCTGATAAAGCTGATAAACTCACTTTAAGAATTTCATAATACAATTGCAAGTATTAAAAGCAGAATCTACTGAGTGAGGAAAGAATCTCAGAACTTGAAGACTACTCTGAAATAACTCGAAGATAAAAAAGCAAAAAGAATAAACAAAACTTCAGAGAAATATTGGATTATGTAAAGAGATCAAATCTATGACCCCTTAGTGTCCCTGAAAGAAGAGAGAGAAATTAACTTGGAAAATATATTTGATGATATTATCTCTGAAAATTTCCCCAATCTTGCTAGAGAGACCAACATTCAGGAAATGCAGAGAACCCCTGCAAGATATATACAAGGTGACCATCCCCAAGACACATAATCATCAGATTCTCCAAGATCTAAATGAAAGATTAAAAAATGTTAAAGGCAGCTAGAGAAAAGCAGCAGGTCACCTACAGAGGGAAACCCATTAGGCTAACAGCGAAACTTTCAACAGAAACCCTACAAGCCAGAAGAGATTGGTGGCCTATATTTGGCATTCCTAAGAGAAATTCCAACCAAGAATTTCATGTCCAGCCAAACTAAGCTTCATAAGCAAAGAAGAAATGAGATTCTTTTCAGACAAGCAAATTCTAAGAAAATTTGTTGCCACCAGACCTGTTTACAAGAGGCCCTTAAGGGAGTACTAAATAACAAAAAGACCATTACTGGCCACCATGAAAACACACTTAAGAACATAGAACATGAGCACTAAAATAAATAAAACCAAACGACAGCAACAACAAAACACACAATCAAGTCTGTATTATAACCAGTTGACAACAAGATGACAGCATCAAATCTGCACATATCAATATTAACCTTGAATGTAAATGGCTAAATGCCCCAATTAAAAGACATGGAGAGGAAAGTTTCATAAGGAAGAAAGAACCAATTTTGTGTTGTCATCTACTGTACATGCTACTTACTCTACAATTGACCACCCAATCAGACATAAAACAAGCCTTAGCAAATAGAAATTATATCAACCACACTCTCAGACCATAGCGCAATGAAAATAAAAATTAGTACTAAGAAGATCAATGAAAACCTTATAATTACATGGAAATTAAACAACTTCTTCCTGAATAAGTTTTAGATAAACAATGAAATTAAGGCAGAAATAAAGAAATTCTTTGAAAATAATGAGAGCAAGATACAACATACCAGAATTTATGGGACTCAACTAAAGCACTGTTGAAAGTTTATAACACATAAACACGTCAAAAAGTTAGAAAGATTTTGTATAAACAACCTAACATCACACCTAGAGGAATTAGAAAAGAGTAAACCAACCTCAAAGCTAGCAGAAAACAGGAAATAACCAACATCAGAATTGAACTGAAGGAAATACACTAAAACTCAAAAAAAAAAAAAAAAAAAAATTCAATGATTTTAGACGCTAGCTAGACTAAAAAGAAAAGATCTCCCCAGCCAAAATGCAATCAGAAATGACAAAGGGGGCATTACCATTGATCCCACAGAAGTACAGAAAACCCTCAGAGACTATTATGAGCACTTCTATGCACACAAACTACAAAACCTCAAAAAAATGGATCAATTCTTGGAAAAGTACAACTTCCAATGATTGAACCAGGAAGAAACTGAATCTCTGAACAAATGAATACTGAGTTCCAAAATTGAGTCAGTAATTAAAAGCCTACCATCCAGAAAAAGTCCAGGCCTAGCCATATTCACAGCTGAATTCTACTAGACATATAAAGAAGAGCTGGTACCATTCCTATTGAAACTATTTCGAAAAATTGAGGAGGACTCCTTCCTAACTCGTTATATGAAGCCAGCATCATTCTGATCCAAAAACCTGGCAGAGACAACCAACCAACCAACCAAACAAACAAACAAAAAAAACTTCAAGAAAATATCCTTGGTGAACATCAATGCAAAAATTCTCAACAAAATACTAGCAAACTGAATCCAGAAGCATATAGGAAAGCTTATCCAGTAAAGTCAAGTAGGCTTTATCCCTGTGTTGCAAGGTTGGTTCAACATGTAAATCAATAAATGTCATTCATCACATAAACAGAACTAAAAATGAAAACAAACGATCATCTCAGTACATGCAGAAAAGACTTTTGATAAAATTCAACACCACTTCATGTTAAAAACTCTCAAAAAAAAAAAAAAAAAAAACAAAAAACTAGGCATGGAAAGAGTATACCTCAAAATAAGAGCCATCCATCACAAACCCACAGCCAACATCATACTGAACAAAAAAGCTGGAAGCACTCTCCTTAATAATCAGAACAAGACACCATGCCTATTCAACATAGTATTGGAAGTCCTAGTCAGAGTAATCAGGCCAGAGAAAGAAATAAAAGGCATCCAAATAGGAAGAGAAAAAAATCAAACTATCTCTGTTTACAGATGATCTGATTCTATACCTGGAAAACCCCATAGTCTCTGCCCAAAAGTCCCTTGATCTGTTAAACTTTAGCCAAGTTTCAGGATGTGAAATCAATGTACGAAAATCAGTAGCATTCCCATATACCAAAACATCCAAGCTGAGAGCCAAGTCAAGAATGCAACCCCATTCACAAAAGCCACAAAAAGAATAAAATACCTAGGAATACAGCTAACCAGAGAAGTGAAAGATCTCTGCAGTGAGAATTACAAAACACTGCTGAAAGAAATCAGATGACACAAATGGAAAAATATTCCATGCTCATAGATAGGAAGAATCAATATTGTCAAAATAGCCACACTGCTCAAAGCAATCTAAAGATTCAGTGCTATTCCTATCAAACTACTGACATTCTTCACAGAATTAGAAAAAAACTATTTTAAAATTAATATGGAACCAAAAAAGAGCCTGAATAACCAAAGCAATCCTGAGCAAAAAGAACAAAGCTGGAGACATCACACTACCCAACCTGAAATGATACTACAATGCTACAGTAACCAAAATAGCATGGTACTGGTACAAAAATAGACACATAGAACAATGGAATAGAACAGAAAGCCCAGAAATAGAGGTACACATCTACAAACATCTGATCTTTGACAAAGTCTACAGAAACAAGCAATGGAGAAGGACTCTGTATTCAATAAATGGTACTGGGGAAACTGGCTAGCCATATGCAGAAGATTGAAACTGGACTCCTTTCTTATATACCGTATACAAAAATCAACTTGAGATTTATTGAAGACTTAAGTGTAAAATCTAAAACCAAAAATCCTAGAAGAAAACCTAGGAAATACCATTCTGGACGCAGACCCTGGCAAAGATTTCATGATGAAGAGATGAAGATGGTAAAAACAATTACAACACAAACAAAAATTGACAAGTAGGACATAATGAACTAAAGAACTTCTGCAACACAAAAACAAACAAGCAAAACCTATCAATAGAACAAACAGGCAACCTACAGAAGGGGAGAAAATATTTGGAAACTACATATTCAATGAAGGGGTTATATCCAGAATCTATAATAAACTTAAACAAATTTGCAAGCAAAAAACAACCCCGTTGAAAAGTAGACAAAGACATGAACAGACACTTTTCAAAAGAAGACATGCATGTGGTCAACAAGCATATGAAAAACTTCAACATCTCTAATCATTAGAAAAATGCAAATCAAAACCACAATGAGATACTGTTATATACCAGTGAGAATGGCTGTTATTAAAAAGTGAAAAAATAACAGATGCTGGTGAGGTTGTAGAGAAAAGGGAATGCTTATACACTGCTGGTGGGACTGTAAATTATTAGTAGTTCAGTTGTTGTAGAAAGCAGTTAAGCCTTTCTCAAAGAGCTTAAAAGGGTATATACCCAGTAATGGGGTATATTACACAGGCATGTATATACATATGCACAATGGAATACTATACAGCCATAAAAAAGAATGAGATCATGTCCTTTACAGCAATATAGATGGATTTGGAGGCCAGCATCCTAAGTGAACTAATGTGGGAACAGAAAAGGAAATACTACATGTTCTCAAGTATAAGTGGGAACTGGAGGCCATTATCCTAAGTGAACTCATGCAGGAACAGAAAACCAACTACTACATGTTCTCACTTATAAGTGGGAGCTAAATATTGAGTATACATGGACACAGAGACGGGAATAACAGACACCTGGGCCTACCTGAGGGTGAAAAGTGGGAGGAGGGTGATGATAAAAAAAAGTCCACCTGTCAGGTACTATGCTTATTACCTGGGTGATAAAATCTGTATACCAAATCTGTATACCAAATAATTTGTATACCAAACCTCCTTGACAGGCAATTTACCAAATAACAAACTTGCACATGTACCCATAAAGATTTTCTTTATGTGCTGCCAAGGAGACTCTGGCTTTCACACTTAATTTTTCCCACTAAACCACAAATTTGGCAAAATTGAGGTATAATTCATATGTCATAAACCCACCCTTCATAGTATGAAATTCTGTGGTTTAGTATATTCACAAAGTTGTACAATCATCATAACTATTTCCAAAACATTTTTATTACCCCAGAAAGAAACCCTGAGCCCATTAGCAATCAGTAATTCTCTCCTTCCAGTCTCTGGAAACCACTAATCTAGTTTTGTCTCTATGTGTTTGCCTATTCTAGACATTCCATATACATGTATTCATAAAATATGTGGTCTTTTATGTTTGGCTTCTTTCACTCAGGATAATGATTTCAAGCTTCATCCATGAAGCATGTGTTAGTGTGTCCAGAGTTAGTTCCTTCCGGCGGGTTCTTGGTCTCCCTGACTTCAAGAATGAAGCTGCAGACTTTTGTGGTGAGTGTTACAGCTCTTAAAGGTGACTTGGACCCAAAGAGTGAGCAGCAGCAAGATTTATTGTGAAGAGCGAAAGAACAAAGCTTCCACAGTGGGGAAGGGGACCCGAGTGGGTTACCGCTGCTGGCTGGGGTGGCCAGCTTTTATTCCCTTATTTGTCCCCGCCATGTCCTGCTGATTGGTCAATTTACAGTCCTCTAGCTAGGCACAGAATGCTTATTGGTGCGTTTTTACAGAGTGCTGATTGGTGCATTTACAATCCTTTAGCTAGACACAGAGCGCTGATTGGTGCATTTACAATCTTCCAGCTAGACAGAAAAGTTTTCCAAGTCCCCACTCGACCCAGGAAGTCCAGCTGGCTTCACCTCTCATTACTACTTACTCATTTTTATGATTGAATAGTATTCTATTTTATGGACATACCACATTTTATTCATCAGTTGATGGATATTTAGGTTGTTTCCACTTTTTGGCTGTTATGGATAATATTATGAACAGTGATGTACAAGTTTTTTTTGTTTTTGTTTTGGTGAACGTGTTTTTAGTTCTCTTGGGCATATCCATAGGAGAACTGCTGGATCATATGGTGACTCAATGTTTGACTTTTTGTGGAACAGCTAGAATGTTTTCTAAGGTGATTGCATGACTTTATATTCCCAACAGTTAGAGAGCTCCAACCTTTCTACATAATGGCCAACACTTGTTATAGTCTGTTTTCTGATCATAGTCATCCAGTGGATGTGAAGTAGTATTATATCAGTGTTTTGATTTGCATTTCCCTGATAACTAATGATGAATAACATGTGCTTATTGTCTATTTATGTATCTTCCTCAGAGAAACATCTATTCAAGTCATTTGCTCATATTTTATTTGGGTTGTCTTTTTGTTGTTGAGTCGTAGACATTCTTTGGATATTAAACCTTTGGCAGATATTTCATTTGCAAATACTTTCATTCTGTGAATTGTCCTTTTGCTCTCTTGATAATGTGCTTTGATGCACAAAGTTTTTAATTTTAATCAAGTTTAATTTATTGATTTTTCTTTTGTTATGCTTTTGGGTCCATATTTAAGAAACCATTTCCAAATCCAAGGTTATGAATGTTTACCTCTGTTTTCTTTTAAGGGTTTTAACATTTTAGCTCTTAAACTTAAGTATTTGATCCATTTTGAGTTAATTTTTGTTTATGGTATAGGGGATCTACTTCATTCTTTTGCATGAAGCTATCCAGTTGTTCCAACACCACTTGTTGAGGACACAATTTTTGCCCCATTGAATGGACTTGGCACCATGGTCAAAAATCAATGACTAGAAGTGTATGGGTTTATTTCTGGACCCCATTGATCTGTATATCTATCTTGTACTACATTGTCCTGATTACTTTATCTTTGTAGTAAGTTTTGAAATTGAGAAGTGTAAGTCCTCTTTGTTTCACATTTGGATTTTTTTTCCCCCATTGGTTTAAGAAAATCGTGTGGTAAGACCAATTAATGTGAGATCTGCTCTGTTAAATTTTTAAGTGTACAATACAAAACAATATTGTTAATTACAGGCACAGTGTTGTAGATCTCTAGAGCTTATTTGTTTTGCATAACTGAAATTTTATACCCATTGCAAATGTCAACTCTCTGCACATTTACTTTTTTTTTTTTTTTTTTTGAGACAGAGTCTCGGTCTGTCACTCAGGCTGTAGTGCAGTGGCACAATCATAGCTCACTGCAGCCTCAATGGGATCCTCCTGCCTTGGTCTCCTGAGTAGCCAGGACTATGGGCATGCACCACCATGCCCAGCTAAGTTTTATTTTTAATTTTTTTGTATAGATAGGGTCTCACTATGTTGCCCAGGCTGGTTGCAAACTCCTGTTCTCAAGCAATCCTCCCACCTTGGTCTTTCAAAGCATTGGGATTACAGGTGTCATCTACTGCACCTGGCCACACTTAGCTTTTAATTGGTGATTTATAACTATCAGCTTTTCATTGCCTTTTTTCTCCAGAGCGTCAATTGTCCCCAGCAATTGTCATCTAATTATATTTTTCTTAGAATTTGTTTTCCTCAAATTCTCAAAGTCCTAGTACATTTCTTTCTATTGGTTTATCATCCTAGTTTAGCACTGGTGAAAGTGACAAGTGTATTGTCCACTTTGATACAGATTTTTTAGAATCCAGTTTCATATATATTCTTTTGACTTCTTCCAGTATGTGTTGGGTAGGTGAGAGGTGTATGGTGGATCTAGAATTATCAGGAATCCACCACCAGTGATGAGATTTTCATTGCCAGCCATACGATATTTGAACCCCAATATTCCATCTTAGCATCTGCTTTTCTGGAAGACTACTGCTACCAACTGAGGCAGACTCTGGAATAGAGATTAGTATGTAGGAGACTTATTTGGGAGTACTTTCAGGGCTAACAATTTTTGTGGAAGGATAGGAAAAAGGACTGGGCAGAAGGAGAAGTTAGGCCATGATTCAGTCTTCACATAGCCTCAGCCAACTTCACAGGGGCTCAGAAGGTGGGATGGCTTTTCAAAGTTGTCCTAAATTGGGATGAAGGGATCATTAGTCTTGGGCACTGACCATTCATTTTATGGAGCTGTGTTCATGGGTGATGCAGCTATCTTCAGCTGAGGGCAGTTCTTGGAGAGCTGAGGGCTATCTGCCAGCAGCACTTCCAGCTGCTGGGGAATATAAACCTTTCAGTCCTGAAGTGGGGATCTGGGTAGCCACCACAGAACCCACTTAATACTTATCCACTAACAAATGTAATTTCAATGATATGTCTGAGACAGTTACAGACCTTTGCATACTTTTTTCTTATTCATGTGAAAGAGGGAGCTAGCGAGCAGGAAGGCATTAGGCATTGGAGGGAGTATAGGACATCTAATAGGATTGTAGAGAAAGGTAAAACTGCTGAGAAAGAAGAAACTCTTCTCTGATTCCATGATTGCATCTAGGAATTCAACTGTGAAGAAATGGAAGCAGAAGGCTGTATTATTATTACTATTTGTGTTTTGTCCTGCAAGAGCTTAGCAGAGATCTTGTCTAACTTCCAACATAGTGTGACTTGGCATGGTTTGTGGAGATTTTTTAACCTAATTAAAAGAACTCTGTTTTCAGAAGATTCTTATTTGGGGTGTCTTTTTTTGGACTTCACTAATAGTGTCAGTGGCATTTATTTATTGGTGCTGCATGTTTGGTTCACCAGGAAGCACACTCTGAGATGGTGTTAATTTTTCAGGTCGTGCATGAAGGAGGAGTACCCTTAGGATCAAACCTTGGAAGAGAGGTAGAAGCAGCAGGGTTGGCATGGAGAGGGGTCTAGCTGTGATGTAGACCCAGCCCAGCAGTCTTAGCTGATTCCATGCGGAGCTCTGGAGCTAAAAAGGCCTGGCAGAGACGCCTTGTATTGGGCCAACATTTCCAATCCTTTTAACCCTAATCAGTCATTTGACTGTGGGCTGCCCGTAGAAGGATATGACTTTTAGGGGAGAGGGTTCTCTATGGCTGAGACTGAGACAGTCCCAGAAGTGGCTGACAGCAAAGGCTGTACACTCCACAGCTGTAGTCATAGATCTTCCTAGTGACTCTCTCAATGTCACATGGCTCAGAAGTGGTAAGGAATCTAGGATTTCTGACGCCTACTTAGGAGAGTTTCTGTCTTTTATGTGCTGCCTTTCAGCTCACGTGACTACCCAGTGGGACCAGCACCAAGCTTGCCAGTATGTTCTCTAGGCCTTGTTCTTGGCAGCAGTGGCTGAGCTATGTGAACTTTATGTGAAAGTAATATTTTTGAAAAACCTCAGGTGGCCTAGGTTTAACAGAGTACGTTCCAGGATTGGCTGAGGCAAAGAATTTCTGGCATGGAGTCATTGCTAATTCACCAAGTTCTCTCAGACAATTTATTATAAATCTGAAGGGACACTGAACTGGCCAGCTTGCTTCCCATTTTTGTTCATGTCCAGGGTGAATACTGAGTTTAGCGTCTCACTGGCTCTTTTTGCTGCCTGAGTGTGTCAGTCTTGATCTAAAAATAGCCTGAATCCTACTAGGGTCAGTGTGGGTTGACTAGAGGTCAATGTTTCTGGAACCCTGAGGAGGTTGGAGAGGAGGATGAAGGGAGTCATGAAGAGAAAGAAGAGATTTTATTTGCGGTAGACATGGATGGCTTTGCCTGAGCATTACAAAACAAGAGAAATTGCCTCAGGAAGGTAGATTAACATAGAAAAGGTTGTTCATTAACCTTTAAGAAAGCAAGGAATTGTTATGCAGCTGTGTAGGCACAGCAGGAGAGAGACAATGATTGATGGGTGAGGAGACGGCATGGAGGTAGAGCAAAAAACATGGTCCAGGAGTCAAAAACTGGATTCTAGTTCTTACTTGCTTCTCACCAGAATACATCTTTGAGTCAAAGTTTTTATCTCTCTTGGTTTTAGTTTCTGCATGTTTAAAATGGGTCTGATTATGTCAAATTTGCCTTATTCCTTTGATTGTTACAGGGAACAAAAGAAACAATGGATGTAAATATGTAAAGTTCCATATGAAAAAGAATGAATTTCTTAGGCCCTTTCATACAAGTTCCAGGACTTTAGGCAGTTCTGGGGACTCTGTGATACATACAAAATGGATAGTAGAGTTTGTAAGATCATAAATCCTGGAGGTTCTAATTATCTTGGTAAGGGTAGGAGTTTTGACTCAGCTACTACTTTGGAAGGTCTCCTGATATTGAGAATTCACTGGACCCCTATAGGTGGCTTCTGTCTGTCTCAACTCTTAGACAAAATGAAGTTCCTTTAAACAACTGAAGGTTCAGGAAATGAGTCAGGATGACTAAGAGTTGCTAGTGGTGCAACATGATGTGGATCCAACAAAAATATGTTGTTGGTGTAGACATTTGTTAAGGTTTGAGGACTAACATTTTGTGAGAACTCAGTCAAGTGAGATGATATTTTGAATTAAAATCTTCTACAAATTCCTGATGAAGACTCATGTATGAGAGACCATAATATTTCTTGGAAGAGATCAGAAACAGGACTCATATGGTCTATTGTAGTAGTCTTCCAACTCATCTTACTAAGTCTAGTTTTTCCTGTTTCAGTTATTCTTTATATTCTTAAAAGAGTTACCTTTCTAAATCTGCTTGTGCTATTTCCCCTGCTTACCTCTGTTGCCTTTAGACTAAGGTCTCAGCCTTGCATATACCAGAATCTAGGGCAGGGATCTTGTCTGCTATGTTCCCTGCTGTGACTGCATTATCTAGCATGATTTTTAGCATATAGTAAGTGCCCAGTAATACTCGTTCATGAATTAATAAAAGTTATACATGATTCAACCTTAATCTATACTTCCAATTACTTTTCCTAACCATCTTCCCTAACTCCACATGTCTACCTAGACAAGTTGCTCACAGTTCCCCAAATTCGTTTGGTTATCTCAATCCATGTCTTTGGCATACGTGTCTTGCTGCCTAGAATACCGTCCCACATTTCCGTTCCATTTTGTTCTACAATGCTCACATTGTGTGTGCTGTAGGGCAGTTGTTTCCATGTCTGTCTCTCTTACAAGATCTTATTCATCTTTTTATCGGTCTAGTTCCTGGATGTAATAGGTACTTAATTAATGTGTGCTGAATGATCAAATGGATGTATTTTATGATGAACCAGATAGCTTAATGATTTGTTTACCATATTCTCTCTGTGGGCTATAACTAAAGAACTGGAAGCAAGAGTGAAACGTCAAACACTGCAGGTACTAGGCCAAGAAATATTCCTTTTATTTTCAGTTTTCAAGATGAAAACCAGTGATATGTTTCATTGTTACAAATTTTTAGACTCAACCACTTATCACAAGCCTAAACTCTGGTGCTAATAAAGCTCTTTCTGTCATTTGGGAGAAAACAACTCTCTTCCGAGGATATTGACTGCACCACGAAGTTCTGGCTCAATATTTTACACATTCCTAAAATGAACCAGTTGAAAGAAGGTGATAACTCTTTTAAACTTTTATTTTAATTTCAAGGGTACATGTGCAGGCTTGTTAAAATGGTATTAAGTCTAGCACCCATTAGTTATTTTTCCTGATACTCTCCCTCCTCCTGCCTTCCATCCTCAAGTAGGCCCCAGTGTCTGTTGTTCCCCTCTGTGTGTCCATGTGTTCTCATACTTTAGCTCTCACTTATTAGTGAGAACATGGTATTTGGATTTCTGTTCCTGTGTTAGTTTGCTAAGGATGGTGGCCTCCCACTGTATCCACGTTCCTGCATAGAACATGATCTCGTTATTTTTTATGGCTGCATAGTATTCCATCCTGTATATGTAACTTATTTTCTTTATCCAATCTGTTATTGATGGGCATTTGGGTTGATTCCATGTCTTTGCTATTGTGAGTAGTGCTGCAATGAACATACACGTGCATGTGTCTTTATGACAGAATGATCTACTTTCTTTTGGGTATATACCCAGTAATGGGATTGCTGAGTCAAATGGTATTTCTGTTTTTAGCTCTTTGAGGAATTGCCACCGATAGTGGATAAACGTTCCTTTTTTTTCCACAACCTTGTCAGCAACTGTTATTTTTTGACTTTTTAATAATAAGCCATTCCGACTGATATGAGATGGTATCTCATTGTGATTTTGATTTGCATTTCTCTCCTTTTTTTCTTTTTTGAGATGGAGTTTCACTCTTGTTGCCCAGGCTGGAGTGCAATGGCACAATCTTGGCTCAGCGCAACCTCCGCCTCCTGGGTTCAAGCAATTCTCCTGCCTCAGCCTCCCGAGTAACTGGAATTATGGGCATGCACCACCACACCCGGCTAATTTTTTGTATTTTTAGTAGAGATGGGGTTTGACCATGTTAGTCAGGCTGGTCTTGAACTCCTGACCTCTGGTAATCCACCCACCTCGGCCTCCCAAACGGCTGGGATTACAGGTGTGATGATTTCCATTTCTCTAATGATCAGTGATATTGAGCCTTTTTTCATATGCTTGTTGGCCACATTTAAGTCTTCTTTTGAAAAGTGTCTGTTCATGTCCTTTGCTCACTTTTTAATGGGTTGTTTGGTTTTTTCTTATAAATTTGTTCCTTATAGATTCTGGATATTAGACTTTTTACTGATGCATAGTTTGCAAAAATGTTCTCCCATTCTGTAAGTTGTCTATTTACTCTGTTGATAGTTTCTTTCACTGTATAGAAGCTCTTAAGTTTAATTAAATCCCACTTGTCAATTTTTGCTTTAGTTGCAGTTGCTTTTGGTGTCTTCATCATGAAATCTTTGCCCATTCCTATGTCCAGAATGGTATTGCCTAGTTTATCTTCCAGGATTTTTACAGTTTGGGATTTTGTATTTAAGTCTTTAATACATCTTGGGTTGATTTTTGTATATGGTGTAAGGAAGGGGTCTAGCTTCAATTTTCTGCATATGGCTATCTGGTTATGCCAGCACCATTTATTGAATAGGGAGTCCTTTCCCTGTTGCTTTTGTCAGCTTTGTCAAAGGTCAGATAGTTGTAGGTGTGCGGCCTTATTTCTGTGCTCTCTGTTTCATTGGTCTATGTGTCAGTTTTTGTACTAGTACCATGTTGTTTTGGTTATTGTATTCCTGTAGTATAGTTTAATGTCAGGTAGTATGATGCCTTCAGTTTTGTTCTTTTTGCTTAGGATTGCCTTGGCTATTCAGGCTCATTGTTGATTCCACAAGAATTTTAAAATAATTTTTTCCTAGTTTTGTTAAGAATATTATTGGTAGTGTAATAGGAATAGCAATGAATCTATAAATTGATTTGGACAGTGTGGCCATTTTAATGATATTAATTTTTCCTATCCATGAGCCTTGAATGTTTTTCCTTTTGTTTGTGTCATCTCTAATTTCTTTCAGCAGTGTTTTGAAATTCTCATTTCAAAGATCATTCACCTCTCTGGTTAGCTGTAATCCTAGGTATTTTACTCTTTTTGTTGCAATTGTGAATGGGATTACATTCCTCATTAAGCTCTTGGCTTGACTGCTGTTGGTGTATAGGAATGCTAGTGATTTTTGTACATTGATTTTGTATCCTGATAATTTGTTGAAGTTGTTTATTGGCTTAAGGAGGTTTTGGACTCAGACTATGGGATTTTGTAGGTATAGGATGGTATAGTCTGTAAATAGGGATTGTTTGACTTCCTCTTTTCCTAATTGGATGCTCTTTTATTTCTTTATCTTGCCTGATTGTTCCAGCCAGGACTTCCAATAGTGTGTTGAATAGGAGTGGTGACAGAGGGCATCCTTGTCTTGTGCCAGTTTTCAAGGGGAATGCTTCCAGCTTTGGCCCATTCAATTTGATGTTGGCTGTGGGTTTGTCATAGATGGCTCTGATTATTTTGTGGTATGTTTGAGGGAAGGTAATAACTCAGTACATTTTTTTCTCCTATTGGAGAAACAATTTAAAGTATTTGTGTATTACTTTGGATGGTAGGACTTTTTGTAAAGGATTAGATTATATATAATAATGACTCAAACAAAATAACATAATTTAGTGATTATGTTAGACATGGTGTCATGTGTCATTTAGCGATTATATTAGGTACTCTGTCATAATCATGGTTATAACATGATTTAGTGATCTTATTAGGTACCCTGTTAAGCATAGTCAAAACTGACATAGTACTGAATACAATAATATATTCAATAAGTCACTATTAAATTATCTTAAAAAGGAATTCTTGTTTGAATTTTTAATGGGGAGGGATACTTACGCTATGTGTAGAAATGAAGACATTTTGCAAAGTTAGGCAAAGCCCTGGAAAATATTTTTCATTTAATTTCTATTTTCTATGTTCCACATTTACTGATCTTAAATACTGCTTTAATTGGTAAGAATCCCTTTAAAGATAACCTGGACACAGAATTGATTAATGACTTGTTGGCATCGTGAAAGCTGGAGACAAAACAGAATGTTCTGGATCCTCAGCCACATTATCATGCCCATTTTAAGGACTGAATACCACGTATATTCAAATACGCATGTGCCTAATTACCATGTTGAGATTATTGTGGGATTTCTAGAGTTAAAGACTAACTTTACTTTTTACCACTTTTCTGCTTAGCTATTTAGGGAGAGCATAGTTGATTTCTAGTTCTCTCAAAGTAGATGATTCTAAGCCTGCTCTTCCACTCTCAGTTTTCCTTTCCTGTTCTATGCACTTGTACATAGGTTTTAGATGATCTATATGTTGCAAGCTCTCTGTGTCAAAGGAACCCATCTTTGTTATAAATGCCTGAAGGTTGACTATATTCTCCCTTTGTTGTATCTTTTGTTCTTATCGTAATTAGTATAGTCTACCTAATAAAAAAGGGGAGCACTTAACTATTTTCTAAAGACTTGTTAAGAACTTCTGCATGTATTATCTAATTTAATCCACACAAAAGTCTTATGAGGTGAGTGGTGTCATTTCCATTTTGTAAAGGAGAAAATGAGCTAAGAAAGGTTTTATTATTTGAAAAACCATATTACCAGCATTCATTCATTCACTAAATATTTATTGAGCTCAGTTCAAGACACTGAGTTTATGGTTGCCAAAAAGAGGTTCTTATCTTCATGGAGCTTATGTTCTAGTGGAATCTACATCACAGAGCCTTTGACTTTAGCACTGACATGTAATTGAGCAACCCATACTATAACATTCTTGAAAGTAGAGACCATATCCATGGACTGTATCAATTCAATTACTGAACTGAATGAAATTCTGACAATTAGGATTTATTCTTATCTGCCACCTGTTGTTTCCTCCTTACTGGATGTTTGAAAAGGTAGATACATATGCGTGGGTAGAAGAGATGGATAGCCCCTCCTAAGCTGATTTCCTCCAGTGACTTTTCTTCTCCCCAAATTCCCATCAGAGGTTATTTAGCTGAAGGTTCTCTAATTTCTGGTTCCCCCTTCTAAGTGTCAAACGTAATATGGTATAAGAAACCATAATCTAGGAACTTGTCATTGATATCTCAGCACAAATGAATTCATTGATAAGTAACAGTGACTGTTTTCACTAGAGGGGCACAGGTTGAAGTATACTCCAAGAAAGTAGAAGTCCAGATATTTTGTTCTGGCTGAGGCTATTTCTTTTTTCTGCAAGGCAACCCGAGTATGGTCTAAGTAATTAGGGCAAATCACCAGGTCTAGGGCAGTGGGGGTGGAGATGTATGTGAAGGCAAAGACAAAGTGCTAAGGAGCTTTGGGTGATATATGGGAAGTGTATCTGTGTGTGTGTGTGTGTGTGTGTGCGTGCGCGTGTATGTGTATGTGTGCGTGTCACAGTTTTGCCTGAAGCACTATTCATATCTGAGAGTTGCCATTTGTAACTACTAAGAAAACAGCACCTCAGTTAAGCTTCCTTTCTCTTTGGATTTGGCTCTTAAAAGACTGCACCATTTATGTGATGCTTTCATTTCATGGGATACCATTATAGTTTTTGTGTTAGACTGGGTCAACAATGTGTTAGTAGACCAGTACTGTATGTTATTCATTACCTAAATACAATCATGTATTTTCATAAAAGTAGCTACTTCTTCATACTGCCCATCTTTCACCTAAAGGGTAATTAAGGGAAGAAATGAAGCAAATCGTATTTTATGATGTTTTTGCTTCATTTAAACTGCCAGAGTAGTTTTGTGGTCCTAATTTAAAACCTATTATAGTATAGAGAAGGGCTACTTAGAGGTGGAAAACAAGAGGGTTTCACATAGCTAGCTAAATGAGAATGTGATTCTTAATGACTGTTGAAACAATACTGAGGACAATAAGGATTGTAATATTTTTGAAAAGCAGCCTGCAAATCCAATTCAAGGGGAGAAAAGATTTCTCGTTTTCTTATTTTTGGAGTCAGCAGGATTTCCAGCTGGATGTAATTTCAGGAAGTGATGTGACTATTTATTCAATAATGCTTTGCAAATTTCCTGGGAAATGATGGAATAATTTTCATGAAATTAAAGTGGCTATTGAAATATATGTCATACTATTTGCCAAGTGTTATTTCTTGTCTATTTAACCATATTAATTCATTTTATAATGAAAATAAACTCTTAGTAAATACTTTCCATAGACATATTTTCTAGGACTGAAAATACATTATAAAAATCCAGATCACCAAAGCCAACCAAATTAAATAAATAGACAGTGAGTACCTCCTATGGTGCCATGCATGATGCTAGGTATTGGGAAAACAAAAACTAACTTTAATTATTTTTTCTGAACTCATGGAGCTTAATGACTGGCAGTAGAGATAGTCATTGAAGCAATGGGTCACTCGGCCACGTGTAAAATGATAACATTGGGAAGTACTATGCAGGGAAGGGACATGGTGCTACAACAGTATCTGACATTCATGGAAGGCTTCTCATGTATACGTTGTTAAAGCTGAGATCTAAAGGATGAATAGGAATTATGTAGCTAAAGAGTAAGAACAAGAATCAGGGGATAAACCCTGAGGCTTGTTGACCAGGCAAAAATCTTGTGGTCTATTTTAAGAACAATGAAATGATTTTAATAGCAGGGGTGAGGGTGGATGAGGGGTGATACAACCATGTCTCTGCTTTGGAAATATTACTCTGGATGCAACTTGGAGGATGGATGATAGAGGGTCCTGAGTGTGTGTGGCAAAGCAGTTGTGAGGCTCCTGTAGATGTCCAGATGGGAAGGAATGTTAGCAAAGACTATGGATGTGGACATGCTTTATGGTTGGTTTAAGATAAATTTACAATACTTTCATCCCGGGTTCACATCTATGTTCACTTACACACACACAGAGCTGATGGTTTGTGAGATGTTTGAGAACCTGTTTCTCAGGATCCAGTCCTTGATTGTCTTTTCTTGTTTACATCAGGGAAGCCAAATGCATTTTTATCTCAAGTGCGAACTCTGGTTGGTTGATAGCAGATGCTGGGAGAGCACTACTGAGGTTTCTGGAGTCACATAAGGGCTTAACAATAGAGAGTGCTTTAATAGCTCCTTCAGTGAGCACAGAGTTGGGAGTGGTGGCATGCATGCCTTTTCAGAGCCTTTACGGTTCACATTTTCCATGGCAGACTTTCCATTTTTCTCCAAGGATAGGAGTAGTACTTGTTCCAACCCTCATAACCATTTTCCTAGACACTCTGCCTCTATTCCCTAGGCTTTTCTGGGATTCTGAAGTGTAGTATCTTGGGTCAGATTCATTCTTCCTCTGAATGCACTCAGCTCTCTTAGACCCATTAAGTCAGTTACCATCCTCCATTTGCTTTCTATCTTCTAAAACTTCGTAAACATTTCTCATTTGCTGTTATATCCATTGTGTTCTTATTGTCCTGTGGATCACTATGTTTTTATTTATTAATCTCTTTTGGTCCATTTATAATATTACGGTTTCATTTATTCAATTTTCTGTTTCTTCGGTCTACCATGTTTCATCAAAACTTGTGCCATGGTTTTCTACTTATGCTCTTTGGTATATACTTATTTAACTGAAGGGATATGCAACCATCAGAGAGTATCAGTGAACAATTCACAACCTCTATTTATTAGGGCAAAAGGCTTTGGGTATTGACATGTTTTGACTGTGTCCCCACCCAAATCTCATCTTGAATTGTAGCTCCCATAATTCTCATGTGTTGTGGGAGGGAGCTGGTGGGAAATAATTGAATGATGGGGGTGCTTTCCCTCATACTGTTCTCATGGTAGTGAATAATTCTGATGAGATCTGATGGTTTTATAAGGGCAAACCCCTTTCACTTTGTTCTTTTCTTCTCTTTTTTCTGCTGCCATGTCAGACATGCCGTTCACCTTCTGCCATGATTGTGAGGCCTCCTCAGCCATGTGAAATTGTGGGCCCATTCAACCTCTTTTTCTTTATAAATTACCCAGTCATGGATATGTCTTTATCAGCAATGTGAGAAGGGATTAATTCTGGTATGATTAAAATATTTCGTGCTTTGGTGTGTCTTTCCAGTTCTATCATTCCCCACACCTCCATAAGCACATTATCATTTCATACACCAGTCTACCTGTAGTTTACTGTTTTGACAGTTTTCTAAGGGCTATGTATTGTTGATTATGTTCTTTGAGCTTCAAATTCCCTTCACTCTAGCTAAATTCTTCTTATTCTTTCAAATCTGGTTTAAGTGCCCTTTATTTTGAAAGCCTTTCCCTATCTAACCCCAAGGTATGATTCATATACTCCCTGTATCTCTCATCTGAATACCTCCTTTGGACTCATAGTGTCTTTTGCTTTCTTGATTATAATATTTATCACCGTATCATGACATTTGACTCTCTTGTTTAGTTTATAAAATAGACTGAGCCCATTGATGACAGGCTCTGGGTTTATTTGTGCAGTATTTCCATGACCTGTATTACAAAGTAGACACTCAATACCTGCTTGTGGAATTAATGATGCTATGGGACTCCACTTCTAGAAGTGATCGTTTTCATTACTTTAGGAAGTCTGTTTTACCAAGGTGCTTTCTTCACAGTTGTGCTTTATGGACTCTAGTCATCAGGAAATTAACTGCAGAGAACACACATGCAGAACATGAGGTTACCAAGGGTCAAGTGCATGTGCATGTTTTTGATTTGGGCACAGGGAAGTTTATGAGCCTTAGGAGCACACTTTAGAAATTCTCAATTGTATATACTGCAGGTGAAATACACTTTATGTTGAAGCACGTGGTTAATTATTGAGATTTGGCTGACTGTTAAAGGAATAGCCTCTTGTTCAATCTAAGTTGATGATGCAAATGAAAAACACAGCTAAAAATATCACTTATGTCTGAAAAAGCCAGTCCAAAAAATGAAAAGCAATTAGCTTGAACAGCTGGAAGCAGATTTTGCCAGGATCTGTATTTACCAATATTTGAGTACAATTGGTTCACAATTTTGTACTTGGGGTAATAGCTTCATTCAAGCCCAGAGGAGGAAAATTTCTTTATGCTAGATATTTTTCTAAGCATTCCCCCTTCTTCCCTCTTCTTCCTGCCTCTCCTTCAATCATACACTTAGAAGTCTATGATATATAATGTCAAATAATTTTAAGGACCTGGGAGGAAAAGTAGGGAGATAATACTATAAATCAAATAAAGCAGTCTCTGGGCTTAGGCTGTCTAAGTTTGAGTCCCAAATTCAATGTTACTGTATGACCTTGGGGAAGTTACTTACCCTTCATGTACCTCATTTTAAAATGAGGTTATAAAGATATATTTTAGTGTTGTTGTAGGATTAAGTGACATACTTGTAAATTTCTTAGAATAATCCTTGACATGTCATAATTCTATTATTCATTTATAGTTCTGAGGTCAAATATCAGTTTTGACTTCTTTTGTAGATGATGAAAAATATTCATTCCCACCTACCCTGTACAGTGGAAATCACACTGTCCTATAATTCACACCGGAAACATAAAGAGTTAGTGCCAAGATCCTCTATGTGCCCTTTGATTAAGGCTTCTTAATATTTGTCATCTCTACCCCTATTCTAAAATCCAACTTTTAGCTTTCATTTAAGAAAGGGAGTGTCTATGGCCAATGAAAGAGTGTATCCTTTCATTTCTATTCTGCTTAATTTCTGTGTCACTTGATTTTTTTCCTAAATTGTACTCGCTCAATTTGAATGTATAGCAACATCAAACAAAAAAGCAGAAGTAATTAGGTTTGTCAGTCCACAGAATTTTGGACCAAATATCCATGAAGTGGTGGGTAGATTATAATACCTAATACAGAGTATCAAAATGAGCTCTTTCAATCCCACACATAGTCTCCATGTGGTATGAGATGCCACTGGCCTGAGCTGATGTAGTATTTTTTATATGAATGAAGGCTGTTCAAGGACTTGAGAATAATTTGTTTTCTTAATTAGTATAACCCTTTCCTCCATTTTCTTTATACTACACTTTGATCAGTGATGCCTTCTTTCATGTATTGTGTGGAAAAGCAAATTTCAGTCTTGTCTTGATGAATTATAAATTCCAAGAGTTCAGAGCAAAAATGAGTATGTATGCTTCTGCACATGCATACGTACGCTTATAAAAAGTGACGGCTGGCCAGGTGCGGTGCTCACACCTGTAATCCTAGCACTTTGGGAGGTTGAGGCAGGTGGATCACTTGAGGTCAGGAGTTTGAACCCAGCCTGGCCAACACGGTAAAACCCCATTTCTATTAAAAATACAAAAAAATAGGTGTGGTGGTGCATGCCTGTAGTCCCAGCTACTCAGGAGGCCAAGACATGAGAACTGTTTGAACCCGAAGAACGCAGGTTGCATTGAGCCGAGATCATGCCAGTGCACTCCAGCCTGGGCAACAGAGTGAGACTGCATCTTAAAAAAAAAAAGTGACAACCTGTGGAGACTTCTGTTTGCAAGTGAAAATGTTAAAGTGTCAAAAAAAAAAAATGTATATACCATGCAAAAAGTAAACCACTAAAGCTAGTATTCCACAGAAAACCACATGGATATCAAATAGACTTCTAGAATCTATTATAATAATGGATAGACCCCATGAACAAACACTTCAACAGGATAAATCTATTAGGGGAAATGTAATAAAATTTCCCTATGGGAATTTCTCTCTGAATGAAATTATCAGGTCTATTAAGAAATAAAAGGGAAAGTTTAAATATCTAAGACTTTTAAAACTCTGAGAATATTTTAGACCATGGCTATCAAAACAGAGACTGTTGAACTGAAAAATGCCTTATACTGCAGGGAGAACTGGCATAGAAGTAGAGGAAAAATAGTAGAGAGAAACAGATAATTTAGATAATTAATAGTATGGTATGCTTAGATTTAAAGGGAGGGAAATGAAAGAGTGTACATATCAAGAAGCAAAGAAAGGTAGTCTCTTTTTCCAAGGCTGACTCAGTGCTTCTGGAGCTAAGTGTTTCACAGTTGGAGAAGTAGGAGGGCAAGCTGCTAAGAGAACTAGGAACTACTCATGCATTGTCTGTATTCCTGAAGGGTAGAAAATGGAGTACTCCAAGTGTATTGCTCTGTGATCATTAGGAGGATTTGGAAATAGATAATCTTGAGGGGAAGTCACCCTCCATAGTCTGTAGCCATTGGAAATGTGTCAGTGCTTCCAACAATAAATCCACCTTAGCTCAGCTATGCAGCAACCAAAATAGCATGCTAGTGGTACAAAAACAGGCACATAGACCAGTGGAACAGAATAGAGAGTCCAAAAATAAGGCCACACACCTACGACCATTTGATTTTCAACAAAGCTGGCAAAAACAAGCAATGGAGAAAAAACTCCCTAGTCAATAAATGGTGCCGGGATAACTGGCTAGTCATATGTAGAAGATTGAAGCTGGACCCCTTCCTTACACCATATACAGAATCATCTCAAGAGGGTTAAAGACTTAAATGTAAAGCCTAAAACTATAAAAACTCCGGGAGACAACCTAGGCAATACCATCCTGGACATAGGAACGGACAAAGATTTCATAACAAAAATGCCAAAAGCAATTGTAACAAAAGTGAAAATTGAAAAATTGGATCTAATTAAACTTAAGAGCTTCTGTACAGCAAAGGAAACTACCTTACTTACCTAGCAGGGGAGATACTGTGATCCCAAAGGTGGTTTTCCCAGAGTAAGGCTCACCTATTGCACTCTGGGTGTGCTGGCCCTTGTGATTTTCCCAAATGCAAGAAACTTAACTACGTAATTTGTGGTCATGGTGGGAGGGGGGACTGTGTTTGTGCTTTCCCTGTGTATACTGTTAAATAATTTTTAAAAATTAAAATGAAACTGTCAACAGAGTGAACAGACAACCTACAGAATGGGAGAAAATGTTTGCAAACTATGCTTTGAACAAAGGTCTAATATCTAGCATCTGTAAGAAACTTAAATTTGCAAGAGAAAAACAACCCTATTAAAAAGTGGGCAAAGGACATGAACAGACACTTTTCAAAAGAAGACTTACATGTGGCCAATGAGCATATGAGAAAAAACTCCACATCACTGATCATTAGAGAAATGCAAATCAAAACCACAATGAGATACCATCTCATGCCAGTCAGAATGACTATTAATAAAAAATAAAAAAATATGGATGTGGAGAAAAAGGAACACTTATACACTGTTGGTGGGAGTGTAAATTAGTTCAGCCATTGTAGAAAGCAGTATGGTGATACCTCAAAGAGCTAAAAATGGAACTACCATTTGACCCAGCAATCCCATTGTCATGGGATCTTTGGGGTGCTGCTTTTCTGGCCAGAAACCTCTGTGGCTGGTGGTGCCTTTGCCTGAGTTTTGTCGAGCCCACTGGGCTTGTTCTGTCCACTCAGCCTGGCAGGCTGTGCTTGGCTCATGCTACTGGCCTCGATCCCATCCCTGTCAAGGGCAAGCCAGGTGTAGAGCAGTGAGGGGTTTGTGAGTGAGCATGGGTTTTGGTCACTGTGCAGTCAGACATACCAGCTGCTGCAGTGGGGTGGGCGACTCCAGGTGCTGGCATGGGCAGCTCCAGCTCTCTGCGAGGCTGTGACTGGACCAGGTGCACTGCAAGCAACTTCCACAGCTGACACTGGGAACATGGTGGCACCTGGAAGCTTGGAGATGCCAGGAACCACAGGGCCCTAAAGAGAGAGTCACAGCCCTGGCTCAGGGAGCTCTCAGGTCTGGGCTCCCTGAAGGGCCGCAGCTCTTCTCTCCTTCTCTTCACCCATGACACGGTAAGCAAGGGGCATGTTTCAGCTTTGTTTGTGTTATAGCTCTTTTATCCCCACTATTTGAGAGGTCCTGGGTTCTTGTCCTGTGACCAGGAAGAATGAGGTACACAGATAAGTGGAGGGCGAACAAGATGAAGAGGAGCTCTGTTGAGCAATAGAACAGCTCAGAGGAGACCAGCAGTGAGTAGCTCCTTTCCACAGTCAGGGTGGCCCAATGAGCATTTAGCTCCTAGCAGAGGGTAGACCTTGTAGTGGGAAGCTCATCCCAGCAGGCAGGTTGTCCCATTGTCTCTGAAGCTCTCAGCAGAGAGGAGGCCCTGGAGTGGCTTGCTCCTTTCTGCAGGCAGGTTGCCTGACATCTGCAGCTGTCAGCAGAGAGGAGGCCCTGGACTGGGTAGCTCCTGTCTGCAGCTGATTGTCCCCACATTTGCTCACCTCTGGCTGAGCCCAGGGCTTTTATGGGCCTCAAAGGGGAAGAAGTGAGTACCGATTGGTCCATGGACGGGCATGGGCAGACCTGGAAAAGACACCACAAGTTTCTACTCGGTCTGTGAGACTGGCAGCCCAGCCCCCAGCCTTCAGGCCCTGGCCTGAAGGTGGAGCCTCACTGGGTACCCACTTCCTTCTGCCCAGGAGCCTGTCTTTCTCCCACTGCTTTTCATGGTGCCCAGGATCTTTGTGCCAACGGACGCCTACAGGCCAGTGCTGAGCTGCCCTCAGCTCCCACCTCAGCTTCCCTCCGATGATTGTCAGTGCCCAAAGTCTGGAGCGGGACAAGGCAGCAGGGAGCTGGTGAGTCAGAACTGCCCTGAGCATGTGCACATCTTGCTAGGCTGTGACAGTGCCTGGGCTCAGTCCTGACTTTGCTCTAAGATCAGAGTGGGTGCCAACAGTAGGGAGAAGCCAGGCAGTGGGAGAAGGCCCTTCTGAGCCTGCAAGGGCAGAGTGGGTCTTCCTGGGCCCCAAGAGCACAGGGAGGCCTGGGTTCACAGCTGCCCTTTGGGTGGTTGCAGCCATGCCTTGGGGGTGTGGGGCTCCTGTCTGCTCCATGGTGTGGGAGGCTTGGGTCTGCAGCCACAACTTGGGTAGCTGCAGCTGCACTTGGAAGCATGAGGCTCCTGCCTGCTTCTGCCCCTGCCAAGAGCACAGGGAGGCCTAGGTCCACTGCCACAACTTAGGCAGCTGCAGCTGCACCTGGAAGGGCAGGGCTTCTGCCTGCTACGTGGAGTGGGAGGCCTCGATATACAGCCACGACTTCGGTGGCCGCAGCTGAGCCCAGAAGGGTAGGCCTCCCGCCTGCTCCTGGGCCCTGAGAACACAGGGATGTCAGGGTCCACAGCCACAGCTTGGGTGGCTGCAGTGTACCTGGGGAGCTCCCGCCCCAACTCAGAAGGGGCCAAGCTCCCTGTTTTCTCTGGCTCCCGGTAGCTGCATGGAACATGCATCCCTGACCATGCTTCCCTGCTACAGCTGGTGTGGTGGCAGCTGCCACTCCAGACAGTCCACCACTGCCATCACCATTACTGGGTGTATATACCCAAAGGAATATAAATCCTTCTATGACAAAGATACATGCCTGTGAATGTTCATTTCAGCACTGTTCACAATAGCAAAGACATGGAATCAACTTAAATGCCCATTGGTGACAGATTGGTTACAGAAAATGTGGTACATATACACCATGGAATACTACGTAGCCATAGAAAAGAACAAATTCATGTCTTTTGTGGGAAGCTGGATGGAGTTGGAGGCTATTATCCTTAGCAAACTAATGCAGGAACAGAAAACTAAATATCATATGTTCTGACTTATAAGTGGGAGCTAAATGATGAGAACCCATGAATGCAAAGAAGAGAACAGCAGACACTGGGGCCTACTTGAGTGGGGAGGGTGGGAGGAGGGAGAGGCGCAGAAAAAATAACTGTTGGGTACTAGACTTACTATCTGGGTGATGAAATAATCTGTGTAACAAAACCTTTGTAACGTAAATTTACTTATATAACAAACCTGAACGTGCACCCCTGAACCTACAATGAAAGTTAAAAAAAATCTTTATTATAAAAAAGAAAATAAAATTAAAAAATATACACATCTTTGGCATTAAAGAATTGCCAATAGATTTAGGGTATCTGATTCAGCCACTACCAAGCCAGAAACAGTGCCCAAACCAGACCTTGGTGGCTACTCCAGCAAAGACACCAATGCTGCTGCCGCTTAGCACAGACGTTGCATTTTGTCCTAGACACTGCAAATTCCACTGATAGTACTGGGGCCTGGAGTGCAAAATTCTGGGGCTGCTGATCTTGAAAACCCAGATACTTCTGTTGCTGTGAAAGAGAGAGTACATGTGCTTTGTAACATCACTAACTTCCAGACTGAAGTCCTGGGTGTGGGTGCGTTACATACTTTTATACAGCTGCAAATAAGACTGCGGTTCTGGCCGGGCGCGGTGGCTCAAGCCTGTAATCCCAGCACTTTGGGAGGCCGAGACGGGCGGATCACGAGGTCAGGAGATCGAGACCATCCTGGCGAACACGGTGAAAACCCGTCTCTACTAAAAATACAAAAAACTAGCCGGGCGAGGTGGCGGGCGCCTGTAGTCCCAGCTACTCCGGAGGCTGAGGCAGGAGAATGGCGTAAACCCGGGAGGCGGAGCTTGCAGTGAGCTGAGATCCGGCCACTGCACTCCAGCCTGGGCGACAGAGCCAGACTCTGTCTCAAAAAAAAAAAAAAAAAAAAAAAAAAAAAAGACTGCGGTTCTGGTTTCTTCATTGAAGGGACAGGAATGAGAATGTGCAAAAATGTTGCAACATAAGAATAGTGTTTAAAAGATGGTGGATTGCCACAAACATGACATATTCACAAGACAGCCCCCCACAGTGGCATAAAGGGAGGGTATGATAGCTTTGTATACTAGTAATTTAATTAATGCTATTTCATGTTAGTTAAACATAATAAAACACCATAATAAGAATGTCTGTTCTGTATGTTATGTTATATCAAAAAATGCTGGAGTAAAAGGAGAATCAAGGCTAGAAAAATGGTTGGACTATTCACTTGATCCCTCAATCACAATATATTAAAATGAAAAACACTTTCAAGGTCATTGAAGGATAAATATGAATACGTATTTTACAATAGTAAACTTGCTACCCGTATTTGGTAAATTTGACAGTTTTCTCCCTTGCTCTTGGTTGAACCATGTACCTAATGCTATCGTAGCAATTGTAACACTTTATTCTACATATTGTCTCATATTTCTAGTCTGCTTTATATAGGGTTTAGTGCTGGTATATGGCAAGATATTGAGACATTTGCTGAATAAAATAGGAGTATCGTCTAGGTGTGGTGGCTCATGCCTGTAACCCCAGCACTTTGGGAGGCCTGGGTGGGCAGATTGCTTGAGCCCAGGAGTTCAGGACCAACCTGGGCAACATAGTGAGACCTTGTTTCTACAAAAAATAAATTTCAAAAATTAACTGGGCATGGTGGCACGTGCCTGTGGTCTCAGCTACTTGGGAGGCTGAGGTGGGACGATTTTCTCAGCGTGAGGGGTGATCATGCTACTACACTCCAGCCTGGGCAACAGAGTGAACTTTATCTGAAAAAAGTTAACATCAATGTGAACAGGGATGTCTGGGGTATGCTCATAACTTTTCTGAGACAGGTATCATAGGTACCAGCAAGGTTCTTCCTAAACATACTGAAAGGGTATCATATTGAGAAATATAGATGAGAGAGTGAATTGTCCATGGATTGGAAGCAAGGCCAAGTGAGTGTTCACTGCATTGTATACTAGCATTTAGGCAAAGGAGAGGTTGACATATCTAGACTGGTTAAGAGAAAGACCTATTCCTTGGTTTTGTTTTGACTTTGTGCGATTGATGAAGTGGTTATTGTATGTAAGGGTAGGATAAAGTTGACATGATCAACTTAATCCTCCCTTCTAGGGAATTTTTATGCTATTTATAAGAATGCAGCTGGATGCTTTCTATAAGGTCTTTTTCAAATTTAAAGCAAATAGGTTTTGATGTGAATCAAAGCATGTTATGAATGCCAATGTGTAGCACACACAAAAACCACGTAGATTACCCATTGTAATTCCTTTGGGAAATAATGGAAGTGCTCGTTTTAATCTAATATATTCAGATATTAAAATATACCCTTTGAGTAAAAGGGAACATTCTGCTTCTAACTAATCGTTTGTTACAACCAAAATGATTCTTTCAGAATAGAGTAGTATTAGATAATTATGATTTTATTAAAAACACTTGTTACCCAAATGCATGTTACAAGGACCCATCTATTGCCATATATTACAGTGATCTCATATAAAATTGTATTTATACTTAATTTCATGTAGTGGAATATGATTTATTACAGGGTCAATGCCTAAAAGATGCCAAAAGAAATTGACTTTTTTTTTTTTTTTTTTTTTTTTAAAGACAGCGTATTGCTCTGTTGCCCAGGCTGGAGTTCAGTGGTGTGATCAAGCTCAACCTCCTGGGCTCAACCCATCCTCCCACCAAATAGCTGAGCCCACAGGTGCATGTCACCCAGATAATTTTGTATGTTTCTGTAGAAACAGGATTTTGCCATGTTGCCTAGGCTGGTCTCCAACTCCTTGGGGCCAAGTGATCCTCCCACCTCGGCCTCCCAAAATGCTAGGATTACAAGTGTGAGCCACCATGCCTGGCTGAAATTGACCTATTTTTAAGACCACTGTCGAAGTGATAGCTCAATATATTTCATGAGATCTTTTATATAAGGATTCAAATAATTCTTGTTTGACTATAGTTCTTAGGAAAAAACATGTAAGTAACTCAATATGTTTTCTGCAGACAGAAATGGAAGTTGTTACTCCATTTTTGGCTCAATGTTCAGGAAATTGAGAGCCAGATGAATTGCCCAAGTACTAATCCCTGTTTAACTGAGGTGCCTGAAAGTACTGCAGCCTTTGATCCTCTCAAAACATAAGTTCTACTTTATTCTCAATGACTCATCTTGCATTGTGTTTAAGTAAAACTATTTTTCTGATAAAAAGAATGTATATTCACAACAGAAAATATAGAAAAGTATATGATGAAAAAGTCAGTAATTTCTATTCCAAAGAAAACTATTATTGTATTACATTTTCTTCCATGTCTTTTTCTATGTTAGTTACTGTATACTTGCTAAATATGCATTTTCACAAATATTGACTTAATTGGGATCACACTTATCACCTACCTTTTCTTTTCACTGAACAGTGTATCAAAGGCATTTTCTCAACCAATAAACCATTCTTCTATTAATAAACATAATTATCTTGGCTTCATGAAATTCCACTGTATCGAGAGACAAAAATTTATTTTCATTTTATCAATTCAGTGTAAGTAGACATTTGTTTTTTGTCTGTAACTAAGATAAACAACCTTATGAATACTTCTGTGTTCATCCTGGAAATGTGATTGCTGAGTGAAATGGTATGAATATTTGTATATTTTTAAGAATATATGTCTATATCTATGTCTAGTTCTATTTCTACATCTCTATCTAAATGTTGGATCACTCTATTTTCCTACCAGCTGCTTATGTGAGTAGTCTGTTTCTTCATGTTCTCAATAATTAAATTATCAACAACAATGCTAGACTGGTGAATTATATACAGTACTTCACTGTTGTTTAAATTTATTCTTTACTAATTTATTGGCCATATATATTTTTATTTTTACCATTTACAGGTGAGTCATCCTGTTTTCTTTCACATTGTTTCCATCTGGAACCCCAATTTATTTTTATTTATTGTTCTTTCCAACTTTTAGGTGTGGGGGGGTACATGTTCATGTTTGTTACATGGGTAAATTGTTTGTTGCTGAGGTTTGGTGTACAGACTATTTTGTCACCCAGGTAATGAGCATAATACTCAATAAGCAGTTTTTAAATCCTCACCCTCCTCCTGCCCACCACCACCAAGTAGACTGCAGTGTCTATTGTTTCCATGTGTACTGAATGTTTAGCTTGCCCTTATAAGGGAGAACATGTGGTGTTCGATTTTCTGTTCCTGCATTAACTTGCTTAGAAAAAACAGCCTCCAGTTGCATCCATGTTGCTGTAAAAGAGATGATTTTGTTATTTTTTATGGCTGCATGATATACCATGGTGTATATGTACCACATTTTCTTTATCCAGTCCACTGCTGATGGGCATCTAGGTTGATTCCATGTCTTTGCTATTGTGAATAATGCTGCAATAAACATATGTGTGCATGTGTCTTTTTGGTAGAAAGATTTATATTCCTTTGAGTATATCCTCAGTAATGGGATTACTGGGTTGAAATTGTTTCAAGTTATTTGAGAAATCTCCACACTGCTTTTTCACAGTAGCTGAACAAATTCTCATTCCCATCAGCAGTGTGTAAGTATTCGCTTTTCTCTGCAACCTTGCCAGCATCTGTTAGTTTTTGTCTTTTTAATAATAGCCTTCTGCCTGGTGTGAGATGGTATCTCATTGTGATTTGCATTTCTCTGATAGTGATGTTGAGAGTTTCTTCATATGATTGTTTGCTGCACGTATGTCATCTTTTGAGAAGTATGTCTAGTTCATTTTAAAAATGAGGTTCATTGTTTTTTGCTTGTTGAATTGTTTAAGTTCCTTATAGATGCTGGATATTAGACATTTGTCAGATGCATAGTTTGCAAATATTTTCTCCCATTCTGTAGGTTGTCTGTTTACTCTGTTGATAGTTTCTTTTGCTGTCCAGAAGCTCTTTGGTTTAATTAGGTCCCACTTGTCAATTTTTGTTTTTGCTGCAATTGCTTTTGGAGTCTTTGTTATGCAATCTTTTCCAGGGCCTATGTCCAGAATGGTATTTTCTAGGTTTTATTCTAGGATTTTTATAATTTTGGTTTTACATTTAAGTTTTTAATCCACCTTCAGTTGATTTTTGTATATAGTCAAAGGTAGTGGTCTTGTTTCAATTTTCTGCCTATGGTTATCTAGTTATTACAGCACCATATATTAAACAGGGAATTATTTCCTCATTGCTTGTTGTTGTCAGCTTTGTTAAAGATCATCTGGTTTTAGGTGTATTGCTTTATTTCTGGGTTCTCTAACCTGTTCCATTGGTCTGTGTGTCTGTTTTTGTACAACTACCATGCTATTTTGCTTACTGTATCCTGATAGTTTCAAGGCAGATAGTGTAATGCCTATGTTTTTATTCTTTTTGTTTAGGATTGCTATGACTATTCAGGCTCTTTTTTAGTTCCATATGAATTTCAGAATAATTTTTTCTAATTCTGGGAAAAATGACATTGGTAGTTTCATAGGAATAGCGTTGAATCTGTAAATTGCTTTGGATAGTATGGCCATCTTAACAATATTGATTCTTCCTATCCATGAGAATGGAATGTTTTTCCATTTGTTTGTGTTATCTCTGATTTTCAGCAGAGTTTTGTAATTCTCATTGTAGGGATCTTTTACCTCCCTAGTTAGCTGTATTCCTAGGTATTTTATTTTTTTGTGACTATTGTGAATGGGATTGTGTTCTTGATTTGGCTCTCAGTTTGGATGTTACTGTGCAACTCTAATTTCTGTACTCAGTGTTAGAAGAATTGGGTTCTAGCTAGTAACTCTGCTGCTAACTGTGGGATCTTGATGAATAGACAATATAAAATGTATTTTGTACTGATATCAGTTTGATATATTCAAGAAGCAAGTTTTATTCTTTCATTTCATTGTCTTAACTCCTCACTGGCATCCCTCAGTCTAGAAGGAAACATCTGTTTTTGGTACCTATCTGTAGTCATCTCTTGCTATGTGTGGCAGCATCAGCCATGTGGATGACTGATGAATTTCATCAGTGGAGAATGTGATAGTTCTAGCACACAGCAGCATTGTGTTTCACTGAATTATGCCAACCTCTGGTTTATGGTTTAGTGTTTACTAGTATCTCATTGACAAACTCTACTGGATTTGTAGTCCTACAGTGAACATTATTCAAGTGGAGAAACCCAGTAGCCGTTTTCTGACTGTAAAAAATTGAATGAATGATGTCAAGTGGTTTGTAAAATGGTCTGCCTTTCAAAGGGTATCCTGGTGAACTAATACATGGAAAAATAATGTATGGGAAATGAAATAATATTATGGAGTGTAATACAAATATAAATTACTCTCGTTGGTCTGAATGTCATTAATGCAGTTGACCTGCCTTATTTTTCAATGCTGAGAAAATATGAAGAGTGACACGTTTTATGTGAACTAATTTCCTCCAGGTTGTCTATTGTCATTGACTTGTAAACTCGCTGGTTTCCTGCATTCTTGTGGGTGTGATTTTGGAGCTCTGTTATTAGGACTTTTGCAATATTGGTGGAGTCACATAGAATGATCTAAAGACACTCTCAGAGATCAGAAGCAGCATGTGTTTTAGGCAACTGCGTTCACACATCCTGGGACACAGAAATGGAAAAGGTATGAAGATACAGCACCAATACTAACTGAAACAGCCCTTTTATCACGAAACAGCTTTAATTCAATATACAGACCACAAGTACTGTATAGGGTGACTTACTCATTAGTCATTCACATTCATACACAGAGGAAATAACAGAATTGATATCAACTTTGAACAAAAGAGTAAAGCATATTGTTATTTTCCATATAGATCTTGTCTTTGCTATGCCTAAGTTCACAGTATACTAGTTACTTGCTTTAATAATAATAATATTTTTTGAGATGGAGTTTCACTCTTTCGCCCAGGCTGGAGGGCAGTGGTGCGATCTCGGCTCACTGCATCCTCTGCTTCCTGCATTTAAGCAATTCTCTGCCTCAGCCTCCCAAGTAGCTGAGATTATAGGTGTCCACCACCACACCTAGCTATTTTTTTTTTTTTTTTTTGTAATTTTACTAGAAACAGGGTTTCACCATCTTGGTCAGGCTGATCTTGAACTCCTGACCTCATGAACCACCTGCCTCAAGGCCTCCCAAAGTGCTGGGATTACAGGTGTGAACCACCACACTTTAATATTTTAATAATTGTCTTTTCCATGCAACTTCACAGTATATCATTGTGAGAAAATAAAACACCTTTAAAGCCAAGAATCACTGAATTGTTAGGAGACTGTTTTTATAAATAAGACAGAAAATTAATAGGAATGCCAAGGATCCTTAAGAGCTATGCTTGTCTGTCTCTCGGGTTCTTGGTAATATTGAACTTCATCTGTTTAGAATAATTGTTTTCTTTTTAGTTAAATGCTTTATACATGGAAAGTTTCCAGTGCTTTTTTTGAATTAAAAATATTCCAGTAGTTTCACACTCCTCCTTAGATGTGTTTTCAGCATTGCCCTATACAGTTATCCAACATTTCAGGCAATGGAGAAAATTTTTCTGGGATTACCTTGGACTTGCTTGAATAAGTAATATGATTGAATTTTATTTGTTCTGTGTGAAACATTCTCTAAGCATCTCCACTGCTATAGGGGATCCTGTTGGAAGAGAATCTTCTCTGAAGGGGATTTTGGGGGGAAGAAAGGGTTAAAAAGAATAACAGTGCTCTTGGTAGCCCAGAAGTTAATACCACAACATCCCACAGAGGAGAGTCAGCGTTTCATTGTGGCCTTCATCTGCCTATTGATGTCAGTGTGGAGGCATGAAGTTATGTTTAAATCTGATATATGATTTTCCAAGTTAACTGTGTATTCTTTCTTCCTTAATTAAACCCTGTCTATAGAGTTACCTTTCAGGTGGCTGCTATTAAACTGAGGGATCTTTTGATGATTGACACCATTTCCTGCTGTACAAACACTCCACATATTCTAGTTTTCTCAGAAGCTTTTAAAGAAAGACACTATCTACTTACTTTTGGACCCAATAGATTTGTAGCTTTTCGATATGGTAAATATTGTGGGATATATTTAAAGTAAGTACTTATTTAGTTTGTAGAGTAATATTTTGGTATACTCATATGCTTTGTGTATTCTGTACACTTGGAAAAATGATTACTTTTTTTTTAAGCTCCACACATCAAGTTATTGAAAAACTCAGGGTTTTCATCAAAGCAGAATGTAGATAAGTTTTACAAGTATTTTATTGTATGAAGTTGTAAAGACACAATTAGACAATTTACGCCAGCAGATGGCACTCTTACCTTTGTCCTCATTTAAAGAGATGTTTGGGGTTGTGGCAACTTCTCTCATAACTAGATCTCAGAAACTGTTGAGAATTGCATTTTCCTATTTTTATTCAAGCAAAGTTTTATAACAAAGCAATAAGGTTATTTTTATGTTTATAGAGAAAAGTGGATGAATGGACAAAACCATTTCTATAGTCTGTTCTATTATTTGTTAGCACGTGAAATAGTTAAGATCCATATGGATGAAAATTGCTATTCCTGCAAATGCGTTCTATATTGTATCAGTGTCTTTTCTTTCTTATTTATAAACTCAGAATCTTAATCTGATAAATCCAGCTGGATGAACAATAGAATGCGAACAATGCTCCTCTTGTCCTTTGTTTCTGGGATTTCATATAATATATTGAAATCAGGATTTTAGTGCTATAAAGAGCCTTGGAGATCATTTAGTTGAACATGCAAACTTTTGGGTGAGGAAACCAAGGCCCACAGCAGTGAAATGACTTGTCCAATTTGAAGGTAGAAATACCTGCTTTTGGTTAAAAGCAGAAAACAGGATTTACTATCTGCAGAGCAAAGCTGCACAAGAACCTTCTGCTTTATAATTGCATCGTGCTCTGTTATTCTCCGATGGGCATGGAAGGCAAGGGAGCTTTGGCCACTTGACTTATTGGTGGAGATCAATACATTTGTCATGCTGCTTCTGCTTTTGCTTTTTTTCATAAAACTTCTGCACAAAGCAGCTAAGAATTCAGAAATGCCCCTCAGATATATCTAAATATCCAAATCAGGCAAAAAACATATGGTAGAAATCTTTTTTCATGGTAATTACAAATTTAAAGAGGGATGCATACATTTTAAATAAAATTTAATTTAATAAAAAAGGGGCATACCAAGACTAGGGTAATCTACATGTTGCAGGTATAAAGTGTCCAATCCCTGAATTAGTTAACCGAGTAGTTAGTTCATTTGCAGTGCAGATATTTGTGGAACCAGGGAATATTCATAAGCAGTATGGGATTAGTAGGATAGGGTATCCAGTTGGTGTTCAAGAATATCAGTATACAAAAAGCATCTCATTTCTTTATTGTTATGCATCAAATTAAATATGGATTATTCCATTTGCCTGGCTAGCAGGCTAGCCGTACAACCAAACTCCAGTTTTTTTTTTTTTTTTTTAAGGAGAACTTCCCTACTTCACTCAGAATGGGAAAAGACCCAAGGGGCTTAAATGAACCAGGAAAATTGGACCAGGGCCTTTATTCTCTGCCTTTGTTGATAGTCGCTGAGATGTTCGTTTTTTAAGCTTGTGTGGTCCTTTGGAGGCGTTTCCCCTTTACCATTCACCGCCTCCATGGGGCATTGATCCAGAACCTTCAAGCTGTGCAGAATTCTAGACATTCACACAGAAGCTCTGCTACTTCTTAGGTGCTGTGAAGGATCAGCATGTCTTCTACTCCCAACCTACCACCACTGCTCCAGAGTCCACTACCCCAAGCTTCCAGTCTCTGGATATCCAGCTCATTTCAGGGTCTAGTGGGGCAAAACCCTCCAGGCCCTTTGGGACTCTGTTGCTTAATTTGTTCCAACGGGTCTGAAGCCAAAAATGGTTCCTCTTCTCCTGGGGAATTCTGAACACAAAAGGAAGTCTGAGAGAAGAAAAAAAAAATATCTCTCTCTCTTTTTTTTTTGGACAGTGAGTTTTCAGGAAGGATAGAACAAATTTTAATTTCTCAATAATGTGGCCTATTTCATAAGGTTACACTTTATTCTAGCAATCTGTTTTTATGATGAGTGACAATACAGGAGGAGGTGAAAGGAAGATCCAAATTCACAGAAGCTGCTGCTTCTAAGTGTTGATCCTAACCAGGTCCCTGAGCTCTTGCTGGGTAGAAAGTAGGTTGCTTTTAAGTGGAACAACTGTTAAAAGTACAAAGACTGGAGTACGTGGGGGGAATAAAGAGCAGTGTTTTTTTTTTTTCTTTTTTTTTCCCCCCCAGAGGAGCGGGCCTCTTCTACTATGCAGCCAAAAATGTTTGTTGCTGTTTAATGTTCTGTAGCCAAACTTGATTTCTTATCTTCTCAGAAACCCTTAGTTTCCTATAAAATAGAATCCACACTTACTGCCTACTTACTTCTTAGGGATCCTTGACAATTCCCTAGGTTAATTTATGCTAGGTGCTTTATTCTAGTCAATAATCATACTAATCAGGGCTATTAAGGCATCACCTAGACAAGTGAATGTCCCTACCCCCACCCAACGACCGTTTTTTAGTTGTTTTTGATGTATCTCCTAGACTAGGACCTGAGATAACTGTAAACTCCTAGAAAATATCCCAGTGAGCAAAGCTTGTCAGGTTTGTAAGGCAGAAGAAAAAGATTATTTCTGACGTGCCTGCCCATTTCTCCACGTGATGGTAGAACAGCTGAAACCTGGACTTGTGCTTCCTCTTCTAACTCCGCCCCGATGGGTTCATACCTGCTCGTGAGAACTGATTGGGTGACTCTCTCCCCAGCAGCATGTTGGCGGCATCATGTTGTAGCTTGAAATCTGCCATGGTGGAATTATTTATAAAGAGGGACAAAGACTACAAATAATAGCTGGTTGATAAACCAGCACACTATTCCTAAAAAATCACATTTGAACCAGCTTTTTGAATATTTATTTAAAAAACCAACTGCAAGGACCTAAAGGATTTTCATTTCAACTTTATATGAAGAGAATACCTAGAGAGAGAGTTTGGGTCATTCATAATGGGAAGGCTATTCATTCCTTCTGCTTCAGCATATATTAATTATAATTTTAAAATTCCAGCACCACTTTTGTTTAATAAAAATTGCCTGTGTACCAATGATAACATATCTTTAGAGCGTGCCACAACTTTGCTCCCTTCAAAGAAAAATATAAGAAAATGAGCAAGAAAGTCTTTGAGTTAATGTTTAAAGAAGTAGGTGGAGAGATAATAAAGACTACCATCTGAATGCTATTGCAGGTGATATTTTAGGAAGTTATTTGTACCTTAACCCTCATTGCTTCACCCCTAAGCTTTGCCAGAGATAACTCCTGTTAAACCTAAATTACTTTGACAATTATCACAGATTTTAATGAATGTTGTGGTAAGCCTTAGGGAAGCAACTAGATTAAATGAAATAATATATTAGTGACTACAAAATGTGTTGTTGAAGAAAAAGCCCCTTTCTTCCCCCAAAATCACCATGTCCATAAACAAGAACAACCTGTTTGTATAACTCGATGGTTTATCAGTATCAAGTCTGACTTGATTTTCATTAGAACCATGGTGAATGGCAAAGACATCATTTTTTGTATAGTGCTGTCATATACATATTGCAATGCAGGATTGTTAAACAACATATATTTCTATATAAGTCAAGGATTCTGTTAAGCCTTCAGGAAGCTTAGGTATCTATTAGTTTGAAAAGCAAAAAAAAAAAAAAAAAAAAGTACAAATGGTAGGAGGCTTTCTTTAAGATAAGGAGCCCTGAATCATTGCTGATTCTGTTGTCTCTGCAGTTGCTAACGTTCACACTTCAAGGATTGTCAACTACACAGCTGTAGAATCACAAAACAATGCCTCCAGATCCCTCAAGAAGTCAGCCATAAAGCCTTCTAACTTTAGGAGCATCTCATGTTGACTTTGTCAGATATCTCAGGATCCATCACGAACTACAGATGAACTAGGGTCCCGAGCTTCAATATCGGAGAGGGAGATGTTTCCCTGCATTTGGTTCTCAAACACACACCTCGACAGACATGGCTGAATCCCCTCTTCTGACCTTCTAGGGAAGAGATGGCCTGATATGGAGTCTGGCTAGAGTACTGAAAATTTATCATAATGTTTATACTTCATCATCTTCTATTCTTGTGCCTTCTAGCCTTAAAATGGTTATACAGAAGTTATCCCTCAATTTCTTATCTCTTATTTGGAGGGAGATTTTCGATGTTTGAGGGTAAGAGGCACATGAGTGACTGGATTTGAATCTCTGCATGTCAGATATTAAAGTTCATGGAATTAGGCACACATTGCTATAGTCAGTATCACCCTCAAATCTGATCTTAGTAAACCTACACAATATTTAAAACATGCTCCAGATTTCTGAAACACTATAAAAAGAATGCTCTGAATTTTAGACATTTGATCATTTGTAAGTGAAGATATTCAAGCTTGATTATGCTATGCCCATGCATTGAAGTTTATTTATGAGGAGAGTTATTCAATAGACATTTCTTGGGGCCAAATGTATGTATATGAAACAAAAAAATTTAAAACAAGCTAGAAATAATAGTGCCTCACATTTACTATCTGCTTTTCCTGTGCCAGGAACTGTGATAAGGGCTTTGAAGGGATTTTTCATTAAGAAAATCTGGGATCACACATCTTATAAATTTTAAGGTCAGCCTATTAGTACAACTGGACTGAGTCTAAGGGTTTAACCCCCACAATACAACTGTCACACTATACAAAATATAGTGTAAACGGGCACCGATGGAAGAGCTGCAGAATGATCTGAGGAGAAAAGACTTCTTGAAAGGCACATTTGGAGCCAGATTTTGACATATGATCCTATGGTTCAATGCTATAGATTATATTAACAATTTAAAGTACATAGATTTACAAATTTGAAAATCAGTTAAAATTTTGTAAGGAGTAGATGCCACATGTACTAAGTTAAATTTACAGCACAAGTAATTTACCTCCAAGTCCCATTCCTTCATCTCTCCGGTCCACCAAAATACCACTGAGAAAATATTCATGAATTGTCATTTCAACTCCAAAACCTTCCCATCATCACCTTCCCAAGCTTAGGTTTACAAATCCATATAAGTTGCCTCTTCTGTCTCTTAACAGAAAACCTTCATGATCTTAGTCCTTATGATGTCTGGCTTATCAGAGGCTCTTAGAGACATTGGTTGAATAAATTCTAATGATTGTTTCATTTTTGTCTACAATTGTCTGTCTTGTTTTCACAGCCACTTCATTTTCATTAATCAAATCTCATTCCAAACTCCCTCCCTCCATCCCTTCCCTTGCAAACACGGAAAATGTATGAAATTGAGCTCTTAATGAGATTGGTAGGAAGCATTACTAGCAACTATTCCTTCCAAGATTTGCAGTGGATACAATTCTAAGACAGGAGATGGGACTGTCTTGAAAGACGAAGGGTTCAATTTAGACAGAAGGGCTTTCTGATTTTCATTTGTGTTTAAGTGGTATGTATTGAATAGTCATTCTATCAATGGCTGCCAGAGAGAATCTGCTGATGATTTGACTCTGAAAGAATTAAAAGAAGTGTCTATAGAAGTAAGTGGTCAGGAATCAGCTAACTGCTTCTTTAGACTGGACAAATACACTCCTTTTTGGAATCCATTCATGCCTTTCCCAAAGGGACATTGTCACACAATGTTTACACAAGTGCTTCCTATTTGTAACTTTGCCAGAATTGTGTTCTGCGTGATTCCGATTACACACCCTAGACTTACTGAGTTGCCAACATTCAGACATCATTAGTGACCTCATTAATGCCATTTTGATAAAACGTTTACATCATTGCTTCTCTTATATCTTGTTTTTGACGCATATTGGAATATCTGTTCTACATTTCCCCACATCCTTCATTTACCACATATTTGTTTGATGCGGTGTTCTACAAGTTGTTAGTGTTCTGTACTTTTAATCCTTCTGGCTAGAACCCAAATGTTTGATATGCCAGGTCATAAGCGTTGCACCTTGACAAGAAAAATTCTGTTTAAGGCACCATAATGAGAGAAGTATTGTCTCTCCAGAGGTCTCATGTAGTTCACCTCCCTCCCTCAGTGTTATGTCGGGAAGAGTCACTTTTCTTCTCTGTGCTTCTATTCTATAAAATAAACACAGCCAGTTAGACTTGAATATCCACAGTTGAAGTTTTTTTTGTTTTACCAATTCTAGCTAATTTCATTTCCACAATGGTCTCTTCTATGGGATGTGAGCTTCCTACTTTCTGGAACTGGTTACTTTCTTAAGGGAAATAGCTTCTGTCTCAGATCACCTCATGGTCCCCTAGGTCCTGGTATCGACTTTCCTGTCTGTTCAGATTCCTGAATGACAGCCTTAACCTTAGCCTCTGGGCTATATACTCCTTAAAACAGGATAAAACATCCTATTTTATAGATGAGCCACAACCATGGTAAACAACCCCATTTTATCTTGGTTGTAGCTTATCTGTGTGTAATCTATCTCAGAAATTTCTAGATGAATATCTGGCATTAGTAAAAGGAGCTTTTGTCATTGGTGCTCCCCTCAGCAATTAGCTCTTCCCTTTATTCTGTTTCCTATGATCTTTCTTTGTTAAGTAGCCAGCAAAAACAATGTTAACTTTCTTTACTGTTGAACATTTGACATGCAGATGTACACTTTGACTGTTAAAAGGGGTATATACTATGTAGCTGCACCTACTACAGCATCTACTACTCGGCTGCCTTCTAATCACCCCAATCTCTAGCTTTTGGGGTACAGTCTACTTTAAAGTAGTATTTTGATTCATGGTTATACACTCAGATCATCTGGAGAGCCTTAAAAACATAAAGAAGTTCCAGGCCCACCCCAGACATACTGAATTGGAGTCTTTGTGGGTATGGGAACTGGGTGTTTTAAAAAATACTTCCTAGGCAATTCTAAAGTGCAGTAGTAATGGAGAATCGTTATGCCTCAGTCTGTCAATGTACTCTGACAATTACCCTACTGGCTGTGATTGGTGGTTTACTCCTTAAGTAAGGATGCACATTCACACCTAAGGGCAAAGTGAATATACGTGGTACAAGTTGCTGATGACTCTTATCTCATGACCATCCTTAAGAAGAAATTGATGCTTTGGACAAGAAAGCAGAAAGAATGCTCTCTGTTGACATCTCTAGCCATTGAATCAATTAACCTTTAAATTTGCCCTACCTCTGGACTTCTTGTTATTTAAGAAAATAAATTTCTGAGCTGAAGAAACTGGGATCAAAGGGATTAAATGACACATGGAGGAAACTAAAACTTAAGTCTTACAGTTCAGTGTTGTTGCTGTGCAGTCTATGAAGATACCTGTCAAAAAAATTGGTGAGATTTCATCTCCTTTGGGTATATACCCAGAAGTGGAATTGCTGAGTCATATGGTGATTGTATTTTAATGTCTTTAGGAGCCTCCATACTGTTTTTCTTACTGGCCATTAACATTCTACATTCCTACCAATAACATACTAGAGTTCCCTTTTATTCACATCCTCACTAACCTTTGTTATCACTTATCTTTTTGATAATAGCCATCCTAACAGTTGTGAGGTAATATCTCATAGTGGCTTTAATTTTTATTTACCTGATGGTTAGTGAGGTTAAGCCCCTTTTAATATACCTGTGGGCCATTTTTTTATGGTATACACTAATTAAATATTTTTCATTTTAAAAAATTGTATTTATAATTGACAATAATTGTACATTTTTATGAGGGACAGTGTGACGTTTCAATATGTGTGTACACTGTATGAAGATTAAATCAGGATAGTTAGCCTGTCCATCACCTCAAACCTTTTATCATTTCTTTGCGGTAAAAACTTTCAAGATCCTTTTTACTAGCTATCTTGAAATACACAATTCATTGGCTTTTCCCCATTCTTTTAATTTTTATTTATTATTTTTAATTTTTATGAGTACATAGTAGGTGTATATATTGTAGGGTAGATGAGATATTTTGATACAGGGATACAATGCATAATCATCACATCAGGGTAAATGGAGTATCCATCACCTCAAGTATTTATACTTTGTTACAAACAATCCAAATATACTCTTTTACTTATTTTAAAATGTACAATAAATTATTGTTGACTGTAGTCACCCTGTTGTGCTATCAGATACTAGATCTTATTCATTCTATTTAACTGCATATTTTTACCCATTTATCCCCTTTTCCCCAGACCCTCACAATTACCCTTCCCATCTTTCTAGTCTCTATCTTCATGAGTTCAATTGTTTTGATTTTTAGATCCTACACATAAATGAGAACATGCAAAGTTTGTCTTTCTGTGCCTGGCTTATTTCACTTAACATAATGTCCTCCAGTTTCATTTATGTTGTTGCAAATGATAGGATATAATTCTTTTTAAATGGCTGAATAGTACTTCATTGTGTATATGTGCCACATTTTCTTTATCCATTTGTCTGTTGGTGGACACTTCGGTTGCTTCCAAATCTTGGCTATTGTGAATAATGCTGTAATAAACATGGGATTGCAGATATCAATTCAAGACAGTGATTTCCTTTCTTTTGGGTATATACCTAGCAATGGGATTGCTGCATCATGTGGTAGCTCTATTTTTGGTTTTCTGAGGAACCTCCAAACTGTTCTCCATAGTGGTTGTACTAATTTACATTACCACCAACAGTGTATGGGGGTGCCCTTTTCTCCACATCTTTGCCAGCATTTGTTTTTGCCTGTCTTTTGGATAAAAGACATTCTAACTGGGGTAAGATAATATCTCATTGTAGTTTTGATTTGCATTTCTCTGATGATCAGTGACGTTGAGTACCTTTTCATATACTTTGCCATTTGTTTGTCTTCTTTTAAGAAATGTCTACTTAGATCTTTTGCCCATTTTTAAATCAGATTATTAGAGTTTTTTCCTATGGAGTTGTTTGAGCTCCTTATATATTCTGGTCGTTAATCCCTTGTCAGATGGGTAGTTTGCAAATATTTTTTCCCATTCTGTGGGCTGTCGCTTCATTTCATGAATTGTTTCTTTTGCTGTGTGGAAGTTTTTTAACTTGATGTGATCCCATTTGTCCATTTTTTTTCTTTGTTTGCCTGTGCTTCTGGGGTATTACTGAAGAAGTCTTTGCCCAGTCCAATGTCTCTGAGATTTTCCCCAAAGTTTTAGGAGTTATATAATTTGAGATCTTAGACTTAAGTGTTTAATCTATTTTGAGTTGATTTTTGTATACAGTGAGAGATTCTAGTTTCATTCTTCTGCATAGGGTTATCTAATTTTCCCAACACTATTTATTGAAGAGACTCTGTCCTTTCCCCAGTGTATGTTCTTGGCTTGTTTGTCTAAAATGAGTTCCCTGTAGATGTATGGATTTACTTCTGGGTTCTCTATTCTGTTCTGTTGGTCTGTGTGTCTGTTTCTATGCTGGTACCATGCCGTTTTGGTAACTATATCTTTGTAGTATAATTTGAAGTCAGGTAATGTGATTCTTCCAGTTTTGTTCTTTTTGCTCAAGATAGCTTTGGCTATTCTGGATCTTTTGTGGTTCTATAGTGGTTCCTTATAAATTTTAGGATAGTTTTTCTTATATCTGTGAAGAATGTCATTGGTATTTTGATAGGGATTGTATTACATTTGTAGATCGCTTTGGGTAGTGTGGACATCTTAACAATATTGATTATTCCAACTTATGAACATGAAAATATCTTTCCATTTTTTAATGTGCTGTTGAATTTCTTGCATCAATGTTTTACTGTTTTTATTGTAGAGATCTTTCACTTCTTTGGTTAAGTTAATTCCTAGTATTTTATTTGTAGCTACTGTAAATGGGATTACTTTCTTTTTTTTTTTTTAAATTTATTTATTATTATTAAACTTCAAGTTGTAGGGTACATGTGCACAATGTGCAGGTTTGCTACATATGTATACTTGTGCCATGTTGGTGTGCTGCACCCATCAACTCATCATTTACATCAGGTGGGATTACTTTCTTGATTTCTTTTTCATATGTGTCACTGTTGGCATATGGAAAGGCTGCTGATTTTTGTATGTTGATTTTGTGTCCTTCAACTTTACTGAATTTATCAGTTCTAATAGGTTTTTGGTGGCATCTTTAGGTTTTGCCAAATATAAAATCATATCATCTGCCAACAAGGATAATTTGACTTCTTCCTTTCCACTTTGGATGCCTTTTATTTCTTTCTTTTGCCTGGCTGCTCTAGCAAGGACTTCCTGCAATACATTGTTATTAGCTATAGTCACCCTGCTTTGCAATAAAACACAAGAATTTATTCTTCCCATCTAACAGTAAGTTTGTATCCATTGACTAACTTTTCACCTCTCTCTATCCTCTGGTAACCACCATTCAAGTCTGCTTCTATGAGATACACTTTCCTAGATTCCACGTATAAATGAGATCATAGAGCATTGGTCTTTCTTTGCCTGGTTTATTTCACTTAACATCATAACCTTCAGGTTCATCCATGTGCCACAAATGACAGAATTTCATTCCTTTTTATAACTGAATAGTATACCACTGTGTAATTATACCACATTTTCCTTATATATTCATCTGTTGATGGACATTTAGGTTGACTCTTGGCTACTGTGAATAGTGCTGCAGTAAATGTGGGAGTGCAGATATATTTTTGACATACTGATTTCAATTCCTTTGGATGGATACCCAGCAGTGGAATTGCTGGCTTGTATGGTAGTTCTATTTTTAATTTTTGAGGAATTTCTACACTATTTTCCATAATGGCTGTCCTATTCTACATTCTTACCCCTGTTGGCCTTTTTAATGTCTTCTTTGGAGAAATATCTGTCAAGTCCTTTTAATTGAATTATTTATTTTTATGCTATTGAGTTGAGAGAGATCTTTATAAATTTTGGATATTAACCCCTTATCAAATACATGATTTACAAATATTTTTTTCCAAGTTCATAGGTTGCCTTTTCATTTTGTTGACTGCTTTCTTGCTGTGGTGAAACTTTTTAGTTTGATATAATCCCATTTATTTTTGCTTTTGTAACCTGAGTTTTTGATGTGACATCCAAAAAAGCATTGCCAAGGCCAGTGTCAAGAATTTTTTCCCCCTGTATTCTCTTCTAAGAGTTTTATAGTTTGGGATCTTACATTTAGGTCTTTTATCCATTTTAAGTTGATTTTTCTGTCTGGTGTAAGATAAGGGCCCAGTTTAATTCTTTTGCATGTGAAAATTGTTTTCTACTAGCACCATTTATTGAAAGACTATCCTTTCCCCATTTTGTCCTCTTGGTGCCTTTGTTGAAAACTAGTTGACCGTATGTGTTTAGACCTATTTCTGGGATCTCCATTTTTTCCATTGCTCTATGCTTCTGTTTTATATCAGTACTATACTGTTTTGATTACTATAGCATTGTGGTGTAATTTTAAATTAGGAAGTATGAGGCCTCTAAGTTTATTTTTTTCTTTCTCAATATTGCTTTGGCTATTCTAGGTTTTGGGGATTCTATATAAATTTTAGGATTATTTTTGTCTGTTTCTATGAAGAATGCTGTTTCAATTCGATAGAGATTACATTGAATCTGTATATTGCTTTGGATAGTATGGACATTGTACCATATTAATTCTTCTAATCTGTCACAGGATATCTTTCATTTATTTGTTTTTTCTTAACTTTCATCTATCTATCTATCTATCTATCTATCTATCTATCTATCTATCTATCTATCTATCTAGCTATCTATCCATCCATCCATCCATCCATCCATCCATCCATCCATCTATCCAACCATCCATCTATCTATCTTTTTTGAGATGGAGTCTTGCTCTGTTGCCAGGCTGGAGTGCAGTGGCGTGATCTTGGCTCACTGCAACCTCTGCCTCCTGGGTTCAAGCGATTCTCCTGCCTCAGCCTCCCAAGTAGCTGGGACTACAGGCACATGCCACCATGCCCAGCTAATTTTTATATTTTTAGTAGAAATGGGGTTTCACCTTGTTGGCCAGGATGGTCTTGATCTCTTGACCTTGTGATCTACCCGCCTTGGCCTCCCAAAGTGCTGGGATTACAGGTGTGAGCCACCATGCCCGGCCCTTTTATCGATATTTTATTGTGTATAGGTCTTTCACCTCTCTGGTTAAATTTATTCCTAAGAATTTTATTTTAAAAAATGAGATTGTTTTCTTGATTCCTTTTCAGCTATGTTGTTATTTGTGTATAGAAATGCTGTTGATTGAACTGAGTCTTGTTTTCATTTAAAAAAAAAAAAAAGAGAAGTGCTATTTTTGTATGTTGATTTTGTATTCTGCAACTTTACTAAATTAATTTATCAGTTTTAACAGTTTTTTTGTGGAGTCTTTAGGATATTCTACATGTAGAATCATGTCATCTGGAAATAGATAATTTTACTTCATCCTTTCTGATTTGAACACCTTTTCTTTCTTTGTGCTCCCATGTTCATTGCAGGATGATTCACAATAGCCAAAATATTAAAAGAACCTAAGTGTTCATTGATGGAGGAACAGATAAAGAAAATGTGAGATGTGTGTATACATACACATACAATGGAATATTATTCAATCTTAAAAAATGAGAATTTAAGGTTATTATTCAACCTTAAAAATGAGATTTAAAGTTGAATATTATTCAACCTTGAAAACTGAGATCCTGCCATTAGCCACAATATCAATGCACCATTTTACTACTTATGTGTTTTCCATAATATAATATTATTAACCTCAAATATGCACAATAGAATTTATTAAAAATAGATAGAAACAAACAAAAAAAAAAGAAATTGGTGAGCAAAAAAGAAATGGGAAAGCAATACATGCTTCCAAAGAAGTCACAATTTCTTTGAGGGAGATTAGGCAGTTTTTGGAAACCTTGTCAAACAATCATTGTAACAAACTCTTATAGCATGTTAGAGTTTACAAAGAATTTTGACATCTATTGTATATTTTATCCTCTCAAAAAACTCTGAGGTAGGGCATTATTATTATTCTTTCTTTACAATAGAAGAGATTAAGGTTTAGATAGAATTTACTATTTGCCCAGGATTATCCAACTGGTAACAGAAGTAGGAGTTGATTCCAGTGAGTCAGGCTCAGAATCCAGTGTCCTTTTTGAAATACCTCTATTTGTAAATGGTCTTTCTGACTTGGAATTTCATTGTTGACTTCTTACTTGGCTACAGAGACACAGGATTGAGAAGAGGATAATGTGGTATTATCCCCAGGAGCAACAGCAAATTGGTATACATGCCAATCTAACCTATATGGGTTTCTGTTCTTCTATGTTGAAGGTAGGTGAAGTTTGTGAATTGTTGAGTTCAAGGGAGGGAAGTTTTGTCTTGGGATATTAGAGTCTAATTTCTTCCCAAGCAATTCTCACTTGGGAAGATTTAATATGGGTTAAATGGCTTAAGTTTACCCATCAATAGGAATTTGGTTTCATTATGGGAGCGGAAGGCACACTCCTATTTTATTCCTATATATTTTTTATTGTCTGTTTTTATGAAATTTTGTTGCATCCTTTCCTGGATACAGTAGCCACATTCTTAATATGCACTGAATGTACAGAAGTGTTCTTCTGTGTTCTGGAGCTTTCTAATCTTTCCCCCAGTCCATTAAATTCAAGATAAACAAACTACCTCCATGTACAAGCTAAACTGCTTCTGCGACAAGCTTTCCACAAACTTCCCACAGGATTAAAAGAATAGTCTAGCAGTAGTCCCCTTGTATTGCTCATAATTCTGGGCAGATAGTAAACCAATTAAATAACACAGCTGGACAAACATTCCAACTATAATTTATAAAGTTCAGATTGTGAACACATTTTCATTGTCTTCTTTTTCCATATGGAATCTCATTGTTTCTTTTAATTATTTTTTTAAAAAAATGTGTTTATGTAAGATGGCATGTTCTTTAGCTAGTTAAAATAAATTTATGCTGCATTTGAAATGAAATAAATTTTTTGAGGGGAACCATTTTGGGGAGAAAATTTATTTAGAATAAACAATGTTCTTTGAAGATAGAAATGATTGAATTTCCGAGTCTAGCTTAGGCTGTTTGGCACCGGAGCTTCCCCTCCAGTTTTTCTCAGCAGTTACTTAGTGAGATAACCTATTGGGTAAGTGTATAACTTAGTAACCACCAGTCATTCTGCTGAAAATATAATCATTGCAATGAACATTTATGAGCACTTGGGTTAAAGCAGAGCCTATTTCAAGTGCTTTATATTAGTTGCGCTATTTAGCTTTCAAAATGACCTGATGGTGTGCTTATAGTTACCATCCCATTTTGTGGATAAGGAGACAAAGGTATAGAGAGGTGAGCAAATTGCTTGTTGTCACCTAGCGAGCTAGTATGTAAACCTAGGATTTGTTACTCCGGATCTATACTTTTAACCTTGATGCTGTATTACCATCCTTCAAAAGAAAGTGACCCGTTTCATTGGTCTTTAAGTGACCTCTTCTTTTTCGGAACCACTAACTGATCAACCTAGCAACTGGTCAACAACTAACTGGTCAACCAGCCTTCAAATGACAATGACTGTTTTCCTCACCTCATTACCAAAAGTCAGACCAGAAGAAATCATTTCTTGGAAACAATTAGAGAAAGATAAATAAGTTTTGTAGCTCTATTTAAAACGTGGGCAAAATTGACAGTTGATTTTTTTCTTTCATTTCTTGTTTGTTGAGACACTTTCACTTTGCATGTGCTCAAAAATAGAACCATCTGATGAAAATTCCATATTCCATGCTTTAAAAAAAATTTCCAGCTTTTATTTTAAGTTCAGGGGTACATGTGCAGGATATGCAGATTTGGTACATAGGTAAACGTGTGCCATGGTAATTTGAAGCACAGATCATCCCATCACCCAGATATTAATCCCAGCATCCATTAGCTATTATTCCTGATCCTCTCCCTCCCCCAAATGCCCCCAGTGTGTGTTGTTCCTTTCCATGTGTCCATGTGTTTTCATCATTTAGCTCCCACTTTTAAGTGAGGACATGCAGAATTTTGTTTCCTGTTCCTGTGTTAGTTTGCTAAGGATAATGGCATCCAGCTTCATCCTTGTCCCTGCAAAGGGCATGATTTCATTCTTTTTTTTTTTTTTTTGAGATGGAGTCTCGTTCTGTCGCCCAGGCTGGAGTGCAGTGGCGCAATCTTGGCTCACTGCAAGCTCCGCCTCCCGGGCTCACGCCATTCTCCTGCCTCAGCCTCCCGAGCGGCTGGGACTACAGGCACCCGCCACCATGCCCGGCTAATTTTTTTGTATTTTTAGTAGAGACGGGATTTCACCGTGTTCGCCAGGATGGTCTCGATCTCCTGACCTCGTGATCCGCCTGCCTCGGCCTCCCAAAGTGCTGGGATTATAGGCATGAGCCACCGCGCCTGGCCATTTCATTATTTTTTTGTGGCTGCATAAAATTCCATGGTGTATACGCACCACGTTTTCTTTATCCAGTCTCTCACTGATGGACATTTAGGTTGATTCCATGTCTTTGCTATTGTGAATAGTGCTGCAATGAACATACCCGTGCATGTGTCTTTATGGAAGAATTATTTATATTTCTTTGGGTACATACCCAGTAATGGGATTGCTGGGTCAAATGGTGTTTCTGCCTTCACATCTTTGAGGAATTGCCACACGGTCTTCTACAATGGTTGAACTAATTTATACTCCCACCAACAGTGTATAAAGCATTTCTTTTTCTCCATAACCTCACCAGTTTTTTGACTTTTTAATAATGGCCATTATGACTGGTGTGAGATGGTATCTCATTGTGGTTTTGATTTGCATTTCTTTAATGATCAGTGATGTTGAACTTTTTTTCATATGCCTGTTGGCTGCATGTTTGTCTTCTTTCAAGAAGTGTCTGTTCATGTTCTTTTTCCACTTTTTAATGGGGTTGTTTTTTTCCTGTAAATTTGTTTAAGTTGCTTATAGGTACTGGATGTTAGACTTTTGTCAGAGAGATTGCAAACATTTTTTTACCATTCTACAGGTTGTCTGTTTACTCTGTTGATAGTCTCTTCTGCGGTATAGCAGCTTTTAAGTTTAATTAGATTCCATTTGTTAATTTTTGCTTTTGTTGCAATTGCTTTTGGCATCTTTGTCATGGAATCTTTACCTGTGCCTATGTCCTGAATGGTATTGCTTAGATTTTCTTCTAGAGTTTTTATGGTTTTTGGTTTTATATTTAAGTCTTTGATCCATCTTGAGTTGATTTCTGTATATGGTGTAAGGAAGGGGTTCAGTTTCTATTTTCTGCATATGGCTAGTCAGTTCTCCCAGCACCATTTATGAAATAGGGAGTCCTTTCCCCATTGCTTGTCCTTTCCCCATTGCTTGTTTTTTTTGTTTTTCTGGTTTTTTGTTTTTTTTTGTTTTTTGTTTTTTTTTTTGGTCAGCTTTTTTGAAGATCTGATGGTTATAGGTTTGTGGCCTTATTTTTCTGGATTCTCTATTCTGTTCCATTGGTCTATGTGTCTGTTCTTGTACCAGTACCATGCTGTTTTGGTTATTGTAGCCCTGTAGTATAGTCTGAAGTCAGGTAGAGTGATGCCTCCAGCTTTGTTCTTTTTGCTTAGGATTGCCTTGGCTATTTGCGCTTTTTTTTTGGTTCCATATGAATTTTAAAGTAGTTTTGTCTAATTCTGTGAAGAATGTCAATGGTAATTTAATGGAAAGAGCACTGAATCTATAAATTGCTTTGGGCAGTATGGTCATTTTCACAATATTGTTTCCTCGTGTCCATGAGCATGGAATATTTTTCCATTTGTTTGTGTCAACTCTGATTTCTTTGAGCTGTGGCTTGTAGTTCTCCCTGAAGAGGTTCTTCACTTTCCTTTTTAGCCTTGTTTCTAGGTATTTTATTCTTTTTGTGGCCATTTTGAATGGGAGTTCATTCATGATTTGGCTCTTGGCTTGCCTGTAGGTGTATAGGATTTTTTACAGGTGTATGGTAATTTTTGTACGTTGATTTTGTATCCTGGGACTTTGCCGAAGTTGGTTATCTGCTTAAGAAGCTTTTACATAGCCCATACTTTTTACCTTACTGCATTCTTATGAAAATAATTCATTGAGTCTCAAGAATGTGTTTGTTCTTTTTTTCTAGTTCACACTTGTAACACTCTAGGAAGTGACAAATTCTCAAATGAATTGTTCCAATTCGTTGCTCATTGTTCATGGGCTCTGTGTTAGAATGTAACTGTGCTCCTCCTCAGAGGGCAAAAAGTGGATTAGTAGTGGCTAATGATAAGAATAGTTTACTTCCTCTAGTTTTTGAAATTTTTGTGTGTGTAAATTTAAGTTTCCCCATAGCATATTTTAGATACTTTAGATACTTAGGATGTATAGAAGGTACATGACTTTTCAAAGCTCATGTATTTAGAAAGGCAGAGCTGGAGTCACTTTCTTAGCGTAGACCACTTCCAGCTAAATTTATCTTCCTCTCTCATCTAAATTGCACTTTAATCATTGTAGATACTAGTCAAGCAAAAACTGTGCTTTGAAGTGTTCTGTCTCTTTGAGGGCTTATCATTTTTATCTATATTTGAAAATGTACGAAATATAAGTTCTGCTATGTTCTCAGGAACTGTGGAACTCCTGCTCTGGTTTCTGTTGAACTCTTGATCAGTATCTCCAGGGATGATAAAGATTAAGAAGCCGAGTCACACTAGCAAGACAGGAAAGAGAAAGGTTTGAAAATGGGAATGTTAATTAGCTAATTCACCCCACTTTGCTTCCTTGTAAAGTATTGCCTCCACTGAGCTGTTATTCTTATATTTTTGGAGGAATATTACAAGAAATAGTCTTACGAAATCTGATGCTCGATTGGCAGTAGAAATGCTGTCAAGGATGTTTCCTACGGCATGGCTCAGTGCTCCATTAGGAAAGTCCCAAGTGAGAAATTTCCATGTAGCTCTAAGAGATAAGAAAAGTTCTGCTTTCTCTGAGAAGTGATTATATCTTTATTCCTCATTTTAACAACATAAATCAACCACAACTTCCATTTCTCTTTGACTACCTTAGAGAGAAAAATGAATTATATTGACACTTACGATCTGAATATTTGCTTTTTCCCTGCCTACTCATGCCTTAAAGCTTTCCAAGAATGTATTAATGTATTATTATTGATATTTTATTATTTTGCTATGTGCATTTTTATTGCATGTTGCTTAAAATTCTTTGTAGGATTTGCTTGGAGTACAAAACACTCTATAAATCTAATTTGCTGCAAGAATAACAACCGGGTAAGGAATGAGTTTTGTTCGTTATCTGGATAAATTTATGAGGCCAGACTTCTTTTATGAAAGGAATTCCTTTTCTTCTTCTGTCAGGGAGAAAAATCTTGTTCTTTATTGTTTTAATTTTAGTTATTGGGGACCTGTGAATTCAACTGACAAAACTGATTAGCAAAATCAATGAATGAATGAAAAGGCAGATTTTCATTCCTATACCTATGCTGGAGTTCACAGAATCATGTGACTCAAAGATGAGATTAGATTTAGAGGCCTATATACAGTATTAACAGGAGAAAGAGGAGGGAGAATGGCACTTATGGGAAAACAAACGATTTTTAGGAAAGATAAATGAACACTTAGGAGAATAGATGGGAGATATGACAGTTTGTGACGATGTCTGTTTAGGCAAGTTCTTATCTTTGTGCTGGCTTCTCTCATTTGTGGTTGTAGAAGTCAATCTTCCCTGGTTGTGAAACTCCTCAGGGAGGGCATTTATGACAGCTAAATTCTATTGGAATGTTCTTCTTTTAGGCAGATAAGGGGAGTTCAGGGGAAACAAACAAGCAAACCCAACTCTAATATATTCTGGGTACCTTCATTTCTGAAGAAACTGCTCTTGGGAGGGTACGTTCATCTGGGTAAACCACTGGACTTTGCAAAATTTGGTTGTGGGTTAGAGTGGGTTCCAGAAATGTATTTCTCTAAATTTTAGCTAAATTTAATAGCTGGACTCATCCTTCTCTTAGTTAGTAATGATGTATTCCCTAATTAAATTTCCAGAGTGCTGGGCTGACATTCTGATTTCTTAAAACTTTTGTCTCCAACTCACCATTTAAACTTTCAGGGTTATGGTATTTCCTGGCATCTCATTTCCTGTTTTGTTTTTTCCTCAATTGTAAATGCGTTCTTTTTTCTTCTTTCAAATGACAGATTTGTGCTTATTTTGTGTCAATTGATACTTTTTTGTTGAGGCGATGGAGTCTTGCTCTGTCAACCAGACTGGAGTGCAGTGACATGATCTCTACTCACTGCAACCTCCACCTCCCAGGTTCAAGCAATTCTCATGTCTTGGCCTCTTCAGTACCTGGGACCAAAGGCATATGCTACCACGCCTGGCTATTTTTTTTTTTTTTTTTTTTTTAAGAGAGATATAGTCTCACTCTGTTGCCCAGGCTGGAGTGCAGTGGCACAATCTCGGCTCACTGCAACCTCTGCTTCCTGGGTTCAAGTGATTCTCCTGCCTCGGCCTCCCAAGTAGCTGGGACTACAGGTGCCCACCACCATGCCTAGGTAATTTTTGTATTTTTAGTAGAGATGGGGTTTCACTATATTGGCTAGGCTGGTCTCAAACTCCTGACCTTGTGATCTGCCCACCTTGGCCTCCCAAAATGCTGAGATTACAGGCGTGAGCCACTGTGCCTGGCCAATTTTTGTATTTTTAGTAGAGGTGAGGTTTCACCATGTTGGCTAGACTGACCTGGAACTTCTGACTTCAAGTGATCCACCCATCTTGGCCTCCCACAGTGCTGGGATTATATGCATGAGCTACTGCGCCTGGCCAATACGTCTTTTGAATAAAAATTAATACTACTTAGCACTTCTTATACCACATATAGTGATAATTTTTGTTGAAAGAAGTGCACATCAAAATAAGTCCTTTCTTTTTTCACTTTTACTTTGTCCTAATTTCTTTTGTTTTTGGTCTAACTAGGCTCACAGGCTTCAGTTACATTATTCTTGCCAAGATTAGAGAGTTAAGTACTAAAATAGAAAGAAGTTAGTTCAAATACACAGAATTTTCTCAACCAAAGATCCATATCTTAGATAATACATATCTTATAGAAGTATAAAATATATCTTATAAAAGTCCAAAATATATCCTCAATCTGTCTACTTCTTATGTCACAACTATTATGTTTTTGTTTTTTACAAAATAAATTCCATTTGTACTGTGATAATTTCCTAATTTATCACTCTGCTACCTTTCTTTCAAGTCGTTTGTCTAGTAGTATTGACAATGTGGTTTTTTAAAAGGCAAGAGAGATAGTTAAAGGTTAAAACCCTTTCATGGTTATCCAGTGCCCTTAGCACCAAACCGTAACTTCTCAACATGACCCACAAGGCCCTGTATGATTTTGCCCCTACATCTTATCTCAGACTGTTGTTGTCTGACTAAAGTTCTTACCCCCCACCCAGATATAGCTAAACATGGAGACAGTAGGTATTGCAACAAAGAAACAGTTTAATTGTCACAAGGCAATTGAATGAGGAGAACAGAAGATATTTCTCAAATGTGTCTCCCTGAGAATCCAGAGGCTAAGGTTTTTAAAGGATGGTTTGGCAGGAAGATTGGGGATGAAATCATAGGAGTGTTGAAGCTGTCTTCCTGTGCTGAGTCAGTTCCTAGGTTGGGGTGGTGGTCACGAGACCAGTGGAGTTAGTTCCTTAGTTGGGATTATAAGTCACTGGTCTGGTTGGTGTCAGTTGGTCCACTTGCATGCAGAATCTGAAAAATATCTCAAAGACCAGTCTTAGGTTTCACAGTAGTGTTTGTGATCTCGATTACTATGGAAAAGCAAGGTAGGAAACAATGACAGGCTATTGTTAACTATGCCTGTAGTTTAGCAGAGTGGTTTGCAAGAGGTGAAATCCCTAGTGGTCACAGCTGCTTGGTTCCTTGGCCAATCTGAATTCTGGAAGACATGAAGGGGGTCTGCATGACCCAAGAATCATTGTTCTTTAAAAGAAAAACAAGTTCATTAATCTTGCAGGCAGCCTGCCCAGAGGCTAGGATAGGAAGATTATCAGTTATTAGTGACTACCGTTTATTGAAATGACTTGTGCAAGCAATCATGTATGGAGGAAGAAAAGGTCAGCGAGAAGGGAATATAGTTTACAAAATTTAGGCCCTTACCATGATTCCAATCTTGTGGTCTTTTATTAATTTTATGAAGATGGTTTTAATACATCGTTTCTTATCAACTCCCATTGTTTGTTCTTTCCAGCCACAATGGCTGCCCTTCTCTTCCTGCAAAGCACCACGCTCATTCTTGTTCAGGGTCTTTGTACAATGTTTCCCTTGTCTGGGCCATCTTTGTCCAGATTTTCTCAGGGCTAGTTCTCATCATTTGAATATCATCTTCCCAGTGAAGCCCTCTCTGACTACTTTCCCTGAAGTCACCCTCTTTACCCTATTTACTTCTCTTCTACCCTATTTACTTTCTTTCATATTACCTGTTTTATTTTCTTCATATCACAACGTCACCTGAAATTCTTTCTTTTGGAAACAAGGTCTTACTTTATCACCCAGGCTGGAGTGTTGTGGCACAATCGTGACTCACTGCAGCCTCAACTTCCCAGGCTCAAGTGATCCTTGCACCTCAGGCTCCTGAGTAGCTGGGACTACAGACTTATGCTGCCATGCCTGGCTAATTAAAAAAAAATTATTTTTTTATAGATATGGTCTCACTGTGTTGCATTGGCTGGTCTCAAACTCTCGGGCTCAAACAATCCTCCTGCCTCAACCACCCAAAGTATGAGATTAGAGGGGTGAGCCATCATTCCCAGCCTGAAATTATTTACTTGTTTATTGCCCATCCCCTCAAAAGAATGTAAACCCAATGAGATGAAGGCATTATCTACTTTATTCTCTGCTATGACCATATCTGCTCTGAAATGTACTCATTGACTCTTTGTTAAGTGAATCATGTCAAATACAAAAAAAAATTGTACTACTTGCTAAATAGTTACAGGGTGATAAATTTTCCAAACAAACAGTAAATTCATGAAATGGACATAGAAACTTGGTTTTGAATATATTTTATACAAATATTTTGAATACAGTTTTACTGAAATGCCTGGATAGACTTTCATATACAGTATTATATTTTAAACATTTTGGAATAAGCATAAACTTATAGAAAAGTTGAAAGTGTAGTACTGGAACTATTTTTTCTTTTCTTGAATCATTTAGTAGTATGTTGCTCAATGCTTTCATGTGTGTTTCTTATTAACAAGGACATTCTCCTACATAACCAAATCCAACTACCAAATCAGGAAATTTACACTGATACATTACTATGAATCCATTGAAGTTTCATCAGTTGTCCCAATGATGCCACTGATAGCAAAAAGGATCCAGTAGAATCACTCATTGTAATTAGGTCTCATGTCTCTTTATCTTTCTTCATTTTGGAACAGTTCCTTAGTCTTAACTTTCACGACCTTGACACTTTTGAAAATAAAAGGCCAATTATTTTTAAGAATGTTTTTTAATTTGTAATTGTGAGGAACACGATAGATGTGATGCTAAGTTCTCATTGTATCCCATTACGTGGCACCTGATTTTAATTTTTCCTGTTTCTGATGGTATTTACCTTGATCATTTGATTAACGTGGTATCTGCCAGACATCTCCACTGTAAACTTACTCTCTTTTCCTTTCGTAATAGTATTTGTGGAACAGTCCCTTCAGATTATATGACACATCTCTTTTCTCATCGAAATTTCAGTTTATTCATTTATATAAATATGTGTGTTTTCTATGTTATTCTTCAATGGGTTATACTTTGTTACTGTCTTTACTTGATATAATGCTCAAATTCCTCCCAATTTAGCCAGGAATTTGCTCAAGCTGGCTTTTGTGTCCTTTCGACATACCTTTACCATTTTTTTGTGTGTTTTCTTGATTTTTGGCATAACAGACATTCCAGGCTCATTTTATACTTCCCTTGTTTTAATTCTGTTTATAGTCTGCTGTTTCTCTATGAAGACTTTGTTTCTTTTAGTGAAGAATGGTAATTAAAGGCCAAGGTCTGGACATTAGTTATGTTCATTGATATTGAGGTATCATAGCTTCCAGGTCTTCCAATCGGCAGATAAAGGAATAAACATACACAAAATTTACATATTTATAGCTCTACTTATTTCCATATGTATGCGTGTGTGTATATATATGCATGTGCATGTGTGTATGTGTGTGTATACATATAAATATAGGGTGTGTGTCGAAAACCATAACTTCACACATTTTTTCCAGTTCTAATCCTCTCTAACTATATCCTAATATGCCCCTTTAGGTGAGTTTACATGGTAATGACTTTGTCAGCCTAACTGTACTCCAAGTCTAGTCTGTCTCTTGATTACAAATTTAAAAAGTCTTATTCATGATGGGTATTGTATTGATTGAAGTCTGAGAAAAGTGTTGGCAGAAGTAACATTTTGGGGGAACACATAGGGGAAAAGATAGAGACATGTATACTTAATATTGAAATGCATGTATAATAATACATTTCCACAATTATACTCTATTTGTTTACATTCATTAGAATGCTGCACCCTTTCCCCATCTCCCCCACCTGGGTTCAAGTAATCATTGGTTATGCTTTTGCTGCTTTTTTAGCTACAATAAGTTGCTCAATACTTTTAAACCTTTTATTGCTTTATTTACTTGTTATTTATAGGTATTTAATATACTGTATTATATATTTATGTACTATATGAAATAGTTGTGTAAAAATAGGATCAACTTGTGACGTGGGAATGGGCAAATAAATGAGATGTTTAGCAATTTCAGGCTTCCTCAGTAAAAATCAATGACAAATCATTTCGTGACTGGTAAGTGCTGAGAAGCTGAGTGAGAGGATAGTAAGCATGTGAAAGGTCAGAAATAAGATGTCCACAAAAATGAAAATATGAGCTCTGCCTGATGACTGTGTAACAATTCCAAATACAACCTTTGTGTTTTCATAAACCCACGTGAGTGAATTGGCCTTCAAAATATCAAAGTCCACTGTAGCGTCAGTAAAAAAGAGAAATTACAGTGAAGGGTAATTCTTAGGAAAAAAGGAACTGCATTGAGATAGGAAAAGCCAGTGTGCCAGAAGTGCCGCAGGCGGGTTTTCCCTGCTGGTGAAGGATAACTCACAAGTGGAAGGCAAAGTGAAAACAAGATACCTGTTCAAGGCCTCTTCTGCATTTCAGCCTCCAGCAAGATCCCAGGCTGGTCTTTGGAAATGACTAACACCAATAACTAATGTATTGATGTTAGTCATTTCTATTTATTAACTTGTAAAATAAAAACACTGTATCAGTTTCCTTAGTAATATACTCTTTAAGATCCAGATCTAAATGCTCACTCTTCTTTTTTTGGCTCCACGACCCTCCAGCAATACTTAAATACCTGAGAAGCAGTTGCTTTTTCCATTCCAGCAAGAAAGAAAGCTAATGAGGAAAATAGTATTTGCCTTGAAGTAAGTTTTCCTTAATTTTCCATCTCATTTTAAAGAAAAAAGCAAAAGGAGTTCTATAAAAGAGGCACATATGAAAATATCTTAAGGATGCTGAATGGCTTAATTAAGAGTCACTGTTATTTTATTGATTTCAATTGGGATATAGATCATTAGTTTTCTATTAGTTTTTTTATTATTGCCATATGGCTTTATAGTGTAATACTATTAAACTAATGTTCTACAACATAAAGGGGAATTGGTTTATTGTGGCTTTTAATGTTTCTAGAAAGATTAATTTTGGTATAATGATTAATTTACTTCTTCATAGTACCATGGCTTGAAAAGATATAGAAGCCTGATAAGTACAAATCCATCTTGGCTATAAGCCTAGTTTTATGTTATCATGTAAAAAAGAAAATTTGCTTCAAATTCTTTGCTTTTTCGTGCATTTTTGTTGTTCAGTTGCTGTTATAAATACTATGAATGGCCATTATTGAGAGTTCAGGAATTTTTTTCTCCCTTAAATATGAAGATAGACCAAAGGTAAGATTCCTATGTTGTCAAGGAGCCAATCACTGCATTGATTTATCTTTGCCACTAGATGTCCCTGTATTGATGCACCTTCTACCTCAGAGGCTTCTTTGAAAACAAACTAACAAAATCAGAGATGTTTGCTACTCTTCAAGTCTTTTTCCTTCCTCTAAGTTAGCACCTTGGGACTTCCCAGATACGAACCCCTTCTTTCCAGAGGATTAATTCCTAAGGACTGGACAGGAATGGAATTAAGCGAAATCCAAGTAAAATTAGGTTTAGGCGTTGGCCTAAATATATGCATCTATTAACTACTTAGCCTAGAAAATGTGAGAAGCTGTATAGTTTAGATTGACAGAGAATTTTAAACATGCTAAAATGAGTAGGGGCTTGAATTTGAATTACATAATCAAAATGGCAGACAATTTAAAGTTATATTTGGTAATAAAATAGTTCGTATTTGTTTTTTAAAATTTTAGGTTCAGTGGTACACGTGAAGGTTTGTTACATAGGTGGACTTGTGTCACAGGGGTTTGTTGTACAGATTATTTCATCACCCAGGAATTAAGCCCAGCACTCAATGGTTATCTTCTCTGCTATTCTCCCCCCTCCCATCCTCAAATAGGCCCCAGTGTCTGTCATTCCCTTCTTCGTGTTCATGAGTTCTCATCATTTAGCTCCCACTTATAAGTGAGAACATGCAGCATTTGGTTTTCTGTTCCTGCGTTAGTCTGCTAAGGATAATAGCCTCCAGCTCCATCCATATTTTCTCAAAAGACATGATCTTGTTCTTTTTTATGGCTGCATAGTATTTATGTTTTGAATATGAGAATGTTTGGTGTTCTGTGAATGAATGAAAATTTCAGTAATAGACTCATACAGATAATAATTGATCTTCAAGGAAATTTGTAGTTGTTGAAATCTCTTACGCAGCTTCTTACTTCATTACTCTTCACTGTTTTCCATACTTGACGAAGACTGACCATGTCAGCTTCCAGAAAAATGTGACAAGATAGATTTACCCAAGCTAATTTCTTCATAAGTATGATTTTTAGCTCTTAGTTTACCTACAAAAGGAGATAACTGAATGTTTTGATTCAAAATGTCTCTTGTTCAATTTTAGGTTGTGTGGAGTCATAATGTTGGACTGGAATAACAATAAAATAAATATCTTTTTATACTCTTTTGAAATTATTGGACTCAATATGTTTTTAGTAGTAAAATACAATGCTAATATAAATAATAACCCATTTAAAATCTGAATTGATTAAAAACTTTTGGGACAATAATTATTTATTATAATAGATCATTTAAAAAATATTAGACCCTGTATTTACAATAGGCATTCATTTATTAATTGGATATATTTTATCTGATTTTGTGGTTAATCTTTTCTCTTATAATATTGATTTAGTCTTTCATGACATGTTACTTATTATACCTCAACATAGGGAAATAAAAACATAAATTAATGCAAATGACCACAATTATTGTAACTTTAAAAATCTAAGAATAAAAATAATCTATGTTTCAGAGGTGGCTTTTGGGCAAACTTTCTTCTCAGTGTTGAAGAAAAAGACACAGTGTATACCCAGTCCTCTGTTTGCCTTAATACAAAGTGATCTTTGAGAAATGGCAAGCTTGGAGAATGGGAGTAATTGCAGGAGACTCACAAAGACAATTATCCATACTGTCTCTTAAAAATAGAAAGAAAATTCTACAATCTAAAGGCTGAGGAATTTGATATCCTGGACACAACTGTTGAAAATACTATTTAATGAAGTTTGTAAGTCCTTTAAATAAGGAGAAAGTGATCATTGGATGTGGAATAAAGAAGTCCAATTACAAGTGTTGGAGAGGATGTGGAGAAATGAAAATTCCGATACACTGCTATTAGGAATGTGAGGTGGTGCAGCCAGTTTGGAAAAGTCTAGCAGTTCTTCTGATGATTAAACATAGAGTTATGTGACTCAGCAAATTTACGCCTGGTTAGATTCCCAAGAGAAATGAAAACATATGCGAACATAAAAATTTGCACTTCAATGTTTATAGCAGCATTATTCATAATAGCCTAAAGGCAGAAACACATCCATTAATGGACAAATGGATAAACAAAATGTAATATACCTATGCAGTGGGGTATTGTTTAACCATAAAAATAAATGAAGTGTTAATACATGCTACAACATGGGTGAACCTTGAAACCATCATGCCATGTGAAAGAAGCCAGTCACAAAAGACCACATACTATGTTATTCGATTCACGTGAACGTTCAGAAGAGGCAAATCCATGTAGACAAAGTAGATTAGTGGTTGCTTAGGGCTGGGGAGGATAGATAGGCCAATACAGGTGGGATAGTTCAAGGGTATAGGGTTTCCTTCTGAGGTGAAGTGTTCTTAATTGACTATGGTGGTTGGTGCACATACTTGTGAATATACTACAAGCCATTGAATTGAACATTTTATTTTTTTTAATTTAATTTTTAGAGATGGGGTCTGAGTTCCCTAGGCTGGAGTGCAGTGGCGTGATCGTAGCTCATTCCGGCTTCCAAACTCCTGGGTTCAAATGATCCTCCTGCCTCAGCCTCTTGAGTAGCTGGGATTGCAGGTGCATGTCGCTGAGCCTATTTATTTATTTATTTATTTATTTATTTATTTATTTATTTTGTAGAAACAGGGTCTTACTTTGCTGCCCAGGCTGGTCTCAAACTCCTGGCTTCAAGCTATTCCACTCTTTTGGACTCCTAAAGTGTTGGGATTACAGACATGAACTTCTGTGTCCAGTGAATTGAACATTTTAAATGGGTGAACTGTATATTGTGTGAATTATATATCAGTAAAGCTATTTAAAGAAGAAAAGAAAGAAGAGCAATACTGTTACTTGATACAACACGATGAACCTTGAAAACATGAGGCTGACTGGGAGAAGGAAGTCATAAATGATCATGTACTGTATGACTCCATTTATAGAAAATGTCCAGAATAGGCAAATCTACACAGAAAGTCGATTAGTGGTTGCCTAAATCTAATGGAAAGGGGAGTATTGGGCAAGTGATAGGTAAGGGGCATGTGGTTAATTTGGGGGGGTAATAAAAATGTTCTAAAATTGCTTTAGGTGATTGTTGCACAACTGTGAATATACTAAAAGCCATTGATTATATACTTTAAACAGGTAAATTGTATGGCATGTGAATTATATCTCAATAAAGCTGTTTAAAAAAGAATAAGCATGCATTTTTCTAGAGCACATACAGTAGAACTTGAAGAGGGTTCAGTAGTTCTAGACCTTAAAGCAGATGTGCCATCCTGAGTCATTCTCACATGTTCTACCAGAATGTGGATTCTCATCCCCCCGACATATGTGGATGCTGCCTCAGCTGGTGGCTGGCTGCTCTTACTCCCTTGAGGTCCCCATGTTCCCTCTGTCCTTGAGTTGGAGCCTTTCCTCTTTGGGATTCTGAAGAGGGAGTAAATCACACTTTCTACTTTTGTTTTTGTTCCCTTTTCTCCACGATTCCAATGAGGAAAATGCCCATCTCTTGCAATTTACAGGCATAATTTTGAACATAATTCTTTGATAACATTTCTTTTTGAGATCCTGGAGAGGATTTAGGATGCTGTAGGTTGGGAAATAATTTGGATGATATAGTAACAATTGACTGAATGATCCAGAAAGTAAGCTGGTTATTGAAAGTCTTCTGGTGTTCATGTTATCTAATACTGCATATATATATATTTTTTTCTAAATTAGTGATGTGGCTAAGAAGGCCATCAATGGCATGTTGACCGCATTTCAGAGGATGTGAAATAAGGAGGCATTATAAATATACTGACTACCAGAACCAGAATCTAAGATGATTTTGCTAGGTTGAAATGCTGGATCTAATAAGAAACCAATAGCACAGGAAAAAGGATAATATGGCTAATATTTATACATGTGCAAAACCTCATAGCTTTGGTTTATTATAATCTTAATATGAATGAACAGCTTATGAGAGAAGAAAAAAGACCAACAGAGTCTTAACCTGCCTTTATAATTCTGTTCTACACTGATTAGGTCAGAAAAGCCTGTAGTATTATCTTTGTTTCTGGTAAACATACTACACGAAGGATATTGGCTATAGGAAGAAAAGGGTCTGGAAATCATAGCATAAGAGTAAAGTTGAAGGAAGTGGGGAAGTTTGGGTCGGAAATGTGACACTTTCCCTTGATGGCCAGTCTGATGTAATCAACTTCCTCTTCTCTGTTTCCATAGTACTTTGAGACTGTTATAATTTTGTTCAGAGAAAAATTAGGTACATTTAAGCCTTAGGTTTCTGAAGGTTTTTGGTTTTCTATAGTTATCTTTTTATGCTCTCTAGGATGCTATGAAGTGCTCATATAAATCTCAATTTTATGTAGATTTATTGAAGGGAAGAAGACTTAGGCTTTAAGTGTCAAATTGGAAGACAGATTGAGAGCCAACTAGTAAAAGTTACAAGGTAGTAGATTTTGTCTGAATATGAGGACAAAAGTCATTACATAAGACCTCATAAGACTGTAAGTTCTTGAGGTAGCTTGATTATTGTTAAAAAATATTCCTCATCCCCCCTTGAGTGTGGATTATATTTTTCCATTCTCATTGGCATTAGGTTTGGCCACTTGAATTGTTCTGGCCAATGAAATGTGAGTGGAAGATCCAGCCCATGGTATTCTTTGTCCTCTTTTCCCTCTATCAAGATGATTAGCATTGTTCCCAATAGAGGCTGCTCTGTCAGGCTACCTAGAGTAAAGATGATGTGTACATACAGGCCCATCCATGACGAACTTTTACTGTGATCAAGAAATAAATGTTGACACACAGGAGACAACCCAAGATGACTGACTAGATACGAAGAGGTTCTCTCATTGAAAGGCAACAGATCATCAAAGTTTGAGTGCTACAGTGTAAGAAGAACCTGCTGATTCTGGTTTTGGAGATAGAGGAAGGAGACCATGAGCCCAGGAACACAGGTATCCTCTAGAAGCTGGAAAAGGCAAGGAAAGGGATTCTTTCCTCAGAAAGAAACCCAGCCCTGCTGACACCTTGATTTTAATCCACTGAGACCTATTTGGACTTCTGATCTCCAAAACTATAAAATAATAAATTTGTGTTGCTGTAAGCAAAAAAAAAAAAAAAAAAAGAAAGAAAAAGAGATCAGATCATCAAGTAGATTGGCACACTCCAAACACTCCGGATAGTTCTTTGGAATGAAGGCATTGAGAGTGGACTGAGTGAGGACATGGACCCCAGGTTGAAAGAGGAGGAAACTGGGAACCCTGCATGTTGTTACCAAGCACCAAGACTCATTCCTGGCCCTGGGTGGCTCCTAGAGAAAAGGTGAGCGAATATAGTTATGCAGTGGCCTACTCTTGCCACAGACCTCCAGGGTCCTAGATGTAGGAGACCCCATGACACCCATGGACATCTGAGCTGGCAGGGAGAGCTGCCTAGAGAGTTGGTAGGGACTGATCTCCAGCCTTTGTGGAGCCCAGAAGGTTTGGTGCAAAAAGAGCTGCAGTGGTACAAAGCCATGGGTGTCCGTCCCCCAAGGATCACTGTACTCCCCTAGGTGGCTTTATCCTTTGTTAGTCGCTAGACCTAGACAGAACAGGAAGTCTTGCCTGGGGGATAGAGCTAGTCTGATCTGAGTGTGCCTCTGTGTGCTGGCCTCTCCCAGGCTCCCTGCATGGGCACATCCACTTACAGTGCAGCATCAGCTTGCCCGTGACATCATCTTTCACTGACTCCCCATACCTATCAGAGTACTTTTGCAGATGAACCCCTGCCAATGCACACTCACCTATAGCCTCCTCCCCACTGGCACACACCCACTCGCAGCCTCTCCCCACAAAAGACATTATGCAAGACCTCATAATGTTGTAAGCTCTTGCTGTAGCCTCCTTGGGCTGCCTTGCTGGTATGCATGTATACGTGGACCTTCCCACCACCTTACTGGTGCACACATATGCTAGAACCTTTGCTGCCTTGCCAGAGTGTTTTTCTCCAGCAGCCCCTGTTGGAGTATTCTTGCCAGTGAACTAGGAACATCTCACCCCCTCCAGTGCAGCAGGTGCTTAACCTGGAAGGGGCAGAGAACAAAGCCCCAGGCCTTGTCCTAGCTCCCCAGGGTTAGAGCATGCAGCCTAGGATGCTAAGTGAGAACATGAAAGCATCCAGAAAGGAAGCCATTGACAAAACTCAACTTATACCACAGTCAAACCCTTATGAGCATCAAAGAATATAAAAGCAAAAAGCCCCACTCAAAAGACAGCAACTTCTAAGACTGAAAAAACATCTGCCTACACAGATGAGAAAGAATCAGTGCAGAAACTCTGGCAACTCTAAAAGCCAGAATGTCTACTTATTTCTGACTGACTGCACTAGCTCCCCAGCAATGGTACTTAACCAGACTGAAAGGGCTGAAATGACAGAATTCAGAATCTGGATGGCAGAAATCTCATTGAGATACAGAAGGTTGAAACCCAATCCAAGGAACACAGTTAAACAGTCCAAGAGTTGAAAGACAGCATAGCCATTTTAAGAACCAAACAGAACTTCTGGAAATAAAAAAATTTACTACAAGTATTTAAGAATTTAATTACTTTTAATGTAATTAAAAGCATTAATAACAGAATAGACTGAGCTGAGGACAGAATTTCAGAGCTCTAAGACCTTTCCTTTGAATCAATGCAGGCAGACAAAAATAAAAGAATAAAAAAGGAACAAAGCCTCTGAGAAATATGGGATTACATAAAAGAGACCAAACCTATGACTCATTGGAATTCCTGAAAAAGACGAAGACAGAGCAAGTCACCTGGAAAACATACTTGAGGATATTGTCCACTAAAATTTTCCCAACCTCACTAGAGAGGTCAACATGCAAATTCAGGAAATCCAGAGAACCTCCATAAGATATTATACAAGATGACCCTCCCCAAGAGACATATTCATCAGATTCTTCAAAGACAATGAAAAATAAAAAATATAAAGGCAGCTAGAAAAAAGGAGCAGGCCACAAAGCCATCAGGCTAACAGCAGATCTTTCAGCAGAAACCTTACAAGCCAGAAAAGACTAGGGGCCTACATTCAGCATCCATAAAGAAAAGAAATCCCAATCAAGAATTTCATATCCAGCCAAAATAAATTTCATAAATGAAGGAGAAAGAAAATCCTTTCAGACAAGCAAATGCTAAGGGAATATGTTACCACCAGATCTGCCTTACAAAAGGTCCTTAAGGGAGTGCTTAACATGAAAACAAAAGACTAATAGCTGTGATTATAAAAACACACTTAAGTACATAGCCCACTGACATTATAAAGCAACTATAGAAGCAAATCTACATAATAACCAGATAACAACATGATGACAGGATCAAATTTGCACATATCAATATTAACCTTAAATGTAAATGGGCTAAATACCTCACTTAAAAAACACAGAATGACAGGTTGAATAAAAAAAGCATGGACCTAACTCTGTGCTGTCTTCAAGAGGCTATCTGACATGCAATGACACCCATAGGCTCAAAGTAAAGGTATGGAGAAAGACGTATCAAGCAAATGGAAGAAAGAGCAGGGGTTGTTATTCTTATTTCGGATATAACAGACAATGATAATAAAGACAAAGAAGGGCACTATGTGATGATGAAGGGTTCAATTCAACAAGAAGACTTAACTATCTTAAATATATATGCATCCAACACTGAAGAACCCAGATTCATAAAATAAGTTCTTAGAGACTGCAAAAAGACTTAGATAACTATATAGTAATAGTGGGAGACTTCAACACCCCACTGGCAGTGTAAGGCAGATCACTGAAGCAGAAAACTAAAAAAGATATTCAAGACCTAAACTCAACACTTTGACCAAAATGGACCAGACAGACATCTACAGAATACTTCACCTGTATTAATTCTTTCTCATGCTGCTATGAAGAAATAGCTGAGACGGGGTAATTTATAAAGAAAAGAGGCTTAATTGACTGACAGTTCCATATGGCTGGGTAGGCCTCTGGAAGCTTATGATCATGGTGGAAGGCACCTCTTTACATGGTAGCAGGGGAGAGAATGAGTGCCGAGTGAAAAAGGAAGTCCCTTCTAAAAACATCAAATCTCATGAGAACTCACTCACTATTGTAAGAACAGCATGGGGAAAACTGACCCCATGATTCAATTATCTCCATTTGGTCCCACCCTTGACACATGGGGATTATTACAATTCAAGGTGAGATTTGGCTGGCGACACAGAGTCAAACCATATCACCACCTAACAACAGAATATATATTCTTCTAATCTGCACATAACACATACTCTAAGATTGACCACACATTTGGCCATAAAACAATCCTCAGCAAATTCCAAAAAATCGAAATCATACCAACCACACTGTCATGTCACAGCACAATAAAAAGATAATACCAAGAAGATCTCTCAAAGCCATACAATTACACGAAAATTAAACAATCTGTTTCTGAATGACTTTTGGGTGAAGAATGAAATTAAGGCCAACATCAAGAAATTATTCAAAACTAATGAAAACAAAGATACAACATACCAGAATCTCTGGACACAGCTGAAACAGTGTTAAGAGGAAAGTTTATAGCACTAAATGCCCACATCAAGAAGTTTCAGAGATCTCAAGTTAACAATCTAATATCATACTTAGAGGAGAAAAGCAAGAACAAACCAACCCCAAAGCTAGCAGAAGAAATCACTAAAATCAGAGCTGAACTGAATGAAGTTGAGATGTAAAAAACCATATAAAAGATCAATGAAACCAAAAGTTTTTTTTTTTTAAGAATAAATAAGATTGATTGATTGCCAGCTAGACTAATAAAGAAAAAGAATATCTAAATAACACAATCAGAAATGACAAAGGTGGTATTACTATGACCCATCAGAAATACCAAAAATCCTCAGAGATATTTATGAACACTTCTATGCATACAAACTACAAAACCTAGAAAAAAATGAACAAATTCTTGGAAACACACAACCTTGGAAGATTGAACCAGGAAGAAAATGACTCCCTGAATAGGCTAATAAGAATTATAAAACTGAATCAGTAATAAAAAAAAGCTGCCAACTAGAAAAAGCCCTTGAACAGATGGATTCACAGCCAAATTCTATCAGTTGTATAAAGAAGAGCTGGTATCAATCGTACTGAAATCATCCCAAAAAAATGGAGGAAGAGGGACTCCTCCTCCTTAACTGATTTTATGAGGCCAGCATCATCCTGATATCAAAACCTGGCAGAGACACAACAAAAAAAGAAAACTTCAGGCCAATATCCTTCATGAACATAGATGCAAACATCCTCAGCAAAATACGAGCAAATCCAATCCCCCAGCACATCAAAAAACTAACCCATCACAATAAAGTTGGATTAATCCCTGGGGCTCAAGGTTGGTTTGACCGATACAAATCAATAAATGTGATACACCACATAAACAGAACTAAAAGCAAAAACCACATGATTATCTCAATAAATGTAGAAAAGGCTTCCTATAAAATTCGCCATCCTTTCATGTTAAAAACTCTCAACAAAGTAGACATCATAGGAGCATACCTCAAAGTATTAAGAGCCATCTATCACAAACCCACAGCCAACATCATACTGAACAAGCAAAATCTGGAAGAATTCCCCCTGAGAACTAGAATAAGACAAGGATGCCCACTTTCACCACTTCTATTAAATATGGTACTAGAAGTCCTAGCCAGAGCAGTCAGGAAAGAGAAAGAAATAGAAGGCATCCAAATAGGAAGAGATGAAGTCAAATGATCTCTCTTTGCAGACAGTATGATTCTCTACCTAGAAAACTACATAGTTTCTATCCAAAGGCTTCTAGAACTGACAAATAACTTCAATAAAGTTTTAGGATACAAAATCAATATAGAAAAATCAGTAGCATTCCATAAACCAATAATGTCCAAGTTGTGAGAGCCAAATAAAAAATGCAATCCCACTTACAATAGCCACACAAAAATAACACACATAGGAATACAGCTAACTAGGGAGGTGAAAGGTCTCTACACAAGAATTAAAAAGCATTGCTGAGAGAAATCAGAGATGACACAAACAAGTGGAAAAACATTCCATGCTCACGGTATAGATTCAATATTATTAAAATGGCCATATTGCCCAAAGCAATCTATAGATTCAGTGGCATTCTTATCAAACTACCAATGTTATTTTTTTTTCACAGCGTTAGAAAAAACTATTCTAAACCTCATATGGAACCCAAAAGGAGCCCAAACCGCCAAAGTGATATTAAGCAAAAAGAACAAAGCCATAGATATCACACTGCCTGACATTAAACTCTACAACGAAGCTACATTGTGTACTACGTGATACTATGTATAGCATGGCACTGGTACAAAAACAGATACATAAAACAATGGAACAGGTTAGAGAACTCAGAAATGAAGCCGCAAACCTGCAGCCATGCAATTTGACAAAGTCTACAAAAATAAAACAATGGGGAAATTACTCGCTATTGAATAAACGGTGCTAGGGAAAATGCTAACCATATGCAGATGACTGACCCCTTCCTTTTACTATATACAAAAAATAAAATGGATTAAAGACTTAAATATATCACCTAAAACTATAAAAACCCTAGAAGAAAACCTAGGAAATACTGTTCTGGACATAGGCTTTGGTAAAGATTTCATGACTCCAAAATCAGTTTCAAGTCTCCAAAATCAGTTGCAACAAAAATAAAAATTGACAAGTGGGATTCATTTAAACTAAAGAGCTCCTGCACAGCAAACAAAACAGCAGAGTAAACAGACAACCTACCGATGGGGAGAAAATGTTTGCAAACTATGCATCAGAAAAAAGTCCAACATCCAGAATCTATAAGGAACTTAAATCAACAAGCAACAAACAAATAGTCCCATTAAAAAATGAGCAAAGGGCATGAATAGACACTTCTCAAAAGAAGACAGATATGTGGACAACAACCATATGAAAAAATGCTCAATATTACTAATTAGAGAAATGCAAATCAAAACCACATTGAGATACTATCTTACACCAGTCAGAATGGCGATTATTAAAAAGTCGGAAAATAATAGATGTTGGTGAAGTTGCCAAGAAAAGGGGATGCTAATACACTGCTGATGGGAATGTAAATTAGCACAGCCACTGTGGAAAGCAGTTTGGAGATTTCTCAAAGAGCTAAAAACAGAAATACCATTTCACCCAGCAATCCCATTACTGGGTGTATACCCAAAGGAATATAAATCATTCTACCATAAAGACACATGCATGCATACGTTCATCACAGCCGTATTCACAATGGCAAAGACGTGGAATCAATCTGGTTGCCCATGAATGCTGAACTAAATAGAGAAACTGTGATACATATACATCATAGAATACCACTCACCCACAAAGTGTATGAAATCATGTCCTTTGCAGCAACATGTATGCAGCTGGAGGCCATTATCCTAAGCAAATGGATGTGGGAACAGCAAACCAAATACCATATGTTTTCACTTGTAAGTGGGAGCTATACATTGAATACACATGGACACAAAGAGGGGCATAATAGACACCAGGGCCTACTTGAGGGTGGAGGATGAGAGGGGAGAGAGGATTGAAAAACTACCTATCAGGTATTATGTTACTATTTGGATGATGAAATCATTTGTATACCAAACCCCATCAACATACAGTATACGCATCCATGTAACAAACCAGCACATGTACCCCTTGAACCTAAAATAAAAGTTGAAAAAGAAAAAAAACAGAGCTCAATGTTATTGTAAGCTACTAAATTTTTGCTTGCTTTCTTCTCATAGCTTTGCTCAGTCTATACTAACTGATATTATTCCTCTGAAGACAAAGGGGGAAATTATAGCTAGTGTTCCTGTAGAGGAAGTTGATATTTAGGGTAGTAGTTTTGATTAGGTCTCTTCAAATTGTAAGCGTCCATGAGAACCGTTCATAATCTCTTTGAGTTCTTTTCTCTGGAACTGCATCATCCACCAATCGTTCTCTACATTCAACTAAACATTCAGGCTCACAAAACTACCATAGCCACATTTGACACCGGTCCACCTGGAGGAAGCCTTAACTTGTTGGCAGGGCGGTATTAGGTGCTCCCTGTCATTAAGACTCTTTTTAACAGTTAACACAGCTAATTTAGCCTCTGGAGTTACTTTCTGTCCAAATGATAGCTCAGGTGAAAGAAGATGAAGTCTACATGGGGGTGGGTGTGGGTGTGGAATCTGATTTAAACACCTTATATTCCGCAGGAGTTAAAGTCCCTTGGGACAATTCTATAGGCATAGGCATTAGTTGAAGTTATATATTCATCTTTACAACTAGTTAGGCAACTTTAAACAAATTTTACCTCTCTAGGTCTTTGTTTTCTGTGTGTAGAAAATGGGGAGGTGAAATCAAATGAGTTTTAAGAGAATTTCAGACTCTGATATCTTCAGATTCTGGACTAAGGCCTTTTAATGAAGCAGACATGCAACATATTAGTTTGAAAATAAAACTTGGCCAAAGGCTTATATTTCTGGTAAAATTAAATTTTAATTTGTCAATATACAAAAATCTGGAGGATAATTTTGTTGTATTCAGTTTTTAAGTTCTATAACTATAAAGGTCTATTAAATATAAGCCAGGTACCAGCTTTTATATTTAGAAATCCTGTTTTAATCTACATCTGCTTATGGGAGTTAATTGACAACATATTTCTGGTGTTTGATATTTTTCCCTTCTTTTATAATCACTGAGATACAAATTTTATATTGTAGGCTTTAAACAAAGGAAGAAAGTTACATTTTTGATTATTTTTAAATGACTTTTCATTTCGGATCCTGCTTTTTTTGATATGATACAGTGCTCCAAGAATCACTGTGACAAATGCAAGCAATAGCAGAGCCCAGGAAAGACACTTTCTTGGATGAACTTTTTCGTTATGCTTCATTGAGGTTGCATATTTAAATTATAGCAATGCACTGAAGCAAAGAACAGATGGATGTGCTCTGGGTCTGAGCAGTAACCCGGATACCTGGTCTACAGGTGTTTTTCTTCATTGCTATATACATGTACAGTGTCCTAGTATTTAGGTAGATGACATGAAGGCATGAGGATGTTTTCCTCATTTAATACATTGAAATAGGTAATGATATTTTTTAAAACCATTAAAAATTATATTCCATGGATAGCTACTTCACCAGGGCAGATATTCTTCTGTAATTGTATATTCTGCTGGTGGGTCTGGAGGTCCTAATCCCACCAAAGGCTGCCAGAGTTGGATATGATGCAGCTCTTTTGTTCACCTCTCTTAAATCTTGTTATGATAAGATTAGTGATATTCCCAGTATATTGAACACGTATAAATTGAACCATGTAGTCAGAAAGTAACTTCTTCGAAATTTCATTGTTCTTTAACATTTATTCAGTGAAGCTCGTTATTTTCTTGTCCTGAAAATGTGTGCAGTCAAATGAATTTTCTAGACAATCTTAAGTAATTCAAAGAGTCGATATCCAAAAAGAAAAACAGTCCATCCTACATAAGAGCCATCAATCTTCATTAAAAGATAAAAGTTGATTTAAAATGGAAGATCCTCTTCCTCCTGCAATCCAAACCTGCTATAGTCTGAGAACCCTGTGTTCCTAGAACGAGAGGCATTCATTGGCTATGGGATGGACTTTCACTCTCATGCCCACCTAGCCTTAAATTCCTTTTCTCTTCACTTGCTACCTTATTTCTGAACTCTCCCATGTTGGTGGTTGGGGAGGAAGGAGAGGACAGAGGCAGGAAATTTTACTTGTCTGGTACTGTGAAGGTGATGGGGCTATGCTCTGGACATAGCACACATTAAAGCTGATTCTTTCCTGCATGGGCACATGTGGTTCTTCAGAGATGAGCCCTCCATTGCAATTCCTCTGACACGGGCAAGTGCAATTTGTATTTAGTCTAGTTGCTTACTTCTTACATTGCTCCAAGGAATAAAAACCTTTGTTTCTTTCTGTTGATGCTTGCTCATTTTTCTTGTAGGTTCTTTTAGCATCTAAAATTCCCCATACAGTTATCTCTTCCACATGAGACCACATTTGGTCCAAGAGAAACACTCATACTCAGCACTAATACATTGGCACTGATAATTCCCAGAAAACAGTTCCTTTCCTGCATTGGCTACTTCAGTCAGGTTCTTGCCACTGTGTTCCCAGCAGCTGAGGATGTTGCCTCCTTTTACAGTTACTTTTTCCTGGCTTTAGGTGAAGGGTAGGGCAATTCTCTGAAAAGCCTTTCAAAAAAATCCCTTTCTGGGTTTCTGTGGTGCTGGCAATGTTGTTTCTTGACCCAAGTGCCAGCTATATTGGTGTGTATTTAGTGATAATTTATTATGATTTACATTTATATTTTATAACTTGTCTCTATGTTAGACCCCAATAATATTCAGAAAAAAATTAGTCAAAATAATATTATCTGGTGCTAAAAGCAATGCAACAAATCCTAATCTCCAACTCACAACCTTCATACACTTTTTATGAAGTATCTTCTCTGGTTCTTACTTTTTTTTGAATAATTTTGTGTCTTGTTTTAGCTTCTCACTTTAGAAAGTGCCCCAGTTGAAATTTTTGTTTTATCATGTACATTCATTTTAACTACAATCTAGTGAATAATAATGTCCAATACCGTAATAAGCCCTTTACTTACATTATCTCAAGAAATCTTCCTACAAACTCAAAAACGTTAAGAATTGTTAACCCCATTTTGCAAATGAGGAAACCAAGTCTCTAGGGATGGAGTAACTTGCCTAACATTGCAGGACAAATACATGGCTATGCCAAAATTTAGACCCAAAATTCTTTGACTTCATAGCCCATGCTTTTTCCATATAGACAATTCTCAGTCTCAGAACAAGGATTCTCATGAGTGCAACTTGGGGGCCACTGCAAAATATGTAACAAAGTTGCAATTGCTGACCATGTCAGATTTCCAAGTCTCTCCCATTTGCTGAAATTGGAGTGAAATATTTGTATGGAGATCTCAAGTTTGGTGACCAAAGCTTGTTTGAAGCCTAAGGGATTCTCTTGTAAGCTTATGGCTCTTGAGATGGGCAAAACTGTACCTGTCCTAAACTAAACACAGAATAAAAGGTGGAAAAAGGAGAAGGGATTGTTCTTAAAAATTTACTCAGCCACTGAGGTTGGTTGATGATTTCATTCTACAAAACAAATTATTAGTGGTCTGAGGATTAAGACAATTTACTTAGAAACTTCAAACGAGTAAATAATTTAGCTCTCTGTCATGGAGTTGGGAAGCAATTGCCCATTAGGCTAATCTGGGGAAAAAGAACTTGTGTACCAGATGAAGCAGATATATGGTCTTGACCTGTGTAGCTCAAGCTGCAGAGAAAATGTTTATTCAGCAGATATTGAATGAATATATCTACAGCAATTAAGCGAGGTCTAAGAATTACTTTGCAGAGAGATATTTTTGGTGATAGAACACTGTGGGACCTCATGGTACTGAGACCCATGAATTGACTGATTCTACCCCTTGTTGATAAAACTGCTGATAAATCTAATAATAGTGTCCATGTATTGTAAGCAGAGATACACGTATTACCTTGCTTCAATTTCTTGGTAAACTTAATCCATTGAAACTAAAATGTATCCCAAATTTTTTTTTTAAATATGATTTTCAAATTTCCTCATTGTAAACATAATAAAAATTCACTATAGATAATTGGAAAAATTAAAAGATACAATAATTTTAACTTGGTCATTCTAAGGTGATAATTACTAACCTTTTTAATGTTAGTTCTTAGTTACAGCTGAACTCAGGGTTTATAAACAATTTTATTGTCTCTTTTTTCCTTCACTTATCTGCATAAGATAAGCCATTTTTGTTGTTCTAAAATTAAATATATATTTAAACTAATAATTCTTTAATTTTATAAACTATCCAATCAGTGTTCCGATGTTCTAAATCATTTCATACGTATTTTCTTTGTCTTGTTTTCAACTTTTATTTTAGGTTTGGGTATAAGAGCAGGTTTGTTTTATAGGTAAACTACATGTCATGGGGGTTTGGAGTAAAAATTATTTTGTCACTCAGGTAATAAGTATAATATCTGATAGGTATGTTTTGTGATCCTCTCCCTCCTCCCACCCTCCACCTTCAAGTAGGCCCCAGTGTCAGTTGTTCTTCTCTTAGTGTCCAAGTGTTCTCATTGTTTAGCTCCCACTTACAAGTGAGAACATGTATTTGGTTTTATGTTCTGCATTAGTTTGTTTAGGATAATGACCTTCAGCTCCATCCATGTTGCTGCAACAGACATGACCTCATTCTTTTTTATGGCTGCATAGTATCCTACAGTGTATATATACCACATTTTCTCTTTTTAATTTTATTTTTCCATAAGTTATTGGGGGTACAGGTGGTATTGGTTACGTAAGTTCTTCTAGTGGTGATTTGTGAGATTATGGTACACCCATCACCCAAGCAGTATACACTTTATCATATTTGTAGTCTTTTATCCCTCGTCCCCCTCCCACTCTCCCCACCAAGTCCCCAGAGTCCATTGCATCATTCTTATGCCTTTGCATCATCATAGCTTAGCTCCCACATATCAGCGAGAATATACGATGTTTGATTTTTCCATTCCTGAGTTATATCACTTAGAATAATAGTCTCGAATCTCATCCAGGTCACTACAAATGCTGTTAATTTATTCCTTTTAATGGCTGTGTAGTATTCTATCCTATAAATACCACAGTTTCTTTGTCTACTTGTTGATCGATGGGTATTTGGGTTGGTTCCAAGATTTTGCAATTGTGAATTGTGTTGCTATAAACACGCATGTGCAAGTGTTTCTTTGAATAATGACTTCTTTTCCTCTGGGTAGATACCCAGTAGTGGGATTGCTGGATCAAATGGTAGTTCTTTTAGTTTTAAAAGAATCTCCACACTGTTTTCCGTTGTGGCTGTACTAGTTTACATTCCCACCAGTAGTGTAGAAGTGTTCCCTGATCATCGCATCCATGCCAACATCTACTGTTTTCTGAATTTGTGATTATGGCCATTCTTATAGGAGGAAGGTGGTATTGCATTGTGGGTTTTGATTTGCATTTCCCTGATCATTCGTGATGTTGAGCATTTTTATGTATGTTTGTTGGCCATTCGTGTATCTTCTTTTGAGAATTGTCTGTTCATGTCCTTAACCCTTGGTTTTGGGTTCTTGGTCATGAAATCCTTGCCTAAGCCAATGTCTAGAAGGGTTTTTCCAATGTTATCTTCTATAATGTTTATAGTTTTAGGTCTTAAGTTTAAGTCCTTAGCAAAATGCACCGGATTCGTGCCCTCCCCGGAGTTTCTAGCTAGGAGGTTCTGGCTGGATTCCACTTGTTACAGAGCTCAGCTGGAGACGTCCTTCTCCCTGTGGCCTTTTCCCCGCTCCTCTGGCCGCCCTCCTGAAGGATTCCTGTGGTGCCAGGCAGGAATGGGCTGCTTGGGGACCCAGCGAGCTCCCAGGACCTTTCCCGCTGCTTCCTCTACCTCTGTGTTTCGCTGGGTTCTCGAGATTGACTCAGTTCCAGGTAAGGTCAGACTCATTGTATCTGGTTGTCTCCCGGGTCCTGCAGGAGCAGTCCGCTTCCTTCAGAGGGTCTGTGGGTCCTCTCTGGATTCCTAGTTTGTTCTTGCCATTGATATGGAACTAAAATTCATGATGCGAGCCTCCGCACTCTGCTCTGTCTGTCAGAGTCAGAGCTGCAATCTAGTCCTGCCTCCCGTCCAACATGATGATTCCTCCCCCCCCCCCGCCTTTTTTTTTTTGAGACAGAGTCTTGCTCTGTCGCCCACACTGGAGTGCAGTGGCGCGATCTCAGCTCACTGCAACCTCTGCCTCCCGGGTTCCAGCGATTCTCCTGCCTCGGCCTCCTGAGTAGCTGGGACTATAGGCGTGTGCCACCACGCCCAGGTAATTTTTGGTATTTTCTTTTTTGTTTTAGTAGAGACAGGGTTTCGCCGCGTTAGCCAGGATGGTCTCGATCTCCTGACCTTGTGATCCGCCCGCCTCAGCCTCCTACAGTGTTGGGATTACAGGCATGAGCCACAGCGCCTGGCCCTGCTCCCTATTCTTTAGACGTCTGGTAAAATTTGGCTCAGAATCCATCTGGTCCTGAGCTATTTTTATTGGTAGGCTTTTTGTTACTGATTGAATTTTGGAACTCGTTATTTGTTCAGGGATTCAATTTCTTCCTGGTTCAGTCTTGGGAGGTTGTTATGTGTCTAGGAATTATCAGTTTCTTCTAGATTTTCTAGTTTGTGTGCATAGTCATGTTCATAGTAGTCTCTGAGGGTTTGTTTTTATATTTCTGTTGCGTCAGTTGTAACGTCCCCTTTGTCATTTCTGATTGTGCCTAATTGCATCTTTTCTCCTTTTAGTTGTCTAGCTCTATTAATCCTATTCATTTTTTCAAAGAACCAATTTCTGGATTCATTAATCTTTGTCTTTTGTGTGTATGTCTCAGTTTTTTTCAGTTCAGCTCTGATTTTGGTTATTTCTTGTCTTCTGCTAGTGTTAGGGTTGGTTTGCTCTAGCTTTAGTTTTTCCAGTTGTGATATTCGGTTGTTAATTTGAGATCAAAGTTTTCGATGTGGGCATTCAGTGCTGTAAACTCTCCTCCTAACATTGCCTTAAGTGTGTTCCAGAGATTCTGGTATGTTGTATTTTTGTTCCCATTAGTTTCAATGAATTTCTTGATTTTTGCCTTAATTTCATTATTTACTGAAATGTCATTCAGAAGCAGATTGTTTAACGTCCATGTAATTGTATGGCTTTGAGTGATTTCCTTAGCATTGATTTCTATTTTTATTGCCCTGTGGTCTGAGATCGTGGCTGGTATACTGTTGGTTTTTTTGAATTTGCTGAGTATTGTTTTAGGTTCGATTGTGTGGTCAGTTTTAGAATATGTGCCATGTATAGATGAGATGAATATATATTCTGTTGTTATGTGGGGAGTTCTGTAGATGTTATTAGGCTCATTTGGTCAAATGTTAAATTCAGGTCCTGACTATCTTTGTTAATACTCTGCCTCATTGTTTTGTCTAATATTGTCAGTTGGGGGTTAATGTCTCCCACTATTATTGTGTGGGAATATAAGTCTTTTTGTAGTTATCTAAGAACTTGTTGTATTAATCTGGGTGCTCCTGTGTTGGGTGCATATATACTTAGAATAGTTATGTCTTCTTGTTGAATTGAACCCTTTACCATTATATAATGCCTTTATCTTTTTTGATCTTCGTTGGCTTATAGTCCATTTTGTCTGACATTAGGATCACAACCCCTGCTTTTTTCTGTTTTCCATTTGCTTAGATTTTTCTCCATGCCTTTATTTTGAGCCTATGCATGTCATTGCATGTGAGATGAGTCTTTTGAAGATAGCATACCATTGGGTGTTGCTTCTTGATCTAGCTTGACACTCTGTGCCTTTTAATTGGAGGCATTTAGCCCATTTACATTCAAGGTTAGTATTAATATGTATGGATTTGATACCGTTATCATGTTGATAGCTGGTTATTATGCTGGCATGTTTGTGTAGTTGCTTTATAGTGTCACTGGTCTATGTACTTCAGTGTGTCTATGTAGTGGCTGGTAATGGTCTTTGCATATTTAGCGCTCCTTTCTGAACCTCTTTTAAGACAGGTCTGGTAGTAATAAATTCTCTCAGCATTTGCTTGTCTGAAAAGGACCTTATTTCTTCTTCACTTAGTTTGGCTGGATATGAAATTCTTGTTGGAAATTCTTTTTTTAAGAATGTTGAATATAGGCCCCCAGTCTCTTCTGGCTTGTAGGGTTTCTGCTGAAAAGTGTGCTGTTAGCTTGATGGGTTTCCCTTTGTAGGTGACCTGCCCTTTCTCTCTAGCTGCCCTTAATTGTTTTACTTTGATGTCAACCTCAGAGAATCTGATGATTATGTGTTTGGGAGATGATCTTCTTGTGTAGTGTTTTGCAGAGGTTCTTTGTATTTCTTGAATTTGAATGTAGTTCTCTCTAGTGAGGTTGGGGAAGTTTTCATGGACGATATCCTGAAATATGTTTCCAAGTTTCTTGCTTTCTTCCTGTCTCTTTCAGGGATGCCAATGAGTCATAGGTTTGGTTTCTTTACATAATCACACATTTCTTGGAGGGATTTTTTGTTCTTTTTAATTCTTTTTTCTTTATTTTTGTTTGCCTGGGTTATTTTAGATAGTCAGTCTTTGAGCTCTGAGATTTTTTCCTCAGCTTGGTCTATTCTGCTGTTAATATGCACAATTGTATTATGCAATTCTTTTTTTTTTTTTTTTTCTTTTCGGACCAGTCCCCCAACATTATGCAATTCTAGTAGTGTGTTTTTCAGCTCTATCAGATTACTTTGGTCCTTTTTTATAATGGCTATTTCATCTATCAGCTCCTGTATTATGTGATTCTTAGATTCCTTGGATTGCATTTCAATGTCCTCCTGAATCTCGATGATCTTTGTTCCTATCCGTATTCTTAATCCTATTTCTATCATTTCAACCACTTCAGCCTGGTTAAGATAGTGTGGTCATTTGGAGGAAAGAAGGCACTCTGGCTTTTTTAGTTGCCAGACTTCTTGTGCTGGTTATTTCTCATCTGTGTGAGCGAGCTGATGTTCTTTTAACTGTGGTGTTAATTGACTACAGTCAGTTGACTTCCTTTCTGGATGTTTTCAGAGGGCCAAAGCTTTGTTCAGGGTGTTTATTTGTAGCTGAATTCTTGTTTTTGGTTTCACAGGGTGAGTATATTAGCAAAGTATTTTTTGGTATTGATGTCTTGTGCTGTGATCCAGTAGGTGGCACATAAGTGTAATGGCCGGTAGGTAGGCTCTTGCTCAGTTAACATAGCTCCCCTGTATTTCTTCCCAATTGCAGCTGTATTCCCTCTCAGTGCTCTGAAAGTGTAGGTTTATCTCCCACTTGAGTACTGGCTGCAGATCTCCACTTGGCAGTCCTGGGCTGCACACCACAGCTCTAGGGTGATCTCTGGCTTTATATTACTTTCCCAGCTTGGAGGCAGCAGGGGAAGGGACTTGAGCAGTGGTTGCGGCAGAGGGTCTTTGACCTGTCTCTTTGGGCTCCAGCCCAGAAACATGCAGAGCTGCTGTCAATCAGTTTAATTAGCCTGGGGTGGGGCAGCTGAACGGTGGGTCCACACCAATGAGGCCCCACCTGGTAATGAGCAGGGGCCTTGGGTGGGACCTGGGGGAGACAGACTGCCTCTTCTCCTTAAGGCAACTGCCGCTTGCTGGAAGTGTGATTAAAGCACTCAGGGTCTTTGCTTCTTTCCTGGTCTGAAGGTAGCAAGGGCAGTTCCACTGCAGTGGCAGTGGCAAGGGGGTTTTTGGTTGCTTCTACCTCAGAGAAATGCGAAGCTGCTGCTCCCAGGAACGTTCAGCCAGGGGTTGGGGCAGCTGCTCTGCTAGCCTGAGCCGGGCTCTGCTTGTTAAAGAGCCGGAGGTTAGTCCACGGCTCACAGGGATGAGAGCCTGGGCTCCTCTCTGCTTGGTGTGCTGGAAGCTCGCGTGAAGCCCTTAGATTCTTTGGTTTTTCTCCAGACTGAGGGCAGCAGAGGCAGAATCATTGCTGTGGCAGTGGCAGGGGGGCTTCTGGGAGCCCCTCACCAGGGAAAAACAGTCCCTACCAATGGGTATGCTGAACCATGGGTGAGGCAGCTGTTCTGTGGTCCCAAGCCAGGGGCCCTGCGTGGAGAAGAGTTGTGGGGGTCGTGGGGAGGGAGGGCGTCACAAGGAAGAGAGACTGGATTCCTTTTTGTCTGGTGGCTGCAGTATGTTGCAGTTGCTAGCGTAGCTATTGTGCCCTCGGTTCCTTCCCCAACCTGTGGGAGCTTAGGGAGGTATTAACTGTAGCTGCAAAGGCAGAGGGGTTGTGGGTTGTTTCTGGGATTTCTTCCCACCTCGGACTAAAGCGTTCAGGAAGGGGCAGGGTAGTTTTGCTAGAGTCCCAGGTTGGGTGGCCCTGCCCAGTGATGAGAAGCCGAGACAGAAGCCCAGGTGGAGAACAGTCCAGTCCCTCTTCCGTGGGAGGGCTGCAGTGTTCTGGGGGAACCATATCACTCCCTAATCACTGTGTACTCTCCAGAGCAGAAGGCTATAGCAGCAGGGTCTGGGAGACAGCAAAAATGGTGGCCAGCCTCTCCCTCTGCAAGCTTCCGTCCCAGGGAAGTGTAGATCTGCTACTAGCCTGAGAGCCCTGGTCGCAGGGGGTGCAGGGTGCCTGGAGTCCCCGATAGATGGGTCCCACTCAATGAGGAGAAGTGAGATCAGGGACCCATGTAAAAAACAGTCTGGCCACTTTACCTTGGGTCAGTTGTGCTGTGTGGGGGATCCAAGCCACTCCCTAATCACCACTTGCTCTCCAATAGCAGCACAGACTGCAAGGCAGCAAAAACTGGTGGCCGGACTCTCCCTCTGCACAGTCCATCCTAGGGAAGTGCAGAGTTGCTACCAGCCTGAGAGTCTTTGTTGGGGTTGGCTGGAGTCACATGCTGTGGGGTCCCACCCAGTGAGAGGAAGCAGGACACATATAAAAAACAGCTTGGCTGAATATCCTTGATGAACATTGATGTAAAAATCCTCAACAAGATACTTGTAAAACAAATCTGGCAGCACATCAATGGTGTATATACAGGGAGTTAATTCACCACAATAAAGTAGGCTTCATCCCTGGGAAGCAAGGTTGGTTCAACATAGGCAAATCAATAAATGTGATTCATCACACAAACAACAAAAGACAAAAACCGCATGATTATCTCAATAGATGCAGAAAAGGCTTTTGATAAAATTGAACATCTCTTCATGTCAAAAGCCCTCAATAAACTGGACAATGAAGGAACATACTTCAAAATAAGAGCCATCTATGAGAAAACCACAGCCAACATAATATTGAATGGGCAAAATCTGGAAGCATTCTGCTTGAAAACAAGCACAAGACAACAATGTCCTGTCTCACCACTCCTATTCAACATAATATTGGAAGTCCTGGCCAGAGCAATCAGGCAATAGAAAGAAATAAAAGGCATCCAAATATAAAGAGAGGAAATCAAATTATCTCTCTTTGCAGACAGTATGATTCTACACCTAGAAAACTCCATAGTTTCTATCCAAAAAATCTTAGAACTGATAAACAACTTCAGTAAAGTTTCTGGATACAAAATCAATGTAGAAAAATGGGTAGCATTTCTATAAACACACAACATCCAAGTGGAGAGCCAGGTCAAGAATGCAATCCCATTCATAACTGCCACAAAAAGAATAAAATAGGAATACAGCTAACCAGGGAGGTGAAAGATCTCTACAATGAGAATTATAAAACTGCTCAAAGAAATCAGAGACAACACAAACAAATGGAAAACATTCCATGCTCATGGATAGGAAGAATCAATATGGTTAAAATGGTCATACTGCACAAAACAATTTCCAGATACAATGACACTGGTAGTTTGATAGGAATAGCATTGTATAGGACTAGGAAAAACTGTTTTAAAATTCATATGGAATCCAAAAAGGCCTAAATAGCCAAGGCAATCCTAATCAAAAAGAACAAAGTTGGAGGCATCACATTACCGAACTTAAAACTTTATTACAGGGCTACAGATACTAAAACAGCACGGCACTGGTACAAAACAGACACATAGACCACTGGAACAGAATAGAAAGCACAAAAATAATGCCACATACAACTGTCTGAAATTTGACAAAACTAACAAAAACAAGCAATGAGGAAAGGACTTCTCATTCAATAAATGTTACTAGCCAGTTGCCTAGTCATATGCAAAAGATTGAAATTGGACTCCTATCTTAATTAAACCACATACAAAAATCAAGAGGGATTAAATATTTAAGTACAAAACTTAAAACTATAAAAACCCTGGAAGATAACCTAGGCAATATCATTCTGTACATCTGAACAGGCAAACATTTCATGACAAAGATGCCAAAAGCAATTGCAACAAAAGCAAAAACTGACACATGGGATCTAATTAACGTAAGAACTTCTGCACAGCCAAAGAAACTATCAACAGAGTAATGGACAACCTACAGATGGGGAGAAAATATTTGCAAACTATGCATCTGACGAAGGTCTAAATCCAGCATCTATCTATGAGGACCTTAAACAAATTTACGAGAATGAAACAACCCTATTAAAAAGTGGACAAAGGACATGAACAGACACTTTTCAAAAGAAGACATACAAGTTTTTTTTTTTTCCACATGTACCCAACAAGCATATGAAAAAAGCTTAGCGTCACTAATCAGTAGAGAAATGCCAATCAAAACCATAATGAGATACCATCTCACACCAGTCAGAATGCCTGTTATTAAATGTCAGAAAATAAGACCAGGTAAAGTGGCTCACACCAGTAATCCCAGTGCTTTGAGGGGACGAGAGGGATGGACCACTTGAGGCCAGGAGTTTGAGACCAGCCTGGTCAACATGGTGAAACCCTGTCTCTACTAAAAATATAAAAATCAGTCTGACATGGTGGCACATACCTGTAATCCCAGCCCCTCAGGAGGCTCAGGCATGAGAATCACTTGAGCCTGGGAGGTGGAGGTTGCAGTGAGCTGAGATCGTGCCACTGCACTCTAGCCTGGGCAACAGAGAAAGACTCTGCTCAAAAACAAAAACAAAACAAAACAAAGTCAAAAAATAACATGCTGGTGAGGTTGTGGAGAAAAGGGAACATTTATATACTGTTGGTAGGTGTGAAAATTGGTTCATCCATTGTGGAAAGCAGTGTGATCATTCCTCAAAGAGGTAAAAACTGAATTACCTACCATTTGATCCAGCAATCCCATTACTGGGTATATACCCAGAGGAGTGTACATCATCGTACCATGAAGACACATGCATGTAAATGTTCATTGCAGCACTGTTCACAATAGCAAAGACACAGAGTCAACCTAAAAGCTCATCAGTGACACACTGGATAAAGAAAATGTGGTACATATATACCAGTGAATACCATGCAGCTGTAGAAAAGAAGGAGATCATGTCTTTTGTGGGAGTTGGAGTCCGTTATCCTTAATAAACTAACACAGGAACAGAAAACCAAATACCACATGTTTTCACTTGGAAGTGGGAGGTAAATGATGAGAACTCATGGAAGAAAGGAAGGGAACAACAGACACTGGGGCCTACTTGAGGGTGGAATGTGGGAGGAGAAAGAGGAGCAGAATAAATAACTATTGGGTACTAGGCTTAGTACCTGAGTGTTGAAATAATCTGTGCAACAAACCTTCGTGACATAACAATCCTGCACATGTACCCGTGGACCTAAAATAAAAGTTTAAAACACACACACACACACACACACACACACGGAAAAAAAACCCCCAGAAACAAAACCAGGCTGGCCTCTTTTCTGTGGGAGAGCTGCACTGTGCAGGGGCTCCTTGGCACTCCCTAAATGCTGCTTGCTCTCCAGTGCAAGAATGCGACAGCAGCGGGGGCTGCAAGACAGCCTCAATGGCAGCTGGCCTCTTCCTCTGGGAGCTCCGACCCAGGGACGTGCAAAGCTGCTACCGGCCTGAGAGCCCTGGTTGGGGGGTGGCTGCAGTCCAGGGTGTGTGTGCGGGGGAGTAGGTCTTGCCCGATGAGGAGGAGCAGGATTGGGGAACTATGTGAAAAATAGTCTGGCTGCTTTTCCGTGGAATGGCTGCGCTGTGCAAGAGATCAGCGACGGGGGGCTGTCAGCAGAACTGGCAGCTGACGTCTTCTGGAAGCTTTGTTCCAGGGAAGTGCAGAGCTGCTACCGGCCTGAGAGTCCAGACGGGGCGTGGCTGGAGATCCAGGCCAGTAGGCCTTACCCTGTAAGATCCAGGGGAGGCTAGGTCTGCATTTGCTTCTCAGCGACTAGATTAGGCTCCGTTCTTGGGGGAGTGCATGGGGATCCTGACTTTCCCTGCTGCCCCAGATGCAGCTGCTAATGCAGAGATGCCTGGGGATTCCAGGCTTCCGGGACTCTACGTGTGGCGTGTGCCTGAGTCGGGGCTATGCCCAGGCTCCACGTAGTTCTCCACGTCAGACTGGAGGTCCCAGTGGGGTGGGCTCACAGGGGAATCACCTGAGCCTAGGCTGCAGAAGTGTGAGTCCCCAGCGACTCTCACTCACTATCCTCCCCGCCTCTCCCGTGAAGGGAAGAAGCTCCCCCTGACTCTGTGCCACTCTCCGGTATGAGATTGTCGTGTCTCACTCCTCTCCGTTCTCCGTGGGTCGTTTCCTTGATAAATCCCAGTGTCTCCACAACCAGATCTTCAATGTGTCCCATTGAAGATCTAGTAATTACTTGTCACTCTCTTCTCTCCAAGAAAGTGGTGCACACTAGCGATTTCCAGTCAACTTTTATTTTAGATTCAGGTGGTAAATGTGCAGGTTTGTTACCTGGGTATATTGCATGATGCTGAGGTTTGGGGTACACTTAACACCCTCATCTAGGTACTGGAGCATAGTACACAGTAGTGTTTTATTCCTTGCCCCCTCCCTCCTTCTCCCTGCTAGTAGTCTCCACTTTTGATGGTGGCCATTTTTATGTTCATATGTACCCAATGTTTAGCTCCCACATATAAGTGAGAACATATGGTATTTGGTTTTCTTTTCTGCATTAATTTGCTTAGGATAATGGTCTCCAGCTGCATCTATGTTGCTGCAAAGGACAAGATTTCATTCTTTTTTATGGCTACATAGTATTCCATGGTGTAGCCAGTCTATTGTTGATCAGCACCTAGGTTGATTCCATGTCTTTGCAATTGTGAGTGGTGCTGAAAGGTACATATGAATGCATATGTCTTTCTGGTAGAATCATTTATTTACTTTAGGATACATACACAGTAATGGGATTGCTGGGTCAAAAGGTAATTCTGTTTTAAGTTCTTTGAGCAATCTCCAAACTGCTTTCCACAGTGGCTGAACTAAATTGCATTCCCACCAACAGCGTACAAGTGTTCCATTTCTCCACATCCTCGCCAACATCTGTTTTTTGACTTTTAGTTTTTTGACTTTGGCTGTTCATTCTGACGGTGTGAGATGGTATCTCATTGTGGTTTTGATTTGCATTTCTTCGGTGATTAGTGATGTTAAGGATTTTTTCATATGTTTGTTGGCTGCTTTCATGTCTTCTTTTGAGGAATGTCTATTTGTGTCTTTTGCCCATGGACAATGGAGTTTTGTTGTTGTTTTTGTTGTTTATTTATTTAGGTTCCTTATAGCTTCTAGATATTAGACCTTTATTGGACGCATAGTTTGCAAATATTGTCTCCCACCCTGTAGGTTGTCTGTTTACTATCGATAGTTTCTTTTCCTGAACAGAAGCTCGTTTGTTTAATTAGGTCCCACTTGCCAATTTTTTTTTTTGGTTGCAACTGCTTTTGAGGACTTAGTCATAAATTCTTTCCCAAGACTGATGTGCAGAATGGTGTCTTCTAGGTTTTCTCCTAGTAGTCTTATAGTTTGATGTCTTACATTTAAATCTTTAATTCATCATCATTTAGTTAATTTTTGTATATGGTACAAGGAAGGGGTCCAGTTTTATTCTTCTGCATATGGCTAGCCAGTTGTCCCAGTACCATTTATTGAATAGGGAATTGTTTCCCCATTGCTTATTTTTGTTAATTTTGTTGAAGACCAGATGACTGTAGGTGCGTGGCTTTATTTTTGGGTTCTCTATTCTATTCCATTGGTCTATATGTCTGTTTTTGTATCACTACTATGGTGTTTTGGTTACTGTAGCCTTCTAGTATTGTTTGAAGTCAAGTAATGTGATACCTCCAGCTTTGTTTATTTTGCTTAAAATTGCTTTGGCTATTCAGGCTCTTTTTTTTTTTTTTGGTTGCATATGAATTTTAATATAGTTTTTCCTAGTTCTGTGAAAAATGACATTGGTAGATGATAGGAATAGCGTTGAATCTGTAGAGTGCTTTGGGCAGTAAGGATATTTTAATTCGGTTCTTCCAATCCTTGTGCATGGAACGTTTTTCCATTTGTTTTGTCATGTTTCTTTCAGCTCCGTTTTGTAGTTCTCCTTATAGACATCTTTTAGCTCTTTGGTTAGACGTATTCCTAGGTATATTTTTGTGGCTATTGTTAATAAAACTGCATTTTTGATTTGACTCTCAACTTTAATGTAATTAGTATATATAAATACTATTGAATTTTATACATTGATTTTGTATCATAAAACTTTATTGAAGCTGTTTATCGGTTCTAAGAGCATTTTAGTTGAGTCTTTAGGGTTTTCTAGGTATGGAATCATATCACCCATAGAGAGAGATAGTTTATTATTTTTCCTGTTTGTATGCCTTTCATTTATTTCTCTTGCCTTATTGCCCTGGCTAGCACTTCCTGTACTATGTTGAATAGAAATGGTGAGAATGGGCCTATTACTTGTTTTATTCTAGTTCTCAGAAGAAATACTTTCAGTTTTTTCCTACTAAGTATGATGCTGACTGTGGGTTTGTCAGAGATGCTTCTTACTATTTTGAAGTATGTTCCTTACATGCCTAGTTTCTTGTGGGTTTTTTTTTTTTTTAAATCATTAAGCTATGGTGGATTTTATTGAAAGCTTTGTGTCTATTGAGATGATTTTATGGTTGTTTTTAATTCTGTTTATATAGTGGATTACTTTTATTGGTTTGCACATGTTGAGCCAACCTTGCACCACAGGAATGACTCTTAATCACAATAGACTAGCTTTTTGTTGTGCTCCTGTACTTGGTTTGCTGGTATTTTGTTGAGGATTTTTGCATTGGGGTTATTGGCCTGTAGTTAATTTTCTTGTTTTATCTTTGTCAGGTCTTAGCATCAGGGTGATGCTGGCTTTGTAGTTAGGGAGGAGTACCTCCTCCTCAATTTTTGTACCAGCTCTTCTTTGTACATCTGGTAGAATTTGCCTGTGAATTCATCTGGTCCAGGGATTTTCTGGTTGGTAGCTTTTTTTTTTTTTTTTTTTTTAAATTACTGATTCAATTTTGGGACTCAATATTGGTCTGGTCAAGGTTTCAATTTCTTCCTAATTCATCCTTGGGAGATTGTGTTTCCAGGGATTTATCCATTTACTCTGGATTTTCTAGTTTGTGTGCATAGAGGTGTTCATAAAGTCTCTGAGGATTGTTTGTATTTCTGTATTTCTATCAATTTCTATCTGTATTTCTATCCATTTTCTCTAGATTTTCTAGTTTGTGGGCATAGAGGTGTTCATAAAGTCTTTGAGGATTGTTTGTATTTCTGTAGGATCAGTTGTAATGTCACCTTTGTCATTTCTGATTGTGTTTATTTGGATCTTTGCTCTTTTTTCTTTGTTAAGCTAGCTAGTGGTCTATGGATCTTGTTTATCCTTTCAATGAACAAAGTTAAAGGAACTTTAGTTTCAAGGAACAAAGTTTTGGTGTCACTGATTCTTTGTATGGATTTCTGGGTCATAAGTTTATTCAGTTCTGCTCTGATTTCAGTCATTTATTTTCCACTGCTAGTATGGGGGAAGTTTATTTTTGTTTTTTGAATTCTTCTAGGTGTGATGTTAATTTGGGATCTACTTAACTTTTTGAGACAGGCAGTTAGTGCTATCAGCTTTCCTCTTAATATTGCTTTTGCTGCATCTCAGAGATTTTTGTATGTTGTGTCCTTGTTTTCCTTTATTTCAATTTTTTTTTTTAAATTTCTGCTTTAATTTTGTTGTTTACCCAAAAGTCAGTCAGTAGCAAGTTGTTTAATTTCCATGTAGTTGTCTGGTTTTGATAGATCTTCATGGTATTGATTTCTATTTTTATTCGACTGTGGTCTGAGAGTATAGTTTGTATAATTTTGATATTTTCAATTTATTGAGGCTTGCTTTATGGCAGAACATGTAGTTGATCTTCGAGTATGTGCTCTATGTGCAGATGAGAAGAATGTATATTCTGTGGTTGATAAGTGGAATATTCTGTAGATGTCTATTAGACCCTGTTGGTCAGTGGTCGAGTTTCACTCCAGAATTTCTTTGCTCGTTTTCTGCCTCGATGGTCTGTTTAATGCTGTTATTAAGGTGTTTACGTCCTCCGCCATTGTTTTTTTACTGTCCAAGTCTTTTCATAGCTGCTGATTTTATGAATTTTGGTGTTCCAATGTTGGGTGCATATATATTTAGAATAGTTAAGCCTTCTTGTTAAACTGAACTCTCTATCATTATGTAGTGCTCTTCCCTGCCTTTTTTTAAACTGCTGTTTGTTTACAGGCTGTTTTGTCTGAAATAAGAATAGCAACCCCCGATCTCTTTTGTTTTCCATTTTCATGGTAGACTTTACTTTGACTATGAATGTTGTTATATGTGAAACAGTTCTCTCGAAGACAGCAGAGGGATGGGTCTTATTTTTTTATTCCAATTTGGCACTCTGTGCCTTTTAAGTGAGGTGTTTAGATCATTTACTTTTTAAAATTTATTGCTTATTTATTTATTTATTTATTTTTATTTGAGACAGTCTCGTTCTGTCCCCCAGGCTGGAGTTTGGCTCACTGCAAGCTCTGCCTCCCAGGTTGTGGCCATCATCCTGCCTCAGCCTCCCGAGTAACTGGGACTACAGGTGCCTGCCACCATGCCTGGCTGATTTTTTGTATTTTTAATAGAGACTGGGTTTCACTGGGTTAGCCAGGATAGTCTCGATCTCCTGACCTCATGATCTGTCCGCCTCGGCCTCCCAAAGTGCTGGGATTACAGGCGTGAGCCACCGCACCTGGCCAGATCATTTACATTTAAGGCTAATATTGATATGTGAGGTTTTGATCCTATTGGGAAGTTGTTAGTATGTTGCTTTGCAGTTTCCATTGTGTGGTTGCTTTATAGGGTCTTCAGGTTACGTACTGAAGTATATTTTGTGGTAGCAGAAAATTGTTCTTTCATTTCTATGTTTAGAACTTGCCTTAATGATCTTGTGTAAGGCTGGTCTAGTGGTAACAAATTCCTTTAGCACCTGCTTATCTGAAAAAGGTTTTTGTTGTTGTTATTGTTGTTTTCTCCACTTATGAGGCTTAGTTTGGTGGGATATGAAATTCTTGCTTGGAATTTCTTTTCTTGAAGAATGCTAAAAATAGGCCCTCAATCTGTCATGGCTTGCAAAGTTTCTGCTGAGATGTCTGCTGTTAGCCTGATGGGATTCTCTTTATATGTGATCTGATCTTTTACTCTAGCTCCCTTTACGATTTTGTTCTTTAGTGTTGACCTTGGACAGTCTGATGACTATATGCCTTGGTGATATGCATTTTGTATAGTATCTCACAGGTGTTCCCAGGATTTCTTTTTATATCTGGATGTCTAGCTCTCTAGCAAAATTAAAGAAATTTTATGAATAAAATTAAATTTATTTCAATATATTATTAAAATATTTTCTATATTATTAAATATATTTTAAAACATATATTTTAACATATGATGTTTCATCATGTGGTTAAATCACAATTTAAACATTCTCGTGTTAATGGATTATTATTTTTGATGCCATGAAGACTGCAGTAAATGTATTTGTGTATAAAACTTGTTTTTGATATTTTGGCTTTGTGTTAGGTAATATCCACAAAAGTAGAATTACTGAGTCAAAGGGCAAACATTTTTAATTCTTTAATGTTGTTTCTCAAGAAATGGCAGAAATAGATTATAATATAGAGACATGCATAAAAATTACTGTTTTTTTTAGTGGTTAGTATATAACCTACATTTGTCTTTTTTTCTTTTCATATTTTATTTTTTATGAGAAGACCTAAAGTTAATGGAATAGTGTAAAATAACTACTTATATTTAAAGTACCTATTTTAAAGGAACTCAAATTATTTTATCACATTAATTTACATAATTCTTTAAGGTAGGTGGTAAAATTATTATAGGTGAAGAAAATGGAGCTAATGCTGTTGTTCACATTCATTTAACTAGGGTTTAACAGAGCCCTAAATGGAATTTTTACTTTTTAAAAAAAATCTTACTTGCTGTGTCTTTGTGACCTTAATATAACTTTTATCAGAAAACTATTCTTACAGCAAAGGGAAAAATTATAGATGCCACAAGTACGTCTCGTCTATAATAGGTTTGCAGCAAAAAGGAGAAGGACTGAAAGGGCATAAAGTTGAAATTCCCTCATTTTAAGATATTCTAAAGAATTCATCTAAATAACAGATTAGCATGTGCAGTTTTTCCTGCTTGGATACATTTATGCATATTTTAAATGGACTTGATCCTGGAGTGATATAAAAATTGTTATTTAGAGACAGGGTCTTGGTCTTTTTCCATATTATTTTCCTTGAACTCTAGATGGATGCGTGTATGTGTATATACATTTATAAGAATGTTTAGATTTCTCCAATATGGTCTTCAATCAACAAATATTTATTTTAAACTGGTTTTCATCTTTTTCCTTTACTTTCTCTTTAGAGACAGGGTCCTGGTCTGTCACCTGGCTGGAATGCAGTGACATGATCATAGCTTACTATAACCTCAAACTCCTGGGCTCAAGCTATCCTCCTGCCTTACTTCACGAGTAGCTAGGACTACAGGTGTGCACCAGCATGGCTGGCTAACTTAAAAATTTATTTATTTTTTGTAGGGATGGGGTCTCTGTATGTTGCCCAGGCTGTTCTCAAACTCCTGGCCTCAAGTGATCCTCTCACCTTGGCCTCTCAAAGCATTGGCATTACAGGCATGGGCCACTGCACCCAGACTTATTTTTCTTATTATAGAAGAAAAACACACATTTTATTGCAGAAAGATCACAAATATATTAAACTTAGTAATAGTATCAGTTTCATTGGTTTGTTGTGAGGATTAAATATGTAGAACTGAGCACAATGCTGTGTATTTCATGAATGAGCAATAAATATTAGCTACTGGTAATATTAGACTTACAGACTGATATAGCAGAAAGCCAAAGAGGGAGGGAAGTCTACATTGGAGGGAAGGAGTAGTTGAGTGATTGTATGGTCCAAATTAGGAAGCTAGAGAAGTGACTGAAATACGTTAGCAGAAGAATATGGTTGGACACCTTTAATTAGGACGAGAGAAGGGTAGATAAAAGGAGGCTTTGAACAAAGAACTTGATAGTAGAAAACCTGCTTTTAAAATAGTTTTTCTTTGTTTTTTTTTTTTTTCTTTCATTTTGACATGTTTCATAGGCAAGACTGGAAAAAAAATTACAACAAATAAGGCAAAAAAACCTTAAGGATTAGAAAGGAAATAATACAACTGTAATTTTTCCCAGATGACTTAACTTTATACATAAAAATTCAAAACCACCTATGGATAAGCTATTATAATTAATAAGTGAATTTAGCAAAGCCATCCAAACAAGGCATGTATATAAATTGACTATTCACTAAAGATGAATAGGAAGATACTCTATGACTTAGCAGCTCTGCTCCTGGGTACATATGTTTATGGAAAGACATATACAAGAATGTTCATAGCAGCAGCTTTATTTGTAATAGCCAACATAAATATGTAAGTATATATTTCACCTAAAGACATACACACACACACACGCACCAATGTTCATTGCAGTGTCATTTATAGTAACCAGAAACTGGAAATGATTTAAATATCCACTATCAGGAGAATGAATAAATCAATTGTATTATATTCACATGTTCACACAAAGCAATACTATAAGAAATGAAAAAGAATGAACTATAGCAACATGCAACGACATGGATGAATCTTATAAACATCATGATTGAGAGAAAGTAGATACACAAAATAATATAGAATATATAATTCTACTTATACAACCTTGAGAACCAAGCAAAAGTAATAGTGACAGAAATTAGTGACAGAAAATGGTTATTTTTGGAGAGGAAGTGGATAGTGGTTTTGGCACTGGGGTTTTCTTGGGTACTATTATTGTCCTGTTTTTATAGGGGTGGTGGTCACCTGGGCAAGTTTACTTTGCGATAATTCATGGTGCCATACAGTTATGATTTGTGTATTTTTGTGTGTGTATGTTATATACTTCAATGGAAATTTCATTTTAAAAAGCCAATTGTATTTCTAAATGACATCAATTGTATATTTTTGCCATTTGTAATATTAGCAAAAGCTAAGTTCCTAGGAATAAGTCTAACTAAAAATGTTCAAGATTTGTATGAAAGAAAATCATTAACTTTCTTTAAAGACATTAAAACTACTCAAACACATGGCTAGATAAACCATGTACAAAGATCACAATTCAATACTGTAATGATGCCAAGTTCATTTGTATTTACCTATAAATGTAATGCAAGTTCAATAAAAGTCCCAAAGCATCTTGGAAATGATTCTAAAGCTCATCTATAAGAACAAAGGGCCAATCATAGGTCACTAATAAAGAAAATTAGTAAGATATGAATTTGTCCTACCAGGTTTCAAGACATTATTAATGTGAAGAAATTAACATTCTTTTATTTATGAAGTTATAGGAATTACAACAGCATGGTATTGATGCAATATGGTATTGGCACAGAAACAGAACAGAGAAGTCAGAAATGGAGAGGGACCAGTGGTTATATGCACCCTCAATATATGATGTAGTGCCATTGCAGATCAGTGGGAAAGGATGAACTTTTCTATAAATTGTGGGGGGCTAAATGTTTAATAATGTAAAAAAAGTAGATCCCTACATCATGTCATACACAAATAATACCTAGTAAAGACTTAAGTGAGAAGGGCAAAACTATAAAAATTTTAGGAGATATAGGAGAATATCATTATGATCCCAAGGTATGGGAGGTTTCTTTAGCAAGACACAGAATGTATAAACCATAAACAAAGATTTACAGATCCAGTCACACTAAAGTCAAGTATTCTTATCCATTGAAAGAAAGCAAAAAAAAAAAAAAAAAAGAACTAATATAGCAACAAATAATAGTAGCAATAGTAGGAAGAAATCAACAAAAAGAAACAAAAAGATGAGAAATATTTAAAAAAAACACTAGGCAAACAAATTCCTAGGAATTTTGTAGAAGAGGAAATGTTAATGCCTTGTAACCATCTGAAAAGATGTTCAAACTCATTAATCATTGGGAAATGCTAACTCTTATGAAATTGACAAGTATGAAAAATTTGGATAAATTGAAGTCTATTCATACACTGGAATATCATACAGCAGTAAAAATTAATGAACTCAGCTATGTATATTAGTATGCTTGAATCTCAAAATGTGGAGTAAAACAAATTGCAGAAGAAGATATATAGTATGATCCCCCTCATAGGAAGTTCTAAAAGACTCAAAACTCAATGCATTTATAAGTATGTGGCAAACCTATAAAGAAAGCAAGGGAATAATTAACATTCAACTCAGAATAGTAGTTACTTGGGGAGTGGTGACAAGGCGAGGAGGCAGGGAAAGAGCTGCAACTAAGAGGGGCCCCCAGGGAGACTATAATTACCAGAAAAGCTCTATTATTTTTAAGGTAGGGGGGTAAGTACAAGGGTGATCATTTCATTATTTCTCCCTGAAATGTATATACCACCTTTTACAATAGGTGGTATATTTCATAGCAACAGTGTAAAAGAAAAAATTAAATAAAAGTAGTTTTCATTAAAAAATAGAAAGTATAATAATTATAACATTGTTTAACCTCACTAATAAAGAGAAGAAATTTAAACTTGGAAATCAGTATCTTGACAAATCTTTGAAGTTCCTATTTTCATCTTTGTAATATGATTTGCCAATATCCATTGAAAAGAAAAGATGCCATTGCACAGTGGAAAAAAAAGGCCATAAATATCAGAAGAAAATTCTCAAGAAAGGAGAATAATAGTTGATACTACTAGTTGAGTGTGTCTTACCAAAATACGTTGAAAAAACTTTTCAGAGCCATGGGCCAAAAATTACACAAAGGGGCAATTTGTTTTTATATCTGGAGTTCATAAAAAATATGCTTCATAGATCATTGGTTAGTCCATCCATGCAGAAAAGGAATGTGTGTTGTCATTTTAAACAGAGGCAGTAAAGTTCATTACATGAAAACTCCTGAATGAGTTATTACTATCAAGATTCATTTATGGAAGGAAATTCAGGAAAAAGGACATGATGATTTCAGGAAAGGAGGCTTAGTCTGCAAAGGAAGCTGCCAACTCTAGTGAGAGTAATGTAAGAGAAGACAGTCTTATATAAAGGCCAACACAGGTGACATTATAGAAAAAGCATTTTGGAAATAGAAATGTTGATTTCTGTACGTAGAAAACCACTCCACTTGCTGTGATTCTAGACTTAAAAATGAACCTAGTTAAAAAAACTCACTTTTACAAAGGTAATTTTTAAAAAGAAATTCAAATACTGTTAATAATTCAGTGGGGAGGGGTTGGAATATTTTTTTCCCTAGAGCTCTCTGAAAATTTTAACCTGACAAAGGCTTTTTCTTACTAGTGATCTTTCTTGTTTTTTATGTTGTATAGTTTTCACATTCTCTGTCTCAGGACAGTTACTTTTGACCAGTTTGTAGGTGAATTGCACTTGGCATATTAATAATTAGCAACTAGCAGGAGATAAAGCCAGGCAGGTGTGATTGTTGAGAAATAAATTTGAAAAAAATCCTGAGAATGCAAAGGAGGATCTTATCTTTGGAAGTGAAGATGGCCCTGGAAATGAGCAGAAATGGCTTGATGTAGGTGTGATGGCAGATTATTCTTATATTTTTGAATGAGATCAGTTTGGAGAGTTTGATTTTAATCATCTTACAGTCAGAAAAGCCATAGGAAACATTCTGATAAGGAAAAAATGTACATTAATGTTATTTTTAAAATATTGAAGCCAGATGGTCTTTCGTTTATCCTCAAAATGCACTGAGTTGGTATCTGTTTTAGTCCATTTTGAGTTGCTATAAAGTAATACCTGACACTGGGTAAATTTATAAAGAAAATAGGTTTATTTGGTTCATGGCTCTGCATGCTATACAAGAAGCATGGCTCCAGCATCTGCTTCTGGTAAGGACCTCAGGAAGCTTCCACTCACAGCAGAAGGCAAAGTGAGGCCAATGCATTACATGGTGAGAAAGGAGGCGAGAGAGAGAGGGGAGAGAGGTTCTAGACTCTCATTAACAACCAGATCTCATCGGAACTAACAGAGAGAACTCACTCAGTCTCCTGAGAATGGCACCAAGCCATTCACGAGGGATCCACCCCCATGACTCAAACACCTCACACTAGGCCCCTCCTCCAACATTGGGGATCAATTTTCAACATGAGATTTGGAGGGGACAAATATCCTAATTATATCAGTGTCCATCTAGGAAACATTAATCAAAGTACTCTACAATGGATTGTGTGGCCAATGGCTAAATACTTTAGTTCATTCACTTGTGCAGCAGATGTTTAGCAAATGCTGTGTGTGTATGTGTGTGTGTCTGTGTGTCTGTGTGTGTGTGTGTGTGTGTGTGTGTAAACCTCTGGAAGCCTGGGACTGGAACAGGCAGTAGGACAAATATGTAGTTACTACCCTTATTTAGACTATCTTGTGATATCATGAGGCAGAAAGGCATTAAACATCTGCAAAGGAAAAGGACAGGATGTAGTAAAATGATAAAGGAGAGAACCTAGTCTCCTATGAAGGTAACATTTTGCTGAGCCTGGTAATATAGTTATATAATAAATAACTTTTGATTGATTGGATGCCAATAGCATCGTTACAGATTTAAGGGTTTTGAAAATTTTTTAATTCATGAAATTTTCACTTGTCAAATTCCCAATCTTTTCTTGGCTTTCAAAATAGCCTAGAAAGAATAGGCATCTACTTTTCTTTTTTTTTTTTTTTTAAAGTATACTTTAAGTTCTAGGGTACATGTGCACAATGTGCAGGTTTGTTACATATGTATACATGTGCCATGTTGGTGTGCTGTACCCAGTAACTCGTCATTTACATTAGGTATATCTCCTAATGCTATCTCTCCCCCCTACCCCCACCACAAGACAGGTCTCTGTGTGTGATGTTCCCCACCTTGTGTCCAAGTGTTCTCATTGTTCAATTCCCACCTATGAGTGAGTGGTGTTTGGTTTTCTGTTCTTGTGATTTTTTTTTTTTTTTGAGACAAAGTCTTGCTCCGTCGCCCAGGCTGGAGTACAGTGGCACAATCTCGGCTCACTGCAACCTCCACCTCCATGGTTCAAGCAATTCCCCTGCCTCAGGCTCCCGAGTAGCTGGGATTACAGGTGCACACCACTACATCTGGCTAACTTTTTTGTATTTTTAGTAGAAATGGGGTTTCACCATGTGGCCTAGACTGGTCTCGAACTCCTGGCCTCAGGCCCGCCTCGGCCTCCCAAAGTGCTGGGATTACAGGTGTGAGCCACTGCGCCTGGCCAGGCATCTACTTTTAGCAAAGCTAAGAAATGATCCACAATTCAAAGCCCAAGGAAAATGTAAGTGAAAGAAATATAAAAGACAGAGTCAAATGTGATAACTTTCTTTTAATACTATTGCTGTATTTGAGTTTTATCCATTGTTATTTGAGTTTTGGGGAAGTTTCAGGCTGCTATCCATTGATGTGGTTATTCTATAAAGAGTTGTATGGTGTAGGAATGCTTTTGTGAATCTCATTTCTTCCATACAAATTAATTAACTGGTTAATACATAAACAAGTTTGGAATGAGAAAGTTGGTTTGCTGAAATCCCAAATTTGCAACCTATTGTATGAATTTGGGCAAGCCTTAATCTTACTGAGGCTTACCTTTCTCATCGGAAAAATAGGTATTTTTTCATCACTGCTGTCAGAATTATGAGATAGCATATGTAAATTACTTATTACAGTGCCTGGAGCGTGGTGGTTTCTCAGAAAGCTTTAAGCTTCACTATTGCATCCATAGAGTTATATATAAAGTGCCTTGCCCATGATAGGGGCACAATAAATCTTACTTTTAAAATACATTTTATTATTAAATAACAGTTATTAGATGAGACTTTGGTTTTGGTAATCTCAGAGAAGGAGATAATTACTCTATAGAGTATGACAGAAAAGAATTGACTGTCATCCTAAAATATTTTAGGTGGCTGGGCACGATGGCTCACGCCTGTAATCCTAGCACTTTGAGAGGTCGAGGCAGGCGGATCACGAGGTCAGGAGATCGAGACCATCCTGGCTAACACAGTGAAACTCTGTCTCTACTAAAAATAAAAGAATTAGCCGGGCGTGGTGGCGGGCACCTGTAATCCCAGCTACTTGGGAGCCTGAGGCAGGAGAATGGCGTGAACCTGGGAGGTGGACATTGCAGTGAGCCGAGATCACACCACTGCACTCCAGCCTGGGAAAAAGAGTGAGACTCAGTCTCAAAAAAAAAAAAAAAAAAAAAAAAAAAATTTTTAGGCAATTGTTAGACAAATTATTTGATGTAACCACTACACATCTAGTTTTTATAAAAATACTTCATATTTTCATATAGTTTGGCAGGCTAATTATAGATTAAGTATGTGATAATGTACATATAATAAACAGTGTTCTATGTGCTGGGCCTGGTACTTGGCACACACTGTATACATGTGAGCTATGGATTGTGAATACAAATGCTTCTTGACTTACAATGGGATTATGCCTGATAAACCCACTTACAGTCTAATTATCAGTAGTCAGGACCATCTGTATGTAGCTCCCTTTGTCTTTTAGGTATTGTCTTCATTCTGCATTACAAAGTGTTTTATTATTCCAACTTCCATGTGAATTTTTGAGAAAGAGCTAGGTGGTACTTAAGAGGACATCAAATTGATAATTACTCAAGTAGCAATAATCAAATAATATAGTCATTTCTGGTTTTCTATATAATTCTGTACTTTGCAAAGAACTTTCACGTAATTGATTTTTTTTTTTTTTTTTTTTTTTTTTTTACCCTTACAACAATCCATTAAGAATCCCCTTCTTGGCCAGGTGCAGTGGCTCATGCCTATAATCCCAGCACTTTGGGAGGCCGAGACAGGCGGATCACGAGGTCAGGAGATCGGGGCCATCCTGGCCAACATGGTGAAACCCCATCTCTACTAAAAAAAATACAAAAAATTAGCCAAGCATGGTGGCAGGCACCTGTAGTCCCAGCTACTCGGGAGACTGAGACAGGAGAATGGCATGAACCTGAGAGGCAGAGCTTGCAGTGAGACGAGATTGCGCCATTGCACTCCAGCCTGGGCGACAGAGCGAGACTTTGTCTCAAAAAAAAAAAAAAAAAAAAAAAAAAGGAATCCCCTTCTTTATAAAAGAAGACTGGTGTTAGTCTCTTTCTACCTACTAATTATGAGATAGCAGTGGAGCATGGTGGTTTCTTCTCTTTCTCCTTTTTAATGAGAAGACTGAGTCTTAGGGAGAATAAAGGACTTGCTCAGAGGTACGCACACAGGAAATGGAAGATCTGGGGACTTGATCACAGGCTTTTACATGTGGACCCCAATTTATCCCCCACTGCTTGCTGTGTCTAAGATAAGCCAGCCCCATGCACTCATTCCTCATATCCCTTCTTTATTAAAAAACACTGTCTAGGCCAGGTGCGGTGGCTCATGCCTGTAATACCAGCACTTTGGGAGGCTGAGGGGGGGGATCACAAGGTCAGGAGTTCGAGACCAGCCTGGCCAACATGGTGAAACCCCGTTTCTACTAAAAATACAAAAATTAGCCAGTGGCAGATGCCGGTAATCCCAGCTATTCGGGAGGCTGAGGCAGAGGAATAGCTTGAATCTGGAGGGCGGAGGCTGCAGTGAGCCGAGATCGCGCCACTGCACTCCAACCTCGGCAACAAGAGTGAAGCTCCGTCTCAAAAATAAAAATTAAAAAAAAAGCCCGTCTAGTGTTAGTCTCTTTCCACTTATGAACGTTACATTTTGTTTGCTGATTTTCTAGATGGAAAGCTTTGAGGACCATGATACTTTACCACAATGCCTGTATGTTTTAATCATTGGTTATAAATGATAATCATTGGTTATAACTGTGGCAGCAGCCTCGTCATCCTTGCTCAAAGGAGCATTGTTCATTTTTACTTGCTGTGGTCTTGGGCTAGAGTTACTGAGTGGAAATAGTCCCCTGTTTTTAGAAGAGGAATGCTGAGATAAATATTTCACTTACCAGGTACTTTATGAATCTTAAAATGGTGTCATATGTAGCGGTCATCCATAGCAGTGTTTTTTTTTTCAGTCATTTAATAGTTTGCTCAACAAATAATTTGTTTCTAAATCACAATATTGTTAGAAATTTAAAGTGACTTTTCCCCCTGCACCCCTTAGTAGAGAATTCTGTATTCAATTTCTTCTTCAGATAAAAAACAAGGATGTAGAACATAGTCCTGCCCTCTCCTGTAAACTTTACACTTGATGGCCTTGACTTCCAAGGTTGCATTTTGAGTCTTTGAGTCAGTTTCCCCTTAACGTTTTGTATATATTCTTTCGTTGTTAGAGTACTAAGGTGATGACTTGGGTGTGGGTTAACCATGCTTAATTGCAGTTTTGATTTATCTGTGATTTGGGATTAGTCATTACCTTTCTCTACCTCATTAATCCACTCATCAAAAGTTGACTGCATAGATTTTTTCCACTGGAAATTTAACTGCTTCCAAACCACAGAGGTGGCTCCTCTGTATGACTTCAAATACTAGTTTCAAGTATCAAAGAGTGTCCGGGCCAGCCAAGATGTCCTTGAACAATAGAGGTCAGTTCACTGCGGTGGCTCATTCTTGTGGTTCTCTTTCTTGACTGGAACTTATAAAGTTGGAGCCAGAACCAAGATATTATGCTTGCTTCAGATAAATCCTAAGTATAAATTAGTCAGAAATTAAGTAAATCCCATTTGGCAAGGGCGTGAAAAATACCCCAGGGTCTTGAATATATTTAAATGCCATAAATGGTGAAATTTGCAGCTCATTAAATATGAGGAAATGATTTAAATAATAAAACCCTAAACTTCAAACTCACTGTTATTTTCTTTTCCCACCTTCAATTTCCTGCCAGGAAATAGTGCCATAGACCAACAATCTTGTGGTTCAACTCTTTGCTGCCAAAGGCGTACGTTCAAGTTATCTTAAACTAATTCCTACAAATGAATGTCTAACTGATTCTTAAAAACCTCTGAGGGAGATTCCATAAACTCCTTTAGTAAACTTTAGCAATGTTTGAATGACCTTGCAGTCAAAGGCGGTTCTTAATATTTAAACTAAACCTCTTTGCTGGTGTCAGAATATCACCTGTGAGTTTGTTTTTATAAATATCAGAGATGGAAAAGATTTATCTTGAGACTACATGAGAAGTACTTGAAATAACACTTTTGCATTTACTAAATTATTTCCTGAAACAGTTTTTTTAAAAAAAATTCTTTCAGTGTTGTAGGAATAGCTCTTATATGTATTCATTTAGGATTCTTATTAAATAAGTTATATTTATGATATGTAATCCTTATGTAGTGGTAACATTTTTGGTGGTGTGTTGGTTTAGAAGGATCTGAGGGCCCTCTCCAGACATTTCATGATTTTTTTTTTTTTTTTTTTTCGTTATGATTGAATGATGAGAGTTTTTCAGAAAAGCCTATTTTACCCTAGGTATTCTAGTTCTGTTTCTCAGACTATAAATAGTATGAATAAGATTGGACAAGTCTATGAACTTTCCACTGACTTAATTAGAGCAGTGTTTTCCACTGGTTATTCCTGAGAGGCAGGGTCAGATCTGATAGATCAGCTTAGTTCAAATACTGCATATACTGACTCAACAAGAGAATGAAAGCCAGAATATGAGAAATGACAGAGATGTGCAGGCTTGAAATAATGTTTTCAGTTCATATTATGGATACCCATCTGCTCTGTAGGTTCCTTGGATAAAATTATTCATTCTTGAGATTTTATATACCATTTGCACGTTATGGATTCTCAGATTTTTTTGTTCTTGCCTAAACTCCTCTTCTGATACATTTCTGCTGACTGCTAAATTTTATATACAACTTTAGACGTTGTAGTGCCTTGGATTTTCATGGACACCCCATACTCAACATGTACAAAATTGAGTCTTCCACTCAAACTTGCCCTTTCCTGTCTCAGTGAGTGGTACCATCATTCTTCTGGTTAGTTGTTCAAGCAGGAAACTGTCTTGATTTCATGTACCTGTGTCAATTAGGACTAGGTTTTAGCATATAGAAAGTTCCAGTTAATAGTAACTAAAATGAGATAGAAATTTACTTTAGCTGTGCATAAAAATCTAGATTGGCACTTGATGACTGTATGGTGCCCTATTACATGGACTTTTTAATTATCAATGTATCTATCTATCTGTCTGTCTGTCTCTCTGTCTGTCTATCTATCTATCTTACTGCCTTTTATGGATGGTGGCATCCAAGTTCCAGGCAGCAGGTTAAAGGAAGAGAGAAAGAAGAGCAAAGAGCATGTATCTCTATCTCATCAAAAAGATTTCAAGAAGTCGCTACATCAACACTTCTGCTTACCATCCAATTGACCTGCATTTAGTCATATGGCTATATCTAGCTGCAAAGGGAAAGTGGGAGCTGTAGTTTCCATTCTGGGAAGCCATGTGCCCCAAATTGGAGGCTGGATCACCATTGAAAAAGGGGAGAATGGATATTGCAGGATAAGTTGTGCATTCCCAAATTTCCATGAACACACTACTCACTCACTTCTGTTCATATAAGAACAATATTAGCCCCTCCATAAAGAAAGCAACTGCTAAACACCATAAAATTACTCATCTACTCAAAGTCCTTGACCTTTGTGTATGTCAGTTGTTCTCCATCAGGGCCAGATGTAGCATTTTGGTGACCTACAAACTAAAAGATGTTCTATCTGCCCTGTAAGTGCTAAAAATATAATGGTACAGGAGGAGTAGAATAACTTCTGGGAAACAAGAAATGCATAGGAGTCACTATCCATAGCAATTATCAAAACCTGCAGGATAGGAATTATGAAAATTATGGACTTCTTCTCTGGCATTAGAAAAGGTCCTGGATTTAGTTTATCTGGTAGCTCCTGGCTTTGCTTTCTGATAATTCCCTAGTCCCATGTTCTCTGTGATGCCTGTCTATAACCTTTGGGATTTAGTTATTTTTACTCTCCTCTCCTCCACAGCTGTATCAAAGTACACACCCCCTGAGGATAGTCCATGTCCTACTGGTATAGACTAAGTGACCCAGGGATTGTTTTTTGGGCAGAGGGGAGTAGTTGAAGAATGCATAGTAACATTTTAATTACTATTAACTGGAACTTTCTATACAGTAAAACCTAAACCTAATCCTAGGGTGAGTTTCCCTAGGAAAAAAATGTAAAAGTGAGAGAAGAAGCCAATGATGCTATGCCTGAGAACATCGACATTTAAGAGTTAGATGGAGAATATGGACCTGGCAAGGAAGAGAGACAGAAAATTGTCAGGAAGAGGAGAACCATGAATTTGTGATGTCCTATAAATCACAAGAAAAGAAAATTTCAAGAAAGAGAATATAGTCCAAAGTGTATATATTCAGGTTTGTCAAAAATATAGAAATTGAAGTGTCTATAGTGTTTGGTAGATAGAAGTCGTGTGAGACCTTGCACAGCAAGAACCATTTCAGTGGAGAGTTGGTGGGCACAAACGCCGACTGTGGTGGGTGCAAGGGCATAACGAGGAAACAGGGTAGCAAGTTTGAACCTGATTATAAAGATAATGAGAGGTAAGGGGCAAATCAGAAAGTTGCGATTCACTCAAATTCTCTTTTTTTTTTTTATTAGAGAAGATAGGATTTCAGCTTGCAAGACAATACGAATGATGTCGTCTGTATTTACTCTGTTCGCTTTCTTAGCTTTAGATCACTTGATGTGCTCTATTTATGGTTGGTGGCAGAGACTAGGAATTTAGGATTTTTTTCCCCCTTTTAGTTGGAAGAGTTAAGGAGGAGAGAACTGGCCATAACTCATTGGACATTTATAGACTGAGAACAGATTGGAGGAAAAAGAGAAAGCTTTGATACCCAGGAATATTTATTGAAGAGACTTACTTTGTAAAAAGATCAGTGAAACATGACTATTTATTATGTGCAAGGCACTGCATGCCCTAATGCAATGAGCATTCTCTGAAGGAAGAAACCATCTTAGTAATTCAAACTCTACTGCAGTCAAGTTTAACGATATGACTCTTATTTAAGTCCCTATTACATGATCCATGTAGGAAATGTCTCTTAGGATTTGGTACTAGCATTCACTGTGTCTTCTTTGAGAAACATCACCTGTCTTTTCCTTTTCTGGAGTAATACTAGGTAACATCCTTAGACATCTCCCATGTGCCAGGCACTATGCCCAAAACTTCGCCTACATTTTCTCAGGGTGTTCTTACAATGTCTCTTTGAAGAAAGTACGGTCATCATTCCACCTGTGAGGTTAAGTAACAGTCTCTTAAATTTTCCACTCCTTCTTAGTGCCAGAAAGCTTAGAGCAAAATTTTAAGCCCAATCACAGCGACTGACTGACCTCTCCTTTTGTAAACAAAATAAAACAACAAACAAACAACAGTGTAAAAGACATGTATTTTGCCTTACTTATAATCAGAACTCTGAAACACTCAATGAGAATGACTCAATTTTAGTTTAGGCCACTGTTGTATATCGGCTGACTTATTTTTCACGTTATTTTCTCCTTTCAACTTTTTTCATCCTTAAAAAATAGTTGCGGCCGGGCGCGGTGGCTCAAGCCTGTAATCCCAGCACTTTGGGAGGCCGAGACGGGCGGATCACAAGGTCAGGAGATCGAGACCATCCTGGCTAACACGGTGAAACCCCGTCTCTACTAAAAAATACAAAAACCTAGCCGGGCGAGGTGGCGGGCGTCTGTAGTCCCAGCTACTCGGGAGGCTGAGGCAGGAGAATGGCGTGAACCTGGGAGGCGGAGCTTGCAGTGAGCTGAGATCCGGCCACTGCACTCCAGTCTGGGCGACAAAGCGAGACTCTGTCTCAACAACAACAACAACAACAACAACAACAACAAATAGTTGCATTCATCCTTTCTTAAGTGATTTTTTTTCATATTTAGTGATTTTTAAAAAGAAATGTGGTACAAAAATTGAATTTTACATTTAATCCCATTTGTTTAGTGCCATTCTATTACAGTTATGAGTTGAGTTCCTAATTTAAATCCTAGACTTTTGATATATTCACTAAATATATGATGACACAAATATCTACTATCACTTATGCTCCTTTAGGTCAAGTCTGTTTATACGTATAATAACATTTGCAACCATACAACATATTTTACATACATGTTTCTGGGAAGGAACCAGATAAGATATTTACATAATTAAAAAATTGATTTTTGTTTGTTTGTTTTTTGAGATGGGGTCTTGCTCAGTCACCCAGGTGGGAGTGCAGTAGCACAATCAGAGCTTACTGAAGGCTCAAATTTCTGGGCTCAAGCGATCCTCCTGCCTTAGCCTCCTGAGTAGCTGAGACTATAGGCATGCACCACCACTCCCAGCAAATTTTTTGTAGACATAAGGTCTCACTATGTTGCCCAGGCTGGTCTTGAAATCCTGGCCTCAAGTGATCCTCCTGCTTTGGCCTCTCAAAGTGCTGGGATTACAGGCATGAGCCATCATACTTGGCCCAAAATTTGATGTTTAAATTGCAATTTGGAGTAAACATAATTATGAGAAAAAAATTAATGCTGCGTATATTACTTTTCCTGGTAGATTTTTGGTTTGGGAAAAATCTAGACTGGTTTTTTAAAAATCCAGACTGAATAATTTCCTTTGTTGTTAAAATATGGAATTATGAAACAGTTCTTAACTATGCATCTAAAATAACATTTGACCTTAATTCTTACATCCTGTAGAATTTCCATTCAGCAATTTGAATGTAAGCTTCATAACATGATGTTCAGATGACTTTCAGGCTGTTATGTGTATACAGCTTATTTGGCCAACTGTTCTTGCTCAACTTGAGTAAATGTAATTTACCTCCCTCCTAAGAGATGAGGACACTGACCTTAATTTTCTCAAGTTTTAGATTTAACTTTGATACATGCAATAAGAATGATAATTTATAAGAAAGAGCACTTTCTCATGTTAATCATTAGTCATTAGGGTAACTAAGGATGAGTAACAGTTTCATGTTTTGGCATTAGATGGATTAGAATTTTGAGAAGTTGATAATAGAGACAATTGCCTTAAACTCCAAGGTTTTCCCAATCAAAACTAATTTGGAGGCATTTTTCTAAATTTAGAGGAAGTTGGAAGCCTTATGTATTGGATTGGATTGTAAATATTTAACACAACAATTTCAGTCAACCAATGGTCTACCAGGGGTGCAAGACCTTCTGCAGGTTTCCAAATTATAATTCCGGGGCTAAGTGGCCCATCACTGAGATCCCTCTTTAACAAAAATGTAAGCAAGTTTTTCCTCATATTTACTTTGAAATAGCAGTCAAATACATGAACAAATAATTTGTTCTATGAATATTTACTGATAACCCTCTATGTGCAAAGCACAACATTGGTCCTTTAGGGATAAAAATGTGCATCAAACTTGGCACTCAAAGAACCTACAGTTTAAGGGGGAAAATTAGACATGTTCACAAAATACATAAGGCCCTAACAGAGGAGCAGATAAAGGGCCTTGCCTGGGACTTAAGAATTTATCATTTATATGCTGAATCCTCAAAAATATTTGACATGACCAAATTAAAAGTGATTAGTCATAGAGTTTGAAACCCAACAAAAAAGAAACAAATACAAATCCCCTACGTGCCTGTGGTAGGAAACACATTTAAAAATGTATAACTAGTTTATTGAACTCCAGTCACTTCTGCTGTGACTCCAGTCACTTCTGCTGTGAACTCCAGTCACTTCTGCTGTGTTACAGTGAGTCTCTTCCTCACATGGCTTAATAATACCTTGTATTTATCCCATTTTTCCAGGCACTTTCAGTTATTAAACACTATGTCTGGCCCATTGTGAAGCATTGACCTCATATCCAATTCCATGGATGTCTCTTTCCCTTTCCCCAGCACTAGCCAGGCTTAGGCCTCAAAGACTCCTTTTATCCTTTTCTCAGTTGGGAGGAGAGATGGCAGGATTGGGAGGGACATAGTTTGCCACTGAGTCACCTCCTCCCCTTCTTTGTTTTGGGGGGCAGGGGGTCTTTGATGGGTCCCTAAGGTGTATTGAGTGAGCTGGGAGGAAGCACAGGAGAATTGCATTCTTGAATTACATAACGCGCTGCCTTTGCTGTTGGGAAGGCTGCCTGGTCTTGCATGGGCTGAGATTGGTCTATCCATTGTTGGTGGCTTCCATTCATGTGCTGTTTTCTGTGGTGATAGTGAATATTGTTTTCTTGGGGGAGTGTTTGGCTTCAAAGGAGTAGGGCATCTTTGGGCTTCATGGGGGCTGTGGTGCCATCCTTCTTTCCTAGTGGAGGGACTGGCCGCTCCACAGCTCATGTCTTTACCTCTGTGCTTTTTCACATGGGCTCCTGGGACCCTCTCTGCTGTTCTTTGTGCCCCTAGACAGTGCAAGGGGACTGTGTGTGGTGTTGCTGCCCATCGTCATCCCAGACACACTAGGACATGTCCCTTTTTGCCTTGTAGGAACAGCTCCTTTAGCATGCCTCCTTTCTTTGAAAATATGTAGTCCAGAAGCAGGCCAAAGTGTCTAAGTTCATATATGTCCCGAATGCATATCATGCTCCCTCATGAAGACCATCAGTTTATTCTAATGGTAGGAGCACCTGCTTGGGTGCTCTAGCCCCATTAGCACCCTGCCAGGGAATGAGGGAGTGATCTCCTTTCCTACAGGTGAGTGATTCCCTGGGGGGTCTGCCTCACTTGGCTTCAGGATGCAGAAACCCCCATTTATCTTTATTCTTTTTTTTGTTTTTAATTTTAATCTTTCAGTTCTAGGGTACATGTACAGGGTGTGTATGTTACATAGGCCATTTACCTTTATTCTTTATCACCTGGGTCATCTCTTCCATTCATTTCTCTTTCTCTTTGTTGTCTGCTTATTTGAATTAGAGTTGTGTTGGGTTTAGGATCTGGTGGCAGAACCAGCTTCGCTGCTGTTTAATCAACCCCGAGATGGTGTTTGCCCCCATTTTTTGACTCCTTTAGGATGCTGTACTTAATCACTTAGTACATTTGTCCTCAATTTGGGGTTCTGGTTGTTAATTCTAGGACAATGGAAAAAAATATCACTCAACATCATGTTTAATAGAGAAAAAATTAAATGTCACCTGCTTCCCTACCTGGTTGTGGGTATTTTGTCATTTAAAATTCTTTTTTTATATAGCAATATAAGAATGGCGAAAAAATTAAAAAAACTAAGCAATTTCTTTTTAAAGTCATTATCATTTTATATACACAGCTTATTCAATTTTCTCTCATGGTTTTTAAGATTAGAAGTGTTATTAAAATCATTTCCTCATGCTACTGTGAATGGCTTATAAAAATAGTTTCCAGTGCAGAAAATTATTCCATTGTGTATTTGATATTGATCATTTCACTTGACAATTAATCATTACTTAATCATTTCATAATTTTGGATCATGTAGATGGTTTCAGATAAAAAATATTGTAAATAATGCTGAGAAGAATACCATTGGACATACATTATCCCCCCTCTATCTTGGATTATTCCATTTGTATGAGCAATAACTACTTTATGAATGATGGCTGGAATTACTGAGCTTAGTTTCTCAGAACCTTGGACAACATTTTGTATTAAATACAGATGTAATTTTGTGTTGGTTATCTTTTCTAAATGGCATCAACTCTGACCCTGGGAGAGATGTTAAATTCTTGCTTTTGGTTTTAGCTAGGCTATGGCTCTAAGCTAATTTTGAGTGGAATATTTTTATGATTTAATATTTTATTTTCATGGTTTGGCAGCAAGTGATATATTTATTTCAGTGCTGGGATTTTGGCAAAAGCTTTCTGAAAATCTCAGAATTATGTCAACCAATTTACACTTTCTGTGATCCAAGACCAAGTTTACTTCCCTGAATTCCAACAACTTGGTAAATTTTGGAGAGCTTTGTGAATGCCTTTTGTGGAAACCATGGTGGAGGTCCCTGATTAGGCTTTTTTAATTTGTTCACCTAGCAGCATAAACCTAAACACTTATACTTATTTTGAAATATAGACAGACCTTTTATTTAATAAATGCCTTCTTGTCAGAGTCTGAAATGAAACAAAAAATTGGAAAAAATAATGGCAAAGGTCTTTGTTTTTTGTGATGGCACAGGTGGGCCAGGTGTGTACAACTTATCAGGGAACTGAAAGAATGAGCAAAATGAACATATTTTTAGGGCATGAACTGCACAATAGTTGATCTCTGAAGTGGGCAGCTAGCAGAGGTAGATGCTTTACTGCCAATCTCTCTCCCTGTTAGTTTGAGGGAAGAAAAGGGAGGACCCTAAGCACTGAGTAGGAGCAAATGAATTTCTAAAATACAGACTTCTTGCGCAGACATCTACTATTAATATAGATTAACCCACAAGGATCCTTACTGTTAAATTCCTTTGCAACCACTTCCTGGGGATTCACATTCACAAGGTAGTGCATTCCTGATGATAATGAAATGTAAACACCAATATCATTATGTGGCTTAGCATCAACTGGAATTGCAGTTGCTGGTTGAGTAGACTGGCTCAGATGGATTGGGTTATAGCACAAATGGACAGATCTTAAAAGATACTTGGTCTTAGGGGCCTTTGTTAGTAAGCTGAATGAACGGGATCATCATGAAATAGTGTGCGAGGCAGATAAGAATTGCCTGACAAGCCACAGAATGCAATAACATATTTGCAAACTATACATCTGATAAAGATCTAATATTCAGAATTCATAAGAAACTTATACAATTCAAGAAGCAAAAACAACCCCTTTAAAAAGTAGGCAAAGGGCATGAACAGACACTTTGCAAGGGAAGATATATAACCAGCCAATAAACATGTGAAAAATGTTCCACATCACTAATTGTCAGAGAAATGCAAATGAAAGCCACAATGAGATATCATCTCACATTAGTCAGAATGGCTATTACTAAAAAGTCAAAAAACAGCAGATGCTGGCGAGGCTGTGGAGAAAAGGGAACACTTATACACTGTTGGTGGGAATATAAATTAGTTCAGCTACTGTGGAAAGCAGTTTGGAGATTTTCCAAAAAACTTAAAACAGAATTACCATTTGACTCAGCAATCCCATTACTGGGTATAATCCAAAAGTAAACAAGTCATTTTACCAAAAAGACTAATCTGTTCATTGCAGCACTATTCACAATAGCAAAGACATGGAATCAACCTAGGTCCTAGTTGCCTATCAATGGTAGATTAATGTGATACATATGCACTATGGAATATTATGCAGTCATAAGAAATCAAAATCATGTCCTTTGCAGCAACACAGATGCAGCTGGAAGCCACCGTCCTAAGCGAATTAACACAGGAACAGGAAGCTAAATGCTGTATCTTCTCATGTATAAGTGGGAGCAAAACATTGGGTACATATGGATGTAAAGATGGGAAAAATAGACACTGGGGACTACTGGAGGGAGGAGAGGGGTTGGGGCAAGGGCTGAGAAACTGACTATTGGGTACTATGCTCACTACCTGGGTGATGGGATCATTTATACCCCAAACCTCAACATCACCCAATATACTGATGTAACAAATCTACACATGTACCCCCTGAATCTAAAATTCAAGTTGAAATTATTTTAAAAAATTACGTAAGTATTATAGAAGCAAATAAATGAAAACAGAAATCTACTCAACTCTTATAAAAAGTGGTTGATTGGTTAGACTTTGTGTCCCCACCCAAATCTCATCTTGAATTGTAATCCCCATAATCTCCATGTGTGAAGGGAAAGACCAGGTGGAGGTAATTGAATCCTGGGATGGTTTCCTCCATGCTTTTCTCATGATACTGAGTAAGTTCTCATGAGATCTGATGGTTTTATAAGGGGCTTGTCCTGTTCGCTTGGCCCTTGTCCTTCCTGCGCCTTGTGAAGAAGTTGCCTTGCTTCCCCTTCACTTTCTACCATGTTTATAAGTTTCCTGAGGCCTCCCCAGCTATGCTGAGCTGCGCGTCAATTAAACCTCTTTCCTTTATAAACGACCCAGTCTTGGGCAGTTCTTTATAGCAGTATGAAAACATATTAATAAAGTGGTGTTCACTAGCTCTAATTAATGTGTGAAGTGCAAGAAGTTGTTTATTGGAAATGCTTAATAAATATATGTGCTTAAAAATGAAAATAAATAAATAGCTCACCAGAGTTGGAGGTTGGGGAATTCTGAACCATCTTTGGTCTGGAATGCTGCCCAGTATAAAAACCTTTGTCTTGCTCAAATAAACTTTGTTATAAAAAAAAAAAAAAAAAAAAAACCGGCTTGATGATTTGGACCTTAAATTGGGATAGTTGACTAATGTCATTTCCTAAGACTGATGGGGGAATAAAATAGTAGAGATTGCACAACAGCAGGCTGGGTCTACAGAGAGGAGAGAATCCAAAAAGAATAAACAGGAGGCATAATGGAAGAAAACTGCAGGAAATTAGAATGGTCAACATTTTGGCTCAAACCAAGAGAACTAACCAGGTTGTTTTCTCAGGATAACTTTATGTTTCTCTTGGGGAAGTGACATTGGGAAGGAGAAACCCAAACTCAGTTTTTTTCCTATATCTTGAGACCGTCTGTGGATCTCATAAGTCTCTTCAGCTTAAGGAGCATTATCTTTTCATTTGATTTTGATAGGCTAAATAAACCACCCTATTTAATGAGTTAAAGACTTAAAAATAATAGCATACATTTATATGTCATTCAGTTAAAGCAGAGCTGACACAAGATGAAACAAAATGAACTTCCCCTATTGCATTGAGGGTCAGCTTAATTCTCTGGATTTTCTCCTTGTCTCTTCTAATGAGGAAAGATAGCTGAGGAGACTGATACATTGGAAGATCCTTCTATAGGTTTGTTGAGAAAAGACTAAACTCGAATATGTATATCAGAATCAGGCTGATGTAGAAGTGATACTGGAAATCTGATTATGGACACTTTGCTTCCTTTGATAGAAAGCTATAGGTGGTTCGGCAAAGTCAGGCTGGCCATGTTAATGAAGCAACCTTCTCTTCCCATAATTTCTTGCCCAACTTGAACTCCTTAGGTTTGGGCTCTAAATTTTAGAAGAAGGATCACCTCACAAGGAGATGGGACAGTGCATATCCTCTTATGACTACTCTGGAGTAAGATATTTGGAAAACAAACAAACATTATAAAAGGAGGCCTTTTTCTAAGTAGAAGTCGAGAGAGCATAGGAGTGGAGGAGACTCCAGGGACAGCTGAAAGACAAAAGGTCTCCACATTCTCCTGTTGGTGTGGTATGTACGTCTACTATAAGCACCACGGTGCCCATGCCTCCTGCTGGCCATCATCAAGACAGATCGTGACATACCAACTAATTAACATTTAAGAGGGAGAAGAAAAAACATTAAATCCTTCACAAAATATAAAACACATAATTATATTAAAAAATGAGGTAAAGTATTTTAACAACCCAAAGAAAAAGCTCAAATAAAGATGAAAGTTTTTGTAGAATTTGTTGAATTTAAAAATAAATGGACAAGAGACTTAAAAATAAGATAAAAATTGAAATGACCAGATCATTTTTTCAAAAAATAATGGCAGGTAAAATTAATAGGAAAAAAAGATGAGAAAAAGGCTGATAAGAAACAAAAATGATTAAGCAGAATTGTGTGATTTAAGAGAAAAAAGTAAAAGCAAAAATCTTAAAGATGAGATGGAAGGTAAACACACACACAAAATTTAGTAGCGTAGTAGGGCAATAAGCTAAAATAATGCTGAGATGTAGAGATATTTTTCAAAAGACAAAGTGTAACTTGAGTAAAATAGAAATCAATTGACCACTGGCTGAAAGCCAGCCAGTGGCAGAAATCCTTAGCAAAATTCTATGAGTTGGAAACAATATTTTGTAGAGTGAGGGTCAATTTAATAGAGTCCCTAATGGGTAGCGATCAGAGAGAGAAAGAGAAGTGCGTGCTCATAGACCCTTGCCCGTCAGCACACCTTGGGCACCAGAGCCCACATCAGGATTTCTTAGCAATTAGAAGCATGAGGTCAGGGCCCTGGGGCAGACTGCCTCAGCTGTGTGTGTGGGTCCTGGGCCCTGTAAACTCCACTCCAAATTTAGGTGGTGCAGATGTACTTAATCTTTGATTATCCATAGTCATGGAAGAAAGGATTAGTTTGTGTAATTAAAATAATTTGTATTTGGCTCTCAGGTGTGTGATTTTTTTTTAATTAAAAAAAAATTATTCCACATCCCTCCCTTAATCTCTCCCCAGAGGTCACTGCTGTTAACACTTACTTTCTTGTATGTAATTCTTGACCCTTTTCTATGAATTTAAAACATTTATAAATATATACTTGTAGAATTTTACACATAAATTGTTTTAGCTAACATAAATGTTTACAATAAGCTAAGTGCTGTAGATGGAATATATATTAATCTGTGTCATGGACTTTACATGTGTTAACTCATTTAATTCCCGTAGTATTTTTATTTCGACTTTAAAGATGAAGAAATTGAGGCAAACGAGATTTCATAACTTGTCTCAGGCCACCTTGCAAGTGGGAAATGGAACCAGGATGTGCACTTAGAGTCCCCACTCTTAAGCATTATGATGATTTTCTGCTTCACTAATTGGGATAATGCTATACCAACCTTTTACAACTTATTTTCACTCTTAATGACCTATCATGGAGATCTTTCTATGTGACAACATATAGATTTACTTTATTCTTTAAGTTACTGTATTCTACTGTATATCAAACGTTATTTAATTATTTCCCTATTTAGGAGCATTTAGGTAGTTTCCAACTGCTGGGCACATTCGTTTCCTTCAACAGATGGGTTTGTGGAGTACCTACAATGTGCTAGGCCTCCTTCTAGGTGTTAAGGAATCAACAGTGAACAAAACAGACAAAGCCTGTAATGTCATAGGATGTATTTTCCAGTTGTAGAAGTAGTAATGAAGTAACTGTGTTATTTACAGCAAAACAAGTAAATCTATAGAGCAATGAAGAGTAATAGAGTAAAGGAATAGACGCTATGGGGGTGCCATTGTATATGGTATAACTAGGTGATTGATCATTAGTATTTTCCTTATTTAAAACAGTGTCTTTTTTTGGGAATTATAGACTCACTAGAAGTTGCAAAAATAATAAGAGGTCCTGTGTGCACTTTGTCCAGCTTCCCCAGTGGTCACATGTTACATAACTGTAGTACAATATTGATATAGTTTGGCTGTGTCCTCACCCAAATCTCATCTTGAATTGTACTTCCTATAATCCCCATGTGTGGTGGAAGGGATGCAGTGGGAGGTAATTGAATCATGGAGCGATTTCTCCCATGCTATTCTTGTGATAGTGAGTAAGTTCTCATGAGATGAGATAGTTTTATAAAGGGCTTCCCGCTTCGCTCAGGTCTCATTCTTCTCTCTCCTGCCACTATGTGAAGAAGGATGTGTTTGATTCCCTTTCCACCATAATTGTAAATTTTCTGAGGTCTTCCCAGCCATGCAGAACTGTGAGTTAATGAAACCTCTTTTCTCCATAAATTACTCAGTCTTGGGTATTTCTTCATAGCAGTATGAGAATGGACTAATACAAATATCCAAACAAACTGGACAATACTGTCTACAGACCTTATTGAAATCTCACCAGGTTTGACAAGCACATTTGTGTGTGTGTGTGTGTGTGTGTGTGTGGTGTATATGTGTATAGTGGTTCTATGTAGTTTTATCTCATTATCGCGTGTAGATTGATATAACCACAAATTATCTACTCTTAAGTTGCCATTTGGATGAAACCTAAAGAAATAAGGATCTGAGCCAGGGCATATCTGGATGCAGAGGGCTTCAGGCAGAGAGCCCAGTAGAAACAGGAATGAAGTAAATATATCATCAGTGCAAAGTCCCTGAGGCAGGTGGGAAGCCAGAGAGACTGAAGAGGAACTCTGGAGTGGAGAGTGATCAGAGAGGTAGTGGGATAGGGAGGAAAGTCCAACCATGTAGGGCCTTTTAAACCATAGGGAAGTCTGGTTTTTAAATGGAGAGCTATTGGAAGGTTTTGAGAAGAACAGAGTCAGACTTGTTTTTATTGACTTGCTTTGGCTGATGTGTAGAAGCAGGCAAACCAGATAGGGTGGGAGGGTATGGATTTTCCCAATTATTCCTTTCCTAAAAGAGGATTATGTGTCCTGATTTGTTGCTGTGTGATATGCAGAGACACCCTGTTGGAGGATTACCCCCACTATGCCGCCCACCCACCCATCAAATTGTCAAGCTTAGACCATGTAATACTTGTTTAATAGAATGTTTATAGTATGTTTTGTTTAATAGAATGCGTGGAGACATGACCTATGAAAAGCCTTACATTAGATTACATGGTTCAGGTCCACCCCTTGGCTCTGTTTGTTGCCATGAGAATAACAGACAAGAGATTCTCTTTCATGCTGCATCTTAGAATGAGAAGACATATGAACAAGAGCACAGCCTGTAGCAAATCTTCAGCTTATACATAGCATAATGAGAAATAAGTGTTTGTTATTGTAAGCCATTAGGATATTAGGGTTTATTACTGCAGCAAAGTTGACTAATAAAGAGATCTATTGCAGTAAGGTAGACGATGGTGGTTTGGACTAGGGTAGTAGCAATACTTTTGTACATATAAAGTATTTGGGTATGATTGCTGGTTCAAACAACATGTGCATACTGTCAGTTTGTTCTAAAAATTATCCTCAATCTACACAACTATCGATTGTGCAAGAAAATGCCTGTTTTCTTACATATTTTTCATTTTTTCCTAATCTTAGGGGCAAAATGTAATCTCACTGTTACTACATGCATTTCCACGATTCCTAGCGATATTGAGCATCTTCGCAGGTTTCTTTCTTAGCTCTTCTTCCTAGCTTGAGAGATTAGGTTGTTATCTAATACTATCCTACTTTTCCAGACTTCTCCCATTTCTGCTGTTATTCTCCAGTTTAATGATATATTTGATTGAGCATCTACCGCATGCCAGGGAGAGCCCTCAATCTTTTACATATATTACCTAATTTAACTTTCACAAAAATCTTTTGAGGTAGGTAACCTAACAATTTATATTATTGCCACCTTTATGCATGGGAAATCTGAGGCCTGAAGCTAAGAAGCAATTTAATTAGAGTTATATAGCCAGGGTTAGAGGTGGGACTTGAAACCTGGCTTTACTGAGACTCTCATACTCTTTTCAATTTCTGCATTGCCTCTGGAGCATCAGCGCTACCTGGTCTGATCTACTCATTGTTCCTGGAATGAGCTTTGTTCTCCCTGACCTTCTGGTTTATTGCACTATCCTCTTGTCTGGGATGATTTCAGGTCCTTTCCAGTTTCCACACAGTTTTAAAATAGATTCTTCCATTCTTTTTCCGATCATTAAATTCTAATAAGAATTTTACAGCAGAAAATCTCTTTGGGGAGAAGACTACGTGTATGTGTGAATGTACTAAAGGATGTTAGATGGCTTATTTAGCACAGAGCAAGGCACATAGTAGATAAAATATTTACTGAATCACCTGGAACAAAACCCTTTTAATATTATTTTATGCAGACTTTTAGTTCTTTAATGGGTTGTAAAATTTTCAGTTTCTATTTCATTCATTGTTTCCATTTTTTCAGTCTTATGGCAGCACTCTTCCTTGAAATGATGTAGTTTATCAATTGAATGAGAAGCCTTTCAATGGCATGTACCGCCTTGCGCTACATTTTAGGTATCTCACCCATTCTGTGTCCTGTTGTGGCCATCTGTACTTGTCTTCTCATTGCAAGAAGGTGCTGGTAGAAGACAGAGTGGTGAGAAACCTAAAATGTAACACAAGACAAAGGCAAAGCAGACCGTTGCTTACCCACACCTTGCTCATATTTTGACTTTCTAACTTATAAAGTGTGAAGACCCTGTCACAGGGAATAAGATAGGGCCTTCAAATAGTTTCCTCTGCCTTTCTCCTTCTTTATAATTAAACAAGCGATATGTTTCCTCCCCCATGCCCCACCCAGTAAGTTTAGTTTAAAAATGAGCAAATAATAGATATTTTAGTTCTTTCTTCTGTGGAAAATAGCAAATTCATATTTTTCTCATTCAATGACAATAGGAGTGATTCCTTTCTCCCTCATTTCTTTGTGGCCCCTACATGTCTTTGAAAATATATGTGTTCTAACTTAATTTTCCAGTGTGGTGAAACAGACAAATGTGTCTGACACGTATTGAACAGGAAATAAAAAAAAAAAAACTGTTTTTATGAGCAGAAGATGTAGGGCCATCTGAAGTCAGGCAAGCAGTTAATTAAAAGACATCCATCTATGCAAACAGGAAGAAATGGTCCAGCTGGGAAATTGGACCAATTTGGAATTCAGTGAAATCTTGTTTCTAGCATGTCTCTAAATTTAGAGAATTTTTTGTTGTTGTTGTTGAATGTTTACGTAGAAGTGGAATAGGATATTTCTCTAAAAATATTGTCATTATTGCCAAGGTAAGAATTTATTATTTTGTTTAGAATTTACATAAGGCAGTAAAGAACTATAAAGAATACTTGCAGACTGAAACAAAAACTTTTATTTTTTTTGCATCTACATTCAGTAGGGATGAAACCTTAGTTTACTACGGTATTTTACTTTTCAGGTTAGCATGGATGAATTTTTTTAATATCAAAGATAAGCTCTAAAAGAATTAGAATATTCTATAATTAGGTTGCTATAAGTTTTAAAAAAGAACTAATATTCATTGCCAACCCTTTGGTAATCAAAAGTATGCAGAAAAATGTAATCAAATGTTGGTGCATGGCCCTCATTACTGTGAGTCAAATCATGTTCTCACAAAAAATGGTAGCTTATTTATCTAACTTCATTATTCCTTATCATGACATTTTGGGATAATTAAGGCAGACTCCATTAAGCACATGATTGTTTTTCACAGAAAATTTTCTAAAATATTGTGAAAACTTGCTTTTCTGTTAAGCTTATTACAAATAAATTCAACTTTTGCTAATGGTTCGGGGAAATCTCATGAGCATTTATTATTTTGTGGTGCTAGAAGATAGCCCAAAGTGTGAATGATATTATAACAATAACAATCATCAGAATATTTGTGATTATATAAGGATATTGTGCGCAGGTATCCTTCCAAGGTCTTACTTGTATTAACTCATTTAATTTTAATAAGAACATTGTGAAGTAAGTACTAGTATCATTCTCATGGTACAGATGATGCAACTGAGGCCTACGCACGGAAAGGTTCCACAACCAAAGTGGCCCAGCTAAGAGGGTATAGTGCCAAGATTCACTTTCAGGCAGTTCATTCCCAGAGCCTAACTTCTCGACATTCATGCGTTACAGCTTCTAAGATAAGAACGGGTTCAGAGTCAAGTTTGAATTTTGGCTTTGCTACTTGGAATCTGAATGAGAGTAAGTCGCTTAACTTTTCTAAGTTCCAATTTTCTTATCTTAAAATGAGGATGATAATGGCACTAACATCACCGTGTGTTGCAAGGAAGAATGATATACTGTAGGCAAAGAGCTTAGCACATCAAGAAATATTAACTTTTGTTGTTGCTTTTTATTACCCCTGTTATGTAAAAGAGTGAGAATCTATAAGTGGTTTGTGATGTGGAGAACTATTTGCACACCTGAAAAATGGCCCTCAAATTGCTAATTTTTTTAAGTATGCATCTATAGTCTTTTCCTCGTTGATTATCTGTTGTCACTTTTTGATGTTGACTGGTCAAGAATGTAGGCTCCAGAAATCCTGACTTCACTATTTACAGGTTTATCCAGTGAGAGGCAATCTATGTCACTTCTGTAAGCCACAATACTTTTTCTGTAAAATGGGGATCTATGTTCTTATTGAAACAGTTCCATAAATTTCACAGTTTCACAATATCATATTGTCCCTTTGTAATCTGGATAAGAATTTTGAGGAAATATTCTATATATTCAGATGTCTTCAATCTAACCTACATAGTAGGTGATGTTTTCTCTGATTTTATTTCCATGTTTGTCTACTTACTTCAGCATTTTAAATTTGGTCAGAACCAACTTATTCATTCCTTCTTATTTTTCTCAAATGCTTGATCGCTTATGTCTTCTGTATTTGTCTTTCATTTCTTATTACTGGCAGATTTGGTGTCTCGGTTGCCATCATTTGGGGTGGTTTGGCGCTGAAAGGTTTCCCTAAGGGAGAAAGCATTTCTATCTCTCCACCCCTTTGTGGGGAAGGCAGGCTGGCTTCAGTGACCACTTTTTGACACATTAATATGGTTGAAATTGATTGTAAGCATCAGTTCTTGAAATAGTTGAGTTCTCTCTATTTTCCTGGCTGCTCTTAATTCAAGCCAATTTCCTTTGGTTCTTTTTGTTACTTGCATAAAGCATATTATTGCTCTAAGAATAAGGAAATGTAAATAATGATACAATATTTTAAAAGGAAAACACTATACAGTTTTCTTTAAATGAATTGTTACGTGTGAAAACAAGCTCACATCAGCTTTTAAGCTCCTTCTCTACCTACATTAATGATTACTAAATTTATTAGCCATCTTTTGCTAGCCAGACAAAACGGTGTGAAGGACAATTTTGCAAGAAACCTGCTGTCATAAAAATAGTCACATCAGAGGGAGAAATGATGGGTTTGAAACACAAAATCTATCACTGGATCTTTCACTTCTATAGCATAATTTTTAAGTTCTCAGTTCTCGATTTTTATGCCAATTATTTTAATTTTGATTAAGAAAATTTGGCAATTATTTGTCCATTGACACTTTAGAATTTAAACTTTTTGAACAGATGACATTTTCATATGGCTTTTAAAAATATTAAAGAGGCAGCATTGAAAAGTCTCACTCTTCCTTGTTTTTGCTAAAGTTCATTTTTGTACACTTGCCCCATCTTCTTGTATTAAATTTGTATGTAGCTTAGAAATATACAAATAAAAGCATATCTTATATCCGTATTTCATCCATTTGTTACACAACTTGCTTTTGTTAACAATATGTTGTAGACATCTTCCCCTATTCATATCTAGAGATAAGTGAATATCATTGTTTATATAATCAGTCTTGGATAGATTTGAGTTATTTTCCATTTTTTTGCTGCTGCAAATAGTGAATAGCATCATATTAGGTTGGTGCAAATGTAATTGCAGTTTTTGCCATTAATTTTGCACCAACCTACATGTATGTCATCCAGCATGTGGGAAGTTTATTTGTAGGATAAGTTCCTAGAATTGAGATTGCTTAGGTGGAGGGATCACGTACTTTGACGTTTGATAGTGATGGCCAAGTGGCTTTCCATAGGGCACCGTACATGTCAATCAGCAAAGAAGAAGGTTCTTCTTTCTCAGCTTTGCCAACAAAGTATGTTATCAAATGATAGGCTTTTGACCTCTTGTACATAAGAAGTGGTATATTAGTGCAATTTTGGATTTAATTTAGTTTGAGTGATGTTGGGTATCTTTGCACAGGTTTAAGGATGTGGGTCTGTTTGCCCTGAATTTCTAGTAGTTGTTTCTATTAGGTTTTTGTCTGTGATGTGAGTCACAATTTCTTCCCCGAGTTTGTTACTTATTTTTTGGCTTCACTGAAAGTATTTAGTAGAAGTTTTTAAATTTTTTATATAATAAATTTGTCAATTTCTTATGACTTTTGAATTTTGACAGCTGGTTAGAAAGGCCTTCCTCTGTCCAAAGTTACAGAGGCATTTTGTCCATGTTTGCTTTAGTAATTTTATGGTTTGATTTTTCTATATTTAAATTTGTAATTCTCTTGGATTCAACTTTATCTTTTTCCAGATCATGATTCATTGTCACCACATCATGTATTTTATGTTTTCTTCACTAATATGAGATGCTGTATGTATTTGGGCTTATTTTTGGACTTCAATTCCTTTCTACTAATTTGTATGTCTACTTGCATCTCTGTAATATTCTACTTTTTTCATGAAATTCTAAATAATTTTAAAAGTTGTAGGTGCCTAGCACAGGGTCCCTGACCTCTTTCACGTATATGATTAATTGGAATAATAAGTATCTACTCAGTGAGTTCTTTTAGTATCTCTACATGTAGTTTGGCCATGCTAAATGAAGGAATGGGATGATTTTTTGGATAGTGTATATGTTAGCAATGAGAGGAATTAATGAGGACAGAATTTATTTTTAAAAAATATTACAAAATTTGACATTGCATGCAAACCTATGACACTTAAAGAAATCATCTCACTAGAATGAAAATGCTTGTATGGACACATTTCATTGTCTCTCCCCTATTCCAGTCCAGCCCTCTTCCTCTTCACTTTTGCTACTGCTGCCAAGGTGGACTTTCTTACATATAATCCTGTCCGTTTTTATGACAATTTGGTGACTCTCCATTGGCTTGTGTGGTAGCGTGTAGGTACCATGAGTGGCAGCAAAGCCACCGAAAAATAAAAAAATAATTTTTGAGCACAGACTGTGTTTGATGAGGAAGTGATACATAAAGAAAGGAACAAAATAACCTTGTCCCTGATCCCATGGAGCTTATGGTATAATAGAAAAGACTGACATTAACCAATAATGTGATGTGGACTGTGGCAGGATATTAGGCTACCTATCTAGTGTCACCACCTATGACAAACTATTTGTAGTTCCCTGAATTGGTTATTGTTGCTTATCTCCAGGCTCAGGCATTTGCAACATTTTTCTTGGAATACCTTGGTACATTTGGATACATTTGAGTGAGTCCTTCATGACTTGGTTGGATCAGCATCTCTTATGGGAAACATTCTCCTACGTTCTACCCTTCCTTGCTGCCTTTCTTTTCAAATATTATTGAGTGTCTACTGTGTGCCAGACCCTGTGCTAGGTGCTGGATATATGGTGATCCAGAGTAGCCACATTCTTGTTTTCACGTTGTACCAGAAACTATGCAATGCATGGAGGATACAATTATAAATAAGCAAGTCCTATTTCTAAGGAAATGGCAGGGTGGGGGAGATACATAAAGGAAAACAATAAAACATCTCCAGCAAGTGAAATGCTGGAGATATTCAGAGGACGTTATACAAAAGCCTGAGATAATCTTTTTGGGGAAGTCTAGGTTCAAATTAATGATTCTAGAGAAGATGGCCCCTAATATGAGTCTTAAAGAATGATTAGGTGTTGGACAATTAAATAGAATGAGAGTAGGAGAGAGGGCAGTTCTTGGAAGGGAAGACAGTGAGAGGTGAAGCCAGCTGGGCTCCTGGGTCCAGTTGGGACTTGGAGGACTTTTGTGTCTAGCTAAAGGATTGTAAATGGACCAATCAATGCTCTGTGTCTAGCTAAAGGATTGTAAATGCACCAAACAGCACTCTGTAAAATGGACCAATCAGCACTCTGTAAAGTGGACCAATCAGCACTCTGTAAAATGGACCAATCAGCAGGATGTGGGTGGGGCCAAATAAGGGAATAAAAACTGGCCACCCCCAGCCAGTAGCCTCAACCTGCCTGGGTCCCCTTCTACAATGTGGAAGATTTATTCTTTCCCTGTTCACAGTAAGTCTTGCTGCTGCTCACTGTTTGGGACCACACCACCTTTAAGAGTTGAAACACTCGTGGGAAAGGTCCATGGCTTCACTCCTGAAGTCAGCAAGACCACAAACCCACTGGAAGGAAGAAACTCTGGACACATCTGAACATCTGAAGGAACAAACTCCGGACACACCATCTTTAAGAGCTGTAACACTCACTGCGAAGGTCCGCAGCTTCATTCTTGAGGTCAGCGAGACCAAGAACCCACTGGAAGAAACCAATTCCGGGCACAATAGCATGAACAAAGGTTTTGAAGTGAAAACCGGCAAGAAGAGCACAGTGCACTGCAAGCAGTTTCTTGCAAGAGGGGCTTGTAGCCTGAGCAGGCAGGTCTTTGTAGACCATGAGAGTGAGGACTTTATTCAAATGCAATGGAAAGCCATCAGTGTGTTTTAAATAGGGGAAGCATCATGATTAACACTACTAAAATGTTATCCTGACATTTTAGCATAGAGGGGTAAGAAGGAGCAAGATTGAAGTCTGGTAATGTGATGGCTTCAGCTTTATTCTTTTTGTTTAAAATTGCCTTGGCTATTCGGGCTCTTTTTCGGTTCCATATGAATGTTAAAATAGTTTTTTTCTGGTTCTGTGAAGAATGTCATTGGTAGTGTGATAGGAACAGCATTGAATCTGTAAATTGCTGTGGGCAATATGGCCATTTTAATAGTGATTCTTCTGAGAGTGCAGAGATGCCCAGGTCTGGAGTTGTGGCTGGGCAGCTGCAGCCGCAACTTGGTAGGGGGTACGACTCCCACCTGTTCCCAGTGCTTGCCAGCTCTGCAGAGCAAACGACCCCAGCTGCGCCTCCCCTGCTACAGCCTGTGTCCCTGCAGCAGCTGCTCCAGATAGGCCACGACCACCATCATGATCACTGTTCAAGTGGCAGCTGGACTCTCTAGGGAGATGATTTGCCCAGGATTAACGTAGAGGGTCAGATCAAACAAACCAAAGTAGAGCCTTTCACCTCCAGGTGACTTGGACACATGAGGAAGGTTGGTCTGTGACTCACTGAAAGACATACGCACCAGAACTACTTCAGATAAAATTATATCTGCTTTTCTTTCTAATTGTGGTAAAATACACAACATAAAATTTATTATCTTAACCAAAAAGGTAGAAGAAGAAGAAGGAACAAGACTACAAATGGGAACAGGACAAGTTAGATCATTTTTGTGAGTTCTAGTGCAAAAGGAAAACTGATGATGTAATGGATGAGGATGGCGTGGAAGGCAGAAATGTAGTATGATATGGCATGGCAAAGAGCCTTTGACACATTTAAGCAGGGAAATGATGTGATGGATGGATCATCCCTAGTGGATAGGTAGGGGTTATGAGGGATTTGAGAATTATGAGATTAGAGAAAGGAAGATGAGTTTGGAGGCCATGGCAGTGCTCTAGGTGAGAGACCATGAGAATGTGAACCAGTGTAGTCAAGAGTAGGGAGAAAGTAGAAGGGAGGGGGGGATAAGAAAACCGTACTGCAGGTAGAATCACAGGACTTGATGAGAGATGAGAGGTGCAGATGATTGAGACAAAGGGTTTCAGGAATGACTAGTGCGTTCTGTAGAGAATGTAGTGGTTTTTGTGTAATCATCTTTATTGAGGTCCATTTGCCCATCACTGTTACCTCTCACCTGCCTTGGGATCTGAAGCAGCACAGCTAAATAAGAAAAACAAAACAAGTCCTCCAAATCCAACTCCAAAAGCACTGATAAATAATGGAGGCTTTGGAGCTTTTCTAATTATTGTTCCTTGTGCTTGTGTATTTGAAAATTTCTTTTCTATATGTAACATTTATTGAGTGCTCACCGTGTCATGTGAGTTTTAAACAATTGGCATGCATTAGCTGATTTATTCTCACAGCAACCCTATAAAGTAGGTTGTGCTTTATTTCCATTTATACAGATAAGGCAACTAAACTGCAGAATGATTAGGTAATTTCCAGATTTCCCAGTCAGTTGTGGCAGTTGGGCCTTGAACTCAAGAAGCCCGTCTTCAAAACTTGTGATTGTAATCACTGTACTTTGTAAATAGAATTGTTTTAATTTCCCTTTTTTGTTCATTGTTGGTGTATAGAAGCACACCTGATTTTTGCATGTTAATCTTGTACCCTGCAACTTTGCCTCATTCATTTATTAATTCTAATAGTTTTTTTTTTTTTTTTTTTTCCTGTATTCTTCTGGGCTACTGCTCTGAATTTTGTTATGGTGTTTTTTTTTTTTTTTTTTTTTTTTTCTTTCCAGATGTATTGGTACTTATTTTAGAATACCCAAGGCCTTTAAAAGATCTTTTGTATTTTTAAAATGCTACAGAAAATGTGCTTTTTATTTTACTTTTTGTGTTGTTGGTTACATTTTCAAGTGCCAAAGAAGTAGTATGTTAAAGACAAACAATACTGTCATCAGCTAAGACCACTGAAAAATTCTGAGTTGATTTGTTTTGGTTGGAGAATTACATGGAGTTAATGCAATGTTAGTTACTCTGATCAAATGACCTTCATCCAACTAGGTAATTTAGGTGGCCCACTCCTCCTGGCAAATTATAACTGCTCAAATCTGTTCCTGATTTGAAGGAAATGTAGCTATTTAACTTCCTTTCATAGTAAAAAAAGTAACTTGTTTCTCTCTCTCCTTTGCTAATTTATGGTTTCCTGACAGTTGGGGTTGACTTTTTGTCTCCCAAATGGGGTTTTCCCCACCCTGTCCCAATTCCATTTTGAGTTTTAAAATTAATTTTCCTTTCAGTATTATTATTCACTCAGAAGACATATGTTGAATTTTATCAGCTGTTAAGATGCTGAGAACACATTCCACCCCCCACCCCAAACATTTTAGTGTCTGACCTAGAACAGTGCTTCTTGTTATTGCAGCCTTGACCTTAGCCCTTGTTTATGATAGTTGTACAACAAATGGATCATGTCCTAGCATCTTAAGACTCAAAGAGAGACCTTGGAGGTCATTTTCTGGTGAGAAACTAACCCCCACTCCCCACTTCTAGTTTCAGAATTTCAATGCATATGTTGATTTATATGGTGCAGTTCTTAGTCTCAACATAGAAAAATGAAGACATTCACATCCAAGGCAACAGAGAGTAATAAATGAGCACTAATCACTTGTATTTAGATAATAGGGCTCCTTGATTCTCAATGATAGAGGGAAGAAATGAGCAAAAAGCAAAAACCATAATTAGGGAGATGGCTTAGGAATCTGGCTTCATAGCTTTTCTAAAGATACATCACTGAATTTGCTACCATTCAAGCAGATGTTCAGTGTACTAAGTTCCCTCTGACAGCAATATGGTTTAGCCCTGTACCCATAAACTCATGTACAGAGGCATCTGGGTTGCAGTGTTTCTAACATCCCTCACATATTCTCACTGACACTACAGTCTGCAATTCCTCCTGTATTTCACTTGCATTTTTTATTGAATTATGATTATCTCTGCAGATTCATTTCTTTATACCTAATAAACTTCAATAAGTGGAAAAAAAGTAACGTTCTTTATTTTAGACTAAAGTGCGCTTTCAGCTATCACGGCAGAAAATTCATTGACTCCATTAGTATGATTAAATTGTTTCTGTCTTGTATTTTACTCAAACTTTAGTATTTTGTTGAAATGCGTTTTGTTGCATTTGAAAGCTTCTATGACCTTCTTCCTACGTTTCTCAAGATTTGCTAGAGGTAATAGCCACAAACTTATACTATAGTTAAGAGAGAATATTTAGTTTTCTAGAAATAGTGTTTTATAAATGTGCTTTCAATGATTTAAGCACAGATACTTAGATTATATCTATAGATCTAGGACTTCCAGTCTAAAGGGAGAGAAGTTGCATATAATTTATTGATATTTTAGGATACATGTTTTTTTCCAAATGACTTAAACCTCTTAAATGAATGGAGGGAAAAAGCTTTTTTAGATGTTCCAGCTTGCATGGCTCTTTCAGGCCTCAGCTGCGTTTTTAGGTTAAGATGGTCCAGTGAGGCCTGGCTTGATGGAACCCTGTTTTGTCCAGCCACACTCTATCTCACTCCTACTCTCTCTGTCCTTAGTGCTTGTCCTGCTGCTTGTTAGATAAAGACCTTTGTATCATTATGTTCTTTGTCCCAGGAATGCTCCTTCTTTTACTGTTACCCTGCCTAAAGTCTTCTCAAGCCTCAGTTTCTCAGCCTTTATCTTACTTCTTGGGTAAGCTTTGTCTGATCCTCCACTCCATGCTCTAGCTGTTCCTCCTTGGCTCACTCTCATGATAACCTGTAGATTTAAGGATAAGTACTTGTCTATTTTCTGAAAAACATGCACCAAAGTATAATTAAATACTTATTTTTCTTTTTATATTAGTTTGTAAGTTCTGGAGGGCTTTACTCTCCCCAGTATCCTACAGGCTGGTAGAGGGGTTTTTTCGTTTGTTTGTTTTTCTTTTCTTTTTTAAATTTTACTTTAACTTCTGGGATACATGTTCGGAACGTGCAGGTTTGTTACATAGGTATACATGTGCCATGGTGGTTTGCTGAACCTATCAACCCATCATCTAGGTTTTAAGCCCTGCAGGCATTAGGTATTTGTCCTAATGCTCTCCCTCCCCTTGCTCTCCACCCCCTGACAGACCCTGGTGTGTGACGTTCGCCTCCCTGTGTCCATGTGTTCTCATTGTTCAACTTCCACTTATGAGTGAGCACATGTGGTGTTTGGTTTTCTGTTCCCATGTTAGTCTGCTGAGAATGATGGTTTCTAACTTCATCCATGTCCCTGCAAAGGACATGAACTCATTCTTTTTATGACTGCATAATATTCCATGGTGTATATGTGCCACATTTTCTTTATCCAGTCTGTCATTGATGGGCATTTGAGTTGGTTCCAAGTCTTTGCTATTGTAAATAGTGCTGTAGTAAACATACGTGTGCATGTGTCTTTACAGTAGAATGATTTATAATCCTTTGGTCATATACCCAATAATGGGATTGCTGGGTCAAGTGGTATTTCTGGTTCTAGGTCCTTGAGGAAGTGCCACACTGTCTTCCACAATGCTTGAACTAATTTACACTGCCACCAACAGTGTAAAAACGTTCCTATTTCTCCAAATCCTGGTAGAGGTTTTAAAATGTTTATTATCCATCAGTGGGTTCTAGGACCTAGCACAGTATGCACATTCCAGTAATTCAGGGAATAATGAATTACATTTTTTTCTTGTGTTTCTAAAATGATTGAAATCCTTTGTGAAAAGGGCATAGACACAGCATGCAGACAAACATGAGAAGTAATTGGCACCCAGTAGTGTAGGGCTTGGTGATGCTGACATAAAATATTCCGGGAATATGAAAGATTTTAGAGCGAATTCTCCAGTTGAATTTTTAGGAAGGCAATTTAAAATTTGTATTGGTGGCATCCAAGACACCATAGGCAATATAAAAGCAAATATAGTGTGTTGCTCACCTTGGCATTAATATTGTATTGACTGTGACTTTAAATTCACCGAATCCATTCTGTGGTCTTAGTACATATTGTTTTGCATTAATTTGTGCTTCACATCAGAATGTATTAAGTTCAGTATGAGTTAAGAGCAATAAAGTGTCAAATTCCATTTGAATCCTTTGACTTTATTTTAAGTAACTGAGTAATAAAAATCCACAGCAACATTCGGAAGATGACTCTGGGGCATGGTTCTCCGTAGTATGTCTTAAGGCGCACATGGAGTCTGAAATCTAGTGACATTGGATTCAGAGAATTTGGGGCTGTGGGCCTTATTTTTACAAAGGAGAGTGCAAAAAACCCAAAAATTTATAGTTGAAAAGTTATTATATATAAATATCTATAAATATAAATATATATACACACATATATAAATATACATATATAAAAATATATATACACATATACATATATAAATATATATATTTCAGAGAGAGAAAGAGAGGAAACTGTAACCTAAGTAGTATCTGTAGTATCCAGTTAGTTGAAGTGATGACATTTCCTTGGGAACTGGGAAAGGAAGACTAATAACTGTGATGATTAATTTTATGTCAACTCGGCTAGGCCACAGTACCCAGATATTTGGACAAACACTGGTCTGGAGGTTGTTGTGAAGGTATCTTTTACACGAGATTAACATTTAAATCAGCAGACTGAATAAAGCAGTTGGCCCTCCATAATGTATGTGGGCCCTTTTCAGTCACTTAAAGGCCTCAAGAGAAAAAGACTGACCTCTCCCAGGGAGGAGGACTTCTGCCAACAGACTGCCTTGAAATTCAAACTGCAATATCAACTCTCCCCTGGGGCTTCAGTCTACTGGTCTGCCCTGTAGAGTTTGAACTTGCTGGCTCCTACAATGGCAAGAGCCAACTCCTTAAAAATCAATCGATCTTTCCAGACACACACACACACACACACACACACACGGTTCCATTTCTCTAGAGAACCTTGACTAATATACTAAGCATGTCTAAAACGACATCTCTTAACAGTTTTTGTGGTTTTGTTTTCATAACTGTCATTTAAAACTCTTTTTTGTGACTTACATCCAAATATTTTTTTAAAGTTTCATTTTGTTCAATTTCTCTAGATTTCCATGTTGTTGACAGTTTAAAGCCAAAAAATTTATAAATCTCCAGTCTAATCACATTTCTAGAAACAAAACATTTGTCAGTAGTAAACCTTACACAGAATAAAATTTTACCCATGAGCTGAGTCACCCACCACATGGGATGCACCAAACCCTACCTTGTGTCCTCTTTAGAGTATACGAACAGCACCTCCTACCTTGGCATGTACCCAAGCACACAATGCCTTAAAAATAATTTGCAGAGACAAGGCAGTTTTTTTTCCTTCCAAAAACGTACTTCATATTTCCTCTTTTATTATATAAATATCAGTTCAACCTTTTATGGTAGTGAGAAATAAACATTTTAAGAAGATCTTTGTTGTTATTTATACAAATTCACAAACAGTACGATTAATTGATGAATTTCTCTGGGTTTCATTAACTCCGTGGTCTCATATGTTGCTGTGGAGGATTCTAAAAAAAAAAAAAACCCACAAAAAATACAACAAAAATATACATTCTACTCCAAAGTGATTTCTTTAAAGCCACAACTAGTTGTCCCTCACACCATTCTGTGCAGGGCAGTGAGGTGAATTGCCACATCCCAGCAGTAACTTTTTTTTCGCTTGCTGGATTCTAGAGCATCTGTGAATTGCATCACTGAACGTTTCCCCTTCCTACCAGAAGAGTGGAGAAATAGTGAAAAATCAGAAGGTAGAAATTCTACTTTCAGACTTATCCAAAGGAACTTCTAATTTGAGAAAGGCCATCACAAGAGAAATGACTGGCCCTGAATAAATAACTGAGACCTCTGTCGTTCAGCTTGCTTCCAATTAATGCCAGCCCCTGCTAAAACAAGGATGCCTCCAGAACCCAGGTTCAGCATCTGTACCCTCCTTCTCACTATTTTGCCAGCCCCTGTCTTGCATGAGGTCTGCCCCATGCTCTTTGTATCTTCTCCCTTGGCTTTCCTTTATTCTTTATGGTCCTGCTAAAAGACTGGAGAGAATGTAATCCAAAGATTTACTAAACACCTACTATATGTCAACTACTATTTTAAGTGCTTGGGTTCTATGAAGAGGTAGTATTTTCGTCTCACTTTTACAGGTGAGAAACATTTAGGAGTTTGAATAAGCTCACCAGGGCCACATATTGTAATGGCAGAACATAGATTTGAACCAAACTAGTTTGAGTCTAGAGCTTATATTATTTACTATATTGCCATATTGAGCATTACAATAAGTGCTGAGGTATAAATCAATGATCCTAGCTTAATGTGCTATTTTTTCCTATCAGATCTGAATTTTATGATGCTGCTGATGGGATGAGCTAGATGGGATTTCCAGATCTTAGAATGAGGTTAGGTATCCAAGAGGTGCTCAGACTTTTCACATTAATTCTCTAATCGTATCTGTAGATTGTAACTTCATTTTCTCTTTCACTTTTGAATTAATAATTGATTTACTTTTATTTGATTTATAGCAACATTTATTTTATCTACTGCATAACAAGTCTTTCTAGCTTCCAAATTTTTAACTTATAGCCAAGTCTGGGATTTCAGAATTAGACAGTATTTTATTGCTAGAGAAAGATAATTTTTCCATAAGTCATTTGATGTATTTCTGTGGTTCTTGTGAGGCCCCTAGGCCTCCTAAAAGAAATCAGAAATCCACTCTTCAATTATTGGAGAAGCACACTGAGATTTGAAGGGATTTCTCCTGGAAGTTAATAATTCCTGTTCTTGTATTACAGAGGAGAGAGATGAATCTACAAGGTGAGGTTGATAGAGAAGTGCTGGGAAAGGAAGAGCGCGGTGCCTTTAAATGATACCTAAGGGGGAAGGGAAGTGCTGGGTAGAGGAGGGCTTGGTCCCTGGCTAGGGCTCCACCCCCACAGACCTAGGTGAGGACAGGCATTTCCTGCCCAAATGTTGCATTTCCCAAGCCCACCGTGGCCTGCCATGTCCCCATCCTGGTCCTACAAAAACCCGAGACCCTAGCGGGCAGACACACAGGCAGCCAGACATCGAGGGGAACACATCGGCCGAAGAAGACACAAGCGGCTGGTCCTTGAGAGCCTGCTGGCAGAAGAGCAGGGCAGGCACCAGCAGGCCAACAGGCCATCGACGGGCAGAAGATGCGGAGTTCGGCCGGGTCAGTCAGAGGAGAACCTGGGGCCGCGGAGGAGCCCAGCTCCAGGGGAAGCCCATCTCCCTTCTGGCTTCCCCATCGTGGGAGAGCTACTTCCACCAAGTAAAACTTTGCACCCATCCTCTAAGCCCACGTGTGATACGATTCTTCTGGTTCACCAAGGCAAGAACCCAGGATACAGAAAACCCTCTGTCCTTGTGATGAGGCAGAGGGTCTAATTGGGCTTACTAACCGCTAGACTAAGCACCCTGTAACACACGTGCACGGGAGCTTCAGGAGCTGTAAACATTCACCCCTAGACACTGTGGGGGTCGGAGCCACACAGCCTGCCCGTCTGTATACTCCCCTAGAGGTGTGAGCAGCGGGGCACTGAAGAAGCGAGCCACACCCCCATCGCAGCCCCGCCAGGGGGCCAAGGGAATCTTTCCTCTTTCAAGGTGATGAGTAGAGAAGCAGTTACTATTGATAGTTGAGTGCATACTTAAAAGGATAAACAGCCGTTCTCATTGTTCAGTTCCCACCTATGAGTGAGAACATGCAATGTTTGGTTTTCTATCCTTATGATAGTTTGCTCAGAATGATGGTTTCCAGCTGCATCCATGTCCCCACAAAGGACATGAACTCATCCTTTTTTATGGCTGCGTAGTATTCTGTGTTGTTTATGTGCCACATTTTCTTTATCTAGTCTGTCACCGATGGACATTTGGGTTGGTTCCAAGTCTTTGCTATTGTGAATAGTGCCACAAATAAACATAAGTGTGCATGTGTCTTTATAGTAGCATGATTTATAATCCTTTGGGTATATACCCAGTAATGGGATTGCTGGGTCAAATGGTATTTCTAGTTCTGGGGGAACATCACACCCTGGGGCCTGTCCTGGGATGGGGGCAGGGGGAGGGATAGCATTAGGAGATATACCTAATGTAAATGATGAGTTAATGGGTGCGGCAAACCAACATGGTACATGTATACCTGTGTAACAAACCTGCACATTATGCACATATACCCTAGAACTTAAAGTATAATAATAATAATAAAAGGATGAGCAGGAATGAACAAAGTGGAGAAAGTAGAACTTTCCAGGAAGGAGCAAGAAGATGATGATATCTATTACTCTAAAAATTAAAGGGAACTGTTAAAACGGATTTTGAGGAGGCCACATGGTGAGTGATGCCTTTGGGGAAGACTAGTCTAGTAGAGCCTTGACAGTGGACTAGTGGGGGGACAAGGTAAGATGCGGAGAGAGAACCTATGAGGCCATGGTTGATGTCAGTTTGTTTACTCGGCATCCCTGTCCTGTTTGGGCCTCAGAACCCTTCCCTTTTTGGCTTAGTAACTGCTCCTCTCCTATTCCAGATTTTTTTTGGGGGGGGAAACTTGCAGTCACAGTTCCCTACTCCTCACTCTGCAGTCAGAGAGAGGCACACATTTCCTAGGCATGGGCAGTGATGGTGTCCCATCCTTTGGCACTCTGATCTGTCCAAGCAACAGTGTGTGACTGCAGTTAGGTCCATCAAATTCTGAGGTTAGGATTTTAAAATATGCTTATATGGAAGACAGAAGCAGTCTCTTTTAGGATTCCTAAACCGAAATGATGAAAACCTGGGTATTCCTCTGGCTGTTATATTCCTTTCCTATGACATTGGGAAATAAATGCCACAAACTGGGTGGCTTCTGAAATGGAAATTTATTCTCTCACAGTTCTGGAGGCTAGAAGTTCAAAATGAAGGTGTCGGCAGGGTGGTGCTCTGAAGGCTGCAGAAGAGGATTCTTCTTTGTGTCTTCCAGCTTGGTGGGTTCCCTTCAATCTGGCATTTCTTGGCTTCTAGATACATCACTCCAATATCTGCCTCCATTGTCACATGGCCATCTTCCTCCTGGACGTCTCTTTGTCCAAATTTCCCTCTTCTTAGGAGGATACCAGTCATTGAATTAGGGCTCATGCTAAGTTACTGTGATCTCATCTTAACTTGATTATATCTGCAAAGACACTATTTCAAAATAAGGTTACATTTACAGGTTCTGGGTAGACATTAATTTCGGAGGGTGTGAGAGAGGACTCTGCAGCCCGGGACAGCCTTCTTTCCTGATGCCCGGGTAAACTGATGGCAGTAGGACAGAAAAACACCATAGTCCTCATTGAAACAGAGACAGCAGGTGGAGAGAGTCCTCGTTACTTGTCACTGTGTGCTTAATTGCACTGGATCCCACAGTTATTGTTTTCGTTTTATGGACTACCCAACTTTCCTTCTTTCAGAAAATTTTCTTCCTTCCCTATTATTTCCTTAGGCTATATTGAGTTAGGTTTCTGTTTCTTCCTACTAAAACAATTACAATAAATATAGGAATTATTGTACCATTCTGGGTGGATGGAGAAGCAGATCTGAGACATGGCCGTTGTAGTAGAAATTGCTTCGAGAGGAATTAAAAAGGTGGATTTAATAGAGCTTGCACTCTGTTTAAATGTTTGGATTAAAGGAGAGGAATGAGTCTACAATAATTCTTAGCATGGCTGAGTAGATGACGTGGCCATTCTCTGAGAAAGAAATAGACCATAAAAAGGTATGAAGTTTGGTCTTTGCCAATTTCTTTATTATTATTTATTAGCCTTCTGAAGGCTGTGATTTCTTGAGGGCAGGGAACATACTTATGTTTTTAAAAATCTGCAGTGCTGGCCAGGCGTGGTGACTCATGCCTGTAATCCCAGCACTTTGGGAGGCCAAGGTGGGCAGATCACCTGAGGTCGGGAGTTTAAGACCAGCCTGACCAACATGGAGAAACCCCATCTCTACTCAAAATACAAAATTAGCTGGGCATGGTGGCACATGCCTGTAATCTCAGCTACTCGGGAGGCTGAGGCGGGAGGCTGAGGCAGGAGCATTGCTTGAACACGGGAGGCGGAGGTTGCGATGAGCTGAGATTGCACCATTGCACTCCAGCCTGGGCAACAAGAGCAAAACTCCATCTCAAGAAAAAAAAAATCTGCAGTGCTTACAACAATGTAGTAGGCAGATGGTGCATGACACAATGTTGAATTAAAAATAAAAATCCAGAACTCGAAAGGCAAAATATCTCTCTGCAGCCAATAGAACATATGATCTATGTTCTAAAGCCTGAAAATGTTTGTATCATTATTCAGCTCCCTGGAGTGTCCATCATTATATAAAGAAGTTTGTATGTAATAGGTTACTAGTTTCATGTTTATATAATAGTCACTATACTAAAAAAGAGAAAAAAACATAAACTCATAGGGTCATCAATAGGAAGATTGACTATATTTTAAAATGTTAACATAAGATAAAAGATTCCTTCTTCTTAGGACAAACAGGCTCAAGTATTTTAATTCCTCTGCCCTACATTTCTTTCTTTAACATATATAGTGATGGAAACTCTTTGAGGCTAAAATCAAGTTTCACAGTTACTTATAGCTAGTAGCCCAATTAGATATAATAGCAGCTCAATAATTGCTTGCTGATGATATCAGTGGAAGTCATTGATTACATAAGGATGCTCTTCAGGTATCTCTTTAATAAGGAATTAATAAGGCTGGGTGTGGTGGTTCACACCTGTAAATCCCAGCACTTTGGGAGGCCGTGGGCGGATCATTTGAAATCAGGAGTTCAAGACCAGCCTGGTCGACGTGATGAAACCCGGTCTCTACTAAAAATACAAAAATTAGCCGGGCATGGTGGCACACGCTTGTAGTCTCAGCTACTTGGGAGGCTGAGGCAGGAGAATTGCTTGAACCCAGGAGATGGGGATGGAGGCTGCAGTGAGCTGGGATCATGTCACCGCACTCCAGCTGGATGACAGACTGACTCCGTCTCAAAAAAAAAAAAAAAAAAAAAGGGAATTAATAATAGTACAGTGCCCGAATGTTTATAATTCAGATTACACATCTTGAAATGTGCATTTAAAACTCATAAAACTGAGAGACAGTTTGGAACAAACACATTCAGTGATAAATGAATATGTTGGTGTATGACTCAACCAATAGATTGAAAATGTGCTTTTTTATTTATTTTCTGGAGGTGGTGGTAGTATTGGAGATGATACTAAAATCCTTTTATTAACTTGTGACATTAGTGACTACATGTAGTGCTTGGAAGAACAGGTTTTTGAATTTAAACCTCTACTGATAGCACAAGGAAGTTTGCTTGCTATTTATTTTTGTACAACACAGTTATAAAGGATTTTAAGAAATTAATATCAGTAGACCAACAGATGAATGACAATGTCCACTCAGTTTGACCATAAGGAAAATAAAACAGCTATAGGACCTGAAATCCAGCAATTATTTTACTGAATCTGACAACTTTTTATACTCTGTGAGAAATCATATAAAGTGAAATTTAAACTTTGTCTATATCATAGTCCTTTCTTTGTCCACATCATCTGGCAATTATTTGTCACTTCTATAAACCAGAAAGCATGTTTATGAAAGCCAATAATATATATATTTAGTTAAGTTTTTCTTGAATCTCAGGCATTCTTTCAAGGCCTGAGAGCCTAGAATCTTCATGTAGTTAATTTAATAGGCTGGATTTGGGTAGTTCCTCATTCCCACTCTACTTCCTAAACATTTTCTTTCACAGACCTTAGCTTTTTTTTCTCTCTCTCTCTCTCATTTATCTATCATACAAGTTTTTTTTTTTTAATCATTTCCCTGAGGTTACAAATAATGAGCTCAGTAAGATAAGAAATACTTGTGTGCAGCACTTTTAAAACCAAAATGATTTCATGTAATGAAATACCTCAAATGCTTCTAGTTACATTAAGTGGCTCTCTGGGGGCCGGGCACTTTGGGAGAGACATTAGCTTCTAGGTCACTAAGTACCATTTAAAGAAAGCAGTGTAGCAATTTGCCATACCGTAGAGAATTGTATCTTGTAGTTTTACACTATCTTCCAAAGGACTTACAGTGCTTATACACAGACCATCTCTTTTGTGCTAAAAACATTCCTAAGTATTATTCTGAATTAGTATATTGTTTCCTAGGCACCTCATATAATTCCTTCAGTGGGAGATTATTTGGGCTCCTACTATGTGCCAGGCTGTGACCGAGTTTACAGAGCAATATGTAGCCTGGTACATATTCCTGGGTAGCAATCTACAGAGAGACCTGAGCAATTTTTATAATAGGATGGCTGAGGCAGTAATAGGGGTGAATGCAAATGCTCTTGGATCACAGGAGACTGAGTAATTAACTGCTTGGAGGATGAGACTGTGAAACTTTTAGAGGAAACTATTGAGCAAGGTCTTAACAATACCACAAAATACAGATGGAAATCTCTCTCTCTCCAACGTACTTTTCAGGTGGAAACATTCTGAATGTTCAACTGACTTCCAGAATTATGAAAGATGGCTTGGGGTGTGTGTGTGTTGGGGGGATGTAGGGAGGATATTAGGAGAGTATCAGAACAATTTGGGGACCTTTGAGAAAAAAATTATACACATCTCCCCAAAATTCTTCTATCCTCCATCCCTTTTTGAGAACCACTGTTAATGATGATGTGTATCTGCTAGTTAACTCATGCTGTGCAGAAAAATATTAATAATTTCTGCCCTAGAGAGTTATTTCATCAGTTGGAAGAACTAGCTCAATGTGAAGTGCATTATTTTTGAACTTCTGTTTTTAAACTGTTTGCTCTATAAAATATTTCTTATGAATGACATCTCCAAATTCAAAGGAAATATGTTACATAAATGAGGAAGAACATATTTGTTCATTCATAACGTAGCAATAAATAACAGATAGGAGAGTAAAATCACTCCTCTTCTTTGGCTAAGGGAGCTGCTAGTTTTACTCATTGTCCCCAAAGACAGTACTAGTTGGAATTGCAGTTGGTTGGATTGAATCAGTAAGAATTTAAGAACTGTGAGATAAGCTATTAAGGAGAGTTATGGATTTGCTTTCCATTTCTATAACAGCTCTGGTTTAGGAGAAATCTTTCTTAGAGATGAGGGATGGTGAGGTCCCTGGGTGAGCATTCAGAAAATCTAGGTGCTGTTCTTGGCTATGAACAAAATCTCCCTGTCATTTAACCATTTGGAGATTCATTTCCTTAATCTCTAAGATGAAGTGTGTGGATTAATAACATCTCGATTCCTCCCCACTGTAATATTTTATAATTATGTGGTTATGTAAACGAGGTGAAACTTTTAATAACATTTTATATTGGAATGTTCATTTGTTCCTTGAGTTACCTCTGCGGTTACATATTTTACCCCTCTCCTCTGCCTGAGAAACTACATTGTTCAAGACTTAGGAACAAAGAAAAGAACTGATATATTTTGAATATTATCTTTGTATTAGATACCATGATAAACTGGGTGACCATGTGGCTAGGTGTATGCCCCTTGTCCTGGTGTAATTTTTAAAAGTATCTTCTTATATTCCCAAACGGATCCTGGTTTGGATGATGAATTAGATGATGATTAGGGCTTTAGCCAAAATTACTTAATTTAATCCTCACAGCAATTCTATGAGGTGGATGTTATTACCCTTATTTTTCAAATGAAAAACTATAACTTGGAAAATATTAGGGAATTTAAAGTTTCATTGCTTATAAGTGACTGAGTAATTTTATCCTGGTGTTCTGACTTCAGATGTGTTCCGTGTACCTTGATGCTCAGATCAAGTGTCACTGTTTATGGAAAACTGTTGCCAACCCATCCTCCACATTCTTTCTCTTAGAGACCCATGGACTTGTATTTACTGCTGAAGAATTACGTTATACACATAAACACGTGCATGTCCGAGGTTTCTCTTATTGGACTCTGTTCCATCCTGAAAACAAAGACCCTGTCCTATTTATGACAGTGCCAGCAATGTTTAGAACAGTTCGCCTGTGCACATGTTTATGTGCACCCACATTGTATTTAGTAGTGTGCTTGCTGATAAAGGACGAAGAGACTCAGTGTCCAGTTTGAGCTTCTAGATATGTTAGCTATGTGACTTTGAACACATTTTATTTTTTTCTGAGCCAGATCGTATCTAAATTTCAGAGGTTGGAAAGATCAGTGGGAGTAATGTAAGACAAGAAAAAGAGTTCTAGGCCAGGCGCGGTGGCTCAGGACTGTAATCATAGCATTTTGGGAGGCCAAGGCGGGCAGATCACCTGAGGTCAGGAGTTCGAGACCAGCCTCAACATAGAGAAACCCCGTTTCTACTAAAAATACAAAATTAGCTGGGCATGGTGGTGCATGCCTATAAACCCAGCTACTTGGGAGGCTGAGGCAGGGGAATTGCTTGAACCTGGGAGGCAGAGGTTGCGGTGAGCTGAGACCGTGCCATTGCACTCCAGCCTGGGTGACAAGAGTGAAACTCTGTCTCAAAAAAAGAAAAAAAAAAAAAGAGTTCTATCTGTAGAATGCTTATCTGTCAGGTACTACACTAACCCTTTAGAAGACTTAGTCTTTACCAGAGCATCCATGATAGGGATCCTATGGGGTTTGAAATGTTGACTGCCTGGCCTGGGGTTACAGACCCAGGAAATAGTATGTAAAGACAGGGCTCAAACCGACCTACCTGAAAAATGCTTTTTTGTGTTGAAATTCCATTTCCAAAGGTAGTGGAAACAGCTGAAGGAATCTTGGGAGTTCTCAGCTAAAAGGTTTTTTTTTTTTTTTTTTTTTTAATTTATTTATTATTATTAAACTTCAAGTTGTAGGGTACATGTGCACAACGTGCAGGTTTGCTACATATGTATACTTGTGCCATGTTGGTGTGCTGCACCCATCAACTCGTCATTTACATCAGGTATAACTCCCAATGCAATCCCTCCCCCCTCCCCCCTCCCCATGATAGGCCCCGGTGTGTGATGTTCCCTTTCCCGAGTCCAAGTGATCTCATTGTTCAGTTCCCACCTACGAGTGAGAACATGCGGTGTTTGGTTTTCTGTTCTTGTGATAGTTTGCTAAGAATGATGGTTTCCAGCTGCATCCATGTCCCTACAAAGGACACAAACTCATCCTTTTTTATGGCTGCATAGTATTCCATGGTGTATATGTGCCACATTTTCTTAATCCAATCTGTCACTGATGGACATTTGGGTTGATTCCAAGTCTTTGCTATTGTGAATAGTGCTGCAATAAACATACATGTGCATGTGTCCTTATAGCAGCATAATTTATAATCCTTTGGGTATATACCCAGTAATGGGATGGCTGGGTCATATGGTACATCTAGTTCTAGATCCTTGAGGAATTGCCATACTGTTTTCCATAATGGTTGAACTAGTTTACAATCCCACCAACAGTGTAAAAGTGTTCCTATTTCTCCACATCCTCTCCAGCACCTGTTGTTTCCTGACTTTTGAATGATCGCCATTCTAACTGGTGTGAGATGGTATCTCATTGTGGTTTTGATTTGCATTTCTCTGATGGCCAGTGATGATGAGCATTTTTTCATGTGTCTGTTGGCTGTATGAATGTCTTCTTTTGAGAAATGTCTGTTCATATCCTTTGCCCACTTTTGGATGGGGTTGTTTGTTTTTTTCTTGTAAATTTGTTTGAGTTCTTTGTAGGTTCTGGATATTAGCCCTTTGTCAGATGAGTAGATTGCAAAAATTTTCTCCCATTCTGTAGGTTGCCTGCTCACTCTGATGGTAGTTTCTTTTGCTGTGCAGAAGCTCTTTAGTTTGATGAGATCCCATTTGTCAATTTTGGCTTTTGCTGCCGTTGCTTTTGGTGTTTTAGACATGAAGTCTTTGCCCATGCCTATGTCCTGAATGGTACTACCTAGGTTTTCCTCTAGGATTTTTATGGTATTAGGTCTAACATTTAAGTCTCTAATCCATCTTGAATTAATTTTCGTATAAGGAGTAAGGAAAGGATCCAGTTTCAGCTTTCTACTTATGGCTAGCCAGTTTTCCCAGCACCATTTATTAAATAGGGAATCCTTTCCCCATTTCTTGTTTCTCTCAGGTTTGTCAAAGATCAGATGGCTGTAGATGTGTGGTATTATTTCTGAGGACTCTGTTCTGTTCCATTGGTCTATATCTCTGTTTTGGTACCAGTACCATGCTGTTTTGGTTACTGTAGCCTTGTAGTATAGTTTGAAGTCAGGTAGCGTGATGCCTCCAGCTTTGTTCTTTTGACTTAGGATTGTCTTGGAGATGCGGGCTCTTTTTTGGTTCCATATGAACTTTAAAGCAGTTTTTTCCAATTCTGTGAAGAAGCTCATTGGTAGCTTGATGGGGATGGCATTGAATCTATAAATTACCTTGGGCAGTATGGCCATTTTCACGATATTGATTCTTCCTATCCATGAGCATGGTATGTTCTTCCATTTGTTTGTGTCCTCTTTGATTTCACTGAGCAGTGGTTTGTAGTTCTCCTTGAAGAGGTCCTTTACATCCCTTGTAAGTTGGATTCCTAGGTATTTTATTCTCTTTGAAGCAATTGTGAATGGAAGTTCATTCCTGATTTGGCTCTCTGTTTGACTGTCACTGGTGTATAAGAATGCTTGTGATTTTTGCACATTAATTTTGTATCCTGAGACTTTGCTGAAGTTGCTGATCAGCTTAAGGAGATTTTGGGCTGAGACAATGGGGTTTTCTAAATATACAATCATGTCGTCTGCAAACAGGGACAATTTGACTTCTTCTTTTCCTAACTGAATCCCCTTGATTTCTTTCTCTTGCCTGATTGCCCTAGCCAGAACTTCCAACACTATGTTGAATAGGAGTGGTGAGAGAGGGCATCCCTGTCTTGTGCCAGTTTTCAAAGGGAATTTTTCCAGTTTTTGCCCATTCAGTATGATATTGGCTGTGGGTTTGTCATAAATAGCTCTTATTATTTTGAGGTACGTTCCATCAATACCGAATTTATTGAGCGTTTTTAGCATGAAGGGCTGTTGAATTTTGTCAAAAGCCTTTTCTGCATCTATTGAGATAATGATGTGGTTCTTGTCTTTGGTTCTGTTTATATGCTGGATTATGTTTATTGATTTGCGAATGTTGAACCAGCCTTGCATCCCAGGGATGAAGCCCACTTGATCATGGTGGATAAGCTTTTTGATGTGCTGCTGAATCCGGTTTGCCAGTATTTTATTGAGGATTTTTGCATCGATGTTCATCAGGGATATTGGTCTAAAATTCTCTTTTTTTGTTGTGTCTCTGCCAGGCTTTGGTATCAGGATGATGTTGGCCTCATAAAATGAGTTAGGGAGGATTCCCTCTTTTTCTATTGATTGGAATAGTTTCAGAAGGAATGGTACCAGCTCCTTCTTGTACCTCTGGTAGAATTCAGCTGTGAATCCATCTGGTCCTGGACTTTTTTTGGTTGGTAGGCTATTAATTATTGCCTCAATTTCAGAGCCTACTATTGGTCTATTCAGGGATTCAACTTCTTCCTGGTTTAGTCTTGGAAGAGTGTAAGTGTCCAGGAAATTATCCATTTCTTCTAGATTTTCCAGTTTATTTGCGTAGAGGTGTTTATAGTATTCTCTGATGGTAGTTTGTATTTCTGTGGGGTCAGTGGTGATATCCCCTTTATCATTTTTAATTGCGTCGATTTGATTCTTCTCTCTTTTCTTCTTTATTAGTCTTGCTAGTGGTCTGTCAATTTTGTTGATCTTTTCAAAAAACCAACTCCTGGATTCATTGATTTTTTGGAGGGTTTTTTGTGTCTCTATCTCCTTCAGTTCTGCTCTGATCTTAGTTATTTCTTGCCTTCTGCTAGCTTTCGAATGTGTTTGCTCTTGCTTCTCTAGTTCTTTTAATTGCGATGTTAGAGTGTCAATTTTAGATCTTTCCTGCTTTCTCTTGTGGGCATTTAGTGCTATAAATTTCCCTCTACACACTGCTTTAAATGTGTCCCAGAGATTCTGGTATGTTGTATCTTTGTTCTCATTGGTTTCAAAGAACATCTTTATTTCTGCCTTCATTTCGTTATGCACCCAGTAGTCATTCAGGAGCAGGTTGTTCAGTTTCCATGTAGTTGAGCGGTTTTGATTGAGTTTCTTAGTCCTGAGTTCTAATTTGATTGCACTGTGGTCTGAGAGACAGTTTGTTATAATTTCTGTTCTTGTACATTTGCTGAGGAGTGCTTTACTTCCAATTACGTGGTCAATTTTGGAGTAAGTACGATGTGGTGCTGAGAAGAATGTATATTCTGTTGATTTGGGGTGGAGAGTTCTATAGATGTCTATTAGGTCTGCTTGCTGCAGAGATGAATTCAATTCCTGGATATCCTTGTTAACTTTCTGTCTCGTTGATCTGTCTAATGTTGACAGTGGAGTGTTGAAGTCTCCCATTATTATTGTATGGGAGTCTAAGTCTCTTTGTAAGTCTCTAAGGACTTGCTTTATGAATCTGGGTGCTCCTGTATTGGGTGCATATATATTTAGGATAGTTAGCTCTTCCTGTTGAATTGATCCCTTTACCATTATGTAATGGCCTTCTTTGTCTCTTTTGATCTTTGATGGTTTAAAGTCTGTTTTATCAGAGACTAGTATTGCAACCCCCGCTTTTTTGTGTTCTCCATTTGCTTGGTAAATCTTCCTCCATCCCTTTATTTTGAGCCTATGTATGTCTCTGCGTGTGAGATGGGTCTCCTGAATACAGCAGACTGATGGGTCTTGACTCTTTATCCAGTTTGCCAGTCTGTGTCTTTTAATTGGAGCATTTAGTCCATTTACATTTAAGGTTAAGATTGTTATGTGTGAACTTGATCCTGCCATGATGATATTAACTGGTTATTTTGCTCGTTAGTTGATGCAGTTTCTTCCTAGCCTTGATGGTCTTTACATTTTGGCATGTTTTTGCAATGGCTGGTACCGGTTGTTCCTTTCCATGTTTAGTGCTTCCTTCAGGGTCTCTTGTAAGGCAGGCCTAGTGGTGACAAAATCTCTAAGCATTTGCTTATCTGTAAAGGATTTTATTTCTCCTTCACTTATGAAACTTAGTTTGGCTGGATATAAAATTCTGGGTTTAAAATTCTTTTCTTTAAGAATGTTGAATATTGGCCCCCACTCTCTTCTGGCTTGAAGAGTTTCTGCCGAGAGATCTGCTGTTAGTCTGATGGGCTTCCCTTTGTGGGTAACCCGACCTTTCTCTCTGGCTGCCCTTAAGATTTTTTCCTTCATTTCAACTTTGGTGAATCTGGCAATTATGTGTCTTGGAGTTGCTCTTCTCGAGGAGTATCTTTGTGGCGTTCTCTGTATTTCCTGGATTTGAATGTTGGCCTGCCCTACTAGGTTGGGGAAGTTCTCCTGGATGATATCCTGAAGAGTGTTTTCCAACTTGGTTCCATTTTCCCCCTCACTTTCAGGCACCCCAATCAGACGTAGATTTGGTCTTTTTACATAATCCCATACTTCTTGCAGGCTTTGTTCATTTCTTTTTCTTCTTTTTTCTTTTGGTTTCTCTTCTCGCTTCATTTCATTCATTTGATCCTCCATCGCTGACATTCTTTCTTCCAGTTGATCGAGACGGTTACTGAAGCTTGTGCATTTGTCACGTATTTCTCGTGCCATGGTTTTCGTCTCTTTCATTTCGTTTGTGAGCTTCTCTGCATTAATTACTCTAGCCATCAATTCTTCCACTTTTTTTTCAAGATTTTTAGTTTCTTTGTGCTGGGTACGTAATTCCTCCTTTAGCTCTGAGAAATTTGATGGACTGAAGCCTTCTTCTCTCATCTCGTCGAAGTCATTCTCCGTCCAGCTTTGATCCGTTGCTGGCGATGAGCTGCGCTCCTTTGCCGGGGGAGATGCGCTCTTATTTTTTGAATTTCCAGCTTTTCTGCCCTGCTTTTTCCCCATCTTTGTGGTTTTATCTGCCTCTGGTCTTTGATGATGGTGATGTACTGATGGGGTTTTGGTGTAGGTGTCCTTCCTGTTTGATAGCTTTCCTTCTAACAGTCAGGATCCTCAGCTGTAGGTTGTAGCTGTAGGAGATTGCTTGAGGTCCACTCCAGACCCTGTTTGCCTGGGTATCAGCAGCAGAGGCTGCAGAAGATAGAATATTTCTGAACAGCGAGTGTACCTGTCTGATTCTTGCTTTGGAATCTTCCTCTCAGGGGTGTACTCCACCCTGTGAGGTGTGGGGTGTCAGACTGCCCCTAGTGGGGGATGTCTCCCAGTTAGACTACTCAGGGGTCAGGGACCCACTTGAGCAGGGAGTCTGTCCCTTCTCAGATCTCAACCTCCGTGTTGGGAGATCCACTGCTCTCTTCAAAGCTGTCAGACAGAGTCGTTTGCGTCTGCAGAGCTGCTGCGTTTGTTATTATTTACTGTGCCCTGTCCCCAGAGGTGGAGTCTACAGAGACAGGCAGGTTTCCTTGAGCTGCTGTGAGCTCCACCCAGTTCGAGCTTCCCAGCAGCTTTGTTTACCTACTTAAGCCTCAGCAATGGCGGGTGCCCCTCCCCCAGCCTCGCTGCTGCCTTGCTGGTAGATCACAGACTGCTGTGCTAGCAATGAGGGAGGCTCCGTGGGTGTGGGACGCTCCCGGCCAGGTGTGGGATATGATCTCCTGGTGTGCCTGTCTGCTTAAAGCGCAGTATTGGGGTGGGAGTTACCCGATTTTCCAGGTGTTGTGTGTCTCAGTTCCCCTGGCTAGGAAAAGGGATTCCCTTCCCCCTTGCGCTTTCCAGGTGAGGCAATGCCTCGCCCTGCTTCAGCTCTCGCTGGTCGGGCTGCAGCAGCTGACCAGCACCGATCGTCTGGCACTCCCCAGTGAGATGAACCCAGTACCTCAGTTGAAAATGCAGAAATCACTGGTCTTCTGTGTCGCTCGCGCTGGGAGTTGGAGACTGGAGCTGTTCCTATTCGGCCATCTTGCTCCGCCCCAGCTAAAAGGTTTTAATGTTAAGTGTTAAATTTGTGTTTTGCAGTCTGCTAGGAATCAGCAACTTTTTCAGTCCCTTCATTTGCAGGCATTGCTGTCTAAAATTGCGTGTATTTCAGGACCAGAAGTCAAATATCTGATCTAAGTGAAACTCTGAAAACCTCTTTCTGACTATGCTTCCAATAGAACTATGGGTACTATTGCATAGCTGAAGGCAATATTGTATGAGGTTTGAGCCCAGACTTTGGAATAGGTAACTGATAATAATGTTCTTGTATTGAGTCAGTGAGAATTTTTGCAGACACTTTGTGGTGCTTGATTTTATGTGAAAACTTGACTGGGCTAAGGGATGCCCAGATAACTGATACAACATTATTTCTGGTATGTCCGTAAGTGTGTTTCTGGAAGAGATCAGTATTTGAACCAGGAGACTGAGTAAAGATCATCCCCTTGTGAATTTAACCTAAAACTAGAAAAGGAAAAAGAAGGATCACCCTCACCAGTGCTGGTGGTGATCATCTAATCTGCTAAGAGCCAGATTAGATAAAAAGGCAGAGAAAGTGAATTTACTCTGAGCTGGGACATCCATCTTCTCCTGGCCTTGGACATTGGTACTCCTGGTTCTTGAGCCTTTGGACTCAAACTAGGACATGGAACATTGGCTCCTTTGGTTCTCAGGCCTTTGAATTTGGACCAGAACTATGCCATTGGCTTTCTGGGCCTCTGGCTTGCAGATGGCAGTTTGTAGGACTTCTCAGCCTCCATAATTTCATGAGCCAACTCCTCGTAATACCTCTCTTTCTATGTATCTATATATATTATGTTGGTTCTGTTTCTGTGGAGAACCTTGATGATTACAAAAGGATAACTGATAATAATACTCCCTTGGCTGAGTCAGTGAGTAATTGCACAATTAAAAGTTAACATGGTTTCTGGACTTGAAGAAATCTTTCTTTAAAAAGTAAGTATAAAAATTAAACTTGAGCATAACAACAACAACAACAAACAACAACAAAACCGTTCGGTTACAATAATTCTACTACTGTAAAGCAATACACTGCCTCTTATCCAAGACTGCTTTTGGATGTTGAGGTTCTGCTGAGACAGGCTAAGGGTGTACAGCATTTTGTACAGTGCTTTATGTGAGGGTAGGTGCTTAATAAGAATTTATTGAAAGAAAATCAATATGTACAGATCATTCAAACAATTTGAAGTTGTTTCATTCAGTGACATTTGCTTTTTTTAAAAAAAATTTTACTTTAAGTTCTGGGATACATGTACAGAATGTGCAGGTTTGTTACATTAGTATACACGTGCCATGGTGGTTTGCTGCACCTATCAACACGTCATCTAGGTTTTAAGTCCCACATGCATTAGGCATTTCTCCTAATGCTCTCCTTCCCCTTGCCCCCTGGTGTGTGATGTTTCCCTCCCTGTGTCCATGTGTTCTCATTGTTCAACTCCCACTTATGAGTGAGAACATACAATGTTCAGTTTTCTGTTCATGTGTTAATATGCTAAAATGATGGCTTCCAACTTCATCCATATCCCTGCAAAGGACATGACCTCATTCTTTTTTATGGCTGCATAGTATTCCATAGTGTATATGTGCCACATTTTCTTCAGTCTATCATTGATGGGCATTTGGGTTGGTTCCAAGTCTTTGCTATTGTAAATAGTGCTGCAATGAACATACTTGTGCATGTGTCTTTGTAGTAGAATGATTTATAATTTTTTGGGTATATACCCAATAATGAGATTGCTGGGGCAAATGGTAATTTCTGGTTCCAGATCCTTGAGGAATTGCCACACTGTCTTCCACTATGGTTGAACTAATTTACACTCCCCCCAACAGTGTAAAAGCATTCCTATTTCTCCACAGTCTCTCCGGCATCTGTTGTTTCCTCACTTTTTAATAATTGCCATTCTAACTGGCATGAGATGGTATCTCATTGTGGTTTTGATTTTGCGTTTCTCTAATGACCAGTGATGATGAGCTTTTGTTCATACGTTTGTTGGCTGCATGTATGTCTTCTTTTGAGAAGTGTCTGTTCATATCCTTCGCCCACTTTTTGATGGGGTTGTTTTTTTCTTGTAAATTTGTTTAAGTTCCTTGTAGATTCTGGATATTAGAGACATTTGCTTTTTACTAGAGGAAAATGCCTTTATTCTGGGAGTCTTACTATGAGGTCCATAAACTGTTTAAATCCTACAGATGAGTTTCATGAACTAAAAAATCTGCACATTTGCCAAATTGTACATATAATCATCTTTTTAAGAAACCAAGTTCATAATTTTTATCAGAATCTCAAAGCCATTTTCCCTTTATACTCACTTTAATGCCCACCCTTCCAATATCTTACACCTCTGAAGTCCTACCTGAGTTGGTATCTCTCCACTTACCTACCTAGAAGAGATTTTCTTTGTTATACAACAAACAGCACAACTGTAATGCTAAATGAAAAAAAAATTGATTTATGTAAGCTGGCCTGTGTCATTTTTGTGATGTCTGGCCTTCTAAGATACTCTAAAATCATTAGAAATAACATGGCTATGGGTCTGAAAAGTTTCTATCGGTATTTTCTCTTTGAACCATGTACTAAACATGGTTGAGTAAAGATCAGTTGTCTGTCAGCCTCACTAAAGATAAAATGGAATGTGGAGGATGGTTGCTTATGAATGAATCATCTCCTATGGCTAGAATTATTCCCCTTAGCAAAAGGTATGCTGTGCTTAGTTGAGAAAAATGTGGAAGCTGCTAGATTTTAGGTTATAGAATTTTTAGTCTCTATCATTCAACACTTTAAATAGAAATGTTCTGGTAGTGAAGCTCTCAAAAATATAAGCAGTTCTCATAAAGAAACAGGAAACTTAATGTGTGTGATTATTTCTGCTATGTTAATTTATAGCAGAAAATGGCCTATTTTTTTGGTCCACTTTGGAGTTGAATATTTTTAAAAACCCAAGTTAATGGAATTTTTAAACCTGTTTTGATCGTGAATATTTTAGTCTAAATATTTCTCTCTGGAAATAATCAAGATTGTTTATAATTTTAAAGTTGTTTCAGAACAGTATCAGGATTAATTAATACAGTTAATATGTCAAATTTCTTTTGAAATATTCAAGCTTTGTTTGAGTTTTATTTTTCTTTCCTGGATGCCTGAGAAATTGAAAGAGTGTAAGAAGAGTTGGCATAGATCGTTTCTTCTTGAATTCAGTTAAGCTTATCACAAACTATGTCATGGCCAGAGCTTAACGCGTTGTTCCCCTTCCAGAAAACTATTTGCCAAATATAACACAGTTCAGATGGTGGGAAAACTGTGAAGCGTTCACATTTAACCTAGACTTCTCCCCCAGTGTATAAGTTTAGAGATGAAGAAAACATGCTGATAAATCAACATACCTGCCTGCCACCTCCCCCACTTCTGAAAACCACAAGAGCAGAAGCTGCCATTATTGGATCCTTGACGTGGAGTTTTCTGCTCTGAGCCTATTTGGAGCTGTCAGTTAACAATTTGAAACAACTTGTGAGGGTGAAGGGTGCCTGGATGGATAACTATGAATGTTATTTAAAAAATATGATGCTGCCTAAAGACTACAGCCAGCTATTTGGCCTGTGAATATGGAGACTCTTTCATCTTCATCTCATTTGGTAATTAGCACACTGACCCTGTGCAGACTAGAAGCATAAAAAAACATTTTGAAAAGTGCAAAGGAAGAAGGAGGATTAAGACAAACATTTATATAACCAGGAAAAATGACCCAGGAAAGACGGGAAATCTGGTGACACTCTGTTTATCCACAGCAATGTTAAAATAGTTTGCAAGTGAAACAAAGCAGAGCCCTTGAATAAATCACTGAGAAAGTAGAAGGATCGACCAACAGCCAAGAGCACGTCACGAGCTATCCGTGTGATGTGATCCTCCCCTATTATACCAGACTGATGGCTTTCCATTGAATATCACCTCTCTCTTTCGTCTCTCCAGCTTTTTCCATCATGGAATTACGTGAAAGTGGGCTGCTGTAAATAGGAATTGGAAGGGGTTGAAGACGGCATAAATTATTAGGAAAGAGGAGAGTATCAGGATGTTTGGGTTCTAATTAACACCCAAACATTAATTTAAATCAGAGGCCATTTAATGAATGTTGAATATCTGGAAAAAAAAACTGCATAGCAATTTCATGAGGAGTAATATCTCAGTTGTTTTTCTAGGTCATCTGCAATATGAGAAGATTTGCTCTTCTGAGGTTAGCATAATTGGGGTTGGTTTCTGTCTAAAAGCTGAAGCAAGCCAGGTGTAATGGTACATGCCTGTAGTCCCAGCTACTTGGGAGGCTGAGGTGGGAAGATCACTTGAGCCCAGAAGTTCAACTCCAGCCTAGGTAACATAGCGTAGACCCCTGTCTCTTAAAAAATAAAAAGCTGAAGCATAGAAATCATTAGAAAGTTAACTGAAATTTCTTAACTTGTGTATAACTGGCTTTGGTTCAGTGCCAGGTAATTATCTCCAGGGAAAGATAAGCTCTTTTGCAAGCAGGTTTCAAAGTTTGATGGCCTGACTGCTTGCCAGTTAGATGCTAAGAGCCCTAGTCTGGCATGATGAAGGATGCCGCTTATTTGTAAACCATATCCTCCTGCCATCAGGATTCTGAGAGAAGTCTGTGGAATGGTTTACGTGGACTTTCATTTATGCATTCATTTATGAATAGAATTGCTCAGGTGTGGGTGAGACAAGCAAACAACAGTTCCTTGTCCTCAAGAAACTCATCATCTGTTAGAGAAGTAAAAATGTAATCATCCAAATTGAGGAAGTGCAAAATGTGAAAAAGACTAATTAAATGACAAATTAGCATTTTAAGTAATAATTGCTCTGAATTCAAGGGAGGTAGAGACCAAACAGGCTACAGTAATCAGGAAAGTTTTTGTGGCAGACGGGGGCCTTTCGTAACACCTCACATTCATATAGTGCTTTATGGAAATGTGGATTTTACATACCTCATCTCTTATTTGAGTTTCACGTTTTTACTGCCATTTAAAGTTGAGGAAACTTAGGCCTCGAGAGAGGAAATACTAGCTAACTTTCACACAGGTAGTAATGAGTCTTCACATCCAAGTTTTTCACTTAATATCCAAGAATGTTTCTGCAGCTCTGGGACCTCCTTGATAAATAGGTAATATGCTTAATCTTCATTTGAAATTTGCCAACTACTCATGAAATTTGGCAACTACTCATGCCAACTACCCTCAAATCAATACTTGTGACCCATTTGCAGTCATTTGAGGTCATATGCAGAGGGGTAAAAGAGTTCACTCGCCCAGTGGGCACACTCCTGGCTGAGGCCAAACAAGGTGACACTCTGCCTTCTTTCTGTTCTCATGCTATAAACAAGTGTCCTTCTTGCAGTCTACTTAGTGCTAGACTGTTAGCATTTTTATACATTTTGTTGATGATTTCTCTGTGTAAACATCCCCCAACCATAGTGTTGGAGTGCTGTCTAGTGTTCCCAACCACAAGGGGGCTGTGATGTGTCTTGTGGAGAAAATGTTGTGTTAGATAAGCTTCGTTCAGGAACGAGTCACAGTGCTGTTGGTTGTAAGATCAACGTTAATGAAACAACACTATATATGTTAAATATGATGTTGTTAAACAGAAACACAAATAAAACAAGGTTATGTATTGATGGACTGACAAAAATGTTGTGACCAGAGGCTGGCAGGAACCTAACCCTATATTTCCTCTAAGAGCAATTGTTTCATATTCACTAATTCAGTGTCCAAGGTGACTTTGTAGAACATAACTACCACAAATAATCATTAACTGTACTTACACTGAGTGGAAAAACATTGGGAGGCTATTGTAGGCAAGCAAAGTAATTTGAACAAACGAATAGAGCTGGAGAAATTAATCGTTTTTTAAAACAGAGAACAGACATTTCTAACTGGAATCAAGGTGCAAGAGCAATTGCAGTAGATAAGGCTTAAGATGCCAGATTGTGGGGGGTCCATTATATCCAGCTGATGATTTTGGACTGAATCTTCTAAATGGATTTGGAGCAAGGATATCATAAAAACGTCTCTGGGAGAAAAGCAATTTGGTAGGGATGAGCAGGAATAATTGGGCTGGGAAAAAAGGCAGCAAGGAGAGTTCTCGCTATGCACCCGCCTCAGTTGACAGTTATTTATGGTGGAACCAGTCCTCTCCAGGACTTGATGGTTGATATTGAAGCCACAGAGTGAGGGAGGAACTGACAGAGGTGAAGCCATTTCAGGGAACTGGACGAAGGTCAGGGAGAAAATTCAAAATAACAAGGAAGGCAATTTAGGAAAGATCCCTAACTGAATGAGGAGCCAGTGTAAATTTTGAAGTCTGTGGGTGGTGTGGTTGCACTCCTTCATGTGTGTGAAAACAAGGTTCTGAGAAGACTAGGCAACTCCAGGGGTAGCCATGGAGACCGCAGAAAACAATTCCAAATATGTGTGTTTAGTTTCAGGAGTTGGCTCATCTGGATCCCTTTGTAATTTAACAGTTATAGAAAATTTCTAAGTCAAAAAGAACCAGACTATTCCTTGTTATGCTTATCTTTTCTTAGGGCTATTATTGGAAGTTCATCATTTTCCATTCAGTTTCAAATCTTGTATCAGAAAACACAAGCACATGTGCGCACACACACACACATGCACATGTACAAGGTGTTCTGTGGCACTCGATGAACCATGTCAGTACAGTACATAACAGCTGCAAAAACAAAAACAAAAACAAAAACAAAACAAAAAAAACCCAACAAAGTCTATGGCTGCTCCGAAATCACAGTGGGCAGTGTGTGACATATTGAAAGCGGCAGCTTCAGATTTCTGAGGCGAGCTGCCCTGAAGCAATCTCTTAATATTTATCTTGTAATATTTCCGTTAAAATTGACTTTCAAAAAGTAAGTGGAATGAAACTACTCATGAGTCACTGAGACTTTATTTTTAATAAACCTGGATATGTATGCCTCTCTGGGTTTTTAATTTCAGAAGAATTAGGCATCAAGACAAGTTAACATGACACTCATGTTTTTCCTCTGCAACTGAAGGTTTTTCAGTCTTGACCAGGAATCTCAAACTACCAATGTGAAAATAGGTCTTTTATCAGGAATTGAGTTTTGCCCTAGAATTCTCAAAGTTGAATATAGTTTCCTCAGGGAAGAGTCTCCTTCATCCTCATTTAGAATCAATCATTGCCTCCTTAAACTCCTTCAGCGCTTGCCTGCATTAGACTATGGTGCTTTTCATCGTCTGATTGGTTTTAGCAGTGTTTGTACATGTGTCTTTTCTCTTGATTGTCAGCCCCTGCAGGTCAAAAGCCATATCTTGTTTATCTTTCTACATCCCACTGTCCCTGCTGTAGTTTTCTTGCTCAAAGGAGATGTGCTGTTGAATTGCTTGGGAATAACTCACCCATCACGGAAACATAGGTTCTAAGTAATCTAGTTGGTGTTACTAGTCGTCTGAGGCTGCCTGTAGGTGTGAATGAGTTTCTCGTCTTCTTTGTAACAAAGAAGGTATACTTTATGAAATAATGTCTAATTCTTTGAATAATGAGAAATAATATCAATGGATTAATCCTTTCTGTGGGGATTTTTTTTTCCAGCCTATACAATGTGTTATACAGGGCAGCCTCAAAGATTAACAAAGAAAACGTGGTGACTCTGAGGAGGGTCTACCAGGATTACAGGAATGGGGCTTCACTCTTTGGGAGGAAAAAACAAAAAAGGGGAGGAAAATAGGAAATGGAAAGCTTCTTTATACATTATTTTTAAGGTCTCAATTCTGCTAATGACATCCACATGACTTTATCTTAATTAATTAATTCACTTATTTATTTTCCTGCACTTCCTGGTAACAAACACATAACTTTATGAACTTTATGTCTACATAAAAACTTCCTTGGTTTACTTCCCTAAGATGTGCATAGTCAACACAGGGAGTTAACCATATCAAGTATATATCTAGGGCCAGGATTCAACTTTCAAATACATCTCATCTTCTGCCTTTCATTGAATTCACATGCTTTTCAAATAATACAGAAATAACAGTAGAAGCAGAGTCAACTCATATGAGTTCATTTTTCTTTATTTTGAAACTCACTGTGACTGACAAAGCCGCTGGCTTTGCATTTCTTACTTATACTCCCCACATTCTTGCACCCACTCAACCACTCAACCAGTGTTTGTGGAGTGAGTGCTTCATGCAATGCCCAGGGCTAGCCAAAGAGATCAACAAATTTCACAGTCACAGACTCAGGCATCAGTCAATGTAATGTTAGATTCCTATAATCAACTTAATTTCTGAGTGCTGTCCTTCCTGATACAGAAGTAGTCAAGGAACTTTGAAGTAAGCTCAGTCAAGTTTATGGATTTCTTGGTGTACCCAAGTTTGTATTTCACTTACTTTCTTAGTCTACTCTCTTTTTCTCTCTCTTTCCTCCCTGAGTTGATTCTGTCAGCCTCCATCCCTGTTGTAACCATTGAGATGTCTCGAAACATGCCTTCATTAGGACTTAAGTAATCTTTTGCCTAATCTCTTGTCATACCAACAGGTCATACTCTTATCTCACCAACATCTCATAAAATCCAGAATGGATCACACTACTACTGTATTTCACAGAATGAAGTGGAGACTCTCTAGCATTGCATTTGACAGAATCCTTGTCTAATGGAAGAAATAGCCATGTCTCCCACCCTGTCCCTTCACGGACTGGAAGCCAAGGGGTATATTTCTTTTGTCTCTTGCTTTGACTCTGCAACCTGACTCTTTTCTCCTGTATCTTGACTTCATTCCTTGCTGTCTGTTCTACACCAGCTCTTGTTGTTGTCAACTTCAACCTGGTATTAGGGTCTTGCTTCCAGATCACTCCTTTTACTTGATGGTTTATGTATTAGTCAGTCTGGGCTGCCATAACAAAATACTACAGACTGAGGGGCTTAAGCAACAGAAATTTATTTTCTCACAGTTCTGGAGGCTGGAAGGCCATGGTCAAAGCAATGGCACATTGGTTTCTCCTGAGGCCTCTCTTTTTGGCTTACAGATGTCTGCCTCCTCATCATGTTCTCACACGGTCTTCCTCTGTGTGTGAATATCTTTGGTCTCTGGTGTATGTTCAGATATCCTGTTATAAGGATACCAGTTAGACAGGATTAGGGTCTACCCTAAAAAAAAAAAGAACCCTCATTTTAAACTTAATCACTTCTTTCAAGGCCTTATCTCTGAATACAACTTCATTTTGAAGTACTGGGGGTTAGGAATTTAATATATGAATTTTGAGGGGACTCAATTCAACTAATAACAGTTTGCTTTCAAAATTGTTGACCCGGGATGATAACCCATCTTTGATTAACCTGTTTACAGCAATGCAATAAAAAAGGCCTATATGCTTTCCATTGAAAATAATTCTTAACCTTTGGGGGTTCTTTTTGTTTTTTTTTTTTGAGACAGAGTCTCGCTCTGTCACTTAGGCTGGAGTGCAGTGGCACGATCTTGGCTCACTGCAACCTCCACCTCCTGTGTTCAAGCAATTCTCTTGCCTCAGCCTCCCAAGTAGCTGGGACTACAGGTGCACACCACCACACCTGGCTAATTTTTGTATTTTTAGTAGGGATGGGGTTTCACCATATTGGTCAGGCTAGTCTTGAACTCCTGACCTTGTGATCTGCCCACCTCAGCCTCCCAAAGTGCTGGGATTAGAGGAGTGAGCCACCATGCCCAGCCTAACCTGTGTTTTTATAGAGTTCATTCACTGTAGTACACATCTTCCAATTGTACTGGAAGATTATGTATCAGTTAACATCTCTAACACATATGAAACATTAACCTGGTGTGTGTAATTGTAGAAGATTTTCTTTTTCTTCCAGAAGAATTGATTACCACCAAAGGAAGAACACTATATTTACTTGGTTAGTGCTTTGATATTGTATACCAAGTCCTTTTTTTTTCTGGAAAACAAAATGAATGACACTATGGTTGGAACAATATTCATGCTGTGAAACTGTCACATGAGTTGGTTGATACAAAGTAAAAAGTAATTTAATAAATGATTTTTAAAGGCTACATTGAAATTGGAAAAAGATTGAAAAAAAATCACTATTTTGGTGGAGGGGGTCATGCTTTTATGTATTTACATTTTCCATTTAGGCTGTCAAATGAAAAACAAACCCTGAGAATTCTAGATCAAAGGGACCTTAATATGATGAGTCTTCTAAGTGTGTTGAAGGATGGAGCTGCTGTTTCACTTTTAGCACAGCTTGAAGTCCAGCTTCTCCTCTCTGTGTTAGATAAAGCGCCTAGGAAGGGGAGGGGACACTTCAGAAGTCACTAATGATAGGAAACAGGATAATGAGAGCCACATTTACTCAGGGAACATTTTCATTAGACAGCTCATGACTTGAAAGCAGCAATCATTTAATAACCCTTTCTGCTTCTCTCCAGCCACCAGCCCCATCGCCCCCACTTCCACGTACATTTTTTTTTTAGTGACGATTCTTTTTTTATTCTAAAAAGCAAAACAAAACAAAAAACAGGCTACATGTGCAGAACGTGCGGGTTTGTTACACAGGTGTACGTGTGCCATGGTGGTTTGCTGTACCTATTGACCCACCCTGTAAATTCCCTCCCCTTATCTCCCCTCCCCACAACAGGTCCTGGTGTGTGTTGTCCCCCTCCCTGTGTCCATGTATTCTCAGTATTCAACTCCCACTTATGAGTGAGAACATGCAGTGTTTGGTTTTCTGTTCCTGTGTTAGTTTGCTGAGGATAATGGCTTCCAGCTTCATCCATGTCCCTGCAAAGGAAATAATCTCATTCCTTTTTATGGCTGCATAGTATTCTATGGTGTATAGGTACCACATTTTCTTTATCCAGTCTGTCATTGATGGGCATTAGGATTTGCTGTTGTAAATAGTGCTGTAATAAACATACGTGTGCATGTGTCTTTATGGAAGCATGACTTATAATCCTTTGGGTATATACCCACTAATGGGATTGCTGGGTCAAATGGTATTTCTGGTTCTAAATCCTTGAGGAATCACACATTGTCTTCCACAATGGTTGAACTAATTTACATTCCCACCAGCAGTGTAAAAGTGTTCCTATTTCTCCACAGTCTCTCCAGCATCTATTGTTTCCTGACTTTTTAATAATTGCCATTTAACTGGCATGAGATGGTACCTCATTGTGCTTTTGATTTGCATTTCTCTGATGATCAGTGACGCTGGGCTTTTTTTCATATGTTTGCTGGCCATGTAAATGTCTTCTTTTGAGAAATGTCTGTTCATATCCTTTGCTCACTTTTTGATGGGGTTGTTTGTTTTTTTCTTCCACGTACATTTTGAAGTTGCTTCATTGTCCTGATTTTACTCTTATATCCTTAAAAATTCGTGACCAATTTAAATTGTACTTTTGTGAAGACCTATTTGATCAAGTGCAGGTGTTCCAATTGCTAAACGCAGGAAACAGAACCTAAATAGTGAAAGCCCAGGGTCATTTTTCTCTAACAGAGCTCTCGCCATTCCCAGTTTCCTTCTGGGTGAAACACGATGTTCCATGAGGCTGAGGCATGGGGAATGGATGTTTGATTCAGTGTGGCAGTGTCTCTCTCCCTCAGCACAGGAAAAGAGGAATTTTGCATGATTTTGCCTTTTATATCATAAATGTTAACTTGAAACCTCAAATAACAGGACGCCCTCTTTCAATCTCTGAATCTCGAATGTTGTCATATTATTTACAGTTAGAACAGACATAGCCATCAAACAACACTAGCATGAAACGTTCTTCCAAGTCTCATTGCTATGAAAATCCACTCTTTCCTCCCAACTTCATTCTTTTCTGTTTGTGCGTCTTACAGGGGCCAGCAGATGAAGCTTCGCAATGTCAGGGAAAGGAGCATTTCTGTCAGCTGTTTCAAAATCCAATAGGAAGAAGTATTTTTCTCTTCTTGCTCTTTCTTCCTCTCTTGTGGTTTTGGCTTTCTAGCTTGGATGTTCAACAGATCCAAGAGGTTCAGATGAGATGTTCTTTCCTGTCAAACAGGATCCCAAAACCTTTTGAGGTTTCTCAAGGACTTGTCTCTGTAAGCCAACGAGTCTGTTCTCCTTCTTCACTGTTGCCAGAAAAGTAATTAGGCCATTTTTCTAATTATAGTAATCTTCCCCAAATGGCATATAACTTCAAATCCAAATGCCATGTAAATTGGCCAGCAACATTCTGCTGCGAAACACTTTACCGAGACAGTTTGAGCATAGGAGCTTTACTTTGTGTTAAGGCAAAGTTGTCTTCTCTGTCCCAGTTATGACTGGGTTTTCTTTTTCAGTGTCTTGCTCAAGACGTTTACAGTATTTTTTGTGTGACGAGCATGGACAGTAATTATTCCTTTCAATGGCATTTTGTGTAGAGTTGTGTCTGTGGTGGACAAATTAAACTGCTTTTGGAAAAAACCATTTTTTCTCAGTAGAGCAGAACAAGATTAAATTGTTCTCATGTTGCTATATAGACCAAAAATCTCTACAGATAGAATGAGTTTCTCTGTGTCACACAACACAGAACTAGATTTTTTTTTCCTAAGAATAATCTCTTGTAATTAGCTTTCTCTATTATGCTAACCAAGGAGAAATTAGGTCCTGCTGCTAAGTTCTCTGGTCTGAAATATGCTCACAGCACGTAAATTGCTACTTTTGCTTGTTCCATTTGTCAGAATAAAGTTTTCAAATAATATATCCTCTAGAGGTTTGGTTTTTCTTTGCCTGATCACCCTCCTAGCTTTTCTGGAAAGGATTACTAGACGGGGATAAGTCCATGAGGGAGAAGTTTCTAGAAAATGAAACTGGGCACTGAAATAGTGAAGAGTAAGGATGAATTTCTCCAGGAAATGATGAAGTGGATTTCTCTGGGAAATGATGAAGTTATGGTGATTGAAAAGAAGGAATCAAACTGGATAGGAATTCAAGAATGAAAAATGGAGTTGGCATTTAAAGTGTAGTGATGATATGTCACAGTTACTGAGTGGCTTGTAGATGTTGCTTAACTTCATAGGCACCAACCCAGACAAATTTATTCCTTCAGAAGAGCGCCATCAAACCATTAAAACCTGGGTGCTTATGAGCAGAAGAGAGTGCATGAAGCAGGTATTGTATCTACTACATATAATTTCTGAAAAATAACTTTTCACAAGTACAAATGCCCAAGTTATTTTTCCAGAAATTATATTTAGTAGATATAAGGCAGTGCTTTGGAATCTGCATTTTTGCAAGCTTCCTAGGTCATTCTGCTGAGGTAGTTCTTAGTCAACACTGTTCCCTATTGCTGTGGGGATTTTAAAGGATGCAGATTGGCAGATTAGCGCAGAGCCCAGTTTGAAGCCCATTCTACCAACTGAAGTAAGACAAGTGAATAATGCCATGTAGGCATGACATTATCAAATGCCTTAATATCAAAGGTAGGCACCTTAATATCAAAGGGACAGAGAATAAAAGTGTGGCCAATGTCAGGTGGGACACATTAGAACTTTTTTTTTCTCTCTAAAAGCTATTCAGGGTGGAATAATGGCCTGCTAAAATGAAAATTAGATGGTTGAGAGCCATGCCATGAAGTATTTTAAAGGGGACAATTATTTAGATTTTCAGTAGAGAATAGTAAAAGGAGTGGAACTATAAATGGTTTTAAAGAGAATAAGATATAAAAATGTACATTTGAAAAAAGGGTACCATTTTAGAGTTGGGAAAGGCCTTAAGCCCTATTCTTCAGAGATGTTAAAAATATTAGAATTGGGGACTGGCCCTTCTGAAAGAAAGAGGACTTTTTTTGAAAACAAAATCTATACTATCATTATTTCTGTGGATCATCACCACAATATATACATTTCTTTGGCCACTGTCTGAATTCTGTTGTATCCTCCTCAGACTTCTAGTTAATCTCTCTCCTGGATTATATACCTGAAGAGCCTTAAAAAGTCACTCAGGACAAGAATGCTCATGTCAGTGAACCATAGAGACTAAATTTCTTCATTGGCTAGAGGTAAAAAGGGCAAAGGAACCTTGGATTTATTTAAATTTGAAATATACTTTTGCATAAAAAGTAACTTTCCAACCAACATTTCTTGTAGTCTGTTTGTAGTCACGTGCAGTACATTCCTCTGGGATATAAATTTTTAATAAAGATTCTTTTGTTGTAGTACTTTTATGTTCAACAACACCCTTATGAGAAGCCAGTTCTTTAAAGGGGCATATAAACTTGTAATAAAAATGCTACTGAATTCTAGGAACCTACTTCTTCCAATAATCCCCATATTCCATGCTTATCATCACCCTCATTAATCAACAGAATAGTCCAGTGAGACTGGTTTTTTTTAATGGAATAATTGTAATTTGTAAAGGGTCAAAAGGGATATGAATATAAAAAGATTGCAGAAAGTTTCCTCAGCTCTGCTGTCTTAATCCCTAAATCACCTTGAAGGGCAGTAAGGCAGTACACTAGGAAGAATAATTGTCAAGCTGAGATATCAGATCACAACTTCTAGAACCTGCAAATGTTACCTTATAAAGAAAAAGAGTTATTGTAGAGTTGATATAGCTAAAGATCGTGAGATGGGGATATTGTCCTGGTAACTAGATGTACCCTAATTCCAATTACAAGTGTCTTTATAAGAGAGAGGCAGAGGGAGATTTGCTACACAAAGAGGAGGCAATGGGACCACAGAGGCAGAGATTGGCGTCATGTGGCCACAAGTCAAGGAATGCTGGCAACCACCATAAACTGGAAAAGAAAGGAACAATTTTTTCTTGGAGCCTCCGCAGAGAACACGGCCCTGCGGTCACCTTGGTTTTCACTCTGTGAAACTGATTTCAGACTTCTGGTCTCCTGAATTGTGAGAGAATACTTGTCTGTTGTTTTGAGATTTCAAGCTTGTGTTAATTTGTTATAGCAGCCCAAGGCAACTAATTCAGGTAGTGAATTCGTCCCAAACACCCTTCTTTTAACTTGTACCCTGGTTTGCAGCACAACAGTCATCTGAGAAACTTAAAAATTTTGGATTCCTGTGGCTCATCACAGGTATATAGAGAATCAGAATTTTTAGGAATAGGATCCAAGGATCTGTATTCTTCACAAACTGCCTAGGTGAGATTCTGCTGTGCACCAGGTTTGATAACCATTTCACTAGGATGCTTTATTAGTTTCGTATATCTGCTATAAAAATCACCACAAATGTAATGGCTTAAAACAACACAAATTTATTCTTATGCATTTCTGAAGGTCAGAAGTTCAAAATTAGTTTCATTGGGCTAACCATCAAGGTGTCAGCAGGGCTGATTACTTCTGGATGTTCTGAAGGGAGGATCTGTTTTCTTGCCCTTTTCGCTTCTAATGGCTGCTTATACTCCTTGGTTTGTGGCCTCTTTTTTCCATCTTCAAAGTGCGTCACTCCAGTTTCTGTTGTGTCATCACATCACCCTTTGACTCCCACTTCTGTGAACCTCTTACGAGGACCATTGTGATCACATTAAAGCCCACCTAGGTAATCCAGGATAATCTTCTCACTTTAAGATCCTTATCTTAATCACATCTGCAAAGTCCATTTTGCCATATGAAATGACATTTTCAGGTGCCTGGAATTAGGATGTGAATACATTTGGAGAGCTATTAGTATTCAGTTCACTACAAACCCCATGATAACACCTCATGTAGAAACCATAGATGTAAATAAGCTTCAATAACAGGAGGTCATGCTTAATTCACGATATATTCACCTGCCTTCTTTGTGCTTACTTTTTAAAAAGGCATTTGAATAAAAACATTTACATATGACTGTTATCTTTGACACTTCAGTGGCAGATAACAAAACATGCAAAACTGCTGATTTCACAAAAGGTTATTATTACAACATTACAAATTGTTTTATTTGATTTTATTTTTGCTTTGCTTGAAACTCTCTCATGAACAAATTAATTTAAATGTTGAGAAAAGGGGAGTGGCCAGAAGGGAAACTTTTCACATTCCAAGTTGTCATCATTCACATAAACACATGTTATAAGTAAAAGCACAATTCTTGCTCTGCAAATGTATGTTTAGGCCATCCCAAACAAAAATTCACATAAATAAAAACTGAGCATTACTATGCAAATATAATCATAACACAAGCCCTCAAGGGCCCCTTTTCTAACAGTTTACCCCTTCTAAGCACTTCTTTATGAAACTTCTCAGGCTGTACTTTCTGTATCTTTTATTTAATACAGAATTCCATATTTGAAGTAAGTGGTAATAGACACCATAGAACATGTAAATGTACATGTAATGTACATTTCTTTACATTTTATGTTGATTCTGTAGTGATGTCTCCTTTTCTCATACCTCATAGTAACAGTTTGTGCTGTTTTTTAAATTAAACAATCTTACAAGGCTATACATTTTTAATAGCTGTATCCCACAAATTCTGATATGTCTTATTATCATTTAGTTGAAAGTATTATTTATATAAATTGCTTTTTTATTGACCCATGGATTATTTAAAAGTATATTGTTTATTTCAATCCCTATATACAATATATATCTTTAATATTTTAGAGACCTTAAATTAGTATATTTTTCATTTCCAAATAATCCTGAAATTATAGCACATGTTATTTCATTTACCATCACCTTTCTTCTTTTGTGCTATAATTGCCATATATTTTAATGAATTATTTTTTTCCTGGATATAGAAGAAGAGCTTGATGATGATTTTCTTTTAGCACTTTACAAATGTTATTATGTTGCCCTCTGACCTTCATCATTTTTACTGAATACTCATTCATCAGCCCTGGTGCTATTAATATTTCTTTAAAAGTAGTGTGTCTTTTTCCTTTGGCCACTTTTAAGAATTTTCTTTGTTGGATGTGCCTAGGTATGCTTTTCTTTATATTTGAACTGCTTGAATCTCATAATATGTTTTGAATTCATAGTCTGAAGATTTTTATCAACTTTACAAAATTGTTATTTAGGACCTCTTTAGATATTGCTTTTGGGCTAGTCTCTCATTCTTTTTCCGAGACTCGAATTGCATAAATTTTAGGTCTGTTCACTTGGTTTTGTATGTTTCTTATATTTTTTCTGTATTTTTCATCCTCTTTTCTTTCTATATTTTAATCTTGATATTTTCTGCTCATCTATGTTCACTATTCTTCTTCTCTGCTTTGTCTAATTCGCTGTTACATTCATCTATCCCATTCTTAGTTTGGGCTATTTTCTAGAATTAAAATTTATCTTTAAAAAACTAAACTCTAGTTCTTTGGTCAAATTCTCTATCTTTGTTTCTATTTTTTTGAGCATATTAATTATTGATATTTTAAGTTTTTTCTTAATAATGTCACTATCTGGGTTACCTTTATATTGTCCACCCACTCACCCCAATTTTTAGTCTCATGATTCTGTTTTCTGGCTTCTTGGTAATTGTTAAATGAATGCTGTACATTTGTATAAATATTTCTAGAAGCTCTGGCTTACGCTTTATTCTTTCAGAGAGATTTTATTTTTCTTCTAGAAGGCAGTTGAGGCACAGGAAAATCACCTTGATCCAATTAGGTCCCAATTTCAGTTTCACCTTTACCCAAGAGTTTAGTCTTTCAGTGGTGTCTTCAGAAAGCCTGAGGTTTTTATCAGTGCCTTTCTTTATAGACAGAACCCATAACCCAAATTAATTTTTCCCCAGACTGCCAACATCTCTACTTTTGAACATTTTAGCAGTTTCTTTCTGATTGTTTATTCAGCAACTTGCACTATACCGTTAAGGACTCAGCAAATAGCCAGATGCAGTGGTGCACTCCTGTAGTCCCAGCTCTCAGGAGGCTGAGGCAGGAGGAGCCCTTGAGCCCAGGAGTTAAAGGCCAGACAGGGCAACATAGTGAGAACTAGTCTTTAAAAAAATACAAATAACAAAAAGAGTCAGCAAGTAATTCGAAATGGAAGTTGCACATAGAGTTTTGAGGTCACTACTGCATGGTTCTCTTTTCTTCAGTAACGTGGCCCCTCAAGTCCTGGCTGTGTTGGTATCTCTGAACCCCTATTTTTGTTTCTTCAGTTTAGAGATGCAGTGAGAAGTATTAAGCCACTCCTCTCTGTTTTGATTCTGTCTTTTAAACTGTGAAGTGGCAAATGTCCCAAAGGAACAAAGCAGTAGGCTAAGGTAGGGCTCCTCTCTATTTACTCCCTTCCCTATAAGAGTTTGGCTCTTTAGGTCTTAGTTGCTTTGGCTGCTTTCCAGTGCTTTCAAGGAGCTTTTTATATATATTTTTGTATTGTTTTTCTTTTGGAGCAGATTAGTTTGGTACAAAAAAAAAAAAAAAAACCTCCAGTTATTAGTTTTCTTAACCTGGGATTTCTTCAAGTTATTTTTATAACAGGAACTTTTTTTCTTTTGGTCATTGGATGAGCATTTCACAGAAGATCGTTTAGGAAACACTCCCCCAGTCGTGTGTCAGTCTATTTACCATTTCTCAAATGCACAAAAGTATTTCGTACTTTCATGCTATTGAACTTCTTTCCTCACTGCCCGGAATGACCATGCCCATACTTCTTTTGTCTGCTGAAATCATACCAAACTCTACTTCTTTTATTAAGGATTCTGTGATTCTCTGAAGTTAAAGAAAAACCATCCCAAATGCCATTAGATTCTTTGAGATTATTTTTTCTTTTTGAGGTTATTTTTTCTTTTTCTGTATAATGGGAGCCATGTAAATGATAATTTTTCTTTATGGGCCACCAGGAGTTTCACTTTAATAAAATTTAATAATAAATTAATAAATAAAAAATTAAGTCTATCATTTGTGTTGTTCTTAACTAGTCTTGAACTTTTATTCTGATTGGTATGTTCTCTAACTCTTATTGTGTAAGTATTTTTTATATAGGTTCCTATAAATTTTTACAAATACTTTATAAAACAGACTAAGAGTAAACAACAATAATCAAACAAAACAAATTTCTTCTCAAGGCCATTTCAGTTAATCAAGTTGAACCTCATTTTCAATCATTTATGACCTATATTTTTCCACAACTGAATTGTAATTTTATTGATGACATAATTATTTCCTTGCCTAGCACATACACTTGGGGAACAAAACATTGTTTAGGTTAATTTTGTGCTTTAGATTATTACAGTGGTATGAGCAGACTCTCTGGGACCCAGAGTACCTGGTTTGATTCTCACCTCTACCTCTTACTGTTGGAGATCTTGGACAACTTGCTGAAACTCTTTTGCCTTATTTTATTCATATTTAAAATGGTCATTTGTTTGCTCTAGATTAAATAAATGGATATATATACACACACACACACACACACATACATGGCACTTAGAAAAGTATCTGTCACGCAAGAACTCCTCAAAATATTACATAGGCAATTTGAGAAATTGTTCTAGTCTAATATTTGAAATGGTGAATTTTATAAAAATTTTTCAAAGTGCTAGAAGTTATGAAACAGCCCTGTAGTAATGTTCAAAATTTTCTAGCATTGCAGTCATGTAGCTGTTACTATAGAAAGTGAATAAAGATACGGTTGCATTAAGAAATACAAAAAATAACTTCTAAAGCTTGCGTTTTTAGCTTCCTTATACTGGTGGTAACACTTTCAGAAGAAGTAATAGGATTAGAATACTAGCATGCTAACACATTATTCATCAATGATTAAGCATGCTTTTTTTAATGTATCAATGGTAAGTTTAGAAACCCCTGGTAGGGTAATGCTGACTTAACTAAAAGTCATAAAATATGATCTGTGTATTACTACTGGTTATGATCACTGACATTGTTTTAAGAAATAATATTAGTATGTTATGATTGTGATTGGCCATAGTAACATGCAGATCCTTCCTTTTCCTGAGTTTACACTTTTTTGTTTTCTTTCTTTTTTTTTTTAGATGGAGTTTCACTCTTGTTGCCCAGGCTGGAGTGCAATAGCACAATCTCGGCTCACCGCAACCTCTGCCCCCCGAGTTCAAGGGATTCTCCTGCCTCAGCCTCCCAAGTGGCTGGGATTACAGGCATGCACCACCACACCTGGCTAATTTTGTATTTTTAGTAGAGACGGGATTTCTCCATGTTGGCCAGGCTGGTCTTGAACTCCTGACCTCAGATGTTCCACCGGCCTTGGTCTCCCAAAGTGCTGGGATTACAGGCACGAGCCACCACTCCCGGCCCTGAGCTTACACTTTTGTATGAATTCTCTAAGGGAAATTTGTGCCTCAGAAGTGCAAGGTCAAATAATTTTATTATCAGCTTAATGTTGGATCTAATCTTCATTGTAGGACATTATTAAGCAAGAATGGAGGTTTCTGTTTTCTATGCCAGGTAAGCCTAAAGAACACTGTTACAAAACCAGACAATAGACCTTTGCCTATTTTCCTTTACTCTTATGATGACAAATTTTGCAACTTATCATCTTGGGCTGGGTGTGGTGGCTCACACACCCAGGTGGCTCGCCTGTAATCCCAGCACTTTGAGAGGCCGAGGCAGGCAGATAACTTGAGGTTAGGAGTTTGAGACCAGCCTGGCCAACATGGCAAAACACCGTCTCTACTAAAAATACAAAAATTAGCCAGGCATGGTGGTGCATGCCTGTAATCCCAGCTACTCGGGAGGCTGAGGCAGGAGGATAACTTGAGCCCGGGATATGAAGGTTGCAGTACGCCTCGATTATGCCACTGTACTTCAGCCTGGGTGACAGAGTAAGACTCTGTCTCAAAAAAAGAAACTTATCATCTTAATGGAAAAGAAGACACACTTGCAACTACCATAGAAAACAAAGACAGAGTGAGTAAAAGCATTTGACCATATGCCTAGAGCCTGGGACTGGTCTAGGTTGCTGGCCTGGGGTTTCCCTAAGATAGGAGTAGCTTTAGCTGGTGAGAGAGAGTGCATAAAGATTTCAAGGAAAGCAAGATGACCAGGCCTTTGGAGTAGTTTGGGCTCAACCAGTTCTGACCCTCATGTAAAGAAGAGAATTGGAAAGTGAAGTCAAAGAAATAGGTGCTTAGGCCTTCTCACTGGCCTTACTAGCATTCTGGCTGCATGAGTGGAAGAGCAAGAAGGGTGGCAGAGTAAGAAAAAGACACAGGCATTGTTCTGATGGTCAGTGAGACCTGGGATTTGTTGTAGTCACCTGGGCTTCTAGAAGGAAAGCAATCTAAAAAAAGAAGTGTTGTTCTGATAAGTGTAGAAATCTAACTTAATGTTGTCTCTACTCACTAAAGCAAAGGTGAAAACACTGTCCTGAATCTGACTGGTCCAGGTTAGAATTGCAGAGGATATCTTGTCTTAGGTCTGGAGTCTTTATTGTAAAGGAGTGAAAAGGGAGTGGCTATTAAAGCCAATAGATGTTTTATAATTTAAAAATGTCTTTTACGTATAGTGGAGCCCTGTTATCAAAGCCCAAATGACCTCATTGAAAAAAAAGCTACATATACGAAATTGATAGTAAATGCTTCCCACAATTTATTTTATCACACACACATTCACAAATGTGCACGTGCACACTGGTTCACTGAGCAATATTTTGTTATATTGTGAAACTTCCATCAATATGCATGTATTAATTGGAGTTCAAATTTTTTGAAAAAGTCATTATTCATAGTCTGCAGTTTCTAATTTTATTTTTTAAAAAGTGCAGTGAGCTCTTAAATACATTTTTAGAGTAATATGAATTCAAGATCTTTCTAACTTTTTTTTTTCCTAAAAGTTATTGTTGTTTTACCTATGTTTAGTTCAATAGAAATTGTTATTAATTTTTAAAATCAACTCATCTTTATATTTTTCAAAACACTCATATTTCAATGTTTTTTCATATTTACATTGCATCATTTATAAATTTAAATTGCATAATTATGATAAAGTAGGGTAGGTATGCGAACAAATACAGCAGATTTTTATTATCAGTCCTTTAAGGAGCAGAAGTGCTTCTCAGTTCTGACACTCTAAGGACTCTTGAACATTTTAGAGTGAATGAGGAATATTGATTAATGGGGGTAAAACATATATACTAATAGAGAGTAAATAAGAAAAAGAATTCAATAATCTAACATTTTAGATAAGTTATTTGCAAGTGGAAGTTGATTGTGATATAGTTTTCAAATCTTGTGCAAAATCCAGTGGCATTTTGTCTACACAGATTTTCCTGAGGCACTTTCTGCACAAATGCACACAAGTACGCACCTCCTGTCCCTCAACCTTCTATATAATCTTTTAGATCTGGCAAAATATTCCCTAAGGCTAGACCAATTTTGGCTCAAACCAGGTCTGAGCTGCTCTTTGGAATTTGGAAATATTTATATCTAAATTTGAGTTGATCACATAGTCCAAGTTGAGGAAGTATAACAGAATGCAGTCAGGTATGAGAGCCCAGTCTGTGCAGCACCCTAACAGGAAGACACAATGGCGGGAGAGCATCATTAGTGCTTGAATATGTGCACATATTCACCACTAGCTTTTTGAAGCTTGTCCCTGTTTTTTGTGGTTGTCTTATATATGTAGCAACTAGCTTTCTCTATATTTGGCTGTGATAGAAAAGATAAAAATAAAAGGTAGGGGTTTTAGATGATTTTTAATGCAATCTGAAGTTAGAAGCAGAACGTTAATAAAACATGGCACAGTAGAAAGCTTTTTCAATGAACACTTTCAGAATAAGAATTTCTGTCTTATGTAGTCACTTACTCACTTAGCAGCGCTGTCAGAGTCTGAAGCCTGTGTGGGTGGCAGCTTCCAGGGAATATGAATATACATGAGCGTGTGAAAATAGGGATATTAAAGGTAGCTAAAACCTTGAGTCATTTTTTTGTTTCTATTTTCAACTTGGCCCTTAGGATAAAGCTGCACAACAAATTTAGGGATACCAAGTAGAAAACAAAATAACTAGAGTGTGCTGGATATTCCCAAACTTTATTAGATCTAAGAAAGCATACAAAACATAGTGATAAAAGAGCAAGTGAGCTGTGTTTTAATAATTGAACGTTGAATATTAAAGGGAGACTAGCAGTGTTTATATGGATTTTCCTTGGACTTTTCTGTGAAGTATTAAATAGTTTCCACCCCGATTTTCTTGCATTTAATAATTTGCAATCAGTTCATTTATTCATTCACTGAGTAAATATGTAAGCACCTTCTGTCTGTGATATTGCACTATCCCAAGTCCTTTAAAATTTGATTAAACAGCTGAGGGGAACAGGTAATGGTAACAGAACATGAGCATGGTCTAAGCAAATATTATAGGAGAGAAGAAGTGAACTGGCACCAAATAGTCAATATTTCTTCTTGGCTCAATGCAACCTAGCATTACAGAGAGGGAGGACTGACGGTGACAAAGTAATCCTTTTATCACTGTGTCTTGGAGTTTAAGTATTTACTTTTCCAGTAGGAATTAAAGAAGGCTAAATTTATATTTTATAGCTTACAACTTTTAGAAAGGAAACTCTCCTTGAGCACAAGCAACTAAGGCTTTTATTATTTTTTTCTAGGACCAGAGTTCCTTGTACTTATGGTTGGTTGACATATGCCTGGCCTCTTGGAGTACGTGCTGTTAGTAATATGCAGTTTAGAAGTAACAGAAACTAGCTGTGAATCAGCTTACACAACTGGAGGAAAAACAATCAGTCATGACAGCAATAATTAGAATTCATCAAATTATATTCATATTCTCTCCTGTAACTTCTTTATTCTAATAATCTCCAATGCACATTAAGAGATAATTAGAGAAGAATTGTTCCATCCAACTGACATTTAGTTACTTATAAGCCATTGAACTGCTAGAGGCTGAGCCATGGTATCTTCTACAGTAGTTCATAATTAAGATGTCAAAATGCACAGAGACATTGTGTATGTATCTTTAAATGTGCATAGGACTTCATACTATATATTTCATTATGCCGGGAAATTTTCCACATTAACCTACCTTTTCCCCATTAGTTTTAAACAAGGAAAAAAGAAAAGCAGCAGGAAAACAGTGCAAATAGACTCCCCATTTTACCCTGTGACTTTTGGAGAATTTAGTCTTCACCAATGGCCAGATAGAAGAGTAAAAGTTGATTTTCCCTGGTAGATTTATTTAGAATCAGCCTGGAAGCAACTTCTGACTTTTATTTTGTGGATGAGAGATTCCCATGACAGTGAATTAAGTGAAGTATGAAGGTCTTGGGTGCTGAGCCCATGTCCTGCTGCTGAGCTGAGTTTGCTTGGTATTGCAGAGTAAACTGAAGCCAGTATAACAAGTCATTTACACAATGTTAGACTAAAAATGCCTTTAAAAATCAAAGCACTCACATAAAAAGATTCAACTAGAGAAATAATGGGACTCAATTTTGATGATCAAGATAATCATCATAGAAGATTTTAGGAGGGCAGCACAAACGTCTCACATGGTGAAGAAGGAGACAGATAGGATGGGAAGATGGCTGGATTCTCGAATAGGGGAATGAATAAAGAGAAGTAAGAACTTTGATATGGCAGTCTACTTGAGATCTTACACATAAATGCATGTTTGTGGGAAAAGTCTACTGCTTGCGAACACATTTGTTAGTGAACCAAAAATGCCCTGTGGGTTAAAGCATTTCCCCACCCATCAGCAATTGAGGACAGCAAAGTACATGTTTAAAAAGGAAATTAAGTTCAATAGCTTCTGGTATGTTTGAATGGGAACATACATCATTTTTGCAAAGCTTCAGTGATATTCTTTAAACTGACAGCAGATCTGGCCACATTTCCTTCAGTTTCACATAATGATTGAACTTGTGAACTCTCCTGGCTTCAGACATTTCAATGGTGTTGGCTCTTTTCAAACCTTCAGCTTGGAGGACTTCTCCATAAATTTTATTTGTTTTTATTGTGAATTAAAATTTTTTTTTATTCGGTTGCTCATTGTTGGTGAAAGCAATGAAAAAAGTTACCATTCATACTCTTGGTCTTTTTGGGTTAAATAATGCCACCCAGCACTGATTGGGGTGGGGGTGTATGGGGAAAGTGATAGAAAGAATACTGTGAATCATACACAGGCTACAGGACCAGGAAGATGAACGCTTGCATGTCTGGCTGTGAGTAGCTCCAAAAAGAAATTAAAATTTCATTTATTTTCAAAAGAGGGACTATATCTCTTCTGAATACCATTAGAATGTGGTTTTTACTCTCATTGTGACAGTCTTACCCACTCATACCTGTCAAGAACACATTCATTTCTAGGAAATGGTGTTTGGAATACTTGGAAGAAAATCCTCTTTGCTTCTCTATGGAACTACCTCTTAGCTATCTATGCAAACAAAGAATGATGTTCCCTTGCTTTCATTTTACACCTGCATTCTATATGATAATGGGTAGTGTATGAGCATTTCAAAAAACTATCCACAGTATTTCAAATTATTATTAATTGTGTGGAAGTAATTTTTCCTCTCATTAAAGAATTTCCAACTATATATTTACATGGCCTTTAGTAATTTCAACATTTTTGGATATGTACTTTTATCATATGTCATGCATTTTCACCATCCAGATAATCATTTATTAGGAAGCTGTGAAAAAGACCACCTTATGAACGCCTACTGTACACTGAGGACTTTACATGGGTTATCTCAGTTAATATTCATAATAACTTGAAGAGGTAGACATTATTTTATAAATGGCTACATGACATTTGTCTAGTGTGTTCAACAAGAAGTTTTTAAATCAGGATTTGAATAAAGTCCTTTTCTTCCCCAAGCCTAAGAAAAAGATGAAAATAAATAACTCACAATCTCACACCCAAAGGCAGACACTGGCAGCATTTTCTTATATAATTTATACTTTTTTAAAAGCTAAAATAGATGTCTCACCCTACTCCCCCCTCTCACAGTTAGGGTCTCTGTCAGCAACAGAATTCCAATCAGATGGTTCAGTTGAGGAGACCTCAATGGAGGGATGATTTGTCGAAGTGTGGATAGGGCTGCCGGAACCAGCAGGGGGTGCTGGGGTCATAAGGAAACTGAGATGGTAGCCTATTACCTCCCTAGCCTAAGAGGATCTGGCAAAAAATAATGTCATTGAAGCCCAGTGAAAGCTGAAATACTGGAGGAGGAACTTCACACCAGGAACTGTAGAAGGGATGCAACCACTGCCACAGCCACAGGGCAAGACTGGAAAAAAATAACCTGACCTCCAACTCTCTTTGCCCCCTCTCGTTTTAATCTCCTTTTGGTCTTCTTATTGGCAGAACCTAGCGGGAAGCCAGTCTTGATGGGAGCCCAGGTGCAGGGTTAGCCTCTCAGAACACAGAGAAGGGCAAAGAATTGTGGAGGAGTGCAAGTGGTGAAAAGCCAACATAAGGTTTTCCTATGCATAATCATTTTCTATTTCAGTAAAATGAACATTTATAAATGGCTTAATAGCAGTTTGCCACCTGAATATGTTGTAATCTTTTACAATGGAATATTTAGGTCATTTGAACATTTATTATTATTATAATTAATGCTATAATAAACATCTTGTAGATAACACTTTTGTAAATATCTTTTATCATGTCCTTTGAATAAGTTCCTGGAAGATGAATTGGCATTCTAAGGTCTTTGCATTTTTTAGATGAAATATAATACAACATAATGTGACCATCAAGTATGCAGACTCTTGAGGACAGATTTTCCACGTTCAAATCTTGGCTTTGCCATTTACCAGCTGTGTGGTCTTGGTAAATTAACCTCTCTGAGACCCAGTTTCTTCCTCTTTAAAACTGGGCTAATAATAACATACAGCCATTTTTAAGACTAGTTAATAAAGGCAAAACACTTATAATACTATATGACTTATAATTACCATATAAATATTAACTATTGTTATTTGTAAGACAACTTTTTTTTTCTTTTTTGAGATGGAGTCTCACTCTGTCTCCCAGGCTGGAGTGCAGTGGAGCAATCTCAGCTCACTGCAACCTCTGCTTCCTGGGTTCAAGCGATTCTCCTGACTCAGCCTTCTGAGTAGCTGGGATTACAGGCAGGTGCAACCATACCCAGCTAATTTTTGTATCTTTAGTAGAGACAGGGTTTCACCATGTTGGCCAGGCTGGTCTCGAACTCCTGACCTCAGGTGATCTGCCTGCCTTGGCCTCCTCAAGTGCTGGGTTTACAGGCGTGAGCCACCATGCCTGGCTGACAACATCTTTTGAAGGGAACACTTCTACACTGCTGGTGGGAATGTAAACTAGTACAACCACTATGGAAAACTGTGTGGAGATTCCTTAAAGAACTAAAAGTAGAACTACCATTTGATTCAGCAATCCCACTACTGGGTATTTACCCAGAGGAAAATAAGTCATTATATGAAAAAGATGCACAAGCATGTTTATAGTAGCACAATTAGCAATTGCAAAAATGTGGAACCAACCCAAATGCCCATCAATCAATGAGTAGATAAAGAAACTGTGGTGTATATGTACAATGGAATACTACTCATCCATAAAAAGGAATGAATTAATGGCAATTATCGCAACCTGGATGGGATTGGAGACTATTATCTAAGTAAAGTAACTCAGGAATGCAAAACCAAACATTGTATGTTCTCACTCATAAGTGGGAGCTAAGCTATGAGGATGCAAAGGAGTAAGAATGGACTTTGGGGACTCAGTGGGGAAAGGGTGGGAAGGGGTGAGGGATAAAAGACTACAAATTGGGTTCAGTGTATACTGCTTAGGTGATGGATGCACCAAAATCTCACAAACCACCACTAAAGAACTGACTCATGTAACCAAATGCAACCTGTTCCCCAAAAACCTAGGGAAATAAAAAAATTTGAAAAAAAGACAATATATTTTGAAAAACTGTTCTTCAAAAAGTTTGTGCTGGTTTACATTTTCTTAAGCAGTCTTTAGGGGACACATGTCCCCATACTTTCACCATTTCTCTTAATCTTTGCCAATTTAATAGACCAGAGATAGTACCTCATTACCATTTTAATTTTTAGTTGAAATTTAATTTGGAGATGAATTTACTTCCTTTAATATGGAAAGGATTTAAAAATCATGTAATACTTTAGGGTCATTATGAACATCAATCATCATAGTACTGTGGTTGCACATGAGTGATGGCTAATAGAGAGTTCTGGTTTGGAAAATTGGCTGCAGTGTTTAATAGCTTAGTGACTATGTAAATAAGGTACACTAATGAATATTCATGAAATCTTTAGCCCAGCTATATGAACACTCTATCAAAGGGGTTAAATGAATGCAAAGATTTTCTACTATGAAATGCTAGATATATAACAGATGTACAATTCCATTTTGGGATGGGCCCACTACTGTTTCCAAACAGCCACCACACTGCTCATGAAATCATCCTTGCACCTGCTCATGTGGTGTGCATCTGTGCTTTGTTGGTGGTGCCACTGGCATCAATGTAGGAGATGGAACTAAACGTGATTGTTTTGTATCCGTAGCTGTTAGTGCATGGTAAGATACTTCTGGTGATAATTTTATTTACAGCTTCCTCTGTTGTGACCTCATATCTCCCCTCTCCAATTAGTTATTCAAATGCGTCACTATCACCATGCAGTAGGCTAAGCAATTCATCTATTCCTGAAAGAAATCTGCTCCAAACTAGAAGTAGAGATTCCTCTGCAAAGTTTAATAATGAAATTTCAATTACTTTTCCTTAAATGTAATGGGTAGATGCTTTAGATCTGACTCAACTATGACAGGCAAACAAGCATGAGATGAGGTGATGACATTGGAGAAAAGCGATGTCCTCCTCTTGCTGGCAATTTAGTAAAAATTGCTGACACACTAAGGCTATCCAATTAGGTCCATATCAGTCAATTTGTATAGTGGTGTCTAAGGGGGAGGAAGGCTGTGGCATATACATTTTCATAGAAAAGACTGAATAATTTTTTATATTTTGTTTTTATTTTTAATTTAAGGATAAAATGGCATGTATTTACTATGTACAACAGATTGTTCTGAAGTATATACACATTGTGGAATGCCCAAATCTAGCTAATTAACATAGACAGTACCTAACATAGTTATTGTTTTAGTAATGAGAATACTTTATATCCACTCCACAGTTTTTAAGAATACACTATGTTGCTGGGTTCGACGGCTCACACCTGTAATCCCAGCACTTTGGTAGGCTGAGGTGGGTGGATCACCTGAAGTAAGGAGTTGGAGATCAGTCTGGCCAACCTAGTGAAACCCCCTCTCTACTAAATTACAAAAATTAGCTGGGTATGGTGGCAGGCACCTGTAATCCCAGCTACTTGGGGAGTTAGGAAGGAGAATCACTTGAACCTGGGAGGTAGAGGTTGCAATGAACCTGGAAGGTAGAGAGTGCAATCATGCCATTGCACTCCAGCCTGGGCAACAGAGTGAGACTCTGTCTGAGAAAAAAGAAAAGAAAAGAGACTGGGCGCAGTGGCTCATGCCTGGAATCCCAGCACTTTGGGAGGCCTAGGCGTGCGGATCACAAGGTCAGGAGATTGAGACCATCCTGACTAACACGTTGAAACCCCGTCTCTACTAAAAAATACAAAAAATTAGCCGGGCGTGGTGGCGGGCGCCTGCAGTCCCAGCTACTCGGGAGGCTGAGGCAGGAGAATGGTGTGAACCCGGGAGGCGGAGCTTGCAGTGAGCAGAGATGGCGCCACCGCACTCCAGCGTGGGCGACAGAGTGAGATTCCCTCTCAAAAAAAAAAAAAGGAGAAAAAGAAAAGAATATGATATGTTGTTGACTATAGTCAGTGTTTTTGCACAATAGGTCTCTAACTTATTCATCCTGTCTAGTTGGAATTTTGTGTGGTTTTGACTAACATCTCTCCGCCCCTGATCTGAACCACCTCAGCCTTTGGTAACCATTCTCCTCTACTTCTATGAGATCAGCATTTTTAGATTCCACATAAATTTGAGATCATGTGGTATTTTTCTTTCTGTGCCTGCTTATTTCACTTAAAATGACGTCTTTCAGGTCCATCCACGTTGTCACAAATGACAGGACTTCCTTCTTTTTAATGACGGAATGGAATTTCTTTGTGTGTGTATACCGTGTTTTTTAAATCTACTGATCCGTCAATGAACATAGGTTGTTTCCACATCTTGGCTATTGTGAATAACACTGCAATACATAGGAGAGGGTAGCTCTCTTTTTGACATACTATTGATTTCATTTCCTTTGGATATATACCCAGTAGTGGAATTCCTGGATCATATGATAGTTCTATTTTTAACATTTTGAGGAACCTACATACTATTTTCCATAATGCATGTACTAATTTACATTCCTGCCAATAGTGTGCAATACTGAGAAGATATACCACATACTCTCCAATGTTTGTTATCTTTAGTCTTTTTGTTAATAGCCATTCTAACAAATATGAGTGATATTTCGTTGTGGTTTTAATTTGCATGATTGGTGATGTTGAGCATTTTTAAATATACGTATCTTGGCCATTTGTGTGTCTTTTTATTTCTTGAGAAAAATCTCTTCAACTCTTTTACCCATTTTGAAATCAGGTTATTTTTTTCCCTTCTATTGAGTTTTTCTGAGTTTCAGGTATTTTGGATATTAACCCCTTATCATATCTATAGTTTGCAACTATTTTCTCTCATTCTGTAGGTTGCTTCTTCACTCTGATTGCTTTCTTTGCTGTGCAGAAGTTTTTAGTTGGATAATTCTTTTATCATTAATTCTTTAAAAAAATCTTTCTCTCTCAGGCTAGAGGACAGTGGCATGCTGTCTGCTCACTGCAACCTCCGCCTCCTGGGTACAAGCAATTCTCGTGCCTCAGCTGCCCAGGTAGCTGGGATTAGAGGCGTGTGCCACTACGCCTGGTTATTTGTTTTATACTTAATAGAGATGGGATTTTGCCATGTTGACTAGGCTGGTCTCAAATTCCTGGCCTGGAGCAATCCACCCACCTTGGCACCCCAAAGTGCTGGGATTATAGGCTTCTCCTAGAAGTTTTGTAGTTTCCGCTTTTATATTTAGGTTCATGGTCTAATTCAAATTAGTTATTTACATATGGCTTGAGGTAGGATCAAGGGTCACTTTTCCCAGTGTGTATATGTGATTATTCCAGTTTTATTTGTTGAAAAAACTGTTTTCCTCCATTGATTGCCTTGGTGCCATGAAAATCAATTAAATGTATTTGTGTGAATATATTTCTTAAATTTTATTCTGTTTCATTGCTCTATTTGCCCATCATAGTGGTTTTCAAAGTATGGTCCACAGATCCATGGGGGTTTTTGAAATTCTTCCAGAGGGTTGTGAGGACAAATTATTTTCATAAGAATACTAAAATAAAATTTATTTTTTTCACTAAATTGATATTTGTACTAATTGTGTAAAAGCAACAATGGGTTAAATTGTTGATGCCTTACTATGAATCAAGGCAATGGCAGCAAACTATACTTATTGCCATTGTATTCGTTACTAGAACTTTCAGTACGATGTTAAAAGAGAATGGTGAGAGGGGAAATTTTTGCCTTATTTCTGATCTTAGTATGAAAGATTCTAGTTTCTCATCATTAAGTATGATGTTAGCTGTATGTTTTTTGTATGTACTCTTTATCCAGTTGAGAAAGTTCCTGTCTATTCCTACTTTGCAGAGTTTTTGGGTTTTTTTTAAATCATGGATTGGTGTTTGGTTTTGTCAAATATTTATTTCTGTACCTATTGATGTGATCATATGATTTTTCTTCATTAGCCTGTTGATATGATGTATTATATTACATTAATTTATTTTCAGATGTTGGACCAGCGTTGCGTATCTGGGATAACTCCTACTTGGTTGTGGTATATAGTACTTTACATAAATTGTTAAATTCTATTTGCTAATATTTCGTTGAGGATTTCTACCTCTATGTTTATTTAGCATCTATGTATCGGTCTATAGTTTTCTTATAGTATCTTTTTCTGATTTTGGTACTGAGGTAATTCTGGTCTCATAGAATAAATTAGAAAGTATTCCCTGTGCTTCTATCCTTTGCAAAAGATTGTAGAGAATTGTCAGAATTTCTTAAGTGTTTGGTAGAACTCTCCAAGGAATCCATCTAGGCCTGGTGCTTTCTGTTTTGGAAGGTTATTAACTATTGATTCAATTTCCTTAATAGATACGAGGTTATTCAGATAATCTGTTTCTTCTTGTGTGAGTTTTGGCAGACTGTGTCTTTCAAGAAATTGGTCAGTTTCCTCTAGGTTATCAAATTTGTGGGCACAGAATTCTTCATAGTATTCCTTTGTTATCCTTTTGATGTTTATGTGATCTGTAGTTATGTCCTCACTTTGATTTCTGATATTAATAATTTGTGTCTTCTATTCATTTTTCTTAGCCTGACTATAAGCTTATCAATTTTCTTGATCATTTAAAAGATTCATCATTTGGTTTTGTTGATTTTCTCTATTGATTTCTTATATTTGATTTCATTGATTCTGCACTGATTTTTATTCTTTGTTTTGTGTACTTTGGAGTTAATTTGCTCTTCTCTTTCTAGTTTTGTAAAACCTAAGTAGACACTTAGAAGGTTTTAGATCTTTCTTTTCTTCCAATATATGCATTGAATACTTTAAATTTCCCTCTAAGCACTGCTTTCACTGGATCATACAAATTTTGAAAAGTTGTATTTTCATTTTTATTCTAGAATTATTTTTAAATTACATTTTCCATTTGTTTGCTGCTATAATATAGAAGCACAATTTAGTTTTGCTGATTTACCTCATACCCTGCAATCTAGCTCTGTTTATGACTTTGTTTGTGTGTGTGTGTGTGTTTATTCCTTAGCTTCTCTATGTAAACAATCATGTTATCTCCTTATCAAGACAGTTTTACTTTCTTTTTGATCTTTACACCTTTTATTTATATATTTTTTGCTTTTTTTTTAGATTGGAACTCCTTGTAAGAGCTTCAGTAGTGGCCTTTCCATATTTGATGAGGGTGATAACAAGAGCTGTCAGGTGGTGATGAGTTTTGTAACAGAAAACTCAGTGGGATCCAGAAAAAAAAAGCCTTGAGGAACTTTAGGATAGGAACTGAGATTTCGTTTAGTCTGGATAAGGACTCTGACAAAAGCTACCTGAACCTTGAGGAGTTTCTAAAATTTGAAAAAGGACTCTACTCAGATCACTCTGGTTTCTGAAAAGGAATCTATCTTGGAAAACTGCCACATTTAAGCATTTTTCTTAGGATAATATGAATACTATTGCTCTAATTGTGGCAGATTGCTTGCAGGGGATTCCACCTCCAGCACCCCTTGCCTGAGCTCCTTCCCCAAACACAGTGAATGGAAGCACTCTGCCACCTGTAGCTGACTCTTCCCAGACAGCAGGTGCACATGGCGCTACCACTGGAGTTGGAGAAGGGTGAAGACTTGGAAGTCACCATGTCTCTCATTCACAAAAGATGGGGGCGTGTGATATATATGTCTAAGTTAAACTGTGGTCATCCATCATAAAACATTGTTGATGTGGCAAAGGGAATCATGAGAACAAAGCTTTCGGAGAGTTGGTTAGCACCACTTAGGCAGAAAATCAACATCGCACTTAACTTGTGTTAGCCTGAATTAGCAGAAAGAAAGATGTGACTTGAGACACTAATTTGAAAGTTGACTGTTCTCTTTGTCACACAGAAGTCTAAAGTGAACATTTGCACTGTGTTCACCACAATACAAGATATTGTAGGAAAAGAAGTTATACTAGCTGTGTCTTAAACAGTGATCAGAGAAATAGCTGCTTTGTACTGTTTGATATTTCATGATATTAAGATAATGTAAGCTACAGACTGGAAGTCCTTGAGAGATGTGGTAAACATACATACAGAAGCATTTACATTAAAAACCAAGGAGAAAAAAGGTGGTGCTTTCTCAAACTAGAGTGTTTATACACAGAGGACTTTTTGAGATAAGGGGGCTAGAAATTCTTTTACTGCAATCTGCCTTCCTACTTAATTGAGATTTAGGCTCATGTATATAAGAAGTTATATTAAAGAGATTAAGAATCAAGAATAAGTGTGCAACATTAATTTATCATCACTTATTAAGGATTACTGATATAGTAGGAACAGACCCAGGACATAGAGACACACAGATAAGGAAGAAATAGCCCTGTCATTAAGACACATTCATATTGGGGGATAAAAGGATACTTTTTCAAATAATTGTAATTAAGGTAAATGGTGGTACAAATTTGAGAGATATTCATAAGGACTCTGAAGTTTAGAAAGGTTTATTGTCAGATATATTTATAAATATATAGCTTTATATGTATATTGTCATTAAACTTGAAGTTTAATATACACCTAATTGTAAAGTGGTTTTGGGACCCCATGATTTTCTATATTTCGTGGTGTTTTATCTATTTGGTATGTAAGTTGTTTGCAAGTGGATCAGCTGAGATTTCATTTAGTAATTTAACAAATGTTTGTTGATCATCTACTACATGCTAGGCATTTTTAGGACTTAAGAATAGAGATGATACCGTATAGTTGACACCATCACAGAGATTAAAACCTAGTTGAAAGATATAGGAGTGAACAGGTAATAATGAGGTAGTGTTAACAAGTCATCTTATATTCTGGATGCACAAAAGAAGGGCAGTCCAATCTGGGTTGAGGGAAGAAGCCAATCAGGAAAGGCTTCCGGGATAAAGCATTATCTTGAAGGATAAACAAGAATTGGCCAGATGAAGGGGTTGAATGCCTGAGACTGGCATAAGAAGTTTCAAGTAGGAGTAATTGTAGCTCTATTTCTAATAGAGCTGTGAAATAGATAAAAGAAATGATGGGATGTAGTCAGAGAAGAATGTTTGGATTCTTTCCTCTGGGTATTAGGAGTGGGGAAGTCACAGAAGGAGATTTGTATTTTAGAACGTTTGCCTTGTAAATAAGACTCCATTTGAGCAGAAATGTTCAACATTGCACTCATCAAAAAAAGGGCTGATAATCCATACCTGGACAAACAACGTATACACAGAGACACAGATAGACATAGACTGAAACACATATGTGTAACCATAGTGCCTATGTCTAATGGAAACATAATGTATTTATTATATTATTAATAAAATAAAAAATGTTATATAATTATTAATAATATAACCAGTTTTTAACATTGCATTGTTTTGAAAGGCTGAAGTGGAAGGATCACTTTGGCCCAGGAGTTTAAGACCAGCATGGACAATAATAGTGAGACCCCCTTCTGTACAAAAAATTTTAAAACATCAAGGCATGGTGGTACATGCCTGTAGTCCCAGCTACTTGGGAGGCTGAGGTGGGAGGATCACTTGAGACCAGGAGTTGAAGGCTGCAGTGAACTCTAATTGTGTCACTGCACTTTCAGCCTAGGTGACAGAGCAAGACCTTGTCTCTAAGGAAACAAACAAAAAACAACCTCCCCCACCAAAAAACCCATTACATTTTATAATTTGACATTATTCCTCCTTTCCCTTTTTCTTTTTCTTTGTCACCCAAATATTATTAAATTCTTGCAGCTAAAAGATACCCTGCTTAGGTGTGAACAGTTACATGTGTGTGCATATATGTTTTCTAGACCATTTGAGGAGGAAGTATTGAGGGAAAGGTAAATGCACAATCATTAGCATTCTTGGAGTTGACATTTGTGTTTTTATTCTTCAAGCCTATGTGAGCAAGTAGAAACCAGGTATAGGTCAGGCTCAGCCAGTAGATGAAGGTAAACTTTTTTTTTGTGTAAAATATACCTAGTCTATAGGCCTCCCACACTGGTCATTTTTAGTTGGTGCACAATCTTATTTAAGGAGACAACTTTCCTTTCTTGCCTCATTTTCCACATATGAGCTGAGTATTCCTTATTTTCCCCACCTATGTGACCCTTTTCTGTTTTGTCATTTAGGACCTCAAGTCAGAAAGAGATATTAATCAGAGAAAGAATTGAAGAAGGATTTTTGTAACATCAGAACTTTTGCAGTTGACTTGAGTTCCAAGTAGTGTTTGACTTTGTACTAAGCCATGGGCAGCATATTTAAAATGCTATTACATGGGCTAGAAATTGCTGAAAGGATCAACTTGATATTGGAATGGTTCAGAATCATGACCCGCCTGTTTGAATTGGTGTCTCCTGGGTGATACTTTCTTTGTTTTTCCTTTTGTTCTTATTTTTCTTTGGCTTATACACCCTCTATCCTCTAATATTACAATAACCTTTACTTAGACTGAGTGAGAAGAAATTTGTTAAACAAGGCTAACTTTTCTCTCTGTTTTTATAACTATTGCTTTTTTCTTATTTTTACTGTAGAACCACTCTGGTACCTATCTAATACAACTAAATGGAGAAGAATTTCCTTTTCAAGTAAACTTTAAAACATGTTGAGTTGTGAAATACAGCAATATTGGTGATGATTGGGAAAAGGGAAAGGTTTTACGTATGGAAAATCTAACCAGAGCTGTGACAAAATTTTGATCTGATTGAAAGAAGAAAAGAGAACATTGTTCCAAATAGCAACATGATAAAGAACAAACCTGAAGTATAGCCTCTTGCAAGTTTCTTCGTTATGAATAACTTTTACCATCTTATCTTCCAATGCTTCATTTTTAAGTAATACAACAGGTAGAAAACACGCAGCAGGAAGGACTAAATACCTTTTGAGAGAATGCTATTTGCAGCCACATTTTTTGAGGCTCAGGGATTATAGATAGATTAGATTCAAATGGATAATTCAGAGTGGCTTCTTCTAGCAACAACATGTAAATGATGAGACTCAGTTGTTGCTTCTAATAGTGAAGGAAAAGAAAGAAATAATTGGAGAAGTGGAGGAGAGAGAAAACAGTAGGATTTGCAGGAAAAAATAAGTCTTACATATGCCTTTTTACTTAAGCAAATTTGGAAAATGGAGCAGAGAGAAATGATTTAGGCAGCTGTGTGCTGCAACAAATATTCTAAGTGATCTGATAAATATGTATGTCATACTTTACCTACTTAAAACAGTGTTGTTTCAAAACAAAAGTATTGATTATATTAATGAAATTCTATTGCATTATGGCCAGAGAGGTGATTCTCTTATAAAATGTTAAAGAGGCCGGGCGTGGTGGCTCATGCCTGTAATCCCAGCACTTTGGGAGGGTGAGGCGGGCGGATCATGAGGTTAGGAGATAGAGAACATACTGGTTAACACGGTGAAACCCTGTCTCTACTAAAAATACAAAAAATTAGCCAGGCATGGGGGCATGAGCCTGTAGTCCCAGCTACTCGGGAGACTGAGGCTGGAGAATTGTTTGAACTCAGGAGGCGGAGGTTGCAGTGAGCCGAAATCTTGCCACTGCACTCCAGCCTGGGCGACAGAGAGAGACTCTGTCTCAAAAAAAAAAAAAAAAAAAGTAAATGAAAGTAGTTTTGCTTTTAAGTTAGCAAACTTTCCTTAACTTTTATATACATGCCCCCTCCTTGCAAATTCTGCCCGAGAGTATCAGTGATTAATCAATAATACACTTAATAAAATATTTTTATCTTGTATATATCCACTGTTTATTCTGATTGCCTTACTTTGGTGAACCTAGTAGCCATGATTGGACACTTTATGTTGTTGACACAATGATCTAGTTTTACTGCATGGGGGTATTGGAATTTGAAACGGAAAATAGCTTTTAAACTCAACTTGAATCTTTATCTCCAGTTGATACAACATAGTGTCCTGGGTGCTTTTTAAAAGTACAAATGCTCAATCTCTAGGACTCTTTCACTAAACCAGAAACCCGAAAAGGTGGTCTCAGTATTTGAATGCTCCATAAGTGTGACAGGTGAATCAGCTGATCAGGTTCCACTGGACTGGAAATGGTTAAGGAATCTCCAATGACATCTCAATTGATTACTTCCTCTGAAAAATGTTTCCTTTAGACTAATTAGCAGTCATCTGGCCAAGGCATCATATTTCTTGTCTTTTCAACCTGGTTTTGTGCCCAAGGTCTCTGATTCTCGATCCCCTAGGGGACAGAGACAAGAGATGGAACACTATATCATGGACGTGCTTGTGTCAGGGAAAAGAAGAAGAGCTTTCCTGGTATGCATTATTGTGAGTCTGTCTTTTATAAAACTGCCATGCTTCCCAAGTCAGTGAGAGCAGCATTCAGATGAGTTGTGAGGATTAGATGGTGATGGCGCGAATGTCTCCTCAGCTACCTCTCTCTTTTATCTTTCACCAGTAATAATATAACAAATGATGTTTTCACAGTTAAAGTCATGATCCCAGGGAGGAAATTCTCACTGCAAGCTGTTGCCAGACTAGAAGCCACTTGCGCCAGAACATTTTATAGTCCTCCTTGGCTCTCTGATCACTCTTGAGATGGAGCCAGCATTTTACTCTATTTTGACTTGGGTTATAATGATTGTTTTCCCAACAATCATTATAACATTGTCTACCAATCCTTTTCGTTGCTGGCAAATATCTTTGACTCTTGTAACGCTAGTAAATTATTATTCTAGGTATTTTATGATTAAAAAAGTATAGATTAAATATACAACTTGTCTATAAGGGGTGTATAGGCTAATAAGAAAAATAAATCACACATTAGTAATTAAAACTGAAAGGAAAGTCATTCGTGCAGTAAGGGAAGTACAAACTGCTGGGGGGAGTTCAGTTGAGGAATAATGCACTTCTAGCTGGGAGCAAGAGATTGTGGGAGATATTGTGGAGAAGGTGATTTGTGAATCTGACTTGGAAATAAATCCAAATGGTGACCTCTGGAGATGTGGGTGTGGGCAAGCAGAGCAAAGTGGCAAAGGCACAGGAACGGTGAGTACGGATGCCTTTATAGGAGGACTATGAATAGTGTAGATTGGCTACTGGAGATTGGGGTCCAAATTAAAGAGAACCTTGGTTCTTAGCTTAGGGCATTCAGACTTGCTCTGTGGTTAATTGGAGAGGCAGTAAAAGTATTTTAACTGAGAAGGACATTTTTTTTTCAGTAAGATTATTCTGGCAGCAAGAAGTAAAAAGGGAAGAGACTAGGAAGAGGGAAGATGTAGTTGAGGAAAAGACTGTCTAACTCTTGTCATGCTTTAAAATTAAACTCAGCTGGTACAACTCTAAGATTTTTTTTAAGATTTACAGAGCAGTCAGGGAATCAACTCTCTTGTGGAAAATTCCATTAATGACAGAGTCTGGCAAGATAACATCATTAATGATAGAGTATTTGAATTTCAAGACGACATCCAGACGATGTTTTTGCTACTACTACTTCATTTTTCTAGGATACATTTAATTCTTTAAAGTGTTTTTACATTTAAAGTGTGGTACTGCATCCTCACTTTATTTCAACCATGTACAGTTAAGATAATAGCTCGCTGTAAGCTGGGGCACTAAAGTTCTACAGGAAGTAAGTGGCTTCCCTGGAAATATCACTCAGATTTTGCAACTTGTAACATTTCTCTCTTCCCATTGTCTTTCCTTTGTCTCTCTTATTCAACCGAATACAGGAGTGCTGGCTTACATCAGAAGCAGTCATTAGTTATGTGTAAATCCTCTTTTTACTCATTTAAGGAAAGACGCTTTTCCTTGAATATACAACCACAAGTTCTACCTTTTATTTCAGGAAATCAGACTCTTCAGTCATCTGAAATGGTTTAAAAAATGTCTGAGAAGGAATAAAGGCATAGTTATCCTTGGGAATAGAAGTGTACATAAAATTCCAGTTAAATTATTATGTGAAAAAATCCTTTCACTCCTGTATTTCTTCCTACATCTATAAGCTCTGTAGGTTTAAACATGCTTCCAACGGCATTTAACACTGGCAAATTTAAATGCTGATGAGAGCTATTTGAACTGATCTTTTTCTTCCTCACCGTGCCTAATGGATTACTAAATTTAAGTGCTCAGGGCATAGTTTTGCCCTCCTTTGTGGGTGCCTGGCTCTCATTGACGTCAGTGGGAGACCTGTGTCTCTGTAGGGCAGAATTTGGCACTTCCATGTAGAATATTTTTAAACTATAAAATTGAATTACAAAGGTATTGCATCTGCTTTTTATATAGTCATTGTTTGGTTTATTAAAGAATGTTTCATAAATCTAGCCAATTCTTCAGGACCTACATATTTAGCTAAGCAAACTATTTTTAGAAATTACACAAAAAGGAGAGTGAACTTCCCTTTTAATTTAAATCAGGGTTGCTTAGGACTGGATTTACAGAAATAAGAATGGTATGCAGGTGAAAGTAAGCTTATTATTAAACTATGCTTTTATTTTTAGCAAACATGCTGCGTAGTAAAATTTAGTTTTGCATTTTCATTGTGAAAACACAAATGAAATTGATAAACAAAATATTAAACAGACCCTACTACCAACTTAAGCATACCTTTGCCCTTTTGTTTTTCTAGTAGCATTGGTAGAATTTCATGGAGCATATTTATGGTACTAGTGTCAGAATAAAGATAACTGAGGGTTCTTTCCTGTTACTTCTGGATCCCACATCTTTAGCCAACATTTTTATTTTAAACCAACTCTCTTAAGCCCCTTCTTGCCCACCTCTCTCAACTCCAGGACAGGGGTAGGGCAGGTGTTTGTAAGGGCAGAAGTGGATGGACATCAGCCCTCCTGGGCAGTGCTTACCAAATAAAATAGAACCGTGCTTTGTCCATCATTTGATGGATGCTACAGTACCTAAGGTCCTGATCCTATCTCTGAAATTTGTTTTCTGAACAGGAGCAATGCTGACTTTTTATTTTTCCATGCATTTGTTGTGTGTCTGAGTAATTTTGATAGTGTATGGTCCGAGATAATGTGACAGGACTTTCACATCCACAGGTCTGCAACACTTTACATCCTCTGTCATTGGATGTTATCGTCATTGACAGAATATATCTCAAACTCCTTGAGGTCTTTCTCACGTTGCAAGCTGCATTCTAACCTGTTAAGAATAGCACTTTTTGGAGGACTTGCTTTGAAATGTACAGAATAGAACTCATACTGAAAATCCTTGGTTTTTTGCTAGCTGTGCAGTTTTAACGCTGTTCACAGATTTACCCTCTGAAATGTATAATGCTCATAATTGTAAGTGCACAGAGTACATACTTTTGGTAAAATTCAATGAATATCACCTGGGAATATTCACCTTTGAATTCCAATACAAAAAACTTGAAGAAAAATGGTGCCACTGACAAAAATACTAACGTAGGCCAATTCCGAATCTTGGGGGAGATGTAGAAAGTTCCCTTGATTTTGTACTTCTTTGTTTTAAGTCTGCTTCTTTGGAAAACATGCCAGCAAGAGTACGGTGGGGAGAGAGCCAGACATTTCTGTGATCCCAGCGTGTTTGAATGTTGCTACGGTAGACATGAAAATAAACAACGAGAACCTCCTATTCCAAGTGGAAACATTTCTCTTCTTACTGAAAAATTATAGAACCCAACAGAACACAGTAGGAGATACTATAATTCAGTAAGACCGGGAGCACTTGGAATCCTTGGGCTTATATATCATTTTATTCTACCTCTTCCTTTTATAGATGAAAAAATGGCAGAGGGGAGAAATTAAGTGATAGCTGCACAGCCAAGTAGTGACAGAGTTGGGACTGAAGCTGGGTTTCCTGGCTTATTATTCCAGTGTGGTGTCTTTTTCAGTAGGCCTGAACAATTTTTAGAAACAATTTTTTCTCCCCTGCCTCCTGCCCTTCTCCATGCCTTCCACACTCAGAATTCCAGCAGGTATCCCTGGTGATGAGGGGATGGGCTGGTGGCATTGCTAATATTTGAACCATCTCTCCATGTATTGGCAGAAAAAAATTGAGTTTTGCTTCTCTCTCCTCCCTCCCACCCTACCACGTGACTCTTTTCTGCGAACATTTTAACAACGTTGTGATACGGCATTTGGACTATACCCTTCAGGAAGTGTGTTTTATAACACACCAAATAAACACTTGCCTAATTTCTCTTCCTTTAAATCTCTTGTAGGTGACTTTGGAAAACTGAAAAAAGAATTGTATTTTAACAAAATACTTCAGGCTATTTACCCAAAGGTTTGACTAAGAGTGGAAATTTCTAGGGTTCTGTCAGGGTGGTTGAAAGGACTTTTGAGCGCAGTAATCATTTGTTATAACACGAGTCACAACAAAGGTGACTATTCTGTCCATTCGTAAGTCAAGTGTTGGCTTCTGTTTTCTGAACTTTGACGAGACTGGAAGGGACATCTAAAACACTCTTGAAGGGACATTCAAGAATGTTTTAGAGTTTTAGTGTAAATGTCATTGGTGCGTAAAACCCATGGAGGACCTATGTGCTCTGAAGGGCTTAACTCGAAACAAAACAAAACAAACAAAAAGTGAGTTTTAGAGTCACTGAGACAACATCAACTTGTAGATATGTTCCCCTTCCTTACTGAGATATAACTTACGTAGAGTGAAGTGCCTAAAATGTAAGTGGCTAACCTGTATACGTGTATACATCCATGCAACCACCTTTCAGATCAAGATAAAGAATATTTCTAGCATCCCAGTAGGCTTGCTCATGGAAATACTTGCTAAAATGTTCTCAAAGTCTTTTGTAACACCACTAAATATTTATAATATTTATTTGGCTATAGACATTAATGTCATGGTAGCCATATTTTTCCTCTTCCACTTTACCCTCGAAACTTAAAAGTGTACATTCTTTATCAACAATAATTAAGAGGAAGTCACCTAATCAGCAGATGAAACTTTAGCTCTGCAATTTTATTAGGCATTCAACTTGGCTGGCAATAAGAATTGGGCCTAATTCCTCTAAAAACTTTTTTTTTTTTTAAACTATGTAGGACTTTATTCTTCACAAATTCCTTTACAGGAATTGTTTAAAATACATAGCAGGAGTAAGGTCAATAGCAATATCCTGATTACAAGTTTTGTCTGCCTCCAAGGAACTAAAAAACTTTGTATCAAATCTGTTTTCAGTGTCTTTTGGATATCTAGAAGGTTTGAATGGAGAACATTTAGTTGTGGACAATTAAGGGACCTATTTGAGATCATAAAGAAAGGCCAGTTTAAACCATATGAAAATTTAGTTCTTTTGAGAAATGAAAACATTTAAAAAGTTAGAAACTGTAATCTCATTCTTCCAGACTTTATACTGGAACCTTCCAGTGCTTCTGCCAGTCATCCCTGGACTTCTAAGATTTTGAGCATTTCATTTTGCAATGAGAGAAACTAAACCGATGGTTTGGGGTTCATTGCATTTAAGACCTGTGCAAGAGCCTTTAACACTTCACTGCTTCTGCTCTAAATAATGATTCCTCCCTTCTAGGAATTTAGAAAATATACTTCTGCTTCAGTGGTTTGCTAATAATAGAAAAGGATAGAAAAAAATGAAAGTTTTGTTTTCTTTTTTGTCAAACATTTTTTTTCTTTGAAATATTGCAACTAGCGTATCAAGGTATAAACACTTGTCTGGATCTAAAACATTGTTGTGTTTTCTATTTTGGGGATAATCTTTCCTTTTGTCTTCTTTGCTTGAACTTTTCCCAGAGAGAGGGGAACACTATCTTATCCCGTATGAGATTATCTCATATGATGTTCATTAGCATTTCAGAGTTTAAGTAAATGAATGGATTGTGTAAGTATTGAAAAGTTTTTGCTTCAGATTATTTAGATAATAAAATTGAGCTGACTTTCTTAATGCAATAGTGTTTCTTATAATTTAAGATTTTGATTTCTGGGTAAGATTGTTGAGAAACGGAAACTGGCAATTCAAATGGTGAATGTCTTCAGGGTACTTAACATTTGTGCTTTTTTGTAAGATGGAAACTTTAGCATGTAAAAGGTATATGTAAATGGAAGGCAACAGTGCAGTGAAGTCATGCCATTTTCTTGGATTATTTTTACTAACAGGATGTTCATATTATTTGACCTTTGGCTCCCACTGTCTCAACTGCATTGAGTTATGGCATCCAGAAGCGGGAAGGTGAGTTTCCTGCTGTATTCGCCACTGGCAGGTATGACATGTATAGGGTTGTATTCTTTTGGGGGAGTCACACTTGGATAAGCCATTCATGGGCAAGAAAGAGACCAAGAAGATGAGTTAATATCTGTGTCATATGAAGTACAGTGAAAGGAACTGGGCATATTTAGCCCATAGATGAGAAAATGTTTCAGAGAAATATAAAGTAATTTTCAAATATTTAAAGGGCAGAGAGGGGTCGCAAGCATATTCAATGGTTTACGACCCCAAAGGGTAGCACTAGAATTGATGGTTACTAAATCATTTTGATTCTTATTCTATAATGTCTTCTGCTCCTTTCTATTTCAAAGTTAATATTTTAGTTCACACTCTCCTTAATATTAATACTTCCTGACCTACTGTAATAAGGTCTCCATTTATCTCCCTGCTTTGAACAGTTTCCCCTTTCAATCCAGTATATATATTGCTTCTAGCTTAATATTTCCAAAGCATAGTTATTATTGTATTACTTCCCTGCTCAAAACCCGTCAGTTGTCCCCTATTGCAGCAGTATCCTGACTGGGGTACACGTGTTACAGGAGGCTCACAAGGACTTCTCAAGAGATTCTTAGGCATAGATAATTTTATGATTATTAGTATCCAAATTGTCAATTTTTTCAAATTGACCTGCCTGCTGTGAAGAGGGATACAATTTGTGAGTTTTCCTTTCCAGTGATTTCTTATACAATTGCCCCTCTCTGACCTGACAAAAGAAATGCCTAGCCTACTCATCCTGAATCTTGTGCATCAGCCCAGGCTGCAGAATTTCTGGTGTTAAAAAAGGGGCAGCTTGAAATGCTGGTGATAATTGGACTCTAATAATATCCTCTTGTTGATAAGATAGTATCTCATTCCTTGCTGTGAATAAAATTAAGGTGAATCCAATTGAGTTGTTAGATGATAGTCCCAAATAATTTTTTATGATAGATCATTGTAATTTCTACCATATGACTCAAAGGTTCAAAGAATTACGTGTTATTTCTATAATAGAACTCGTTTCACTCTCATATACTTATTTATATGATGCTTATAAACATCTATGAAAGCAAAACTAAGGCAGAGAATTGATGCTGAATCTACTTTTTGTAATAAATAATATTCATTCACTTATACATGAAATAAGTTTTTAAAAAAGGCTTAATATAAAAAAAAGGCAGACAATGGTGCAGTGCCTTTAAAATAATGAGGGAAAGTGATGTTTAAATGAGGCGATATAACTAGTCAGATTATAAATCAAGTGCCAATAAAGACATTTTCAAATATTTACAAAATGAATAAAAAGACACATCTATTTTATTAAGGAATACATTTCTAATAATATTTTTACTTTTATATTTAATAATGATTTATCAAAATTTGTCAAATATTTATGTTTTAACCAATTGTGTTCTGATCATCATTGTAATGATAACTTTACCTAGAACATTTTGGTAACAGGAAATAAATTTCCTTTACATCTCAAACTTTTTTTTTTCATAGAAGTAAAAAAGTGTGATTGACAAAAGAGGAATTTTAGGATAAAACTGTGGAGGAAAGGGAATGAAAACAGAAGTTCAAGAAAGAAAAACAAACTGTAGAATTTCTAAGAGAGCATGAACATACATTTTTCAAATAAATGATTTTGAATTCCAATGGATACATTAAAAGAATGCTGTAGCAAGCTTTTTTTTTAAGTCAGCATTTATAATATTGCTGGAAATTATATTCTTGCAACTATTTAAAATATTTATGATATAAAATATAACATGGCAAAGAAAAAATTGTGCAAGGAAATATACAGCTTTTTTCAAAATTCTTTGAGGAATATTTGAGCAAAATATTTAAAGGCCTTGGAATAGAATCCAAAATCTTTAGCACTTCAGTGACAGTCCCATGTACGTTTACAGCTTTTAATTTTTCACTATTATTCTTCACCTACCATAAATACTTGCCAAACTGTTCTACTTTCTGTTCCTGGAAAAAGTCCTGCATTTTTCATTGTTTGCATCATTATCTCCATGGGGAATGCCCTTTTCTTCCCATTTTCCACTCTAAAAATTCTATACATCTTCCAAAGCACATATGAAGAGCCTGTCTTTCCTGGAGCTATTCTTGGTTCTATCCTCTGACATCCTATAGCACTTTTCCTTTTATTTGTTGATCATCTAGTTTATCCAGTTTTACCTTTGAATTAGAATATTTGCGGTATAAAGATGAATAAATTGTGTTCTCCAACCTTGACTAGTTCACAATCTGTGTTTGAAATTCCCATATTCAATGCAGAACAAAAATTAGTGACTTTTAGTCACTGCATATTGTTTCATGCACTGATACTGAGGTTTTTAAAAATTTCCTAACCAAAATAATTTTCTTCAGATTTTGTGAATCCAAGCCTCCTATCAGATAACTTAACTACATTCTTTCTATCTATTTCACATTTACTGCTAGCAAAGACTATAATCTGGGAAAAAATGGATTTTCACGGGATAATACACCAGCTGGTGTTTTCTGTTTTACTGGTGATGTATTACTCTGTAGCAAGGTCTTACTTATTCTCAAAAACATGTAGATATATCTAGTGATGGAAAAAAATCTATATTAATTTTTTTTTTTTGAGGCAGAGTCTCGCTCTGTCGCCCAGGCTGGAGTGCAGTGGCGCCATCTCGGCTCACTGCAAGCTCTGCCTCCCGGGTTCACGCCATTCTCCTGCCTCAGCCTCGCGAGTAGCTGGGACTACAGGCGCCCGACACCACACTTGGCTAATTTTTTGTATTTTTAGTAGAGACGGAGTTTCACCGTATTAGCCAGGATGGTCTCGATTTCCTGACCTCAGGATCCGCCCGCCTCGGCCTCCCAAAGTGCTGGGATTACAGGCGTGAGCCACCGCGCCCGGCAATCTATGTTAATTTAATAGAATAATATTTATCTTTGTGCAAAGAAAAAGTGTATTTTATATAGAAAGATCTTAAATGCCTGTTTAAGAACTTGATGCACTATAATACATTTCGATTGAGGTATGTTTAAAAAACAAAGCAAGACGCAAATGAAAAAAGGATGCTGTACAACTAGATTGCCTCAGACATCAAAAACCTGTATATTTATGCTGTACTTGCCTACACAGAGGAACACTGACTTGTTTTGGACACAAATTCTAACAGTTGGGGTAAGTAGCAAACGTGAGTGAGAAGAGACAGGCTATACTAGACAGTAAGCTCCTTAAGGACAGGAGGTGTTTTGTCATTATCATTATTCCCATTACATATTTTAGTAAAACAGCTATTATGTGTTTTACCATATTTGTTTCCAATACTTACAACAACCCTGAAAAGCAGGTGATTATTAAAGTGATTATTAAATCATTTTAAAGTATTAAGGTGATTATTCTCATTTTACAGATGGTGTAACTGAGGCTCACATATGTAAAGTAACTTTTCCATAGTGACACTTTAGAAATGCAAGATTTGAGATTCAAGCTTGGATTTCTGTTGACAGCCTTACTTCTCAAATATCTTGCAAAATTATAAAATGAAGAATAGTAGGCATTGTTTAAATGTTTATTGAATGTTAAGAAAGAAAAAAAAAAGGCGGGCACGGTGGCTCACGTCTGTAATACTAGCACTTTGGGAGGCAGAGGCGGGCAGATCATCTGAGGTCAGGAGTTCAAGACCAGCCTGGCCAACGTGGTGAAACCTCGTCTCTGCTAAAAAATACAGAAATTAGCCGGGCGCAGTGGCGGGCGCCTGTAATCCAAGCTACTCTGGAGGTTGAGAATTGCTTGAACCCGGGAGGCGGAAGTTGCAGTGAGCCGAGATCGTGCCACTGCACTCCAGCCTGGGCGACACAGCGACTCCGTCTCGGGGGTGGAGGGTACGGGGATGGGAGGGAAGAAAAAAAAAAAAAAAGCTTTGTGACAGGAAAGTTTGCAGGTCCTAATATGCTTTGGTTGGAAGAGGAGGCTCTATAGAAATAGCAGCAATAAGAGATAACTGCCCATAGTTTTCAGGTTGGGTGGGACTCAGATTTTAAGACCATAATTGAAAGAATTCCTAAGCCTCCCTTAGTGAAATTTTTCTGACTATTAGGCACACAGAAGTAACTGTGGCAATTTCAGGGAAGCAATTGGGAAGAGGTATTTCCTTTGCTAAAAGGATAGTAGTTCGGCTTATTCTTTCTTATACATGGAAAAGAAGAACAAGAGCATTTGGATTAGATATAATTTGCATGTTACAGTACATACATTGGTCACTGCCTGATGTGCAATGATTCTTCCCCAGTTTCAAATTCTTTGGGAATGTGGTTTTATTCCTTGTATTTTAAACATATGTTGTGAAGGGGACTAGTCATATTATTCTATGACTTTGCTTCCCTACCAGGCAATAATTGGTAATTGCTCAAGAGTAGACAACAAACTTGAGCTAGTCTAGTCATAGACAGGATTACAATTTAGTATCCAAATGGGGTCACTTTTTCCTCAACTTTTTATTTTGAAAAACTTCAGGCATACCGGAAGTATCAAAAGAATAATATAATAAATACAATATGCTGTATTACCTAGATTCTACGACTGTTAACATTTTGTGACATTTGCTCTATAGCTCTTTCTCTATCGATATGTCCTTTTTTCCAATTCATCTGAAAGCAAGGTACAGACATTATTACACTTTTTCCTTAAATACTGCAGCATGTATTATCTCACAGACACAAATAATATTCTTCTTCGTAAGCCCAGTATTGCCATTACACCCAGCTATTCCCCAAACATTCTTTGTAGGTGTTCCTCCACTTCCCAGGATTATGTATTTCATTCAGTTATTATGTTTTGTATTCTTTTAAAATCTCCTTTCAATATCATTTATGCATCTGACATTTTTCAAGAAACCACGATGATTATATGAATCCAGAAAGTCCCACAATCTGGATTTTTCTAATTTCTTTCTTATAATTAGCTCCAGATTAAACATTTTGGCAAGAACACTAAATAAGTAATGTTATGGAAACTGTCAAACTTTAGAGAGGGAGAGGGTGCACTAATAGTCATTATGCTGAAACGGCAGGTATAAACTGGAATGCTTGGCCATGCTAATCATAGAACCCCACCTGCAGCCAAAATAGCTAGTCTGGGAATTGGCACAGGATCTAAAATGGGCCAATAGGAGTTTTTTTTTTTTTTTTTTTTTTTAAGTGTTTTAAATTGATCTGAGAAAAAAAGACTCCTACAGACTGGTTGCTAAGCTGTTCGTCTGAAGCTGGGAAATATTTAAATGTAGGTAGAAAACAGAGTAAGTGGGTCCTGATGGCATTTGTCCTTTGGTTTCAGTTCTCTCTTAAAACTAGGTTCACCTCTGTTCTTTTAATACAATTTATTGAACATTTATTATGTGCCAGATGATTTTTAAGTGCTTTGCATGTATTAAATCGTGTAATCCTCCTAACACAGTTCCATGAGATGGTTTTTATTACTGTCCCCATTTTAGAGATGCCAGGGAAAGAAAGCTTAATTCACTTGCCAAAGACTGCACAGCTAAAAGAAGATGATGGAACCAAAAGAATCCATAGCACATGATCTTGATCACAGTGGTAAGGTTACACCAGAAGGGACGAGACTCCACCTACTGTTTACTCTTGTGCTTCAACTAATCAGCTTGGATTTTTGTCTGCAGTCCCAGAGTCCGGGTTCATACACTTATGACTTCCAGTCTTCAGATACGAATGGATAAAACCCCCTTGTCAGACCCTGTTTTTGCCTCTTTCAGACACAGGCCTTCATTATGATTAGGGGCGTGCTCTTAATTAGGAGTTTTCCAACAATTTGTTTGTAAGGTCCTACAGGATATTACTGTAAGAAGTACATTAATAATGAAAGAACTTTGACAAAGGCAGGGTTGAAGCTTTGATAATAACTGTTTAGTCAAACCTATGAAAACATTGAGGACATCAATTAAGAGGAAATAATATTCTACACACCGAACCTCTTTCACTATATTATTATCTAAAAGCAAATTGTTTTAAGGGGCTCTATTCTTAATGTGTTGGAAGACTGTGTACTCAGTTTTAAAATACACAACAGAAGTCAGTATGAAGGAAGTGGTCTTCTTGATGATAAGGACAGATGACAGGGTATTGTGAAATTTTAATATTTAGTATGATTGGTTGTAAATCGTTCCCACATAGCTGAACTAATTTGCAAATAAGAGATGATGAGTCAGATCTTCCATGGGTATGGTAATATCTGTGAATAAAATCTGAAGTTACATAGGTGTGATTTAATTTTGAGTTACATTGCTGTCAATTCATGTATAGCAATAGAATCCCTCCAAGTTTTAGGACTCCAAGTATAAGTTTTAGGTTATTTCTGTGTGTGTGTGTGTGTGTGTGTGAGTGAGTGTGTGTGTGTGTGTGGCGGTGGGGGGGGTTTCCTTATTCTAAAGTGCAGCAGTGCCATCACAGTTCACTGCAGCTTCAGGTGTTCACCCACCACACCTGGCTAATTTATTTTTTGTAAAGACAGTGGCTCGCTATGTTGCCCAGGCTGGTCTTGGACTCCTAGCCTCGAGCGATCCTCCCACCTCCACTTCCCAAAGGGCTTGGATTTCAGGCATAAGCCATGGTTTCTGGCCTGATATTTATGTTTTTAAAGATGAAATATAAAACTAAAATATCGTTCAGAGGCATAAGTTCTATACCCATTTTATACTAACCATCAGTTGTATTGGGGGCCATATGTGTCAGCCAGTCACTTTTCTGAGTATTTTTCACAATAAATTTGGAATCAGCGTTTAAGAAGATTAAAGAAGAGTGACACGTATGGGTTAAAGGAAATAATGTTTCTGTTGATAGAGCATCTTTACAAGGGAGCTGTTGTCGCTTCTATTTTAAAGAAGGAAAGGTTGAGTCATCAAGTTAAGTTACTTGTTTAAAGTCGATTAGTAAACAGGCTGGGCATGGTGGCTCACGCTTGTAACCCCAGCACTTTGGGAAGCCGAGGCAGGCGGATCACGAGGTCAGGAGATTGAGACCATCCTGGCTAACACGATGAAACCCCACCTCCACTAAAAATACAAAAAATTAGAAAATTAGCCGGACGTGGTGGCGGGCACCTGTAATCCTAGCTATTGGGGAGGCTGAGGCAGTAGAATAGCTTGAACGCGGGAGGCAGAGGGTGCAGTGACCCGAGCCACTGCCCTCCAGCCCCTGGGCAATAAGAGCAAGACTCCAATGCAAAAAAAAAAAAAAAAAAAAAAAAAAAAAGTAAACAGTGGATCTGAGACTAGAACTCGGGTTTTCCCCACTGAAAAGAACAAAGATTTCTGTCACATGCTGGTGTTTAAGAAAGAATAAATGCTGTAGAATGAGTAAAGGAGAGTAATCATGGGTGTAGCACAGGATTGGCGGTAAGCCTTGATTTAGAAAATTTGCTGATGTAATAAATATGCTAAAGAAGGGTTAAACAGTGTGATGGTCCAGTTATTTTGATTTTGTGTAATTTATTTCCTTCGTATGTAAAGAGAATCAAATATTAATGCTGATGCTGATATACAAAGGTGAAGTATATTTCAACAAATATGGATTAGACTTTAGTATATTTGTAATACTGTATTACTGAAAAGTAACAGAGCTTAGAATATTTTTACACACATTTTTTCCAGCTTCTTTTATTTCTAGGGGCCTAGACACATGAAGTATTATGGTGCCAAGTTATATTTTTTATTTCTAGTGAATTTTTCCTTTGACTCTAGGCTAAAACATTTTAGTCAGACTTGATTTCTTTTAGGAATTGCTTTAGCAGGCGTAGACTAATTTTCAAGAGTGGATTGAGTTATTTTTGAATACTCATGTCACATACATATTTTCTCTTATCTGTTTTTTTCCCCCTCAGCAGAAACAATTTGTCCTTCTCTTTTAAAGTCCTTGAGAAATATACATTTATTAACTTCCATACTAACCCCCCATTACATGTACATGCAAGTGTAGATTTCATCTTAAATTAATCCCTCAAATGCTGCTATCAGAAAAGACATTTTAAACTGTCACAACAAGATCTTGCTGGTGACAGCAGAGTTGGAGCAAGGCTAGAGTGTGATTCAATCATTGTTAAAAGTTCAAGTTCCTCTCATTACATTCTTGCTTTTAATTCTCATAACCAGCCTGCAATGATAGATGAAAATATGAGTTACTTCTTTGTGTTGGCAAAATCACAATTCAAGAAGACATAGTTTCCTTAGTTATTTTTACAGTATATTGTTTATAGTACTTGATATGGTTAGATGAAAAACAAATCCACTCAAACTTTTTTTTGAAGATAAAAGGAAAAGCCTTGAAATGTTTAGTTACATAACCCTAATGAAATATTTTCTTCTGTCTGCATAGGTACAGGTTATTCTGATGGGATCCAGAACTAAATGAGGCATAAACCTCAAATATGTTTAACATTATGCTAGGTAGTATATATTTTAAAAATGCGTTTACATGTGCAATAGATTCTCTCCCTAGAAAATTGTTATATATATGTACACATATATGGTATTTTGCTTACAATTCAAGTTGTTTGTGAACCGTCTTATGCACATTCAAGGATCCAGATTAGACACCATTGATCCATTAGCAACTTGTGAGGTTGCTATGGAAATGTTGGTTAGTATACTTTTAAGTCAGTAAGGCTGACCTGTATAAGGAACCTGTTTGGTGTTCTGGCACAACCCCTATTGGAGTGGGGTCTCTCCTTCGTCTCTCTCTGTACCTGTATAAGACCCCTCTGCTCTCTCTGGCAGTGCTGCTTCACTGGCACTATACACAGGGAAAATTCTCAAAACTTTTCTCCATTGTAATCACCTTTATTGAAAAATAACTTATCAATGGCAGTACATCAAAACATGGCATTTATCCTCCTTCCTCCTCCTCTTCTTTCTTTTCCTTCCTTCTTCTTTCTTCTTCCGTCTTCTTCCCTCCTCCTCCTCCCTCCTCCTCTTCCTCTTGTTCTCCTCCTCCTCCTCCTTCCCCTTCTACTTCCCCTTCTCCTTCCCCTTCTCCTTCTTCTCCTTCTTTCTCCTTCTCCTTCTTCTTCTCCTTCTCTTCCCTTCTTCTTTCTTCCTCCTTCCTTCTTCTTCCTTCTTCTTTCTTCTTCTTTCTTCCTCCTTCTTCTTCCTCCTTCCTCCTCCTCCTTCTTCCTCTTTCTTTCTTCTTCCTCCTCCTCCTCCCCCCCGCCCCCACCCTGAGACACAGAGCCTCACTCTGTCATTCAGGCTGGAGTGCAGTGGTGCGATCATAGCTCACTGCAGACTTGACTCCTGGGTTCAAGCACTTCTCCTACCTCAGCCTCCAGTAGCTGGGACATGCATGCCACGATACCTGGCTCTTTTTATTTTCGTAGAGATGTTGCCAAGGCTGGTCTTGAACTCCTGGCTTTAAGTGATCTTCTTGCCTTCGCCTCCCAAAGTGTTGAGATTATGGGTGTGAGCCACCATTCCTGGCCCTGGCATTTCATAATTCCCAGATGCACTTGCTACACCTAAGCAATTTTATTTTTGTTTGAGTTTTCATTGAGAGCTACCTTTGCCTCATCAAACTCCCTCTCCCAAACCCTAATCTCTTAACAAAACTGGAGTTCTCTGTCTGTATTTATAGCTTCTCTCTCCTTTTGCTAGATTAATGAGAAGCAGTTTCTCCATTAGTGAGTGGAAAAAATTGGAATCTGCTGTTGCCTACAAGCCATTTAATAAAGAGCTACATTATTTCTCTATTTCCTTAGGAGGATGAATGAGTATTTTTTTGGTGATAAAATATGGCGTATGTAACTGGGCAACAATAAAAACTTGAGAAATTAGTTTAAGGATTTATTTATAGTTCCTCTGAAAATTGCCTACATTTATTCATATATTTACAGTATTACAAAGTTACATATGAAGCAATAACTGATACGTTTGTAAAGACTGCCTAAGGAATTCAAGAAGACCTTAGACATTTTGATAGCCACAAAGGGCCAAGTTATTAAAACAACTCGAAACCAGTTGTCTATATAATGACGACTACCTAAAGGAAAAAAATTACATGTGGCCACTGAATGTGAGCTTTCATTGTCTTTTCAAGGCAATTTATTAAAAGCTTGGAAATGTGAAAGAGAGCTGGCACAGTTGCAAACCTCAGAGCATACTGCACATGGTAAACTATTGGCAAACAAAGCATAGGACGAATCCTGGGCATACAAATTAATATACAAAGGAAAGTTTTGCAGATGTATGATTGAAATTCTTGATGAAGTATTTCAACTCTACTGAATTTGGGTACTCCCACAGCACAATCTTATCTTGCTTCTGTTGGAAAGAATTATTGAAGAAACGTCCAGTTAAAGTTGAAATGATTGTGACAAGCCTGTGTTATAAATATGTGGTAAATGTCTAGTCTTAGCTCTAATTGGTCTTATTTTAATGTGTTTATTGTTTAATTGCTTGTGAGAATGATTTATTCTTTCATAGAACTGAGATTAATGGCAACTGGCAGCTTTATTGGCATTGCTATCAGAGAAATGACCAAAAGTCTCAAAATAGAATTGAGAAGACAGATTCTAGGCACAGGATAATGTCAGACTAATATAGCTACATGATAACTATATTCTAAAAGTGTTACTACTTCAGTATTTTTTAGTGTGTCCATTAATGTCATTTTTCATTTTCATTTTTTTAATGTATGGGGTTGAGATGATACTATGGGATGGAGTGTAATTGCCTCTTATAGAAAACGTGGGACTGATATTTTCTAAAACTGGGCAAAAATCCAGTACTTAAAGGCATTTATTTGAAACCCTAAGGTTTCTTATATCTTCTGTATAATAATATTTTTGGTGAAAGTTTGGAAAACTATGTGCAAGGATAAAACATCTTTTGGGTATTCAATTTTGTTAGATTGCTCTAAGCCTTTACGCGTATTTGGAATCTATGTCATATCTGTACAAAAGTAGCCTTGCCACTTACATAGTTTCATTTGTTGGTAGATAGAAAAAAACCTGATATATCCTTTGCATATTCATGTTATTGTTGTGTTTTCTATGTCAGGTCAGATTTTCATATTACCTAGCTTTGGAGGTGGGCATTGGGAAAGACTGCCATTCTACATAGTACGCATTTTTAAATGTCTGTAAATTCAGATTGTTACAATACAGCTAAACATGATGAGAGGTCTTATATTCTTCAGGGAACAAAATTTAATAATACAGAGAATACATTTAAATGGGAAAATGTAACCTATAAAATATAAGAAATTGAACGATAGCTATTTGGTAGAACAAATGAAAACTCAAGATTTCAGTGAAGAAGAACCTAGAAAATATATTACTTTGTTTTCTGTTGTTTTTTTCTTTATTATGAAGTATATGTATGTAGAAAAATGGATAAAACAAATATTTGTCATGTGGACAAATAATTATGTGGTAAACACTGTATAGTCACCACTGAGGTCAAGAAATATAATGTAGCCAGCTCCCAGGAAGTCCCCAACCGTGTTTGTCCCTCTCTCATCACAACCTCATCTCTTTGACCTAGAGGTATTCATTCTGTGGTTTTTTCTCGTCAAACTGTAAAGAAAGGTAGGGAGTACTAATCCCTCATGTCCATCTCTAAAAACTACATTTTAGTTTAGTTGTTTCTTTAAAAAAGAAACTCTGCTTGAATGGCCTCATATATTTCCTTTTGCCTACCAACTGTATCTCAGTATTACATTTATGAGACATATTCACATTGTTATATATGCTATAGCATAAAATTTATTTTTGTTGCTGTATAGTATTTAATTGTATGAATACACTACATTTATATCTGTCCTACCATTGGAAGACATTTGACTTGTTTCCAGCTATGACTGTCCTTGTACTTGTATTCAAGTGTGCATTTATACTACTTTCTCTGGACATGAAATTGTTAAGTGGAAGGAATGCAAATCTTCAATTTTACTAAAAAATGTCAAATAGTTTTCCAACAATATATGGGATTTCCCATTGCCACATTCTTACCAGCACTTAGTATAAATTTTTTAAATTTCTGTTAGCCTGATGAACATATAATGTTATGGAAATTTGCATGTCCCTTATTACTAATGAAATTGAGCTACATTTTGTACATTTATTTGTCATTTAGATGATTTTTTTGGTTATTTTGCCTAGTTACAATTTTGCCCATTTTTCTTCTGTATTATCTTTTAAAAATTTATGGTGGATCATGAGGTCAGGAGATCGAGACCATCCTTGCTAACATGGTGAAACCCCATCTCGACTAAAAATGCAAAAAATTAGCTGGGTGTGGCGGCTGGCGCCTGTGGTCCCAGCTACTCGGGAGGCTGAGGCAGGAGAATGGCGTGAACCCGAGAGGCGGAGCTTGCAGTGAGCTGAGATTGCGCCACTGCACTGCAGCCTGGGCGACTGAGCGAGACTGCGTCTCAAAAAAAAAAAAAAAAAAGAAATGATTTTAATATTCCAGTTACCAGTTTTTTTGTGTTTATGCATTGCAAATATCTTTCTCTCTTTTTTGTATTTTTTTCTTTATAGTTCTTTAGATAAGAAGATGTCCTTAATGTTACATACAAAATTTATCAGTCACTCCTTCATGAATAACTTTGTTTGCATCTTATTTAAGAAATCTTGGCTGGGCATGGTGGCTCATGCCTGTAATCCCAGCACTTTGGGAGGCTGAGGCAGGCAGACCACCTGAGGTCAGGAGTTCAAGACCAGCCAGGCTAACATGGTGAAACCCCATTTCCACTAAAATTACAAAAAATTAGCTGAGCATGGTGGCACGCATCTGTAACCCCAGCTACTTGGGAGGTTGAGGCAGTAGAGTTACTTGAACTCGGGAGGCGGAGGTTTCACTGAGCCGAAATCATGCCATTTCACTCCAGCTTGGGCAACAAGAGTGAAACTCCATCTCAAAAAAAAAAAAAAACAACAACAACAAAACAAAAAAACAAAAAAAAACCTTTTCCTACCCTCAAGTCATATAGATATGTTTCTCTATTATTTTATAAATACTTATAATTTTGCTGTTTTAATATTGGTCTTTGTCTGATTGGATTTAGTACATTTTGTGAATAACAGTCTGATTTATTTTACCCTACATGGATATTCAGTTTTCCTGGCACCATTTACTTAAAAAGCTGCCATGACTTTACTAATAGATTATGGCATTTCTGTCATCTACAGATGCCCATACCAATGTGGCCTGACTCTGAGCTCTCTGTCACTAGGCTCATACCACACTGTTTTATTTACTTCAGTTTTAAAATAAGTCTTGACATCTGTTATAGCAAGTTCCCCTACCTTGTACTTCTTCAAAACTATTTGGGCTATTCTTGACTTTTGAACTTTCGTGTATATTTTAGAATCACCTCGTCAAACTCTATAAAATGACTATTGAGGTTTTGTTTGCGATTGAATTGAATCCATTCATCTGGGAAGAACTGACATCACTATAATAGGGAGATATCAACCCCTGAACATGTTTTTAATTTCCATTTATTGGGTCCTTTTTACTGTTTCTCAATTAGTTGCATAAATTTCTCTATAGAAGTCTTATACATATGTTCATTGATTTATTTTAAGGTACTTTGTATTTTTGATACTATTGTAAATAGTACCACTTTTCATTTTATTTTTAACTGTAGAAATAAGTTTTTATATTGATTTTTGTATCCAGGAACAATGCTAAGTTTTCCTCATTAAAAAACTATCTGTAGGTTTTTTTGGATTTTATATAAATGCAATTATTTCCTCTGCAAATAATGGCAGCTTTATTTGCTTATTTTAATCTTTATACCTTTTATTTGTTTTTCTTGTCTTATTGTACTAACTGGAACCCCAAAACAATGTGAATCAACATTGTAACAGTGGATATTTTGTCTTGTTCCTATATTAAAGGAAATTATTTCATCATTAATTGTTATAAGTACCAAAAAACCCACATTTTTTAGATATCCTCTAACCCAGGAGATGGCAATCTATGTACGGTTCGTGGGCCAAATACAGCCTGCCACCTGTTTTTGTAAACGAAGTTTTACAGAACACAGCCACACTCATTCATGTATATATTGTCTATGGCCGTTTTCATGTCACAGTGGCACAGTTGTTTAGTGTGACAGAGATTATATGGCCTGCAAAGCTGAAATTATTTATTATTTGGCTCTTTAACAAGAAAAAGTTTGCCAATTCCTGTTTTACCAGATTAAATATTCTTTTCTATTTTTGCTAAATACCTTTTATCATTCATAAATATTGAATATTGTCAAATGAGATTCATACATTTTCTGCATTGAGATAAGGTGATGATATAGTGAATTAAATTGTCTTTCTCATGTTAAACTGAACTTATATTCCTGGAAGAAACTCTCCTTTGTTAAAATGTACTATTTTTAAAACATATTATTGGATTTAATTTACTATTTTGTTAAGAGTTTTTGAATCTTTGTTTATACTTAGATTGATCTGAATTTTCTCCTACTGTTTCTTTGGGTTTTGGTATCAAAGTTATGCCATCCTCTTAGAATGAGCATAAATTATGTCTGGATAGCTAGCCAATGGAACCATTTGTGCTTGGTGTTTAGTTGTGGGAAGACTTCTTTATTGAATCAGTCTCTTTCATGGTTGTAAAATCCTATTTCCTCTTTCTTTGTTGAGTCATATTTTTCTGGGAATTTGTCCATTCGTCCTAAATTTATATTTATTGTTATAAACTGTTCATAATATTCCTTAACCTTTTTAATATCTACACGCTGTTCCTTTTGTCATTTCTAATATGGTTGTGTCTTCCCTTTTACTTGTTTACCAGTGGTTTATCAGTTTTATTATTCTTTTCAAAGAACTAACATTTGGCATTGATTCTTTCTATTGTGTGTATACTTTCCAGTTCATAAATTCCTTTACTAATACTTAGTCTTTTTCCTACTTTTTGTTTTATTTTTTTGAGACAAAGTCTTACTCTGTCTCCCGGGCTGGAGGGTTGGAGTGCGGTGGTACGATCTCGACTCACTGCAGCCACCATCTCCCGGGTTCAAGCAATTCTGCCTTAGCCTCCCAAGTAGCTGGGATTACAGTGCCCGCCACTACACCCAGCTATTTTTTTGTATTTTTAGTAGAGACGGGGTTTCACCATGTTGGCCACGCTGGTTTCGAACTCCTGACCTCGTGATTCACCTGCCTCAGCCTCCCAAAGTGCTGAGATTACAGGCATGTGCCACTATGCCCGACCCCTGCATTTTAGGGGTTTAATTTGATGTTCTTTATCTAATGTATTGAAATGGATGTTTAGTTAATTTTTTTTTTTTTTTTGAGATGGAGTCTTGCTCTGTCGCCCAGGCTAGAGTGCAGTGGCACCATCTGGGCTCACTGCAAGCTCCGCCTCCTGGGTTCACGCCATTCTCCTGCCTCAGCCTCCCGAGTAGCTGGGACTACAGGTGCCCGCCACCACGCCCCGCTAATTTTTTGTATTTTTAGTAGAGATGGGATTTCACCGTGTTAGCCAGGATGGTCTCAATCTCCTGACCTCGTGATCCGCCCGCCTGGCCTCCCAAAGTGCTGGGATTACAGGCATGAGCCATGGTGCCCGGCCTGGCTCATTTTTTTTTTTAGCCTTTATTGTTTCTCAATATATGACTTTAAAGACTAAAGTTTCTCTAAAATAAGAAGATGTTCTTAATTTGGTATCTTACATTTTAATTTTTTTCATTTATAACTTTTTCTGATTTGTAACATGGCTCTAACTCGAGAAATTTTCTAGTATTTTAAAAACACTAATTTATAGATATTATGTTCATAAAGCTTTCTCTGTATGATTTTCTTTGAAATTGTTAATACTCACTTTATCACTCTTTATATGGTCAATAAGTGTTCCATGTGAACTTATAAAGAAGGTATATTCTGTAGTAGATTGATACAGTGTTACATAGGTCCAAACTTAAGTTTGTAAATCTTGTTTTATTGTTCCATATCATTAATTTTTATGCCCACTTATGATATGGAAAGGACGTGTAGGGAAGGGAAGAGCGTGGTCCCTTTAAATGATGGGGGTGCTGAAGGGAAGTGCTGGGTGCAGGAGGGCATGGGTCCCTGGTCCCTGGCTAGAGGCCCTTCCCCCAGCCCCTCACCCTTCCACCTCCCCCACTCCCCCCACCCCCCACGCCCACGGACCTAAGTAAGGACAGGCATTTTTGTTTTCCTGCCCCAAATGTTGCATTTCCCAAGACCACCCTGGCCTGCCACGCCCCCATCCTGTGCCTATAAAAACCTCCAGACCCCAGCAGGAACACACAGGCAGGAGGAACACACAGGCAGGAGGAACGCACAGGCAGGAGGAACGCACAGGCAGCAGGAACGCACAGGCAGCAGGAACGCACAGGCAGCAGGAACACACACTCAGAGGAGCAGGTTAGCGGAGGAAGCCACGAGTAGCTGGACATTAACAGGGATGCACTGACAGGCACCAGCACGCAAGCAGGCCATTGACTGGCAGAATGACGTGGAGTTTGGCTGGGGCAGTCGGAAGAGAGCCCAGGCCATCAGGCAGCCTGACTCCAGGGGAAATTTTCATCTCTCTTCTGGCTCCCCCATCTGCTGAGAGCTACTTCCACGCAATAAAACCTTGCACTCATTCTCCAAGCTCACATATCATCCAATTCTTTCGGTACACCAAGGCAAGAAGTCCACCAAGGCAAGAACCCCGGTCTTTGTCAGAAAGCCCTTTGTCCTTGTGACAAGGTAGAGGGTCTAACAGAGCTGGTTAACACAAGCCACCTACGGACAGCTAAACTAAAAGAGCACCCTGTAACACACGTTCACCGGGGCTTCAGCTGCAAACATTCACCGCTAGACACTGCCTCGGGGTTGGAGCCCTGCAGCCTGCTGGTCTGTATGCTCCCCTAGAGGCTTGCGCAGCGGGACACTGAAGAAGCGAGTCACACCCCCGTCACACGCCCTGTGAAGGAGACAAAGCAACTTTTCCTGTTTCACTTGTCCAATGACTTAGTGAGAACAGCATGTTAAAATTTCTTATTACAATTTTGGATTTATCTATATTTCTTTGCTTTGTTAATTTTGCTTTAAATATGTGAGGCCTATTTGAGGTTATATTATAGGAAAACTGTAGAAGAAAAGAAAATGAGGTTATCTAAGCGAACCCCCTGGAAAAACTTAAAGCCGAGATTGAGAATTTAAAGTGATAGTCATAAACCTCTATAATTGTTTAAAATGCACCGATGTATTTTTTTAAAAATAATCCTCAGATCTGTGAATTAAGAAAGATTAAAATTAACCATACTGGTGATTTTAAGGTCAGAATATTGCCCCAAATCACAGGCTACCTAATGACTGGATCAGGTCCAAGATATGAATTTCTGGAATCATTTTCCAAGCCTGTTTCACCCCTATTCCCTTAGCACACCCTGACCCAAACATCCTGCTTGCTTGCTGTATCTTCAACTCATTAGGACATTCCACTCTCAGATCGTTGTACTTAATGCTCCCTTTTCCTGGGCAGGTAGACTTCTGTTCAGAGAGACCTTTCCTGATCATTCTGACTACTCTCTGTTCCCTTAACCTGTCTTATTATTCTTCAGAGCTCTTAACACTATCCGACATTACATTATCTCTTGGGGTATTAAATTATCACCACTCTCCCTTCTGATATATAAGCTCCAAGACATGAGGGTCCTTTAAAAATTCATTACAACATTTTCACTGTAATGGCTGACATACAGTAGGTGATGAATAATTTTTGGCTGAATGAATGAATGAACCTTTTCTTAAAACAAGTATGTTGATTCATTGAAATAGTTTGATCAAGAAATAATTATAGAGATTTTCTGGATGCAAATAATTCTTTTTAGCATGATAGAGAGGTAAAAGTAAGAATGAAACAATATTACAGACTTCAAACTATTTATAATCCAGTTGGGGATAGCAGTTATATAGAAATTATATAATCTGAACATGACATAAAAAGATAATACAGGTAATCACAAGATGATGAACAATTAATGGCCAAATATATTGTTTAAACAATAAGTGCTGTGAAGGCAACACAAGGAAGTGTCACTGAATTTTTAGTAATACAGAAAACTAAGGAAATTTAAGAAAGAGTATGAGCTGGGCATATTACTGGTTGTTCAATGACTGCCATTTTGTTAAAAAGGAAGAGAAAAAGAGAAAGGGGAAATGTATAGTTATCAAGAAGACAGATAAGCAGAACCTCACTTGTTCCCTTAACCAGACTATGAGTTTCTCTTAGGGCAGAAACAGTATTGTATTCATAACTCATTGACAAGTAGTTAGAAAACATATCTATTCTAGGATATTTATTTATCTCCATACGTATGTATGCATGCATGCATTTGTCAATCTAATCTGTTTGGTGATTGGCAATGGGTCATCAAGATGTAGGCATCTCGCAGCCACAGGACTTTCTAAACTGAGTTGGTAAATATAAGAGTAGGCTGGTAGATTTATGTATCATTATATCCTAAAATATTATTTTACTTTTTCTGCGCCATCTTTTCTCTGACTGAGACAGAGACCTTGGATTAGTGAACATGCTTAAGAGATCACTTCAGTCCCTTGACAAACTAGGAATGGCATTCTTTTAATTTTGATTTAGTTTTCCACTCTTGCTTAACCTGGACATGTCTACCTTCTGGTTTTCAACATATTATAGGAATCCAAAGTCAAATACTCTAGAAAAAAAAACTCCCTAAGAAAAAATATTTTATATTGGATTTTCAGTGGCATGTGGACATAAAGATTTATTTTGTTTCTTGTCATGACTTGGTTTTATCACTTTTGACTAGATGATTGGCAGTTCTCAGAAAAATAATGATTCTTACTTATTTTACACCTTTAAAATAAAATTCTCCTCACCATTTTTTTTTATTTTAAAATAAATCTACAGTAAGAATTTCCTCTTTGGCCAGGCATGGTGGCTCATGCCTGTAATCTGAGTACTTTGGGGGCTTCAAGATGGGAGAATCCAGGAGTTCGAGATCAGCCTGAGCAACATATCAAGACCCTGTCTCTACAAAAAAAGCATTTTTTTTTTTTTTTTTTTTAATTAGCCAGATGTGCTGGCACATACCTGTAGTCCCATCTACTTGGGAGGTTGAGGTGAGAGGGTTTCTTGAGCCCAGGAATTCAAGGCTGCAGTGAGCTATGATCATATCACTGCACTGCAGCCTGGGCAACAAAACTAGGCCCTGTCACTAAGGAAAAAAAAAAAAAGTCTTCATTATTTCAGCAAACTCTACTGCTTGAAATATTTTAGTTGTTTGACTCTAAATTATATATTGACATTAAGATGAAGTTTTCTTTAAGAACTATAAGCAATTAAAATACTGCACTTATTCTTCCTCTAAAGTGACCATAACCCCCCACCCCCAGTTTTTATTTTTCACCCACCTAAGAACATATCTGGAACTGTGAGGACTACTGGGTCCTTAGGGAAGAAACAGATGCCTACTAAATCTGGATAATTTCCTTCCCTAATTAGGCTATTAATAAATGTGGCTTTCCTGTGAAAACTCTTCATGGTTTTTATTTCCATTTATATGCCAGTGCCTTGCAATTTTATACTTTTGTTGTAAACCTCTCTTTTGAGATTTACACTTACTTTTCCAAATTCCTGATCACTATTCATTTAGTTATTCCACAGGTGCCTCAATATATTCATGTATTTGCACAGGCACCCCCTGAATCTATAAAAATAAGAATAAAATAAATTTTTAAAATCTCAAACTGAATGCATCCACTTCCCAATAGACCTATTGGCTCCTTACCCACTATTATCCTATGTCAGTTACTGCCACAGCCGAGACACAAGCTGGAAATCGGGTTTTTCTCAACTTTTCCTACTTACAAAAGGTTACTGAATTTTTCCTTAATTATTGCTTGAAAAACTTTCATGTAAATATCTCTTAAATTTCTTCCCTTCATCTTCACTCCCAGTTTTACCACTTACTTGTTGTATTACTGTTTTGGTCTATAACTTTGAGACAAGTTATTTAATCATTTTCTACTTAAGTTTTCTTATCTGTACAATGGGGATAGTGATAGGTCTTACTGTATAGGATTTTTGTGAATGTTACATGAATTAATACCTGTTAATTGCTTAAAAGGGTGTCCAGAACAGAGCAGGTGCTACAATATGTTAATTTTTTTTTTTTTTTTTTTTTTTTTTTGAGACAGAGTCTCACACTGTCACGTGAACTGGAGTATAGTGGCATGATCTTGGCTCACTGTAACCACCTCCTGGTTCAAATGATTCTCCTTGCCTCAGCCTCCCAAGTAGCTGGGGCTACAGGCGCCTGCCACCACTCCCAGCTAATTTTGCTTGTATTTTTAGTAGAGACGGGGTTTCACTATGTTGGCTAGGCTGGTCTCGAACTCCTGACCTTGTGATCTGCCTGCCTCGGCCTCCCAAAGTGCTAAGATTACAGGCATGAGCCACTGTGCCCAGCCAAGTTGTTTTTATTATTATTGTTATTGCTCCTACTGTTGGTACCAACATACCTAAATTCAGGTTCTGATTAACTGCTATCTAGAGTATTTCACCAGCCTCCTAACCTTCCCTTCAGTATCTATTCTTGTTTGTCTCAAATTTGGCTTCAACACCACCTTCAGAGTACACTGTCTAAATTATAAATTGGACCCTTTGGCTACACTGTTTAAAATCCTCTGATAGGTTCTTAATAAATAGTTGCCAAAAGTATCAGTGAAACAATAAATGGATTAAAATGTCTCAGATATCAATGTAGCAAAGTTTCAATGAACAGTTTTAGAATTATGAATAAATGAATAAAATATTTGGAATATTATTTGCATTCTCTATATAATTGCTTATAAGCTTTCTGATTTGTTTTTGCATTTTCTTAATTGTCTTTCCTGTAGAATTTTTTATGCATATAATGTCAAAAGCCAAGATCTAGATTTACAATGAATCTGGTACTGATTTTTCTGGGTCTCTCTGTCCTTGCTGATCTCTCATTCAGCTTCCAATTATTTTCTTGTTTTGAAGACATTGACTTTAATTGCTCCAAACACCTTCTTTTTCTAAATATCTAGCTGGATGTGCTTTCTCAGCATAATTACTTTCATTATTGATCTTTCCAAGCACGGAAAAAGAACATCACACATTATTACATTCGTCGTGTTCGCAAGTACAGTGTGGTTTCTTCTCAGTTTTTGCAATATTCTAATCTATTCTAAATGCACCTTTCTTATTTGGTTCAACTGAACATCCAGTTGAATTTGCATAAACTCAAATCCTAGGAAAATAACATTCTAATCATAAGTGATATCCAAGGCTGCTCTTCTGCCAAACTCTGAGAAAGCCAAGAGTGAACATCCTCCACTTCCTCTTTCAGTGCCCTTCCTCTTTTTTGTTTCCATTTCCCAACCTAATGATGGAACCAAGATAAAGACTTCCTCCCAGCTATCTGCTCAAATATTTTTTTCTGACGTGGATGAATCATATATGGTTTTAACCTTGCTAAAGATGTTTGCATTTCAATTGGAAATTACTAAGAGCTGAAATGCTGTCCAGGGCCAAATGAATATGCTAGGAGTCAAATTTAAGGCACAGATACCAGGAGATATCTTGGCATATGAAGCTTTTCCTAGAACTCTCAAAGCACAGTGAAAATGTATTTAGAAAGCCAATCCACATTTTCCTCCTAAAGCTTGCAAACTTTATTTTTATTGTACGTATTTATGGTGGACAACATGATGTTTTGAAATATGATGCATACATTGTAGAATGACTAAATCAAGCTAATTATGCATTGCCTCACATACCTATCATTTATTTGTGGTGAGAACATTTAAAATCTACTCTTTTTGCAATTTTCAAGTAAATAATAGTTATTAACCATAGTCACCATGTTGTACAATCAATCTGTTGAACTTATTCCTCCTGTACGGCTGAATTTTGAATCCTTTGACCAACGTCTCCCCTTTCCTACTTTCGCTTTCCCACTTTCCCTTTCCCTCAGCCCTTGATAACCACCATTCTACTCTGCTTCTGTGAGTCTGACTTTTTAAAATTCCACATGTATATGAGATAATGCAGTATTCATCTTTTTGTGCCTGTTGTATTTCACTTGTTAAATACAATTTACAGGAAGCCATTGGTTTGGACTGAGCTCCTGCACTAGGCCCAACAGACTAAACCTAAATGGAGTTACTCATGCTAAAGTTCCACACCACCAAGCTGAAATTAAGTTGTTTAGCTGATTCTCCCAGAAATCAGGAGAGGTAATAGCCAAATCCCCAAACAGGCTAGTTTTACTTGCAGAAGGGACTCCCTTCTGCTTTAACTTTTACAAGGAAAGTAACTTTGAAACAAACAATCTACTTTTTGTTTCTGTTTCTGCTCTGTTTCCTTTTCTGGGGATAAAGCTAACCTCCTTTGTTCAGCTAATTGAAACTCTGTCTGTCTATCTATCTATCTATCTATCTATCTATCTATCTATCTATCTATCAATCATCTATCTACCTAATCTATCTATCTATCTATCTATCTATCTATCTATCTATCTATCTATCTATCTATCTATCTATCTATCTATCTATCTATCTATCTATCTTTCTATCCTATCTATCTATCTATCTACCTATCTATCTATCTATCTATCTTTCTATCTATCTATCTATCTATCTATCTAATCTAATCTAATCTAATCTAATCTAATCTAATCTAATCTAATGTATGGCATCTCGCTCTGTCGCCAGGCTGGAGTGCAGTGGCAGTGATCTAGGCTCACTGCAACCTCCGCCTTCTGGGTTCAAACAGTTCTCCTGCCTCAGCCTCCTGAGTAGCTGGGACTACAGGTGTGCACCACCACACCCAGCTAATTTTTGTATTTTTAGTAGAGACGAAGTTTCACCATGCTGACCAGGATGGTCTCTTGACCTCATGATCTGTCCACCTCAGCCTCCCAAAGTGCTGGGATTACAGATGTGAGCCTCTGTGCCTGGCCACTCTTTTTATTTTATAGATTGAGGTGTTGGTGTTGTCCACTTTTAGAATTGCAAATAAAAGCCAATTCAGATCTTTAAAATAAATTTACTATAATTTTGTCTATTGACACAATTTACATAATGTCCTCCAGGTTCATCCATGTAATAAATGACAGAACTTCCTTTTTTTTTTTTTTTTTTTGTGAGACAGAGTCTCGCTCTGTTGCCCAGGCTGAAGTACAGTGGCCGGATCTCAGCTCACTGCAAGCTCCACCTCCCGGGTTTACACCATTCTCCTGCCTCAGCCTCCCGAGTATCTGGGACTACAGGCGCCCACCACCTTGCCCAGCTAGTTTTTTGTATTTTTAGTAGAGACAGGGTTTCGCCGTGTTAGCTAGGATAGTCTCTCGATCTCCTGACCTCGTGATCTGCCCGTCTCGGCCTCCCAAAGTGCTAGGATTACAGGCTTGAGCCATCGCGCCCGGCCTACGACTTCCTGCTTTTTTAAGGCTAAATAGTATTCCATTGTGTATATATAACCATGTTTTCTTTCTCCATTTATCCATTAGGTTGATTCTGTGAATAATGCTGCAGTGAACACAAAAGTGCAGAGATATATCTGACATACTGATTTCATTTCCTTTGGATAAATATCTAGTAGTAGGATTACTTGTTCATGTTATAATTCTATTTTTAATTTTTAGAGGAAGCTCCTACTGTTTTCCATAACGACTGTACTAATTTACATTCCTTCCAACAGTACATGGGTTCTCTTTTCCTCACATACTTGCCAACCAACACTTGTTGTCTTTCATCTTTTTGATAATAGCCATTCTAACAGGCCATTAGTGATTAACTATTCTAACCACTCACCATGGTTTTTATTTGCATATTCCTGATGATTAGTGAAGTCAAGCATTTTTTTCATGCATCTGTTGGCCATTTTTATGTCTCATTTTGAGAAATGTCTATTCAGGTCTTTGCCAATTTTTTTTTTTTCTATTGGGTTATTTGTTTTCTTGCTGTTGAGTTCCTTGTGTATTTTGGCATTATCTTTATCAGATATATCGTTCGCAAATATTTTTTTCCCATTCTATCGGCTGTCTCTTCACTCTGCTGATTGTTTCCTTTGCTCGGCAAAAACTTTTTAGTTTGATGTAATCTCATTTGTCCATTTTTGCTAAACTAAAAAGTTTTTGCTTGAATCATCCTGAAACCACCCCAACCTAGTCTGTGGACAAACTGTCTTACACAAAACTGGTCCGTTGTGCCAAAAAGGTTGGGGACCACTGCTTTAAATGAACATCCACTTTATCACACTGAACCAAATATACATTCAACTCCTAAGTGTGTCTTGAGTTGATTTATCTCCCATGTTTTTACCACCCTCTAACTTTGCTCAAATTCATCATCATCTCTTCACTGTACCACTGAATGAACTTTCTAATTGGTCTCCCCCTTTTATTATTATCCCTTGCAATTCATTCTCCGTACTAGTAATCAGTAAGTAATTTATTTAAAATGTAAAAGGAATCGTAATTTCCTTGCTTATGTTTCAGAGGTTCGCAACTGGACTTAAGATAGAATACAAGCTCAACATTGTCTTTGGGTCTCTGTAGGCTTCAGCTCCTGCCTCTCCCTCTAGCTTCATCTTTTTCATTTCGTCTTATTCACCCAGTCTAACTGAAACTTTGTACCCTTTGACCAACATCTCTCCACCCCACACTGGCTCCTGCTGTGCCCTCCCCCAACCCCCCAAACTGCATGACCTCCAGCTTCATCGTGTACCATCACTCATTGCTCAGAACCAGCAAACACAGCTGGCCTCCTTCAAAGCTCAGGAGCAATGAGCTCTTTACTGAATCAGGACTTTGCACTCATGCTCTTCCCCCTAGAGCACTTTTCACTCCACTCACTGTTCAGGTTTCAGCTGCAGGTCACTTCCAGGAGAAACCTTCCCAGATATACCGAATAAATTGGCCTCCACCTGTTTATGTTTCTCATTCATTTTCATACCCAGTGGTAGTCTCAATTGATAATTATGTGTATTTGTTTATTAATTATTTATCTCTCTCCAACCAGACTGGATTATGCTATTATACCTTTTGCTCTACATTTAACTCTTAACTGAGGTCCTGATACTTTTGTGTGTTTTTCTTCTTTTTAACAGCTAACAGACTGATTTAATTGTCTTTGTTTGTTTGTTTTGTTTTCTCCACTGAACTGTGAGCTACACTGCTAGCCCTTTTTTCTTTTTTTCAATTTAGTGTATCACCAAATCTTTGCAGATAGTAGTTACTTCAATAAATGATGATGAATAATTAAATCGTGCTGGTGTGTATACCTTGGTGGTCCTAGGTCCTATTGCCCAGTGACTGAAAAAACACAACATGGGAACCAATAAGATTCTAGAGGCTTGAATATGCATGTTTTAAAAATTGTATGCGGTATACACCTGTAGATATGGGACAGTTGGGGCTCAGGACACATCATCCCAAAATATGACCATAAGAAACATATGCCACCCCAAAATATACTTCTCTGGCATACTTTAAGCTGAGAACTGCAGACACAAGAGGAGTGCCCCTGAAAAGCTATTAACACTGAAAATCTGTGTGATAATAAATAAATTTATATCCATGAAGGAAATCTACATTAGCAAAAGTATCTATATCTAAAAGAAGGCTGCTCTGAGAGACCTTTTATTTATTATTATGCATTACAGGACAACGTTTATTCATTATACATTTCCTCTTCTCATCTTTCCGTAACTTCTGTGATCCTCATCCTTCCTCCCCATTAGCAGCTTCAAGTTCCTGTTACTTTCTATAGCTCAGTATGCTGCATAAGCTTCAATCATCTGACCCTTCTTCAAGTCTCATATTTTGTGGAACTCCCATATGCTATGTAGGTAATTAAAATAGTTTTTTGCTTGTTAATCTGCCTTATGTTAATTTAACTTTTTGCCCAAAGAATCTAGAAGGGTGGAGGGAAGCCACTTTTTCCTCCCGTACAGGATAGTACACATCTGAATTTTAGAACAGTATGAATTTCATGCAACTTCACCTTTTAAATAAAGTTAATTCCCTAAATGCAAAATCAGCTGTGATTTAAATTTTATGTTTTCCTAACTCATTTTATGTATGTTAATTTACATATTATGAACAACAAAAAAAAGAAACTCTTATCCTATCCTGTGTCTTCATTTTTGTTCCAGAACTGTGGGCATGTTATATATGCCAGCAAAAGGGAATTCCAGGAACCAGATTAGAAAGGTAATGAAGAATACAGTTGCGCAAGATACTCAGTCCCCAGCCCTATGCTGGAGTAAGATATGGTAGAGAGAGAAGAGAGGTGGGCAATAGTGGGAAGTTCAGTATCAGAAATAATTTCCTTTGAGAGGAAGGAGTTTTTGAATGTCTGATAGGAAGCAGCCATTTATCAGCTTATTTGACCCTAGGCATGTCAATTAAACTCTTTAGGTTTCAGTTCCTTTTCCTTGTGGATGAAAGGACTAAACCCCATTAGAAATTCTTTCCTGTTCTATGATACTTTGATTCTTATTTTCTCCTCTTCTTTAATGGTGGGAAAACAAGAAAGAATAAATTTGAGAAAAAAGGATAGGAAAAAGATAGCAATTATTAAAGATAGAGAGATGCAGAAAAGAGACATGATTGCTGGTTATGAAAGGAAAAATATTAATATATGAGAAAGTAAGAATTTAGGTCTTCATTCATCCCCCTCTGAGTTTATTGAACAAATATTTATACAGTGCTAGTCGATACTTGTGTAGCACTGACTACATGCCGGTCATTGTTTTAAGAGCTTTATAAATATTAACTCATTCAACAGGAATATAAGTGTTACTATTATTCCTATTTCATTACCGAGGAAATAGGCACAGAGAGGTTAAGTAACTTAACCCAGGTCACATAGCTGGTAAGGGCCAGAGCTGGATTTCAAACCCAGGCAGTGTGGATCCAGAGTTCATGCTCTTGTAATGCTGATTTTACTGTTAGAATTTGCCATACATTTTCTTCAGTGAAAACCCCCACATCAAAGACAAAAACTTATTGAACTGTAACAAGAATAATAAATCACTCCAGACATATTTAGGCTAACACATACCCTATTTGTTTCTGTGTAATTACACTTTCTCAAGAGCCTGCCACAATTGGTATCACTGTTTTCTTATGAACTCTTCAAGCAAGACTAATGCAAAATGGAGAGGATTGTTCTTTGTTCAGCTGCAAACCAGGTGGCACAAAGCACAGAGAAGAAAGCCAGACTCCAGAGAACGTGTAAAGGCAACCAACTCTCAGACACACTTGCATAATTAGTTAGAGAGCATTTTCCTTCAAATGACTGCAATTTTTAAAAGCTGATATCCCATTTTTCTCCCATCACCGTAATTTTAAAAAGACAACAAAAAAACCCTCCCCAAAGCAAGACCACTAAAATAAAATAGTTTTGCTGTGAGCAAACATTTGAAGCTTAAGTGTTATGTTGACCTTGTACTGCAGGAGGCAGCATCTCATTAATAAAACAATGACCATGTGTTTTTGTTATCCTTGATGTTCTTTTTATGTTTGTTTCAGTATTGTGAATAGGACTATGATTGTCTCATTCTCTAATATGCTTGGTTTCTATTCAGAAAGTAAACAACTTAAAGGTGTTGTAAAGGGGTTAGAACCAGTGATTGTTGCTGATTTACTTTTGTGAAATTGAATCCCTTTCCTTTTCTATTGTTTGTCTACTGTTAAATTTAATTTCTTGTGCTCACAATTAAAGTTTAAAATATTAGAGTCGGAGGAAGCTAGGAGATCATTTCTCTTGATTTGATTCTCTGATTTTACAGATATGGAAACAAGATCAGAGTGGTTAAATGGCTTGTCCAAGACAGCTAGTGGCATAGCCAGGACTGGCTTTTCCACTGCAGGTTCTGTGTCATACCAAGCTTCAGTGTTTGCTCAGTCTGGGGTTGAGCCTCTGTAACACCCTCTTTTCTTTTTCCCAACCAAACACATCCTTCTTCCACCATTTGTTTTCTTTCATCCAATCCAATTTATTTTAGAAGGAGATTAACAATGAGTACCTCTGAAGTTAACGTTGATGTCTAGAGGGTAATTCAAACTTGCTAAACTTCAAGCAATGAAATGTCTTGGGAGCCATCCCTCAGAGGTGCATTGAGGCTGTGCTTGCAGAGAGAGAAGTCCTGACTGCTGGAAGCTAGGGCTTCCTTTATTCCAGGGTATTGCAATGATGTCAGTGTGTGTTAGAACTTAGCATTGCGCCTCTGGTCCTGCTGCACTGACTCTCCCCTCCCCCTCATCATCTTTTTATATTTTATTTAAATATGCATGAATTTGTATTAAAGTCTCTCTTCTTTCTTAAGAATTAAAATTGGTATCTCAGGATAGAACTTGTACTCTCCCACTTCCTAGAACCCCAAAGCGTTCCTGGATTTTCCTGTCACTGTTTCTTTCCAAAAAAAAAATCTTGCATTTCACCCATCAAAGTTCATTTACAACACCCCAGTCTATAGTAACATTTCCTTCCTTTACCCTAGAACATCTGTATTAATAGCTCTTCTCTTACTATTGTTAAAAGAAAAACTTTTATCAAATTAAATTTATCAGAGCTTCATTGAGCAAAGAATAATTCTTGAACCCACTACCCTCAAAACCAGAACAGGTTCGGAGAACTCCAGCCCACAATGTGGTCAGGCAGCATTAATGAACAGAGGAGGAAGTAAGATGCAGAGATAGCTCTTTTGGTTGCAACTCGGTGTTTGCCTTATTTGAACAAGATCTGATCAGTTGTCCACCTGCAATTAACTGAAGCTCAGCTGTTAGTCAGTCACTGGCTGAGATTCAGGTACTGTTACAGGAGTTCTCCTAAATTAGGTCTTCTGTTAGTTTATGTGCTAAGTGAGGCTGCAGTTAGGAAGGGACTCACAGCCTCAGGCCAAATTTAGTTTAACACCACTTAATGTCCAAAGTCTGACCTCTCCAACTAGATTGTAACCCCATCCCAGGTTATTTTCACATCCGTTTTGCTATAGAAGATAGGCATCTATCTAGGGGATTAGCTAACTCAAGGCCCAGTCCCTCTCCTAATCCTTGCTACCACAATAAAAAGAATTTTGAGGCTAATTTGATTGATCAAATTTCAGGATGCTGATTAGGCCACATTTGCCAAAGGGTTGATACTCATTAAAAGGTTACCTATGGATATGACCCTTCTCTCTTTCTTCCAAGTGGCAGGCAGCCTGATCCATAGGGCAGTCTGGCCACCCACCTTACTCTCCTCATTTAAAAAATTTGGGGTAGCTGCCTGATAATAAAATTTAGATTTTGGGCTAGGTAGAAGGAGAAATCAGTCTTTAGTTCTTGAACCCTTAACATAGAGCTCCACACTGGGGTTTCAGGCTGTGCCAATATCAATAAAGTGTCGTTTGATTTTGCCTTTGCTCCTTTATGTCTCCACTGGATCCTTAAGGAGAGATAGTGTGCCTGATACTAATACAGGATTTGGGTATTTCTACACAATTTCTTTTTTAAGTGAGTACATTAAAGATTTACCTTTTTAATTAGCCCTAAGTGTGATAAATCTGGTTCAAAGGAGTATAGTAGAGAACAAGTGTAGTCACTGAAAAAATAAATATTGAATGAAAGATTGCTAAGTTAGGTACAATCTAGTCAATGTCTTCTAGAGCAATTAAATATAATATTGGGAGTATCTTTTTTTTTTTTTTTAACCTGACCGGAGTCATTTGGATTTACTGTATAACATCTCTACTAATCTCTAGGAGGTAAAATTTATTTTCATTGTTATTTGCCAAGAATTATTTGTATCATTATAAGTTTTCTTAAAAAAAAATTAAGTTCCAGGATACAAGTGCAGAACATGCAGGTTGGTAACATAAGTAAATGTGTGCCATGATGGTTTGTTGTACCTATCAACCTGTCACCTAGGTATTAAGCCCCGCATACATTAGCTATGTATTCTGATGCTCTCCCTCCCTTGGCCCCCCAACAGGCTCTAGTATATGTTGCTCCCCTTCCTGTGTCCATGTGTTCTCAATGTTCAGCTCCCACTTATAAGTGAGAACACGTGGTGCTTGATTTTGTGTTCCTGTGTTAGTTTGCTGAGGATGATGGCTTTGAGCTCCATCCATGTCCCTGCAAAGGGCATGATCTCGTTCCATTTTATGACTGCATAGTATTCCATGGTGTATATGTCGTATATTTTCTTTATCCAGTCTATCATTGATGGGCATTTGGGTTGATTCCATGTCTTTGCTATTGTGAATAGTGCTGCAATGAACATATGCATGCATGTATCTTTATAAAAGAATGATTTATTTTCCTTTCAATATACCCAATATCCTTTGGGTATATTGAAAAAGTAAGGACTTCTCCCTAACTCGTTTTATGAGGCCAGCATCATCCTGATACTAAAACCTGGCAGAGAAACAACAAAAAAACTTCAGGTCAATATCCCTGATGAACATTGATGCAAAAATCCTCAATAAAATACTGGCAAACCGAATTCAGCAACACATCCAAAAGCTTATCTGCCATGATCAAGTTGGTTTCATTCCAGGGATGAAAGTCTGGCTCAACATATGCAAATCAGTAAACTTAATTCATCACATAAACAGAACTAAGGACAAAACCCACATGATTATCTCAATAGAGGCAGAAAAGGCCTTTGATAAATGTCAACATCCCTTCATGTTAAAAACTCTCAATAAACCGGGTATTGATGGAACACACCTCAAAATAATAAGAGCTTTTATGACAAACCCATAGCCAATATCATACTGGATGGGCAAAAGGTGGAAGAATTCCCTTTGAAAACCGGCACAAGACAAGGATGCCCTCTCTCACCAGTCCTATTCAACGTAGTATTTTAAGTTCTGGCCAGGACAATCAGACAAGAGAAAGAAATAAAGGGTATTTAAATATGAAGAGAGGAAGTCAAAACTGTCTCTGTTTGCAGATGACATGATCCTGTATCTAGAAAACCCCATTGTCTCAGTCCAAAAGCTTCTTCAGCTGATAAACAACTTCAGCAAAGTCTCAGGATACAAAATCAATGTGCAAAAATCACAAGCATTCCTGTACACCAATATAAGTTTTTCTACAAGTTAACATCTACCCTGATTGAGTGGTAAAATACCCTAATCGATAGTAAATTGTAAACCAAACAGAGGCAAATAATTTAGAGAATTAAATAATCTTTCAATGTGTGTGCTACACATGTGTGCGTGCATGACTTGAAAGAAAATGTCATCTTTTTGCCTTTTTCCAAATTTTGGATATTTTTTTCCTTGGCAGTCCCACATAATCATAAATAATCTCTAAAAATTCTTGATCTCCAAAAAAAAAAAAGCAAAAAACAAAAAACCCTGGTCTTTGGCCTGGTTCATTTACAAATGTATAGCAAGAGTATAAACTAATATACTTAGTTGATGTCACCTTATAATATGGTCAGCAAATACAGAGATTAGGGTGCTAAGCAACTACCAAGACCAGAAAATTCTGCAGATTTCTTGAGAAACCAAGATTGTGTTTTGCATAGACTCTACAGAAATTTAGAAACATTTTATTAGCAACATTTTCAGCATATGCCGAAGTAAAGATGATCCTGTAACAAATACGCCTGCACTTGTTTCCCAGCTTCGATAAAGTATCAACCCATGGCTCATCTTATTTTCTCTATAGTTGCCCTCTCAACACTGAATTATTTTAAAATTTTCCTATGTCTCTATTGAAGTATAATACAATTCAGAGGTTTATTTTAAGTCTTGGGATACATGTGCATGATGTGCAAGTTTGTTACATAGGTAAACATGTGCCATGGTGGTTTGCTACACCTATCAACGCATCACCCAGGTATTAAGTCCAGCGTGCATAAAATGCCTATGTTTAAAATGTGTAATTTGATCGAGTGACATTGGCAATGTCAATGTCATTGACGTGTGTGTACACCCATGATAATCATCTCTAAAATCCAGATACAAAACATTTTCAGCACAGCCAAAAGTTTTCTCTTCCTCTTTGTAATCTGTCTCTCATCTGTCTTCAGGCAACTACTGACCTACTTCCTGTCTCTGCAGATGGCATTTTCTGGAATGTTTTTTACATTCAGTCATGTAGTATATACTCTTCTTCTTTGCTTGGCTTCTCTCACTAAGCACAATAATTTTGATATTCATCCTTGTTGCGTGTCTCGATAGTTTAGTATTTCATGATACGGATGTATCACAATCTCTTTATCCATTCACCTGTTGATGGCCATTTGGGTTGTTTCCAGTTTTTAACTGTTAAAAATACAGCTGTTATGAGCATTCATGTACAAATTTTTTATGCTTGGGTTCTCTTGTGTAAATACCTAGCAGTAGAATAGCTAAGTTGTATGGCAGGTAACTGTTTAACTCTTTGTGAAATGTCAAATTGTTTTCCAAAGCGGCCATGCTATTCCACAAAATCTGATATGGTTTGAATTTCTGTCCCCACCCAAATCTCATGTCGAATTGTAATCCCCTGTACACAGGGGATTGGAGGAAGGGTCTGGTGGGAGGGGATTGGATCATGGAGGCAGATCTCCCCCTTGCTGTTCTCATTATAGTGAGTGAGTTCACACGAGATCTGGTTGTTTAAAAGTGTGCAGCACCTCCCTCGTCTTTATCTTCCTCTTTCTCTGGTCATGTGAGATGTGCCTGCTTCCCCTGTGCGTTCTGCCATGATTGTAAATTTCCTGATGACTCCCCAGTCATGCTTTTTGTATAGCCTGAGGAATTGTGAGTCAACCTCTTTTCTTCATAAATTACCCAATCTCAGGTAGTTCTTTATAGCAATGTGAGAACAGACTAATACAAACCCAAAGCAGTGAATGAGATTTTCAGTTGCTTCATATCTCACTGAGGCTTCGTAAGGTTATTTTTATTTTTAAAAATTTAGTCATTCTGGATGGGCATGGTGGCTCACGCCTGTAATCCCAGCACTTTGGGGAGGCTAAGGTGGGAGGATCACGATGTCAGGAGTTCAAGACCAGCCTGTCCAAGATGGTGAAACCCTGTCTCTACTAAAAATACAAAAATTAGCTGAGAGTGGTGGTGGGCTCCTGTAATCGCAGCTATTCAGGAGTCTGAGGCAGGAGAATCGCTTTAACCCAGGAGGCAGAGGTTACAGTCAGCCGAGACTGTGCCACTGCACTCCAGCCTGGGTGACAGAACAAGACTCCATCTCAAAAAAAAAAAAAAAAAAAAAAAAAAAAAAGTCATTCTAATGAATGTGTACTTATATCTTACTGTAATTTTAATATGAAATCTCTAATGATTAGTGATGTTGAGCATCTTTTCATATACTTTATATTTCATATACTTTGTATCTTCTTTTGTGAAGTGTTCACAACTTTTACCCACTTTTAAAACTGGGTTTTTGTCTTCTCATTGAGTTGTGAGAGTTCTTTAGCTATTCTGAATCAAAGTTTTTTGCCATACATATGTGTTGCAAAATATTTTGCCCAGTGGTTTGCCTTTTCATTTTCTTAATGATGTGTTTCAAAGAGCAAAATTTTTAATTTTGATGAAGTCCAATTTATAAAATTTTAAATTATTTGTGGTCTTTGAGTTCTGAGAAATTTTTGCGTGCTCTAAAATCTCAGAGGTATTGCAATAATATGTATGTTTTCATTGTTGATTTCCAACTTAATTCCATTACAATCAGAGAGCATACTCTGTAGAATTTTGATTTTTTAAAATTTATTGAAACCTGTTTTATGGTTCTATGCTCTATATTGGTGAAAGATATGGTTTGGTTCTGTGTCCCCACTCAAATCTCATATCAAATTGTAATTCCCAATGCTGGAGGAGGGACCTGGTGGGAGTTGATTGGATAATGGGGGTGGATTTTCCCCTTGCTGTTCTCATGATAGTGAGTGAGTTCTCATGAGATCTGGTTGTTTAAAAGGGTGTGGCACTTCCCCTTTTGCTTACTCTCTCCTGCTCTGTTATGGTGAGATGTGCCTGCTTCCCCTCTGCCTTCCGCCATGATGGTAAGTTTCCTGAGGCCTCCCCAGCCATGCTTTCTATACAGCCTGTGGAACTGTGAGCCAATCAAACCTCTTCTCCTTATAAATTACCCAGTCTCAGGTAGTTCTTTATAGCAGTGTGGGAACAAACTAATACAGTGAATATATCATCTACATGTACACTTGAAAATCATGTGAATTCTGTAGTTGCTGATTTTGTTAATTATGTCATGGTGGTCCATGGTATTTTTCAGATTATGTTTTTACTGAGATTGTGTCTGGTTCTTTCAACAATTGCTGTGGGTGAGGTGGTAACATCTCCAACTTTGATTATAGAATTGTATAATCCTCCCTTTAATTTGCCAATTTCTGCTTTCATATCTCATATATTTCAAATCTCTGGTAGTAGATTCATACATGTTTATAATTTTATGTCTTTATTATTTTTGTTAACTCTGATAATACTATTTGCCTTGAAGTCTAACTTATCTGATATTAATATGGGCACTTCAACCTTCTTATTCTGACTTTTTGCTTGGTATATATATTTTTAATCCATTTTATTTCAACTTATGTCTTTCTTTATATATAAATTGTGTTTCTCTTGGGCAGCGTATATTTGTCCTTGCTTTTTAAATCCATTCTGAGAACCTCTGCCTTCTATTTGAATTGCACAGTTAATATTTAATCAGATTACTGATATGATTGGATTCATGTCTACTATAGCATTTTTTTTCTTCTGTTTGCTGCTGTTCTTTTTATTCCACTATTTTTCCTCTCCTACCTTTTAAAAATTATTCGAATATTTCTAAAACTCTGTATGCTACGTTTTAAATGAGGTTTGTTTGGCCCCTCCAAGTCTCATGTTGAAATTTGATCCCCAGTGTTGGAGGTGGGGCCTGATGGGAGGTGTTTGAGTCATGGGGGCAGATCCTTTATTAATAGCTTGGTGCCATCCTCTTGATAATAAATTCTTACTCTATTAGTTTATATAAAAGTTCCTTCTAGAGCTGGTTATTAAAAGTGAACTTAGCACCTTGCGCCTCTCTCTTCTTTTCTCTCGCCATATGATCAATATACAGGCTAGCTCCCCTTGGCCTTCTGCTGTGAGTGGATGCATGTTGGGGACCTCGCTGGAAGTTAAGCAGGTGCCAGCACCATGCTTCTTGTACAGCCTGCAGAAATGTGAGCTGAATATAAACCACTTTTCTTTACAGACTGCCCAGCCTCACATATTCCTTTATAGCAACACAAATGGACAGAGACAGTATATAAGGTATTTTGTGGCTTTTAAGCTATACCTCTTTGTATTATTTATGTTTAGTGATTTTCCTCGTGATTTTATAATATGTCCTTAACTTTTGCAGTCTATTTAGAATAAATATTTTATTGCTTTTTGTAAGATGTAGAACCCTGCAACTACACAGGTTCACTTGACCTCCTCTCCAGGCTGCTATTTTTATGCCGTAAGTGTCATGTGTATCACATCACATACATCTAAATCCCTTAAGACAATGTTATAACTTTTGCTTTAAAGTCATATGCATTATTTATAAATAAGAAGAAAAAGTAGTCTTTTCTATTTACTGCCAATGCTTGCTAATTCTTTGCTCTTCATTGTTTCCTCAAGATCCAGGATTTTTCTTTTTCTGTGAGGAGTTTTCTGGTAAAAAAAAAAAAAAAAAAAAAAAAAAAAAAAAAATTGGAATACCTGACAGACAAATTCTAAAAGAGCTGTAACACTGATATAGGGCTTTATGTGATATCATTTCTCTCTCTAGCCTGAAGAAATTCCCTTAGTCATAGAATGGACAAATTTCTTAGGAGGGCTTTGTAGAAACTGGTACAACAAACAAATAACAGCACTTATTAAAAAATGGTAGGTTTATTACACAAGAATAATTACATATATTTTCATATATAAAACTCCAGAAAATTCAACAAATTTGGTTGTGTAATTGTTCTGTCAAATTATATCCTTGTAAAATGGAGGACAGACTCTTATTAATCCTCTGCACAAAACTACATTAACCATTAAAAGAAAAGAGACTTTATTTGTTTATGAATTCTGAGGGGTTAGTGAGAATAACATATCATTTAAAGAGTGTTAATAAATGAAGGGATAGCAATGTATCAAGAAGAAAGAGATAGTATTTATCTCATAAAACTTAAAACTATACTTAAAATTTTCCAAACAAATAATCACAATCAGCTTCTCTCATCAGTTCAAATCTGGTTTTCTGCTGCTGCTTGAATATCCGTGAGTCTGTTACTTGAAGTATTAATGAGTAGAAGCACTTGGTATAATCCTTTCCATCAAGGCTCTGAGAACTTCCTTCTTTGTAGAAAGTCCAATTCATAGAACTTTTAGGAGAGACAAGGAAGAGAAAAATAAATTACCCATTGATGAGAAGACAGCCCAGGTCTCAAAAGGCTGTTTTATCTTGCAAAAGTGAGACAGACAAAAAACCCAAACAAACCCAATCACAAACAAGTAAGATACCGTTAAAAAGATGATCTATCATTCCTCGCTTGTCAGAGAATAAATCTTGATCTTTACATGACAGAGATTACAGAATGGGCAGACAAGAAAATTGTATTCCTCTTCATTGCTGTCACCAACTGGGAAAGCAAACCAGAATCAGAACCAAAGTTGCCCAAGGACTGGGAATGGAAACAAAGCCAGAGACAGAAAAGCAAAGCAAACAGAAAAATAGAGCCTATGAAGGGAAATTTTGATAACCACTGGAATCACTTGGGGAGTCAAGAAAAGACATATCTGGGTCTTCTTGGTGGAATTTCCAAAATTTGGTGGAATGCATTTCTTGGTGGAATTTTCAAAAACTGTCAAAATATAATTTTCAAATATTAAAACATGACATTATTGCAAATATAAAATGAGCACATTAAAGATGTATTTAACTCAGTGAAGGAACCAGCAGGATGGTAAATTTGGTTTCCTATAATCTATTTAGTAGCAATATACTTTCACTCTCACATATCACATAGTACCTTACACATAGTTGATGTTTATGTATAGTCAAGGTTATTAATTTTTGAAAGTTACTGCTCACTTTTGACTACAGAATGTTATACTTCTAACATATCCCATTGTTATCTATGTTTCCACATACTTTTTATTCTTGACATCTTCAGATTTTTTAAAATTCATGTCCTTGCATTTCCAAGTCGCTTTTTTGAAATTATTGACTTTCTGTTGATTTTACATTAAAATTGCAATTTTGATTTTCCCCTTAAATTATACAGAAAAATTCAACTTCATGTCTGGATTGAGAGCATTGTTTTCAAACTTAAAAGTTGAGACTCCTTTTGCGGGAAAGAAATCCTCATGAACCAACAATATTAACAAAATATTTATTATGGTATGATTTAAATGTTTACAAAGCTAACATTAGGTATAAATTTCTTAGGCTTATAGCTCCTATATAAATGTAAACCAAAAGTATTTTCAAATTTAATACAAAAAAACCACAGAGCCAATACCAGGGGACTTAAACCACTAATTTTATGTGATAGATGATGTCAATTTATTAAAACTGAGTAATTTAATATGTTGGCCTAAGAAATTAAAGGCTAAAGTGTGGAAGATTTAAGAGTTATAATCTCTAGATCAATAGTGTCCATTTTTTTTTAATTTTTCATTTTCAATTCATCTTGGTAAGAATTTAAAAGTTGTACACCCCACGGTATATGCGTATGAGCATATATGCATGTGTTAAAATGCGCTTCCACATTAATAAATATTGTTCACTCTAAAACATACAGGGAAAACAGAAATGAAAAGGGAATAATACAAAATTTAAATAGAACTTCTCATAATGTCTCTTCCGCACTCCATAAATAACTTTGTACTTTTTCTGAGATGTATGCCCTCCCTTTAAGGTCTGCCACTCCCGACTGACTCCATCATGAAATTTTCATGATGAACTATCTTCATCCAAGTGTGCCATCTCCCACGTAGATACTGTTCTCCCCCAGTCCTCCCCTAGGGACTCATTCCAGTGTTAATTTCATAGTGGTCCTACTTTGCCACAGCTGCCATGCTTATTATGACAGTTGTTGGGTTGGGTGGGAGTGATGTCAAAGAAGCAAGAAAGCATGTACTCTGGGAACGTGAGCCGGGGCAGTGAACTGAGAGACAAATGTTTATATTTAAAAACTGTTTTTGTTTCCCTTTTACAACAGCATGGAAAGTCACTTAGCAAGTTAAGTCATGAGTGGCTACAATTAGTAGCATGTGGTTATAGAGCCTGTCCAGGTTTGATATGGGCTCTGGAAATTTCTGAAGGTCTCACAGTTCCCTGGAATCTTCTCACTAGGCAACTGCTTTTCTACCTCTGTGTCATTTGGATAGCAGAGCAACATACTGATCTCAACAAAATGAAACGGTCAAAAACAACTCCCTTAATCCAAGTTCCAGTTCACAAACATTTCCTTTTTGTATGATAGATTTCCAGTCTGTCATTTATACCTCCTTTTCCTATGAGAATCAGATTGGGCAGGACAATCTTAGATCATCTCACAGCAGTTGTTCATTGTTGGACTTGGATGACTTTTTTCTATTTTATCATAATGTGCTTTTCACATTGTTTTACCAGTTAGTGACACAGAAAGTGAATAATTAACAATAATGTGTAAAATTTCCCTTTATCTTCATGGAAGAATAAACAAGAGGACTGAGAAGAAGATGTTCAGTTGAATCAATTGCTAGGGAAACATAACATCATCTGAAGAGAGTTTTAAATTTCATAATTCCAATTCTCATATCCATTTTCCCTACTCTCCTCACCAGGCTCTAATAACCAATCAGCATATATTGGTCAGAGCATGGGGATGTATATTTTGTAAAATTCTCCTAAGGTGATTCCAATAGTCCTCTCCTTAAATCCTGAAGTTTGACCGTAAGAGTTTTTATATTTTTATTTTTAATTAAACTTTTTTGCTGTATTTTATTTTATTGTGATAAGAACACTTAACATGAGCTTTACCCTCTTCACAGATTTTTAAGTGTACAAGAAAGTATTAACTATGGGCACTATGTGGTATGGCAGATCTCTAGAATGTATTCATCTTGCATAACCGAAAGTTTATATCTATTTTGATGTTTGATTAGCAACTCTCTATTTTCTGCTTCCTAGTCCTTGGCAACTAGCATTCTACTCTTTGCCTCTACAAGCTTCACTGTTTTAGATACCTCTGATAAATAGCATCATGCAATATTTGTCCTTCTATGACTGACTTATCTCACGTAGCATAATGTCCTCAAAATACATCCATGTTGTTGCATATTGCAAGATTTTTTTCTTTTTTCTTTTTTTTTTTTTTTTTTTTTTTGAGATGGAGTCTCGCTCTGTCTCCCAGGCTGGAGTGCAGTGGCCGGATCTCAGCTCACTGCAAGCTCCGCCTCCCGGGTTCACGCCATTCTCCTGCCTCAGCCTCCCGAGTAGCTGAGACTACAGGCGCCCGCCACCTCGCCTGGCTAGTTTTTTATATTTTTTAGTAGAGACGGGGTTTCACCGTATTAGCCAGGATAGTCTCGATCTCCTGACCTCGTGATCCGCTTCCTTAATGCTGAATAATATTCCATTGTATGCATATGCCACGTTTTCTTTATTTTCATCTGTTAATGTGCGTTTAGGTTGTTTCCATGTCTTGGCTATTGTAAATAGCAATGAACATGGGAGTGCAAATATCTCTTTGAGATCTTGATTTCAATTATTTTGGGTAAATACTCTGAAGAAGGACTGCTGGATAATGTAGTAGGTAGTTCTATTTTTAATCTGAGGAACGTTCATAATGCTTTCTATAGTAGCTGCACCATTCTGGAAAGTTTCTATATTGTTTCATTTGTTTGCTTGTGGTGAAAGTTAGAAGAAAATAATTTTGAAGATTATTTTTCAAGGGAGATTGTGGTGGACTTTTTATTCTTTGCAAAAGAAATAGAAAATAATATGACTTGAATAGTTGGGAAATTGATATGGCAGAAGACTGCAATCAGTTCCTTGGGTACATTTCTTATTTATGAGTCTAGAAATGTCATTAGAATAGTTATTTCTGAATGCGTGTCTGTAAAACAAACACAAAAGAGGGCACAGACATATGATGTCTTGATTATTCTTGAATTATGGTGCAGGATGTCACCATATCAGGAGAGGGGTGAGGTTTGAGGTCAAAATTATTTGGACTAAAATTGCTAGTGGCATAAATGTTTAAATTTAGGGAAGTGATAAATTAATTAGATTCTTACTGGTAATAAACCAAGACCTATGTTCTAGTGTTAGAGTAGCCCTTGAATTTTGGACAAGTTACTTCTCCTCTCTAGTCTCCCGATTCCTCATCCGTAAAATAAATGGGCTGGACTAAACATAACTTTCACATAGTGTTATAGCTGAATTTTTCTTTGAATGAAATAGGGAAAGGAAACAGAACATGTCAAATAGGAAAAGAGGAGTCTGCTTTGGTTGAAGTAGGTTGCTAGGATCCCCCTGTCATTCATTCATTCATTGATTCATTCATTGGAGATGGGGTCTTGCTCTGTCACCAGGCTGGAGTGCAGTGGCGCCGTCTCGGCTCACTGCAAGCTCCACCTCCCGGGTTCAGGCCATTCTCCTGCCTCAGCCTCCCAAGTAGCTGGGACTATAGGTGTGCGCCACCATGCCCGGCTAATTTTTTGTGTTTTTAGTAGAGACTGGGGTTTCACCATGTTAGCCAGGACGGTCTCGATTTCCTGACCTCGTGATCCGCCCCCGTCAGCCTCTCAGTGTTGGGATTACAGGCATAAGCCACCGCACCCGCTCCACCCCCTGTCTTTTATATTAGCTCCCAAGGCATCCTTAGAAAGAGAGCTTCCTTCATGCCATTCTGACATTACTGGTTTGTGGATCAGCATTTGAGAGGCTCTGGGTTCTTTTCAAGCTTCAAAATTCAATGAATGTATTGTATGTGAGTTGGGTGGTATAGTAAGTTTATTTTAGAGTGGATGCAAGTTCTGCCATTTATTTGTGTTCACTAATTGAAAACTTTCCGTAGAAGAGATGGTTTTACTCCTGTTTGAGTCTGATTCCCTTAATCTAGGTGCTCCCTTTTGCAGTACCCATTTCATCAATTGTCTCCTGTCTTTCCTGGATCTTCTGATTTGCATTGGATTCTTTCGCATGCTCAAACTTCTTTCACATTACCATTTTTTCATTTTTTTCTCTCTCTCTCATACCAAAGCAGACAAACAAAACAACGTCTCCATTCACACTTCATTCTCTTTGAATTACCACCCTAGTGAAAAAAAATATATATGTTTTCTCTATTTCCTCACTATTCATGACCTATTACAGTTTGGTTTCATTATTACCGGTACATGAAAGTTCTTTTACTAAATTTACCTCTTGTCAAATCTAATGAAAATTTTCAGTTTTTCTTTTATGTAACACTTTAAGTCATTCAACTCTTTTGCATCACACATTTTAACCATAAATCTGTTCTTGTGATTTATTTACTGGTTTCCTTTGTAGGCTCTTTTTTCTATGCCTGCTTTAGATATGTGCTGTTTTCCTTGTGCCCTTGGCATTTTTTTCTTTTCAAAAACCCATTTTCATCCATGTCGAAGGATCTACCTGCCACTTATCTGTTGATAGTCTAAAAATCTGTACCTTCAGTTCAAGCTGTTCCCTAGATTTCAAGACCCATTAATCCAATATGGGTATTAAAAAAGGCATCTCAAACTCAAAAGGTCTATAATAGAATTCACATGGTTCCTGCACATGCTGTGCCAGTTTTCAGTTGATTGCTTCTCAGCTCCAGTTCTTCTCTTTATTGCCTTCTCTGTGATAATGTTGACAGCTAGACCCTGTCAACATTTCTCCCTTGTCAGCTGGCATGATGTTAAGCTTTGTCAGTAGTGAGTATTGAAGGGCACTACAGGAAGGAGAGGTTTCTCTTCCTGGTTCATGCGCTCCTCTTTATAGGCTCCAGCAGCACACCATGGCCAGCAGCCAGCAGTGTATGACACTTACCTGTGAGCTGCTTTCCTCAGTACCCCTAGAGTAGCTTTCCAGTGGTTTCTGCATCCTGGCACCTCTCATGTGTGGTTCCCTCCAGCATCCCAGTCATTGAAATCCTGATGTGTTCTGCTGGTGTGGGATGCTAGCAAAATACTTTATCATTACTGGGCCATGGCTGCCTTTCTGAGTCAAGGTCTGGAATTCAACTTTGGTGGGAGATAGACGTCTCTTTCAGATTTGTTGCTTCTTCAGGTGTTTTGTCCAAGCCCCAGAGGTAGTGGCTGCTACTGATATCTACCATTTCTGTTGTCTTCAAAGTAGTAAGTTATCCATTATTTATGTGTTAACATTTCTTTGTTTAAAGTACTATGTGATTTCTGTCTCCCCATTTGACCTAGACCTATATGCATACCTCCTTTTTCTATTCTTCATCGCAGAGACTGTAACTACCAGAACTCATTCTTACTCCAAATATCTAATCAATTCACAAGTCTTATTTACACATTCTATTTAATACCTTTCTTATGCCTCTTCTCCACTTTATCCCTATACTATCTTTGCCCTTGGTTATATCATATTATCTTTTACTTGGACTCTTACAGTAGACTCCTATAACTGTATTACAGCTAATTTTGATCAATATAATAAATATAATACTTATTTAGTTGATCTCTTACATTAGTCTTATAAATTAGACCTTTCTGCAACTCTAGGGCATATTTTATATCAGATAAAAATGATTCTGCTTTGATTTTATGAAGACCTTTGAGTATACATCTAAATTGTTATGTAAGACTTACTCATGACTGGTAAGCTCAGTTTAGAGGTCTGATAATAAGCTCTCAAGTCCATACTATTGTACCAATTTAATTTGCTTCATACCACCATTGAACAGTGGTAAAGAGTATGGACTTTGAAGCTAGCCTGCCTACTTTTGAGTCCTGACTGTAGTATTTACCAGCCATACGACCTTAGCAAAATATTTAACTTCTTTGTACCTCAGTTTTCTTCTTTAACATAGGCATAATAATATTACTTAATTCACTAAATTGTTTTGAGGATTAAAGTCTTAGAACATTTCTTGGCACTGAATAAATGTTAGCCATTACTGTTACTGCATTGATTAAAGAGTTAGAAACTATATTTTTTTTCCAAAAATATATTTAATGCTCTTGTTACTTGTTTTTCAATATTCTGTGATGATGATAATGATGATGATGATGATGATTATGATATGATGCAATCATTAAGGCTCAAACATGATTCTTTTCTCATTTTGGCAATGGCCTATAAAGCCCTGAACCACAAGTAAGGGGAAACAAGGGAGAGAGTGTGGATAAATTAATATGAACTGATCACAATTACAGGCAAACAAACTCAAAGGGCACAAAGGAGCAGTCATGTGTACTGTTTTTGAATACAAAGGACTTCTTTTTTTTTTTTTTTTGTCCTCAGAAACCACTGAATAGCCTGTTGATTTCGTCCTGGCCCCAAATCTTTGGGTAGTATACTTCTTTTAATGAACTTGATGTTTTTATTTTCTAATTTAGATGATACTTGTTTAAAGCATTCTACATTTCATCATTAAGAGCTCTTCTTTCAGCAAAAGCTTTCACGTTATTAGAAGCACTTCTGGGCAATTAAGAAAGGAGACTACATGAACTTATCCACTTGACAGGGCCTTTATTAATTTTTTTTTGAAAAGTTAGCTAGAGCTATAATCATTTAATTACTTGATATTTGTCAAAAAATTGCTGATTTTAGATATTTTAATGACTGACAGCAAAGCAGGCAGAAAACCAGCACAACATCTGCCCACATGGAAATTACTTATTTGAGACAGACCTTTACAATCAGCTCTTCTCATAAACCATTCCAGCACTGGAAAGAAAGTCTCTACAGAAGGGCTATAAAAAACCCCCAGCAACATCAAGGACAACTGGACTTGAAAAATTTGTTCATGACAAAGAGTACTGGAAAATGTCGGTGCCCTTTACTGTATTTAATGAAAGTATTTGGTTAAACTGTGATCTCAAGTATTAATTTCTACAGCCTGAAAATATTTGACTTTGTAGGATTTTCTCCTTTGTGTACTCTCAATCATCTCCAAATGGTAAGGCCCTTGATTGGAGAAATTATGTGACTCAAACATGTTACATTTCCAGATGGGCGTGAAGAAGAATTTTATGGAACATGATGGGTTCTAATTCGTCATAGGACAAATTTGCCAATGAATAGCAAATGCAAAGCAGATTTTAAAAAAGGTGTTACCATTTTTCCTTATTTACCTAGGAAATAGGTCTCCCCCAGGGTGGATAATCATTCCTTTTAGAAACTGATACAAAAGACTAACTGAAAAATCCTAAATTGAGAATAAAAAAAGGAAAAACAAATCTTACTTTCTGACCTCTGCTTAGTGTACTTTTCTCTCAGAATGAGAAATGTGTGTTATGTGATCTATATGTGTGTGCTTATGTAGGAATGGGTCTCAAACATTTCCATGTCAATGAGAAATACCCAGGAAGCTTGTTTAAAATTAAAGTTGTAGATCTTATCCTCAGAGTGCTGGTGTAGAAGTTGCAGATAATTCTGATGGAGGTGATCAGTAGACTACACTTTCAGAAAAACTAGTTTATGAATTAGGGAAAAACTGAATAATTTCAAATGAAAGAAGAGATCATCTGACTGTGTTGTGGAAACCATGCTGGGTCCTAAAAATACAGAGATTATTCAGATACGTTCACAGGAGGGATAAAGTTTGAGCTGTGTGAGCATAGCTCATAGCACTGGTAGGAAAACAGGGCCCCTCCCAGTCTTCTGTGGAGTTATTTAGCAAAAACAGAATAGCTCCAGGGGCTCTCTTCACAGCTTTGCTAAGTAGTGCTCTTCAGCACCGCCCTTGCCTCTTCTCAATAGAGGTTGTGATTAATTTGAAAGTTGTAGGCATTTTACGTGTATAATGCCACCCATGTTGAACTTGAATACAATTACCGTAGGTTGACTAATGCATTTACTTGATTTTGTTATCCATATTTTGAGTTAGTGCCTCATTATGCAAATTTATGCAAAATAAAACAAAATAATATTTTGAGCCAAGAACACTGTTCTTCTTTTAGAAAGAGTTAATAGAGTAAATTAAATCAAGTTCAAGAGAATGAACATCAGAGAAACACATGAGTGTCACATCTGCTGTCATTCTGGGGAAGCTCTTCTCAGGACTCTCTTTAGAGCCATCGCAGGGGCACTTGGTATGGAAACACAACCTGCAAATGCAAAGGAGTACTCTTTGCCTTCCTCAAAGTTCAAAAGGCATGCAGAGTCAAGGAATGAAGACTTTTCTGTTGACTGAGGATCAACATCTTGATGTTTCGGACTTACTCTAAAAATTAAAGACAGGAAGAAAAAGAATTGATGAGCAAGTTTTCATAGTCTGGTGAACAACTTCCCAGAAAAATTTACAGATCCATTCCTATGTTTGGGAAAAACAGATCTTCATTTTCTCTGCAATTTACTATCAATATTATGTTTTTATATTATTTATTTGAAGAAAAATCCTTTGAGTCTTAGTCTTTTTATTTCAAGTAATGTAAATTTCCAATTTAAGCTCACTCTTCCTAAAATATGTTAACTTGACTCAAAATAGTCCTTAGTAGATGAGCTTATTCCCCAGTATAATATCAGTCATTTACATATTATTCCCCAGTATAATATCAGTCATTTACATGCAGTATTTGTGTCCACTTATTAGTCAACCAATGCTAATTTATTGGACATTTACTCTAGCCCTAATTTTGTGACTGTCACAAACGATTTAAGTATTTGTCCTTTTCAGCTAATCTACACTTAGTTGAGCAGAAATGTCATGAAACATAAAAAGTAACTAATAATTCACTAAAGAAAATGCTAAGTGCCAAATGCGTGATGCAAATAAAAAATAAGCACAGTTGCTGAGAACACAGGAGGAGGACAAGCAAGCTCTGGGAGTAGTTGGGAATGTGCAACAGAGCAGCAGAAAGCTTGGGCATCACTTTAAAGGATGTGGACTTCTATACGTAGAAACAAGTTTGTGGGGGAAGATAGGGGATGGAAGATCTTTCAGATGGGCAAAACAATATGAGAAGACTGAAATTTTATAATGACTCAAAAAAATTAAGAGATGAAAACTTAGAGTTGGGGAGAATAAGGTAGGGGAAGACTGAGAATAACTGTGAATATTATGTGAATGAGTTTGAAATGTATTCTATAATAAATGTGAAGATTCTAAGATTTTCCAAACAGGGGAGTGATCTGAGTATGCTTGTCATTTGTGTAGTATTAAGAAAAACAGGAAGTCGGGTATTAATCTGGCATTCATGTGCAGGTTGCATTTGACCATGACCATTGGTGTTAATTACTCCTCAGTGTGTTTCCATAGCTCTATAAACACACATCTTTTGTGGTATGCCATAAAACAGTTACTTTATCAAATACAATAAATATTTTCAGTGCTTACTATGTCCCAGGAGCTCTTCTAGGTACTGTTATTACAGTAGTGAATAGATAAACAGTCACAGTCCTAATTAAACTTACATTTTAACAGGAGAGACAGACCAGAATAAAATAAAATCACTTTACAAGATACAGCGTTGACTCAGATAGTGATGTGTTATGAAGAAAATATAGAAAATTTGGAGCTAGAGAATGACAGATTGAAAAAGACTAGATGAGAGTAATCAGGGAAGGTCTCTTTGAGGAGGTGGTGTTTTTTGTACACCTTATAAAGGAGAAAGGAGGAAGATATTAGAAGAGCTGGAGGTCAGGTATTTTAGGCTTTAGATTTTATTCTATGTGTGACAAGAAGCAATTGTGAAGTTTGATTTCATGTATTTATTGCTTTTTTTAGCAGAGGAGTGATATAAACAGATTTATGTTGTAAACATGATCCTTGGTGTGGGCCTTCTTCCTGGTTTGCAGATGGCCCCTTCTTGGTGTATCTTTACATGATGGAGAGATGGGGGGAATGGAGAGAGAGAGAGAGAGAGGGGAGAGAGAGAGATTGAGTTGAGCTCTGTTCTCTCTTACCTTTGCAATAATGGCACTAAGGACACTAATCCCATCATGGCAGCCTCACTTTCATGACCTCATATAAATGTAATGACCTCCCAAAGACCCCACCCCTAATACCATCTGATATGGTTTGGCTGTGTCTCCACCCAAATCTCATCTTGAATTATAGCTCCCATAATTCCCACATGTCATGGGAGGGATCCAGCTGGAGGTAACTGAATCATGAGGGCAGGTATTTCTGTGCCATTCTTGTGATAGTGCATAAATCTCATGATATCTGATGGTTTTATAAAGGCGAGTTTCCCTACACAAGCTCTCTTGCCTGCCGCCATGTAAGACATGACTTTGCTCCTCCTTTCCCTTCTGCCATGATTGTGAAGCCTCCCCAACCATGTGGAACTGTGAGTCAGTTAAACCTCTTTCCTTTATAAATTATGCAGTCTTGGGTATGTCTTTATTAGCAGCATGAAAACAGACTAATACACCATCAGAAAGCTCAAATGTAAGTCTTTGATATATAAATTTGAGGGTGGGGAGCATAAACATTCAGTTCACAGCAATCTACCATGAGAATAAAGTAGCAATGCTGCTGTCACTCAAAATGCCATGGTTCTTAGGATCCTGCTCGTATTGAAACAAAATAAATCTTGCGTCTGTCTGAAGGTTCTTCATACCATTTATTTAATGTGAACATCATTATTCATGTTCCTGCATTATCCTCTGTAGTTTGGGTGAATACTGGTTTCCAATTACCCTACTGAAGTTACTGTGCTTTGTTGGTGATAATCACAAATGCAAGTCTTGCCCAGAGGATGCAGGTAAATGTTAACAATAATTCATTTTCTGGTCATTTTAAATTTACTTTTTAGAATTTTATAATGTAAATGTAAAATACCATATCTTCCAACTATGTCTTCTCTTCAACTCTTTTAGGTTGTAATCATACATTCCTCAAATGTGATCTTTTTCAGTGTTGACCCCATCACTGCCTTCCGTATGCCACCACCAATGAGGAGGAGTGAAAAGGACCACTAGCAAAGTAAGAATAGTTCTCTTCACATCAGGAACCTCTCTCCCTCATTCACTATGGCTTCAGGCTGACCCAGGAGAACATGGCCTTGCCACATTGCTCAGAGGCAAGGACATCAATCAGAAGGGCCTGTTTAAGTATTGCAGAGCAAGGGTCTTGAAATCCCTCAGAGGAGATACATGTAGATACCCCTAGAGGAATGTTGAGACTACAGAAGGAGTGGGGAACTACCCTGGGGCCAGCAGTAGAGGAGGTGGTCAATGAATTAAGAGCATTTGCCACTACTGCTACCCCTGCCATGCTCCAGTGCGTTAGACCAGAGACAGCATCATAGTCAGAAGATGGACAGGCAGAAGACTACACATGGGCCCTATGTGAGGCTCAAGCCCAATGGATTTATAAGCCAAGCTCAAGGGTGGGAGAGGTGGTGTGATAAGCAGTCTCTAGGATGGTCCTCACTGATCCCCATCTCCTGATAGTCATGTTCTTGAGTAATCACCTTTTCTTGAGTGTGGGCTGGACTCACTACTTGCTTCTAATAAATAGAATATAGTAGAAGTAATGATACATCACCCCTGAGATTAGGGTACACAGAGACTGTAGCTTCTGTCTTGAGCATTCTCTCAAAATTTTTAGCTGAGAATAGCTAAAAATAGCTGTTGTGAGGCAGCCCAGTGGCATAGCCCCTGTGCGAGGTCCTGCCAGCAGCCCTCTGGGTGAGCTTGGATGCAGATCCATCAGCCCTTGGAATCTTCAGAGGACTGTAACTTTATGGAGACCTTGAGCTGGGGACACTCAATTAAGCTATTCTCAAACTCCTAAATCACAGAAACAAAGATAATAGATGTGTATTGTTTTATGTCTCTAGATTGGGGGTAATTTGTCATGCAGGAATAAATAACTAATGCAAGTGGAGATAAAACTCACTGTATAGATAGTGTTCAAAGTTCTGGAGCTAGATGAGATATCTAGAGGAAGTGTGTCATTAGGGAAGAAGACCAATGATAGAGCATTGAGCCAAGGTCAGAAGGGGAGGAGGGACCAACAGAGAGGACTATGAGAAAGTGGTCAGTGAGGTACAGGAAAAACCAGGGAAGGAGGGGGTCCTCAAAGTCCAATGAAGAATATGATTTTAGAAGGGAAGTTTTTTTTTTAAAGTAGGCTGAATAAGATGAAAATTGAGAGTTGCTTATTCACTTCGTAAAATGGAGACCGTTAAAAACCATGATAAAAGAAATTTCAGTAGAGTGATGGAGATAAAAATCTGATAAAAGTAGATTAAAAAGAGAACAAGAGGTGAGAAAGTAGAGAGAGTTCATATGAGCAATATATCCAAGGAATTTTGCTACAATAAAAATTATAAAAATGGTGTAGCAGCTGGAATGGCACATGAAATAAAGGAAAGTAATTTAAATATGGGACATATTACAGCACGTTTGAATTAATGGGAAGGAGTTAGTAGAAAGGAATGATTGATGTAGGAGAACAGGGAAATAGGTTAGTTTCACAAGCTATTGTTTCAGCTACTGTAGGCAGGAGAGGATGGCATCCTGTGTACAAGTGGATGTAGAGGGGAGCGCTTATTTTTTGTCTAGTTTTACAAGAGACAAGTCAGATTAGAGGCAGAGATGCAAGTGACTGGTATAAACAAGTGACGGGAAATGGTGTAGTTTTTCTTTTGATCCCTGTTATTTTCTCATTGAAATAAGGGAGATGGATGAGGAGGAGCTGTTGGATGTTTTAAGAGAAGGAAGGTATTAGATAGGTTGTTGAGGGGAAGAACAAACTATGAGAAAAAGGTAATTGTGTTGCTGAGATTTATAATAAAAAATGTAACCTCAGGTGAGTCTGCATGATTATGATGGTGCTAATAAGATTGTGTTTGCGGCTGGACATGATAGCTTATGCCTGTAATCCCAGCACTTTGGGAGGCTGAGGTGGGAGGATCACAAGGTCAGGAGATCGAGACCATCCTGGCCAATAGAGTGAAACCCCATCTCTACTAAAATACAAAATATTAGCCAGGCATGGTGGCGCATGCCTGTAGTCCCAGCTACTCAGGAGGCTGAGGAAGGAGAATCACTTGAACCTGGGAGGTGGAGGTTGCAGTGAGCCAAGATCACGCCACTGCACTCCAGCCTGGTGACACAGCAAGACTCTGTCTCAAAAAAAAAAAAAAAAAAAAAAAGATTGTGTTTGTGTTGTTTTCCTCCAGCTCAGCTACTCTGATGTAGCTGTGGATGAAGAAGAAGGGAGTAGTTAACCAGCGTTTGGGTTTTGCTCTGGGAACGTGGCACAGGAAGAAACAGACAAAGGATCAGAAGGTGTTTGTGAACTGTGATCATAATGATGGATCACGGCATCTAAGCTGAGTAAATAAGGAAAGAAGGGAATGCAGGAATGGGGTGATGGACAGGAAATAAATAATGAGATCATCAATTGGAGGTCAGCATGGGGTTTGCATGCTGGCAACTTCCTCCCACTGTCTTCTTCCCTTATATTCTCCATCCCTTGGTCACAGGCTTGCAGCACTCTGGCCATAGGAAACTATCGGCCACCTCCTCAGATAGATCAGGCTGTTACATACATTCACTTGTATTTTTGCATATGCTTTCCTCTTAGTTTAGAACTCTTCATTTCTTTATCAGACTGTTCTTTCTTGACTCTAGCAATCACTTCCTCCATGGTATGCCTCTAGCAATGATCACAGTGTCCTGTAGTTATATTTTATGTACTTTAGTCAGTTTCCCTAATTAAAAAGTGAGTCTTGTGAGAGCAGAGACCATATATTATTCATGTTTGTATTCCCAGCACAGGGCTTGGTCTACATGAAATAAATGGCCTATGTTCCTATGTTTTTCTGGCATAAAAGAATGTTTTGGCAGAACTGCAATAAAGCCAACAGATGAGGAGCCTCCTCTCACAGAATATTTTATTTCCACTCTCACGTCCCCCATTATAATATTCAAGAGGCATATGCTTTTTGAGAGTAAATATATTTTAATAGTACTTTTATGTAGTTTCCTTATTTATTTCTTAATTTTTGTATCAGCTTCATTTATAAACAGTAACAAAGTAGAAATAAAAGTAGGATCCTTTAGCTAGATCCACAGCAACTCTCTCTGTATACAGAGGAGACAGCAACTCCTCAGTGACATTTACTTTATTTTTTGTGGACAACTAGGTGAGTCAGTAAGAACATGCGTAATAACGACAAGGTTACAGGTTAAATTTCGTGAGAAGCATATTGTCTTTCATATTTATCTATCTGAATTTGTACATAATTGTGTGGAAATGTGAATGAATTACTCTAACTCTACCAGCTCTTCTGGAAGAACCCCTCAGTTGATGAAGTGGAAACACAGATAGCGATTGCATAGATAACATGAAAGAGCATTCACTTGGCAACTTTGATTAATTAAGAGTTAATTCAGAATAGCATATAAAGATGAGCCATAGAGATTACCAGGCTAAAGTCTTGTGGAGCAAAGAGAGAGGAAAAAAAGAGACAAGTAATTAAATGTAACATATAACCATGTTTATAATGAAAATATAGGTCAAGGTTCACTACAGCAAATATTATTATGACACTTTCTGCCCAGAAGAAAAAAATTGTAAACCCTAGTTTAAGATCCATTTTTAAGCATGATTACAATGCAAAACAAAATTACAGTATAACCAACTAACATTTGCAATTCCGTAGGGCTTATTGTCATATTTATAAAATAGAAACAGGGAGTTCTGATAGGTGCTATTATCATTTTGTCATTTAATGACATGAGAGAAATTAGCTTAAAGTTGAACAAAGGACATGAAAATCAGAAATATTATTTTATATTGTTCCAAATTGACATTGGTGTCATAGGAATAAAAAAGAAAATATTAGTGTTGGTGATAAAAAATGTTATGTGCTGGAATAAAAGGATATTCTTCCATAGAATAGACATATTTTATTCTTTTTAAGGATAGAGAAGACGTTTAATTATTATGGTTATCACTTATTATTGAAACAAACCAGGTGTGACACCTTTCTTTAACTGCAGATTCATTAATTAAAAAATTATTACTAATTATGTCCTCTACTATGCCAAGAAAAATCTTGGCCATGCTAGGGACAATGCTTAAAAATTTAGAAAGTGACTACACTTGTAGAGGTGTAATTTACTATTAAACTTTATTAAAGTAGATAATATTTTGATGACAGTAGAAAATGTTTTTATTACAACGTACATAAGGATGTCCTTAAGCTTATCCAATTTTGCACTTTTGAGTGAGTGCACTAAAATTTCTCTTACAAGGCACTGAATGAAATTTCAATCACGAAAGGGTTAAAAACATTGGTTAGAATTGAAGTACATTCTATTTTCTAGCATTCACATGAATAGTTTAGAAATGCTATCACAGCACATTAAATGTTATTATACTGATTATTTATCACATGGTTAATTATGCCTAATGCAGAGTGGGAGTTTACTGCAACTGATTATAATTAGATGTGTTTGGCTGCAGTTAGAATTCATAATGGTGCAAGGTTTATATTTTCGCTTGGTGTGTGAAAGGGAAAGGCTTTGGTAATGAATTTATAGCAATAATTAGGTCATAGATTTACTGCTAAATGCATTACAGTTAAGCAATTCTATATATACATATGTCTCAGGACAGAATGCATATGCCCATATTTATCTGTGAAACATAACCAAAGACACATTAAATTGCTGAAACAAATTGGTTTTCTTTTGCTATCTGGTTTTTATGTCATTGTTTCAAAGGCTCTTTGAGATCACTGAATTGACAGGTGTGACTAGAAGTCTTTGTATATATATTCAATAGTGCAAGACCCATTGAAATTGCTGTAATAAATGAATATCAAATTCAGTTACCTATTTTCATTAGTCTGGGCATCTATGCAAGTAAAGCCTATAAGCTGGGAAGGATTACAGAATAGTGCATCTAAAATTTCCTTGCACAGCACAATAAATGCCTTCAATAGGATGTCAGCATACCTCTTGTCCTTCCATTTTCTGTAGTCGGTTTTAATAAGTTCTTTCAAAATTAAGTTTTTCAGGTTGGCAATTGTGAATATGACTATTTCTATTTTACTTTTATCCTCTTATGTGCAGGGAGCAAACTCACCTCAGAAGTCACATCAGAAAGTACATTGGGAATTTTTATTTTTGAAGTACATAATTCAAATTTAATTTTTAAATTTTATATATTTTAGTAATAAAATACATTTCGTACATTTAAATGTTGTCACAGAATTTTGTTGTCTATCCTGTTTAGTATTTTGATAGTTGCCTGAAAGTTGGGAAGAAGAGCTAATATTTCAAATGGCAAAATAAAAATTCAGACATCTGCTTCCCGCCGTGCCCTGCGGCCGACTGGGGCAGCCGGGAAGTGGGTGGGGCAGTGTTACCCAGCAGCTCCCGGGGCATCACTCGGGTCTGCCCTACACTGTCGCCGCCACTGCTGTGGTCGCTGGTCGGCCGAGGGGCCGCGATACTGGTTGCCCGCGGTGTGAGCAGAAGTCGATGTGTACCGCCACCGTGAAGATGGAGGGGCCTTTGTCCATGTTAGGGGACTGCAAAACTGGGGAGGCAATCCGCTCCCAGAATGTTATGGCTGCAGCTTTGATTGCCAATATTGTAAAAAGTTCTCTTGGTCCAGTTGGCCTGGATAAAATGTTGGTGGATGATATTGGTGACGTAACCATTACCAACGATGGTGCAACCATCCTGAAGTTACTGGAGGTAGAACATCCTGCAGCTAACGTTCTTTGTGAGCTGGCTGATCTGCAAGACAAATAAGTGAGAGATGGAACTACCTCAGTGGTTATTATTGCAGCAGAACTCCTAAAAAATGCAGATGAATTAGTCAAACAGAAAATTCATACCACATGAGTTATTAGTGGCTATCAACTTGCTTGCAAGGAAGCAGTGCGTTATATCAATGAAAATCTAATTGTTAACAAAGATGAACTGGGAAGAGATTGCCTGATTAATGCTGCTAAGACATTCATGTCTTCCAAAATCGTAGGAAGAAATGATGATTTCTTTGCTAACACGGTAGTAGATGCTGTACTTGCTATTAAATACACAGATATAAGAGGCCAGCCACAGTATCTAGTGAATTCTCTTAATATTTTGAAAGCCCATGGGAGAAGTCAAATGGAGAGTATGCACATCAGTGGCTATGCTCTCAACTGTGTGGTGGGATCCCAAGGCATGCCCAAGAGAATCATAAATGCAAAAGTTGCTTGCCTTGACTTTAGCCTGCCAAAAAACAAAAAACAAAAAAACAAAAATGAAGCTTGGTGTTTAGTGGTCGTTACAGACCCTGGAAAACTGGACCAAATTAGACAAAGACAATCGGATATCGTCAAGGAGAGAATTCAGAAGATCCTGGCAACTGGTGCCAACATTATTTTAACCACTGGTGGAGTTGATGATATGTGTCTGAAGTACGTTGTGGAGGCTGGTGCTATGCCAGTTAGAAGAGTTTTAAAGGCATTGCTCAAGCTTCTGGAGCAACTATTCTGTCAATCCTGGCCAATTTGGAAGGTGAAGAAACTTTTGAAGCTGCAGTGTTGGGACAGGCAGAAGAAGTGGTACAGGAGAGAATTTGTGATGATGAGCTGATCTTAAAAACACTAAGGCTCGTACATCTGCATCGATTTTCTTACGTGGGGCAAATGATTTCATGTGTGATGAGATGGAGCACTCTTCACATGATGCAGTTTGTGTAGTGAAGAGAGTTTTCGAGTCAAAATCTGTAGTTCCAGGCGGGGGTGCTGTAGAAGCAGCCCTTTCCATATATCTTGAAAACTATGCAACCAGCATGGGGCCTCAGGAATAGCTTGCTATTGCAGAGTTTGCAGATCACTTCTTGTTATTCCTAATACACTGGTAGTTAATGCTGCCCAGGACTCCACAGATCTGGTCACCAAATTAAGAGCTTTTCGTAATGAAGCTCAAGTTAACCCAGAACGTAAAAATCTAAAATGGATTGGTCTTGATTTGAGCAATGGTAAATGTGGAGACAACAAACGAGCAGGGATGTTTGAACCAACCATAGTTAAAGTTAAGAGTTTGAAATTTGCGACACAAGCTGCAATTATCATTCTTTGAACTGGTGATCTTATTAAATTACATCCAGAAAGTAAAGATGATAAACATGGAGGTTATGAAGATACCATTCACTCTGGAGCCCTTAATGACTGATCTGATGTCTCTTTGTTTATAACAATGTTAAATGCAATTATCTTGTACCTTGAGTTGAGTATCACACATTAAAGTACAACAAGCTGTAAAAAAAAAAAAAAAAAAAAAATTCAGACATCTGTATTAACAAACCTACACATGTGCCCCTGAACCTAAAATAAAAGTTAAAAAATGAATTCATACATCTTACTAGGCAGAAATCAGTTCTTTGTAATATAATATGTGTAAAGTCCATCAGTTAGTTCAAAATTAACAGGCATATGATGAAGAAGTCTTAACTTTGCAGCAAAATGTCAAAAATGCGTTTGGGTTTTAGTGAAGCACAGGCTTAAGAGTAGCTAAATGGTGCTTAAAAAATTAAAACTAAGAGAACTGTGCTGAGGTTAAGAATGGTTAATGAGATTCCTGGGTCTAAGGTATTTGCGTCATGTCTCCTGGTCCGTGTTAGGGTCTAGGTGCTGCAGGGGCATTCCTAATTTGGAGTCCATCATGGTGAGATGATGGGAGAGGAGGTAGAAGGGTTCCCAGGGTGGTTGAAGTCAACCTGGGTAGAGGCGGGAGAAATTGATAAGACCTGACCTCCAAGGGAGAATTGAGGTCACTGCACGTGCTCAATCTGGAGAAGAAAAGACATCATGGAGACTCAACTGTGTGCCAGAAATTAAACACTATCATTCAGAAGTGGAAATAAGTTTTTTTTTCAGTGTTCTGGAGCAACTAGAAGTCAAAGTGATGAGAATATTTATATTATTTCAGTAAAAGAAACTTTCCTAACAGAAGCAGGAACCAGCACTGGGACTGCTCATCTCACAGTGAGTCCCTGGACCTCTGAAGTGTGCAGATGGGAGCCAAATGCCCAGCTCTTTCAGGCATAACATGTGGAGGAGAGTCTTTATGACATGGGAGCTTGGCTCTGATGACCTCCCAAGTCCCTAACTTCTTTATGGTTCTTTAGGTTATCTGGACATTTTAGGGGGCATATTTTGTTATTGTGTTCAACAACACATAAACGCATCTGAGGTTAATAAGTATTCCATCTGGGAAAAGAGAAACAGAATTGTGAACTACTCAAGGCCAAAATGTATATAACAAATGGTGGAGTTTTTAACTTGAGATTCCTTTTTTCAGTCCTGTGTACAATGAATATTTCTGCTGGTGACTACTTTCAGTTGCAACATTATAATTCACAGAATTGAGTAGGAATTACAAAATATAGAAAAAGAAAGAAAACCCAAAACTGTTAGAATCCACATGAATTTTAATGATTTATTAGCATATGCACAAAGCGTGAATGTTAAATATGGCAAATTGATTGATTTGAGGCAAACTTCCAAGGGGAAAAATTGCTACATTCTCTCTCTCTTTCAGTTAACATCTGCCATGTAGTGGAGGTTCCAGAGAAAAAGTGAGAGAAGCTGAGTCTGCACCCTCATCATGGAGGAAATAAACTCCCTTAGGACCAAGAACAGAGGACAGAGGAAGGACTCCAACATGATGGGCACCAAGGAATTTTGGTCCTTCTGAGGAAGAGGAGGTAAAGTGAATCCGTGTGGTCCTTGGAATTGTTGGTGGTAGTGGGGTGTTGGAACTAGGAAGGATCACCCTTGGAGCCTGAGAACATGTAGAGGAGAGAAGCAACAAAACCCCCATGTCCAAGAGAATGTCAGGGAAGGGTTATCTGCTGAGGAAGTGGTAGTAGGTAAAGCTTGCTTCGCAGAACTAGCCATAAGAACATTTATTGAGGGAGGTATCAGTAGATTGAGCCCCTCAGGCCTAAGCTGTTATCTGATGGTGTTTCTGGGCACTGACATCAGAATTAAAGAACATTTGTGAGTCTCCAGCTTTTTCATAATCTGTGGGGAAGCAGAGAACTCTAAGGGGAGAGGGAGGAGCAGAGCTGTCTGGCAATGGATGGTTCACTAATGGCTTGCAGGTAGCAGAGAGAGAGAGAGAGAGAGAGAGTGTGTGTGTGTGTGTGTGTGTATGTGTATGTGTGTTCAGAGACACTTTTCCATCCTTTAGGACAATTGCTTAAGGAGTACTTATAAGGAGGGAAACTGAGTCTTTAAAATATTTTCTCCTTTTACTGCTAAATAATGAAACACAATCCAGAACCATACTGAGTCAGAGTGCAACGTTTCAGCATTTTCTTGCTGCTTTTAAAGCAGAACGGTCCCCTCCACCTTGGCAGAAGGGAGAGCTGTTGATCTGCCGTTGCTCTGTAATAACCATCTAGGGTTCCAAGCTGGCCCAAACCGAGCTTCAGCTTAATGAATTATGGAGGCAACATACCTTTTAAATAAAGCCCCGCCAAGGAGAACTGCAAAAAAGAGAAAAAAAAAGAACCTGTAGGGAGACTGCATGTGGTAGCTCATGCCAGTAATCTCAGCAATTTGGGAGGCCAAGGTGAGAAGATCACTTGAGGAGGTTGAGGCTGCCCTGAGCCCTGTTCATGCCACTGCACTTTCAGCCTGGGTGACAGAGGGAGAACTTGTCTCAAAAAAGAAAAAAGTACCTGTAAGGAAAACAAACAAGCAAACATAAAAGCAGTAGAGCAAGTGCTGTTGTTTAAAATCATTCCCAGCACCATTAGCATCTGGGTACTTCCATTAGCATTTCTTTATCTTTTTATTCCCCATATCTAGGCCTTATCACAAGCCTGTTATTTATCCATCCCACTGCCACTCTCTGACTTAGGTTGCACCATCTCTTGACTGGATCAGTCACAGCATTCTAATTATCCTCTTTACCTGTTCTCTACCCTGTAGCCAAAACTATCTTTTTTGAAAAGCAAAACAGATTATATCATCGTCATCATACTTAATGTGCTTCAGTGGCTTCATTTTTCCTCTGAGGGTAAAGACTAAAGTCATTACCATGGCCTATGAGACCTGATGTGATTTGGGCTCTACTCCTGTTTCATGAGTAGTACCCTCTCTCTCTTCTTTGTTCTTTGCCTACTGTAATGTGTGGAATAACTGCTGTTAAGAACAGCACAGATGAAACTCCACTAGAGGACATGGAGTGATTTGGAAACAGGAAAAAGGCCTTACTATCAGTGTGAAGATATGAAATAAGAGAGATCATGAGAAAATATATCTGAGGCTTAAAGGAAGAGAAAGGTCCAGTATTTCAACTGCAACCAGGAAACAAAGGATTCCTCCAGGGTGAAGGCTTGGTTTGGATACCAGCTGCCATTTCCCATTACAGACTGAAAATTTTGCAAGAGCCTGCCTGTTCTTAAGGTTCATGACATTCCTCTCTGGTCTTCATGATAGTCTGTAGAGTAAAGGGCTGATCACAGCTAAAGTCCAAAGATCTTTATGAATTTTCATCAAAATTAGATTTCCAGAAACTGCCTGCTCACAGTAGCTTTTAGGTATATGATAGCAGAGCCAGCAATTCAATATTCTTTATGGAGAGTTGGAGGTGAACCAGCATAATTCAACTGAAATTAGAGAGTGTAGGGGTTAGGGGTATCTCCCAAAGGATAAGTGGGTGAATTGATGTATTAATTATTAATATTAATTAGTAGGTGCTATAATAAGTGAATGCTGATGGTTCAGTGGCTTGATAGAATATGTTTCTTGCTCACATAAAATCCAGATCGAGTGTTTGTGGATGGCATTCCAGGCAGTGATTCAGCAACTCAAGCTTATTCCATCCTGTCAGTCTTCCATCTCCTGCAAACATTAGAGTCCTGTAATTTCAGTGAGCAGATGGGGAAAAAGAATGATGAGGAAGGCACAACTGCTCTTTATGTACTTCAGCCTAGAAGTGACTCACTCTGGCTCATGTTCCATTGGTGAGCACGGGTCACATGGCTCTATCCTAAATGAAAGTTGGGTAGCTACTTTCCAGAACACCACCACGGAAGAAGAAAATCTCTTTGGTAGGGAGCTGGTAATCTCTGCAACAGAGAGTGAAAGAAAAATCATATTTTGTCTGTTGATTTCTACCCATATTATTATTGTTGTTTTAATTTTAAGTTCAGGGGTACATATGCAGGTTACATAGGTAAACTTGTGTCATGGGGGTGTGTTGTACAGATTATTTCATCACCCAGGTATTAAGCCTAGTTATTTTTCCCGATCCTCTCCTTCTTTCCACCTTCCCCCTGTCTGATAGGCTCCGGTGTGTATTGTTCCCCTCTATGTGTCCATGTGTTTTCATCATTTAGTTCCCACTTATAAGTCAGAACATGCAGCATTTGGTTTTCTGTTCCTGCATTAGTTTACTAAGGATAATGCCTCCAGCTCCCTCTATGTCCCTGCAAAGGACATGATCTTGTTTTTCCTTTTTTTTTTTAACCTACCCATTGTTATGTATTAATTTTTCTTCCCTTAGCAATAATCACTAAGTTAAATTATTTATAATTTGTTGACTGAATCTAAAAATAGTTGGAATCTCTCAGAAGAGAAGAAAGGCTGATAGGATTTCCCGTTGTGAGAAAGTTTGCTCCATACAGTTTTTGTCTACAGGATGAATGAGCATTCTTTCTGTCTCTGTGGTGGTGGTAGGGTGTGGGAGATAGTGAAATTCTTGTTCGTTTGAGGTCTGCCTTGTACTCCCACTTTGACTCATGTCCAATGACTTAACGGCATTTTATATTGATCACACACATAGTTGAGGGGCTTGGTGGAGATACTATTTACTAGCATGAATTTTTGTGTGCAAGTATTATATAGTAAGAAGTAATGTTGTTCAGTATATACATTTTCTTTGCAATATGGAATAAGACAATGAGTTTTTTTTTTTTCTGTAATCCACTCACAATGGACAGAAAGAGTATTAACTACAATGTTTGAGGTTGAAGAGTAAGGTAAGAGTACATGGGGGGAAATGACCTATTCTGCCTAGTAAGAATACTTAGTATTGTCTGCTAATGCAGAGGGCTGGGCCAGAGAAGGTGAGTCAATGTTCATATAGGAGGTTAACACACTATGGTTGGGTGCGGAATCTGAAAGAGATCCTCTGATTTTGTTGTTTTATGCTCTGCTATATCTAAGTAGGTAGATAACAACTTTAAGAAAACCCCTTCTTCCTTTACTAATGCCAAGGAGGATCAGCTCAAGAGCCATTTGTATGTCTTTCTTTCTCTGATGTTCTTCATGTTTGAATATTGGAAGGACAAAGAAAAAAATTCATTTGCTTAAGAAAAGCAAATAGACTGGGCACAGTGGCTCACACCTGTAATCCCAGAACTTTGGGAGGCAGAGGCAGGCAAATTGCCTGAGGTCAGGAGTTCGAGACTAGCCTGGCCAACATAGTGAAACCCCATCTCTACTAAAATATAAGAATTAGCTGGGTATGCTGGTGGGTGCCTGTAATCTCAGCTACTTGGGAGGCATAGGCAGGAGAATCGCTTGAACCCGGGAGGTAGAGGTTGCAGTGCACTGAGATTGTGACACTGCACTCCAGCCTAGGTGACAGTGTCTCAAAAAAAAAAAAAAAAAAAAAAAAAGAAAAACACATAAATGTTCTATGACTCTAATGGTTAGAGGTTGGGGAGACAGAGCAGAGTATCTGCTATGAGGGAAAGTTAAGAAATATGAATTCATCAACTGAAATTCTATTCAAGTCCCAAGTACTTATGTAGGGTGGCATTTTAGTAACCGGTGCTGACTCAAATAATGTTTTTCTGAGATATTTTACCCAGATTAGAAACAGGTGAAAGGATCTTGGCCTACTGTTAGGATTCACTTTCACAATTTACAATGTGAAATACATGGGTGGAGAGAGCAAAGGATTATCCCTGAGAGGTAGAATAGAAAGATTAAGGCTGTGACATCAAGATGTTTCCACTGCATACAAAGCCTGCATTTCTTTAGGTATCAGGAATATCTGCCAAGGGGAGGCCATCAGAGAGTTCCATGTACCGAGGTTGCTATTGTCTGTCAGAACACAGATCTAGACTTAAGCAGTGGGCATTACTAGAAGGCACAATTTTCTAAATATTAATATCACTAAAATATGGAAACAGTGAGAGTTGTCTCAGAATGGAATAGGCCACTTTGTATAATGGAGTTCTCCATTATGCTGGACAATGGTTAGGGGTTAAATACTTGGGCTGGGATTTCAACCAGGTGACTTCTGAGAGACTGAGTATACAAATGGACAATGGCTGGACCATACACAAAAAGAGAACCCTGATCCACAATCTGCAGCAACCAGCCCAGAAATCAATTCATAATCTCTAGTAACCAGTCCAGGAAACCAATCCACTCTCTATAAATCAGACATGTAGGAAGTCAGGTCATTATCTCTAGCAACTGGTCCAGGGAGCCAAACAATAACTCCTGTAACCGCCAGTGTCAAACAACCAGGAATTGATTAATAACTGGCAGCTTCCTTGATTTTTTTCCCTTTTTCCAAGTTAGGTCCAACTGGAAAAAGTCAAACATGCCTTCCTGACCAATCACATAGGTTAGGCCATTGACAGCTTCCCCGTGCCAACAGCCTCCAAACAGGGCTGACCTGAAACCTTTGCCTTTTTCCACTCTAAGCTTTCCCACTCCCCTGCCTGCCGGTTTCCGCCAAAATGAAAGTGATGGAGGCTCTCTTGCTAGAGCAAGCTCTGAAGAAATAGCCTTTGCTTGTTCTCATTTACTTGGTCTTCGTTTGTTTCCACAATTCTAACAATCTTCTGATATTTAGATTCTAAAAATCTAAGTAACAAGAATTCTAACAATTAATTAGTGCACCCATTAGCCCATGCCAACTTCTCAGTATTGTGACATCACCGCTCCCAGGTTTTTAGGTTCACAACATTGGAGGTGCCTGTGGTAGGGGAGAGAGCCTGGTCTGGGTAAAAAACCCAGGTGTACTCCTTGCTGGGAACAACTCCTGTCTATGTGACTCTGTGTCTTCAAGATTCTCTCCTTATCCTTCAAATTGGAGTTGTACTAATTCACAGTGTTTCTTTCTTTCTGTCTCTCTCTCTCTCTCTCTCTCTTTCTTTCTGTCTTTCTGACAAAGTCTCACTCTTGTCCCCCAGGCTGGAGTGCGATGGCGTGATCTCAGCTCACTGCAACCTCCGCCTCCTGGGTTCAATTGATTCCCCTGCCTCAGCCCCCCAAGTAGCTGGGATTACAGGTGCCTGCAACCATGCCTGGCTAATTTTTGTATTTTTAGTAGAGACGGGGTTTCATCATGTTGGCCAGGCTGGTCTTGAACTCCTGATCCCAGGTGATCCACCCGCTTCAGCCTCCCAAAGTGCTGGGATTACAGGTGTGAGCCACCGTGTCCAGCCCACAGTGTTCCTTTTTTGAGATGGAGTCTTGCTCTGTCACCCAGGCTGGAGTGCAGCGGCACGATCTCCGCTCACTGCAACCTTGGCCCCCCGGGTTCAAGCAATTCTCCTGCCTTAGCCACCTGAGTAGCTGGGACTATAGGCGTGCACCAGCACGCCTGGCTAATTTTTTTTTTTTTTTTGGTAGAGATGGGGTTTCACCATGTTGGTCAAGCTTGTTTCGAACTCCTGACCTCAGGAGATCCACCCGCCTTGGCCTCGCAAAGTACTGGGATTACAGGCGTGAGCCACCACACCCGGCCATCACAGTATTTCTTATGGATTGAAAAATACAATGCCTGGGAGAGTAAAAATAAATGCTTAAAGAGTTTGTGTTGTGCTTTCAGTTTCACCCAACACATACTTTCACAGCTTTTACCATGTGCCCATTATTGTTCCAAGTGCTTGATGAATAACTCCCCTAATCCTCATAACATCCCCATGATGTTGGTATTAATATGCCCATTTTAACAAGGAGGAAACTGACACTTGAAGAGATTCAGAGCTCTTGCAAAAGTGTACAAGTAGTGAGTAGTTTGTGAAGAACTAGGACTATGATTTTCTCTTGGCTCTTCTCATACCTTGTTCATTACAAATTCTCACATTATTTATGAAAAATATGCCAAGTCTTCACTAATTTCTTTTGATTTAGGCACAACTGTGGCCCAGATTCTAACAACGTTTCACTTAGACTACCACCACATTCTAAGTTGGACTCTTCATTTACAAGCTCTTTTGTCAACAGATGGCAATAAAATAAGATTTTTTTTCTGTTAAAGGTAACTTATTTGATACTTCCCGAAAGTACCCAGTTGCCGTTGTTATCAAACTCCAAACCTTGTGCCCACCAACCTTCTAACAAGTGTAACTAAAATGTATTCAGCATTTTATTATACACCAAGCTTTATGCTAAACATGATATATATATTATATATAATCTCAATATATAATATTTAGAAAAATAACAATATCACGTGCTAACTTATATCACATGTATTATGTCACATTTATTATATGAGTTTTATGTACATCTTTTTAATGAAAATATGATTTTTATACATCTGCACTGTCCAATATGCTAATATTTAATATATATATATATATATATATATATAAAATCTCATTTAATCCTCATGGAGTGGGTACCATTTTGAGTCCTCGATATGAAGGTACTGAAGCTGAGAGAGACTATATGACTAGCTAGTGGCCAGTGGATCTAGGCTAAATCTGTCAAGTGTCAGTTTCCAGGCTGACCATCTCTACTTCCTTCCTCCCTTACCTCCGTTTGCTTTGTGTTGGTAAGTTTTGTATAAAGCTATCTATTTTATTTCCCATTCTACTCTCTTAAATCAGCCTCGGGTATATAATGCTTCATTCCGGAGTCTATCTTCTTCTCAATCACTTTCCCTTCATCTCAATCAAATCAAATCAAATCCCTAGTCTGGGAAACACAGCTTGCCTCTCAATTGCTTTGTGGTGAATGCTTCCCAGGTTAATGCTATCAGATAAGCCCTCGACACTCGTGAACTTTACATATGTTTTGAGTTGTTTTGATACAGCCTTTTCAATCTCTATCATTTAGTTTACATCTGATCCTTACGTAGGTGTTCTGCTTCTTTTCTCTGTATCTCCTCACCCTAGTCTGTGCTAGATAGAAAACAGTAACATTACAGAAACCTCTGCCAGGCATGGGGAATATTTTTATAAGTCCTTATAGTTCTAAGTTCTACATTCAAAATTCAAACCCCATCCTAATAGTAAAGAACAAAGAAAGCCTTGTATAACAGGTGCTGTGAAAACAGTATCATTAATTTCTACTAGTTCCTTTTCCTCTTTAAAAAAAAAAAAAAAAAAAGCAGAATTAGTTGGCTTCTCATTTAACTAGTTCACATCTTTATTCTACTCATTGCCTGCCCTTACATTTTGGTACTTGACTAGGAAAAGGGTACACCATTATATATTTTGCCAACCACAGCCCTTTCTTTTTATCTTGCTTTTGCCTCTGCCATATATTGTAATCACAGTGTTAATGGAAACTGTAGAAAATCACATTTATTTATGTGTGGTCTTATCCTCACATAAATGTATCCTTTATTTATATATCATTCTGTAAAACACATAACTGCTTGCACAGATACATAGATACACACAATCATTGGAGAATGTAGCTGGTAGGATGAGAGGATGCTTGGCTCAGTAAAGGGAAGAGAATTAGAATAAGTCCAAGGGATCCTGCTTCTATCTTTCCTCTTAGAATTGAGTTATTCCTTGGCTCCCATGTTTTATTGTTTTAACTTAATATCACATGTATTATACTATGTATTATATGAGTTTTATGTACATCTCTTTTTTATGAAAATATTTTATACATCTGCACTGTCCAATATGCTAACCACTAGCCACATGTGGCCATGCTATACTTGGAATGTAGCTGGTTCAAATTGAATTACTCTAAGCCTAAATATATTCCAGATTTCAAAGACTAGATAAGAAAAACGTGACATTAAATATCTCCTTAATAATTTTCAATTTTGATCATTTGTTAAAATAACATTTTACTATGCGTGGTTAAATAAAATGTATTTTAACATTTAAATAAAAATTTCTATACCTTTTTAAAGATGTAGAAATTAATTTTACCTGTTTCTTTTTACTTTTAAAATATAGTTACTAGAAAGCCGTCACACACATGGCTTTCGTTTGTGGCTCTTACCATATTTCTATTGGAGAGTGTTATTATAGATGTCAGTGATTGTGCAATTTTCAGACTTGCATATATGCATGTTGTGTGGTGTGTTCATGCAGTTGATGCTGAATATTTGCTGAAACTGAGAACGTAGATTAGGAACTTGGTGAAAGTAAATTAGTGAATGAGTGATAAGTTGCTGGAAGAACTTGGTTAGTTCAGAGGCTAAAATTTGCTGCCAGATATTTAAGAATCTAGGTATCATTAGATATAATGGAGATGCAGAGGCAGGAACTTTACAAACAAATGCTATGGGGTTGATAGAAAATAAGGTATGACAACTAAGGCATCCGTAAGATAGTCGACAAATATTTATTGAAGACATATTAGATGCCAAGTTCTGTTTTAAGCATCAGTGATACAAAATTGATTCACGTGTTACATTTCACCAACCCTCCATAAGCTCCTGGCCTAGGGTAAGAGTAGAAATACATACAGTTAACAATGATCCAGTGAGACAGCTAGTCAGAGTAAACAGTATTTGCTTAAATACCATGTATGCAGTGCAAAGGAGTAAACAAGCTAAGTTTTAGAAGACCTGGGGCAGCCAAATGGCAATTAGATGAGAGTTTAATCATGTGAATGGGGGGTAAGGGCTCCACAGAGGTTGTCCTGAAATTCTTACTGCTTGTTTTCCTTGGAATAGTTCCATAGGTAGCAGGCTTGAAGCAGAAGGGAGTTCTGGAAGTATTATCTGAGAGAGTTTTTAACTAACTTTATCAACCGTACTTATGGTAACAGAAAATGTGTTAAGTGTAAGTGACTGAGTGTGCATTTTAAGCATTAGCCAAACTTCCAACTGCCTAACAACAGAAAAACAAGCACCTGTAGGCCATTCCAGGCCTTACTTGGGTTTATTCTCTCTCCAGGCCTTACTTGGGTTTATTTGGTTGTGTTTGGGAGAGGAACCGATTTTCAAGTGAAGCAGGTGTATCAACATGTTTGTGTCATTACCTTGCAATGCGGTAACCCAACTTTTTACATCCCTGTTACATTTTCTAGCAGCAAAGGTGATGTCCTCAACTGTGTGCCAGGCAACGGCTGTACCATTATCTCATTCAGTTTTATGCCCATTCGAAACGCAACATTTCATTTGGTGACATTTCCAAAGCAGTGTGTAGGAAAGTTGTTCGTGTGATGTTTTTAAGGTCACAGGGCTAACATTTTTGCCCACTTCATCTGTGAGAACTCGATAGAGAAAAACACTTTGCCTTCTTTCAGGAGAGACATAAAACAGAGATCTGGTCCACTTGTGGATATCGAAGCACCTCTGTGGTCTCATGCGCGGGTGGTTTATTGGCTGCAATGTCCTGGCAAAGCTTACATTGCCTGAATTGTGCTCATAAGGAGTTACTCTTTGAATTCACAGGGCTGAGTGGGTCAACAGATCCCATATATAGTAGTGAGAATCCAGATGATAATAAGGATAGGATGAGTGAAATTATCTTATTGATTTAATTGATCCATAGAGTTGCTATAAAAATTTCCAATTCAACAAAAACATTTTTATTGCCCAGTGGTATACTTTTTCATGTTACTCAAGAAAATTCTGTAAAAGAGGTACCATTATCCCCATTTAACAGAAGAAGAAACTGAGGCCCAGAGACATGAAGTGATGGTCCATTGTTGCCCAGATAAGTTCTGAGTTTCTAATTCGATCTCAGGATTATAGACACTAAAACGAATCCCTTTCTTTCTATGCCATGCAACTACTCATTGACAGCAGGCGAGGGAGGGCTTGCTAGGTAAATCTCGACTCCTGTCAACTCTGACATTCTTTCTTTCTTTTTTTCTTTTATTAGTGACCTGAATATGCCATTTAACTTCTCAGACCCCTTAAACAGAGAAAACCAGTTGCTTCTTTCGGTGCAGAATGAAAAAATATATTTCCTATTTTTAAAATAGGGAATATAATGGCAAGGCTATATTCCTGAAAAAAATGCAGAAACAATAACAATTTGAAATATGACAAAGTAATACAGATTTCCTTTTCTGCAGTCACACACACATACACACACACACACCCTGCTCTTTTGAAACTGATAGAATCTCATATAGCAATTACTCTTTTCTCCAAAATGGAAATGTTACAAAAATAAATTTTTATTCTAAACTAGTACACCAAGCACATTCTATTTCCCTGGAAAGCATGCAAAAACTACAAAAAATGACCCTCAGGTAGTTGACTTAAAAAAAATTTTTTTTGCATCTTTCTAGCTTCTGTTTTATTGCTCTTGTTCTAGAAGCTAGAATGTCTGTCCTGACCAACTGACAGTCATGTATCTCCATCTTATTGGATCTCTTTCTCCTGGGAAAGTAATGGACTCTTCAGGTGCCTTTAGTTAGTTAGGGTTTAGAAATAGTGTTGGCAATTAAATAAAATAATTAGAAAATCAAAACTCATTAAATAATTCAATTAATATTGACATTTTCAACATTCAGACTCTGATATTATCAGCCCCTAAGAAACAAGGATACACATACACCATAAACCCTGCCTCAAGTAGATCAAAGCATTGTAGATGGAGAAATATACTGAAAACAAACGCTACATGCTAAACACAAAGGGGGGTGCTGAGCGGAGGGAGTAAGTAATTATAAAGGGAAGGTTGAGTAAGTTCACCGAAGAGTTCACAGAAATATCATCTAAACTGTGTTTGAAAGAGACTGCAAGAAGAGAATTCCAGATGAAGGGAAATCATGGACAAAAGCCCTGAGATTGAATATAACATTTGGATATAAAACCTAAAGAAATAATTATTGAATAACTTTTAGGTTACCTGACACTTGTGAAGAAGCTCTATTTGGGTAGTTTGAATTTCTGTTTTTCCTCAAGGCCACCTCAGATTATTTTGAATTAACAAACGGGTTGGCACAAAATATTTTGTGACATTTGGTTGGAATGCTATCTTGTTAAATTTCTTTCTACTTAAACATGATCAATATACATTAATTTAGTTCATGTATTATATAGCATTCCAGAACAGGAATTACTCTTGATGAGGCATTCTTTATGATGTTGCTGTTGGAAAATATCAAAATATCTCCAGACAACCTGTTAATTAAGAATAAGTAAATTTATTTAAAAAAATGACTCAATAAGAGGGAACACCACCTTGGCAACTCTAGCAGTGTCTCTGAAGAGGAAGTAAGAAGAGAAATATTTGTAAGGCTTTGCTGTCTGGGCTGAAGTTCTGTAAGGGAGAGTCTATTAAGGTAGGGAACTGACTGGGATTGGGCAAAGCTTGTGGTAGAACAGGCTTTATATAAAAAAAGATTGAAAGACAATGTTTAAATTCTCACCAAATAAGAAGAAAATAGTTTATTCAGTAATTTACATGAACATATTTATATACCATAAGTACAAATAACTAGCAATAGTGTTCTGAAAATATTTTCCAAGTGCTTATTATTAGGAGTGAGTAAAATCTCTGACCAGGGAATTATCAATGCTTTGGTATGTTTTAGGTTTTATTCTTTTGTCACCGAGTCTGCTTCTGTTCTCTCTCTCTCTCTCTCTGTATATTTTTTTCCATAGCTTATTGGTGAAGAGGTGGTATTTGGTTACATGAGGAAGTTCTTTAGTGGTGATTTGTGAGGTTTTGGTGAACCTGTCACCTGAGCAATGTACACTGAACCCAATTTGTAGTCTTTGATTCCTCACCTCCTTTCCATTCTTTCCCCCTGAGTTCCCAAAGTCCATTGTGTCATTCTTATCAGGCTCCTTCTGTTCTATTTGTGCCTTGCTGCTTTGGCTGACTGAGAATAGTCAGTTTTCTGACTCAGGGAACATATTATTATTCACAGACACTTCTCAGTACAGATTGCTTAAAGATCAGATTTTTAATGTAGAGTCTTTATCCTCCGTATTGAAATATATCTATTACTCAGGAATAATCAAATTCACTTCCTGAGAGATATTTTAGTTATTATTATAGCTCTGGTTGATATCTCTACTTCTCTTGTCTCTGTCCTATCGTTAAGGAAATGAGATGAATTGTGTACTGTTGTATTATTTACTGAAAACATTTAAACACCAGCAGTATGATATAGAATATATATTATCTATTTCTTAAAGGTGATTAAATATCATTGAAAACACTTATTTGGGAATATACATTGCAATTAGGCTACATTAAAAGGTTCTAATCTAGTAGTTCTCAACTTTGTCTGTAAATTGGAATTACCTAGGGAAGTCTGAAAAATACTAATGACTGATCCCAACCCCAGAAATTCTGATTTTATAGGTTCTGGGTGTGGAAACTTAAAACCTCTCCCCCAGTGATTCTGACATGCAGCCAGGATTGAAGACTACTGCTCTAATTGGACACATACTCACAAAGTTGCTAAGCGACAACTGTTTTTACCAGAGGTCAGCTCTAGAGCATTTATAAATTATCATAAATGAAGGTATAAATGATCTGTTATTGATGAAATGGGTGGTGTTTAAGATATGCTGATTCACTAGAAATATGATGCAGCTGCCTCAACCTTGCTTACACAGGACCTAAGAATCGAGTGGTCTGAACCACCTCTGCCCTGATTTAAGAATGACATCCACCTCATGTCCCAATGGAATATTAGCTGACTCCTTCCACTAGGGCATCTGTTTCTAATTAAACTTGTAAGGCTGGGACTTTGCATATACAGAACATTTCATATGATTGTTTTCATGGTTGCTTGCTAATAAATGTTGGTATGTGTTACCAAATTCAGTGTAAGGCCTCCTTTTATAGTGGCATATCTCCCAGAGATGAGATTATAGTGGAAGGACATCCCCTGTCCTCCCTTACCTTTAACCATTGGAAGTTAATGGTAACTAACTTAGGGCATTTTGCAATATGTATAGTCTTTTGTAGGGAGAAGCTTCCAGATGAACTTCCATCTACAGTAGAATTCCTCAGAAGCAGTGATGGGGGCACCATGAAACTGGAACTGCTCATGTAACAATATTAAAATCTGCTTTGGTTGAGTTTTTATAATCCGTCTTTTGGGCTGTATAGTTATGTTACCCAATATTCTGATAATTACTGTGAAAAAAATCTTCTAACAGAATCCTAGCCCTTCTATCTTGTCCACATAAGTTTATTGGGATATCATTTATATACAGAGAAATGCACAGATATTAAATGTACAGATCAGCTGGCACTGAGCAATTGAATACATCTGTGTAACTCTTACCAAGATATAGAACATTCTCATCAGCCCAGAAAGGGCACTTGTGCCCCTTTGCATTTAATAACACCCTACCACACAGACACTGAGCATTGCTAATTGATTAGTTTTACTTAATCCATTATTTTATTTAAATGGAATCATATAGCATACATTCTTGTGTCTGGTTGCTTTTCCTCAGCATAATGCTTTTGAGATTTATGTGTTGCCTGTTTGAGTAGCCTGTGCCGCCTTATTGCTGAGAAGTACACCATAGAATAAATGCCACAGTTTGTTTATCCATTCTCCTGCTGATGGTCAATGAGCTATATCCAGTTTTTAGCTATTATGACTAAAACTGCTGTAAACATTTTTATGCAAGGCTTTTAGAGGACATGTTTTCCTTTCCCTTCAATAAATATCTAGGAGTGGAATTGTTGTCATGGGTAGATGTGTGATTGCCATTTTATATGTCCACTGCCAATGTATGAGAGTCCTAGTTGCTCCTCATCCTAATCAATATTTGTATTCCATCTTTTTCATTTCGATCATTCTAATGATGTGTAGTGCTTTGTTGTTTGTCATTGCATTTTTAATTTTCATTTCACTGATGACTATGTTGAACACATTTTTATGTGCTTATTCAATATTTTTATATCATCCTTTATGAACTATTACCTATTTTTTTTTTTTTTTGACAGTTGGCAGAGCTAGCTGAGGTTTTATTTTGGACCAAAAAAAGAAGCAATTGAATTGTTTTATAGCTGGAGGCATGGGCAAGGGGGGTTCCCACGTAGTAAACTCCCCTGTGGGTGGGCTGAGGGCCCTCAGGTGGGTCTCCTGTTCCCAGTGGTACCCTACATAGCGGTCTCCCTCCCAGGCTCTGGGGCAGCACAGGAGGGGTAGGCTGGGAGGGGGTGCCGCAGCTGTTCACTTGGGCAGGACGTCAGAGGACTCGGACACCAGCTTCCCATCGCGTGTCTCGATCTTCTTCACAACTACGGCCCTGGAGGAGCTGGTGCGGCTGAAGGAGCTGGAGCCCGCGCCAGAGCCAAAGCTGGAGCCCAGGCCGTAGCTGAGGCCGGGGCTTGTGAGGCCCCCATAGGCCGAGCTCAGACCACCTGCATAGCCGCTGGTGGTCTTCGTATGAATACTCATGTTCTGCATCCCGGACTCCAGCCGGCTCTCCTCGCCCTCCAGCAGCTTCCTGTAGGTGGCGATCTCAATGTCCAGGGCCAGCTTGACGTTCATCAGCTCCTGGTACTCACGCAGCTGCCGCGCCATGTCTTGCTTGGCCCGCTGCAGGGCGGCCTCCAGCTCGGACAACTTGGCGTTGGCATCCTTAATGGCCAGCTCTCCACGCTGCTCGGCATCTGCAATGGCGGCCTCCAGGGAAGCCCTCTGGCCTTTGAGGCCCTCAATCTCAGCCTGAAACCGGCTGATGTTCCGGTTCATCTTGGAGATCTCAGTTTTGGTCCGTCGCAGGTCATCCCCGTGCTTCCCAGCCAGGCTCTGCAGCTCCTCATACTTGATCTGGTACATGCTCTCAGCCTCAGCCCGGCTGCGGTTGGCGATCTCCTCATACTGTGCCTTGACCTCAGCGATGATGCTGTCCATGTCCAGGGAGCGGCTGTTGTCCATGGACAGCACCACAGATGTGTCCGAGATCTGGGACTGCAGCTCCCGGATCTCCTCTTCATACAGCTGCCTGAGGAAGTTGATCTCATCAGTCAGCCCTTCCAGGCGAGACTCCAGCTCTATCTTGTTCATGTAAGCTTCATCCACATCCTTCTTGATGAGGACAAATTCATTCTCCATCTCTGTACGTTTATTTATCTCATCCTCATACTTGTTCTTGAAGTCCTCCACCAGCCCCTGCATGTTGCCAAGCTCTGCCTCCAGTTTCAGCTTCTCCTGGCCCAGAGTCTCCAGCTGCCGCCTAAGGTTGTTGATGTAACTCTCGAACATGTTGTCCATGTTGCTCCGAGCCGTCTTCTGCTGCTGCAGGAGGCTCCACTTGGTCTCCAGCATCTTGTTCTGCTGCTCCAGGAACCGTACCTTGTCTATGAAGGAGGCAAACTTGTTGTTGAGGGTCTTGATCTGCTCCTTCTCCTGGGTGCGCACGGCCTGGATGTTGGGGTCCACCTCCAGGTTAAGGGGGCTCAGCAGGCTCTGGTTGACCGTGACTGCGGTGATGCCTCCCATGCCGCTGGCCCCACCATAGCCGCCGCCCAGGCCACCCCGAAAGCTGCTGCTTCCCACTCGTGAGAAGCTCGAGGAGCTGATGCGGGCACCGGGCCCACTTGTGTAGGAGCGGCTGCTGAAGGCCCGGGGGCCAGAGGTGGACACCTTGTAGGACTTCTGGGTCACCCTGATGGACATGGTGGAGGCAGGAGTGGAGGCAGGCGGGCCGAAGCAGAAGGAGATTCTAGAAGGAGCGGAGATATATTACCTATTTTTAATTGGGTTGTTTACCATTTTGTTTTTGAGTTGCAGGGATTATTTGTTCTGAATTCCAATCTTCTGTCATTTATGTGTTACGAATATTTTTCCCAGCCTATCTTCTTAATGGAAGTTTTGGTAAAAATAAGTTTTCAATTTTGATAAATAAGATTTATCACTTTTTTTCTCTTATAGATAGTGTTTTCTCTGTCTTATCTGACAAATATTTGCCTATCTAATGGTTGAAAAATATACCTCTGTTTTCCTCTACAAGTTTTATAATTTTAACTTTTATATTTGGGTCTGAAAATCATCTTGAAATAATTTTTGCAGATGGTAACTTTTCTTTTCCCATTGAATGTAATTTGGTGCTCTGGTTAAAAATCGTCTGACAGAGGGCCGGGCGCGGTGGCTCAAGCCTGTAATCCCAGCACTTTGGGAGGCCGAGATGGGTGGATCACGAGGTCAGGAGATCGAGACCATCCTGGCTAACACGGTGAAACTCCGTCTCTACTAAAAAATACAAAAAACTAGCCGGGTGAGGTGGTGGGCGCCTGTAGTCCCAGCTACTCGGGAGGCTGAGGCAGGAGAATGGCGTGAACCTGGGAGGTGGAGCTTGCAGTGAGCTGAGATCCGGCCACTGCACTCCAGCCTGGGCGACAGAGCCACACTCCGTCTCAAAAAAAAAAAAAAATCGTCTGACAGTATATGTGTGATCCATCCCTTCTATTTTGAGAAACAAATTTCATAGCCATGAAATAATAGAAGAATGTGCAATTACATAATAAATTATGTGCTATGTATGCTTACCAATGAAAATTTTTTTTTTTTTTTAACATAGCAGAAGACAGGCATCCTGTCATATTTCCCTTATTTCTTATTAAAATATTCAGGAAACATCATGGATCGTTATAAAATAGCAACAAAAGTAAAAAGTGAAAGTAAAATACCAAAATCTAAGGAATTTTTCTACTAACTGAGTTAGTCAGAATGGGTTGCCTTGTTGTGAATCTTTTTTCATTCATTATACTCAGCACTTAGTAAACATTTTCATTCTGGAGATTCATGTTCTTTAGTTATAAAACATTTTATTGTATTAGTTTTTTGATGATTAGCTCCCCACCAGCATCTTATTTGTTCTCTTTCTGGAGTTCCTATTAGTTGCATGAAATATCTCCTAGGTGAATCCCCATTATTCATATTTTTTTCTCTTACCCATCTCATTGGCTTTTTGTCTTACTTTCTGAGACATTATTATTATGGAGTAGGGGCTATTTCCAGGATATTGTTTTCTAAGACTTCTTTTGAATTTTGTACTGCAGAAATTATATTTTAAAATTTCAAGAGCTTTTTTTTTTGGATTTTTTCGTTATGCTTTTTCCTTAGTTGATCTGTTAACATCTTTTAATTCTATGACAATGTTATGATTGTTCTCACCTGCCTTGTCTGTTGTCTGCACATTCTCTGTTTCCTCCTAGCTACTTTTTCCCATTTGTTCATTTTCCTAGCTACATTTTATGCTGGGTTCTTTTCTTAAATGCCAAATAATCATTGGCTGCCCATTTATTTGGGTGAGGAGGTAAAGACCTGATTGGAGGATCGTTGGGTAGGGGTAGGCTTATACACTGATAACCTTTACTCTAGGAAAGTCATATGACAAGCTCGTTAGGTTTGTCATTAGGGGACCTACGTATTAGTAGATGTGAGTCTTCTCTATTTTCTCTAGATAAAGGGTCCTGCAATATTCTGTCTGGAGACATCAGTTTAGCTGCTGCCATTCTGGAGCCAGGTGGACAGGGGTTTGGGAGAGTGGCTCTGTGGTTCAGTATGTTAATCCCCTGTTTTTGGTATGGCTGCACACTGGCCCTTCTTTGTACCTGGAGCTTGGGGTTACTCTTGGAAGGTTGTCCACAGAATAAATCTTTGGTCTCTTGCTTTCCTCCTGGAAATTCTCCATTTTTGGCACAGATCTAACTGCTTCGTTCTCACATTGCTGTAAGGAAATACCCAAGACTGGGTAACTTACAAAGGAAAGAGGTTTAAATGACTCACAGTTTAGCATGGCTGGGGAGGCCTCAGAAAACTTACAATCATGGTGGAAGGCAAAGGGGAAGCAAGGCACCTTCTTCAAAAGGCAGCAGGAAGGAGAATGGCAAGCAAAGTGGGACGAGTCCCTTATAAAATCATCAGATCTCGTGAGAACTCACTCACTCTCACGAGAACAGCCAGGGGCAAACCACCCCCATCATTCAATAACCTGGTCTCTCTCTTGATACATGCAGATTATAGGGAAGATGGAGATTACAATTCAAGATGAGATTTAGGTGGGGACACAAAGTCTAACCGTGTCAGCTTCTTTTAATAATAATTTTTGAAAAATCACTTTATACCAGTTGCTTGTTCTTGCTTTCTATGGTATCTGATTTTTGAGTCATTCTGCATTGTCCTTTGTATTGTTATTCTGAGGTTCCACAGGGAAAATCAACTAGTTTTTCATTGGTTTACACCATTGTAGGCACTTAGGTTTGACTCTTTTCTATTTTGCTAAGCCACTGACTGTTCTTTCATCTGTTTTCATATTTATAGAAATAGTTTGCATTATACATGTCTCCTTGCATCAAAGATAAAATTGAGTTTTCTCTTTCTTGTTCTAATTATTTTGGGGTGACTCTTTGAGAGGAGAAAAAAGTGAAAATCTTTTAGCTATTTATCTTGAAATCGCTCATCCAATTGACTTAAAAAAAAGAAACCCCTTTAGACTAATACAACAATAAAAGAAGAAAAAACATGTCTATTTCTTTCTCTTAGTAGCAAAACTACTAAGATACTTGCATCAAACCTTACTTGAAGAAAAAAAATCTGTAACCTGAAAATGAAGGTGAGTATAAATAGGACTATTTGTTTCTGACAAGTCACTGAATGAGTGATACATATGGTGAGTACAGACATGCTAGGGTTCTAACACACAATAGAATGCACCCTTACTCCTACCTCTTTCTTAGCTTAGATATTTTGTATCCCTGTTGCATTTGTGTGCCGAATCTCACATAGGTAAGTATTCATATAATCTTTATAGAAATAAGTAAAAACTGTTACCTTCTTAGGATATGAGGTCACAATAAAGGTTAATTCCATATTTATTGTTCATGTGTATACTGAGGCAATCACTAGAGACGATACTTGGTGACTCACAAGATTAATTTTATTTTTATAAAATGGATCCTCTACAATGGATTACTTTCTATATCTTGGAGCAAGGCAATTCTTGAGCTACTTCAAATATTTTTCCACTTTATTGGAGGCTTAGTATATATTATCCTTCAAATGTGCTATAAATCAGTTTAAATTAAAAATGCTTTTATGCTTGCAGTTGGATGTCTTTTCACAGTTTTACAAAAGGAAGAATATAGGCATTCTGTTTTATTTTACTTAAAACCATTTATTTAAACTCTCGTTGGAGTGTGGAGTAGGTAACTACCTATGAGAATGATCTAGATGATACTTTTATTGGACCATCAGCCCTTTCCCCTTTTATCCCATTGCTCATTAAGAGACTTATCTGACTTTCAGGATTTCTTGAGAGCCAAACCCTGGCAATGACTTCTGCAAATAACAAACAACAGAAGCTGGTTGGAGTGGGAGGGTAAGCAGACTGTCATTGGCAACTTTTTGGAATTATGTCAAAGTGATGCAGCAGCAATCTTTTAACATTGCTGCAGGCCTTTACCATGCCATCAAGCTCTAATCAATCAAAATGGGAAGATAGGCCCAGCACAGTGGAATTTAAAAACTAGCAAGGTCAGCATCCTACATGGCATTAGATGGTTTCCACCTGCACCCCCCCGCCATTCTTTTTTTTCAGTATATTTTCCCTAAAACTTTTCAAGCTAGAGTAGGGTGAACATCAGCATTTAAAAAGAGACATTGTAAATATGGCTGTGAAGATCACATGCTCCAAAAGACAATTAGGTCAACCTATTTCTTCTTCTTCTTCTTTTTTTTTTTTTTTTTTTTTTTTTTTTGCATGATGTAGGTTAAAAAAAGATTTCTACTAAAGAACGACTGAACTTACTTTATAGGATATATGGGATGGATCTGGATGTGTATGGGATGTGTCTGTATCTACAGTGATAAAAAAATATGAATTAGAGGTTGAAAGGGGAGAAGCTGGACAATTTAAGATAAGGAAAAGGCAAAACTAAAGATAATTCATATTAAGCTTAGTATGTTGTTGAAACTCACTAGCTATCATTTTAGATAATTTTTATAATAGATAATAACAGTGTTACATTTCTTTTGGAAGGTCAAAGGAAAGAAAAATTACTCTGATCATCATGGTGCAGTTGTAAGAACTTAATGAAATTTTCTTCTGGTTTAAGATATTACTATACGCAGCAACATTCAGCAGATTATGTAAAGTAACTGATTTCATTTTCCAAGAATTTATTTCTTTAATTTTTAATTTTGTCACTATAAGATTCAACTAGCTTTATATTTAGCAGCAAATTTCATTTTTTGTTTTTGTGACAGAACCTTAAGAATATTGAATGATCTGTGCATGGGAGCCATCATTCTGCTAATTTCTTACAGGAATAAGAAATGTATATTGACTTGAAATTAAGTTTTAATTGTATGGCACATTTCTATACCCGTTTCCTAACACAGTATGCCAGAGAATAAATAGTAACAGGAATACAGATTAATTCACAACTTTTAACTGTGATAACTTTCTCTCTTTGGAAGACATGTTTAGAGACATAAAACTGAAGACATCTACCAGTACTGTTCATTAAAGCCTGTAGTAAACGCCTAACCTTCCCACATCTCTTGACACTGAAAACTGTCAGGAGCATTGGTTTGGAAGAGGCTTATAGACGAGGAAATTTAGAGTCACAAAAAAATTTAGAGATCATCTCTCAGCCAATACTGCCTAGATTTTTGCCTTTCTAAAATAATGCAGTCTTCATCCATTGAAGTGATAAATAAAATATTGTTAAATAGTTTGATGCTAATATTTACCCTGAACACATGCACTCTATTAAAAAGATCCTAAAGAAGCCTAGCATGCTGACTCTTTTAAAGTTGGAAATCCATCCCTAAAGGCGAAATAGCCATCTTTCTTTCAAAGGATCATCCTAGCAGCTGTCCTGTTCATTTTTGTCCATTTCTTGATACTGCCTCCATTAATTAGCTTCTTTTTCATTAATTAGCTTCTTTTTCTTAGACTTACTCATAAGTCTAATGTTCTTTAACCAACTTTGATTTCTTGTCCTTGTTTTGAAATGTTTTCTTTCATTACTAAAATTCTCAGAATGAGCTACTCTTTTTGCACCTGAGTGGAAGATTTCCACTCATTGTGAAATCTTCGCATTTTTGATCTTCGACTCTCATGTCCAACAAAAACAGTCTCCTGAGAGCTCTCACTTTCTGTTCACCAAATCCAGCGACCACTTTCTTGTCGTTAGTAGATTTTAATGTTCGGAAGCCTGCTGCGTTCCTAAACCACATTTAAATTCTCCCTGTGACCAAAGTTTCTGAGTGTGCATTAGCCTTTCAAAACCTTCAAAAAGAAAGGCTCCCAGATCCTTTCTTGCACCTTCCCTGCAGCATATCCAAATCCTCCACTCTCTTGGCAGTCCAGACACTGCTGTCACCCCCTGTACTGGCACTGTCAGACCCTGCTGTTCTGCCGTTCTCTATTTGCACTGCCTGTTCCTTTCCCTGTCCCTTATGTAACTCCTGAACATTTATTTTATTCATTTTATTCATCTTTCACCTTAAATGCCATTTTCTTAAAAAAAAAAAAAAAAAAACTAACCTTCCATCCTTCAATTCAAAATTAAGGGGTGTTTCTTGTGTACTTTCAAATATTGTATTTCATTGTAGTCTTTACATTCATAAATTCATTATGCTGGGTCAACCAGACACATAATATCAAGAGCTCATACTCTAGTGAAGAAACAGATACTCAAAAAGATTTTAAAATGCTACTAAGTAGTATTCTAAGGGTATGCACATTTGCTGTGGGATGCTAATGGAAGGGCTGCCAAAATTGTGTGAGGGAGCTGATTAATACTTCCTGAATGTGAAGCATGAATTGGAGTTCACCTGGCAAAAAATATGGGAAGGGCTTTCTAGGGCTTTGTCCATCTATTCAGAAAACATTCACATAATACCTATTATGTGCCAGACATTGTATTAAACACCGAAGATTAAAAATCAAACAGCTATAACATCAGCAATGGTGATAAAAACACCTTCTTCCTTTCCTAAAGAAGACAAAGAACATTGATTAAAAAAAGTTTGTCTAAAATTTAATCTGGACATGCTTTCTGTGTGTCTACCATATTCCTTTCACATGCTAGAGTTACATGTGTTAGCACATAGTAGGTACTCCAAAATATTTGTTGAAAATTGAGAACAAATGAATGAATACTCTTTACCTATAGTGGCTATCATTGCCATCGTAACTCTAGTCATGTATTTAAACAATTATATTTTGTGTGAGTATAAACACAAAATGTGGAAGGTCTGAGGATCAACTAACCCAGCACTGTAGCAGCCAGAGATGGTTAAAAGAGGCAAGAGGGGATTGAACAGAGTCCTAAAGAAAAAGTACGAGTTTATCAGGCAAAGTGTAACAAGTTCATTTAGAAGCCAAGAATCACAGAGGCTGTATTGTATTCTGGAAAGGTTAATAACTGCCATGGCTGGAGAATAGGGGGAGTGTGTAGGAAGATTTGCTGAAAACACATTCTTGGTTGACACTGCTGTTGCTCCTTTGATCATGGATCCTGATTTCTGAGTAGTTGCCTCTGTCACTCTTGCCTCAGGATACCAGTGGGAGAAGTTTTAGAGAAGGCTATGAGATTTATATCTTCATGAGATCTGCTTGACTGCATTGTGGAGACTAATTGGAGTCTGGAAAGGGAAGATAGAGGAAAACAAGAGACTATTTTGCACTACTTATGTGAAAGATGTAGGTAGCCTGGCCTAGAGTGAAACCATTGCAAATGCATTTAGGAGATAAAATCAGCCAGTTAACAGGGTTGGTGTTGATGGGAAGTGGGAGCTGATGGCAAAACAGATGACAAGGATGTCTCTTAGTGTTATGGCTTGTGGGCCCAGAGAGTTGGTGGTACCATCACTGAGATAAAGCATATGGGGAAGAAATTTGTATGAGGAGGTAAGTTCTCTGTTGGACATACTGTGTTTGAGGATTTTTCTGTATTTTTTTTTACTAGGTAGCAAACTTCTTGAGGACAAGGCTTATGAATTGTCACCATTTTATGCTCAGAGATGAGCTTATAGTAGGTGCTTATAATACAAGAGTTTCCCTTTCGGTGTCTCATATATATTAATTTATATATATGGTCATATATATTTATATGCTATATATATAAGTAAATATATATAAATATATTCTTCTTTTTCCAAAAACACTTAGCTGTAGTGCTGAATTATGGTTATTCTACCTTGAAATTTAAATATTTCTTAAATTATGTAAAATATTTTGGTTTCATTATAAAATATTGGTACATGAAGGGAATTATCCCTTTAATGTAGTTCTTGTTTTCCACTTGTTTCAAGTGGTAAAAATAAGAAAGTTAATTACAAAAACTTTTATAATTAAGATTAATCCAAGATTATGATTTAATAAAGTTTAATTAGTGAAGAGAAGAGAACCTTTAAAAGTTGAGGACACTAATTAGGTATTTAACCTAGAGCTTTTTTTTTTTTTTTTTTAAACTGATTTGAATCTCTTTATAGAATAAATCTGACAAATGAGAAGCATAAAAAATATGAATGAAACAACAAAATATTGTCCCTCTAAGGCAGTACAAGTTTCTCACTGTTATTGATTGCCTCTCTGTCAGGAATGTTAATCTTTTATGGATCTAGAGCCCACAGCTTCTAGTGACGCAGTTTTAAGATACACAAATAAACCCATGCTAACCCCAGGAAATAAATTGCACAGAGGTATCTCCTGGTTGGCAAACTGCATGGACATTCTAATATTTGTTGCCAACAATTAGTCACCTGACTCCTTTTATGGGTGGCTATCTGGTGACTGATGTAATGGCAAGCATGTATTATTCTTATTGACCATGTGTTAAGGAGCCACGGGACACAGACACTATACAGAACAGATTGCAAGAAATAACCAAGACGGATGAAGTGCTGGGTAAGAAAACAGTGACAAGTGTAAAACTGTCACATGATTAAATCTGGAAAAATACTCTATACAATGAGGGTATTTATTGCAGGAGCCACCATTGAATAATGCCATCTTCATTCATCACATCTTTCATCCACTCTCCTGCAAAATGTTTTCTCATACTATGGAGCAGGTCCATCTGATGGAATTAAGTTTCCTTCATTAGTGCCACAGATTTTCTGAATGCCCTGTAAAAGCACATAGATTGCCCTTTCTCTTGTTCTTTCTTTAGTATTTTAGTCCTACTCAACCCTGCTATTTGCAAAAGAGGGAGATGGCTTTGACAAAGACAACCAGGATGATGAATGGAATTTAATTTATGCAACATTCACGTAGGGTGAGTCCTCTGGGTAAATCACCATGGTAGCACTTCCTCCTCCCTCTCCACGATATGTTCTGCTTGGCTGACTCAACTCCCTCTGAGAAGCTTGGCACTTAAGGTTATGTAAGCAGTGCAGAAATGTTCAAATATTCATCACAAGTATGGCCACATGAAAGAGAAGAAAAAACAAAAATAGAAGGAGGAGTCTGAGGTAAATAGCTATTTAAATCAGTGAGGATAAACTGAAGAATAGAAAGGGATTTGGAGACCTAATTTGGAATAAAGGGTTTGCTCCCTGAGGTGATAAATAAAATAGATTTGAGCCGTGTTTACAGTGCTAAAATATTATTGACTGACCTTTAGTCCAAGCTGATTTCAGTCCCTTTCCCATGCTACTCAGTAGAGCCAAAGAAAATTATTTCATTTCATCACGGGAAGATAATAGTTTCTTCTATTTATAAAAAGTGAGCTACTTATTATTAGGGCTTATATTTTTCTTTTCCTGTCTTTCTTTTTTATTTTATTTATTTATTTTTTTGAGGCAGAATCTCTCTCTGTCGCTAGGCTGGAGTGCAGTGCTGCAATCTCGGCTCACTGCCACTTCTGCCTCTGGGATTCAAGCGATTCTCCTGCCTCAGCCTCCTGAGTACCTGGGATTACAAGTGTGTGCCATCACGTCCAGTTAATTTTTGTATTTTTAATAGAGATGGGGTTTCACCATGTTGGCCAGGATGGTCTCGCTCTCCTAACCTTGTGATCTGCCCGCCTCAGCCTCCCAAAGTGCAAGGATTACAGGCGTGAGCCACTGTGCCCGGCCTATATTTTTCTTTCTTATCAACATATCCACCCATTCGTATAGTAAATTGTTATCTATCCAGAAAGGCTTTCCCAGAGATTAGAATCAGAGCAGACAGCAACCTATGCCCAACTATGGATACTAAAAAAATATTGAATGATTTGGGCCTGACTACAGAGATGATTTAAGAATTTAGTTTGCTCATTTTCTAGTAAGGAAAGTATTCTAACCATGAGACTAAGCCCTTCATAAACCAACAAATAATTAATTAACAAGGGACTTTACTCTGAATTGAAAAGTTTCAGTCTGTGTCACACTGTGTATTAATTTCTCTTATAATTAGTGTCACCAATGAATGATTAATTTATGAACAATTATAAATGGCTAAGTGTGCTAAGTTTCCTTCCCTAATTGGTTGAGAAATATAGGTGAATATTTTCATAATGCCAAAACCACTTGGGTATATAAACACCGATATTTTCATTAATAGGGAGAAGGAATAGAACTTAGTAAATTTGTTTGGGAAACACCTTTAGGTCTCAATTTAGCTTTTAATTTTGGATTGGATTTACACTGTTGACTTGGAACCATTTTGCGTGCTTGTATAAAATAGGTACCAAGACAAGAGAGTGTATAAATATAATATAGATGTTTTCTTATGAGCTAAAATGGAAATTATTCTTGCACTCTAAAAAACAATTTGACTATTATCAATTCTGGGAAGATAGACTTTGGCTATCTCATCATTCTTTTAAATCTCTCATAGACATCCCTTATAAAAATGACAATTTAGGAAAGATTAAACGAATTCATTTGGAAACAAAGGAAAACAATGTTCAATTATATTAGATGCTTTTGTCTTTACATACTGATAAAGAACCATGAGCAAAAAAAGGGACAAACATAGGCCATTTTGCTAATATAAAAATAGAATTGGATATATGTACAAAGGGTTGAAAGGGAGAAGGATGTCTCCATTGCCACCAGCCTAGTTCAGGCCACTCTCTCTCTTGTTTAGACTGTGATACTTGATTCCTAACTGTTCTCCATGCTTTCACTTTTGTCTTTCTTCCATCCATTCTCTGTAAAAGTTGGTGATTTTTTATACCCCATGCCCTCTCCTACTTAGAGCTGTATGCATATATGATACATCAGTTCCTTTGCCTGGACTATCAGTCCTGAAGTCAGCTCCCTTTGAAGTCTACTTCTCCAATAAGTCTTCCATGACCATAATTTCTGATGCAAATTCCTGCCTCCTCATCTCCATTGTCCATCTGCTGTTCATGGTACACTCAGTATGTTTTTATAGCTGTTATTACAATTGTGTAACAATTATATTTATATGTGTTTGTTTTTTTCCTTTTCACTAAACAATGAGATCTCTGAGAGCCTCACACAGCCTTGAGAGTAGGCACTCAGAAAAAAGAGAAGAAGGAAAGGAAGAAGAAAGTGGTGGCAGAAATAAGGCAGAGAGGAGGAGCTCATACAAAATATTTGGTGAATGAATAATAGGCTACTTTTTTGGTGTGATATGCCCAAAACACTCAGTTCAAAAAGTTTACTCATGGAATTAATTATAGACTTAAAGGTAGCTTAAAGAGGCATTAAGTAGAAATAGATCTTTTAAATGGAAATATTCAAAAATAAAACAAGTGAAAAAAAGATAAATAATGACCTAAGGCACATTCAAACAAAGTCTGAAAGAATCCAATGTTCTGGATGCTTATCTGATTTAAATGTGCAGACTTCTCAGAGTTCTGTCATTACTCACAATTACGCTGACAGTGGAGTTCCCAAACATTGTCTGACCACCATCTGGTTCAACATTTTCAATCACTCCCTGGAATTTCATTTAGTGCTTCCAGGCATTTTGGTCAGATACTCATTTCTGCAATTCCAATTTCAATGAAATTGCAGAATCTGATCAGCAAATCATTTTAAAGGAATTTTCTCAGGGAAGGCTAGGAGAAAGTATCATGCCATTTCTTCTCTTCTTTTAAAACTCATGTGATAAATGCCTCATTTAATTTAGCATTATCATATAACTTTTTTTTTTTGCAAACATGTATGTTGTGTTCTCAGATTCACCACAAATAACTCTTGGTTTAATTCCAGTTTAGTGGATGTTTCATGGCAAAAAAAAAAAAAAAAAAAAGACTGTTAAAATAGAGCCTGCTGATAAACATGCAAGCAATTGCTCCTTTACTTTTGCACACTGAAATTATTTATCATTGCAAGCATCTAAAACATATACCAGATAATAACCCTTGGACTGTCTTATTTGGTGCTAAGTATAAGATGTTAAATAATTTGGGTAATATTTGAATTTGCAAGTTATGATTTTCAAAAATCTTTCAGTTTAAACCTTTTTATTTTTCATAATACAAGAATCATTAGTCTTTTAGTCCATTTAGAAAAAAGTTTGGCAACAATAATTTTTAGATATGGTATTGCTATTTATTATGTGTCATTGCTATGCACAGTACATATTGTGTATATTGCTGTGTGTCATTGCCAACATGGCATCAGTGAAGTGGTGGTTTAGTTTTCCTGATCAGCGGGAATGCATGAAAGAATCGCTATTTGTTTCTCTCAGAAAGGAATGTCTTTTGCATGAAACTTTAGTTCCTTATTTGCCCTCAAATTATTATTTTTAAGTTTATTGTTTTAAGTAAGTTGTCTATCTGATTAATTAGGTTCTTGAACTGTGCTTATCTGACTCTCCCTTTCTGCATCCATTGCAGATTTCTGCACTCGGTGCTACAGGGTTACTGACCATCAGTTCTTGGGGTCTCAGTGCAATAGAAATTCACATGTGGCCAAAAATGTGTTCCCAGAGGAGGCTTCCTTGAAGCTTATGCCCAGGCATAAGGGAGGCAGCACAAAAGAGAGAGAGAGAGGATTCCCTGCCTGATACCACAAAAAGAGCTGATACGGCTTTTTTTTTTACTAGACAAAGCCCAGGAATTGACATTAAGGGTAGGGTATGCAGGCTGGGCAGGGCAAAGCACATGAGGGATAGGGTGTGCAGGTCAACATATCTGGTTGCCATGGTTATCTTAAGTAATGGGCCACCTGGTGGTCTGGCCACTGGCAACAAGGATGTAAATCAATTGCTCAGCATTCCTTCCAGAGGTGGGACACTCTGCAAGCTTGGTTATTTCCTAAGGCCAGTTCCTGGAACTCTTTAAGTAAAAGGCATGGTTAAACATTATGGCATCAGTGAGGTAGTTGTGTGGGTTTTGTGATCAGTGGGAATGCAGGACAAAATGCCCTAGTGGGGGCGAACTGAAGCCAAGCCCTCTTCTGTCTCAGCAATACTGCGTTTGAATATATGTCTCATTTTTGTAACATACTGTGTTACGTCCTTGGGCTGCCGGTTTTCCACCTTCTTCAAACCTATTTGGCAGCTAGTCTTTCCAATGAGTGAGTTATGTTAAACTTCCCAACTAACATTCAAGATCTTTTGTTTATTTTATTGATTTGCCCTTCAGCTATACCTATCCACAAACCTCCAACTTTAGATCAATATAAGCAACCCCTTCTGCTTCTGTGCTGTGGCTGCCAGCACCGTGGGAGAAAAGTCGCACAACTGTGTGGATTGATGCCACTGCAAATTTATGGCTTCCAATCTCAGCTGGGCCTGCAACTCAGGTCGATAATCCTTTTAGCAGTCTCTGGTCAGTTCCCATGCCCATTACTTCAGCTAGCATGCCAAACTTTAACCATTCTTCTCACACCCTTTCTGACCACTCCTCACCCTGCAGCCATGAAAAACGAAAAACGATCTTGCCTCCTACCTTTAAAATAAAAGTAAAAGAAAAAAAAAAAAAATCAGCCCACAAACTTCTAGCATTCAAATTTTTCTGTACTTCAGTACAATTTCTATTTTGAATTTCTGTTCTACTAGGGTGGCAGAAACTTAATTCTCTCAGTCAAACAGTGATTCCCACTGGCCCTTTACTTTCTCCCTGGGTTGTGACTATGTTGGGGGAGGGGGATGCCTAAAGAGACATAAAGGACTTTCTGCTCTTGATGTCATCTGGCCACAGAGGCATCTTCTGAGCCCTCTCTTTCCCATCTAGTTCTTGATCAGTCATTGATGTGGCTTTCTTAGACATGTTAGTTTCTGTGTGCATGGCTTTTGAGTCAGAGGATCCCTCCCCTACTGATATGAAACTCTTGGGCCCACTTTGGGAGTGCTTTTTGCTTCTCCCAGACAAAAAGCAGGGATGTCTAGGAGATCGTCGGAGCCTCCATCTGCTTAGGCTTGTGGTTCTCCACAATGACTGGATGGAAGAATCACCTGACAAGCTTTACAGCTACCAATACCTGGGGCAGGACTTCTCAAAGTGTGGTCCAAGATCAACATTATTCAGACTCACCTGAAGACCACTGAGAAACTCAAATTCTTAGCACACGCTAGACCTACTGAATCACAAACTGTGTGGGTGGTATCCAGAAATCTGCATTTTTAAAAAGAACTCCTCCTGGTGGTTCTGATATCCACTAAAGTTTGAGATCCTGCCCTGGGAAAGGGCCTGAATATTAGCATAGTTCCCAGGGAGTTTCAATGTTTGACTGGAAATGAGAACCGCTAGCTTAGACATATCAGAAAACCACTATTTTGGGGGGTTTTGCCACCTCCCCAAGACTCTGCTGGGGGAAATGAGATGTCAGTTCTATCTGATTTAGAACCCACACATGTATCATGTATCCGGGGGCTTCTTACCTCTCTGGCTTAGCTCTGGAAACAGGGCACAGAATCCCTGTCTGTATGTTCTAGCCACATCCCACCATTTTTCTTCTGACTCTTTTGCCTCTCCTCAGCTTACAGAATCCTTTTCTTCACTTGGGGAGTGTGGGGAGTGTGGGTAAGGAGAGAATCACTCTAGTGCATGATGTTTTTCTCCAAAATGTTTTACTGTAAACTATAAGAGCTTCCTCTCTGTTCTCCCAAGGACCTAGGATTTTGAAATCCAAAAGCCAGGCAGGAACCCTCCCCCTCCACTCTCTTTACTTCCTGTTGTCACATCAAAAACTCCAATGTGCAGAAAAATTAGTTAGTTTTTTAAATCTATATTTCAGATAAATTTTTAACGTGTGCCCTCATTCTCCTAAAGTGGGAGAAAGTTCATCTCAGGTGGTCAATTCAGGAATCCCCTCATACTTTACGCTGAGTTGTACATGGGTGTTCTTTCTGGTGGGATGAGAGAGAGCTAAGTAATACCAGGGTATCTCATGGGTGGAGAGGACGGCAAACCTGAAGGAGCTGCCTGGGAGAAGAATGAGCAATATTTCCCCAGGGAACTGCACAAAAGCTGATGTGGAGCAGGTTGGAACACGAGTGCATCGGTGAAGCTCTACAAGGCCGGTGAAATTGAGTGCTGTATTTTTTCACTGTTTTCCCCAGTATCTTGGAAGTTATTAGAGTCCAGAACTTAGATGCAACCTTCCGAAAATAGGTGTGTGAGGAGTCACCTAGTTGATAATATATATTAAGTTTCTGTGACTCTTGGCATACTCTCAAGCTTGAATGAGAAATTTAGTTAAGTAAGAAAAAAGTGAAGAAAGTTACATTACCTGGGAATGTGGCCTGAGGTTGCTCCTGCTATACCCCTCTGTAATAGTCCTTATTACATTCACTTTTTTAAAAAGTTCAGGGATTTATTTTGAAATCGTTTCAAATATAGAAAAGTTAAAAGCATATTATAGAGGCTTGCTATGTACTCCCTCACTGAGATTCCTGTTACCATTTTCATATATTTGCTCTATCACCCCCTTTTCTAAATATTTCTCCATGACTGTTAGTCTTTTTTTTGGAACTATTTGAAAACAAGTTGCAGACGTGATTCCTCACTACTCCTAAATACTATGGTGTGTGATTTCCCTAAGCGAGGACACTCTTTTATCTGACCCTTAGGAAACCTTCAACATCAGGAAATTATTGGTACAATACTATCACCTAACCTACAGACCCCATTCACATCTCTCCAGCAGTTCCAACAAAGTGTCTTTGCCTTCTGGCCCAGAATATCATCTGCGAATGCATGTTGCATCCAGTTGCATCTCTCCAGTTGCCTCCAATTTGGAATACGGGTATTTCCCCCTCCCCTGTCTTTCATGCTGTTCATAGTCTTAAATAGCCTAGGATCTATGTTCTGTGTATAGGATGACACTTAGGCTGGGCCTGTCCAGTGTTTCCTGATGACTAGTCCCAGGACAGGCCTGGGAATACCACAGAAATGATGCTGTGTTTCTCTCAGTGTGTCCCATTCCAGTCCACTCCATGTGCCCTACCTCCTGAGATATCAGCACGCACACTGCCTCTGATTGAGGCAGATGAATCCATCATCTGCTTGGGTCTCTCTCTTCTCCCATTTCTCACCTCCTCAGGAGGCTGTGGACACCCTGCCACAAATCTTTCTGTGCTCCTTTTACCCTCAGTACTACCATGCAATACCCTCCCCTGTGGTGGGGAAAGGAAGGAAAAAGAAAAGAAGGCAAAGTGGTAAGAAAAAGGCTCAAATTCATTTTAATTATTTCCCTCCAAGTTGGGTTTTTTTTTCCCCTTTCCAAACTTGAGATTCTTGATATTGAGGACAGGAACTGGTATTATATGAATTTTATATTCACTGTCCTTTATAAACTGACTTGTATGCAGTAGGCCTCTGTAAATTGTTAATGAATTGATGAATTGGTCTTTCCTCTGGATTGATACTCTTGGTTCACTTTGGACATTTGCATTAAAAGTGATAGTCATTTGCAAGATCTTGCCAATGACTCCATTTGCTTTTTAATGCTGAGCTGATGAGCACAACTTGCTGTTCAGCTGCCTGGAGCTGCTGAGGAGATCATCATGGTGGAATGGAGGGATGAATGCATAATTTGAATTCCAAGTTCCATTTATTTGTTTTCTTTTTAATGAGAAACATGTTCAGATCAGAGTGCTTTCGAGTCTCCTCCGATGAAGAATACATGACTGTTTAGTAGATACCAAGTTTAGGATAATCCCATTTTTGATTCACTGATTTTGTTTATTTCAGTGAAGGATTTGGGGTGTTTCTGCTAAGTTCTTAACTTAGAAAGCAATAGTTTTCTGAAATTTAGTAACTTCTGCCATAGCCACAAATTATATATTATTATATATATGATTGCTTATATATATATTGTACTTGTTAAACTGTATTGTATAATCAATTTGTTGAATGATTGACTTTTTCTACTAAGCCATAACTGTCTTACCTTTGCATAATATTTAGAGTAGTGCTTAACACAGAATAGATACCCAAAACATATTTATTGAAATAAATAAATGCTATTATGCATTCTGGAGTATTTGCTGATGTTCATCTCTCTCACTATGAGAACTTAGGTAATGTTAACTATAACTTAAGTCAATTGACTGATTATCCAGTTTGAATTATACCCTTAGTACACATTCTCTAGTCTCATAAATTTTAGACATTTTTGTCCTTGTTAACTGATGAATGCACCTCTCTTTCTTACTTCAAGTGGAGCAATGGATTGAGGAAAGACACTGTGAATAAGTGTCAAAGTAGGAGAAATTTACTGGTATGGAAAGTGGAGGTGCGGAGAGAAGCTCCAGCACCTGTGGTAGAGTAGATGGTAAGATATAAAATCTAGAATTCTTTAAAAATCTTTTAAAATTTTATTTGTGTAGCTTTAAGAGGAAAAAAAACTATGGTTTTTATCTTTAAATTACAATAGATTGCAAAAACTCACACCGTAGGTAAGATGGCATATTTCCCACACTTTCCACCCACTCCTAGTCCTGGAAGATATTACTAATCAGTGAGGGCATTATTTCCTTCTGATTTTGGACTTTCCCTCCAAAGTTTTCTCAATTCGTGTTCTAGATAACCAATCAGTCACAGTTGATTCTTGAACTGAACGTTTTTGGCATGCCCACTATGAGATTTTAGAGCAATGAACTGATTTTGTCCCAAAAGTTGCCTGTTTCTTCCCCACTAGATCTAGAATGGGTATACTAAAAACCCTGTTTCTACCACAGGAACATCTCATTTTTCCCATATAGTTAAGACTGCATTAATGTCAACTTTCTGATGCCTGAAAATTCCAGGTTTAGAACGTCCTAGATTGCACAGCTTTGGGTTTAGAAATTATTCTTTTAAAAAATCTTTTCCCATTCTTTTCTGTGAAAACTCTACCATCCTGATTCCACATAAGGCTTTTCGTATTTAATCATTCCAGATGTTAAGCTATGATAGGTATTGACTAACAGCATTCATAGTAAGTCTTATTTTTAAGTGTGTACTCTGACCATTGAGTTGATTATGCAGGTATAAATAAAAACACGTTTCAGCATACTATGTGGTTTTGCTTTTTGCCTTTCCTTTCTCTTGCATCTGGGATCAATCAAACCAGCAGGCAGCTGGATAGAGGTAAAACACGTTATACATAAAGCCTCATCTTTTGCAATATTATGTAGAAATCACTCTTTCATATTGTCATCCTGATCTAAGAGAAAGTCAACATCTCAGATGTGATATCACTGACTCTTGGACCATAATAAAAGCAGGTAATGTCATAAAGGATTTGCCATTTATGTCAGGTTAACCGACCATTAGTTAAAATCAATCAGTTAAGTTGTATTACGTATTTGCTCAATTGAGTTTTAGAAGTTTTTCTATAGTAATGGTTATTCTTTCCAACTGGAGGCTAGTTGTAATCAATAGCCAGAACACTGTTCTGCATAAGGGTGATGGAGTAAATATAATGCCCTTCGTCTACTTTAATCAAAGTTGATGATGCTACAGAGGTGACAGTTCCTCATAAGAACATCTGGCAGCCAGAGTGGTAATGTAGGTCAGCTTCAAATGTGAATGTTTGGAATTACTTAGTTGGAACAACACAATGTGTCAGCATTAGCCCACATATAATCAGAACAGTTCCTGTTATGTGCAGGGAAACTGAATGACTGAGAACCACATGTTAACCTCCCTTTATGGCAAGGATCCCAGAAATACCAATGGGAGCTGCACATGTTGACTGGAAGAGCAGATGTGACCTATCTACTGTCTTTGAGTTCCCAAGCCTCACTTGGTAGGTCTGGCACCCTTTAAAGTAAAATTTGAGTATTGGTGGGAAGTTTTTCTTTAAAACTAATATGATGCTGACATTTAATCAGTTCTTCCTTTCATTGAAAACAAACTCTCATGTGGATCTAAATCACCCTTTTATCAAAACTAATTTGTCATAGTAAAATATTTTAATGATACTTGCTTTGATAGGTATTCACTTGGGAGGGAGTTGAAGAAGAAAATACTTGTTTGGATGTCATGGGAACCCTCTAAACACCTGGATATTTACTTGCTATTCTTTTCCAGTTGCAATGGAGCTCATCCATAAATCCCAGTCCTGACATACTCTTAATTCTGCATAGATCCAAGGAAATGAAAAAAAAAAAGTCACGAGGTAGAATAGGAAAACGGAATGATTAGGTTATGGTTTTAAACTTTTAAAAAGTCAATATGAGATGAGATTGATAAGGAAAAAAGTTGAGCCTTTTGAAGATATAAAAAGCTTAGGGAGTTCTTCCATTTCAGTCTCTGAAATCAGATTCGTTTCTCTGCTTGTTCACTGTTTAGTTGGAGGTGTTTTTTTTTTGTTTGTTTTTTGTTTTGTTTTGTTTTAATTTAGATTTTACCTTATCCTTACCTACAAAATTTCCTTTGTTGCTGAGTCAGTATTTCTTTTGGCCATTCATAATAGAAGTCTGACTATAGTTACTTACTACATGGAATTTATTTTTCACATATCAACTTTGTCCTGAAGTTGGCAGTGTGGTTGGTTCATCTCTAGGTATCATGTTCATACTTTAGGCAGAAAGAAGACAGTAAGATTGAGTAGAAAGGAGCACGTTAACTCTGTATCTATCCTTTTCATCAAGAAAACAACAAATCTTACAGAAACTCTTCCCAGTAGACTTCCCTTCACGTGTATTGGGCAGAACTATGGTTACATGGCTTTGGCTTCAAATAAATCTCTGTGGGAGATGAGCATTTTTAATTTGGCACATTTCTACCCCAAGAAAAATTGTAATTCTGTAGGTAGTGATGAAAGGGCAAATACGTATTGCATAGGCAACTAGCAGCATCTGCCACAGTTAACTAAAATCAGCTTCAGAACGTTCTTGCTTCTTTTTCCATTAGAAAAATGGCACATATAATTCCAGATTGCAATGATCTCTTAGTCCAACCAAATCATTCTTCATGCTTCCACAAGTTCTCTTTTTAAATCACAGATCTGAATCACTCCCAGTTTCTCTGGGAAGCAGTCTGGGTTCCTGTAACACACATGCTCCGATTCTGCTTCCCTTTGTTTCCTGCTGGCACATGCTGTATGTACCAGGCCTTCTGAACCACACGTAGTACTGAAAAATCCCAAATACTCTTTCATAACTCCATGTATTTTCATGTGCTACTTCATTTGCTTATGTTGTTTGTCCTGCATGAGTCTTTTGTGAAATGAATACTATTTTTCTTTTTTTTGCATGACTCTGCATTGTCATTGCCCTCAATGTTGGGGCCCAGTTGGCTACTGCTACTCTTGCTGTCATACAGTGCTTTGGCCATGGATCCATTGCTTTCTCTCTTGAAGTTGTCTATGTCATCCCCATGATACTGTGAGTTTCAAAATGGGTCATGTTTTATTTACCCATGTCTTATTCACATGATTAATGCAGTACCTGGCATAAGATAAGCCCTTGATAAATGTTGCTTGGATGCATGAATGAATCAACTAATTAGCAGTGCACATTGTTATATTAAGGATCTCTGCTTCCATTAAAAACCTGACACTACTGTATGGTAAGATCAGAGTAAATCGACATGAATACTCTTCATAAATATGCTAATTTCCATATAGTTGTTATGATATATTTAGCATAAATAACTGTTGTTCTATAGGGAAAACATCTGGTGTAAATAGCATGTAATACAAGGCCGATTCATTAATGTGTTCTACAGTACATATTTAAAGATGTTAGATATAATATTTAAAACCTACAATGGTCATACAAAACATGGAGAAAGTCATCCAAAGCCTATGTCACTAATGTCTGCAGAAATCCATGGTGCTACATATCACTAGGCTGAAGAACTGCATAAGTATTTTCTTGCGGGGATTCTGAAGTGAAGTACCAATGACTGGATAGAAATTTCACAATTCACTTCTCCAATTTCAAGAAAGTCAAATGTTTATTAATTTTTCATTAGGTAGTTGTTTATGTACATTTTTAGGTATTATTTTGATTTTTTTTGTTTTTATGTAATTTTTTGATATCGGGTTTTAAGGAATTATATTCAGAATTAATAAAGTCTTCCAAGTCAGTTACTATTTTTGCTTTCCTTATTTGGTTTCCTTATTTTTCTTTTGTTTTAATGTTCACTTTAAAAATTTCCTTTAAAATATTTATCTCTGCATGCCATTGTTTGTGTTAGTTTAGTTTAAGGAGTTGTTTCTGTGTTTTCATTTAGGGAAGAATCTCTTCTGCATAAATTCAGATGAGACAATAATAACAATGATTTCAAAGTTTCAGGTTTTACAAAAGGAGTCTGTGTTTGTGAAAACCTTCAGAGGATGGAAATAGCAAAGACTAGTTGCAGGGGAAGACAATTCTTTACCTAAGAAAGTGTCCTGTATTCAGATTCACCAATTTCTAGTGACACTGGATGCCTATGGATCACATGGACTGTGATATATTTTCTTAGGAGTAAAGTTTTGTTGTGACATGTGTTATATTCAATGTTCAAGTATCAGTGGGTTGGTTGATACTTCTCTCTCTGTCCCTGAGCATAAACTTGACTTCAGAAGACAGCATGGAGTAAAGACAAAACTCTCTCCTTTCCCATACTTGAGTAGTAGCATATGAAGTCTGGAAAGACATACCTAGGTAAAATATTTTATATTACTGTAGTAGAACTTTACCCTGTTTCAGAACTTTCCTTTTTCTTTCTTGTTTTTAAATCGGTAATTCACATCACACTAGTCTGAATTGGTTTTCCTCCTCCAAACTCCTTGGCCTGTATCATAAATTTAATCCTTTATATGAATTGCTTTACATGGTTTTCCAGTTGTTTCATATCTTGTCTTCTTGATGCTATCGAATGTCAAAGACAGAACAAGGCCGGTTTCTCAGTGGGCCTCTTTTCTCAAAAATACCCAGTCATGGGAATGAGAGAGAAGTTAGATAATAGTTTTAATGAATAACATTTTTGTAGTGATCACCTTCAAAATTTCAAAATGCTTCTGTTTTTCCAAAAATAAAGATTGATTTTGATATTAAGCTTTATTATTTATCATATTTTACAGAGGTACATAGATTGGAGATATTTGCCTTTGATTATTCAGCTAGTGGTAGAAATGCAAGACGTGCCAATTTTCTTGACTTTCTAAGCTAAACCAAACTAACATGAACCTTGAGAGTTGTGTAAGTTGTCTTGAGCAGGTCACAGGCTGACTCTGGTGCCAGCTCATTGCCAAGACTGGTAAACATAGACACTCCTGCTGTGGTTGCTGTCAAACATGGTAAAATGAATGCTCTTGGTCAAAGCTTGAGAGTAGCTTGGTGACATTCCATTTGCAAACAGATTGCTGGTGCTTGGCTTGATAAATACACACATACACTCTCTTAAGAAGAAAAGTAAACTATGGCCAATTCTATGTCATAATATAATCCTCAAGTCAACAAATTACAAGGGAAATTTGGAAAGCATTTTTTTGGCTGTCTTTCTGTGATACCCCATAAGAATGTTTTACCTTATTCAGTGGCTTTCTGAAAAGTTCTATGATTGAGGATTTTTTACAAAACCATATGGTTTTAGTATATGTGTAAAAATCTTCTTTGCTGTTTCCCAAATATTGAGACAGAAATTTGACCTTTTTTCAATTCATGAAAGTGCCAGTAATTAGCAATGTTATTCAAATGCATGGTCAACAATTAGCTTGACACACATAACTTTAAACTAATTAAATGCTATGTTAGTGTCCCCCAAAATTCAGATGTTGACACTTAATACCCAATATGATAGTATTAACAATTTGGGCCTTTAGGAGATGATGTAGGCTACTCCATTATGAAGGGGATTTATGCCTTTATAAAAAAAGATGAAAGGGAGCCTGTTGGCCCCTTATACCACTTGCAGACACATAGAAGTTGTCATTTATAAAGTATTAAGTTGTTGCGAAAGTTGTTGTGGTTATTGCCATTACTTTCAATGGCAAAACCCGCAATTACTTTTCCACCAACCTAATAGAAAGCTCTCACAGGCACTAAATATGTTGGCACCTTGGACCTCCCAGTCTCCAGAACTGTGAGCAATAAATCTCTGTTGTCTGCAAGTTACCCAGGATAAGTTATTTTGTTATAGCAGCCCAAACAGACTAAGACACTGGACTAAGAATTCAAGTTAGAAGAAACAAATGAAAATGCTCAAAAATCATGCACTTGATGTTAGGAAATTATCCAACAATTAAGTAGAAGGTTTTATACTTTGAGTAATCTTAAAGACAAGGAAAAGTGCATAGTTACAATGCTTTCTGATATACACAACATGACCTTTTTGTTACTTTGGGTCTTTACAGCTTATATTTGTTGCATTTGTTTTGATCCTTAAAAAAATGGAGAGAGGTAGATCAACTACTAATATCTCTAGGTACAGATGGCAATAAGTGATTTCTCAAGAGGAAACAAGGGGAGTTATTGTGATTGTCTGATGGTTTGTTTACTCTGAGACTCACTCTATTTCAACCTTCCACCTTTTCTTCATTTTCCATCCCAGATAGAAAGATTCCTCCTCTAGATAGACTGTCTGTTACTTCTACTCCATTTTTCATACTTTTCTCTTTACGTCTTACTCTTTTCATCTGCCAAATGCAGATAATAATAGCACTTACCTCATAAGACTAACAGAGGAGAATGTAAAATAAAATATATGAAGCACTGTGCATCTGCTTACTTTGATTTATTCTCACATTTGCTTCGGACTTGTGCACATGCAAGCATGCATAGGACACACAAAGTATGCACAAATACTTGCTCATATCCCAGCCCATTTAGCTGTGGTGCCAGTCTTGCTGGGTAAAGGCAAGCCTCAATTTATCCACAAGAAGTACAAAGTATTGCCTACAGCAGCAGATTTCAAACTTTTTGCCTTTTCTGTACAGTTTGAAAAATTATTGAGCTTTCCCAAAGAGCACTTGCTTCTGGGGGTTATAGCTACTGATATTAGATATTAAACATTAAAAATTAACACTTAAAAAATTTTTGAATATATATTTAGATTTATTTAAAAATAACATAAATTACATGTTAACACAGGCAGCTATTTTTTAAAGACTATATTTTCTGAAACAAAAAAATTTAATGAGAAAATCTGGCTGTTTTTGAAATCTGTTCTCTCTATAAACAGGAGGAGATGGTGAATTCTTACCTTGGCCTGTGACACATTGAAACATACAAAGATAGAAGTGTCACAGATTTATCTGTGTGATTGGCACATATTGCACACCTATGCAAATAAAGCAGGTTGAATTTGTAAATAGTATTACATGATTTATTTACTTTATTAATAAAGCACAAGAAAGCTTTCCTTACCCATACTTTTCTTTAAAAATCTTTAACTGAATTTTAGATTATAGTGGTGATTATCAAGATTAAATTACTGAGGAATGACAATATAAGAAAAAGTGGGACGGGCGTGATTGCTCATGCCTGTAATCCCAGCACTTTGGGAGGCTGAGGCGGGTGGATCACGAGGTCAGGAGATTGAGACCATCCTGGCTAACACTGTGAAACCCTGTCTCTAGTAAAAATATAAAAAATTAGCTGGGTATGGTGGCGGGTGCCTGTGGTCACAGCTACTCGGGAGGCTGAGGCAGGAGACTGGCATGAACCTGGGAAGCAGAGCTTGCAGTGAGCCGAGATCGCGCCACTGCACTCCAGCCTGAGCAACAGAGAGAGACTCTGTGTCAAAAAAAAAAAGGAAAAAGAAAAAGTGACCCAGCGTGGTGTCTCATGACTGTAATCCCAGCACTTTGAGAAGCCAAGGTGGGTGGACTGCTTGAGTTCAGGAGTTCAAGAGCAGCCTGGGCAACAGGGAAAAACCCCATCTCTACAAAAAATACAAAAAAATTTAGTGGGGCCTAGTGGTGCACACCTATAGTTCCAGCTACTAAGGAGGCTGAGGCAGGAGGATCACTTAAGCCCAGGAGGTGGAGGTTGCAGTGAGCCGAGATCCTGCGACTGCACTCCAGCCTGGGCGATAGAGTGAGATCCTGTCTCAAAAAAAAAAAAAAAAAAAAACCAGGAAAAGAAAAAAGAAACGGTGCTTCAATAAATTAACAACACTAGAGATGTGAAATATATATTGAAATGGAACACATTTTACTGTATTAAGTTATTTTTTAAAGAAAATGCAGTACCTATTGGTCTCCTCATGACATCATAACAATGACCTATACTTACTATGTGACAGATGCTGTTTTAAGTACTTTTCATTTTTAGTCTATTTTAGTCTTCACAATAGCCCAATGAAGTAGATACTATTATTACTGGTTCTATAACTTTGAATAATTTCTTTAATCTCCCTGTGGATAATAAGAATTGCATACTTTGCAAGAAAATACATGTGAAGAATCTAACAGATGTTCTAGCACAAAATAGATGCTTAACAAACGGTAATTATTGTTATTCTCTATTCCTTCCCAACTCTTCAGTATAGAACTGTCCAAGCATTAAGTACTCATGAAAGCAGTGTTTCAATAAACTCACATTGAAAGGGAATAGAAAAGAGGAGAAAAAATAATGCATAGTTTTTTTTCTCCTGATTTTTGTTGTTGTTGTTGTTTGTTTAGGTTTTTTTTTCTTTTTTTTTTCTTTTTTTTTTGAGACAGAGTCTCACTCTGTCACCCAGGCTTGAGTACAGTGGTACAATCTCAGCTAACTGCAACCTCCGCCTCCTGTGTTGAAGCGATTCTCCTGCTTCAGCCTCCTGAGTAGCTGGGATTACAGACACATGCCACCACGCCCGGCTAATTTTTATATTTTTAGTAGAGACGGGGTTTCACTGTGTTGGTCAGGCTGGTCTTGCACTCTTGACCTCATGATCTGCTTGCCTCAGCCTCCCAAAGTGCTGGGATTACAGGCATGAACCACCACGCCTGGCTTATTTTGCTCTTTCTTGATTTCTTGTAGATCTTGTATCACCAGCATTGTGCTTATTTTCCCAACTCTTAGCATAAACATATCTTGACATCCATATTGCACAATCGCAAGTAATAAAACACACAAACAAAAAACAACAAACCTCTGCATTTATTTCATCTATAGAAAGTCACTTTTCCTTTGAGATTGTAATTGCTAACATTTGTAATAATTCTTGAAAGTTTCCACAAAGCTGCTTGCATTTAAAATATTTTTGAAAAACATATGTGTGTGTTTGTTTAAGTATGTGCTGTATTTTTCCTTATCAAAAGCTGTTGATTAATATTTACATAAACATGTCATGCGAAAAGATCAGTCATTTTTCTGTGCTGCAGACATGCCTGGAAAAGGTCATTTTGTTTCTGTTTGAGCATGTTAACTATTCACAGAAAGATGGCAAAAATCTATTTGTTTGACTTCTGTGGATTTAGGTGCATCTTGGTGGAGCATATTACATTCCTCTATAGGACCTAATTTAGACTGAGTTTGTTGTCAATAACACCAAATTGCCAAATGGTTGGGTATTTGAGCTTTCTGGATGACCAAAAATTGCGTACAGCCCTATTGTCCAGGCAGAAATTACACATTAGCAGTACCAAAGTAAGGAAATAAATCAAATACAATAAGGGGTTAGGTTTGATTTTAAGAGGATATTTGATATTTTTCAGGATTTAGACCTCAGAACCACATTTACTAATTGTCTAAGCCCTCCTTCTGCTTTTCTAAGAAGGTTCTGGGTACAGTGCTGTGTGGAGGCATATTGAAGTCAAAGGCAAGAGCAAAATGTATGCCCTGGTATACACCTATTAATATATTACCTTAGTTGGAGCCAAGTAGAAGTTAATAAAAGCTCTGCAATCAAAAGACATGACTATAAAGCTCCATGTTGCCCAATATTTTCTGCACAAAATAATGCAGGGCTTGAAAAAACAACCTTTTTTTTTTTTTTTTTTTGGAGACAGGATCTCACTCTGTTGCCCAGGCTGGAGTGCAATGGCACAATCTCGACTCACTGCAACCTCCCCTTCCCAGGTTCAAGCTATTCTCCCACCTCAGCTTCCTAAGTAGCTGAGACTACAGGCACATACCACGCCCAGCTAATTTATGTATTTTTTTGTAGAGATGGGATTTCGCCATGTTGCCCAGGCTGGTCTCGAACTCCTGGGCTCAAGTGATCTACACTCCTTGGTCTCCCAAAATGTTGGGATTACAGATGTTAGCCATGGCACCCGGCCTCTTCCCCCATTTTAAAACACAATACCTGATGAATCTAGAAGTTCCCTCTTTCTGCCTTTGGCTTCACCTGAGTGTCTCACATGTGTCGCATGAACTCAGGGACTAAGTTCTCTGGAGGTTACCTCCGCAGTATCTGTTCCATCGGTAAGGTCCTTTTCCTTTCCAGCAGGAAGCACTATGAGCTCTAGTATGGAGCACTGCAAACACCTCCGACTGCCTTCCCTTTTACAGTCAGTTGTAAACAATACTGCCAGATAATTAACATTTATGAAATGCATTTCTGAGCATATCATCACCAGCCAACTCCATGTCTTAGTTAACTGATCCCTTTTTTTAAAGAAATTAAGTATACACAAAAAAACTAGCTGGGCGTGGTGATGGGCACCTCTAGTCCCAGCTACTCCGGAGGCTGAAGCAGGAGAATGGCGTAAACCCGGGAGGCGGAGCTTGCAGTGAGCTGAGATCCGGCCACTGCACTCCAGCCTGGGGGACAGAGCGAGACTCTGTCTCAAAAAAAAAAAAAAAAAAAAAAAAAAAAAAAAAAAAAAAAAAAGAAAAGAAATTAAGTATACACTCCAGTGCCAAACATTCAGTGGTCTCTCAATTGGGCACTGGTTTAGATTTCCAGCCTCTGGTGTAGCTACTCCCTGTACTGTAGCCAAACACTGTCACTGTTCCTCATTCATGTTGTCGGTTTTTATTTCTCTGTGACTTTTGCCTTTTCTGATTCCCATCAAGATAACGTTTTTTTTTGTTTTTGTTTTTGTTTTTGTTTTGTTTTGTTTTTGAGACAGAGTCTTGCTGTGTCACCCAGGCTGGAGTGCAGTGGTACCATATTAGCTCACAGCAACCTCCCCTTCCTTCCCTGGTTCAAGTGATTCTCATGTGTCAGGCTCCCAAGTAGCTGGGATTATAGGTGCCCGCCACCACCCCCGGCTAATTTTTGTAATTTTTAGTAGAGACGAGGTTTTACCATGTTGGCCAGGCTGGCCTAGAATTCCTGACCTCATGTGACCCGACTGCCTCAGCCTCCCAAAGTGCTAGGATTACAGGTGAAGATTACACTTTTGTAAAGTCCATCTTAAATAAAAAATATTTTTTAAAGCTTTTCCTTACTTCCCTCTATGACCTGATATGATTTCTTCTTTCAAACTTTTAGAACTACTTTAGTGGAATCGCTCTTACAAAATTTCTTATATTCTAACTTACTGTACAATTATTTTCTTGCCTCATTTTTCCTACTAAATTTCAAATCCTTCCAGAATGTGAGCCATGTATCTTCTCATCTTCTCATTTTTATATGAGGTACAGGATCCAGTGCAAATATAATATTCTAATTTTTGTATTCTGTTATAATTATATATTATAATTATAATTTATGATAGAATACAAAAAAGTTGCCTAATTCACTATTGCCTAAATTTCTCCAATCATCATCATCCTGGTAAAAAGTGAGATTCTTGACACTTCCCTGAGTGATTCCGACTCATTAGATTTAAGTGGAGGCCCAGGAATCTATATTTTTAGAAGCATTTGAAATGATTTTGATGATTAACACAATTGGAAAAACACTGGCTCAACTGAATAAAAATTATTTATGTTTCCTGATTACTGTTTGAAAAGAATTATTTATGAGAGAGGCTAGATCCTTAATGTGTTTATTTATTGAAGAGAACCTATTTTGGAAAGTTCTGTACAGGTAAATAGGATGTTATAGTTTGTTAACATCTTCACTATGAAGTTTCCTGAAACAAATGTTCTTTGTTTTGTTCTATTTTGCTCTTCCTGGCATTTATGAGATGGCGTTTTGCCATGATGGTGTTTGACCAGTGTGTTTTCAGAGTCTGAGCTGGGAAGGCAACAATTAGAGAAGGAATGTTGGGGCTTGGGCGAAAAGAGGGTCAGCTATAGGGTGAAATGTCTGAGGACTGTTTTTCTATAATGACATGCACCCTTTGGAGCAATGTGCAGCCTTGAGTGAACTGTGATTTGGGAGAAAACGTGCAGAGCCCTAGACCTCTCGCTGACCTCTGCTTGGCAGTTTTAGGCTGCTGGTGAGTGCTCTGGAGGCAGAGCCCATAGAGTGCTGTTCTCAAGATGAAGACCACAGGCTTTTCTCTTGATGCTGCAGTTAGCACTGAGGGGATACTGGAAGCTGCACCTGTGGATCCTGTTGCTGGCCCTGCCTTCCTGAACTAAAGGCATCAGTAGGAGGAATTTGCTCTTTTATGTACAAATAAATATGTCCCTTAATTTAGGGCAAAAATGAGAATTTCCTTTAAGGAAAAAGATTACAAAAGAAAGCCCTAGGATTAATGAATATAAATGATCTCCTTGCAGTAAATTTTCTGAGTATAACTTGTGTAATGTATTTGGAATGAAATCTACCAGGGAAAGGATACCTTCTTAATTTAATTGGCCCTGCTGGCAAGGATAGTATTAATGAAGCAGATGTCTCTCTCTCAGTCTCCCTGAATGCTGTTATAGCAAGTAAAATTCCTTTTCTTTGATCAGAAATAGGGTAGTTAACACATCTTCAGGAACGGGGCTGCTGCTTAATTTTCTGATATAATTTTAATGATTTTTTTGTTAGCAGACTTTTTCCATGAAGAAGGGGTTTCTCTCAATATGTTGAGCCCTGAACAGTGTATTTCTCATTCTCTTTAAATACTACTGGTTTGGAAGCTGTGGAGATATCCCCTGATTTAAGCTTGTATTTGGATGTCCGTGTGCTTGAGTGATGCCCTCAATAGTGTTGTTCTGGAAGTGCATTTGTAAAAGAAGAATTGGGTTAGGGGTAGATGGAAATGTCTGGGACCTTAGATCATGATGGAGTTGGGCTTGTACCTCAGGTGACTTTGGGCAAGGCACTCCACTTCTATGGCACAGTGAAAGAAGACAGTACTTGCCTCCCTGGGTTATCTTGAAAATTCAATTCTATACTATTTGCAAAAAATGTCTGAATATCCACTTTGTGTCAAATAATAAATAAGATGGTGCCTGGCTGGGCATGGTGGCTCACGCCTGTAATTTCAGCACTTGGGAGGCTGAGGTGGGCAGATCACCTGAGGTCAGGGGTTTGAGACCAGCCTAGCCAACATGGCAAAACCCCATCTCTACTAAAAATAGAAAAATTAGCTGGTGGTGGTGGCGGGCGGGTGCCTGTAATCCCAGCTACTTGGGAGACTGAGGCATGAGAAGCGCTTGAACCTGGGAAGTGGAGGCTGCAGTGAACAGAGATCATGCCACTGGACTCCAGCCTGGGTGAGAGAGCCAGACTCTGTCAAAATAAAATAAAATAAAATAAAAATAAAATAAAATAAGGTGCTTGCACTCAGGAGCTTACAAACATGGGAAGATCAAGATGGAAGAATCCAACATAAGGTCTAGAGAAGGCAACTATTTGCTTAGCTTCCAGGAACTGTAACACCTAACCTCACTGATATGAGCAGAAAGCAATTCTACAGCACCCAGGGCCTTTCTGAAGAAAGGTATAGCACTTTAACCCAGCTGAAAATTGATGGTAAGTCTCCCTCATATGAAGAGCAAAAAAATTCTAACTTTCCAGTGAAACATTAGCAGTGCTTAAAATAAGTCAATAGTAAAATAAAAGTAACAAGCATTTTAGAATAATAGAATATGTCACTAATGCTTTAGAGATGAGTTTTAGCTTTGCAACGTTTTCCAAATACCAAAATGCTTGTGCCTTTGCAATGTGAACAAATTATTTATTATGCTTGTTTTGCTATTTTCTGATTGCTTATATACTTCTGGGCCACCTTTAGAACAGATATGCCTGCTGATACCTCTAGATTTTGTAATGGTATCTTGATACAGTGCTTCCAACCTGGAAAACTCAGGACTAATAGACCTCAATTTGTCAAATCACATTGCAGCGGGGCCAGGATTAGGGTGAGGGGAGCGAGGCAGAATCATGCACATGCAGTGTCACACCCTGTCTTCAGTGGGCGAAATGATGGCCTCCAAGGATGTCCAAGATCCCGTCCCTGGAGCCTGTGAGCATCTTACCCTACATGGTAAAATGAACTCTGCAGGTGGGATAAAGGACCTTTACATGGGAAGATTATATTGGATTATCTGTGTGGGTCCAGTGTAATCACAAGGATCCCTAAAAGGGAGAGGGAGGCAAGAAGTCAGAGTAATTCCATGTGCGAAAGACTCAACCCACCATTACTGGTTTTGAAGATGGAGAAAGGGGGCCAGGAGAAAAAAAATGCAGGCAGCCTCTAGATGCTGCAAAAGAGCGAGAAGACAGAACCTCCCCTCAAGCCTCCAGACGGAATGCAGGTCTCCGATGTCTTGTTGTTAGTGTAGTAAGATTCATGTCAGATGTCTGATATGCAGAACAGTAAAATTATAAATGTATGTTGTGTTAAACAGATAAATTTAAGGTAATTTGTTAGGGCAGCCATAGAAAACTAATTCACTAACTTTATTTAAAATGTTGATACTGTGCTCAGCATGGATTTTTGTGCATTTGTTTCATTTTTTTAAAGAACATTGCACTACAATATTATTTATCTTGCTTATTGAGTTTTCTACAGCCAAGCTGAGAGCCTCCCCCTAGTTTTGATCCTGCAGCGCAGGCTCAGTTTTGCCCCAGGATACTTCGTTGCTGGCAGCACTGGTAATGTTAGTGCAGCCTCATGTAGAAACATGATCTGCAAATTTGTAGACCGTATTGCTTGTCACTGCTCCTTGTTCAACCTGAAGAATGTGTTCAAGTCTTAACTGAGACTACAAGGAAGGGTTCGCTTTGACTCTGGCAAACTATTTATCATGAATGAACATTAGCAGCAATGTGACAAAGAGCATATAAAGAAGAATTGTTCTGTGGGATACCTTTTAAGCTTGGAGATCTTAAAACTGAATCATCCAAGTATATTTCTGACGTTGAATTTTATACTCTCATCTTATCACCAGAGGAAGGACCTTTTCAACCTAACTCAATATCAGTTATTTACTTACTTTGTCTGGGGATAGTATCTTCTATTAGTTAGGCAACCCTGAGGTTAAATTGCAGACTTGTCTCATAGGTTGTCATCCTATAACTAGTGAAAGATCCAGTTCATTTTTTTTCTTTCTTTCTTTTTTTTTTTTAGTTAGCAAAATAGTGTATGGTACCATAGTACAACACAAATAACTAACATGCATGGAGAAAAACAACAAAAGTAACAGATAACAACAACAACAACATCCACCATTTATAAAGTACTCAATTTTCACGTAATCCTCAAAAGAACTCTAAAGCCATGTTCTGGTATCCTCATTTCCCCAGATGAGAAAGTTGAAGTTTAGAGAGACAATAATACACAAAAATAACTAACACTTAAATAGAATTTACCATGTTGCCAGGCACTATTCTAAGGGCTTTACTAGCTCATTTAATCCACAGCGCCCTTATAGGCATTATCTCATTTTACAGATGAGGAAATTGAGGCATACAAAGGTTCACAGGCTTAATGGAGACGTTACCTTACTTATAGTCATGCTGGTGGTGAATAAATTGAGAAATAGGAATTCAAACTCAGATCTGTCCAATTTAAAAATACCATGCTCGAGGCGGAGCAAGATGGCCGAATAGGAACAGCTCCAGTCTCCAACTCCCAGCGCGAGCGACACAGAAGACCGGCGATTTCTGCATTTTCAACTGAGGTACTGGGTTCATCTCACTGGGGAGTGCCAGACGATCGGTGCTGGTCAGCTGCTGCAGCCCGACCAGCGAGAGCTGAAGCAGGGCGAGGCATTGCCTCACCTGGAAAGCGCAAGGGGGAAGGGAATCCCTTTTCCTAGCCAGGGGAACTGAGACACACAACACCTGGAAAATCGGGTAACTCCCACCCCAATACTGCGCTTTAAGCAGACAGGCACACCAGGAGATCATATCCCACACCTGGCCGGGAGTGTCCCACACCCACGGAGCCTCCCTCATTGCTAGCACAGCAGTCTGTGATCTACCGGCAAGGCAGCAGCGAGGCTGGGGGAGGGGCGCCCGCCATTGCTGAGGCTTAAGTAGGTAAACAAAGCTGCTGGGAAGCTCGAACTGGGTGGAGCTCACAGCAGCTCAAGGAAACCTGCCTGTCTCTGTAGACTCCACCTCTGGGGACAGGGCACAGTAAATAATAACAAACGCAGCAGCTCTGCAGACGCAAACGACTCTGTCTGACAGCTTTGAAGAGAGCAGTGGATCTCCCAACACGGAGGTTGAGATCTGAGAAGGGACAGACTCCCTGCTCAAGTGGGTCCCTGACCCCTGAGTAGCCTAACTGGGAGACATCCCCCACTAGGGGCAGTCTGACACCCCACACCTCACAGGGTGGAGTACACCCCTGAGAGGAAGATTCCAAAGCAAGAATCAGACAGGTACACTCGCTGTTCAGAAATATTCTATCTTCTGCAGCCTCTGCTGCTGATACCCAGGCAAACAGGGTCTGGAGTGGACCTCAAGCAATCTCCTACAGCTACAACCTACAGCTGAGGATCCTGACTGTTAGAAGGAAAGCTATCAAACAGGAAGGACACCTACACCAAAATCCCATCAGTACATCACCATCATCAAAGACCAGAGGCAGATAAAACCACAAAGATGAGGAAAAAGCAGGGCAGAAAAGCTGGAAATTCAAAAAATAAGAGCGCATCTCCCCCGGCAAAGGAGCGCAGCTCATCGCCAGCAACGGATCAAAGCTGGACGGAGAATGACTTCGACGAGATGAGAGAAGAAGGCTTCAGTCCATCAAATTTCTCAGAGCTAAAGGAGGAATTACGTACCCAGCGCAAAGAAACTAAAAATCTTGAAAAAAAAGTGGAAGAATTGATGGCTAGAGTAATTAATGCAGAGAAGCTCACAAACGAAATGAAAGAGACGAAAACCATGGCACGAGAAATACGTGACAAATGCACAAGCTTCAGTAACCGTCTCGATCAACTGGAAGAAAGAACGTCAGCGATGGAGGATCAAATGAATGAAATGAAGCGAGAAGAGAAACCAAAAGAAAAAAGAAGAAAAAGAAATGAACAAAGCCTGCAAGAAGTATGGGATTATGTAAAAAGACCAAATCTACGTCTGATTGGGGTGCCTGAAAGTGAGGGGGAAAATGGAACCAAGTTGGAAAACACTCTTCAGGATATCATCCAGGAGAACTTCCCCAACCTAGTAGGGCAGGCCAACATTCAAATCCAGGAAATACAGAGAATGCCACAAAGATACTCCTCGAGAAGAGCAACTCCAAGACACATAATTGCCAGATTCACCAAAGTTGAAATGAAGGAAAAAATCTTAAGGGCAGCCAGAGAGAAAGGTCGGGTTACCCACAAAGGGAAGCCCATCAGACTAACAGCAGATCTCTCGGCAGAAACTCTTCAAGCCAGAAGAGAGTGGGGGCCAATATTCAACATTCTTAAAGAAAAGAATTTTAAACCCAGAATTTTATATCCAGCCAAACTAAGTTTCATAAGTGAAGGAGAAATAAAATCCTTTACAGATAAGCAAATGCTTAGAGATTTTGTCACCACTAGGCCTGCCTTACAAGAGACCCTGAAGGAAGCACTAAACATGGAAAGGAACAACCGGTACCAGCCATTGCAAAAACATGCCAAAATGTAAAGACCATCAAGGCTAGGAAGAAACTGCATCAACTAACGAGCAAAATAACCAGTTAATATCATCATGGCAGGATCAAGTTCACACATAACAATCTTAACCTTAAATGTAAATGGACTAAATGCTCCAATTAAAAGACACAGACTGGCAAACTGGATAAAGAGTCAAGACCCATCAGTCTGCTGTATTCAGGAGACCCATCTCACACGCAGAGACATACATAGGCTCAAAATAAAGGGATGGAGGAAGATTTACCAAGCAAATGGAGAACACAAAAAAGCGGGGGTTGCAATACTAGTCTCTGATAAAACAGACTTTAAACCATCAAAGATCAAAAGAGACAAAGAAGGCCATTACATAATGGTAAAGGGATCAATTCAACAGGAAGAGCTAACTATCCTAAATATATATGCACCCAATACAGGAGCACCCAGATTCATAAAGCAAGTCCTTAGAGACTTACAAAGAGACTTAGACTCCCATACAATAAGAATGGGAGACTTCAACACTCCACTGTCAACATTAGACAGATCAACGAGACAGAAAGTTAACAAGGATATCCAGGAATTGAACTCATCTCTGCAGCAAGCAGACCTAATAGACATCTATAGAACTCTCCACCCCAAATCAACAGAATATACATTCTTCTCAGCACCACATCGTACTTACTCCAAAATAGACCACGTAATTGGAAGTAAAGCACTCCTCAGCAAATGTACAAGAACAGAAATTATAACAAACTGTCTCTCAGACCACAGTGCAATCAAATTAGAACTCAGGACTAAGAAACTCAATCAAAACCGCTCAACTACATGGAAACTGAACAACCTGCTCCTGAATGACTACTGGGTACATAACGAAATGAAGGCAGAAATAAAGATGTTCTTTGAAACCAATGAGAACAAAGATACAACATACCAGAATCTCTGGGGCACATTTAAAGCAGTGTGTAGAGGGAAATTTATAGCACTAAATGCCCACAAGAGAAAGCAGGAAAGATCTAAAATTGACACTCTAACATCGCAATTAAAAGAACTAGAGAAGCAAGAGCAAACACATTTGAAAGCTAGCAGAAGGCAAGAAATAACTAAGATCAGAGCAGAACTGAAGGAGATAGAGACACAAAAAACCCTCCAAAAAATCAATGAATCCAGGAGTTGGTTTTTTGAAAAGATCAACAAAATTGACAGACCACTAGCAAGACTAATAAAGAAGAAAAGAGAGAAGAATCAAATCGACGCAATTAAAAATGATAAAGGGGATATCACCACCAACCCCACAGAAATACAAACTACCATCAGAGAATACTATAAACACCTCTACGCAAATAAACTGGAAAATCTAGAAGAAATGGATAATTTCCTGGACACTTACACTCTTCCAAGACTAAACCAGGAAGAAGTTGAATCCCTGAATAGACCAATAGTAGGCTCTGAAATTGAGGCAATAATTAATAGCCTACCAACCAAAAAAAGTCCAGGACCAGATGGATTCACAGCTGAATTCTACCAGAGGTACAAGGAGGAGCTGGTACCATTCCTTCTGAAACTATTCCAATCAATAGAAAAAGAGGGAATCCTCCCTAACTCATTTTATGAGGCCAACATCATCCTGATACCAAAGCCTGGCAGAGACACAACAAAAAAAGAGAATTTTAGACCAATATCCCTGATGAACATCGATGCAAAAATCCTCAATAAAATACTGGCAAACCGGATTCAGCAGCACATCAAAAAGCTTATCCACCATGATCAAGTGGGCTTCATCCCTGGGATGCAAGGCTGGTTCAACATTCGCAAATCAATAAACATAATCCAGCATATAAACAGAACCAAAGACAAGAACCACATCATTATCTCAATAGATGCAGAAAAGGCTTTTGACAAAATTCAACAGCCCTTCATGCTAAAAACGCTCAATAAATTCGGTATTGATGGAACGTACCTCAAAATCATAAGAGCTATTTATGACAAACCCACAGCCAATATCATACTGAATGGGCAAAAACTGGAAAAATTCCCTTTGAAAACTGGCACAAGACAGGGATGCCCTCTCTCACCACTCCTATTCAACATAGTGTTGGAAGTTCTGGCTAGGGCAATCAGGCAAGAGAAAGAAATCAAGGGGATTCAGTTAGGAAAAGAAGAAGTCAAATTGTCCCTGTTTGCAGACGACATGATTGTATATTTAGAAAACCCCATTGTCTCAGCCCAAAATCTCCTTAAGCTGATCAGCAACTTCAGCAAAGTCTCAGGATACAAAATTAATGTGCAAAAATCACAAGCATTCTTATACACCAGTGACAGTCAAACAGAGAGCCAAATCAGGAATGAACTTCCATTCACAATTGCTTCAAAGAGAATAAAATACCTAGGAATCCAACTTACAAGGGATGTAAAGGACCTCTTCAAGGAGAACTACAAACCACTGCTCAGTGAAATCAAAGAGGACACAAACAAATGGAAGAACATACCATGCTCATGGATAGGAAGAATCAATATCGTGAAAATGGCCATACTGCCCAAGGTAATTTATAGATTCAATGCCATCCCCATCAAGCTACCAATGAGCTTCTTCACAGAATTGGAAAAAACTGCTTTAAAGTTCATATGGAACCAAAAAAGAGCCCGCATCTCCAAGACAATCCTAAGTCAAAAGAACAAAGCTGGAGGCATCACGCTACCTGACTTCAAACTATACTACAAGGCTACAGTAACCAAAACAGCATGGTACTGGTACCAAAACAGAGATATAGACCAATGGAACAGAACAGAGTCCTCAGAAATAATACCACACATCTACAGCCATCTGATCTTTGACAAACCTGAGAGAAACAAGAAATGGGGAAAGGATTCCCTATTTAATAAATGGTGCTGGGAAAACTGGCTAGCCATAAGTAGAAAGCTGAAACTGGATCCTTTCCTTACTCCTTATACGAAAATTAATTCAAGATGGATTAGAGACTTAAATGTTAGACCTAATACCATAAAAATCCTAGAGGAAAACCTAGGTAGTACCATTCAGGACATAGGCATGGGCAAAGACTTCATGTCTAAAACACCAAAAGCAACGGCAGCAAAAGCCAAAATTGACAAATGGGATCTCATCAAACTAAAGAGCTTCTGCACAGCAAAAGAAACTACCATCAGAGTGAGCAGGCAACCTACAGCATGGGAGAAAATTTTTGCAATCTACTCATCTGACAAAGGGCTAATATCCAGAACCTACAAAGAACTCAAACAAATTTACAAGAAAAAAACAAACAACCCCATCCAAAAGTGGGCAAAGGATATGAACAGACATTTCTCAAAAGAAGACATTCATGCAGCCAACAGACACATGAAAAAATGCTCATCATCACTGGCCATCAGAGAAATGCAAATCAAAACCACAATGAGATACCATCTCACACCAGTTAGAATGGCGATCATTCAAAAGTCAGGAAACAACAGGTGCTGGAGAGGATGTGGAGAAATAGGAACACTTTTACACTGTTGGTGGGATTGTAAACTAGTTCAACCATTATGGAAAACAGTATGGCGATTCCTCAAGGATCTAGAACTAGATGTACCATATGACCCAGCCATCCCATTACTGGGTATATACCCAAAGGATTATAAATTATGCTGCTATAAGGACACATGCACACGTATGTTTATTGCAGCACTATTCACAATAGCAAAGACTTGGAATCAACCCAAATGTCCATCAGTGACAGATTGGATTAAGAAAATGTGGCACATATACACCATGGAATACTATGCAGCCATAAAAAAGGATGAGTTTGTGTCCTTTGTAGGGACATGGATGCAGCTGGAAACCATCATTCTTAGCAAACTATCACAAGAACAGAAAACCAAACACCGCATGTTCTCACTCGTAGGTGGGAACTGAACAATGAGATCACTTGGACTCGGGAAGGGGAACATCACATACCGGGGCCTATCATGGGGAGGGGGGAGGGGGGGAGGGATTGCATTGGGAGTTATACCTGATGTAAATGACGAGTTGATGGGTGCAGCACACCAACATGGCACAAGTATACATATGTAGCAAACCTGCACGTTGTGCACATGTACCCTACAACTTGAAGTTTAATAATAATAAATAAATTAAAAAAAAAATAAAAAGTAAAAAAATAAAAAATAAAAAATAAAAATACCATGCTCTTTTTACCATGCCAGTTACCTCCTCGAACCTTAAACTGGAGTCTCACTAATCTGACTGATCTCATTACCTTAGCCACTCCCCCCATTCCCTGTCATGATCATATCATCTACCTTTTAACAAATTCCAGGTAAAGTTCTGGTCAGCTCCCTGGGAGGGGTGGACGGAGTCACTCTGCCACTGCCAAGGGCTCAAAGCAATGGCTGTGAACACCACACCCCAAAAGTCCCTTCCTCCTAGGACTCCCTTGCTTGCTCCTAATACTGGCAGTACATGTGGTAAAGGGGTAAACTGCTTTTCTCAGAAAAAAATTTATGATCCTGGCAACATGACTTACCAGATCTTTATTGCCCTACTGCCTTGGGAAAGGTATTATCTGAGCAGGGTGGGTAGTGATAATGCTTTTACATCAATAGAACCTATCATAGTGTTAAAGTACAGTCCATAGAATTTGTTTTACTCTACTTAGCAACATTTCGGGATATCTTTAAAGGGACACTTTAGAATGAAGGTCGTTTTTAAAATTCAACTCAGAGTCTATGATTTACCTGTAAGATACCTTCTTTAAGTTTTATTCAAATATGAATGGCTTTTTTTTTTTTTTTTGAGCCTTAAAAGATAACTGATTAATATTAGGTACTTTAATGACACATTTTAAATCTTTCTATTCCTAGTTGATTGTAATCTTAAATTTATTTCAAAGGGTTTATTTTAGGAAGTGAAGATTCTGTCAATTTATATTTTAAATTAATTTAAAACTAACAATGACCATGACATTTTTCTGAGATGAAACTCATGATAACTTATGTTCCAGGATACATATTTGATTTTATATACATCAAAAGATATGTTCATTTGGATGATTCTATTTTTATACATTTAACATTTATGAATGATAGAGGATATCAATGTCATAGCTTAAAATACCACCAAGAAACAATGAAAAAAAAAATGTCCAAACACCTGATGTTTGTTTCTCCCATCACTAGCTATGAAATCATAACACTCTGGGTCTCAGTTTCCTCTTCTTCAAAGTGCAGTTAATAAAATATGTCCTTCCTACATTATAGGGTTGACTTTAAGAAAAAATTAGATAACATAAATATAATTTGAAGAGAAATAATGTAACCTCCTCTATATAATTTAAACTATTGAAATTTATGGTGCCTGTTTCTAGGGACTACATACACTAGTTTCATTTACACATATTGGTCACATCATAATTTGTATCATGCATTGTAGATTTGTATTTCTTGTATATATGGAACAAGTGGCCATGACAGGAAAAGCATCTGTTGTCAGGAGAAAGTTTGAGGTTTTGAGGTATACTGAATTAGGATTTGGGCGCCTTGGCTTTTGCTCCATGACCTGTTACATGAATGGCTAGACTCTAGTTCTATTGCCATTAGAGACCATTTTACCTCTCAGGGTGCTGGTTCTTTCATAGGTGAAAATCGGGGAGATTGTATGAAATAGAATCTAAAAAGTCCTCTTCAGATCTATTCAGTCTTTTCTGCTGCTTTACATTTTTAGGGTTTAATGTCAGTTTTGGCTATCAAGGAGAAGATTAAAGAGCAAATGCATTATTATCTCTGTGTTTTAGTTAAAAATATAGAAAGGGAACTGACTCAAAATCATGAACTTAAACACACAGTTTCCTAAGACTCATTTACATACTTTAAATTTGTCAGTAGCTTCATTAAATTCATGTTTAGTATAATTTAAAAATAGCTAACATTTATGAAGCATTTCCTTGGTACAATGTCCATCAATGATAGACTGGATTGAGAAAATGTGGCACATATATACCATGGAATACTATGTAGCCATAAAAAAGAATGAGTTTATGTCCTTTGCAGGGACATGGATGAAGCTGGAAACCATCATTCTGAGCAAACTATAGCAAGGACAGAAAACCAAACATCACATGTTTTCCCTCATAGGTGGGATTGAACATAAGAACACTTGGACACAGGATAGGGAACATCACACACCGAGGCCTGTTGTGGGGTGGGGGTAGGGGGTAGGGATAGCATTAGGAGATATACCTAATGTAAATGACAAGTTAATGGGTGCAGCACACCAACATGGCACATGTATACATATGTAACAAACCTGCACGTTGTGCACATGTACCCTAGAACTTAAAGTATAATAAAAAAAAAAAAGCATTTCCTTTGTACAAAGTTCTTTGAAAAACACTGTTTATACATTATATTATTTAATACTAAAAACCCTAAGCAGTAAATGTGATGATTAGCCCTATTTTAGAGAGAAGGAGATTGAACCTAACAGACACTACATAAATTGCCAGTGTAACACATTTGCTAAGTTCCATGTAATGTTTGAATCCAGACCTTTGTTCTACATTATCTCATATAAAATAATATACACTATTTCAGTGTATTTTGTGAATTATGAAATGCAGAAGGCTTTCTTATATTAACCAAAGAGTAACTCTCTGTCTTAAGATATGAAGGGCTATATTTGAACACCTGGACCTAAATATTCCTCACCCAAAGATATGACCAAAGAAAGAATTTGGAAATCGTAACTTTGAACTAACAATGATACCTATTCCTTGTTTAGAATAGCTGTAGATCTCCCAAATTATGTGTTTTTAAAGAAATTTTACCTTAATCATGGACTGAATAATTATAGTCATATATTATGATATGTGAATTACAAATATTTATTGTTACCTCATATTCCATGCTCAACATGGGCAAGGAGAGAGCATTTATACAGCAAAATCAGTGAAAGAAGACAATTCATGACATTTTCTTTCATGGTAGAATTAGAAATGAGGATAAGGTATGAGGTTAATTGATTTATGTCTCCATGAAACCACAATGTAAACACAACTTTAGGTGAATATATTGGAGTAATTTATAATTTTTAATTCTATCCAGTAGAGGGAGATGGCATGTTAACTATTACATTGTAATTTATACATCCATATTTTTAATAATTTCTTACAGAATCCTAATAGGTAAAATCTGGGATAAGCAAATATTTTGATCTCTGAAAGACTTTGGAAGTGATATGAACTTAGTTCCTATAGGGAGTTAAATGTAACTCACTTTATTTGATTGTAATAAAGTTATTATAATACTTCAGATTTACTTGTGGATAAATGGAGGGTCTAAAATAATTTCATAGGGAGGGTAGAAAAGGTTTCCTTTACCAGTTAACAACTTTAAACAATTTTACCACATCTGTCTTATGTTATCATAAACAAAGTAGAAGGCTCTACTTTAGGTGTAAATCACAGGTATGGCGGCTGTGTGGTGCTCATTGGTGACTGGCACAGTTTCTCCTCACAATGTGGAAAATGGTCACCCTCAGTCAGGATGCTTTTATCCTTGAAATCAATGATCAAATGAAATCAAATGGTAGACCTTTGACTAATAGCATTATTTTTTTATCTTCATAAAAATGTATATTATGAAAATTGTAATTGTTTTGACACAAATCAATACTGAAGTGAAAGTGCCAGAACTTAGACATGTAGAAAAAGACACCAGTATGGAAAAAAAGAAAATAAAACTTTCAATGAGGTGAAAATACCAGAGGTGGATTCCTGGTACTCAGTAGCTCACAGTTTTTTATTTTTTTTGTTTTTGTTTTTTTTTTTTTTTGACCAGTTGAATAATTGTTTTTTGTTTTTTAAATCATTTTCTTGGTTCCTTCTTTAATAGAACGATTTTTAAATATAAAGTTGAGATGAATAATTTAAATGTTTTCTTAAATGGCAGTAGAAATATAGATGAGTCATTTAAGAAACTCGAGACCTCGTCAACCCAATTACAACCATTTGAGCATTCAGTTAACGGTCTGAAATAAATTTTCTTCTATCTTTCCCTCTTTGTTCTGGTAAGTGCTCTGCCACCCTCTTTACCTCCCCAAATGCAGCAAAACAAATGCTATCAATGAACAACTTTCATTGTTGGTCTCCAACTGACCTTGGTGTAGATTGTATCAGGATGCCTGTACAACTTCTAGAACATTCTAGAAAAATATTGGTGAGGCTACAGGGCCTGGGTGATACCTATGAAGAGTACTCAAAGACACAGGTTAACTAATTCACCAAATCTCACCTGGGGCTACAACTAGAACATTTGGTTATTCTTGACTTTGTGTTTTTGTTTCTGCATGAAGCTGCTACATAGAGAAGTGATTCTCACATTGGAGAGCACTGACTCCCAGAATTTTACCATGAGACTAAGATGTTTTTAATATGATTTACATGGATGCTGTTTCTTTGCTTTTGAGGCTGATTTTACTTTGGCTTCGGGTTAACTTCCAGAAGCATCCACAAATGATTGGATCACTTTAAGCCTGTTGTGATATTTTTAGTTTTAATGAAAATTTTGTGGGTCACTGAAAGTGTTTATATCATATAGCAGATAGGATGTCACTCAAGCATGCTCATCAAATATCCTTTTTCCAAAATCTTTTTTCTCTTTTATTTCAACAATCAGAAATTTTCTCTCATACCCATCTACCCCAAGAGTGCTTCCTATGTATCAAGGACAAATTAATTTATTACTTTCTTCTTGAAGAACTTTATTTTTTTAATACCTTTAATTAACTTATGCTTTCTATTCTGTGTGTTTCTTGTACTTCTTGGTTTTAACCAATAGTCCAGAATGAAAAATATGACTGAATATATAAACATGATCTCCTTGGCCTTACACTTGTATTGGCCTATGAATGACTAGAATTAACTAGGAAGTTTTAAGTCAATATTCAGACAAAACAAAATAAAACAAACCCACTAATTTTGGGTGGGAATCATTTTTGTATAACTAGTTAAATTCGCTTCATGTGTGAATTTCAATTATTTTCCCAGTTTCTATTAAATTTTGCACTATGTAAATCATGCCCTAAATTACACAACTTACTTTACCAATTTAAAAAATGAATTGGGGCTGGGCATGGTGGCTCAAGCCTGTAGTCCCAGCACTTTGGGAGGCCGAGACATGTGGATCACCTGAAGTCAGGAGTTCAAGACAAGCCTGGTCAACATGGCGAAATCCTGTCTTTACTAAAAATACAAAAATTAGCCAGATGTGGTGGTGGACGCTTGTAATCCCAGCTACTCAGGAGATTGAGGCAGGAGAATCACTTGAACCTGGGAGATGGAGGTTGCAGTGAGCCAAGATCACGACACTGCACTCCAGCCTGGGTGACAAAAGTGAAACTCTGTCTCAAAAAAAAAAAAAAAAATACAAAACTAAGATTTGGAATTTTTAAAACCTTGACAATACACATACTTTTAGCAAATTTGATTCATGACATGTAATAGAAAAAATTTGGGGGGATGTATCTACATTATTCTGGAAGATAATTAGTAACAAACAGCTTGGCATATAAAAGGGGACTTCTGAGAATGCTTAGGCACGAGGTTCAAACCTTGATTAAACCCTTTGGTTAGAAATGGTTTTTGGTCTTTTAATGACTTACGAATTCCTCGTCCTCTTTCTTGTTTCATACTTTTTGCAGTCACACTGTGTCACATAGCATGGAATTGAATGATTTTATTACAATGCTTGTTAGTATCATTGATTGTGCTAGACTTAATTAATGAACAAGGCTCTCAGTGGATATTTCAAGTTGATTTATAGTACTTTTTCTTTTTAAGCAAACATGGAACAAAGTCCATGGAGCTTCCTCTCATTGCTTATCAACATGGCCTGCTTAACATGTAGTGGAAAGAGCACATAAATTGAGCTGAAAGGACCCAGGCCCAGGATTTATTTATTCCACTGGGTCCTAATTGTGTGGCATTGGCTATACCACTCTGCCAATCAAAGATTCAACTTCCTTTTCTGTAAAATGTGAATAACAATTGCTTGATCTGTTGTCTTAAGTTAGGCTCACATGGAAAAGTTCTTTGTACACTCTGAAATGCTTTATTATCATAACTTCAGATTAAGAGAAGCATATTATTCATGCTTCACCGATGATCAAGATAGACTTACACATAATTTTGCATTCTTGATAAAAGTCACAATTTTTCACCTTGCATACTTAAAACAATTTCCTGTGAGCTGTTAAATTTGAACCATTTAAGGAGTTTTGTTATCATACTCCATCTGGAAGCACTATAGGATTCTCAAATTTGCAAGCAGACATACCTCGTTTCAAATTCTGGCTCTACCACTCATTAGGTATAAGACTAAGCAAATTTCTTAATCTTGTTTTAAGTCTCCATTTTCCTTGGAAAGGTGATCATATTTCCCACTTGATGAAGTTGTTATGAGAATTAAGTGAGATAGATTTTTAAAAGCACCCAGCACACAGCCAGCATCAGTGAATGGTGGCTATTTTATGATACTAGGGAGGACAATGCATAATACGAGGAAGGCAGATGACTGTTGACACCTGACCCAGGCCATCCAGTTATTAGAACCCATCTGCACCACTTCACCAGATGCAGTGGAGACAGGTAAGGTCTTAGTAATTGGCAGTTAACTATGTTATCAGTTATTACAAAGCTTCTATAGTAGTTAGATTTTTTTCATGCCAAATATATATAAATCAACAAATGTATTCTTTTGTTGGCAAAGACAGCTTTCAAAATGAGCATGAATATAATAGAATTGTTTTCTGACTTCTTTAAAAACGAGTTTGACAATGTTTTACCAGTTTAGATTTTAAACTTGGTATTATACAATGTTTAAAACCTCGGTTTTATTCACAAATTGCTATATCTGTGGTCATTCCTAAGTAAAATTAACCTAGGGAGGAAGGTGTTAATCATTAAAAACTGAAATAAGTAGCAAGTGATATCATGGTCAGAGTATTTCATTCTTACGGTCAAAGATTATCTCTCCTCCTCCTTGCGTCTGACTGCTAGAGATTTTCATAATGCTCAAACATTTATAAACTAACCCAATGTAATTTTTCTCAAATATGTGTAATATTTGTTCATTTGGAAACTTACAATCCTCTGGCTCTTGTCTTTGTTTTCCCATTTGCCAGTCTTTTGGAGCATTTAACAGTCATTAGTGTGACATGACAGGGTGGGGAAAAAGACATAAGAGATCAAAATTAAAATCAGTCTGACAGTCTCATACATCAGCCTTACAATGTGAGTCACCACAAGGGCTTTGTAGGAAAATGTAAAAACTCCCAAACTCTTCATTCAAATATTGCTTCTAGTTCTGGCCATAAAGGAGGTATTTTACAGGGTGTATGTTCTTTTGGAGTGGGAGGAGAACTAAATCAGAGGATGGTCTATTTACTGGAGAGAGGCACCCTCCCATGAAGTCAGTCTTTTTCAGGCTAAACCATGGACTTTCCTAAAGTAGAGGAGCAGAGAACCAAGCAAAACAAGAGTAAGATGGGTGGTGTAAAAGCACTCTAGAGGAGTAGGTAGGGAAAAGCAGGAGACAATCCATAGTGTAGCACAACTCACGGTGCCAGCCTACCATGCTTCATAACTATGTGCAACTCCAACAAGACTGCATAGAAAGGCGAGGCGGGGCGGGGCGGGGTGCACCACAGAAGAGGTGCTAACAAGTCCGGAAGAAAATGGATTCAGGGGAATGCAAGACACACAAATCAGCAACATAACCTTAAAAATATAATAGTGCACCAGCAGCATTGCTGGAAATGGAGAGGGCTAGGAACAGACAGATTCACATTTTACCATCTAGGATTAAAAGGTGATCCTGAGAATGCTATGGAAGGTCGTGTCATTAGTCATAGGTTAGGTCATATTCACTAGAAGGCACTTGGAAGTAGTTGTAATGCTTAAATTAAATGTTTAGTAAATTCACATATTGCTGCTTTCCCCGTAATGTATAGTTAAGTAATAATAAGAAAGCCTTTTATCTTATTCAAATTTTAGTCTAAGGATGAGTGAATAATTATATCAAAAATAGGGAGACAGTAAAGTATCCATTCTCTAGTTCTCTGTACCTACTTTCTGTTGCAGTGTTTTTTCAATGTAAGGTATTCAAATAATATTTGCTGAATTGAACTAAATTGAAGGAGAAATGTCTGAGCTTTGTCATTTTACCTTTTTGGCATCTGTGTAAGTTTTGATTTCATTCTCAGATGCCTACTGGCTCACTCAGTGTTAGGGTCATCTGGGTCAGATGCTCCTTGTGGGAAGTTACATAGTTTAGAAGCCTGGAATGTGTTGTTTATGCTAATGAACATGCAGCTATCTTCTCCACGGTGAGATTGTCATTCAACTGTCAAATAGTGCTTATCCCAGGGCTGTTTTATATGTATTTAAAGTCTAAAGAGATATCCTAAGCTCCTCTGTAAGGACTCATGAGATTTAACTATGAGTCAGTTAAATTTGTTTTTTGTTTTAAATCATATTTCCCCATATTTTATTTATCTAAGACCAAGTACAATGTTTTCTTTATTCCCTATCTCTTAGATAGAGTTCACTTGCTTGCCAACAATAAGTTATCAGAGCCCGGTAAACAATAACCGTATTTAGCTTCCTCTCATTAGTTTGTCTGTTTTCTATCAGTCAGAGGTGTCATGTTGCAGACAGGTCAACATTGCTACAAGATTCTTTTTACCTTTGATTGCTAAGAGGGGTAGAATAGGGTAATTCAGCAGAGCGTGCTTTTAAAATTATTTACATGGGTAGTTTAAAAGCATTTTAAGAATCTGTTAATAAAGGTTATCTGTGGAACTAGGTGAATAGTAAGTGTATATATATGTTAGACTTGGTGGATATTACTATGCTTTTTCTTGTAGACTGGGATTATTTTTGCTATATTCACTCAAGAAACATTAAGTAGCTACTATGAAGTAGTTTTGGGCTAAGTCATAAGGATTAAAAAATGAACAGAGAAATTCAGAAGATATAATACATAATAATTCTAATTTTTAATTTTTGAGACATCTCCATACTGTTTTTCATAATGGCTGTACTCGTTTATATTCCAACCAATAGTGTACAAGGGTTTTCTTTGACCTACATCCTCACCAACACTTGTTATCTTTAGTTTTTTTGATAATAGCCATTTGGGGTGAGGTGATATCTCATTGTGGCTTTAGTTTGCATTTCCCTGATGATTAGTAATGTTGAGCATTTTTTTTCATATACTTATTGGGCATTTGTAGGTCTTCTTTTAATAGACATTTAATAAATGTGCAAATAGAGGCAAAAATGGCATCTTCTGCAGTGAGAGAAGAAAGTCAATAGATCCTCTAAGGGACAGAATGTGTTACCATATCCACAGACAAGAACAATTTTTTGCATTGCCATCATTTATATATAAGAGACGAAGTTGTGAAATAGCCCCCATGGAATCAGAATTAGAGAACCCGGAAGATTGTGCTCTAATCAATGCACCATTTTCCAGCAAAGCGCAATTTTTTTCTCTCTACAAACGAAACTCTTAGAACGGGTATACTACACTATCTGTCATTCCCATGTATGGAAGAATAAAAATGGTCACAATTTATTTGCAGCTCCTTACATCAAGAGATGGAGTCCATTGGCCGGGCGCCATGGCTCACGCCTGTAATCCCAGCACTTTGGGAGGCTGAGGCGGGTGGATCACGAGATCAGGAGTTTGAGACCAGCCTGGCGAACATAGTGAAACCCCGTCTCTACTAAAAATACAAAAAATTAGCTGGGCATGGTGGCGGGTGCCTGTAATCCCAGCTACTTGGGAGACTGAGGCAGAAGAATCGCTTGAACCTGGGAGGTGGAAGTTGCAGTGAGCCAAGATCGCGCCACTGCACTCCAGCCCGGGCGACAGTGCGAGACTCCATCTTAAAAAAAAAAAAAAAAAAAATTAAACACAATAAAATGGAGTCGATTTTCTTACTCCTTAAATCTAGACTGGCCTTGTGACTTGTTTTGATTAATGAAATGTGGCATACATGGCCTCGTGCAACTTCTGAAGATAGACTCCAGGAGGTCCTGCAGCTTCCACTCTTGCTGTCTTAGAAAGTTGCTGCCCTGTGAATAAGCCTAAGCTACCCTGCTGGGAAGACCACATGGGGAGGACCAGGGTGCTCCAGCCAAGACTCTGCCAACCACCAGATATGTCAGTAAGGCCATCTTATACCATCCAGTCCTGTCCAAGCTGTCAACTGACTATAGCCAATAAGTGAGTCTAAGTGAGAGCAACAGAGGAGATGTCTCCCTGAACCTAAGTGGAATTATCAACCCACAAAATTGTGAATGAATAAATCATTTTTAAGCCACTAAGTTCTGGGGTCATTTGTTATTCAGCAAATGTGGTAACTGATATATGATTTCACTAAATGGCACCTTTATTTTTCCAATTCCTCATACCCCAAACTTTAGAGTTACCTTACCTATTCTCCCTTTTTCATATCCAGCATCTGACTTATTAGCAAGTACTCTCAGCTCTTCCTTCAAAATATATGCCAAACCTGACTATTCTTTTTGCTGCTTTGGTTTGTTCTAAGGGTTTTGTCTTTTTAAAAAATAAAAACTTTTATAAAATGGAAACAGAAATACTATCGTTTTAGCTTTAAATATACACATTTTTATTATATTTATAATGCTTACAATGTTGTACTGTAATTAATTGTATAAATGTATTTTCCCCAAGTTTATAAGCAGTTTAAGGGCAGTAGCCACACCGTCCTCATTCAAGCACATCGCACATTATTTTTGTAGTGGTAGTACTATGCTAGGTACATAGTAGGCTCTCAAGGAATCTCTACTAAATAAATGAGTGGAAATGAAAGATCATAAAATAGCAGTTAAAGGTCTTATTAACCCATTTATGCTGGAGGTCGTAATTTTTTGAATTTTTGCACGAGTGAAAAATCAGACCTTGACGATGAGCTTGAGCAGTGGGATATAAATAACTCCCACATGCGTAGTGTTCCAATGTTTTATGCATTTTCTTGACATTGATTTTCCTAAGACTAATAGTGTTATCCTATTCCTAGAAAGCCTCTGCATACTCTTAGGTATATTCTTATTTCCTCTTGTAGCTTTTGGTAGTTTTTTGAGTATATATTTCTCTGCTACACAGATTCTTTACTCCTTGAATGATTCACCCTTGTATCTCCTATGTCACTGAGTGTAGTACTTTATACAGAGTAGGTGTTAATGAATATTTCTTGAATATCACTGAATTCTCTAAACTCAGTATTGAAGTGGAAAGCTTCATTGAAAGGATGAAAAATATTTTCCAAAGACTTGAATGTCTATATTAAAAATATGAAAGACATTTCAGCCAAATACATACATTTACATACACACCAAAAAAAAAAAAAAAAGAAAGCAAGCAAACCGAGCAACAAAACCCAAAAAACCAAACGATTTTTTTTTAATCAGAGAAAAATAAACTTTTTAGAACATCCAGCTTTAAAAAAAAACATGCCAAATACATGTTCTTAAATAGTGTGTTTTGTCTTCTCATCTCGTTTCCTCATCTCCTAAAATGTTAAGTGTTAAGAATTCATTTCACTATTATTGGAATGTTAGACTTTTGCACTTTTGGAAATATCTAGTAAATTCTGAAAATTGGAGATATGAATTAATTTACTTTTTGCACAGCATGATTACCTCTTCTTAGGAAAGATATGAGTATAAAAATTCTTTTAAAAAGCCTAGTCAATGCCAAACTTTCTTGTGATAGAAACAGAATCACATATAGTATATATTTTTAAGAGTGCATTGTTATCTCTGAAATGTAATTTCCCCAAATCTCAAAACTTATAGTTTCAATTATCTTGGAAGTATCCATCTTTTAACTATATGAGCTTCTGCAAAGCACCACAATGTCTGTAGAAGTGGAATTCCTACCCAAATATCTGTTCTCCTGGAAGGCTGAAGAGGCTTTCCAAGGACTATACTAACACAGAACTTAAGACAATCAATATGTTGATTCTCAGCTTCCAAGTGCACTCTTCACTATAATTAATTTTAAAAGTTTATGACTCTTCTGTAATGGAGTACAAGCTTTCTCATCTTATCTCCTCGCCATTCACAATCTCGTTTTTCCTTCCTTACAAAGGCATACATCCTGAATTGGTGTGTTGTCTCAGGTATAAAATCCAACTCAGGGACAAAGGAACATTACACTTATTGAGATTGATGTTGAGAATGTAGATGACTCTGGTGACCCAGTAACGGACACAGCCTTTTGTAAGATGTGGCAGTTTCCAATTCTTAGCTTTCAAAAAGTAAGTAAGTAAATAAAAGAAGCTCCTACTCAAACTGTTAACTGATTGATCTGTGTAAGTTTTGTCACCTAACTCAGAAAGACTTGACATTGCTCTCACAAAAGGTCTTCTGTTCCCAGCTTCTATGTGAATACATTTTTCAGTGCTTACATTCAGAAAATAGGAATAAAATTGTTGTATTCTAGCTGTAAGAAATTTTCATTCAGATACATGAGCTAATATTTTCTTTAAATGATCACCTATTTGAATAAGCTCATTAATACAATTTTATTTTTAGGTTTAAAAGTAGTCTATGATATATGTTATTTTGATTGTATACTAATAATAACTACAGTAACTCAATTCAGAAAAAATATTTTAATCCTTACAGCCTCATCACTGTTATATACTGTTATGTATGGCTGATATAAACTGTTAAATTTCATATACACATATGATAGGGTTATAAGTAAAATAATTTTAAGCTTAAAACATTTTAAATAAAATTTGTTGAATTTGAACAGAAGTATCAAGAACTAGTTTGAGAACAAAAAGAAAAACGTAACACTTCTGACTGTTAAAGAAAAATTATTCATATGTTTTTAAAGTAGATAATCGGTATCAAATTACTGTGAAATAATTCAGAGGAAAAAGGGAATCCGTTGTGTGAAAAAAACACATGCTTTGGGGCTTCAGTAAAAATTTGAGAGTTCCTTAGCACAAGGACTGCATCTTACTCAACTTTATGTTCTCATGCCTAGCAAAGGGTCTGATGCACATTGCAGAAAGCATTTCAAAAACCTCTCCTCATGAGCGTCATCTGTTTCCTACTGCTCAAGTCTGGCCAGCCTGCCAGTGCTAGACAACTGTGTCAGGAGACCACTGCCATGCCTGAGCTCAATCTGTTCCTTCCACCTGCAACCCTGGAAACTTGATCTTCTATGAACCTTGTCACTGATTTTTGTATTTCTTTGATTTTTCTCCAGTAGCATTATTTGCAATGTTGTGCAAAAACCAAAACCAAACCCTCGCTTTAAGTGCTTGCTGGATAAGTGAAAATGGATAAATAAAAATAAATAAGTGCATGAAGGAATAAATAAATGACAAACATGAGAATCTTTAAAGGAACTTAGTAAAATGATATTTTCATAACTCAGCCTTAAGCTGGTTTATGAAACATATAAGTCATCCCAGAGCCAGCTTTTTAAAAATCCTGTGGTTTTATGTTGCATGGTTTCCATCATGTCTCACTGTTGTAAAGACTGCATTTCAGAAGAGGCTAGATCACGCAACTCCAATTTAGTTTTACAAAATTAATGCAATTAGGGTGAGGAGAGAGATGCTGAGGCTGTAAAATGAATTTAAAATGTTTTTTTTTGTTTTACTAGGAAAAAATTTCCAAGATCTGCTTAACAACTACAACAAAAATCACATAGGAGGTGGGAGAGTGAAAATAATCACTAGTTTATATTTTATCATTCAGTGGTTGATTAAAACCACATTTTCCTGAAATTTGTATTCTTTGCCTAGCAGAGAACTGTGCACGTTGTTGTAGTAAATAAGTTTGTTTTTACTTGCCACCACAATATTACTATTAATTTGGAAAAAAAAATTAAAAAATATTTCTTTAAATGTACTGTATAATACGGTACAGCATATACAGTAGTTGCAGAAATGAGATGAAGGAAATCAGTCTCTTGTAGCAATCAGGGAAATCAAGACTAATCAGGTGGAACTACTTTATTTTATTTCATTTACTTTTTCAGGACTATTATATTAGAAAATAAATGGCAAGAAAAGAATTGATAGGACTGTCAAGATTAGCCAGTTTTCTTAGTAAAATCATTGTACACAGAATGATCCATAAAACATTGATTTAAGAATAAATATCTATATAGGAATTTTAAAATTAAAAAACTATGCCCTATGAGATTATTATAATAAAATCTGTAAGCTTTGGGAAATCTAAAGAAGAAAAAGTACCTCAATCTGGAACAAGAGAAAAGGAAATGTTGGCTTTGGGTACTCTGTACAAATTGAATGCAAAACCATTAACTTTCATCAGTGGAAGGTTCTATTTCACTGTATTTCATTGGGATCAAAGGTATATGCAAACCTTAGTTATTTGTGTCAAAGATGGCTTGTGAGAAGATTTTAAATGTAATGATGATGGTTGTCAAACTTAGGAGCCTTGGGAAAATTGTTAAGTCAGTGATACTTATTTTTGGGAGCTGGTCACAATCCCAAAAGACACAATCCTGAATACCATAATTCCAAATTTTCAAATCCTAAAAATTCAAAATGCTGAAAATATAATTCTGGAAAAAATAATTTTAACATTCCTTAAACGAGACTTACTTACTTAACTTTTTTTTTTAACAGGGTCTTGCTCTGTTGCCTGAGCTGGAGTGCATTGGTGCGATCATAGCTCATTGCAGCCTCAAACTCCTGGGCTCACGTGACCCTCCCACCTCAGCCTCCTGACTAGCCGGGACTACAGGTGTGTGCCACTACATTGGCTAGCTGTTTACTTACATTTTTAAAAGGGCATTTATATGAGAAACATATGAAAACACAATAGAACACTTAAAGAGGCTACTTGACACAATGAAATGGGCACTAATAATACATGTATTTTTGTAAGCATAAACAGGTATACTAATGACAGTCACACAGGCATGACATTTATGAACAGACAAACCATATTTATAAATACATAGGTCAAAAACCGAAATGTATAAATGCATATCACAATGGATGGTAACTGTGTGCCCTGAGCTTTGTAACTGCAAGTCATCTGAAATACTGCGATGGATACCTGAGACTTTTGACAAGATTGATCAAAAACCACTATAGGTACCACTACATTATCACCACACCAGTAGCTTAAAGAGCCAAGATCTTGAGAAATTTTATCTTTTACAAATTCAGATGAGCAAAAAGGACATCTCTTCATTTACTATGGAAATTTTAATGTTTTTATGTACATGCACAATGCTTACACACAGTAACATTGTGATAACGCACTTTTAAGGAGGCAGATTTCTAAAATACATAAATCAGAACTCTATAAAAGTCTACACAATTTATACCTCCAGTATTAGAAATGATGCAAAGATAAAATACATAACATAGTAAACTATAAAACAATAATGCTGACAATTTGAAATAGTGGGGAAAAAGTAAAAAAAGAAAAAAACTAAAAAGAAATTTTGACATATGAAAAAGTGTATTACAGGGACAGATTGCATAGAGATAGTTCATAGGAGCTGGCCAACTTTCACCTAGTTAACAGTTAACCATATTTTGAAGTCTTACATCACAATGAATATCTGCTTTTTTCTTTTAGGACATGGTTCTCCTTGGATAATATGTTCACATTCATTTTCTATATGGTGCTGCTCTTTATTTGATATACATTGATATTGTGTCTGGAATTGGTTCCTTCCAGTGGGTTCTTGGTCTCACTGACTTCAAGAACGAAGCTACAGACCTTTGCGGTGAGTGTTACAGCTCTTAAAGATGGTGTGTCCGGAGTTTGTTCCTTCAGATGTTCAGATGTGTTCAGAGTTTCTTCCTTTTGGTGGGTTCGTGGTCTCGCTAACTTCGAGAATAAAGCTGTGGACCTTCCCAGTGTGTTACAGCTCATAAAGGTAGTCAAAGAGTGAGGGGCAGCAAGATTTATTGTGAAGAGCAAAAGAACAAAGCTTCCACAGCATGGAAGGGGACCTGAGTAGATTGCTTCTGCTGATTGGTGGCCAGCTTTTATTCCCTTATTTGGCCCCACCCACATCCTGCTGATTGGTCTATTTTACAGAGCACTGATTGGTCCATTTTACAGAGTGCTGATTGGTGCGTTTTTACCGAGTGCTGATTGGTGCGTTTACAATCCTTTAGCTAGACCCAGAGCACTGATTGCTGCATTTACAGTCTTTTAGCTAGACAGAAAAGTTCTCTAAGTCCCCTCTCAACCCAGGAAGTCCAGCTGGCTTCACTTCTCAATATAAGCATTCCCTATTTAATTTTCCCATCTTCTTGGGATGCTTCTATGTTGTTTTGGCTTTGTGGACATCCATTCCGCATGCAATACAGAACACAAATTTGGCAAAAACAGTACTAGTGATCAAAGAACAACACTGTTGCATAAGTGTCTTCTTATCCTACTATGCACATAATTATTTTCAAACTAGTCCGTAACTTAGCTGGCTTCTTCAGGCAAATGCAGCTTTAATTTATTAAAAGCCCTGGAATGTCATCAGCTGGAAGGAATGCCAACACAGGCAAATGAGACATTTTTAAACTGACGTTTTCATTCTTGCCGTGTTGTGCAGGCAATCTACTCATCTGAAGTTTTCTCCAAATGCATTGAGCTGAATGGAAAAAACAAACTTTCTTGGTAACATCCTGAAATTCACTCTTGGAAATCTTGATTGCACCTAATTCCAAATCTGTCATTATAGTTTGGGGATTCAATTAAAATCGTTTTCTTCTTTATAAAGACAATAACAAGGTAATAGTTCTGCTTAATATGATGTGACTTTCTTGTGATGTGATTTTCCAAATTTAAAATGTTTAGAATTTTAGATGATAGGAATTTAGATTTTAGAGATTTTGATCTTTTAGGATTTCAACATTCAGGATTATGGCACTCAGTGTTGTGTCTTTCGATATTATGATCCAAACCCTTTAGCTTCATTAAAAAAACTGTGAAACCCAGCTTTTTCTGTGCATTAAAAATATTTTTTCAAGGTAGAGTTTCTTACATTAAAAGAATCTTTTATAACAAAAATGTGTGATGGAGAAATTTTTGAAGAGGACATCTTTATCTAATCATTTATAGTAAGCAAACTTTCTCTACTACGTCAAGATCTAAACAAACACACAAATATGGACAACAGGGAAAGAACCCATTGACCTACCAAGAAAGGCTGCCAACAGAATTTTGAAGGCTTGCCAAGATGCTTTTATGGAGGTAGAATGAATGAGATTCCGTAAGTGCAAAATAACCCTTTTAAGACTGCCCAGAAAGTAATATAAGGGCAATAGTTATATAAGATTCAGTGAGGACTACCAGAACATTGCGAAGAAATGTGAATTTTATCATTCAAGGAAAAATAATTTTATTGTAAGGTATAATCTTTGTTTTTATAGTCAAATAGAAACATTCATGCCTTAATGCAAAGTTTGGTAAAAAGAACTAAAGAAGACACCATAGAAGATTTTAACAAACAATGAACTCATAAGGTAAAAGATTCGTCATGAAATAATGATTGATTTAGTTGTTTTCTAAAATATTTCTAATGCCTATAAGATGTTGAAGGAGACTTTGATCATAAAGTGTGTTCTCTGAGGAGCTGCTATTTTTTATTTTTATATTTGTTAGAAGTGAATTGTCCTGCTAATTCTTTAACATAAAATATCTTACATGATTAAATATTTTAAAAAGTGATTAAGACAGAAGGATATGTACTGGGATTTATTTTTGGATCTTTGAAGTAGCAAAGGGTAGCAGAACTCCTTAATCCATAGAGTGGTTATTTTGCTGTATGATGACTCTTGTATTTACTCCCTGAATTACCCTTTCCACTAAACAGTATTGATGAGACATTAGTAGGCTATAGAAAAAAATACTTCTGATCTACTTAGAAATATTCATGAGGTTTTCTCCTAGTGGATTCACATCAAATTTTATTTTTTAAAACCCCAAGTATTTTGATTTGATGATTCATAAGTAAGATGGAGGCTGGCAGGTGGAAATCGCCCCCAGGAAAATAAAATGCTTTGGCTAAGCCAATAACTGCCATTGTCCTGCTCTGTATGGACTCTCCTGCTGAAGACTCATGGAGGTTTATTTCAAGTCTTCTTTAGTTCATTGCCTGCATGTTCAAATGGAGTTGGTACTGGGACTCATGGCTTTCTGTGAAAGAATGAGATTTGTACCTCTACAAATTTTCTACACCTTCTTCATCTAGTAAACACTTACGCTACAGGTCTCATCTCAAATCTATTACTATATGCAACTATTGTACATAAGCAAGCCATTTAAAAATGTTAAAGGAAAATATACACTGATATGGTTTGGCTATGTTCCCACCCAAATCTCATCTTGAATTGTAGCTCCCATAATCCACATGTGTCATAGGAGGGACCCAGTGGAAGGTAATTAAATAATGGGGGTGTGTTTTTCCCATGCTGCTCTTGTGATAGTGAATAAGTCTCATGAAATATGATGGTTTCATAATATAAAGGGCAGTTCCCCTGCACATGCTCTCTTGCCTGCCACCATGTAGGGCCTTTGCTCCTCCTTTGCCTTCTGCCATGATTGTGAGGCCTCTCCAGCCATGTGGAACAGTGAGTCCATTAAATCTATTTTTCTTTATAAATTACCCAGGCTTAGATATTTCTTCATAGGAGTATGAAAATGGACAAGTAGATACATATAGGTACACATACATGTATACATAAAGCCATTTCAAGAGACTTTGCTTCCTGAAGTTTGTAAATGTAAATTTATTGTGCCATCATTTAGGTTACTACGTTCCTCACTAACATAGAAACAATATCGAAAATGGGTACTTATGTGTTTATTAAAAATATAGTATAAATATGGCCACTGGAAAAAAAGTCAGTGAAAGATGTCTTTTGAGGCCACTACTCTATGTCTCTTGCTCTTCTCTTGTACACATTTGATATTGCACAAAAACCAAAACTTTGGACTCCTTTGATTAAAGGCAAGGTCAAGTAATCCTGCTGGTTCTACCTCTCCTCCCATTTCTTTTTCTTTTTTTTTCTTTTTTTTTCTTTTTTTTTTTGAGACAGAGTCTCGCTCTGTTGCCCAGGCTGGAGTGCAGTGGCACGATCTCATCTCACTGCAAGCTCCGCCTCCCGGGTTCATGCCATTCTCCTGCCTCAGCCTCCCAAGTAGCTGGGACTACAGGCGCCCGGCCACCATGCCCGGCTAATTTTTTGTATTTTTTGGTAGAGACATGGTTTCACCGTGTTTGCCAGAATGGTCTCGATCTCCTGACCTCGTGATCCGCCTGCCTCTGCCTCCCAAAGTGCTGGGATTACAGGCATGAGCCACCACGTCCGGCCCCATTTCTTTTTTTTTCTTTTCTTTTTTTTTTTTTTTTTTTGAGACGGAGTCTCGCTCTGTCGCCCAGGCTGGAGTGCAGTGGCCGGATCTCAGCTCACTGCAAGCTCCGCTTCCCGGGTTTATGCCATTCTCCTGCCTCAGCCTCTGGAGTAGCTGGGACTACAGGCGCCCGCCACCTCGCCCGGCTAGTTTTTTTTGTATTTTTCTTAGTAGAGACGGGGTTTCACCATGTTAGCCAGGATGGTCTCGATCTCCTGACCTTATAATCCACCCGTCTCGGCCTCCCAAAGTGCTGGGATTACAGGCTTGAGCCACCTCGCCCAGCGACGTTACAAGCCCCATTTCTTAAATGAAAGGATGTAGTCATATAAGGTGCTGTTTAGTAAAATGGTGCTGTGAATTCAGCATGAAATGTCTGGGCAAGTGGTTTTCAAGTTCTTACATATGTACTGTATTTCCCTTCCTCTTTTTCCCTCCTCAGCCTCAATCCCTATCACCCAGTGTTTCATAAGGTTTTACTTTCTGTAGTTTATACTGTAAAACCAGGAGTTCCCTTCCTCCTCTCCCAAGTATAACCTTGTCTAATAATATTAATTGCACTTTCCCTAGTTATACATACCTCCCTGGAGATTTTGATCTGTAATTCTTTCTCTCCTTCATCTTCCTTGAGCATTTTTTGTCTAGTGGAATATTCGGTGGCAAAGCTCTCATTCTGGAAAAAGGTTAGCCATGCAAACATAGAAGAAATAAGCCAACAATGGTAAACATAGTTAATGCATGTAGTTAAGTCTTCTAAACATGTCTCTTGAATCATGTCACATTTTGCTTTTTCAAACTAGGAATCAACAAAATGGAGGAACATTTGAGGTTTGTTAAGAAATTTCCCTTGTTAGCCGTAGAACTAAGATATTTCTAAATAAAGAAGGTCATAGTGGGCCATAAACGATGTGCCTTTCTAGGATCCCAAAATGGCTTATTGATTGAATTATATAGAGAGATTTAATGGAACCGTGGTTGAAAAATGCTTTTAGGTCGGGCGCGGTGGCTCACGCCTGTAATCCCAGCACTTTGGGAGGCCGAGACGGGTGGATCACGAGGTCAGGAGATGGAGACCAGCCTGGCTAACACAGTGAAACCCCGTCTCTACTAAAAATACAAAAATTAGCCAGGCCTTGTGGCGGGCACCTGTAGTCCCAGCTACTCGGGAGGCTGAGGCAGGAGAGTGGCGTGAACCCGGGAGGCGGAGCTTGCAGTGAGTAGACATCGCGCCACTGCACTCCAGCCTGGGCGACAGAGCGAGACTCCGTCTCAAAAAAAAAAAAAAAAAAAGAAAAGAAAAGAAAAATGCTTTTAAAGTCTTTGATCACTGGGATATCAATGTAACAAATGGGTTAAAACATTTTCAGAATTTAATCATTTACTTAGGTGACAGGATTGGGGGTAAATGGCGGGAGAGAAGGGGAGGGCCGGGGCATTAATGAATAGTACTCCGTGTAAAAAGAAAAATTGACCAATAACATCTGTACTATTTAAATTAACAGGCCGGCATATATTGTTGTGCAGGTTTTGCATTGCACAATTCTTGGTGGGCGGGGGGCGGGGCATTCACATTTGTAGTCATTATGGGTTCCTCTATTTATAATGCCCATTTTCTAGCAGATGTTGGTATATGCCTTGAGAAACTGTTAGATTCCTCTAATTTTTGCAGAGATGCCTTTGGGAAGTTGAAGGATTACCTGATTACTGTTAGAGAATCCTGCTACCAATACATACTTGTCTTGTGTAATTTGGACAAAATATAATATTCCTGAATCTTAGATTCCTTGTTTGTAAAATGTTTAAAATATATCTAAATGTAAGAATTGTTGTAGCATATGAGTATATGTGAGTATATGAATGTGGGCATCACAGCAGCTGTAAATGGAAGATATTATAAATATTGTTAAAACATTCTGATGTTTTAAGTTGATATTTTTTCTTTATGCTGACTTTACAATGAGTTTTAAACATATACTTGAGTTTATTATTTGTATATAACTACTGATAGAAATCTGATGAAAAACACTAATAGCAGTTTATAAAAGATTTTTTTCAATATGAACTTTTTGTTTCCATTGTGAGAAATTGAATTTCGAAATGTAATTATTAAATGTATGCCTGAGTTTCAAATGTTTTTCTATATCCAGCTAATTAAAAATATTATTATGTAATAATAGTTAAATGTCATGTTCACCTTGTTAGAAAGAAGGCCTTCAAATCAATATTATCATGATTACCATTTATTTAGCATCTTCAGTATGCAAGGCATTTATAAAATCTGTAGAAATTAATTTTCTCTAAATGCAACAAGTTGTATGACCGACACTCACTTTCTGTAAAAGATGACTTGGTTGGCAGAAGAGGAAACAGTTTCTTCAGACCTTCCCGCCCCAGTCAGCTCTGGTGACATTGCATATCAGGTAAACCCCCAATCCCTGGCCACATTTGATTGGTTCAAGATGGAATGTGACCCAAGTTGAGACAATCAGACTCAGTCTCTTGAAAACTTAAACTCAGAGCCCCACTGACGGAATTCGACAGTAATGAATATTCTACCTGTAAGTTAGAGAGAGTTGGAGACAGGAAACTCAACTCACTTAAAAGCTGCTATTATGGAGAAACAAAACAAACAAACAAAAAACTGCTTTGCAGAAGATGGCCTGGAAAAGTAGAGAAGTTGCCTGAGAGAGGGACAAATCAGCTTTAAGGGTTTTTCATTTTTTTACTAGGGCCTAAATATACTTTCTGTATTTGGTAACTCTAAGATAACCTTGTATACTCTTCTAAATTCCCCATTCCACTTGAACTTGAATGGTGGGTTTCTATTACTTTCAAATGAAAAATACTTAAGATAGTTGCTTTGTTTCAAGGAAGATATAATACAGTTATTTCCTGAACAACAATAACAAAAGCCTTTTGTTGAGCCACTGTCCTTCCAGTGAGACACACACACACACACACACACACACACACTCTCACACACACTTTCCCTATCAGTTGAAGAGGATCATGGAGTCAGGTACTACTTTCTTTTTTCTTTTCTTTTCTTTTCTTTTTTTTTTTGCGAGGGAGTTTCGCTCTGTCACCCAGGCTGGAGTGCAGAGGCACCCTCTCGGCTCACTGCAAGCTCCGCCTCCCGGGTTCACCCCATTCTCCTGCCTCAGCCTCCCGGGTAGCGGGTTGCTGGGACTACAGGCGCCCACCACCATGACCGGCTAATTTTTGTATTTTTAGTAGAGACGGGGTTTCACCATGTTAGCCAGGCTGGTCTCCATCTCCTGACCTCGTGACCTGCCCGCCTCAGCCTCCCAAACCACGCCCAGCCCTGGCGGGTACCACTTTCTTTCCTCTTTCTTGCATACGGATATGAATGAAACTGATTACATTGTCTAGGAGATGAACTCTCAGTGAATATCTTTCTAGTGGTTTCTGGTTCTTCCCAACACGCAATTTGGAAGACCATTAGGAATAATTTCTAGCCATTTTAGATTAATTTCCTCTGGATAAGGAACTAGAAAATAGGATGATGGTGCCATTTTCCCAGAGGTACCTAGAATAGGTCTTGTGTGGCAGTCTTTATAAGGCACATGATAAAGCTTCATAATTTTGCTGAGTAGAAAAAGTAGTATGAAAAATGTCTTTTACATCCATAAGAATTGAAAATTTAGAGCTAATAATTCTCTTCTGGATTACATTGCATTTTGTAGGATTCATTGTGTTTTTTCCTTTATTAATTAATGAGGAAATTGATCAAATCTGGTAGTATAACACTGAGCATTCCAGAACCCTATGAAACCTACCTTGCTATCCTTGTGGGAAATTTCTGGGGTTAAAAATTTGATTATGAGAATAATGAAATTAGGAAGACTCTTTAAATAACAAAATTGTAGACAATGGAAGACGGCTGAATCCTACAAATAAAATAGATCTTAGCACTTCTTGGAATTCATATGGAAAAACACTGGCTACCATGATAAATAGTGTAAGACGGTGATTTCATTGTATACTATCTGATCAAAACCACATGCTATAAAGGTCATATACTGGGTGATCATTTGATTATCCTGTGTCTGAGGATACTCATTTGTCCCCTGTAAAATGAAATACGACTTGTGCATGTGATGGTCATTTAACCTATCACTAAATGCAGCTAATTCTGGATAAAAGAGAGCAGCTGTTTGACATACGCCCCCAAACTTACTGAGGCAGGAAACAGGACTTTGATTATCCAACTGAAATAGTCAACTAGGCTCTTCTTGTGTTTTGGGTTATAATATGCTGTGCCTTTATCTCCACAAAAGAGCCTCATTGTGTTGAGATTGTTTGCCAATTCCTTTCTAGTAAGCCTCATGGTAATGGGATATTATTTTTAATGGGACTTTCAGGACACCAATCAAATTTTGTACATTATATTTTAATACTTTGGATTTCTTTGGCTTTATAAAAAGAGAGAGAACCTAAGGAAATTTGGGGAAAAACTGAAATTTTTCCATTACAGAGACTATTGAAAAATGAATAAATTTATAGAATGATTTGAGGAGGTAAAAAAAATAACTGATTTAACAATGTTATAACACAAGGAAATGTTGAAGACAGAAACAAGCATGGAACAATTAAGTGGTGAGGGATTCTGTGTACTTCATGAAAACAACAATGAAAATGTAACTCGGTTTTATAAACAAAAATTAATGCTTTATAGCCATGACCACATAACATTTTTAGGGTTCCCTAAAAATATTTCAGTATCCCCACCTTGTTAATTCACATTGCAAACTATTACTAACTTAACTCTGTTGGGGTAAAATATTGAAATTATGGAGGAATTTTAATAAAAGGCAATGTTATGTCTTCCAAATACAGAATGATTCATATTCCTATAACAGGGCCTCTAATAACTAGAAGTCTGACAGACCTTCTGTAAAGACCAAGAAATGATCAACCATAGTGAGAATCATATTTATATGCAAACAATGTTTCTTAAAGTACTTGATCACAATTTGTCTATTTAAGTAGTTTAATCAACACCCTATATTTCTGCAGTCTTGTTCAAAACTATAATTTGTATAATCAAACATTGTATGGAATGTAAAGTTAAGCATAAATTCATACCATATAAAGTTTCAATTAGTGGAGATAAATTATTGGGGTATTGCATTAGTTCAGTGCCAACAGGCAGAAGAAATAGTCAAGGAGAAAGAAAAAAGATAACTTGTTGATTTCTTCAAGGTCATTGAGTAGGTTGGTAATTAAGGCTATTCTTGATTTCTGCTTCTGGTTCTCCAAGAGTGCTATTCTGACACATCGTTACCATAAAACCACCCTAGAGTTGACCTCACTCTACAGTTGAGCAATCCTTTTGCTCTCCATAAATATAGAATGCTGACTGTAATTCACTACTAGATATATTAACAGGTCAATTTTATTTCAGTTTTTCTAGCTCCACAAATATATTTGAATACTACAGAGGTATATTACCCCCAATAATCACTAGGAGTAGAGAATATATCAAATTACAATAATTAGAGATTTAGATGTTAAAAGTTGGGGGTGTTGATAAGAGGAAGAGAATATACTGATTTTTAAAAAGAGAAAAAATGAAAGAGATAAGGAAAAGAAGAAAGAGAGAAGGCAAGCAAGTAATCAAGCACAAAGTCATGACAAAGAGTTAAAATAAATTTATTTAGCTGGTTAAAAATTAACTGGTATCATAAAACCAATGACAGTCTTCTTTGATAATGTATCAACTCAAACCCAATAAAAATAGTTGAACAGGTCATGCTTCTGCTTTTTTTTTTTTTTTTTTTTTTTTTTTTTTGCCTTTTTGTGTAATGCCATTCTTTCATTGTGATGGTGTTACCTGTAGTTGAAAAAAATTTATGGCTAAATAAACTAATTAATGTTAACCATTTTGTCATGTGAAGGGTGAGGATTGTAAATAAACATCAAAAGGAGTAATTGTTCTTTAGATGACGTCTGTTTATAATAGGAGGCATGAGTTATGCAATGCATCTCAAATAAAAGATGTTTTATTACCATCATTGCACGTTACCTGAGTTACTTATATGACCAATGTAAAGTTAGATAAGTAGAGAGAAATAGTCCACACTGGGGATGGGTGCAGTGGCTCACGCCTGTAATCCCAGGACTTTGGGAGGCCGAAGCAGGCAGATCACCTGAGGTCAGGAGTTCAAGACCAGCTTGGCCAGCATGGTGAAACCCCGTCTCTACTAAAAATACAAAAATTAGCCAGCCGTGGTACTGGGCGCCTGTAATCCCAGTTACTCAGGAGACTGAGGCAGGAGAATTGCTTGAACCCAGGAGGTGAAGGTTGCAGTGAGCCGAGATTGCTCCACTGCACTCTAGTCTGGACAATAGAGCGAAGACTCCATCTCAAAAACAAACAATCAAACAAACACACAAATAGTCCATAATCCACACTGGGTCTTAGAGGATAATGCATTCTAAGCTTCCATTTCAAATTTAAAAAAAAAAATTGTTAACCTGTTTCCAAAGGCATAGATCCATGTTTGACTATAGCCAAAAATGCTGGCATAATGCCAGGTATAGCCAGGATTTAGAATAAAACTAAAAACATTATGTGCACACACACACTTGTAATGAGAGAATTATACAGAATATTCATAAAGTCACTTCTAAATTGAGTATTGTATGACATTCCTAAAATTTTAAAGAATATGTTTACTTATTTTTTACTGTTAATCTTGCTAATTGGCAAGATAAAAATATTTTTAATTTGAATATATGTCATTAAACATAACATTTGCAGAAATTTTGTTAAGGAAAGAAGATGAGTATAAATGTTTACGACATGTAAGACAGTAGGACTGTAAGGTTAATAGGCAAATCAAGTTTGCTCTAGGAAAGGAAAGGAAAGAATATTCTAGAAACTATATATATTTTTTAAGGAACTAGAAAAACAAGCTGAAGCTAGCCACTGTACTTAAAGCTACTTATTCCTTTCATTGGTGACTATCACATTCTTTACATTTTTCCCTTTGTTGCAAACTTACAAATTCATGTTCCTTTTTTTAGTATATTTTATATACTAACTTTCTTAGTCATTTGAAGTTTTTTTCTGATAACATGATAGTGATATCTTTATTGTCAATTAATGGAATATATCATACTAACTGATTCTTCAGGCAGTTGACAGAGCAGCAAGTTATAAATATTTTAACCATTTGAGGAGTATTCCTTCTAAAATCTAGTACATAGTTCCCTACTGAAAAGGATATACTGAGAAAATATAACTTTTAACGTGTGGGCCAAAAAGATTATGAAGTTGCAGTGGTCTATTTTGTTGTCATTTGACTTTTGGAGTTTTATTTAACTTTCAGTTATGCGTCATATCTACATGCATAGGTGGATATTCCATCAAGAGCAGGGATCAGTACTCTCTTGAGTTCAGCATGGGGCTCTGCACATAGTAAGTGGGTGGTAAATGTTTGTGAGTTATACATTATGAGCTAAATTGTGTCTCCCAAAATTCATATGTTGAAATCGTAACCCCCAGTACTACAAAATGTGACTGTATTTGGAAATAGGGTCTTTAAAGAGGTAATTCAGTTAAAAACAGGTCATTAAGGTGGTTTCTAATCCAGCATGACTAGTGCCCTCATAAAAAGAGGAAATTTGGACACAGACACATATAGAAGCAAGATGATCTGAAGACTCAGGGAAAAGGTGGTCATTGTTCCTTGATCTCAACCTTCTAGCCTCCAGAACCAGGAGAACAAAATTTCTGTTGTTTGAGTCAATCACCCAGTCTGTGGTACTTTGCTATGACAACCCTAGAAAGTACTGATAAATGATAATCCCATGTTGCCCTATGAGAGAACAAAGTTTGCCAACAGAATCTTATGCTTTTATTATTCTTATGTTCTTGCTTGCTTGCTTTCTCTCTTTCACTTTCCCTCTTTCTCTCTCTCTCTCTCTCTCTCTCTCTCTCTCTCTCTCTTATCTTGTGCCTTCTTGGTAGGTCTCAAAGTATCAACTATGACCTATTACTTAAAAGTGCTTGAATACTAGAATATTCACTTGATGCAAATAAGTAAAACTCTCAAATGCTTTGTGGTGGTTTTTATTTCTGCATTTCAAGTTATATTTTGAACTTTTTTCTATGGAAAGATTCTGAGTAACTGGAGTTATAGCAGCAGAGTTTTATTTGAAACTCTTTTCTGTACTACCATTATGACTTTGTCACCTTCTCTGTCAAAGGAGACTGGTGATAATACTTTATTAGGGAGCTGTGGGATTCAAATGAAATACTGCATGTGAAAAATTACTTTGCAGACTTAGCAGCGTAACACAAACACTCATCATCATAACGGGAAGTCTGGCCTCCTGACAAATATCTGTTGATAAGTAAGGGTTTGTTGTACTAGTCAGTTTATTGTTAACCAATAATAAATTATTTAAAACGCTGATCGCCTTATGTTGAATCAGGTAGCCCTATGTTGTATCAGAACATACATCAAATGTACGTAGTCATTTATTTGAAGATATAAGAAGACAAGGGCAAGTTCTAAATTCATGTTTTGAAAGGATTGTCTGTAGTTTCTTTGGAATTTTTTAAAAGCTAAAGAGATCAAATGTTTTCTTTTCTCTTTTAATAATTTTGAATTATATTTTTCCCCTCAATTAAACTTACGTTTTATTTATTTTTGATTCGTTAGCATGACATACCTTTTTTTGTTGTTGTTGTTTTGAGACGGAGTCTTGCTCTTGTCACCCAGGGTTGAGTGCAGTGGCTCGATCTCGGCTCAATGCAACCTCTGCCGCCCTGTTTCAAGCTTCTCCTGCCTCAGCCTCCTGAGTAGCTGGGATTACAGGTGCCTGCCACCACGCCCGGCTAATTTTTGTACTTTTTGGTAGAAATGGGATTTTGCCATGTTGGCCAGGCTGGTCTCGAGCTCCTGATCTCAGGTGATCTGCCTGCCTTGGCCTCCGATTATAGGCATGAACCACTGCGCTCAGCCAGCATGACATATCTTTAAAAAAATTTTTTTAAGAGACTGGGTGTTGCTCTCTGCCCAGACTGGAGCTCAGTGGCATCATCACAGGTCACTGAATCCTTGAAATCCTGGGCTCAAGAGATCCTCCCGCCTCAGCAGTTGGGATCACAGGTGTGCACCATCACTAACACCCCCTGTCTAATTTTCTATTTTTTTTATTTGTTATTTTATTATTATTATTTTTTTTTAAGAGACTGAGTCCAACTGTCTTGCCCAGGCTGGTCTCAAACTCCTGGGCTCAAGCAGTCCTCCTGCCTCAGTGCCTCCACGTGCTGGGATTATAGTTGTGAGCCACTGCACTTGACCTGATATATCATTTTTTAATCCTCTTAATTTTTTAAAAAAGTTTTTTATTTTTAAATTGTGGATAAAATTTTTACATTTATCCTGTACAACATGATGTTTTGAAGTATACATAGATTGCGGAATAATCTAGTGAATTCTACAGTGGTTCATATGACCACAAATTTATAAAAGTTCAACTGGAATTTTTATTCACAATGGTTAGTTTAGATTTTATTTAATTTGTTGACATACAAGTAATAGATATGACTCAAATGTGAGTATGTTGCATAATGTATCTATTTTCTCTTTTATTGTTATGTTTAAAAGAAGCAATCTGAAAATAAATCAATTAGCCCCAAACTATATCACCAGTGACACCCAGTTTTAAATGCAATTATTTTCAAATGTGCTGGTGGCTATGACACCCAACAGCTGTCGGTTAGCAGCAGCCTCATGATAATTAATGCACCTAGTTTCTTTGCCAGATTTGTCTAGCCACTTCATTATTGTCTACTTGTAAAATTCAGTAGGATGCTTTGAAAAGAGGTACAGTCTTCATTTTTCTGTTCCAATAACTTTTCAACATATTCCTATCTCTTCTTTTTCATGCTAGTTTCATGTACATGTCACAGCTAAATGTTAGATTCTCACACCTCTGGGTATGTTCTAAACCCTCTCAGTGAACATAGGCTTGATAGGATGAGAGGCTGGCCCTTTAAAAGGACCAAAACCTTAAAAATGACATTAGTCTCTACAGAAACAAAAGGCCTCTTATTGAAAGTTGAAGATGCAAATTTATAGCAAAAGTCTCCTTCAAGTTAGATTTGCACTGGTAATATTCAGATTTGGGGTTTTTAATACCTGTTTTGGAATCTGAAATGTGAGTAGGATGTGTCTTTTTTCTTTTATCTTTCTTACTTTTTTGTGATAAAATATACATAATGTAAAATTTACTATTTTAGCCATATCCTTTTATGAAGTGCTGTTTTTCTCAAATTTTCTGTACTATTAAAAAAAATCTTTATCTAAATGACAAACACGGCCTATTCTTTAATCCAGTTAGGTCCCAGGAGATGCTCCGATAAAGACCAATTTTCCTTGTGATCTGGTGAGACCTGCAGAATCAGAATCATACGGAGGATTTCTTTTTTTTTTTTTTTTTTTTTGAGATGGAGTCTCGCTCTGTCGCCCAGGCTGGAGTGCAGTGGCCGGATCTCGGCTCACTGCAAGCTCCGCCTCCCGGGTTTCCTGCCTCAGCCTCTGGAGTAGCTGGGACTACAGGCGCCCGCCACCTCGCCCGGCTTGTTTTTTGTATTTTTTTTTTTTAGTAGAGACGGGGTTTCACCGTGTTAGCCAGGATGGTCTCGATTTCCTGACCTCGTGATCCGCCCGTCTCGGCCTCCCAAAGTGCTGGGATTACAGGCTTAAACCACCGCGCCCGGCCCATATAGAGGATTTCAGCTGCAATCTTTGTATTCTGAACTCAGCCAATAAATTGCTCCATGCTCCAAACAGATGTTTCCCTTTTAGGTTATTGCACCACTTGTGGACTGTTTTCCTTTCCTAGAGGAAATGTCAGCATGGCCGTAAACGAGAAAGCTTCTTCTGAGCATTCAAGAACAGGAGTAGCAGTAGCAGTAGCAGGCAGCGAACGTGGAAAAGTGGAGATAGATGTTTTCATGAATTTGCAACTCATCCCGCGTTTTAATTTTCCTCTTTTTTATGCCATTTCTTATTTCAGAAGTCACTTGATATATTATGAGAGTGAATATTTTTATCTTTAAAAATACTTCTTTGCTGATTTATTTAACATCTTTAATACAACAGAGCTTGAGACAAGGACCAGGACTGCCTGAGACAAGGTCCAGGAGAGCCTGAGATAAGGGCCAGGAGCCTCCCCGATTTACAGCACAGCATATTTGAATGGTTCCTCCTAAACTGTGCTAGAAAGCAGACATTTTAGAGTCTCACTCTTAAAAAGTTAGATTTTTCATGACAGAGAAAGAGGTACTTATTAAGAGAGTATAATTCTCTGAAAAAGAACAAAGATCTGCTAATTCATTGAAAGAGTAAAATGTCAAAAAAAAACTTATATTTCCTTTGTAGTGTTTTGCTTTCCATGAAAAATGATTAAACAAGTCCTCTTTCTGTAGAAAATAAGTCACAGCCTAATACAAATGTGAGTTCCTATTTGCAGATAGTGGTATTATTTTTGTGGCATGTGCGATCACAGTTGTAGGCACTTTTTATTTCCTTCCAAGCATGATGTTGCCATACATATGCCTTGAAAACATAACGTCTCTGTCTTTACTGACCGAGCTGACTAGCATGAAAACTTTACATGCCAGTGTGAATGGTGGGGGGGTGTGGGGGTGGTGGGGGGGGTGGTGAGGACAAAATTTACCAAAATATGACCATGAGTACATTCTTTTTTAAAGCATCATTTATATATCCTTCAGAAAACTGTCCCTAGACTGAAAAATCAAAGAACCTTATTATCTTTTATCATATAAATTTTACTTTAATAAAATTTAATAATCGATTTAAATATTTTTAAAATATAAATTTTATTTAGTTTTGTTTTTTGGCCAACTGAAGGAAAGTTACACATTTTTCATTCAATTTGTGATAATTTTTTGGAATGCCACCAATATTCAAGACTCTAGATTTATTTACAGACCTACCTGGTGACCAAAAACCCAGTTTAAATTGTTAGTGCAGTCTGGGCAAGGCAAATGGGATGGTGCATGCCTGTAGCCCCAGCTACTTGGGGATCCTGAGGTGGGCAGAACCATGAGCCTGGGAGATTGAGGCTGCAGTGAGTTGAGATCACGCCACTGGACTTCAGCCTGGGCAACAGAGTGAGGCCATGTCTCAAAAAAAAAAAAAAAAGTTAGTGAACAAAAATGAATCAGAAATTCAATAATTCAGAATTATATTCTTCCTTTTCTTTTTTCTATTTTTTTTTTTAATTAAAAAACCATGGTTTTTAGAGGAAGGAAGGGAGTCAGACACAATAGAACGTATTTTAGATCTTATTTGGGAGAAAGAAAGAGTGAGGTTTCTGAAACTGTAATTTTTCTGTGCAACGAACAGTCTAAAAGGATGATGGTATGATTAAATGGATGAACCTCTTTATGTATTAGACTTGCCTTATCCTTATGTTTTCTAAAATTGCTACCATCTCTTTTTAAATCTACTAATGGATATAGGATATACAGAAAATTGATTCAAGTTTAAAATGATAGACTAGAAATGAGCCAGAAAAAAGAGATGAGTTATTAGAATCAGATGGGTGATTCAGAACTCTTTCTATTAATCAGTCTGTCAATAAATTATTTAGTTGATTAATACATACATTAAGCAAAATTTACATTGTCTCCTGTGAGTCTGGTGTGATGCTGGACATACAAGGTGAACAGGTGTGGCTGTTGTCTTCAACTACGTAGTATCTACAAGACCCCACATTAAACCATTTACGGATGTTTTCTCCTCCAAGCCTCAATACCATATCATGAAGAAAGGATTATTGAACCATTTCATAAATAAGGAGCTTGAGCTTAGCTCAAGTTAGAGCAGGTAATAAGGAGCTAAGCCAGGTTTTTACTATAGTCTAGCTGTCTCAACTTTAAAACCTCAGGTTCGTGTTACACCTCCTTTGTCTCATTATGTAAAGAAGTAAATTACTAAGCCTTATTGATAAGATGTCTTCAGAGAGGCAGCATAATGTCATGGTTAACATGTACAGGCTCCAAGTTTGGCTTACTGGGTCAAATTCATGCTTTTCTATTTTAGGGCTGTGGCCAAGTTATTGAACTTTCTATTCCTCTCTTTCCTGTTCAATAGAATGGGAGCATTAATAGTGTCTACTTCTGTGAAATGGGAATAAAAATTGAACAAGGAGTAAATGAGTTAATAGTTAAGAACACATATTTTGGAGTTAGATGCTGGGGTTTTCATTCTAAGCTCTATCACCAATTAGCCAGGTGACCACAAAAGTCACTTTAATCTCTGAGTATTAATGTGTCAATATATTGCTAGACATATAGTGCTGCAAGTATAAGTTATTTTACAAATGTGTATATATGCTGTGGTTTGAATGATCCCCCAAATTCAAGTGTTGAAACTCAATCCTTATTGAAAGTTGGGGCCTTTTGGGAAGTGATTATAATGGACTCGTGCCTTATAAAAAAACCTGGAGGGGACTTAGCTGAGGCCTTTTTTGCTTTTCTGCTCTTCTGCCACGTGAGGGCACAGTGTTTGTCCTTCCATTTTTCTACCTTGTGAGGACACAGCAAGAAGACCCCCACCAGACACCAATGCTGGAGCCTTGATCTTGAACTTCCCAGCCTCCAGAACTATAAGAAATAAGATTCTGTTATTTATAAATTACCCAGTCTGTGGTATTTTGTCATGACAGCACCAATAGACTAAGACAATATATCATTTTAAAAATATTATTCTTAAAAGATTAGGGTTTTGTGGCCAGCTTCTTCATGCCAGTGGCACACCTGATCCAACTGATCTTTCATATCCTTTGTAAAACACCATCTCCTCAAGCTCATCTATAAAACCTCCTGCACTTCACTGTGGAAGCAGCAACCCATGTTCTCTTTTCCACTGATTGATTGACTGATTGATTGATTGATGAGTCATGCACTGTCACCCAGGCTAGAGTACAGTGGCATCATCTCAACTCACTGCAACCTCCAACTTCCAGGTTCAAGTGATTCTCCTGCCTCAGCCTCCTGTGTAGCTGGGATTGCAGGCATGCACCACTGTGCCCAGCTAATTTTTGTATTTTTAGTGGAGATGGGGTTTCACCATGTTGGCCAAGCTGGTCTTGAACTCCTGACCTCAGGTGATCCACCCACCTCAGCCTCCCAAAGTGCTGGGATTACAGAGGTGAGCCACCGCACCTGGCCAGCAGCCCGTTTCTCCAGGACTCCTCTCTGTGCAGAGAGCTCTTCTCTTTCTTTTGCCTATTAAACTTCCGCTCTGAAACTGAAAAAAAAAAAAAAAAATGTTATTCTTCAATTTATTTTTAATCTTATTGTAGAACACCTATTTTTTCAGCGTAGGACTTTTTTTTTTTTCATTTTAGGACATAGATTAAGATTAACCTTTTGTTTTAACAGTCTCCTATTTTTTCTATATTTGTGCTTTGATTTCTATTATACTACCATTCTATGTTGAACTTTTAATCAACCCTTGCATAAACTGTTGAAATAGCCTGGTCTCCTGCCTTGAGTTTTTCTTCCCCTGAATCTATCCAGCATACTACTGCCAAATTAGTCTTTTCAAACACCACTTTCATCATTAATAAGCTAAACAGAACTACTCACATGAGTCATGCTTTCCCATATCATGAACTTACTTTTCCTTTTACCACTTATTTGAATTTCCTTTCATCTCTACCTCTGTAATTGTAGAGAAAAACTCTCATCTGTGTATTATACTCATGGAATATCTAGGAGTCAGAAGAGTGGTAAATGAGCTAGAGGCAAGAATGAGAACTGCCTTTATTTAGTAAAACATTTCAAGAAATGATTTTGCTTATAGAAAGACCTAAGAGGATGTCAAAGATGAGACCGAGAGATGGGTAGAGGTCAACATATATATAGAGATGTGGGAAAGGTTGGAGAAAAAGTACTCGAAGTGGGGAGGAAGGGAAATTATAGGCAAGAAAAGGTCTAAGCAATATAATGAATGTCTCAAGCTGTATAAGAGATGATGATAGAATTGAAGGAGAGAAAGCATTAAAAGGCTTTTAAGAACAGGATTATGGACTATAGTTAATAACAATGTATTGTATTCTTGAGAATTGCTAAAAGAGTAGATTTTAAGTATTCTCACCACAAAAAAATGCTAAGTATGTGAGGTAATACACATTGCGTATGTTAATTAGCTCAATTTAGCCATTCTACAATGTATTCCACAATTTCAAAACAACATGCAATACATGATCAATATATACACATTTTTTGTCTATTTAAAAATTTAAAGAATTTTTTTTAACAAATGCTCTCTGATATTGAAGTTACACTGTGTGCTGTAGTGTAACCCTCACTGTTATACTTTAAATATTTAGGAAATCTCTATTCTCCATTTTAACAATTAAGGTCCTGGCAAGAAAGGGATAGTCACTCAAATTTGGTAACCAAGGAGAGTTTTAAAAGGGATTACGTAAGAGATATCGTCAGGATTTAGGAAAACAAAGAAGGGATAGTGCAGTGGTCTAGACCTAAAGGGGTATAGAAAAGAAACGCTGACTGGAAGGTATCCAGAGAGAGCCTCTCTCTTAGATGGGAAGGCCATTCACCTGATATTATAGGAGCTGTGGGTAGATAAGTGCAGGCAATATGCAGCAACCCACCAAGAAGGGAGCTGAAAAAATTAACTCCTTTACTTTTCTTTACCCCCATACTCTGATCTTGCCGGCATCTTCCATTCACCGAACCCAACTGGAAATCAGTGGGCACGGGAGACCATTGAGCAGAACATACCTTTCAGACTCCCAGGTTACAAGACGAAGAGGATAAAGTGGAGAATGATTTGGAGATGCAAACAGAAAACATCCAACACATAAAAATTGTGTGAGTTATATTTGCGGAGATCAGAGAAAAGGAGGCATGTTCCATGTTTGGATCAATACATGGTAGCCAGAAGGAAGCAGCATCAAGAGTCAAGAAGCAAGATGTTGAGAACTTGGCCAAAACTGGAATTAGAAATAAATAGGCACAATGTAAAAACCCCAGCAGAGGAGGCTCACTAATTTTCCTCTTCAATTTGAATGGGGATTTGATTCAATGTTATTGGAATCTCAAAAAGTAGAGTGAATCAGCTATAATATGGGTTATTTGCTTATTTGTATACATATCTTGCTTTCTCTATGGTAAATCTCCTTAAAGGTAAGGGAGACTGCCCACATTTATTTCATCCCATACCCCCTAAGACAATGCCTTATATATAGTGTGTGTTCCAAAATTATATGCTAAATGGATTAATAAATGAGTGCAGTTTCCCTGCTCAGAAAACTTCCATGGCATCCTGAGACTGCCTTTCAAATACCCCTAATAGTATTGCTTCAATCCATCTTTTCAGGTACAATGCTATTTTGCTCTAGGTATTTGAATAGTTATTTTATTTTTTTCAATTTTTGGAAGAGATGGGTATCTCATATACTGCCCAGGCTGGTCTCAAGCTCCTGACCTCAAGTGATCCTCCCACCCTGGCCTCCCAAAAGACATGAGCTCAGCTTGAGTAGTTATTAATATTTACCTAGATATGTCTTGATTTTTGATATCTCTTTGTCTTTTCTCATTTGGTTTCTACTCATTAACTCTCCAGACCTTATACATGCCTTTAAATGCAGCTCAATTTTAACTTCAGAAATAAATCCACCACTGACCTTAGTTGCTGCCTCTCAACTTCATATTTGAAAACTTTACTGGTACTGTGGAATTAAAAATATTCAAAACTCTTGTCTCTCATTTATCAGTTGAAGAAATGAAAAATCAAATAGGCTAAAATGATTTATTTGTTCAGGCTCTCTAGCTGACCCATCCTAATTATGGCGGGTTTGGATGGCGTCTTTCCCTCAGTTTGGTGCTTTCTAATCAAGTATACCTAGATCCCTATGTAGTTCACACCCTTAATATTTTCCCCAAAGCTAATGAACTGCATGTGTTTACCCAAGAAAAGGCTGCATGGCCCAAGTTAAACACCAAGTATGTATTAAGTCAGTGTAGTATTAATTGTGCACACATTTATCTTTGATTGATAAAATGGGGAGATAAATGATTTCATAAAGCATCCAGTCTGTAGTTGTTGTTTGAAAAAAGAAAAAAAGAGGTCCCGATGAAAAGTTTGGGAAGCACGGACTGCCCTGTTGTGAAGTGTGGAAAATATTTAAACTGAAAAGCACCTTAGAATAATTCAATCTAATTCTTTATTTTACCAGACAGATAAACTGTGGCAGGGAGGCTGAATACCATTGCCTTGATTTGTACAGAGATAATGTTAGAATTAATATCCAGGTGTCTTATTTTAGCCATATTCTTTGTATTACTCTATCATGCTCTAGAAGTTGTTTTAATATAAATGTTGGTTTCCAAAATGTCAACACTCATGAAGGGCAGTGTTGTATGGATGTGCTAGGTAGGAAAACCTGGATCTGTGCCATCTTGACTTGGTGTCACATTAACACTCCATGGTTGGAGAGACCAGTATTTCTAGGTTCTTGCTGCTTGGCACACAGTGTGGGTAAACACTTTCAGTGATGTAGAGATGGAAGGAAATATCACTGAGCTGGCCATGTTCCCACAGACATAGTTTAATTATGCCTGTCTGTTTAGAGAGACAACACTCACCCCCCTTATGTTGCTGCTGGTTTTAAAAATTATAATAATCTCAAAAGGTAGACTGAGTCAGCTAAAATATGGGTTATTTGCTTATTTGTATATATATCTTGCTTTCTCTACTGTAAACCTCCCTAAAGATAAGGGAGACTGCCCACCTTTATTTCATCCCATATCCCCAAGACAATGGCTTATATATAGCGTGTGTTCCAAAATTATATGCTAAATGAATTAATACTCAGAAAACTTTCATGGTACCCTGAGATTGCTTTTCAATACCCCTAATAGTATTGCTTCAATCCACCTTTTCAGGTACAATGCTATTTTGCTCTAGGTATTTGATTAGTTATTTTATTTTTTTCAATTTTTGGAAGAGATGGGTATCTCATATATTGCCCAGACTGGTCTCAGGCTGCGCAATATATTCCCTTTTATCCCCTAATGAATTTCTACCTAACACTACAATGATAATTTTCATCAGTATAACTTACATTTTTTCTGTTTGAATTCTCATTAAATTTTAATGTATATGATTATAATTTAATCATGTTGTTTCCAAAATTCTGTTCTATCAATGTATATTTGAGCATCTAACTTGAATATTAACTTCCTGGAGGCTTTGATAATTTCACATGTAAGAAAAAGCTGAAACAAGCAGTAGCTAATATTAGCTAGTAAATGTGGTTTGAAATGGCTAGAAAAGGTTAGGAAAATGGAGTCCTTTTATCATGTTACATAATGCAAAGTCTAAAGAAACACCATGTTCCTCCTGAGATGGAAACCTTTTGTTAGTTTTCATCACGTATACCTGATTTTGGCTAAGTCATAATACACATTGAGTTAGACCAGAGCCTATTTTTCTTCTTCTTTTAAATTTATGCTTATATTTCTACAGTTCATATTATAAGGGAAAAAAACAGGAAATGAAAGTAGTTTGAGTCCTAAACAATCTGAAAGGAAATGGGAAAGCTACCCAATTCCATATTTCATAGTTTAGACAAAAGAAAACTTTTTAAAATATCTACTTAAGAATATTTACACAGTTGATTTAAAGTTATATCAGTTTATGCTCTTTGTATGTTTTAGATAACATTGTTGAATTTCCTCTGACTTAACATGAGATGGATTTGCCTGTGTGCAGAGCTATGCAGGCAGACACTCCCTCCTCCATCCCAGCAAAAGCCATTTATTAAGCAGCTGTTGTTATTAGTTTACAAAAGGTTTTTCAACACTGTGTGCTTTGTGATTTCACCTCTCAGTTTGTTTTGAGGAAAGCCATATTCCTTAGATTCTCCTCTCTTAACGCTCATTAGGCCAACTGGTAAGTTTAGAGGATGTCGTTTAGAAAAATTGGTCAAAACTATAATATAAACATAACATGCAATATTCCTGGCTACCTACAAAGCATATTTTGATAATGAATACAGCGAATCTATGAAATCTGAAAATAAAGGAGCTTTGTGCCAAGTCATGCTCTTTAGGCAACGTGCTGCAAATCTCAGTAAAAGCAGAACCCCAAACAATTTTTGTGACCTGAAATCTAAGTCAGCAAGGTTTCCCATTCAAAGTGGGCAAGTAGCTAACTTTTCAACAATCATCTATTTTTTGCAGTCAGACAGACTATTGCAGAGAAGCCATAGATCACCTGTCTCACCTGTGGACTGGTGCCAGGAGGTGTCCGTTCCCTGAGCTCAAACATTCATGAATCAAATCTATTTGTATCTAGCTTTATTGACACCACCACTTTCAGCAAGGCGTGAAAATGGTGTGTTAGTCAAGTTGAAGAAAATAAACCAACGTGTATACAATACGTGATACTTTCCTGTTTTTCATTACAGATCCTGTGGACTTAAGCTAGTATTATTAAAAATATTTAGGGCTGGGTGCGATGGTTCATGCCTGTAGTCCCAGCACTTTGGGAGGCCGAGGCGGGTGGATCACCTGAGGTATAGGAGTTTGAGACCAACCTGACCAACATGGTGAAACCCTATCTCTACTAAAAATATAAAAATTAGCCAAGCATGGTGGCGCATGGCTGTACTCCCAGCTACTCGGGAGGCTGAGGCAGGAGAATCACGAATCACTTGAACCTGGGAGGCAGAGGTTGCAGTGAGCCAAGACTGTGCCTTTGCATTCCAGCCAGGGAAACAAGAATGAAACTCTGTCTAAAAAAAAAAAAAAAAAAAAAAAAAAGAAAAGGTATTAGTTACACTCAAATGGGAAAGATACTTTCAACTTCTCTCTGGTAGGAAAAATACATATCATAGCATGCCTGTGGTGTTTGTATACTTTTGAAGAATGTAAGTACAACTCATCAATTTGCAAATATGTATTAAAAGATTATTTGTAAAGCAATTCTTTGAAGTGAAGGGTACACTCCCCTGTAGAAATAACATTATAAGTGCTATGTAGGTTGTCATGACAGTCTTCTAAACCCTATTTAACTCAAACTGTAGCTGCATAGAGCTTGAGTATGGTAAATAAGCTACACTTATTTTATGAGAAAACAGATCCTGAGGCACAAAAGATCGAGGCATAATGTTTGTTCATAAAGTAGCCTGGCAAGAGAAATGGGACCTCTTATTTCTGTACCGCTTTCACCAACTCATCAAGGACACTGAGCTTGTTGGGGCTACAGGGATAATAGGGAAAGTACAGAAGATGCATGACTAGAGGTTTCTGATCATGGCCAGGAGAAAAGTTCAGTGGTTTTCAGGTCAAAGCAACCATTAAACTTGGTGAAATGGAGTTTCCCTGTGAAAATGCTAACTAGTCACTTGATATAATATCTTAGATGTGTAGGACCATATTACCTATGAAATGGTATGGACAACATTTGATTTTTTTCTCTAAGTATTTTTCTATTTATAACTTTTATTTTCCTGCTTGCTTAGTATGTAGAGCAGAGGCTATGAAGTAAAGGAAAACCAAACCAAACAATACATTGAGCCACCACCACCCAGGAGGGCAATTGATGGGTAACAGGTAATACAGAGTATCATGTAGTCTCCGAGTCGGTCTATTGGAGGTCTCCTTTCCTCTCTACTGCAGCCCCCAATCAGGAGATTTCTCTTCACATTGAAGGGAACAGAATATATCCATACTTAGAACAGGAATGAACAGCAGGATGAATTCATGCAAAATCCAAGGAAAGCAGAATATTGATCATGAGGAACAAAGGGCCCCTATGTTATGGAGCAAGGCTGTATCAATGAACAAACTACAGAAAAGCAACTTCAAGGTAAAAAGTAATCATATAAGAAAGCAGAGACATTTTGCAAAGCATTTGAGAGGTAAGCAAAGACTGCTTACAAAAGTTTTTTCTACACTTTGTGCTTTGTGACTAGTCGGTATGTAGTAATTTGTATGTAAATTTAACTTGATGCATGTAACAGGGTAGAAGTTCCTCTTATAATAAGGATCTTGAAAGAAGGAAATATCATCGCAATAGAGACCAGCAGAGGACAAGAATTGCACAGGCACACAGAAGAGGATCACCAGCCTTGGATTCAACAGAAATGCTTCTGAAACATTCCCTTAATTATTCTGGCTAAAGACTTTTACTGGTCCCTTATATGAGGATGATGGGAAAATGTGTTAGAACTCCCTTGGAGATTGCAGTATGTACTTATGCTGAAGTTAATGAATTCCAGGCTCTCAACCATTCTACTAATCCTTCCTTCATAATGCCCAGAAGTACAGGATCTAATGAAATTGATATTTGAACTAGGCTATGTGTCTATTATGGTAGGATTTTGAGATCCAGAATAGGAAAAGCCAAGTATGTGGAACTCAAATAGAATTTTGTTTGAACAAAGTTTGTTTCTGACTGTCTATATTATATGGTACAGTTGTTTTTCACTTTCAGAGCTGTTTTATTATTCACTCTTGATTTTTATTATAATACAGTACTAGCCAGATCCATTTGTGGGTTCACAATAAACTTGGCTTTTTATTTTAAATATGAAGTTGTGACTACCCCCTTTTCTACTTGAGTTTTTATAGCTACTATTACCCAAATAATTCAGCTATACCTCAACTTTTCTTAATTTGCTTGAACAGTATTAGAAAGAAGACAATTGCTGTCTGAGTAGTACAAGTTAACAAATAGTACTTGTTAGCTACATGGCTGGATGTCTCTAGATACTGTTGATTATATAAAATTATGGAAGTATAAAGTGGAGGAGATCTTAGAACAAAAACTTGTGCAATTTCCCACTAAAGGAATCATCTTGTAGGATCTCAACTTGACCTCCTCCCTTCTGTCTGGATAGTTTCTGGGACACTGATGTCCCATGATGAGATGGTTTTATTAGGGCAGGCTCTTTGTATGTTCACCTAAGGCACTTTCTGTACTTTCTCACTGTGGTCTTTGGTTAGGGTCTTGCAAACTCAGAATAAGCTTTTCATAAAATAAGTCATCATGTATTTGTAGATAATTAGTGAAATTATTATTTTCTCATTTAGACTAAGTGCTCATGAGCCAACACATTTTCGGTCTCTAAAAATTCATTTGACCTCTTAAGAATAAAGTTCAACTTGTCAATGTCCCTCTTCCAGTGATACTCTTTTCCACAAGTTATCTGACTTTTGGAAATTTTAGTGGGATAATCCCTTCCACCAATACCTGGATTCAGATACTGTATCAGCTCATATAACCAGATAGTACATTTTAGCATTGTTGTCAGCTTTATTATGTACTGTGGTCAACTGAACTGTCTGGTCTCTTTTCAGATCAAACATTTTCACAAAAGGATTATTGTATCCTGCAATTAAAAAATTAAAAGCGTGATTTTATATTTATGTATGATAAATTGCACCTCTTGATTTCACCATAGCATTCATTCCATTAACTGGAGATCTTTTTGAATCCAGATGTAATGTATTTGCTATATCTCTCCAGCAAAGTGTCATCTACACACTTGATGAGGCTGTCTCTATGTCTTCCTTCAAGTCACTGGTCAACAGCACATGGTCTTGGCTTCACTCTAGGTTATTAATCTATTGATATGTACCCATTAGTTTGGTTACTGCAAAAAATTTATGTCACCGTTGACACTTTTTCATTTCAAAACATGTCAAAAGAGTTTGTATCATTACCTTCTTTAATTTAAACTATGATGTATCTATATCAGTTTTCTACCCACTGTCTAATAACTTTGTTAAAGAAAGTTAAGAGGGTTATTTTATCATGACTTTTCTTTTGGAATATATGCTGGCATCACAAATTTTTGTAAGAACTAGTATTGAAAACATGTATATCAAACTTACTGAGCTCTGGTTCACAGAATCTATCCTTTCTGTTCTTAGCTAACCAGGAAAATGTTTGCTTAGTATGGAGTTCTGGCATTCCTCCCATCTTTAGTTTTCAAAGATTCCAGATGCTGGTTCTATAGTGAACATCTGTGCCTTGTTTCAGTTCTCTGGGAGGCAATTCAGGTGGGCCAAGAGAAGGGAATTTGTTTCAATTAGATATTCTCTGAGACATGTTTCACCTTCATTGTGCTCTAATTCTTTTTAAAACAATTTTTTTCTTCTCCCCTTATTAACTGAAGAATAATATCTTTATTTTCTAATTTTTTTTTAGAGACAGGGTCTTGCTCTGTCACCCAGGCTGGAGTGCAGTGGTACAATCTTAGCTCACTGCAGCCTCGAACTCCTGGACTCAAGCGATCTTCCCGCCTTAGCCTCGCAAGTAGCTGGGACTCCAGGTGCACATCATCACACCCAGCTACTTTTTTCTAATTTTTTTTTTTTTTTTTTTTTTTGTAGAGACAGGATCTTGTTATGTTGTCCAGGCTGGTCTCAAACTTCCTGGTCTCAAGGGATCTTCCTGTCTTGGCCTCCCAAAGTGTTGGGATTTCAGGTGTCAGCCACTGTGCCCTCCAAGAGTACTATCTTGAAATAGAAAGTGGTAACAAAACACAAGAGTAGTAACTTTTCTGATGTTTATTCATATAATATCTTCTTTATATGATTCATCTCTCTTTTAGAGCATTATCTTTCTTGTTATACATTTAAAATTACCCATATTTTTATCCTTTTTCAAAGATGATTTTTGTTTATCTGGATCTTTATAACTTTTCAGAAACAATTTTGGTAGGCCAGTGACATACGTTGTATTCATCCTTGCTTACATGTCCTCCTCTGTGTTTCATGTTTTTAAGACATCTCTTCAGATAATTTTCTTTCTCATTTTAATTATTTGAAATTATGTTGATAGATTGCACTACAATCATTTTTAAGTTTCTGGCAATTGAATTTTGCTTATTTTTCTATCATTTATTTTCTCGTATCAGCTTTATTTGGAGTCTAGCATATGTGTAGTCCTATGCATGATATTCTATTTATTTTTTTCCATTTTTCCTTCACTGGTAGTATTCTCAGTTCCAAGGCAGTATGAGCACTAACACATAAGGATTCTATAATTTCCCCAGAAATAACTCTTCTCCTTAGGGGTCAACTGACTTCCTTGCTCCTGAGGCATCAGCTCCAGTTGGGCAGTGGCCCCTGCAAGGAAGTGTGGATCCCAGCTCTGTGATGGCCCCTCTCTTCAGGTGTCTAAGGCACCAACACCAGACAGACAACAGCCCCTCTTCAGAGGCCTGGGTCTCAGTTCTGCAAGACCCCTCTTCCAAGCTTCTGAGTTTTACTAACCTTCTCTTGTTTCCTCAGATTTAAGGAGTGGTATCTGTCTCCTGCAGTTTCTACTTCCATAATACCTTACAATCCTTTCTGTCAAATCCCCTCTGTTAATATAACTGGTCGACTTCAATTTTCTGCGTGGTACATGCACTATTGATATCAACATAAATTCACTCTTTCTTCTTTCCTTATTCCTATGTCACATTCAAATGAAAAGTAGAAATGAACACATCATCCAACTACTATGGGCGACCAGCTTTGTATCTAGAACATTTAAGTCACCAGAGATATTTTCCAGAATTCTTTTTATTCTAAAATTGATTCTTAAGTATATCAACAAAAAAGAGAAGGATCACTGGGATCAGTAGATTTTGCAAATTCTTTAAAGCAGTTTCTATTCTTTCTCTTGTCTCAGTGTTGTTGTCACCAAACTCATTACATTGGCTTTTACTCTAGGACTCCCTTGAAATAGTTTTCTTTTGAATTCCCTGCATTATTTCTTTATTACTGTCAAGGACAACTTGTTATTCTTAAGATGCTACAAGGAAAAGTTATATTTCCCTAATTTTTACACCAATTTGTCAAGCAGTGATAGCAATATTCACTCTTATAATATATGACTGGAGATCAGCTCAGGCGGAAGTCTAATACGAGACAATCTGCAGGTTATTGGAACCATTCACAAAGTGTGCAAATTTTCTAACCTTCTCTGGATGATCAGTATTTTAAAATGTTTTCTCACTACTCACACTTACAAAACTGTCTTTATGTGTGCCACAATCAATATTTGTCTATAGTATGACTGTGAAAATAACCCTAGCCTAAGGCAATAGTTCCCCAGCATTTTTCTTTCAGGAACACTTTATACTCCTAAAAATTATGAAGGACCCCAAAAGTTTTTGTCTATGTGGGTCATATCTATACATACTTATTGAGTTGGAAGTCAAACTTGAGAATTTAAAAAATATTTTAGTTTATTTAAAACTAACATATCATAAATTACACACTTTGATGAAAACTGTGTGTTATTTCTGCTTCTTGCAGATCTCTTTAATGTCTGGCTTTAATAGGAGACAGCTGATTCTCTTGCAGCTGCTCTGCATCCAATCTTTTGTAATATGTTGTTTTGGTTGAAGGAAATGAAGACTCCAGCCTCACACTGATATCTAATTTGAAAAAAGAAGAATCTTTTAGTAACATTTTAAGGTAGTTGTGAGTAGTGTCTTTTGATATTATACAAAAATTCAAGTGATGGTTTCTTAAAGTTCAGTTGCGATGTGAAATCTGAAAGCTTATTAATGAACGTTATCTACTCTGTACATTACAATCTGCTGGTCTCTTGTACTTTTACCCATCCTTGGTTTTGTAACATGATATAGTATTCATTTGGAAACTCTTGATTTGTCGAGTTAATGCAGTCCTCCTAAATGTTGACATATTTTATTATATGATATTAAAAACAGCTTCTTTCATTAAAATAGCCACTGAGCTCATTTTAAAAGTCCTTAAGTATTGAGAAGTAATCAGACTCACAGTGGCAAATAGCAGTTTTCCGAAAGTCTAATATTTGCTTGAAAACTTGATTTTTGTTATGGGCAATAAGCCTGTCAATTGTTTTTCTTGAAGTAATTGGCTTTTTTCATTTTGAAGACATTATCAGCCAAATGGACAAATCTGCACAATGATAGTTTATCTGCATTCTTTGAAGCAAAAATCATGTTCCTGAAAAAAAGTGCTGGTTCTGTTTGCAACTGAAAATATTGCACATGTCCTATTACTTGAGAAAACCATTGTATTTTGTTATACAGCAGAAATGCTTTATGTGTGCCACGTTACATCACATAGAATATTTCAAAGACGTAGACTAATGGACCAAGATTTAATAAAATTGGTAATTTTTACTGTTTGATGAAGGACAGTCTAAATTGAAACTTTTTTTAAAATTGAGAGTGTATAAAGAAGTTGTTGGGTGCCATGGCCTTATGTAGGGCTAAGGCACAAGTAGCTTTGCTCACCTTTGCTTTTGCACCAACAGTGCAAATGCGAGCACAATGAAAGAAGTAAATAACACTTTAGTATAATAATAAAAACACTGTTGATCTTTCTAATTCTTGAAAAGTTCTCTAGGACCCGTAAGGGTCCACAGAATACATTTTAAGGACTGCGGCCCAAGAGCAATATTTTGATTTCACTCACAATTCAGAAACTCTTAGAGGTAAAATATTAATTCATATCAGTTAGTTTTAAAAGCACACACTTTTTTTTTCTATTTTCAATAATAAGTTTAACCAATATGAATTTTTTTATTTTTAGTAAGAGTGTTATTTAATACCATATCTCATGGCTCGAATGGTAGTAAATGACCAAAACAGCATAGGAGAAAGTAGCAAATGTACGTTTGATCTCATCATAAGGAAAGAATAGTGCTAGAAAAATAAATGGTCTTTTTCTATATCATCTATTGTAAGGACACTTTGCATGGAAAATTGGAAAGGCTTTTTCTTGTATATATATTTATTCTCATCATGTTTGCCATTTTACCATTTAGCTACTCCTCTTGTAAATTCTTATTACTAAAATTGTCTAATCTCATTAAAATGAGTTTATACCAGTAAATAGTGGTGCTTTTGAGTCTAAACAAAAATATACAAATTTCACTTCATTATATTTATGGTAGGCAGCTCACTCAAGGAATATTTTCCCACATTGTCATGTGTTGTCAGGATCTATGGCCTTTCTCAAGAAAGAATGAAATTCTCTTTGCAAAATGGAGTAAAAACTAAGCTTCTGTTCTGAATTTGTAAATTATCCTTTCTTGACACAGACATGAGCTGCTGCTATCTTAAATCTTGCATTCCCAAAGGAAAGTGTGCCTTCCCACTGTCTTGTCTTTCTTTCTTCTCACCCCTCCGCATATAAATCTAGTCTGCTCATGCTTTCCAGACTGTCTACACTTTTTACAGCATAGCAGCAATGGATGAGACTACTGAAAAGATGTGCCATGTTGGTATAGTAGCTATTATTTCCACAATGCCAAGCAATAGCACAGCAAAGGGGATGCAGTCTTCCTAGAATTACTTTTACTTTAAATGAGAGCAATCTGATAGATTAACAAAAATAAAACCCTCTGGTCACTTCAGATAAAGTGCAAAGAAAACAAGCTCTTTCCATCTCCTCATTTCAAGTGAACTTCACAGGGGAATCATTTGACTTTACAACTTTATGATATGTTTAGATGCAGTTTTAGTACTTTGTTTATTTTTCATTAGAACATTTTAAATCACTGTTAAGGAGTTAGAGTGACCATCCACAGCACACATGGAAAAATGCTGCTTGGAAGCATGGGACATTAATAAGTGAACTGATATTTACATCTTAGAATTTGTTTACTTTTTTGAGACTCTCATTAGAAACCTATGCTAGGATATAAAATTCTTTTGGCAGATTTCACCAAGTAGAGCCAATTGTCCTTTGTTTCTTTTGTTGGACCCAGTATTGCACAAAACTGCCAATGCACAACCAAGCTGTGGGCTGATGGAACACGATATCAGTCAAGAGATTCACCTAGAAGCCAGCTAAAAGAGCTGGGTTCCCTTTTGATGGGAAGGCATCAGGAGACCATCGGCTCTAGAAATAAAACTGGAAAAAAAAAAAAAAAAAAAAAAAAAAAAAACACCTTGCAAGCTGTGTAGAGAAAGGCTATGGCTGGCAGCAACACATAAGTAGTCTTTATCTTTCCAAGGTGATGTGAGTGTTCTTAATTCACTTTTGTCTTTTTGGAGATGCCCAGAAAATAGTTCTAGGCATTTTGAAATAATCGCTAATAGCATAATAATACAAGTAATATGGTGCTAGATTTTGAATAACTGTTAGTACGACAAACAGCTCCACAAAGTCAAGTCTCTCCTTAATATCCACTCCCTAAACAGTTTGCATTAGTCTTTCTTGTTCTCAGTACCTTACATAATCACATTTGCATCCCGTCTTTCCCCGCCCACACCATGACTTTTCCCTTCATTTAGAAGGGAAAGTAAAGAAAAATATTTTCTTACAATTATTTTGCTCTCTCACTTTTTCTGCATTGACACAGCAACCAAGCCAGCTGTCAGCAGAGGCTGCTTGGTGCTTTAGAAATGTGTATCAGCAGAACACATTCTGTCCTTGTGCCAGGGCAAATTAGAGGAGCAACCTGCAGGGTGGTTACTGGTTCTGGTAAAGAGAGGAGTCTACTCAGCACTCGCTTTGCTATCCCTGCCCATCTGCCCCTTTCTGTCCCGACTTCCTGCTTGCAGGGATCCTTCTTTCACCTCTCTAGGGCTGGTGCTGTGGAGCTCTGAACTAACCAGTTATTATATTGATTGTGAGGTTCCAGTGTTCCTCCTAACCTGCAAGAAAGAATTAGAACCTGATCCTTCTTAACCCTACACCACTAATTTTCAAACACAGGCATGTTGTGTAAAGTGTGAAGCATCTGAGACTTTGTACGTAGGCAAGGGATCTTCATTTTTAATAAATATAAGGTAATTTTAACTAAAATAATCTCAAGATTAATTTTGAGAAACATTTAAAAATTGTATTTCCACCTCTTCTTCGGGCATCATGCAACCTTGGATATGGGGAAAAGAGGACATTGGAAAAACTTCCAAGTGAATCTCATTCTGGACCCATCCTTGACAACCATTTCTCTAGACCAGGAATCCTCAATTCTGGCTCTACCATAGCCTCAGCTAGGGAGGGTTTTTTCTTTTCTTTTCTTTTTTTTTTTTAAATGTAGATACCCAGATCCATCCACCCCCAAAGATTCCGATTTACTAACTATTGGTATTTTTAAAAATCTCCCCAAGTGACTCTAATATATAGGTCTAAAGTAGAGGTTCTCATAGTGTGGTTCCCAGATCACTATCACTTGAGAACACATTAGAAATGCACATTTTCAGACCCATCCCAGATCTACAGAATCAGGAATTCTGGGACTGGAACCAGCAACCCATCTTTACAGACCTCAGGTGACTCTAACACATGCTAAAGTTTGAAAACCACTGCTCTAGATCAAACTTAAAAAAAAAAAAAATAGGTATTTAGATAATACAGTTGAAGCTTGAACAACATGGGTTTGAACTGCAGGGATATTTTTTCAACTACGTGTGGATGGGAAATACAGTATTTATGGGATATGAAACCTGAGTATATGGAGGGCTGACTTTTTCCATATGTAGATGCCAACGGCGGGGATTTGAGTATATCTTCCATCTCTTCCATGTTAGGATAATATTTGCACACATATACCTTAGCAAATAATCTAATGCCATTCCTAACATAATGGTTGATTTGCTATAGGAAGAACATTTACTTAATTACAGTGATAGAAAATAATATAACCTCCTCACCAAGTGATGTAGGATGTAATTAACCTTACTACTCATTACTGTATCACGTTTAGTGTCAGCATCTTCTAAAATAAATGTAAGAACTTAAAAGATGAATAAAATACTGAAAGAGGATGAGCACAAATTTATAGTATTTCTCCTCTCTCCCCCAATATTACATGGAAAGGGTAGAAAATATGGTGTTCAATACATTAAGCAGCTTCCTAAATGTGGCTTCCTTTCAAATTCATTTTAAAGTTTAATAAATAAAGTTGTGGCATTTATTTGGCAGTTATGCAGTAAGATATTTTTATATACCAATGCAGATTCTAGGAGTATACAAGTATCAAATTCCTTAATCTTTATAATAACATTTGAGGTAGGTATGACTACAATATAAAGGAGGGAAGCAAGATGAGGAAAGATGAAGTAATTTACCCAAGATGACCCAGCTCTCAAGTGGCTGAGCCTATGCCCTTAGCAACTACATTATATAGGGAAAATCAAAGCTGTGAATTGGTTCTTTAATGTCTTAAAACTTTATTTTAGTCAAAACTACTTTTTCTCCATGATCCACAATTTTTTTCTTCTTATTTCCCTAGTGTTTCTTTTTGCATTTGTTTATAATTTTTGGGTTTTTTTGGGGAAAATGTTTTATGTCACTTCTGTTTATGACTTACATTATGATCTTTCTGTTTTTAATCAGGGTAAGTAACTGAAAAAAAAAAAAACAAAAAACAAAAAAACGCCCTTTCGATCACAGGATGTTTTGAATCTATTGCTTTAACTAAGTTGAGATATTATTTGCATAAGTAAAAAGAGGTAAACATATTTCATGTTCAAATTTTCCAAGGCGATATTAACAGACTCCTCTACTTCCTCCGAGAAAGATGAATTTGACTCTTGGAATAAAGTCTCCACTGAATTTAATCATTTTCCCAGGATTGGTTTTTCATATTATTTATCACATTGATAGGTTTCTACATGTTGTGGGTTTGGCAAGGTATTATACAGAAGGGCCAGAAAGCTAATGTCTTGATATTTCTGTGTCAAAATAGTCAGAGGAATTCAAGCTGTCAGGTGTCAGAGAAAGTCTACACCTTATAAATTCTTGGCCCAATTTTGTAAACCTAGTGCTTTTGAATAAACCTCCAATTTTCTTATTTATGGTGAACAATGTGGTGTTTTCTTGCACCATAGTTTGCATTTTTTTCAGAAAAAAGGAAGAATGAAAACAAGGGGAGTAAGAGACGGGTGTTTTCTAAAATTCTAAACTGAGTACATAATAATTATTAAATATATCAAAAGATTAAAACTGACTAGATGTTACTGAATATTATGGATAACTTAGTAGGACTTATTTCTGTTTCTTTCCAAGAGAATTGAGGATGGAGAAGTTTATTTGGACCAGTGGGTGTAGTTAGTAAGAGAGTTGATTGATCTAAGGGCCTATATTTTCAACCTCTGTCATTGTTTACCCCTCTACATTTTAATTTCTTTTACCTCTGTGCACAAATAAGTATCTACAGGGCTGTGCAGGGCTGGCCCTAAGCCGGTTGGAGGCCCCAGTTTTTGGGCACATCCTCAGGTGTTCACTACTCTGCTCTTCTGTATTCAGTCCCATGGTGCTTGTGTTGAGCCATTTGTAAATCCTGGTGTAGGTGGAAGTGCCTGACGTATAGAGGATATAGTGTCTGCGATGTTAATCCTGACTCCAAACCACACTGCTGTATTACTTCAGAAAAATGACTTAATCCCTCAACCATTCATTTTCTTCATTTGTAAAAGTAGAATACAAATATCCACCTTATAAATTTATGACTAGTCTATGATTAATAACAATAGCAGCAGCAGGGATAACATTAACAATAACAGAACAGTGCAATAGCCAGACCCTCTTCTGAAATGCCGAGCACAATATTAGCTCAATAAACATGATCTGGTATCTTCGTCGACTTCCCAAATTGCTAACAGAAGACAGCCTAGATATTGAGCAACATTAGAGGAAGCAGATATTAAAGAACAACATTTGAATCCCTGAGTTGGATAAGGTTAAAACTTTTACCCAAATTTGTATTTTTGCAACCTTTATTAATTTCTAATGGGAGTGATGCAAATGTCTCAAAGGATTGAATCTGGCCTTAAATCATTAAAATTTGGGTGTCTGTACTCCTTTCAGTGTTTCAGTATGACATTGGCTGTGCTTTGGGATAGATCCATGCTTTTCAAGGCAATGTTAGGCTGCATGCCTAACCTCAGTGAACGCAAATGGCCAAAGGCCTGCGCATTGTTAGAAATCCTAATAGAGTTTTGTACAAAAATTTTCATGGTGCTATCAATATTTCTTCAATAGTTGGACAATCTGGTTTTTATCATTCAGATACACAGCTTATCTGTAGACAGCCAGAAAGTGAGCAGAATATCTCCAGGAAAAAAAAAAATTATACTTTCAGATTACTTCTTTCTTGGAAAACAGAAAATAACAGGAGTTAGTAATTCATGGCCAAGGAATGCAAACACCAGAGAATCGGCCATATTGGGGAAAAGTAAAAGAATATTCAATGTATTGCTTTCTTTAACTTACTGCAAAACTTACTTGATAAAGTTGTGTCTGGGGCTGACTTTCATTAGACATACTTTACATTCTAAGTGATGAGAACAAAGGTTAAAAACTTTTATCTGTATCCTTTTCACTAGCGATGCCCCCATTGTTTTGAAGTGCTAAATGTTAGCTATAACCACACATCTGCAAGTGCAGGCTGTAGAAGATTAGCTTGTTTAAATCAGCCAAAAACTTGGTGATGCACCCTGATGACCCACATCTGTTCTCTTCCTTGAGCCAATAATGTACATGAGTCAGAGAAAAACACACTGGTTCAGTCAACAGCAGCTCTTTTTCTTCATTTTAGAAATGACTGGGACTTAAGAGCTGGAAATGGCTTAAAAATATGTATCTAGTCCTTTCCCTGCCCAAAGGCAAGCATATGGTAGACAGTATTTTCATTATGAACCATATCCTAGAAAAAAAGATTTTACAACTTCCTCGAACACATTCAAGTGTCTAGATTCCACACATTGTAATTTATCCATTCTTTCTTTTGCCACTTTGTCTAAATTTTTACTGCTGAAAGTTGCACTTATTTGACATCACTCTACTTTCTGCTGAAAAGGATGGCCACCCTCTTCTATGTTCTTTAATGCTATCACTGACTATGGGGTCTCAGCATGGCATTTAAAACATCATGGTGGCACATTTTTGGTAAAAGGAATCTGACTCATTATCTCTTTGCAAAAACATATAGTGTTCACTAATGTGGCTCCCTTCTGTGTCCTCCGAAGCTCTTTTGTATCTATGAGTGTGTGGACAAATGAAATATACAGTGGAGAATAGTAGAGACTTTGCTTTGCATTTTTCTTGCTCCCTAGAACTAACAATTCTTTGCTAGGGTTTTTGCTCCTTTATGTGACATCATCCCACAGTGTACGAGCTTTGTAGCCTAGGGAAGGGATGCCTCCAATACCTTTCCAAAAAATAGATGAATGAGGCTGGGCACAGTGGCTCACGCCTGTAATCCCAGCACTTTGGCAGGCGGATCACAAGGTCAAGAGATCGAGACCATCCTGGCCAACATGGTGAAACCCTGTCTCTACTAAAAATACAAAAATTAGCTGGGCATGGTGGCCCGTGCCTGTAGTCCCAGCTACTCAGGAGGCTGAGGCAGGAGAATCGCTTGAAACTGGGAGGTGGAGGTTACAGTGAGCCGTGATCTCACCACTGCACTCCAGCCTGGTGACAGCGCAAGACCCCATTTCAAAAATTAATAATAAAAAAGATGGGTGACTCTGAAGTCATATGGTTGTTTGTACAAGACTCTCTTCTTTTAGAAGCCTTAAATACTTAGTGAAAAGGAAAAAAAGTGCACAAATGTGGATATAATGCATATGTGGAAAGGAGGACGAAATTTTCCATTCCTGAACATAGTTCCTAAATTTGATACTAAACTTAAACAAACAAATGCACCAAAAATGACAAGTGTGAAAATAATGGCACCTGTTTGGGCTGAGAAGGTATGGTCTCAGCTTACTTTTCCCACCTTCTGCTTCCTGTGTCCAGCATGTTCCCCAACCTCCTTGAGTAAATTATTAGAAGGGCTAATGGAAAATAAAGGATAAGTAAAAAAGTAAGCCAAGGTCCCAGGAGGAGTGTTTACTCCAATCAGCTTCCACTCTCACGAGCAAGTACACCGTAGCTTTCATTTATTTGCCGTTGGACTTAAGGCATGCTGTGTCACAATTATAGAATAATTCATATACAGTTAATATAAAGATAGTTTCTGTTTCATTTGTTGTTATGTCTAGATATTATTCTTGGTAATTTATTTATTTATTTATTTTGAGACAAAGTCTCACTCTATCACCTGGCTGGAGTATAGTGGTGCAATTTCAGCCCACTGCAACCTCCACCTCCCAGGTTCAAGCGATTTTCCTCCTTCAGCCTCCTGATTAGCTGGGATTACAGGCAGGCATGACCATGCCCAGCTAATTTTTGTGTTTTTAGTAGAGACAGGGTTTCACCAGGCTGGTCTCGAACTTCTGACGTTGTGATTCACCCGCCTCAGCCTCCCAAAGTGCTGGGATTCCAGACATGAGCCATCGCACTAGGCCTATTCTTGGTAATGTTATATAAGTGAATCAGGGTTACTTTGGTTTGTCAGTGATGGAAATTCAATTCAGTCTTAATCTAAACATGAATTTATTGGCTCACATGATCAAAAAACCCAGGAGGTGGATATAACTGTAGGTATGACTCCTCCAGACATATATTCTCAAACAAGGTCCTGAAGAATCTCTGTCTTTCTCTGTCTTGGCTGTAGGGGAGCTAGCTCTCTGGGATCTGTTTTTTATCATCCTAATCATGAAGGTTCTGTCCTCCCAAAGGCCCAACTTCCTCACATCATCACCTTGGATTTAGGATTTCCACATATACATTTTGGGGAGAATCAAGTGTTGAATCCATAGCATTGTACAAGTTAAGAACAAAGTTTGTCACAAGACTTCTTCAGCTTCAGATGCCAGCCACACATTTGAGTGTCTCCAAACCACCCTCACCTCTTCCTGGCTGGCTAAAAATCCAGGGCTTCTTACACCCATCTCTGGTTCAGTAATTTGCTACAATGACTCAGAACTCACTGAAGGTGCTATATTTATGATTATAGTTTTTTTGAATAAAGAATATAGATCAGAAACAGACAAATGGAGACAGGCATAGGGCAAGGTTGGGGGGGGGGGGGTGGGTGAGAAGTACACAGTTCTTCTGTGCTCTATTCTGCTGGAATCCAGGCATGTCAACCTCCTGCATATCACTGTGTTTACCAACCAGGAGTCTCCAGTGAGCCCTAGTATCCAGAGATTTTATTGGAATTTTATTTTGCAGGCGTGATTGATTAAATCATTGGCCATGTGATTGGACTAAATCTCCTTTTTTTTTTTTTTTGAGACAAAGTCTGCCTATTGTCCCCAGGCTGGAGTGCAATGGTGCAATCTGGGCTCACTTCAACCTCCGCCTCCCAGATTCAAGTGATTCTCCTGCCTCAGCCTCCCAAGTAGCTGGGATTACAGGCACCTGCCACAACGCCCAGCTAATTTTTATATTTTTAGTAGAGATGGTGTTTCACCATGTTGGCCAGGCTGGTCACAAAAATTGGTCCACTTTTAGTGAGAAAATTTTGCCTGGATTCCAAACTAAAAATTGTTCTTCCGTTAGGTGGAAACGTGGATGTCATGACATTTCTGCTGAAATAGCTACCTCGTCTTCCTTAGCTGATCAGGAACTTACTATGTAACCCTTTCAGGATATACTTTCAGGTGAGATGAAAAACTGCTTCTTAAAATTAAGTATTTTGTTTTCTTGTAGGAATTGCATGTTTTAAATTACTCACTAGAGGTAAAGCCTTAACTGACATTTAAATGTTTGTCGAGCCTCTATTATATAAAAGACACTTTAGATGCAAATTAAAGTGAAAAAAAGAACCAGTTTCTCCTTTCTCTAGCTCTTAAATATGGATTTAAGAGCTGAGTAATAGTATATGTCACTCGTTTTCAAACTTTATTCTCATCCAAACAGAGCTATCCTTGTTGAACTATAAACTAAAGTCCTTCACAGAACCTCGGGACTTGTATTAACACAGCATAAAAATTCCAAATAAAGGATACATTACAAAGAATTTTACAAAACAAAACACAACTGACTAAAATAACTAGGATAGACAAAGTATATGAGAATAGAGATATGAGAGAGACCACAGAAAGCTGAAGTTTCCTGTGACGCCTACTCTGGATAAACAAAAATGAATAAAAGCCTTCTGTGTGGGGGGAATAAAAGAAGTTTTCAATGTGTTTCAAGACACCATAGTTTATTCTCCATTTTAGCTGGAGCATAATGTATATATAGATGAGTAATAATTTATGGCATTAAGATATTCTATCTGGGCCAGGCGCGGTGCCTCAAGCCTGTAATCCCAGCACTTTGGGAGGCCGAGACGGGCGGATCATGAGGTCAGGAGATCGAGACCATCCTGGCTAACGTGGTGAAACCCCATCTCTACTAAAAAAATACAAAAAACTAGCCGGGCGTGGTGGCGGGCGCCTGTAGTCGCAACTACTAGTGAGGCTGATGAGGCAGGAGAATGGCATAAACCCGGGAGGCGGAGCTTGCAGTGAGCTGAGATCCGGCCACTGCACTCCAGCCTGAGCGACAGAGCGAGACTCCGTCTCGAAAAAAAAAAGCAAAAAACAACAAAAAAAGATATTCTATCTGGTTGGCAAAGAGGGGAGTTGAAGAGTTTTGTTTTAGAGGAGGAATTGAATGTTTTTAAGAGGGAGACTTGTAGGCTAGATAACAGTTTTGGCCAGGCACAGTGGCTCACGCCTATAATCCTAGCACTTTGAGAGGCTGAGGAGGTAGATTGCTTGAGCTCAGGAGTTCAAGACCAGCCTGGGCAACATGACAAAACCCTGCCTCTACTAAAAATACAAAAAATTAACCAGGTGTGGTGGTATACACCCGTAGTCTCAGTTACTCAGGAGGCTGAAATGGGAGGATCACCTGAGCCTGGGAGGTGGAGTCTGCAGTGAGTGGAGACTGTGCCACTGCACTCTAGCTTGGGCGACAGAGAGAGACCCTGTCTCAAAAAAAAAAAAAAAAAACAGTTTCAAGAAAAATTGAAAAAATGTTTAGGCAGGAGATGATTTCAACCAAGAGTGATAGTAGATATGGAAGGAAAAGTAGAGAGGGACATTGACATTGCTAACTTTGAAAAGGATGTAGTCACAGCAGTTGGCAAGAAGAAATGAAGAATAACTTAGGTGCAAATACCAGAAACTTGAGGAACATATAAGATCACATTTAGCTGACATCCGATAATACTTTTTCAGGCAAAAGAAGAGTCCATTAAAATCAGGACACTCTTCCTTTGTAATGAAATATTTAGGTTTATATACTACTTGGAGAAAATCAAAGGAATTGGTTCTATTCACCCATGTAGTTAAGTTTTTAAGAACATAAGATGACTCAAGAATGTATTGTAACCACAATCTCTTTGATAATCTACATTATTGTTAAAATACATTACTGCATATCAATGTTACACATGGAAATAAAGACATGACATTGCAGTACCTATGAAGCTTCTCTTTATGTGCAGTACTTCATGGAGTGTATAGAACATTAAAGCCACATCTGGACAATACTTGCTTTATGAAGCCAATTAGGTAAGCAAACATTGTGATGGCATTCTTACAACTGAAAAGCAGATTCCAAAATAAAACAAAACAGGAAGGCAAGTTTAAGGTAAACATTTTCAGGATGAACACTTATTTCAAACATTGCCCTGAAACTCCCCAACAGAGTTCAGCCGGCTGAAATCTTTTGCAGATTGCTCCATTCTTGGCTTCTGTGCAGCATCCTATATTGAGGCTGTCAACAGGAAGTCATCGATTCAAAACACTTTGGTCAAACACTTTTTTCGAGGCACTAGCCAAATAATTTTTTTTAAAGCAAAAATATTCTGCGAATAGACTCATCGAAGTACTAAGCACACTGCAGTCTGTGGCTTCTTTTCCCTGAAATCGGAATGAATTGAACAGTCTGGTCTATTTATCGTTAATTACTAGAAGCTTAAGGTTAATTGCTATGTATTCATACTATTAATTCCCTTTACAAAGAGCTCTGCTGGTTGGTTTACCACATCTAACAATCAATTTCCACCAGTAGTCAGCCATCCAGCTAACACAGGAACCAAGTGAGGAAGAGACAACGAAATCACTGCTTGTGATTATTTTCATTCTCAGGGGCCTGTTTTAAGGATGAGAGAAACTGATTTTCTCCTATTTTCTCCTAGAAGAGTTTGAGATTGTCACATAAAGTCTTTGTGTTCCTGATGAATAAGGAACATTTTTCTTACATTTAGACTTCAAAAAATTTCCTTTTTAACTTCTTATGTAGAGTTGGAAGCTTCACTGTACAAACTGATTTGATAATTGTGAGTAACTTGACCGATGGAGATAAGCATGTTTGGACTCAGAAACCAATATCCCAAAATACGGTGCTTTGGAACTGAAGGAGCTTCAAGATCTGTCTGACCTTCACCCAACTCATATCTTTCTATTTCCTGTCTCTCCCAAGAATGGAATAATCGCTCCATTTTAAGTTCAGCTGGTTAGCAATCTTAATTCCACCTGCAACCTTAATTTCCCTATTTACAGGTTCTAGGAATGATGACAGGAGTGACCTTTGGGAGGTCACTATTTGGCCTACCACAGTGATGAATGTATTTTAAAAATATATGGCTCAGGCGCAGTGGCTGACACCTCTAATCCCAGCACTTTGGAAAGCAGAGGTGAGTGGATCACCTGAGGACAGGAGTTTGAGACCAGCCTGGCCAACATGGTAAAACCCCGTCTCTACCAAAAATACAAAACTTAGCTGGCTGTGGTGGCACGTACCTGTAATCCTAGCTACTGGGGAGACTGAGGCGCAAGAGCACTTGAACCAGGAAGTGGAGGTTGCAGTGAGCTGACATGGCGCCACTGCACTCCAGCCTGGATGACAGAGTGAGACTCTGTCTCAAAAAAAATATTTTATTTTGAAAAAAAGGAACTTTTAATATGTTCGTTGTCTTTCTACTTCTACTTATTCTTCATTCATTAGCATGTATTTGTTGAGTATCTACCATATATACAGGGTAAAATTCCAGGCTTTGGGGATTCCTGAGAATAATTAAGACATTCTGCATTTCCATTGTAGCGGGGAGAGACAGGTAAATGGCAATTGCTATATAACTTAATAAACACTTGATAGGTGTTTCATCCAGTCCTGTTGATCATGGAAGATTTGATAAAGGAGAACGATGAATCAAGTATGAGATTTGAAACGTAAGTGGTTTTAGGCCAGGCGCAGGGGCTTGTGCCTGTAATCCCAGCACTTTGGGAGGCCAAGGCGGGCGGATCACTAGGTCAGGAGATCGAGACCATCCTGGCTAACATGGTGAAACCCCTACTCTACTAAAAATACAAAAAATTAGCCGGGCGTGGTGGTGGGCGCCTGTAGTCCCAGCTACTCCGGAGGCTGAGGCAGGAGAAACGTGTGAGGCGGAGCTTGTAGTGAGCCGAGATTGCACCACTGCACTCCAGCCTGGGAGACAGAGCAAGACTCTGTCTCAAAAAAAAAAAAAAAGAAAAAGGTAAATGGTTTTAACGAGATGAAGGAGTCAGTGCAGGAGGCAAGAAGGAATTTGAAATAGAAGAAATAAGATGTGCACATACTTGGAGGTGTGAAAGAGACTGGGGGATGTTGGTGGAATTGCAAGTAGTTTCCTGTGGCTGCAAGGAAGACTGAGTTGGCATAAGAGTCAGAGAGGCTTGAAATTCAGCTGGATAGTTAAGTAGGGGGCAGATCTTAGTGATTTTTGGGAAGGTGCTTGGTGACCTTTAGAGATGGTGCTTGTACTTTAACCAAGGGCAATTGCGAATTCTCAAAATCACAAATTCCTATTATACTATAAAGTGTAAAAGGAATTGCAATTACATTATACAGTATTACACTATTGCTATTACACTATAAACAGAGATTCATTGAGATGTCAGACATGGAGAGATTTTGCCTTAATACCCAAAAGCACTTCATTGTGATGTGAGTCTAAGGGGTGCAGTCTGAGTGGTAGCAGTAGAGTAATGCCAGGGGATATTTCAGGGCCAAACATGAGTCACTTTATGTGTTTAATGGCCTGCTATAGCTCCAAATTCCAATATTATAAAGGAGTATGAAATGGCCTTTCTCATCGTTTGTTTAAACATAATTTTTAGCACCTTCATCGTCTAGTAAAGTTCATTGCAGAAAATAAATAATTCGTTTCCTTCTTATATTTGCATTCAAGATTATCAAGTCAAATTCTTTTGTGTTTTTTTGTTTTGTTTTTGTTTTTGAGACAGAGTCTCACTATTTCGCCCATGTTGGAGTGCAGTGGTGCGATATTGGCTCACTGCAAGCTCCCCCTCCCGGGTTCACGCCATTCTCCTGCCTCAGCCTCCCGAGTAGCTGGGACTACAGGTGCCCGCCACCATGCCCGGCTAAGTTTTTGTATTTTTAGTAGAGACGAGGTTTCACCATGTTAGCCAGGATAGTCTTGATCTCCTGACCTCATGATCCCCCCGCCTTGGCCTCCCAAAGTGCTGGGATTACAGGCGTGAGCCACCACACACACAACAAATTCTTATTTGTTGAAGTGTGTATGTGTGTTGCTTAATGTGACTTTTCATATAGTTAAATGTTCAAACTGCAATTTAGTCATGGAAATTATTTTGTGGAGTATCTAGAGTTTTTATTTCTCTAGTTCCATGTATTCATTTTATTTAACAGATATTTATTGAGCATCTGTGTTTTTATTGTTTCTGCTGATTGTTTTTAATTCATGTAATAAACAATGAACAATAACTATGTACATTGACCTCATAGCTTAGTTAGGGAATCAGGCAAGAACTGGAGAAATAAAACGGACCCCCCCCAAAAAAAAAGCACAAAGGAATCATCAATACTCATTTAAAGACATGATCAGCAGGAAGAATATTACAAAAACACACATTTATTACTCTCCATTTTTTATGATTTATATATGATGCTCATTTATGTATTCATGCCTTCCATTAAGAAAGACAATTGTAAGTGTTCCTATTCTTTTAATTTACCAAACTGGATTCAGGTTGTATTTCTGTAGTTAGGAAACACTTTTAAATGACCATAAATCATATTTAATCATATGTCTTAATTTTCTTTCTCTATACTTGAAAAAATCCAATTCTGAATATATTTCATGATTTAAAGCAGTTCTGTATCATTATGTCATTTATATATAGTATATAAAACTGGCAGGGTCTTCTGACTAAAACTAATGAATACTAATCTTTTTTTTTTTTTTTTTTTTTTTTTTTTTTTTTGAGACGGAGTCTCGCTTTGTTGCCCAGGTTGGAGTGCAGTGGCCGGATCTCAGCTCACTGCAAGCTCCGCCTCCCGGGTTCACGCCATTCTCCTGCCTCAGCCTCCCGAGTAGCTTGGACTACAGGGGCCCGCCACCTCGCCTGGCTAGTTTTTTTTTTTTTTTTTTTTTTTTTTTAGTAGAGACGGGGTTTCACCGGGTTAGCTAGGATGGTCTCAATCTCCTGACCTCGTGATCCGCCCGTCTCGGCCTCCCAAAGTGCTGGGATTACAGGCTTGAGCCACCACGCCAGCCTACTAATCTTGTAATCTATATGCCCTGGAGACAATTCTATATAAGTCAATATAAGTCTATGTAAGACAATTGTATATAAGTTTTTCTTATACACAATTAATACCTTGTATAATTTTCAGTTTAAGTCCATTGATCACCATTACAGGCTAATTTAATTCATTTGCTCAGTTACAGAATTATGCACACATAAAGTGATGTTGCAAGCACCATTTGCTTTAAATTGCATCATTTGTTCTTCTATACAGTTACATTATACGGAAGCCTGTGGTTCCTGAGACACTTGGCCTGATTTTAACAAGTTTTAAGATGGAGTTTTCTTGATGATATTGAACAAAGCCTTTCTAAACTAGAAAAATCAGGTTGCCTTCAAGTTTACTGAATTTCTGTTCTATGATAATTCAATGCATAAAATTCACACAGCTTTCAAAATAGGGCAGAATTGAAAATATATTTATAATTTATGATTTGCTTGGCAGGATAATCATTGTTCTGTTCTCTGTTACGGAATATGTGCAATAACACTGATAACACCAAGATATATTTTTCCAATAAGACTTTTTGGTATGTTGCTAAATGACTATTTGCTTTTAAAGAAAGGGGAGAACAACAACAACAAAACTAATCCTCTACTGTTTTCTTTTTTTTTCTGTTCTAGTATATTATTGTCAGTTTTAGTCAATTTAACCCTGACAGAGAAAGCATGTACTTCTTTCTGACCACTCTGTCCCATTTACTTAAAGAGTATGGGAAGGGGGAGTCTGCTTAGATGTTTTCCAAGCTCACGGGAAAAAGAAAAAGTTAAACGTTTTAATCATTATATCTAATTTTACTAGAAAATAAATCACTGAAAGCAACGTGAGAAGTCTTTCAAACCCAATCTAAAATGAAGACTGATAATAAGAAAACAGGAAACTCCCTGGAACATAGTTTAGTAATAAGTCAAGATGTGATTTCGGATTTGTAGGTCCCAACCCTGGAATGACGACTGCTTTTCTCTGATGATTTCCGTGCTTTAGTTTCCTCAACTACAAATTGTTAACAGCATAGACTACTTCAATTCCTCTGAGGCCATTAGAGTCCAGTGCCCTTCTCAGAACTGATCAATAAGCTATACTTATTAATGGAGACAAGTTGATTCTATTTGTCATTCTTACTCACTTGGCTGGGAAACTTTACAATCAGTGCACACACTATATTTGGCCATATAGGGAACTGGAACTTTTAAGAGTCATAATGACCTCCTTATATTTTCATGCTTTTAAAGATGTTCTTGATATTCATATAGAGTGTTTGTTACCATGAATTCATTATTCAAATAAATATGGTGTTTACATTTACTTGGTTATAATTAGCCACAGTTGCTTTTATAGCAGTCATGACCATAACTGTACCATGTAGAGGGTTTGGATCATTAAGAACCAACTATCTGGAAGCATAGGAATTAGCCATCAAAACAGCATAATTTGTAAGATAATATGCAATTTTCTCTTTCCTGTTGGCTTTGGAAATCAGTTCTTCCTTTATTTTGATATATAAAAATAAAATTTTACAATTCTGTGACAATCCCAATAATAAGTTTATTTTGTTTTTGTTTTTGTTTTTTTTTTTTAGATGGAGTCTCGTACTGTCGCTCGGGCTTGAGTGCAGTGGCGTGATCTCGGCTCACTGCAACCTCTGCTTCCTAGGTACAAGCAATTCCCCTGCCTCAGCCTCCCGAGTAGCTGGAATTATAGGCGCATGCCACTAAGCCCAGCTAATTTTTTGTATTGTTAGTAAAGACTGGGTTTCACCATGTTGGCCAGGCTGGTCTTGAACTCCTGACCTTGTGATTCTCCCCCTGGCCACATATCCACTGTGAATTGGACCATCATATTTCCCTAGGAAATTTTATGAAAAATTATCTCCAGGGCATATAGATTAGAAGATTAGTATTCATTGGTTTTAGTCACAAGATTCCTGCCAGATGGGATACTAAAATAACTTGAATCCTATGCCTACAACCTGTTTAATGTTCTGGTAATAAATTACTTACATTTATTGGGCACATACCATGATTCCACTTTTGGAGAGACAAAACATTAAATAACATCACAAAACAAATTTTATTTACTGGGTTTTTCAGCCTATGTCTTCTGTTATTTATTAAAATGTTCTTTACTCTTAAATCCTCATCCCTGAGAATCAAATAGGGCTCCCTGGGCATATTTTTAGTATATGATTCTTGATAGTTGCTATGTCTTATGGTAATTAGATATTGCTTTGCCTTTTTTGGAATAGAAACTCTATCTCCATAAAAGTCATGTCAAATATTTGAGCTCAATTCTATTTTGGATCCCAACAAGATGTATGTGTCCTTATGTGTCAGATCCCTCTAAAAAATCTGAAGTTAAATTCACAGGAACCGGTGTAATAAACCAAATAACATTTTGATTAACAATGACATATTATTTCTAAAAGCTGTACATGATGACACAGTTCTTGAGATACTTAATATGCTGAATTTTCTTAGGTAATTCATAAACCAATTGTGATGAAAAAATGTAAAACCTCCTTAATCTTCTATTCATTAACCATTCTAGATCTTTCTAAAATCTAAAGATTTTAAGGATATTATATATAGCTTTGATCTTAGTTAATGTGGATTTTTAAATCGTGCCCTTTGTATGATTCCCTCCGGGAATAAGGACAATGGAAATTGTTTTCACCAATGACATGAAATACAGGCAACACCATAAAATCACCAGTGGTATCCCTTGATATCAGACTAGTTCTTCCATGTGTGGCAGAAACCTGGCAGCCGGATAAGTTTTACAATTGTTCTTTGACACCAGCAAGCTCATGACCAGAATTGGCTTGTTTTTCCAGGTATAAGGGCTACAGCCCAGATGGCTCTACGTCTTTAAAAGTTTCACTCATCCTTATGTATTTATTGAAGGATATTTGTCGTCTTCAAAATGTGGAAGGAGTTCCAGCTTAGTGTAATTCTTTTTTTTTTTTTTTGAGATGGAGTCTTGCTCTGTCGCCCGAGCTGGAGTGCAGTGGCTGGATCTCAGCTCACTGCAAGCTCCGCCTCCCGGGTTTACGCCATTCTCCTGCCTCAGCCTCCTGAGTAGCTGGGACTACAGGCGCCCGCCACCTCGCCCGGCTAGTTTTTTGTTTTTTAGTAGAGACGGGGTTTCACCGTGTTAGCCAGGATGGTCTGAAACTCCTGACCTCGTGATCCGTCCGTCTCGGCCTCCCAAAGTGCTGGGATTACAGGCTTGAACCACCGCGCCCGGCGGTGTAATTCTTAAATATAAGTTTAGGTAACTTATCCATGTTTCCAATTTTGAAAAAAACCAGCATTTCCTTGCTTGCAGATTTCTGTGTCAAGGTATATCATCATAGGTTGAGATCATATGAATGCATATCATTATGCAGGCTTTTCTTTCAGTATGCATAACTTCTATTCAGAATTCATTCCACAATATTTATGTTGAGAATATTATTTTTAACAATTAGAGATCAACAAAGAAATAACGCAATTTTTAGAAATAAAGTCTGAGAAGTATGATGAGCACCTTTTTTTAAAAACTACTATGAATTTAACTTGCAAAGATGTCCCCTAGATGGTAATGCCCCTTTGCTTTCACCGTAACACTGTTGAGCTATCTGTGATAAAGTGATAGTGATGTAAGCCCATCAAAAAGTAATTGATATTTCAAGATACCTCTTTTTTTGATGAGTAATAAAGTTGGTACAATTGGACATGTTAACTGGAGTTGTGAGAAAGATTGTAGTAAAATGCAAGGTGGTTTTGTGTTTCAGTCTTCATGATTACCATTAACTCCCTCATGTTACAAATCCGGAGGAAATGCAGGGAAAAAAGGAGTCTGTGGGAAAACTCTCAGAATGCAACCCTGCCCTCACTTCCTAGCAACATCAATGGCAACAGTGCTTAAATATATAACCTATTTTTTTTGTAAGTGAGATGTTACTTTCATGTAGATCAGTAAAAAAACAATGTGAGAGAAAATGAGACCCTCATCCTAGTTCCTATTAAGGTCAAAATATTAAACCTAAACAAATAAAAATTAAAAGTCTAGAATACTGCTCAGAACCTACATTCTGTCATCGTCAATTTTGCTTCCATCTTCAAAATCAATTTTTCCCTCACTCCTCAGTTTGCTAGCTTCCCTCTATCTGCCCTTCCTTCTTTCTTTCCTTCCTTCCTTCCTTCCTTCCTTCCTTCCTTCCTTCCTTCCTTCCTTCCTTCCTTCCTTCCTTCCTTCCTTCCTTCCCTCCCTCCCTCCCTCCCTCCTTCCTTCCCTCCTTTATTCCTTCCTTCCTCTCTTCCTCTCTTCCTTCCTTCCCCTCTTGTTTTCTTCCCTGTCTCCGTCTTTTCTTCCCCCTTCCTCCCTTCCTTCCTTGTTTCCTATTTTCCCCCCTTCCTTCCCATTCTTTCTTTTGTGAAACATTCTTTGTGTGTCCACAAATGCCAGCTGGTAGTATATACATACAGTGAAATCAGTTCCTGCCCTCAAAGAGCTTACAGTCTAATGTTGGAAATAGAAGAAACCACAATATGCAATGACAAGAGTTCAGGTGAGGTTGGGAGATGGGGAGGGAGGATAAAGCAGAAAGGAGTGGGACTGTATTCTAGACAATATGAAAAAATAATTAAGAAGTTGAGTTTTCAGAAAGGCCTTTCCTAAACTATTTTTCTCACTTTTGATAAGAAAAATATGCTCGTTTCACCTACAGGGATGTTAGCTGCACTAAAAATAACTTTTTATCCTGTGGTTTCAAAATCAGACTAAAGTATCTTCTTGGTTGCAGTTTTGTATTTTTGTGTTCAAAATGGCAGGAGTCACTTCATCCCAGATGGCATTTCACAAGACTGCAAGCTCCTTTTTGAGAGACAAACCACCTTGGACAGGAAAACTTACAGCTGTTGGTTCTGTTTTCTGGGTGAATTAGTGTCCTCCGTTTCTTTTATGTAACTTGAGATTGAATTTCAGCTGCATAAAGCTATAATTACATTGTCACTACTTTCATGTTCTTTTATCTAAAATAATTAAGGCTGGGAGGAGGGAAATCCAGTTCCATTCAAAGCGTTTTAAAGAAAATGCCTGCTTTATATCGGTGTGACTACAGAATATGAAAATTTCTGGAAATGATTGGTTAGGGCTAAACTATACCTTAATGATTAAACACAGTGAGGAGTCTTACATTTAAAAAACATATTAACTCTATGGACATGGGCATAGTGATGTCACATAAAAGTTATGTGGGTTAGTTAAATTTTTTTTTATATAAACATTATTTCCATTTTTTAGGACTTCAAAAGTTTCTGGAACTTGTGAAAATTACCTAAAATCTTTTTTTTTTTTTTTAATTATACTTTAAGTCCTGGGATTCATGTGCAGAACATGCAGGTTGTTACCTAGGAATACATATGCCATGGTGGTTTCCAGCACCCATCAACCCGTCATCACATTAGGTATTTCTCCTAATGCTATCCCTTCCCTAGGTCCCCACCCCCCGACAGGCCCCAGTGTGTGATGTTTCCCTGCCAGTGTCCATGTGTTGTTCTCATTGTTTGACTCCCACGTATGAGTGAGAACATGCGGTGTTTGGTTTTCTATTCCTGTGTTAGTTTGCTGAGAATGATGGTTTCCAGCTTCATCCATGTCCCTGCAAATGAAATGAACTCATCCCTTTTTTATGGCTGCATAGTAGTCCATGGAGTATATGTGCCATATTTTCTTTATCCAGTTTATCACTGATGGGCATTTGGGTTGGTTCCAAGTCTTTGCTATTCTGAACTATGCTGCAATAAACATACGTGTGCATGTGTCTTTATGGTAGAATGATTTATAATCTTTTGGGTATATATCCAGTAATGGGATTGCTGGGTGAAATGATATTTCTTGTTCCAGATCCTTGAGGAATCATCACACTGTCTTCCACAATGGTTGAACGAATTTACACTCCCACCAACAGTGTAAAAACATTCCTATTTCTCCACATCCTCTGCAGCATCTGTTGTTTCCTGACTTTTTAATGATCACCATTCTAACTGGCATGGAATGGTATCTCATGGTGGTTTTGATTTGCATTTCTCTAATGACCAGTGACAATGAGCTTTTTTTAATATGTTTGTTGGCTGCATAAATGTCTTCTTTTGAGAAGTGTCTGTTCATATCTTTTGCCCACTTTTTGATTGGGTTGTTTTTTTCTTGTTTTTTTTTTTAAGTTCTTTGTAAATTCTGGATATTAGCCCTTTGTCAGATGGATAGATTACAAAAATTTTCTCCCATTCTATAGGTTGCCTGTTCACTCTGATGGCAGTTTCTCTTGCTGTGCAGAAGCTCTTTAGTTTAGTTATATCCCATTTGTCGGTTTTGGCTTTTGTTGCCATTGCTTTTGGTGTCTTAGTCATGAAGTGTTTGCCCATGCCTATGTCCTGAATGGTATTGCCTAGGTTTTCTTCTAGGGTTTTTATGGTTTTAGGTCTTACCTTTAAGTCTTTAATCCATCTTGAATTAATTTTTGTATAAGATGTAAGGAAGGGGCCCAGTTTCAGTTTTCTGCTTATGGCCAGGCAGTTTTCCCAACACAGTTTATTACATAGGGAATCCTTTCCCCATTGCTTGTTTTTGTCAGGTTTGTCAAAGATCAGATGGTTGTAGATGTGTGGTGTTACTTCTGAGGCCTCTGTTCCATTCCGTTGGTCTATATATCTGTTTTGATAACAGTACCATACTGTTTTGGTTACTGTAGCCTCATAGTATAATTTGAAGTCAGGTAGCATGATGCCTCCAGTTTTGTTCTTTTTGCTTAGGATTTTCTTGGCTATATAGGCTCTTTTTTGGTTCCATATGAAATTTAAGGTAGTTTTTTCTAATTCTGTGTAGACAGTCAATGGTAGCTTGATGGAGTAGCACTGAATCTTTACATTACTTTGGGTAGTATGGCCATTTTTATGATATTGATTCTTCATATCTATGAAGATGGAATGTTTTCGCATTTGTTTGTGTTCTCTCTTACTTCCTTGAGCAGTGGTTTGTCGTTCTCCTTGAAGAGGTTATTCACATCCCTTGTAAGTTGGATTCCTAGGTATTTTATTCTTTGTAGCAACTGTGAATGGGAGTTCACTCATGATTTGGCTGTTTGTCTGTTATTGGTGTATGGGAATGCTTGTGATGTTCGCACATTGATTTTGTATCCCGAGACTTTGCTGAAGTTGCTTATCAGCTTAAGGAGATTTGGGGCAGAGACCATGGGGTTTTCTAAATATAGAATCATGTCATCTGCAAACAGGGACAATTTGACTTCTTATCTTCCTATTTGAATACACTTTATTTCTTTCTCTTGCCTGATTGCCCTGGCCAGAACTTCCAAAACTATTTTGAATAGGAGTGTTGAGAGAGGGCAACCTTGTCTTGTACCAGTTTTCAAAGAATGCATCCAGCTTTTGCCCATTCAGTATGATATAGGCTATTGGTTTGTCATAAATAGCTCTTATTATTTTGGGATACGTTCCATCAATACCTAGTTTATTGAGAGTTTTTAGCATGAAGGGGTGTTGAATTTTATTGAAGGCCTTTCCTGCATCTATTGAGATAATCATGTGGTTTATGTCATTGGGTCTGTTTATGTGATGGATTACATTTATTGATTTGCATATATTGAACCACCCTTGCATCCCAAGGATGAAGCTGACTTGATCATGGTGGATAAGCTTTTTGATGTGCTGCTGGATTCAGTTTGCCAGTATTTTATTGAGGATTTTTGCATCAATGTTCATCAGGGATATTGGCCTGACATTTTCTTTTTTTGTTGTGTCTCTGCCAGGTTTTGGTATCAGGATGATTCTGGCCTCATAAAATGAGTTAGGGAGGATTCCCTCTTTTTCTGTTGTTTGGAAAGTTTCAGAAGGAATGGTACAAGTTCCTTTTTGTACGTCTGGTAGAATTCAGCTGTGAATCTATCTGATTGTGGGCTTTTTTTGGTCGGTAGGCTATTAATTATTGCCTCAATTTCAGAGCCTGTTATTGGTCTATTGAGGGATTTGACTTCTTCCTGGTTTAGTCTTGAGAGGGTATATGTGTCCAAGAATGTATCCATTCCTTCTGGATTTTCTAGTTTATTTGTGTAGAGGTGTTTATAGTATTTTCAGATGGTAGTTTGTATTTCTGTGGGATCATGGTGATATCCCCTTTATCACTTTTGTTGTGTCTATTTGATTCTTCTCTCTTTTCTCTTTGTTAGTCTGGCTACTGGTCTATTTATTTTGTTAATCTTTTCAAAACACCAGCACCTGGATCTAAATTCTTGACTACCTCACCAAGTTATTCTAGGGTGGTTGTTTGGAAAAATGGAGGCTGGAAAGGAGGTGGAAAGGATAAGGCAAGATAAGTTCTGCCACTGAATTATCCTGTTTTACTCTAATTATTTAAATTGCCTAAGTCTTTTTCTGATTTCTACCTTCTTTCATGTAGGCCTGACTTTTGGGAGGGATTTCCTTTCCAACAACTAATATGTCCTCTCTGAATCTTGTTATTTATTTATTTATTTATTTATTTATTTGAGATGGAGTCTCGTTCTGTCGCCCAGGCTGGAGTGCAGTGGCACGATCTCGGCTCACTGCAAGCTCCGCCTCCCAGGTTCACGCCATTCTCCTGCCTCAGCCTCCCCAGCAGCTGGGACTACAGGCACACACCGTGACACCCGGCTAATTTTTTGTATTTTTAGTAGTGACGGGGTTTCACCATGTTAGCGAGGATGATCTCGATCTCCTGACCTTGTGATCCGCCCACCTCAGCTCCCAAAGTGCTGGGAATACAGGCATGAGCCACTGTGCTCAGCCTGAATCTTGTTTATTATTAATACCTAAGCCACATATCACAATATAGCTATTTACAGATCTGGGTTATCTGAGTGAATCACTAAACTGTGCTCTACAACACTGTCTTTTCCCTTTTACCACATTTATGTAATTCCATTGTAGTTATTTTTTTCTTGTGAAGGCTAGGTGCCATTTGTCTTTTCTTGCTCACTCATACATCCCAGGGCATAAAAGAATATATGGCATAATACATTTCTGTTCAATAAATGCATAAATGATTTTGCTGGAATGCACACACACACAAAGTGTGCTCAGAATAAATACAGCTTTTAAATGTCTGCCCATTCGTTGTCATACTGTTGAAGAAATTTTTTCACGCTGTTTTTGCTTTAAGTCTAATGGCTTATATGCAGAATCTCAGGGTTTCCATGTTGCAAAATTTACATTGAGTAGGTTATACTTGTTTTTCAGGAAGATATTATTATTTAACACTGTGGCAGATTTTGTTTTCCAATATAGCCTATTCCTGTGCTTTTCTTGCAGTGTGATACTGACATTTCTCCAAAGAAAGAAGATATTTTATATTCCCAGTACTGAATATGCGCTAGCCTTAGTGACCTGCTTCTAAGGGATGGCATGCATTGGAGACTGGAGGTGACTTCTGAGAGGCTAGGTCATAAAAGATGAAACAGCTTCCACCTGGCTGTCTCTTCTCTCTCTATTGAGACATTTGTCCTTGGAACCTAGCCATCATGCTGTGAGAAAGCCCAGGCCATGTGGCAAGGCCATAAGAAAGTGCTACAGACAACATCCCCAGCTAAGGTCTCAGCCTTACATGTCAACCAAGCGTACACTGCCAGACGTGTGAATGAGTGAGCCTGCAGATTATTTGACCCCTTTGAAGCCTTCCAGCTGAGGCCCCAGACATCACAGACCAAAGCCATCTTACTCTATCTTATTTGAATTTCTGAACCACATAATACATGACCAAAATAAATGGTTGTTTTCTGCCACCATATTTTGGGGGCAATTTGTTAATGCAGACTTGGTGATTAAAGATCTAGCTTTTGTTTTTGTATTACTTCTTGAAATTATTTTTATTAAGCTGTACTTCACATATGATAAAACTCACCATTTTAAAGTGGACATTTCAGTGGTTTTGAGTATATTCACAAGGTTGTGTGACTATCACATTCTCTAATTCCAGAACACTTTCATCACTCTGAAAAAAAAAAACAAAACCCCTTTACAATATTAAATGACTAAAATCTGTCTCCTTCAGCTATTCATGGAAAACCTCCCCCACTCTTGAGTAGTTTCATCTTGCCAGGACTGTGAAATCTCATGTGCGTATCTAGGGCTGACTTACTCTGAGGCTGCTGCCAGGGATTTAGCATTTGGAAGCACTATAGGAACCACACATATGACCACTGTGAGACAAAAATGTTGGCAGGAGAATGACCCTGGAAACTGACTGATTAGTCAGATGAAGCTTATGAGATAACATAGACCTTCCTCTGTACCAGGCAACACTGTAAGGACGTTACATATAGTAACTCATTTAATGCTTATAGTAACCCTGCACAATAGATCAACTGAATGTTGGGGGAAAGCTGAGAGGTCATCTCTGAAATCCCTGTTATAGATTGTCATTAGGCTCAGTTTGTTCCAAGGAGACTCTTGGTCACCATACTGGCCAAAATCTATGGCTATTCTGCAATCTCATGTGACTAATGAAAGGATCACCCCTACCTTCTACGAATCTACTCCAAATTGTTTGACAAAACACTTTCTTTAGTGCACAAGTATCTGTCAACCCTAAGAAAATCTAGACTTCAGTTTAGAAATATTTAAAAGAATTAAACTTTTATATCATTATGTTTGTGTTAAGGAACCTATTCATATTTACAGATATTTAAGATAATTTGGACTTTGAATAGTAGATCAATCTTGGAATTCTCACTTGAAAGTTTTACTAAAATGTATATACAATATTTATATTTTTAAGAACATATATATACAGATATATTAAAATATTTTAAGAATACACACACATATGTAACACACCATATTTTAAATTTTTTTTCATTAGATGCATAAAACTTCTTGCGTACCTGAGAAAGTTTCTTAGTCAGTCAAATGAAGTACTCAAAAAAAAAAAAAAAAGAAAAGAAATATATTAAATGTATAGATGCAGAGTTGATTTTGCCTTCAAATGGCACAGTCTCTACTGTTGCTTCCCTAGAACTTAGGAATGACTTCCTCACATGCTATCTCTTTTGTTACTGGTCTATGGTGGGACTCAGGTCAATCTTTCTCTCCAACCTAAAAATGCTACTCGTTAGTATCCTATACTACCATATCTCACACAAGATGTATTAAAAATTATAGATTTATCATCAAATATTGTGGTGTAAGTTGATTATGCAGTTTCTGAAATTTTTTTTTTAATTATTTTTTAAGTTCTAGGGTACATGTGCACAACATGCAGGTTTGTTACATATGTATACTTGTGCCATGTTGGTGTGCTGCACCCATCAACTCATCAGCACCCATCAACTTGTCATTTACCTCAGTTATAACTCCTAATGCCATCCCTCCCTTCTCCCCCCTCCCCATAATAGCCCCCGGTGTGTGATGTTCCCCTTCCCATGTCCAAGTGATCTCATTGTTCAATTTCCGCCTATGAGTGAGAATATGAGGTGTTTGGTTTTCTGTTCTTGCAAAAGTTTGCTGAGAATTATGGTCTCCAGCTGCACCCATGTCCCTACAAAGGACACGAACTCATCATTTTTTATGGCTGCATAGTATTCCATGGTGTATATGTGCCACATTTTCTTAATCCAGTCTGTCACTGATGGACATTTGGGTTGATTCCAAGTCTTTGCTATTATGAATAGTGCTGCAATAAACATATGTGTGCATGTGTCTTTATAGCAACATGATTTATAATCCTTTGGGTATATCCCCAGTAATGGGATGGCTGGGTCAAATGGTATTTCTAGTTCTAGATCCTAGAGGAATCGCCATACTGTTTTCCATAATGGTTGAACTAGTTTACAATCCCACCAACAGTGTAAAAGTGTTCCTATTTCTCCACATCCTCTCCAGCACCTGTTGTTTCCTGACTTTTTAATGATTGCCATTCTAACTGGTGTGAGATGTTATCTCATTGTGGTTTTGATTTGCATTTCTCTGATGGCCAGTGATGATAAGCATTTTTTCATGTGTCTGTTGGCTGTATGCATGTCTTCTTTTGAGAAATGTCTGTTCATATCCTTTGCCCACTTTTTGATGGGGTTGTTTGCTTTCTTCTTGTAAATTTATTTGAGTTCTTTGTAGGTTCTGGATATTAGCCCTTTGTCAGATGAGTAGATTGCAAAAATTTTCTCCCATTCTGTAAGTTGCCTGTTCACTCTGATGGTAGTTTCTTTTGCTGTGCAGAAGCTCTTTAGTTTAATTAGATCCCATTTGTCAATTTTGGCTTTTGTTGCTGTTGCTTTTGGTGTTTTAGACATGAAGTCCTTACCCATGCCTATGTCCTGAATGGTATTACCTAGGTTTTCTTCTAGGGTTTTTATGGTATTAGGTCTAACATTTAAGTCTCTAATCTATCTTGAATTAATTTTCATATAAGGAGTAAGGAAAGGATCCAGTTTCAGCTTTCTGCTTATGGCTAGCCAATAGTTTCTGAAATTTTAGTGCAAAGTTATACAACTCTTAACTGAAATAAGTGCAGTTGCAAAGATTGCATTTCTTTTACTAAAGCACACACACATAAACCTAATTTTAAAAACATGAACTGTGAATGTTTTCATTTTCTTTACTGAATTGGCCCTCATGCAAGAAAGGATGCTCATGACTGCTAACTTGAGGGTACAGTGTAGAGAAACATTTTTTCACATTATGTATGTTTCGGGTTGATACACTAAATTAGTTTTTTTTTTTGTAGGAAACACAGCCAAATATAGGCAATTTCATATGGTTCAATCTACTAATTAGGTAATTCCATGCTTACTAATGTCTCTAAACAGAAAAGTGGTCATAATTCTCACAATTAATTTTTAAACTGTACTTGCATTTCTAAATTATCTTTAGAGAATATTTTGAATTGTACAAGATTTATTGTTACTATATATGGAAGAATAAAATGGCAATATATCTTTTGTAAGTGTAAATGACCCAAGAAATTAAGTAAAAAATTATTCTTCTTTGTATTCATTGTAAATTATAAGTCAGTCTCTGTATTAGTTAGGATTAGATTTAACTATAAGTGTCAGAAAATCCAAATTAACAGTGACTTTTGTATTTTAACTCAATATATTTAGTAATCAAATAAAAGCAAACTGACCGGGTGAGGTGGCTCATGCATGTAATGCCAGCACTTTGGGAGGTTGAGGTGGATGGATTGCTGGAGCCCAGGAGTTTGAGACCAGCCTGTGCAACATGGAAAAACCCTATCTCTACAAAGAATTAAAAAAAAAAAATAATTGGGCTTGGTGGTGGGCACCTGTAGTCTCAGCTACTCAGGAAGCTGAGGTGGGAGGATTGGTTAGCCCAGATCATGCCACTGCACTCCAGCCTGGGTGACAGAGTAGACCCATCTTCAAAACAAACAAACAAACAAAAACTAAAAGAACAAGTATTATTTATTTCCTTTTAAAGTCAACAAATCTAAATAAAAAGAGGAACAACTCTAATATTTTGTATTGTAATTGGTATGATAATTTTGGAAGGCAATTTGGCAATTAGGGTACTCTTACATTGTTATAAAGAAATACTTGAGACTGGGTAATTTATAAGAAAAAAGGTTTAATTGGCTCACAGTTTCACAGCTGTAGAGAAAACATTGTGCTGTCAGGGAGGCCTCAGGAAGCTTACAGTCATGGCAGAAGGTGAAGAGGGGGCATGTATCTCCCATTGCAGAGCTGGAGAAAGAGAGGGAGAGAGTGGGCAGGGAGGTGCCACACACCTTTAAATGACTAGCTCTCTGGAAAGAACCCACTATCATGAAGACAGCACCAGGCTATGAGGCATCTGCCTCCATGATCGAAACACTTCTCCAGGCCCTACCTCCAGCACTGAGGATTATAATTCAGCATGAGATTTGGTCAGGGACAACTATCTAAACTGTATAAGGCAATATGTATAATATAGACAAACATTTCGATTAAGGGAATTTGTCCTGTGGAAATACTCTAAAAGAAATAAAAATGTATAAAAAAACATATTTATTGTAGCATTTTAAATAGCAGTCCCAAATTAGAAACCACCCAAATATTGAACTATAGAAGTTATGTAAATAATGACACATCAGTAAAGGAATATTATTTATTAAAAGTGGTAATTAAGAAATTTTATGAACAACATTAAAAATTGTAGTATATTAAATTAAAAAGACACAGACAATTATACATAAAAACCTACCAAGATGGGGACAGGACCAAGATGGCCGACTAGAAACAGCGGCATTCAGAGGCTTCCATCGGAAAAAACCATAATAAGCATGTGAATCCTTCACCGGCAACCAAGGCACCCAAGTTTTCTCATCAAAACAGACAGAGAGAAGGAAGAACAGTGTGGTATGGTGGCCTACCTGAGAACCACTTGGGGAAGAGGAACTCCCTCCTCCCAGCCAAGAGAGGCAGTGAGTGAACTTGCTTCTCAGCTGGGGAAACTGTGCTTTTTCCACAGAACTGTGCAACCCATGAATCAGAAGATCCCATAGCGAACCCACGCCACTGGGGCCTAGGGTCCCAACCCCAGAATGTGCAGATTCTTACAGCCTTTCAGCTGGCATCTGCTTAAGCCTACAGAACCCCCCGGGGGAGGGGTGACCAGCACCAGGCATGGCTGCCTGCTGTCTAAGCCATTTGAGCTTCTTGGGGGAGGGGGAGCAGCCAGCGCTGAGACTTGCAACTGCCTAACAAGGTAAGCTCCCTGGGCGGGGGAAGGGCAGCACCCATTTCTATAACTCCAGGCTGCACTTTTGCCCTGCTGGAGCCAGGGAGGCTGGACGGCTTGGTCCCAAGACTTGTCCCCACAGCCCAACACACCAGCTATGGCAGTCTGTGGCCAGAGTGCCTCTTCAGGCCTAACCCTAACCCATCCTTCCTCACTGGATGGGGCTTCCCTGCAGGATCTCCAGTAAATCCAGCCAGAGGCTCAGGGAAATAATTCGAATATCCCTGGGCTTGAGTCCCTAGGGGAGGAGTGGCCTCAGTCTCTGAAGACCAGCAGACTTAGCCTCTCCTCCTGGTTGTTCTGAGGAATCTGGGGAGCCTAGGTGAGTGGGTTTCCCCATAGTGAAGCACACCCTCTCCACCAAGGGACAAAGTGCTTTGTTAAATGGATCCTGCTCCCCATGCCACCCAACTAGGTGAGACCCTCCAACAGGGGTCGTCAGACACCCTATACAGGAACAATCTTACTGGCATCAGGTTGGTGCCCCTCAAGGTCAGAGGTCCCAGAAGAAGGAGTAGGCACCCATCTTTGCTGTTCTTCAGCCTCCTTGAGTGACATTTCCAGGCACGGGAGCAAATCAGATGAATAGGGCCTGAAGTGAACCACCAGCAAACTGCAGCAGCCCTACAGAACAGGGACCTGACTATTGAAAGAAAACTAAGCACAAAATGACCACAACAGCATCATCATCATCAACAACAACAACAACAACAAAACCCCATCCAAGGATCAGCAGCCTCAAAGACCGAAACTAGGTAAACTCATGAAGATGAGAAAGAATCGATGAAAAAATGCTGAAAACCCAAAAGGTCAGAATGCCTCTTCTCCAGATGATTGCAATGTCTCTTCATCAAGGGCTCAGAACTTGGCAGAGGATCAGATGGACGAATTGACAGAAGTAGGCTTCAGAAGATGGGTAATAAAAAAACTACGCTGAGCTAAAGGAGCATGTTTAACTCAATGCAAAGAAGCTAAGAACCTTGATAGAAGGTTAGAGGAATTGCTAACTATAATAACCTGGTTAGAAAGGAACATAAATGACCTGATGGAGCTGAAAAACACAGCACAAGAACGTCGTGAAGCATACATAAGTATCAACAGCCAAATTGACCAGGTGGAAGAAAGGATATCAGAGTTTGAAGACCACCTTACTGAAATAAGACATGCAGAGAAGAATACAGAAGAAAGAATGAAAAGGAATGAACAAACCCTCCAAGAAATATCAGACTTCATAAAAAGACCAAACCTATGATTGATTGGAGTACCAGAAGGAGAGGGGGAGACTAGAAACAAGCTGGAAAACACACTTCAGGATATTATTCAGGAGAACTTCCCCAATCTAGCAAGATAGGCTAACATGCAAATTCAGGAAATACAGAGAACACCATTAAGATACTCCATGAGAAGATCAACCCCAAGACACATAATCATCAGATTCTCCAAGATCAAAATGAAGGAAAAACTATTAAAGGCAGCCAGAGAGAAAGACCAGGTCACCTACAAAGGTAAGCCCATCGGACTAACAGCGAACCTCTCAGCAGAAACTCTACAAGCCAGAAAAGATTGGGGTCCAATATTTAATATTCTTGAAGAAAAGAATTTTCAACCCAAAATTTCACATCCAGGCAAACTAAGATTCATAAAAGAAGGAGAAATAAAATCCTTTCCAGACAAGCAAATGGTGAGGGATATTGTTACCACCGGGCCTGCCCTGCAGAGCTCATTGAAGAAGCACTAAATATGGAAAGGAAAAACTTGTACCAGCCGCTGCAAAAACACACCAAAATATAAAGACCAATGACACTATAAAGAAACTGCATCAACTAGTGTGCAAAATAACCAGATAGCATCATGATGACAGGATCAAATTCATACATAACAATACTAACCTGAAATGTAAATGGCCTAATTGCCCCAATTAAAAGACACACAATTAAATGCAAATTAGGTAAAGAGTCAAGACCCATAGGTGTGCTGTATTCAGGAGACCCATCTTACATACAAAGACACACACAGGCTCAAAATAAAGGGATGGAAGAAATTAACCAAGCAAACGGAAAACAAAAAAAAGCAGGTGTTGCAATCCTAGTCTTTGACAAGACAGACTTTAAACCAACAAAGATTAAAAAAGACAAAGAAGAGCATTACGTAATGGTAAAGGGAATGATTCAAACAAGAGAGCTAACTATTCTGAATATATATATGAACCCAACACAAGAGCACCCAGATTCATAAAACAAGTTCTTAGAGACCTACAAAGAGACTTAGATGCCCACACAGTAACAGTGGGAGATTTAATACCCTAGTGTCAGAATTAGATCAAGACAGAAAATTAACAAGAATATTCAGGACTTGAACTCAGCTCTGAGTCAAGTGGACCTACTAGATGCTTACAGAACTCTCTACCCCAAATCAACAGAATATACATTCTTCTCAGAGCCACATGGCACTTCTAAAATCGAACACGCAATTGGAAGTAAAACACTCCTCAGCAAATGCAAAAGAGCTATAATCCTAACAGTCTCTCAGACCACAGTGCAATTAAATTAGAACTCAGGATTAAGAAACTCACTCAAAACCACACAATTTCATGGAAATTGAACAACCTGCTTCTGAATGACTCCTGGGTAAATAAGGAAATTAAGATAGAAATCAAGAAGTTCTTTGAAACAAATGAGAACAAAGCGACAACATACCAGAATATCTGGGACACAGCTAAAGCAATGTTAAGAGGGAAATTTATCACACCAAATGCCCCCATCAGAAAGCCAGAAGGACATCCTAACATCACAATTAAAAGAGCTAGAGAGGCAAGAGCAAACTAATCCAAAAGCTAGTAGAAGACAAGACATGACTAAGATCAGAGAAGAATTGAAGGATATACAAATATGAAAAACTCTCCAAAACATCAATGAATCCAGGAGATGGTTTTTTGAAAAAATTAAAAAAATAGACCACTAGCTAGGCCAATAAAGAAGAAAAGAGAGAATAATCAAATGGACACAATAAAAAGTGGCAAAGGTGATATCACCACTGACCCCACAGAAATACAAACTACCATCAGAGATCACTACAAACACCTCTATGCAAGTAAACTAGAAAATATAGAAGAAATGGATGATTTCTTATCCATTTCATGTATGCATACCCCCTACCAAGAATAATCAGGAAGAAGTTGAATCCCTGAATGGACCAATAATAAGTTCTGAAATTGAGGCAGTAATTAATAGCCTATCAGCTGAAAAAATCCCAGGACCAGATGGATTCACAGTCGAATTCTACCAGAAATACTAAGAGGAGCTAGTACTATTCATTCAGGAACTATTCCAAGCAATTGAAAAGGAGGGACTCATCCCTAACTCATTTTATGAAGCCAGCATCATCCTGATACCAAAACCAGGAAGAGACACAACAGAAAAATAAAACTTCAGGCCAATATCTTTGATGAATATCGATGCAAAAATCCTCAATAAAATACTGGCAAAGCAAATCCAGCAGCACATCAAAAAACTTATCCACCACGATCAAGTCAGCTTCATCCCTGGCATGCAAGGCTGATTCAACATACGCAAATCAATAAACGTAATCCATCACATAAACAGAACCAAAGACAAAAACCACATAATTTTCTCAATAGATGCAGAAAAGACCTTTGATAAAATTCAACATCCCTTCATGTTAAAAACTCTCAATAAACTGGGTATTGATGGAACATGCCTCAAAATAATAAGAGCTATTTATGACAAACCCACAGGTAATATCATTTTGAAAGTGCAAAAACTGAAAACATTCCCTTTGAAAACTGGTCCAAGACAAGGATGCCCTCTCTCACCACTCCTATTCAATATAGTATTGGAAGTTCTGGCCAGGGCAATTAGCCAAGAGAAAGAAATAAAGGGGATTCAAATAGGAAGAGAGAAAGTCAAGTTGTCTCTGTTTGAAAACGACTTGATTTTACATTTAGAAAACGCCATCATCTCAGGTCAAAAACTTCTTGAACTGTTAAACAACTTCAGGAAAGCCTCACAATAGAAAATCAATGTGCAGAAGTCACAAGCATTCCTTTACACCAACAATAGGCAAGCACAGAGCCAAATTATGAACTTCCATTCACAATCGTTACAAAGAGAATAAAATACATAGGGATACAGCTAACCAGGGATGTGAAGGACCTCTTCAAGGAGAACTACAAATCACTGCTCATGGAAATAAGAGAAAACACAAACAAATGGAAAAACATTCTATTCTCATGGATAGGAAGAATCAATAACATGCAAATGGCCATACTGCCCAAAGTAATTTATAGATTCAATGCTATTCCCATCAAACTACCATTGACATTCTTCACAGAATTAGAAAAAACTATTTTAAATTTCATATGGAATCAAAGAAAACCCTGTACAGCCAAGACAATCCTAAGCAAAAAGAATAAAGCTGGAGGCATCACACTACCTGACTTCAGACTATACTACAAGGCTACAGTAACCAAAGCAGTATGGTGCTGGTACCAAAACACACATATACGCCAATGGAGCAGAGACTTCAGAAATAACACCACACATCTGCAACCATCTGATCTTCAACAAACATGACAAAAACAAACAATGGGGAAAAGATCTCCTAGTGGGTAATGGTGCTAGGAAAACTGGCTAGTCATATGCAGAAAACTGAAACTGGGTCCCTTCCTTACACCTTATACAAAAATTAATTCAAGATGGATTAAAGCCTTAAATGTAAAACCCTATAAAACTATAAAAACCCTAGAAGAAAACCTAGGCGATACTATTCAGGACATAGGCATGGGCAAAGGCTTCATGAAGGAAATGCCAAAAGCAACTCCAGCTAAAGCCTTTGTAAGTAGGTTAGTTTTTGGTAGTATAATCTGAATGGTTCATCAGATTTTATATTAGTATAATTTATTTGTTGACCTAAAAGGGAGAAGCTGAAGCAAAATTAACATGGAGAGAATATTTGGGACAAGATTGAGGACTGTGGCCAGGGACACACTTCCAAGTTGCCTTGGGAAGGACTCTGGCAAACAAAGGAGGGGCTCACATTTTTAAAGAAAAGCCAGACCGGGGACGGTGGCTCATGCCTGTAATTCCAGCACTTTGGGAGGCTGAGGCAGGTGGATCACGAGGTCAGGAGTTCGAGACCAGCCTGGCCAAGATGGTGAAACCCCACCTGTACTAAAAATACAAAAATTAGCTGGGTGGTGGTGGGCACCTGTAATCCTAGTTACTCAGGAGGCTGAGGCAGGAGAATTGGTTGAACCCAGGAAGCAGAGGTTGCAGTGAGCCGAGATCATGCCACTGCACTCCAGCCTGGGCAACAGAGCAAGACTCCGTCTCAAAAAAAAAAAAAAAAGAAAAGTCAAATCAGGAGAGGGGGCAATTATAAAAGTAGTTCATCAGGAAATCTTACTCTGTTACAGAAATAGCTTTGATTAGCAATTGGTCATACATTGTTAAACTATAGGATAAGAGTTATGATGGTAAGAGTATGGTATTTTATGGCTACTTGGCATCAGTTAGTAGTCACAAAATGCTCACATGGCAAGTGCTTTCAAGAGGTAATTAGTTCAAGGGAGAGTGAGACTTCTTACATTTTAAATGCCTCTTTGGGACTGGTAATTTAAAGGAGCTCTCATTTCTCAGATAATTTTTTTTCTTTCTCACATTTAATATTTATTCAACTGATGCCTGTTGATTGGATGGATAGATGGTGAATGATAAAATGAAAGAAATTCAATGGTATGCAATTTCAAAGAAATTGTGTGATAGCATGACTAAAACATCAGCTTAGAGCCAGACATACAGGGATTCAAATCTCCTATCTGCCACTAATGAGCTGTGTAATCTTGGGAAATAACTTAGATTCTCTGAGTTTCACAGTTGTTTTATATATGTGTATGTGTGTGTATGTGTGTCTGTAAATTGATGACAATAATATCTGCTTTTTGGGTTGCATAGGAACACTAAATGAGCTAATATGCCCAAAATAAAATACCAACTACCACTCTTTAAAAAAAACCTATATAAACTATAGTTACATACTAATACACAAAAGCAAAAAAATGTGTTAAGAATATTACATTTTTTTCCTACATTTTAGCTTATTGAAATATATTACTTTTATAATGTATTGGATTGGATGTATATGCACTTTAAAATCACTAATAGAGATGCACTTTAAAATCACTAATAGAGGGTCACTAAAGCACTATGTTTGTCTTCAAGGAATCTCATATATTTTTATGTAATATCTGTACAACTAATGAAAATACCTAAAAGGAAGCATTTGTTTGCTCAGAAAGCTAGTTGAGACAGGTTGACATAATGACACTAGGTAAATTAACTGCAATGTTCTACTTTGTTGCAAAGTTTTAATTCTCTGTATTCTCGGCAGGTGTTTTGAACTCATCCAGGTGCAGAGTGATCAGTTTGTACTTTGACCCTCTCCACCCTTCCCATACAATATCGCTCAAATCAAAAGATTCATAATAAGTACTTTTAGTCCATGGATGCAGCTGGAAACCATCATTCTTAGCAAACTATCACAAGAATAGAAAACCAAACACCGCATGTTCTCACTCATAGGTGGGAACTGAACAATGAGATCACTTGGACTCGGGAAGGGGAACATCACACACCAGGGCCTGTCATGGGGAGGGGGGAGGGGGGAGGGGGGAGGGATTGCATTGGGAGTTATACCTGATGTAAATGACGAGTTGATGGGTGCAGCACACCAACATGGCACAAGTATACATATGTAACAAACCTGCACGTTATGCACATGTACCCTACAACTTAAAGTATAATAATAATAAATAAATTTAAAAAAATAATAAGTACTTTTAGTCTTATTTTTTCTAAGTCTTTACATTTAAATTTTTAAACATGAGAAGAAAATAAACAAGAAATAAAAACAAAAAATTCCTTCCACCTGGATATTTAGTAAAAGTAGCCCTTCCTATGTTCCCCCTCATTCCTACACACACAGTTTTCCTGACGATTTTTTGCATTATGGTACAATACAAATAATATAAAAGTTGCCATCTTAGCCATTTTTATAAACGGCATTGGAAATTATAGTTCAGCTCAATGGTATTAAGTACATTCATTCCTACACACATTTTAACAAATTACAAGAAGGACTTTCTATGACCTTAACACTTGGTTAATTTACTCAGCAATTGGCTTAAACTGGAGAAAGGAAGTGTCAAAAGGTTTCATTCTATGAGTTCCCAAAGGGTACTTATCTCCTTTGATGTCAAAAACTAGCCAACATTTCAGGAAGATTTCTCCTATTTCATTGAAACTAGTAGACAAATCCTTCAAGCACAATCATTCAGCTTTTACTAACCCTTTCTTGAAGAGCAAAGGCAAGGTTGAAACTTTCCCAACCACATCATTTAAGTACCTCCTATGTGTCAAGTTTTACCTACAAAACCTAATTATAGCAACAGTCTTCTGATTTAGGTGGTATTCCACACACTTTGTAGACAGGGAAATTGAAGCTCTATTTTAAGAGGCTTAACTAGAGCATGATAGAACTAGGATTACAATCTCAATCTTTGGTCTACATGCCCACTGCTGATTCTACCCACCACAACTGCCTTCTGTATGTTTCCAGCATCTTTCAAACAAACCCAGGTGTGGATATCCCACAATCTGACTCCCAAAATGCCACACAATGCTGAATGTTCCAGATACAACTATTTATCTCAATCACTTTTTGACATTTATTGCTTAAAAAAAGAACTACTCTTGAGTGGAGATGTGTTACATTCTTATGATTATATTTTAGACACAATTCCATTCTGGGTTATATTATTGGCTGTGGTAGATATTTTTCTTGTTTGATTGTGGACCTGATAAACTAGCACATAAAGAGCAAGTGTGCAGTAGATAGGTATAGGTATAGTGTATATAATATGCAGACCATATCTAGAGAGAGTAGAGTATATAAAATGTGTGGAAGGTTAGTGCCAACGCTAGGGCTGGGGTGCTCACACTTACACTGCAATTCCTCAGATGCTAGAAAGACCAAAGCCTTAGAGCAATAAGGAAGAATTCTTCAGGATCTGAAATTTGTTGAAAGGATAGAGTTTAAATAGTTCTGTGAGTGAATACAAAGAAACAGATAGATGATAGAGGATAGACAGACACACACACACACACACGCACACACACACACACAACAGCTTTGCTATTGGGAACCCTGAGAATAACTGACTTTCATTTGACTGAGGGATTGGGATTGATCATCTTTCTTTCTCTCTCTTTTCCTCCTTCCCTCCCTCCCTCCTTTCTTCCTTCCTTCCCTCCGTCGTTCCTTCTCTCCCCCTCCCTCTTCCTCTCCCTCTCCCTCTCCCCTCCCCTCTCCTCCTGTTTGGGACAAAAATCTAAAATAGACTGCGTATTTTCTTGTGCTCTGTTAAACTAGCATTTTTCAATGATTATGATATGTCTGTCACTAAGCTAAACACACTAACTGTACTCACATTTCATCCTCACAGTCAACCTATGGAGTAGCCATGGTCACCCTCATTTCACAAAATAACCTGTGGCCTAAAGAAGCCAAGAAACATGGCCCAGTTCTCATAACCAGAAGGAAGAGGTGAAGCCAGGATTGAAATGCAGGTCCTTCTGATCCTGTCACCCCAAAACTTGTTTCATTACCTCACTATATTATCTCTCTGAATAATTTAAGTCTTTGTGATAATTCTGTATTCTAAACTTTAATATTGAATTGATCTGCATCATAATAGAGTGGGCCATCTGGCCCCATTTATGTATATGTAGTATTGTAGTCTAGGACCACTGCACACATATGTATTATTTAGGCCACTGAATATAAATACAAATAGTATTGTGGAAGACAGTGTGGTGATTCCTCAAGGATCTAGAACCAGAAATGCCATTTGACCCAGCAATCTCATTACTGGATATATACCCAAAGGATTATAGATCATTCTATGAAGACACATGCACACGTATGTTTATTGCAGCACTCCAGAGACATGGAACAAACACAAATACCCATCAATGATAGACTGAATAAAGAATATGTGGCACACATACACCGTGGAATACTATGCAGCCATAAAAAGAATGGGTTCATGTTCTTTGCAGGGACATGGATGAAGCTGGAAACCATCATCTTTAGCAAACTAACACAGGAACAGAAAACCAGACACCACATGTTCTCACTCATAAGTGGGAGTTGAACAATGAGAACCCAAGGACACGGGGAGGGGAACATCACACACTGGGGCCTGTTGGGGGTGGGGGACAAGGGGAGGGAGAGCAATAGGAGACATACCTAATGCATGTGGGGCTTAAAACCTAGATGACGGGTTGATAGGTGTAGCAAACCACCATGGCACATATATACCTATGTAACAAACCTGCACACTCTGCACATGTATCCCAAAACGTAAAAAACAAAACAAACGGTAAGCATTTGTACCTATATTTAGTGGCACAAGACTACAATGCTTTTTTGGGTTCGTGACAGTTAATTTTTTCTTTTCTATGCCCCCTTTCACTGAGCAGGGAGGCTTTTTTGGTCAAAGAGATGTGGTTCATAGAATTAGAGAGGTGCATTCAATTTTAGCTCTGACACATACTATCTTTGTGATCTCATTTTCTTCATCTTTAAAATGGATGTAACATTGCCTACTTTGAAGAGGATGAAAGGGGTAAAGCAGTTAAGTGTCTAACACTGCGACTGGCAATAGTAAGTTCTCAACCAATGTCAGTCATTATTATTATAGCATATCACTGCTGTCAGGTGGCTAATCATAATTTCTCACTGCTATCAGTGTTCCTGTTATATCTGGCTCCTTAGTAAGTTGTGGAGTCTAATCTGTTTGGGCTTAGAAAACAGTTCCTGTATTGGTAACACTGCAAAATGGACTTGTGCAGGGTATTGGCACAGAGACGGGAGTACAAAGTCAAGCCAGGAACAAAACAGGGATGGAAATGCTGAGAAAACATGGTCACTGTTCCAACGCTCAGTCTGTGGATTTGAAACAGAATCAGAGACGTGACTGTGGCCAGATATTGAGGTAGCACAAGAGATAACAATGGGAATGCCAAAGTCCATGGCTCCGTCTGGGTTTGCAAGCTGACAGGAGAAAGTCAGAAGACAAAGCCCAGGGGCTCAGGGAAGACAGGCTTGCCTGGGAGCACTTCTTGTAGCCCCTAGTTTCCGCTAATCCTCCTTTTGGAGCCTGGAATTTTCCCACAGCAAGTATACTGTTATATTTTTTGTAAGTGCCATTCTCCAAAACTAGCATCTCTTACTCAGAAAATAAACTCTTGAGATCTGAAGTTAAGGTACATAGATACTGAGTGAAGGCATAGGGAGCCTTTCTTTTAGCAATGACCATGAATTTTAATGTGTACATGTTGTTTGACTGACTTAGGTATCTTAGTATTTATCAATACATTCTTAGCTAACTGATAAATAAATGAATTTTCTTGACCACATTTATGTGTAAATAAGGTTGCCAGATAAAAGGCAGGATCTTTAGTTAAATTTGAATTTCAGATAAATAATAATTCAATTTTTAGATTAAGTATGTTTCAAATACTGCATGAGGCATACTTATTCTAAAAAAGTATTCATTGTTTACCTGAGATTCAAATTTAACTGGGAATTCTGTATTTTTTTTTTTTTTTTGCTAAATCTGGAAACTCTACATATGAATGACTACAATAATGTAATAGTAATTACTGAGCACTTTCAGGAACAGTGATACTATTTTAACACACATTATCTTAATTTTTACAACAATGGGTCAAAATAATTATTATTCTCATTTTCCAGTTATAAGACTGGTACTAGAGGCCGGGCGCGGTGGCTCACGCCTATAATCTCAGCACTTTGGGAGGCCGAGGCGGGTGGATCAGGAGGTCAGAAGTCCAAAACCAGCCTAGCCAAGATGGTGAATGAAACCCTGTCTCTACTAAAAACACAAAAAGTTAGCTGGGCACGGTGGCGGTCACCTGTAATCCCAGCTACTCGGGAGGCTGAGGAAGGAGAATCACTTGAACTCGGAGGGTGGAGATTGCAGTGAGCCAAGATCGTGCCACTGCACTACAGCCTGGGCGACAGAGTGAGACTCCATCTCAAAAAAACAAAACAAAACCAAAACAAACAAAACTAGGACTAGAAAGATTAATTTCTAACAGTTTGCAAATGGTAAAGCTAAAATTCAAACTCAGATCTGTCTGACACCCTAAATAACACACACACATACTCTGTGTATATGGATGAGAAGATAAACGCACCTGTCCTGGCATTCTGTCATTTTGGGATATTTGGATTCCAGATGCAATTATCATTTATTATTGTATATTCATAAAATGGTATATTCATAAAATGCAACCTTTTTCTCTCTCTGTATGTTTTCTTTGATCAAAAGGAGAAAATACATTTTCTGTTACTTGAGTTCAGACAGGCATGTGGCTGAGCTTTCTCAGCAGGTGCCGGTTTTCCTGTGCAGTTTGAAGCTGTGTTTAGGTAACTCAAAGAAAGCCTTCTGGACCCGGCGCGGTGGCTCACGCCTGTAATCCCAGCACTTTGGGAGGCCGAGGGGGGCAGATCATGAGGTCAGGAGATCGATACCAACCTGGCTAACACGGTGAAACCCCGTCTCTACTTTAAAACAAAACAAAACAAAAAAATTAGGTGGGTATGGTGGCGGGTGCCTGTAGTCCCAGCTACTCGGGAGGCTGAGGCAGGAGAATGGAGTGAACCCGGGAGGCGGAACTTGCAGTGAGCTGAGATCCGGCCACTGCACTCCAGCCTGGGCGACAGAGCAAGACTCCGTGTCAAAAAAAAAAAAAAAAAAAAAAAAAAAGGCCATCTGGCCTCCCTGCTTCTGAAGGTGTCCTGCGAATACCTCATAGCAACAATGCCAGTTTCTTACTCATTTTTTTACTTACCTAGCATTAGGAAGTTTGCCGAGGTGAACATTATTTTAATGTTGGTCGATTGGCCACTCTCCAGGAGCTAATTGTTGGCAATTATCCCTTGCTATTAAATATTAAATATTACAAATAGGTGAGGCTAATAAACCACTTAAGAAAATGAATGTCGTGTTATTGTGACACCTAATGATGAATGTCTGAAGCTATGGAGGTTCCCAGCCTTCTTTGCATTTTGGGATTTGGTATGTTTTGCTTTTTTGCCTCAACTAACCTCTTTTATATGGTTGCTTAATCACTAGAAACCAAACTACTGCCATCTGAATTGGAAAACTGTATTGACTTTTAGAGAATATATTATCAAGGACCAGAATCAAAAAACTACAATTTACACTCCCCGTCACCTCTTCTGTGGTTATTGACTTCTATTGGCAAAACGCTCTGGAAGCATTTGCTATTAACATGACTAAAGCAATTATGTGAGGCTTTTAAATAATGTCCAGCAACTGTATTGTTTGTTGCATTTAACATTAAGAATCTTTGGCAACTCAGGAGCTTATTATCATTAAATAAGAGATCCTTATCCTCATATATTATACAGAAATATTAGTTTTAAAATATTTTTTAAAAGAAGTTGTTTTTAGCTACTTCCTTTAAAAACAAAAGCAGTAGAAAAATGTAATCTCTTAAAAATGATCTATGGTTTTTGTCTTCATGATATTCATAACCATTTAAATCCTTTCATATAAAAGTTGGTCAGTATTCCAGTTATTTTATTGCTATTGTCTGTCTCTATATAGATCACAACAAAAATATAAGAATTTCATTTCTTGAGTTCTGATTTCATATTTGAAAATATATGCAACTGAAACATATTATTTTCAACTACTTGAGTCTCATATAGAAACATTCAAATGATTCATTGGATTTTTCACTTTTCATCTGGATGTTTGTGTTTTACGTCAGTACAGTCACAGCTTGAATTTACTGTGATAAACTTTGGCAAGATGCACCCATCTTTCATATGACATCAAAGTGTTTGAAGGGAAATGAGTGTACCAGTTTCTTTGCAAAATATGCAAAAAATCTTTGCAAACTTTGCAAATTTCAGATGCAAAAATCTGACTGGATCAGAGATAGCAATTGTGAAATGTTCAAAATGGAATCGGGGATCCCATGGTAAAAGAAAAATAATTTCTCAAATTCTTGAGGTACAAAGTAAGCAACAGTGTCTTGAAACTTGTTGACATGATTATCAGGAGACTGGGAACACACATATTCCTGTTATGATTACCTCCAACATCACAGAACAGCTAACAAGCTTCTCAGAGGTCATCCCTTGCATTCTTCTTAAGGTACATTTTTATACTCTAGAGACAATGATGTTTACACACTAAAGCACATGACATTTAACTTCGTTAGGTCAACTTGACACAATCCAATGGAAAGCAATACTTTTTAATAACCAGCATATAAGACTTTAAAGAAAAAAATTACCAACTGGTGCCGATATCAGAAAACGGAGAATAACGACAACAGCAATAGCCAACCCCACTGTGGTTACAAGTCAGTAATCGAGTAATATTAATACTTTCTGAGAGTTCACTATTTTTTCTCTCTTCTCTGCCTTTTAAACAATATCTTTATGAAATCGCAAATTGCAGGACCATCACTATTATTACAGTTTTTGGAGAAACCAGAAAGATAGAGAAAGGATATATAATAAACTCCTGCCATGATCTTAATTTTTTCAATGTAACCTTTTGAGATAAAGAAGTCTTAACCTGTAGATCATGTTTATTTCACAGAGTGAATTAAATACTCAAGAGCTCTCCATGAAGGAAGCAAATATTCCCACACACTTAACCTCATATATCTTTATTCTGTCTTTGTTTTCATGAAACGAGTGCGTTTTCAACAATAATTAGAACATCTTTTAAAAACTGTGTTATGAAGAATCTCAAACATATACAAAAGGAGAGAATTGTATAGTGAACCACTATGCACTAATTGTGAACTTCCCTGTTGTCAATAGGACATGACTGATTATTTTGTTTTTATTGTCAATTACTTACCTCCTTCTTGCACCCATTAGGTTGAGTTCCTGACATCATACTGGCTTTTTGTTGGTAAGTATTTCTTTATGAATTTGTAAAAAATAAAGAAACCCATAATTCTATTATCACACCTTAAAAATAACATTAATTTGCTGGTATTGTCAAATGTCCAGTTAGCGTTCACATTTTCCATTTTTCTCCAGTTTGTTTATTTGAAAAAGGGCCACATAAAACCTATACATTGTGGTTGGTTAATTTGTCTTTTAAATTTTTTTTAGTGTAATTTCTTCAATAAAGATGATCATTGATATTCTTCTATAGTGACCATTGCCTTACTGCGAGGGTAGTTAAAACACAATGTTTTAAGACTGATGCTTTATCTATGTAATACCAAGTAAAACTATGAGTGAAATGGTCAATTTTATGAGATCTGAGTCTAAATATTGTTTACTTTAAAACTCTGGTGATTTATTTCTCTCTATTTTTATTTCACATATTTTCTTATTGTGTACATGTAGCAACATTCTAAATATAAATTTAAATGTTGACATTTTAAAAGTTTGCCATTGATAGCGATCTTTAAAAAAACAACTTTCAGATTGAAATAATTAAAACAATAATCGGTGGCTGTTGGTTCTTTGTATGCCATGCTAATTACAGATTTTCTCCTACTTATATCAAGATGTTTAATTCAGTTCCTAGTTTATCTTGATTATAAATTTAGATTCTTTTCCTGAACCATGGAAGTTGAATATAAAACTATCAGAAGATATTTATGTACTTTATTTAGATATAATTTATATAATTAATTGTAATTGGTACTATAGTTGTTAGAGAGAAACTAGTTAAAAGCAAAATAATCCGCCAATCTCTTAATTTACTTTTTATAAAATAATCACATTATACTTGAATTTGTTCTAGATACACATTTGATTAAAAAATTACATAGTTTCTACTCACAAGAAATGACTTGAGATAATTTTCCCATTGAATTAATCTACTTGTCCAGGGCATTAATTATGAAAATGACATTTAAGACTATCCTGTCTTATTAATGATGCTTACATTTTTGCTCATAAGTATGAAGAGTGAGAATTGGAAGTAGATGATATTACTGTTATTATCACTTAACAGGCACCTAATTTACTTAGAACAATGGAAAAAAGTTAGAGTTTTCTTGTTTACTTGCTTGTTACAGAATGCGCTAAACAATGCAAACTACTTTTTTTTTTTTTTTTTGCCCTTGTGAGTAAACAGGTGCTCTTAATAACCCTGGTTCTCCAATAAATATACATTTTTTTGCCTTTGTAAAGGAAGTAGAATTGCAACTCATACCTTCAGTTGAATATTATAATATGCTTAGCATTGAAGTTGCTTTCATAAATAAATTTCTGTTAAAATTCTGTACAGGGTAAATAATAGACCATGCTATCATCATTGTCTTCATCTAACAATAGGTCTCTAAGCAAAGTTCCTGTGGGCAATGGACATCTTTACCCTAGGAACATAGCTAAAGCCTGTATGTCACTTAATATGTGCTAGGCACAGTTATAAGCACCTATGTACATTAACTTACTTAATCTTCATAACAACCTTAAAGGAAGTTACTATTATTATGATATGCATTTTACAGAAAAGGAAATTGAGACATAGAAAGGTTAAATGTCATCTTGGCTGGCACACAGCTAGTTATGGTGGGACTAAAGTTTGAATTGAGGCAGTCCGACTCCATAAATTTATTTTTATCCACTATGTTATACTGCCTAATAAGCATAGAGCATGTCAGTGGTTGCCTGGGAGTTAGTTGTTTGACGTAAATAATGGAAATTTTCTATATCTTGATTGTGATGGTGGCAACATGAGTGTATTCATTTGTCAAAACTCATCAAACTGTGCATGTAAAATGGATGCATTTTTTTAGATGTAAATTATACCTCAATAAAGTTGATTTATTAAAAAAAGTGTTAAGTCTCACTTGATAGTCCTTCATACAGTGAATTTTGGTAACCTTTACTGGATGGTAGATTTTGTTAATTTTTGAGTACAGTGCACTTTATATGACCTAACAGATATATAAAGAATAAGGTACTCAAAAATTAACAAATACGCATCATTTTGGAATGGTATGGAATGGCAAGTGAAATTTATCACATAGGCAGATCATACAGTGTGTCTACACTATAGATTAGCTTCAGATCTTTTATATCCTTACTAGTATTTTGTCTGCTTTTTCTATAATGATGCAGAGATGAATGTTAAACTCGTTATGAGTTTGTTTTTCCTTTTCATCTTCTTTTGTCTTCCTATAATTTCAATCATTTTTATTAGTTACAAAAACACAATTCTATTAGTTACAAATAATAGATCTTTTAGCATTGCTATGTTTTATGCTGGGTTGATTTCTTTATCGTTAAAAATAATTAAAAATAATCTCTCTTGATTTTTAGTCATGCCTTTTGACTTCATATCTTTTAAAATTGTATTAATATAGCCACACCACCATTCTTTGCTTAATATTTGCATGACATCTTTTTCTGGCCTTTTGCTTTCAATCTGTTTTCTATTTTTATTAGGGATATGTGCTTGCAATTTTTTTTGCTCTTGCTTTTGTTTTTCATAGTGTGGCAGTCTCTCATTTATTTTTATTTAGTTTTATTGCTAATATAGTTGAGTTAAAACCTACCAGCTTTCTGTTCTTATTTTTAAATTAGTTCTTTAAAGAACTAATATAAACGTAAAGATGGCATTTCATTGAGAGTACTTTAAAGACGGCATTTCATTACTTTCTGGCTTTCATCATTTCTGTTGAAAACTCAATTAGTTTTATTGTTGCTCCTTATAGTAATGTATCTCCCTCCAGTCGCCCCAACCCCCTACCTCTGAGTGCTTTCAAATTTTCTCTTTGTTTTTGGCTTTGATAAGTTTTGCTATGATGTGTCTAAGTTTCATCTCACTTGTATTCATCCTGAGAGTGCAAAGAGCTTCTCGAATCTGTGGCTTGATGACTTTCATCCATCATTTTCTCTTCAAATACGGCTTTTGCTTGATTCTCTCTCCTCTCCTCTGGTATTCCAATAACATGTGTCTGACATTTGGATTATTTTTCTTATATGTAGTTTTGCATTTTTAAAATCTTTTATCCTTCTGAGTTTTAGTCTAAAATTTTTTATGTTAATCTCTATTTCAGTTCACAAAGTCATGATTCTACTTTGTCTAATCTGCTATCATGTCCCTTTATCAAGTTTGTTATTTTTTCATTTCTAGAATTTCCATGTGAAATTCTTTATTCATTTTATTTATTTTTTATTCTTTTGCAACTTTTATTTTAGACTCTTGGGGTACATGTGCAAGTTTGTTACCTAAGTATACTTACTGCATGATGCTAAGGTTGGGGTATGAATGATCCCACCACCCAAGTAGCGAACATAGTATAAAACAGTCACTTTTTCAACTCCTGTCCCACTCCTCACCTCCCGCTCTAGTAATCCTCAGGGTGTATTGTTGCCGTGTTTTTGCCATGTGACTTTTTCATTGAGATTTAAATTCTCTGGTAAAATTTTCTATCTTTTCATCTATTTTTCATCTTTCTCTTTGTTTCCTTCAGTGTATTAGTTATAATAATTTAATGTCCTAATTGAATAATTCCAATATCTGGATCACCTGTGGATCTCTTTTTATTGACTGTTTTATTCTTGTGGTGTTAGGTCATAGAGTCCTGTGTTTGGTATGCCTGGTTCTTAGTCTGTTTAGGCTGTTATAAGAAACTACCAAAGACTGGGTCATTTAAACAACAAACATTTATTTCTTGCAGTTCTGGAGGCTAGATATCCAAGGTTAGGGTTCCAGCATGGTTAGGTTCTTGCTAAGTGCCCGCTCTTGGTATGTGGATGGTTGTGTTCACACTGTATTCTCACATGGAAGGGAGAAGTAGCTCTAGGCTCTTCATCCCCTTATAAGGATCCTAATTCCATCATCATGACCTAATCACCACCCAAAAGCCCCACATTCTTATTCTATGACATTGAGGATTAAGATTTCAACATACAAATTTTGAAGAATACAAAGAATATAACAGCTGGTAGGTTTTTTTTTATTCAATGTCTGACATCATATATGAAAAATTGTAAAACATTGATCATACTATCATCCCCAAAAAGCAGAAGGAGTAAGGGCCTGATCCTCTTAATCCAGTCAGAAACTAAATTGAAGGCCAAATTGAAGTTGTGTTAAGGCTCTATCTAGATTTCTTTCATCCCTGCTTCTAGGATGTAGTTCCCAAGGTATTCTGATTGAGGTCCAGGATGTTTCCTGGGTTCCGTCCCTTCATGTGTCTAGAACTTAAAGTCTGTTTCCTAAGCACTGTGAGACTGCTAAAAACTCCCTGTTTTCCAAAGGCATTTTGCTTGACTTCTTAGATTCCTTTCCCCACATAGCTGTAGAATTCAACCAATATCATCAAGAAAATCCAGCAAAGTATTGGATGTTGTTTGCCACCCCCTAATTTCTCACTAGAATCCTGTCCCCTCAAGTCTCTAAATTGTGTCTCTCCAGCCTCATGAGATGGCCTGAAGTTCTGATGGTCTTTCTGCCTCTTTAGCAGGGGCAGCTTCTTGGCCTTTTCTCTGAATCTTCAGCCTCTTGCTCTATGCACAAAACTGACAAGTGTACTAAGGGAGAAAACAAAACAAAACAACAATAACACCACCACCACCACCACCCAGCTGTGAATTGTTCACTCGGCTCTCCAAGCCATTTGTCCTTCCCAAGACCTTGAACTTTGATGTGCTATTTGTCCTGGAAGCAGTCTGATGCCCACAGCCTTATTCTATTGTTTGGCTATCTAGTTGTGTTCAGCAGAGGCTTTGGTTTAATGCAAGATGCTCCATCATGCCCTATTATGAATCTTTGCATTCCAGAGAAAACAGCATCAGAATAACAAATTCAAAGCAGTAATATACAGAAACAATCATAGTAGGAGATTTATAACTCACCTCTCATGACAGGTAAATGAAATAAGAATATAGTGGATCAAAATAATGGAAGTAATTCAATTGAACTAATGAGATGTGCATTTGGCTATATTTCAAAATAATAGTATTTTAGTCAGGGTTCTCCAGAGAAGCATATATATAGCTATATACACACACAATCTCCAATGTACAGTATTTTGTTACAGCAGCCTGTATGAACTAAGACAATGAGGAAAAGTTAGCAAAAGAGGAAACAATTTCCTAACCATTTAAAATTTCAAAATACAATGATAAGTGTGTAACTTTTCTCGTTTGTTATACCAAAACAAATTTCAAGTAGATCCAAGATTTAAAGAAAATTTGAAAATCACCAAAAAAGAGCATAGAGTATTATTTATAAGTGTAAAAATCATTACTATGCATCATGAAATAATCAGGAAAGGAAAAGATGGATGCGTTGACTATTAAAAATTGTAAACTGGCCGGGCACGGTAGCTCACACCTGTAATCCCAGCACTTTGGGAGGCCGAGGCAGGCGGATCATGAGGTCAAGAGTTTGAGACCATCCCGGACAACTTGGTGAAACCCCGTCTCTACTAAAAGCACAAAAATTAGCCGGACGTGGTGGCGGGCGCCTGTAGTCCCAGCTACTTGGGAGGCTGAGGCAGGAGAATGGCATGAACTCACGAGGTGGAGCTTGCAGTGAGCCGAGATCACGCCACTGCACTCCAGCCTGGAGGATAGAGTGAGACTCCATCTCAAAAAAAAAAAAAAAAATTGTAAACTGTTCAATTGCAAAAATTGTAAACAAAGTCAAAGCAAAACAACAAAATGGGAACAATTATGTATAACACATATGATGAACAAAAAGCTAATTTTACTTAATGTACACAAAACTGGAAAAATTAACAATAATCTATAAAATGGTAAAAAAAATTAGTATGAACAGATATTTCACCAAAAAGGGAAAAGAAATAGTAACAGTCAAAAAACATATAAAAGAATTTGTTTTTAGTCTAGATTTTTTCAAAAATGAATTAAACAAGAATATATTATGATGCTCACTTAAAAATTAAATAAAATAATTCAACTTTTTAGAGAGCAGTTTGCCAAAATTACTCAAAATTAAAGGCATATGTTAGTTGACGCAGAGATTTCCCTTCTAAGAATTTATCATACAGAAATATTCCCAGTGATTTCCCTTCTAATAATTTATTACACAGAAACATTCCCATAATTCTACAAAGTATATTCAAATATTCCAATTACAGAGTCATGTGAAAGAGCAAATGAATAAGCAACTTATGTATCTACCAATAAGAGATTGGTTAATAAATAATAGTATATAATAATAGTAAATAGTAAATAAATAATAGTATATTTATTAATAGAATGTCATGCAGTCAGTAAAAGGAAGGAGAAATGAGTCGCTGAAGAAAACTATCAAAGCTAAAGTGTTAATAAAAAAGCAAGTTGCAGAAAAATTTGTATACACGATTTCATTTTTTCTTTTGGCAACAAAAATAAGAAAAACTTATTAGGCTTATATGTGCATAGACATTTTCTGAAAACAAGCATGAAAAATTGTAAACACTGCTTTTTGGAGACTGAGCCCTTGGGGTTCAATAGTGGAGGACAATGTCTTCTTTTATACTTTGCTTTCTTCTATAGCATTTGAAATTTTCTAAAACACATTTATTTTTACGATTAACTTTTCAAACTATCTTAAAATGATATGGTAATGCTAAGTTTCAAGTTTTATGCTAATTTTAATCAATAATTGATTCCTTTCATCATCATTCTTGCTTTAAAAGAAATCTCAGTGCTCCCCACATGTGTGAAAAATGTCTGATTTAAAAAAATATGAAAATCAAATGATGTAAATGGAGGGGTGCATTTAAAATTTTAAGGGAAGAAAAAGAGACACGTTGATTTTATTAAGTTTGCTAGACAGTTTTTAAATAATTGGGTGACATTAGAGATTGCCTATTATTGCCATGTCTAAGACCACCTAAAAGGTTAGAGCCTTCTGAGAGCTAAGCACCAGCAACTAAGGTCCTCAGTAAACTGAGGATTCCAGTAGATAACTCTTGTCTTTATTGGAGTCCTAGCTATGAGGGAAAGTTTTTTACTTATTATGTTTCATTTATTTAACCAATATGCATTCAGTGCTTGCTTGTGTAACGTATTAATACTAGGCCAGGCACTGGGTATATAGTGCTGAATAATAATAAAGGACATTATGATCTCTGACAAAGTCTACAAAAATAAACAATGGGGAAGGGTATCCTATTTAATAAATGGTGCTGGGAAAACTGGCTAGTCATATGCAGATGAAACTGGACCCCTACTTCTCACCATATACAAAAATTAACTCAAGGTAGATTAAAGACTTACATATAAGACCTCAGAATATAAAAATCCTAGAAAAAAACTAGGAAAAACTCTTCTGGACATTGGCCTAAGCAAGGAATTTATGACTAAGACCTCAAAAGCAAGTGCAGCAAATATAAAAATTGACAATTGAGACCCAATTAAACTGAAGAGCTTCTGCACAGCCAAAGAAGCTATCAACAGACTAAACAGACAAGCTAAAGAATGGGAGAAAATATTTGCAAAACTATATATCTGACAAAGCTCAAATACCCAGAATCTATAAGGAACAAAAACAAATCAACAACAACAACAAAAACAAATAACCTCACTAAAAAGAGGGCAAAGAACATGAACAGACACTTCTTCAAAAGAAGATATACAAACAACCAACAAACATGAAAAAATTCTCAACATCACTAATCATCAGAGAAATGCAAATCAAAATTGCCATGAGATATCATCTCACACCAGTCAGAATGGCTATTACTAAAATGCCAAAAATTAACAGATGTTGGCAGGGATGTGAAGAAAAGGGAATGCTTATACACGGTTTCTGGGAATGTAAATTAGTTCAGTCCCTGTGGAAAGCAGTTTGGGGATTTCTCAAAGAACTAAAAATAGATGTACCATTTGACTCAGCAATCCCATTTCTGGTTATCTACCCAAAGCAAAATGAATTGTTCTATCAAAAAGACACCTATACTCGGCTGGGCGCGGTGGCTCATACCTGTAATCCCAGCTCTTTGGGAGGTCAAGGTGGGAGGATTATGAGGTCAGGAGTTCAAGGCGAGCCTGACCAACATGGTGAAATTCCTTCTCTATTAAAAATACAAAAATTAGCTGGGTGTGGCGACGCACATCTATAATCCCAGCTACTCAGGAGGCCGAGGCAGGAGAATTGCTTGAACCGGGAGGTGGAAGTTGCAGTGATCCGAGATCGCACCACAGCACTCCAGCCTGGGTGGCACAGCAAGACTCCATCTCAAAAAAAAAAAAAAAAAAAAAAGGACACCTGTACTCATATGTTCATTGCAGCACTATAGCAAAGTCATGGAATCAACCTAGATGCCAATGAATGGTCGATTGGATAAAGAAATGTAGTACATATACACCATGGAATAGCCATAAAAATCATGTTCTTTGCAGCAACATGGATGCAGCTAGAGGCCATTAGACTAAGTTAATCAACACATAAACAGAAAGTAAATACTGGTCAGTTATAAGTGAGAGCTAAACAATGGGTACACACTGACATAGAGATGGAAACAGTAGACACTGGGGACTCCAAAAGAGGCAGGGATGGTGGAGGGCAAGGGTTGAAAAACTACCTGTTGGTTACTATGTTTACTATTTGGGTGATGTGTACAAAAGAAGCCCAATCCCAAACATTATGGAATATATCCATGTAACAAACATGCTTATATATCCCCAAGTCTAAAATCAAACAAAAAAAAAGCAAAAAAAATTAAGCATAGTACTAAGCACATTATATTATCTCATGTCTCCTCATAGTGATTCTATGATATGGATTCTATTTGAGACAGAGAGGTTGTGTAGGTTGCTCAAGATCACACAGTTAATAAGTGATGACCTTGGAGTTTGACATCAAATTCCAGAACATGTGTCTCTAAATATTATTATGCACAGTGCAAGTAATCTCCCTGAGTAAGAGATGTGGCCTAGAGAGTACATATGCACAGGATAGTAAGGGATGTACAGAATAGTGAGTATGCACAGGATAGTAAGCGATGTACAGAATAGTGAGTATGCACAGGACAGTAAGGGATGTGCAGGATGGTGAGTATGCACAAGATAGTAAGGAACGCGCAGGATGGTGAGTATGCACAGGATAGTAAGGGATGTGCAGGATGGTGAGTATGCACAGGATACTAAGAGGTGTAAAAGAAGGTGAGTATGCACAGGATAGTAAGGGATGCACAGGATGGTGAGATGCACAGGATAGTAAGGAATGCGCAGGATGGTGAGTATGCACAGGATAGTAAGGGATGTGCAGGATGGTGAGTTTGCACAGGATAGTAAGGGATGTGCAGGATTGTGAGTTTGCACAGGATACTAAGGGGTGTGCAGGATGGTGAGTTTACACAGGATAGTAAGGGATACACAGGATGGTGAGTATGCACAGGATAGTAAGGGATGCACATGATAGTAGGTTTGCGGAGGATAGTAAGCGATGTGCAGAATGGTGAGTATGCACAGGATAGTAAGGGATGCACAGGATGGTGAGTTTACACAGGATAGTAAGGGATGCACAGGATGGTGAGTAAGTACAGGATAGTAAGGGATGCACAGGATGATGAGTTTGTACAGGATAGTAAGGGATGCACAGGATGGTGAGTTTACGCAGGATAGTAAGGGATGCACAGGATGGTGAGTATGCACAGGATAGTAAGGGATGCACAAGATGGTGAGTTTACACAGGATAGTAAGGGATGCACAGGATTGTGAGTATGCACATCATAGTAATCGATGTTATCCTCCTGAGTAAGTGACAGAGGTCAGATAGTCACATGCACTGAAACCCATTTCCTTTGCCTTCAGAGCACATAGCTAAACACCATTTCTCAACCTCCTGTATAGTTAAATGGGGCCAACAGAATGTGGGCAAAATTAACAAACTCCCCTTTAAACCCTGGTACCACCTCTTTCCTGTGATCCTCCACGTGTTCTTCCCTCATATCTCTGCTGGATACAGCAGATACAGCCCAGGAATCTGATGGCTTGGAAAGTGATGCAGCCACTTCATCAGAAGAGGCTGGGCCCTGCATCCCCACTAGGAAGGCTGCCTCTACCAACCTAAGCTGAGCTGACTGGACTGTGTATGACTGTGAAACAAACTTTTTTTAGTGTGTGATAAACCTCTGAGATTTTTGTGGTGTTACGGCAATTAGCATATCTGACAAACGCTCTTAGTTAAGCTGAGTCTTGAGGGATGAGATGGAAGTATTATGTGAAAGGGTGTTTTAAAGAGAGGAAACAGGAAGTGCAAAACATCTGAGGCAGGACAGAAACCACCCTGTACAATAAGCTGAAAGATGCCAGTGTGCCTGAAACTTGAGTGAGTGAGGGTGATGAGGCTGGAAAGAGAGGGTTGCTGCCTGACCAGGCAGGTCTTTGCAGATCATAAGAGTGAGAAATTTATTCCAATGCGATGGAAAGAGATGAAGGGATCATGGCGGACGGGAGGCAGGACTAGATTGCAGCTCTGGACAGAGAGCATGCGGAGGCTTGCATTGTGAATTTTAGCTGCAGACTGACTGCAAGAACAAACCAGCAATCCCAAGAGAACCCACAGACCCTCTGAAGGAAGCAGACTGCTCCTGCAGGACCCAGGAGACATCCCAAATACTGAGTGCCCCAGCTGTGGAAGAGGGAAAGAGATGCCCTCCTCTCTCACACTGGAGAAGCTGAAGGTCTGTTTGTGGGAGAAGTTTCCGTTTTTCCTGGAGCTGAGTCAAATTGCAGAGCAGAGCAAAATACAGGGGTAGAGGAAGCAGTAGAAAGGCCCTGGGAGCTCGCTGGGTCCCCAAGCAGTCGGTTCCTGCCCCGCACCACAGGGATCCATCGGAAGGGTGGCCAGAGGAGCAGCAGGTAAAACCACAGGAAGAAAGAATTCCATAGTGAACTTTTTAACATTTTGAACCGGGTGAGAAACCTCCTGGCCAGAACCTGGGGGAGGGTGTGAATCTGAAGCCCTTTTCTCTGTCAGCTGGGAGGCAGATAGCCTCAGGCAAGTTTTCAAGCCCTGGGCACTCCACCTGGAAATAGACTTGGGGCTGTTGCGGGAGGCCACGGTGGGACCCGCCCTTGGGTTTGTATGGGAGCTGGGTGAGGCCTGTGACTGCAGGCTTTCCTCCACTTTCCTGACAACCTGTATGGCTCAGCAGAGGCAGCCATAATCCTCCTACATACACAATTCCAGTGACCTGGGAATCTCACCCCCATCCCCCACAGCAGCTGCAGCAAGACCCGCCCAGGGAGAGTCTGAGCTCAGACATGCCTAGCCCCACCCCCACCTGCTGGTCCTTCCCTACCCACCCTGTTAGCAGAAGATAAAGGACATATACTGGGGAGTTCTAGGTCCCTGCCCACTGCAGGTTCCTCCCCAGACTACCACAGCTGATGGTTTCTGGAAAGCGCCACCTCCCTGTAGGAGGCCAACCAGCACAAAAATAGAGCATTAAACCACCAAAGCTAAGAACCCTCACGGAGTCCATTGCACTTTCCACCACCTCCACCGGAATAGTTGCTGGTATCCATGGCTGAGAGACCCATAGACGCTTCATGTCATAGGGCTTTCTGCAGACAACCCTCAGTACCAGTCCCGAGCGGGATAGATTTGCTAGGTGGCTGGACCCAGAAGAGAACAACAATCACTGCAGTTTGGCTCACAGGAAGCCACATCCACAGGAAAAGGGGGAGAGTACTACATCAAGGGAACACCCTGTGGGGCAAAAGAATCTGAACAACAGCCTTCAGCCCTAGACCTTCCCTCTGACAGAGCCTACCCAAATGAGAAGGAACCAGAAAACCAACTCTGGTAATATGAGAAAACAAAGTTCTTTAGCACCCCCTAAAATCACACTAACTCACTAGCAATGGACCCAAACCAAGAAATCCCTGATGTACCTGAAAAATAATTTAGGAGGTTAGTTATTAAGCTAATCAGGGAGGGACCAGACAAAGGCAAAGTGCAATGCAAGGAAATCCAAAAAGTGATACAAGAAGTGAAGGGAGAAATATTCATGGAATAGATAGCTTAAAGAAAAAACAGTAAAAAAATCAGGAAACTTTGGAAACACTTAAAAATATGAAATGCTCTGGAAAGTCTCAGCAATAGAATTGAAGAAGTAGAAGAAAGAAGTTCAGAGCTTGAAGACAAGGTCTTTGAATTAACCCAATCCAACAAAGACAAAGGAAAAAGAATATGAAAATATAAACAAAGCCTCCAAGAAGTCTGGGATTATGTTAAATGACCAAACATAAGAATAATCAATGTACCTGAGGAAGAAGGGAATTCTGTAAGCCTGGTAAGCAGATTTTGGGGAATAATCGAGGAAAACTTCCCTGGCCTTGCGAGAGACCTAGACATCCAAATACAAGAAGCACACAGAATACCTGGAAATTAATCGCAAAAAGATCTTCACCTAGGCACATTGTCGTCAGTTTATCCAAAGTCAAGATGAAAGAAAGAATCTTAAGATCTGTGAGACAGAAGCCCAGGTAAGTTATAAAGGAAAACCTGTCAGATTAACAGCAGATTTCTCAGCAGAAACCCGACAAGCTAGAAGGGATTGGGGACCTATCTTCAGCCTCCTCAAACAAAACAATTATCAGGCAAGAATTTTGTGTCCAGTGATACTAAGCATCACATATGAAGGAAAGATAACAGTCTTTTTCAGACAGACAAATGCTGAGAGAATTTGCCACTACCAAGCCACCACTACAAGAACTGCTAAAAGGAGCTCTGGATCTTGGAACAAATCCTAGAAACACATCAAAACAGAACCTCTTTAAAGCATAAATCACACAGGAACTATAAAACAAAAATATAAGTTAACAAGCAAAAACAAAAACCAGAAAACTAAAGTGTACAGGCAACAAATAGCACAATGAAAGCAATGGTACCTTACATTTCAATATTAACATGGACTGTAAATGGCCTAAATGCTTCACTTAAAAGATACAGAATGGCAGAATGGATAAGAACTCACCAACCAGCTGCTGCCTTCAGGGGACTCACTTAACATATAAGCACTCACATAAACTTAAAGGGGTAGCAAAAGGCATTTCATGCAAATGGACACCAAAAGAGAGCAGGGGTAGCTATTCCTATACCAGACAAAACAAACTTTAAAGTAACAGTGGTTAAAAGAGACAAAGAGGGACAGTATATAATGGTAAAAGGCCTTGTCCAACAGGAAAATATCACAATCCTAAACATATATGCACCTAACACTGGAGCTCCCAAATTTGTATAATAATTACTAATAGACCTAAGAAATGAGATAGACAGCAACACAGTAATAGTGGGGGACTTCAATACGCCATTGACAGCACTAGACAGTTCATCAAGACAGAAAATCAACAAAGAAACAATGGATTTAAACTACACATGGGAACAAATGGACTTAACAGATATATAAAGAACATTTCATCCAACAACCACAGAATACACATTCTGTTCAACAGCACATGGAACTTTCTCCAAGACAGACCATATAATAGGCCATACAATGAGCCTCAATAAATTAAGAAAATTGAAATTACATCAAGCACTCTCTCAGACTACAGTGGAATAAAACTGGAAATCAACTCCAGAAGGAATCTTCAAAACCATGCAAATACATAGAAATTAAATAACCTGCTCCTGAATGAGCATTGAGTCAAAAACGAAATCAAGATGGAAATTAAAAAATTCTTCAAACTGAATGACAATAATCACACAACCTATCAAAACCTCTGGGATACAGCAAAGGCAGTGCTAAGAGGAAAGTTCATAGCCCTAAATGCCTACATCAAAAAGTCTGAAAGAGCACAGACAGTCTAAGATCACACCTCAAGGAACTAGAGAAGAACAAACCAAACCCAAACCCAGCAGAAGAAAGGAAATAACGAAGATCAGAGCAGAACTAAATGAAATTGAAATAAATAAACAAAAAACAATACAAAAGATAAATGAAACAAAAAGTTGGTTCTTTGAAAAGATAAATAAAATTGATAGACCATTAGCAAGATTAACCAAGAAGAGAGAAAATCAAAATAACCTCAATAAGAAATGAAACAGGAGATATTACAGCTGAAACCACTGACACCACTGAAATACAAAAGATCATTCATGGCTACTATGAACACTTTACCCACATAAACTAGAAAACCTAGAAGAGACGAATAAATTCCTGGAAAAATACAAGTCTCCCAGTTTAAATCAGGAAGAATTAGATACGCTGAACAGACCAATAATAAGAAGTGAGATTGAAATTGTCATTTAAAAATTACCAACAAAATAAAGTCCAGGACCAGATGAATTCAGAGCAGAATTCTACCAGACATTCAAAGAATAATTGGTACAAATCCTTTTGACACTATTCCACATGATAGAGAAAGAAGGAACCCTCCCTTATTCATTCTGTGAAGCCAACATCGCCCTAACACCAAAACCAGGAAAGGACATAACCAAAACGGAAAACTACAGACCAATATCCTTGATGAACATAGATGCTAAAATCATTAACAAAATCCTACCTCACTGAATCCAACAACGTATCAAAAAGATAATCCACCATGATCAAGTGGGTTTCATACCAGGGTTGCAGGGATGGTTTAACATACACAAGTCAATAAATGTGATACACTGCATAAACAGAATTAAAAACAAAAATCACATGATCATCTCAATAGATGCAGGAAAAGCATTCGACAAAATCCAGCATCCCTTTATGATTAAAACTCTCAGCAAAATCGGCATACAAGGGACATACCTTAATGTAATAAAAGCCATCTATGACAAACCCACAGCCAACATAATACTGAATGTGGAAAAGTTGAAAGCATTCCCTCTGAGAGCTAGGACAAGACAAGGATGCCCACTCTCACCACTCCTCTTCAACATAGTACTGGAAGTCCTATCCAGAATAATCAGACAAGAGAAAGAAATAAAGGACACTCAAATCAGTAAAGAGGAAGTCAAACTGTCACTGTTTGCTGACGATATGATCGCTTACCTTGAAAACCCTAAGGACTCTTCTAGAAAACCCCTAGAACTGATAAAAAAAATTCAGCAAAGTTTCCAGATACAAGATTAATGTACACAAATCAGTAGCTCTTCTATTCACTAACAGCGGCCAAGCAGAGAATCAAATCAAGAACTCAACCCCTTTTACAATAGCTGCAAAAATACCAAAATACTTAGGAATATACCTAACAAAGGAGTTGAAAGACCTCTACAAGGAAAACTACAAAACACTGCCAAAAGAAATCACAGACAACACAAACAAATGGAAACACTTCCCATGCTCATGAACGAGTAGAATCAATATTGCGAAAATGACCATACTGCCAAAAGCAATCTACAAATTCAGTGCAATCCCCATCAGAATACCACCATCATTCTTCACAGAATTAGAAATAACAATTCTAAGATTCATATGGAACCAAAAAAGAGCCTACACAGCCAAAGCAAGACTAAGCAAAAAGAACAAATCCGGAGGCATCACACTACCTGATTTCAAACTATGCTATAAGGCCATAGTCACCAAGACAGCATGGTAGTGATATAAAAATAGGCACATAGACCAATGGAACAGAATAGAGAACTCAGAAATAAATCCAAATACAGCCAACTGATATTCAACAAAGCACACAAAAACAAAGTGGGGAAAGGACACCCTTTTCACCAAATGGTGCTGGGATAATTGGTAAGCCACATGTAGGAGAATGAAACTGGATCTTCATCTCTCATCTTATGCAAAAATCAACTCAAGATGGATTAAGGACTTAAACCTAAGACCTAAGACTATAAAATTTCTGGAAGGTAATATTGGAGAAGCCCCTCTAGACATTGGCTTAGGGAAGAGTGTGAGGGGGATGAGGGATAAAGACTACAAATATGGTGCAGTGTATACTGCCCAGGTGATGGATGCACCAAAATATCACAAATCACTACTAAAGAACTTACTCATGTAACCAAATACTACCTGTATCCCAATACCCCAATAACTTAACGGAAAAATAAAAACAAATGCAATGGAAAGCCATCAGTATGTTTTACACAGGGAAGTGTCATGATTAACATTACTAAAATATTTCCCTGACTTAGTAGCATAGAGTGGATAAGAAGAAACAAGACAACAAATGGGAACAGGACAAGTTACATAATTTGTGAGTTATAGTGCAAAATGAAAATGTGGTTCCCTTGATCAAAAATTATTAAAAATTCAAGACAACAGCAGAGCATTAAACAAAACTTAGGGCTCCTTTAAGTGTAGGGCCTGGGTGACTGCACAGGTCTCATGCCCACGGGGTTGTTCTGAATAGGTAGCTCAGTTAAGAGGCTCATAGAGAAATCTAGAAAAGAGATGTTAGTGACTTAGGCTATCCTGTTGGCAATGAAAATGAAGACAAGTGCATGGATTTAACACACATTTTAATGAAAGAATAGACCAATTTTTTTAATTCATGAAATGGTGACATGTCATGAGAAAAGGAAGAGTCAGTGATGACGTCCATGTTTCTGTGGCCTGGCTTTGGATGTTTATGCATTGGGAGAAGTAGACACCTTGGCCAATCTTTACAGACTGGCTTTGGCAAGAAGTGTCCTTCATCTGTCAGCTCATCTAGAGATTTGAGGTAGGTTAGCCGGCAGGGCCCACGAGCAAGCTTGCTTTTGGAGTTCTTGGGCAGGCTGGCCCAGTGTCTGGGTCAGTGGGCAGGTGGGCCTGGAGCTTGTATCTGCAGGGGCTGGCTTGGTGTCGGGATTTTCTGGGTCTGGTGCTGGGCTTGGTGATGAAGTTGGGTACTCATTTCACTCTTTTTTCCTCATGAGAAGGGTCTCTCTCTCTGAGCTGCATTACATGGGATTGGAGATGGGGGTGACATGGGTAATGTGAAATTGTGCCCCCTACTATCTTCAGTGTTTCTTTTCTTATTTCTGTGTTCAATTGAGGTGATATAATCTCTCACCTGGAATCCTTAGCTCTCATGAAGGTACAGCCTGCATGGATGCTTATTCAAATTGATGTTTCCCTTAGGGAATGAGCACCAAAAACTCGTGTGCTGCCATCTGATTGAGGTCATTTTCTTCAGAATCTTACTTGTATGTAGAAACGGTGGTGAGGGGCTGAAGCATTTCCCACTGGCCCTTCTTACTTTCTCTATGGACAAATAAGGCAAAGTCTTCAGCTGAAAGGAGAACCAAGAATACCTTAGGATGAAGTTTGAGGAGACAAAACAGGTGTGAAATAATCATCTTGGGATAGAAAAGCAAGCCTATTAGAAAAACACAATAGATTGCTCTTGTTATTGAGTAATTAACTTGTTATTGAATTTGACTTTTTAAAAGAAAATGCACTTAAAATAAAAAGTCTTACTTAGCACTATTCACAATAGCAAAGATATGGAATCAACCTAAGCATTCATCTAGGGATGACTGGATAAAGAAAATGTGTGTGTGTGTGTGTGTGTGTGTGTGTGTGTGTGTGTGTTTAATAAAATACAATTGAGCCATAAGAATGAAATCATGTCTTTTGCAGCAACATGGATGAACTGAAGGCCAGTATCTTAAGTGAAAGACTCAGAAACAGAAAGTCAAAGACTGCATGTTCTCACTTATAAGTGGGAGCTAAATAGTGTGTATACACAGACAATAGTGTGGAATAATAGACACTGGAGACTCAGGAGGATGGGAGAGTAGGAATGGGGTGAGGGATAAGAAATTACTTAATGGGTACAATGTTCATTATTCAAGTAATGGTTATAATAAAAGCCCAGATTTCACCACTACAAAATATATTCATGTAAGAAAACTGCATTTGCACTCTTTAACTTTATTACAAATACAAAAGAAGAAAAAAAAAGTAAAATAAAAAGTCAATGTGGTCGTGTAATTTTTCTGTGCAATATTCACTGGCAAGGAGAACATAAATGGTTTAATCCATAGTGGATTAGAGTTTTAGTAAGCTGGTACATAAGGGAAAAGTGGCAAAAGGGAGTTAAAATAATTGTGAAAGAGAATTCATAAAGAAGGACCACATCATCTAAGATAGAGGAGGAAATTGAAGCATGGAGGGGGCTGAAGGTAACTGCAAAAAATGGTGGATTGGCTCATTGACATCAAAAAGTGATGCATCAGAGACATATGGGTGGAAAGCTAAATGGTAGTGGTGAGAGAAGGGAACATCTGCCATCAAAGTTTTAGGGATGGGGCATTTTTGCATAAACAAGTGTAGAATGAACTCTTTGAAGAAAGTGGCCAAAGTGGAGCCGAATCGGAGTGAGAAGGTCAAGAAACTGAGAAGCCAGACTGCTGAGTGGGTCATCCGTATTGATGTTGGAGTCATTGTGCGTGATGAGAGCTAACCAGAAGTTAACATCTTCAGTAAATGAGGGGTGATGAATGGGAGACCGGTAGATAACAGCAGGGATAAAGGAGTTGGGTATTTTTTTCCAGTTGGCATAAAACTAGAAGAAGCAGGGGATTTACAGATGAAATAATGGTGTGGAGACAGCAAAGGTATTTGCAAAGATGCCCATGGTGGATGCAAGGATGCCTTTAGTACTTTTGAGAAGAAAACAACCTTCATGTGAGAGGGCTGCAGGGAGGCTGAGCCCATAGACGAGATCCAGAATTTAACAAAGGCAAGGGGCTTCAAGGACTTTCGGGGAGAGATTTGGGATATAGGTTTGTTTGTTGATCAAACTACAGGAATTCCAGAGGGCACAGTGTGGTGGTAATGAGAGTAACTGACATGGTGGCTAACACAGGACATTCAGCTTTAGTGACTGCCTCTTGCCTTCTTTCCTTGATGGTATGTCGGTGGTGAGGGTGGTGATGAGCATAGTAAAGGATGTGTCTTCTCATATTAATATTGGTTCTCTTCCCGATTAGATTCCAATAAAGCAGCTAATGATCCTAAAGCAGAGTGGACACTCTATTTAGAAGGTTTGATTATTGCTGGGCACGGTGGCTCAAGCCTGTAATCCCAGCACTCTGGGAGGCTGAGACGGGCGGATCACGAGGTCGGGAGATCGAGACCATGCTGGCTAACACGATGAAACCCCGTCTCTACTAAAAATACAAAAAATTAGCCGGGCAAGGTGGCGGGCATCTGTAGTCCCAGCTACACGGGAGGCTGAGGCAGGAGAATGGCGTGAACCCGGGAGGCGGAGCTTGCAGTGAGCCAAGATCTGGCCACTGCACTCCAGCCTGGGCGACAGAACGAGACTCCATCTCAAAAAAAAAAAAAAAAAAAGAAGATTTGATTATTCCCAGAATCCTGGATAAGGTGCTCATCTAGGGCAACACTGAGTCTCCCATAGTGACAGAGGCTTTGATCTTCCTTTCTTAGTGCTTCGGTGGCTAGTGTCTCCTAGACTTCTGAGGAGCATTTAGTTCAACCAAAGTGTATTTTCAAATCTATTCCTAAAATAACTTTGAAGACTCCAAGTTATGACTTTATAATCTGATAGAAACAAAACAAATTTGATTATTTTCTGAGTTAGAATACACCTTTGAACCTGTACGTTATCTCACAGAAAGAAGATAAATCCTTACTAACCCAAAGCAAAATTAAATATGCAGATAAAATGCTGGTGAAATGCTATTTTGCATAGATCTAAATAGTTTAATTTGCCAGTTTTGTGAGTCAGGCAGATGCAGTTCATTTCGAAGCAGCCTTTGGGTCTTTTCACATGATTTGGCTATTCTTAGATTTCTGAGTCATTCTGTCCTCCATGCTAGTCATTTTTCAATTCCATATTCTCTATTCATGAGGGAGATACAGATACAACATTAACGTATCCAAATTTGGCTATGTGGCTTAATACTCCGAGCAAACAGGCTATATATTCATTTCTATTCTTAGCAATACCTTGGGACAAGTTGAATGTAAATAAAATATTTGGGCAATACACTATAACACTGTAGATTTCTGGTAAGCGATGCCAGGAAACCTTGGCATGCACATTATTGCATAATTGTTTTGATTCTATTTGACTATCCTCTTAACAACTAAAATCCCAAAGCAATAGGAATACTTACAAAAGGAACAGAAATGTGGATAACATGGGATGAGCCAAAAGACTCGGCCAATGTTTTATCCAACAGAAACAGCATCTCTGAAAGACTAATGCAGGCAGTACATTGATACCCATAATAATAAATTCACAGGAAATGAAATTTCCTTTAACAAACTGAGGATACTAATACAATCTTTATCCAAGGTGTCATTAGGAAAACTCAGAAGCATAGGTACAAATAGGATTGTCAGGGCACTGAGGAGTGTAATTGGGTTGGTGAATTCAGCAGAGAAGAATGGAGAGAATCCACCAGATGAGTTAAGGATTCTGATGCTTCACTGGAGAGGAGCGTCTCTGATCCTCACGTGATGAAATCAAGTGTTCACCAAACTGATGCTCCTTAAGGATACAGGTTGTGCCTTCCTTGTCTTTGTAACTCTATTGCCCATCAGAATGTCTGGCATATAGTGGACATTCAAGGAATTCCCGTTGAACTGAAAGAAACTTCAGTGGGAGGGTAAAGCAGATCTGACACTTACCCTTCCATTCAGAAAAGCCAGCACATCATTGAAAGCACCTCATTCCCTCCAGCCAGCCTTCAGCTCTGCACCTCACATCAACCACTCTGAAAATTACAGTGGAGACAAAGGATTGAGCCTGTCCAATTTTTCACTTCTTCCTTCATTTTCTTTTTCTTTTTCTATCAGGAAACTTCAGGCTACCATATGTGCTTCAGCAGAAGGAGAATCACAGCTCTGGAGAGTTGCCCTCCAGGTGAAGCATTAGGCTTTGATACAATTTGTCCGGTGCAGCCTGTAGATCTGGTTTGGGCTCCAGACTATCTTCCCTGGCCTCAAGAATCAGAACCAACTTGGAATAACTCTTGGCCCACTCAGCCAGCACCTTTCCGGTAAAGTTAAACAAATAGATACTGAAGACCAACATGTGGTACGTGTCTGCAGTTTTTGCTGCTTTGTATTCAATGCGTAGTACTATTAAGAAGTTTCGGATTACAATCTTCATACTTTCATGAATGTTTGAGATGATTTTCATTTGTACTTAATGTAATTATTTTTTTCCAGGAAGCCAGAAGAATGAAGTGCCAAACATATCATCAGAGATAATTCCAAGAAAGAGGGAATGGTCTATAGTGTCTCAGGCCACAGTGAGTTTGAAATAAATTTACAAGAGTATCCTCTGGAGCTACTGATGTGGCCAGTGGCATCCTTAGCAGGAGCAAGCTGTTTGTGCTGCTGGGAACAGAAGTCAATGTTCTGGGGGCTGTGAAACGGAGACTGAAGTTCAGGCTATATTTTCAAGGAGCTTGATTAAAAAGAGAAGTAGACAGCGGGACTGAACCTGCAGTAGGAACTTAAGTAATGAAAGATTTTTTTAGATGAGACAGACTTAAACATATTTAAAAGCTGTAAGAAAAGATCTGGTTTCTGCTAACTGCATATGTGGATAAAGAGTAAAGCGGGGCCATGGACAGGCCAGGCCCTGAGGTGAACCCACGACCCAGGAAACAGTAGAGTGAGGGTGAGACTGGCCTCTGGGCTGCAGAACAAAGGAAAGAGTCCTCTGAGAGGGGAGAGAACTAAAAGGCAGGTGGAGTTTTCAACTGTCATGTATCGAAAGGGAGGCCCTCAATTGGAGGCAATAGGAAACAAAAACAAACAAGAGTAAATAAAGCTGTCACGAAAGGCCTTAAAGTGAACCCTAAGAGGTAGATTCTGAAGCTGCTTATGCATCGAGAACGTAGCCACCACTTTTCCTATAGAGCTTCTGTTACCCACAGAGAAGAAACAATTAAGGGTGCCAGTCTGCCTGGGTAAATAGAGATGTTGAAGGTGTTGGAGAAAGAGTTTGTAACAGATAGAATAAGGTACCTGAGGTCATGGGGGTGGGTTGGCATCCTGACCACAGGTTGAGTAATTAACTTCATTAACATCATACATACTATACACGGGATTCTGGGCCAAAAAAGAGAGTTACTTGAAGGCATTTTATATATGCATATTTACACAAGATCTGGGGGGAAATTTAGCTTGCTTTAAGAGGCTGAGGGGAAAATACATATATGCATTAAAAAGTTTGCATGTTGTATTTTTAAAAAATCCCCAAAAGTCTTAAGCCTTCCAAAAACTATGGTCAAAGAGACTTAATATAATATTTGTATTTAAATGGCCTTGAATAATTTTTAAATGGTTATTATTCTTTTCAACTGAAAAGACACTTTTTAACCTGGCTTTCTCTGTACCAGTCTCTCAAAGTACTGCTCTTAATTTCAGTTTAATGAAACTCTCTACACTTAGGGGTTTGTGTTTTCTTTGGATTTAAGTTAATCCTTCAAGAACAGTGTTAACTTTCTCAGGCTACTGGAAGTCCACTTTTTGGAACTGTTATGTTTACTGTTGGGGAGTGACTTTGGCACCAAGGAGAACTTGGCTCAGTAAGTATTTTCAACAAAATTACTAATATTACAAATTTTATACTTATGAATTATATTTTATTATTCCATTGTGTTTCTCTGAGAAGTCCTGATGCATTGTTATGCCTGTTTAGAATCACTGGTTCCATCAAATCCAGCATTATTTGAAATCAAAATCTTGTATAATGATGCAACCATTTAGCTTGATGAAATTAAATACCTGGACTCAAAAAGAAAATAAACGGAGTGGAGAGAACAAAAGCAACAAAGAAATAAAAATTGTACCAAGGGTATTTTCTTTCCTTTTCCTTTTCTTCTTTTTGGATAAAGAGTAATAAAAAGCAGCAAGTTTTTCTTAAAAACTGTCTTTTAATGGATCCTTTGTTATGGGATGCTCATTTACCTGCATTATTACATTTTTGGAATAGTTATTTACTACGTGAAGTTAATAAACTAAAATATTTAATCAGACTTTGAAGTTAGTTATTTACTAAGTGAAGTTAATAAGATAAAATATTTAATCAGACTTTGAAATTAGCTTTTCAATATCATGAAGTTTGTTTTTCAAAATTTGTATCAGGACCTTCTAAGAGTCTCCCATATTTGCCAGTGTCATTCTACTTTCTATCTCTCTAGAATAAGACAGCAGAGTTTGCTCACTTTGTAAACTTTGTTATGAGATCTTTGGGGTGTTACTTCACCAGCTGGAAACCTCTGTGGCTGGCAGGACCTTCTGCCTGAGTATTGCTGGGGCTGGCTGGGCTCCTTCCGCCCACTCTGCCTGGCAGGCTGCACTCAGCTTTCACTCCTGGCCTGAATTCCACACCTGCCAAGGGTGAGCCTGGCATGGAGCAGCAAGGGGTATGTGGGTGAGTGAGCACAGGTCTGGCCACTGCCCACAGCCAGGCATGCTGGCTGCTGTGGAGGGGTGGGCAGCTCCAGGTGCCAGCACAGGTGCTGGCTCACTGATAGGCTGCAGCTGGACCAGATGTACCACATGTGGCTCCCACTGTGGGCACCTGCATCTGGACAAGGGGAACACAGCATTGCCTGGAAGCTTGGAGACATCAGGAACTGCAGAGCCCCAAAGAGGGTGCCACAGCCCTGGCTCCGGGAGCCCTTAGGTCTGGGCTCCCCGGAGGGCTGGAGCTCATCTCTCCTTCTCATCACCTGCAAGTTGTTGAGCTGGGGGGTGTGTTTAAGCCCTGTTTGTGTTATAGCTCTTTCAGCCCTGCCCATTTGGTGGGTCCCAAATTCTTGTCCCACATCGAGGAAGAATGAGGTATGTGGACAACGGAAGGGTGAGCAAGGTGGAGAGGAGCTTCATTGTGCACAGGACAGTTCTTAGGAGACCCGAAGTGGGTAGCTCTTTTCGGCAGGCAGGTTGTTCCAACAAGTCCCCAGCTCTCAGCAATCAGTGGAGAAGAGACCGCAGTAGGTAGCTGTTTTCTGCAGGCAGATCATCCCAACAGTCAAAGAGACCCAAAATGGGTAGCTCGTTTTTGCAGCTGGTAGTCCTGATGTCTCTCTGAGTTTGGCTGAGTCTGGGTTTTTTTAACGGGCTCAGAAGGGAAGAAGTACATGTTGATTGGTCCATGGGTGGCCATGGGTGGCTGGGAAAAAGCACCGTAAGTTCTCACTGTAAGCTGCAGCCTTCACCTGGAGCTGGCAGCCCAGGCCCCAGGCTTCAGACCATCCCTGGCTTGAGGGTGGGGTTTCACCAGGGACCCACCCCTTTCCACGCAGGAGTCTGTGTGCCTCCTGTTGTCTATCGTGCCCAGACTGTTCATACAGAGGGGCACCTGCAGGCCTGTGCCGAGCCACCCTCAGCCCCCTCCCCCCCTTGGCCTCCCTCCCATGCTTGTTAACACCCAAAGTCTGGAGGGGGACAAAGCAGCAGGGGGCTGGTGTGTCAGCCCCAGCCCAAGTGCGTGCACAGCCAGCAGGTTTGTGACAGCGCTCAGGCTCAGCCACAACTCTGTTCTGTCCTGGAGGGGGTGCCAGGAGTGGGGAAAGGCCAGGGAGCCGAAGCAGGTACCTCCAAGCCTGCCTGTGAAGGAGGGCTTCTTGGCCCCTAAGAGTGCAGGGATGCCTGGGTCCAGAGCCACAGCTGAGCAGCTGCAGTTGTGCCTGGGAGTGTGGGGCTCCCGCCCTGCCAACTGGGTAGGGGGCGGGGTTCCACCTGTTCCCAGCCCTGCCAGCTCCACAGAGCGTGCAGTCCCAGTCAGTCATGCCTTCCCCTGCTGTAGCTGGCATCTCTGCAGAGGCCACTCTGGACGGGACACTGCTGCCATCACTTTGGCGTACATATGTATGTATGGAAAACATGTTATGTATTCATTTTATATTATTTCCAAAAATATTTGTATTATTTTGTCTTAAAGTTTCAATAGGCTCTGAAAAGAGATAGTTAAGAATTTGGATTTTTGAAAAAATACCACTTCTTAGATAAATCTCAGCTCTTGCCATTTGCTAATCACATTGATATTCAGAAAATTAGTAGCGAATCTATAGACAGGGTCACCCTCCTGTCACCCAGGCTGGAGGGCAGTGGTATGATCATGGCTAACTGCAGCCTTGACTTCCTGAGCTCAGGTGATTCTCCCCCCTCAGCCTCCTGAGTAGCTGTGACTTGATGAATGTGCCACTACACCTGGCTAATTTTTTATATTTTTAGTAGGGATGGGGTTTTTCCATGTTGCCAGACTGGTCTCAAACTTCTGGGTTCAAGTGATCTGCCTGTCCTGGCCTCCCAAAGTGCTGGGATTACAGGTGTGAGCTACTGCACCCAGCCATATTTTTATTCATTCATATAATGAATGGCATCTGATTTATGTTTCATGCCAGACCAATGTTCCAAGGTCTTGCACTGATTCCCACATATATTATGTCAGTGTCTGGCATAATAACACTGTCTTATAGTAACAATAATAGAATCTATTTATGAGGGTATTTTAGAAAATCAGTGAGCTATAAAATCTACTTGATTGAAGCGAATTGTAAACCACAGCTATTGTTTTGTTGGATTAATCAAAGCATCAAAAATTATAGATTAAGGACTTCTCTCTTTGATGTCAAAAGGAAACTAAGAATATGTTCTCATGGGTATGAAGTGAACAATAATTCTCTCTCTTTCTCTGCCATATTCACTTTTCTATTTGTCTCTGAGTAGAAAATTATCCAGTAGACACTAATGGTCTACATGGCTGTTTAGAGAATTTTTTTTTTTTTTTTTAGACGGAGTCTTACTTTGTCACACAGGCTGGAGTGCCGTGGCACGATGTTAGCCCACTGCAACCTCCACCTCCTGGTTTCAAGCGATTCTCCTGCCTCAGCCTCCCGAGTAGCTGGGATCATAGGCACTTGCCACCATGCCCAGCTAATTTTTGTATTTTTAGTAGAGGCAGAATTTCACCATGTTGGCCAGGCTGGTCTTGAACTCCTGGCCTCAGGTGATCCACCCATCTCAGCCTCCCAAAGTGCTTGGATTACAGGTGTGAGCCACCGCGCCCAGCCTGAGAGAAAAATTTATGCCAACTAACTAAAAAATGATTGGAGGTAACACCAACATCCAGAGGAGAGTAAAACCAACATGTGAAGGGCATGGATTTTATCTGGGTGGATTTATTGGTTCAACTAATAAATTACAATTACATGTTTGGCATTTACCATGCATTCAGTGTGGGAGCGCTTATAAGATAATTTACTAACCATATACTTGCAACTTTTGTGGACAGATGAATGCAGTAAGATGTCTAAGTCTGTTTTGTGTTGCTTATAACAGAATACCTGAAACATGGGGTAATTTATAAAGAAAAGGAATTTGTTTCTTACAGTTATAAAGACTGAGAAGTCCAAGGTCTAGGGACTGCATCTGGTGAAGGCTTCTTGTTGGTAAGGACTCTGCAGAGTGCTGAGGTGGTGCAGGGCATCACATGGTGAGGGAGCTGAGTGTGCTAGCTCAGGTGCCTCCTCCTCTTCTTATAGAGCCACCAGTCCCACTCCTGTGAAAACCCACCCGTTGATCCATTTATCCATTAATCTATGAATGGATTAGTCCATCCCTCATGACCCAGTCACCTCCTAAAGGCCCAGCTCTCAATACTGCCACGTTGGGGATTAAGTTTCTTTTTTCTTTCTTTTTTTTTTTTTAAATACACTTTAAGTTCTAGAGTACATGTGCACAATGTGCAGGTTTGTTACATATGTATACATGTGCCATGTTGGTGTGCTGCACCCATTAACTCATCATTTACATTAGGTATTTGTCCTAATGCTATCTCGCCCCCCTCCCCCCACTCCACAACAGGCCCTAGTGTATGATGTTGTGATGTGTCCAAGTGTTCTCATTGTTGAACTCCCACCTATGACTGAGAACATGCAGTGTTTGGTTTTCTGTCCTTGTAACAGTTTGCTCAGAATGATGGTTTCCAGCTTCATCCATGTCCCTACAAGGACATGAACTCATTCTTTTTTATGGCTGCATAGTATTCCATGGTGTATATGTGCCACGTTTTCTTAATCCAGTCTATCATTGATGGACATTTGGGTTGGTTCCAAGTCTTTGCTATTGTGAATAGTGCCACCATAAACATATGTGTGCATGTGTCTTTATAGCAGCATGATTTATAATCCTTTGGATATATACCCAGTAATGGGATGGCTGGGTCAAATGGTATTTCTGGTTCTAGATCCTTGAGGAATCACCACACTGTCTTCCACAATGGTTGAATTAGTTTACAGTCCCACCAACCGTGTAAAAGTGATCCTATTTCTCCACATCCTCTCCAGCACCTGTTGTTTCCTGACTTTTTAATGATTGCCATTCTAACTGGCATGAGATGGTATCTCATTGTGGTTTTGATTTGCATTTCTCTGATGGCCAGTGATGATGAGCATTTTTTCATGTGTCTGTTGGCTGTATGCATGTCTTCTTTTGAGAAATGTCTATTCATATCCTTTGCCTACTGTTTGATGGGGTTGTTTGATTTTTTTCTTGTAAATTTGTTTAAGTTCTTTGTAGATTCTGGATATTAGCCCTTTGTCAGATGGGTACATTGTAAACATTCTCTCCCATTCTGTAGGTTGCCTGTTCACTCTGATGGTAGTTTCTTTTGCTGTGCAGAAGCACTCTAGTTTAATTAGATCCCATTTGTCAATTTTGGCTTCTGTTGCCATTGCTTTTAGTGTTGTAGTCATGAAATCCTTGCCCATGTCTATGTCCTGAATGGTATTGCTGAGGTTTTCTTCTAGGGTTTTTATAGTTTTAGGTCTAACATTTAAGTCTTTAATCCATCTTGAATTAATTTTTGTATAAGGTGTATGGAAGAGATCCAGTTTCAGCTTTCTACATATGGCTAGCCAGTTTTCCCAGCACCATTTATGAAATAGGGAATCCTTTCCTCATTTCTTGTTTTTGTCAGGTTTGTCAAAGATCAGATGGTTGTAGATGTGTGGTATTATTTCTGAGGGCTCTGTTCTGTTCCATTGGTCTATATCTCTGTTTTGGTACCAGTACCATGCTGTTTTGGTTACTGTAGCTTTGTAGTATAGTTTGAAGTCAGGTAGCATGATGCCTCTAGCTTTGTTCTTTAGGCTTAGGATTGTCTTGGCAATGCAGGCTCTTTTTGGTTCCATATGAACCTTAAGGTAGTTTTTTTCCAATTCTGTGAAGAAAGTCATTGGTAGCTTGATGGGGATGGCATTGAAGAAAGTCATTGGTAGCTTGATGGGGATGGCATTGAACCTTGGGCAGTATGGCCATTTTCACGGTATTGATTCTTCCTATCCATGAGCATGGAGTGTTCTTCCATTTGTTTGTGTCTTCTTTTATTTCACTGAGCAGTGGTTTGTAGTTCTCCTTGAAGAGGTCCTTCACATCCCTTGTAAGTTTGATTCCTAGGTATTTTATTCTCTCTGAAGCAATTGTGAATGGGAGTTCATTCATGATTTGGCTCTCTGTTTGTCTGTTATTGGTGTATAGGGATGCTTGTGATTTTTGCACATTGATTTTGTATCCTGAGACTTTGCTGAAGTTGCTTATCAGCTAAAGGAGATTTTGGGCTGAGACGATCGGGTTTTCTAAATATACAATCATGTCATCTGCAAACAGGGACAATTTGACTTCCTCTTTTTTTAATTGAATACCCTTTATTTCTTTCTCCTGACTGATTGCCCTGGCCAGAACTTCCAACACTATATTGAATAGGAGTGGTGGGAGAGGGTGTCCCTATCTTGTGCCAGTTTTCAAAGGGAATGCTTCCAGTTTTTGCCCATTCCGTATGATATTGGCTGTGGGTTTGTCATAAATGGCTCTTATTATTTTGAGATACGTCCTATCAATACCTAGTTTATTGAGAGTTTTTAGCATGAAGGGCTGTTGAATTTTGTCAAAGGCCTTTTCTGCCTCTATTGAGATAATCATGTGGTTTTTGTCTTTGGTTCTGTTTATATGATGGATTATGTTTATTGATTTGTGTATGTTGAACCAGCCTTGCATCCCAGGGATGAAGCCAACTTGATTGTGGTGGACAAGCTTTTTGATGTGCTGCTGGATTTGGTTTGCCAGTATTTTATTGAGGATTTTTGCATTGATCTTCATCAGGGATATTGGTCTATAATTCTCTTTCTTTGTTGTTGTGTCTCTGCCAGGCTTTGGTATCAGGATGATTCTGGCCTCATAAAATGAGTTAGGGAGGATTCCTTCTTTTTCTATTGATTGGAATAGTTTCAGAAGGAACAATACCAGCTCCTCTTTGTACCTCTGGTAGAATTCGGATGTGAATCTGTCTGGTCCTGTACTTTTTTTGGTTGGTAGGCTATTAATTAATTATTGCCTCAATTTCAGAGCCTGTTATTGGTCTATTCAGGGATTCAACTTCTTCCTGATTTAGTCTTGGGAGGGTGTATGTGTCCAGGAATTTATCCATTTCTTCTAGATTTTCTAGTTTATTTGTGTAGAGGTGTTTATAGTACTTTCTGATGGTAGTTTGTGTTTCTGTGGGATCAGTGGTAGTATCCTCTTTATCATTTTTTGTTGCATCTATTTGATTCTTCTCTCTATTTTTCTTTATTAGTCTTGCTAGCAGTCTATCAATTTTGTTGGTCTTTTCAAAAAACCAGCTCCAGGATTCATTGATTTTTTGAAGGGATTTTTGTGTCTCTATCTCCTTCAGTTCTGCTCTGATCTTAGTTATTTCTTGCCTTCTGCTAGCTTTGGAATGTGTCTGCTCTTGCATCTCTAGTTCTTTTAATTGTGATGTCAGGGTGTCAATTTTAGATCTTTCCTGCTTTCTCTTGTGGGCATTTAGTGCTATAAATGTGCCTCTACACACTGCTTTAAATGTGTCCCAGAGATTCTGCTATGTTGTGTCTTTTTTCTCATTGGTTTCAAAGAACATCTTTATTTCTGCTTTCATTCCATTATGTACCCAGTAGTCATTCAGGAGCAGGTTGTTCAGTTTCCATGTAGTTGAGCAGTTTCCAGTGAGTTTCTTAATCCTGAGTTTAGTTTGATTGCATTGTGGTCTGAGACAGTTTGTTATAGTTTCTATTCTTGTACATTTGCTGAGGAGTGCTTTACTTCTAACTATGTGGTCAGTTTTGGAATAAGTACAATGTGATGCTGAGAAGAATGTATATTCTGTTGATTTGGGGTGGAAAGTTCTGTTGATGTCTATTAGGTCTGCTTGGTGCAGAGCTGAGTTCAATTCCTGGATATCCTTGTTAACTTTCTGTCTCGTTGATCTGTCTAATGTTGACAGTGGGATGTTAAAATCTCCCATTATTATTGTGTGGGAGTCTAAGTCTCTTTGTAGGTCTCTAAAGACTTGCTTTATGAATCTGGGTGCTCCTGTATGGGGTGCATATGTATTTAAGATAGTTAGCTCTTCCTGTTGAGTTGATTCCTTTACCATTATGTAATGGCATTCTTTGTCTCTTTTGACATTTGTCGGTTTAAAGTCTGTCTTATCAGAGACTAGGATTGCAACCCCTGCTTTTTTTTGTTTTGGTTGTTTTCCATTTGCTTGGTAGATCTTCCTCCATCCCTTTATTTTGAGCCTATGTGTGTCTCTGCATGTGAGATGGGTCTCCTGAATACAGCACACTGATAGGTCTTGACTCTTTATCCAATTTGCCAGTCTGTGTCTTTTAATTGGAGCATTTAGCCCATTTACATTTAAGGTTAATATTGTTATATGTTATGTGTGAATTTGATCCTGTCATTATGATGTTAGCTTGTTATTTTGCTCATTAGTTGATGCAGTTTCTTCGTAGCATCGATGGTCTTTACAATTTGGCATGTTATTGCAGTGGCTGGTACTGGTTGTTCCTTTCCATGTTTAGTGCTTCCTTCAGGAGCTCTTGTAGGGCAGGCCTGGTGGTGCCAAAATCTCTCAGCATTTGTTTATAAGCATTTCTCCTTCACTTATGAAGCTTAGTTTGTTTGGATATGAAGTTCTGGGTTGAAAATTCTTTTCTTTAAGAATGTTGAATATTGGTCCCCACTCTCTTCTGGCTTCTAGAGTTTCTGCCAAGAGATCCACTGTTAGTCTGATGGGCTTCCCTTTGTGGGTAACCGGACCTTTCTGGCTGCCCTTGACATTTTTTCCTTTATTTCAACTTTGGTGAATCTGACAGTTATGTGCCTTGGAGTTGCTCTTCTTGAGGAGTATCTTTGTGGCGTTCTCTGTATTTCCTGAATTTGCCTTGCTGGGTTGGGGAAGTTCTGAATAATTTCCTGAAGAGTGTTTTCCAACTTAATTCCATTCTCCCCGTCACTTCTAGGTACACCAATCAGACGTAGATTTGGTCTTTTCACATAGTCCCATATTTCTTGGAGGATTTGTTCATTTCTTTTTACTCTTTTTTCTCTAAACTTCTCTTCTAGCTTCATTTCATTCATTTGATCTTCAACCACTGATACCCTTTCTTCCAGTTGATCAAATCAGCTACTGAAACTTGTGCATATGAAACATAATTCTTATGCCATGGTTTTCCACTCCATCAGGTCATTTAAGGTCTTCTTTATACTGTTTATTCTAGTTAGCCATTCGTCTAATCTTTTTTCAAGGTTTTTAGCTTCCTTGCGATGGGTTTGAACATCCTCCTTTAGCTCGGAGAAGTTTGTTATTACCGATCGTCTGAAGCCTTCTTCTCTCAACTCGTCAAAGTCATTCTCCATCCAGCTTTGTTCCATTGCTGGTGAGGAGTTGCGTTCCTTTGGAGGAGAAGAGGTGCTCTGATTTTTAGAATTTTCAGCTTTTCTGCTCTGGTTTCTCCCCTTCTTTGTGGTTTTATCTACCTTTGGTCTTTGATGATGGTGACATACAGATGGGGTTTTGGTGTGGATGTCCTTTCTGTTTGTTAGTTTTCCTTCTAACAGTCAGAACCCTCAGCTGCAGGTCTGTTGGAGTTTGCTGGAAGTCCACTCCAGACCCTGTTTGCCTGGGTATCACCAGCGGAGGCTGTAGGACAGCAAATATTGCAGAACGGCAAATGTTGCTGCCTGATCCTTCCCCTGGAAGCTTCGTCTCAGAGGGGCACCTGGCTGTATGAGGTGTCAGTCAGCCCCTACTGGGAGGTGTCTCTCAGTTAGGCTACTTGGGGTTCAGGGACCCACTTGAGGAGCCAGTCTGTCCATTTTCAGATCTCAAACTCCATGCTGGGAGAACCACTACTCTCTTCAAAGGTGTCAGACAGGGACATTTAAGTCTGCAGAAGTTTCTGCTGCCTTTTGTTCAGCTATGCCCTGCCCCCAGAGGTGGAGTTTACAGAGGCAGGAAAGCCTCCTTGAGTTGCCATGGGCTCCACCCAGTTCCAGTTTCCTGGATGCTTTGTTTACCTACTGAAGCCCCAGCAATGGTGGATGCCCCTCCCCCAGGCTCACTGTCGCCTTGCAGTTCGATCTGAGTGCTGTGCTACCAGTGAGCGAGGCTCTGTGGGCATGGGACCCTCCGAGCCAGGTGCGGGATATAATCTCCTGGTGTGCCATTTGCTAAGACCGTTGGAAAAGCGCAGTATTAGGGTGCGAGTGTCCCGATTTTCCAGGTACCATCTGTCACAGCTTCCCTTGGCTAGGAAGGGGAATTCCCTGACCCCTTGCGCTTCCTGGGTGAGGCAATGTCCCACCCTGCTCTGTGGGCTGCGCCCACTGTCTGACAAGTCCCAGTGAGATGAACCTGGTGCCTCAGTTGGAAATGCAGAAGTCACCCATCTTCTGCGTCGCTCACGCTGGGAGCTGTAGACTGGAGCTGTTCCTTTGGCCATCTTGGAACCTCCGCCTGGGATTAAGTTTCAACATAAATTTCAGAGGAGACTACTATTAAAACCATAGTGTAGGATAATGTGCAAACAACCAATGTAATTCCTATTCTCCATTCACTCTCATTTGTATACTTTAGACCTGTGACCCGAATCCATTTTGGCCAGCCAGAGGTTTTTCAAAGGGAATCTGTCATGAATAGCTTTAAGACAGGAAAAAATTAGGAAAAGAGGTGATTGGGCAGAAGCAGCCACCCACTTCACCACCATATAAGTTAATCTTGTTAAGCTATGGAGGGAAGGAGGCAGTTCGAAAACCATAATCTTAGAAAACATAGAAAAAGGGAATATTACAGCATTTCTTATGAAATGTAGGAATGTGAGAGTAGAGAGACTTAATGGTTCTTTTCACTGGAATGCCAGAAAGTGTAGTGTTACAGATGTGTCCTTGCCATAGAAGTGACAATAGGCAATGAAGAGAGCTGTTTAGAAACTATAAGTGGCAGAGAGGGCTAAAAATAGCCATAAATATATTTTCATCCCAAGAGAGCAGCTAAATTTTCTCAGTACTTTAGTAAAAGGCATAGAAGTTTGCTCAGCAAGAAATCCTACTTCCCAGAAAGGTCTTACACAGGTGACCCGGGTTATAGAATTATATTCTGTCAGTCATCTATTGCTGTGTTACATTTCTGGGTTATAGAATTATATTCTGTCAGTCATCTATTGCTGTGTTACATTTCTGCCCTCCAAAACCTAATGGCTTCAAACAACAACCATGTATGTGCCCATGATTCTGAAATTTTGCCTTGGGTAAGCCAGGCTGTTTTCCACAGGCCTCACCTGGGCTTACTCATGGAGTAGCAGTCATTGGTGGCTTGATGGGGGCCAGGCAGGGAGGCTGCATTGAATGTAGCCTCACTTTCATGCCTGGGGTGTTGGTGTTGGCTATTGCCTATATAATCAATGATCTGTGAAACCTCTTATCTTTCAAAAGTTGGATCCAGGCTTCCTTAAACAACAAGGGTAATTTCCAAGCATGTAAAGAAAAAGCTACAAGTCTCATTGAGAATTAGGCTCTAGAACTCATACAACACATTTTATCACATTCTGTTAGTCAAAACAAGTCAGAAGGTAAGCCTATTTTCAAGGAATAGGGAAATAGATTCCACTACTTAATGGCAGGAGTTGCAATGTTTTGTGGCCGTATTTAATATATCACAGTCCACTCTCTGGCTACCATTATTTACATTCTTCCCATGCAACACATGCTGATCCCTCCTATGAAAGTCTCATCTCTTGAAGTGTTTAGACTTGTGCAATGCATTACAATGGCTATGTGCCACATGTGGCTACTGAGCACTTGAAATATGGCGGGTCTGAATTGAGTTGTGCTGTTATTGGAAATACACACAGGATTTCAAAGACTTAGTAGGAAGATTGTAAAATATCTTTTAAATACTTTTTATATTGATTATGTGTTTAAATCATAATTTGCACATATTGGGTTAAATAAAATACATTTTAAAAAGTATTTTCACCTGTTTAAGTTTGCTTACTTTTTTAGGTACCTACAGAAAAACACAGAAGTGGCTTGTATTACATTATATTATATTTTTTTTTTTTTTTTTTTTTTTTGAGACGGAGTCTCGCTCTGTCACCCAGCTGGAGTGCAGTGGCGTGATCTCGGCTCACTGTAAGCTCTGTCTTCCGGGTTCACACCAGTCTCCTGCCTCAACCTCCTGAGTAGCTGGAGCTACAGGCGCACGACACCTCGCCCAACTAATTTTTTGTATTTTTTAGTAGAGACGGGGTTTCACTGTGGTCTTGATCTCCTGACCTCGTGATCTGCTCACCTCGACCTCCCAAAAGTGCTGGGATTACAGGCGTGAGCCACTGCACCCGGCCTATATTTCTATTGCATAGCATAGATTTAGACCAGTGGTTGGTGAACTTTTTCTGTAATGGACCAAATAAATATTTTTGGCTTTGTGGGCCACACAATTTCTGTTGCACCTATTCAACTCTCATTGTCATACAAAGCAGCCATAGATAATATATAAACAAATGAGCATGGCTGTGTTCCAATAAAACTTTATTTACAAAAATGGGTGGCAGACTGGATTTGGCCTGTAAGGCAGTATTTTGTTTCACTTGTCTGAGATCATTAACATTTAATGTAATTATTAATATGGTTGAATTTCAGTGTACCATTTTGGGGAGGGGAAACATGCTTCTTTTTTCTGTTTTTTATTTCTTTTCTCGTTTTTCTGCCTTCTATTGCATTGACAGTTTTTGTTTTAATATTCCATTTTAATGTATCTGTTGTCTTTTTGGTTACATCTCTGTTTTTTTGAAGTGGAATTATGAGGATTATAATATACATTCTTAAACTTTTATAAATATATAGGGCTAAATACACATCTTAGATCTTTTTAATGTTAATCCATAGATCCTTTAGGCTATAGTTATTTTGTTTAAAAAACATTTTTTCTCTCAGTTTTTCATATGGATACTTTTTATTGACATATCTCCAAATTCACAGAATCTTTTATTTATCACTTCATTCTACTCTCAAGACCATTAACTGATATTTTTATTTCAGGCACTGTATTTTTTCAGTCCTTAAGTTTTCACTTCTCTTTTTTATAGTGTATATATCCCTATTGTGATTTTCTATTTTTTATTTATTTTTCATTTTCCTTTTTTGTATGGATGTAGTTATTATAGCTGCCTTTCCATTACAAATGGGTCTTTGGGGCTGGGTGCGGTGGCTCATGCCTGTAATCCCAGCACTTTGGGAGGCCGAGGTGGGCTAATCACAAGGTCAGGAGTTCGAGACCAGTCTGACCAACATAGTAAAACCCTGTCTCTACTAAAAATACAAAAAAATTAGCCAGGTGTGGTGGCGGGCACCTGTAGTCCCAGCTACTCAGGAGGCTGAGGCAGGAGAATTGCATGAACCCAGGAGGCAGAAGTTGCAGTGAACCGAGATCGCACCACTGCACTCCAGCCTGGGCGACAGTGTGAGACTCTGTCTCAAAAAAAAAAAAAAAAAAGAATGCATCTTTGTCAAGTAATTTGGATTTTAAGCAACACATTGTAAATGCTATGTGTGTAGACTCTGGCTTCTGTGAGAGTCCATTGGAGGATGTTGTTTTTGCTTTAACAGGTAATCAACCTAATTAGTTGCACATTATGAGCTTTGACTCACTTTCTGTGGGTGGTGCCTTGCATCTCTGATCAGTTTTTTAAGCCTTTGTTATCCTGATTTCTGTCTGTCCTGTGCGTGTGTGGTTCAGAACCTAGGACAAGACTCTTGTGAGTTCATACACAGAATTAGGAGAAACTTTTTATGGTTCTGTCTCTTTTACTCTCCTGCCTGCTAGAGCTTTTTCTCATGACTAATCTGGAGAAGAGAAGGTGGGGTTTTGAGTTTTAGATGTCTGCATTGTACTACTCTCCAACAGGGGTCCACTAATGGAGCGAAAATGGAAGAAAAAAAGTCAGACTTACTCTTGTGTGTGGATTACTTCTTCATGTTTTGTTTGGTTTTATTTTTCTTTTGAGATAGTCTCTCTCTGTCGCCTAGTCTGGAATGCAATGGTGCGATCTCAGCTCACTGCAACCTCTGCCTCCGAGGTTCATGCGATTCTCCTGCATCAGCCTCCTGAGTAGCTGGGATTACAGGCACACGCCACTAAGCCTGGCTAATTTTTGTATTTTTAGTAGAGGTGGGGTTTCACCATGTTGGTCAGGCTGGTCTCAAACTCCTGACCTTGTGATCTGCCCACCTTGGCCACTTCTTCAAGTTTTAACTCCCTCCCCCTTTATGTTTCAGAGAGCCTCAGATAGTTCCCCCTGCCCATGCAGAATTTCAGTTATAATCAGTAGAAAATGGGCTTTAGGAAACTTCCACTGCCTCTTGAAGCCAACATCAACTTTGATTATTTGATTTTTTCATTCTTCATCAACCTTCATGTATTTTCATTTATATATGTCTTTAGCTAAAAAGAATTGTTCATATCTACTCTGAAAAATTTGTTATTTCACTATAGTGTTGTTTACATTTAATATAACTATTTATTTATACATTTAGATTTAAATCTACCATCTTATTTTCTACTTTCTACTCATCTCCACTGTTATTATTTCATTTCCCTTCTAGCTCAGAAGTTACTTATTCACTTTCCACTTATTTGGAATTACACTTGAAATTATAAGTGCTATATTGAACTATCAATTCACTACTTTTTTTCTTTTTCTTTTTTTTTTTGAGACGGAGTATTGCTCTGTCACCCAGGCTAGAGTGCAGTGACATGATCTCAGCTCACTGCAAGCTCCGCCTCCCAGGTTCACACCATTCTCCTGCCTCAGCCTCCCAAGTAGCTGGGACTGCAGGCGCTCACCACCACGCCCGGCTAATTCTTTGTGTTTTTAGTAGAGATGGGGTTTCACCATGTTAGCCAGGATGGTCTCAATCTCCTGACCTCATCATCTGCCCTCCTCGGCCTCCCAAAGTGCTGAGATTACAGGTGTGAGCCACCACACCTGGCCAGCCCTTTGATATTCTTGAGAAAAAATTTGTCTATTTGTCTACGATTATCATGCCTCCTCAGGTTTACATGTAGCATAATTTTACTATCCTTTTTCATCATCTTCAGGTTAAGAATTCCATTTATAACTTGAAAATTTATGATAAAATTTAGTGTTAGGGAAATATCATAGTGACATTAGTATCCAAGTTCACAAAATTACTTTAATTAGAGAGCTTCACAAACATCTTTATTATGCACATCTGTTTGTAGATTTCTTTCTAAGAATTGTTTAAAGTATTGAACAATGTAGAATTTATGCAAAAAACTGAGACACTGGGATGTAAAATTTCACATATCACAGGTTCTTTAGGAAGGCAATGAGTAGGTATTTCTAGTAAACTATCACATATTAAAATAAGTTTCTAAATTCAGAATTTTAGGCATTCTTATTAGCTTTCATGAATGTTTTAGATCAATGCATTGGCGCAGTTTTAGATAATTGAATGCTCTTTCCGTTTTTGTGTTAAATCTATTTCTTTCATTCTAAAGGAGCTTAACTAAAAGATTTTATCCCCTTTTTTAAAAAAAACTTTAAATTCTATCATAGTAGCAACAGATCAAGTAAATTGAATTTTGAGAAGAGTTTTCACTATCTACTTCTAATGGGCAAAATACTGCAATGCTACCTGGACAAAGCAAAAAATCAGAAAGCTACTTACCATAATAACAAGCCAGGATTAAGATAGGAGCTTGGACTTGCCACTGCTTTTGAATAACACATATGGTGCGCTCCAAAGGCACTGTCTCTTTTAGCAATTCTTTAGCACAAGATTGTCTTGCATAGAAATATATTGTAAATGTTACATGATTCCCAATATAGCATCAAGCTACAGTCCTGGGAAAGCTTCTATTTATATCTCTTAGAAACAGCTTTTATCAGGAAATGGTTTGCCCTCCTCACTTGCCTTCTTATAAGCTTCATGAAAATATATTTTCTTCTGTGACACAGAGAAGGCCTAGAACTTGCTTGTTAAGTAAAATGTATGATAGCATGATTAGATACATATACTGTAATCAGGAAATTAAAAAAAAAAAAGGTAGAATGACTGCCAGCTGCTACCGAACCCTAAACTGAGAGATCCGAACTGAGATACCACATTCATTTAAAACAAACCTTACTCTGTAGTGGACTCATGAGAGCATTCAGTCCCATGTTGCTCTTGCTTGGTCTTGGTGAACTCCTTTAACTTTTTTCTGACTGTTCATTCCCTTAAACAAAGCTAAAGTCGACTACTGAGTTTTGAAGATAGCTTTGTACCAAAAAAGTCATGTCTTAATTCAATTAGGCAAGAAGAAAAAAAAAAAATCACTTTTATGACATTTGGTTGGCCCTGTTGGATTTTAAATAGAATAAAAACTTTAAGTCAAATTCTGCTGGTTCCTGATAATTATAATTTTACAAGAAATGTAAGCACAATATATTTAAAATAAAGACTTGCATCAGTGTTTGTTTCTGACCCATTTTCCCTTTACTAATCTGGATTTCTCTTTCTTTTAGAATGAACAGTTTAGGATCACACATCTTCATGATTTGGGAATGATTTGCATGTTTGTTTTATGAAAAATGTTAGTAAACAAGCATTTAAAATATATCAAAAGGAAGAGTTGAAAACAGAATGGAAATATCCTTTTAGAATTTAACATTTAATCAGCATGATTAAAAACTAAGCAAGGGGAAAGATACAAGGGAATAAAGAGTTAAACTCTGACCCCAGTTTGGATCAAGTGTGCACGTACTGGAGATTTTCAGAGAAGAATGTTTGTCTTATGTTTAAAAAAACCGTTGGGAAGGGGGGTTAGCAGGAGAAGCCACTTGGGGAAGAGGGTTACGTGATATATCCACCAGTGAAATTTTAGCATGTAGAAAGTGGATAACCATTCTTAATCATGTAAAATAAACGATTGGTACTCAGACCAAGATAAACTCTTTAACTTTAGAGAGAGTAGATCAGCATGGCACTTTTGTTTTTTCTTCGTCTTTCTGTTTTAGTGGTCTCATTGGAATTATAAACCAGAATATTCAACATATATCAAGAGCTTTCCATGTCCCAGCCAAGCTTTAATGTATCAGTTCTTTAACTCTTCATGACAAACCTATGAGGCCAAAACTATTTTGGAGGTGATGAAACTGAAGCATCTGAGAGGTGAGGGTCTCTTCCCAAGATGACATGGCTACAAGTGGTATCCTAGCTCTAGAGTCTGTTTCTTCACCACTTATGTCAGACTTCAGGCAGTATACCCTACTTAGCCTCAGTGACTGCAAGATCACGTGGGTCATTCTTGCCACATCTTTCAGAATTGCCTAGAATCCTCACGACCTAAGATTTAGAGAACCCTTTATCCTTAGTGAACAAAACCTTACTTGCCTTTGTGTTTTTTGACATAAAAACATAATTGAGTACTTGGTTCATATTCTATTATAAGGAATTTCATGGTTTCTATAACATGTCTTACATGACAGGAATAGTATTCCTCTCATGAGAATCCTATTTCCATACCTTCCTTTATTCTAAGAAAAGGACAAGAAGGTAGACCAACCTACAGCTAAACTTAATAGATAAGTATCTTCTGCCCTCGGGTGTAGAGTGCATTTCTGATATTACTGTTCTCTCAGTGAAGAGATACTCATAGGAGACACTAGTGGTGATCTTAATTATGCTCAGAAATCTACAATACCACACAAATGCACACACACGGAGGGAAGCACTAAGGTAGTAAGAAAAGAAAAACTCAGATAATCTTTAGAAGATAATTGAAAGCAAAGGAGAGTCAATGCACTCAAACTCTATTGACTTTCTTAAAAAGCTGTTGGACAAAAATGGGGAATGACTGGTCATGAGAGAGAGTGGTATGAATTGTATCAAGTAGATTTGGTGGCAGAAGCTCAACTGTTGTGGAGATGAGTCAAAAAAGAGGTAAAAATAGAGTTGTTAGTGTGCTTAAGAAAAAACTGATTGTGAGGCAAAACTGTTAGCTTTTGGTATAATATTTGTTGCCAAGATTATAGTTAGATACTTTCAACAGCCCAGTTCTATCAACAAGTCAAGTATTGCATCAGGAAAACAGTTATGATAAAGGCACTATGGGCTTACCTTCTCCACAGATAATAAAATGAGAATACAACAGGGAGACTTTAGAACCAATCATATATTTTTTTCCAGAATATATGTTACCATTAGAAGAAAAGGACTAGAGCGAGTCCTATGAAGGGGTCAGGGAAAAATTCTGTATCACAGGTATCCGTGTCTTTACTCACATTGCTCTCTTTACCGGGAATGTCCTCCCTCCTTTGTCTACCTGCAAAACGACACTAATTTTTCAAGTCTATCTTCTTATGACACTTCCTTTATGAAGTCTTCTTATTTTCCTCTTGGACATTCTCTTCCTTTTACCTCATGATTGCTTGTAAATACTTCTGTTGAAATGTTACTGCTTGCTGATTCCTTACTAAAGATGAGGCAGAATGCAAAATACTTTTCACAGACATACAATCCTACAATAACCCAACAGTTTACTACAGATTACAGATGGAGAACCTGAGAATCTCACAGACGTGATGTAACTTCTCCAAAGTCTGGCAGTTAGAAATTTAAGGCCAGGCACCGAATCTACATATATTTCACTCCAACATTTATGTGGTTTAAAACCACCTCAATTGTTTCATAGACAGATTTTTTTTTAATAAACATAGAAATTGACCATATTTAAACATGGAAATAATTCTGATCTTAGTGCTTGAAACTTACATTTGTTTTATCTGAGTTCCTTCCTCAGGAAAGGACTACCAGAGGTCTCAAAAGGTATCAAAGAACTGAAACTCACCAGGTCCTCACATCTAGACCATGAGAGGCCAAGCCCCTCATTCATGATGATTGCTTCCTGCCTAGTTCCTATTTTCCCACAAAGAGTTACATTTCTTCTCTACTGCATAAGCCTCCAAGTTTATTTGGTCAGGGGATGGAGACTGATCTTCTGTCTCCTCAGCTGCAGCACCCAATTAAAGCCTTCTTCCCTGGCAATACTCATTGCCTCAGTGATTAGCTTTCTGTGTAGTGAGCAGCAGGACCTAGACCAAACCCCTGGTGTTTCAGTAACAGTTTTCTCATGCCAAATTGTTCTATTTCTTTCCTATATCTTATACTGTGAGAAATTAAGAACCAAAATGTCACCTATACGTTCCTATAATGTCTAGAAATTAAAAAATGGGTGTTCAAAAAGTATTTTTTGCGTGAATGAGTGTTTAGAGCAGTACCACTATTCCAGGTAGGTACTGCAGGAGCTGGAATTCCATATAACTGAAATGGGGCAATGTATGGTCAGATCAACTGTTTTAAGAATATATTGAGGAAACATGACAAAATCAGATTCAATTATAGAATCTCAAGAAAGAAGAAAACAGTATAATGGCATACAATGTAGCACATCTTTTTAAGGATAGGGCTATCTGAAATTTAAAAAGTTTACCATAAACAGTCTAAAGAATCTGAAAATACTGGATGAAGTCTCTAAGAAAAAACACCAACTGATATAGTTTGGATCTGTCTTCACCCAAATTCCATGTTGAACTGTAATTCCCAATACTGAAGGTGGGGCCTGGTGGGAGGTGATTGGATCTCGGGGGTTGTTTCTAGTGGTTTAGCACCATCCATCTCATGGTAGAACTTTCATGCGATCTGATTGTTCAAAAGTGTGTGGCACCTCCCCACCTCTTTTTTCCTTCTGCTCTGGCCACATAAGACATGCCTGCTTCCCCTTCACCTTCTGCCATGATTGAAAGTTTCCTGCCAGACATGGTGGCTCACGCCTGTAATCCCAGCACTTTGGGAGGCCGAGGCAGGGGGATCACGAGGTCAGGAGATCAAGACCATCCTGGCTAACATGGTGTAACCCCGTCTCTACTAAAAATACAAAAAATTAGCCAGATATGGTGGTGGGCACCTGTAGTCCCAGCTACACAGGAGGCTGAGCCAAGAGGATGGCGTGAACCTGGGAGGTGGAGCTTGCAGTGAGCCGAGATCACGCCACTGCACTCCAGCCTGGGCAACAGAGAGAGACTCCGTCTCAAAAAAAAAAAAAAAAGAAGAAGAAACAGAGTTTCCTAAGGCCTCCCTAAGTGTCATGCTTCCTGTACAGCCTGCAGAACCATGAGTCAATTAAGCCTCTTCTTTTTAAATTACCTAGTTTCAGGTATTTCTTTATAGCAGTGCGAGAACAGACAATACATACTATATTACATCTGTAATACTGTATTAAAGCTATAGTAATAGAGTGGAGAAAATGCATTATGCTGAAAAACGTTCGAATTAAGTCACATCTTTATATAGATTATCATATAAACACTACTTTTAAATATCAATTTACTATATCAACATTTAAATGCCTACTCTATGACAGTTGCAACGAAGATGAAGTCTCCTACATGACAGTCTGTATTAGGGTTCTCTAGAGGGACAGAACTAATAGGATAGGTATTTATACAGGGAAATTTGTTAAGGAGTATTGACTCTCATGATCACAAGATGAAGTCCCACAATAGGCTGTCTGCAAGCTGAGAAGCAAGGAAGCCAGTCTGAGTCCCAAAACCTCAAAAGTAGGGAAGCCAACAGTGCAGCCTTCAGTGTGTGGTCGAAGGTCCGAGAGTCCCAAAGCCAAAGAACTCGGATTCCAATGTTCCAGGGCAGGAAACACCCAGCACAGGAGGAAGATGTAGCCCAGAAGACTAAACTAGTCCAGTCTTTCCACATTCCCCTGCCTGCTTTTTATCATAGCTGCACTAGATCTGCCTACCCAGATTGAGGGTGAGTCTGTGTCTCCCAGTTTACTGACTCAAAGGTTAATCTCCTTTGGTGACACGCTCACAGAGACACCCAGGAACAATATTTTGCTGTTGTAATGCGATCAAGTTGACATTCAATATTAACCATTACAAATGCAAACATAATTCTGCTTACTAAATGACAATACCTACAATATAAATGATTACATATATGGTTCTATTTACTAGATGAGTTATATATATGACCATTACAAACTTAAGTGATATATTTCTTGCCACTAAAGAAATTAAAGTTTTGTAATAGATGTGAAACATACAAAGTAACAGTGGGTGTAGGCTAGAGTTGTGTCATGCACCATTCTGAATCTGTATAGAAGAATGAGATTATCTTGATTTAAACCAATTATTTGGAGTGATGTTAATGTTGGCCAGTCATTCACATTGTCTCAATGTCTCCATAGGAGAAACTTACAGAAGGCATCACCAAGGAGACATCATTTGACCTGAAGAAATTGGGGAAAGCAAAATATATTAGGATAATTTAAGTAGCTGAACAAAGTTGTAGAAACAAGAAAACCCTTGGCATGTTCATGGAAGACTCAGTGGTTAACTATAACTGGAGAATAAGGTACAGGTGTGGAATGCCAGGAAGGACTAAAAGGGCTTGGATCACAGAAAACAATATATCACATGCTAAATGAAATTGACATTTATCTTGTAAGGCGTCACTCAAGAATTGTGTGTGTGTGTGTGTGTATGTACATGAAGTTAGTTTCTCCTTTTAGAAAGTTTGTCTATGTTAAGGAGGATTTATGATGGGAGGATTGGTAAGGATTAGTTGATTTGAGCCTATGTTACCTCATTTCAGTTATGTGAAATTCTAGCTCCTGAAGTACCTACCTGGAATAGCGGAATTGCTCTAAACATTCATCCATTAAAAAAAATAGTTTTTGTGGCTGGGCGCAGTGGCTCACGCCTGTAATCCTGGCACTTTGGGAGGCTGAGACGGGCGGATCATGAGGTCAGGAGATCAAGACCATCCTGGCTAACATGGTAAAACCCCGTCTCTACTAAAAATAGGTGGCGGGCACCTGTAGTCCCAGCTACTCGTGAGGCTGAGGCAGGAGAATGGCGTGAACCCGGGAGGCGGAGCTTGCAATGAGCCGAGATCATACCACTGCACTCCAGCCTGGTCGACAGAGCGAGATTCTGTCTAAGAAAAAAAATAGTTTTTGTACACCTGTTATTTAATTTCCAGACATTATAGGAATGTGTAGAAGATTAATGATGGAGAGGAAGAAGAGAACTTCAGTTGGGGAAAAGCATAAAGACTTTATCTAACATGGTGGAAGAAGAAATGGAAATAAAGGGTCAGGCACCAGGAATGTCAAAAAAGGAAACTCAGCTCTTCTGAGGGCCTACTTGTAAATGTCCTCTGAGAGAGAGAGAGAGCAGTCTCAGATGGTGTCTTAGTCAGTTCAGGCTGCTTTAACAGTGTCTCACGCACTAGGTAGCTTATAAACAACAGAATTCATTTGTTACAGTTCTGGAGATTGAAGTCTAAGGTCAGAGTGCCAGCGTGGTTGGCTTCTGGGGAGGGTTGCAGACTGCCCTATTCTCATTGTATCCTCACGTGGTGGAAAGAGTGAGAGAGCTTTCTGGAGTCCCTTATATATGGACACCTATCCCACCCATGAAGGTCCACCCTCATGACCTCATTACCTTCCAAACAGCACTGTATGAAGGATTAAATTCCAACATATGAGTTTTGAGAGTCACAAACATCCATTCCATTAGAGATGGCTTTTGGTTTTCTGACTTGAGTGACTTAGTAGATTAGGTTGCTTGTCACTTATGTAGAGATATAGGAAAAGCAGGATATGGGGGAGGCGGGGACAATGTGTTGATGGATTTCTGCCTCGTGTGGAATGTGCAAGCTTTTGAGTTATACAGAATCTTAATCCATTTCTAGGTTGTTGTTGGCTGTGTGACCTTGGGAAAGTTGTTGAAGACATTGAGTCAAATTGAGAGAGACATCATTTCAACATTTTAAGGAATAGACACAGTTATCAAGTTACCTAATGAAATATTGAATAATTAGAGAAGAATTGAGGTTAATAAGATTCTTTTATTGAGCCTTTAACATTACTTAGTGTATATCCACAGTCTAATTTCATAAGCATTCTCTGTAGACTAATATTTAGAGAAATTCAATTCCAGAGTGTCAATCTTAGAAAACCTTAATTAATTAGCTATTTGGAACATTATAAAATCACTACTGTCTACATTAATATTAGTAGATTGGCATAATATAAACATGTCTATATAAATCTACATAATCTGCAGAGGAGTACTCAATTGATGAATTATGGCTTGAAAATTTTTTTGTTATAATGCAAAATACAACCATAAATATGATCATTGACCTCAACTGAAAATAAAGTAGATGAACAAAAAACAGATATATGCTGAGAACAATGAAAATAAACCACAAAATTCCATTCCTAAAAAACTTTCCCCTTTTCTAGGAAACTATAGTAGAAAAGATAAAAGGAAATAAGACCATCTCTTTAAAAATATTAGGAAAAGTCATTGCAAAGTCAATATTTAATATAGCAAAAATTGGCCGGGCACAGTGGCTCAACCCTGTAATCCCAGCACTTTGGGAGGCTGAGGCAGGCGGATCACCTGAGGTCAGGAGTTCTAGACTAGCCTGGCCAACATGACGAAACCCCATCTCTACTAAAAATACAAAAAATTATCTGGGTGTGGTGGTGCATGCCTATAATCCCAGCTACTGGTGAGGCTGAGGCAGGAGAATCTCTTGAACCTGGGAGGCAGAGGTTGCAATGAGCGGAAATCATGTCACTGCACTCCAGCCTGGGTGACAGAGCGAGATTCCATCTCAAAAATAAATAAATAAAATAAAATAAAGTAAAATAAAATAAAATAAAGTAAAATAAAATAAAATAGCAAAAATAAAGGAATTTGTCCTGAAAGCCTATCTGAACCAGTCAGGAGCAGGTATTGAAGTTCTCATTAAGTACGTGGTAGCCAGATAAAGAGAGCTTTACAGGAGAGTAGATTCATTTTAATTGGAACAGGTCCCTGAGGAAAAAAGAAGTACATCACTGAAGTTACTATCTAGACCAACAGTGGCTTTGAGTCTAGACTATGCAATCATTTTCTTATTTCATTAATTCTTCTTAAAAATAAACTTAGTCTGGATTCTCTGGAAACAAAAACTGTAAAACTTGTGTATTTAATGGGAAGCGAATGTGTATGTTATGAATTCATTTGTCTGGAAGTCTGGAAAGTATTACTGAATGTGGTGAACATTTATCAATTTCAGCAACAACAAAAAAGCACACAAGATCAGCAGTGAATAAGACAAAAATCTTTTAGGGAAGAGATTAGACTTCATCACCTATTTATGATCATTAACTTGCTACAAATTGAGTTAAGTCTAGCATATAGTAGATCTTCACATATTCATTGAATGAATGCAAGATTTTGAAAAATAAGTAAAGGGCAGTGTTAATTAAGCTACATGTGTGGCATTTGATTATTATTTATTCACAGGAATCTGTTCCTTGGCTGTCATCCCATTTATTCAGTCATGACTTTTATCAGGCCATTAGTCATGGATTGATCTCATGTTTCAGAACTTATAGCATATCTAGTATGATACATTAGAAAGACACCTTCCATTTATAATCATGTGTTTATGTCAGAAATTTATGACTGCCTTATCGAATAATAAAAAAATTTATAATTTTCCTTTTGTTTCAATATGTAAATCCTTTTTCCTTGCTCCAAATAGTATAGATTATAAATCTGGTAAGACATGTATATACGTAAGTGGGGGATGTGCTTGTTTTCTAGGTTGAATTAGTTAATGTAACCACCTATATTTAGAGATTTTGGGGAGCTCCTAAAGAAGGAACATTCTAAGCAATCATTTTCTTGTAAATAATTTTCCAGGAGGCAAAACGAGGTTTTGGCCTGTCCTGTACATAATAGATAAATTATGTTTTGACTAGAATTTTTTTTTATTCATCAACTGGTTCTACTTCTGGAGTTATGACTTTTAAATATTATCCATGCACTGAATGTTCTCAATATTCAAAATAAAATTTAATGAGATACAACGTGTAAGTTTCTGGTTTGTAAGCTGTAGAGCAGTTATTCTCATTGTTTCTGACAGAACAGTCTTATTGCTCATGCCTTGTGTATTCCCATTTCACTCATCCTTTTGGATTTATATTCCTTTTAGTCTGTGTTCTTTTCTCCTGTCGAAGAAGCCAGGCAAAATAAAAACAAGCAGTGACTAATTTCATTTTAATATAATTCTTACAGCAAAAAGCATGAGAAACATTTAAATGAGGAGGGAAAAATTCAACCTTGATTTGACAAAATAGGAAAGTGAATTTGAAAGTACATGGGACTATGAAATCAGTAGTCATATTTTATTGTCCTCAGGTTCTCAAATCATTTTATTTCTCAGAACTAGGACTTAAAGAAAAACTTATCAAAGCAAGTGGTAAGTTGTCTTGTTCTCTAGCCTGTTGACCTCAAGAAAATTGTGAATACAAAATTCAGATTGCAGAGAGTGTCCCAAATATTTGGATTCTATAAATATTAAGATGCCTTCCAACCCTAAATTCTGTGATTCTACAGTGGAACCACTTGAATTTGATTTGAGGAAGGAGATATCTTTATGCCTTGTATATGATGTATTAAGTTGATGGTAAGTAGTTGTTGTTTGACAAGGGGACATGTTGACCATGACTACGTCTGGAGCTATATTTGAAAAACCAAGTTTGTGCTGGGATTCCAAGTATATCTGTTTTGGAATCAAGTTAAACAGTAGTGTGACTGTAGTTATATTAATTTACAGTGATTGTAGATTTATACCACAGATTCTCCTCCTAAAACATAGCCTGAGGAGGAAAAACACTTAGCTAAAATTAATAGCTTGGGAAATTGTCTGTGGTTGTTGGCACTTAAGGGGTAAAAGAGGCAAGGTGGAAAAGAAGTCTCCTCTCATTCTTCCACCTCCATCACTTCTCACATCCAAACAATGACAAAGTCATGTTAATGCTTCCTAAACATTCCATAAATCTGCTTTCCTTTTTATTCCTCATCTACAATTACTGTTCCGGTTCAGTCTCTTATCCACCTCTCCCCTGGACGCTGCACGTCTATGTAAGTTCTCATTTCTTTTTCTTTGCTTATGTTACTTTCTTTGCCTAGAATATTTCCTTCTTTTTAATTATCTCGTCCTGTGTCTGATTATTTCCTTTAATCTTTTAAGTCTCAATTCAGGACATTCCTCTGAGATTTAGTGTCAGCTCTTTTGCAAAAGACTCTGTATGTCCCTTAGGAAGTTTGGAGGCCCCTTTTCTGTTCAATATCATGGGTAGAGCATGTCACTGCACTCACTACACTGCATTCCACCCTTCTGGGGAAGAGGGGATCTATCTTAGTTATCTCTGTGTTCTCTGAACATAACAAAGTACTTGCTCCATCATAGTTGCTCCATAAAATATTTCTTGAGGGCCTGAAGCTTGCTCTGAATTTCCATTCTATAGTATCACTAGAGTCAGCTGTTTTTCCACAAATATTTCTTATCTAAGTTGCGTTATCATTCATCTCTACACTGTTTTCTAGCCATATCATCTCTCTACTTTCATTACCTTTTTATAATTTTCAAGGAGCATTCAGGGTGAATTTATAACTCTGGTTTACCCCTTATAATACCCGTGGATCTGGCTTTTGCCTATTTCCCTTTCCAGCCTCCTAACTCTTCATTCTTCCACATGCATCTCTGACACAGATAAATAGAACTACTTGTGCTTTCTCATAAGAAACATGTGTTTCAAGCTTTTATGACTGCACACACAATTTCTCTTTTGCCTAAAACACCTTCATTCCAATGCCTCCTTCCTTCATCTAAATCCTATCTCTTTCTTGAATGATCAACTCTCTTGGGAAAGACTTCCCAGAGCCACTTCCACTCACATCACCCCCCCAAATCTTAGCTACTGCTCTCTTGTGTATTCTTATTGCACCCTGTGCTTTTTCTATGAAATGCCTGTTACACTTCACCAAGCTTGTCAATTTCTGCTTCTATTTCCTCTATGCAAGTATAAGCTCCTCAAGGGAAGAGACTGTGTCTGCTTCGATCTATGTTTTTGGCACTCAGTGCAGTATTTAGCATATACTATAAACTCAATTGCAAAGGACAGAATAGGAACAGAGAAAAAGAGGAGAAGAAGAGAGAGGAAATGGCAGTAGGCACGTACTAATTTCCAGATATTTGAAATCATTCCAAATAAGTGAATTTTTTAAAAATAAACAAGAATCTCATTAGCTGACTGATTACTGTTCTGTTTCTGCAATACTTTATAAAATAAAAATTAGTTTTATAATCAAAATATATTTGATCCTCACAAATGAGTAAAAAAAAAAAAAATTGATATTTCTATCATTAAAGCTCCTAGAAGTTCATGAAGCTAAAAAGTAAGAAAACCAGAATGTGAATCCATCTGATTTACACAAATTGGGATTATCTGATAGCATAAATAGGACTGGCTATGTAATTTGTGGGGACCAGTGAAAAATGAAAATGTGAGTTGCTTTGTTCAAAATTATTAAGAATTTTAAGACAACAGCAGCAAAGCATTAACAAGTTTAGAAACCTCCTAAGTGCAGGGCTCTGTGCAATGGCAGAGTTCATACACTAGTGCAGCTGCCTTTCCATAGTTCTAGGGTGCTCTTCTGTTGAGTGCTAAGAATGTCGCTGGCAGCACATTAGCCAAAAGCAAACATTTTCTTGTTGGATTAGGCAACATCTGCCTTGTTGGACTAAAGAGAGAACATATTAACAGTTAAGGACCAAGCACAATGTGGGATAAATGTTTTGATTATCTCATGAACCAAATAACCCTGCACATTCACTATCCCTTCTGTCTAAGCCACCTTTCTTTCAAAATCTTATTCACCCAGGTGAGTCCTATACCTGTCTTAAAGCATCAACTACTCTGGGAAAGACTTCTTCAAGCCCATTCTTCTGCCTGGTCTAAATCATTGCCCTCCTATATTTCTCACCCCCTTCTGCTCTAGTGGGTCACTCATGTTGATTTTACTCTGTTTATATAAGAGTAAATTGAGGCTAGGAGAGAACATAGCTAGGAAATACATACTGTTGGATAATTTAGGCTTCTAGCTCCTTTCACTACTAACTCAGCCTTCTTTTATGCTGCTTTAACCTGCTGGAGGTCACTTGTCCACTTAGTGTTCGGCATTAGGCATCCTTGCCATCTTACCTTTTATGCCCCTAGAAGAAACACACTGAAGGCTGATGGAATGATCGCTGTTTTCTAGGTAGAAAGTGACACACCATCATATGCATTTGACCTGGGCTTAGTGATCTGGTGAAGGTATATGACCCAGTGCATCCGAGTGTAAGTAGGCATCATTCTCTCTCCAGAGTTGGGAGTGAAAAGATGAGCTCAGAACACTCGTCTATCTCATTTAAGAATAAAACTTACCAAGCTCTCACGTGAATCTGAAAAGGAAGGCCAATGTTCCACACTTTCTGAGAAGCTAGAAGACAATATTCGCATTACTTACAAGCCTCGATTTACTAAAACGTTAAGTGCTCTTTTATTCTTTACTTTTTTAAAGTGACAAATAATAATTGTATATATTTGTGGGGTTCGTAAGGATGCTCTGATACATTAATGTCATATTGGAACTGTTTCAATGGCAAAATAGACATTTTACTATGATATAATTTTTTAAAATTCTTGACTACAATTTAAATGTAAAAAGTACATATTAAGATGTAATGTTTGGGTCTCTACCTTTACAAATGAGGACTGATATAGAGAGGATCCCGGTAGAGATAAGTACTCTGCATGTAACGGAAGAGATGTGAAAGGCAAAACAGCTTCTTGAAATGTGTTAACTGTGGAGCTATCATTACGTGAACATCTTTCATAGTTTAATTGGCTTAATTAATTGAAAATGAGGTAATTGATTTTTAGAAGGTGTTTAAAAAGTGTGGTTAAGGATGGAAATTTTATAAAATGAATTCATAAATCTTTGATAATCCTTAAACAGAATAAGGAAGTGTTGGTTTCAGAGAACTTCCTATAAATCCTGTAAGCCCACATGAGGTTGAAACAATGAGACCACTGTTTGTAACCAGATGTTAATTCTCCATAAACGGTAGTGTGGTTCATAGTAATACAGAATCTAATGTGGAATTAATTTAAAAAATAAAAAAAAGTCAATTATCTGAGTGTACTGGGAGGAAACCTCAAACGAAATGCAGGAGATTCTACATGGGTATCCCAGGGAATCTCACTAGTTGTTAAGTAGCCTGTCTCTAGAGGTTTTTCAGCACTTATCTCCATTGTGACTAGGGGATGAACATTTCCATCTTAACTATCAAGATATGTGTGCAACTGAGACTGACACATCTAATAAAGGACTGATTTGCTGCATCTGCCAAGGTCTCTTGGCAAGGGCTTTGGATCCAAATACTGAGATTTCCTAACATTTCCTGAATGGGTACTCTTTCAGAAGCATAGCAATATTATCGCTTATCCTTCCAATTCAACCACTTAGCTTCTCCTTCAGTATTACTATAATGGGGGTCATACTGTGAAAAATTTAACTATGCATTCTTCTTTAGGTTTCCAAGCAAATGACATTTATTATAATTGTCCCAAGAATTTATGAAACCTGGAGAAGATTAAAGTATGTTATTGCAAATGGAATGATGTAATAGCTTCTGACATGGAAAATAAGGTTTTTTAAATTTCTTGTTTCCTCTCAGTGTACCAAGAACACTGGTGGATGAAGACAAAGGAAAGACATTACTAATCCAGCCAAAAATGTGTGTCCTTATTTTCCTTCCTTGGGCTGCTGCTCGAAGACCTAAAAAAGAGTAAATAAATGAGAGTAAATGAGGCCAGAATTGGATTTTTATACCCACTTCTTACTTGAAGCTCTGAGCTTTGCAATCTACTCCTTACATGACCTTATGCGATAAATGTTGTTCTTATTTTTACAACTGAGGCAAGTGGAGATGAATAATTTATTCAAGATTACACAGATGGCACAGAACCTGGATTTGAACCCAGGACAATTTGATTAACCACTCTTATTCACAATACCATATTGCTTCTCTGTACTGCAGTGGGGAACATAGAGTTGCTAAAATTTTTAAAACTTAAAATTATAAAAAAAGAAAGTCCATAAATTTTCACACTTTCATATTTATGGAATAAGTGAATTTCTGATCATATTTTTTTAGCTGGTGTGATACCAGGGTATGGCATTTGCTATTCTGGTTTAGTAATGTATTAAAATCTAATAAAATCATGTGTAGTAGAATCAAAAATTTTAAAATGTAACTTGGACTTCTGTGTATCATGCTAAAAACAATTTGAAGCATACTTTTGCTCCGTTGCATCTAAGCTAAAAGTATTTTTTTCTTATGTAACTCTCTTGAATAGTTTTGTAATTGATGATGATTGTGAATGATGATAAAATTTCTGGTCTTGATTTGTCAAGTACCATAAACATTCACAATAGATTTGTAATTTCCTTGGAGTTTCAGAAATTAAATTAATCGCCACTATAAAAATGATTTTTGAAGCTCTCCTAGGTAGGGTACTTTGTTTATATTCTAGCCATTTCCTGAGGAATGGTGTAAATATTTCATAAATGTTTTGGGAACCAGACTTTTTATGCCCAATCTCACTATCCAACACATAAATTATCTCTTTCCTCTAGATATTGTTTTTTACTTTTAGGTACTTAGCTCTTTATTTACATGTTTTAAAGGATATTATTTCACATTAGTTTATTTGAACTAAATGAGATATTTCTGACATAAACTTTTAAAACTTGATGGTTTCTTTTGGATTTTTTTTTTTTTTATAGACTTGCTGTCTCTAGTTCAAGGCTTGCTTTTGCTTGTAAACCTATAATATTACAATTAAATGATGTAGCAGTTCAAGTAATGTTAACTACCCTGGATTAAAATGCTCTCAGGCAATTAAACGGCAGTTGTAAATCATTGGAATTTGGAAAAATAATCAGCGTCATATGATAGTTGCATGACCCATGATGGATCTGATTTTTAATATATGCCATGTTGATTAGAAAATGAACATGAGCCTTCTATAAAATGTCCTGCATAAGATAGAATTAAGCAGAGGAAGGAAAAAAAGAACAGAGAATATGTGAATTTTTATTTCCCAGAAAAGTTAGGGGAGGCAAAATTTAACTCAGAAAAGTGATAAAACTGCAACAATTCCATTAAATCAGTTATACTCCCTGTGAAACACAAGTCACAGTTTTCGTTTTACTGTGGTTAAATGAAATAAACATTGTAGTTGATAAAAACAAGTAAAAGTCATATACAACTTGAAATGACTCAATTAAATACTCAAGCATTGCCTTCCCCATGCTTAGCTGGTATTTGTGTGGCTTCCTCTTACCTTTTCAGCTGTGCCTCTCTCCATACAGATATTTTTATTATCACCAGTCATTTGCTATTTTGTTCAAGATTGATTTGGTTTATCTCTACATATCTGTGATTATATGCAAATAAGGTCAAAACAAACATTGGTATTTTTATTTTTCAGGAAAATCTCCAAGAAGGTGAATCATGCTATTGCCAATAATAGTCATGTGACAGAGATGAACGTTTCATCATCTTCAGTAAGTAATCAAGATGGTAAGAATTATGCAGGATGTAGCATAGATTGTTAAATTTGTGAAAGGACGTTGTAGGCTATGTTAGTTAGGATTAGGTTTGCCTGCTACTGACAGAAATCTCTAAATAACAATGTCTTAAACAATATGGATGTCTTCTTCTTCAAATAGAATCTAATGTCACCTGTGCAGAGATGACATGCTGGGTCTGTGATCACCAGGGATCCAAATGCCTTCTATCTTGGTGCTGGGCCACAATCACCAAGTGGCTTCCACCTCACAGTCTGCTGTGGCTGATTAAACTCCAGCATCTTACTGATAAAAGAACCCAACAAGGGCAAGGTTGAATTACGAAGAAAGGAGAACATACACATTGGAGGACTACTATCAACCTCTGCCACAAAAATAATCAACCTACATTTCCTCAACGTATGAAATTTTAAAGTATACTACTAAATTAAAAAAATTATTCATATTCATATTTTCAATAGTAAAACTATTGAGCATTCTATCATTTGTGCCAATTGTTTTACCAAAAATTTTAGATATAAGAGGAGACATTTATAACACAAGGTGGTTCTAATTGGAAAGCAAGCCCTGGAAAAATTTAGAAAGCAAGAGAGATATGAAATGTGCTATACATTATTGTGATTTTGAAATCTATTTTTTGGAAAAATTATGCTTATAAATAATTGAAACTTTAAGAGAGGTTGAAGAAAGTGGAGCACAATTAAATTTTGTGATTAGAAGGTTGCATTTCTTATAAAAAAAGTTTACTATTGAGAGGGCATGACAGTGCTACAAGGGCAGGAATTTCATTCATTTTGTTCACTTATATTTTTGGCAACCAGAATAGTGCGTCGAACAGAGTAGGGACTAGATAAATATTGAATTAATGACTGATCAATTGGTGGATTAAATTAGAGTAAGAGACGAATAAATATTTCAACACACGAATTGCAAGTAGATTTTTACAAAAGAGCATACATTTAATACTAAATTTGAAAATTCACCAAACATAGTAATACATCGGTTTTTCCTTAGCTTATTCAATAATATGAGAAAACCGTGTAGGAAAAGAACCACTTGAGTACATATAAAACCCACTGAAGATGTCAAAACATATACTAATTTAAAAGGGGCTCTTACATTTTATCAAGCTAGGAGAGAAGTCTGGGACTAAGCAAGAATTTATTTGTAGCAAGTCACAAAATAAAAATAAAATATGTGGCCTAGACTGCAACAGTCATAAAATTGTGGGAATTTTAATGAAGTTCTTCCTGAATTTAAAGAAAACCACCGAGGTGTCCTTATCTTATGCATGCCTTTTGCATTGATGAGTGATAATGTTTCATGAGTAGGTAAAAAAGTTGTAAAAACTCTAAATACTGTATGACTTTATATGCTATCACTCAGAAATATGCAAAAAGATAAACACTGCCTCACAATATGTAAGCAGAACAAAGGCATAAGAAGCTATGCAAGTTGTAAAACATGGGTTGACATGTACTTAATCTTACTTTATTGGTGTAATTCAAACACATCTGGAGATTACTGAGTCTTGAAATATGCCGATGACCGGTGAATTAAGTGTTTGGCTGACAGATTTCAAATTTGAAATTATAATTTCTTTAAAATACTTTTTTAAAAAAACATCTTCTGTTGTGATTAGAATTCTTTTTCAAGAATAGAAATGTAAATATATGATAGATCCTTTTCTTGGCCTTCAACTGAGAGCCATGATTTCATTTTTTTGTCAAAGACAATAAATATTTTAAATATATTTGGGAAAGAGAGAAACTATATGTCACAAACTAATCTCTATCTAAATCTTTGAAAGTACACATGCCCTCTCTTTAAAAAACAGGCAAATTCGTAATGAATTTTTCTTCAAGGAATGAACTCATATCAAGTAACATGAAGATGTTCATTGGGAGCAGGGTTTAATCTGTTTATTCACTGTATTCTCTGCACCTGGAACAGGTTCCTGGCACGTAACAGATACTTAACACATATTTGGTATACAGGTGATTGAGTGAATAAATTAATAATTGAATGAACAGCTAATCGTATGCATATGTCATCCTAGAATTCCAAGTTTACTAAAATTCTGCAAATTTTGACTTATCTATTATGTCAACATAACGAAGTTTTTCGTTTTATGTATTTAAGGTGGCATTCATCATATTGCTCAGAGCTGGCATTCAATGTTTTGAGTTGGCCAGTCATTACAGCCAGAACAAATGATTCACTTCCATTCTACTTTATCCTTAAGGGTACTTTAAGAATACCATGGAGAAAAATAAAATTAGTGTCTGCCATTAATAGATATTGGGAAATAATTGGTAACCAAACTGATGAACTCAGAAGGGCTCAGTAACTCTGGGGTAAGACTTGCCACATGGTGGAGAAAAAGTGATGCTTCATTAATCATACCTCTAATAACTTATTCTTGCAATTTCATATATTCCCATAATTCACATTTCTGGGTTTAGCCAGTCACTTCTAATATATATTGCTTTGGTTATAAGTTGATGCTATAACATTGTTGCTGACAATGATGTTACAGTGACATTAGCATGATTTTATTAAAACCTTCCAGTATTATTAAATTAATAATCTATTTGAAAGATATTAGTCAGAAATTTCTCATAAAATTTCTGTTTTGTTTAAAGTCCTTGCTTAGAGTAGCCACTATTACCAGTTCCAAGCAATTCCCCACTCTCTCATAGACAAACCTGAATTTTAAGTATTAGGATTCAGCCCATTAGGCATCTTGGGGATGAGAATATAATCCTTATTTTAAATTGGTTGGAGAATTAAAGTTACAAAATAAGACTGATGGCCAGTTTCTAGAAAGTAGCATACCAGGATACTTAAAGGAAACCTAATGAAATTGTGGTGCAGCTCTCTGCTGAAATTATTCTCCTGTCATTATCAATGGATGCGGTGGCAATTTTCCTCACTTCTAGTCATTTATAAAGTCTCTGTTAATTTTATAGTATTGCACTTCCACTCTTCTCTCAAGATTTATGTTCTTCTTGTCCCTTTATCTCTGGCAGCTTTTACTTTTATCCTTCACCTTTGGCACTTCTGTGTTTTAGTAGTCAGTATTTTTTGGTACTCAGTTTCTGGCTCCCTTTACATGTGTTTTGGGTTTGGGGCGTTCCTTTCTTCTTCTGAACTTCTGCTGTAGAGAGTGTGGGTCTCACCCTGAAAAGGAGAGGATATGTATCCTTCTTCCCATCTCATAACATTTTTCAAATATACGTCTTCTCAAGTCACACCCCTACACACAATTCTTTCTACCTCCTCAGGATGAAGTTGACATTCCTTAAATTTTTTTTTTTTTTTTTTTGAGACGGAGCGTTGCTCTGTCGCCAGGCTGGAGTGCAGTGGTGTGACCTCGGCTCACTGCAACAGCCGCCTCCCAGCTTCAAGCGATTCTCCTGCCTCAGCCTCCCAAGTAGCTGGGACTACAGTCACGTGCCACCATGCCCAGCTAATTTTTGTATTTTCAGTAGAGATGGGGGGGTTTCACCATGTTGGCCAGGATGGTCTCGATCTCTTGACCTCGTGATTTGCCAGCCTTGACCTCCCATAGTGCTGGGATTAAAGGTGTAAGCCACCGTGCCCAGCCTAATATTTTCTATAAAGCTTTTATGATAGGTCAAAGCTCACCTCTCTCATACTACATTTCATTATTTAATATCTAACAATGTCGAAATATCTTTAGTTTTCCAAACATACTCTGTTTTCTCTCCTTTCACATTCTTCTCCTTGTGCTGAGAACACTCTCCTTCCTGATGGATAATGCTATTTACCCTCAGGACTTAGTTTATGTAACTTGCCTCTCAGGAAACCATCACTGCTGCATTATGGCTGGTAGGGGGTCCAGCAACCTTCTCTCTGTTGTCTGCACTTATTACTATCAGGGAGCTTATCTCTTATATTTTAATCATCCAGTTACATAAAGGAAGTAAATAAATAATAAATCCTTGCTGAATTTAAATTTCTTGAGCACAAGACCTGTGACTCTTGCCTATTTTATGTATAGAAAAATGCTGAGCACAAATTAAGCAGCCAATATTTTTTTCATAAATAAATGAAAAGGTAGGTATTCTGACTTATTTAGCATTGTATTCCAAAAACTCCAAATCATTAATATTTTCTTTCTGATTTCCTTAGATTTCTATGGATTATTTTCCAAATTCTTGAATTTAAGTTTCTGAAATAAAAGACAAATAATGCATTTTAAATGATTTTAAATCATAATTAAAAACAAAATTGCCTTGACCATCTCCTGAAAATGTTGGAACAGGGGTCACTCATCATCATTAGTTCCTGAATAGTTTATAATTGTAGATTGATATTTTTGTTCCAATATTTAAGAAACGTTTCAAAGTGTCAACCAACTTGGGTCTTCAACATCATCTGTAAATATCTAGTTTTACTAGAGAAAGACTATAGGTAGCACATTTTTGACACTCTGGAATTTAGTTTTTTTGTAGATTAATATATATGTTATATAATAAATAAAACATCATACATAAAATATAATATATATAAAATACTATATATTTTATTTATATTATTTATTTTATATATTATATATTTTATAAACTATACATAAACTATATTATTTATATATGTAGACCTTATTATAACATATATCATTTTTTAAGGACTATGTGCACTGGTTAACTCTCTGTTTAAATGCTTACAAAATTTGATATATATAAAATTCTGAATTTCATTATTATAATTTTTAATATATATTCCATATAATTGTTTAAAGGACAGAAAATATGTATAAAACTGAATAATTCTATGTCATTGCTAAATACCAAGAATTTTGCTTTGTGTATTTTGATATATCTTGAACTTTACCTCATATTATCTTAATGATCCTTTTTTACTCATGTTAAAAAAGCTACTTTCAATTCTACTTTGTTCCAATAATATGGCTATTGTTACATATTTCTTGATTTTACCTAATACATTGTGGCCAAGTGTTTTCTGTTTACCTTTTCATGCTATTTAGTTTTAATTGTATCTCTTTAAGTTGAGATTACTTGAGTGGGACTGCTGTGAAATGTCTCCTTCAACTCCCCTCGAAACCCCATCTCTACTAAAAATACAAAAAATTAGCCGGGTATGGTGGTGCATGCCTGTAATCCCAGCTACTCGAGAGGCTGAGCCAGGAGAATCACTTGAACACGGGAGGCAGAGGTTGCAGTGAGTTGAGATCACTCTACCGCACTGCAGCCTGGGCAACACAGCAAGACTCAAAAAAAAAAAAAAAAAAAAAAAAAAAAGAGGGGATTCAGGATAATAGGTTGCTTTGTGAGCCTGGGGTCATGGAGCAGAAATTGCTGCTAGAAAAGCCTAAAAGCACCGGCTGCCCTGACCATCCCTTCTGCAGCTGTCCAGAGAGGAGGCTGGTTGCCTTAGGAACAGCCTGTGTTGCCAGAGGTCTTCGGAAGGAAGGCTCCTGAAGGCCAAGTGGAAGAGAGAAACACACCTGAAGTCACCTTGGAGTGGTGATTCTCTCCATGGAGAGTGTAATGGACCTCAAAAAATCAGAGTGAAGTAGTAAATGGCCAGGCAGAAGAGACCTCAGTTGTATTTAAAAAGCAACAGTGGGAGAGGAGAGTCCATTATCAGTGACAGGGTTCCATAAGAAGTAAAAAATGCTGCAAGAATCAGGAGAAACCAAATCCAGACCATATTGGTCTGGATATCAAGTGAGAACTTTCTTGGACCTTACTGCTTTTTAGTGTCTCCCACAGATCTAGATGATCTGAAACCAGTTGTTGAGAGAGAGAGGTGGGGTGGACGTTTTAGGCAGTGAAAAAAACACCTAAAACGTTGTCCTTTCCACTCTGCAGTCTAGCAACCTGTTCCTTAGCCTGAGCCAGGAGAGGATAAACTTTAAATGAAGTTTGGAGCTTTGACTATTACTTGAGAATATTTTGAACACCGAAATCAAGCTTTTTGTAACTAGAAGTGACTAGAGGACTTTATATTTTCTGATGATCAGAAGAGCCATGGCATCTACCTAGGTTTTGTTAAAATGATCCAAAGAATTAGCCTCAGAAAACAGATTTGCATGGGCACCGAGGGAAAAGAATAGTTTTCTGTTCTATCTTTTGGGGAATCATTACAGCTATTGGTGATATTATGAGTTTTCCCTCTGTGTATTTTTCTGCATCGCTGGCTTTCAAAGTTTCGTACATACAAGAACACCAGAACTCAGAAAGAACAGAGAGGGGCAGGCTTATTGAAGGGGATAGACCTGAGCCTCTGAGGGTTATACCAGGTCCCCCGGTGATTCTGATTTCAGCTAAAATTTGAGGACCACTGTCTTGAATACATTAGTGGTAAAGTGGATGAAGCTGTGTCATGAAATGCTTGCCAAATGCAGATTAAATTAGAATAATGCAGAGGTCTTTAATTCTATTCATTTGCATGTTTCTCATATTGCTGATTCTTCCCGTTTACGTTTCAACAATCTTATTCCTGTTTCTCATTTCTTTACATCCTGAAAAACTACTGCCCTTCTTACCACTCCAAATTCATTCTACTTTGTTTTATATCTAGTTACTGCAATTAGGGCACGTCATATTTCATTACAGTCCTGTGTGTCATCAGGCAGTACGATGAAGGCCACACAAAAGATTGTTAGCCTTGATACTGTGATGTCTTATTATTATTATGTTTAATTTCGAGTTGCCCAGGTTAGACCCAAAGTCTTGGGTTCAAGTGGTCCTCCAGCCTCACCTTCCTGAGTTGCCAGGACTACAGGCATTTCTTTTTTTATATATTAAAAAACCCACTTTATTGAGATGTGATTGACATATGAAAAGCTGTATATATTTAATGTACACAACACCATAAATTTGGATATAAGTAGACACTGCAATCTGCCATAAAGATATCTATTAATTCCAAAATTCCCTCACACCCTCATCACTTATTATTATTACTACTACCATTATTGTAATGAGAACACTTAACATAAGAACTACTTTATAGTTCTAGTAAAATTTTAAGTATGTAAGACAGTATTGTTAACTATAGGTGTTTTACAGTAGATCTCTTACAGAGGTTCTCTGTATTTCCTGAATTCGACTGTTGGCCTCTCTAGAGAGGTTGGGGAAATGTTCATGACAATATCCCATAATATGTTTTCCAAGTTTTTCACTTTTTCCCTGTCCCTTTCAGGGATGCCAATAATTTGTATATTTGGCCTCCTTACATAATTCCATATTTCTGAAAGGTTTTATTCATTGCTTTTTATTCTTTTTTATTTTTGTCTGTCTTATTTCAGGGAGCCCGTCTTCAAATTCTAACATTCTTTTCTCAACTTGGTCTATTCTGCGTTAATACTTGTGATTGCATTGTGAAATTTTTGTACTGTATTTTTCAGCCGATTAGATCAGTTAGGTCCCTTTTTTATACGGCTATTTTGTTTGTCAGCTCCTATTTTGTCTTATTGTGATTGTTAGTTTCCTTGGATTGGATTTTTCTCTTCTCCTGAATCTCAATGGTCTTTATTCCTATCCATATTCTGAATTCTATTTCTGTCATTTCAGCCAACTCAAGCTGGTTAAGAACCCTTTTTGAAGAACTACCGTAGTTGTTCAGAGTACACAAAACACTCTGGCCATTTGAGTTGCCAGAATTCTTGTGTTGTTTTTTTCTCATAGCTGCATGTTGGTATTCCTTTAACTGCTGGGCTGTTTCTAATTGAGGAAATCAGGCAGGGGCAAGGCAGTTTTACTGGAGTCCCAGGTCAGGCAGTCCTGCCTAGTGAGGAGAAGTGTGGACTAGGACCTGCATAGAGAACAGTCTGGCCACTTTTCTGTGAGGTGGGTGCTCTGTGGTGGGGACCCAGACCAGCCGCTGGGCTTCATGGACTCCCTGGAGCCTGGAGGCAGCAAGGTTGAGGGCTGCAAGACAGCAAAGATGGCAACCTGCCGCTCTCACTGGGAGCTCTGTCCCAGGGAGTTGCAGAGCTCCTACTGGCTCAATAGTCCCAGCAGGGGGGTGGCTGGAGACCCAATCCTGGAGGACATACCCAGTTAAGAAGATACAAAATTTAGGACCCATATAACAGCCTGGCTACTTTTCCCTAGGGCTGCTGCAGTATGCTGAGGGTTCACTTCAGCCCCTAGTGACCTTGGGTTTTCCTGTACTTGAAGGTGTCAATAGTAAAGGCTGCAAAACAGCAAAGATGGCAGCCTGCTCTTTTCTCTGGGAGCTCCATCCCAGGGAGGTACGAACCTATTTGCTTGCCTAAACACAACTGTGGGCATGGTTGTAGTCCTCGGTTTGGAGATTCTGCCCCTTTAAGAGAAACAGGATCAAGGACTTGCATGAAGAATCAATCTGACTGCTTCTCTGTAGAGCTGCTGCACTGTGCTGGGGAGCGCTTCATTCCCTAGTTTCCTGGGACTCCCTAGAGCCCAAAGGCAACAGTGGCTAAGGCTGTTAGCAAAGATGGCGGTCCATCCCCCCAGCTGGGGCCTCCGTCCCAGAGAGACTCGGAACCACTGCCAGCTGGAAAACACCACCAAGAAGGGCTGGTGACCCATCAGGAGGTCTCACTGAGTGAGGGTCGGGGACCTGTATAAAAAGCAGTCTGACCACTTTTTCATAGGGCACCTACACTGAAGGCAGCAATGGCTAAAACTGAGAAACAGCTAAGATGGCTCCCACCCCTTCCTCTGGGAGCTCCCTCAGAGGGGTGCAATGCTGCTACCAGTGGCTTACCGGAGTTCCGAGTCAATGGGTCCTGGGAAGTGTCATGGAAGTGGGGCCTGCAGATCATCACTGCTCAGCCTTCTGGAACAGCTGCTTTTCGAGGGGTATGTATGAGGGCCTAGCCTCCCACTTCGCCAGAGTTGCAGCCACTTTTGCTGGGAAGCCTGGGTATCTAAAGCTCCCAGGACTTCATGTGTGCCTGAGTGGCTTCTATCAAGACTCCATGTAGCTCTGTGCATCAGACTGCAAGCCCTTGTGGAGCGGGTTCATGAGGGGATCTCCTGACGCAGGGGTGCAAAGATCCATGGGAGAAGCATGGGTGTCCAGGGTTGCTCACTCACTCATCACTTCCCTAGGCTGGGGAGCGTCCCCTGACTTGGTGGTTGTACTGCCTTGCTTTTCTCCATTCTTCATGGCTTGAATTGTTTTCTTGATGAACCCCAGTGCATCCACCTGGATGTTTCAGTGGAAGGCGCTGTGTTCACTCGCTCCTCCTGTTTCTCTCCATGAAGGCAGCACACACTAGTTGCTTTTAGCTTGCCACCTTCCCCAGTTTTTACATTTTCAATCCATATTCAATTCAGAGTTTTTTTTTTTTTTAAATTATGACATGCTATACAAGTCAAATTTATCTTTTCTCATAACTGATAACTGTTTTTTTTTTTTTTTAGCTCCATTTATTAAAGAGCCCCTTCTTTTCTCGTCTCTGCATATACCAAATTTCCATACTTGAAGATTTCTGTTTCTGGGCTTCTGTGCTCTACTCCATTGGTCAACTTGACAATCACTAGGCCACTCACTCTGTTAATTATCGTAGTTTCATCCCAAGCCCCAATTGTTAAAATTTTTAAAAATAATTTTTAAAGAGATTCTTCATAATATCCCTAGATTAAGTATATTTTGAATGTGGTATCATCTATCTTAATTATTTTCCTTTCAAAATACATGTTTCAAAAGTAGTGAAATTCTGAAATCAAATATTTATTGAATATTCTAAAATGGAAGAAATTAAAATATTTTCTTGATATTGATACCTTTGGGATTTTATTTATAGAGTGATTGATTTTTAAATTAAAAACCCCACAAGTTTTAAATTCTCAGTTAATATCCTCTAAGGCTGCTGCTCACTGCCTATTTCTCCAACTGTAAAATGGTCTGATGCAGTATATACCTCAAAGTGAATTTTTGGTAATAAAAAATGACAGATTTAATATCTTTCAATTAAATGGTATTCACTTATTTAGCATTTACATATGCTTGAGATTTTAATGTATTTTAGATATTTAAGTTTCAGCACATTAAAAAATTTAATTTTCTTTAGGATTACATTCAATATAGTTTCTGATAAATTCATTTGCCTGGAGAGTATCCTCATAAAGAGAGGAAAATTACTGTAATCTGATGACTGTACTTTTACATATCCGGCATCACTTGAGGGGAGCCCAAATGTGCTTGAGGATGGGCAGTTAGGGTATGGCTTCATGTCATTAGTGTAAACATTCCTCTAGCCTACCCTATAGCCTAGGACAGCCTAAAAATTACAAACAATTGCTTTTGGACTTAATCTGAGCACTAACTCTGAGCTAAAAACTAATTGTTTGGAACCTGGAACATTATTGAATCCACTTTTTTGAGTGACAGGTTTTGAGAGGTCAGATGATAACTGTAATTTTGATATAAAAATCACACCCTGAATCCATCCCCTGCTTTGTTTTTTTCTCAGTTTCTCAATATAAAGCTGAGATAGATATATCAACAATCAGCTGAATCCTCAGTCAGCATTTTGACAATACGATAAAAGTCACCTGGTAGAAATAGCCAAATGGAAACTCCTGGAACTTCCATCCTGACCAAAAGAGTACCACCGTTGCAATTCCCATTGACAAAATGAATTCCACTCTCTCTTTGCCTGTTTTACTCAATCCAAGTTCAGTCTCAGATAGAAGCATTTGCTTGGAGCCGAGATTTTGTGCCAATGCTCTTGGTGCTGGTGGTGGGAGACAGACAAGTAGGTTTTGGCTCTTTTCAGGTTCTGTAGGAGGAAGTTGTTCAACAGAACACATACCATTGGGAATTCTCCAGAAATATAAAGGTAGGTCAGATTCTAGGCAGTCAAAGTCATACACGTGTAACTGCCCAGGATCACAGAGCTAAGTGAAAGAGTTGAATTCATTAACTCCAAATCTGTCTACTGCACAACACTGTCACCTTTATTAACTAAAAGATCAATAGTAGATATTGTATATGATTAGGGAAATAATGATAACACTTTGGATTTATATCTCAAAAAATAAACAACACATTTTGAACTACTTTAACACTTCTATAAACTAAAAAACTTAGTAGTTTAAAAAAGTTTATTGCCTTATTTAACAGATACCCAAACTGAGTTAAAGATAAATTAAATGACTTCCCCATGGTCAAACTGTGGTAGATTTAGCATTATTTGTTTTTCCTAATGCTGTTTCAACACCTTAGTATCCATTACCTGCCTTCTGAAAATAAAAGGATATGGCCACAAACTAAACACATTGAAGGTGAATGATATAGTTTCTTCCCAGAAACTATTTGTATGATGTAGGGATTAGTAACAGGAAAACTAAAATTTAGAAGACATAGAAAATAATAGATTTCGTCAGACTGGGCTATAAGAAGATTAGAGCTGAATTTACTTACCATAGCTTTAAATAATACAAGGTCCAGCTTAGTGCATGTCCCTCTCTTAAATGGAAAGGTAGTTTTAAGACTTCTTGGCCTATTTCCACTTTAATAATCCAACACCATCTGTGAAAACAAATCTAGTATTATAGGTCTCCACTAAATGGATTATATGTTTCTTAGCTGACACCTGTTCAGAGCACTTAGGTATTAGGTGACTCAGAGATCGAAAACATATGCATATCTATTGATTGAGCCTAGATAGAAAATTTAAATGTCAGGAAACAGTGGCCGTTTTAGACCAAAAATATAATGAAAACATATTATATATTTAATTTTAAGCTCCTTGAATTTGAGATTATCAAAGAGAAAAGGAAATTGATTTGTATAGAACAGCACAATTTATGAAATGCTTTCACAATACAACTGTATGGTGAAGCACTGGATACTATTAGGATCATTTAGTTATGCTGTCATATATCATGAGCTAATAAGTCATGGCATCAGGGAGGGTCCTTGGCTTTGCCAAATTGCACAACTTGAGGACATTCCACAATATTGGGCATACATGGCCTGCCTGGTTCAATGTGGTGGTCCTGGATTGAGCACTAGAATTTAAGTGTTGTCACACAGCCCAGGGGTTTATTTTTTTATCTTAATTTGGGCTATCCTTGGCCCAGAAAGGAATCCAGAATGAAAACAAGCAGAGACTTGAATTTTATTATAATTTGACTTGTATTGTAGAAATACACTGAATTTTTAAAAACATTTAGTAATTCAAGAAACAACAGCAAAAATTATATCAGAAGGAATGCTAGTTGCAAGAAAATGTAGCCCACACTCCAGTAATGCTTTGAAATTCAAAGAAACCACAATTATCCTGGACTCTGATACAAAGGAGAATGAATGTTTTTTCCAAACTTGGATTTTATTGGATGCATGGTCTGGCACACTTTCTAGATGGTCCAAGACCTTTTACTTATAGATGTTTACTCATCACTCCATCTCATGAAAAGGCAACATGTTTATGATAAAATGCAGCCTGAACTAAGAAATAGTATAACTTATCATGTTTCTTAAATATTTAGGGAGCAACAGCATAAATATTTCAGTGAATATGGTGATAGAAAAATACATGAAGAGCCTGGACGCGGTGGCTCACGCCTGTAATCCCAGCACTTTGGGAGGCCGAGGTGGGCGGATCACCAGGTCAGGAGATCGGGACCATCCTGGCTAACATGGTGAAACCCCATCTCTACTAAAAATACAAAAAATTAGCCGGGCTTAGTGGTGGTGGGTGCCTGTAGTCCCAGCTACTCGGGAGGCTGAGCCAGGAGAATGGCATGAACCTGGGAGGCAGGGCTTGCAGTGAGCCGAGATCGCGCCACTGCACTCCAGCCTGGGCGACAGAGCAAGAGACTGTCTCAAAAAAAAAAAAAAAAAAAAAAGGAAGGAAGGAAGAAAAAATAGAAGTGGGCAGAGGTAGGTATTCTTTGTTCTTCAGGACAAGAAGAAAGGAAAAGAATAAAGCAAGGCATCCCAGCAAATATAAAAAAGCAAATGGAAGTTTCTCCTACAAGATCTTTCTCTGCCTGTCTTACTGAGAGCCTTACTGCCCAATATATGGTCTTGTGAGGAAATGTTTGGTAAGAAATGTCTTTACACTAACATGATGTATTAGTCCATTTTCACACTGCTATGAAGAAATGCCTGAGACTGGGTAATTATGAAGGTAAGAGGTTTAATTGATTCACAGTTCAGCATGACTGGGGAGGCCTCAGGAAACTTACAATCATGGCAGTAGGGGAGGCAGGCATCTTCTTCACAGGGCGGCAAGAGAGAATGGAGAGCACAGGAAAAACTGCCCCTTTTAAAACCATCAAAGCTTGTAAGAACCTCCCTCACTATCATGAGAACAGCATGGGGGAAACCGCTTCCATGATCCAAACACTTTCCACGAGGTCCCTCCCTCAATATCTGGGGATTACAGTTTGAGATGCAATTTTGGTGGGGACGCAAAGCCAAACCACATCTGAAGCTAGATATGTCTATAGGTCCTCTATCTAGGTAATGTATTTGTAATTTGGTGTGCTGATGGGGAACATGTTTTGGAGTAGACATTCCAGCATTTGTAGGCTTAATAAAAAAGTAAGAGAAAGTAGAAATGGTCCTTCGTCCTGAAATATAGTTGTCCTTCTCATTAATCAAATCTTATTCATGGTTTAGCAAAAAGAAGAGACACGTAGAGGTAAATCCCTTAAAGCTGAAAAATGTTTGGAAGTGGCAATTGTAAGACATTTTACTCTAGGACAGTGTATCCCAGCCTTTAGTGTTTATGAGAACCCCATGAAGTTGTGTAAAAAATATAGCTACTTCTGTTTCATCAGCAGGAATTCAGATTCAGAGGGCCTAAGGGAGCTCCCAGATTTTAATTCTTAACAAACTTCAGGATATTCTGAAGCACGTGGGCTTGAGAAACACATGGTAATCCCAAGATCCACAAAGCCCAGTGTTTCTATTTTGTTTAGCAGTAGCCAAGCTCTCAAAAGTGTGTATAACACAGCTCTGGAGCCTAAAATTTAAGACGGAGGGGAAGAATATGAAAGAAATGGCAAGTAGCTGAATAAAATGGCTGTCTGAATTGTGAGGGCTGATTGTTTTTCAGATAGTGTATATCTTTGGAAATGTGTCCCTTGATCATTAACATTAATGGTGGGTAGCTGGATATTTCAATGACATGCTTTGTCAATTACAAATGTTTGTAGAGAAATAGATAGAATTCAGCATTTTGGGAAACATAAACATCTAAAGAGGTAGTATTTGAATACGTTAACAGAACATATAAAGATGGAAATATTTTTGTATCTCAACTTACAAGGCATGTCTATTTCTGCTACAGATTTTCTGAAGAAAACATGTTTAATGTTTTTAAACTATCTGTTAATAGTTCATAAAACAAAGTGTTGCTTTTTAGAGAATTGAAAACAGTAACTAAATATAAAGTTATCTCACAGTTTTTTGGATATTAGCCATCAAAGAATAGTTCCTGAGCTAGTGTAGCATGTAGACTTTATTGACTAAATCAGGACAATATTAAGTAAAAAAAAAAAATCAGGCCAGGCGCTGTGGCTCATGCCTGTAATCCCAGAATTTTGGGAGCCCAAGGCGGGCGGATCACGAGGTCAGGAGATTGAGACCATCCTGGCTAACACGGTGAAACCCCGTCTCTACTAAAAATACAAAAAAATTAGCTGGGCAAGGTGGCAGGCGCCTGTAGTCCCAGCTACTCAGGAGGCTGAGGCAGGAGAATGGTGTGAACCCGGGAGGCGGAGCTTGTAGTGAGCTGAGATCGCGCCACTGCACTCCAGCCTGGGCGACTGAGCGAGATTGTGTCTCAAAAAAAAAATAAAAAATAAAAATAAAAAAAAAATTAAGTTCACCCTATTAATTGTGAAGCTAATAAATGAAGCAATGTAGACGTTAGGTAGTTTACCAAAGCTACACACGTTTGGGCCATTTCTACTTTTACTTTTTTGGGGGGGCTTAAGAGTGCTGAAGTGTCTTCTCTTAAACATGTTCCCCATCAGCACATTCAGCTGGTGAGCAGACTATTCTGGTTTAATTACATCCATTGCAGTTATTTTCCCACCACCAGTTCTCTCGTTTTAATTCTTTTTATTTTATTTTATTTTTTTGAGACGGAGTCTCGCTCTGTCGCCCAGGCTGGAGTGCAGTGGCGTGATCTCTGCTCACTGCAAGCTCCACCTCCCGGGTTCACGCCATTCTCCTGCCTCAGCCTCCCGAGTAGCCGGGACTGCAGCTGCCTGCCACCACGCCCAGCTAATTTGTGTGTGTGTGTGTGTATTTCTAGTAGGGACAGTGTTTCACCTTATTAGCCAGGACGGTCTCGATCTTCTGACCTCACGATCCGCCTGCCTCGGCCTCCCAAAGTGCTGGGATTACATGTGTGAGCCACCACGCCCGGCCTCATTTTAATTCTAATATTGTCTTAACACACCTTGCAGACACATAAGTTCAAAATCTGGTCCTCCTAGCAAAAATTAAATTTTTTTTATTATTTGCAATTCCCAAATAATAACATGTTAGCCTTTTTTTTTTTTTTTTTTTTTTTGCATACAATACAAGTCGTTATTGGGTGAAATGTATGCTCATGCCTCCTCTTTTATTAGGTATTGCTTGCTGTTATTTATACCACTGAAAGATTTAAAGGCATTCTGACTTACTGAAGAGAACAAGTTTAGGATGTGTGAAATATGTTGCATGTTTTAAAAGGCAGAAGAATAATGCTGGAATGAATAAACTTGCTTAGTATAAACAGTTCACAAAGTACAGTATTCCTGTTTTGTTCACCAGTAGTTAAGCTCATAAAATGCACGCTACTTAGCCCTAGTATCTAAAATTTAAGAAAAAGATGGAGAACCTGAATGGAATTGCGTGGGACTGAATGAAAATGGCTGTCCATATTGTGAGGGCTGATAGAAATTGGCCATTTCAATTTTACTCTGCACCATATGGGTTCAGAGTTAGCATTGTCTTCTGAAGTGACATCATCTTAAATGGCTGTGTCTGTTTGGCATTCATGAAAGCATGAAGGTTTTCAATTCTGGTCTGGCCATGCTACCTTGATATACACGTTGCAGATGAGAAATTATGGCGTACAGCCTCTGCCAATGTGGAGGGAAATTGTGTTTCTAAAATAATAAAGGCAAAGATGAAGGCATGTCTGAAGCACTTTTGATATGTTTATCCAATGTTTTAAAATTCTGGGCAGACTATCAAAATGTAACCCTATACATAACCCTAAAAAAGCATAAACAGACTCTTTTTTATTACCATTTTCACTTATTTTCCTCCAACCTGTAAACACTAAGAACATTTTCGGGGCTTCAACGTTTATAAAATTACATATCCTAGATGCTTTCAGTGTAAAGTAACCTCTAACAGAATCCTAGAAGCCCAATTTAAGTGCTCAGAATTCTATTCCGGGTTCTAGTAATAGAAAATATGAAGTTTCCAGTAAACTTAAATGATTCCTATTGTATGTACCTGAGGTATAAAAGTCATTGCCTTTTATGCTCAGGTTTAGCTTTCATTAGTTTTAGTCCATCTGCAGAATTTTGGAAAGAATGGCATCACAGAAATGCCACTTGGCTTACACGGTTTGACCACTTGGGGGAAACAATCTTAGGCAGGATGAGAATGAGTGTGGTGGGTTGGGGAGGTGTGGGGGATGGGGGACTGCCTGGAAACCAGAGAAATGAGAACAGCTGAGGCAGAAACTTTCCTGTGTGCTTTAGCAATTACTGCCAGAGCAGTTGTTCCACATGTGCAGTTTATAGACGTGATAGGCGTGAGACTTCAGGAACATATACATGAGAAGGTGTTACTCCAAGTGACAGCTTAAGACACATGTACCCACATTTTCACCAAGTCCATGCATTCAAAATCAAACCTGGCATGTGCAAATTAACGCAAAATTCAAGAATGATGCTTTGTCCTTAAAAATTATCTGGTCAGCTCCTGATGACTTGGACCCAAAATACCATATGCACTGTGTGAGGGATGGCCACTGAGCATGCTTCATGGTCAAGCTGATGACTGCATTATTCAGGTAGAAATGGAGAAGCATTTCTAAGCCCCCAACTTAATTTTCTATGACTGTTAATCATTTTCTAAACCAAATTATTTTATGACACTAAATTCCAATCCTAAACGTAATGCATTACAGTGCAGTATTGGAGGTAGATCTCAGGATATTTATCATCCCAGCCTACTCACCCTGCATTTTTTGACTTCTCTGTGTCTCAGTGCCTTTAACACCGAACCCGTTGATAGTGTCCAAATCGAGTTGTCAGCAATGAAGCTGGGAGAGGAGAGCTATCCACGATCTAGAGAAGTATCAAGGATCAATAATGAAATGACAAGATTGTGAGGAAGGCGGACAGTGGCAAACTGTCAGCATTTTGGTAGCGTTTTCATCTTCAGCTGTGATAGGGTGATGCAGAGTCCAGATGGGGATGAATGGAAGCCAATAAATCAACAGGCATAAATGATCAAAATACTACAGAATATTTACTTGTTTATGCTGCAAAACTCACTAATATTTTTAGACTTCACCCACTTGGCCACTCAGTAACATTCATGCAGTTGACTGATCTTTTTCAGAACCACAAGCATTCTAGATGACACTTTGCATACCTTATTTTATTAAATATTCCTAAGAAGACTGTGTCAGCTTGTATTTTATCCCCACTTTTCATGTTAAAGAGACTGAGGCTCAGAGAGGTAAAGCAACTCACCCTACGTTACACATTCAGGTCTGTAGGACCCTAGAATCCTAGACATTAACCAGCGTACTTGGTTGTGTCTTTTATACCATATTGGAAAGGAAGTGAAGACATTAAAGGGGATATATATGGATGGTAACAGGGATTAATAGAGTGGATGTCTCTAGGCAACATAAGATCTTTTGAAAGGAATAGTTGAGCAAGCAGTCTAGAAGCACGGAAGCTTGAGGTCGGGTGGGAAGTGTTAATAGATGACAAAAGAAACAACCACATGCAGAGATAAGAGGAGAACATTGAGGACTGAAAGAACAAGAACTGAAAGAACATCAAGAACTGAAAGAGCAAGTTATTTGGTGCTTCATTCAGATGAATGGTGACATCACCTAGATGGCGTTCTCAAAATGCATGTATAAGATGAGCCATTGGAGTATGAAGGAAATGTTAGAATGTTAATCTAATACTAGTTACATAATATTAGTTATGAACAATAAATATTAATATTAAACATATAAATTGATCCTAGTGGTGGTGGCAGCTGCTACTGTTTCTGCTCTTCTGATTTTTCTGCTCCTACTGCTTCTTTTGATTACTCTTTCTATTCCTCTCCTTTTTCCTCTCTTCTCCTCCTCTTCTTCCTTCTCCTCTTTCTCCTTATTCTTCCTCTTTTCTTGGACATATATGAAGCAATCATGTACAATGTACATTTCCCAATATATCCTGAAAGATAAGTAGAAATATTACAACATAGAAAGATTGACAGTATATCGGTTTTCCTGAGCCTAATGCAGTGAATTTATAAATTACGGTATCTGGTTTTAACTATAGTAACCCTTTTCCGATAAACCATTTTCCAATGGTTCTACAAGATTACCGAAAAAAACTATGGATTCACAAAAATTAACAATGCAAGAATGAGAAAAGAAGACAGTGGCAGAGCTGCTGTAATTTCTGCTTCTAGCACAAGTGCTTGGTCGGCCACATTAGAAAGTAAAATACAGATGATTAATCCCACCAACATATTCATACCATATTGCTTTTACTGAGAACACTCATGTTTTTGTACATTAAAAAATAAAATAATATGAATGTATGTTATTTTATTGCTTGTTGGGATTTAGATTCACCTGTGGCCTTGGAGAGAGAGGCCTAATAGATGTGGGATGGGACGGAGCATTCTGCATGGGCCATGGCAGCCGTGGAGGCGGATTTCAGAAATCAGCATCCTTGGTCCAGCAAGTGGAATAGGTGGTCGAAGTAGCCAGTCATCAGCAAGCAAGCACATATAACATTTGTGATAGGGCGCAGGCTGAGGCGGTAGGCAGCGATCCTGAGCATTATGGTGTGCTAGTCTGTGCTTCCCAGAGAGTCAGCAGTGGATTGTGTGAGGAGAAGTTTGGATTTCCGTTTTCCTTTAGGCCGAGAAAATTTATTTCCCCCTATCCATGGCTTTTAGATGGTCGAAAAGTTTACTGGTTTAAATTATTATCTTCTCCCTCCCTTCTAAAGAGATATTCAAGTCCTAACCCCCAATGCATGTAAATGTGACAGATACTTATTTGAAAATAAGGTCTTTGAAAGTGTATATCAAGTTAAAATGAGGTGAGAGTGGATTAGGGTAAGTCCTAATCAAATGACTGATTTTCTTCTAAGAAAAGGAAAATCTGGACACAGAGACAGACATGTAGGGGAGAATACCATGTGAAAATGGAGGTCGATGTTGGAGTGATGCATCTACAAGCCAAGAAATGTCAAAGATTGCTTGCAACCATCGGAGGCTAGCAGAGAGGCATGGAACAGATTCCCTCTCAGAACCTCCAGAAGTAACCAACACTGCTGACATCCGGGTTTAGGATGCTAGCAGCCTCCGTACTGTGAGAGAATAAGTTTGTTTATTTTATTTTATTTTAAGTTCCAGGATACATGTGCAGGATTTGCAGTTGTTACACAGGTAAACCTGTGCCATGGTGGTTTGCTGCACCTATCAACCTGTCACCTAGCTATTAACCCCCACGTGCATTAGCTGTTTATCCTGATGTTCTCCCTCCCTACCCTCTCCACAGACCCCAGTGGGTGCTGTTCCCCTCCCTGTGTCCATAGTTTCCATTGTTTTAAGCCATTCAGTTTGTGGTAATTTGTTTTGGCAGTCCTAGGAAACTAATATAGAAAGGTAGAGATTAGCTCTCTATTTTAGGAGGTAGTTAATTCATTTGACCATTACACATCACCATTAAAGGTCAGATTCAAGGCTAGCTATATGAACTTGGATGTGTTACTACTATACTTGGACTTTAATTTCATCTAGAAAAGGAATGGGCTAGAACCTTGGGGCAATTTCAAGTTTCCATAAATTTCTTGAAGTCAAAACTTGTGTACTTAAATGTGCTCCTCTTTCTCTTCTTTCCTCCTAATAATAAAACAATGAGTTATTATATGCTACTTTGTTTTGAGCAAGAGTTAAAACATAACTAGATCAATACATTTTAGACCAGGGGTGCTCAAACCTTAGCATGCATCCGAGTTACCTGTAGGCCTTCATAAACACAGAGTGCTGTTTCCCCCCATCCAGAGTTCCTATTTAATAGGTGGGAAATTGCATTTATAACAAGTTTTCAAGTGATGTTGATGCTGCTGGTCTGGATGCCACATTTTGAGAAACACTGCTCTAGTATCATGTTTTCTAAGCATCTTTCTGATTTTAACCAGGGTCATCGCGATGTTCTTGTATGATAGTCAAGTGAACTAGTAGCAAGGCAGGGCATGTACGGTTAGAGCTGCATATATGTTGGTAGAGTTGGTGGGAGAAGATGATGGCATTCTCTTCTGATTGCTTCTATTTGATAGTAGAATAGGGAGTCATCAGATGAGAGTGAGGAGGGCAGGAAGAAGTACAGGATGTTTGAAAGTAGAGGATGAGCTGTGAAACTGTCAACATGAAGAGGGGAAGAATCAACTGATGAGAAAATGTGGTAAGTTTTCTGGGCAGTTCCTAAGGCTCACAGTTAGTGGTTTAAAGTGAGACTGGTTAGCAGTGTGGCTGGTTTTAATCAACCATGGGGGCTGCTTATGTGCAGTCACGAAGTGTGCAGACATTTAATTTAACTAGAGTTGGGCTTTTGTCAGGCAAATGCAATGAAGTATGATGCCAAAAGAGTTGAGGATATACATAAAGAAATGACAGTGGTGATAGACCATGGGCTAAGGTGGGAAGGGAGGGAAGGGATGCCTGGGCGGACAGTGAAAAGGTGACCAAGTTAATGGACTAGATTCGAAGTTGGGATGAACAGTTGTTGAAATTGGGGTACTGGAAATTTAGGAGTCAATGGTTAGATGCTTAGATTGTGATTTTTGTGGATAACAGAATAATGTCAGTAAATAAATCACTTAGTTGCCTATGATAGCAAACCTAACCAAGACTGTCTTTGTGGTTAAGTCTTTTATTTATTTATTTACTTTTTTTTTGAGATGGAGTCTCACTCTGTCGCCCAGGCTGGAGTGCAGTGGCGTGATCTCGGCTTATTGTAAGCTCTGCCTCCCGGGTTCATGCCATTCTCCTGCCTCAGCCTCCTGAGTAGCTGGTACTACAGGCACCCGCCACCACGCCCGGCTAATTTTTTGTATTTTTAGTAGAGACGGGGTTTCACCATGTTAGTCAGGATGGTCTCAATCTCCTGACCTCGTGATCCCCCTGCCTCGGCCTTCCAAAGTGCTGGGATTACAGGCGTGAGCCACCGTGCCCAGCCATAAGTTTTTAATTTAATTTTAACACTTATCAGGAAACCTCCAAGTAGACAATCCAAGACAGTTACTTACTGTTGCCATCAATAACTCAGTTTTCCCTCCCTGTCTCCCTCTTTTTTATATAGTGATGGATGCAGTTTGTTTGAATATTTATTTTATTTTATTTATTTTTAGGACATTGGGATCTATGTTCATAAGAGTGATTGAACTACATATTTTTTCTTTTCCTGTAATATCCTTCTAAGGCTTTGATTTAGTCATACACTAACCTCATCAAAGAAGCTGTGCTGTTTTATTTTTGTTTTTGTTTTTCTCTGTTCTCTAGAAGGCATTGTGTAAGATTAATGTGGTTTTTGTTTGTTTGTTTGTTTGTTTTTGTTTTTTTCCCTGAGTGGCTGGAAAAATCCCCTGGTAAAGTCATTTGGGTCTGGAGTTTTCTTGGTGTAATGTTTCTTAAAGATTTAAATTTATTAATGCAGTTGACTCTTGAACAATGTGGGGGTTAGGGACACCAATCCCCATGTGGTCAAAAAACTATGTATGACTTCTGAGACCCCCAAAACTTAACTATTAATCAGCTACTGTTAACTGGAAGCCTTACTGATAACACAAATACTCGATTAACACATATTTTATATGTTATGTGGATTATATACTGTAGTCTTACGATAAAGTAGCTAGAGAAAATAAAATGTTATTAAGAAAATCATAAGGAAGAGAAAATGTATCTACTATTGAGTGGAGATGGATCATCATAAAGGTCATTTTCATCTCTTCAGGTTGAGTAGGCTGAGGAGGGAGAGGAAGAGTTGGCCTTGCTGCCTCAAAGGTGGCAGAGGGGACAGAGGTGGAAAGAAAGGTAGGAGAGGCAGGCACATTAGGTGTAACTTTACAGAAATACAGTAATTTCTGTCTGACTTTGCACTTTATTTCTCCAAAAATGTTTCTATATGGGACCAATACTTCATCCACTATTTGCTTTAGTTTTAGTGCCTATATCATGGAAGGGTCCATGTAGTGAAAGAAGTCAAAGGCAGTCCTGAATAATTGGAACCCTTTTACCAAACTGTCTAATGTCCATTTGTTTTCTGGCACCACTTCTTCTACGACTTCTTCCCCACCATCTGGTATTGATTGAGAAGCATTCATTTCCATAATGTTGTCTTCTGTTAACTGCTTGCATGTGGTGTCTATTAGCTCTTGAATTTCTCTAAAACCCATATCTTGAAATCCTTCAGTCCCTACCTGCTTTCCATATTCACAATCACTTTTATGATTTATTTGATTGGCTCTTTCATAAATCCTGTGAAATCATGCACAACCCCTGGACAAAGTTTTCTCCAGCAGAACTCTGTTTCAGGCTTGATGACTTTCATGGCTTTTTCTAAACAACGATGGCATCTGCAATTGTGTAATTCTTCCAGACTTTCATGATGTTTTCTCTATCAAGGTTCTCACCCATGGTGTTAAAATTTTTTCCATAGAGTGCCACGTGCAATGAGCCTTAAAGATCCTATGACCCTGTGGTCTAGAGGCTGAATTAGAGACATCGTGTTTCGGGGTGTGTAGACAACTTTGGTGCCTTTGGTGTTAAACTCATGGGGTTCTGGGTGGCCAGGGGCATTGTCCAATATCAAAAGAACTTTAAAAAGCAGTCTTTTACTCTCAAGGAACATCCTGACTTCAGAGACAGAGCTTTGACAGAATCAATCCAGAAAAAGGGTTCTCATCACGGCCTTCTTGTGTACAACAAAAAGACTGGCAACTGGTGTTGATTTTTTACCTTCAAATCTCAGGGGAAGGCTTGACATGGTGGCTCATGTGTGTAATCTCACTGCTTTGGGAGGCCAAAGTGGGAGGATTATTTGAGGCCAGAAGTCCAAGGCTTCAGTGAGTCATGATTGTGCCACTGCACTCCAGCCTGGGGAACACAGTGAGACTTTGTCTCTAAAACAAAACAAAGCAAAACCAACAATGACAAAAGCAACAAAAAATTCAGGGGTTAGCAGCTTTATAGGTAAGGACAGTCCTGATCATAAACCCAAATGCATTTGCACAAAACAGTAGAGTTAGCCTATCCTTTTCTGCCTTAAATCCTGGCGTTTTCTTCTCTTCCTTACTAATAAATGTTCATTGTGACATTTCTTTTTTTCTATAATAGGGCACTTTTATCCACATTAAAAACCCATTCAGGTAGATGTTCTTTATCTTCAACCATTTTCTTTTTTTTCTTTTTTTTTTTGAGACAAGGTCTCACTCTTGTCCAGGCTGGAGTGTGATCTGGGCTCACTGCAACCTACACCTCCCAGGCTCCAGTGATCCTCCCAGCTGAGCCTCTTGAGTAGGTGGGACTACAAGTGCATGCCACCATGCCTGGCTTCATATATATATATGTTTTTGTTTTGTTTTGTTTTTGTAGAAACAGGGTTTCACCATGTTGCCCAGGCTGGTCTGAAACTCCTGGGCTCAAGTGATCCACCCACATTGACCTCCCAAAGTGCTGGGATTACAGGTGTGAGCCACTGTGACTGGCCTATCTTCAATCATTTTCTTAATGGCATCTGGGAAGTTATCTGTTGCCTTTTGACTGACAGAAGCTGTTTTTCCTATTATTTTGACATTTTAAAAGCCAAACTTCCTTCTAAAATTATCCAACCATCCTTTGCTGGCATTAAATTCTCCAGCTTTAGATCCTTCATTTTCTTTTTGCTTTAAGCTGTCAGCTGCATTTTCAATATAAGATAAAAGAGTATCTCACAGAAAGTGCAAGGCTTTTGCACCTGCTGGTGTCGCTGCAGCTATGGGTTCACAAGTTTCCTTTTCATTTTTTTCAATGGTCCTTATTGCTGGATTTATTTCTCTTGAAATGGCAGGACTACTGCCATTACAGATCTCAATCTCTGATGAGTATCAGGCAATTCAACCTTGTCTTATAATGTCATGACTGCTGTATGCTTCTTGGGAGTATTGCCAGCATCACTAGTGGCACTTCGTATGGATCACATGATGTGATTCAAGGTTTAAAGTATTGCCCTAAACACAGTAAAACACATGTGAGAACTGCAAGAGGCCATTTTTTTTTTCTGTGATGTGCAATTTACTGTGGAGACAAACTGCTCGTGCAGAGATGATTAACATCACAAGGCATTTAAAATGGATATTTGCAATACTTGAGCTCACTGCAATAACCATAGGGGGTGGCTATGAAACTGTTACAGTAGTACAGTGTGAACTACAGTTAATTTCATGCCATTTTAAAACCGCATCTTTACATTTGCTTATGTTTCTCTTGACTGCAAATGGTACCTTGTATGGTGTATGTTTGTGTATGTAACTTTAGTTAAACATAAAACTTTACTTTGATAAACTTCTTGTAATAGTTTTTTGTATGCATTATGGTAGTAAATAAGTAGACTACTATCTACATATATTTTATACATTCAAGACATACCTAAATTTTTCTTATATTTTTTAAATATTTGAGAGCTTTTATTAAATTGTCACAAATCTCCAAAAACGTTTCCAGTATATTTATTGAAATAAAACCTTTGTATAAGTGGACCTATGCAATTCAAACCCGAGTTGCTCAAGGGTCAACTATAGATAAAGCTATGAAGATTTCATATTTGTTTTTGTGCTAATTTTGGTAAATTTTGTTTTTCTAAAAAATGTTTTTAAAATAACATTTATTGTCATAAAGTTGTGTATATATTCTAGGATAAGAGGTGGTTCCTTAACCAGAAGCATCAGTATATTCTGGGATATTGTTAGAAATGCAAATTGTTAAGCCATGTGCCAGACCTACTGAATAAGAAGCTCTGGGGATGGGGCACAACACCTTGTACTTTAAGAAGCCCTCGGGTGATCCTAATGAGTGCTAACGTTTAAGAACAGATGCTCTGTTAAGCTTTAGCAGTACCCCACAGTGTTGGTATGCAGACTTTTCATTATTATTTTATCGTAATATTATTCTTTTATTTTAATTTTCTACTGTGACTTCTTTGATAGAAGAGTTATTTAGACAGGTTTTGCTTCTTAAATATTTGTGGGGTTTTTTTTTTGTTTTTTATTTCAAACTTAATTTCATGATGGTCACAAAATATATTTTGTATGATGTTAATTCTTAGAAATTTGTATACATTCATTTTTGGTACTGGTTTCATGTGAACTAGAAAAGAACGTGCATGCTGAAATTTTTAGTACAGTGCTGATACATATTAATTAGGTCAGGTTTGTTAATGTTCAAATCTTATTCATGCCTACTTGTTTTACCTTTTATATGTATTTGCTTATCTCTTTTTGAGATAGTTATGTTAAAATTTCCTGTTACAATTAGAATTTGTCTTTTTCTGGTTTTTGTTCATTAAATTGTATTTATTTGAAGACTACATTATTCAATGCATAAAAATGTAGAATTGTTATATCTCCTTAATTGATAGACAGTTTTATCACTGAAATGGTCCCCTTTATGCCTAATAATTCATTGACTTATTTTTACTTCACCTGATGGTAACATAGCTAAGATAATTTTCTTTAAGTTAGCGTTTCATGGTGTATCCTTTTGAGATTAAAAAAAATTTTACATGTCATAATTAAGGTGTGTTCCTCAAAATCGGTATATAAATAGATTTTAAATTTTGTCAGGTTTAAAATTTTGTCTTTTAATTGAAGTATTTATTTCATGTGCATGAATCTACCATTTTATATCTGTTCCCTATTAATTTCATGTTTATAAATCTATCTTGTTCTACTTTCTCTCTTCTTAGCTATTTTTTTAGCTTAGGTTTTGCCTAATTTTATTCTTATTTTTTCTGTTGGCTTCTTAGTTTTGCTTCTTAAATTTTCACTGCACTTTTAGTAGTTAACCTATTGCAATATCAATCCTTGATTTATTAGAATCCTCCTCATATTGGTACTTAAGGCAATTTCCCCAAAATTTAAGAACATTAAGTACTGTAATTTCATTTACTCCTTTCAAATTTTTGCACTATCATTATGTATTTAATTCTATAAATATTATACATTCTACAAGGCATTATTATTTTATATGCATTTAGATATACCATGTATTAACTTTATTAATGTTCATTTATTTATTTAAATATCTGCCTCCCAGAACTTCCTTTAGTGTTTTCCTTATGTTTGCTTAGAGTAGGTTTGCTGTTGACAATTTTTCTTTAAAAAAAAGTTGATTGCAATAAAATACAACTTACCATCTTTACCATTTTTAAGTATACAGTTCTGTAGTAATTAATATACTCATATTCTTTTTCTTATAAATTTTTCATATGTTAAAATTTTAAAGATCTTTTTTTTTTTAAACAGACTTTCGCTCTTGTTGCCCAGGCTGGAGTGCAATGGTGTGATCTTGGCTCACTGCAACCTCTGCCTCCCAGGTACAAGCGATTCTTCTCTCTCAGCCTCCCAAGTAGCCTGGATTACAGGCATGCGTCACCATGCCCAGCTAATTTTTTGGTATTTAGTGGAGATGGGGTTTTACCATGTTAGTCAGGCTGGTCACAAACTCCTGACCTCAGGTGATCCATCCGCCTCAGCCTCCTAAAGTGCTGGGATTACAGGTGTGCACCACCACACCACTCCTGGCCTAAAATATTTTTTTAAAGATAGTTTTGCTGATTGTAGATTTCTAGGTTGGCAGTTATTATCTTCCAATATTTTGGCATACATTTTACATTCTCCTTCAGCTTTCATTCTTTAGAGAAGTCAGCTAACATTGTTGCTTCTTTGAAGGTATTATGTCTGTTTTTTTCTGGCTGATTTTAAGATTTTTTGCTTTGCTGTTGGTGTTCAGTAATTCTACTGTGATGTGTCTCGATATGGTTTTCTTTGTATTTATCGCAGTTGAATAGTAGTATGTCTTATATGCATTGCTTCTATTTTCCCAGAGATTATAACTTCTCATAACTTTTCTTCCATGTCTTCCATCAGTTCTCCCCCACCCTCATCTTACCCTGCTCTTCTAGTTCTCAGTTTGACAATTAGACTGATACAAATTAAACCATGGCCAGATGTGGAAGCCTTAGACATTTTTCAATGTTTTGCTCTACTACCTCAATACATTGGCTTTGATCCTTATGCTTCTTACCTCGTGGCTTCCAGTAACTGCTGCAACTCCAAGTCATGTGTCTGTGTTCCAGGCAAGAAGAAAGAGAAAGTGAAAGAGACAGTGGACTTTCATTTATATTTAATGTGGTCACCATGTGGGACCCCAGAATAAAGCTTTTAGCTTTTGCACTCTCTAGTGTAGATGCAGGCAAGGGAGAGTTACAAATGATCTTTGGATAACTAGTTGTCAACATCTGCCACAACAGTTATTGGCCATGACAATATCTAGGTTTCAACAATGCAACAGGGGATAGCAGATAAGATCATTCAGGGTAAGAAAGTTAAGAACTGAAAGGCTAAGATCTAAAATGAACATTCTACATGAATATGGAAATCAGCATTGGGGAATATTGAAATCGGCAGTGAGGAAGGTAGGGTAGAAGTAAGACTCGAAAAATTACCTATTGGGTACAATGTTTACTATTTCAGTGATGGGTACAGTTAAAGCCTAAACTCCACCACTATGTAATATATCCATGTAACAAATCTGCACGTGTATGCCCTGAATCTATAAAAAGAAAAACAAGCAAGAGAGAAATTTGTATAAAAGTAGCAAAAACAAAACTGGCAACTGATATAAGCTGCCATATAAATGCCACCACACCCCTGACTCCTGGGTGGAGCAACTGTGTTATATTCAGTGTGGTTCCTCAGAGGGTCTTTAGAAAGATTGTGTACAGTAGCTCACAACATAACTCACGTGTTTGCATTCTTCACTGGCTTTCTTATTTCCCTGTCTCATTTTGTATACTCTCTAAATTGTGTTTTCTGCAATCTCTGGAATAAACTACATGTAAAGGAAGAGGAAGAGGAAGAAGGAAGAAGAAATAAGAAGAAAGAAAAAGAAAAGAAGAAGAGGAGGAGGAGGAGGGGGAGGAGGAAGACGAAGGAGGAAGAGGAGGAGGAGAAAGGAAAAGAAATCAGCAAGAGTCAGATGTAGTAAGGAAAAGAAAACAGTGATTTGGTGCTAACACCTTTACTACTTATGATGAGAGATTACTTGAAAAAGAGGAGTAAGAGATGGTATTGTCTGATACATATGTTTATAAGTAGGTGTGTGTGTGTGTGTGTGAGAGAGAGAGAGAGAGAAATAATGGTCTAGAGCAAGAAAGATACTATATATTTATGTACATTTTCTGAGCATTATGTCACTTACTGTCCTAACTGAATAAAACCTGAGTCTCCTTGAAGACACTCCTTCTCTCACAGTGCTCTCTTAATTAAAGTCTTCCTCAAATCCCACCATTGATGTGGAAGTAGCAAAGTTTCACTTTGGTTTTTATTGCTACTTTTCTTATGTCTCCCTCTTACACTAAAAGTAACTAATATTAAATCTGTCAAACCAAACCACATCCTACCTCAACTTTTTGGAGACAACTGCAGAACTCACTAATCACTCTTCGTTATTTCCTGAGTGGTTGAATTTCAGGTTTGAGGGCACACCCCCAACACTGCTCCTGTCTGCATTCATCTTAGTGACTGTAATATCAACATAGATAATCTTTCAAATATCCTGGTTTTTTTAATGCCTAAATCTCCTTTATTCTAATTATTTTGTTCTATATTCTATCATAGCCAATTACTGTACTCTGAGCCATAATGTAAGACTTATTACCAATAACTGAAAGCTTTTCATAATCATAGCTTTAATTATTCTATTTTCTGACCACAACTTTCCATCTTTCTAGTTTATTTCTGCTGTTATTCCAATTCCAAAAATCATTTCTACTCCACCTAAATCTACCACCTTCTTACTATCCCTCACTTCACTGAAATCATTTTTCTCTTTTATTCAGAATAATTTCAATTGTCATTCACTATAAGAAATAATGGCCTTGTCTTTCTGTCCTGTTGCTGTGCTTGCCAGCCATAATCCTCAACTCTGTTTAATCAGCACATATCCAGGTGAATGTGCTGGAAACAATAAGAAACCATGCTGACTGCTCTCAGTTTAAATTCATGACCTCAAAATCGTAAGTATATCCTTAAAGCTGCCCACAATCTTAAAACATTTCTATAAACCATTCATTCCACTAAGCTAGATTTTGATTTTACATCTTTTCTCTGCACCAATCTCTAAAAATTCCTCTCCTATCTTACCTTTAGCTAATGATGTCACTTCCAATTTCACCAAGAAAATAGAAGCCATCAGAAAAGAACTTCTGTACACACCTAACACCACATCTCCCAATCTACCCATATTAGTTCCCATTATTCCTTTTTTCTTGTTACTGCCAAAGAATTATCCACATACCTATCAAAGGTCAACATTTTTACTTGTGTGCTAGATTTCATCTTCCTTGCTCAAAGACTTCAGTAATTTTTCTTTTTTATTTATGAATATTATCAGCATAAAATATACTGAAGTTTCTCATTTTCAAAAAAACTTTCTTGATACCACACTCTTTGCATCAGTTAACTTTTAATGTATGAGAAATTATCCTGAAATGTACCGGCTTAAAACAATACTCATTGTCTCTTGAACCTGCCCTACTCAACACTTTGACCCAGCACTCCACAGATGCATTTTGCCAAAGTCACCAATGATCTCCATGTGAGTAAATCTATTTTCAGTTATTTTCTTTCTTAACTGTCAGCAGTTGATTGATCACATTTTCTTTTTAAAATACTTTCCTCACTTAACTTCTAGGATATCACATTCTACTGTTTTTTGTTTTTTGTTTGTTTGTTTGTTTGTTTGTTTTTCCATATCATTGAATGAGTTTTCTTTGCTGGTTACTTGTCTTCACTTTCTAAACATGAAAGTGGGCCAAAGTTCGGCCCTTGGACATTTTCCCTATCTACACTAATTCTCTGTGACCTCATTTAGTTTTATTACTTAATCAGTGTTCTCTTAACTCCAACATTTATACTTCCAATCTGGACTTAATGTCCAAATTCTAGACACTTTCATCAAACAGTTTACTTTTATATGTCTAATAGGTGCTATAAATGTAACATACACAAAATAGACCTTCTTATTTTCTTCCAAACCTACTCCTCCAGATTACTCCCCTTCTATCAACTGATCTTCTTTAAAAATTATTCAGAATTCAGCCAGGTGCGGTGGCTCACGCCTGTAATCCCAACACTTTGGGAGGCCAAGGTGGGCAGATCAGGAGGTCAGGAGATCGAGATCATCCTGGCTAACAAGGTGAAACCCCGTCTCTATTAAAAATACAAAAAAAAAAAAAAATTAGCCGGGCGTGGTGGTGAGCGCCTGTAGTCCCATCTACTTGGGAGGCTGAGGCAGGAGAATGGCAAGAACCTGGGAGGCAGAGCTTGCAGTGAGCTGAGATCGCGCCACTTCACTCCAGCCTGAGCGACAGAGCGGGACTCCGTCTCAAAAAAAAAAAAAAATTATTCAGAATTCAATGTTTTCTTAACAACCAAATTTATATATCATATATTGCCTCGACTATTACAATCCTCTCCCAGTTGGCTTCTCTGCTTCTGGATTTACACTCTTTTGTTCTGCTCTCAGCAAATCAGAATAATCCTTTTAAAACTAAATTATATCTCATTAACAATTTGATAAAAACCCAATACATATTTCTTGAATGAATGAATACTAGGAAGACTGAATAGATTTTCATATTTATTGGACATTTGGATTGGTACTTCCCAGAATTGCTAATTCATATCTATGATCAATTAAAACTTTTTTTAAAACAAAACCTCTTTAATATTAATCAACCCTTTATCTTTAAAAAGCATTACAAATATATTTGCCCAAACTATGGTTTTCCTACTGACTTTTTAATTGAACTTTTTTACCCATATAGTTAAAAAAATATAAATCAATTGTCCTTCCAAATCCTAGATTATACATATGCATTTTATTTGATTTTTCTTGAATTTTACATTATTTTAAAATTTTATTTGAAATTTTTTATATATGATACAAGATAGGTAAGATAAGAAGATAACTTATTGTACCATTATTTTATAAACTGTTCACACTTAATTTTTCATACATTTATTTCTGATTATATTGGTTTTATCTTTGTTAACTGGTAATGTCAGTTTCCTTTTCAATACTCTTAGGATTCATGATTGCTATCTTAGAAGTCTGTTGTTTCTCTAAAATGTAAGATAATTTTATCTAGCTCTTCTTCCCCTCTCCCAAAATAAGAGAGCTGGGATTAAAATTGGGGAGATATTACATTTTTATATTAATTTTAGGATAATTTCTATTTCCCATTCAAGAACATTCTTAATTTTGTTCAGATAATATTTCATATCCCCAATAAGACTTTATACTTTTGTTTGTAACTCTTTTATTGGAATTTTTACCATTTACATTTTTGGATAGTTATTGCTAACATGGAAACACTATTTTATATATTTACCTTGTATCTAGCCACTTTACCAAATTCTTTTACTAAATACTATCTACTAAATTTTTAAGTATGCAAGCATATTATCTGCAAAGTAGATGATAGTATCTCATTGTTTCTAATATTTATATTAATTTTTAAATTTTATTTTTTTATTCCATTCAATAAGACCTCCCCAAAAGTTTAGTTAATGATGGTAATGGCAAACATTACCTATTTTTCCCTCTGCATTTAATAAAAGTGCAACCACTCAGATTGATGGCTACCTTTCTTCCTTTCTTTTTCTTTTTTTTTTTTTTTGAGACAGAGTCTGTCGCCCAGGCTGGAGTGCAGTGGCATGATCTTGGCTCACAATGGCTACCTTTCTTTAAAGCTGAATAATCTTTTCCCTATATATTAATAGTTTATTTTTTATATTTAGTTTTTTTAGTAAGAATGTCAGCTTATTATGACTTTTGTAGTTTTGTATTATTGACATGATTATATTGACATGATTATGCCTTCCATTCATTATTGTCTTTGAGATATCCAGATTTATTCCAATTTATTAATTTTTCATAATTAACACAAAAATACTATAATTAATCAGAATTAATGCAGTTCTTTCCAGTCCCTACTTCCAAACTCAGCTTCCAGCTCATTTTGCATATTTCCAAATAATCTCCTTGCTCAGATAAACAAAATGGTCAGTTCATGAGAGAGGCTTTTCTTAAAGATTGTAAACTTTTTTGTAAGGCAAAGTGGTTTAGCGTTTTTTTTTTCCTGGCTAACTTAATACAATTATTTAACACAGGGCCTCATACATGGTAGGTATGTAACAGTCATTTTTTCCTTTTCTTCTTCTGGACAACTATTTCTGGTTTCTCCTATCATTCTTTCTATAGCGTGACTTTAAGCTCCTATATTGTGCTGTTACTTTTTTCTGGATTTGTTCTAGTGATTTATATCTTCTTTTTAAATGTCACTTCTAGAATGAAAACCAGAGCTCTAGATGTGGTGTGATCAGCAAGAGTAATGTTTTACAGATGTAGAGCTATATAAGCATAGATCTATATAAATATCTACATAGATGTAGATCTATATAAATATCTACATAGATGTAGATTTATATAAACATAAATGTAGACATAAAGCTATATATCTATATCATGTCTATATCATCTATACAAACATGGATGTAGACATAAAGATATAGATGATACAGACATAAAGATGTAGGACTGCACATAATATTCTTAGCATCCTTCTGGGACATAGTAAGCTATAAATAAATATTTGTTTATTGGAAGCAGCAGCAACGGATACACTATTATCAACATTATGTTTTTAATTCACTACCTATGCAATTTTTTCCTGAAATCAGTATCTTGTATACTTTTCAAATTTTATTTTACTCTTTCTAGTATCTATGGGGCATTGTAAAAAAACTGGACAGCTGTTTGTTTAAGGTTGTATCTAATATTCTAATGTTTACAGGTTTTCATATTGAGAAATGGAACTGTCTTCTCTTTCGGTTATTTTATCAGTGGAAATGCTTCAGAACATTCTAAAATGCTGGTACAGGTAAGATAACTGAAATTAGCTTATAATTAGACTTAACAGTTATTCCTGTGCACATATTTTATCAAGAATTTGAAATATAATCTTGGCATTTGTTTTATATTGGTGATAGTTATACTAAGTCTCAGCAAGTGTAGATTTGCTGTGTTAAAGTAAATACACATCTTTATACCTGGAATTTAAGATCCCTTTGAGGTTATTAGTTAGAAAATATAAGTTGTTTTCTCCCCATCTTCATGGATTTATCTACCTTTGGTCTTTGATGTTGGTGACCTTCAGATGGGGTCTCTCAGTGGACATCATTTTTGTTGATGTTGATACTATTCCTTTCTGTTTGTTAGTTTTCCTTCCAACTGTCAGGTCCCTCTGCTGCAGGTCTGCTGGAGTTTGCTGGAGGTCTACTCCAGACCCTGTTTGCCTGGGTATCACCAGCAGAGGCTGCAGAACAGCAATGATTGCTGCCTGTTCCTTCCTCTGGAAGCTTCATCCCAGAGGGGCACCCACAGATGCCAGCCAGAGCTCTCCTGTATGAGGTGTCTGTTAGCCACTACTGGGAGGTGTCTCCCAGTCAGGATGCACGGGGGTCAGAGACCCACTGACGAGGCAGTCTATCCCTTATCAGAACTTGAACGCGGGACCGGGAGATCTGCTGCTTTCTTTAGAGCTGTCAGGCAGGGATGTTTAAGTCTGCTGAAGGTGTGCCCATCCACAGCCGCCCCTTCCCCAAGTTGTTCTGTCCCAGGGAGATGGGGGTTTTATCTATAAGTCCCTGAATGGGGCTGCTGCCTTTTTTTCAGAGATGCCCTGCCCAGAGATGAGGAATAATAAGCAATTAGATCTTTAAAATCACTTTACATTAGCCTACTTTCTTCCCATATGTACCATTTATATGGTATAATCTGTATGGGAAAGGAGACACTTCGAGGTTAAAAAGAATATAAATTTGGGATTTAATGTTTTTGATTTTGACACATTTGTGTCTCAACAGGGAAGACAATTAGAAATGTAACAAGAGGGTTCTATTAGATTCATTCAAAAAATAGAAAGTGGCACCCAGGGTGAGGCTGGCATGTCAAGCAATTACTGAGAGCAGTGCTACTGTTTGACTATATGTGTGTGTGTGTGAATTAGGATCTGTTTTTTCATGGACACTCTATTTACACAGTAACATTCCTTGAAGCAATATATGCAGATTCTTTCTCGACATAAGTTTTTTTTGCTTTTGCTAAAATAGTTTTTGCTTAAAATTGCTCCCTCTCTTTTCTGGCTACAACTACTTCCCAGCTTCTCCTCGATTTTTTCAATGATTTAGGAAAAGATGAACATGATTTAAGTCCTGTTTCTCATGACTATAATTACAAGACTAGTTTAATTCCACTGTCTTGTAGAGGAATTCCTACATTTTGCTGATGTTTTGGCTCATTCTTATAAACTCTGCTGTCTGGGGAGCAGGAACCATTCTGACAAATAGTCTCTTTGGGAACAGAAGTATATTTTATTGAGTCAGTTATCTTGATAAATCATGTTATATTTGAGTTTTTGTAGTTTTGTGGATAAACATTTTTACTTGGAGTCCTTTTGTTGTTCACTGTGTTAGCACCCATTATTCAAGCAATCCTTGATCTTGTCATTAGTAGTACATGTAGAGAAGAATTCACTGTAGGAATTTAAGAAGTGACTTTTCAACACAGCTTCTCTAATACAGTATTTCATATCCCACACACAATTCAAAATAAAAATAAGAAATAAAATTCTATTAGAAAGACTTAGCACAAAATTCAACAGATTCCATGTAAGAAATATTGATTAGAAGATATTCTACAAGGGTCTAGAGATGAGGTTTATGTCTCAAATGTATGTTTTAAGCTTATTAGAAATACCATCTATTAGTAAAAATTACTTCTTTGGAATGAGATGAGAAAATTCTGAATATGGATTCAGATGCCAACATATGTTAATAGCATGAAATACAGACAAGAACTGAGATGGCGATTTCACCAAAGACACAAGAGAAATTAAATCACATACATTTTGCAATGTCACCTAAAATAGACTATACAAAAATACCTTGATAACAGAGAAATGGGTGATCAGTTTGTTGTTGTTACTTTTTTTGTTGCTGTTTCTTATGGTTACTTAATACCTACCTGTAGTGCAATTATATGCTGTAGAATTCTTTAACAAAAAAAAGCCTAAACCAAGGGGATGACTTAAAAGAAAAATAAACATTTCAAAAATTCAAATAATTTATCAGGAAATACTTAAAGTACATCCTATATATTTTTTTTTTTTTTAAACTTGAAAATCCCACCTCACATTTTGTCTGGAGAGTTAGGCAACATCTGTATTTTTCAACTTTGTCAGTTATTCAGGACCTATTATTACAGGCCACACAACTTTGAGCTTTGAAAGAAACCCACAAATGTATAATTTAACTCATTGTGTAGCTAGAGGACTGAAGAGATTTAATGATTTACTGGACATCAAGTTACATGCAAGTCGATTTTTAAGTTAGGTTTCCAAATGTCCAGTCCAATGCTTTCACCACTATTGCCTGGTAGGCATCACATGTTATTAAGTTTGTTTTGTGTTTTCTGGATTGTATTTAGCAAATTCTGAGACTTAGAAGAGGTTCAATAAATGCTTATTACATGTATAAATGAAAAATGGCCTGGAGGTAGCATAAGTCAATATTCCATTTTTCATCATAGCTTTCATCAAACAAATCTTGTATTTATTTCTGGAATCTATTGCACACCACAAATCAAATGTGCATAGCAAATAGATTTTTTTTTTAAACCTGGCTCAGCCAAATTGACCTGAACTTCTCTGTGCTTGTTCAACAATTCTGGTGCAGAGTTTAAAAAACTTGTAAGTTTTATTTCGGGGTTACAAGTTTCAGTCCAGGACTGAAAAGATATAATAGTAATCTGCAAAGTTCAAGGATGTGTAATTCTGGGAGCTCAGAAAGAATTCATAGCTCTTGTACTCAAGAGCTCTGCAAACAAAGATGCCAAAGGCATATCAGATTACCTTCTAATATGAGGAGTAACAACTAACAATGACACATTGATTGCTTACTTATGAAAATTATTTCCATAATGATATAATGTTAGAAGACAAAATCAGCTGCCTGACCTGCACAGGAGATTGAATTGAATGTAGGGTGTTAGGTCAGAGTTGAGTAGGGTTTGAAAAAACAGAATAAGAGCAATACCTAGGAAAGCTATTGGGGTGGGGCAGAACATGAGTTCTGAAATAAGAAGATCTGAACTTGAAATGCTTCTTTGCTCTGCAATTTAGACAATATAATCTGCTGAGCTCAATTAGCTCCTGCATAACCTGGAGTGAAGATGTCTGTCTTGTAGGGTTATTATAAGGTTAAAAGGGGATTTGGGGGAGAACCAGCCAGTGTAGGCATTACCCACTTTCGTGTTGTTTCAAATATATTTTTTATATTTTAGATATGTGTGTGTATGTGTGTGTGTCTTCATTACTACACTGAACAGTTTGACTCTAAGTAACTAACAAATAGCATTCTAGAGTTGCTTCAAAAATACTAAGGAAGTCTGACCTTCTAGATGTTAGAATACAACTTTTATAGTGGTTCTACTTGCCTTCAATGGAAATTGCAGAAGAAAAAAATCAGCTGGGAATGAGCAAATAATAAAAGTGCTTTGAAATGATGAAGTAAAGAAAGTAGCTTGAGAAAAACATGACTGGAGGCAGGTCACAACTTGAAATACAGTTGCTATGTTCCATACTGCGCAGAGTAGTAGAGTGTATCCAAAGTGCAACCAAAGTAGTCTAGTATACAACAATATCACAATATCCAGTAGTCCCCCCACCTCTCTCTTTAAACTCCTTCTGTCCTTTCTCTCTCTTTTCTCTCTCCCTTGCCTTCTCTCTCTCTCCACTCTCTCTGTACACTCTCTTTGTTCTCTCTGACTCCTACCTCTCCTCTCTGACTCCTCTCTTTCCTTTCTACTCCACCCTATTCACAGGTTGGATAAAGTTTCTGATTTTTTTGACAAAGGCTACAGCTATTCAGCTTAGAATGCAGGAGCCACTGAGAGCAAGTACAAAGCCAGCATGCCTTGAAAAAACTTCTTGAGGCTCATCAGATTCTCAGGTTGGAATGCCAGGAAGCTTTCTTAGTGTTAGGAAGATTCCACGTGTAAGGCAGGAGCTCACTAGATCTGAAAAGCTTAACATATGGCTGTACCATAGTTCTTTTTCAGTAGGGTTTACAATGTTCTTTAAGGCAGCATGTAGATTTAATATTTCTATTAAAGGGAATGCTTGCAGACATTAGGAACCTCCTGGTTTTTAAGTCAACACAGCATCAGGACCATATTATTATCCTGTAGAAGAGCAAAGTGGCTGATTTCTCTCCTTATGTCCAGATACATTCTGGATAATCCATTCCCCACAGTTACAGTCTGACTCTGGACTTTGGAATATCTTTTCATGAAATGGTCTGATAATGAATTGGGTCTTAGGACTAGAATCTTAAATCCATTCTCAATTTTTATGAAATCAGCAACCTTTTACACACATGCTTTAAAAAAGCCTGTCTATGAACAGAAACTCACTTCTGTGCTTATCACCTGATAGAAGAACAAAACTGAATATAAAACTCACATCATTTGTATTGGTCAGTGTATAATGCATTAAACACAAATTTATTTTTCTTTGAGCAGACTTTGTACTGCACTCCCCTTCTTAAGATCATCAACTTGTTCCCCCTTGAAATGCCTAAATCAACACTAGTTAGATTCTAGCAGTCATTTCTTCATGCTGGCTTTTTATTTTTGTCCTCTTATTTTTTCCCTTAGGTCACCTAAATCTTCCTCTCAGTTTTCATCCTTTCTCCTTCCTCCCTCCTTATTGCACATAATTCAAATATCAAAAATATAAAAAGTTATTCAGTGAAACATTGCTTCCCCACTAGCTCTCTGCTTTCTCAGTATATATCTTGCCTTCCTCATTACTCAGGTAATCATTATTACTTTTTTCTTTTTTCACTTATAAAGAATTCTTATATAAATGCAAGCCCATAAAATAGGAAATTTCACTTCCTCTTTTAAAACTACAAGTAATAGCATATTACACACGTTTTATTCAACAAGAGAATGTATTCAATCTTCTATTGTTAAGAAGAGTTGCAATAAATAATCTCATACATGCGTCATTTCACACACATTAATTATATCTCAAGATAATTCCTAAGAGTCACTTTGATAAATATTAACAAAATGCTCACCAAAGATGCAGTACCATTTTAAACTCTCATCAGCCATGGATTAAAATCTATCCCCAAATTCTTCCGGTTGAATATGTCATGAACTTTTGGATTTTTAACAATCTGGATGGAGTCAGTGTTGTTTAAATCTGTGTTTCTCTATTATGAATAAGGTTAATTATCTTTTAAATTTTTTAAAGAGCTATATTTGTGTTCTTGTGAACTGTCTTTGCATATTCTTTGCCCATTTTTTTCTTTTGGGCTATTGATAATTTTCTTATCAATTGGTAGTTCTTTATATGCCAGGAAGATTAAGCTTTTGTGACAAAAATTGGGAATATGTTTCTAAATTTAGTTTGCCATTTGTGACTATGTTGATAATGTTTATTTTATGTGTTGCCATGCAAAAATTTAATTTTTATGTAGTCAAATATGTTCATTTTTTTCTCCCTACAGCCTATGAATATTATGTCATAACGAGAAAGATTTTTTTCTAAACTTAGGCTATAAATTAACTCTTTCATGTTTTCTTCTGTGGTTTTGTATTCCATAATAAATATTTAACTTATTTAAATATTTCTTCTAGGCCGGGCGCGGTAGCTGACATCTGTAATCCCATCACTTTAGGAGGTCAAGGCAGGTGGATCACCTGAGGGCAGGAGTTTGAGGCCAGTCTGACTAACATGGTGAAACCCCGTCTCTACTAAATGCAAAAAATTAACCAGGTATGATGGCACATGCCTGTAATCCCAGCTACTTGGGAGGCTGAGGCAGGAGAATCGCTTGAACCTGGGTGGGCGAGGTTGCAGTGAGCAGAGATTGAGCCACTGCACTCCAGTCTAGGCAACAAGAGCAAAACTCGGTCTCAAAAATAAAATAAAATAAAATAAAATAAAATAAAACAAAATAAAATTTCTTCTAGTGTATAGTCCATATTCTGAGATAGGCACCCAACTTTATTTTTTCTCATTGGCTATCTAGTTATACCTACTTCTTGGTATTATTAAAAAGTCTATCTTTGGGAGACTTCCACTCCTGGGAAGATGGAATAGACGTACATTTCCCCTTTTCTCTCCCTAAGGACAGCTAAAATTCTTGGACATCATTTGTAAAATAAACATGAAAAGACTCTGACAAGCAGAGAGAAAGATGTAATAATAATGTCATTGGAGCCCTGGAGTGAAGGATAAAGAAGGCCTTACTAATGGCTGACGGTTTCCCAAATTTGTCAAAAGCCATAAACCTATAGAATCAGGAAGCTGTGTTTATTCCAATCAGGGTAAATCCCGAAAAACCACACCAAGATACATGATAATCAAGCTTGTAAAAACTAAAAACAGAGGAAAAAAATCTTGAAAATACCACAGTTACATTTTCCCTTTTAGCAGAAAGTAATCCCAATGAGGGCAGATTTCTTATCAGAAACCATGAAGGCCAATGGGTGATATTTTGTTTCCCTCAGAATTCTATAACCCGCAAGCACGTAATTTGGTCTTTTAGATACATTTAAGATATATTTTATCACATTAAGATGTATTTTGAAAGATTATATTCCAAGAGTGGATTTTTAATTGTCAATCTTTATAGAGCACTTAGTTTAATGTTATGGTTCTCAAACTTTTTAACTTGCTTGAAATCTTAAAAATTATTGAGAACCCCAAAGGCTTTTGTTTATTTAGTCTATATCTACCAATATCTTCTATATTAAAACTTAGAACTGAGATACTTAAAAATATGTATTAGTTAATTTATTTCAGAATAAAGATAATAAACTCATTACATATTAACATAAATTCATATGTTTAAAAGTACACTTTTCAAAGCAGAAATGTCTCATGAGAAGATTGGCATTGCTATACGTTTGCTAATCATTTCAATATCTGACTTACTAGAACACAGCTGGAGTCTCGTGTATGTTTCTGCATGTAATCTGTTTCAGTATATTATTGTGGTTCAAGTTTATGTAGAAAATCTAGTTTCACACAGATATATATTAAATGTACAGAGTATTTGAATAGATTTTTCAGATAATTATAAATATCCTTCTTTGACATGTCACTGAAACTCAACATTAAATATTAATATTTAATATTTCTTAAGAATTAACCTATATGAGAAATATTAAACCATATCAGTGAAGTTTTGGTATTGTGTTACATTAAAGTCCATTGTGTTACATTAAAGTGCATTGTCCATTTTGTACTTCAAATAGATCTTTTATCTATTTGTGCTTTTGTGAAATCACACTTTGGTCATTTGAAAAATATAGGTTCACTGACTTATACAGATTTTCTAAATATTGACATATTTTATTAAATAATTTAAAGGAGGCTTTATTGACATCATCAATGATCTCATCAGAAAAATCTTTGCATATTGGAAAACTGAGAAGCTCAAACTAGTATATAGAATTTTTTCAAGATTCCAATTTCTGCTTAGTATTTTTTCTTTAAGAGGCTCACTATATTCATTTTTGGAAGCATTTCTGCTAAATATGAGAATCAGATTAACCATGGGCTGTCAATTATTCTTTCAAGTAAACATGGTGCTTCGTGAAAAAAAAATCTGGTTCCACTTACAGCTGAAACAATTGTCCAAGTACATTTCCTTGGGATAATTATCATTCCTTGATATGCAGAAGTATTCCATGGACCTCCATTTTGTTATACAGAATTTTGAAAAGACATTCCTCAAGGACTGCAGTATAATAAGGTCAGGATTTAAAAATTGTTTTAATTTTAGTGGGTATATAGTAGGGGTATATATTTACGGAGAACATGAGATATTTTGATACAGGCATATATGATGTAATAATCGTGATAATAAAGGAGATATCCATCCCCTCAAGCATTTGTCCTTTCTTTGTGTTACAAACAATCCAATTATACTCTTTTTGTTATTTTAAAATACACAATAAATTATTGTTGACTGTGGTTACCCTGTTGTCCTATCAAAAACTAGATCTTATTCATTCTATCTAGCCATATTTTGTACCCATTTAACATCTCTACTATCCCACCCTCCCTAGCCCCACTACCTTTCCCAATCTCTGGTAACCATCATTCTACTTGCTATGTCCATGAGTTCAATCGTTTTAATTTTTAGCTCCACACTTAAGTAAGAACATGCAAAGTTGGTCTTCCTGTGCCTGGCTTGACCTCCTGTTCCATCCATGTTGTTGCAAATGACAGGATCTCATTTTTTTTAATGGTGGAATAGCACCTCATTGTATATATGTACCATATTTTCTTCATCATTCATCTGTTGATGGACATTTAGGTGCTTCCAAATGTAGGCTATTATTAATAGTGCTGCAATAAACATGGGAGTGCTGATACCTCTTTGATATACTGATTTCCTTTCTTTTGGGTATGATGCTTAGCAGTGGGATGATGGAGCTTTGGTAGCTCTATGTTCAGTTTTGTGAAGAGCCTCCAAACTGTTCTCCATAGTGGTTGTAATTTCTACCAAGTGCTCAAGGGTTTCCCTTTTTCCACATCCTTGCCAGCATTTTGTATTGCCTGTCTTTCAGATAAAAGCTATTTTAACTGTGGTAAGATAATATCTCATTGTAGTTTTGATTCATATTTCTCTGATGATCAGTGATGTTGATCATCTAATATACTTGTTTGTCCATTTGTATATCTTCTTTTTTTTTTTTTTTTTTTTGAGACCTAGTCTCCCTCTGTCACCCAGGCTGGAGTGCAGTGGCCGGATCTCAGCTCACTGCAAGCTCCGCCTCCCGGGTTTATGCCATTCTCCTGCCTCAGCCTCCCGAGTAGCTGGGACTACAGACACCCGCCACCTTGCCCGGCTAGTTTTTTTTTTGTATTTTTTAGTAGAGAGGGGTTTCACCATGTTAGCCAGGATGGTCTTGATCTCCTGACCTCGTGATCCGCCCGTCTTGGCCTCCCAAAGTGCTGGGATTACAGGCTTGAACCACCGCGCCCGGCCTGTATGTCTTCTTTTAGGAAATGTCTATTCAAACTTTTTTGCCTATTTCAGAATCAGACTATTAGATTTTTTTTCCTATATAGTTGTTTGAGCTTGTTTTATATTCTGGTTATTAATCCTGTGTCAGATGGATAGGTTGCAAATATTTTCTCCCATTCTGTAGGTTGTCTCTTTACTTTGTGGATAATTTCCTTTACTGTGCAGAAACTTTAACTTGATATGATCCCATTTGTCCATTTTTGCTTTGGTTGCCTGTGCTTGTAGAATATAACTCAATAAATTTTTACCCAATCTAGTGTCCTGAAGACTTTCCCCAAAATCTTTTTTTGGATAGTTTCATAATTTCATGTGTGAGTTAGGTATTTAATCTATTTTGGTTTGATTTTTGTATATGTCATTCTTCTGCATATGGGTATCCAGTTTTCCCAGCACTATTTATTGAAGAGACTATCCTTCCCCCAATGTATGTTCTTGGCAACTTTATGAAAAACAAATTCACTGTAGATGTATGGAATTGTTTCTGGGTTCTCTATTCTGTTCCTTTAGTCTGTGTGTCTGTTTTATGCTAGTACCATGCTGTTTTGTTGCTTTGGCATTGTAGTATATAATTTGAAGTCAGGTAATGTGACTCTTCTGGTTTCCTTCTTTTTAATCAGGATAGCTTTGGCTTTTCTCTCTCTCTCTGTGTGTGTGTGTGTGTGTGTGTGTGTGTGTGTGTGTTTTGTGGTTCCATAAAAATTTTAGGATTGTTTCTACTATTTCTGTGAAAAATGTCATTATTATTATGATAGGAATTGCATTGAATCTGTAGATTGCTTTAGGTAGTATGAACATTTTTAAAAATATTGATTCCCCAATCCATGAAAATACAGTATCTTTTTATTATTTATGTCTTCTTCAATTTCTTTCATAAGTATTTTATAGTTTTCATTGCAGACATATTTCATTGTTGACATCTTTAATTTTCTTTGGTTAATTCCTAGTTATTTAAGTTTATTTGTAGCTATTGTAAATAGAATTACATTCTTGATTTCTTTTTCAGAGTGTTCATTTTTGACATATAGAAATGCTACTGATTTTTGTATATTGATTTCTGTATCCTGCAACTGTACTGTTTTTGCTTATCAGTTCTAATATGTTTTTGGTGGAATCTTTAGATTTTTCTAAATATAATATATTATCTTCAAACAAGGATTATATGACTTCCTTCTTTCCATTTGGAATGCCCTTTATTCTCTTCCCTTGTCTGATAGTTCTAGCTAGGACTTCCAGTACTATGTTGAATAACAGTGGGTGAAAGTAAGCATTCTTGTCATGTTGCAGATCTTAGAGGAAAGACTTTCAGGTTTTCCCTATTTAGTATGATACTAGCTGTGGGTGTGCCATATATGGTTTTTATTATGTTAAGGTATGTTCTTCTATACCCAGTTTTTTGAAAGTTTTTATCATAAAGCATTGTTGAATTTTATCAAATACTTTTTCAGCATCAGTTGAAATGATCATATGGTTTGTGCCATTCTGTTGAATAATGTATCATATTAATTGATTTGCATATGTTGAACCATCCTTGCATCCCTGGGATAAATGTCGCTTGGTCATGATGAATGATATTCTTATGTTTTGTTGAATTCGATTTGCTACTATTTTTGGGGGGAATTTTGCGTCAATGTTCATTAGGGATATTGGTCTGCAGTTTTCCTTTTCCCGATGTGTTTTTGGTTTTGGCATCAGGGTAATACTGCACTTGTAGAATGAGTTTGAAAGTATTCTCTTCTCTTCTATTTTTGGGGATAGTTTAAGTAGGATTGGTATTAGTTTTTCTTTAAATGTTTGGTACAATTTATCACTAAAGCCATAAGGTTCCAGGCTTTTCTTTGCTGGGAGATTTTTTATTAAGGCTTTGATTTTGTTACTCATTATTAGTCTATTCAGGGTTTGGATTTCTTCATGGTTCAATTTTGGTAGATTGTATGTATCTAGGAAGTTATCCATTTCTTTTAGATTTTCCAGTATATTGTAATATAGTTGCTTATATTAGCCTTTAGTAGATCCTTTGAATTTCAGCAGTATCAGTTGTACTGTCTCCTTTTTCACATCTGATTTTATTTATTTGGGTTTTCCTACTTTTTTTTTTCAGTTAACCTGGATAATGTTTATTGATTATGTCTTTGTTTAATTGATCTTTTGTATTGTTTTTGTTTCAATTTCATTTATTTCTGTCCTGGTCTTTGTTATTTATTTTCTTCTACTAATTTGCAGTTGGGTTTGCTACTACTTTTCTAGTTCTTTAGGATGCATAAATAGGGTGTTTATTTGAAGTTTTCTATTTTTGAGGTAGTTACTTGTAGCTATGAACTTTCCTCTTAATACTGTTCTCCCTGTATCCCATATGTCTTGGTATGTTGTTACCATTTACTTCAAAAATATTTCAATTTTTTTCTTAATTTCTTTATTGACCCACTTCATTCAGGAGCATATTTTTTGATTTTCATATGTTTGTATAACTTTAAAAATTCCTCTGGTTATTGATTTTAGTCTTATTATGGTCGGAGATGTTTCATATAATTTCAATATTTTGAATGTTTTAAGACTTGTCTGGTGACCTAACATCTAGTCTATCCTTGAGAATGATCCATGTGCTGAGAAGAATGTGTATTCTGCAGCTGTTGGATGAAATGTTCTGGAAATATCTATTAGGTCTATTTGGTCTATAATGACATTAAGTTTGCTATTTCTTTGTTGAATTTCTGTCTGGATTACTTGTGAAATGCTGAAAGTAGGATGTTGAAGTCTCCAGCTATTATTGTATTGGGGCCTCTCTCTCTCTTTAACTGTAATGATATTTGCTTTATATATCTGGATCTTCCAGAGTTGGGTGCATATATATTTACAATTATTATATCCTCTCTTGAATTGGCTTCTTTATTATTATATTGTGACCTTCTTTGTAGCTTTTAAAGTTTTTTTCTTGAAATCTATTTTGTCTGTAATAGATACAGCTAATTTTGCTGTTTTTTGGTTGCCATTGGCATGAAATATCTTTTTCCTTCTCTTTATATTCAGTCTATAACTGTCTTTATTGTTGAAGTGTAGTGTGTTTCTTATAGGCAACAGATCATTGGGTCTTTTTTAAAATCCATTCTCTGTCTTTTGATTGGAGAGTTTTGTCAATTTATATGCAATATTCTTATTAATAAAATGTTGCCATTTTGTGATTTGTTTTCAGGTTGTTTTGCAGTCTGCTCTTTCTTTCTTCTTCTCTTCCTATCTTCCTTTTAGTAAGGGTAACTTTCCCTGGTGGTGTGATTTAATTTCTTGATTTTTATTTTCCTTTCCATATCCACTGTATTTTCTTTATTTGAGGCTTGCAAATACTGTTTTTTAGTATTTGAGGCTGCAAATACTGTTTTATAACCCATCTTTTGAGCTGATAACGGCCTCACACTGTTTGCATAAACAAATAGACAAGTAAAAAGAAAACTAATAAAAGCTCTATACTTTAACTTCATCCCCTTGCTTTTTAACATTTTGTTGTTTCTATTTATATTTTATTGTACTGTCTGTGTCTTGAAAAGTTGTAGCTATTTTTGATTGGTTCATCATTTAGTCTTTCTTCTGAAGGGTAATTTACATACCACAGTTACAGTGTTATAATATTCTGTGTTTTTCTGTGTACTTACTATTACCAGTGAGTTTTGTACCTTCAGATGATTTCTTATTCCTTATTAACATCCTTCATTTCAGATTGAAGACCTCCCTGAAGCATTTCTTGTAGGACAGGTCTGGTGTTGATGAAATCCCTCAGCTTTTGTTTATCTGGAAAAGTCTTTATTTCTCCTTCATGTTTGAAGGATATTTTCACCAGATATATTATCCTAGGATGAAAGTGTTTTTTTTCTCCAGCACTTTAAATATGTCATGCCACTCTCTTTTGGCCTGTAAGGTTTCCACTGAAAAGGCTGTTGTCAGATATACTGGAGCTCCATTGTTTGTTATTTATTTTCTCTTGCTGCATTTAGTATCCTTTCTTTACCCTTGACCTTTGGGAGTGTGATTATTAAATGTCTTGAGGTAGTCTTATTTTTGTTAACTCTGCCTTGTGTTCTATAACCTTTTCACACTTGAATATTGATATCTTTCTCTAGGTTTTGGAAGTTCTTTGTTATTTTTCCTTTGAATAAACTTCCTCCCTCCCTCCGTCCTTTGCTCCCTCCCTCCCTCTTTCCTATTTAAGACTAGTAACTCTTAGATTTGCCCCCTTGAGGCTATTTTCTAGATATTGCTCAGGGTAGATCCAGAAATTTCATCCAAGACCAAGTTATTGTATCAGAGACCCCAAACACCTGCTTGGTGCTCTACCCCTCTGTGGCCGAGATGGTACCAAAGCTTCAAGACAAAGTACCCTTTACTCTTCCATCTGCTTTTTTCAAGTAGAAGGATCCCCTCCTCATGGTCAACACAGTTGGAAATGTTCTAGGTCACACTTGAAGCCAGCATGTCTCTGAGTCTCATCCAAGGTACTATCTGGGTAACACTGTGGATTATTCAGGGCCAAAGGGCCCTGTGGTCAGCAGGTGATGAATCCTGCCAGTACTGGGTCCTGCCCTTCAAGGAAGCAGGTTTCCTTCTGGCCTAAGGTGTGTCTGGAAATGTCCTGGAGGTAGAGTCTGGAGTCAGGGCCTCAGGACTCTGCCTGGGGTCCTATCCTACTGTGGCCGAGCCTGTATTGGAGTTGCAAGACAAAGTCCTCTTTACTTTTCTCTCTCTTCTCCTCAAGCTAAAGGAGTCTCTCCCAGATCTGTGGGCTACATTGCCTGGGGTTGTGGCATAAGCACTCCCTTGGCTACCCTAACTGGTGTCTCACTAGGTTGCATGACTCCCAAGTCCACTGGCTCCAATCCCAGCGCAGCACCAGGACTTGTCCAAGAATTGCAATCCTTGTGGGCTAAACTGCCTTTCATATGTGATTAGGACCACAGAGCACTTTGGCTTATTGTGATGTGGCTTGCCAGAACTCAGATTCCGACTGCTAGGATGGGCAATTCCTGTCTGGCTAGCGATAGTCTAAATAGTCCCTCCATTGGCACTGGCTGAGTTGTGCCCAGTGTTTCCACTGTGACAAGGCAGCCCTGAGTTCCAATGCAAATTCCCACAGACCACACTGGTCTACCCCTAGTAGACCTGGTAGTCCAGTCACTGGACTCTCTCTCCCTCAACTGCACAGATTTTCTCTCTGTGCCATTCGGCTGCTGCTGGTGGATGGGAGAGGGGTGGCATCAGCAATTCAAGACTGTTTTTCTTACCTTCTTCAGTGCCTCTTTCAGTTATGTGAAGTAAAAGCCAGGTACTGTGATCACTCACTTGATACTTGGTTCTTATGAAGGTGCTTTCTTGTGTGTGGATAGTTGTTCAATTTGGTGTTCCTGTGGGGAAGACAATCAATAGAGGCTTCTATCTGACCATCTTGCTCTGCCTAACCTCAAAATTCAGAATTTGTACAGCTTCAAGGACATACTTAAGTACATCTGAAAGTTTTTTTTTTTAAACTAAAAACGCATGACCCTGAAGAATGTAATGAGTACTATTCAGTTAGATGTCACTGCTTTGATTTCTGTTAAAATGTAAGACATTGTTTGGCAGTACCAGTGCAAACATCTACCCACTTAGAAGGGTAAATACCATCTTAGTGTTATTATCAAAATATTTGGAACTCATGAACCTCCTCAAACTGTTGCTGGGACTCCCAGATAACAATACTCTGAGAACCACTGATCTCATGTTTCTTTACTCAGTTTCTATTTGTTCTCTACTATAAGCAAGCATAAAAGTAATATACTTCCGCCTCTCTCTCACCCAACTGACTTTAGTCAATAGTACTATCTTTCTTCATATTTACCTTTGTATCGTTAAATATGCTTAAACATCTATTAATTGATCTGCCAGCTTTAAATGATATCCTTTGACTCTAGAGATTACATATGAGGTAATCAGCAAATTTACTATACCTTCAACCTTCATCCCTCTTCCTCCCCAAATTTCCATTAGTTCTATCATTTCTACATTGTCAGAATGTAAACATTACATTCTGTTCTGTTGCTTCAATTCTTACATTTGTTTTAACCTTAGTGTTTGTTGCCAATTCATTTGCCATGGTTTCAATATTTGCCTTGTCTGACTGAAGTTCAGCTTGTAGTTGTTTTCCATAGAAATACTTACGAAAACACTACTTCTGAGATTTTATATGTGTCTTTTGAAATATGCTTTGGCTATATGTTAAAACTTTTGTGTAAACGTACTTTTCTTGAGTATCATACTTATGATACTTCCTTGAGGATTTATTCTTCATTTTTGAAGTCTAGCATCTTTGAGAGGATATCTTGGGTTGATAATTCTATTCAATTTTGCCTGGTCCATTACTTCTTTAAATCTCAGTTGTATATATATTGGAACTTTTTAACTTTATCTTCTTTTTCTATGTTTATCTCCAAATTTTTATACTCTTTTATTCTTTTCCCCACTTTCCCAATTTGTATTCTCTATATACCACGTTGTATTTGTCCTGAAAAACTTAGAGGAACACTGCACTTTATTTATCAGGGAAAATGCTTACAGTCATAGGAATTTTTCTTTTCTTTTCTTTTTCTTTTTTTGAGACAGGGACTCACTTTGTCACCCAGACTGGAGTGCAGTAGCATAATCCTAGCTCACTGCAGTCTCAAACTCCCCATCTCAGGTGACCCTCCCACTCCAGCCTCCCCAGTAGCTGGGACTACAGAAGTGTACCACCATGCCCAACTAATTTTTGTATTTTTTGTAGAGACAAGGTTTTGCCATGTTGCCCAGACTGGCCTTGAACTCTTGGGCTCAAGTGATCTGCCTGCCTTGGCTTCCCAAAGTGCTAAGATTACAGGTGTGAGCCACCACACCAGCTTGCTTTCTTTATCTTAAGTCCAGAAGAAACATAAACCATAAGAAGTCTTAGGAAAAAGCAATTAGTCAGTGCTAAGTAGTATCTGACATCCTAGACAATTCAGTTTCTTAATGACGTCATGAGAGATCCCATTTCCAGGAACTTAGAAGCAGATCTAGACACTCATATTTCTTTTTCCTCAACATTGATGGTGATAGTAGTAGTGCTGGTGGGAACAGTAACAGTAAATATGTTTGAAGCTGCAATATTGGTAGGTTTTTCAGCTTTGCATATCCAATTCTTATTTGGGTATGAAATCCAAAGGTGTAGCCTTGTAACCATAGATCCAAATTCAGATCTCCAATTCAGTTTAGCTACAATAAAGCTAGTATTTAGAGCTGTCAGACTCTTACGTTGATATCTCAGTTGTTTCTGAACTTACCTGAGTATAAGAGGTAAGGCGAGAATCTCACTTCCAAACTTCAAAACTCCTCCTCAGTGTAACTGCTTCCTCCCAAGCCTCAATTTTTTCAGGTGTAAAATGAGACTTAATGTACTTAGTGAGCTAAGGAATATATAGCTCCTATTCCAATGCCTCGTACAAATTTGCTTAACAAAATATTAGCACCACCCTCCTCCTTACCCCAAATATATACCATACTTTCTCTCAAAGAAAAGAGAAAGTTTTCTTAGGCTCAGCTGTGGTTTCAAAAGTTGAGTTGTAGAATTTTTTAATAGATATTTTCTGAATATTATGCTCAGGCACTATCTTTCAGACACTATGCTACATTTTTGGAACTGAGTGAAGAAAATTAAAACAATTGAACTCATGGAGATAGAGAGTAGAATGATAGTTACCAGAGACTTGGGAGGGTGTTGCTGGGGAAGTGGAGATGGTTAATAGGTACAAAAATATAATTAGAGAGACTAAATAAGATCTAGTATTTGATAGCACAACATGGTGACTACAGTTAACAATAACTTATTGTACATTTCAAAATAAACACTATAATTAGATTGCTTGTAACACAAAGAAAGGGTAAGTGGTGGAGGTGATGAGTAGTCCATTTACCCTGATATGATTATTACACATTGTATGCCTGTATCAAAATATCTCATGTGTACTGTAAAAGTATATATATAGATGTGTGTGTGTGTGTGTATTATGTACCCACAAAAATTAAAAAGAGTTTCTGCTTTCTAAATTCTCACCAGCGATTGGTATTGTCAATTTTTAAAAAATGTATTTGACCTTTTCTAACAGGTTTGTAGTGGTATCTCATTGTTGTTATAATTAGCATTTCTCTAATGACAAATAATGTTGAGAATCTTTCCATATCTTTATTTACATCTGTATATCCTGGTAAGGAGTTGATCAGATCAATTTTAATGAAGTTGTTTGTTTTCTTTTGTTGAATTTTAAGACTACATTGTATATTTTGGATATAATTCTTTTATCAGATATGTGTTGTGCAAATATTTTCTTCCAGTCTGCAGCTTGTCTTTTTATTCTATGACAGTGTCTTTTGCAGAGATGAAGTTTTACATTTTAATATGTTTTTACTTAACAATTTTTTATTCCATTGATCATTCTTTTAGTATTGTATCCAAAATCATATCACCAAATCCAAGATTGAATAGATTTTCTCCTAAAAGTTTTATAGTTTTGCATTTTACATATAGGTCTGTATTTGGATTTGAATACATTTTAATAAGAGGTATAAAATCTATGTCTAGGTTTATTATTTTGCTTATGGACATGTAATTGTTTCAGCATCGTCTGTCAAAAGGCTATCTTGTCTCCAATGAATTATGTTTGAACCTTTGTCAAACAAGTTTTCTATATTTGTGTGATATGTCTAGCTTCTCTCTGTTCCATTGATGTATGTACCTAGTCTTTCACCAATACTATGCTATTTTGATTATTATAGCTTTAAAGCCAGTCTTGAAACTAGATTGTGTGAGTCCTCTTTTTTCTTCTTCAGTATTACAGAAATTTTTAAGTTGTTTAGCCTTTTCATATAAATGTTAGAATCAATTTGTTTATATTTACAAAATAGTTTGTTAGCATTTGGATTTGCATTGTATTGAATCTGTGAGTCAGTCTGAGAAAAAAACTGACCTCTCAACAATCTTGTATATTCCAAATCATTAATACAGAATATACTCCCATTTATTTTAACCTTCTTTGATTTCTTTCATTAGATATTTATAGTTTCTGCATACAGATTCTGTATATATGTTATTAGACTAATGCCATCTTCAGAGGGCTATTACAAATGGTATTTTAAAATTTCAAATATTAATTGTTCATTGTTGTTTAAGAAAACAATTGACTTTTCTATATTGGCCTTCTATTTTGTTATACTGGCTTGCTAGTTTATAGAGGTTGTTTTGTAGATTCTCTCAGGGTTTTCTACACAACCATGTCATCTGCAAATAAACAATTTTATTTCCTCTTTCAAGTAGGATATTTTAAATTTCTTTTTCTTATATTAATGCACAGTGAGGACCTCCAATACAATATTGAATAAGAGTGGTGACAGGGGATATCCTTGCCTTATACCCTGTCTTAGTGATAATGCACTTAGTCTGTCACCATTAAGTATTATGTTAGTTGTAGGATTTTTTGTAGATGTTTTTCAAGCTGACGAAGTTCTCCTCTAGTCCTAGTTTGCAAATAATTTTATCATAAATTGGTTGGATTTTATCAAATGCTTTTTCTCTGTCAATTGACATGATCATTTGATTTTTCTTCTTTAACTTGTTAATGTGGTAGATCACATAAATTGATATTATGATGTCAATTTCAGCTTTGCATACTTGAAATAAATCCTACTTGGTTGTGGTGTATAATTGTTTTTATGCACAGATGTATTAGATTTGCTAATATTTTGTTGAGAATGTTTGCATCCATGTCCATGAAAACTACATTAATCTGTAGTTTTCTTGTTATGTTTTATCTGGCCTTGGTCTTCTGACGTATTGCTGCCCTTACGAAATGAGTTGAAAGTATTCTCTCTGCTTTTATTTTATGGAAAAGATTGTCGATCCTTGGCATTATTTTTTCTTTAAATGTTCATGGGAACTCATTAGTGAAACCATACAGGCTATTGTACTTCATTTTTAGAAGGTTATTAATTATTGACCCAATTTATTTAATAGATACCACACTATTGAGGTTATCTATTTCACTTTGTGTGAGTTTCAGCAGTTTTTCTTTCAAGAAATTGGTCTATTTCATTTAAATTAGCAAATTTGTTTGCATAGAATTGTTCATATAATTTCTTTGTGATCATTTTAATGGCTATGATATCAGTAGTGATCTATCTTACATTTCTGATCTTGGTAATGATATTGGTAACACAAATACCAATCATAGACATTAAAATGATATCATAGACATTAAAACACTTTAGTGTGTGTGTGTGTGTGTGTGTGTGTGTGTCTATCTCCATCTCTCTTTCTTGGCTAGCCTGGTTAGAGTCTTATTAATTTTATCTATCTTTTTAAAGAACCATCTTTTGGTTTAGCAGACCATCTATTTTTCTCCTGTTTTCAATTTCATTGATTTCTGCTCGAATTTTTAGTTATTTTCTTTGTGATTTATATTTAAATTATTCTTTTTTCTCCAGTTTTCTGAGGTGGAAGCTTAGTTTATTGATTTTAGATTTTCCTTTTTTATAAAATATGTTACTAATACTATAAGTTTACCTCCAAGTACTGCTTTTGCCACATTAAACAAATTTTGATAAAAGGTATTTTCATTTTCATTTACTTGAAAATATCTTTAGAATTTCTCTTGAGACTTTATTAACACATGAGTTTTGGAAGTATATTGATTAATTTCCAGTTACATGGGCTTTTTCAGCTATCTTTCAGTTACTGATTTCTAGTTTAATTCCATTGTGTTTGGAGAGTATACATTCTATGTTTTCTAAATTTGTTAAGGTATGTTTTATAGACCAGAATTTGATGTATCTTGGTAAATGTTTCATGTGCACTAAAGAAGAATGTATATTCTACTGTTGTTGAGTGAAAGATTCTTTAAAATATGACCACTAGGTTAAGGGAAATATGAGGATGTTTCTGAAAAGAAACTGAGATAGAATCTGATAATATGTGCAATGAGGCTCATAGATGAATAAATTAGGACCCAAAATGAAATAAGTCAGGAACCAAATTGTGGAGCTCATTGTCACTGGTCTATGGTTTCTCCCAGAATAAGGACTAGAAAAAAATAATGCATGAAAACTAAGAGTTGTCAGAGTTGGAGAGTGGCAAGTATATTGACAATGATACATTAAGAAAATGATGACATTTCATTTGTGAATGTGAGTGTGTGTGTATTTCATGTTTGAGAGAATTTGGAAAAGAAATATGTTCAAAACGTTTTAAAAACTTTGACTTTTGTTGGTGTTTGTAAATGACCTAAATAATTCCTGGGCCACAAACTGAGAAATTGATTTATTATTTTTCCCACACCTTTATGTCCATTTGATTGCCAGTTTGAGATAGAGATTACAGATTATTAGATAAAGTACAGCAATATGATTTAACATTAATTTATTTCTGCCTTGGGGCTGGATACAAGACTTTTGCCCCATCATGGCCTTTTACCTCTGAGCTCTTGGCATTCTTCTGTAATCCCAGTCCATAGTACACTCTCACACCCCCAATTCCCTGTTTTTCCACAGCCTTATTGCAATTAGCTTCAATCTTATTTCTTCTCTGGTGGTTCTTCTCACTAAGCCTTCAAACATTTTTCCCAGAACTTTTGAAAACCTCCATTTTGCTAGCAATCAATTTTCTCTTTAATCTCAGTCTAAATTTTTCTTTAAATAATATTTCTACCTCTTACACTAAACTGGCACTTCAACTACACAGATTATACCACCTTTTGGGGTCCGCTACTCTCCATAGCCATTCTCTAATCTAGAAAGTTCATACCATTTGATGATAACTGCATTTCCCATCTTATCTTTATCACAGTGATTAGGTACTGTCTTTCCTCTGATTTCTCAGGGACTTTAACAACTAAATCACTGTAATCCTCTCTAGTCCATGATATTGGACAGCTTTCAGTGTGTCTATGGCTGGTACACTTGATACCCAATTGTCTCATTTTTTGTGACCTTCTCTTTTAATGGTCATTGCCTCCTCTCCACGTTAGCAATCCACATACTTGACTATACCTTACAAGTTATTTTCATCCCAGAATAACTTTAAACAAGTTTTAACACATGAAATTCTCCTGGCCTTTTATTTTTCTGCCTATGCCATGACTCCACTTCCACTGAACTTATCTTTATTTCATGTCAACCTCCAGGACCTTGGCTTCTTAGTCATTTCCAACTGAAGTAGAGTATATCTACTCCAATTATATTCATCATTTTATCTATCTAGCCTAAGCTTCTTGACTTTCCATTTCAATCTTATTCTCACTTTCACCCTTGCTATTTTGATTACATCTCTTTTCCTACCCTCTGAATCATCAGCAAGGGGAAAAACAAGCTACCTCCTTTCTCCTTCCATGGCACCGATGGTGACAAACATTACCTAAATAGGATAATTGGTTCCATCTAAAATCCCGGGATGCTCAATATTTATTTTCCTCTTATCCAATCCAATTCCTTCTTGCCACCCTTGTCATTTTGTAAACGCATATATTCCACATTATAATTTTCTTTTACTTTATTCAAGTCCCTAAGCATGACTCTCTTATTCGCAACTGATCCCTTCCTAATATTTTAGAGAGAGGATGACTACAATGCCTAATATGGCTCTGTATTTACTCACATCTTCTTCCATCTTTTCCAAAAATGAGTCATATCCACTTCCCTGATTTATGCCCCTTCAAATCTTTTCTCAGTAATTTTAATTTAAAATGTTAATTATTACTATTGTCATTAATTCTCTAATCTCACCTTTAAATGTCTTATTCCATTTTTCTCTTGATTCTTTTTCTCAACCTACAAACATATCGAAGTCTCACTTTGTTTTTAAAGAACACTTCTTTCCATGATCTTTCTTTCCTCTTATGCCACCTTTTCTTTTCTTTTCATCTTGAAAGTGTTACCTACATTTTCTTCTGCCACTGAAAGAGAGAGAACTCCGACAACAATGTGTGGATTGGATGAGTTGTCAGTGATAGTTACCTTGGTTTTCTGTCGCTCATTATTGAGTCTCCAGTAATCGAGCTTCAACTCCTATAACTTTATTGTAACTGGACTCTTGAGAGTTGCGATTAATCTCCTAATTTGTAAACATAATGATGAGAAGATAATGTTTTGCTACTATATGCTGATTTTTCTATTCTTATAGGTTCGTGTATGAATATAGAGTCTAATCATATAAGGCAAAAATATAAAGAAGCTGCCTGCCTCATCAAGTAGAGATTTAAATATTGCTGTACTTGTCTTGTGTGTGGTAATCACTTTAACATACCTTTGTTTTCAGAACTGTAAACAGGATCCTACAAGCAAGACAGACCTGGGCTCAAATCCCTGGCTCTGTCACTTACTACTTTTGACTTTAGCAAACTACTCTTAGCTTTTGTTTTCTCATCTGTAAAGTGTTTATAATATCCTTTCCCAGAGTGGCTGTGATATTAAATAATTGTGCAAAAATGCCTTGCTCTCCGAGTAAGCACTGAACAGAAGTTGTTTCTTTTTTTAATCTCCTGCTTTTACCTCTCCCTTTAAGATGGATTTGCTTCCCATGATATGTCTTATCATGTCTTGTACACTCTACTTTTTAAGCAAACAGTGAGTGACCAATGAAGAGGTTTTTACAATTTCCCCTGAGATAGTGTTTTACAGATTAAGAGATCTCATTGCCGTGGAATGTTTCCTGATCTTTGGCTGAAGTAAATAGCTCACTAGTACCATATATAGAAAATTATGATGAGCAGAGTTTATGACTTGATACTTTTCCATCAACTATGGACAAAGAAAAATTAGGTTTCATTTTAAATCACTGTCTTGAACCACTATCGTCCAATATTTTTTAGTATGGTATTTATATTTTTTATTCTCATTATAAGAACTAGCTATTTCCCTAGGTGAATTTTAAATTAACATGTAAGATTTAATCACTGTAAGTAATGTTTTAAAATATCTCTTCCTCTTGATCATTATAGCACCCTCTAGAGAATATCTCATATATTGTTTATCCCTTGTTCATTATCTTCAATAAAACGTAACATTATGAATATGATTCTAAATAAAAACTAACAGAAGGCATCTCATTATTTTATGGTATAAAGTTTTAAGATTTTGTGTACAATTTTGTATTTCAACCATCATTTCTTGGCCAGTATTCACTGAATGTATGTTTGTTCCTTTATATTCATTAATCTCATTTAGACTTCTGGCTTTAGAATTCTGGCTTTATGGAGTTGTCCTTTAACTTTAAATAAGAGAGGCTTAATGGTCAACTTTTTGCTATGTTGGTTTTACTATACAGTTTCACCATATTTCCCTTTCAGTATGTCCTGAGATAAAATTTGTTATGGACTTATGTTTAATTAGACAAAGTGAAATGAGGTAATTATTTTGTGACTTTGATCAATGGAAATAAACACCCTGGATAATTCAAGGCCATTTCCCACTTTTTCTTTAATAACATTTACTGAAAAGTCACAGTGAATGTTTAGGTACTTGTCTCAATATTCTTCCATGTGCCTGAGTAAACATAGCTAATGGGTCTGTTTTACATAATAAAATGTTATGGAAAAATCAAAACATAAGCCTGGCAAGGACTTCCAGAGGTCATCTGGAGCACCTCACTTCCTCTGAGCAGGCTTCCTATAAATTTTTCTTTAAAGAGAATGTCTGTTTCTTGGTTCAGATTTGCAGATGACACACAAGGCTGAAAGATCTAGAAAAAATAATTGTGAGTTAAAACAATGTTCAGGAAATGGAGATGCTCTATCAGCTTGATAAAGACGAAATTAATAGGAATAAGTAAGTTCTATATTTCACTTCAAATTTCAGTCGTATATGTACAAAGTGTGGGACAGGAATGGGGAGGAATAACAAGGTAGAGGGAAGAAGGTGGCTGGATCAAAGCTTGTACTGTGGCCATGTTTCAGAGTATTAAACTGATGTGCTGGTTTCTACCTCACCTAAGGCAACCATTTATCCTCCCAATCTACCAGGAGAATGGATGATCATCTACTGCTGTAGAGACAGTTCACCAGGGAGAACAAATGTGCCGTATACTTAGCTTATATGTTCAAATGACACTATCAAACAGAGTGTGAACTGAAGAACAGTCTTTCTTTTGTTTCTTCTCTTCCCATATAAAAGACTCTCAGCTACAGGGAAGCAGAAACGCTCAGAGAGAAAAAGACAAATAAGTTAGGGCTAGGAGCAACATGTAGATACATGAGTGGGTGATTCCTCATGAGATCCCGAGGATTGGTAAAAACAAAACAAAACAAAACAAAAAACAAAAATTAGCCAGGCGTGATGGTGGGTGCCTATAGTCTCAGCTACTCGGGAGGCTGAATCAGGAGAATCACTTGAACTCAGGAGGTGGAGGTTGCAGTGAGCTGAGATTGCGCCACCGCACTCCAGCCTGGGTGACACAGAGAGACTGTCTCAAAAAATAAAATAAAATAAAATTGTGCCCTGTGTATCCCTTTGTAAACTCACTGTAGTTGGGATTGTTGATTCTGTTATTCTTAATTGGTATCCATTGTAAGCCAAGCATTACCTGTACTTCTCACACCCAAAAAATCATCTCACATTTAGGAAGAAGGTAAGAGGTTGTCTAAATCCACCCTTGTCTACTGTTCTTCTGAATTATGTGTTCCACCCACCTTGCCTTCATTTTTGTAGGACCAGATCACTATTGATTTTACTCCTGATCTTGTCCTAAATTAATGAATAGCAGAGCTTCTAACGGCAACTATTTATGTGCTGCTACTTGCATAATAGCAAGTAGCTATTATGACCCTGTGATGACCCTGTATTACAGGGTTGCCTTTAGCTGCCTTCCTATTTGCCTTCCTCATCTTCTGCTGCTCCTACCTTTCTTAGCCTCGCCAGGTAAGGTCTGGGTTTTGGCACAACCTTCATCATGCCCACCAACATGGGAACCATAGTGGCTTTGGCAACCAAGTCTAACTTAACTGGACCAACAGAGACTCTACCTCTTTATACCAATTCCATTCCAATTCAGATGAAACACATCAACTCTGAGAGTGGGATCGGGCTTCCTGGAGTGCCCAGGTACACAAGTGGGAAATGCAGAGGCATTAATGCCCATGCAGTGAATTGAACTTGGACTCACATAGTGTAGGACATTGAAAAGGCTAGTATTAAAACTTTACACTTTTATCACATCTATGGCCTTCTTTCCACTCCATCGTATTCAGGAGATGATTTTTTACCTCTGCTTTATGTAGAAAATTCATTAATTTATTTTCAACTTCTCAAATATATGAGTACCCACTAATGGCTGGCGATTATTATGTAGTAAGCAACGAAAAGAAACTGTATCATATGGGAACTCCCTCAGTCTTCTACCAAATCTGTAAATCTGGTTATATCTGCTGCCATTCATCCTCATGTCCCCTTATGCTTCATCCACCGTAGCTGAGACTGATGGATATGTGGAGCTGCAAGGAACGCTGAGAAATTTAACCCTGGAAAGGCAAATGGGGTAGTTATGATTGGTTTTAACCAAATGATATTTATTTTCTGGGAATTAGTACAGTGTTCCTATGTATAAAATCAGAGTTTTTTGTTACCAAAACAGGTTGTAGAACTATCCCTGTAGGTAATAACAAGGAGGGCATCTGTGACTAAGGATTTGCATCACTGTTGCATTTTAGCAGCATGCTCAATCATGGCTCAGAGTCATTGTTCTATGAACCTTTGTACCTTCCATATATTTATCCATTTTTAGAGACAGTGCTTTGAATGTTCCAAAGCTTGCAAAATTAAAAATCCTGGTTGGGTGTGGTGGCTCACACCTGTAATCTCAGAACTTTGGGAGGCTAAGGCAGGAGGATCACTTGAGATCAGGAGTTGAAGACCAATGTGGGCACCATAATGAGACTGCACCTCTACAGATCTTTTTTTTTTTTTTAAATTGGCCAGGTGTGGTGGTGCACACCTGTTGTCCTAGCAACTTGGGAAGCTGGGGCAGGAGGAGACCTTGAACTCAGAAGTTTGAGGCTACGGTGAGCCATGATCACACCACTGCACTCCAGTCTGGGTGGTACAGTGAGATCCTGTCTCTAAAAAAAGTTTTTTAAAAAAACCAAGAAAATCCTAAAGCAATCGTCAAAACTGCAGCAGATTTTGACTCCCAATTGAGAAAGACAAACATGTCAATACATCTGCCATCAGCTCTTTCTCTCCTCGAAAAATAATAATTTCTTAGGAATCTGTGAGGCTATTGCAGTTACACTATAAAGCATTTTCTAGATGATGATGTAATGAGGACATTTTTAATACTTCCTCAATTTGGCAAATCGTTATAATGCTACATGCCTAGTTTTCCCACTGTAACAACCAGTTCAGAACTAGGCATTATGAAATTGTAACTCAAATTGTGGCAAAACCTCCACAAGGATTTTCTGTATATTCCAGAAACCATAGTGGTTTGGGTCTACCGAACCACAATTATTTACACTACTTTTCTATCGGTTTGATAATCACGATGAAAATTTTTTCCTGATCCAACCTAATGTGAATATTTTAATCTGAGCTATCGCTGAGTACTTAACTGCAGATCTGAAATCTTGGTTGATAATTCCTCAGGGATAACCCTAGTAAAATTAGGCCCCCTCAATATTCAGTCTTCAAGTAGAGTCATATTAAAAGGCAACACACAGGAATTCTAGAATCCTTGAAGAATGTCAGTCTTCAAGGCAGATATTTTCCCAAGGGAGCAGGCAACACACAGCACAGAAAAGTAATTCTCTTGAGACATTACTCCACCCCTGCCTTTAATTTAACTCTCATATGAACCAGTAAGAAACATTCCCTTTCTCTCTGGCCACCAGGCAGATGCCCTCACTCATTTCTGCATTTTCTACAAGCATAGATAAAGCATTATACTCAAACTCCTACTGCCCTGAAGTCTCATTATCTTCCTGGCTGCACTCATCACATCTAATGTGGAACTGCTCTTGTTGTATAATATGTTGATAGATGAACCAGACACTGAGATGGCATTTAGGGTGCAAGATTGCATAAGAGATCAATGCCAGGGAAGGAACGGAAAAGAACTAGAGTTGGGCAGAGAAGCTGAACTCCAGTACAGGCCTAGCAAAGCTCCGTCAGCCCAGTAAGGAACTCTGAAATAAGCATTGACCACTGGAGTATGCTTTAAGAGGGCAAGGCCGATATATCCAACCTCACTCCATGACGAAGTGTGGAAGATCCTGGGAAAAACTATACGCCGGCAAGACAAACCTCTTCAGCTGGGGACAATGACAAAGGAACTGCAGCTGAAGACTGTCTGCTGCTCACACTCTTCAGGAGAACAAAAAGAACTGTCTTGAAGGGGAATTTGGGGAGTAGAGCTGTGTCTCCCACAGTCAACCCTTGTGCTGCTCAAATCTCTTTCTCCATAGAATTCAGTTGATGTTACAGCTAATGTTTTCTAGTCTTTTTCCTTTCCTCTCATGTTCTTAAACAACTAACCAGGACATGCATCACTGCCTATGAGCCTATATATCCTAACCAGATTCAGTGCCCCTCCTGGTTCACAACCAGTGAATGTTTAAACAGATTGCTAATGTGCCAGGGGCTGCCTGTGTTTCATTACTGTCAAAATGGGCTCCTCATTGTTAATCAGGTAATCAATGATCAGCTCCCAAATTCCATCTTATCAATTGCTTGTTGGACCACTGCTACAATGGATGATCACAGGTTGTGGTTTCTAGAAGCAGACACTGAGACAGAGAGTTCAAAGGGCAAGTTATTTATCAATAACCATCAGCTGCAATGGAAAGGAATTTGGCAAAGGAAAAAGTCAAACTGCAGTGCAGAGCTGACAAAACCTTAATCCTGCAAGGAGCTCTTGAATGAATATAGCCCATCAGAGAGTCCCATGTTTGGGCCAAAGTAGCTGGCCTTTCTACTCCTGCCTCACTCAGTGGTCAGTTGCAGCCTGCCCCTGAGAAAGGCACAACTTTAGATGAGGAAGTCTCTTTCGCTGCGTCCAACTGGGAAGGAGCTGACAGCTGTAGGCTGTTGCTCACCACTCTCCCTTCAGCTGGTCAGTAAGTCCTTGAAAAGAATTCTGGTTCTTTGTATTTGTTTCTACTGCAGTAGTGCTGGGGCACGGAGGAGAAAGGAATGTTTGGTGAAGATGGTGCAGATAAGATTTGTTTTTCGTGAATTCAAAGTTCAAGAGGGTAATATCAAGGACCTGGGAAAAGGAATGGAGTGAAAATTTGAGTCAGAAAAAGAAAATCCAGGACATTATGGGTGTTAGAACACAGGAGGGGATAGAGAGGTTTTCAGTTTGGAAGATGATGAGAAAAGTAGAATTAAGGGGTATTGTTCACGTCCACATTTCTAAGCCATTTGGCCCCATGATTTTAATTGCAGCTGTAAAGGGAGGTGAGGCAGTCGTTTGTGGAGTTAGACCTATTTGCTCCTGGTCTGAAAAAGTAAATGGCAGCAAAGGGCAGCTGCAAACGAGCCAGAAATTCTGGGTCCTGCATGGATATTTAAACTCAGGGCATGGTGTTAATGTTTCTGTGTCCGTATTTTAATCCTCTTAGCTGACTTGGAAGACTTAAGTCTGAGACTTAACAGAACCTGTCAGAGCTGATGGGATAATGTAGAGCGGATTTGTCGTTCTCACATACAAGAGATGCCAGCTCTCTAGAGCCTTAATTTTAACACAGAGCTTAACGTACCTTAGGTCAGCCACTAATTCATCAGAATTAAGAGGAATGAATGAACAGGTGCAATTTTCTTTGTAGTAAAAAAGTTAATAATAAAACTGTTAGGGTGCACCGTATGCGGAAATTGAGACCACTTGGATATTTGCCATGTGGCTTATAACCTCAGAAAGGTATTTTTTGTTTTTATATCAAAGATCACTTATACATATGTCTATACTTTTAAAAGAAAAATAGTATACTGCTCTATGAAGTTCTGTTCTTATTGAACAATAGGTAAATTGCATCTTTCTACGTCAATGAATATATGACAAAATTATGACCACTTATATTTCATTAATGACCACTTGTATTTCATTATATAGTTTTGTCATAATGCATTTAGAAAGTCCTCTGCATTTAAATATGTTATATTTTCTGTTTTTGTATTTTTAAAAAAGTCTCTGGTGACTCTCTTAGTCCCTGTATGCCTGCGGACTTATATACAATTATTTCTTTATAGTAAATATCTAGACGTTGAATAGCTGAGTCAGAGTATCTAAATACATGTTAAAAGTTACTAAATTGCTCTCCAGGAAAGCAGTCTAAATGCCTTACCTGACCCAAGTCAGGTAAGAATTTTCTACAACCTTCCCAATATTGTATTTAAGAGTTTATTTCATCTCTGCCAATTTCATGCTCAAATATTGTATCCCTTTTAAAAAAGGTTATATTTTATTAGTGAAATTGACTATTTTTTCATATAGTTTTTGAAAATTTATTTTAATTTTTGTGAAATTACTTCCATGTGTTCTTAGCTTAATTCTCTATTTGTATTTTTGTCTTTTTTTTTTTTTTTTTTTTGTCTTTTTCTTTTTTGATACAGAGTCTCGCTCTGTCACCCAGGCTGGAGTGAAGTGACGCTATCTCGGCTCACTGCAACCTCAGCCTCCAGGGTTCAAGCGATTCTCCTGCCTCAGCCTCCTGAGTAGCTGGGATTACAGGTGCACGCCACCATATCCAGCTAACTATTTTGTATTTTGAGTAGAGACCAGATTTCACCATGTTGGTCAGTCTGCTCTTGAACTCCTGACCTTGTGATCCACCCACCTTAGCTTCCCAAAGTGCTGGGATTACAGGCATCAGCCACTGCACCCAACATTTTTGTCCTTGTTTTTTTTTTTTTTTTAATCATTGTGTATATCAAGGATATTACTCTGTTCCTTACTTCATGTATATATTATCTTTTTCATGACTCTTTTTATGTAAAAGTTTGTATTTTAAATTAAAATTTTAAATTTTAAATTTTTCCAATTCAAACCAAAGTTCTCTACGGTCTAATGCTCAAAATAATGTGCCACATTCTAACATAATATAAATACTTACAGTTTGTTTTTCATAATTAAAAATTTTAATACATCTGAAATTTATTCAAGTGCCAGAGTTTAAGACATCTGAACACACTTTTCTCTTTCAGTTAGTGAGACACCTGAGCCAAGAGTGTTTATTGAAGAATTAATTTTTCTCTCATTGATATATACTTGGTATGACTATGGTCTTTGAATCCTCTTATATTGATTTGTCTCTATATTCTGCCCTCATAATTATACTGCTTTCATTACTGTAGCTATATTATATAAATACCTTAAAGAATGGCTATAAATGTATTCTTTGTATTAAAAGTTGCAACTCAAATTTTAGAAATTGCAATGCCTACCAGCTGAAGCAAACAGTTTAAGCTCATAGAATCCAAGAAAGGTTTGACAATTTTGCTTTGATACTTTCCTCAAGGCAGCAAGGACTCAAGAACAAGGGAAACCGGAAGGAAACCCTAAGGCCCTTCCTCCCTGGACATGCCAGCCTCATTTTCTCACTATTCTTATTCTCAGGGTGGGAAACATGGTTGTTGACAGCTTTTAGTTTAAGGCTTTAACTCTCAGATCGAAACTAATTTCAAATTTTGTCTATGGGCTTGTTAGAATTTCCTGACAAGAAACATATTAGCTCAGCTCAGGTTTGGCGTCCACCATTTTACATAGTCCATGCAGGCGAGTACCTGTGAGGATGATTACGTCCTTGGCGGAAACTTCGTAATGAGTTTTGGAATGCATTAGTAGGTTCATAAATTACAAACAAATTGTTTTGAAGTTATGGTTAGAATTGTGTTTGGTAAAATATTTTGACAAGGGAAATGCAAAATGTTTAAGTAATTATGACAATGCTTTTGTTTTCTCTTGTTTTAATGTTATATTAAGTTTGCTGTTTAAAAAGTGAGTCTGCACAAATGGTTTAAGTGTGTGAAGTACATGCTTGGTACTGGTTATGAAAGAGTATCTTTAAGCTATGTGAATTTGTTTAGAAGTCCAGAAGTTTTTTGTGACATAACAATGGGCAGCCATGACCTGGTCACATAAATGAGGCATCCAGACTCTACCTACAGTGGTAGAGTAGTGAAGGAAATACTTCCTACATATAAAACTGGAAGACTGGAAGAGGAAATAGAGATTCTTTTATTCATTTATTACTATAAAATAGGTTGTTGTAAAAGTAATTGTGGTTTTGCCATTACTTTTAATGACATGCAAGAAAATTCCGTTTTCATCAAATTAAAACAAGAAGTGGGCTTTAATTATGACTTCCATTTTTACTATCATTCCATGATTCTTAACCTTCAGCAAGTCTTTCTTTCTAGCTCTCATAGCATTTGTTCACAGTCTAGTCTTTTTTCTTGTCAGTCTCACCTCCTAACCTGTCAGCTTCTTTAGGTCAGGAACTTTCTTATTTCTCTTTGAGTGCTAAGAAGCAAAACACTGTTTTTAAACATGTTGGTGCTCTATATATGCTTTTTATAAATAACTTTAAAAATAAAGATAGCATAGATATAACAGAATTTAGAGTAGACTAGAAACTAGGTTACTTATTTTTATACGTTCAAGTATTTTACATAATTACATTTTATATGAATTTTTTCCTTAGGCCTTTATCTCTTTCTTTGCTGTAGTTCTACCAATTACTCGTATGCTACATACCTTGTAGAGAGTAGAATTCATGTCTCCATTTTCTATTGAACTGAGGCATTTTTTTCTTCCTGAAGTGTGTTCATTGAATAGAAAAACTAAATACTGTATATTAATCAGTGGATGTTATATGCAGGACATTATTTCATAGTGGGAAAAGAGTTCACTAAGATATAATACACAATATTGCCAACTTAACCTCACATCAAATGAGCAAACAAGCATAGGTGTCCAAAGGCTTTGGGTGGGTTTATATGCTTTGTGAAAAGAAATGCCCTCAAGATTAACATTCTATGAATTTGGAACTTAGATTGAGCTCCTAGAGTGAAAGTAGATAATCAGAAATGTACTTTCAATTATAAGTTTCATTATAGTATATTCTATACACAAGCAAGTGCACAGGGGTGCAACTGGGTAAGTTTTGACATATGTGTGCACCTACCCAACCACAAATCATTCCCCAAAGTTCCCTGGTGTCCCTGGTTCCCTGGTGCACCTCTTGTCTTTCCCAGTCCTCCTCCCCAGGCAACCACTTATCTGTCTTCTGTCACTGTTGAATAGTTTTCATTTTCTACAGTTTTATATGAATAAAATCATATGTTATATATTCCTTGTTTTGGTCTGGCTTCTTTCACTAAGCATAATTATTTTACAACTCACCCATGTCTTTTATGTATTATTTTTTCAAGATGCACTCATGCTTCCTTCACTAAGTATAATTATTTTGAGATTTATTCATGTTTTTCATATTTCATTAGTTCATTTCTTCTTATTGCTAAGTTTTATTTTATTGTGTAGATATACCACAGTTTGTTTATCCTTTTACCTCTTTATGGACATTTGAACTGTTTCCAGTTTTTGCTATTACAAATAAAGCTGCTCTGAACTTCATATGTAAGTCTTTGTTGGAAGTTTACTTTCTTTTCTCTTGAATAAAATATCTAGGATTTTGATGGCTGGGTCATACAGTGCATGTTTTCTAAACAATTGATTTATTCATGATTTGTTGGTTTATTCATTAACCTCCCCCACCCAGCCACCAACTACCACAATATTAGCCGTTCTAATAGGAGGATAGTGGTATCTCATTGTGGTTTTAATTTGCATTTTCCTCATGACTAATGATGTTGAGTGTGTTTTCATGTGCCTTTTCACCATCTCTATTAGTTTCCTTTGGTGTCATAAACTATCACGAATTTGGTGGATTTAGAAGAGAAAATTATTCTCTTACAGTTCTGGAGCCTAGCTGACTAAAATCAGTTTCCCTGAGTCAAAATCAAAGTGCTGGCAGGGCTCTGCTCCCTCCAGAGGCTGTAGGGGAGAATCCAGTTCCTTCCCTTTCCCAGCATTCAGAGCAACATTCCTTGTATTCCTTGATTTACAGCCTCTCCTTCCATTGTCAAGGCCAGTGGGGAAGCACCGATTCTCTCTGACTCTGCTATTGTCACATGACCTTCCTCTCTTCTTGGAGTCAAAGCATCCTGTGTCTGCCTCTTATAAAGAACATGTGATTGCATTTAGGGCCCATTTGGTTTATCCAGGATAATCTCCCAATCTCAAATTCTTTAATCACACCTGCAAAGTCCTTTTAAAATTTTTATTTTGCCAAATAAGGTAGCTTTCACAGGTTCCAGAGATAAAGATGTGGATAAATTTTGTGAAGCCATTTTTCAGTCTACCATGCCATTTATTATTTCTTCTTTGGTAAAGTATATGTTCAAATCTTTGGCTCATTTTTTTGTTGTTGTTCGTTTGTTTTGTTTTCATCAGGTTGTTCTCTTTTAATTCTGTTTTGAGAGTTTTCTTTTATATATTCTGGATGTAAGTTCTTTATAGGATATATACTTTGCAAATATATATTTACACTCTCACTTTGGCTTTTCCTGCATTATCCTAAAAGTGTTTTTTGAAGAGCAGAAATTCTTAAGTTTTTGAAAAAATTTTATTTCAATAGCTTTTGGGGTAAAGTGGTTTTTTGTTAAATGGCTGAATTACAGAGTGGTGAATTCTGAGATTTTAGTGTACCTATTAAGCAATTAGTGAACACTGTACCTAATATGTAGTTTTTTTTATCCCAGGCCCCCTTTCTACCACCTCTCTCTGACTCCCTAAAGTTCATTATCTCATTCTGTATGCCTTTTCATACTCACAGCTTACCTCCAACTTATGCACAAGAACATAGTTTTTGGTTTTCCACTCCAGTGTTACTTAGATTAATGGCCTCTAGCTCCATCCAAGTGGCTGCAAAACACATTATTTCATTCTTTTTTATGGCTGAGTAGTAGTCCATGATGTATATATGCCACATTTTTCTTTATCCACTCATTAGTCGATGGGCACTTAGGTTGGTTCCACATCTTTGCAAATGTGAATTATGCTGCTATAAACATAGATATGAAAGTATCTTTTTCATATAATGATTTATTTTCCTTTGGGTTGATATCCACTGGTGGGATTCTGTATTGAATGGTAGATCTACTTTTAGTTCTTTAAGGAATCTCTATACTCTTTTTCATAGAGGCCGTTCACATTTACATTCCCACCAGCAGTGTATAGGCATTTGTTTTTCCCCATATCCACACCAACATCTCTTGTGTTTTTGACTTTTTACTAATGGCCATTCTTGCAGGAATAAGGTGGTATCTCATTGTGGTTGTAAGTTGCATTTCCCTGATACTTAGTGATGTTGAGCATTTTTTTCATAAGCTTATTGGCCATTGGTATATCTTCTTTTGAGAAATGTCTATTCATGTCCTTTGCCCAGTTTTTGCATTTGTTTTTTGCTTATTTGTTTGAGTTACTTGTAGATTCCGGATACTAGTCCTTTGTCAGATGCAGAGTTTGCAATTATTTTTTCCCATTCTGGTGGGTTTTCTGTTTACTCTGATTATTATTTATTTTGCTGTGCAGAAGCTTTTAGTTTAATTAGGTCCTATTTATTTTTATTTTTGTTGCATTTGATTTTGAGGTCTTATTCATGAATTCTTTGCCTAGGCAGATGCCTAGAAGAGTTTTTCCAATGTTGTCTTCTATAATTTTTATGATTTTAGGTCTTATATTTAAGTATTTGATCCATTTGAGTTTATTTTTGTATAAGGAAACAGGGATCCAGTTTCATTTTTCTATATGTGGCTTGACAGTTTTCCAAGCACCATTTATTAAATAGGGTATTCATTCATCAATTTATGTTTCATACGCTTTGTTGCAGATCAGTTGGCTGCACATATGTGGCGTTATTTCTGGGTTCTCTATTCTGTTCCATTGGTTTATATGCCTACTTGTTTTTACCAGTACCATGCTGTTTTGGTAACTATTGCCTCACAGTATAATTTGAAGTTGAGTAATGTGATGCCTCCAGATTTGTCCTTTTTGCTTCTGATTGCTTTGGCTATTTGGGTTCTTTTCTGGCTCCATATGAATTTTAGGATTGCTTTCTCTAGTTCTGTGAAAATAATGTTGGCATTTTAAGGGGAATTGCATTGAATTTGTAGATTGTTTTGGGCAGTATGGTCATTGTCACAGTATTGATTCTTCCAATCCATGAGCATGGGATGTATTTCCATTTGTGTGTGTCATCTATGATTTCTTTCAGCAGTGTTTTGTAGTTCTCCTTGTAGAGATCGTTCACCTCCTTGGTTAAGTCTATTCCTCGGTATTTTGTTTTTCTTTTGAAGCTGTTATAAAAGGAATTGAGTTTTTTATTTGATTCTCAGCTTGGTCGATGTTGGTGTATAGCAGTATTCTGCATCTATTGAAATGATCATATGGTTTTTTATTTTAATTCTGTTTATGTGATGTATCTCATTTATTGACTTGTGTATGTTAAATCATCCCATCATTCCTGGGGTGAAACCCACTTGATCATGATGTATAATCTTTTTGATGTGGTGTGGGATTCAGTTAGCTAGTATTTTGTTGATAATTTCTGCATCTGTGTTCATCAGGGATATTTACCTGTAATTTTCTTTTCTTGTTGTGTCCTTTCCTGATTTTGGTATCAGGAGAATACTGGCCTGATAGAATGATTTAGGGAGGATTCTGTCTTTCTCAGTCTTTTGGAATAGTTTCTGTAGGAATTGTACCAATTCTTGTTTCAATGTCTGGTAGAATTCAGCTGTGAATCCATCTGGTCCTGGGCATTTGTTGTTGTCGGCAATTTTTAAATTACTGATTCAATCTTGCTGCTTGTTTTTGGTCTGTTCAGGGTTTCTATTTTTTCCTGATTTAATCTAGGAAGGTTGTATGTTTCCAAGAATGTATCTATTTGCTCTAGGTTTTCTAGTTTGTGTGCATAAAGATGTTCATAGCAGTCTCAAATGATCTTTTGTATTTCTGTGGCGTCAACTGTAATGTCTCCAGTTTCATTTCTAATTGAGCTTACTTGGATCTTCTCTCTTCTTTTCTTGGTAATCTTGCTAATGGTCTATCAGTTTGGTTTATATTTTCAAAGAACCAGCTTTATGTTGCATGGATCATTTGTATTGTTGTTGTTTGTTTGAATTTCATTTAGTTCTGCTCTGATCTTTGTTATTTCTATTCTTCTGCTAGCTTTGGGTTTAGTTTGTTTTTGTTTTTCTAGTTCCTTGAGGTATGACCTTAAGTGGTCAATTTGTACTCTTTCAGACTTTTTGATGTAGGCATTTTATGACAAAAACTTTCCTCTCAGTGCTGCTTTTCTGGTATCAGAGAAGTTTTGAATTATCATTGTGTTAATATTATCACTAAATTCAAAGAATTGTTATATTTCCATCTTGATTTCATTGTTAACCCAGAAATCGTTCAGGATCAGGTTATCTAATTTCCATATATTTGTATAGTTTTGAGGGTTCCTTTTCAAGTTGATTTCTAGTTTTATTCCACTATGGTCTGAGAAGATACTTGATATTATTTTGATTTTTAAAAATTTATTGAGACTTGTTTTGTGGCCTATCATGTGGTCTATCTTAGAGAATGTTCCATTTGCTGATGAGAAAAATGTCTATTCTGTAGTTCTTGGGTAGAATGTTCTGTAAATATTTGTTAAGTCCATTTGTCTGTCCATGTCATTTAAGTTCACTGTTTGTTGACTTCCTGTGTCAATGATCTATCTAGTGCTCTCAGTGGTGTATTGAAGTCTCTCACTATTATTGTGTTGCGATCTCATTTATTAGATCTAATAATAATAGCTTTATGAATCTATGAGCTGCAGTGTTAGGTGTATATAAATTTAGGATTGTAGTATCTTCTTGTTGGATTGATCCTTATATGATTATATAATGACCTTTGTCTTTTTTCACTGTTGTTGTTTTGAAGTTGTTTTGTCTAAGAATAGCTACTCCTGCTTGCTTTTGGTTTCCATTTGTGTGGAATATTTTTTCCACTCCTTTACCTTGAGTGTTTTTTTTTTTTTTCTTTTGAGATGGAGTCTCGCTCTGTCGTGCAGGCTAGAGTGCAGTGGTGTGATGTTGGCTCACTGCAAGCTCCGCCTCCTGGGTTCATGCCATTCTCCCTCCTCAGCCTCCTGAGCAGCTGGGACTACAGGTGCCCACCACCACACCCAGCTAATTTGGTTTTGTATTTTTTTTTTTTTTTTTTAAGACAGAATTTCACTCTTGTTGCCCAGGCTGGAGTGCAATGGTGTGATCTTGGCTCACTGCAACCTCCACCTCCCGGATTCAAGTGGTTCTCCTGCCTCAGCCTCCCGAGTAGCTGGAATTACAGGCATGCACCACCATGCCCAGCTAATTTTGTATTTTTAGTAGAGACAGAGTTTCTCCATGTTGGTCAGGCTGGTCTAGAACTCCTGACCTCAGGTGATCCACCAGCGTCAGCCTCCCAAAGTGCTGGGATTACAGGAGTGAACCACCGCACCTGGCCTTACCTTGTGTTTATATGAATCCTTCCATATTAGTTGAGTCTCAAAGACAGTAGATATTTGGTTTGTGATTTCTTTTTTTAATCCATTCTACCATTCTGCATCTTTTAAGCAGAGCACTTAGGCCATTTTCATTCCACATTAATACTGAGTGAGGTACTGTTCTCTTTGTCATGTTAATTGTTATCTAGATAGCTCGTACTTTTTCTTGTGTTACTCTTTTATAGACCCTGTACGTTTTAAACTTTCAAGAGGTTCTATTTTGGTGAATATCAAGCTTTTGTTTCAAGGTTTAGAATTCCTTTTAGCATTTCTTGTAATGCTGGTTTGGGTGTGATTAATTTCCTGAGCATTTATTTGTCTGAAAATAACTTTATATCTCCCTCATTTGTGAAACTTAGTTTTTCTAAATACAAAATTCTCAGCCGACAGTTATTCTGTTTAAAGACACTGAAGATAAGAACCCAATCCTTTCTGCTTTGTAAGGTTTCTGTTGAGAAGTCTGCTGTTAGTCTAATAGGTTTTCCTTTATAGGTTACCTGATGCTTTTGTCTTATTGCTTTTCATGTTGACTTTAGATAGCCTGATGACTATATGCTTCAGTGATGATTTTTTTGCAATGAATTTCTCAGGAGTTCTTCGAGCTTCTTAGACTTGGATAGTCAAATCTCTAGCAAGGCCTGGGAAGTTTTTCTCAACTATTCCCTCAAATAAGTTTTCTCTTCTTCCTCAGGAACACCGGGTGTTCTTAAGTTTGGCTGTTTTATATATCCTATATTTATTGGAGATTTTGTTCATTTCTTTTGATTGTGTTTTATTTTCATCCGATTGGGTTAACTCAAATGCTTTGTCTTCAAACTCTGAAATTCTTTCTTCTACTTGTTCTAGTCTATTATGAAAACTTTCTACTTCATTTTATAATTCCCTAAGTGTGTCTTTTATTTTTAGAAGTTCTGATTGGTTCTTCTTTATGATATATGTATCTGTAGAAATTTTTGAATTCATATCCTGAACTGATTTTAAAATTTCTTTATGTTGTTTTTCACCTTTCTATCTCCTTGAGTAGTTTAATAATCAATCTTCTGAATTCTTCATCTGTTTTTTTTTCTTTTTTTTTTTTTTTTAGATGGAGTCTTGCTCTGTCACTCAGGCTAGAGTGCAGTGGTGTGATCTCGGCTCACTGCAACCTCTGCCTCCCAAGTTCAACAGATTTTCCTGCCTCAGCCTCCCAAATAGCTGGGATTACAGGAGTGTGCCACCACGCCTGGCTAATTTTTATAATTTTAGTGCTATTTCAAAGATTTCATCTTGGTTTGGATCCATTGTTGGAGAGCTAGGAGCTAGTGTGATCTTTCTGGGGTGTTACAGAACCCTGTTTTGTCATATTACCAGAGTTACTTTTCTGGTTCCCTCGCATTTGGGTAGACTATTTCTTCTAATTATTCTTGGATTTATGTTTTATTGGACTGTGTTGTTTTTAATGTTTTTCCACTTAAGGATGTGAATTTAATGCTTATGGTTAATTATAGGCTAATTTGATTCTTGGTGCATTCATGGCTGAAGACTCTGTATGAGCTCCTTGGTTATAGATAGTCTTTGTATAATGGCTTTCTCATGTGCTGCTTATAGTAGCAATGTGCTCAGTGTGTGAGCAAATTCACTGTCTCCTATGAGGTTGGAAGGGTAGAGGTCTCTGGAAGCTTATCTCAACCCGTGGTGTGCACTTATTTATTTATTTATTATTCCTTAGTATTTTATTTACTGGTTTGATGGTTCAGGCTTCAGGCTAGCAAGGGTGGTATCCCTGGGTAGGAACTGGATGTGGCTAAAGCAGGTGGGTAAATGCAACATTCAAGGGTGAGCAGAGGTCCCAGCCTTGACAGAGGTGGCTGGAGGAGCTTTCAGTGAATCACACTGATGTCTTATGAGGTGGAAGAGTTGGAGCCACCTCAGCTCCCCTACCAGGTCAGTAGGAAAGCTATGTATCTCTCAGACACACTCCTGCCCCAGTGCTCTGGCTATTCAGATCAGAGAGGCACCTCTTTTCATCTGTAGGAATGTTGATGTTTCAAGTAGAGAGGAACTGGGACTCCATCTCTCATGCAAGCCTGAACCTGGAGCACGCTCCTTCTGCAGGGATACAGTCATCCTGACATGTTCCAGAAAGACTGTCTATAGTTGCACTCATGCCAAGCTCCCATGAGAGAATCCCCAGCTATGCCTGCGGTGTTGTACAGTGGGGGAAAGATATCCCGTTCTCCAAGACCCTTCAAATACATAAGAACTGTCTGACTGTTGGGTTAGAGCTGCAGTTTCCCTGCTGAGTCCAGCACTGGAACTGTGCCTCTGCTGAAAGAAGCTTCCTGCCGGCAGAAAGATTCATTGCTTTAGGCCTGCCATCTAAATTCTTTTGTCCCGTGGGGTGTTGCCTTGATGTTGTGCACTCCCCCTTCCCCTAGTAGTGGGCGTCTCTGTAAGCCAGACTACTGTGAGTGTTGTTGTTCCTCTGGATCTAGCCGCCCAGTGAAATTGCCACATTCCAGGCTGGTGCTGGGGAATGTCTTCAAGGGATCCAGTTATGTGACCTGTCTTCAAGTCTCCCAACATAGGTAGCAGCACCAGCTCTAATGAAGGTGGCAGGAGAATGACATAGACTCTGTGACATTCCTTGGTTATATATAGCCTTAGTGTTTTGGCTTTCTCGAACACTGGTTATAGTGATAAAGAACTGGTCATGTGGACAGACTCAAGACCTCCTGGTTAGCCTGAGTGGTGTAAGCAGTGGTGATATTGAGGTTACACCGCAGTCTTCTCCTTCTTGAGCACAGTGTTATTCTACCAGGAGATGCTGTAATGGACTATGTTTATTAGCCTTTGACCAGGAGGTGGTGCTTGCAAAAGATTACCAGCTGTGATAGTAGCAGTGGGATTTTTGCTTGCCTTGTTTTGTCTGGGATGGAGGGTACTCTGGTTTCTCAGGCAACAGGTGGGGTCGTATAGCTCCCGGAAGTTTATATCCTCCTGGGACATAAAGTCAGGTGGCAGGGCAAAGCTCGGTTGGGGCTGGGTCAGGTGAGTTTGCACTCTGAGTCTCCACATGCAGGGCAAGTACAACCCCTCTTGATGTTGGAGGATGCAGCTGGTTTTCAGGTCAAATGTTCCAGAGGGGATTGTCGCTGCCTTTGCAGCACACAAGGGTTTGTGCAGGGAGTGGGGAATAGCAGGTGTCAGTAAGCCCCACAGAGATCCTAGGCATTTGGTGAGGCAGATCCACTCTTGCCCTGTTCCACTGGCAACCATGAGCTAATTTCCAGACAACCTGCACTCAAAACTTGCAAATGACCCAAGTCATAAGCTTTTTCCATGGAGAGAACAACCTGACTTTCAAATCACATCAGTCTCAGTCCATCCACAAAGCTGGGCACCCAGCTCCTGCACTCATAGCTGCAATCCACTTTTCACTGGCCTCCCACTGGCCCTGGCCAAGGGAGTTTGTGCCCACCAGAGGTTATATCATGAAACCCAACTGGGGCTTCTTTCAACCTGCAACCACTGCCTCAACTAATTAGCTGACCTCCACAAGGTTCCCTGTGAGAAAAAATATGGAATGGCTTCCCTTGGTTCATGCTGGAGACTGGGAATGCATGCAACGGTTTTCCCACAGCTGCTCCTACTTTTATATTCCGTGACCCTCCCCAAGTCAGTTCCTGCACTGAGTAAGGATAAGGCCTTCCCCTGTGGCCTGGACTTTTAGGCTCCCTGGTAGGGGTATGTATTATAGAGAAAATCTCTTCCCGCTCCTACTCTGGGGACTTGTAACCCTTTACCTGACTCACAGTGTAGACTGTGGTATAGACTGCAGCCTGCTGTTTCCTTCAAAGAGTCTGTGGATTCCTTCAGCTTTTCTGTTTAGTTCCTGCATTGCTTCTTGAAAAAAGGTTCACAGTGTGAATATCTACATGCTATTTTGTTCTTCCAAGTCAGAGAGGCGTGCTAGCAATGCATCTAATCTGCCATTTGGTGAAAAAAATAAATGAACTTTTTCATTTCAATTAAGCCCAATTCATTAATTTTTTTATATGGATCATACTTTTGGTGTTCTAAGAAATCTTTGACAACCCAGATCACAAAGATTTTCTTCTAGAAATTTTATAGTTTTAGGTTTTACATTTAGATTGATAATCCATTGTACATTAACTTTCTTTTTTTTTTTGAGACGGAGTCTCGCTCTGTCGCCCAGGCTGGAGTGCAGTGGCCAGATCTCAGCTCACTGCAAGCTCCGCCTTCCGGGTTCACACCATTCTCCTGCCTCAGCCTCCCCAGTAGTTGGGACTACAGGTGCCCATCACCACGCCTGGCTAATTTTTTTGTATTTTTGTAGAGACGGATTTCACTGTGTTAGCCAGGATGGTCTCCATCTCCTGACCTCGTGACCCGCCTGCCTCGTATGTTAACTTTCATATATGCTACTAGGTATGGATCTAAGTTCGTTTTCTTGCCTATGGATTTCCAGTTGCTTGAACACCACTTGAAAAGCCTGACCTTTCAGCATTGAATTGCCTTTGCATTTTTGTGGAAAAAATATTTATGTGTGGGTCTATTTCTGGATGCTCTATTCTGTTCCATCGATATGTCTATCTTGATGCCAATGCCACACTGTCTTAGATTACCACAGCTTTATAATAAATTTTGAAATCAGATGTCATTAACCCTCCAATTTTCTTCTGTTTCAAGGTTGTTTTGTCTATTCTATATCCCTTTTATTCTCAAGAGAATTGTATAATGTTTGTCAAATCCTTTCACAAAATAAAACAAAAGCAAAAGGAAAACCCTGTTGAGGATTTTATACGGTTGTGTGGAATTATAGATCAATTTGAGAAAAACTCAGGTCTTAATAATATCAAGCCTTCTGACCTATTAACTAGGTATATCTCTCTAAATTCGCTTTTAGTTTTCAGAATACTGACATTTATTCCTATGTATTCTTTATCTATACCAAATACAGTACCATTAATGAAAATAGGCTTGTGATAGCAATATAAAAACTCCAAACCATCCCCTATATATCTCTGAAATTGTATTCTATTTGGGCAAAATATATACATTGCCTTTTGGGATATCTTTCTATTATTTTAAAAGGATTTCTGTCAATATGCCTTTGTTCCAATAAAATAACCATTTTCTTAAACTTGATTTTCATAGCATTTTGCACAGCTCATTTTTTATGAGAATTTTTACACACTACATATATAATTCTCGTCTATTTTTACATCATGTATTTTGTGAAGTTAAAGATTTGGCAGTTAAATGGCTTAACAAATTTTTCAGATTCACAGCTAGTCATCAAAAAAGCCAAGTGTAGAAGTATAATACCTATTTCCTTGAATTACAGAACACTTGATTGTGTTCCAGTAAATTAACTTCGAATTTTTTTCCATTTTTAGGGATGATGAATTATGGCTTTAAACAATGTAACAATGAAGTGTATTTCTTATCTGCTTTGCTGCTCAGTTAGCACAAAGAAAAAAACTTTCTTCTTACTGATTCTCAGAGGTTATCAAACAAAAATCTTATGATAATTGCCATCCTACTTATCAAAGGGCAAAGCCCAGGGTTATGATCTTACAAACAAGTAGTCAGTTTTGAAGGGACTGATATGGATTTGTGTAATCATCCCTCTAATTGTTTTATTACAATGTGTTTTTTCTTTTCCAAAGAATTAAGATCAATGGTAATTGGTAGTACTTAATAGTTAATTAGTTTACCCTAATTAAATACCATATATTTCAACAAACATGTAACTCCTTCAGAGGTGCAGTCTTAGCAATTGAAGTTAAATATTTCAATACGCCTAAAGTTTCAAATATTATGCCATGATGCATTCAAAAATGATTAAATTCTTCTCACTAAAAGTGCTTTCTATTTTATACATTTCAAGATAGGTACCATTTTAGGTTGCAGCATCTTATGATGGTTTCTAAGGTAATGTTGATTTCATCTTTGATGCAGAAAGCAACTGTCACTGGGAATTGACTAAGCTTTTTGTTGTCAAATGTTACCACTATTTTGACACCACCCTGGTATGCCAGTAAATGTTTCTCACTTCATTATCACGCCGAGGCCTTTATAATATTGCTAATACAGGATGAAAATATTTATTCACTTTTGGTTTGGATGTTTGTGAGCATGAATGATTGTGGCGAATCAAATGTAGTTGTTAAAAAAGGGTTTCCACTGAGGAATAATAAAATCCCTCAGAGCTATGGGTACATGTATTTTAAAAAGGTACATTTATTTGATTACCACCAGATGTTTGTACTCTGTTCCAGTTGCTTCCCTATTAACTGACTTAAAAAAATAATCGTTAAACCAAGACTTCTTCAACTTTCTAAACAAGACTGAGTTTTATTTAAATATAAATTCAAACGTGTAAAGTATTTTAAAAATACTAAATTATGTTTTTAGAATTCAGCTTATTTTAGAGTTAAGGGTTGACTAACTTGGATTGTTTGTTATGTTGCTTTTCGCTAGGTTAGAAATAAGTATTTTAAATATATGGCAGAAGACCTACTTCTAAAGCACCTAAATGACCCATTATTAAAGACCTGACTTTTAATAATTGGACACTGTTTTTGTTTAGCTGTATACTTCAGAGTTTTTCTAAAATATTAAATTCTCACCTTTTTTCTTTCCTAACAACAATGTTGGACTTGTTCTAATCAGCTTTACTTGAGTTTCTTTCTAAATTGCTTTAGGGCGAATGACTTGAATCACTGTTGTTCAGATTGATAGTATATGATGATTTAACCCTGAGAACTCTAGTGCCATGTATTTTGGCTTCATTCCAAATCACCCTGAGATATATGTAGGGTGTACTTTGTCTTTTCTGAAATCATGAAAACTGCAGTTTCAGGTTATGTGCTACCTGCTTCAAAATAATAAACTGCCCTATCTATTGCTTTCATGCATGAACCTATGAAGTGTTTCCCATGATTCCTTTAAAACTAAATTGGGAACACGTTCTGTCAGTGGATATTCGTTTCCGTGGATATTTATTTAAATGTATGGGTTTGCATGCTGTTGTTATATTTGTTTCAGAAGTGGATTTTCACAGGAAACTAGCAGTGTTTCCATGTACAATTTAGGTCTAATTTCATGTAGATAATTATTGCTGTCTCTACCTTTTCTCTAAGTGTGTATAATTGAATACGCAATTATTTATTTGTATTCCAAGTTACTAAGTAGAGTTTCAAGCCAAGAGCTTCTAGCATAAAGCAGTCTCTTTGGTTAGCATTTAAATATGGAAGCCAGACTACATGAAGAGTATATTTTAAGATCAACAATGTTTTGGAGGCACTTTTAAAAGAAATCTTATGACTATATTTACAACTCTCAGGCTTAAATCAAAGGACTTGCCTTGCTGGAGAAGATCTGAGAGATAAGAACACATAAAGCCTCAGTGGTAAATCAGTTTGACATAAATAAGGTTTCAAAATGTTTAAATCCAGTGTAACTGGGTTTTTCAGTTTACAGAATGCCAAATGGTTTGTTTAACAAAACATTTCATGATATTTCTCTAAAGTTTCAGTACAGAGAAAACCAGAAAATAAGAAACAAGACTTTTGAAATTTAGAAAATCAAATAGAATATGTATTATCAATTTTAACGGAAATGAGAATTTTTAATTTTCTAATTTCAATCTTTCATGTGTACTCAGCAACTTTTATAATAACTATAATATTTGAGATATTTGGGGTGTTACATTTGAAAACTATCCTAAGGCCATTTTGGCATACCTAGACATTTGTATCTCTTTCTCTCTCTCTAGATATGGGTAGATAGAGTTATCTCATATATAAATAGATATCACATATCTCTTGGTTGATCATTTTGAAAATTAATTTAGAAAATGTAGTTTAAAATATGTGTTTTGATGATAGCCTATAGGTCCAGAAATAATATATTATGTATATGTATATGTGTGTGTTTAAACAAATGTAATATATATGCTTTATTTCAGGGAATATCCTTTCAAAAATACAAAAACTTATAAAACTAAAGTTACTTTAAAAGAGTACATTTAAAAAAATAATGTAACAAACTATCATTCAATTTATTCAGTATATGTTAAATCCACATTTCAAATAAGACACGGTGAGTTTATATTGTTTTGTGCTATCTCATCCGAAAGGTGCAAAGCAGACTAAAAGAGAGGATAAGGGTTTAGGGGGCATAATGGTTCTGAGCCCCCAAAAGTCTGTGTGAAATTTTGATGCTCTAGGGTTCAGTATCTGGGTAGGAGGCTCTACTTTCTGGTGAGACTACCCCCAGGATTGACTTAATTTTTCAGACCTTCATCTCTCTAGTTTTTGTGACTCTTGGCTTAGTAGTATCAATGGTCAAATTAAATTCTTCAGGCCAGGAGAAGTGAGGTGGCCCTTACAGGCATCCCCCCAACAAACAATCTTAGACGGTATTTTATCAACTGGGAAAGCAATATTTATAGATGCCAAAAGATAAAAGACTTTCAAAAAAAAAGAAAAAAATTCAAGTGTCAAACATGATAAAGAAGCAAAGGAAAAGGAAGAAGAAAGTTACAGAATTGGCTGACCTGAGAGTTATTAGCAAGAATTTTCTATATCTACAATAATGATATTTCAATAATAAGTACTTTTAAAGGTTTTTGATTAGTTAGATGGTATAATGTCAGTAGGATAGAATAGCCAAAGTTATGCTGATAGCAAGGCATTAAAAGATATTTAGGGCTGGGGCCAAGTTGGTGTCTCATGTCTGTATTCCCTACACTTTGGGGGGCCAAGGCAGGTGGATCACTTTGAGCCCAGGAGTTCAAGTCTAGCCTAGGTAACATAGTGAAACCCTATCTCTGCTTAAAATACAAAAACTACCTGGGCAGGATGGCAAGTGCCTGTAGTCTCAGCTACTCTGGAGGCTGAGGTGGGAGGATGCCTGGAGCCTAGGAGGCAGAGATTACACGGAACCAAGATTGTGCCGCTGCACTCCAGCCTGGGTGATAGAGCTATACCCTGTCTCAAAAAATTAAAAAAAAAAAAAACAAAAGAACTTCATGGGCAGAATATAGAATATTTGTTAAACTATAGGTTGGAGGAGCTTTAAAGAAAAGGAAGGAAGAAAGAAGAATAAGAAAGAAAAAAGGTTCATTTAATGAGGCCCTCCTGGATGCCAGAACAAAATATAAATTGAATAAATAGTAAAAATAAATACTACATATTTTAAGACAGAAAATATATTTGAGATGTTTGTACTCATTTATTACTAAGAATCAAGTTAGCAATTGGGGGAAGAAATAGATATATAACAAAAATAATTCATTTATTCAAATTTATTTTTGTTAGTTCGCAGAGTAAGAATGCAAATGTCTTGGATTTCATTCTCCAGCAATTAGCAGTATATTTTTAAGCCAGCTGGAGAAAATGCTATTTCTGGGATAACTAAGATCTTGCAAATGAAAACTCAAGATCAAATAATCAGCTATGCAAGGTAGTTCACACGTGTAATCCCACCAACGTGGAAGGCTGAGGCAGGTGGATTGCTTGAACTCAGGAGTTCAAGACTAGCCTGGGCAACAAAGTGAGACCTCATGTCTCCAAAAATAAATGAAATTATCCAGGTGTGGTGGTTCATACCTATAGTCCCAGCTACTTGGGAGACTGGGGTGGGAGGATCACTTAAGCCCAGCAGGTTGAGGCTGCAGTGAGCTATAATCACACCACTGCACTCTAGCAAGACCCTGTTTAAAAAAAAAAAAAGAAGAAGAAGAACAAGAAGAAGAAGGAGGAAGAAGAAGAAGATGAAGAAGAAGAAGAAGAAGAAGAAGAAGACGACGACGAAGAAGAAATCTATCAATATATAAACTTAACTATATTGCAACAAATGTTTTTGTTGGCAAAAGCAATTTTGATATAGACAAGAGATCCCTCCTCTATAGTCTTTCAGAGATTTTTCTCTCTAGGGATTTATATTCTAGAGGCCCAAAACAAAAGTGAAAGTAGACTTAATCCTTTCTGTTTTCCTGTCTTTTCTCTTCTTCTTCCTTTTAGCCTAATCACCAAATATTTATTTTTGGGCACTGGGCTAGGTGCTATGGAACAAGACATGAATAAGACATAGTCCCTGCTATCAAGAGGTTTATCATCCAGCGGGAGCGATAGAATAAATAAAAACAATAAATAAAGTGTTGTGGCTTTTTTATAAAAATATGTATCTATGGGGGAAAAAGAAGGAAGCAGTTCATTATCTGTATTAGTCTGCTGTGTGTCTTTTGGATGGTAGTTTAGATGATTATGAGCTTGTATTTTGCGAAGTGGACAAAGTGAAAAGAGTGTTCCAGGTGGAAGCAACAACACAAACAAAAGCAAAGTCTTAAAATAACAGGAGGGTGCTGAAGCCCACCCCATGGAAGGAGGCCATGCTTCATGGCATAAAAGGCCCAGGGAACTCAGATTGTGACAGCGTCGGTGAGGGTGGTTTTCCCTGCTTCAAGGGTATATACTGCAGTGGTACCTATGGCCGGTTCAGGGATAAGGGGTGGAAAGTGAAGGGAGGATACTTGCTTTCTCTTTCCATCACCCTCATCACCCTGAGTTTTCACTGCGGGAAGGAAGGGAATGAGGGAGCCCCTATTCCGTGTCTTTCAGAATGGGCAACCAGTTCTCTTCACCACTCCCAGCCGATACTCTTGTAGAGTGTATCTTGAACCATAGGGACTGTTTTTATCCTCAGAACCTGGAGGAAAAATGCTTCATAACCCTCTGCACAAAGCCTTGGCCAAATTATGATTTGCAAGAAGGACTGACTTGACCTCAGGAAGGGACCATTCATTTTGATAACATCCAGCATTTGGAACTTTTCTGTAGACGTGAGGACACATGGTCTGAGGCCCCACATGTGCAGGCTTTGTTTTGGGGGAAAATGGCAGTCAGATTCCTCCCTGAGGTCTATCTTAGGATTCCTAGCAAAGGGGAGCCGGCTCCCTCAAGTCTTACTCCTCCAGGTCTACCCTGACCTCCCTATAGAGCTTCAGCCTCTCACTTGCCCCCTCCTAAAAATCCTTGCCCTAAACAAGCCCCTGTTTCACTCCTGCCCCTCCAACAGATGCCCAGTGAATTTGGGCCCAGTGAGGCTCAGGTCCGCGTCTTCCTATAGGACTTAAAGGAAATTAAGGGGAAATCTTGGCAAGTCTTCAGATGATACTGATAGATATATAGAGGCTTTCCAGAATTTCACCCAAATATTTGAACTCTCCTGGAGAGACATTAGGTTACTTTTGAATCAGACCCCGATGGCCACTGAGAAGCAGGCTACTCTGCAAGCAGCAGAGAGATTTGGGGATGAGCTTTGTGTCACATATAGTGTCAGGAAAGGGGGCAAATATTATCCAACCAGAAGAGAAGCAGTACCAATGGATGACCCTAAATGGTATCCCAATGACGAGGTAGAAGCCTGGAAGAGGAAACACTTTCAAGTGTGCATAATGGAAAGTTTACGCAGAATTAGGACCAAGCCTCTCAATTATACTAAATTGTCCATGATCAACCAGGGATTTGATGGAAATCCCACGGCCTTCCTGGAAAGGCTAAGAGAGGTGTGGTAAAGCACACCTCTCCATCTCCTGATTCAGTCGAGGGACAACTAGTCTAAAGGATACATTTATTACCCAGGCAGCTTCTGACATCAGGAGAAAGTTTCAAAAACAGGCCCTGGGACCAGATAGTACTTTAGAGGACCATCTGAAAGTGGCTCCCTTGGTCTTTTATAATAGAGACAGTGAGGCCCAGGAAAGAGAGAGGAAATACAGGTAAGAGACAGAAGCTGTAATGGCCACCAGGCAAGCGCACAAACCTCAGAATTCCCAAGGCGCACCTGTTACCTGCTAAAGATATGGCAAGAACAGTTATCTCTCTTCTAAAGTTTATCCGCTCTCATACAAGGTTTAATTTCTTTCACCAGGGTGAAACAGCTCGGTGGACAATGTTGTTGTTAGTATATTTCGCTTCTTAGCTCTGTAATCTTTGGCGAAATTCCTTGTATAATACACGTGTTTAACCCATGCAGCAGGAGCATGAGATGTGAACGTGGGAAAATTAAGAGAAAGGCACTAGAGAGGTAAATTAGGGCAGTTTTGAATGGCTTTCTCATTTTAGAAGTCTGGAGTTTGTGCTAAAGAGACTGGAAAGCTGTACAAGTACTTCTCGTTTTGTTTAGTAATATCATTTTTGCAGTCATGTGGAAGAGGGATTGCAGAGAGGTTCAGGCAGAAGGAAGGGGAGGAGAGAGACTTATAATTATCCAGGTAATAAGGAAGATCTGTACAAAAGCAGTAGCTATAGCAACACAGTACTGAGAACCCACACCAAAAGATTACTTAGGGAAGTTACAACGACACCCATTGAGTGGAAGGAAAAAGGGGTCATCAAGAATTGTTTTTCCTATGTTCACCAAGACTCAAAGGCAAGTAGCCAAAATTTTCAGCTTCCATTTTTTTTTTTTTCCCAACAAAGTCTCACTCTGTCAGCCAGGCTGGAGTGCAGCAGCATGATCTCAGCTCACCGCAGCCTCTGCCTCCTGGGCTCAAGCAATTCTCCTGCCTCAGCCTCCTGAGTAGTTGGGATTACAGGCATCTGCCACCATACCTGGCTACTTTTTGTATTTTTTATTAGAGATGGGATTTCACCATGTTGGCCAGGCTGGTCTCGAACTCCTGACCTCAGGTGATCTACCCGCCTCGGCCTACCAAAGTGTTGGGATTACAGGTGTGAGCCACCATGCCTGGCCTCTGCTTCCTTTTAATAATTGGTTGTGTATTAATGATCCTTTATTTATGTAAAAGATATGAAAAAAATTCTCTGTAATTCCTCTGCATTGCAGGGATAGGATGTCTTCAGTCAGTGTTTTCCCTTCCCTTCCCTTCCCTCCCCTCCCCTTCCCTCCCCTCCCATTCTCTCCTCTCCCCTTCCCTCCTCTCCTCTCCCCCTCCCCTCCTCCTCCCCCTCCCCTCCTCCTCCCCCTCCCCTCCCCCCCTCACCTCCTCTCCCCTCCCCTTTCCCACTTCCTCTCCCTCCCTCTCCCCTCCTTCGCTTTCCGTTCCGTTCCATTCCATCTCTATTCCTGTCGTCTTTGTTGTTGTTTGTGCTGGGAAGGTCTGCTGGGAAAAGGAGTTTGGGCCAATTTAGGAAAAAGAAATTTGTTTCTTTGCATATCCATTTATTCATTCAGCAAACATTTATGGAGTACCTGTATTATGTTCCTGGGAAATGAAGAGAAAATGACCTGATCCATGGCCTTAACTTGACTATTTTACAGCATAGTGGGGAGAAGACATAGGAAATACTACAATACAATGTAATAATTCCATAATGAAGGTAAGTATGAGCTGCAGAGGAAATGCAGAAGATAGTAAGTACTTGAGGTCAGACTTTAAAAAATGAGTCATTTTCTGTAGGGAGAGGAAATCAGACCGAATAAATACATTTTATATTCAAAATTTCAGACAAATTAGGGAACCTGGCATGCTGAAAGAAAAACAAATGGCTTAGAACAACCTGAGGAAGATAGATGAGGGGTGAAACCATTGAAGGTAAGAGAGGGCCAGATTTGGAGAGGACGTCATGAAAAAGTTTTTAAGAGCTATGAACTGATCAGAATTGCATGAGCAGAGTAAAGAAAAGGAACTAAAATTAGTTAAGCATATGTACTAGCTCTGTAATGACTGTTTTTACTCTTTTTCTCTTTTTTAGAGATGTGGATCTCTCTCTGTTGCCCAGGCTGGAGTGCAGGACAATCATAGCTCACTCCAGCCTCAACCTCCTGGGCTCAAACAATCTTACCATCTCAGCCTCCCCAGTAGCAAGGGCTACAGGCTCATGCCACCGTACTTGGCTAACTTAATTTTTCTTTTTCTTTTCTTTCTTTTTTTTTTTTTTTAAGAGACAGGGTTTCACTGTGTTGCCCAGGCTGGTGTCAAATTCCTGGCCTCAAGTGATCTCACACCTTGACCTGCCAGAGTGTTGAGATTACAAGCAATAGCCACCACACCTGGCATGTGATGACTCCTTTGGATATAATATCTCAGTGTGATCTGGTGGGAAGAGCACAACTTTGAGTCTAGACAAACTTGGGTTCAAATCTTAGATCTTCTTCATTACTTTTAAGAGTTGGGCCAATTTTGTAAGTTTTTTGATCTCCTACCCTCTTTATAATGTTTAATACGTAACCTGAGGGCTTGTTATAAAGAATAGACGCTAGCTGTAAAATAAATAACATAGTAGGTATAGCTATATTGTCACTCCTAATAAACACTGTTAGAACCAAAATTCAAAGCCATGCTTCATTCCAAAGAATACACTTAACACAGTCAATAGGAGGCTGCAGCCCTTCGGCCAGAGTGCTTTGTTTAGCAGTGAACACACAATTCATTTTGAGTACACCAAAGTTAATCCCGAGAATTATATGGGAGATGTGATCTAACAGCTGTGTTTTTCTGATGTATTTACAGCAGTGAGGATGTAAGTGTGAAAATCACTTTTCACCACCATGAAACATGAACCAGCCAAGAAGTAAAGCCAAAAGAGAAGGAGGCAGAGTGAGGAAAAGGAGAGTAAGTCCTAGTTCAGCTGAACCTAAGTCAGCACAAGCAATGAGCTTTTGTTTTTTAGGTAAATGAGCTAAATACTAGTAATAACTACAATCATAACAACAGCTTTTCTTTAGCTCAACTTGCATTGAGTCTTCAGTCACTTGTATCCAATAGTATACTGACTAATTAAATGGCAATGAGGAACCTAGAAGCTCACTTTGGAATAGCAATAATGTAGAGCTGGAAGAGTTTTCATCAATAAGGGAAAGAAACTAAATATGAGCAAGTGAAGACACTCCACGTAGACTGCTTGTTCTCGAAGCTGATCTAGTTTTTAAAAAATTAAAAAGGAGAAGGTTCAGTAGCTCGAGTGGAGGCAGAATCGAGGAGGTATTTATTCGTAAGATGGGAGACGTGAGCGTGTTTATGCACAAAGGGAAAGATGCCAGTGGGAAGGAAAAGGTTGACAGTACCGAGAAGAGAGTGGATAATTAATGGCAGAAATCCAGAAGGACACAGAAAGTGATGACTATTCCTGTTGCCATGAAATCTCTAGTAAGGTCTAGGATCTGCTCAGATGGCAGATTTGACCAAAAGTGTTCAATATTTTTATTTTTATTTCTATATCTATTTTGGCTTTTCAGAATGCCTAATATTTTTATGTCTCCTTTCATCTTGTCTACTGTCCTAAAATCAAGTGAAGTCTGATGATACCCCACTGTCCCCACCAAAAGCAAACACACACAAAAAGAAACAGAACTAAACTAAACCTCTCCATTCAAACTAGCAGAGATCTTCATGGCCAAAGAATACCCCAGGATTCCTAAAAGCGTCTCAGAAGACTCATTTTGCAGGCTTTCAGTTTCTGCTTTACTTTTTTGCCTGCAATTTTGCACAATCAAATGCACAAAAACAATGGGAAAGGGGATTACGTCAAATGTACGAAAGAAATGGCAGGAATCCAGTGGGAAAGACATGCCCTCCACATTTGGCAGGAGGCGTGCTGGGAGGCAGTGGCTTTGCAGAGTGATGAGTCACACTTGAACAGAGGCTCTGGAAGGAATTAGTTCAAGAGAAGGCTGGAGAGCTCCCTGAAATGTATGAGTGCCTCAGACCATTAGCAATGTGTGTGTGATCACAGTGAGACAAAGGAGACCCTGAGATCCGCAGACTTTCTTTCAGGAACGGGCAGAGTGTCCCTAGCTGCTCTTTCCTCCCTGGTGGGTGTAAAACCACAGCCCTTCTGTTTCAGTGGGAAAACGTTTCATGAGGACCACTTTTTAGAAAACTTTGTCTGGGCCAAAAAATGTAATATGAGTGTAAAATACGTAAATAGATAAAGCAAGCCATGACTCTGAAGGAGAGATTGATCTGCTCAAAGGTCAATTGGGCCACAAAATTAATGAGCTTGAGAAAGACAGGACAAGAGATGGGAGACAAGAAATCTGTGTGTTTAACTCTGAATCTATTAACAAAAACTAGTAAGTGTCTGACTGGCAGCAAATTAGCTAGCATATGACAAACTCCAAAATAACCAGGCATAGAACAAAACCAAATTTAAATATCAGAACTACCTATTGAACAGTATTGCAAATATCAAATGCCTTGTACTATAAATCTAAAGTTCCTAATTCTTATGCTAGTAAACTGCTGAATATTTAATACCTTGAGCAGGGGTGGGCCACCTTTTTGAAATAATCTTAAAAGTAAATAAATATAAATATCTAGCTACATAAATAACAGCTATGCTACTGATCCTGTTTATGTACAGTTTCATGGCATTCATGAACTTTGAGAACAGTAGTAAAATTCCAATTTTACAAGAGTGAATGACATTTTTAGCTTGTGATATAGAGAAACATGAGTCTTTGTTACACTGTATGTTCAGATTTGGCCAGAAAATAAAAGAGAAGTGAGGTTTTTATAGGCTGAACCATCAAAATGTCGCCTAAAACCCCACAAATTGTTTTTTAAGTGAAGTGCCATGAAATAAATAAAACTCTCTAGTAGACAATGCTGTTGAGTTTGTCAGTGGGTTTATAAAGTATCATGTGAGACAGCATCGTGTTTCTAAAGCACTAAATAATAGATCAAATGCTATGGCTATTGAAGGACGGATCAGCCCTGGGTCCTCTAAAATGGATTAAAAAACTGCTAGTGTAGAGGCAGTTGTGCAATAGTGTCAGAACACAAGTTCATAGTGTGCCAAAACATCAGCTAATTTCTAGCTGTTATAATAGAAAACTGACTTTTTTCATTTCAAAAGACCAAAAAGTACTTGAGAGGAGAGAAATGTCTTCACTTTGGGAACTTACAGCGAAGACACAAAGCCCTTACAACACAATTGTGATAAGATGACTTGACCATTTCATTATTCTACTTTCATTTGCTTAGGAGAATAACCTTGACACTACACTAATGTAGAATAAAATGGAAGTTTCTACAAAGTGTAAACATCTCTACCATGCGACTAGAATGATGTCAGCAAAACTAGTGATCTGAGGCCAATAGTGAGCTGTGGAAGGATGTCCTCTAACAGCAATTGAAGACAGTGGGCTGGTTTGGCTTTGACTTTTAAAAATTACTAGAGAAGTGTGTTCTGTGTCTCTCCTGCCATTTGAAAGGCACATGTGTACATGAGAGCTGATTGTGTCCATTCTCCCTTTGCATGATAATTCTTGGCCCTTTGCCTGGTTTACTTTAGAGTTTGTATTACCTCATTAGTTGTGTTTTTCTCCAATGTCCTGCTCTGAAGAGCTTTTCCTGAATGTGATTTTTCTGTCTCGGTCTTCAGAGTTGGCCATGCAGTAATCTAATAATGTCAAACCATTGCCCTTGAGGATGTGATAATAATGACTTTAGCTTGGAGATGGCAACCAATTAATGCAGTATACTCCGGAGGGCTTTTGAAAGACTGCAATACAATTTCCCCGTTTTACAGATAAAGAAACTGAGGTATACTTAGAAATGGAAGAAATAACAATTTTAATGGTCAGATGCCAAAATATTAAGGTAAATAAGAGCTGACATCTGCTATGCACCATATCCTGTGTGAGAAACTAGGCTTTTTAAGTATGTTAATTCTAATTATCCCATTAACTTTGTAAATTAAACGGGACTGTTTCCATTTGCTGCTAGGGGCCAGGGCTGGGATTTGACCCCAAGCCTGTCTCCTTCCAGAGTCTGTTCTTTATCATATCACACAGTGCTGCCTCCCCATTGAAAAGATAAGTTTATTATGTTTTAAAGTAGTAGATTGCTTCTTAAAGCATTTTATTAACTATTATTTTATCCTCAAAGAATCTTTGCAATTTAATAGGTATTGTTAACTTTTTGTTATAGAAAAAGAAACTGAGGTAAACGAAGACCTACTGACTTGTTTACAAAGGTTAATCACATTATGGGAAATAAAATTCAGGTCTTTTGTGCTGAAAGACTGTGCCATTTACATTGTCTATTTCAAGTGTTCATTTTTGGATAAACCCAAAGCAGTTAAGGTTAATCAATGATACACATATAGGAATTTCCACAAATAATCACATAATTTTAAATGCCATCACCAAGGCTGTAGGTAAGAGGTACTATTGTACACTGTAAAGAAAAATACAATTAAATGTTTCTTGAGAGCAGGAACCCTACATCCTCAACAAGTAACATAGTGCCTTGGCAAATAGCAGGTATTCAATAACTATTTGCCAAATAAATGAAGAATAACTTAATAACATTCACAGTTAGAGGGAACTTGTTAGTGAGGATAAAAATGAATAGACAACATTGATTTGCAGTTGAAATTGTAAAACTGCAGCTGCTTAGCTTATCTGTGAGGCCCACTGATGAAAACAAGAGAGAATGCCTTCTCTCAAAAAGCTTCACTGGGAAAATATGGTCTGAGAAATAACTTTTAATTTGAATATGCACATAATCCAAATTCATCTATACACTAAACATTCCATAAGTGTTATATACACTATTCAGTGGATACACCAAAAATGGCCTTATGTCCCTAGGAATTTGTTCTTTCAATCAATAAACACATTTTGTGGAGTGCCTACAATGTGTTAGTCATGCTTCTAAATAGTAGAAAAATGGCAGTAAAAAAAAAAAAAAAAACAGAGAAAAATGTTTCCCTCATAAACCACACATTCTAGTATAAGAAGTGAGAATAGGCCGGGCGCGTTGGCTCAAGCCTGTAATCCCAGCACTTTGGGAGGCCGAGACGGGCGGATCACGAGGTCAGGAGATCCACACCATCCTGGCTAACACGGTGAAACCCCGTCTCTACTAAAAAAATACAAAAAACTAGCCGGGCGAGGTGGCGGGCGCCTGTAGTCCCAGCTACTCCGGAGGCTGAGGCAGGAGAATGGCGTAAACCCGGGAGGCGGAGCTTGCAGTGAGCTGAGATCCGGCCACTGCAGTCCAGCCCGGGCTACAGAGCAAGACTCCGTCTCAAAAAAAAAAAAAAAAAAAAGAAGTGAGAATAAACAAACTGTTAAATATATATTATGTCAAAACAATGGAGAAAACCAAGCAGGAAATTAGTACTGGTGTGTATATATGTATGTCTACATGTAAGTAGGTGCAGTTTTAAATACAGTGGTGTAGGAGTCCTCACACATAAGATGACATCTGACTGAGGATATGAAGGAGGAAAGAGAGATTTAAATATTTGGGGATAGGGGGAGATGATGGGAAAAGCATTTTTGAAAATGGACTAGTACATGCAAAGTTCCTAAGGCTGGAGAGTGCTTATATTGTTGGAGAAGAGAAAGAAGTGTGGTGCTGGGAGAGGGAGCATGGTACACAACAAAGTCAGAGCCGTCAGATGGGAATAATATAGGGCCTTACACATGGTTGTAAGGGCTCAGAATTTTCTCAGCATGGGAAATTATTAGTGGGCTTTGAGCAAAAGAATGACATGATTTAATTTGTGCTTCATAAGAATTTCTCCCACTACTTACTGTTTTTTGAATGGAACAGGGCCAAGAGTAAAAGCTATTACAAGGATCCAGGTGAGAGATGATAGCAGCTTGCTAAATGTTAGCAATGAAGTGGTAAAAAGTGGTCATATATTGGATACATAGTTGAAGGCAGAATTACCAAGATTTGTCAAGGGACTGGATATGGGGCAGAAAAGAGATTAGTCAAGGATGACACAGAGGTTTTCAGCTTGAGTAACTGGAAGGTTTGAGTTGTCATTTACTGAGATGGGAAGGAGTCAAAGAGGAGATTTAAGAGATTAAGAATTCAGTTTGGAGATGTAAAATAGGAAGCTGGGTGTGTAAGACTGGAGCTCACAGGAAATGTCCAGGCCTGATATACAAATAGGAGAGTCATCAGCTCATCAGCCTATAGATTTATTTGAAGTCCTGAAACTGAATGAACTCACCAATGAAAGTCTGGTTGATAGATAAGAGAAGTCCACAGATCAATCCATTGCAAGAGTGAAGATAAACACTGAGAAATAGCATCCAGTGAAGTAGTAGACAAAGCAAAATTTAATATTTAAAAGCCAAGTGATAAAAGTGTTTTAAGGATATTGATCAATGGTGCCAAATGTTGCTTAAAGATCATGGAGGTGAGATCAGAGAACTCTTCAAAATAATTAACAATGGGAGATCATTCCTGACCTCAATAAGAACTGTTTCACTGGAAAGATGGGGCCAGCTGTGGTTTGGCTCTGTGTCCTCACCGAAATCTCGTGTTGAACTGTAATCCCTAATATTGGATGTGGAGCCTGATGGGAGGTGATTGGCTCATGGGACCAGTTTCTTGTGGTTTAGCACCATCTGCCCTTGGTACTGTCCTCACGGTAGTGAGTGAGTTCTCATGAGATCTGGTTGTTTAAAAGCGTGTAGTATCTCTCTTGCCTCTCACTCTTGCTCCTGCTCCCACCATGTGAGACATCTCATTCTCCCTTTGCCTTCTGACGTGATTGGAAACTTCCTGAAGCCTCCCAGAAGCAGAAACTGCTGTGCTTCTTGTACAGCCTGCAGAACCATAAGCCAATTAAACCTCTTTAAAAAAAAAAAATTACTCAGTCGAGTTTTTCTTTATAGCAATGCAAGAATGGACTAAAACAAGACCAAATATCTAAATTAGATTGGGTTAAATAGAGAATAAGAAGAGAGGAATTGAAGGCAAAAATAAATATATAATTTTATATTTTGATAAGAGAAGAGCCAGTGGGTTAGTGAAGACAACAGGATAATGGACAGTGAGTGTCCATGTGAAAACATCTACCAGCACACCTAGGAATAGTATGACCACAGCAGAAAAATCAGCCATCATGTTATACGGCTGTGTGGAAATCTATGTCCCTGGTGGGGAGGCACTTCTCAGAGTAAAAAGATGAAGGAAAACTTAACTGACACATTTGAAGATATAGAGTATTTTCCCAGTGACTGACCCGTTAGTCCAGTGGGCCTAATGAACGGTTTTAGGAATTGAAGAATATTAGGTGACAAGGTCAGGTTAGGAGATGTACAGAGCCATATGGGTTTGCGGTCCCAGAGACGGGTAACGACCTAGGAGTCAAGGGCTTCTCTGACTAATATAAACAATAATAGATAATCTTAAGCGAATCATATGGACAAGGTTGTGAGTAATGGAGATGAGGGAGGAGGAGATGGGAGTATTGCCAGGAATATACAGGGTGCTGGGGCATTTGTTATGTGATACCCAGACTTGCCCAAATTTTCCTTCTTTTTCTAGAAGGTAGATTTTTTGAACCTTCCGCCTGACTCCAATTTTCTTGTATTGTACTGTATAATAGTCATTAAGTAAATATTTGTTGAAAAAACAGAATAGATAAATATGATTCCAGAAGATGATAAAATGATGAATACAGCTTCATCTGAAATGGGGTGGAGTAACATGTGGCTGACCAAGACTCCCATTAAAAACAACTAGAAAAGCCACGTAAGATCATAATCAGTTTGACAATGTCAAAGGTTGATGAGCAAATAAATACGAGAAGGACTAAGTCAGGAGATTTGGATTTGGAGTGCATGGATCATGTGGCTGATCTTCTCATCAAAACAATTACTAGATTCTGGAGCTGTACAGGATTGAATACAGCAAACAAACTGATTTCCAGTATCTAATAGTTCTTGAAGTAACGTGTGATCCCCCCTATTTTGGGGACATACAGTCACTGGAATGAATGACCAAGGACCCTTTGGGAAGGACATAAGGGAATCATCATAGTACACACTTCCCATTATGTTACAGGGTTCTTCTTACTGTGGATCCCTGGGGTCTGGTTAATGGTCCTTCAAATCTGAAAGCTCCAAATCTGAAAATTGTCTCAGACCTGATAACTGAGCAAGGACTTACGGTATTTTATTTGGGAAATCACCTGCATCTCCCTACCCCTCCCTGCATGCTTTGTTGTTTTTATTGATTTTGAGCAGAACCTTTGCTGACTGCATATTTCTTTTACTTACAGGGATGGCATACCCTATTAATGGTCTGCATGGCTCCCTGTGAGTCAAGCTTGCTTTGCTTGGCTCCTACGTCACTCATCTTTCACCCTTGTTGGTCATTATAATAATTGCATAACCATAATTCTAATGATAATTGCTTAACTTATTATTAAGCCCTGTCACTTGGTCTCTATTATTGGGATGGGGAAGCCCAAGCATCATCTTCATGGTCATAAATGAGCCCAGGTCTGTGACTGCCTTTCCTACTGACATTTCTACCTTGCAGAACAAAACATCTTCTGAATATTTTAGTGATGCTGGAGTCCCTCATGTCAACGCATGCCTTATGGACTTCATGAACATGTGGTCCTCTGGGCCTTCTTGTGGAATATAATCTTCTGATGGGTCTTTCAGCCTTACATAATATATTTAATGACATGTACCCATTTCTTTCAGCCTCTCCTGCCCTTCCTATACTATCCGTCAGAATAATTCAAGCATTTCTACCTTGCTGAGAGTTTTTCCACTCCTTTTTCCAGACTTCTATGAGCCCAGCAGTGAGTTTTCCTGTTTATCTCCAATGTCCTAACTAGAGCATCTAGTCCTGCTACAATTTGAATGTTTTGACCCCTTCAAAATCATGTTGAAACTTAATACCCAATGCAACAGTATTAAGAGGTGTCACCTATGGGAGCTGATTAAGTAATGAGGGCTCTTCCCTCAGGAGTATGATTAGAAGCCCCTACAAAATCACATGACAGAGGGAGTTCACCCTGTTCTTGCACCTTTCAGCCCTTCTGCCATGTGAGGACACCTAGATGGTATCATCTATGAGAAATGAGCTCTCATCAGGCAATGACCCTGTGGGCACCTTGATTTTGGGCTTTCCAGCCTCCATAACTGTGAGAAATACGTTTCTGTTTTTTATAAATTACTTGGAGACTTCTGGTTCCAAACTGGTGGAATAGATACAAGCTGGCTTTACTCCCCAACCCCTTTTCCCCCAGAAGACCAAAACCAAATATACAGCACTGAGATTATCAACAGTAATACATCAAAACTCAAATATGAGGATAAGTCAATTTCCTGGGTCACAGATAATTTGAAAAAACTCAGTGGATGGTAAGAGAATCAGATTTTCATATCTATGGCACCCCTCCCCTCATTCTGCATGGCACCAGACATGTGGAAACTTTTCCCCAAATCGTGGTTTCTACACTGGAAAAGTGAGAATAAAGTGAACAACCAGCTTTCCCACCATCTTGGGTTCTTTCGCAAGTGACTCATCCATGCCTCAACCCAAGGGAAGCATTCTGAGCACCTGAAGTGAGACATATATCCCTGAGGACAGCCAGAGACAAAGGCGGGAAGTGAGACTACCAACCCCAGCCCTGGAAACTCTGCTTTGTAACGCTGTCAAAGGAGACACCAAATCATAGTGACTGTTTGGCAGCATCATACTGTAGGAAGTATGTTCCACAGGTTTCCTGGGCATGAACCACTAGCCAGCCTTTCCACATGGCTGAACCTCCCTTTGGGACCTCCCTAATTCTAGACAGGCAGCACTCTGATTGGTTACTACAGCTGATGGCAATCTGGGCTTTAGGCACCATCTAGTGCTAAAAAGGAAGCAGTGACTTACAGAACAAATATAAGACATTCAACAGGTAAATTACAAAGATTCTCTAAGCAAACATAACCAATAGTAACCAAAACGAGCCAGACAGAGAAGGCTGGAATAAATAATCCTGAAATGCAAAGACATAGAGCTATAGCCACATGAAACAATAGCAAAGAAAGAATGACGACCTCCCCAAACAGACAAAGCAAGAAAATAGTGACTGACCCTCACAACATAGTGATATGTGAGCTCTCTGACCAAGAATTCAAAAGAGCAGTTTTAAGGAAACTCAGTGATATAGTTTGGATGTTTGTCCCCAACCAATTATTATATTATATTATAATCTCCAGTGCTGGAATTGGGGCTTGTTGGGAGGTGTTTGGATCATGAGGGCAGACTTCTTGTAGCTTGATGCAGTCTTCGTGACAGTGAGTTCTCACAAGATCCAGTTATATATAAGTGTGTGGCACCTCCTTCCTCCATTCTCTCTCACTCCTGCTTTTACCATGTGGAAAGTGCCTTCTCCCCCTTTGCCTTCTGCCTCTATTTAAAATTCCCTGAAGCTTCACCAGAAGTCAAGCAGATGCCGTATCATACTTCTTGTAAAGCCTGCAGAACCATGAGCCAATTAAACCTCTTTTCTTTATAAATTGTGCAGTCTCAGGTATTTATGGCAACGCAAGAATAGACTGATACACTCAGTGATCTCCAATATAACACAGAAAAGCAATTCAGAAATTTATCAGAAAAGTTTAACAAAGAGATTGAAATTACTTTTGAAAGTCAAACAGAAGTCTTAGAACTGAGAAATACATTTGCTGAACTAAAAGTTTATTAGAGGCTCTCAGCAGCAGAATAGATCAAGCACAAAAAAAGAATCAGTGAGCTCAAAGACAGGCTATTGGAAATTACACAGAGAAGTAAAAAAGAAAAAAGAATGAAAAGGAATAAAGATTTTCCCCAGAATATATTAACTTACCTCAAAAAAACAAATCTGAGAATTATTGATATTCAAGAGGAAATTGAGTAGGAGCAAGGGGTAGAAAGTTTATTTTAAAAAAGAATAATAGAAAACATGCCTAAACTTGAGAAAGAGATATATATCCAGGTACAGAAAGATTAGAGAACACTAAACAGGTTCAACTCAAGACTACCCCACAAAATATAATAATCAATCTCTCAAAGGTCAAAGATAAAAAGGATTCAAAAAGGAACAACAGAAAAAAAAAAAAAGGCAAATAACTTATAAAGAAGCTCCAATTCATCTCCCAGCAGACTTCTCAATGGAAACCACACACACTTGGAAGTAGGGGGACAATATTTTCAAAGTTCTGAAAGAAAAAAAAACCAAACCTGTCATTCAAGAATGCTTTATCCAGCAAAGCTATTCTTTATATATGAAGGTTAGATAAAGTCTTTCCCAGATAAACAAAAGCTAAGAGAATTCACCATTATAAGAACCTTCTTACAAATAAATGCTAAAGGGAGTTCTTCAATCAAAGTTTTCTTTCCAAAAAATACACTAATGTGCACAAAGAAACCATTCGAAGACATAAAATCCATATGTGAAATTAAATACAAAAACAAACCCAGAATACTTCAATACTGTAATTGTGGTGTGCAGTCTCCTTACAATTCTAGTATGAGGCCTAAAAAATGAGTCAATAGAACACAATAATAGCTACAGCAATCTGTTAAGATACAGGCAATATACAAATATGTACACTGAGACAACCAAAAGTCAAAATTTGAAGAGATTGAGTTAAAATGCAGAGAAGTTTTTAAGGTTTTTTCTTTGTTTGCTTTTATTATTTTTTGTGATCTGTGATAAGTTGTTATCTATTTAATATACGTTGTTATATCTATATGATATTTTTGCAAGCTTCATAGTAACCACAAAGCAAAAACCTGTAACAGATACACTAAAAATTTAAGGCAATGAATTAAAATATTACTGGGGAAAATTACATAGCCATGAAGGATAACAGCAAGAAAGGAAGAAAGAGAGGAGATAAAAACAACCAGAAAACCAGCAACAAAATGTCTGTAGTAAGTAAGGAAATTTAAAAGTTTCTTGGAACAAAGGAAAATGGAAATACAACACACTAAAATCTGTGGGAGACTGCAAAACAGTAATAAGAGGGAAGTTTATAACAATAAATGCCTACATCAAAAAAGTTGAAAGCCTTCAAACAAACAACTAAACCATCCACTTCAAGGAACTAGAAAAGCAAGAACAAATAAAGCCCAAATTAGTAGAGAGAAAGAAATAACAAACGTAAGTACAGAAATCATAAAATTGAGAAAAACAAATATAAAATCAAATATACAGAAAATCAAATATAAAACAGAAAGCCTTTTTTTAAAAAAGAGAAAGAAAATTGACAAACCTTTACCTAGACTAAGAAAAAAAAGAGAAGAACCAAATAGATAAAATAGAAATGAAAAAGGAAACATATGAGACAACAGAACTACAAAGACTTGTTAGAGAATATTATGAACAACTATATGCTAACAAACTAGAAAACCTCGAAGAAATGAATAAATTTCTGGACACCTACAACCCGTCAAAATTAAACCATGAAGAAATAGAAAACCTCAACAAACCAACAATGAGTAATGAAATCAAAGCTGTAATAAAAAGTCTCCCGTCAGTGAAAAGTCCAGGACCTGCTGGCTTCACTGCTGTGTTCTACCAAACTTTTAAAGAAGAACTAATGCCAATGCTACTCAAACTCTTCAAGAAAATTAAAGAAGAGGGAATACTTTCAATCTTATTCTGAGGCAAACATTACACTGATACCAAAACCAGACTAGAACACAAAAACAAAGAAAGATGGCCGGGCACGGTGGCTCACGCCTGTAATCCCAGCACTTTGGGAGGCCGAGGCGGGAGGACTACGAGGTCAGAAGATCGAGACCATCCAGGCTAACATGGTGAAATCCCTTCTCTACTGAAAATACAAAAAAATTAGCTGGGTGTGGTGGCGGATGCTTATAGTCCTAGCTACTTGGGAGGTTGAGGCAGGAGAATGGCGTGAACCTGGGAGGCGGAGCTTGCAGTGAGCCGAGATCGCCCCACTGCACTCCAGCCTGGGCAACAGAGCCAAAAACAAACAAACAAACAAAAAACTAGTAGCCCATATGATTGAGAAACATAGATGCAAACATCTTCATGAAAATACTGCAAATGGAGGCCGGGTGTGGTGGCTCACACCTGTAATCCCAGCAGTTTGGGAGGCTGAAGGGGGCAGATCACAAGGTCAGGAGTTCAAGGCCAGCCTGACCAACATGGTGAAACCCTGCCTCTCCTAAAAATACAAAAATTAGCCAGGATTGGTGGTGCGTGCCTGTAATCCCAGCTACTCAGGAGGCTCAGACAGGAGAATCACTTGAACCCGGGAGGTGGAGGTTGCAGTGAGCCAAGAGCATGCCACTGCACTCCAGCCTAGGTGACACAGCTGGACTCCATCTCAAAAAGAAAAGAAAAGAGAAGAAAATACTGCAAACAGATGATTTTTAATGTTTCAAAACACTGAAAAGATCATCTACCATGATCAGGTGGGATTCACCCCAGGGAGGCTGAAAACAGGATGGTTCAATATATACAAATCAATAAACATGAAACATCACATCAACAGAAACAAGACAAACACTGTATTATCATTTCAATAGATGCTGAAAAAGCATTCAAGAAAATTCAGCATCTCTTTATGATAAAACCCCCAAGAAAGGTATAGAAAGAATATACCTCAAAATAATAAAGGCTATATATGACAAACCCACAGCTAGCATCATATTAAAACAAGAAAATTTAAAAACCTTTCCTCTAAGATCTAGAACGACAAGAACAGCCACTTATATCACTTTTATTAAACAATATACTGAAGTTCTGGCCAGAGCAATTAGGCAGGAGAAAGAAATAAAGGGCAAATAAATTGGAAAGGAAGAAGTCAGATTAGCCTTGCATGAAGATGATGTGATCTTCTGTTTAGAAAACCCTAAAAACTCCACCACAAAACTGTTAGAGCTGATAAACAAATTCAGTAAATTTGAAGGCTACAAAAATCAACCTACAAAACCAGTGGTATTTATATACACCAATAGTAAATATTCAGTAAAAGAAATCAAGAAAGCATTTACAATCGCTCTAAATAATATAAAAAGACCTAGGAATCAATTTAACCAAAGAAGTGAAATATCTTTACTAGGAGAACTATAAAACATTGATTAAAAAATTGAAGAGGACACAAAAAGTGGAAATATATCCCATGCTCGTGGAAGAATTAATATTACATTATATATTAATATAATAATACTATCCAAAGCAATTTACAGATTGCTCAGTGCAATTCCTATCAAAATACGCGTTATACTTTTCACAGAAGAGAAATTAATATGGAACCAGAAAAGACCCTTAACAGCCAAAGCTGTCCTGAGCAAAAAGAATAAAACTGGAGTCATCACCCTACCTGACTTTAAAATATACTACAAAGTTATAGTACATCAGCATGGTAATGGCATAAAAACAAATACATAGACTGATGGAACAGAATAGAGGACTCAGATATAAATCCACCTCTTTACAGTCAACTCATTCAACAAGGTGCCCAGAACATACAATTGGGACAGTCTCTTCAATAAATGGTGCTGGAAAAACTGGATAAAAATATACAGAAGAATGAAGCTAGACCCGTATCTCTTGCCATATACAAAAATCAAAATGGATATTAGACTTAAGTCTAAGACCTGAAACTATGAAATCACTAAAAGAAAATATGGAGGAAATGCCCCAGTCTGGGCAACAATTTTTTGTGTAAGATCTCATAAGCACAGGCAAAAACAGTAAAAACAGACAAATGTGATTACATCAAGCTAAAAATCTTCTGCACAGCAAAGAAAATAATCAGCAAGGTGACGAAACAACTCACAGAATGAGAAAATATTTACAAATTATTCACCTGACAAGGAATTAATAACCAGAATATATAAGGAGTTCAGACCACTCAATAACAAAAAACCCAAATAATTCAATTAAAAATGGGCAAAATAATTGAATAGATATTTCTCAAAAAAGACATACAGATGGCCATATGAAAACATTGTCAGCATTACAAATCATCAGAGAAATGCAAATTAAAATGACAATAAGATATTATCTCACTACAACAACAGTTAGAATGGCTTTTATCAAAAAGAGGGAATAACAGATGCTGGCTAGAATGTAGACAAGGAAAACTCTATCTCCTCATACACTGTTGGTGGAAACGTAATAGCCCAGCCACTATGGAAAATGGTATGGAACTTTCTTAAAAAACTGAAAACAGAACTTCTATAAGATCCAGCAATTCCACTACTGGGTATACATCCAAAAGAAGGGAAATCAATTTATTGTACAGTTATCTGTACTCCCATGTTTATTGCAGCACAATTTACAATAGCCAAAATATGGAATCAACCTAAGTGTCCATCAATGAGGGAATGGACAAAGTAACTATGGTAAATATACACAATGGAATATTATCCAGCCACAAAAAAGAATGAAATTCTGTCATTTGCAACAACATAGATGGAACTGGAGGTCATTATGAAGTGAAATAGGCCAAGCACATAAAGACAAATATGACATATTCTCACTCATATGTGCGAGCTAAAAAGTGGATCTCATTAAATAGAGAGTAAATCAAAGGTTACCAGAGGCTGGGAAATGTAGAGGGGAAAAGCAGATAAAGAAGGGTTTATGAATGAGTAAAAATATACCTTTAGAAAAAATAAAACCTAGTGTTCAGTAGGGTGACCATGGAAAACATTAATCGTTGATATATTTCAAAATAGCTAAGAGAGAATAATTTGAATGTTCTAATGTAAAGATAAATATTTAGGTGATGGATATCCCAATTACCCTGATTTGACTACAGATGAATGCATCAAATTATACCCCAAATATATACATCTAATATGTATCAATAAAAATAAGTGACTAAAATTGCTCTGTCAGGTATTTTGTTGTATTGGTGGAAACAAACTAAGACAAATCTTGTGTCCCAGAAAAGTGCATCTAAGTAAATAAATTATTGCTTATCTAGTCTTACATTATAGTTCCCTTGACCAAGCAACATCAGAATTCAACCCCGGGATTACTCACAGGGCTCACCACTGGATTCTTGGTGCATTTTTTTAGATTGATAATGTTTTCTTCCCTTATCAGGCCAAGCACATCCCCTACTAGGTTATGCTGGGATTTAATGCTGATTATCAGCCTCATAGCCATGCAAGTGGGGACAGATTCTGAGAGAGACATCTGATACTTCAATGAGGAGAGATTCTTGCAGCATCTTTTAGCAGAGTAGAAGTGCCAGCTCTTGCTAGGGCAGGATAAGCTACATCTGCAAGGCCCAAAGGCTCACAGAGAGTTGCAGAATTTATATTTCAATGTCCCCTATCCAGGTGTCTCCATCTCATGTTTCAGAATCTCAGGTTTACTCATATGGGCTGAGTTCTTCACATAACAGGACTACTTGGGTTGAAATTTCAAACATCTCTGGAATACTGCAACTCCAACAATGAAGTCTTCAGCCTGTGCCTCAAATGTGTCTGCCCTCCCAACACAGGTGATAAAAGGATCATTGTGAATGATCAGGGCTTTACAGAGAAGCTGTCTGGCTCTCGCATAGCTACCAACTGCTTGTTAACAGCCTTCACTCTTTCTGATGGGTGTCAATATAACTTAGCAATGACTAGTCAACTCTTCTGAGGTTTTAAGCATTTTCTTCCCTGCCTCTTTCATATTTTTCAAATATTGACATCATTACATCTGTCACGTTATTTCCTTTCACTAAAACATTTTCCCAGTTCAACACTGGAGAAATCTCTGCCAATTGAACTGAAACTTTGTGCCAGGAATTATCCATGCTCACTTACTAGGGAGGACGGTGTCCTCTTCACCTGCTGAGAGGTCAGGGAGTGAGCCAGTCTTCCACATCCTCATCTTGAGACCTGTTTTCTTGGACTATCCTGGTACCATTTGTGTTAATCCAGATACTACAAGAAAAAGACCTTAAGGCCATATCTTTAAACTTGAAAGAATTTAGCAGAGGAAATGCTTAAGGGCAACAGGCCTGAGGAGCCCAAAAGGTCTGTCAGACCACAGATGAAGGAGAGAGGAAAGAAAGTTCGGGTGGAAGCATCCTTGCAAGTCTGACCCTCAAGTGAAACAGAGAAGGAAGAACGTTAAAACTATGGAGGACTGTCTCCAGAGCCTATGCTTTGCATTATAGAAACATATGACATATAAAATGTGAGTAGACCATGCTTTACTTAACATCAGGAAAATTAAAATGGGCATATTAGTTGATCCAGTGCCTTTATAACAAAATATATATGCTTTCTCTTCCTGAAGTTTAATCATTCCATAATATTATCAATGTTTGCTTGTCTTTGCTCAATAACCTCCACTCTGTGTCTTCTAGTGTATTTTGAAAACTGTAATATTATTATTTTGCTGGTTAGATGAATGGAGATATAAAAATGTACATATTGTATAGGCACTCTCTGATTCACTTGAGAATCAACTCATGTAGATATGACTATATTAATATTAATTTATAAATAAGATTTCATCTTAAATATCTGACTAAGTCTGAAGTTTATCTTAATTGAAAATTTAGACTCAATTTTAAAAAGTCTGTCAAAAATTAAGTCAAACTGTAGACTAGGAGAGGCATATTTGATAAAGACTGTTATCTAAAATATAAAAAGAGGCCAGATGTGATGACTCAAACCTGTAATCTCAACACTTTGGGAGGCCAAGGTGGGAGGATTGCTTGAGATCAAGAGTTCAAGACCAGCTGGGAAACCTAGGGAGACCTCACCTCTACCAAATATAAAAAATACGCGTTAACCAGACATGATAGCATTTGTCTGTAGCCATAGCTGCTTGGGAGGGTGAGGAGGGAGGATCAGTTGAGCCCAGGAGGTCAAGGTTGCAGTGAGCTGTGGTTGTGCCACCATGCTCTAGCCTGGGTGACAGAGTCAACTTGTCTCTAAAAATTAAAAAAAAAGTTAATTTTAATTTTAAAAAATCTGCTCATTTCAGATTTAGTTAAAAAACAAAAACAAAAGCAAAAACTTCCCAAAATAAAATATACAATGAATTCTTAAAATCCAACAATAAAAAGAAACACCAATTTTTAAAATGGACAAAAGCCCTGAATTTATACCTCATCAAAGAAAATATTCAGATGGAAAATAAGCATAAGAAAAGATGCTCAATATCGTATACCATTAGGGAATTTCAAAACAACAACGAGTTACCCTATATACACCTTTTCAAATGGCCAAAATTCAAGACACTGACTATACCGAGTGCTGATGGGGGTGTAGAACAAGAATATTCATTCATTGCTGCAAAATGCTTCAGGTATTTCTTACAAAACTTACCATACAATTCAGCAATTGTACCCATTGTTATTTAATCAAATAAGTTGAAAATTTATGTCCACACAAAAACTTGTGTATGAATATTTATAGCAGCTTTATTCATTATTGCCAAACTTGAAAATAACCAAAATGCCCATTAGTAAATGAATGGGTAAATAAACGGTGGCACACCCAGAAAATGGAAAACTATGTAGCACTGAAAATAAATGAGCTATCAAAACATGAAAAGACATGAAAACAATCTTAAATGTATGTTACAAAGTGAAGGAAGTCAGTCTGAAAAAGGCTACAGACTTTATCATTGTGACTATATGACATTCTGGAAAAGGCAAACCTATAGAGTCGGTGAAAAGATCAGTGGTTGCCGGAGATTGTTGGGGAGGAAGAAATAAATAGGCAAAGCACAGACAATTTTTAAGTCATTAAAACTATTCTACGTGATAGTATAAAGGTAAATGCATGTTATTATACATTTGTCAAAGCCCATGGACTATACATCAATAATGAGCCCTAATGAAAACTATGGACTTTGAATAATAATGATATGTCAGTGTAGGTTGATAAATTGTAAAAACGTGTACCACTACATTATGGGATGCTGATAGTGGAGAAGGCTTGTGTGTGGCGGGGTTGGTGAGGTGTGGGGTTTATATGGGAACTCTATGTTGTGTACAATTTTACTGTGAAACTGAACTGCTCTTAAAGTCTATTGAAGAAAAAGGAAATTTTCTAGCAGATTTCAGAGAAAGATGTTCATCCTTGATTTAAAAACATAAGTGAGTAAGGATTAAAGAAAAGTCTTAAGTCTTGGTATTACCTAAATTTCTGCTTTATTAATAGTCAGAAGAGGACTTTTTGTTTTGATTTTTGTTCATGGTACTGGTGAGATCGATGAATTTTATAATTGCTTGGTTCCTCACAAGATCTCCATTATCATTTTGTCTGTGTGTTTATGGCAAGTATTCTTCCATTTAGGAATCAGATCTATTAACTTCTGAGAAAAATCAATGCATTTTATATGATGGCTGTTGATGTGTCAGCTTGAATAGTCTGAACCACAGTGCCAAGAAATCCCTCTCAAGTATGTTTAGGGTGGGTTCCCAGGGACTCAAGAGACTTGGAGAACTAAAGGGAGCAGTAGCCATTTTTAGCATGTATATACTTTGTTCCAGTTTTTCAGTCAAAAACTGATCTATGTTCTTTGTGAAGGGATTTTATGAATGAGATTAAATATTCTAATTGGTTGACTTTATTAAAAAGGGAGATTATCTTGTGTAGGCCTGATTTAATCCATTGAAAGGTCTTTAAGTATGCTGAAGCCTTCTTTCAGTAGAGCCTCCCACTAGTGGACAAAAAGCCTTATCTCCTGCCTCTGGGCTTCCGGCCTCTGCTCATGATCTTCCCTTCCTGCCTGCCTGTCCAGCAGGCTTTGGGATCCTATAATTATATCAACAAATAGACATATAATTGCTTATATGTATGTATGTGTGTATATATACACATATATAATTGAGGGAGATAGTGGTTTCTTTTTCAAACAGGTTAAGCATCTCTAATCCAAAATCCAATATCAAATACCCCCAAATCTGAAATTATTTAAATGCTGACCTGATGCCACAAGTGTAAAGTTCCATGCCTGACCTTCTGTGACAGGTCAGAGTCTAAGCCTAGGCACACAATGCAGTTTATTCAGTGTCCTCAAGAGAAAAAAAGACTCTCCCAGCCCCTTCAATGGTGATATATCTTTTTTGCACAGGCCCAGATTCCCCTATCTAAGCATTTTCTCAAAGGGAAATAAAATGGCATGTGTGTAGGCCATATTGGCCATTGGCAAGTTTCCTACTGTGTTACTCTGTTCTTGAATCACTATAAAGAAATACCTGGGACTGGGTAATTTGTAAAGAAGAGGTTTAATTGACTCATAGTCTGCAGGCTGTACAAGAGGGGCACCAGCATCTGCTCAGCTTCTGGTGAGGCCTTAGGAAGCTTTCACTCATGGTAACAGATGAAGTGGGAACAGACACATTACATGGTGAGAGAGGGAGCAAGAGAGAGAGAAGCAGGAGGTCCCAGACTTTTAAACACCCAGATCTCATGTGAACTAACAGAGCAAGAACTCATCACCAAGCAGATAGTGCTAAACCATTCATAAGATATCTGTCCCCATGATCTAGTCACCTCCTACCAGACCCCCACCTCCAATACTGGGAATCACATTTCAACTTGAGAGTTGGAGGGGAAAAATATTCAAATTATATCACCATGATGACCCACATGGGGCAAATGCCTATGTGCATTTCTCTCTGTGGATTTTGTTCATTTTGTTTGCATATTCTCTGTTCTGTGGTATAAAGATATTGTTGAAAATGTCAAAAAAGGCCTACAGATACCCCATGGGTAACAGTGATAAGAAAAAGAGGAAGCATTTATGTTTATCTGTAGCACAGAAAGTCAAGCTGCTGGAAAAACTGAACAGTAGTGTAAGTATGAAACATCTCACAGAAGAGCACGGTGGTGGAATGACCACCATATATGACCTGAAGACAAGCTGTTGAAGTTCTATCCTGAAAGTGACAAATAGCCGTTAAAGAAAAACACTACATACAGGTAAAAATAAGGATCTCAACCATGTATTAAGAGTGTAGATCTATCAGTGTCACAGTGAACACATGCCACTTAATGATATGCTGATCATGAAACAAGCAAAGATCTATCACGATTAACTGATAAAGGGAACTATGAACGTTCAATAGACTGGCTGTAGAAATGTTTTTAAAAAGACATAGCATTAAATTTTTAAAGATTTGTGGTGACAAAGCATCTACTGATCTTGAAATAGAGGAGAAATTTATTGACAAATTTGCCAAGGTCATTGCTGATAAAATTTTTACTCCAGGTCAATGCTGATGAAATATCACTGTTTTGGTGTTATTGCCCCAGAAAGACACTGACTACAGCTGATGAGACAGCCTACAGTATTGAAGGATGTCAATAACAAAATAACTGTGCTGGAATGTGCCAATGCAACGGGCATTGCATAAGTGTAACTTGCCGTGATAGACAAAAGCTTGTGTACCCAGTTTTCCAGGAGTCCATTATGATGCTAACAAAAAGGCATGGATCACCAGGGATATCTTTCCTGATTGGCTTCTCAAACATGTTTTGCCAGTGGCTCATACTTACTGCAGGGAAGCTAGATTGGATGGTGACTGCAAAAGTTTGTGCTTTCTTGACAACTGTAAATCTTCCAGTGAAAATTCTATCAAGAATAATGTTAATGTCATGTGCTTCCCCTAAACGGTACTTCGTTAATTCAGCCATATGACAAGAGTATCCTTAGATCGGTGAAAAGTAAATATAGCAACACTTTCTTGACAGCATGCTAGCAGCAGTGAGCAGAGGCCTAGGTGTGGAAAGTTTTCAAAAGGAGTTTACCACAAAGGATACTATATATGCTGTTGCCAACACTTGGAACACAGGTTCTAAAGATACAGTTGTGCATCCCTGGCACAACCTTTGGCCTTCAGTGATGATGATGAGCAAGGTAGTGAATTTGAAGGATTCCATATATCGAGTGAGAAAAAAATGATGTCAGACCTACTTATATATGCAAAAAACTTACCTTCAAAGTGTTAGTAAGCTGGAAGAAGGGGATAACAAAGTTTTTAACCTCGATAATAAAGCTCCAGTTGTTCATTCATTGACTGATGAGGTAGTTGAAATGGTACTGAATCAAGGTGATTATGACAATAATGACAATGAAGATGACATTGTTAACACTGCAGAAAAAGTGCCTATAGACAACATGGTGAAAATGTGCAATGGGTTTATTGAAGGACTAGAGTAGTGTGCATTCATAACAAAACAGGAAATTGTGTCGGTTTATAAAATCAAAGGGAGACTCCTGAGACGAAAATCCTGGTTAATAAGGCAGATAACTGGAGGAAACATTTAAAACTCTATCCAGCAGAATGTCTCCTCAACCCTAAAGGACACGGTTTCTGGTCATTCAACTGCTTCAGACATTTCTTCTTACCTAAAAAAATAATAAAATGCAACGTAAAGTAACCTTTTAATCAAAACACAGCATTGTAGGCAGAGACTGAAAGCCTGCCATTGTTTATTGTTGCTGTTGTGTAATAACTGAAATAAGGTGTTCTGATGATGCTACTCTGCTTCTTAGTTACTCTGAACATATTATTTTCTCACTGTATTAATGGTATCTCCTATTTTTTACTGTTACTTATGTGTGAATAAGTTTAAGAGAATGATGGCGTATCAGTAGCTTATAAATTTAGTCAAGAATGGTGGTGATTGCCAAGGAACCACAGATTATCCTCATGAGTGGCTGAGATAGGGATTCTATCACTTTCTGATGGTTCAATGTACACAAACTTTGTTTCATGCACAAAAATATTAAAAATGTCTTATAAAGTTACCTCCAGGTTATGTCTATAAAGCACATGTGAAATATAAAAAAAAAAAATTGTATTTAGACTTCAGTTCTTTCCCCCAAGATATCTCATTATGTATGTGCAAATATTCCCAAAGCCAAAATTTGAAACACTTCTCATCCTAAGCATTTTAGATAAGAAATAACCTGTATTTCTTAGGTTGTCAGCTGTATTTTGCTGTGTGTCTTTTAAAAATCAAGTATTCACGATATGATCTGGTGCTCTCACTGTTCTTGTGACGGTGAGTGAGTTCTCATGAGCGCTGATGTTTTTATAAGGGGTTTCCCCACTAACTTTGCTCTGCACATCTCCTCGCTGCCACCATGTGAAGGACATGCTTGCTTCCCCTTCTGCCATGATTGTAAAATTCCTGAGGCATCCCCAGCTCTGAAGAACTGTGAGTCAATTAAACCTCTTTCCTGTATAAATTACCCAGTCTCAGGTATGACCTTATAGCAGTGTGAAAATGGACTAATACACTAAATTGGTACTAAAAGTGGGTCGCTGCTGTAAAGATACTGGAAATTGTGGAAGCAACTTTGAAACTGGGTAATAGGCAGAGGTTGGAACAGTTTGGAGGGCTCAGAAGATATGAAAATGTGGGAAAGTTTGGAACTTCCTAGAGACTTTGAGGGCTCAGAAGACGGGAAGATGTAGAAAAGTTTTGGAACTTCCTACAGACTTGTTGAATGGCTTTGACCAAAATGCTGATAGTGATATGGACAATAATGTCCAGGCTGAGGTGGTCTCAGATGTAGATGGGAAACTTGTTGGGAACTGGAGTAAAGGTCACTCTTGCTATACATTCAAGAGGTGACTTGTGTGCTGTTAAATGTATTCAGTTTTATGTATTCACAAAGATATGGTTTGGAATTGGAATTCATGTTTAAAAGGGAAGCAGAGCATAAAAATTTGGAAAATTTGCAGCTGAGAATGCCATAGAAAAGATAACCCATTTTCTAAGCAGAAATTCAAGCCAGCTGCTGAAATTTGCATAAATTATGAGGAGCCAAATGTTAATCACCAAGATAATGGGGAAAATGTCTGCAGGGCATGTCAGAGGTCTTCATGGCAGCCCTTCCTATCACAAGCCAGGAGGTCTAGGAGGAAAAAATGGTTTTGTGGGCCAGGCTGAGGGCCTTGTTGCTTTGTTCAGTCTTAGGACTTGATGCCCTGCATCCCAGCTATGGCTAAAATGGGCCAGTATACAGCTCAGGCCATTGCTGCAAAGGGTGCAAACCCCAAGCCTTGGCATCTCCCACATGGTATTGAGCCTGCAGGTGCACAAAAGTCAAGAATTGAGGTTTGGGAACCTCCGCCTAGGTTTGGAAATGCCTGGATTTCCAGGTAGAGGTGTGCTTCAGGGGTGGTACCTTTATGGGGAAACCCTGCTAGGGCAATGTGGAAGGGAAACAGCCCTCCATATATACCATGGAACACTATGTAGCCATCAAATCACACAATGTGGCCTGTCGGTGGGTGTCTTGGGGGTGTTGGGGAGGGATAGCATTAGGAGAAATACCTAATGTAGGTGACAGGTTGATGGGTGCAGCAAACCACCATGACACGTGTATACCTATGTAACAAAACTGCACATTCTGCACATGTACTCCAGAACTTAAAGTGTAATAATAACAAAAAAGAATGGAATAATAAACATTTTAAATTCTGTTAAGTATAGATTGTATTGAATTACCAATGCAACTTGTCTTAATCCAAATAAGTTTCTTAAAGCTTTAAAAAAAAAAGTATAACTTAGAAGATCACTTTGGATACTTAAAGTTATTACTTTTAAAACCTCTAATTGACAAAGTTGGTTTGTTATTTGACTTTACTCTAAATCAGATACCTTAATTTTATATTGTAATTTATAGCTATGTGATTAATCACTTTGAATAATTTTAACTATTTTTAGATTTTAAGTACATTCTGGTTTATGTGATTTAAAAAATGTATTAACAAAGATACCAAATCATCTTAAAAACAGCATTGTACAGGCCACATTGTGTGATTTTTCCCTCCCGGTGTTCTCATTGTTCAACTCATACTTATGAGTGAGAACACATGTTGTTTGGTTTTCTGTTCTTGAGTTAGTTTGCTGAGAATGATGGTTTCCAGCTTCATCCATGTCCCTGCAAAGGACATGAACTCATCCTTTTTGAAGGCTGCATAGTGTTCCATGGTATATATGTGCCACACTTTCTTTATCCAGTCTATCATTGATGGACATTTGGGTTGGTTCCAAGTCTTTGCTATTGTGAACAGTGACACAGTAAACATATGTGTGCATGTGTCTTTATAGTAGAATGATTTACAATCCTTTGGGTATATACCCAGTAATGAGATTGCTGGGTCAAATGGTATTTCTAGTTCTAGATCCTTGAGGAATGGCCACACTGTCTTCCACAATGGTTGAACTAATTTACACTCCTACCAACAGTATAAAAGCATTCCTATTTCTCCACATCCTCACAGCATCTGTTGTTTCCTGACTTTTTAATGATCCCCATTCTACCTGGCATGAGATGGTATCTCATTATGGTTCTGATTTGCATTTTTCTAATGGCCAGTGCATAAATTAGCATTAGCTGTTTATAACAGGGATTATAATGGTAATATCTGGATTCTACATGAAATTAATTTTGTAAAATGGGTAGTAATACAAATTATTTTAGTGCTCTTTAGAGCACCAAAAGAATAGTAACATTGGAAAAATTTTCAGGAGAAAGAAAATCTCATTTTGTAGTGGACTATATAAACAGAGAATTATATATCTACAGAACCTCGAGTCCCATTGTTGTTTGAATCCTTCTGTGATGTCAAAGTATGATTTGCAAAGGTTAAAAGGTGACTTTCATATAAAAATCAGCACATGCCCCAAATCTATTTAACACTTTAGTGAACCAGGAGGGTGAAACTGTTTCCAAAAAGTATACAAGAAACAATAGCATTTATGGTGACTGAATAAAAGAACGATTGTAACATTATACACAAAACTAAATAATGTCTTATATGACAGAAGAAGAAAGAGAAAGAAGAGGAGGAGTAATGGTGGGTTTCAGACACCAATTGCGTATATGCAGGATAAAATATTAGCATTGCTATCAATATTAGCATTGCTAACATCTACCCTTTGAGAGATGTAAAATGGACTAATCAATAGTAAGTAGTAATTCAAAACAAAGGATCATAATCAGGTAATTCTTGAGTGGGCTTGTTGGACAACGCTTCAGTATGACAGTCTCCGTTTGTGATCCTAAATAAACTCTGAAGATTATTCTTGATTAAAAAAATAAGTTTGTCCGAGTCTTTTGTCAAGTTACAGACATATAACCAAAGATATTACACGGCTTTTGAATAGTCTGCTTCACAATTGTTTTGTTTTGTTTTAAATAACTCTTACTTGTTCTTCTATTCTGAGGCTAGGGAAAAAAAGACATTTGTTTTTATCAGGTTACACATGTACCACTTATTCATGTGTATGAATTCTACTGTTTTAAGGTCCTAGAATCTGCTAAGTGTCAGATCAGCAAGGAATTGATATTTTATGCCACCTATGAGACTGTGATCTTGTAATCTAAATGAGGTAGCAGACCAGTTTCCTGGGAGAGCTGTTAGACTTTGATTCCACATCTGAGTTACAGCACTTGTTCCTTAATGAAGGGCTTATAGTTCTGATTAAATTGGATTTATTCTCAAATATGAGAAGGTTGTCTTGTACATGATCTTGGCTGTGCAATTGATTTGTGCAATGAAATTCCTATTAAAAAAGGTTTCTATTGAAGCTTGAAAATAACAACCTCGTCATTAAAATTAAAAGGATGTAGTAAAACCATTTTTTGGGAAGTAGTAAAGAAAATACTCTTTAAAATGTGTTTCATTTCAGTCTGCAAAAGCATAATCTAATAAGTTGAGGATTAATGATATGCAAATGATAAGGGACTGCTTCCTATAACCATCATACATATCGATAATATTGCAGACGAAACAACACACACCTGGACACACAATAGATTTTCTTCATCAGTTTATTTAGTACTACGCAATTGATTGTTGTCCGTCTCTATCTTGGGTCAGTAGTGTGCTTTCATGAATTTGGTGGCTTCTGGAATTTAAAAAAAAAAAACAAACTGCTGACTCAATTGTCATGTATTGTCTTTACAGTCATCTAAGTGATACCACCTTAAGTTCCAAAGCCTGTACTTTTGAGTCTATTCCTCAGGTACAAATAATTTAAAAACATGTGACACATATCTTTCTGAGAGACTCTGCGACTATTTTACTTTCTTGAAGAAAAAATTTCTGGCCTACAGCAGAGCCTTCCAATAAGCATGAATGAAAAGCATAAGCTACCTATTGATGATATAACTGAAATGCTGAGTTTAATTTATTGAGTGACCATCAATATCAGAATGGAGAAGAGGATTATTTTCCATTAAGGTGCATACATAACTGTGTCATGAAAATTTCATCAGTTTCCCCTGATGGTTGAGTAAGATATGCTTTTATTTTTTAATATAGAGATACTCCTTCCTCCTCACTTCGTCTCCTTAGAGTGTCTTCTTGAAAGTATTACTGTCTTGACAAAAGGCCGAATCTTTTGACTTTACAAGTGCCTTCTGACCCTTAGAACTATAAACCCTTACCTTCAGAATTAGTTCAGTGGCTCTCTCAGTGTATACATGACATAATCACAGGTATAGCAGTTAAGTCTTAAGAAGAGATGAGACGTTTTAATTGTCTGTTTTTCAACTTTACCATATAATACGTCTGAAATTCTGTACAGACTTTGTAGACACTTTTGGGCTACCTTTGCACACATGTAAATCTGAAATGCTGATTCACTGGTACCTTTTGTTTTTCCTGTCTTTTCAATATTGATATCAAAGGTCTTTGGTTAGCTCCCTAAAAGTTTTTAGGCCTTTTGATGTTGCTCTATGAAGGATAACATGTTACCATATTTACAAGCTAACAAGTTAGCCTGCCGAAGTTCCAGGGTTGCTGGTAGAAGACACAAGGCTTCTGGGTCAGAAGTAAAGGACAGTTTCTGACTCACAACAAAGCAAGCAGCATGATCTGAGCCAGCAGTTTTAGTGAGATGGGATTTTTCTTCTTAAAATGCAAGTACATTTAAAAATATTAGAAGTTTTGTCTTTGTTTTCTGAGAATATTAGAATTATGTCTGTGTTTCTTTCTTTCTTTCTTTTTTTTTGAGACGGAGTTTCACTCTTGTTGCACAGGCTGGAGTGCAGTGGCATGATCTTGGCTCACTGCAACCTCCACCTCCCAGGTTCAAGCGATTCTCCTGCCTCAGCCTCCAGAGTAGCTGGGATTACAGGCATGCACCACCACACCCAGCTAATTTTGTATTTTTAGTAGAGACGAGGTTTCTCCATGTCGGTCAGGCTGGTCTCAAAATCCCAACCTCAGCTGATCTGCCCAGCTCGGCCTTCTAATGTGCTGGGATTACAGGTGTGAGCCACTGTGCCCGGCCTATTACTTTCTATATCAGCACAAACCTCATTTATTTTTAGAGGCCTTGTATTTAATATATTAATACCCTCTAGAGTGAGGAAATATTTCATATATAATGAAAGGTCAAGGATTTTATCAATTATAGACAGACACAAGAGACCTTGTAACCTCAGTCAGTAACATTAGATACAGGTCAAATTTAACAATAAACACACACACATGCACATACACACACACACACACACACATACATCACTGGTCCAAATTCCAAAGTACCTTTCTTCTTTCTAATGAGCATGAAATATTTTCTTAATTGATTTACATTTACAAATAGATAAGTACATATCAAAAATTAATTAGCAATTTCCTCTGTTATCTATATTCAATTCCCTGATGTTACCAAAGGGTTGTATAACTCCAAACGTTACAAATTGAATGACTTTGTAAGACATGGAATTGTAAGATGTTTCCTATTTGTGAAGTAAGAATTCAATATTGAAATCTACACTGAACACAGTCTCCACTCTAACAAACACCACTAGTTTGTCCATAAAAAATCAAATAGAGACTATTGGGGTGGAGCAAGACGACAGAATGGAAGGTCCTGACAATCATCTCCACTGCAAGGATACCAATTTGACAACTATCTACATGAAAAAAGCACATACATAAAAACCAAAAATCAGAGGAGCACTCCCAGTACCTGATTTTAGCTTCATATTCCTGAAAGAGACACTAATGAGGCAGGAAGAACAGTCTTGCATTGCTGATGCCACTCCCCTCCCATCCCACAGCAGCAGCGTGGTGCAGTGTGGGCGGCAGTTTTGGTGCAGAGAGCATTTTGGTGCACTGGGGAGAAGGGAAATGGCAGCACACACATTGGATTTATGTAGCGCAGATGTTCTCAATCTTGGCTGCATGTAGAATTACCTGGAGAGATTTTTACAAAAATATTCATGCTTGGGACACACCATACCAAATAAATCAGAGTTGCTGAGGTTAAGTCTCAAGTATCAGTATTTCCCAAAACTGCTTCACATAGTCAAATGCCAGTGTTTAGAAATACTGATACAGTGAGGGTTTCAGCGTGTAGACATCAGTATATTTGTTTCTGATATTTCTCCTGAAGTCTTCATATACTTTACATCTAAAACAAATTACTACTATGTCATTCTTTTAAAATAAGAGGCTTAAAATATATTCACAATTTTTTTATTTCATGATTTTTTAAAGAAATAAATATGTTCTGCTAATATTTGGAAAACTATAGCTAAAATATATCTTGGCAGAATAGAAGGGCATTTTCTGCATGCTGGTCTGGGCGTATAGAAAACTAGACTCCCATATTGGTTTACACCAACGGCTTTAACGTGTGGTCGTGGGTGCAAGTGTGTAGGTGAGGGTAGGAAGAGGATACAGGCTAATGTTATTTCAAAGCTGAGAGCAGTTTTTCATATAAAAGGATGAGATATCCTTTCTTAAGGAAAAAATTTGTTGTTGTTAATTGGCCTGCGGGTTATACAAAGGTACTGTAAACATCTTATTCTGGGATGAAAAAGTTAAGACAATAAAATGTTATTCTTTCAAGAACAAAAATGCAAAGGCTTAATTTTATTCTGGAAAGAGTTTCCGGAAATCCCTCTCACACACACAGTTTTTGGTGGCTATCTGAGAGTGGTGTTCTGAATTCTTTGGTGGGGAGATATAGAAAGGGAGGTATGGTGACCCTTGAAATATGATGGCTCTGTGGAAGCACAGTTGAGAACTGTCTAAGGGTACCTGTGGAGTAGCCCAGTCTAAAATCTCTCATATACTCAATCCCGTTTCAAGTTTTACTTTTGTGAATGTATGTGTATATGCTTCTCACCAATGAAAATTTGGGTTTCTCTACGCAAACCTTTAGTAAAATCTTGCTAAACCATGTGGGCTGGTCATAGCCGTGCTTTGCAGATTTAGGGAATATTCTGGGTCCATGCTTGGAAAGCAATGCCAAAGTGGACGGCAGCAACTGCCTTAGGAAAAAGTTTCCAGAAAGCAAGAGAAGATGCAGAGTAGGATGAAGATGTGATCTGGCACAAGGAGCAAGGCATTGGTAGAGGAATAACTAGAATAATTCTAGAACTGCAAAACATTCCTCAGTGGTTCTAGGAATACCTAGGAAAAGGGTGTTCCAAGACCAGACGTTCAGTTACTAAGGATTGATGCTATTTGCGGTAAAGTGAAGAGTGGCTCCTGATAGCTGAAGAAGAAGAGACAACTGGATTTAATAGAAAAAAAACTACCTCAGCTTTATAACAACAACTATTTATTCTATTAGTCAACAAGCATCCATTAATTGTATTAATTGCATATGTTGATAAATATATGCTTATTAATTATATATATATGTGTGTGTGTATATATATACAAACTAGGCCAGGTATCAAAAATTTCTTTAATGAGGTATGGCATTAAAATAATAAATCCATAGTGAGGCATTCTGCCAGGCACTGTATGGATTAAGCTATTAATTATTATCTGCAATGGTAAGTCTTTGATGGGAAAATCAAAGACTTTTGTATTTTTAAAAGTACAAAACAGATTGTCCTATACAAGGTGTGCATTTTTATGTTTTAGATTTATAAAGTGTTTTGCTTAATTGTTATTTTCACATGTAATATTTCAGTTCTATTTCTGGATGCAATTAAATAAAGGAGATTTATTTTGCAGCTGATCCGTGGAGAATCCCTTTCAGCAGATGAGAGCATAATGAGAGGAGGTTAAATAGCCAAGACAACCAATGCAGCTGAGGATCGTCAAAGATCAGCATAGGAAGGAAATTCAGGATATAGAAGCCATCTGGTCAGAGGTAATTTAGCAAATTCTCAAAAGGAAATCTAGCTTTTGTTAACTTTAGTCACAACACGTAACAGAAATGTTTTAAACTCTCTTAATAAAGTGAGTACTTCAAGATTCTGTGGGAGGATATCCTGTAATGCTGTCTTCAAACATACTGGGAATTTCCCATTCTCAAATATCCTTAGGTAAAGCTAAAAACGAGCTATTGCATGCATGACCCTATAGAATATTCAGTCAGCATACACATTATGAGCACACTTTTTCTAGAGGATATTTGGAAAAATGAAATTATAACCGAAGTACTTATTGCATAGTTGAAGTTTTGTTATTGATGGTAACCCTATATTATATATGCTCATTATATTCCCTTTGTTTTTGGTCTTTACCCTTGCTGCCCTCCCAAGGCCTCTCTTTTCTTGTATTTATCCCAGGCTGGTCCAGTGGTGGAACTGACATTCTCATTAACATTTCTGGTAAAATGTGAGCAATTACCAAAGAAATTATAAAATTCAAGCGTTCAATGTTATAGATTTTCATTCATTCTTTTAATTACATCTGAAGATGTAATGTAGTTGGGTTTACAATTTGAAGACCTAAACCTTCTTGGGTTCCCTAAAATAATTACATTTTTTTCTCAACAAATATTCACTGAGTACCTCTATGTACCAGACACTACTTTACATACTGGAGATAAAGCAGTGGACAATAAAGAAGAAAATAAGACATACTGTCCCTATGAAGCTTATAGCTAGTAAATGTGTGTATCTATATCTTTACATAAAAATATTGTAGTAAAAATAAACATTTTTAATATAATACACAAGAATGAACACACACACACACACACACACACTCCTATATAACAGAAAAGGGGCATTGGTGGTCCTTGAATTGGGGAAAAAAAAGGTATGTATTAAAAAGTATTTCTGAGATGCTGACAATTGAAAAAAGACTTAAAGAATTTGTTTAATATCACAGAATGCTGTTGTATGGGAATGCTAGAAGGGATTTGAACAACAGTTTGTTTTAATACATAAATTGATAGAACCCTAAAAAAAGCACACAGCTAGTTGATAATAATGACATATAATACTTCAGAGAATGGAAGCCTTCCCAGTAGTGGGAGGGTTAGAAATTAGTTGTTTGATCTAAACCATTCATGCACTTGCTTTAAAGTAAATAGATACTGTTGTGGTTACTCATTGAGAATTCTAGATAAAATAACAAGTTTTAAAAATAGACACTTATGAGAGAAAGGGAAATATAGCCAAATAGAAACCTCCACTGATTGCCACCTGCCACAGGAAAATTAAATTTATCAACTATCTTTGCAAAAGAAAGCACCTTCATAAGAACTAAAAATCAGGTGAGCAATCACATCACATGGTTTTAAATTGATATTGCTGAAAGAGGCACTGAAGAGGGTAGGAAAGACAGTCTTGAATCACCAACACACCCTCTTCTCTTTCCTCAGCAGCAGGCATATGGTGTGGAGAGAGAATCTATGTGCTACGAGCAGGGAAAGTGCAGCAGTTGTGGTACTTTTTATTGAGCTTGGTGCTGCCCTGTCACAGTGGAGAGCAAAACTGGGATGAACTCAGCCAACACCCACTCATGAAGGAATCATTTTAGATCAGCTCTAGGCAGAGAGAAATCCCACATCCCAGCATCAGAACTTGAGTTTTGACAAGCCTAGCCACTGTGGGATAAAGTGCTCTGGGGCACTAAATAAACTTGTAAGGCAGTCTAGGCCACAAGGACTGCTACTTCTAGGCAAGTCCTGGTGCTGTGCTGGGCTTGGAGATGGTGGACTTGGGTAGCATTCTACCTAGCGAGACATAAGCTAGGTGGCTAAGGTTCTGCTTGTGCTACTCTTGCCACAAATTCTGGCAGCATGGCTCACAGTAACAATAACCCCTTCCTTCTGCTTGAGGAGAAGAAAAGGAAGAGTAAAGAGGACTTTGTCTTGCATCTCAATTACCAGCTCAGCCACACTAGGATAAGACAATGGGCAGAGTCATAAGGTTCTCATTCTAGGACCTAACTCTTGGAAAACATTTCTAGATACACCATAGGCCAGAAGGGAATCCTCTGCCTTAAAAGGAAAGACCCAGTCCTGGCAGAATGCATCACCTGCTGACTAACAAGCCCTTAGTCCCTGAATAATCAGTATTGATACCAAGGTAGTACACTGTGGATCTTGGATAAGACTCTGAGACATACTACCTTCAGGTGAGACCCAGTACATTCCCAGATATAGTGGCTATGGTGAGACTCCTTTGGCTTGAGAAAAGCAAAGGGAAAAGTAAAGGAGACTTTGTATTACACCTTAGGTACCACCTTGGCTACAGGGAGGTAAAGAATTAAGCAGGATCTTGGGTCCCCAGATACAGGCCTTGCTTCTTAGAATGATATTTCTGGACTTGCCCTGGGCTAGAAAGGAGCCTACTGCCCTGAAGGGAGAGTAGCAAGCCTGGTAGCATTCACCACGAACTGTCAGGAGCCCTGTGGCTTAAATGAACATCTCTGGTAGTCTCGCAGTAGTCCCCGTGAGCCTACAGTGGTGGCGGCCACAGGGAGAGACTCCTCTGTCTGTGAAAAGGTAAGAGAAGAGTAAGAAATACTTTGTCTCATGGTATGAGTTCCAGCTTAGCTGCAGTAGAAAAAGTACCAGGTAGATTTCTGATGAGTTTTGCTCCAATTCCTGGCTCCCAGATGGTATCTTTGATCCCACCCAATGCCAATTGGAACTCACTACCCTAAAGGGAAGGACACAAGACTGCTGGCTTCTCCACATGATGTTTGTAGAGCCCTAGGGCCTTGAGTAAGCCTATGCAACAGCCAGGTAGTGGTTACAGTGGGCCTTGGGTGAGACTCACTGCTGTGCTAGCTTCAGGCCTAATGATGGAGGCCATAGAAGTGCCTGTGTCCCCTGCCCAAGTCTAGGAGGCTCAGCACAGAGAGACAGACTTCATTCATTTGGGAGAAAGTCAGGGAAAAGGACAAGAGTCTCTGCCTGGTAACAGAGAATTCTTCTGGATTTTATCCAAGAATACCAAGGTGATACTGCTATGAATGTACAAGAACCAAAGCATTACTGGGCTTGGGGTGCGCTCTAATGCAGAAATAGCCGAGATCACAACACCCAACTCCCTACAAATACCTGGAAAGCCTTCCCAAGAGGAAGGGTACAAACAAGTCCAGACTATAAAGACTACAATAAATACCTAACTCTTCAATGCCCAGATGAAAACCCACAAGAATTACGACCATCCAGAAAACATGACCTCACCAAACTAACTAAATATGGGAGCAGAGATCAATCCCAGAGAGAAAGATATGTGACCTAACAGACAGATACTTCAAAAGTGCTGTTTAAGGAAACTCAAAGACATTCAAGATAACACAGAGAAGAAATTCAGAATTTTATCAGATAAATTTAGCAAAGCAATTTAAATAACTGAAAAGAAGCAGAAATTCTGGAGTTCAAAAATGCAATTGATATACTAAAGAATATATCAGAATCTCTAACCAGCAGAATTGATCAAGAAGAATAAAGGATTAGTGAGCTTGAAGACAATATGAACACACACAGTCAGAGGGAAAAAAAAGAAAAAGAAATTAAAAAATGAAATATGCCTAGAAGATTTAGAAAATCACCTCAAAGGGACAAATCTAAGAGTTGTTGGCTTTAAAGAAGAGGCAAGAAGAGAGAGAGAGAGAATGAGAATATTAAATATTCAAAGGGATAACAGAGAACTTTCCAAACCCAGAGAAAGATATCAATATTTAAGTACAAGAAGGTTGTAGAACACTAAGCATATTTAACCTAAAGAAGACTACTAATCGAACTTATAAAAATAAAGGATAGAGAAAGGATCCTAAAAGAAGCAAGATAAAAGAAACAAATAACATGCAATGGAGCTCTACTACATTTGGCAGCAGACTTTTCAGTGGAAACCTTACAGGCCAGGAGAGTTTGGAATGACATATTTAAAGTGTTGAAGGAAAAATACTTTTACCCTAGAATAGTATATCCAGCAAAAAATATCCCTCAAACATGAAGAAGAAATAGAGACTTTCCCAGACAAACGAAAGCTGAGGGATTTCATCAACACCAGACCTGTTCTACAAAAAAAAATGCTAAAGGGAGTACCTCAATAAGAAAGAAAAGGATGTTAATGAACAATGAGAAATTACCTGAAGATACAAAACTCACGGTTAATAATAGGTACTTAGAAAAACAGAATATTATAACAATGAAAACTCTTAGGTAGAAAGACAAACAGGTTAATCAATCAAAAATAATAACAGGTTAATCAATCAAAAATAATAACTACAACAATTTTTCAAGACATAGACAAGTACAAGAAAATATAAAGGGAACAACAATAAGTTAAAAAGCAATGGGAAGAAGTTAAAGTGTAGAGTTTATTAGTTGTCTTTTTGCTTGCTTGTTTTTTATGCAAACAGTGTTAAGCTGCTGTCAGTTTAAAATAATGGGTTATAACATAGCATTTGCAAGTCTCATGATCACTGCTAATCAAAAAGCAAACAACAGATACTTAAAAAATAAAAAGTAAGAAATTAAAACATACCACCAGAGAAAATCACCTTCACTAAAAGGAAGACAGGAAGGAAGGAAATAAAGAAGATAAGATTACAAAACAACCAGAAAACAAATAACAAAATGTCAACAGTATGTACTTTTTTATCAATAATAATATTAAATTATAGCCAACAATAGGCTAAACTATCTAATCAAAAGACACAGACTGGCTGAATGGATATAAAAACAAAATCCCACTATCTTTTGCCTACAAGAAACACACTTCATCTCTAAAGATACACATAAACTGAAAATACAGGAATGGAAAAATTTTACACAAATGGAACCCAAAAAGAGCAAGTGTAGCTATACTTATATCAGACAAAAGAGGTTTCAAGAGAAAAACTGTAAGAAGAGACAAAGAAGAAATCCCAATACAATAATAGCTGGAAACGTCAACACCCCACTTTCAGCATTGGACAGATCCTCCATACAGAAAGGCAACAAAGATACATCAGACTTAATCTGCATTGAAGACCAAATGGACCTAATAAATATTTACAGAACATTTCATCCAGTGGCTGTAGAAGACACATTCTACTCCCCTGTACAAGAATAGACTATATATTAGGTTAACAAAACAAGTTCTAAAACATTTTAAAAATTGAAATAATATCAAGCGTCTTCTCTGACCACAGTGGATTAAAACTAGAAATCAATAATGAGGAGTTTCAGAAATTACACAAACACATGGAAATTAATGTGTTTCTGAATGACCAGTGGGTCAGTAAAAAATTAAGAAGGAAATTTAAAAATTTCCTGAAACAAATGATAATGGAAACACAACATAACAAAACTTATGGGATACAGTGAAAGCAGTACTAAGAGGGAAATTTGTAGCTATAAGTGCCTACATCAAAAAAGAAGAAAAACTTCAAATTAACAACCTAACAATGCATCTTAAAGAAATGGGAAAGCAAGAGCAAACCAAACCTAAAATTGGTAAAAGAAAAATAATAAATAATATGTCAGAAATAAATGAACTTGAAGACAACCATACAAAATCAACAAAGTAAAAACATGGTTTTTTTTTTTTTTTTTGGAAAAGATAAATAAAATCAACAAACCTTTAGCTAGACTAACTAAGAAAAACAGTGAGAAGACCCAAATAAATGAAATCAGAGATGAAAAAGGAGACATCACAGCAGATACTGCTGAAATTCATAGGGTCACTAGTGGTTACTGTGAGCAATTATTTATGCCAATAAATTTGAAAATCTAGAGGAAATGGATAAATTCCTAGACATATACAAGCTACCAAGATTGAACCATGAAGAAATCCAAAACCTGAACAGATCAATAGCAAGTAGTGAGATTGAAGCTGTAATAAAAAGTCTTCCAGCAAAGAAAGGCCTATAACCCATGGCTTCACTGCTGAATTCTACCAAACAGTTAAAGAAAAACTTATACCAATCCTACTCAAACTAAAAGATAGAGGAGGAGGTAATATGTCCAAATTCATTCAATGAGGCCAGTATTACCACGATACCAAAAACAGACAAAGACACATTAAAAAAGAAAACTACAGGCTGATATTCCTCATCAATATTGATGCTTAAATCCTCAATGTAATACGAGCAATGTGAAATTAACAACACATGAAGAAAATAATTCATCATGACCAAGTGGGATTTATTCCAGGGATGCAAGCATGGTTGCAAGTCAATCAACGTGATACATCGTATTAACAGAATGCAGGACTAAAACCATATGATCATTTAAACTGATGCTGAAAAAGTATTTAATAAAATTCAACATTCCTTCATTATAAAAACTATCAAAAAGTGGGTATAGAAGAAACATACCTAAACATAATAAAAGCCATGTGGAACAGATCCACATTTAGTATCAAACTAAAGGGGGAGAAACTAAAAGCCTTTTCTCTAAGATCTGGAACATGACTTTTTCACCACTAGTTTTTACCCAATAGTACTGGAATGAATTTTCTGTTCCATTCTTCTAGCTTATATTGTATGTGGTTTTTTATCTTAAAATTATTTCTATATTAATCCATATTAATACATGCATAAAGTATTTCCTTGTTCTTTTTATTTTTGGCAATTGCAAAATATTCCATTTTATGAATATGCCATAATTTCTTTGATTTATTGATGGAAATTTAGGGTATTTTCTTTATTTTCCTTTTATAAATAATGTCACACTAATTATGCACATATGTAATTTTACCTGTGTAGTAGTATATGTCTAGGACAAATTTCTGGGAATAGAATTATGGTGCCAAAGGGTATACACATTTGAATTTTGATCATTGCTGCCAACTAGCCTCTGTAGTAGGGATTGTATAATTTACTCTCTCACCATAAACTCATGAGAGCTCCTCTCTCTACAGCCTTGCCAACATGGTGTACCTTGAATTTTAGCTTAGCAGGTAAGTGCAAATTATATAGTATAATAATATATTATAATATAATATAATTTGCAGTAAGAGTCATAAGGAGTTGTTGGTTAAGATTTAGTAGAAGTATGACTTCAGTTTGACCATAAAAAATGGTTAGGACTTGAATAAACATAAAAGAGGAGAGAGGTATTTATGGAGCATAATAATATACAGAGCAGATGGTCAGTGGAAGGAAGGGTGGAAGGAAGAAAACTATCTAAACTGAAATATGCCATAGCGACAAAGAAGACAAAATGATAAAAGGCTTATTCAGGGAGGTCAGTAGGATACTCAGGGAAGACTATATCTGCCAGCGTTCTGGTCTTTGGATATTTTTAAATCCTCAGCAAGAACTTTTTAAAGTTCTAATTGAGACATAGGGAACCATGAATTAAGGATAGTTGAGTTTTACGCTGAATAACCCTAAATTTTTCCCCTTTTCTGCTTATTCTATTGATGGCACCCTATAAATATGATGCTCATTCTGTCTGTGTCTTTGATACCTTCAATTTTGATTCTACTTTATCCCTTTTCTTTCATCTTGCTAATAAATATGATGAGAAGGGGACTCTTTGTGGCCAGCTTGGTTGCTGGCTATTGCAAACATCAATGACTGTTACATTTCCCAACACACAGTAGTTATTCATGTAGCCCAACGCCAGTATTGTTCTTATTCCATTCTTGGCCAATTTTCAGCTGTGTCTTTGTTTGAGCTTTTCCATTTACCTAAAATGTCATTCTTTCTCTTCTGACCCTACCCAAAGCCTACTTAGCATTCAAGGACTAATAGTCAGTATACACACATTGATTAATACTCTTTTCTCCCATACTTATGTGCCTTGTATAATTTTGTAGTATTCTATGTTTTCTCATCCTATAAACTGTTTTCCCTCCAAATACATAATATGTTTCTCATAATCAGAGATCATTTATTTTTCACTTCCTATTCAACACATGCTAGTTAGTCAAATGATTTATTGATTCTTTTACCCAGTACTTATTAAGCACTGACTGTATTCATTAAAAGGCAAATATATTTGCATAAAGAGTAAAATCCTTTACAACTCAGTCCTCAGTCTTCTTTTCAGCTCTCCTGATCTTCAACTTTTTATCTACCTTTAAGCTCTAGCCTTGATAAATTTCTCACCCAGTTTCTGACATATCACAGGTTGTTATTACCACAATTTTCCATTTGCTGTTCCTTGTGCCCATGCTGCCTCCCCCCACATATTTATTAGGCCAGCATCAGTTCCGCCTTAGTGCTTTGCTTATGCCTCTCACAGCAGATAGGCCCCATGCTCTTGTATTTCACTAGATTGGGAGGTCCCAGAAACCTGTCTTATTCATACTTGCATACTCACAGCACAGCAATCAGAGAGTGCAACGTGGGTGTTGCATCAATTTAGGAGTTATTACCAAAAGACAGAGGCAGAATTGAGGAGAAGAATCCTCCAGTATTTTGAAATTTGGGGATAAAGAAGCTTTCAAGAAAAATTTATGGTGAATAGGAGTGAGAACTCAAAAAGTGTGAAGAAAAATGAGAATGGATGAAGACCTTTGAATTTGACACATAAGATGCCATTAAAATACATGTGCAATAATCAAGTATTGCTACTGAAGAACTGAATATAGCTCACTTATTTAAAATTTTTGGCAATAAAAGGAAAGAGAAATACAAGAATTAAGTAAAGATGTCAACATTAGCAAAGGGAACAATATTCTCAAGATAAGGGTGATTAATTTGTTGATTTTAACATCTTCACAAACTTTCATTAGTAGTTACTTTGCATGTATACTTCTTCCACACTTTTGAAGCAAGTAAAATATTATTATATTGAGATAAATTACATAAGAAGAATAATACTTAAACATTGTCACTTGCTGCTATGCCACCTTTGTTTCTCAATATAACATAACACATCCCAGTCTGAGTTACCGTCATTCCACAGAGTTATGTTTATGAAGTGCTGCCTAATAAAATATTTCTTGTTTATTTTACTTGTTCTCATTAAATTTAGCTCATTCTTCAACACATATCTTAAATTTCACCACCTCCATGAAGCCTTCATAAATACCTCTAGTTGGAATCTTTCACATTACCATACTATTTATTTCCATTTCTTAGAGCATAAATAATGGAATCACTAATATTATTGTTTTTAAATTAATAGACTTTATTTTTAAAGCAGTTTTAGGCTTACAAAAAAATTAAACAGAAAGTACAGAGGTTCTCAAACATTTCCTCCTTCTTTACTCTCCTTTTCATCTATTATTAACATCTTGTATTGGTGTAGTACATTTATTACAATTGACGAATGAATATTAATTATCATTAACTAAAGTTCATAGTTTACATTCGCATTCACTCTTTGTGTTGTACAGTTTTATAGGTGTTGCCCATGCATAACGTCATGTGTACACCATTATGGTACTATACGGAATGCTTTTACTTCTCCCCCCAAACTACCCTATGCTCTATCTCTTCACCCCTCCCTTTTTCCTAACCCCAGATCTTTTTTACTGTCTGCATAGTTTCACCTTTTTCAGAATGTCATTGTCTTAGTCCCATTTCTCCTGCTATATCAGAATACCATGGACTACATAACTTAGAGATAAAAGAGATTTATTGGATCACAGTTCTAGAGTCTGAGGAGTTCAAGGGCATGATGCCAGCATCTGCTTGGCCATCTGGTGAGGGCCATCTTTTTGCATCATTCTATGGTGGAAAGTGGAAAGACAAGCGAGTGCACAAGACAAAGAGAAAACAGGGGCTGCACTCATCCCCTTATCAGGAACCCCTTCCCGAGATAACCAACCCACTCCCACAATAACGGCATTAATCTGTTTATGAGAACAGAGTCGTCATGACCAAATCAGCTCTTAAAGGTCCTGCCTCGTTGTTACAATGGGGATTAAGTTTCCAACACATAAACTTTGGGAGGTACGTTGAAACCATAGCAGTCATATGGTTGGAATCACACAGTATGTAGCCTTTTCAGTCAGGCTGCTTTCACTAAGAAATGTGGATATAAGTTTTCTCCATGTCTTTTTGTGACTGGGTAGCTCGTTTCGTTTCATCACTGAATAATATTACCTTGCGTGGATATATCACAATTTGTTTATCCATTCAGCTATTGAAAGACATCTTGGTTGCTTTCAAGTTTTAGCAATTACGAATAAAATTGGTATAAAGGGCTGGGTGCAGTGGCTCACGCCTGTAATCTCAGCACTTTGGGAGGCCGAGGCGGACAGATCATGAGGTCAAGAGATCGAGACCATCCTGGCCAACATGGTGAAAACCCGTCTCCACTAAAAATACAAAAATTAGCCAGGCATGGTGGCAGGCGCCTGTAGTCCCAGCTACTCGGTAGGCTGAGGCAGGAGAATCACTTCAGCCCAGGAGGTGGAGGTTGCAGTGACCTGAGATCGGCTACTGCACTCCAGCCTGAGCAACAGAGCCAGACTCTGTCTCAATAAATAAATAAATAAATAAACAAATAATTGCTATAAATATCTGTGCACAATTTTTTGTTTGGATACAAGTTTTCAACTCATTTGGCTAAATATTTAGGAGTGTGATTGCTGGATCCTATGGTAATACTATGTTTAGTTTCAGAAGAAACTGCCAAAGTGTATTCCAAAGTGGCTGTACCATTTTCCATTCTCATCAGCAATGAATGAAAGGTACTGTTCCTCAATGTCCTCACTGGCATTTAGTGCTATCGATATTCTCCATATTAGCAATTCTAATAAATGTATAATGGTTTTCCATTGTTTTAATTTATAATTCTCTAATGACATGATATTGAGCATATTTTCATATACTTATTTGCCAATCCGATATACTTCTTCGGTAAGATATCTGTTCAGATCTTTTTCCCACTTTTTAATTAGGTGGGTTTTTTTTTTTATTGTTAAGTTTAAAGGGTTTTTTATATATGAATATAAGAACTTTATCAAATATGTGTTTTACAAATATTTTCTCCCATATGTAGCTTGTCTTTTTATTCTCTTAAACTTACATCATATTTAATTATTATAATTGAGTATAAGGTCCTGTAGGGTGGGATTTTGTCTTAGAAATGCTTTTGGTTAAATTTAATTAATTTGGCAAGCCTAATAATATTCACATCAGACTCCAACTTCTGCTGCTGTCACAGTTTCATCGGTAAAGTGTAGAACAATTAAGTGCCCAGTTTTCAATGTTTGCCAATGGCTCAGCTATTCAAGAGTATATTTTAATATATAAGAAGATTATTTTTCCAAGTGTGTGTAAGTAAATAAGGGCTAATCATTTTAAGTTTGTAAATGACCAATATTTAACCTGCATATAAAATTTCCTCATTATATAGTATACAAGATTAATATAATTCCTTCAGAGAAACCAAAATAATTCTTAACTTTTAGCTTATCTTTTTTTTGTGTGTGGTTTTGATGGCTTCCATCAAAATTACTGAAAATAACATTAATGTGACCTTTCCAACAACCAAACTACTGAGTAAGTTTTTTTGGTACACAGAAAGTTACGGTTATTAGGGTAAAATTCCAGAAAGTAAATGTGAAGAAAAACATGATAAAGTCCCAACAGAAAAGACTGAAAAATGTTTCCCAAAATATCAGTCTTCAGGGATTTACTAACCAAATGAGAGTTCATCCAGTCTAGAAACTTGAAGTCACCTTCCTGAACAACTTGGATCAACCTTCTCTTAAAAGTTATAAATTTAGTTATTTATTCATCTCCTTTCCATTAACAAATTAGTTTGTTAATTTCCTTTCCTCATGGTGTAGCATGAGCCGACTGGCAAATTATGTTTTTCCCTACCTTGAAAACGTACAAAAATAATTTGTATTGTATATTAGACTATACATTTTCTGTTTTACTTTTAAAACATTTTCATTTTTTCCACAACCAGTGGTGGAATAGAAAAGGCAGTCATTATTTCTTGTCACTTATCTTACCTATTAGATATCTCCACCTGAAGGTTCCATAAATCTCAGATTCAACATGATCATTTTTCCCATCCCCAGAATCTGTTATATTTTTGTATTCCCTTAATTAATGACATTAATATATATCCTGTTTTCTATGCTAGAATCTTCAAAGTTTTACTCACCTTCAAATCGTCTTCTGATCCCTCTTTTCCTATCTCCAAGGCCATTCTCTATATTGCCTTCTAGTGTATAAATCTGATACCAATCTTTAGCCTCAAACTTTTGGCTATTGCCCAATTACCTACGTGAAGAAATGTAAACTCTTTTTAATGAAATATAAAGCCTTTCTTAAGCAGGCTTTGATAAATCCTTTCAATGTCTTCTTTCCCTCTAAACCAAAGTACAGTCTACGTTCACTACATTAAACTCTCAAAATTCCCAAACACGAATTGTTTTTTTGGTTAATATCTGCTATTTTTTCTTTTTCTTTACACCTCAAATGTTTCCTTTTTTGCAAAAGTTTAAAAGAATTTCTATGACATAATTTATATTTTCCTCTGTGTTCCCACATCATTTTATTCCATTGTATTGTAATTACATTTGTTGTTTTCCACCTACACTTTCAGTTCCTTGAGAATGAGAACCAAGTTGTTGAATTTTGTGTTTCCATCAACTTTGCACAGTATCTAGCACAGGGTTTGCAGTGAACAAAGGCTGAACAAATGAAAGACTGAACAAATGAATAAATGATTTGACAACGCTTTGTTTACAATATAAAGAAAATTCTGCCTAAATAGAGAGGCTCTAGGATTAGTTATTTCTTATGAATACTCTATATTTATTAGTTTATTTACCAAATGCATATTATTAAGTACAAAGTTCTTTGTTTTTTAAAAAGTAGCAAAGATGTATAATACCTAAACCCCATCTTCAGTGAGGAATATGGACTCTGGTAGGCAGATCCAGAAATAACAGAGTCAAGTAGAAAGTAGTGGGTACTGTGGCAGAGGTTTGCAATTCTGGGAGTTGAAAGGAGGACAAAATTACTTTCAGCTTCATAAGAAAACATGCCATTTGCTTTACTTATTACACTGTCAGTACAATTTAGACAATAAAGAGGGTAAGAAAATACATTTTGTAAAGCACACAGCAGAAGCAAAGGCTGGAGATAAGAACGGTTAGATGAGTTGGGCATGACCAGATTGTGAAGGACATTAAATGTCAGGCTAAGAAGTCTGACATTTGTCCCATAAATCACAGGGAACTTTTAAGGTTTCTGGACAAAGATGTGACATGAATAAGTCTGTCCTCTACGAAAATTAATCTGGTATCAGCAGATAAGATAGACTGGAGAAGAAATAAACTAGTCATGGAGAGAACAAAATAGCAAAGTGTGAAGCACTCTTATGTGCAGCATTTTGATGTAATAGATACTTGTTGCTTTTGCCAGTAACCTCCATACTTTTTACCATCAGAACATTAGTGTTTTGTTCTCCAGAACAGAAATTCTGGAGTTTGTTTTTAAATTAGCCAGAAAGCAGACTATATTTTGATGGACTGGGTGCTGCCATGATGTGGCAGTACTCAGTTGCTGGGACCTTCCTATTGCAGCCTGAATATAGAGGCACTACAAAGCATATGGAGCCCATAGCAAGATCTTAGGGATATTTTACAAGTCCTAAATCAAGCTTTGCCTCTATATCTTTGGAGTCATGTTGGTTGAAGTCAGTTTGGGGTAGGTTTTCTGCAATTGAAATAATGTTTGTACACCCATTTGTGTCACTAACAATCCATATCATTGCATGAGATTAGATTTTGTGGATGAGGCATTTGAGAAGTTTCTTGTCATCCTTCCATCTTAAAGAAAGAACTTAAAATAAAAATATTCAAGGTTTAGCCGTAGGCAACAATGGTATTTAATTCAGTCTATTTCATGAATAATAGTGACTAATAGATGATAAATTATTAATGACAGTAAAGAGTTGTATTGAGTTAAATAACATGGTATGCAAAAGCATTTGTAGGCTGTGAAACATAATACAAAAGTTAACTGTTAATACCATTTCTGTATTGATCTAATATTTATTGCCTCACCCATTGCCCGTTGGAATTTGAAGTCTTTCTCTACACTTCCTGTACACATTCAGTTTCTTCATTGTCGTTACACTGACTTTCCTCGTTTGTCCTTCTGCTTAAAGTAAAAAAAACAATGAAGTAAAACCCATTATTATTTTTTTTTTTTGAAAATAAAAATGAATTCATCTTAAAGCCCTTAAGAAAACATCAACCTAACAACGGAGGCCTTTATTGCTGGGTGTTTTACTCAGATTTATCCTCTTCAAACCTTGGTTTTCTATTTGATTGGCAGTTTTAAAGCAACCCCCACCTTTATGTAACATTGCCCTATACTTTAAAAGTGATTTCGGCAGGGCGCAGTGGCTCTCGCCTGTAATCCTAGCACTTTGGGAGGCCGAGGCGGGTGAATCACGAGGTCAGGAAATCCAGACCATCCTGGCTAAAGCGGTGAAACCCTGTCTCTACTAAAAATACAAAAAATTAGCCAGGCGTTGTGGCGGGCACCTGTAGTCCCAGCTACTCAGGAGGCTGAGGCAGGAGAATGGCGTGAACCCGGGAGTTGGAGCTTGCAGTGAGCTGAGATCCGGCCACTGCACTCCAGCCTGGGCTACAGAGCGAGACTCCGTCTCAAAAAAAAAAACAAAACAAAACAAACAAACAACAACAAAAACAACAAAAAAACCCAGTGATTTCACTAACAAATGAAACAACTTCTAAGCCCACTAAGAAACTTCAATTTGAATTTGAATTTATACTTCACAAAAACACAGTTGCTGAGTGATACCAACAGTGAAAGTAGAGGTACATAGCAGAAAAGAAATAGGCTCAAAACAAAGATACAGTCGTTTATAAAACCTTATATAAATATTCCTTTTGGATTAGTCAAAGCTCAGAGCCTTCATTCTTTGAAGTTTGAAATCGGCCAGATTTTTAAAATATATTTTTCAACTTGGGAAATGTATTTTTATTACACAGTTGAAATATTTTCTTTAAGCACGACTTGTCACATCTATTATTTAAGCCTTAAAATTAGCACTTCCTTTCTCTGAAGGAATATTCCATTTCCTCATTTCTTGTCATCTCATTTATTTAAATAAAAATTTTTTTCCTCTGAGTCCCCTGAAACCTTTTAGAATGCATTTTTTTTAAACCACTTGGAATAATCTTTTATAATATTTACCTATGTTGCAGTTACATCTCCTTCACTTAATTGCTAAGGACTTTAAAAGGAACTATTAGTTTCTTCTTGTATATTATTGTACACTGTATTCCCTTCACTGCTTGAAATACTTATTCTCAGTGCATGTGGAATAAAGTGAAAGTGAATTGTTGTTTTGGTTTATAATAGAATCCTCTAGCAGTTAGTTATTTATTTTGTTTATAGGCTATTTTTGGCCCTCCTCATCTCCACCAACGCCATTCAAACACAAGCTCCAGTGGCCAGGCGCGGCGGCTCACCCTGTAATCCCAGCACTTAGGGAGGCTGAGGCATGTGGATCACCTGAGGGCTGGAGTTCGAGATCAGGCTGACCAATATAGTGAAACCCCATCTCTACTGAAAATACAAAAATTGGCCCGGGTGGTGGTGTGCACCTGTAGTCCCAGCTTACTCAGGAGGCTGAGACAGGAGAATTGCTTGAACATGGGAGGCAGAGGTTGCAGTGAGACAAGATAGCGCCACTTCACTCCAGTTTGGGAGACAGAGTGAGACTCCATCTCAAAAAAAAAAAAAAAAAAAAGAAAAGAAAAGAAAAAAGAAAACAAGCTCCTTGAGGGCAGGGGTCTTTGTCTATTTGTTATTTGTTTCACTGGAACACAGTTCACCCAATAAATATTTACTGAAGGATGCAGGATTGAATGAATAAACAATAGTGAACATAAACATTTGTCATTTTAAAAACTGAAAGTCACTATACCCTTCAATAAACAAAAACTATAGTGTAATCTCTATATCTTGTATTTACAACCCCAAAGCTATTATCCAGAACACAAATTCTTTAGTAAAACTTGTAAGATGACATAGCAATGGGAAAGCAAAGGAAAAGCTTTATTTTTATGCAACTTTATGCATCTGAGTTTACTCACTACATGCTTTTCTTGCTATTTCCTATCTAGTATCACCTGGTCCTGTTCCCTTATTCCTTCGTTATCTTCATCATCACATCTTTCCTCTGTGATTCTTCTTAATGTTTTCTTTTCAAGTCTCCTAAATCACAGAGTGCAGATTGACCATCTCCTTACCGACTTTTCTTAGAGCAGTTGCCTGAGCAAGAGGTGCTGTGAAGTGTTACAAGAGAAAGAGGGTGAAGGCGAGGCTTCTTTGTTAAAAAGCCCGTGAATGGTGGAATATGAGCTGGGTTTTGTTGTGAGCTGGAAAAAAAATGCACAGGTGACAAAAAGAAAACGCTTTTTCATGATAGCACGCCAGGGCAAGGTCTCAATAATGAGAATGAAGCTTTTCACTTATGAGGGTGCTTTCTAAACTGTGGTGTTTATTTCTAGAGTGTCTTTTCCTAAAATCAGCTGATTGGATCCCTTTTATTTGACAAAACAAAATTTGTTCCCACAAATATATTCATATGTGGAAAATTTCAGAAAGAATTAGATAAGTATGGACAGTCAAACTTAAACTTGTCTTAGCCATTTGAACAAGGATAACAATAAGAGACGTACTCCTTGGAAACGAATTTTAGCTAAATTAATTTCCTAAGTTATATATTGGAAACCATTTCATTGCAGTTATTTAAACCAACAGACATTTCTATAACTTCTAAAATTCAACAGACATAAGATTTATTGAAGGATCATGGCTAAATGTAGATTAAATACAGTCAATTTTGTTTGGGACCTGAGATTTTATATTTCTATTAAACTAATAAGCTTCCAAGTGATTCCAGTGATGCTGCTGATTTGCATTTCATACTTTGAGTTACAAGACTTTAGAAATGTTGGTTTTTTAAACATTTTTAAAAAGTGGTTTATTTTGTAATACCTAATTATTTTATTTTGGTCTTCCTATTTTTTTTAAATAAATACCTTCAATTATTTATTATGCTGCTTAACTAAAACATATGATGCATCTGATTAAATTTTAAACGTCTATTCTTCTGGGATTTTTTTTCTCACTAAACTAAAATGAAAAAAAAAAATAGATAAATAGTGTAATATTCTAGAGTTGGATGAAAAGCTAAGCATGTCTTACCTTTTTGTTTTACAGTCCCTCCACATAAAGACCAGGAAGTTTACACCAGTCAGTTACTGCCTGAGCTGAGAGTAGAGTTTTTCTCTTTCTCTCCTGTCTCCTACTTTAGAGCACTTTCAGCAAGCCATGTTGCATACAACAGACTCAGTCATATGTTTTTCTGAATGTAGAGTGTTATAAATCTCCTTTCATTTTTCTCTAGTCTCATTTTCACCAACATGTTCTACTTCCCCTAAGGTAAAAAAGTTGGAACCATGTTCAGTTTTTAGTTTCATTTGACTGGCTAATGAGTTAAAAAATTTCCATATTCAGCAACATTGATTAGAAATGTTTTTCTACTAGGTGTTGAGTTTTCAGAAACATTTTAAACCATAACCATACTGTTAATGAATTTTTAGAAACACCATTGGAGACTTTTGTCTCTAAAGTACCGCCTTCATTGTAACTGAATATTTTCAGGTCAGTGGTGGGGGTAAAAGATGGAATTCAGAGAGATTAACTCAGTTTAGCATTCAAAATTGCTTTAAAGTAATGATGCTGAAAACATATACCTTTGAAAAAATATATGTTACTGTATTAAAACATTGTCATGAGTTCTGGTTGCCTGGAAATTATAAAAATATTATTCAACAATGAATAGCAGTCCTAATTTTGTAAAGTAATATCTCTGTAGTTTGGTCTTCTATATAGCCATTTGTCTTTTGAGGCATAAAATGCAAGCCAGTTAGCAAAATGTATCAACTTAGAGATGTTGAAAAATGCAAGCACACATTTTACTGAGGTTTACCTTGAAGACATAGGAAACTATTTTATCATTAGATGTATGGTCATTTTTTTTTTTGCATTGAGAGAAAAATATTGTAATTTATTGACATAGTTGCAAAGAGTTACCTAAATATTTGCTAACAAAAGAGTGTTTCATTTGCATTTTTTAGTCTACCTAATCTAGATGAGTCTGGCTTTCTTGCAAATAGTTTTTACTCTGTTGTCAAAAGGTATCTTCTACACTCTGATCATATGACTCCCCTGTCTAGAATTTGTCAATGGCTCCCATAGTTTGAGTCCAAATTTCTAAGTTCTTAGCTTCTTAGCACGATATAGCCTTTAATGTCATGACTCCCACCTACCTCTCTCTAGGCTCATCTCCTGCTATTCTAAGTCTATCCGTAATCCTCTAATGATCCAGTGTTTAGTGGAGATATTCTGTAACCCAATTTTTCCTTTTTCCAGTTATGCTCTCCAACCATAGTACATCAGACTTCCCAACTCACTGAATAGTAGATCCCATTACAAAATATGAGTTTATTTATGTCATTGATACTTTTGATTATTTAAAATACGTTCATTTTAGAATTCCAAGGTCACTTATTTTAAATCTCTTTTACTTCCCTCCCCGAGGGCCCACTGTTCCTCTGTTTTAGGGAGCTTGATTTGCTCTCAAAGTCCTCTTCTCAATCCCTTACCTTACAGTGAGAAGTGCAAGGCTGCCTCTAGGACACTTCCTTTCCCTCCTGTTTCCTGGCTCTAGCCCCTTCCCTCCTGTGCTGGGGTAGGGAGGAGCAAGGCTTTTGTAATTCACTGTTGGTAGTTGCTGCTTTTCTGGGTAACAATGGCAGGCCATTAAGGCCTCTGTGTTGTTGAAATCCAAATGCTTGAGTCCTTCAGCAGGTCCTCCCATGGGCCCTCTAACTTGACAGTTCCAAGAAGTGACAACTGGCTCCACCTTGGCCTCTTCCACCCACTTCTGTCACTGTACTACCAGCCTCCTGCTACTTGGGTCCCCTCACCCATCACTGTGTCCTGTTTGTCTGACATTGGACAGATGCCTCAAGTTTTCATTTGTCCACAAACAGCTCACACATTCTTATCACGCCAAATGTTTGGCTCAGAGGCTTTACCATGCTATGCATTACCTTCCCCCACGCCCTGGCATATTTCTCCAGGTCTCTCGTTCTTGTATTCGAGGAAGCATGGGTGGGAAAATCAAGTTCACAATCTATACATATGTCTAAGCCGGTGGTAAGATACTAGTCTCTCTTTCTTGTCAGGCAACCCTAATGTCTACAAATGACCCTCTTGGGGCCCCTTTACAATGGACATGTCTTCTGTTAGACGTGGGGACAATCCTTCCTTTCTTCTCCATGGGGAAAAAGAAAGAAAAACCTGTTCATACGAACACTACTCTCCTAACTTTTCTCTCACCGCTCTGTTTTAATTCTTGTCAACTCAACACCTCACTGTCCTCATAGGCCCAGTTGGCTGATTCCAGGGCTCAGGAAAACCTCCATCCAATATCATATAGCTCGGTCCAGTGAGCCTATGTGTCCCAAAAACAGTCACTGTGGTTCCAGATTCCCTTCTAATCACTCTGCCTCCATCTTCCCTTTTACAGTTGTCTTAGAAAGCTTACCCCCATGTTCCACCTTCTCAGTGACTGTATCTCAATTCTAGTACAATGTATTGCTTCTTTCAATGCATTAATGACATAGTGACTATTTCTATAAACAATAGAAATATTTGACTTACTTGTCTTCCTTCCAAAAGACTACAAGCTCCTTAAGGGCAGGAACTATTTCTTTTTTTTTTTTTTTTTTTTGAGACGGAGTCTCGCTCTGTCACCCAGACTGGAGTGCAATGGCCAGATCTCAGCTCACTGCAACCTCCGCCTCCCGGGTTTATGCTATTCTCCTGCCTCAGCCTCCTGAGTAGCTGGGACTACAGGCGCCCGCCACCTCGCCCGGCTAGTTTTTTGTATTTTTTAGTAGAGACGAGGTTTCACCAGGTTAGCCAGGATGGTCTCGATCTCCTGACCTTGTGATCCGCCCGTCTCGGCCTCCCAAAGTGCTGGGATTACAGGCTTGAGCCACCGCGCCCGGCCAGGAACTATTTCTTAATGAACTTTGTATCTCTAGCATTTGATACAGAGATTACTGTACAGATTGTTAGAAATGCATGTGCATTTAAAAAAGAAGTGGACCTGTAATCCCAGCACTTTGGGGGGCTGAGGTGGGTGGATCACTTGAGGTCGGGAGTTTGAACCAGCCTGACCAACATGGAGAAACCCCGCCCCTACTAAAAATACAAAAATTAGCCGGGCGTGGTGGTGCATGCCTATAATCCCAGCTTCTCAGGAGGCTAAGGCAGGAGAATCGCTTGAACCCGGGAGGCAGAGTTTGCAGTGAGCTGAGATGGCATCATTGCACTGCAGCCTGGGCAACAAGAGTGAAACTCCATCTCAAAAAAAAAAAAAAGTGGATAAAATGGTATTATATTTAATTATCCTGGCTGGGTGCGGTGGCTCATGCCTGTAATCCCAGCACTTTGGGAGGCCAAAGCAGGCAGATCACCTGAGGTCAGAAGTTTAAGACCAGCCTGGCCAACATGACGAAACCCCATCTCTAACTAAAAAAATACAAAACTTAGACAGGTGTGGTGGTGGGTGCCTGTAATCCTAGCTACTCGGGAGGCTGAGGCAGGGAGAACTGCTTGAACCTGGGAGGCGGAGGTAGCAGTGAGCTGAGATTGCGTCACTGCACTCCAGCCTGGGCGACAGGGCTAGCCACTGTCTCAAAAATAAATAAATAAATACATAAATAAATAAATAAATCCTGCTAATAGCTTGAATTGCAGTTAAATAATTAGATACAAATAAAATAAATTTCATGATTTTTCTAAAAATTCACAGAAAAGTAAAATTGATGTGCCACCTGTATGTTGCTGAGCAACAAGTATACAAAAAACTATCAACTTGATTATGTCCTTATGGTTACTTTAAAAAAACTATTTGTAGTTAATCATAAAGTGTATTCATAAAATAAGTAGTGTGGTAAATCAGAACTAGCATCGTTTTTGAAATCCAAAGCCCTAGAATCAAATAAGTTCTGCCACTTATTATCTGGATAACCAGTCCCCATACCTTTCTGAGCAGAGATTAATAATAATAATTTACCTGGAAGAGAGCATTTTACAGATTAAATAAGATAGTGCATGTAAAGTCTTCAAAAATCTATAAAGGCATAGCTATGTGCACCTACTGTGTACCCACAAAAAGTACAATTAAAAATTTTAAATCTCTAAAGGATTATAGAAAATACAAGTATTATTTATCATTTGTGATATTTCAACATCTGTATAAACTTGGAAAATTTTACCATTATCTTGTAATATTGGGTATTATTATTGAGGCTATTTCTGAATGCATATAGTAGTAAATAACCTGTAGAAAATTTACTGGTTTTGATTAATGCCAGTGGAAGAAACAGCTAATGCTTATTCTTAAAATTATGCTATTTTTTTCCTGATCAAAATGATCAATGATTTTCCATGTTTTCATCAGTCACACTCGCAAGGCCCATGGTACTTGGAGTTTTGGCTCAACAGCTTACCTAATCTGAAGATGAACAAATGAGTTGTTTCTTATTTCTGTTCTCCTAGTGTCAAGAGTAATAGACACCATCTCTCTGTGAAGGCAGGTAACCCATAAAGTTGCTTGACTGATTACAAAACACACTAATTCTATAAGTAACTTCTAAATCAGTGCAAAACTGCAACTTCAAGTGCTTCTAAATGAAAATTCAATACAGGTCTGTTCTGAAGGTGTTCTCTACAAGTAAGAATACAAAATTAGGTTTGAAATCACTAAGTCTGAGAACTACTTATGACTTTTACTCTTCTGATATTCCTTTCATCTGGAAAAGTGGAATGAGAAATAAGCCCTTTGAAAGGTATTTTCTTGTGATGCTGAAACTTAAATTTGTCTTTCCACTAGGTTGACAATGAAAATTGTTTTAAGTGAAAATAAATGACTAGAATGAGTAGGATTTAAAAGTTTCCCTGTCCTAGAGAGGGCCATTTGACTTTCTCAACACTGCATTCTGTGTATCTGAAAATGTTCCTATATTTTTGTTAAAAATCTCTATGGTGGTGTCCTTTAGGCCAGTTTTATGAGCAACATGGTCCATGTGTGTATATTAAATAAAAACTTTAAAATAAGATTTTAAATAAATAAGTTTTATTTATAAATAATAATAAATTAAATAAAAATAAAAATAAATAAATAAATAAATAAGAATTATTATTTTACATTTCCAGTGGGCAGTCTTTCTTAAAGATTATTTGGACTTAAAATTATTAAGATTATGGGGTTAAGTAAGAGAAACTGAGTTGAGGGAATATAGAGGAGAGACTTAAAGCTCTAGTAAATGTATCATGCTAGAAGAAATGCTTTAAATAGGAAAAGCTTCACAATACAGTGGAAAGTTGACAACTGAGTTAGAATAAGCCCAGTTATAATGCCGAGATAAGTCACATTTCTTTTAAATATATCTAATATTAATTTGGAAGAGAATTAGCAGTGCAATATCCCACCTATTAATTTACCTTTACCTCTTTTTTATTGAAATTTTATTTAAGGACAGGCCAGGCATATGTATAAATATATGTATATGTGGGTGTATATATATGCATGTGTGTGTATGTCTATGTGTTTGTGTGTATGTATGTAGATATAGATATATACAGAAAGCATATACCTAAAATGATACATTTAAAGGTTTGTTTAAAAGATTATTTGTAGACTATTGATTACGTAAAATATTCCAAGATGAAACTTTTTTAGGCTCTTAGGAAGTGGTCAAACAGGGAGAAAGACATATTTTGGTGAGATACTTAGATGTCTTTATCATTATTACTGACAATTTTGAAAAAAAAAAACAAAAAACATACTTACTGTCTTGTCACTGACTGAGAAACTTCTGTTTGAACTGCGGTGACCATGAAGTGTTTGGCAGCAGAACCTAGTTGAAGAGGTCAGGCTCACTTCCCTTGCCTAGATCTCAATGAGCCTGGGATAAAAAGAGTATAACAGGTTATACTGTTCTTAGAATTGGGAAGTGATGGTTGAGTACAAGTTTTAAAAACTATCTAATTCTCTCCTTTTGATAATCTGCACATGATATCATTTGTTCTTCCATCCTATTTTTTTTTTTAATTTTATTTTTGATGTTGAAGAGTAAAAGAAGCTAGAATGTTTGAGCAATCCAAGCTACTTCCTCCTTCCTGGGTCAGCATCTGTCTCCTTTCCACTCTACCCTCTTCACTTCTAGCATTATTTAGGACCACTAGATCACTACCAGTGATCTCAATCCCCTCTCTTTTCCCCAAACACCCAATCCCTTTCTATCTTGTAGTTTGGTCAATGGTGATCCCCACATATTAGAAACTTCACTGCCATCCTTGACACCGTCTTACCCTCTTTCATATTTAAATTAGTGCATACTTGTCCTCATAAGCAGCTTCTGTTCTCCACTGACATCAGTCTTGTAATATGTCCCAACACTTCTGTTTGCTCTCTTAAAGAAGACCAAAGGATGAGTCATCTTAGAGAAGTGAGATATAGTACATAAAATTTTCTTGGACAGTGGGAAAAAAAGGCGGGATAGTCACACATCACCCAACAAAACTTATTTTTTAAAAACACTTGTGATGTATGTCTTTATCTTTCTCAAAACCAGGCCTTTCTACTTGCCCCCTTTCTTCCCTCACCATCCCCTATGAGAAGAAAACACCCATCTAATTGTTGCTACTTAGCCTGAGTCTAGTGATAAATGAAGTGTGGAGGAGACCTGACCCAACTGTAGCCTGAAACAGCCATACCCAGCCAACGTGCAGATCCCTGAGCACAAAATCAACCTGCAGACCTGAAAGCTAGAAATAAATGTTTGCAGTGACAGGACACTAAGATCCTGGGTTATTTTGGCAGCACCTGACTCATGCAATAACCTATAAACTTAAAAATTGGTCTGAATATGAATATGCATTAGATTAAGTAAAGCAAATAAAATTAGAACAAAGGGGAAGCAGACAGAAAAAGAAAGACATGACTTCTCAACGTTTTAGGCATTTTACATATTTTATCTCCTTTTATTCTCACCAACACTATGATCTACTTAAACTCATCTCCAATTTATAGACGAAAAAGCTAAAGGATATATACACAATCTTATCAGTAGCTACCTCTGGAAAACATGTTAAGGTTGCTATGTGGGGGAGTGCTACTGGACTTTCACTTCCTATTTGTTTATGTGTTTTTTTATTATAAGAATGATATTGATGGTGCTGGAGAGGATGTGGAGAAATAGGAACACTTTTACACTGTTGGAGGGATTGTAAACTAGTTCAACCATTATGGAAAACAGTATGGCAATTCCTCAAGGATCTAGAACTAGAAATACCATTTGACCCAGCCACCCCATTACTGGGTATATACCCAAAGGATTATAAATCATGCTGCTATAAAGACACATGCACACGTATGTTCATCGCGGCACTATTCACAATAGCAAAGACGGAATTAACCCAAATGTCCATCAGTGACAGACTGGATTAAGAAAATGTGGCACATATACACCATGGAATACTATGCAGCCATAAAAAAAGATGAGTTTGTGTCCTTTGTAGGGACATGGATGCAGCTGGAAACCATCATTCTCAGCAAACTATCGCAAGAACAGAAAACCAAACACCGCATGTTCTCACTCATAGGTGGGAACTGAACAATGAGATCACCTGGACTCGGGAAGGGGAACATCACACACTGGGGCCTATCATGGGGAGGGGAGAGGGGGGAGGGGTTGCATTGGGAGTTATACCTGATGTAAATGACGAGTTGATGGGTGCTGATGAGTTGATGGGTGCAGCACACCAACATGGCACAAGTATACATATGTAACAAACCTGCACATTATGCACATGTACCCTTGAACTTAAAGTATAATAATAAAATTTTTAAAAAAAGAATGATATTGATTTTAAAAATGTTTTTCTCAACTTTAATCATTGGAAATAAGGAAACTGAGGCTGTGTGGAGTTGAGTAAGAAGCAAAATGGGGACCTAATGCCACACACAAATCTACTTTAACTTGTGCACATAAAGTTCTCTTCTCCTTTTGATTCATAGCTATACATGGGGCAGAGTGATGGGTGAGCAACTATTAATCACTTTCCTATCCAACAATTGATCACTTTCCTGTCACTAGTATCGGCTGGCCTATTTCCACCTATTCTTACCTGCATCCCTTCTTCTCCTCATAGAAAACCTTCCATTTTGCAACTAAAGGTGTTCTCCCCATCCCCATTAGTTGAGGTGAAGAACAACAATGCTCATGCTTCACACATATTAGACTTTGTTAGAACTCTGGCCATTGTGCTTTGAAATGCTAAATGCTCCAGCATCTGGCCTGCAGATGACCCTGTAAGTAGGTGCTGTCTGTACCCTGGTAGCTTTCGAAGTTGAAATCACATGAATTAGAGAGCTCTGTTCCAGTGGTTCCTTTGCTATTAAGGACTTTGACCCTATTTTTGTTAGCAGTTCTGCCATGGCATTTAAATTGCACATCTTGCTTGTTGATGTCTAAGAATAGAATTAGAGTGTTAACAAAGCTGAGAATGTTTTCTCATTCCATTTCCCAAGAATATGTAGGGTGTGAAGATGATGAGCAGAATGTGTTTTCCCATCATATCCTCCACTGGTAAACAAATCTGGAGAGTAAAACTATTCTTTCAGGCTTTCATCTTCTAACTTCAGAAAGAATTTCTGACATCTCTACCATTATTAGAAGAGCAAATATAGGCTTATCATAATATGTTAATTAAATCAGAAGGATCTGCAGAAGGAAAAAGCATCTCTGGAATATGTCACATTGTCCAACACGAAATATTTGATTCTTTCTTCCAACAGCAGAACTAGATCTTAAAACATTGTATATCAGGTGGTAATAGCCCATAAACTTTAAGTGACCAAAGTTACAGTGGCACTGATGAGGCATAATTTATGTGCTCTTGCCATATAAGACCACAGAATAGGAGAAAGCAAACTTACTGAAGTCTGTGATTCCCAAAGTAGCACAATAAGTGGAAACTAGGACTTTTGGAATTTAAACAAGAAATATATCCCAGAGAAAGGCCTCTTGGCTGTCCAAGAAGGTTTTAGCAGCCGTACAGGCTTTGGTGATCATTTTAATATGATGGTGATTGCAATCTTGGCTTGAAAGGTGTGATAGAAGAACACTTCCAAATATTTATACAGAGTAAGCCAAAGTTTTTAGTAAAAAAAAAAAATTCAAAACTTTCCACTAGGGAGTATGACTACATAGTCAAATTTATTTGCAACATCTTTTTATGCATATAGTCATTTAACAACAATTTAACAAAGTACCAGATGACGAAAGAATAGAATTCATATTTTATTTTGGAATTTAAGACAAAAATATATTGCCTCTTTGCTTTCACAACATATAATCAATTTTTGTGATAAAAAAATAAAGTCTTAAGAAGTAAAATAGCACAATTGAATCTTCTCTTACAGAACTGTTTCCATTTTCTGACAGACTCGTGCAGAGGGGTTTTCTTCCTAAGTAGATCTAGTGTGTTGCTAAGTTCTGCTAAACTACAGAGGGATTGAGGCTGAACAAGAATTATTATAAATTCCATTTGGAGCGACTTGTGTTAATAACCAAGTATGACATGTTGATAATAGAGTCAAATGACCGACTGAGCATTTACCTCACATGCCAGCGCATTGTTCACATAAGGTCATAGTGACATTGACAAGGTGTTAAATATGAGTGTTACATCGACAAAAACAAAAATACGTAGTTGGATAAAAATCACAAACATTGCTTTGAATGTAATAATTTTGAAGTGTAATATGGAATTTGGGTCACATTTCTCTCAGCAATTTCACAAGCCAAGAAACACAGATGTGTCGAGTTTTAAAGATTTTAAAAAAACCAATTTCCCAGTAACAGAAATTAAGAAAGCTTCTTTGATTAGAGAGTGAAACAAGATCTTTTCTTTCTCTCTAAGAGGAGTATGTTGATTGCTAGATCAGAGAAAAGAAAGTTGAAAATACATACTTTTGCCATAAACTGTCTGTTTAAGCCTTGTATTTTACAAGTATACAATACAAAAAATTTGTGTTACCTTTTTATTTCTTTATTTACAGTGGCCAAATGAATAACACCAAAACACTTGTCCATGTGTGTAGAGCTAATGTAGTAACTAATTTAATAATGTAACTGCCATAATTTCAATGACAAGAACGTATCAGCTCTCCTTTTACTTTTCATACTGACATTCAAATGGTTGAAATGCCACTGCTAAGGAAATACGTGTATATTTAAATAACAAAATTTAATGAAATATTCTCCAAAGCCAGCATTTTTATAATATCTCTTAATTTTAGTATCTTTTGAAAGAAGATAAATTTGGAGGAAAGAATATGTGCAAGGGTATATGCAAAGTCTTCAGTTAGTTGAGGGTATTTCACGTTGCACTGGGGTCAGGTTGGTTGTTCACATACTATGTGAAATAGATCCAGGACCAGTACAGGTAGGCACAGTAAGGAGACAGACACTGGCACATTTTAAGGGAAGAAAGATCCTAAGGTTTCATTTTGAAGATGGAGTAGTCTGCTTCTCAATGTGAAATTTTCCATGAATGGAACTGTTAGAGCAGCTAGACAATCACTCAGCACAGTTGTTGCAGAAACACCTACAGTTTTCCACTGGTGGGTTTCTTTGGGGGTAAAAGAGGATGATTTGTCAAGGAATAGAAAGTTGGAGGCCCCAGAGAGACTCCAAAACTTAGGGAAAATACATCCCTATAAAATTGAAGTCCCACTTTGGAGAAATACATTCAGTATTCATCCCTATATACTTTCTGTGGAAGTGATCCACAGTATTAATGATGTAGAAATGTCTCATTGATTACAGCATCTCCTAAGGGCTTAGTTAAGAGTGAAAATCTCCTTAAAACATCAGTGTAGACTGGAACTCATATAAGTTGTTGTCTATCTGCAACATATTAAAATTAATATGCTCTGGCATTGCTGCAACTTTTGATAATCAATAAGGAGGACTGAATAAAAAAGCAGAATAAAGACAGATTTATTGAGGTTTATTTAACACTATGTAAGGAAAGAGAGACTATATCAAGTATTTCTATGTTTCATGTTTATTTAAGTGTAAAACCATATCGTATTTCTGTTTAACCTCAAGCATAGGAATGCAAATTGTACAAATTGTCCTCTAAGTAGGCAGATTTTAAAAAGGCATGCCCCCTCTGGGAAGATGAACTAAAAGAAATTGCTTCACTTGGGGACTCCTCTAGGGTGAAGCTTGGTGAGCAGAGCACAAGCAGGATTCGAGGCTCTACTTGTCTCTTGTCCCAGTACCTTTGGGCATTATACAAATTGCGCATAAGTGAAGAAATCGCTTATGTTAAGTTAATAAATTAATGAATAAGTAAAAACATGGGGCATTCTAATTGTTTTATAGTTTCTAGAAATATGTAATATTAAGAAAAAAGATTTAGCCTGAAAAAGTACTTCCCAGAAGACTAAAGCGGTTATTTTTCCCTGATTCAGTGAACATCAGAAAACTTTCTAATTAATTCTTGCTTTCCAGCTATCCTAATTCTGGGATTCCTGTAAAGCAATGATAAATATATTGATTGCTGTAGATAGAGTTGTATTCTGTAAGATATAAAATGAATGGCTTTTTCTCTTTCTTTATTGTGGGTTCAGAGGGCAATGTTTTATCTTCTTCTATTTTTCCAGATATAACTTTATTCCGCCTTTATACTTCAGAGTTCCAACTTCAGAGTTCCAGCTTCAGAGGACAGAGCATTAGGTGGAGGGAGAGTTAAGACTTGGTAGGAAAAGCGACGACATGTCCTCTGGTTCATTTCTGGGTTTCTTCCCAGGCTGATTCATAACCTCCAAAATAAGGTTAAGTAACAATAGGCTTGGGCTCAGCACCATAAGCTGTTTAGGAGGTGTGACTAGATCTTCACCTGAATCCTGTATTATCTTGTGCATCATAGTATTCCATTAAATTCATTACATAAACGTAGAAAATACTTAAATCAATCATTTGAGAATTTGGGTAATGTCAATCAGTCTCCCGTAGGCTAAATACGTGTAAGTAGTTGAGAATAGTGATAGAACGTATAAAACTAGACACTGGTTCAAAAAGGCTCTAACAAGTGATTGCTGCTTTGTAAAACGCTACCTAAACACATCAGCTGATCAATGCTGCATAACTACAAGCAAAGTTTACATTATTTGGTTGTCTTGCCATTAAAAAAATGTAGGAGGAATTTTGGCAAAAGCAGGCAAAGACATCTAAGTGAACAACACAAATGACACAGAGACCATGTGCTAAAGTTAAGGCACATTAATCAAAATCATAACATATTAGATTCCTAATGTCTCAGTGTCCAACAGTAGAAGGACCTAGTAAAAGTTAGGAGGTATAATTGTGGAAAGTTTAACAGTCTAAAAATGAAGTGAGATATAGTATAGTTATTTCTTTTTTGAAGTCAGGCATAATAACCGAAAAGGAATCAGGGCCATTTAATATATAAGCAACATGCCTAGAATACCTCAATGGCCACTGGAGGAGAATTCTACCATTATTTTGATGATAACGGTGATGCATGAAAATCTTTCATTCTATTCACTTTTTTTCAAAAAATCAGAAAATTTGTAATTTCTGAAAAATTGTTAAAATTTGAAGTAAATAAATATTTCGTATTGTTAGAGCAATGTTTCCTTACTATAATAAGAGTATGCACGTGGTTCAGTAACTAGCTGCAAAAGTCATTTCATTACTACTTGGCATCCCCAGGATACAGCAATGAAAGAAATAATAAATAATAAAGCCACTATGTGATGAATACTTGTCCAAATGAAAATGTCTCTGATAATACCCTTTTAGAGGACAGGAATGTTTTTAAGCTAGTGAGAGCATCTAGTCCAGTTCCAGCTAGGTGGGGTCAGGGCCCATTCTGGTAGGCTGATGTCTATGCCATACCAGTTGTTAACCATACTGAATATCACTCCTCCAGCAGAACCTGACACCTCCCATTCAACATCCTTTCTATAGCAGGCCCCCATTTCTGCACTGGCAATACCTCCATCCTAGTCTTAGCTCAGAGTTCTCAACAGCACTCCACGCTTGGCCAAAGTTAACAAAGCCACAAATAATACACTGTGTGTTATCTTGTAATAAACAGAGAGGCTTTCCATTCTACCATGTTACAGCTGTGGAATCTTGGGTGGCTAATGAGCTTCGCTTTCCCTGAGCTTCCTCACTTTTAAACAGCTTTACTGAGAGATAATTCAAAAATGTATTAGTCGGGATTCTAGAAAGCGAACCAACAGGATGTGTGTATGTGTGTCTGTGTATATGTATATATACATATATGATACATATATATTTATATATATAAAAATATGAAACATATATATAAAGAGAGGTTTATTTTAAGGAATTGCTCATGTGATTGTGGAGGCCTGGGAAGTCCAAAATCTTCAGGGTAGGCTGACAGGCTAGGGATACAGGGAAGAATTATATAGTTCACCTCTAGTTCACCTCCAAAGGCAGTCTGCTGGCAGAATGTCTTCTTGCTTGGGGAGGTCAGTTTGTTTTTATTAAGGTCTTCAACTAATTGGATGAGGCTCGCTCACATTATGGGGAGAGTATTATGTCTGATTTACTCGAAGCCTACTGATTTAAACGTTAATGTAATCTAAAAATACCTTCACATCTAAAATAATTTTTCACTAAATAGCTGAGTACCATGGCCTAGCCCAGCTGACACATAAAATTAACCATCATACCATGCAATCGCTCATTTAAAATGTATAATTCAATGACTTTTAGTATATTCACAGATATGTGCAACTATCATTCCAGTTAATCACAGAACATTTTTATCACCCTCAAAAAGAAACCTTGTGGCCGGGCGCGGTGGCTCAAGCCTGTAATCCCAGCACTCTGGGAGGCCGAGACGGGCGGATCACGAGGTCAGGAGATCGAGACCATCCTGACTAACGCGGTGAAACCCCGTCTCTACCAAAAAAACACAAAAAACTAGCCGGGCGAGGTGGCGGGCGCCTGTAGTCCCAGCTACTCGGGAGGCCGAGGCAGGAGAATGCCATAAACCCGGGAGGCGGAACTTGCAGTGAGCTGAGATCCGGCCACTGCACTCCAGCCTGGGCGACAGAGCGAGACTCTGTCTAAAAAAAAAAAAAAAAAAAAAGAAACCTTGTACCCTTTATATGTGATCTGCCTGTCTCCTCATTTGCTCCAACCACAAACACACACTAAGGTACTTTTTATCTCTATAGATTTGCCTATTCTGGACATTTCATATGAATGGAATCATGTAATATGTGGTCTTTTATGACTGATATCTTTCACTGAGCATAATATTTTCAAGGTTCATCTGTGTTGTAGCATGTATCAACACTTCATTCCTTTTTAGGGTTTAATAATATTTCTTTTTTTTTTTTTTTTTTTTTTTTTTTTTTTTTTTGAGACGGAGTCTCGCTCTGTCACCCAGGCTGGAGTGCAGTGGCCCGCTCTCTGCTCACTGCAAGCTCCACCTCCCGGGTTCGCGCAATTCTCCTGCCTCAGCCTCCCGAGCAGCTGGGACTACAGGCGCCCGCCACCTCGCCCGGCTTATTTTTTTGTATTTTTAGTAGAGACGGGGTTTCACCATGTTAGCCAGGATGGTCTCGATCTCCTGACCTCGTGATCCGCCCGTCTCGGCCTCCCAAAGTGCTGGGATTACTTCATTTTTTATTTATACATCTGTTGATGGACATTTGGGTTTCTTCAATTTTTTGGCTCATATAAACAATGCTGCTAATAAACATGTGCAAGTTTGTGTGTGTGTGTGTGTGGACATATGTTTTCATTTCTCTTGGAAATATACCTAAGAGTAGAATTGCTGGGTCATTTGCTAACTCTAGTTTAATCATTCGAGGAACTTTCAGGCTATTTTCCAAAACATTTGACACTATTTTGCATTCCCACCAGCAGCGTAAAGGTTTTCAATTTCTTCATGTCCTCATTAACATTTATTATCTAAAAATTTTATTCTAGACATTATAGTGGTTGTAAGTGGTATCTGGTATCTGTCACTTTACAACCGTGATTTTGATTTGCATTTGCCTGATGACCAATGATGGCAAAAACTAGCATCTTTTCATGTGTTTATTGATCATTGTTACATCTTCCTTAGAGAAATGTCTATTTAGATCCTTTGCTCATTTTTTAGTTATTCATCTTTTTATTATTGAGTTCTAAAATCCTTTATATATTCTGAATACAAATCCCCTGTCAAATACATAATTTGTAAAATATTTCCTGTCATTCTGCGGGTTGCCTTCTCACATTCTTGATGGTGTCCTTTGAATCACAAAAGTTTTAAATTTTGATTAAGTCAAAATTATCTATGTTTTTCCTTTGTTTCTCATATCATATCTAAGAATCCTTTGCCAAATCCAAGGTCATGAAGATTTAATCCTATGTTTTCTTCTAAGAGTTTTGTAGTTTTAAGTCTTATATCTAGTTTTATAACAAATTTTAAGTTAATTTTTATAGCTGATATTAGGTAAGGACCCAACTTTATTCTTTTGCATGTGGCTATTCAGTTGTTCTTAGCACCATTTGTTGAAAAGATTCTTCCCATTTAGTGGTCTTGGAACTCTTGTCAAAATCTATTGACTAATGACACATGATTTTATTTCTGGACTCTCAATTATATCTCATTAAACTATACATCTATTCTTGTATCAGTATCACATGGTCTAGATTTCTGTTGCTTTATAGTAATTTTGTAAAACTCAAGTATGAGGTTTCCTACTTTTCTCCTGTTTTTTCAGGGTTGTTTTAGCTATTCTGTGTCCCCTGCAATTCCATATGAACTTTAGAATTAGCTTGTCGGTTTCTGCAAAGAAGTCTGATGAGATTCTGACAAGAATTGCATTAGATCCGTAGATTAATTTGAGAAATATTGCCATCTTAACAATATTAAGCCTTATAATTCATAATCATGGGTTTTTACCACTTATTTAGAGCTTCTTAAATTTTCAACAGTTTTGTTATTTTTAAAGTATACGATTTGCATTCATTGTATTTAATTTAGTCTAGTATTTATTCTTTATGATGTTACTGTAAATGAAATTTTCTTAATTTCATTTTCAGATTGTTGCAAATGAAGTCAATTCCTTTGTGATGAGACTAGTAGCTATCTATTTTATGGCCTACCTCTTGCTGGGGCAAAACTTCTGACCAAGGGCTCTAGAGTTGGAGGTGAGGACAATGGCACAGTTTTCTCTGGCTGACACCCTCTCTTTACAAGCTGAGTACTACGTGGAGGTGGTGGGCAGGCAGTAGCCTTCCTTCTCAGCTTGCTTCTTCTGTCATGGAACCACAACCTTGTGAACTAGAGCAAGGTGATAGTGTCCCAGTGTTCCCATTGGCACTGCACTCAAGGTCAAGACCTCTATTACATGAGTGGGAGCTGGACATTGGAAGATAGCCCTCACTTCATAACGATACTCACCAGGAACTTAGCCTCAGCAACCGGCAGCTGGGGGCAAGATGAGAAAAGCTGACATCCTACTCCTCCCTGGAAGAAGGCCCTGTGCCCTTCGCTGCACCAGATTGAAGTGGAGTCTTTGGCTTGCTGAGCTGGGAGGAAGGAGAGAGGGAGTGGTCTTGGTTCAAAAGCACCTGACTCCCACTTTTTTTTTTTAAATAGGATTTTATAGATTTTCTTAGATAGATGTTTATTCATTTGCTGTATTCTTTTAGGATGATTTGCAGAGATTTTAGATGATTGCATTTTTATAATTTTCACTAATTTCACAGGGGACCAGTTCTGCTAAGCTCTTCAAGCTGTCACACTACTGTATGTTAAGTATTTGTGAGGGTCCTTGGCCCTTACAAATCGGTAAGTGATAATAGTAAATATTTTGGAGCATTTACTGTGCTCCAAGCACAATTCTTTGGTTATTAATTAATTTACTTATCATAATACCCTATGAAGTAGGTAAGCCTGCAAAATCTACATTTTTAACCTCACTGCTACCCTATTTATAAAAGATTGGATGCCTATGCCTATATTTACATATATGCATAGTGAGATTTTTCCCAACGTGTGAATAGAAGTTACTTCTGGGTAGTGGCATTTTCATAATTTTTACTTTCTCCTTCCTATATTTTGAATTTTTTGAATTTTTTTTTTTTTTTGCCAAGAGTGTGTATCATAATTAGAAAGACTAAAATAAAAATTCTAGTGGAACTTTGCAGGCAAGAGCAAAGCTGAGTTAAGCTTTGTGATAAGCGATGCCTAGTGACAAGGGTAATTAATTTGAACCTTTGTATTGCACTATTTGAACCTTGCTCTGACTTCAATAGCATGTTTTATTTTGTAAAACATTAGAAATCAATCAAAATATGTTCTATTAATGTTATTAATTGTATTTTGTGCCAAATGTGTTGGGGAGAATTCTGGGAACTTGTTTCTAGCACTTGTTTCTAGCTTTTTTTTCAAGCCTGATGAAAGTCTATTTTCTGAGTTCATAAGTACCTACAACAGTTCATCTTGAGATTGACTAATGTTCAAACTTAATTTCTGAAAGGAAGCACTCAGCCTGCTTGGGGATTTTCAAGCTTTCAGTGTGACATCAAAACACCACAATCCTCTTAAACAGTTGAAGAAGGTGAGCTCTTTCGAGACTCTACCTCAAAAAAAAAAAAAGAAGATGAGCTCTCTAGTACTTGCTTTTATCCTCTTCAAAGAAGACCAAAAGCCTGAGTTTTATTAAACAAGAAAATATATAGAAAAAATTATTCATGTCTTTTGAATTAACTTCACAGAATATGCAGCTGATATATATATATATATATATTTCTGGTTACAAAAAAGTAACTAAGACACAGTTTTGCTATAGGAGAATGAGATAAAATGACACCTGATTCAAGTAATTTCCAAATTAAAATAATATAAAACATCTCTTCAGTTGTACAATAGCTGAGCCAAAGCTATTTAAAAATGTGATGACAATTTTAAATACTAACATGTCAATGAGTGTTTTAAATACTTGTAAGGTTTCTTCATTTATCATTCTCTCTTTTATTGGCTGATCTTTTTGCTAATGGGAAAAAAGAACTTGAATATATTTAACTTATGCTAATGTATATGCCTGTGATCCCAGCCCAGATTTGAAGGTTAAGTTGAATAAGTGGTCATATATTATTAGAATACTACATCCAAGGAAAACTTTAATTAAGTCTCCACTGAAATACCAATTCATTAATCTATCAAAAGCTGTTTTAAATTTGTGAGTATCGAGGAGTCTGAAATACAAAGTAAGATGTACATCCTGGAAAAATGTACAAGCAATCAGACTTTGGCAAAGAATATTCTCAACATGACCCAGATGCATGAAATAGTGCTAAAGAGTTGCTAAAGATTTTAATCTGACAAAAAAAAAAAAAAAGTATTTCTAAGGAAAAAAAGCCCTCTAAGCTCTGCTAAGATATTTTGCTCGCATAGTTCAAACCTGATAGTCCAACTTTTAAATGAACTTTTCCCCCAAACTTATTGCTAATTGAATTATCTAAATCTACAGAGTTAGTAAAGTTGTAGAACTGGGATTTCAACTGAAAGCTGTTTATAGGAGTAAAACTGTTGAAAACATCCTAAATGTTGAATACTAAGGGCTTGGATAAATAAAAAAAGGGAAAATAATGCAATGAAATATTATCCAGCTATTAAAGGCATTCTACTAACATGGAAATAGTGGGAAAGTGAGCTATAAATACCTGGTAAAAATTACATTCCTGTTTTAAAATTGTTATATATATTATATATTTTATATTATATACATGCAATATACACACACATACACACGCAATAAAATAGGTAAAAAGGCATATTTCAATGCTGTAACAGCAACTTTTGGGGAGATGATATGTATCTTTTATTGTTTTTATTCCTCTTTTACATATTTTTTTAACCACAATTATATTAATTCTAGGACTTCCATAACAAAGTACCATAGTATGAGTGGCTTAAACAACAGAAATTTATTTTTTCATAATTCTAGAGTCCGAAATTCCAAGATCAAGATGTTAGCAAGGTTGGTTTCTTCTGAAGCCTCTTTCCTTGGCTTATGGATGGCTGTCTTTTCCCCGTTGTCTTCACATGGCCTGCTGTCTGTATGCATCTGTGCCCAAATTTTCTCTTCTTATAAGGATATTAGTCACATTACATTAGAGCCCACTCAAATAACCTAATTTTACCTTATTTCCTCTTAAAGACCTTATCTCCAAATACAGTTACATTCCGAGATACTGAGAGTTAGGACTTTAACATACAAATCTGAATGAGGGGGCACAAAGTTCAGCCTCAATAACAACAATGTTCTATATTCCTTTTGCAAAGAGAAATACAAGAACTTCATTTCAATAAGATAAAAGGAATAAAAACAGCCCTTTCTCTCATTATTCCTACACAAAATGAATTAATTGTTCTTTTTGTTTGTGAATCAATCTTTTTAGGCTTTGGTTATTAGGAGTCTATCCTTCCAAATTCTGATCGGTTCTATCTAACCTTTGAAGCTTTGGCCTAGACTTTATGTGGTGATGACATCATCAAGATATCCAACTGCAGGCATTTCCTAAGGCAGCTTGCTCAATATTTTTGGTTAGTTTTGGAGCTGTAACAGCTTCCTTAGTCAACAGACCCCTCATTTGTGTTTTCTTAACAGATATAAAGATTTTAGATTTAATGTTAGAGAAAGCAACAATTCCAATCTGACATGTACAAGGAAACTACAGTAATTTCTTCCAGACCACAGCAAGTAACAGGAAAAATGTATTCAAGGAAAGTTTTTCTGTAGCCAATCAAGACACGTTTCTTTACGTTGCCTGAATTTTCTAAACAATGTGTTGTATAGACACCACTAACAGTGGAACCTTGAGAAAAAGATGGGAGAATCTTGTAATCATAGAACTCCTGGAAACTTTCTGACCATAAATCTCCCCTTGAGAAGACATTGCCTAGTTTTTATTTAGTTTAAAAAAGTGTAGTAGTGACCAAGGAAGGGCATTTTAAAAGGAAGATTCTAAAGAAGTAGCAATGAAGGCAGAGAAAAATGAAGTGGGATAATATCTACTGAATTCACTAATGAAGTGAGAACCCCAAAAGGAGCGTTCAAATTTACTTACTATAACTGAAGACCCATGGACTACATTTATTTGCATATTTTCTAATGTATGTTTGAAATGAAGGTCTAACATAAAACTCCAAAGTATATGTGTTTACATAAATTCACAAAATTATTTTTTATTGTACATCTTTTCAAAAGAGTGCAGTTGGTTTGGGCAAAATAAATGGGAAAATATTTTTATAACACTCCACCAAGATCTTTTATGTCTCCTCTTTTAATGACACATGCTAAGTCAAGACATTTCCAAGTCAGTTTTTCAGTGGACTTAACTTGACTAATTATGAATAAAGAGATTTTGAGGGAGTTGGAAAAACTGAATATTCCAAACTTAATCATGGTTTCTTGTACTAATTAGCAACTGGCTTTACATCCATCCAGATATGTTTATAATTTATAACATCTACTGAACTCAAACAAACTTGAGACATGTAAGACATATTTGACAACTTAAAAACCTCATTAAAGTATGAATTCAATAATTGAATAAAAGTTCTCAATCTAGAAAGTCAATAATTTAATCTTAAAATTATCTCGAATACAGATTTTCCTAAACAGGAAAATACCCACATTTGGCAAAATAATTGAATATGGACATAAAAAGAAAGCAAATATGTCTAAACAATGATTCTAATATCAACTTCTCTTTTAATATTTCAAGTGCTGCAGATCTTTTTTATTGTAAACAAACCTTTAAAAACAAATCTCTTATAATTTATCTTTCTTCCACTTATATGCAATATAAGCAATTTGCTCATTGCTCTGTAGCCCTGCTGTCATTACTATATTCCTCTATCTCTTTTAATGCATTCAATTGTTTTAATGGCTGGAAAAAAGAAAAAGAACAATGGTTTTCTCTACTCTGGACTCCCCAGTGCCTAACAAAGTATTTGTCATCCAGAACAGAACACTATTCTGGGTAGTATATTTTATTTGAAAAACGAGTACCCTTCATCAAAGCCACATTCACAAAGATGTTAGTGGGTGCAACATAGATTCTTTTCTAACTTAAAAAGAGACCTGGATGACTTTGGTACTTCTGATGTCTCAGAAATATCACTTGGCACAAATTATGATAAGGAACAAATTACTGAAGTGTAATTGCAGCCTCATGATGAACCCAGTTACCTATTTAGACTAGACCTTGAAGGATTTAGAAACTACCTTTAAAAAAGAAAAAAACTGAGAAATTTGCAAATGAATAAGAAAGTAGGCCCCCTGGCAGGATCAAAATGCTTTTCATCATCTGGTGTGAAATTCTTTCTATGGCTGTGGCTAGTTATTAAAGTACAATAGAATCCTAATTTATGACATATTCCTGTACCATTATAAGATAATTCCAGAATGTGCTGTGGTGATTGAAATGAAAGCAGCTGAATTAGGCAACAAGGTGGCCTTAAGAATTAGGAAAATAAAATTGTAAAAAATGGGCTGGAGAAAATGTGTCTTGTCCAGAGGCTGTGTCGCATTTGAAAATAGTGTTAGAAGAAGTCAGGAAACCTGAGAAAGTGAGAGTCTGAATAAGAAAACAGGCTCTGAATTCTTCTGGAAGGAAAATTATTACATTAAGCTCTATCTTTTATTCCTTGTAAGGACAGGCCATACGAGCAGTTTTAAGCCAAGGATAAAAATAAGAAGCCTTTCAGTTTCCTTTAAGTTTCTGTTATACCAATGTCCAGAACATTTCTGAGTATTCAATAGAGGCACAGAACCTTTCTGGGGAAGGATTTCATTATTTAAAATGTGCATGAAGACAGCAAATCTGGGTTCTGATTTACTCTTAGGCACTCATATCTTTCATGATTCATATATTTGTGGCTTCCTGGTGTGTATGCATACATTTAGGCAAGGAAATCAGAATCTATTTCATGGACCATATTCATCTTTTTAATGCATCTAAATAGAATGGAAGTCCCACAAGAGCTAGAGCTTTGTCTAGTTTGTTTTTTGCTGTTTACCCAGCATTTAAGACAGTACCTGACATGGACTAGCTATTAGATATTCCTTGAGGAAACACATACAGTGAGAGCATAAATCTTATGTTAAATATAAATTGAATGTTTCTAAAGTTCATTGACCAATTATGATTATGCACTCACTCTACCCACTGCACAGATAATTTTAACTGGTCTGTACCTGTAAATGGTTTAAAACCTGATGGAGACAAACTACATACATACCATGATCCAATAACAACAAATATTTGCCAGAATTTTGCAGTATGCTGCAGTGGGATGAATTGTCTGATCTACAGAATGAAAATCATGCTACTGGAGTGTTCAAAAAAGCCAAGTGAGGTGAAAATGCCAAAAAATTTAGGGTTGTCAACAGAACAAATACTACGGAAAGGTAAAAGAAGATGAGATGGAGAAGATGCCTTGGGTTTAGCTTTTAAAAGATTCAGTTGGGAACTCCGTGGGAGGCCTTAGGTTATGCGTAGTGATTAAAAGCCTTTCCTCTGGATTCAAACTGCTTAAGTTCAAATCCCAGGTGTGCCACTCCATAACTCTGCCCTCTCTGTGCTTCAGTTTCTAACTAGCAAGTGTACTTGTGAGAATTAAATCAGCTAAAATATTTGTAATATGTTTAAAACAGTGTCTACCACACAGTATATTCTATTGCATGTTAGAAATGTTATTGTTATCAAAACTATGTAGAAAGTTCCCAGATATAAGGAGCTTTGAAAGGAGTAGATAGTGAAGTTTTTCTATTCTAACACTACCAGTGAAAGAACCACTGATATGCTGCTCCTTAAGTTTGCCTATGCAAATCTAAGGGAAGCAATGTATGTAAAACTTCCTCATCACAACGTCCTTCTATTAAGCAGTTTTTGGCTTGATTCCCAATGATGTCCACCTTCAGGTAGTCACCACCATGTGAAATTCTTCCCCTAAAATGTTGGCTGAACCTACTGATTTGCTTCTTTTTTTTAAAGATCTTAATTTTTTTAGAACAGTTTTAAATTCAGGGCCAAATTGAGAGGAAGGTGCAGAGATTTTCCGTATACCTCCTCCCCCAGATAAGTATAGTCTCCCCCATCATCAACATCCCCCACGAGAGTGGGCCATTTGTTACAGTCTTTAGCACCCAAAGCCCATAGCTTACATTAGGGTTCACTCTTGATGTTGTTTATTATATGTTCGCTCTTGATGTTGGATAAATGTATAGTGACATGTATCTACCATAAGAGTGTCATGCAGAGTAACTTCACTGCCTAAAAATCCTCTGTTTTCTGCCTAGTTATCTCTTCCTCCCTGCAAATCCTGACAGCCACTAACCTTTATACTATCTCCATATTTCTGCTTCTTTCAGAAAGTTACATAGTTGGAATTATACACGATTTAGCCTATTCAGATTGGGTTCTTTTACTTATAGTATGCAATTAAGGTTCTTCCATGTCTTTAAATGGCCTGATCGTTCATTACATTTTAGCACTGAATAATATTTTCTTATCTGAATTTACCATAGTTTATTTATTCATTCAGTTACTAAAGGAAGTCTTGGTTGCTCCCAAGTTTTGGCAATCATGAATAAAGCTGCTCTAAACATTAACGTGCAGGTTTTTCTATGAATATAAATTTTCTGCTCCTTTGGGTAAATGTCAAGAAGCACAACTGCTTGATTGTATAATGAGATTATGTTTAGCTTTGTAAGAAACTGCCAAATTGTCTTCCAAAGTAGCTGCACCATTTTGCATTCCTACCAGGGATTAGTTTCCTGTAAGACCTGTTGCTCCATTTCCTGTTGCTCTGCATCCTCACCAGCATTTGATGTTGTCAGCATTCTAGATTTTAACCACTCTAATTGGTATGTAGTAATATATTACTAATGTTTTAATTTTCATTTCCCTGCTGACATATGATGTGAAGCATCTTTTCCTATGCTTATTTTTCACATGTATGTCTTCTTTGGTGAGATGTCTATTTACATATTTTGCCCTATTTTTAATTAGGGAATATTTTTCTATTGTTGAGTTTTAATAGTTCTTTGTATATTCCAGATACAGTCCCTTATCAGATATGTCTTTTGCAAATATTTTCTCCCAGTCTGTGCCGTATCTTTTCATTTTTTTAGCAGTGTCTCTTGCACAGCATAAGTATTTTAATAAATTCCAGTTTATCAATTCCTTCTTTCAAGATTATGCCTTTGGTGTTGTAAGTTGTTGCCAAATGCAAGGTCAGCTAGATTTTCTACATTATCTTCTAGGAGTTTTATACTTTTTCATTTTACATTTAGGTCTGTGTTTTATTTTGACTTGATTTTTTGTGAAGCATGTAATGTCTGTGTCTAGATTCATATTTTTGCATGTAAATGTTTAGTTATTTCAGCATTGGCTGAAAAGATTACTCTTTCTCAATTATTACCTTTATTTCTTTGCCAAATATTATGGATCAAGATGGAAAGAATTCACATCTTGACAATATTGATTCCTGCTATCAATGAACATGTAGTATCTTTCCATTTATTTAATTCTTTGACTTCATTCAACAGAGCTTTTGTTTTCTCTCATATAAAACTTGTACATATTTTATTAGATGTATACCTAAGTATTTCATTTGGAGGAATTACTGCCATAAGTGGAATCATGTTAATTTCAAATTTATTTTATTCACTGCTGGTATATAGGAAAATAAATGGCTTTTGTATGTCAATCTGTATCTTGAAGCATTGCTAAAATTACTTATTAATTCTGATGTGATTTGGCTGTGTCCCCACCCAAATCTCATCTTGAATGAGATGTGTTGTGGGAATAGCTTGGTGGGAGGTAATTGAATCATGGAGCAGGTCTTTCCTGTGCTGCTCTCATGATAGTGAATAAGTCTCATAAGACCTGATGGTTTTATAAGGGGGAGTTTCCCTGTACAAGCTCTCTTTGCCTATTGCCATCCATGTAAGATGTGACTTGCCCCTCCTTGCCTTCCATCATGATTGTTAGGTTTCCCCAGCCATATGGAACTGTAAGTCCAATTGAACCTCTTTTTATTGTAAATTTCCCAGTCTTGGGTATGTCTTTATCAGCAGCATGAAAATGGACTAATACAAATTCCATGAGTGTTTTTGTCAGTGCTTTTAGATTTTCTACATAGACCATCATGTTCAGAGGTGAAGTCAGCTTGGCTTCTGGTTAGGGGGGGGATTTGAAGAACTTTTCTGTCTAGCTAGAAGATTATAAATGCACCAATCAGCACTCTGTGTCTAGCTAAAGGATTGTAAATGCACCAATCAGTACTCTGTAAAAATGCACCAGTCATCACTCTATGTCTAGCTAAAGGATTGTAAACGTACCAATCAGCACTCTGTAAAGATGCACCAATCAGCACTCTGTGTCTAGCTAAAGGATTGTAAACACACCAATCAGCACTCTGTAAAAACACACCAATCAGCGCTCTGTGTCTAGCTAAAGGATAGTAAATGTACCAATCAGCACTCTGTAAAAATGCATCAATCAGCACTCTGTGTCTAGCTAAAGGATTGTAAATGCACCAATCAGCATCCTGTAAAAACACACCAATCAATACTCTGTGTCTAGCTAAAGTATTGTAAATGCACCAATCAGCACTCTGTAAAAACGCAGCAATCAGTGCTCCAGGTCTAGCTAAAGGATTGTAAATGCACCAATCAGCACTCTGTAAACTTCCATGGTGCAGAAGCCTTGTTTTTTCATTCTTCACAATAAATCTTGCTCCTGCTCATTCTTTGGGTCTGCACTACCTTTAAGAGCTGTAACCCTCACCACGAGGGTCTGAGGCTTTATTCCTTAAGTCAGTGAGACCACAAACCCACTAGGAGGAACAAACAACTCTGGACACACCACCTTTAAGAGCTGTAACACTCACTGCGAAGGTCTGCGGCTTCACTCCTGAAGTCAGTGAGACCACGAACCCACCAGAAGGAAGAAACTCCGGACACATCTGAACATCTGAAGGAACAAACTCTGGACACACCATCTTCAAGAGCTGTAACACTCACTGCAAAGGTCTGTGGCTTCATTTTTGAAGTCAGTGAGACCAAGAATCCACCGGAAGGAATAAATTCCAGACACAAGGTCCTCTGCAAACCAAGACAGTTTGATTTAATTTTACAATCTGTCTGCATTTATTTTCTTGTCTTATCACATTTCTTGTATTATTACATCTGGGACTTCCAGAACCATCTTGAAAGGCAGTGGTGAGAGTGGACATCTTTATCTTCTTCCTGATCTTAGTGGAAAAGCTCCTAGTTTTTCACCATTAAGTATTATGTTAACTCTAGCTTTTTGTAGATATTCTATATCAAGTTGAAAAAGTTTCCCTCTATTCCTAGTTTACTAAGAGTATTTAATCATTGAATGGGTGTTGCATTTTTAAATTCTTTTTTGTATCTATTGATATAATCATGTGATTTTTCTTCTGTAGCCTGTCGATTGACATGATTAATTACATTAATTGATTTTCTAATGTTGAGTCTGCCTTGCACATCTGGGAAAAATCCGACTTTGACATTGTAGTGGTCCATTTTCACACTGCTATAAAGAACTACTTGAGACTGGCTAATTTATGAAGAAAAAGGTTTAATTGACTCACAGTTCCACAGGCTTAACAGGAAGGACGAATAGGAGGCCTCGGGAAACTTGCAATCATGGTGGAAGGCAAAGGATAAGCATGGTGGAGCAGGAGAGAGATACAGAACATAGGCGGAAGTCCCCATCTTACCATAGTGGAGTAGAAGACAGAGAAAGAGAGTGAAGGGAGAAATGCCACACACTTTTAAACCATCAGATCTCGTTAGTACTCACTCACTATCAGAAGAACAACAAGTGATCCAATCACCTCACACCAGGACCCTCCTTCAATTTGACATGAGATTTGCGTGGGGTCACAAATTCAAATCATATCAGACATGGTGTATAATTCTTGTTATACATTGCTGGATTTGATTTGCTAGTGTTCTGCTGAGGATTTTTGCATCTGTGTTCATGAGAAATATTGGCCTTCTTTTCCTATAATATTGAAATTAGGCCAATTAATAAACCTCTTGTGGCCTCTAATATTTAAGTAAAAGAAGAGTTCCATGTTTCTCACTTTAAACCAAAAGATAGAAATGAACATGCTTAGTGAGAAGGCAAGTTGAAAGCCAAGTTAGGCTGAAGACTAAGCCTCTTGCACCAGATAGCCAAGTTGTGAATATGAAGAAAAATTTCTTGAAGGAAATTAAAAGTATTACTCTAGTGACCATACAAATGATAACAAAACACAATAATTTTTTTAGTTAGTCTGTTTTTGTGAGGAATACTTAAGCCTGGGTAATTTATGAAGAAAAGGGCTCTTTTTATGAAGAAATGTGGCTCACAGTTCTACAGACTACACAAGAAGCATGACACTGGCAACCGTTGGCTTCTGGTGAGGCCTCAGGAAGCCTTTGCTCATGGTTTAAGGAAAGGGGAGCTGGTGTATCACATGGTGAGAGAGGGAGCAAGAGGAGGGAGTTGCCAGGCTCTTTGAAATAACCAGTTGTCCTGTGAAGTAACAGAGCAAGAACTCACTCATTACTGCAAGAAGGGCACCAAGCCAGACACTATGTCCCACCTTCAACACTGAGGATCACATTTCAACAAACGATTTGGATGGGACAAAGATGGTACTATAACACATCTTAATGCTAATATAAAGAAAGTTTTAGTGTACTAGAGAGAAGACCAAACAAGCCACAACATTTTCTTATGCCAAAGCCTAATCCAGAGCAGGCCCCTAACACTCTTCAACTCTATGAATGCTGAGAGAGATGAAGAAGCTGCAGTAAAAAGGTTTGAAGCTAATAGATGTTGGTTTATGAGGTTGAAGAAAAGAAGTCATCTCCATAATATAAAGGTTCAAGGTAAAACAACAGTGCTGACATAGAAGCTACAGCAAGTCATTCAGAAGATCTAAGATAATTAATGAAGGTGACTATACTAAACTACGGATTTTGAATGTAGATAAAACAGACCTATATTGGAAGAAGATGGTATCTAGGACTTTCACAGTTAGAGAGAAGAAATCAGTGCTTGACTTCAAAGTTTCAAAGGACAGGCTGACTCTCTCACTAGAGGCTAATGCAGCTGGTAATTTTAAGTTGAAGCCAATGCTTATTTACTATTCCAAAAATCCTAGGGCCCTTAAAAATTATCCTAAATCTACTCTGCCTGTGCTCTAGAAATGGAGCAACAAAGCCTGAATGACAGCACATCTGTTTACAACATGGTTTACTGAATATTTGAAGCTGATTGTTGAGACCTACTGCTCAGAAAAAAAAAAAAAAAAATGATTTCTTTCAAAATATCAATGTTCATAGACAATACACCTGGTCACCCAAGAGCTCCAATGGGGAAGTACAAGGAGAGGAATGTTGTTTTCATGCCTGCTAACACGACGTCCATTCTACAACTCATAGGTAAAGAGGTCATTTTAACTTTTAAGTCTTATTTAAGAAATACATTTTATAAGGCTACAGCTGTCATAGATAGTGTTTTTTTTTTTTCTTATGGATCTGGGCAAAGTAAATTGAAAACTTCCTGAAAAGGAGTAACCATTCCAGATGCCATTAGAAACATTTGTGATTCAAGAGAAGAGGTTAAAATATCAATATTAGCAGAAATTTGGAAAAAGCTTGTTCAAATCCTCATGGATATCTCTGAGGGGTTCAAGATTTCCATGGAAGAAGTCACTGTAGATACGGTGAAAACAGCAAGAGAACCAGAAGTAGAAGTGGAGCCTGAAGATGTGACTAAATGCTATAATCACATGATAAAACTTCAACAGATGAGGTGTTGCTTTTTATGGGTAAGCAAAGAAAGTGGTTTATTGAAATAGAATTTCTGGTGAAATGTTGTGAATATTGTTGAAATAGCAAAGAAGTTAGCATATTACATCAATTTAGTTGATAAAACAGTGGTGGGGTTTGACACAATTGACTCCAATTTTGAAAGAAGTTCTACTATGGGTAACTGCTATCAAACAGCATCACATGCTACAGAGAAATCTTTTGTGAAAGGAGGAGTAAATTGATGTGGCAAACCATTGTTGTTTTATTTTAAGAAATTGCTACAGCTACCCCAACCTTTAGCAACCACCACCCGAATCAGTCAATAGCCATCCATTTGGAGACAAGACTCCAATGTCAAAAGGATTAGGACTCACTGAAGGCTCAGATGATCATTAGCATGTTTTTTTGAGCAAAAAAGTCTTTTTAAATTAAAGTATTATGCTGTTTTGTAACACATAATACTATCGAACAGTTAATAGACTATAGCACAGTGTAAACATAAATTTTATATGTACTGGGAAACCAAAATTTTCATGTGACTCACTTTATTGTGATATTTGGTTTATGGCAGTGGTCTGGCATATCTCTGAGGTATGTCTCTATTTCTTATTGAGCAAGTTTCGCAGATTGTATCTGAAGGAATTTGTTCATTTCATCTAGGTTATCAAATTTATGAGTGTAGATTTGTTCATATGCTGCTTTCTCATCCATGTATGGTCCATAGGATCTGTAGAGCTATACCCTCTTTCATTTCTGATATTAGTAATCGTGTCCTTTCTCTCTCTTTCTCTGTCTCTTTCTCCCTTTTAGTTAGCCTGGCTAGAAGTGTATCTATTTTATTGATCTTTTTAAAGAATCAACATCTGGTTACATCAATTTTCTCTATTGATTTCATGTTTTCAATTTCAGTGATTTCTGTTCTAATGTTTTTCAGCTTTTTTGAGGTACGATCGGCAAAAAGAAATTTGTGTATTTAAATTGTATAATGTGATATTTTAATTGTTCTAGTTATTAATATTATTTTATTCTACTTTGGATTGAATTTGCTCTTCTATTTTTAGTTTGCTAAGGTAGAAATTTAGATGATTGATTTTGGATCTTTCTTCTTTTCTAATACATACACTCAATATTATAAATTTCCCTCTAAGCGTTGCTTTCACTAATTTTGCAAATTTGATAAGTTGTATTATTATTTTATTTATTTCAAAATATTTTTTAATTTTTCTTGAAATTTTTTTCTTTGACCCATTTTTTTAAGATGTGTGTTGCTTAATATCCATATATTTTTGTATTTTCCATTCATCTTACTGCTATTGATTTCTAGCTTAATTTCATTGTGACCTTAGAGCAGACATTGCATAATTTATATTTTTAAAATTTGTTAAAATATGTTTTATGGCTTAAAGTGTGGTATATTTTGGCAAATATTTCATGTGAGTTTGAGAAGAATGTGTGTTCTGTTGTTGTTGGATGAAGGAATTGATAGATGTCCATTATATTTACTTGATTGAAGGTGTTGAGCTCAAGTATGTCTTTATTGATTTTATGCCTGCTGGAGCCTCTGTTTTTGATAGAGATGTTTACATCTTCAGGTATAACAGTGGATTCATCTATCAGTTTTTGCCTCATGTAGTTTTATGCTCTGTTGTTAGGCACATTCATGTTAAGAATTATTGTGTCTTTTTGGAGGACCGACCCTTATATCATTAGGCAATGTTCCCTTCCTTATTCCTGATGAGTTTCCTTGGATTTAAGTCAACTCTGAAATTAGTCAATCCACTACTGCTTTCCTGTTTTTTCTTTTAAAACTGTTACTGAATATTGATAAATTAAGATTGTATTTATGGGATATAGAATAATGTTATATATACAAAATGTGCAATATTTGAATCAAGCTAATTAACATATCAACCACCTCAAATACGCATCAGTTGTTCCTCCCGTCTAATGAAACATTGTACCCTTTGACTAATATTTCCCCATTTCTCTCCCTGCCTCCCAGCCTCTGGTAACTGCTCTTCTACTCTCCACTTCAATGAGCTTGATTGTTTTAGATTCCACATGTGAGTGAGTACATGTAGCATTTGTCTTTCTTGTGCCTGGCTTACTTTACTTAGCATAACACCCTCCAGGTTTATTTATGTCATCACAAGTGACAGGATTTCCCTCTTTTTTTTTAAGCCTGAATAACATTCCATTGTGTATCTATATGACATTTTCTTTATCCACTCATCCATTGATAGACACTTTAGTTAATTTCATAACTTGGCTATTGTGAATAATGCTGCAATGAACATAGGAGTGCAGATATATCTTTGATATACTGGTTTCAAATCCTTTAGCTATATACCCAAACATTGGATTGCTGGATCATATGGTACTTCTATTTTTAGTTCTTTGAGGACCCTCCATATAGTTTCTTATAATGGTCACACAAATTTGCATTCCCACTACCAGTGTACAAGGGTTTCTTTCTTTTTTTTTTTTTTCTACATTCTTTCCAACACTTATCTATCTTTTTTTTTTTTTTTTTTTTTTTTTTAATAATAACCATTCTGACCAGCGTAAGGTGATATCTCATTGTGGAGTTAACCTACATTTTCCTAATGATTAGTGATGTTGAGCAGTTTTTAAATATATGTAGGCCACTTGCATGTCTTCTCTTAAGAAATGTCTATTCAGGTCCTTTGCCCATTTTTTAATTGGGTTATTTGTTTTCTTGCTATTGATTTGTTTGAATTCCTTTTATACTTTGAATATTAACCCCTTATTGGATATATGTCTTGCAAATGTTTTTGTCCCAGTTCAATAGGTTGTCTGTTTACTTCATTAATTATTTTCTTTGCTGTGCAGAAGCATTTTCATTTGTTGTATTTCCATTTGTCTATTTTTGGTTTTGTTGCCTGAGCTTTTGGAGTCAAATAAATATAATCATTATTACCCAGACCAATGTCATATAGCTTTTGTCTTCTTTTTGTTGTAGTAGTTTTATAGTTTTGGGTCTTACATTTAAGTCTTTGATCCATTTTGAGTTGCTTTTTGCATGTGGTATGAGATAATGGTCTAATTTCATTCTTCTGCCTGTGTATATGCACTTTTCCCCATACCCTTTATTGAAGAGAATGTCTTTTCCCATTCTGTGTTCTTGGCATTTTTGTCAAAAAAAATAATTGACTGTAAATACATGGACTTTTTTTCTGGCCCCTTTATTCTGTTCCCTTTGTCAATGTGTCTATTATTATGCCAGTTTGAAGTCAAGTAGTGTGATGCCTTCAGCTAAAAAGAATTAATCCCTTTATCATTATACAATGTTCTTCTTTATCCCTGATTACTTTCTGTGCTTTGAACTCTGTTTGTCTGAAATTAATCTAGGTGCTCCTGCTTTCTTTTGATTAGTGTTACCCTGGCATATCTTTCTCTATCCATTTACTTTGAATTTGTATGTTTCTTTATATTTAAAGTGGGTTTTTTGTAAACAACATATAGTGGGGTCCTATTTTTTTATACACTCTGACAATTTCTCCCTTGTAATTGGTGCGTTTAGACTGTTGATTATTGATATAGTTGGATTAATAACTAGCATGTTTATTAGTATTTTATTTGTTGCCCTTGTGCTTTGTGCCTATTCACTCTTTTTCTGTCCTTTTTGTTTTTCACTGAGCATGTTATATAATTTAATTTTCTTTCCTTCTTAGCATATTACTTATCCTTTTTAAAAACTTTTTTTAGTGGTGGCACAAGAGTTTGCAACATACGTTTACAATTAATTCAAGCCTGCTTTCAAAAGCATAAGATATAAGCATACATAATCAAATACATTATTGCTATTGTTTTGAACAAACTACTGCTAGATCAATTAAGAATTTGAAAATGTGTTTATCTTCACTTATTCTATCTTTGATATTTTTTCCTTTTTTTAATGTAGATACAAGTTTTTGACCTATATGATTTTCCTTTTCTCTAAAGAACTTATTTTAACATTTCTTATAAGACATGTCTGTTGGCAACAAATTCCATCAATTTCTGTTTGTCTGAGAAAGTCTTTATTTTTCCCTCACTTTGAAAGATAACTTCACAGAGTATAGAATTCTAGGTTGATGGTTTTATCTCTTAACACTTTTTAAATACTTCACTCTATTTTTTCTCTTTTTTTCCCAAATTTTATCTTAGGTTTAGGGAGTACATATGTACGTTTGTTACCTGGGTAAATTGTATGTTGTGGGTGTTCAATGCAGAGATTATTTAATCACCCAGGCAATGAGCATAGTACCCGAAAGGTAGTTTTTTGATCCTCACCCTCCTCCCATCCTCCACCCTCAAGTACTCCTGAGTGTCTATTTTTCCCTTCTTTGTGTACATGTGTACTCAATGTTTAGTTCCCACTAAGAGAACCTGTGGTATTTGGTTTTCTAATCCTGTGTTAATTTGCTTAAGATAATGGCCTCCAGTTCCATCTATGTTGCTGCAAAGGTTGTGGTTTCATTCTTTTTTATGACTGTGTAATATTCCATGGAATATGTCTACCACATTTTTTCTATCCAGTCTACCATTGATGAGCATTTAGGTTGATTCCATGTCTTTGCTATTGCAAATAGTACTGTGATAAATGTATGTGTGCATGTGTCTTTATAGTAGAACAAGTTATATATTCCTTTGGATATATACTCAATAATGGGATTCTTGAGTTGATTTTGAGTTGTTTTCAGTTTTCTGAGGACTCTCCAAACTGCTTTCCACGGTGGTTGCACTAACTGACATTTCCACTAACAGTGTATAAGTGTTCTTTTTGCTCCACAACCTCACCAGCATCTGTTATTTTTTTATTTTTTAACAGTAGACATTCTGACTGGTGTGAGATGGTATCTCATTGTGATTTTGATTTGCATTTCTCTAATGACTAGTAATGTTGAGAATCTTTTCATATGCTTGCTAGCTACATCCATGTCTTTTTATGAGAAGTGTCTATTCATGTCCTTTGCCAATTTTTTAATGGGTTGTTTGTTTTTGGTTTGTTAATTTGTTTAAATTCCTTATAAATCCTGGATATCAGACCTTTGTCAGATGCGTAGTTTGTGAAAATTATCTCCCATTCTGTAGGTTGTCTGTTTATTCTGTTGATAGTTTCTTGGGCTACACAGAACCTCTTCAGTTTAATTAGGTGCCACTTGTCAATTTTTGTTTTTGTTGCAATTGCTTTTGGAGCCTTTGTCATGAAATCTTGGCTAGGGCCTATGTCCAAATTGTTGTTTCCTAGGTTTTCTTCTAGGATTTTTATAGTTTTAGGTTTTTCACTTAAGTCTTTAATCCGTCTTGAGTTGATTTTTGTAAATGATGAAAGGTAGGAATCCAGTTTCAATATTCTTCATTTGGCTAGTGAGTTATCCCAGTACCATTTCTTGAATAGGAAGTCCTTTCTCCATTTCTTGTTATTGTCATCTTTGTTGAAGATCAGATGGTTATCAGTGTATGGCTTTATTTCTGTGGTCTCTATTCTGTTCCATTCGCTAATATATCTGTTTTTTGTTTGTTTTTACCAGTACCATGCTGTTTTGGTTGCTGTATCCTTGTAGTATCATTTGAAGTTAGAATGTGTGATGCCTCTGGCTTTGTTCTTTTTGCTTAGGGTTGCTTTGCCTATTCAGGGTATTTTTTCTAGTAGTTTTAAAAAATTCTGTGAAAAATGGCATTAACAGTTTAATTGTATAGCATTGAATCTGTAGGTTGCTTTGGGCAGGATGGCTATTTTAACAATATTGATTCTTCTAATCCATGAGCACAGAAAGCTTTTCTATTGGTTTGTATCATCTCTGATTTCTTTCAGCAGTGTTTTGTAATTCTCATTGTAGAGATCATTTACCTCCCCAGTTAGCTGTATTCCTAGGCATTTTATTCTTTTTGTGGCTATTGTGAATGGGATTGTGTTCTTGATTAGGCTCTCAACTTGGGCTTTATTGGTGTATAGAAAAACTGCTGATTTTTGTACATGTATTTTATATTGTGAAACTTTGCTGAAGTTAACAGCTGAAGGAGCTCTTGAGTCAAGACTATGTGGTTTTCTAGATATAGAATCATGTCATATGCAAACAGAGATAGTTTGATTTCCTCTCTTTCTATTTGGATGCCTTTTATTTCTTTCTCTTGCCTGATTGCTCTGGCTAAGGCTTCTAGTACTATGTTGAATAGGAGTATTGAGAAGGGGCATCCATGTCTTATTCAATTTCTCAAGGGGGATGCTTCTAGCTTTTGCCCATTCAATAAGATGTTTGCTGTGGTTTTGTCATAGATAGTTCTTTTTATTTTGAAGTTTGTTCCTTCAATACCTAGTCTGTAGAGGGTTTTTAAAAAAAAAAAAAAAAAAAAAAACATGAAGGAACATTAAATTTTATCAAAAACTTTTTCTGCATACATTGAAATAATCATGTAGTTTTTGGTTTTTGTTCTGTTTACATGATGAATCACATTTATTGATATGTGTATGTTGAACCAACCTTGCATTCCAGGCATAAAGCCTACTTAATTGTAATAGATTTGATTTTTGAGTGCCACTGGACTTGATTTGCTAGTAGTTTGTTAAAGATTTTTGTGTATATATTCCTCAGGGATATTGGCTTGAAGTTTGCTTTTTTCATTGAGTCTCTGCCAGGTTTTGGTATCAAAATTACACTGGCCTCATAGAATGAGTTAGGGAGGAGTCCCTCATCAACTTTTTGGAATAGTTTAAATAAAATTGGTACCAACTCTTCTTTGTATGTCTGGTAGAATTTTGCTGTGAACCTGTCAGTTCCAGAGCTTTTTCTAGTTTGTAAGTTTTACTATTACTGATTCTATTTTGGAACTCATTATTGGTGTGTTCAAGTTTCCAGTTTATTCCTTGTTCAATTTTGGAAGGTTGTGGTTTTGAGGAAGTTATCCGTTTCTTCTAGGTTTTCTAGTTTGTGTGCATATAGGTGTTCGTAACAGTCTCTCAGAGATTTCTGTATGCCTGTGGGGTTGGTGATAATATCCTCTTTCTCATTTCTAACTGTGTTGATTTGTATCTCCTCTCACTCTCTTTTAATTAGCTAGTGATCTATCACTCTTATTTTTTGTTTCAAAAATACCAACTTGGTTTTGCTGATCTTTTGTATGGCTTTTTGCATCTCAGTTTCTTTCAGTTTAGCTCTGATTTTGTTATTATTATTTTTTTTCCTCTGCTAGCTTTGGGGTGGGGTTGTTCTTGTTTCTCAAGTTCCTCTAGACATGACACTATGGTGTTAATTTCAGATCCTTCTAACTTTTTGATGTGAGTGATTAGCACTATAAACTTGCCTTTTAACACTGCTTTACCTGTTTCCCAGAGATTTTAATATATTGTATTTTTGTTTCCATTACTGTGTAAGAGTTTATTGATTTCTGCTCTAATTTTATTTTTACCCAAAAGTCATTCAGGAGCAGATTGTTTAATTTCCATATAATTGTATGGTTTTGAGATACCTTCTTGGAATTGATTTCTATTTTTATTGCACTGTGGTCCAAGAGTGTGGTTGGCATGATTTCAGGTTTGTTGAATTTGTTGAGAATTGCTTCATGGTTAAGCATGTGGTCAATTTTAGAGTATGTGCCATGTGCAGATGAGAAGAATGCCTATTCTGTTCTTGTTGCACAGTGTTCTGTAGATGTCACCTAGGTTCATTTGGTCAAGCGTCAAGTTTAGGTCACAAGTATCTTTTTTAGTTTTCTGTCTTGATGATGTGTCTTAAAATGTCAGTAAATGTTTAAGTCTTTCACTATTATTCTATGGTTGTCTAAGACTTCATAGGTCTCTAGAAACTTATTTTAAGAATCTAGAATCTCCCGTATTTGGAAGCATATATATTTAGCTAATTAAGTCTTATTGAATTAAAATCTTTATCATTGTATAATACCCTTCATTGTCCTTTTTGATCATCATTGATTCAAAGTCTGTTTTGTCTGAAATACTAATAAAACCTCTGCTTTTTAGTTTGTTTGTTTTCTGTTTGTTTGACAGATCTGTCTCCATTCCTTTACTTTGAGCCTATGGGTGTCATTGCATGTGGGATGGGTCTCTTGAAGACAGCATATGGTTGCATCTTGCTTCTTTATTCAACTTGCCACTCTGTTTTTTTAAGTGGGGTGTTTAATCCATTTATATTCAAGGTTAATATTGACATGTGAAGATTTGATCCCGTCATTGTATTTTTAGCTGGTGGTTATGTAGACTTGATTGTATAGTTGCTTTATAGTGTCAGTGAACTAGTAAGTATGTTTTTGTGGTGGCAGGCAATGGTCTTTCATTTTTATGTTTAGCACTCCTTTAGGGAACTCTAGTAAAGCAAGTCTGGTGGTAACAAATTCCATTAGTATTTGCTTATGAAGCTTAGTTTGGCTGGATTTGGAATTCTTGATTGGAATTTCTTTTTTTTTTTTTTTTTTTAAGAATGCTGAATATAGGTCCCCCCATCTTTTCTGGTTTGTAGAATTTCTGCTTAAAGATCCACTGTTAGCCAATGGGGTTCACTTTGTAGGTGACCTGCACCTTGTCTCTATCTCCCTTTAATATTTTTTCTTTCACGTTGGCTTTGGAGAATCTGATAACTATCTGACTTGGGGATGAATGTCTTGTATCCTATCTTGCAAGGGTTCTCTGATTTCCTGAATTTGAAAGTCAGTCTCTCTCATGAAGTTGCAGAAATTTTTGTGGACAATGTTCTCAAGTATGTTTTCCAGGTTGCTTTCTTCTCTCTCTCTCTATTTCTCTCTCTGTCTCTCTCTCTCTCTCCCCCTCCCTCCCTCTCAGGGATGCCAACAAGTCATATGTTTGGTGTTTTTACATAATCCTGTATTTCTCAGATATTTTGCTCATGATTTTTTCTTTATTTTTTTTCTGACTAAGTTGATTTGAAGAATTAGTCTCTAGGCATTGGGATTCCTTCCTTGGCTTGGTCTATATTCTGCTGCTAATACTTCTGATTGTACTATGAAGTTTTTGTAGAGAGTTTTTCAACTCTATCCGATCAGTTTGGTTCTTTCTTATAATGAGTATTTTGTCTTTCAGCTCATGTATGATTTCACCAGATTTTCTAGATTCATTTCATTGGGTTTCAACTTTCTCCTGAGTCTCTATGATCTTTGTTGCCATACAAATTCTGAATTCTATGTCTGTTATTCCAGCCATTTCAGCCTGGTTAAGAACCATTTCTGGGGTGTGGTACAGTCATTTAGAGGTAAGAAGACACTCTGACTTTTTGAGTTGCCAGAGTTCTTGAGCTGCTTCTTTCACATTTATGTGGGCTGAATTTCCTTTAATTTTACAGTCACTGTCCTGTGGCTGTGGTTTTTTGCTTTTATATTCTTTGATGCCCTTGAGCATTTGATTGTGGTATAAGTTGGGTTCATTTGACTGGCTTCATTTCTGGACAATTTCAGGAGGCCAAGGCTCAGCTCAGAACTCCTCAGCTGCATGCTATAAACCTGGTGGACTTGGGCCAGGCCCAAATCTTTTTTCTCTGGTGTCTTGGGGTTGAATATTTGCTGTGCTGGAGAGGCTGAGGTATATCTGGTCCACTAACAACAACACTCCAGTGGTGGGGGGGGGCTGGTGGGTACTGACAAAAGCACTTCATTGGGTCAGTGGCAACAGGGTCAGCATGTACACACACACCAGCAGCAGCAGGGCAGCAGGGTCCACAACCCCACATACATGCAAGGATGGGGCAACAGTAGCAAGGCAAGATCCATCCATGCTGGCAAAGTGATCAGGACAGGTGGTGGGAGGGTGCACACCAGTAGGAACCCATCTGTAGAAGCTCTCTAATGTTTAGGCAGGGTCTGTTGGTGAAGGAGCTATGGCAGTGGTTACTAGGAAAGACCCTGGTTGAGCATCTGAAGGTGTGCTGCAAGTGGATACAGACAGGCAGGAACCCTGGGAGAGGCCAGTACACAAGGAGGCACACAGATCATACTGGCCCCATTCCATGGGCAAAATAGCCCCGTTCTGTCCAGGTTTGACAGTCGACAAAGGATAAAGACACTTAGAGGATCATGGTGAGCCTTGGAGATTGGGCATTCCTGGTCATACTCTACTGTAGCTGTTCTCTCAACAAACACTCTGGGCTCTTCACAGGCTGAAGTCCTGTCCCTGCCAGCTCTCCAAGCAGCTATCCCTGCCAGTTCAAATATCTCTGGGGTTGTACGGTATCCTGCAGCTAGGATTCTGGAGGTTCCTGGCAAGAGTGGGCCACTACATCACATGTATTTAACTCATCCTTTCCCTAGGAGCCACTCAGGGCCAAAAACTAGTCCTGGTGCTCTGCAAACCCATGTACAGTTCTCACCTTCCTCCCCCTTCACCCAAATTCTACGTTGTCCCTCCAACCACTGTCAATACCTTTCTTCCAAAGATCTGCTTGGAGTGTGTCAGTTCTTAATGGTCTGGTCTCTTAGTGGAAGAAGCTCCTCCTGGCTGCTTCTAGTCAGCCATTTGGATGTTCTCTCTTCTATTCTTTTCTTGCTTGCATGGTTTCTGAGGGGAAGTTAGATATAATTCTTATCTTTGTTTATCTACAGGTGAAGTGTTATTTCCTCTGGCTACCTTCAGCATTTTTTCTTTATCTTTGATTTTCTGTATTGTGAAAATTATACACGTAGGTTTGATTTTTTGTTTTGTTTTGTTTTATTTTGCTTTTGTTTTTGTCTTTGTTTTGGCATTTATCCTGTTTCTGCTTCTCTTTTCTCCTTCTGGTATTGTGATTACACATATGCCGCATCTTTTATAGTTGACCCCAAGCTCTGGGATATTCTGTCTTATTTTTTTCAGTCCTTATTCTCTTTGCTTTTCAGTTTTAAAGGTTTCCATGGATAATATCCGTAAGAACAGAGAATCTTTTCTTCAGCTGTGTCTTGTCTGCTTATAAACTCATTAAAAGCATTCTTCATTTCTGTGATATTTTTGTTTGATCTCTAGCATTTCTTTTTTATTATTTCTTAAGATTTTCATCTCTTTCCTTACATTGCCCATCAGTTCTTGCACGTAGTCTACTTTATCCATTAGAGTGCTCAGCGTAGTATTCGTATTTGTTTTACATTCCCAGTCTGATTATTCCAACAACCTTGCCATGTCTGGTTCTAATGTTTGCTCTGTCTCCTCAAATTGTGTTTTTGCCTTTTAGTATGCTTTAAATTTATTTTATTTTATTTTATTATTATTATTTTTTTAGTATCTGGGATGTGAGATACTGGGTTAAAGAAACATTGATAAGTCAGACTTGAATAATGTAGTAGTAAGGTGTGAGTGGAGGGGAAGTGTTCTATAGTCCTATGAGCATATCTGTTTTTTTTAGTCAGCCTACGCTTCCGGTTTGTGAATTTCACAAAGGTTTCTCAGTTTTTTCTCCCCACTCAGCAGGGACAGGATAGCTAAAGAGGGTGGGAGTTGGTTATTTCCCAAGTCAGTTAGGCTCTGATAAAACCCTGGCAGGTTGGGCTATGGTTAACTAGTTTCTTCTGAGGTCAGACCTTGTTAAGGAAAAGATTGCCTTGGTGTATTTCAAAATGATTTATTTTCCCCACCCCATGCTAGAAGCACAAGGAGCTCTTTCTCTGATATTTACTGTGAGAACCTGGTTGAGCTCCTGGAGGTAAAATTTACAAAAACAATGGGGTGCCCTATGACTGGGTTTCCCAGGAGTTTTTAATCTCTCAGGCTTGCCTGCACTTAGTCTCCAGCAGTTCCTCATTTGCAGTTCACGTTTCCCTGCCCCAGCACTGATTCACACAATGGTTTCTGACCAGGTATGTTGTGATTCTCTGTATCTGCCTCTCTGTCTTTCCAATTTTCATGGCAGCAGTTCATCCTGTGACCTCACTTCTCTTATAGATCTAAGAAAATTGTTGATTATTTAGTTTGTTCAGATTTTTATTCATTGTTAGGATAGAGGGTTGACTTCTGACTCCTTACATTCAGAACTAGAAGCCATGATTTGCTTCTAATAAATAGAATACAGAAAAAATAATGGGATGTCACTTCCATGATTAGGTCACAAAAAACTATCACTTTCATCTTGCTAGGCCTCTCTTTTGCTGGCACTCTCCCTTGCACTCTCACCCTCTTGCATGCTCAGTGAACCAAGATGTCATGTTGTATTCTTTGTGGAGGGGTCCATGTAGCAAGAAGTTAAAGGAGACCTCTAGCCAACAACATGTGAGGAACTGAGACCTTAGTCCAACAGCCTAGAATAAACTGAATCTATCCTTCAACTAAATGAATGAACTAGGGAGCAAACACTTCCATTTAAGACTTGAGATAACCAGGGTCTTGAGAGAGACCGAGAGTCAGAAGACCTGGCTAAGCCGTGTTGGCCTGAATTTCTGACCCACAGAAACTATGAGATAGTAAATGTTATTGCTGTTTAGTCCACTAAGGCTTGCAGACATTTATTAGGCAGAAATAGGCAAGTAGTATACAACTATAAAGAATATACTTTAGCTTCTCCTGAAGGCAGATCTTGTTAAGAAGGGCAAAGCACTCTAGTGCATTTCAAAATGATTTTTTTTGACCTAGTATGCACCTGCAGACACACATACATACACTTATGGATCTTCATAAAGCAATATTTATTCTTCCTATATAATACATAAATATCCTTTATATTCTACTAATTTTTAAAAGTAATTGTAGGGACAGAAATTTGATTTTATGACCTACAAATGAGTTGTAATAGTTTGGAAAACCCTGGTTAAGGTTACATTCTCTAGAATAAAATTTCCTGCATTTATAACTCAGGTCTATTACTTAGTAGTGTGGTAGCTCTGGTAATGCACAGCCTATATTTGAATCAAGTACTTTATAAAATGAGAAAAATAATAGAATATAGGATGGTATTGAGAATTAGATCAGATTATATATTCAGCACAAAACTTCACATATAGAAAGAATAACTATTCATAGATAACTTTTACTTTAACGAAGCATTTCTATGTGTTCATTTAATCTTGGAACAGAACTGCTAATTCTGTCCACTCCCGTGGATTACTGAGAATGATTATTAGAGCACCTTTTACATTCTAATTATTTATTTTTCTATCTATCATTCTCTCTTCCACTTCTACCCTATTCCTATTAAGTTATGAGCTCTTTGAGGGTAGGCATTTTTTCTAATTATTCTTGGTCTCTTCAATACATAGGATAGTTTGTGACACAGAATAGTCATTCAACAACTATGAATGAGTAACTGAATTTCAACTTAATGAATAAATGCTCACCTGTAATTATTAGAAAGTCATACCTTTCAGCAAGTCAAAAATACGTTTTTCACATACTCTTTTTTCCTATTATAAAGGGCTTATTATAAGCCTATTTTCCCCCTAAAGACAATTCTTCTCTATTTTCTCCTCAATTTTCATGTAGCAAACCTGTCAGATGGGAGACTAGGATGTATAATTTCAAATTATCTGTCTAAAAACTCACAAATTTTCCAGTGATTTCTGAGTGCTTTTGGTCATCTTCCCTAAATGTATCACACTTTGCTAGCATTCCTGCAGATGCTAGTAATACGATATCCTGATATCCCGTTTAGAACACGTGAAGGCAGGCAAATATGGCATATAGCATGCATTGTCCTAGTCTTACATTCCAATTCTACCAGTAAGATCCAAAACCATTCTGGCCTTTATTTTGGGAAAAAAATGTAATAGCCATTCTTACAAAAATATCCATCTTATACATAATCATTAGTTTTTAAATGTAGACTCACATTTTTATTTATATTTATTTTTATTAAACGTTTGGTCTTGCAGTTTACATTTCTCAGAAAACTTTTAGACTCCTCATTACCTCATACTGAATTAACCAGGTGATATTGAAAAAAGGTAATAAGCATGTCTTCTGTGCTATATCAATGTAACTGACAAACTTGATGGACAGGACAGAGCAAAGTAATGTCTGTAGACATTACATTTTGAGTTCATATCCAGCCCCATTAATCAACACTCCAGCTGGAATTCAATCATTGACAAATTATTCTATATTTAATTATATTATGCATATCCGAAATGTTATGACAGTCTACACCAGTTGTTTTAATTTAATGGAGATATTTTAAGGCATTATTATAGCACTGCCGTGAGTTATCTTTGGCATGGCCTGTTCTTAGTAATCCTGTATTGGATGGTAGGCATTCCCTTTTTTTAAGAGGCAGAAAACAATTTATAATGCATACTAAAACTCTAAAGAGGTTCTAAATTAAAGCTCAATGGTCTATATTTTGGGGAACTGTTTTTATGTTCTTTTTGACCATTGAGAGGATATTCCTATTTTTTTTTTTTTTTTAATTTTTAATTTTTATTTTTTTTGTAGAGATCATGTCTCCCTCTGTTTCCCAGTCTACTCTCAAGCAAAACACTTTGGCTAGACTAATCTACCTATTTTTAGCCAGTTATGCCTGAGAAGCTCTGCCTCCAAGATCTTTTTATTTTTTATTTTTATTTTTTTTAATTTATTTATTATTATTATACTTTAAGTTGTAGGGTACATGTGCACAACGTGCAGGTTTGTTACATATGTATACTTGTGCCATGTTGGTGTGCTACACCCATCAACTGGTCATTTATATCAGGTATAACTCCCAATGCAATCCCTCCCCCCTCCCCCCCGCTATGATAGGCCCCGGTGTGTGATGTTCCCCTTCCCGAGTCCAAGTGATCTCATTGTTCAGTTCCCACCTATGAGTGAGAACATGCGGTGTTTGGTTTTCTGTTCTTGTGATAGTTTGCTAAGAATGATGGTTTCCAGCTGCATCCATGTCCCTACAAAGGACACAAACTCATCCTTTTTTATGGCTGCATAGTATTCCATGGTATATATGTGCCACATTTTCTTAATCCAATCTGTCACTGATGGACATTTGGGTTGATTCCAAGTCTTTGCTATTGTGAATAGTGCTGCAATAAACATACGTGTGCATGTGTCTTTATAGCAGCATAATTTATAATCCTTTGGGTATATACCCAGTAATGGGATGGCTGGGTCATATGGTACATCTAGTTCTAGATCCTTGAGGAATCGCCATACTGTTTTCCATAATGGTTGAACTAGTTTACAATCCCACCAACAGTGTAAAAGTGTTCCTATTTCTCCACATCCTCTCCAGCACCTGTTGTTTCCTGACTTCTGAATGATCGCCATTCTAACTGGTGTGAGATGGTATCTCATTGTGGTTTTGATTTGCATTTCTCTGATGGCCAGTGATGATGAGCATTTTTTCATGTGTCTGTTGGCTGTATGAATGTCTTCTTTTGAGAAATGTCTGTTCATATCCTTTGCCCACTTTTGGATGGGGTTGTTTGTTTTTTTCTTGTAAATTTGTTTGAGTTCTTTGTAGGTTCTGGATATTAGCCCTTTGTCAGATGAGTAGATTGCAAAAATTTTCTCCCATTCTGTAGGTTGCCTGTTCACTCTGATGGTAGTTTCATTTGCTGTGCAGAAGCTCTTTAGTTTGATGAGATCCCATTTGTCAATTTTGGCTTTTGCTGCCGTTGCTTTTGGTGTTTTAGACATGAAGTCTTTGCCCATGCCTATGTCCTGAATAGTACTACCTAGGTTTTCCTCTAGGATTTTTATGGTATTAGGTCTAACATTTAAGTCTCTAATCCATCTTGAATTAATTTTCGTATAAGGAGTAAGGAAAGGATCCAGTTTCAGCTTTCTACTTATGGCTAGCCAATTTTCCCAGCACCATTTATTAAATAGGGAATCCTTTCCCCATTTCTTGTTTCTCTCAGGTTTGTCAAAGATCAGATGGCTGTAGATGTGTGGTATTATTTCTGAGGACTCTGTTCTGTTCCATTGGTCTATATCTCTGTTTTGGTACCAGTACCATGCTGTTTTGGTTACTGTAGCCTTGTAGTATAGTTTGAAGTCAGGTAGCGTGATGCCTCCAGCTTTGTTCTTTTGACTTAGGATTGTCTTGGAGATGCGGGCTCTTTTTTGGTTCCATATGAACTTTAAAGCAGTTTTTTCCAATTCTGTGAAGAAGCTCATTGGTAGCTTGATGGGGATGGCATTGAATCTATAAATTACCTTGGGCAGTATGGCCATTTTCACGATATTGATTCTTCCTATCCATGAGCATGGAGTGTTCTTCCATTTGTTTGTGTCCTCTTTTATTTCACTGAGCAGTGGTTTGTAGTTCTCCTTGAAGAGGTCCTTTACATCCCTTGTAAGTTGGATTCCTAGGTATTTTATTCTCTTTGAAGCAATTGTGAATGGAAGTTCATTCCTGATTTGGCTCTCTGTTTGTCTATTACTGGTGTATAAGAATGCTTGTGATTTTTGCACATTAATTTTGTATCCTGAGACTTTGCTGAAGTTGCTTATCAGCTTAAGGAGATTTTGGGCTGAGACAATGGGGTTTTCTAAATATACAATCATGTCATCTGCAAACAGGGACAATTTGACTTCTTCTTTTCCTAACTGAATCCCCTTGATTTCTTTCTCTTGCCTGATTGCCCTAGCCAGAACTTCCAACACTATGTTGAATAGGAGTGGTGAGAGAGGGCATCCCTGTCTTGTGCCAGTTTTCAAAGGGAATTTTTCCAGTTTTTGCCCATTCAGTATGATATTGGCTGTGGGTTTGTCATAAATAGCTCTTATTATTTTGAGGTACGTTCCATCAATACCGAATTTATTGAGCGTTTTTAGCATGAAGGGCTGTTGAATTTTGTCAAAAGCCTTTTCTGCATCTATTGAGATAATGATGTGGTTCTTGTCTTTGGTTCTGTTTATATGCTGGATTATGTTTATTGATTTGCGAATGTTGAACCAGCCTTGCATCCCAGGGATGAAGCCCACTTGATCATGGTGGATAAGCTTTTTGATGTGTTGCTGAATCCGGTTTGCCAGTATTTTATTGAGGATTTTTGCATCGATGTTCATCAGGGATATTGGTCTAAAATTCTCTTTTTTTGTTGTGTCTCTGCCAGGCTTTGGTATCAGGATGATGTTGGCCTCATAAAATGAGTTAGGGAGGATTCCCTCTTTTTCTATTGATTGGAATAGTTTCAGAAGGAATGGTACCAACTCCTCCTTGTACCTCTGGTAGAATTCAGCTGTGAATCCATCTGGTCCTGGACTTTTTTTGGTTGGTAGGCTATTAATTATTGCCTCAATTTCAGAGCCTGCTATTGGTCTATTCAGGGATTCAACTTCTTCCTGGTTTAGTCTTGGAAGAGTGTAAGTGTCCAGGAAATTATCCATTTCTTCTAGATTTTCCAGTTTATTTGCATAGAGGTGTTTATAGTATTCTCTGATGGTAGTTTGTATTTCTGTGGGGTCGGTGGTGATATCCCCTTTATCATTTTTAATTGCGTCGATTTGATTCTTCTCTCTTTTCTTCTTTATTAGTCTTGCTAGTGGTCTGTCAATTTTGTTGATCTTTTCAAAAAACCAACTCCTGGATTCATTGATTTTTTGGAGCGTTTTTTGTGTCTCTATCTCCTTCAGTTCTGCTCTGATCTTAGTTATTTCTTGCCTTCTGCTAGCTTTCGAATGTGTTTGCTCTTGCTTCTCTAGTTCTTTTAATTGCGATGTTAGAGTGTCAATTTTAGATCTTTCCTGCTTTCTCTTGTGGGCATTTAGTGCTATAAATTTCCCTCTACACACTGCTTTAAATGTGCCCCAGAGATTCTGGTATGTTGTATCTTTGTTCTCATTGGTTTCAAAGAACATCTTTATTTCTGCCTTCATTTCGTTATGTACCCAGTAGTCATTCAGGAGCAGGTTGTTCAGTTTCCATGTAGTTGAGTGGTTTTGATTGAGTTTCTTAGTCCTGAGTTCTAATTTGATTGCACTGTGGTCTGAGAGACAGTTTGTTATAATTTCTGTTCTTGTACATTTGCTGAGGAGTGCTTTACTTCCAATTACGTGGTCAATTTTGGAGTAAGTACGATGTGGTGCTGAGAAGAATGTATATTCTGTTGATTTGGGGTGGAGAGTTCTATAGATGTCTATTAGGTCTGCTTGCTGCAGAGATGAGTTCAATTCCTGGATATCCTTGTTAACTTTCTGTCTCGTTGATCTGTCTAATGTTGACAGTGGAGTGTTGAAGTCTCCCATTCTTATTGTATGGGAGTCTAAGTCTCTTTGTAAGTCTCTAAGGACTTGCTTTATGAATCTGGGTGCTCCTGTATTGGGTGCATATATATTTAGGATAGTTAGCTCTTCCTGTTGAATTGATCCCTTTACCATTATGTAATGGCCTTCTTTGTCTCTTTTGATCTTTGATGGTTTAAAGTCTGTTTTATCAGAGACTAGTATTGCAACCCCCGCTTTTTTTGGTTCTCCATTTGCTTGGTAAATCTTCCTCCATCCCTTTATTTTGAGCCTATGTATGTCTCTGCGTGTGAGATGGGTCTCCTGAATACAGCAGACTGATGGGTCTTGACTCTTTATCCAGTTTGCCAGTCTGTGTCTTTTAATTGGAGCATTTAGTCCATTTACATTTAAGGTTAAGATTGTTATGTGTGAACTTGATCCTGCCATTATGATATTAACTGGTTATTTTGCTCGTTAGTTGATGCAGTTTCTTCCTAGCCTTGATGGTCTTTACATTTTGGCATGTTTTTGCAATGGCTGGTACCGGTTGTTCCTTTCCATGTTTAGTGCTTCCTTCAGGGTCTCTTGTAAGGCAGGCCTAGTGGTGACAAAATCTCTAAGCATTTGCTTATCTGTAAAGGATTTTATTTCTCCTTCACTTATGAAACTTAGTTTGGCTGGATATAAAATTCTGGGTTTAAAATTCTTTTCTTTAAGAATGTTGAATATTGGCCCCCACTCTCTTCTGGCTTGAAGAGTTTCTGCCGAGAGATCTGCTGTTAGTCTGATGGGCTTCCCTTTGTGGGTAACCCGACCTTTCTCTCTGGCTGCCCTTAAGATTTTTTCCTTCATTTCAACTTTGGTGAATCTGGCAATTATGTGTCTTGGAGTTGCTCTTCTCGAGGAGTATCTTTGTGGCGTTCTCTGTATTTCCTGGATCTGAATGTTGGCCTGCCCTACTAGGTTGGGGAAGTTCTCCTGGATGATATCCTGAAGAGTGTTTTCCAACTTGGTTCCATTTTCCCCCTCACTTTCAGGCACCCCAGTCAGACGTAGATTTGGTCTTTTTACATAATCCCATACTTCTTGCAGGCTTTGTTCATTTCTTTTTCTTCTTTTTTCTTTTGGTTTCTCTTCTCGCTTCATTTCATTCATTTGATCCTCAATCGCTGACATTCTTTCTTCCAGTTGATCGAGTCGGTTACTGAAGCTTGTGCATTTGTCACGTATTTCTTGTGTCATGGTTTTCGTCTCTTTCATTTCGTTTATGAGCTTCTCTGCATTAATTACTCTAGCCATCAATTCTTCCACTTTTTTTTCAAGATTTTTAGTTTCTTTGCGCTGGGTACATAATTCCTCCTTTAGCTCTGAGAAATTTGATGGACTGAAGCCTTCTTCTCTCATCTCGTTGAAGTCATTCTCCATCCAGCTTTGATCCATTGCTGGCGATGAGCTGCGCTCCTTTGCCGGGGGAGATGCGCTCTTATTTTTTGAATTTCCAGCTTTTCTGCCCTGCTTTTTCCCCATCTTTGTGGTTTTATCTGCCTCTGGTCTTTGATGATGGTGATGTACTGATGGGGTTTTGGTGTAGGTGTCCTTCCTGTTTGATAGTTTTCCTTCTAACAGTCAGGACCCTCAGCTGTAGGTCTGTTGGAGATTGCTTGAGGTCCACTCCAGACCCTGTTTGCCTGGGTATCAGCAGCAGAGGTTGCAGAAGATAGAATATTTCTGAACAGCGAGTGTACCTGTCTGATTCTTGCTTTGGAAGCTTCCTCTCAGGGGTGTACTCCACCCTGTGAGGTGTGGGGTGTCAGACTGCCCCTAGTGGGGGATGTCTCCCAGTTAGGCTACTCAGGGGTCAGGGACCCACGTGAGCAGGGAGTCTGTCCCTTCTCAGATCTCAACCTCCGTGTTGGGAGATCCACTGCTCTCTTCAAAGCTGTCAGACAGAGTCGTTTGCATCTGCAGAGCTTTCTGTTGTTATTGTTTACTGTGCCCTGTCCCCAGAGGTGGAGTCTACAGAGACAGGCAGGTTTCCTTGAGCTGCTGTGAGCTCCACCCAGTTCGAGCTTCCCAGCAGCTTTGTTTACCTACTTAAGCCTCAGCAATGGCGGGCGCCCCTCCCCCAGCCTTGCTGCTGCCTTGCCGGTAGATCACAGGCTGCTGTGCTAGCAATGAGGGAGGCTCCGTGGGTGTGGGACCCTCCCGGCCAGGTGTGGGATATGATCTCCTGGTGTGCCTGTTTGCTTAAAGCGCAGTTTTGGGGTGGGAGTTACCCGATTTTCCAGGTGTTGTGTGTCTCAGTTCCCCTGGCTAGGAAAAGGGATTCCCTTCCCCCTTGCGCTTTCCAGGTGAGGCAATGCCTCGCCCTGCTTCAGCTCTGGCTGGTCGGGCTGCAGCAGCTGACCAGCACCGATCGTCTGGCACTCCCCAGTGAGATGAACCCAGTACCTCAGTTGAAAATGCAGAAATCACTGGTCTTCTGTGTCGCTCGCGCTGGGAGTTGGAGACTGGAGCTGTTCCTATTCAGCCATCTTGCTCCGCCCCGCCTCCAAGATCTTCGAGAATATTCCTATATTTAAGTAACTTTTACCTCTTTTTAAAAATTCTGCAGATATCTGACTGTATTTGAAAGTAAAATGTATAAATTCTTTCCAATACTTGAAATATTTAAAATACTTAATAGTTACAATTAAATAGTTAAAATACTTTCTCTTGTTGTGTAATACAGATGACAGTGCAGCAGATAAGGGAGACTTTTAAAAAATGAATGGTGTGACATCAGATATTCATAAAGCAAATAATACAATGAAATGGGTTATACATTTAAAAGTAAAAAATAAAAAGATTTAGGCCGGGCGCTGTGGCTCATGCCTGTAATCCCAGAACTTTGGGAGGCTTAGGTGGGCAGATCATGAGGTCAGATCGAGACCATCCTGGCTAACAAGGTGAAACCCCGTCTCTACTAAAAATACAAAAACTTAGCCGGGTGCGGTGGTGGGTGCCTGTAGTCCCAGCTACTTGGGAGGCTGAGGCAGGAGAATGGCGTGAACCTGGGGGGCGGAGCTTGCAGTGAGCTGAGATTGCACCACTGCACTCCAGCCTGGGCGACAGAGCAAGACTCCATCTCAAAAAATAATAATAAAATAAATTTAAAAAAAAAAAGATTTTTAGGAGGAAAATGGAGAAGATCTTCAAGGATTTAGAATACACAATATTTCTTAAATAGGACAGATAACCACAAATATAAAATAAATTAATAAATTAGACTACTATGTGATAATTGTGTTCATCAATAGACACCCTTAAGGAGAGTGATGTCAGTCAGATGGCCAACTAGATGTCCCTAGCACTCATTTACCCCCTTCAAAAAAAATAAACAACTACATTTCAACAAAAGTAACTGAAGGAGAGTACCAGAGCACAGCAAAGGAGAAGCAGAAATCCTGTAGAACATAAAACACCAAACAGCTGCATAGAGGAAAGATAAAAACACTTCACTTCCCCCCATCCCCTCCAGCAGTCAGGGTCAGTTTGGAAATAGGAAGGACTTATACCTGAAGGGAAAAGATAAGTAAAGGGACCCCAGCAGACCCCATCACCAACATGAACACCTGTGGTCTTTGCCATTGGAGACTTCTGGAATCCTTACAGGCTCTGAGCCCAGCTGAGGGAGCTACCTGGAGTCCACACATATGTGCTAACCTCACAGAAGGAGCCAATGTTGTGCCCCTCCCCATGGCCTGAGCTGCTACTGTGGTGGAACATCATAGAACCAGAGCCACTACTAGAGTGCATCCTGCTCTGGCTGTAAGTAGGCATTGCACTCCTGCATCCCCGAGGCTTTGCTGCTACTACAACATGCCTACCCAGTACCACATCATTCTCAAGCCAAGCTGTTACTATGCCCTACCCCAAGGTCAAGCTACTACATAGCTATTTCCTTCCCCATCCCAGTTGGGCATCTGATGTGGTGCGCTTCCCCATCAGGGAACCAGAGGCTTGAGTGACCCATGTAGCTGCACCTACCAGAGCTGAGATTCTGAGAGCTGCCCCCCAAGGGAACCAGAACCTTGACTGAGCTGTGCCACCCCTTCCAGAACAAAGAGCCAAAGTTCCACCTCACTGGAATTGTACTATCCCCCTGCAGTCTGAGACTGAGACACCATGGCTCTTTGGCAAGTGGAGTTATTGCTGTGCTGCTTTTTGCCCAAGCCATAGCTGTGCTTCACCATTCCTAGGGTCTTGCTACCTCTATACCCAGCCTCACAAACCTAAGTTGCTACCATGTCTCACCATCTCAGGGTCCATTTCATGGTACTTTATCTTCTGGGCCCCGAAGTGCCATTGTGTACTATTTGCTCCAGTTCCTGAATTGCAACTGTGATCTGATCCCTGAGATCCAAGCCTCTAGAATACTCCTCCTTCCTTGGAGCCATGCTGGTGCTGCACTCTGCCTCCCAGAGTCAGAGTTATAGCTACATCCTTCCTCCTGCACCTGAGCTCTGGGGTGTGCCTCAGAGTCACAGATCCCAGACTTGTGAGCAAACTGTGTCCACTTGTGCATCAAGTTCCAGGTACCATAGTGTTAATAGCTTTGCAAGACTGAATGTGGGACTTCAGTTCCATAGCCACACTAATAAACACCTACCCCCAAATCCCAGAGCCACTGCAGCTGCTTATGAGTCATGGCAGGCCCAACACTAACAGGAAACCCCTCAGCTAAGACTCCCTACTGTGGAGAAGACAAGAATAGAAAGTCCTCTAAAGCTCTTGCCACCAAGAACACTCATAACTTACATTGCCACCAGCATTGACACAGACTTCTGCAGTTGACCACTGAGATATCTGCAGTCACTGCTGACATTAATCACAGCTGAAGAAGTTGCATGGAGATTATACCACTGCTCCCACCCAGAGCCAGGGCCACCACACCCTGCTCAACTACTACCTTTAGACCAATCTGCAGATGAAAACCTTTTCCTACAAAAGCCACTCTGTGATGTTTGAAAAAAGTCACTACTCCACCAGATGCACAGACATCAATGCAGGGACATAAAAACATGAAAAAAGGCAAGGAAACATGACACCACCAAAGGAAAACAATAATTATCTAGTAACTGACCCAAAATAAAAATGTACAAACTGCCTGGAAGGAAATTCAAAATAATTATCTTAAGGAACTGAATAAATCATAAGAGAATATAGATGAACAATTCAATGGGATCAGAAAAACAATTCATGATCTGACTGAGAAATTAAACAAAGAGATAGATATCATTTAAAATAACCAAAAAGAAATCTAGGGTCTGAGGAATTCAATGAATAAAATAGAAAATAAAATGGAGAGCTTCAACAGCAGACATGAAGCAGAAAGAGGAATCTGTGAACTCTAAGATAGGTCTTTTGAAATTCTCCAGGCAGAGGATGAAAAAACAGAAAAATGAAAGAAAGTGAAGGAAACCTATGAGACCTATGAGACATCAAATGTTCCTATTCTGGAATTTCCAGTTGGAGAGGAGACAGAGAAAGTGACAAAAAGAATATTTAATGAAACAATTGCTGAACACTTCCCAAGTCTTGGGAGAGATAGGTATATCCAGATCCATGAAGCTCAAAGCTCTCCAAACATAATAAACCCAAAGGGGTCTTCATTGAGGTATATTATAAGAAAATTATCAAAAGTTAAAGGCAAAGAGAATTTTAAAAGCAGCAAAAGAAAAGTGAAATGTTACATACAAGAGAAGCTTCATTAGTCCGTCAGCAGATTTCTCAATAGAAACTCAGCAGGCCAGGAGAAAATGGGATGATGTATTCAAAGTGCTGAAAGAAAAAGAAAAACTGCCAACAAACAGTACTATATGCAGAAAAGCTGTTCTTCAGAAATGAAAGAGAAATTAAGTCTTTCACAGGCAAGCAAAAGATGAGGGAATTCATCACCATTAGACTTGCCTTACAAGAAATGGTTAAGGGAATTCTTTAAATGAAAACTAAAGAACAATAATTTCTATCACGAAAACATATGAATACATAAAACTCACTGGTAGAGGTGAATATATAGTCTAATTCAAAATACTCCAATATCATAATGGTGTTGTATAAGCCATTCATATCTCTAATATGAAGGTTAAAAGTCAAGACACTCAAAAATAACTCTAGCTATAATAAGTTGTTAAGGAATAAACAATATAAAAAATGTACATTGTGACATTAAAAATATCAATTGTGAAACCAGGGAGTAAAAACCTAGAGTTTTTGTATATGATGGATGTTACATTGTTATCTGCTTAATCTATTATAACTATGAGATGTCTTATGTAAGCCTTATGACTATCACAAAAGAACAAACTACAGAAGATACACAAACAATAAAGAGAAATGAATCAAAGCTGAGCACTACAGAAAATTACCACATCACCAAGGTAGACGACAGAGGAAGAAAGAAACAAAGGATCTGCAAAAGAACCAGAGCACAAATAACAAAATAGCAGTAATGTATTCATAATTATCAATAATAACATTGAATATAAATGGATTAAATTCTGTAATCAAAAGATATAGAGTGAAGGAATTTTAAAAATCCAGTGATATGCTTCCTACGTAATGACCCGCTTTAACTTTAAAGAAACATATAGGCTGAAAATGAAGGAATGGAAGAAGACATTTCTTATAAATTGTAACCAAAACCAAGGAGTGGTGGCTATAATTATGTCAGATAAAATACACTTAAAGTAAAAATCTGACATAAGAGACACAAAAGGTCATTTTTCGATGAAAATGGATCAATTCATCAAGAGGACATAATTATAATTGTACATGCAGCCAACATTAAAGTACCTACATACAAAAGGAAATAGTAATGACACGAAAAGAGAAATAGATAGTAATACAATAACAGTTGGGGAATGCAATACTCCACTTCTAACAATGGCTACACCAATGACACAGAAAATTAGTATGAAAATACTGGTTTTGAATAGCACTTTTGACTAAATGAACTTAACAGACATATACTGAGCTTTTCATCCAACAGCAGCAAAATGCACATTCTTCTTTAGTGCACATGGAACAGTCTCCATGGTAGACCTCATGTTAGGGTGCAAAACAAGTCTTCACAAATTTTAAAAAGTATTGAAATTATATCTAGTATTACTTTTGACCACAATGATATGAAACTCTAAATAAATAACAGAAAGAATATTGGAAAATTCACAAATATGTGGAAATGAAATAACATGCTTCTAAATAACTACAAGGTGTCAAAGAAGAAATCAAAATGAAAATTTAAAAGTATCTTGAATCAAATGAAAATGGAAATACAACATACCAAAATCTAGAAGATGCAGCAAAAGGAGTTCTATGTGGAAAATTAATAGTAACAAATTCCTATAGTTTAAAAAAATCCCCAATAAATAGACTACATTATACCTCAAGGAACTAAGGAGAAAGAAAGGAGAAGAACAAACTAAACCCAAAGTTAGCAAGGGAGGAAATAATAAAGATCAGAATAGAAATAAAGCAAACACAATATAGAAAAACCATAGAAAAAAATTAAAAACCTGAGTTGACTATTTCTGCTTTGACACCACCTTTATTATTTATACATCATCTCTTCCAAGAAGTGTGTCAACCCTGCACCTGCCCAGTTCTCATACATTGCATAGCTGCCATGCTAATGTGCTTGCATCTCCTTGGAAGGGCCATGTCCTTGCACACTTCCGTGGCTGTGCAATGCTTTCTTCCTGTCTAAAAATTTATTTCCCCAATTTATTCATTTGACTAACTGCTGCCTATCCTGCAATCCAATATAGGATTGATTCCATATAAAAAGCTTTCCTGGCCCTTCTTCATTCCCAACTAATCTGGGTAGATATTTATGTGTTCGAATAGAATTCTAAGCTTTTTTCTATCACAGCGTGTATCAACATTTATTACATGTTTAATTTTTTATCTTAACCATTAGTCTGTGAATATCTTTAAGATAAAAGCATGTTTTCTTTGCCTTTGAACCTCTGGCATTTGGAGAAGGAAGGAAGGGAGGGAGGGAGAAAAGGAGGGAAGCAGAAAGAGTAATAAGTCAATTAGACTTAAATTCTGTTTAAAATCTAGTTCTAGCTATACCTATGGGAGATAAGACTAAATTAATTAACCACCCTGAGTCTTAGTTTCCTCTTCTCAGGAGATAATAGCTGTTCTTCTTTTCTTATTTGTCATTATGAGGATTAAACAATATAATGTAGGTAAATCCATGTCAACAGTGAGGTTTCACAGAAATCTATTGACAACTCAGTGTGTTCCAGGCACTAAGCTCAGCATAGAGAATACAAAGAAGAATAAAATACATCCCTGCCATTGAGGAACTTTGATCTGTTGTGAATGTCAAGAAAACAGGGGAATGAATTGTTTTCTTCTGCTGAAAGGGGAGAGAAAGTCAAAGAGAGATACAGACAGTGGCATTTGAGCAGGACCATGAAGACAAATGAAGCATTTGCTTTTTTTAAAATTGTGAAACAGTGAGATTAATACAAATTGAAGAAACAAAAAGTGCTACAGGAGTGCAGAGAGAGAATGGATTAATTTCATCTAGAGAAGTCAGATAAAGAAAGCATCACAGAAGAAATGACATTTAGGGTAGCTCCAGGAGGACAGACAGTATCTTCTTTTCCTTCAAAACACCAGTGGATAGAAGGGAATTTCTCAGACAATATGACTAGGCTAGTTTGGCTACAGCACATAGCGTAATGTGAGGACTGCCTGCCAACTCCTCGAAGAGGGTTTTTCCAACACCTACCTGAAGATATGAACTTGGGTCAAAAGCAGCAGAAGCCAAGAAAGGAATAAAGGATGACTGATTGGCAGCTGGGACAAAGTCACATAAAGATTGATGTCAGGAATGGCCAAAGCCAGAGGAACAGCACAGTTGCCAAAAGGAAATCTCAGAGCAAAGACCTGTGGCAAGAAATGGATGGTTACCATGGTGTCAGTGCAGGCGCAGGGCAAGTTTCCAAAGGCAAAAATCCAAGAGCCCAGCTGAGTTTGAAAGCTCTGGGTGCGTACCATCAAGAACGTGATCTAAAACCAGGGCTGATTAGGTCGAAAAGAGAATGTAGAAGAGTCAAGTTGCTGTGACAGCATGAATCAGTTGGTGTCATCATTTCTAAGAACCCAAATAAAATTTGGAGGGATAAAAAACCTGTGATTTTAACTCTTGGTATATGAAATTGCTCTCTATGGCCGGGCGCGGTGGCTCACGCCTGTAATCCCAGCACTTTGGGAGGCCGAGGCGGGCGGATCACAAGGTCAAGAGATTGAGGCCATCCTGGCTAACACGGCGAAACCCCGTCTCTACTAAAAAAAATACAAAAAACTAGCCGGGCGAGGTGGCGGGCGCCTGTAGTCCCAGCTACTCAGGAGGCTGAGGCAGGAGAATGGTGTGAACCCGGGAGGCGGAGCTTGCAGTGAGCTGAGACCCTGCCACTGCACTACAGCCTGGGCGGCAGAGCGAGACTCCATCTCAAAATTTAAAAAAAAACAAAAAGAAATTGCTCTCTATTCTGGGACAGAAACACTACCCATTCTACTCACCTACATTTTTGTGGCAGTTATGTGCAATTATGCTAGTGGCAAGAACTAAAGCTAGCAAGATTAGAAAGGGTCTCATGGTGAAGGGCTCAGAATGCCAGAGCGAGAACTTTGTCCATCATTTGAAAGGTAACGGGGAGATATGGAAAGATTTGGGGTAGGGAGGCCACATGATTGAAGCTGAAACTTTAAGAAAATCAGCAGAAAATGTTACAGAATACCTAGTGATGTTTTCAGTAAGTAGAATTTAAGTTATAAAAAGTTTAAATAGAGACTACTTCATATGTTCATTTATGAAGAATAGGTAACCAATGTGGCAAAGATCCATTTATTAAACCTCTACTATATGACATGCAATAGGCTGGACGATATTGTGTGTTTGAATTGCCTTTCAGCATCATTCTCCTCACCATCTTGTTCCAATATGTGTGTGAATAGTGGTAAGTATCGTCTGTCTGAAGAGGAATCAGAATTAGCACTTTTATAAGATTCCACAAGTGCCCTCTGAATGTAATGCAGCAGGTTCATATGCAAACTGTGGTCATTTCTGCTGCATGTACCTGTTATGATGACAGAATCAGAAATAAGCCTGTTGGAAAAATTTTATACATGGATATGCTAGTTTATGAATTCCCTCTAGGTGCCAGAGATGAATTATTACGGCACCCTAGATTATGTCCAGTTCCGCTTCCAGGGAGGAGCTTCCTGGTCCATTATTATCTGGCGGTCTTTTTTTCTTCCTTCTATATATGTCTGCCTTTTTCTTGTTATCCTACTTGACCCCATATGTGAAGTAAGCACTGGATATATGTCCTTTTGGGGCTAGAAGCAATCTCAGCCTACTTCCTGCTTGTAGAAATGTAACGGCCCACGAAGCATTTTCTGTTCAGAAAAGTACCTTTTCTTAGTTCAGACCTGTAGTATCTACAGCTGTAAGCTCTCCTAAAATGATGGTTTCTTATCTATTAAATTCCAATTAGCTCACGTACTCACAGCCACATTTTTTCCAGACATTCTCTCTCTCTATATATATATATATATAGAAATATATACATAGAGATATATATTTCTAGATATACATATTCAACAAATATTTAAGTATATATATAAAACAAATCTAAAAAGTATTTAACTATACATGTTTTTATCTTGCTTCTTCATGCTTCCCTCTCTTGAGTGATTATGAGCGCCTTGGAAATGAGAATTTGGTGAGATTTTAGTCTCTATTCACTGAGTCATTAAATCCAATTTTAAGAATTTATTGCATGCCACTTTAATCTGTTCAGAGGTTTTAACAATGGGTGCACCAAGTATATCCTTGTTTTAATTATTACCCACAAAGCCAAGTTTTTAACAGCCTTTAGCCTTATAGCATTTAAAAATTTTATGTTTTACTGTTTACACTTGAGAAAAGGTTCTCCTACATCTATATGACACTCTAAAATTGTGTCCTATCTCTATTTCCTTTTATTCCGTTTTGCAGATCAAACTGCTCTTTTCTAAGATCATGTCCTTCTTATACCTTGCCATATGAAGAGGAAAGCAATCAACAATGGCAGTAATTTCTGTTCTCCAATTTTTAGAGCTAAAAGTTCATTAGATACTTAGTCTACATTCTAGTTACTGTACACTGAATGTTTGTGTCCTTCCAGAATTCACATATTGAAATCCAGGCCCCAGTGTTATGGTATTTGGAGACGGGGACTTTGGGAAGTAGTTAGATTTAGATGAGGCTATAAGAATGAAACCCTCATGATGGGCTTAAGGCCCTTGTAAGGGGATGAAGAGCCTCTTTCTGCCAAGTGACAATGCAGGGTAAAAATGGTCATCTGCAAACTGGGGAACAGGCCCTCAGTAAGAACCTAGCCACACTCACACTGTGATCTTGGACTTTCAGCCTCCAAAATTGTGAAAAATAAATATTTGTTATGTAAGCCACTTAGTCTATGGTAGTTTATTATAGCAGCCTGAACAGGGCAAGACATATATATTTTAATTGTGCATAGCATAATTGCTATCCTTTCACCTTGAAATATCAATTTCCTCACTGTCATCATCAGACTCGCCCCCTAGTCTGATGCCACATATTATAGGTTATTTGTTACTTAACATCTCACTTCTAGGTACCAATTTCTGTATTAGCTGGGATGAAATAGATTATACTTTAGTATGCAAATCCCTCAATCTTAATATCTGTAAGAACAAAGATTGTTTCAAAAAAGGAGTCAGAGAACTTATAACTGTTGAGTACATAGTATATTCTAGGTACACTCCCATAGTCTTTATACGTATTATCTCATTTTAATCTTCACAAGGTGTTTATGTGAATGTCTCTATTTTCTGTATAAGGAAAATGAGGTTTAGAGGGATTAAGTCATTGTTCAAGAATACATAGATAGTGCACAGTGTTATCAAGATTCCAATCCAGGTCTGCCAATATTGAAGTAGTCTGGTCACATGTTACTGGCCACAGATACTACATTTCAGAGATCCTCTGCAAATCTAAGATATGTTAATTAAATTTCTGCCTTCTTTATTCTTTTGCCTTTTAGTAGGTAAGGGCATGACTGGACCTCCGTTTCGGATATCTCAAATTGAATATTAAACTATTCTAGAACATTCTCATTCTGAAAATTGAGAGATTTGTGAAAGCTACTATTTTTTCTTTTCTTTCTTCATCTTTTTTTTGCCACGAAAGAGTGTGCTTATAAAATAGAAGGAAAAGAATAGACTTGCTTTTAGCAACATGCAAAAAAAAATCAATCTGAAAAGCAGTGGTGAAATAATAAAATAGCATTATTATTTGAGAAGAGATAACAATTGCACAGTAAAATTTGTTTACCAGAAAATAAAAACATATAAGCGATAAACAAAAGTTGAAAGAGACTGCAAGTGGATTGTATGGAGAAATGAAAAATGGAAAATCCCTTTTGTGTCTGTCAGTTTAACCATTTCATCTCTGATTTAGCATTTCAATCAAGAACTTAAAAAACAGAGAGGAACGTAAATAGATTTTTTTTTTTTTTTGTAAGGGAATTGAGCTGCCTGGATGTTGCAGGAAACTAAATGACCCATTCAGATACAGTCCATGTACTGAAGGTTATGACTCAAAGTACTAATATCTGATGGCTCACTTGGGCTTATATCCAATTAGCTGCTGATCACATTCTATTCATCTCTCTATTGATCATGTGCTTGCACCACATTTCCTGCTGAAATTAGCCAAGATATTGCTAGAAAGGAAAATAAATTTTAAATGATGCTGAATTTTGAACTATGTTTTCAAGTCTAGATGTGGTTTCAGTTAGTGCAAAAAGTAGGAAAGAATAAAAAAAGCTACACCATTAACTTGGTGAGAAACGGCCTTTGTTCATAAATATAAACAAAGCAGTGCTTTTCTATAATTTGCCTAAGTTAATTTCAAGTTTAAATGAACCTTAAATATACTTCATTGAAAAAATATGGTGCCAGTACAAGCTGCTTGCTTTCTACTCTGAATGGCTGTATCATTTATTGTACAAACGGTGGTACTAACATATGTTATATTTAAGTAAAACTTAACATTTATGCAAATATTATAATTTTAAAAACACTTTCACATCCAAAAGCACATTTTTAAATCTAAAAAAGCCTTGTGAATTATCAATGTCCCCGTTATACAGTTGGGAAATTAGAGATCAAGTAAGATTAAGCAATTTACCCAAGCTCTTAAAACTAGCAGACTTGGAACCCTTGTGATGCAAAGTCTGGTATTTTCACTAAAACTACTGTCGCACTTGAATTGTTGGTTAACTTTAACCTCATATATACTGACTATCAACATGGTTAGAAGCTTCTTGAGCAAACTCACTCTCGTACAATTTTGTTTTAAATGGGCAATCCTTCACAGAATGTCCTGCGCAGGACATTTTGGTGGTCATCCAACAAAATTCTCTTGTGGATAATTATGATGACTAGCTACGAGAGTCTTTTTCCCAAAATAGGCTTACAAAATATTAGTCAACTTTGAAATGTATTGCATTTGTATTTAAAAATATAGTGAGTGGAAGCTCCTATAGAATTTCTTGATAATAAGATTCTGAACTATTTACTTGGTCAATCTTAAAACTTTAAACTGTATGTTAAAACAAGACAAGAAAACACTCAGTTTCAAGTAAAATAAAAAACTTGATTTTTTTTTTTTTTAGCTATATCCCTTATATTTGTAACTTTCTGAGAAAAGTAAATGGCTTACTGCATAGAAACAGAGAGAAGCTATTAAGGCACACACTTAAACACTCCATTGAAGAATTTAATATAAAATAAACCACTGTTTGTTTCCTTAAACCACACAATTATGATGAGCTCAATAGTCAACATCTTTGACAATATACTTTTATCAGAGGTGTTATATTTACAGTATAAGAGGAAACATCTCTCCAATAAAAATATAATTTCAAATATTTTAGCATAATTTAAAAACTAATTTCTGTGCTCAAAAAGTCTCAAAACTCTTCAGCTCCTAAAAAAACTTCATGGCCTTTGTAAAAACAGGCAAAATGCATTTTCTCTAATAGAGAATTTACGTTCAAATAACTACCAGAGATTGGAACTTAAAGATTCAGACCCCATTGTCATCATTCACAAATCTAGTATTTCTAGAAATAAAATTCGCCAAAAGGCAATAATTCAACAACGTGTTATAAGTTTTCTTTTAGAACCTCTCAAAGGCAAACAAAAACTCTGTTGTTCTACAGAAAATGTCATTTCAAAGGAATGTACTTATTTCCTTTTTCACACTTTATACTGGAGATTCACGCAAGTGTTGCCATTATCATTGAAATGACTTTTGTTAAGAACCTCTGTGCCTGAAACAAATGTGTATGAGATGGGAGAACAGCCGCTTTCTAGAGTGACTCCCACGATGGTGGTGGTGGTGCCAACGGGAGTTGTAGACCTTTTGACGAAATAGTAGAAATAATATATTGAATATATTTCTGCATGACATTATTTATTTAATCCTTACAAGAACCCTGAGAGGAAACTGATGGCTAGTATTAATCCCATTATTACTAACATGAGAAAACTAAGGACCAGAGACGTTAATTACTTGACCTAATTAGACAGCACAGTCTAGCCTTGCCTTCTGATCCTGTAAGAATTCCACCATATGAAATTATTTCTTATTCCAGGGTTAAGTTTGGGTAAATGAACTGATGAGGAATTTATGCTTATATGAACAGAAGAGGCCAGCAATAAAATCAGCTAAACCTCTCTTTTTTTTTTTTTTTTTTTGGGACGGAGTCTTGCTCTGCCGCCCAGGCTGGAGTGCAGTGGCGCGATCTCCGCTCACTGCAAGCTCCGCCTCCCGGGTTCTCGCGATTCTCCTGCCTCAGCCTCCCGAGCAGCTGGGACTACAAGCGCCCGCCACGACGCCTGGCTAATTTTTTGTATTTTTAGTAGAGATGGGGTTTCACCGTGTTAGCCAGGATGGTTTCGATCTCCTGACCTCGTTATCTGCCCGCCTCGGCCTTCCAAAGTGCTGGGATTACAGGCGTGAGGCACCACGCCCGGCCTAGTCACTGAAAATTCTTTACTTAATATGTAATATTTCTGGCCTTTGTTAATTCTCTTCCTCTAAACCAGCACTATTGTGGGGTGTCTTTTCTTTCCAAGATTATTATATCAGAAGTTTACGTGAGATATAGATATATATGCATATATATGTAATTTTTTTCAAATTTTGATTCTGTTGGAAACAGTTTTCCTAGATAAATAACTGGGGGGCCCAGGCGACCTCCACTGTTGTCCTCAATGCACAATGCACATGGTCATGGTCTTATCCTCTCATGCGTTCAGCATTCCTGATGAAACCATGCTGTGAGAAAGATTATTGAACTGGGAGGCTGTGAACCTGATGTAAAGTTCCAGCTTTTATCACCTTACAAGCTACTGGATTAAGGGTAAGCTATTGCCTTTCATTGGCTTGCTTTCCTCATGTGCAAAATGTTATCTTCAAACACTCTAATGTCAAAAAAAAAAAAAAAAATAGAATGAATAAGACTACTATTTGAGAGCACAACAGTTTCATTACAGTTAATAATAACTTAATTGTACTTTTCAAAATGACTAAAAGAGTATAATTGGATTGTTTGTAATACAAAGGATAAATTCTTGAGGGGATGGATACCCCATTCTCCATGATGTGATTATTACATATTGCATGCCTGTAGCAGAACATCTCGTACCCCATAAATATATACACCTAGTATGCTCCCACAAAAATTAAAAATTAAAAATGAATAATGTCACTTGTACTCTAAGAGACAAACTCACTGTGCTAATGAACTTCAGAATTTGTGTAGATATAAGAATTTGGCCATGTGTTTTATGGACAGATTATGGATTTCAATTGTTATTTTAAATATGTTTTATGTAAATACTATTACCATTAGAGGGCAGAGATTTATTTTAAACTCAAGTCACTCTGTATACAACAGAAAGCTAAGCATTTTTAGATTACTTAGATATTTCAGGGTCAAAAACCACCTGATATCATTTGTTCTAGTCAACCAGTTGCTATAGTTTAGGCAGCAGTTGGATATTCAAAAGCCCATGATGAGAGTTTTTTGTACTGCCTGCTGTGGTCTGACTGTGTTCTACAAAATTCATGTGTTGGGAAGTTAATCCCCAATGCAACGTTGTTACGAAGTAGATCCTTTTGAGAGATAATGTCATGAGGGTCTGCTCTCCTGAATGGATTAATGGCCTTATAAAAGGGTTTGACAGAGAAAGTTTGTACCCTCTTTGCCCTTTCATCTCTTCTACCATGTGAAGCCATGGTGTTACTTCCCTTCTGAAGACACAGCATCAAGGCACCATCTTGGAAGCAGACATCAGACAACTGAATCTATGGTGCCTTGATTGGACTTCCCAACCCACAGAACGGTAAGAAGTAAGGTTCTGTTCTTTATAAGTTATCCAGTCTCAGGTATTTTTGTTATAGCAGCACACAACAGACTAAGACACAGCCAGAGTTCTAAAAGGAACGTAGTGAGTGAGCCTGAGAGGAAGACTATTTCCTGGCCATGTTTCTGAAGCTTTTCATAGAAATCCATAAAAACTAGCTTGCACAGATATTCTGTGACATTTCTGTGGAGAAATATGAGCAATTGGAGTGAAAGTCTATGGGATAAGCTAGAGGAAGCATATATATTAGCATACAATAGTTAATGTGAGTTCTGCTTTCCCTTTGGTCACATAAATGAACAGTTTGCAAGCAGATTATTACCTAGCCCGGTTAAGAATTTTCCATCCTTTTTTTTTAAACTCCTTTTAAAAAAATTGGTATTTATCTGGGGACTTAAAAGAGATTAGCACACATGGCATAGTGACATAAGCAAGAAGTTTTAACATTATTATTTAATTTAATAACCATATTTAATGCCTTGTAGTTTTTGAAACTTTATCCAGAGCTTAAATTTGGTCATATTTTCTTTTTTCTTTTATATTTTCCTTTTTTCTTTCTTACTGTCTCTCTTTGAGTGTGTGAGATAAAGAACAATAAGATATTTCCTTTATCTAAAACCTCATAGAAACTCTTGTAGAATTTGTCCCTACTAAAGATAACAAATAACGCCACCCTAAAAACTAAATACCAGTGAGCAAATTCAAGAAGACAGGTACATCAGGCTGAGAAACAAAAACTGATTGGAACTCTTTAAGTCCTCTTTGATTTATCTTTATCATCTTAAATCGGTACAGCACTCTCGAAATTTCTGGATCAAGTGAGAGTTGGTAGTGACTTCACAATGTAAAACCAACCCGAATTATGGAACAAACCTTTTATAATCAATCACATGATATTTTACTCCAGCCTTAAATCAATATAACACTTGCTTTCTAAATCAAGTTTTGTGTGTTTGGGCTATATTGGATTTTTACGAAACTTGACAGCAATTCATTAAGTAAGCTAAATAAATCAAGAAGTTTTGGATGTGTTATAATGTTAACTTTTTTGTATTTTGACTAGAAAACTAGGCACATTTCTTTAATATGACTAAATTTTCTGTTTTTATGTAGATATATGCACATATTATATATGCATTATGTAGTTGCACTATTTGTAGGTCCAATAAGGGTTTTTTTTTTCTCTGATTTTTTTCCTCTACACCCTGAACTCCTCCCACATGTCTCCATTATATTTTCTTTGTGAATCACAGTATGATCTTGTTTAAGTGGACCCCTCGAGGAACTAGATATCAGTCTGGACAAACTGGCCTCTCTATCTTTCCCATCAAGTTGGCTTCGAGAGCTCTTATTTGCTCTCTTATTGGGGTTATCGGTGTAAAACCATATCAGAAGCCTCCAGTTATCCTTGATTACTCCCTACCCCTCAACCCCAGATTCAAACATCACTGAATCCTGTCAACTGAAACAGAGAAATGTCTTTGAAGTCTGAGCTGCTTGCTCTCAATTTCCACGGCTATGGCTTTAATCCAAGCAAATCAGATAGAGGCGGCTTTGAGGAGCAATGCCACGGTTTATTATTATAGCTATGTGTGAAGCTGAGCCCTCTAAGCTTTCATTTCCTCAAATAGCAAGTGGAGGGTGAATTTACCTCAGAGTGTTGCTGTGAGATTAAACGGGATAAGGCATATAGCACATTTAGCAGATTCCTGCCATGTAGCAAGGTGAAGGTGAAGGACGAAAAAGGAGGGAAAGTTGTATTCCGGATAGAGGATAAAGAGTAAAATGCTTCAGGAACTCGAAGCAGCAGAGTTCCTTCAGGGATAAGAAATGCTTAGTTAAATATTAATAATTCTTCATATTTATTACTATTAGAACTGAGGACTGAGGACTTCATTATACAGTGTTCATGGCTAAATAAAATTTACTCAATTTTTTTTTTTCTTTGAGACAGAGTTTCCCTCTTGTTGCCCAGGCTGGAGTGCAACGGCGTGATCTCGGTTCACCGCAATCTCTGCCTTCCGGGTTCAAGCGATTCTCCTGTCTCAGCCTCCTGAGTAGCTGGGATTACAGGCATGCGCCACCACGCCCGGCTAATTTTGTATTTTTAGTAGAGATGGGGTTTCTCCCTGTTGGTCAGGCTGGTCTTGAACTCCCAACCTCAGGTGATCTGCTTGCTTCGGCCTCCCAAAGTGCTGGGATTATAGGTGTGAGTCACTGCGCCCGGCCTAGTTGATTTTTTTAAATGCAAATTAGAAGAGTCAATCCAGCAAAAGAACAACTAAATGCTACCACAGACACAGATACATACACGCATTTGCACACCAATAGCATCCCAAGGGAAACTATCCTCAGTAAGTGATCACCTGATCTGACATTTCCAACTCTTAATAGAAAATTACGGGAAATGATCACCGCAGCTACTTTGGCAACACTTTTTAAGTTGTTTATTTATAATATTAAAAAGTATAATTTTACAATATCCCTGTAACTCTCAACCTAAAATTGGAAATAATAATAAGCTTCAGACTGGGAATCTTTCTTGTTTTAGTCTTTCAACCAGATTTCACTCATTGGCAGTGATTGTTTCTTTTGACCCATTTCAAAAGCTGTTTCTTTTATCTTGAATTGATTCCAGCTAATTGTATCTGCATCTGACCCTAGGGAAGGAACAGTCGTTTGGAACCAGTGCTATAGGGCAATAATCAGGAATTGTCACCACACGACAAGGGATATCGGAATTAGAAATGGCCCTCTGACATTGCTTGCTCTTGCTAAGAGAGACATCAGGTGTCAGTGATTCCATCTCCTCGTCAAGTCAGTTTTCCTGTGATCAAGAATAAGAAAGAAAGAAAAAAGACCTTTTATTCACTTGCTAACTGAAACTGTATCTGTTTTTAACTAACATTAAAATGTTCCATTCTTTGTCTAACTTACATGAATTACTCCTAGGTTTTCCTTTCACTCTTTTAAATAACAGTTATTTTCCTAGCCATAGTGGACATGCCTGTTTTCAAAATATAACTGCAAAGAGCTATTGCTGCTTCAGTGATTGTGGATTACAAGCTACTTAGGTTGTTACAGCAAATCCATTAGGGTAGAAATCTATAAGGTCTATTAAATTTGTAAACCATGTTTAATAGTCTTTCACTTTGGTAGATGTTTATTTATAGTTATTTAGTTATTTGTTATTTTCTAATTTCCCTTTTTATACTGGGGCCTTTTTGGTAGATGTTTATTTATAGTTATTTAGTTATTTATTATTTTCTTTTTTTTTTTTTTTTTTTGAGACGGAGTCTGGCTCTGTTGCCCAGGCTGGAGTGCAGTGGCCGGATCTCAGCTCACTGCAAGCCCCGCCTCCCGGGTTCACGCCATTCTCCTGCCTCAGCCTCCCAAGTAGCTGGGAGTACAGGCGCCCGCCACCTCGCCCGGCTAATTTTTTTTTGTATTTTAATAGAGACGGGGTTTCACCGTGTTAGCCAGGATGGTCTCGATCTCCTGACCTCGTGATCTGCCCGTCTCGGCCTCCCAAAGTGCTGGGATTACAGGCTTGAGCCACCGCGCCCGGCCTAGTTATTTATTATTTTCTAATTTCCCTTTTTATACTGGGGCCTTTTTGGTAGATGTTTATTTATAGTTATTTAGTTGTTTATTGTTTTCTAATTTCCCTTTTTATACCAGGGATTTTTTTTTTTTTTTTTTTTTTTTAAAGAGACAGAGGTCTCGCTCTTTTGACCAGGCTGGCCTCCAACTCCGGGCTCAAGTGATCCTCTGGCCTCAACCTCCCTAATATCTGGGACTGGAAATGCACAGCACTTTGAGAGCTTACCCAGGACCTATCTGAAATTGATTTATAGTTATTTAGTTATTCGTTATTTTCTAAGTTCCTTTTTTATACCAGGGCTTTTTTTTTTTTTTTCAGCGACAGAGGTCTTGCTCTTTTGTCCAGGCTGTTCTTCAATTCCTTGGCTCAAGTGAGCCTCTGGCCTCAGCCTCCCTAATATCTGGGACTACAAATGCACACCACTTGCCAGCTTACCAGGGCCTGTTTGAAATTGATACCATTTGTAAAATCTCTTCTGGGTCTCTGAAATATAGTTTGTATAGCATCTTTTATAAATATGTAGTTATAATATTTTTGGATGGTATCTTGATATGGTTAATAAACATCAGCATATTTTAGTAAAAAAAAAATATCAAGCTGGTTAGAACCCTGAATGATGCAGAGGGTAATATTTAAGAGTAGGTTTCAAATAATAACACTTGAGGAAGTTCTACTCAAGAGGCTGAGGTGGGAGGATTGCTTGAGTCCAAGAGCTGTAGGCAGCAGTGAGCTGTGATCATGCCTCTGCACGCCAGCTAGTCTCTTAAAAAAATAAATAAATAACTTCAGGAAATGTGAGGAATTTGGGTTGGTTAAGTCTAAGATGAGGTGACAGTGAGTGTTCCATAATGTTCTAGAACTTCAGTCTTTGACATGCAGTAGTGAAAAAATACAGTAGTATATAATAATACTATATTATTCTCAGGGATTGTGTCAGATCAATTGCTAACAGTGGGAAGACCAGAGATCACAGTAGGGCTGCCACTCTGAGACAGTGTTAAACCCAAGGACTACAGGGAGGTTGACTACTTTTGACATCATACAGATAAAAACAAGCTCACATTCTTTTTTCTTTACTCAAGCTACAAACTTAAAAATTAGGGCACTTAACTTTTATTATGAAATGTTTATAAGAGGAGGCTTGGCATATATGTACAATTTAAGAAAGAACAATAAGACAAATTGGCATATGCTTTCCACCTGGCTTAAAAATTAGAAAATGAGCTGCAACTTAAGTATACTACCATTCCTGTCTTCACTTTTTGGGAGTCAGTATTTTAAAACTTGTGTTCATCATTCCCTTGATTTTCTTTGTGGTTTTATCACATATGTGCATCCTAAAAATATATACTATTTGGTTTTATCTCCTTTTTACTTTTATATGCTGATAATAAATTATACTTTTATGTATACTTCAGTGACATTTTCCTAAATATTATTTTTTGAGTTTAATCCATGTTGATACTCTAGTTTGTTCTCAAACCAATACTATATACAACTATATGAATTTAAGATGATTTCTTTATCTAGTCTCCCATCTATTATTTCCAGTTTTTGTCTACTTCAAACAATGCCTCTATTGACATTTTTGTGTGTGTCTCCAGATATACATGTAGAGATAGTTCTCTATGATATGTTCCTGGAAATACAATTGGTGAGTTGTAGTGCAGTCATAACCTTAACTTTATTGTAGCAGTGCCTAATTGTTTTCCAGACAAGTTGTAGCAATTTACATTCTCACAAGTATTCTATATGTCCTTGTTCTATTATATACTTTCCAATATTTGTTATTAATCATCTAAACTTCTCCATATCATGGATATGAAATGAGAACTTTGTTTTTATTTGTATTTCTTAACTGTTAATAATATTAAGCATCTCTTCATATGGATATTGCCTACTTCTATTTCTTCTTTTATGAAATGCCTCTTATATTTTCCCATTTTAATAATGAATTGTTTGCTTTTACATATTGCTTTGTGGGAATTCTTTACATATTCTGGAGATGAGATTTTCTTAGTCTTGTATTTTTAAAATATCTTTTCCTGACCTCATGTGCGGTTTATCTTTACTCTTTTATGTTGTCTTTCAATGATTGGAAGTTTTTCATTTTATTGTATTTGAATATATGAATCCTTTTCTTTATGGCTTGAGTTTTACATGCCTTATTTAAGAAAATTTTCCCACTCTGTGTTCTCCTGTGCTGCCATTAAATTTTTAAATTTTTCACAAGTAAATCTGAATGTATATAGAAAGGATTTGTTTTTGTCTGTGTGTGTGCATGTGAGAGAGAGGGGGAGAGAGAGAAGCAAGGTTCAGCAAGGTTCAAGTTTTATTTATCTTTTATAGACAGAAAATTGCCCTAGACTATAATAGTTTATTCTTTCCTAACTGACCAAGAATTCTATTTCTGTCATATATGTCAAATAGCCATACACACATACATCTATTTCTGGGCCAGTCTTTTACTTGGTTCCACTGGTTTATTTTTCTATACCAGTATTAACTTTTCTTTATTACATTTTCTTCAAAATGAGAAAATAAGACACTTTCTTCTTCCTCCTCCTTCATCTTCTTCCTTATGAATATTTTAGCTATTCTAGATTCTTCGTTCTTGTGCATATGCTTTGGAAATAGCTTGTCAAATTCCAAGAAAAACTCTTTTGGAAATTTGATCAGAATTTTATGGAACATATTAACCCCTTTGGGGATATTGACTTTTTTTTGTTTTTTTGTTTTTCTATTCATAAACATGGTATACATTTCAATTTATACAGATCTTAATTTCTTGTTTTATAAAATTTCTGTTTATATTTATTTTTGACTACCATATATTTTTGGTTCCTATTGTAAAAAGTATACTTGATTAAATTAAATTTTGTAACTATTATTTATGGAGATACAGAAATTCAACTGGCTTTAGTATATTATCCTTACATCTGGCAATCTTATTCTACTCTTAATTATTCTAATAATCTGTCTGTAGAAAATTGAGGTTGTTTATAGAGATAATTATCTAATCTTCAAATAATAAAAGTTTTCTTTCTTCATTCCCAATTCTTAGGCTTTATTTTTGTTGTTTTGTTATATTAGATAAGGCCTACCATATAATAAAGTAGAAATGATTGTAGAGTGCATTGATGACTTATTCCTGATTTTAATGAGAAAGCTTAACAATTAGTAAAGTTGGTTTGCTATCTATTTAGGACTTTTGCATTTATGCTCAGAGTGAAGGTGGTCTTTAATCGTCTATTATTCCTGACTTGATTTTCATGCCAACATTACACTGCCCTCGTCAATTAAATTGGGGATGTCTCTCTTTCTCTTCTTTGTAAGGCATTGTTTCAAAATATATTATTTTTTGAGTGTTTGATGGAACTCACCTGTAAAATAATCTGAGCACATTATTTTATTTGTAGGAAGAATTTTTATTGTTATTTGTACGTTAATGTTTTATTTTTCTTCTTCAATTAGTTATGGTAGGTGATATTTTTCTAAGGTTATTTCATCTTACTCAAGTTTTCAAATTTATTGCCATAAACTTGTCCATAATATTCTTTCTAATCCCTTTAATGTCTGGTTCATATATTGTTAAATCTTTCTTTCATTACTAATATTTTTGTACCTTATCTTGCCTTATCTTTTAAAAATTGATCAGTCTTTCTAAACTTTGCCAATGCAATAATCTCTTCAAATAACTATTTTTTGGCTTTGTTGATTCTATGTATATATTTTTTTCTGTTTCTTTAACTCCAGCTCTTATATTTAATGCTATACTTCTGATTTTTATGGAGGTATGGTTCATTTTGTAAACCTTTTAAGTTAGATAATTTATGAATTATCAGATTTCTTCTCATCTAATATAAATGCTTAAAAATATCTTCTCATCTAATATAAATGCTGTAATAATAATACTATAATTCTCAGGCATAGATAGGTTATATTTTTATTCTTTGATACTTGATATTTTCTAGTTTTCATTTTAATTTTTTTGACCTATGAATTATGAAGAAGTGTATTTTAAATTTTTCAACTCACTAACTTTCTAAAGCCATCTTTTCTGTTACTGAATTATGTGCATTTTTTTTTTTTTTTTTTGAAACGGAGTCTCGCTCTGTCGCCCAGGCTGGAGTGCAGTGGCCGGATCTCAGCTCACTGCAAGCTCCACCTCCTGGGTTCACTCCATTCTCCTGCCTCAGCCTCCCGAGTAGCTGGGACTACAGGCGCCCGCCACCACGCCCACCTAATTTTTTGTATTTTTAGTAGAGACGGGGTTTCACCGTGTTAACCAGGATGGTCTGGATCTCCTGACCTCATGATCCGCCCGTCTCGGCCTCCCAAAGATTATGTGCATTTTTAAAAACAGAGTATGTTTTCTAACATACTGAACTTTGAATTTTTTTTGCTTACTTTATTATATAGCACTATGTCAATTTTTGCAGATGTTCTGTGTATCCTTGAAAAAAACATATTTTGCAGTTTTGAGGTTTGATTAATTTAATATACCTCTCTATATTTATACATAAATTCATAATTCTATTTTTTACATTATATCAATCCTTATTAATTTCTGTTTTGATCTATCAAGTATTGAAGAAGATATATTAATTTTCTAATATTCTGGTAGATTTATCAATTTGTTTCTTCTGTTATATATTTCAAAAATAAGTCATAGAGTACATATGGATTTTGGATTATATCTTATTGAGACATTGAATGTTTTATCAGTAGGATATGATTTAAGGAAGATACTTGTAAGTCAAGAAAGCTGTTATATATTGTTTCTTAGATATATGCAAAAATATTATGTATCACACATCAGTAAAAACAACTGAAGGTGGAAGTAATCCCAAATCCCTCAGAATAAGTGAAAAAAAATTTCCAAGCAGAGAGGCTTCTGTGCCTAATTAGTGAGTCACAGGTAACTTTCATCACACAGGATTAATATTAAAGCATAGCCTCATAGTTTAATGGGCAGTGTTTTTCCTTTTTTAGCAGGCTGTAACATAATAGTAACTCTTATGTTCAGTGGCATATTAGATTAGGTGACATAAAATAGCTGGGTATTTTAATCCATCCTGTCCATCTTTGCCTTTTTTTTTAATAGAAATTTTAGTCTATTTTTATTTGTTCAAAGTAAGTTTATTTATAGTTGTGATTTGACCCATTTATGCCATAGTTTTACCCGTTAGGTATTTTAGTTCTATTCTATTTGCTTAACCCACAAATTAGGTATTATTAGATATTAGATGTTTGGTCAAGTTTACTCACATTTCCCTTTTTGGTTCACCAGTCCTTAGATCTCATATCTTCCTTTATGAATGATTGTCAATGGTTCAAATGTACATCCTGTAGAGGTTCCCTTAGCAATATACATTAGTATTAACATTCAGTTTTTGTCTATATTAAATTGTCTTCATATCACTCTCAAACTTGGAAAAACATTTCACTGGGAATACAATTCTGGAGTGATAATTACTTTCTCCCTCTCTGTCAGCATTTAAAGATATGATTTGTTTGTCTTTTAGCCTATTTGTTACTGTCTTAATGGTTAGTTGTAATCGTTATTCTTTTTTTTTTTTTAGACGGAGTTTCACTCTTGTTGCCCAGGCTGGAGTGTAATGGTGCAATCTGGGCTCGCTGCAACCTCCGCCTCCCAGGTTCAAGCGATTCTCCTGCCTCAGCCTCCCAAGTAGCTGGGATTACAGGCATGCGCCACCATGCCTGGCTAATTTTGTATTTGTAGGAGAGACGAGGTTTCACCATGTTGGCCAGGCTGGTCTCAAACTCCTGGCCTCAGGTAACCCATCTGCCCCAGCTTTCCAAAGTGCTGGGATTACAGGCGTGAGCCACCATGCTGGCCTCGTTATTATTTTATAGGTAATCTGTCATTTTTTCTGGATGCTTTTAAGGTCTCTTTGTTTTTGTTATTTTGTTTTTGTAAATTGCATTCCGCAGTTTTATGTTACAACAAAAACTGTGTATATCCTCCTTGGGATTTACTGGGTTTCTTAAACCTGATTCTGTTATCTTTTAATATTGGATATTCTCAGCCATGGTGTTTTTGAATATTGCCTCCGTACCATTCTCTTATCTCTTATTCTGAAACTCCAATGAGATATGTACCAGAAGAATTTACTATACACCAATAGAAGCTAACGTCTCTTTCATATTTTCCATCTCTTTGATTCTTTATGGTACATTCTGCGTAATCTTCAGTTCTACCTTCCTGTTTATGAATTCCATTTTTACTTGTGTCTAATCTGCTATTTAACACATTCATTGAATTCTAAACAAATTCACTGAATTTAACCCATTCTGAATGCCTAACATATATTCCAAACTTTTTTGCTTTTCTGTGTTACTCCAGGCAGTTAAATCACTATAGTGCTCGAAATGGAAGATAGATATCTAGGAGAATTTCTGCGATCATTTTGAAAGAGTTTCCTGACTCATAACTAAAAGACTAAAAAAGAGCTCAAAATAAGTCTAGGATTTTACTTTGAGAGATTTCTTATGTAACAGGGGATTGATCTGGAACAAATGGAGCCCTGAGAATTAAAATGAAGATGTGTGACAAAATCAGAAGACTAACTAGAGAAATCTGAAAGTTTCCATCTTCTGAGTTTTCCCTACTTAAGGAAGTAGCTATTCCTCTACCCCTTTTGCTGCTGCCTCTCCTTTGCCTGACAAGCCATTTCCTTTTCTAGCTTCAGCTATCTTTCCCTTACCTGAGACCATTACTTTCAAAAGAAAGCTGGTTTTCATTTTTTCAAAATGGATTACACTTATATAGCAACATGGCCTTGGGAGCCAAATTCAAATTACGCCCTGGAGGAGAATACTCACACTAAGTTTGCAAATCTGTTTTAATATATATTAGAAATTATCTCAGGAATATGTATGAAAATAAAATTTTAGGGTACTCAACTAAGCAGGGAAGAACATTAGATCAATGTGAATTTGGCAATTTCAACTGGAGTCTGGAAAACCCAGATTCCAATAGTATTTGGAGTGAACTAATACAGATTTCATTCAACACTCACCTACAAATAAAAATGGGATTTAAGAAATGAATGGAAAATATAAAATAAGATGGTAAGAATAATATTCATATACATTTGCCTTTTAGAAGACTGTAATTATTAGAATGTATTTTTAAATTTCCATTTATATTCTATTTATAAAAGACACAGCTAAAACACAAGGACACAGAAACGCTGGAAAGAGAACACTTTATTGGTGAGGCACTTTAGAGTTGGAGGAAATTTCTACCACATTTGGTGTCCTGCTTTGACCTTTGTACCAGGTGGCCTACAAAGCTGCCAGCTTTCGGTGGTGCCCAGAGCAAGAGAAGACTCACCACTAATCAGCCTGCCATACAAACAGGCTCTACAACCAGGTCTTTATGACCCAGCAGGTACCATGATGTTGGAAGTCTCTGAGTAATCAGGATGTCATGTAGACTGTAGCAAGCCCTATAGAAGAATCAGTATCCGTTGAAGTTTTGAAGCAAAGCCAATGTCTTTATGGCAAGTGACTGTACTTCTTTTGAGAAGGAGTTTCTGGCTTGCTACTGGGCTTGCGTGTTAATTGAATGCTTGAATACAGTATATCAGGGGAGTATATGACTCAAACTGACCATCATCAGTTAGGTACTGCCAGATCTTATATGTGTTTATCAAGAATTTAGACATGCTTAACGTAATTTCATCATTAATAAGAGCACTTTTCGAACTGTTTTGACTAAGATGCTCTATAAGGAATATTATCCTCTTTACCATCCCCCACATATTCATATGCACACTTTATTTATTTATTTGTTTATTTTGAGATGAAGTCTTGCTTTGTCGCCCAGGCTGGAGTTCAATGGTGCAATCTCGGCTCATTGCAACCTCTGCCTCCCAGGGTCAAGCAATTCTCCCACCTCAGCCTTCCAAGTAGCTGGGATTACAGGCGCCCACCATCATGCCCACCTACTTTTTTTGTTGTTGTTGTAGTTTTAATAGAGATGGGGTTTCACCATTTTGGCTAGGCTGGTCTCAAACTCCTGACCTCAAGTGATCCACCTGCCTCAGCCTTCCAAAATGATGGTATGACAGGTGGGAGCCACTGTGCCTGGCCATATGCATACATTTAAAAAGATGTTTTGCAAAACAAAACATTTTTACTGTGTGTCATGCAGTGTGAACATTTTTATTCTACTTTTATTCTATTAAACTTTCAAATTCTGGTTGCAACGTACTAAATATATTTTAAAACCCACTAAAGGTGACATACAGTTAGAAGTGGCATCTCAAAGGCCTGGTCTTGAAGACACAAGCGAATTGTTGAAATCTCAGTGGGTGTACTTGTGCCTCACTGCCAGAGTCTCATTCAGTCTGCACATGTGACTCCAAGGGAGTCCCTTGTGACCAATTGATGAAGAAGAAAAAATTGAACTGAGAGCAATAATTCTTCATGCTCTGTCAAGAATCAGGCACATTAATGGATTTCTAACATTGGTAAGAATTTTCTAGTTCTTTTTACCATAATATCAGCCCCATTCAGAAGGAGCTATACCTTGATGAATGCCATTATCATTTATGGTCATCTTAAAGTAACTCCACCTTGTTAGACCTACAAACAGGATTAATTTTTTCTAAGTAAATTATCTAGTTTTAGGGATGTCAGTTTAGATCTATTGAGATAATCATGTAGTTTTTTGTCATTGGTCCTCTTTATGTGATGGATTACGTTTAGTGATTTGCATATGTTGAACCAGTCTTGCATCCCAGGATGATACCGAGTTGATTGTGGTGCAAAAGCTTTTGGATGTGCTTCTGGATTCTATTTGCCAGTATTTTATTGAGGATTTTTGCACCCATGTTCATCAGGGATATTGACCTGAATTTTTTTGTTGTTGTGTTTCTGCCAGGTTTTGGTATCAGGATGATGCTGGCCTCATAAAATGGGTTAGGGAGGAGTCCCTCTTTTTGTATTGTTTGGAATAGTTTCAGAAGGAAGGATACCAGGTCCTCTTTGTACCTCTTGTAGAATTTGGCTGTGAATCCATCTGGTCATGGGCTTTTTTTGTTAATAGACTATTAATTACTGCCTCAATTTCAGAACTTGTTATTGGTCTATTCAGGGATTCGACTTCTTCCTAGTTTCGTCTTGGGAGGGTGTATGTGTCCTGGAATTTATCTATTTCTTCTAGATTTTCTAGTTTATTTGCATAGAGGTATTTATAGTATTCTCTGATGGTAGTTTATATTGTGGTAGGATCAGTGGTGATATCCCCTTTATCATTTTTTATTATATCTATTTGATTCTTCTCTCTTTTCTTCTTTATTAGTCTGGCTAGCAGTCTATCTATTTTGTTAATCTTTTCATAAAACCAGCTCCTGGATTCACTGATTTTTTTGAAGGGTTTTTCGAGTCTCTATCTCCTTCACTTCTGCTCTGATCTTAGTTCTGCTCTGATCTTGCCTTCTGCTAGCTTTTGAATTTGTTTGCTCTTGCTTCTCTAGTTCTTTTAATTGTGATGTTAGGGTGTGGATTTTAGATCTTTCCCACTTTCTCCTGTGTGCATTTGGTGCTATAAATTTCCCTCTAAACACTGCTTTAGCTGTGTCTCAGAGATTCTGTTACATTGTATCTTTGGTCTCATTAGTTCCAAATAACTTATTTATTTATGCCTTAATTTCTTTACGCAGTAGTCATTCAGGAGCAGGTTGTTCAGTTCCCACATAGTTGTTCAGTTTTGAGTGAATTTCTCAATCTTGAGTTCTAATTTGATTATGCTGTGGTCTGACAGACTGTTATTATTTTCATTCTTTTGCAGTTGCTGAGGAGTGTTTTACTTCCAATTATGTGGCCAGTTTTAGACTAAGTGCTATGTGGTGCTGAGAAGAATGTATACTCTGTTGATTTGGGGTGGAGAGTTCTGTAGATGTCTATTATATCCAATTGGTCCAGAACTGAGTTCAAGTTCTGAATATCCTGTTAATTTTCTGTCTTGTTGATCTGTCTAATATTGACAATGGGGTGTTAAAAACTCCCACTACCACTATTATTGTGTGGGAGTGTAAGTCTGTTTGTAAGTCTCTAAGAACTTGCTTTATGAATCTGGGTGCTCCTATATTGGGTGCATATATATTTAGGATAGTTAGCCCTTCTTGTTGCATCAATCCCTTTACCATTACGTAATGTCCTTCTTTGTCTTTTTTTATCTTTGTGGATTTAAAGTCTGTTTTATCGGAGACTGGGATTGCAACTCCTGGGTTTTTTTGTTTTGTTTTGGTTTTTTCTTTCCATTTCCTTGGTAAGTATTCCTCCATCCCTTTATTTTGAGTCTATGTGTGTTTTTGCAAGTGAGATGGGTCTCCTGAGTACAACTTATGAATGGGTCTTGACTCTATCCAATTTGCCAGTCTGTGTCTTTTAATTGGGGCATTTAGCTCATTTACATTTGAGGTAATATTGTTATGTGTGAATTTGATCCTGTCATTGATGCTAGAGATGCAGTTACTTCATAGTGTCGATGGTCTTTACATTTTGGTATGTTTTTGCAGTGGCTGGTATGAGTTTTTCTTTTCCATATTCAGTGCTTCCTTCAGGAGCTCTTGTAAGGCAGGCCTGGTGGTGACAAAATCCCTCAGCCTTTGGTTGTCTGTAATGGATTTTATTTCTCCTTTGCTTATGAAGCTTAGTTTGGCTGGATATAAAATTCTGGGTTGAAAATTCTTTCTTTAAGAATGTTGAATATTCGGCCCCACTGGCTTCTGGCTTGTAGGATTTCTGCCAAGAGATCCGCTGTTAGTCTGAATGGACTGCCCTTTGTGGGTAACCCAACCTGTCACTCTGGCAGCCCTTAACATTTCTTGCTTCATTTCAACCTTTGTGAATATGACGGTTATGTGTCTTGGGGTTGCTCTTCTCAAGGAGTATCTTTGTGGTGTTTTCTGTATTTCCTGAATTTGAATGTTGGCCTGTCTTACTAGATTGGGGAAGTTCTCCTGGATAATATACTGAAGTGTATTTTCCAACTTGGTTCCATTCTCCCTGACACTTTCAGGTACACCAATCAAAAGTAGGTTTGGTCTTTTCACACAGTCCCATGTCTCTTGGAGGCTTTGTTCGTTCTTTTTCATTCTTTTTTCTCTTATCTTGTCTTCATGCTTTATTTCATTAAATTGATCTTCAACCTCTGATATCTTTTTGTGCATTTGATCTGTTCAGTTATTGATACTTGTGTATGCTTCACAAAGTTCTCATGCTGTATTTTTCAGCTCCATCAGACCATTTATGTTCTTCTCTAAACTGGTTTTTCTAATTAGCAGTTCCTGTAACCTTTTATCAAGGTTCCTAGCTTCCTTGCATTGGGTTAGAACCTGCTTTTTTTTAGCTTGGAGGAGTTTGTTATCACACACCTTCTGAAGTCTACTTCTGTCGGTTTGTCAAACTCATTCTCCGTCCAGTTATGTTCCTTTGCTGGCAAGGAGTTATGATCCTTTGGAGGAGAAGAGATATTCTGGTTTTTGGAATTTTCAGCCTTTTTGCACTGGTTTTTCTTCATCTTCATGGATTTATTTACCTTTGTTCTTTGATGTTGGTGACCTTCAAATGGGGTTTTTGTGTGGGCATACTTTTTGTTGATGCTGATGCTATTGCTTTCTGTTTGTTAGTTTTCCTTCTAATAGTCAGGCACCTCTTCTGCAGGTCTGCTGGAGTTTGCTGGGGGTCCACTCCAGACCCTGTTTGCCTGGGTATCACCAGCAGAGGCTACAGAACAGCAAAGATTGCCGCCTGCTCCTTCCTCTGGAAGCTTTGTCCCAGAGGGGCACCTGCCAGATGACAGCTAGAGCTCTCCTGTATGAGGTGTCTGTCGATCCCTGCTTGGTGCTGTCTCCCAGTCAAGATACACAGGGGTCAGGGACCCACTTGAGGAGGCAGTCTGTCCTTTAGCAGAGCTTGAGCCCTGTACTGGGAGATCTGCTGCTCTCTTCAGAGCTGGCAGGCAGGAACATTCAAGTTTGCTGAAGCTGTGTCCACAGCAGTCCCTTACCCCAGGTGCTCTATTCCAGGGAGATGGGAGTTTTATCTATGAGCCCCTGACTGGGGCTGCTGCCCTTCTTTCAGAGATGCCCTGCCCAGAAAGGAGGAATCCAGAGAGGCAGTCTGGCTACAGTGGCTTTGCCATGCTGCAGTGGGTTCTACACCCAGTTTGAACTGACGGCTTTGTTTACACTGAAGGAGGAAAACTGCCTACTCAAGCCTCAGTAATGGCAGATGCCCCTCCCCCCACCGAGCTTGAGCATCCCAGGTGGACTTCAGACTGCTGTGCTGGCAGCAAGAATTTCAAGCCAGTGGATTTTAGTTTGTTGGGCTCCGTGGGGGTGGGCTCCACTGAGCAAGACCACTTGGCTCGATGGCTTCAGCCCTCTTTCCAGGGGAGTGAACATTTCTCTCTTGCTGGCATTCCAGGCACCACTGGAGTACAAAAAATAAAATCCTGCAGCAAGCTCAGTGTCTGCCCTAACGGCCACCCAGTTTTGTGCTTGAAACCCAGGTGTAGGCACCTGAGGGAGTCTCCTAGTCTGTGGGTTGTGAAGACCATGGGAAAATGTAATGTCTGGGCTGGAGTGCACCATCCCACATGGCACAGTCCCTCATGGCACGGTCCCTCACGGCACAGTCCCTCCCGGCTTCCATTGGCTAGAAGAGGGAGTTCCCCGACTTCTTGCACTTCCTGGGTGAGGCAATGCTCCACCCTACTTCGGCTCGCCCTCCATGGGCTGCACCCACTGTCTAACCAGTCCCAGTGAGATGAACCAGGTACATCTGTTGGAAACGCAGAAATCACCCACCTCATGCCCTGATGTTGCTGGGAGCTGCCGACTGGAGCTGTTCCTATTTGACCATCTTGCCAGCCCCGACAATTTGTTATTTTATAACTAGGTTCTTTGATTTATTTTCCTTCCCCCTTGCCTTGTGTATCTTCAGGCAGCCTCTGAGGAACTTTGCCTTAATTTCTTTTTTTTAAGTTTCATTACATTTAATTTTAAGTTACAGGACACATGTGCATGATGTGCAGGTTTGTTACATAGGTAAATGTATGGCATGGTGGTTTGCTGCACCTGTTAACCCATCACCTAGGTATTAAGTGCCACATGCATTAGCTATTTCTTTGCATTTTTCTCAGATCCCAACTCTAGGAGTTGTAATATCACTTTATTTAGGGAGAAGTTCTTGAAATTTTAGCCTAATTTAAAAGCAATTAGTGGCAGCTATGCTGAATGCACAGGCAGTTGAAAAAGGTAAGGGACACATATCCTTAGGGTGATCTGCGAGCAGTTAAATTAATTTCCATGGTCTAATTCTCTTTGCATTTGTTGATCCTTAGATGGGCACTCCTTCAGGGCTCCCATGTGACTATTTGCACTTCCTCCAAATGTTTTAACTGTTTTGATTTTTTTTTTCTTTTCTGATTTCTTTGTACAAAAGATCTTATTTGCTTTAGCTTTTCAGGTTTCTTTATCAGTCAACTGCCACTTGCTCTCTGCCTTTAGGAATTCTTCATCATTTCTGGTCTGCTGATGGAATACTTTCTTATATGTTATTCTTAATTACAAAATCTGGGGTCAGATATATTAGGGTTCTTCAGAACCTATAGAACCAATAGGATATATAGAGGTATATGGAAAGAGGTTTATTATGAGGGTTCGACTCATACAATTTTGGAGGCTGAGAAGCCCTGCAGTGTGCCATCTGCAAGCTGGAGGCCCGGAAAAGATGGTGTAGTTCCAGTTCAGACCCAAGGGATGAGAACCAGGGAAGCCAATGGTGTAAGACCCAGTTTGAGTTTGAAGGCCTGAGAACCATGGGGGTAGCTTAAGCAGAAACAAATTTACCTCTCCTTTACCTCTTTGTTCTATTTGGTCCCCCAATTAATTAGATGATGCCCTGCAACATTGGTGAGGCTATTCTTTATTCAGCCTATCTATTCAAATGCCAGTCTCTCACAGACACACCTACAAGTGTGTTTTATCCCCTATGTGGGCATCCTTTAACCCAGTCAACACATACAATTAATCCTCTTGCCTGCTTTGGAATAAAATATATCACTTGCTTTTGTGGCACACCTTTATTCAAAATGAATGCCCATTTTATAACAAAGTCTAAAGTTATTACAATGGTCTAGAAGTCTCTCTTCAGTCTTGCTTCTACCCACACCAATGCCTGCCTTCCTTCACTTTTCCACTCTCTCACTCCTTTATGTCACATTGGCCCTCTTGCTGTTTTTCACATTTGGCAAGTATATTCCCATCTCCTAGACGCTTGCAGTTACCCATCCCTCTCTTAGGAATACACTTTCCCCAGGCATTCTTACAGATTGGTCCCTTCATCCATCCAAGTCTCTGTTGCAGGTTACCTCCTCAAAGGGGTCTGCTGAGACGACTCTATCAGAAGTAGATTCTCTCTATCTCCTCCATCCTGTTTTATCTTTCCTGATAGTTCTTACTTCCTGACAGTATGCTAGATACTTATCTGCCAAACATGTTCACTCTACATTCAGCACATGGAATAGTACTTGGGTTTAGAAGGACGGTGATAAATACCCATTAAATAAAACAATAATATCCATTACAAAATCTGAAAAATGAATTTTAAATTTTTAAGTTCAATTGTGTCATTTATTTAAGACTAAACAACAGAAAAAGTCAACAATAAAATTATTACTGCAGGTATAGTTTATTTCTTTACTCAAGTAATTAGTACAGCAGTAGCTAATATATTTAATAATCTAAAAATCTGAAAATATATATGGCTAAATGATGGTTAAATAGATTATCATCATTTCTAAAAGCCTCTGTGAGGATGCACAGTTTAATCATTAAACACAAGGAGGTGAAAAGACCATTACGTTCCTCCCTTCTGTACAGTTTATTTTCTGTTCCATTTATTATTTATACAGTGCTTATCACCATAGCATCTATGCTTCATTAGCAAAAAGCAAGCAGGGAAGGCAGGAGTTGAAAATTTATGCTGTCTGACCTACTCATCTGAAAGCATTCTACCTGAGAGAAAGAACCTCAAACTAGAATAACTAAGATTCTTGGTGACCACAGACTGTCACTGTATTTGTTGGGCCTCATGTGTGAAATAACAAATTTTAAAATGGGTGGCAATTAAGATATTTAGCTCTAACCATCTGCAATTCAGTAGCTCTAAATATGACTAGTTTTAAACAGATTTCTGCAATTTTTATATTAATTTTCCATTATATCATTGTCATTACTGATTATAAAAATACATTATTAAATAAATGATAAACATAAATACAGCATAAATATAAAACATACATAAGGAAACAGTACAATTTCCATTCAATGTCCTCAGCCACAGCTATCTAACATGTAAGATAAACATGTAGAAAGGTTATAACGTAACAGTTAACGTCATGGAAACTAGAGCCATGCTGGCTAGGTTAAAATCGAAATCAGCTACTTTCTAGATAAATAAGTTTAGGCAAGTCATTTAACTTCTTTGTGCGTCATTTTCTTATCTGCATATGAGAATACTTTATGAGATTCCTATGAGAATTAATTTGAGTGAAGCCCTGAGAACATTGGCCGACACCACAAAAGCACTATTTAACTGCTTCTACTATTATTATCTAACTCAAGCGTTAATAGAATTAAATGAGAAAGCACATTTCATGTAACACAATATCTAGCAGAAGAAATATATCAATTCAACAATATTTATTGGGGGCATTCTTTGTGCCAGACAGTGGGCTAGACATTAAGGATGCAAGAGTGAATTAAACAAAGTCCCTTTCTCTTAATGCTTGCACTCCATTAGAGACAGACAGAACATGTACAAATAAACAACAGAAGATACTGTTTCAGATGGTGAAAATTAAAAACGAAAATAACAAGTTTGGAAGACAGAATGTCAGGTTTCCTATTTTGTTAATCAAGGAAGTCTTATCTGACAAGATACATTTTTTTTTCCCCAAGTTATATGATAAAGTAAACAGAACATTATAAATGTAGAGTGTCAATGCTAGTATCAAAATTTTTAATTAAAATTTATTATGTTTTGAAGGAATACTAGCATTTGGCATATTATTACTATTATTGTGATAAAAACTAGAATGATGACAGATGCCTCCTTTTGAAATTCTCTGATGCATTTAGAAAACATGCTGTCATTTTAGCCACTTCTATATTATTTCAGTAAAAAAACTGATATAGTTAATCCCATGAAGAGCATTTTTAAACATTACCTATGTCATGTGAGTCTTCAGTGTTCATAATAATGAGCATAACTTAAAAATGCATATTTTTAAAATGTGTACAAATACATGAGTAGCTTTGGGCATTGATTCAGAAATTGAGAAATACAGAGATGTCCAAAATCATACCAGCACTTAAACCTAGGTCCTTGATTCCGAATTCAGGGTTCTTCTCACTACTCTCAACAGCTCAAATAATAACATTTAATTGGCTTGACTCTGCAGCTTTTTAATTCTTAAATACTTATTACTAGCTTTTGTGCCATTTATTTGTATTGCTGAGTATCAGACTGCACAAGATAATTTCATTTGCAGCTTTAGTGGACTTTCACAGTCTTTGCTTTCAGAGGAGAAAAGTGTAGAATTCATTATTTTCATACTCAGTATCTCATTTATAATTCAATAGTGTTTTTTCTATTAAGTTTCTCAATCCATGGTAGATGGTTTACTCAATATACCAGTTAAAGGAAGAGAAAATATTTTAAACTTTAATGAGTAGTTTATCAGCATAACATGAAACCTAGTAGTTCTAGAACAGTATGTTCTACTAAAGCATTGAAAGCTACTCATGCTATGGTACAGACTGTGAAGCATAAAGAATTGCAAACGTGAACAGGCAAAATGAATACCCACGCTACATGAATACACTGGTTTTTATAGTGGGCCAACATCTGGAGTAATGGTGATCAGGCTCCTCTTATGGGTTGGCTGTGTATCAATGAAAAGAGATTTGTGCTTAGAAGAACTGAGCAAGAGTAATAAATAATTATTTGAAATTCTTATTCAAATATTTTGCCCGTTAAACCACTGAAGCCCTTTAAAATAATGTAACATGTTTTCAATTCATGAGACTAACTGTATAGAATAGCATTATTTTAGAAACATTTAAAAATGCAGTCCCATTAAATCTTTTTTCTTTAAAAAAGTCGTACATGATAGTTTGTCAATTTATTATCTTTTTAAGTTTTTTGTAATGTGATTTTCTCAGTTAAAAGAAAACCCTGATGCCTTACTCTTCTAAATATGATACATATATAAATACTAATACACACAACAATGTTGCACATTATACATTCCCCAAAAGTTCTTATATGTTATCTCATTTGAGGTTCACAATTACATATAAAACAGTGAGATGAGTGCCTAGCACAAAGCTAGCAGTTGATCGACGCTATTTGTTATTTTCCAGCAGCATGTCAAACTCAATATATTGAACTATACTCCTTACCCACTCACCCAAATCTCCAGTCTCTTTATGCCATTTTCTTGCTTGATTGAGAATCACCTAGACACTCTAGTCTGAAACCTGGGAGACATCAGTGACTCCACCTGCTCCCTCACCCTCTGCCTTACCTCTCTACTTAACCACCATCATGTCCTCTACATTCTCATCATATATGCATTGGTACAGGTGTTCATAATTTTTTGCCAAAACTATTGCAATTACTTCTCTCTTAATCTAGAAGAAACCCCATCTCTGACCCCCTTATAATTCAATTGCTATGCAGCTGGGAGAAGAAATCCAGTCATGTTGTTTGCTTAATTGACCTTAAAACTCCCCACTAATTTTGGGATAAGACCCAAACATTCTCAACCTCAGCCTCATCTTTGATACTCCTGATCAACCCAATCACATCCTCCTTCTGTTTGCTCCCTTCATAGCAAATTACATGTAATTCTCAGAATGCACTGTGTCATCTTAAGCCTTCCTGCCATTGCACAGCCACCTCATCTCTGGGAAGATCACTGCCCAGTCTTTCTTTGCCTGGGTGACTTCTGTTTATCTTTCAAGTCTTGGGTTAGGCATCTATTCCTCTGTGATGATTACACTTGTGACCTCGTCTGGGTAACTGCCCTTGAGGTTCTGGGACCATATTGCCCTGGGTTGTTTCCATCGTGGCCTTCATTCAGTTGTATCATGATTCATTTATTAAATATCTATTGAATGTTGAAGGAGAAAACTAAGCAGATAATTACTAAAAGTGTTACATCAAAAGTAGACCATTTTAATGCTGATTGAAAGGCCTCTTTCCCTGCCCAATGTCCTCACAATACTTTTTTGACCCCTAAAAGGGCTCTATTTCAAAAGTTTACTTTTCTCTCTTCTTTCCAGACTAGCAAAATGTTTTATGAAGTCATCCCCTAACTCTGGGCAGGATGGGCCAGGCTCCCTATAGAAGGAGATAAAACAGTGGGTTTTGGACTTCTCTACCTTGCATACTGTGTATCTGGCTTATGGCTCTAAACTTGTGAGGCTTCCTCACTACTTTGTCTCATTTATAGTGCCCATGTGCACCTATGCATCATTATTTCTCATTCAGGCCCAAACTAGTGACTGGGCCTTCTTTTTTCCCTTGCTTCTTTCTTTACTAGTTCCTTCTTTTCTTCCTTCCATCTTTCAACAGATATTAACAGCCTATATACTGTGTACCATACAATCTATTAGTTGCTGTAGTAGCATGGTGAACAAGACAGATATGGTTGTGATTTTCATAGAGCTTTAAGAATTTGCCAAGGGATAACTATAAAATAAAAAATTCCACCATTAATTATTTAATTATAATATTGTTAAAAGGGAAAAAAAGAAGAAGTAATTTTGTTAATAAGTTTCTTAGGAATTTAGAGCAATGGACTGTACTTGGATAAGACGTGGCTTGCGGTCAATTCTCTAGGAGTGCTATGGTCGTTAGAAGTATCCTAGTTTAAACGGAAATTTTCTTGTCTATGTTTCACCAAACACACTTTATCTCAGTTTGAGTAGTGTTGGGAAGAAAGCAAATTGATTAAACGTATTGATATTCAGGTATGGAAGTCGTAACAACTTATCCCCAACACATATGCACATACACACGAAGAAATGCAAAAGTGGCTTCAATAATCTTCAGTTTTCATATATTCATGTTCTTTTTTTCTCTATTGAGGTATAACTGACAAGTAGTATTGTATATAGCCTTCCCTAGGAATACATGTGATCTCTAGAAGCAAGTAAATGAATTCTCCCCTAACAACTTGACTTTACCTAATGCAAACAATTTTGAACTTCTGACTTCCACAACTGTACAATAATACATATGTGTTGTTTTATGCCACTAAGTTTCTGGTAATTTGTTGTAGTAACAGGAACCTAATATACACAGATTGACCTCAGTTGTTTTCTTCTATTTCAGGCTAAGCAAATTTCTAAAATTAGAAAGGAAAAATATAATTAAATATACCAATGTGTATTGCATTCACTTTTTAAAAAAATGAATTAACTTTGGTCTTCATCATATGAGCTATTTAGAAATTTTTCTGCTTTATCATGAACATATCATGCCTTCTTCCTTGACTATCTTCCAACTCAGCATCATTACAACGGACAAGAACTGGGTATTCTTGCTAAGGATTCCAAATTTTAAATTAGCCATTCTGAAGTGGAAGGTGGGGACAGTGAAACAAAATATATAATACATTAAAACTACATTATGTAATACATATCACTATATATTATACTATATATACTATATATAGCATATCACTATATAGAATATATATAGCATATATGCTATGTATTATACTATATATAATATATCACTTATACTGTTATATATATTATTATATAATATAGTATTATATATTAAACTACATAATATATAATGTAGTATATAATTAATATATATTTATATAGTATCATATATATTACACTGTATATTGATTACACTACAATATATAATTATATAGTGTAATATGTATTATACTATGATATATAGTATAAAATATGCAGTATATCCACACATGCTAGAGTGTATACATTATAATATATTCTACTATATTATATATTATATGCAATAATATATTATATAAAATTGTTTATATATAAATTTATATTGTGCATATATTCACATGCTATATATAATTTATATATATAAAATATATATCACTATATATAGTGATTGCCTTGAATAATGAATAAAAATAATTCACCATGCTAATATTATTGAGTATAATATTTTCTAAACACCAACTAGAATACAAAACTAAAACATCTCTCTGCTTTCAAAGTCCTGTGTCTTAAGTTTGATTTTGCCTCTCTCTACTAATTTAATGCTCTCTACTAATTTAATTTAATGCTAGGCACAACATGTTCAAAGGAGATAATATCTAGAAATGATTATTTGTGCTATAAAATGGATCAATACAGAGTTTCTTGAAACAGAAATATCCCCTAGTGTATTTTTTTTTTTTTTTTTTTTGAGACAATTCTCGGTGTGGTATCCAGGCTGGAGTGCAATGGTGTGTTCTTGGCTCACTACAACCTTCAACTCATTGCAACCTCCGCCTCCCGGTTTCAAGTGATTCTCCTGCCTCAGCCTCCTGAGTAACTGAGATTACAGGCATGCGCCATCATGCCTGGCTAATTTTTGTATTTTTAGTAGAGACGGGGTTTCACCATGTTGGCCAGGCTGGTCTCAAACTCCCGACCTCAGGTGATCCTTCTGCCTTGGCCTCCCAAAGTGCTAGGATTACAGGCATAAGCCACGGCACCCAGCCCCCCTAGTAGATTTCTAAATGTTTCAATTTTATAAATGTGTATAAATGATTCACATACACAGCTTCTCTTGAATACAGTTGCACAACATAAGAAGCACTGGTGTATATATAGTGTCTGTAATTGGGCATGGTTCCATGCATCAACTATAGTATATACATTTTAAAACATGCCATTAAAAAGTAGGCTTGTTGTGGAAGGCTTAAATTGCTGTGTTGAGATACCAAATGCTTATGCATATACATTGTTTTATACTGATGAAAGACATTAAAAGTGATGCTTCCAGACATTAAAAAAACAGTCGATAATGGGGGAAGAGAGGAAGAAAGAAGCTTTAATCAGTTAGTAAAATGTGTTTTAGTTTTATTTAATTCTATCTGACTAAAAGAAAAATTAGATAGGTAAACATCTTTAAAAGATGCTGCATACGTCCCCAACATATTAAAACAAAAATTTAAAGATGAACATAAAATACCCACTTGATTAAAAAAAAAATGTAGTATACCATAGCTTCAGAAGACGTATTGATTTTTAAGAATGTGTAGATGTGTGTTTGTAAAATTTTAATCTTTTCTCTAGTTATTTAATATTCCCTATGCAACCGGCACACTTCCTTGGCCTTTGATAATACCCACAGACAAATTGCACAACTGCTGCAGGATTCCAACAGCAGGGACTTGTCAGTGCTGGATAAAGATTGCATGGCACATGCCAGCTCAAACATGGACATTTCCTCTTTCTGTTTTCCTGTTTCCAAAGGCCAGCCAATCGGGAGTAAAAACTCTCAAACCTGGCACATTTGATTCAGAATCTCAATACAAATGATTATGCTTTCATTCCAATGCCTCTGCAGGTGACAGAAAGTAAGCTGCCTTCTCTCCAGGAGAGGACTGCAGTCAATATGTTCACAAGTGCTTTTCTTTTATAAAGAAAAGTATTTATCAATGCAGGGCACTGTTTAGAAAAACTGATAGTCAGCTACTCTTAAATAAGGGCTTATTAAGTTTCAAACCATGGTTAGGGAGTAAAGAGGTATGTGGACGCTGCCTATGGATCCTTTTGTGTGTTCCATATTGAGTAAATCTAACGAAATTAGAGATTTTTTCCACTTTCACCATATCTCTCAAATATGACCTACGTGTAAATCTTTACATTTTCTGATTTAAAAAAACTAAATGCCAATTTCAAGGGGGATACTAAGTTATCAATGATTGTTTTCTGTGTATACACTTCGTACTTATTAATATTTTGATAAGTATTTGTGAAATAGCAGAGAATTAATTGTGTATTTATTTTCTATTGCTGCATAACACAGTACCACAAACTTAGCAGCTTAAAACAATATTCTTACATTAGCTCATAGTTCTATGAGTCTGGCATACAGTACAGTGGGACTGGATTCTCTATTCAGGGCATCACAAGGCTATCATTATTTGTTAATTGGCCTGAATACTCATCTAAAAACTCTGGGAGAAAGTTCTCTTCCAAGTTTATTTGGGTTATTGGTAGAATCCAATTCCTTGCAGTTGCATAAGTGAGGTCCTCATTTTTTTTTTTTCCTGACTACTGGCTGGAGATCATTTTCAACAACTAAAGGACATGCTCAGATCTTTTTCCCATGGCCCTGTCCATCTTCAAGTGAGCCATGGCATGTCAAATCCTTTTTATATTTCAAATCTCTGACTTCCCTTTTGCTTCTAACTGGAGAAAAATCCCTGCTCTTAGAGGGCTCATGTGACTAAGCTAAATCCATCTGGATAATCTTCCTATGATAAGATTGACTGATGAGTGACCTTAATTACCGCTGCAAAATCGTTATTGCCTTGTAACACAACAGAATCATGGGAATAACAGTGGGGTTGGAAATCATGAGAGCCATCTTAGAATTCTGCCTACCACACTGGGTACCACAACCTTCCTAGTTATTACCACCTGTTAATATTTTTGAACTATTTTACAAATCCATAAGCTCTGGAAAACTGATAATAATGCTAGTGATTCTTATCCATAGAAATGCGAGTGAAATGTGTCTGGTAGAATGCAGATTATTGTTGCCCTCTGGATATATCATTTTTGCATTGATTTGTAAACTAATTTCAGCATTCTTTATTGGCTATGTAAATATGGTTGTTTAATTCCTCTTTTGAATTAATTGTAATATCTCACTGTTTCCCGCACTAAATTTTGAATTCAAATGATGTGTTTTCATTATATATTTGTATAAATTATGATTTTCTATTTTACAAATATTACCTTTTAACAATATTTATTATATGTTAATCACTCTAGTAGTTTATTAGCACACAAAGATACAACCTTAGACAAGGTCATGTGAAGGCTGTTCTTTTGAAAACTGAAAATTTCCTAGAAATAAAGGGTGTAATTGAGCAGAAAAGATGTTACTGTTTCCTACTGCTGAAAGAAATAATAGATGATACAAACAAATAAAATAGAATAGGATAACAAATAGAATAACATTCCATGCTCATGGATTGGAAGAATCAATATTGTTAAAATGATTGTATTGGTCAAAGCAATCTACAGATTCAGCACTATTCCTATCAAACTACCAAGGTCATTTTTCACAGAATTACAAAAAACTATTTTGAAATTCATATGAAACCAAAAAAAGACCCCAAATAGCCAACCAATTCTAAGCCAAAAGAACAAAGCTGGAGACATCACAGTACATGACTTTTAAACTGTAATATAAGGCTACAGTAATCAAAACATCATGGCACTGATACAAAAACAGACACATGGACCGATGACCCAGAATAGAGAACCCAGAAATAAAGCTGCACATCTACGACCGTCTGATCTTCAACAAATTCAACAAAAATAAGCAATGGGGAAAGGGGTCTCTATTCGATAAATGGTGCTGGAATAACTGGCTAGCCATATGCAGAAGACTGAAACTGGATCCCTACCTCTCACCATATACAAAAATTAATTGAAGATAGATTAAAAGTTTAAATGTAAAACCTCAAATCATAAGATTCATAGGAGAAAACCTAGGATACACCATTCTGGACATTGGCCTCAGGAAACAATTTATGAGTTAGGTCCTCAAAAGCAGATGCAACAAAAATGAAAATTGACAAGTGGGACTTTTAATTAAACTAAAAAGCTTCCACACAGCAAAAGAAACTATCAACAGAGTGAACAGACAACATACAGAACAGGAGATAATTTTCATAAACTATGCATCTGACAAAAGTCTAATATTCAGAATCTATAACAACCTTAACCAATTCAACACGCAAAAACCAAACAATCCCATTAAAAAGTGGGCAAAAAACATGAACAGACACTTCTCAAAAGAAGAGGTCCAACCATCCAACAAATATGTGAAAACATGCTCAAGATCACTAATCATCAAACAATGCATATCAAAACCACAATGAGATATCATGTCACACAAGTCAGAATGGCTATTATTATAAAGTCAAAAATCAACAGATATTGGTGAGCCTTCAGAGAAAAGTGTGTAAGTGTTTAACAGCTTGTATGCTGTTAGTGGGAATGTAGATAAATTTAGTCCCTATGGAAAGCAGTTTGGAGATTTCTCAGAAAACTTAAAATAGAACTACCATTCAACCTAACAATCTCATTACTGGGTATATATTCAAAAGAAAATAAATCACTCTACCAAAAAGATATGTGCACTTGTATGTTTATATCAGTGCTATTCGCAATAACAAAAATATGGTATCAATTTAGGTGTCCATTAATGGCGGACTGGATCTAGTAAATGTTGTACATATACATCATGTAATACTATGCAGCCATACAAAGGAATGAAATCGTGTCCTTTGTGGCAACATGGATGCAAGTGGAGGCCATTATACTAAGTGAATTAACACAGGAACAGGAAAACAAATATCGCACCTTCTCACTTGTAAGTGGGAGCTAAACATAGGTACTCTGGATATGAAGATGGGAACAATAGAGACTGGGGACTACTATGGGGGGCAGATAGGGGACAGTTGTTCAAAAACTAGTGGGTACTATACTCACTACCTGGGTGATAGGATTGATCATACTCCAAACCTCAGCATCATGTAGTATACCCATATAACAAACCTGCACATATAACTCCTGATTCTAAAATAAAAGTTGAAATTAAAAATAACAAAAGTAATAAAAGAAAATGTGACTGTTTCAAGTGAAGTTTTATGCCAGTAATGTATAGAAGCTATGGAAAGGCTTACGGGTCTCAATTTCAGCAGCTGATTGAGAATTTTGTTTTTGTAAGGGAAGAATATTGAGTACACTTAGTTATGTTAACATAAGAATGACCTTACACTTTTTTCTAAATCAAGGAGAGCCGCGAATAGGTGGACGTAGTTACTGAGAATCCAGAAAGGTAGAGGCCTTGATCTCGATATGCTCATGTTGTTGAGCACATAAATGGGACCGCTGATCAAACTGTCTTGTAGTTAGAACTCAGTTTAATACTGTATAGCTATATGGTTCAGTGGTCAATCTCCAACCCTTATCACAAAATGTATAACTTCATTTCATTTGGTAATTATGACATAAACACTGCCATTGTCTCTCTACTCTATAATTAAATAGTATCTTTAGAGTATCTTGGTATAAATCATGTAATTTGTATGCATGGCCTATTATATAAAGCAGATAAAGACAAGTACTTGTCTTCAAAAAAAGTTTTAAAAGAATGGGTCCATTAGTTAGCGTACTTTATTTTTAAAAAAGTTGTGACTATATATTTTTGTGTATCTTTGAGAGATAGCCAGATGTGTGAGGCAACTTATTATACTTGCCAGCTTTGGTCGTCTCAACATTGTGAACTCAAATTTTAGATCAATTATTTGGCTCAGTTCTTTTCAATATATTACAGATTATGAGAATTTACGATAACAAAACATAGAAAACTTTTCGGGTTTGAGTGCTCATCATGTTCAAAGACAGTATTTCAGTCTGCTAAAAATAAAATCCAATTAGGTGAATGAGATTATTACAAATTCTCTTTATACATAAAATGTGTAACTGTGGAAGGAAGAAAAAGAAAAGATAGTTAAATTTGCTTTACCTTGTTTCTAACTTTATCTTGTGTTATTAGATACAGGCAGCAATACAACGAACGTTTTCTGGAAAATATGTTTTAAAAAAACAAATGTCTTAAATCAGAGACAATGAAAAATAGCTTTTTCACTATGACTATCTTAGTCAAAAGCTTTGTGAACTTCAGAAGGAAAGCATAAGACTATACTTCCTTCATTCTTCCTAAGAAAAATAATTCTCATGGGAAGCATCCTACCGTGACTCATTTACAGTTTTGCATCTGTGAGAAAGATAGAAAAAGCTGACGTAGAAATCAGGATTTAATGAGTAAAATAAACTTACATGATGGGCTTGTGTGCTATTTCCTTTAGTATGATGAATAATTTGTCATTTCTAGATTCAGTGAGTAACATGTTCACCCTTCACCCCTCTCACCAGTCTGTTTTGTTAAAGGCATCTGACTAGATAAGATCAGGCTGTTGCTTCAAAATTGTGAAGTACAAAGTGTTTCTTTTAGACTTCACAAGTAGAGTCCCAGCACTTCTATTTAAGTAAATTGTTTACCTTTTATTTGTTTGATATATATTACTATAACACAAACTCTTGAGATACTCTCACTTTTAAAATTGTAGTATAATGCATAATATATAAATGTATATATTTATAATTAAGTCCAAGTAACAAATGAAGCCAATGAATATATTCCAAAAAATCAATGGTCACTGGCTGGAAATTTTTTTCTCAAATATGATCTAAAGCTGCGTTAAGATAGACTTGATATATAAATATTACACCTTTCCGGGATCATTTTCCAATGTCTTTGAACAGCGGCACTCTCTCACAGCCACATTGAGCTGTACTTTGAATTTCTTGCTTTGATGCATTCCTGATTTTATTGCTGCTTAAAGGCAAAGTTTGGGTTTTATTTATTTTAAAAGCATTAGAGAAATATTTGCAGAGTGACTGGATTTATAATAAAGGTTTCTAACAAACAGATCAGTTAATAAACCAAGAGAACAGTACGCTTATGGCTTCACTTAGAAAACTGATATAATGGCTTACTTGATGACTCTTAAGCATGAAGTATTTTTTGAAGCGTTTCAAAAACTTTAGGGGTTTTTCACACAAGGACAATCAGTTTTAAAATACAAGCCACTGTTCTGCTGGATTTCAACAAATGCAACATTAGAAACTTGTTTAAATATGCATTACCAAATGAAAGCCAAAAAGATATAGGCTGGGATTTTATAGAGCCAAAATAAGCAATTAAAACGGGAAGACTTCGGTCTATACACATGTGGCCTACATTATGACAAGCAATTGTTGGACCAGGTTTTTTGACTAAATTGATATTAGGGTTCAGCTCACTTGGAGAAGCTTTCCTTTGTCCAGCCCAGACTTCACATAACTTTTCAAGTCCTTCCTGGCCTCCAGAGCACCAATCAAGTTAGATGTTTATGAAGTCTTTCTTGACTAATTGAACTTACCTTGATTTCTTCTCCTCAATAAATTATCCGTATCGTACATTTATTATTTCTCAGTACACTATGTCACATTAGTTCCAAGGTGTGTGACTGCGTGTGTGCATGCACGTGCGTGCGTGTTTCCGTGTACATACAAATCTTGTCGCTCACGCAAGAGTTTGCATGTCTCAATGCAGACAGTATGGCCCATGCCTTTGTATTTCCCATGGTGCCTTGTGTAGAACATGTTATTAAGCATGAAATGGTTCCACTGTAAAACTCCAGGCTGCTGAGGCCAAAGGGGTTTTTAATGGGGTGCACAGGAAGTATACTAGACTCCATGTTTTTGCCTACTGGGGGATTCGTTTTCAACTTGGACCTAAGCTGGAATTTATTCTCCCAGCCAAAAAGCAGTAGAATATACACCCCCTCCTTGCAACGGCGACGGCTCTGGCAGAACACAGAAGTGGCAGACAAAGAGCACTCAGAGAAGACAGAAAGTTGCCGGGCTGCTCAAATAGAGACAGAAGCCAGTCCCCGTATAATAAATACTAGCAGTAGCCATTTAGCCGACAGCAAGGAGTGAAACAGTCTTCATATTTAACTACATACAGTTTATGAAGACTCTGTGTTAAAATCTGAAAAGCAATTGTAGATATAAAGTAAGATTTTTTCTACTATTAGTAATATGGAATTTGATACAAAGAAGTAATTATCTTTCCTTTTTTCGAGATGGAGTCTCGCTCAGTCACCCAGGCTGGAATGCAGTGGTGCCATCTCGGCTCACTGCAACCTCTACCTCCCAGGTTCCTGTGATTCTCCTGCCTCAGCCTCCCGAGTAGCTGGGACTACAGGCGTGCACCACCATGCCCGGCTGAGTTTTGTATTTTTAGTAGAGACGTAATTATCCCAATATAGAAGAGCTAGAGGTATAAAGAAGAGGATGTACATGTTAAATTGACAACAGATAAAGAAAATTGTGCTGTACCTGAACCTCATTTCACTAGTCTCACTGAGTCAATATATAGAATTAGAAAAGAATTCCAAACTCTACTCAGTATCATTACTAATATGTTATATATAAATGCAAGTAAACTACGAGGCCATTCTTTTTTTTTTTTTTTTTTTTTTTTTTTTTTTTTGAGACGGATTCTCTCCAGGCTGGAGTGCAGAGACGTGATCTCGGCTCATTGCAAGCTCCGCCTCCCGGGTTCACGCCATTCTCCTGCCTCAGCCTCCCGAGTAGCTGGGATTACAGGCGCCCACCACCACGCCCGGCTAATTTTTTGTATTTTTAGTAGAGACGGTGTTTCACCATTTTAGCTGGGATGGTCTTGATCTCCTGACCTCATGATCCGCCCGTCTCGGCCTCCCAAGTGCTGGGATTGCAGGCATGAGCCACTGCGCCCGACCGGCCATTCTTTCTTAATACTTTTCTTTAAAGAACCTTCAGTTAAAAAAACTCTCTGTGTATCAATAATAATAAAAATCTGAGCCTAGTAATTTGTCACCATGATTCTGACCTCTGTTTTGAACTTACCAGGCAGCATTCTTTATAGAAGATTGCTTCAAAAAAACTTATTCTTACAGAATACAACACACTAACACTAGGCTGGCAAACGTGATTATTCAATAAATACCTGTTGATTTGTTTAACAACTCCAAATTTCATGAAGAGAAGGGTTTCCTCTTTTGAGCTCATCTCTAAAATAAAACAGGATAAGGCTACCCAATAATCTGTATATATTTAAAAGAAAAAGGATGACATTGGAAGCTTGATAACCTTAGAATTCATAGCAAAACAGCTGGCTGTTAATAAGCCTTACAGGGTGACATTTACCTTGGTCAGTTTACCTAGGCTCAGAGTTTGACATCCCAGCCAAAATAATCTTGTCAGTCACCCAGAGTTTGTGAATGTCAGGGAGGCTAACCTGCATTTTCTAAACACGTAAGAGGCTGAAAAATGCCAACCTTGTTAATTTACTATGTTATAATTTAGGACTCTTAATCGCAAGTAAGAAAAATCCCAATGTCAAGCTGGCTTAAACACAAAGGGAATTTATTGATTCAAATGACCAATAAACTTTGGAAGTTTGGCTGGCTTGATGTTGAGGCTCAAACAATTACCTGGTTCTTCATCTTGGGTTAATTTCCCCCCACATATTGAATTCATTTGCAGACATGATCTCTTTTCTTAATTAGAAACTGACCACTGCACTTCCGGATTTCACATTTAGTGTGGAAGGAATAGCCTCTCTTTCCCAACTATTTTGGATCTTGTCGTCATGGCCCCCACAAGGTCACATACCCATACATGAACCAATCACCAGGGCAGGGAGATGGGTTATGGGTTACACATAGCTAAGGCAAGTGTCAACATGGTAGGAAATCGGTTAGGGTCATTAAGATGGGCAAGCAGATGCCAAAGGGCTGGAATATGTCATCCCCTCTCACAGGGAAGGGTAAAAATGACTTGGGGAAACCATATAATCTACCATGCTACTCACTGTTCAAGTACATTAAAGAAATTCTGTTGCCATATATTATTTTATATTGCCTTATTTATGTGATTCATGTTAGCCAGTCCTGAAGTCAAAAGTGAAGTCAACCTACCTTGATAGTGTGGGCTGAGTGGAGAGATTAATTATCCAACAAAGGAAATGCCATGTGTTATTTGCAAGTAAGAAAGATGCTGGGGATTTTGGAGAGGGGTGAGGAGAAGAGCAATTCTATTATGCAATGAGAAATACAACTGAATAAGCTGTTCACTTTAGCCTGAACAGTGTATTTTTCCCCTAAGTAAGCTAGAAATGGAGATACACATTGACAGATTTTTTTTGGTAGACAAATAATTAGATTGAAGGAAATGTGTTATAAGATTCAAATATTTTGTAGCAGCAACCTATTGTATTTTTCTTCACAATCATTTTACATCTGTTAAGTGATCTGGGCATTAGCTTGCTGGGGGTCTCATTGCAACCCTGTATGTATCTTCCACAGCAGTAGTATGATGACAATGATTGCTGGTTAAGCAAACTCGGTTTTAAATTTGAGACAACCAGTTTCCAACACAGATTACTTTTAAAACCCCAATGTAGCACTTGCATGTTTGTATGTTAGACATCAGTGAACTGTATAGACTGGCACATTTTCTAACATGGCCCTCAATTACTGGTCTTTCTCTTCCATCTGCTTGAAAATACTCATAGTTAAGCGTATGACTTTAGGAAAATCATTTAACCTTTCTGGATCTCAGATTTAGTGCAAATGAAATAGTGTAAATTCCAGGTATCCTCTTCATATTCTCCATGACACTTTCTCAATAAAGGAGGTCATTTAAAGTGCCTCTCTTATGTTATATATTCTGTATATTCATATTGTACTTTTGCTGAGTTATGTGGTATCACATAAACCTCAAATCTCAGTGGCTTTGAAAAACAGGTTTATTTCTCACTCATGATGCATGTCAGCTGGGGCTCTGCTCCATATCATTTCCATTCAAGAACAAGGCCAGAGGAACAGCTTCTACCCAGGAAATGTCAGTTTGATGGCAGACAGAAGATAATGATGACCTGGGATAATTGACCAAAGCAAATCACATAGCCAAGGCAAGTGTCAACGTAGGAAGTGAGCTAGTGTCACCGAGAAGGGAAAGCAGATGCCAAAGGGCTGGGGTATGTCATCCTCTCACAGGAAAGTGTAGGGAGGGCTCAGGGAAAACAGTGCAATCTACCATGCTACTCACTGTCATAATTAAAATATTATGTTGCCATATATTATTTTATATTACCGTAGTTATGTGAAATAATATGATATTTAAAAATACATTGTACCATTTTAGGGTGCTGTATTTATAGTAGACCCAGTGGGGTAGCTAAGAATATGAATCCACTTTGAGAAAAAACAATGTCAATGAGAACCAAATTTGTTCAATGCAAACTAATCATCACTTGTGGTTCTTTGCAATTCAGTAGATTTTGGGATGATAATGAAACCTACAGACAGGGGAAAAAAATGGGAGCCCTAGATTTGGGACTTTCCCTTTACTTTGAATTCTGATTAGCTTTTCAAATTCTGAACTTGGGTGGTACAAATGATTAATCCTCAACAAACTGAATATCAAGTATTCACCAAGCAAATAACTTAGTGAATTTAGCACAAGCAAGTAATAGATGAAAATGCAGTATTGATGGGGCGGGACTTGAGGGTCTCTTTCTTCTGAAGGGTTACTGTGATGTCCAAGCCAGTCTAATGCAGTAGTTCTTGAAGTGTGATCCTGGAGCCAGCAGAATTAGCAGTTCCAGGGAATTTGTGAGAAACACAAATTTCCAGGCTTCCCTTTGACCTAGCGAATCAGAAACTCTGGGGTTGAGCCTAGCCAAGTCCTCCGGTGGATTCTGAAATGCACGACAGTTTGGAAACCACTGGCCTAAGGAGTGCTCTGAAGTTTCTGATACTTTAAACCCTTCTGGGTGGGAGCTCTGTTTCTGAGGGGCTAAAGCACATCAGCACCTTTTCCTTTCAACCAGCAGAATCCAGATTTGTTTATAATCTCCATCCAAAACAACGTATCTTATACGGCCCAGTGTTGTAAAACCTCAGCTAGGTCGTTGACATGGATTAGTGTGAGAAATATTTCTATATCACCACATATTTGCTTTAAAAATATGTTTTAGCTAGTTGCCTCAGTATGCCACTTTGACCAATGTTATATGATCTTGAAATAAAAAACCTTGTCTTATTTTAGGGTTCTACTTTGCCAAAAGTATTTATGGCTTTCCCAGCTTTGCCAGGATAGGAAAGCTGCAGGGGTTTGGTTTATAGCAAGCCGACTTGTGTAGGTCAAGAAGGCCTGTGGAAAAATCTGAACTGTGACTCTTTCCCAAACCAAATTCAGGCCATGGTCCAAGGAGAGAGAAATAAACACTCAGGTGAAGAATTGTTCATTTCTTCTACAGTATTTTAATGATCTTTCCTAAGAAGGCTCAATCTGAGATTGGATAAATATGATTAAAAATGAAGTTTTAGTGAGAATTGGTGAGTTTACATTTTAGCTGGATAATAGTTTATTTCTAGTCAATCTGAAATATTCACATCATTTTAGGGTAACACCTATGTAGGAATCTATAGTTTTTTTAGTTACTTTAGTACAGATATAAACTGAACCCACCAAATCACCATTTTTATTTAGTTAAGTGTGTCTAAATATAATTTGGGCATTTTTGTACATTTATTAATAAAAGTGTCTTTTATCTATTTTTAGTCCATGTTATTTTTACAATAAAAGGACGACTTCTACATCTGAACATTTTATGCTACATTTTATGCTTCTTTGAAGTGTTTACTATTGATATTGTTAGATGTATGCCTGAAGTTTTTGCCTAGTTACTGTAATATTTTGCCCAATATCTTCCATCAAAAGAAGGTACTAACCTGGGGCAGGACATAAAAATATGGTGATATATTAATAATTAACATGGAAGTGGAAAAAGGGACAAAGGATACCTTTTGAAGTTCGTATTCACAATCTGATTTTCCAAGGGCACTTTAGTCAGGGCACAGATGAATATGGTGCTACAGTTACAGAATGAGTCAAAATAGTGATTACTATAAAGAACATATTTCCTAACAACTGCCATAGCTGCTGAAGTATCTTATGGTATCTCTTTCTGTCTTCCTTAGTTTCTGGCTCATGCTTATCACATGACCCTGCTCACATCTCTGTGTGCTGACACCCCCCGCATTGCAGGATAGCCTCATCTTCATTTCAGTTCGGTGGTACTCGTGGTGAGATAATAAAAAATGCATTCTCCATATTAGATTAAACTGTACAGACTTGTTCCTTCTTTTTCCAGAGTGGCACTCTTTTCTTCCCATTTGACTTACTGGTTTAGACTCTTACAGCCTCCTTTTCCCCAGAAACTATGGTATTGCTTTCCTGAGGGCTCTTCTAGATGACAACTTGTGTGACATATTTTGTTTCTTTCTTCACCTGTTACTTCGAATGTGTCCAAGCCCAAATTCATAAAAAATCTTATCAAGTATGAACTCTTTTCCAACTTACATAATGCCCGAGAGGTAAAGTTGTTACCCTTTTTGACTAAATGCTTAAAACATTAAGGACCAGTATAGTATATTCTGCTATTGCCATTCTCATGAAAATGATTACAACTTTCAAAAATATAATCCTGGCCAACCTTCCTAAATGTAGCTAGAGATAACTACATTTGTACTATATTTAGGCCCTTCCACTACTGTGACTCTGAAAACATGTAAAAATAAAGGTTTTTGTTTAAAAAATAGCATTTTCAAATGATATTTTCAACAGTCATTATCTAAGTTGGCCTCTCTGGGGCTGAGAGAAAGTCAAGCCTGTTATCTCTGGAAATGGGTCCCAGAGTTGTGCTACGAGAACCTCTTACTTGGCAAAATACCATGCCAGGGAAAAGCTAAGTGATTAAAGTGCAGAAGCCTAAATAATAAAATCAACACTTGAGACAGTAGATACAACATTTTATTGAATGGAGAACTCCAATGAGGAAGGAGCCAAAAACTCCAACTGAGCCAAAAACCCAGTTGGAGACTGGGATATGCAGTGTGTGTAGACTGACGGGTCACAGAGGTTCTGAAGCACACAGAGAGGTACATAAGTGTACAGTGTTCTTATGCACAAGGCGAGGAGCACAGTTTTTAAAGTAAAAGCTGTTCCAGACCCACATAAGCACTATTTCGCTTTGCTTTGCATTATTGGAGTCTGGGAGCTTCCTCAGAGGCTCCCTGTAGACAAGGAGGCACAAGTGTTTGCAGAAAGGGTTGTAGGCATTTACAGGAAAAGTGAGGGCTGATGATGGGAGCACTACCATCATCTGCTACAATCCACCTGCTGGATCATCCAGCTCCATTCATGTTCTGCTTTAAGTTAATCTGCTCCGTTACTCATTCTACAAAGGGATACCCAGTCCCCACCCACTTCACACACACACACACACACACACACACACACACACGCATGCACACACACAATTTCTAAGACACAATTTCTCTTCTGCCTCATTGGCCTAGTTGGGTAACATAGACCTAGATCCATGAAACCTCTGGACTCTTAACTTGCCCTGTTCTTATCAGATTATCCCTTGGAATGGAAGCATATTAATATATCACCATATTTGTTTTGTCCTGCCCCAGGTTGGTACCTTCTTTTGATGGAAGCTTCCTCTTCTGCCCCCACTCTGGAGTCTCCTCACCTTTACTCTCAGTCAGGACTTCTATTAGCCTAAGTCATTGGCCTAGTTGGGTAACATAGACCTAGATCCATGAAACCTCTGGACTCTTAACTTGCCCTGTTCTTATCAGATTATCCCTTGGAATGGAAGCATCAAGAGGTATGTATTAGTTTGTCCTCACATTGCTTTAAAGAAATACTTGAAACTGGAAAATTTATAAAGAAGAGAGGTTTAATTGGCTCATGGTTTTGCAGACTGTACAAGAAGTATGGCAGCTTTTGCTTCTGGGGAGGCCTCAGGAAGCTTCCAATCATGGCAGAAGGTACAGGGGGAGTGAAGCATCTCACGTGGTGGGAGCAGGAGCAAGACAGAGTGAGTGGAGGTGCTACACACTTTTAAGTAACCAGATCTCATGAGAGTTCTATCACGAGAACAGATGGTGATAAACCATTTATGAAGGATCTGACCCCATGATCCAATCACCTCCCACCAGGCCCCATCTCCAACACTGATGATTACAGTTGGATGTGGGATTTGGTTGGGGACATAAATCCAAACCACATTAGGGCACCTCCATGAATTCTCTGAGTTTCAGTCATATCTTTCCCTATCTTGAATGTGTAGCAGTAACCCTATCTCGTCATGAAAATCAGTATAGTAACTTCTTTGCTTGCTAGTCTACTGGCACGTGATGCCCAATATGTTTAGGCTACATCCAAAGTTTTGGGTATAGTGGAACATTGACTGTGTTCCTAGGTAGAAGATCTGCCCCAACCACCTTCTCCCAATTGTCTGAACCTGTCATTTTATATTCTGTCAGGCTATCATCTTCTGGACTGCCACAATGTGTGTGAGCCAAGTACTCTCTGCAGCCAGAAGTCCCTCAGCAGAGACCAGAAATAGGATGTCACTGGTGTGTACAGACTAGGGAATATGGGAGGGGAACCGATAGTGTCTGCTACAGTGATACTATAAAATATTTGTTATAAAAGGAGGCATTCAATATGAGGTTGATAACCACCAAGCTATACTATGAACTATACATTTATGTCATGTAATTTCATCTTGATAGCTGGACTCTTGATTTTATCACTCAAAGTAACCTCTTATATTATCATTTAAACACCGAAAGTTTTTACATAAGGATTGAGGGCAGAGAAAAGGTATAAAACAAATGTAATCTTGTGTCCTCCCAATTTTCAGGACCTTTTAACTGAGGATAGAGAAAGACATTGTAAATGTGAGCAGGACTTGAAACACTCAGTTACTGAGCACCACATGTGAGTTTTCCACAATCAAGTGGTAACAGAGAGTAGTCTGTTCAGATCCCACTTAGTTCTACTGCTTGGGTGCAAGAGAGAACTTAATTTAGCCTAGCTGTCAGCCCAAATATATTGGTTAAATTATTACCATTTTCATTTAGAAGCAGCTGAGAAAATATACGCCAATTACTCCCAGTGACCACTGGACTCAAGATGTCTTTTCATTCATTAATTATTAAGGATTGGACTTTTGTAAGAGTAGGTGATGGTGCGCGCTCTCTCTCTCTTTCTGTCATTTAACACCTCCTTCACAGGGGTGTTATGCGGATTTCTGCCTGTGTGGCAATGAAGTTCAGTAGCCTGCTTGGAATTTCCCAGTGGAAAAGGTGTTATAAAATTTCAAAATAAAAAATATACGACTACTAATAAGGATGTTGATCTTGAAATGCAATATGAAAACCAGAGACTGGAAATTTAAAATTTGTAATGAAATGCTCTAAAGCTCTGATCTCTTCTGACCTTGGGAGTTCAGCAGGGGTGGGCCCAGGGAAGACTTGGATGGAGGATGCCGCAGGATGTGGTGGCGGTGATTCAGTAGGTGGCCCTCTTCCATCCCAAGGTGGTGCTGAGCCAACTTCAGCCTGGGTTATGGAGCCCTGAGCTACAGGAGAACCATCTATTGGATGAGATGCATGACTGAGGTTCTGACCACTTCTGCTCATTAAAAATTCCAAGGCATTTTTATAAGGTTAAGGATGCATCCCTGTGTTCTACAATCTTGTTCCAGTTGGGTAGGAATATTGGCTTTTTAGTAAGGTCTAGAAGAAAGGAGATGTATGGAAATTTTAGTAGAATGATTAGCATTTCTATGGGAGAAAATTCAGCAGATTGGTTCGAAATTTTATCGGGAACTCTTATTTTATAGAGTAGCAAAACAAAACACCTGTTTGAGTGACTTTCTTATTGGGGTATAAACATATCTATAGATGAGAAATCCCTTTTTCTCAAATAAACCTATATGAGTAAATTTAAGGGAACTCTCCAATATTAATATGCAGTAATGAAATGACTTGTACGAGTTTCTTCTGGGCTTTTCTTCAGTCCCATGAGTAATTGATATTTGAGGTATGAAATTAGATAAGATACATGGTGAGTGATAATAATTATTTTAATATAGGAGAATCTGAGACCTTTCTCTGGCCCTTTTTAACTGTGTGTCACCCATAACTTCCAGAACTCTTAATTATATGTCATCTATATCTTTTTATGTACTATATTAATTATAATAACAAAATCAGAACAATGCCAAATTAGTTCTCAGTAGTAAATGGACTAAAATTTCTCATTGAAGGATCTTTAGAAAGCAAAAAACAAAACAAATAAGAAATAAAATTAAAAAATCAATGTAAAGGTTCGGTCAGGAAGAGGAGACATTATCAGAGAAAACTCACATTCTTACCTATATTTTGGAGGTTCTCCCTTTTCTGGAATGGGAGAACCACATTGATTTCTTCCATGCATCACTTACTGTTCTTACTGAGCTCAAAATGCCCTATTTCTAGATTTTGGCTAAAGGAACTCATTGAGCCTAAGCTCTGTATGTAATTTGCCATTTCTGTGGAAAGTTACCATAGTTCTGTGGTTCCGGTAGAATGAAAAAAATGCCTTACAGTTTCAGGCAGAGAACAACTCAGATTAACTAGTGTGAGCACTTCCTTTTTAGTCACTGAATACAAGATATTGATTATACTGACAATCTCAGATGATGCTTCTTTTCTGACCTTTGTATTAGTGGGAGAGATAATAAACATTAAGCATTTTGATTTTTGTATTTGAGTCTAAGTCTTTAAGTGTAAATATTAAGTATTTTTAGACACTGATTATTTCTTTTCTACAGGTTCTATAGGTAATTATTTTTTAAATACTGTATTTTAACACTTTTTCTCTACTCTCACAACATAGTTGTTGTGTGAAAGCCAACTAGACATTTCATAGTCATAAATGAAATTGCCCTTTTGAGGCTAAAACTTTGGGGGAGAAAAGAATTTGAGAGATGATAGATGATATAACAAATAGCTCTAGATTCTGTAAGATCCAACACAGCCACAAATAAAAAAAGAATTGTAAATATAAGTAAGATAAGACAACTAGTCAAGTGACAGTATTTTCAATTATATTTACATAAAGATGAGTGGTTATTTAACTCTTTTTAAAATTCCATTCTAATTTTCAATGTGTGTTCTCCTTAGATAGTTATAAAGGAAAAGAGCAGTAGGTGATCAATTACTCAGGGTAGATTTTCAATTAGTAAATTATCTGTGTTCTTTTTTCCTATTTTCCCTTCTATCAATTGCCTAATTTTAGACATTTGGCTGCTTATTAGAATTTTCTCCAAAATGATAAGGTAGCTTAAAACACTCCATTAATATTTAGAAACCTTGGTATATTTCATGCAAAAGAGCACCACATTTATAGATCAAGGATGTTTCTATGCTGTATATAAATTTTGTCCTGGAATCCTTCTATCACATATAAAAAGTAGCAGTTTGGGTGCTATTATAACACTTACAGGTAAGTAAAACTAACTTTAAAATTCAATGGTGTTGAAATATAATATAACAAAGAAATAGGCTATACTTATGTCCTCCTTTCTATCAACAACCTTCACAGGTTTCTGAATAATACACTCCAGCTCAAAAATGCAAATCATCCTTAATTTCTAACATTTTAGACTGGCCTGTACATCAGTAGCTGCTGTAAACCTGAACTATTTGCTCATGAAGTCAATAAGAATTCCGCCTTTGGCTGTTTATCAGCAATTTACTGGGCAGGCACTGCATTTTGAGTGGCAGCATTAAAAAAAAAGGCAGTTGATGCATCTAAAAATGCAAGGTTTCTGCATTTTTCCCTGACTATATGTGAAATAATAAGTATTAATAAAGTCTATCTTGGCAAAATGTTTACTTTTTTCAATCTTAAGGTAATCCCCTATTGTTGTTAATTGGCACAGTTGGAGACTATGTCCTAAATCGTAATGTGAGCTGTGACATCTTAGTCAGTCACTCATATTTAGGTGTCTCCTAATTTCTCAGCTTACACATTACTGAAAAGCAGGTTTACACTGCTTTATCCTTAAGCCTACCAGAAAACTGCTATGGATTGTAGACATTTCATCGGGTAATCAATACAAAGTTTTCAAAACTTTGACAATTACCTATTTCTCTAATAGATGAGTAATGTAAGTATTGATATAGGCTTGCACTGCTAACAATGTTTTGGTCAATGACAAACCACATATACCACAGTGGTCCCATATGATTACAATACGGTACTTTGTGCCCTTTCTATGTTTAGATACACAAACATTTACCCTTGTGTTACAACTGCCTACAGTATTTACTACAGTAACATGCTGTACACATTTGTAGCCTAGGGGCAATAGGCTATACCATATAACCGGGATGTGTAGTAGGTCACACATCTGGTTTGTGTAAGTATATTCTGTGATGTTCATATGATTACATCACCTCATGATGCATTACCCAATCTCAGGTATTCTTTCATAGCAACAATAAACACACTAAGACAAGCTTCCATCATATGCCAGGCACTATTCTGGTAATTGGAGATACACAGCAAACAAGAAAGATATTCATGGTCCTTGTTCACATGGCACTAACACCCTAGTGAACAGAGATAAATGATAAGTGAGAAAACAAATAAATGAACAGGATCATTTTATATAGTGATAAGTGATATACATACAATGAAATAGGGTAGGATGATAGTGAGAGAAAAAGTGTGTATGTGCACATGGGGTGTCCAACAAGTTTTTGATAAGATTCTTGGGGAAAAAAGCCTTTCTGAAATAAAGTAACATTTGAGGTTAGACTTGATGGAGCACAAGGGGCCAGCTATGTGAAAATCTCTGGATACCAAGGCCCTGAACACAGTTTCCCATTTCACATGTATGAAGACCACAAAGGTGGCTTGGGGTATTAGAGATGCCTTCTCCATTTCTGTAGAGACTAGCCAAGTGAATGTATTAGAATTTAAATTAAAATAAAATAAAAGCTCAAATGTGATGGGTTAGATCCTCTTCCCAAAAGTTCCGCTCCTCAGTGACACCAACCATGGTTCAAGTATTCAGTGGCCACATGTGGTTAGTGGCTACCATATTGGACAGCAGAGGGTTTATTTGTCTTTGAAGAAAGTTCTAATAGATAGTGCTTCACCAGTGAAGTCGGAGCATTGGAATAGGAGGAGAGGTCAGAGAGAATTACTTGGAAAGATCATGAAGGTCCTTGTAGGACTGTCATGAGGACCGTAATGAGGACTGGATTCTGCAACTACAATGGGTAGCCTTTGGATCATTTTAAATAGGGGAGGGACATAATTCAATTTATATTTTTAAAGTATTACTCTGCTATGTAGAAAATGAATTATAAGTAGGGCAAGATCAGTTCGTTACTGCAGTTGTCCTGGCCAAGGAAGATGATGGGTCTTTGGTAGGTTATTATAAGAGGGACGGTGAAAAGTAAATGGATTTAGAATACATTTTAGAGAGGATCAGTGGATTTCCTAATTGACTAAAAGTAAAGCAAGATAAACAAAGGAAAGAATCAAGAGCAGTTCCCTCTTCTGGGGCCTGAGCAACTAGGTAGATGGTTATGTTCTTTACTGGGATGTAACATGATTGAGAAACTATATTTTGGGTGGGTAGGGGATAGGGAGGAAGGGAATTGTAAGTTAAGAATTTTGTTTTGGATACCTTATATTTTAGCTGCCTATTAGATATAAATATATAATAATCAGATAGGTAGCAGAGAATGATTGAACCCATACTACAGACTGTAAACTTACTGAATTTTACAATAGAATCCCTTGATGCTTAACTATATTTAATAAAGCTCAAATGTGATGGGTTGGATCCTCTTCCCAAAAAACTATAAAAACATGTTTGCTAGATTTGGCTAAGTGCAAGATTTATCAAGTAAAATTTAAATGTTTATTTCTGAGGTCCATGTTCTACTATTTTTCTGCATGTACAACGTTTTCCTTATTCTTCAGCTGTGTTGTCACTTTCTTAAACTAGGACTCACCACGATCTGTAGAAAATGGGCAGTGTTGATATGTGATTGCTCCCTATCCAGCTTATGTATTGCAGCTTATTTCATTTAATGTACTCTGTTAAAGGTACATCATTAGTTGCTTCTTTCAGTTAGTATAGCCCTGCAGGTTTCTGCATCTCTCTAACATTAGCATTTTGTCGTCTTTGTTCACTTGCCTCTGGGTTTTGGATGGTACGGGGAGAAAAATCTACCTTCTTTTCTTTCGATGGGACAAATAACTTTTTGATTATGATTTGTTAAAGAAACCTGGATGCCGGCCGGGCGCGGTGGCTCACGCCTGTAATCCCAGCACTTTGGGAGGCCGAGGCGGGCGGATCATGAGGTCAGGAGATCGAGACCATCCTGGCTAACATGGTGAAATCCTGTCTCTACTAAAAACGCAAAAAATTAGCTAGGCGTGGTGGCGGGCGCCTGTAGTCCCAGCTACTTGGGAGGCTGAGGCAGGAGAATGGCGTTAACCCGGGAGGCGGAGCTTGCAGTGAGCCACTGCACTCCAGTCTGGGCGACTGAGTGAGACTGTCTCAAAAAAAAAAAAAAAAAAAAAAAGAAACCTGGATGCCAAGACATTGCCTCCTTATTTTATTGAAGAGTTCCAGGATGTTATTGTTTAACACATGGATTTAGGATATTCTTGTTTTGCTGCCATTAGCAAATGCCATTTTTTACTGTTACAACTTCTAAAAAACGTCTGCTTCCCCTACCCTAAGTGTTCAGTTTTTATGATAATATTATATTAAATTTTCTAAAGAACTGAGATAATTGTGGGGGTAGAGGACAGATAAAATTGAAATATTCTAAAATTTCCCTTACTCTGCTTTTCTTTTTAACCTTGATATATGCCAGACTTTTACAGTTTATTATTTTAATATGTCATTTTTGATGCCAACAGATACGAACGATTTTCCAATCAAGGTTTTTCACTCCGACGTGTCCCAGGTAGGATCTGGCATATGAATCATATGTCTAAAAAGGAAACTCATGAAAGTATGTGTGCATGCTAGGGGGCTCATTTGTCTTTGGCAGAGACATTGCTGCTCCTGTTTCCTTAATTATTAAACAGATGGTGCCTACTGCCATTGACTAGCTGCCCAACTCATACTCCTGGGTGGTAGCACAATTCTGGACATCTGACAGAGAGAAGCTGTACCTTTACAGTTTCTCATATCTACGTATGTCATAATATTAATATCTGCCTCCTACTAGAGCAGGCTGCTTCCCATGAAGCTGTTTAAAACTTAAACCATCTTCTCCCCCTGTCCCCATAAATTAATTTTATCTCAAGGATCTCCTTTTGGCTTTTTTTATTGCTTCATGTCTACACACAAAATACAGTGGCATATTGAATCAATTATCTAAATGCTTTAGGCTGTAAATACACTTTAACCTGGAATGTCAAGATAATTAAGACAAAATTGGATTAAGATTATTATTAGTGAGGGCAAATGACATCTAAGATGGCCATGTTAAAAGTGGAGTATCATATTCTTGTTTTAGTTTTAAAAAGACAACCAGATCCCAAGGAACATCAATAGAGTTTAAGTCCATTGAATAGATACTGAATTCTTTTTCATAATCTGCCAAAAAAAAAAAAGTTAGCTTCAAAATTTTCTTTTAGTTTCTCAAATATCACATTGCTGTTGTACATGAACCTTTACTCATTAATAACTAAGGTCCTGATTTTTTTCATATGCTTTGCTCAAAGATGTAGTATTTTGCAGCCATAGTCAGTCTTCTAAGATCTGTCCTAGTGTTAACCCACCTATCCTCACCTCTCCCTTGAGGTTTTTCTTTAATTTTTGATGAACTATCTGGGCTTCTAAACTTTGTTAACCTTTTTTGAGGATATGGTCACTAAATCTCAATGTAATTTTACCTTCCACAGTCAAAACCTGTTGTGTAATACTCATAACACTGGATTTAAATGACTGCTGCCTCTCCTTCCTTTCTTTTTATATTACTGTGGTCTAGGTAAGGCTGATTCTTCCATCATTTGAACCAACAGGCCAGGCATGGGTTCTCATAAAACAGACCTTCCAGCAGGAGCAACCAAAGGATTACAACGTCACCTGAAATTGGACTGCTGTTGTACCTGACTTGGGAGCATCTTTGAGTAAGACAGAAGTGGCTGTCATTTTCAGGGACAGTAGAAAGTATGTTGGCTCTCATCTGCCAAGTAGGCAAACACTATCTTTTTTTATTTTTTTCCCTCCAACGTCCTAGGGAGTTCAGCCTCAGGACCAGCCGCAGCCCCCCCCCCCGCCCCCCCCCCCACCCCCCCCCACCCCGGGGCTGCGGTGGGCTGGGCGGTGGATCAGCCTCAGCAGCCCCTGCTCCAGCCTGTATGTTCAACCGGCAGCTTTCCCAGCAAAGGAGCAATCGAGCTGAGGGTAGCGCCTCCTCCGGAGGAGGGGGCGGGAGCTCGGCTGAGAAAGCTTTCCTAGGGAGTTGCCTTAAAGAAAGAAAGCGGAATTGTCGATCACTCCAGTTGCCAGTTTTATACAATTTCAAGCAGTCGTCTCCACTCGTTTCCCCTTTGCAAAACTGCAAATCGCCACCAACCTTGCATCAAAAAGAAGTGGGGAGGAAAAAAAAAAAAGTAAATTTCCTTCTCCCTTCTCACCCTCCCTTTCCTCTCACCCTCCCTTCCTCTCTTGCTCGCTCCTTCTCCCTCCCTCCCTTCTGCGGCTGCCGCTAGTCTCTCGGTCTGGCTCTCTCTCCGACGGGACTTAGCAACTTTTTATTTCTCAGCCCCTTTTCCATTTTTTTTTTTTTTTTTCCATCCTTTGCCATGAATTGGATTGACAGAGGCGGGGGAGGCTTTGCTTTCTGCCCCAGGGAATGGCGATTCGCGTCCTGGGGCCGTGCCAGGGAGAATCGGCCGAGGAGAAAGAAAGAGTGATAGAAAAAGAGCTGCAGGAAGGAAGAGAAGGGAGACCTCCATCTGCCGCGGGCCCGGCGCGCTGCAGCGCAGCGCCGAGCTGCGCCTCGGAATGGCCCGGAGCCCGCCCCGCGCCCCAGACTCCTCCAGCGTCAGCGGCTCCTGCGCGCGGGATGCATTGGGCAATTTTTGAAATCCTGAAGTAGGAAGAGACCCCGGAGGATATAAGTCGGGGGTGGGAGTAGAACAGATAATCTGTAAAAGATATTCAAAGAGAGAAAAGGGGAATCCTGATCGTTTCTGCCCGTGCTTGCTTTCAACTTGAGCGTGCTAGCTTTTAACTTGAAGAAGTCTCATTGGAGCATCTAGCATTCTCCAGGAGTTATTCAAAAGCTGAAACTTTCGGTGGATTGTGGACCTGGGGAGAAGGATTCCGAGGGTGGAATTGGGAAGAGCGTGTGTGTGTGTGTGTGTGTGTGTGCACGCGCGCGCGCGCGTGTAGGTCGGGGCGGGGGCGTCGGGGGGCCACTGGGAATTCGGTGAAGAGGGCACCCCATACCATGGCAGTGCCCGGCGACGCCGCACGAGTCAGGGACAAGCCCGTCCACAGTGGGGTGAGTCAAGCCCCCACGGCGGGCCGGGACTGCCACCATCGTGCGGAGCCCGTATCACCGCGGGACTCGGGCTGCCGTAGCTGCTTGGGAGACCTAGTGCTGCAGCCGCTCTGGCGCTCTCGGAAACTTTCCTCCGCGCTGTGCGCGGGCTCCCTGTCCTTTCTGCTGGCGCTGCTGGTGAGGCTGGTTCGCGGGGAGGTCGGCTGTGACCTGGAGCAGTGTAAGGAGGCGGCTGCGGAGGAGGAGGAGGAAGCAGCCCCGGGAGCAGAAGGGGGCGTCTTCCCGGGGCCTCGGGGAGGTGCTCCCGGGGGCGGCGCGCGGCTCAGCCCCTGGCTGCAGCCCTCGGCGCTGCTCTTCAGTCTCCTGTGTGCCTTCTTCTGGATGGGCTTGTACCTCCTGCGCGCCGGGGTGCGCCTGCCTCTGGCTGTCGCGCTGCTGGCCGCCTGCTGTGGGGGGGAAGCGCTCGTCCAGATTGGGCTGGGCGTCGGGGAGGATCACTTACTCTCGCTCCCAGCCGCGGGGGTGGTGCTCAGCTGCTTGGCCGCCGCGACATGGCTGGTGCTGAGGCTGAGGCTGGGCGTCCTCATGATCGCCTTGACTAGCGCGGTCAGGACCGTGTCCCTCATTTCCTTAGAGAGGTTCAAGGTCGCCTGGAGACCTTACCTGGCGTACTTGGCCGGCGTGCTGGGGATCCTCTTGGCCAGGTACGTGGAACAAATCTTGCCGCAGTCCGCGGAGGCGGCTCCAAGGGAGCATTTGGGGTCCCAGCTGATTGCTGGGACCAAGGAAGATATCCCGGTGTTTAAGAGGAGGAGGCGGTCCAGCTCTGTCGTGTCCGCCGAGATGTCCGGCTGCAGCAGCAAGTCCCATCGGAGGACCTCCCTGCCCTGTATACCGAGGGAACAGGTAAGCACTGGCAACTTCTCTCTCGGCTCTTGGGGAAACTTGAAACACTTGGGAACCGGCGCAGAGTGGAGAGAATCCGAGCGCTGGCAACTAAAGGGAAGATAGCCTAGAAAAGTGGTCTCACTTCAGAATTAATAAGAAACTAGCAGGTTTTTTTTCCCCCTTCTCTTTCACACAATAGTTTTATAACGGGAACAACTGAAACACGATTGAGTAACAAAACTAGATGGCATGTGTAGGGTCTTCCACAGCTGGGCCAACTTTTTAGATCTGCTACACCTGGTGTATGGGTTGCCTACTCTTTTCGGTACTCTTACGCTTTCCTTCCTTAGCAGAAATTTTAGAATTAAGTTTACTCTTTTAGCAATGAGTGATTTTTTTTAACACACAGATTTCACTAGATTTCTAATTTTTAAAAAGTAAAATGTCTTTTTAATGAAATGATATTAAACATTTATGAAAACCAGTAAAAGGATTCCAGAGCAAAGCAAACTATGCTTGAAGGTGAGGAATTGATACACATTTTCTGGTTTTGCAGTGAGTTTTATTTGGAGAGGCTGCAGCTGATAGTACCCAGTTTGTTTTTAAATATAATTTAGGGACATGCATTATTCCATGCTAGTGTGTTTTGTATCACAAACTTCAACTTGGGGAATAATATGTCTGAACTTTGGAATTGTTCAAAATTGTCAACTGCTCTTTAGTGTCAACTAAAAACAAAACAGTTCTCTTTAGTATGTGCATACTTAAGTGGTTATTTGTAAATTCAAATGGATTATTTAGATTTTACAGGAAATACTAATTTGGGAGGCCATTTCTAAGATTGCTGGAGATGTATATCTTCCCACAACGTGGGAGGAGGAGGAACCTGGGATTATAAAGTTGTAAATAAAACTTTAGTCACTTTTGGGGTTGAGTCTCCTTATTATCATTAAATGACTTAAAAGTATAGAACAGTTGCTCTAAAGGACATAAAAGAACAAATCCCAATTTTAAATGCATACTGTGCCTAAAAAAGCATACTGAAGTGTATGCCTCTCTAGTTGAAGCAGATTTGTTCACCTCTGTCTGAAGTGGATTTGACACTTGATGGGGAGGAGGAGCTGGTTAGACACAGCAAGTGGAAATTTACACTTTTCCCTTTAAATTAATGCCTACCTATGGTACTATTAGGACAACTTTAGGGAGCAAGAGAATATCCTAAGATAAAGTAAGCTTTTTCTTTTAAGGTTATTCTGTGGATAATCATTTGGGTATTTCTAAGAAATAGCAGTCACCATATGGTGTGGGTGGCTAGTTTGTTTCTGAAATGGAGTTGATTACACAGACCTATGACTGTTTGACATTATTTAACAGAGTAGATGACAGCATCATAGTCTGTTTATTTTAAAACAAATGTAGTTATTTGCTTTTCGTTTAGATAAAACAAATGCTTCTTGTGTTTAAGCTTACTCTAAGAGTGGAGGAGAAAGCAGGCCACTGACTGATACTTAGTTTTGGTAAAAATTTGGAAATTGTTACAGTAAAGTAAGTTATCTGTTTGAGGGTAAACTAACCATTTTGATTTCTTTTCACAGTTATAGGACAGAATGTCTTTTAAACGAAAACATCACAGCTTTAAGTATGTTCAGAATACACTATTCATTAACTTATAGGGCAATATGATGTGACTATTGCAAAATTCACAACCATAATTTCTAAGGAAAATCTGGGATTTAATCGCAACTTGATTCCAAATTGGTATCATTCACCCTGTGGAATTTTTTTTTATTTTATATTAACATTTATAAATTAAGAAATTAAGGGTGGATAGAAGATAAGAAGGTGGTTAGGTAAATTAACCAGTGGCGTTCATTAACCCACAAATTTTTATTGGTTTTCTCTGGTTTAAATTGATAAATGGAGAATTTGAATTATCTGCAAAGTTATCAAAGTAAGCATTGCATATTTAATGTTTTGCTGATTAATGCTGTTGGAAAATGTAATTGCAATCTACTTCTGTAATTTTCTTTGGTCACTATTTTTTTTAAAGGCTGTGTTAATGAAGATTATTCTAAAGTGAGAAACTTTATGTCTTACGCTTGATGGAAAAACAAGAATACATTTAGCAGAAATTGAGATACTTGAAGTTTTAATGAGGGCATGGGTGAGTGTGTGCGTGTCACTGAAGGCTAGTTTTTATATATATGACCCATTAAAAGTTGTTGCTGAGCATAATTGTGGGGAGTGGGTGGAAACTAACACAGTGTACTATTTTATAAGATAGGACAGTATCTCATATACGTTAACCTTACTGTGTGAAAAGTTCAGGAGCTTACATAGTAAATGGCTTATCTGTTTTATCATAAGGAAACAAACTTCTGATTAAGGGTGCAAAGTGTACCACTGTCATTTGCATACTTTGTGAAGTCAAACATCAAAATAATTATAAAATAAGTATATAACACTCCCCTGAATATCATCTGTCTTTTTTCTGAAGGAATGTTTACTTTCAACTCAAGACAATTCTCATAGGCAACAAGTGAATTTTAAATAGTCATTTAAGAACTTAAAAGCACAGTCTGTCAGAGTCCTCTTGAGAATTTATTTGCACTTTGCTCATTGTGAGGCTTACTGGTGAGAGAATTTCATCATTTTCTTCTCTGTATGAATGGCAGTGGCTAGTTAACTTATGAACTATCCCTCTTCAGTGACCCTCAGTTCTAAAAGTGCAAAGAGAATATATGATAAAATTCTTATAAGAGAAACCAACTGACAGATACATTTTTCTCTCTCCCTCCCTTTTTTCCTTTCAAGAACCGTAAATCTATAGCACTGGTGTCTGTGAATGCAAGTGGGAATATCTTTATTCTCAGGAAAGAACAAAGTTTATAGTTCTTTAAAGCTTAAAGAACTATAAAGTTTGTTTGGCTTTTAGTTTAGTCCTGCTAACCCAGTGTCTGCAATACTGAGGCTGATTTTGTAGATGAGTGTGTCAAACTACTTTTTTGGTTGCCCGTGTTAAGAAGGCAAGTGTCTGTTAAGGTGGGTGTATCTTTTCTAAGTGGACTTTCGCATCCCAGAGCAGATATGTCTCTCTCAAAGTACCACTGTGTCCTCGGCCCCAAAATGGGAATATACAGAGGTACCTAGACTTTCTTGGACTGTTAGATATTATGCATGATTAATATGTTATTTTTCATTGTAAAATTTTAACTTTGCAATTTTTTGCTTTTGGAAATTGTATTTGAAGGGGTGTCTCTCCATTCTCTTTATAAATAAAGAACTATAATTGGCTGCTCATTCCTCTCTAATTCCTGAGACCACCTTATACATTCACTTTTGAAAGATTTCAAACCAATGCAATTTTATTTTAGTTACTTGTTAAGAAAAATGTTATATTTTTACCTGTGGTTCCAGATAAACACAAAGGCATATGACTGTTACATTAATGCATCTGTACCACTTAATGATGACATTTTTTGTGATGAATACAACATCATCCATTTTGATCTTAGTTATTAAAAGAAGAGTCAAGTTTTTCATCACTGATGTGAGAAAGACACTTTCAGGAGAGAAAGCAAACAACAGCAAAGCAAAAATAGGAGAAATGGGTATGGTGTTTGATGGTAGGCACAGGATGGGAGGCACTGTTATTCTTTGACAAAAAAACTTGCTTATTCTCAAAATGTAAAATACATTGTTTAAATTCCTAAATGCCTTTCAATATAAACATATTGCTCAAATTGAGTAAGTTTCAGAAATAATCATGGACTTTTAATTAAATTGTAACTTCTGCATTTCAGTAGTGTTACTCAGTTTATGGTGATTCAACGAGCAATACTGATTACTTTTGACTTGGTGACAGAATTAAAATTAAATAATGTTAATTTCTCAAAATACTGAAAAAGGAAAACAAGATTTCCTTATCCCTTGGGAAAGGTGAAGGAAAAGAATTTTTTTGTGTGTGGGGGACAAAAATTGTGATTTTACTTTGTGAATACAGATATTTAAAGCATACTGAAAAACTTTTTTAAGTGACATAAATAGTCAGTGAATCTATATAAATTTACAGAGGCTGGAAGGAGTGAACACAGTAATTTTACTCTTTCTGCATTGAGTCGAAAGTGTAAAAAGTTAAAACTGTAGAACTGAAAGAAATGCTGTGTATGCTGGGCTGTCATGTTAATTAAATAAACAACCAGAACAGTGACTCTGTGTATGAAATACATTTTGAAAAGCCTTGGGGGAGGGGGTGCAGGCAGGCAAGGGTGAGTGACACTGGCATGAAAAAACATTCATTCTATCTGCAGTGACATTTGTGTGAATTTGTTGTAGTCTATTAGGAAATTCAGCTCTGAGAAATAATCTCTTCAGAGTGCTAGTTGAATAAAGGCTTTACAAATTCAATTTTACTTCTATTCTAAGTAAGTTCTCATTCTGTCAAGGTAGGATGTTTATAAACCTCAAAATTAGAAGTATGCCTATATATTTTGAGATTTTTCCATTAATACGGTTTGTGTCAGCCCAGTAGAGTCAATGTCGACTTCATTGAAAACATGTGTTATTTTATCTATCAAAAGAAACAGTTTATTTTGGGATTAGGATGGGAGTTGTATTTTTGAGAAAGAGTTATTGTTGTGAGTTGTACTGTCCTGGATGTGTGAAGATAATCAATGCAGCTATTGTATCATGCTTTTGCATTGGCTGATGGCGAAATGTCTTATGCTCCCGGAAGTGATGCATAACCCTACAGGTTTATGGTGAATTGTTTACTTGGCTGCCATGTGTCTCCTCTTCATTGGAGTCTTCCTGCTCCATTTCTGTGTGGTGTTTATGTCTTCTAAAAAAACCCCCTCAAATTGAGATTAAAAAATTGTATGCTTATATTCTGCATTCATGTGTTTAATGAACCTCTGTGAAATAATTCTAAAGACCCTCAGAAAGTCCAGTCTCCTATTCTTGTACCTAAAGATGTGTTCCATTAGTGTTCAAATGAAGATAATTCCTTTATATAGAAACTTGAATCCTTTTGGTAATTACCTATATATACTTTCACGATAGTATTTTTTTATTAAAGGAGTTTTTTGTTTTTTTTTTAGTAAGGCTACTGTGGAATTGTTTTAACTTTGAACTGCGAATGTATGTTTGTGCTGTTATTGATATAAAATATACAGATTTCATTACTGAAAAAAAGTCTAACAGATGCGCCTGAGTTGTAGTTTAGAGGAAGATGTGTTGTATAACAATTGTAAAAAATATTAGTTGGCCATACCTGTTCATTGTGAATGTATACCAGTGTTTTAAAAGAAGATGCTACCTGTAGCTAATGTTACCCATTATCCACGAAGGCCTTTGATCAATCAACCTACCAGGTCTCAAATCAACACATTTGATCTGTGCATTAGTCCTTGTGCTAAAAATGATACAAATAATACACAGAGAGATGTGACACAGCATTTGTCTCTCCAAAGTTTACAGCCTAGTGAGAGTAATGAGACATGAACATAAGAAAAAGGGAAGTCACAGTGAAATCTTAGATAATGGAGAAATGTGTATAATAACTTAGAGCAGGTTTTTAACCTGGCTCCAGGACTCATTCACCTCTGCTCTGAAATTATATGCAAAACTTCATTTGTTCATTCTTACGAGCAAAAAGTCTTAGTGTCATAGGTTTTCAGAAGGTCCTCAACATATACATGGTTAAACATCAATGGTTTAGATTTTAAGCAACTTACATTTTGAAGACATGGAGAATATTTTGGAAAATGGAAATTAGTTTGGTGTACCTCTACAGTCTGCTCTGAAACAAAGGTAAAATATTGTTAGATTTAGGACATGTTACACTTCAAAATAGGACACTGATTGTGTTAATGTCGAGTTAGTTTATGACTGTAAACCGCTGGTTGCACTGATATTTTAAATGCTTAATTCTGAAAAGGCTGTAATTAGTAGACTAGAATTATTCTGATTTTAGAGAGAAGGAAACTGAGAGTTAGCTAAATGTGTGAAGACAGCCCAAGGCAAGATGGCTTTTGTACATTTCCTCTTTGACTTGACTATGCTACTGGGGAAACAGAGTAGGAAAGGAGTCAGGCTGGTAACTTTAAGCCTAGGTATTATTTGTAATTTTTCACATGGAGCCAACTCTAAATTCTCATTCAGTATTAAAAGATTGAGTCATCAGATTGAGTGTCAGATGTGTAAATAACACAAAACTTGTTCAGCCCTTACAATGAATTTTCTGGTAATCAGATAATACCAGGTAGTCTCTGGAATGAATTATTCTTGACTTTGTCACATAAATGAATATCAGTTGCACTGAAAAGTCTAACTTTGTGGAGTCTTATCAAACAAAAGTATTTAGCAGTGGCTGAAATATTGAATAGATTTTCAATACGTTGATTTTTGTATGTTCAGGATTTCAAAATTCCAGGCAAAATGTAATCTGCAAATCAGTAAGGCATTTCTTCATTAGCAAAAACAACTGGTAATATTTTTCACCGGTTTTTATGCAGCGTTTCCTTAGAATTTCATTAAAATATAAGTAAATAGGATATAATAATCAGAGGAGGTCATGAAGAACATTACCATTTCGAAGATGGAAAGCTATTTGAGAAGAGTCACCAACTAAGCAATGTCTGTGTTTTTTATCTGATTAGACCTGTCATTTCTTATTTAGGAATCTGTGAATGATTATTAAAGCTTTCAAGGATAGCCAGTCTTACTAACAATAGTAATAACATTACTTTAAGTGTACTCATGTTCTTTCATCCTGAGAAGATGACTGATTATAAGGGGCACATGTTGTTTGCTGAGGTGTGTGTATGTACATGTGCATGTGTGTACCTGTATGTGCATTTATGATTTGTGTGTGTGCGTGTGTGATTTTCCCCTGGCATAAAATTGCTTTGGTTGTATCAATTTAGTGAAGAAACAGTGTCACCCAGTGGCTTTGATGAAAACAGTCCTATAAACATTATAGATAAGCACTGTCCAATAGAGATGCAACACAAGCCATACATTTGATTTTACATTTTCTAGAGGCCATACATACCCAAGAAATGGGTGAAATGAATTATAATAGTATGCTTTATTTAACCCAGCATAGCATGTCAAGATATAATCAGTATAAAAAAAATGAAATATTTTGCATTCTCTTTCTTTGTGAGTCTAAATATCGTGTGTGTTTTACACTAAAAGCACATTTCAGTTTGGCCTAGCCCCATTTCAAGTGTTTAAATAGACACAGGGGGCTAATGGCTACCATATTGGGCAGTGCAACTCTGTATTTTTAAAGATTTGTAATATTTGAGATACTGATGTCACCTCTTCAGTTATAATGAAAAATCTTTGTAGATTTAATAACAATATACAGTCTTTACAATTATATCTGTAATCTTGATAGCTCAGTTTTGTACCACTCTAATAGTTGCCAAGTCTATCTCCCCTTTTTTCTTCATTTCTCATTATTGCGTTTATTTTAAAATATGATTATTTTCGTTGGAGAGGGAGATTTAGCAGAGTTCCTTAATAAAAGACCTTTATGTTAACCTGATTTATAACACAGTATCAATATTTCCAGTTAATTATGAATTTGTCTTTAGGAGTTTGGTATGTAACGGGCATTCCTTATGGATACACTGTAAACACAACACATGTTCATGATGATTAGTCTATAACTGGGTTATCTAATGTCTCTTTAGAAATGAAAGTGCTTATGTTTGTAGTGCAAGTCATTATCTTTGTAATTTAGGAAACTAAAAGTCACAAACCTGCTCGTTGCTTTAATGGATGAAAATTGTAACAGTGTGTGTAAAGAGCTGATGACTTTTCACTATTGCTTATATAAATACCACTTTCATGGAAACACAATGAAAATGGTTCATTTTGTGTATAGAGTGGATTGGAGATTTTGATAGTGTGGAATTTTTAAACTAGGAATTGAGATTAGGTGACTTTTGGAGCCATTTTCTGAGTTCTCTCTGGTTTGCAATTTCAAACTGATTTCAGATGAAAAAGTCTGGAAATGTTTAATATCATGTCCTCTCCATCATCTTTCCTGACTCTATGAATTCATTAACAGTAGCCATAATTCCAAAGCTACATCAAGAAATAAAGGGAAAATTATATATGGCATTTTACTTTGTATGTAGATATATAGATTAACTTTTTAAAAGACATTTATTTTGTATATAATGTTTATATCTGTGTGTGATACTCTCAGTGCTTGGGACAAGGTATATTATTTATTTTTATGCTGCAGATTAAGTATAGATAGATTTTTATCATAGATACATAGATTTTCACTTACTAGGAATTCTAAAAAGATCAAAAGGCAATAGAATCATGGTATACAAAGAAGCACATTTGGATAAAATGAAATAATGTGGACACTGGCTCACTTCTGGTAAAGTTGACTTAATTTAGACTTCTTGAAGAAGCTAGCTGAAGAATGAAATGTCATTGTAACACACATCTGTTGCTTGAAAGAGTTTATACTTGAATGTAACTAGTTACTGTTAGCTCTGGTCAATTTTGAAGTTGATTTAAATTAATATAGAGGATGTTCCGGTACTTTTTTTTTTGTTTTTTTGTCAGTCTTTTTCTGTTCTCCATCTCTATCTACATACACATTTTATTTCATTTCATTTTCTTTTTACCTAATAGATTATTCTCCCTCAGAATGTGTTTCAAATTTTAAGGAATGCCGTTCTGTCTCTCCCAGTACCTTGTTAGAATATTGAAATAAGTTTATGCAAGAATCTTGTGGTTTTGGTTTAATAGGATTTTAGTAAAAATTTTCCATCTTGTGAAGTAAGTTTAAATAACTGAATATTTATGCTATGTCTGTGGCAAGTGTTTCCTTCTCTCCAGGTATAAACCACTTAAAGAGACCTAATGGAAGTTTGAAGTCATAGAGATATTATTCAGTGGGGAATGTTTAATTTTGTGGCAACTGCTATACTGCTATGTGCTATATTCCACTGCTATGTGGAATCAGCATCCTTAGCCCATTTTTAAGCTGGCATGGACACAAATAAATGAAATAGGTTTTATTTTTTATCGTATTTTAGAGATCCACTTCAGAAATGCTCCTTAGCAAGCAGTGTTTGTCCTCGTGGTATGAAACATCCTCTTGTTTGGGAGTTATTAATTCGGGGTCCAGCCTCAGCAGCAGTCCCTCAGGAAGTTTGGAAGGGAGAGAGCCTGCTGAACTGCTTATGCTGTATTGAGAATTTGCTTTCTAGTCTCAGGAACTAAGGAAGTCAGATTCAGATTAAGACAATTTTTATTATAAAAGGAATCAAATTTTTGTAGCTTCCTTTTCTCAACCATCAGCATTTCATTTAGAAAATTCTGGCCCAGTGTCTTGCTTATTGTAAGTGCTGGCTGGATGGTAGGAAAAATGGATGAAAAAGAAATAAGAGACTTTTAACTTGAAATATTTATCTCCCCATTCTCCTGAGATTGAGGTGGTGACTTAATTGATTTAAGGAAATTTCTATGGAAAGAAGAGAAGAAATAGACTATCAACAAACCTATACATTTTCATTTTTAACATGATGTTTACATTTTGGTTACTTAAAAAAATATTTTCTTGCATATATTACATGAGGGACTGTGCCCTTACTAGTAGGAAATCCCATGTTCAGCATGAGTCCTAGATAACTATTTTTAGTTCACTCTCAACTGAAAATAACCAAAGCTACCACCAAGATCATTGTAGTATAAAACTTTGAAAGAGTTCTGAAATTAGGGTTCATCTTTTAGAAAAATAAAATATCAAGTGTATTTCACATTCAACTAATACATTGAGAGAGAACAAACTCTGTCTTTATTTTCTTCCATTCCATCCCACAGGGCTCTGACAGGTGCTCTTCGGCTATCACCTTTTTTACACTCTAGTAGTCTGCATTCTTGTTGGCGGTCCTTACTGAATAGCTGTGTTTTGTGAAAAGTCTCATGTAAGGCAAATGCCATCTCTTTAGCTTTTAATTGTGATCAATTACAAAACAAAGTTTGAGATGGTTGCTTCCAGAGATGACATTGTGAAATTGACTTTTTAAAAATGTCATCCAACTGCAGTGCTAGTTTCATCATGTGGAATGATCTAGAAATTTGGTAGCCTAATTTCAGAGTCAAGTTGAACTGAAAAATCAGAAGCTTATCGGGTTTTATGGAATAATAAATTTAGCTTTTCAGTCATTTTTCTTTGGTCCACCTAGTTTTTAATAGAACTTGACTTGTGAAAATCGAACAATTTAAGTCAGATAAGAATGTTTTGTTGCTGTAGTTTTAATACTTAGAGAAGGTACAGTATTGTCATATCCTCTCACTGAAATCAGAGACATATCTTTTGAGTATGTTAGGCAGATGATCATGACATTAGATGAACTAGGAATACGATGTTTAGGGAAGAAGTGATTTCCAACCTTATGGTGTCAAGTTTCTTTTTATCTGTAGATGTCAAGTGTTCTCACAGGCAGACTTTTTAGAGTTTGCTATCACTGACAGCTTCCAGAGTTTGAGAGTTTTTTGAATATACTATTTAAAAAAATCTCAATATGGTTTTTATTTGAAAAAATATATTACTGAGACATTCATTATAAATTAAACTGAAATAAAATATAATGAAACTATTTGTGAGTTTCAATTTTGTAAAACATTTTAGAAGCAAAATCATTTGTTTGCATTTTGAGATAAGGAGCTGTGTGTAGCACCTTGAATCCTGTCTGTTTTTATTCCTAGGGATTGTTTTTCCTATAATTGGAGTTGTTTTTTGCTAGATAAGTAGGAGCTAAATTACAGCATAGTTATTAAGGCAATAACCTCATTTTGTCCACTTCTCATCATTCCTTTTTACTTAAATAACAATTAGATTTACTCATCTTAACCCCTTTACAGAACTATAGCTAGAGCTTTTAAGTGTTTTTGGTGGAACTTCCTTAAGCAATTAACTAGTCCTAATAAAAAGTGTGAGAATTAGATTGGGAATGTTTATGCATATATAACTAAACAACGATTAAGTAAGTTATCTAAAAAATAAAGTGACATTCAAATGTGAAAACCACCATAAAAATGAGTGCCAAAAACGAACAGTAGTATTTTTGTTTGTGCAGAAAGAAGACTAGATCAAAATCAAATGAATAATTCCTCAGCTTTCAAAAAATATTTTTATGGTCTTTTGAGGACATAATATTAGTTCACATAAAAACTAGAACCCTATATGCTTTGAAAAGAGGAGAAGACACTGAGAAAGACACTCTTGGAAGCTGGGTGGGAAATCCAGTCATGCATTGCCTCAAGAGCTGTCATTAGACCAAAACCACTCAGGGGATGATGGTCTGTGTAAGAGATCCTAATGCTATTCATGAACTCTCCTGACATTCATTAGTTTCCAAGACATTGATTCTTATTCTTTAACTTTTTAGCACATTTATCATTTTTACTTATACATGCATGCTAATAGCAATCTTATGTGAATTTTTACCTCTTATATGACCAGAATTGATTAAAAATGTCAGCAAGTTTTTTATTTAAAAATCTCAGAACTTTCTCCATTGTACACTGAATATTTGCTACATTGTAAGCATTTCAGTATGACTAGATTCTTCTTTTGTTCTAACTTCTCCCCTGTTGATAATTATTCTTATATAACTATAATGCCATGTTAATCAAACTATTGTTTATGAATTATAAAAGTAAATGCCCCTGGTTAATAGATTAATCAACCTGCCTTAGATGCTTTTGAAGTCTGTGAGGACATTGCCTAATTTCACCTACATGTAGTTACATATCATTTGACACCCTCTAAATTGAGCTGTTTATTGTAGTTCTCAAAATTTACTGTGAATAAAAATTATTTGAGAAAACTATTGAAATTCAGACCTTTCAATACTGGATTATAGATTCTGTAGCCCTCCAGATACTTTGATTCAGTTCAGTGTAGAGGGGGGTCCAGAAATCTGCAGTTTTAAGGAACACCCCCGTTGCTTCTGTTGAGAATCACAGGACCATAAACTGCTGTCTACCAAAACTGTACAGGAAGTTCTGACTTTGGCAGTCCAATTCAATGAATAGTTTAAAAGTGCTTGGCTCAGACAAGAAGGGTCAGTATCATGGGGAAAAACTATACACACACACTGTAGTTTATGAACCTATGACGTTCATGAATGTTTCACTTTGATTTCATTTCTTTGAAGTTCAAAAAAACTTAATTGATGATACCTCAAAGAAGTTTTTTTGATCACCCTGGATATCAATTTCCTCATCCGTAAAATAGGAATAGGAATGTCAGCTTCACTACGTGTCTCATATGGCTGTTATAAAGGCTAAATCAAAATAAATTGCTACACAAATGTTAAATAGAAAGAATGTATGCACTCTCTGGACTGACACAGACCAAAGCTTGTATTATATACCAGTTTCTTAAACTTTCAAAACTTTAGTACCCTGTCTATACCATAAGAATAATGTAACTGATTTCTTAAGGTTGCGAAGGTCAAATTAATGAAATAATGGACAGAGGTTCTTGTAAAACATTGTGCACAGCTGAACGTGAATAATACATATTCTTGCCCATTAGGGCCAGGTCATTGAAGGTTATAGGCTAAATTTCAGAAAGCACTATGTAAAACAATGCAAACAAATTTGCATTTGATTACAAAAACAAGTCTTAACAAAATATGCAAATCTAATGGAAGTTAATTAAAATGGTGTTAGGGAGTTAAATTGTAAGCAAAACCACTGCCAAGTGAGGCGTCCTAGGAACCAGATAACGTAACAATAGAAGGAGAGAGATCTGACAGGGACTTCAGATGTTTCAGGTGCTTCATTGAAAAAGGCTTAAGAGAGATATTTAAGAAAAGTAATGGAGTCCTTGAATGTCTTTGTAAAAATGATGCTTTTGAGGGTCAGTTGTGTCGTGTGTCCTATAACCCCAAGTACAGAGACTTGATTCGTGCTTTAAATTTGCTCTGTACTCTATCTACCATTATAACCTATATTTTGTCTTGAAAAACAAAATGATTTTCAAAAATTTTAGTTTCATTTTTCATGGTAAAATTTTAGTCATGCCCTTCCTTTTTCTCATTATATACCAGTGGTGCCATTATTCTCAAATGACAGGGACTTACTGCTTATTAACTGTATAATACAGCTAAGCGCTGGCTCAGCTGTGGCCCTCAGTGGAAGGTGGTGAGTGTTTATTTTATCACATAAAAATATTTCTCAGGATGCTCTATCTTTTACCGGCTTCCACAGGGCTTTACTCTAGGCCTGAACCCTCAGACCACTCTTCTTCCAGATTTTTCCACTTATTGAATGATCTTTCAGTCTAGTCTGAGGTAGTTATTTTGGTTTGGCCCTAGGAGCAGCAGGAGTCCTGTGGAGTCTCAGGCTACTCCTATTGGTTTCAGTTTATAAATTCTGCCTAGAGTGGTCATCTCTTTCCTAACTTGGTTACAGAAAGTCCATGGATTTCCACTTTTGTGATAGAAGATGGAAAAAGGTGAGGAGGAGGGGACAGCAGATCACATAGACCATGAGGGGTCATTGCAAGACTCATTCTGAGGCAGATGGGATACCATCAAAGGATTTTGAGCAAAGAAAGGATGTTACCAGCCTTATGTTGAATAGGATGTCTCATATTCTGTGTGTCGAGAATAGGTGTTATGATGTAAGAAGGTAACCAATTAAGATTGTTATAATAATCCAGAGATGATTGGGAATTGGACCAAAATGATCGTGTCGAGGCAGATTTTATTTAAAGTCAGTACTGCCAAGTTGGGTATTGACTGGCTGATACTTCCTTTGAGGATAGACAGAGAGTTCCTTTAATGTTTTCTCTTATTTTAGGTACCAAATAATAAAGGAATATTTATCTTTATTTCATGCTTTAAAAAGATCTGATTGGGTTGACATTTTTTTTTTTCTTCTAATTTTATCTTCTGCCTACACCTTCCAGAAGATGTACAAACTGGAGACCTGACATTCGGGAAGGTCATGAAATCTGCTTACATGGAAATAAATTCTAATCAAGCATCTCAAACTCTTCACAAGTTTTTCAGTTCGTTAGGATGCTATAACATTTTGTGTAATAAAAGTTGGTTTTGAAATTTTATTTTGATATAAATGTCTTTATATTTTAAAATCCATTTTAACAAGATGAAATTTTAATAAATTTGTGTCATTCACATGCTCTTCCTTTTAAAGAGATGTATTTGCAGCTGATAGTCCTCATATATTTTTTTAAAAATTTAATTTAATTTAATTTTAAAGTTCCAGAATACATGTGCAGGATGTACAGGTTTGCCACATAGGTAAACGTATACCATGGTGCTTTGCTGCATCTATCAACCTGTCACCTAAGCATTAGGTCCAGCATGCATTAGCTATTTATCCTGCTTTTTTCACCCTGTCACCCCACCTGACAGATTCCACTGTGTTGTTCCCCTCCCCGTGTCCATGTGTTATCATTGTTCAGCTCCCACTTATAAGTGGCAACATGTGGTGTTTGGTTTTCTGTTTCTGCATTAGTTTGCTAAGAATAATGGCTTCCAGCTCCATCTGTGTCCGTGCAAAGGAGATAACCTCATTCCTCTGTATGGCTGCATAGTATTCCATGGTGTATATGTACCAAATTTTCTTTATCTAATCTATCATTGATGGGCATTTGAATTGATTCTATGTCTTTGCTATTGTGAACAGTACTGCAATGAACATATGCGTGCACATATCTTTATAATAGAATGACTCATATTTCTTTGGGTATATTCCCAGTAATGGGATTGCTGAGTAAAATGCTATTTCTGGTTCTAGGTCTTTGAGGAATCACCACACTGTCTTCCATGATGGTTGAGCTAATTTACATTCCCACCACCAGTGTAAAGGCATTATTATCTCTCCACAGCCTCACCAGCACCTGTTGTTTCTTGACTTTTTAATGATAATTGCCATTCTGACTGGCATGTGATGGTATTTCAATGTGGTTTTGATTTGCATTTCTCTAATGATCAGTGATGTTCAGCTTTTTTTTCATATGTTCGTTGGCCACATAAATGTCTTCTTTTGAGAAGTGTCTGTTTATGGCCTTTGTCCACTTTTTAATGGGGTTGGGGTTGTTTGTTTTTTTGTTTTTTCTTCTTTCTTTTTTTCTGGTAGAGTTGGTGTTTCACCATATTGGCCAGACTGGTCTCCGTCTCCTGACCTCAAGTGATCCGCCTGCCTTGGCCTCCCAAAGTGTGGGATTATAAGTGAGAGCCACTGTGCCTGGCCTTTTTCTTGTAAATTTAAGTTCCTTGTAGATTCTGATTAGACCTTTGTCAGATGAATAGATTGCAAAATTTTTCTCCCATTCTATAGGTAGGTTGTTCACTTTAATGGTAGTTTGTTTTGCTGTGCAGAAGCTCTTTAATTAGATCCATTTCTCAATTTTTGCTTTTGTTGCAATTGCTTTTGATGTTTTTGTCATGAAATCTTTGCCCATGCCTATGTCCTGAATGATATTGTCTAGATTTTCTTCTAGGGTTTTTATAGTTTTTGGCTTTGAATTTAAGTCTTTAATACATCTTGAGTTAATTTTTATATAAGGTATAAGGAAGGAGTCCAGTTTCAATTTTCTGCGTATGGCTAGCCAGTTCTTCCAGCACCATGTATTAAATAGGGAATCCTTTGCCCATTGTTTGCTTTTGTCAGGTTTGTTGAAGATCAGACGGTTGTAGATGTGCAGTCATATTTCTGAGTTCTGTATTCTGTTGAATTGGTCTATGTGTCTGTTTTTGTACCAGTACCATGCTGATTTGGTTACTGTGGCCTTGTAGTATAGTTTGAAGTCAGGTAGCATAATACCTGCAGCTTTGTTCTTTTTGCTTAGGATTGTCTTGGCTGTGTGGGCTCCTTTTTTGGTTTCATATGAATTTTAAAGTAGCTTTTTCTAATTCTGTGAAGATTGTCAATGATAGTTTAATTGGAATAGCTTTGAATCTATACATTACTTTGGGCAGTATGGCCAGTTTCACAATATTGATTCTCCCTATCTGTGAGCATAGAATGTTTTTCCATTTGTTTGTGTCCTCTCTGATTCCTTGGATGCTCTAAATATCTTAAGCTCTAGTATAGCAAAGACATGAGACTTTCAAAGAAAATTCAAAGCGTTCTCTGTTAGTCTTTGAATAGTCTGACAAATCCCATTTCCATCAAAGACATATTGCCAATACATCCCAGGTCTTTTTATAGAGGAAATACTTTTATTTTGTTTTCATATTAACTCAGACCATCTGTTGACCTACAGAGCACTTCAGTGAGAGGTGCTATATAAATATTTAAATTATGATAGCTGATTGCTCTGTAAGTTTAGAGTTTGCTGATTCTATATTGTGGTTAATTTCTGATTATGAAGCATTTTTACATACTGCTTGGGAACAACAAAAGATAAGATATTTTAAAATGTGTGAAATGAAGAGTTTTTAAATCACGTGGGAAAATACTTTTGATGACTGGAAAGTGAAATCATGAAACAAAATTGAGGATAGGCCAAATTCATAGCAGAAAGGAAACTTGTCAAGATGTTCATTCTTGTTTATGTCAGAGAATAATGGGTTATTTTTACGTACTTTTATATCCTTTTTCTGTATTTTGTAAGTTTTCAAACCTTCACACGTATTTTACAATCAGAAAAACAAAGCTTTATAAAGAAATGTAGTCCTTTGACATTGTTCCTTTGGATATGTTCACAGAATATGTTATTAGGGCCATTGCCTTAGTGGTTGTTTGGGTTGGAGACATGGAAATTGCACCTCCAGGTGCTTTTAGGAATGGTAATGCGTGATATTCAATACTGTGTAAAACACCCTTGGAAGTAAAATCCTTTTGCATTCCTAATTTTTGACCCAGACGGCTGGACAGGCTTAAAATTTCTTGTAAGATTGGAGATCCTACTGGTACCTGATCCTCCAAGGTAGATCCCTGAAATTTTAGATCAGCCTGCAGACAATTTTTGTAACTTTACCTGAAGGCAGAGTTTTATGAAAATATATACATCCACGTATATGTACATATATACCGAAATGTGTTTCAGTTTTTACAAAGGCTTTTTGGTGTCTTTTTGTTTTAGGGGTGGCAACAAAACTCTGCCACCACAACTGATACATTGAGAGGAACATGAAAACAAAAGTTTTTCTACTAAGGAGAGAAAATTTCTTATAAGACATGTAGAAGAGAGTATTGTACTACCTCACTGATTACCAGGCCAATAAGGTTACAAATAAACATCAGGTTCGTAATGATTATTGTGTAAAGTAATGAGCATGTTTTCTAAAAATGAGTTATTTCTGTATTTTGTTGTTTTCATGTATTTGAGTTACATACACTGTATATAATATTGATTAACTTCAGTTTTGCTTCTTAGGATTTTGCTGAGTATTCCCTGCATTTCCTGCATAAGACTAAGGAACTTTATACATTTCCATTTGCTATTCCTTGTTCGAATAAATGAATACAGAAAGAAAGCAATGTGTACATAATATTTTTTTAAAATCCTGCCACATCTAGGATTATTAAAATGCTTTTTCATTTGAAGAGCTGTACAATTTTGCAGAAATAAATTTGAGAATATTAAAACAGTTTCTATAACTACTTAGAAAAATAGAGAGAGTGCTCTCGCTTAACCAAGAAAAAAAATCTTTCTAGAAGAAAATATGATAGAATCAGAGAATATAAACAGAAAAATCACTTTTACTCAATCAATCATTCCACCCAGTTTTTACTGTTCTGTCGAAGAAGAGTTAACAGGATAGTACTAGCTGATCACGCTTGCGATGGTTGAGTTAAGGTGACGGAGGTGGGTAGCCATTTCCTTTCTCTCTCTCTCTCTGTGTGTGTGAGGAGGAAAGGGGGCAATCAGGACTGAAGTTAGCATTTGGGTGGACTCCAGATCTCAGTCTTGCAGGTCAGAGATGCAATTTTTCCATAAAACTAGAGGTTATCTACTGTGGAGGCACACTAATAATAAAACTGTATCTCATCAATCAGAATGTCAGGTTATTAATGGACACAGGAATTTAACTGTAAGGAAGACCAGAATGCCAGTACTTACTAGTCAGTGCCTCTTGTTTTTAGTGGGAAAGTCACCTTTAGCATGGTTGGCTCCTAGACTGCAGCTGGGGATCTCTGGCTTGTGGGAATTCTCCTTGGAAAACTTACACTGTTTGCGTTTTTTATTCCAGAACGTTTGAAGTGTGCCCACAACATCCCAGAAAGTGTGGGGATTGCTGGGGGAAGATTCAGAAGTGAACCTCCCTTGCACCCTCCCTGAGTAAAGATACTACAGTAACAAATGATTATAGTGCCAAGGGATAAATGCTTTGAAAAACAGAAAGTCATGAGAACTTTGCCCTCCAGAAAGGTCATAGCTAAATTTAATGCTCAAATACCATCACCCTCTTAACTTGGATTTCTGGTAAAGTTCTGTCTTCCTGTCTTTTCTGACTTTTCCTTTTGATTTATGTTTAACTTTCTCATGTGTTTATGTTAGTAGTAAGCCAACTGTAATCAATTTTGGTACAATATAAAGAATGTATCTAAAATAGAAAAAAACCCCAAAAAACCCAGGGTATTTGTAAGAGTATTTCTATATATTTTCTCTGTGGGCATAAGGCCCAGAGGATATGAGGTAGGGAAGGATTAAGATGTGTTGTAGAGCTGGACACCAGGTGTAGAGTGCATACTGGGTTGTGGAAAAGACATGTGGAACCGATTGTCCTGCTTTTGTACTGAGGAGTAGAGGTGGGATGGTGGGAAATTTTAAGAGGTACCATAAGGGGAATGTGGAGCTGGTATAGAGGGCAGGCGGGATGAAAACTTGAGTGTTTTAAGATTAGGTTGAGGAATTTGATATTTTATGTGTACCAAGCATTATATTTTTTAACCTAAGAGTGATGTGAACAGTTTAAACATAATTATACTAGCAATGGATTAGGTGGGGACCCAAATGGACACAAGGAGGCATTTAAGAGAGTATTGTGAAAGTCCTGGGTAGAGACATTGAAAATTCATTAAGATACTAGTGGTGGGCAGGAAAGATGATTTACGAAAAAAAAAAACAAACTGCAGTTGGGAGGATTAGCCTGTGATTGATAGTGGAAGGTGTTAACAAAGGGCGTTAACACCACTTAAAATTGTGAACCTGACAAACTAGAAAGATAGTGGTACTGGTCATTGAGGAAGAAAAGCATCAGATCAGTTTTTGTTTATTTTAGTTTCGGGATGAAGGAGGGAAGATGATGTGTTTGATTCGGACATATTCAGTGTATGTTACTTTTCTACCTCATGTGACCTTGTCTGCTTGAAGCTGCTCAATTTTCTTAGTTCACACAAAATATTTTAATACCACAGCCATGTTAGTTCACCATATTTTCCTGATTAGTATGTACATGCTTTTTAGAACTGCAGCTTCTTGTGCCCAGCCTATCACTACAAACACAGAAAGGTTGTAGGCTTTGGATATTTTAATTTGTGCAAAGACTATCACCCTATTTAAGATTAGATGTTAAGCACAGTCCTAAATCTTACAGGGCAGATGACTTTTTTACTGTTGGTGCTGAATCCTACCGATGAAAGATATTACTGAGTCAGTACAGACTTCAACTTCTGTGTAACCCTCTAACGATCCCCAGGGCAATATGCTGTTGTAACCTTTGATCACACTTAAAAAGTACATGGGCAAGGTTCTTATCCTTGAGCAGATGAGTGCTTTTCATATGACTAGTTAAAAGCTTACTTTATCAGTAGAGACAATCTAGGCTGTCGAGAGAAGTTAACCTTGTAAAATTATCAGGTTGAGTTCCGCTTTGATGTTTTTCTTGGGTTATCCTAGATGCTTACTATGGTTTGCCTTTTGTATAGTTAATATACGTATGTATAAATTAGGCTACATTCAATATATATAAATATATATTATGTATATAATATATAATATATAAATTATATTATGTATATAATAAATATAGATATATATATAACATATATAAAATTCTGGACCATTGACTCTGGATCAAGGGCCCATAAGTGCAGTCCACTGTTGATTCTATGCTCACATAGTGAATTTTCCCGCATCATACAATCTCCATTGCTTTCATTACTCTTCTAGACTTGTCTTTATATATCATAGTAAATTTTTGGAGGACTTTTTTTTTTCTATTTATGTATGTGTTACTTTTCCTGAAAAGCATCATTGCTGTTGTATCACAGGAATGGTGGGAAATTAAAGGTAGAGCTCAATTTATGAAATGCCTAACAAGTGATCTTTGTTAAGCTTTTGCTTAATCACTGCCATAATAGGGAACTAAGTCCCCTTCCATGCCATTTCATTCTCCCCCTTTCCTCTCCTCTCTGTTTAGATATGGTCTTTGAAACTGGGGAGTCCAGAACCTAGTACAACAGATGTGGCGTGACTGGAACAAAGCAAAGTGTGACTGTCACCTCTTTTGTAGAAAAAATAATTTGTGAACCTTTTTACACCATACACTTGCCTAAGCATCAACTCTAAACCTACAGAACATCAACACGTGGGTGAGCAGGAAGGAGAACGTGTAATTTTGTCATATGCCTACTTAAGAACCACTGGTCTAGTTAATGAGATCCTTAACACATACTGGGACTGCACTTGCTTTTTTTTTTGTCAGCATAATAATCTATAGATGCATATTTTGTTTTTATTAGCTAAAGCTTTGAAGACCTTCACGTGAGTTAATACTATGCTGCATTCATCTGTCGTGTGCCTTTGGTGCTTTAGATCTTCTGTTTTTTGTTTGGTCTCAATGCAAATAGGAAGATAACTAAGGTTTCTGCTTTGTTAAATATCTTCTGGTGATTTACGTATAGCTAGAACAGTGAAAATTGGGAGGCGAAAACACTATATAAATATTAAAACAATTTGACAGATTTATAACTATCACTCCAAGTCTAAAATGTATGGGTCTAAAATGTACCTGGACTAGATGTCTTTAGTCCAAAATACTCAAGTGGCTGGGGTGGGGGGATTGTTTGAGGCCAGTAGCTCAGGATCAGCCTGGGCAACATAGTGATATCCTGTCTCACAAATAAATAAATAAATAAATAATTAAATTCTAGCTGGACATTACGGAAAACAGTATGGAGGTTCCTCAAAAAACTAAACATAGAACTCCCATTTGATCCAGCAATCCTACTGCTGAGTATATACTCAAAGGAAATCAGTATGCTCCCATGTTTGTTGTGGCACTGTTCACAATAGCTAAGATACAGAGTTAACCTCAGTGTCTATCAACAGATGAATAGATACAGAACGTGGTATAGATACACAATAGAATACTATTCAGCCTTAAAAAGAATGTAATACTGTCATATGTAGCAACATGGCTGGAACCGGAGGTCATTATGTTAAGTAAAATAAACCAGGCAGAGACAAATACTGCAAGTTCTCACTTACACGTGGGAGCCTAAAAAGTGGATCTTGTGTAGGTAGAAAGTAGAATGGTGTTTGCCAGAGGCTGGGAAGGGAAGAGGGGAGGAAGGAATGAAGAGAGCTGGTTAATGGATACAACCATACCGTTAGATAGAAGGAATAAATTCTAGTATTTGATAGCACAGTAGAGAAATTATAGTTAACAATAACTTATTTTATATTTCAAAATAGCTAGAAAGGAAGAATTGTAATGTTCCTTTATTTGTCACTTTCATGCTGCTGATAAAGACATACCTGAAACTGGGCAATTTACAAAAGAAAGAGGTTTAGTTGGAATTACAGTTCCACATGGCTGGGGAAGGCTCACAATCATGGCAGAAGGCAAGGAGGAGCAAGTCACATCTTACATGTATGGCAGCAAGCAAAGACAGAGAGTCAAGAGAAAAGGGTTTCTCCTTATAAAACCATCAGATCTCATCAGACTTATTCACTACCATGAGAATAGTATGGGCGAAACTGCTGCCATGATTCAGTTATCTCCCACTAGGTCCCTCCCACAACTATGGGAATTATGGGAGGTACAATTCAAGATGAGATTTGGGTGGGGACTCAGCCAAACTATATCAGTTCCCAACACAAAGAAAGACAAATGTTTAAGGTGATGTATCATTCAGTTATCCTGATTTGATTATTACACATTGTATACATATATCCCAACATTACATGTACCCCAAACTGTGCAGAACTCTGATATATCAATTAAAAAGTAAAAAAAAAAAAAAAACAAAAAACAAAACCTAGGAAAAAAAGCTGGAAAAGGAAGGCTTGAGATTTGATGCACTAAATTATGTGTACTTTTGGAAATATTATTGACATAGGTGGCACTGTTAACAGTGAAATGAAATTTTCATCCTAGGTGCACCCTTTGAGATGGCAGGAACAATGGCTCTTTGTCTTCTACAAGGGTGATTATCACATGGTAGGCTTTTTCAAACACTAACCTGCCTTCGATTCTGATATGTTCTCTCTAGGGGACCTCCCAACCTCCTGAATCAATGCTGTAGTGAGCCAGTTACTGATGTGTGTGTCACATCCATCAGGTATGTTGACGTGAGAAAAAAAGTTTACAAATCACAGCTCTATAAACTGGAACCAAGAAGGGCATGAACCTAATTTGTGGACCAAGCAAGCATTTACTTTCCTGTACAAAGTTCCTGTAAGGAGAGATTTAAATAAATATAGTGCAGAGGAAGGGCCTTTTTCAGGAGTTTCTTTAACATCAGTGAAATATTCTTGCAAGAGGCAATATTTGACTCAGTACATTCATTGGTCATTTCAATTTTACTTTTGGCTTTAATTACTGGTATTCTAGCCTTCAATGGTAGACTGTTTCATAATGTTTCTCCATAAAGTTGGGTTTCAGTTTTATTTTCTATAGTTTATGAGTCTATGCTTGTAACTTATAGGGAAATCATAAAAACAGAACACTGAACTTCTAAAAGGATATCCCTGCCTTAGAGATGGTATATAATACTTTCTCATGAGTTGGGAAAAATAAGAAACCTCTTTGTGGCACTTTGGGCAAGAAAAGAAGTTTTACAGTAGTTAACATTGTGATGAAATGGACTACTAATCTAAAGACTTGCACCTGGAATATTTTTATCTAATGTAGTTAACAATTAATTTGTATAATAAATAGCTATCAGAGAAGGATTATAATGATATCAGACTCTACATATTTTTCTAAAAGTACTGAATTTTACAGTTATAATCTCCACAGAAGAAAATATGATTTTAAAATGCAGATAAAACATGCAAGAACTTGAATCTGTTATTCTGCTTCTACTTACTGTGTCTTTTCACGTTTTTAAGTAGAGTATTGCATTGATTGTCAACTAGGCCAAATTTTATCCCTCCCTGAAGATATATTATTTAGTTTTTAGGACTTGAAGAGTGCTACTGGTTTGACACCTGCTAGGTAAAGTTCAGGAGCATCGTTAAACATCCTACAGTTCACAGGAGAGCTCCCTATTAGAAATAATTATCTGACTCAAAATGTCAGTAATGCTAAGGTTGAGAGATATCTTAGCTTATTATGCATTTATTTTAATCCATACTCCATATGGAAAGAAGGATGGAATCAATAGAAATTGCATTTTTCCTAAGTATGAAAATAGTGATAGCAGGATCAATTGATGGAGGGATTCAAATACAGCACAGTGATTAAGATGCTAGATTTGTTATCAGGGTTGAGTTCTGGTTTCTACTCTAGCCACTTGTTATTCATGTGGCCTTGGTAAAATGATTAGTTCCTCTGAGACAGAGTGTCATTTATAAAATGTGGATAATAAATTCTACTTTACAGGCTTGCTTGGATGAATAAAATTGCTTGCAGCCTGGAAAGTATTACATGTTCAATAAATTGTAGCTACTGTTCTATTTAGAATGTAAATTGATATTGGTAGCATAGTATTTCTATGTTACATAGAGAGTGAGATGGTAGAAATATTAACAGAAATGAATTTCTTGAATATAAATATTTCTTTGCAATTTAATGAAGAGCTGTAGTATTTATACATAGTATTATATATGTATACTATATATACACACATAGTATATATATACACAGAGTATATATATGTATACTACATATAACTAGAATAGAATCATTATATGTATATATCGAGCAAAGCACAGTCATATAGATATATAACTAGAAAATAATATTTGACAATTTGGGGAGATCTATAGAGATATAACCCTCAAGACAGTAAACTAACATTAAAAATGTCAAATTATTAACAGAGGTTATCAATGAGATTTGTTAAAAAGAAAAAATGATATTTTCCCTTTGAAAATTTTACATTCTTTTATTATTTTATTTTAGAGATAGGATATTGCTCTGTCACTGTCACCCAGGCTGAAGTGCAGTGGCGTGATCATAGCTCACTGTGTATAACCTTGAACACTTAAGTGACCCGCTGGCCTTGGCATCCCAAAACACTGGGATTACAAACATGAGCCACTGCATTTGGCCTATTCTATATTGTCATATTGCTTAATTTTGTTTTCAAAAAACATACATTTTGTAATTTAGAAAACAAGTATTATAAATTAAGAAAACCCTCATACCTCCCCAATATAAATGGTGAAAAATATAATTGTTAAAACGTTCCTCTTCTAATTTATAGGGTTACCCTTTTTGCTGATTTATCTCTATTCGTTGGTTTTCCTCTTCAGTCACCTTTCCAAAAGTGGATAAGCTGTGAGACCCATTAACATTTTACTGGCATGATAAAGCTGGTCATGTTGATGCCTTTATCTCCTAAGCTGGCTTGTAGTGCTATCGTGAAGCCAGCACAGTTTGGTCTGGGTGGTGAGTAGACGAACAGTGCAGAAGAATTTAGAACTTGAATCTCTAAAGCCAGAACTCTATCCTTGACCAAGTCTTCCCTAACAATTTATTAAAAACTTCAATAAAAACATAGAAGGCATATTATTTAAATTTCCAGTTGACAAAAACTGGAAGGCATAGATACCAGCTTAGATGATTGAATACCAGTTTCAAAATATGCATAGATTTGAATAACGAGTAAACATTAAATTTAAAAAATATTTAATTTAAAAATATTTAAAAGAGAAAAGGTAAATTTCTATAAATTTAGATTTAGGAATAATTTTATAGTTTCATGATGAGAGAAGTTGGACCATTATCTAATGCCCATTACCTAAGGGTTAGATTGCCACAGTTCATTGAACTGACAATCTCTTAGACTAGATTTTGAAAGCAAAATTTTCAGAATCCTTTGCTGTGTTTGTAGCATTGTGACCATTTCTACTTGCTATATTTTAAGAGGAGTATTGACCACTATGAAGTGGTCAGAAAGCCTGGAATTAGTCAAATCCCTGCTCTGCCATGTATTAACTCTGTGGCTTTAGGTAAATTGTAATGCTTAATCTCTCAAAGCTTAGGTTTTCTTATATAAAAACATTTTTTTAAGCTACCCTAGAAAAATGTTTTTGGGATTGACTGAGAGTATAATGATGCTAATAATAATAACTTAATAAACCTTGTATGTTGCTTACTCAAAGCCAAGCTAAATTCTTAAAATTTATGTTTGTAAGTACATTTACTTCTCCTTAGTACTCTGAGGTTGATACTGTTGTGCTCATTTTACAGCTGAAGAAACAGGCACAGTGAGCTTAATGTCTCTATATATTCTAGTAAATCATAGTTAAAAATTTTTGTGCATATGAGTGCTAGACGTGGTATCATGTGTTTATATACCTTTGTGAATTTTTGCCAGAAGAAGGAAGTTGGGCTTATCTCAATAAACGTTTTGAGCCCTGTTGGTACCTATAAAGATACCTATAAAGAATTATATTTGTGGTATATCTCAAAACTGAGTTCGTTTCCTATAACCCATACTAAAAACAATTTATCAAGTTAATATAGTAATATATTGTATAAGTATACATGTATAATATAGTAAGATGTATATGATAATATATGTTCAAGTTAATATAGCATAATTAGCAAAATCATAATTGAGTTCAAATAATATTATTGAATGATACTTTAAAATATTTCCCAACTATTATGCTGTTCTATTTACTTTGAAAAAAATGGAGAGATTCTTTTCAATTTAAAGTGTAAAATAATTGCCTCCTGGGTATATATTTTAAAGATGGCTTACAAACTAGATTCATTAATTCAAAATTAGGAAAATAGGCAACCCACTAACAAAGAGAATCAGCTCATTTTCTTAGATGCTAACAAAACTAATTATACAAATTCTGACAAAGTGGACCTTGCAAATGAATGAAAATAAAAGGATTGTTCATGATCATATTGATTAAATAAGGAGAGGCTTTGAGTGAGTAGATGATTTATTGAATACTTAATTGAACATTAATCGATTATTTAAATCATTTTAAAGAAACACTGGTATTCATCTCTCCATGAGAATGACAGTTGTTTTTTTTTTTTCAGGAGTACTGGCAATCACTATCTGATTCAGTCTAATGTTTTTTTGGCTGGGGCAGGAACTCTGAACTTTATTTCCAAATGAGTAATAATGATAAACAATCCTAGAGGAAAGTGGGAAAATGCCTGATGGCTTATTGTAGGGAAAAAGAAGGGTGTGTGAGAGGAGGAATTACTCAGTCATCACTGGTCTGGAGAAGAAAGAGCATGGTCCCTTTGCAAAAACGATTCTTAGTTCACTTTTTTTTTTTTTGCCTTTAGTGATATTATGGGTAATAGCAATAAATTTTTATTTTCTCAGTTTATATATATCAGATTTCTCACTTTGTGTCATCAGTTAAGTCATTCAAATCCACTTCCAAAACTTTAATGTTGGTAACCTTGCCAATACTGTTTAGGAACTCTATCTTGAGTCTCTGGGTTATAAACAGCCTCATATTTTCATAAATATGAAAGAGAGCCACCAAAAAAACTGCACTTATTTTTTTAGCCTTGGTGTTTCTGTATTCCATAAAATGATATAGCCTAATAAGAGAGCTTTACTCTAGTGGCCTTCATTATAGCCCATGTGCAGGATGATTCCGAAATATATAAATTAAATGAATAGAAACAGACATGTCGACAAGTTTGTTTAGCAGCAGTGATTGGATATGCTATTCTTAAACCAAAACTTTTGTTTACTCATTCATTCCTAGAATTTCAGTATTTTTAGAAGTCTCAGTGCTACAAGATTTCCTGTATTTTTTTTAAAATGTGGTAACATATACATAACATAAAATTTACCATTTTAACCATTTTTAAATGTACAGTTCAGTGACATTGAGTACATTTACATTGTTGGGCCACTGTAACCACAGTCCACTTCCGGAACTTTTTCATCTTCCCAAACTGATACTCTATACACATTTAAACAACAACTTCCCATTCCCTCCTCCTCCCAGCCCCTGGTAACTACCATTCCACTTTCTGTCTCCATGAATTTAACTATTCTTGATATCTCATATGAGTGGATTCATGATGTTTGTCCTTTTATGACTGGCTTATTTTACTTGGCATAATGTCTTCAGCGTTCATCCTTGTGTCAGAATTTCCTTCCTTTTTAAGGCTGAATAATGTTCCATTATATCTGTACGCCATATTTTGTTTATCCATTTATTTATTGATGGCTACTTGGGTTGCTTTCACTTTTTGTCTATTGTACATATGTTGCTGTGAATATGTGTGTACAAACAGGAAGATTTGTATATTGTTTAAAAATGGCAGTAATGTGAACTTTTTGTAGAAAATCACGAAGTTGACAAAAGGAGCTGCAGCACATGTGGGTGGTTTCCCTGCATTTTTAAAACTAGAACACCTTCTTACACTGATCCTAATCAATCAGCTCTTCATGGAAAGATTAGAGCTTACAGGAAGAGAATGAAAGGCACACATGAAACACATTTAGCACATTAATTAAGACCTTTAAATTTTGGTTTAAAACTGAAACTTTATTGCTTGGCTGGTCTTTACATATAGGACTCAGACTATTAAAAAGCTGATAGAGAAAGCTTAAAATACTATTATTTTAGTAATCCTAGAGAAGCAAAGAAGCCTCTCTTAACAAATAACAAAAATGTGAGCATAAATAACACATTTATTTCAAGATAACTTAATGTTTTTTTATTAGGCTCTTTTTGGAGCTAATGAAACTATTATCTAAGGAGGAGATAAATTAATTTTCCACCAACAAGATCAGTATAGCAATATTCTGAGTTCAAAAGACTTTTTAAGGATGCTGTAACCATATATGGCAAGCCTTTTATAAACCCCCTTTTGAATGTTGCTTCAAGCAATCATTTGTGTATTCGTATTAATTTTCAATCTAATCATTCCAAATGAGGCAAAGTTTTGTGTACCAGTGATTGAATTAGAAGAAAGAACAAGTTATTTTGTGTAGTCTAAAAGCTTTGTAAAAATCCTCTGCTTGCAGTGTTTGCACAGTTCTCCATTAGCCCTGACGTGTTTTTTTCCTACTTTGAGACATCCATTAGTAGATGCTTTAACACTAATCCGTTTTCTATCCCAAATACATAGAAGTCCAGGAGCCAGGGATGCAGGTGTCATTTTACCTTCTAGTAGTCTATTTTTGTGTTCTGGTGCATGTCCCACTGAGCTCTATTTTTAAAAGTAAGGAGCTGCTTGCTTCCTGAAGCCAGAGAAATACTGAAGAATGAAAGACTTCGAGAATCCTGCTGTCTAAAGGAGTATCACAGTCAGACTCTGATGAGAGTGGAGGTAGTAGCTGAGTCTTTTGTTATAAAAGCTCATGTTGACTGTTTAACATTGTGTGTGTGTGTGTGTGTGTGTGTGTGTGTGTGTGTGTGTGTGTGTGTGTTTTGAGACGGAGTCTTGCTCTGTCGCCCAGGCTGGAGTGCAGTGGCGCCATCTCGGCTCACTGCAAGCTCCGCCTCCCGGGTTCACGTCATTCTCCTGCCTCAGCCTCCCGAGTAGCTGGGACTACAGGCGCCGCCACCAGGCCCGGCTAATTTTTTGTATTTTTAGTAGAGACGGAGTTTCACCGTGTTAGCCAGGATGGTCTCAATTGCCTGACCTCATGATCCGCCTGCCTTGGCCTCCCAAAGTGCTGGGATTACAGGCGTGAGCCACCGCACCTGGCCAACATTGTTAATATTTTAATATACATTTTTGTTTATTTTGTTTGTTCTTTTCTCTATTGCTAATTTTCCCCTAGTAGGCTAAGCATTTCAGAGAGATCATGAATCCTCATTTTGTTTCCTTTGTTTGCTCTTTTCCCTATTGCTAATTTTCTTCTAGTATGCTAAGCATTTTAGAGATGTCTCAACTTCTCTTAAGATTAGAGGTATGTATTATTTATATTTGAGGCTCAAAGGGATTAAGTACTTTACCCACTGTTTATCAGATGCAGAGCCTGGGTTTGGGTCCAGGTCTCTCTGGTGCTCATGGCGTCCTGTTTCTGTTACACTAGATGGTCAAAACATCACTGAAATTTACAGGATATAACTTTCTTCCAAGTGTTAATCTTTATACCCAGTCCTTCTTTCCTTTTTCTACTCTCACTGTCCTCGTTTATGGCCGTATCACTTCCTAGTTGGATGGGTTGCTGCAGTACCTTCCCAACTGGTCTCCCTACCCTCATGCCTTCTGAATATTAGTTTATTCGTTGAACTACCACACTACACCTTCTTGATGTACAGCTCTAATCAGGCAGCGGTTTTGTTGAATGTTAGTATTTAATCATGTAAATCCTTTGATAAAAAGTAGTTTGTAGTTGTTTGTTGCCTTTCAAATGAAATAAATACCTCTTCGTTTGGGATTCAGGACCCTCTCTCATCTACCCTTCTTAACATTCAGTCATTTTAAACTGCTACTGCCTTTGTCACATCATTTTTCAAGTGACTTTGAAGTATGCTGTTTCTCTCTCAAGATAGAGATGGGTAGATCTCTTGAGGTCCTACTTCTGTTTACCACATGATTGCCCTCTGCCCTTAATTCTCATCTCTTTATCCTGATCTCCAACCAGCTTAGGTTGAAATTTTACCCATCTTTTACCTGTTTCACGATGTGTTTTCTGATCATCCCCATTGGAAGCTCTTTCTCCTTCCTCTGAATCTCCATAGCGCTGTATCTATTGCGCTATAAGTCTTACGGCATATATAGTCTTACGAAATATATAAGTCTTACGAAAATATAAGTCTTACGGCACTTATATTTTCCGTCTTGGATTGTGAATAGTTTTATAAGTGAGGGTGAGTTCCTTAAGGATGATCAATGCATAATTGAGCCCACCTTGCCTGCGCCCCACATTATTTATTGAGTGCCTTGTAGATGCTTAACAAATGTTTTTGAGGAAATAAGATATCATAATTTGAATGCAGGTAGTGCTTGGAAATTTAGATAATATCTTAAGTATATATTATCTTATTAAATCTGATAACAGTAGTGTGGAATTTGGTGATTATCCCCAATTGATGAATAGTACTTAGAAATTCACAGACATAGGTTCAATATGTATCTATGGAGGTTTGCGGATAGTTCTGCTGCTGGGGAAGTTGTTAGGTAGGAGTCCTAAGTTAAACTGTAAGGAGCGAACAAGACCTCCAGGGAAACTGGATCCTGGATTTCTTTTTTTAAATATTTTTTTGAGAGAGAATCTCACTTTGCTGTGCAGTGGCACGACCTTGGCTTACTGCAACCTCCGCCTGCTGGGTTCAAGCAATTCTCCTGGCTCAGCCTCTCAAGTAGGTGGGATTACAGGTATGTGTCACCACGCCCTACTAATTTTCGTATTTTTAGTATAGATGGGGTTTTGCCATGTTGGCCAGACTGGTCTCGTCTCGAACTCCTGGCCTCAAGTGATCCACCTGCCTTGGCCTCCCAAAATGCTGGGATTGTAGGAGTGAGCCACCACGCCTGGCCTGGATCCTGGATTTCTGAACGCTGGTTGTGATTTGGACTCATCCTCAGGAAATCAAATATAAAATCATTTACTAAGCCCCACCCCATCATATTTTCATCTTATGGTGGGTCCCAGATGTTGGAATTTTGTTTTTAAGTGTAATAACTTTGAAAAATATTATACTGAGTGTATAGAAGACATTTATGAATATAAATTTATTGCTATTATAAACACACTCAAAAATTTTGAGCAGATAATTTACAGAGTTCTTTTTGTAAAATATAAATTTGATGTTTTCTTTATGTCTGCAGTATTGTGAAAAATAAATTTTTTTCTGAGGCTGGGCTGAAAAATAGGTCTGTATCCTAGTTGTACAAGAATAACCCTTCAGAGGCACAGGATTATGTTGATATAATCCTAACTGAACTATAAGAGTTAAATGCATTATGATGGGTACTGTGGATCAGCTCATGTTTCTGGGAAATGCAAGCTTGGGTGCCAGTAAAGATTATATTTAAAACTCAAAATAGGAAACAGAAAAGTCTTGTGTATGAATGAGAAACATTTGATGACAGGAAGTTACATAAGAATAGAGAAATAATATATAATTCCTACTCATTATGTAATAATGTCTCATTTTTCTTTCTCCTTAAGGAATGCCATCACATGAATTTTTATTGTTGCTGTTATATTAGTAACCAAATTTCATTTTCGTACTGTGTGGGTGATTTTAATTAAATTTTTTCTTGCTTGCTCAAGGTCTATCTTTACCAACTTGAATTATTGCAAAATGCAACAGTTCCATAATATCTTCAGAGATAATTAAAATGTTTGGAGATATTTTCCTCATGCTGAATGGCTCAACTTTTCATGCTTTATACTAGTATGTGTGCCTCTTTAAATGTCTGTTCTCTTCTTTACAGTTAGCTGTCCAGTGTGGTTAGCGGGAATCTTTGTTTCTGTTTTGAAGAAGAATTGCAAGTTTGCAAGGAGAGCACTTACATGCTTGTCAAGTTAGTAGTCTTATTTATTCACAGTTGTAGTCAGTGGGCACTAGATGGAGGCCTGAGGGTGACAGTATATTTTTCCTATGTAGGACAGCTCTTAGAATTTTGTGAGCACCATTCCTCTTACCATCTAGCAGCCTTTTCCCCATTACAATAAAATTTACAATTATGTTATGAACGAAGAGCTTCTTGGAATTGCTTCTTAAAGAAAGTGAAGTCATTTAACATCAGAATGTTCAAAATGACAATTCCGTGATGAAGAAGGAGAATTTAGAAGTATGACAAACTACATTTTGTCTTTTTTTATAAGGCCCCCTAAAATTTTTATTTCAGGGCTATTTGCAAATTCGAGTTTCAAATGAAAACAAACAAAATGTTATGACTATCAATTATAATAAATTTTTATTTAGGTTTTTCTGGCACAATTAGAAATTTGGTTATATGTAATACATATGTAGATACATATATATATATCTTGAGAGACTTTAGACATGGTAGGCACTCAATTTCTGAAAGTTTTCAAACTCTGAAAACTTAATAATTTAGTTAATCTTTAGATTTCAACTTCAACTTGCTAATGAATTATTTTCTTTCAAAGGCTCTTCCTGGAATTTCTCTTTTTTTGGCAGGTATGTTTGCATATCTCAAGTGACACAGTTTGGCCAGATTTCTGAAAAAGAATACTGTAAAAGAACAGTGTAGGTAGGCTTTTAAGTGTTTTAATGTTACTACTTTGAGATAAACTAACATAGAGCATAATCATGGTATATGGTATATTAATAGGAGTATGTGTCATTTTCTTAAGCCCCATTCCAATTTTATGATAGTTTTTTGTTTCTTTTAATAATTTTTTTGGGTTTATAACTTTATCTCAGGGGGATGTATTATTTTTTTCTTCCTCATTTTTTGAGTTAAATTTTTTTTTTTTTTTTTTGAGACGGAGTCTTGCTCTGTCGCCCGGGCTGGAGTGCAGTGGCCGGATCTCAGCTCACTGCAAGCTCTGCCTCCCGGGTTTACGCCATTCTCCTGCCTCAGCCTTCCGAGTAGCGGGGACTACAGGCGCCCGCCACCTCGCCCGGCTAGTTTTTTGTGTTTTTTTAGTAGAGACGGGGTTTCACCGTGTTAGCCAGGATGGTCTCGATCTCCTGACCTCGTGATCCGCCCTTCTCGGCCTCCCAAAGTGCTGGGATTACAGGCTTGAGCCACCGCGCCCGGCCTTTTGAGTTAAATTTTAGCAAAAGTGACTTAATTATAATCTTGGAGATGCATGCTGCTTAAAACTAATAGGGTCCTGGACTTAATAAAATCACACTTATGTAGAAAGCCATATACTGTAGGTTAAAAAAGAAAGGGGACAACTTTGGTAATTTTCAAGTTAAAAGTAAAATACTGTAAGTTTTATGAGGTCAGGAACCACATCTCTTAATTTTTTCTTTATTCTGAGTTGAACCTAATTACTATATGCGTGACAGATACTCATTAAATTTTTTTATTGATTTATTTGTTATAAAATAAATATATTGAATGGAACTGGCAATTCTAGTTTTTTCCCCACAGATCTGGCTTTATCTGATAATATTTCTCTAATGGAAATAGCAATTCCTAAAAGTTTAATTAACTCTTTGACCTGTCCACCTCAGACCACCTTATTTCTATATGTCTAAATTATTTCTTTTCCGGGCATGATTCATATTCCTGGAACTATTGGCCACATACCAGGAACCATTGCCATTCTACACATGTGTAGGTTACAGAGTTTTGTTTTTTTTTTTTTTTTTGAACGGGAACTAGCATGTAAATCCTTTCTTCAAAATATATGTTTATCTACCGGCTGATAACCTTACAAAGGAGTGATCATGGTTCCCTACTGCTTGCTGACTCAAGGACAGAGTTTTCTGCTACCTTTATTTCTTCCCCCAACATTTATTTTGACAAACTGCTTTATTCAGAGAGAGAATGAATATAGGATCAGCTTTTCTGTACAAACATTTGAATTTGGTGTGAAGGAGGGATAGGTCTCAGAGGAAATGGAAAAGGGGAAATAGAAAAGAGGAAGTATGGTCCATGCTGCCCAAACCGCTGCTGCTTATTAATCCTTCTCTGTCCCCTCAGCAGTTTTTCTCTATCTTTGTTATGTGCGTTTGGTCCATTCTGTTATGGATGTCTATCGCTAGGGATAACCCAGACCTCTTATGGTTGCTTTGTGCACACCCTCTCCTTACTCCAGTCACTACCTCCTGTTTTCTCTGAGCCTGCCAGGTTCCTTCCAACCTTCATCCTCTTCCAGTCCCTGCGATGACCTAAATTCTCTTCTGCACTTACTAAAACCCTGTTCGTCTTTCATTCCCCATTTCCAGGCCCCTCTCTTTCACAAAGCTTTCTGAAACTACACAGCTTCATTCTCATTTACCTGAGCTGCTCACACATGGCACCTCACAGTTTAGCATTTCCTTACTCTGTTGTGTGCTCTTCATTTTCCTGACCTCATCCTAGACATCCCATTGTTTTCTTTTTTGTTCGACTTTATTGAGATGTAATTGAAAATAAAATCGTATATTTTCACAGAATACAATGTGATGATTCGATATACATATACATTGTGAAATAATGACCACAATCAAGCTAACACACCAATCACACAGTTACTTGTGTGTGGTGGAGTTAGGGGTTGGTGGTGAGGATACTTGAAGTCTGCTCTCTTAGCAAACTTTGAGTAAATGATACAGTATTTTTAACTATATTGTAAATTAGATCCCCAGAACGTACGAACTTACTCATCTTGTGACTGAAAGTTTCTACCTTTGGACCAACGTCTCCCCATTCCCTCCACCTTCCAGCCCTTGACAATCACCATTCTACTCCCTGTTTTTATGAGTTCAACTTTCTTAGATTCCACATATAAGTGAGATCATGTGGTATGGCTTATTTCACTTAGCATGATATCCTACAGGTTCACCTGTGTTGTGCAAATGGTGGGATTTTCTCCTTTTTAATGGCTGAATAGTATTTCACTGTGTATGCATACGTATACATATACACACATCACATGTTCTTTATCCGTTTATATATTGTTAAACACTTAGGTTGTTTTAATGTCTTGGCTTTGTGAATAGTGCTGCAATAAGCATGGGAGGGCAGATATCCCTTTGACACGCTGTTTTTATTTCCTTTGCATGTATACCCGTAAATGAGATTGCTGGATCTTATGGAAGTTCTGTTTTTAATTTTTTGAGGAATATCAATGTTGTTTTTCATAATCACTGTACTAAATTACATTCCTACTAACAGCATGTAAGCATGGAGTTTTTCCACACCCTTGCCAACACTCGTCATCTTTTGTCTTTTTGCTAGTCTCCATCCTAATAGGTGTGAGGCAATATCTCATTGTGATTTTTATTTGCATTCCCATGATGATTACTGAGGTTGAACACCTTTTCATGTACTTATTGGCCATTTGTTTGTCTTCTTTAAAAATAGTCTGTTCAGGTCCTTTGCCCATTATTAAATCAAGTTACTTATTATTTGCTATTGTATAAGTTCCTGATATATTTTGGATATTAATCTCTTATTGGGTGTATGATCTGCAGTTGTTTTCTCCTATTCTGTAGGTTGCATTTTCATTTCCTTGATCATTTCCTTTGTTGTGGAGAAGCCTTTTAGTTTGATGGAGTCCTATTGGTTTACTTTTGCTTTTGTTGCCTATGCTTTCGGTGTCATACCCATAAAATCATTACCAATACGAATGTCTTTTTCTCTGTTTTATTAGAGGAGACTTATGGCTTCAGGTCTTACATTTAAGTCTTTAATTCATTTTGAACTAATTTTTGTACATGGTGTAAGATAATGGTCAATATCATTTTTGTGTGTATGGATATACAGTTTTCCCAACACCATTTATTAAAGAGATATTCTTTCCCCATTGTTTATTCTGTGCCTTTGTTAAGGATTAGGTGACCGTATATGCATAGGTTTGTTTCTGGACTCTGTTCTGTTCCATTGGTCTTTGTGATAGACATCCTGTCTATACTGCCTTTCTGCCTTATGGCAGGCAAAAGTCACTGGTATACTATACAGTTTGGGATCAACGTAGATGTTGATTACAGGCTCTGTGATCTAGAGAAAGTTACTTAGCATCTCTGTGCCTTTTCATTCTCTATTTAATAGGGACAATATTTCCTATCTCCAAATGTTATGACTTAATCTTAAGATAGTTTGCTTACAGCATCTATCAAAGTGCCAAACATATAGCAGGTACACAGTATTATTTCCTTTTCCTCATAAATACATGGTTAGGTTCTGCATGGTTATTCATGAAAAACGTTTTTAAAAAATTGAGCAACTGAATACATTCTAATTGAATTGCTGAATTATTTGAAAGGCAAAAAAGGCAGGTGATAAAGTTAGTCTGAAGTATCTTCACGTAGGTATTCTTGGTCTAGAAGTGCAGTAACTCGAAATCTAGCAAAACAAACTTTATTCCCATATGCTGTAGCTGATTACCGAGGTTCCCAGAGGGAGGCCGGTGGTGTTTTGGGGTCCAGTTTATTAGACTGGATTAGACAGGGTAGTTGCAGGAAGATATATCCGCATTCCCAATTCCTTCCAATACAAAGATTTTGTGGCTTATTAAATGTTTTAATTGATTATGGAGTACTTAATTTTAGCTTTTTATAAACTTATAATTTTATTTAAAAAAACCTATTTCCAGTTGGCTTTTGTGTTTTTCATAGTATAGATACAGTATGTTACATATCTATATTGATTACATGAAGAAAAGCAACTAGGATATAAAAATTAATTTTTATTTTTTGTTGAATGTCATGGTTTCAGACTTCTCTTCTACTGAAGTGTAGTAAAATGTGTTTTCTATTTTTATTTATTTATTTATTTTGAGAAGGCATCTTGCTCTGTCCCCCAGCCTGTAGTGCAGTGGCGCGATCTCGGCTTACTGCAACCTCCGCCTCCTGGGTTCAAGCGATTCTTCTGCCTCTGCCTCCTGAGTAACTGGGACTACACGCACACCATGCCCAGCTAATTTTTGTATTTTTAGTAGAGACGGAGTTTCACCGTATTGGTCAGGCTGGTCTTGAACTCCTGACCTCGTGATCCAACCACCTCAGCCTCCCAAAGTGGCGGGATTACAGGCATGAGCCATGGCACCCGGACAGTGTGTTTTCTTTCAAGTAAGACTTTATTAGAAAAGTCATGTGTTATAACTTAACATTTTAGAAATCTATAAGAGTATGACTGTAGTTAAAAAAAATATAAACAAGTGTTATTAGTCTTCCTACATAAAATATTGGTATAGAACCTGCATACCTTAAATAAAAGCTTATAGTTACAAAAATTGATATTCCTAGTAATATTGTATACTGTAGTTAATTTACATGGCTGTTTGGCTCTGTTGATGATAGAAGACCCTTCATTATTAAGGATAACACTTCACAGAAAATTGACTGAACTTTAATTTGCAGTTGTTGTTAATTAAAGAGTTTCTTTTCATAAGGGTCATTTTTCATTTTTATTTCAAAGATTAAATGGATTTATACATAATTATTTTAACATAACATCTGTTCTCATTTTTCCCTATTCAGAACTCTTTTCCGAAATAGTCCATGTTTGTATTTTGTAAACTATATACAAACAAGTTTTAAAGGAAAATATATAATCCTGAGTGATTATATAATTTATTGCCATTGTCTATCTTATTATTTTAATTTTATTTAATACACATCTTGTTTTTCAACCGACTTTTCTGAATGCCATGATAATATTAAGCTCTATGACAACATTAATTATGTGTACATATATTATTTCTATTGCATAGTTTTTGTGTGCAATGATGGATCCATTGAGAATGAGGATTCTGGAAATCTCTAAAAGAGTGGCTTGTGTGTTTTTCCTTCTTCCTTTTTTCCTCCTTTCCTCCCTCCCTCCCTTTCTTCTGGAAATGGGATTTTTTTTTTTAATGAAATTTCATGCAAATTCAATGAATGGATAGCTAAAACAAATATGATCCGAACTATTGACAAAAGTAGAGGCAGGCTTAGAACTCCAGCCTCTTCATCATCTCCTCATTTCCCTCTGAATATCTTTTCATGTGATTTCTTGGACAGATGCATCTGGAATCTGAAAGTAATATTTAATAAAGTATTCAAATGCTTAATAGTTGTTATATTTGTAAGTCAGTGACACAGCTTGAAGCCACACGCAATATTTAATCTTGAATAGGTTTTACTTTTTAAAATTCTATTTGAACTTTTTTTCTTTTTTATTAATTGTGGTCATTTCTACAACTCTTTTCAGAAAACATTGTTTCTCAGATTTGAATATATTTGTTATTATTAGCTCTTTTTTTAAAAGATGAACTAAGTTTCTTAAGGGCAAAAGGAATAATTTTTATGTACAATTTGATACTATATAGAGAGAACATTTTCTTTTAGAAATTATCAAAATTGTGAAATCTTTGATAGATGGAAGAAAGTATTTGTCTTTGCTTATAATGAGTACTTTCAAAATGAAGTCACTGAATAAAAATAGTAATCTTATGAAATATTATAGCTGGATGTCATCGGAGAGATAATATTATAGATCTTCTACCCCAAATAGTGAATTTTCGTATAGTCTTTCTGTTATAAATGTTTAGTCACTATTGAAATACGTTGTATGACAGAGAGCTTGATCAAACCAATACAAAGCGATGGGAGTATTACAAGGAAAAAGCCTTTGAATCCAAGTGCACATTGCAGCAAGCTGTGATTCTTCTACATATTAGTTATTTGTTATTGGGCATTCAGCAAATTCCTTAGCTTTTGGTTTTCTGTCTACTAATGGAAAATTTAAATTCCAGCTCCGCAGGTTTGTTGAGTATTTATATAAATGGATGATCTCATAGACAAATGTTTTAAAATAAAATATTGCTATAGGATACTTGCTGTATTGAACCAAAAACTGCCTTGTAACTTTGATTCCTTTGTCCTAGTGTTTATTTTCTGTCCTATATGCCTGTTAGGATTCCCAAGTCTTCCTGTCCCCAGGCTAAAGCTATTCATTTAATTCAACTGCCCATTGTCTGGCCTCATTTTCGTATTTCTTAAACATTGTTCTTCCCTGGGATGCACTAGTTAAATCTTACTGTGGTATTGGGCTATCCTTTTTTGTTGCCATCCTCAGGGAAGCCACACTTGTTTGACATGACCCTGTTGTCTTGGCCTTACTCCGTTGTACCCAAGCTGAGCAGTGAGATTCTGATCCAGGCATTCAGCATTGGGACCAAGGGAACGTTAAGTTAGCCTTTTCCAACATGCAAAAGCTGTAGGGCTTAAAGCAGAGAAAGTCAATTCACAGATAAAATGAAACGTATAATTTCTGTTCTCTCTGCTAGTGGGGGAGGTGAGGAAGAGGGATCTCAGTTACTTCAGGACTTTCATAATTCTTGCTCTACTTCTTCCCTGAAGCTACACTGTGATCCTGTTCTTTGTTCTATAAATAACCACCTCCATCAGTTACCTAGAGTTAGTTTCTAATATTGTAATTACTATTTTTCATCAAAAGATGATGTTTGTTTTGTTGTTGTTGTTGTTTTGGGTGAGAACTATTAAGATGTGTCCTGTGATTCGTTTTTACTTGTCAGTTATGTCTCCATAGAGTTATTTTTAAAAGATGCTGTTCATTATAAGACCTTCCCAATTCAGAGGTATCAAAATGTGAAAACAATATTTTAATATAGCAATCTATTTTGAAAACATCTCTGTTAAAATCTAAGGCTCAGAATTGAACCTGAAAACTGACTCCCCTCTCCCCTTGAAATGGTGACGCTAAAATAAAAGCCAACATATTTCCTGTTCTGTCCACAGAGCCTTTATCTCTTGTCTCCAGAAGCCTATGAAACATTTCCATTTAGATGTCCCCATCAAACATATTTCACAATTCATATTCTTCTGCCTTGTCAGGCTGGATCTCCTTACTTTGTTTTCACAGCAGCACCATTTACCCCATCTTCTAAGCTAGTGATCAAAGAGTAATTTGGAATTATTTTCTCCTTTCAAATGTTGGCATTTATTTTTAAATTAATATTTTAAATCATGGTATAATACACATAACAAAGTTTACCATCTTAGCCATTTTTAACTGCACATGTCAGTGGTATTAAGTTCATTCACATTGTTGTGCAGCCATCATCAACATCCATCTTCGGAACTCTTTCCATTTGACAAAACTGAAGCACTGTACCCCTTAAAAATTACTCCCCATTTCTTCCTTTACCAAGCCCCTGGTAGCCACCATCCCACTTTCTGTCCCTATGAGTTTGACTACTTTAGAAACCTTTTAGAAGTGAAATAGGACGGTATGTGTCTGCTTTTGTGACTCGCTTATTTTACTTGGCATAATATATTCAAAGTTTATGTGTGTTGTAGCATGTGTCAGAGTTTTGACATTTCTTGTGTTGACATTATTCTGCTGCTTACTCTTTTTTTTTCCTCTCTTTATGTTCTCGCTGACAACTGGAAGGCCTAAGGTTTTATTACTTTGCACCTGAGCTACTGAAATAATGTCCTAGCAGGTCTCTGGAGATTCTCTCCCTGCTTACTGTCATAATCTGTAATGCATGAATAATCTTTATATACATGGCTTTCATCTGGTTGTTGGCAATAGGACTATCATGAATGGACTTCCATGGGTGGTTAGTGCAATGTAGAGGTCTGAGATAGCCCCCTTCTTGCTAAAAACATTACACATTTTCATTTAATGTCCCCCATGTAGTCTGTCCCTTCAATGTAATTTCCGAAACCTTTATAATATAGGTAGACCCTTTAAAAATTATCATATGCTTAAATTTATATTCCACCATTCTTAGCCAAGGACCTTCATTTCAATTTTATAGTCATTTAATTTCCTCAGTGTTTATATTGGTGTCTTCTTTTTGCCTTTAATTCCCCTCAGCCAAAAATTTCAGCATACTTCTCATGATCTATCCAAATATGTGTTATGTGTATAGCTTACCTTTTTCATTAAAACTTCACTATTGTTACAGCCCTGTATAGTTCACTTAGTTACACTCATACTCTTAAACACTGTTGTAGACTGTGTTGTACTGGTTAGAAGCCATATTAACTAGATTTCGGTTTCTTGAAACTTTATACTTGTTTTTTATAGGTCCACATTAGCAAGCATAGTGTGAATATGTATTAAGTGGGTAATAATATTTGTTGTGTTTGTGGTATTTTCATAGTGCAATGATGGAATAAATTATAGATGTGCTATAAAATGTCAGTTTCTACTTCATTATTATTTCTAAATCTCCCACTTTTAATTTACCTGAAAGTGCTTTAGCATGTGAAAATATTTAAGAAATTATTAGTGTTCCTTTTTCCTCCTGAGAATCACACAGACAACTTTTGATTTAACATATATTTTGTCTAGCATTATCCCAACATTAGAAGTAGTTAATATATGCATAGGCAATTATTAGATACATATCTAAGAAAGTGAAAAACCAACAGACAAACAAAACCCACCTAGGTCAATAATATTGGCAACAGGATTTAGAATGCTGTTATGGCACATGATATTCTCCACCTCCTACCTACGTGGAATATGGGGTATGTGTAAAGAATATTGTTTAGCCCTATTTTGTGGAATATGGGATATGTGTAAAGAATATTGTTTAGCTCTATTTTGTGGATTATGGGGTATGTGTAAAGAATATTGTTTAGCCCTGTTTTTTTGTTTGTTTCTTTTGAACTACTCTGTTTTCCTTAACTTTCCTTGTCTTTTTCTGAATGACCTTAATCTCAAGGTAGTTGTTGAGTGGGAGGGATGATTTTTAGCCATCTTTTTCCTCCAACTCAGGTAGGTAGGATTTACCAGCTTGGCCTTAATTTCCTCCTTTCTGTTAACATTGAAGACCATCATACTAGCTGTAAAAATCAAATACTGTAATAAGAGCGAGGGAGTGTGTGTTTAAAAGTCTGTAGCTATATTAGCTCATACCACATATGTGGCAAGAAAGAGATACTGTACAAATCAGTTCAATAATGAGGCATTGAAACACCAGTTACATACTGTACTAGGAATAAAATGATAAACAGAGTAACACCGTCCTCTCCTTTTGGATTTTTATAGTTTAGTAGGAATGCATTAAGTAGTGACAAGTACATGAATATGATTAAAGGGATGTAAAATACTAAAGAGCAAAGGAATTTTACTTTGTCTGTGGGACCAGTGAAAGCCTTTGAGAAAGTGTTCTTTAAACAAAGACTTGAAAGTTGAGCAGGAGGTAGCCAGGCAAAAAGGCACCCAGAAAGTTTTCCAAGTAGAGTTTTCCAAATAGCATGTGTGAAGACTTGCAAGCTTGTGCAACCCACCTTTTTTATTTGTTATTGCTGTTCTGTTTTGTTTAAGGCTTTTAGCAGCCTGAAGCCGTGGTTCCTTGTTTTTGTCTCTAGTTTTAAGTGGAAAAGTGGGCTGAGGAAGGGGCTTCACTGGCCCAACTAGAAAAAGAAACTTGGAACCCATGACTGTATTTTCTCCCTTGGACACCCCTGCCTAGGACAAGAGGGAGCTGTACTGTAGAATGCTGGGGAAATGGAAAAGCAGCACTGGTGGAACAGAGAGCATGGAGAAATCATCAGTGCTGGGGAAATTGTGGGAGCTGAGCAACAAGTGTGAGATGAGACAGGTGGGGGCCAAATGATGCAAGGCCTACCTCTACTTGTCAAGGATTTTGAAATGAACCTTAAAGGAAGCTGTTTAAAGGCTTAGTCAAGGGCCCATTATGGTGTGATTTGTGTTTTAAAGTAGCCATTCACCTCCATTATGGAGAATGAAATGAAAGGAAGCCAGGAGTGGATGTGGGAAAATCAGCAGCCAGGACAGCAGCGAAGAGCATCTTTGACCAGGGTGATGGTATGGGAGAGTGAAAATAGATGGACTTTAGAGATGTTTAGTATAGTTTTAAAGTCATTTGCTCTAAATTCGATTAGATTTTAAGAGGTGACAGGAAGGCAGGAGGCAACGATATCTTTCAGGTTTACACCTTGAGTAGTTCTGTAAAAGATGACGATAAGACAACAGAATATGATTCCTGAGATGAGAAAAACTGGCCAAAGAACAGATTCTGGAGAGACGGCATTGAGGAACTCTGTGATATTATACATTATTGTATAGTAATATATAGTGCAATATTAATGTATACATATATTTGATTATATGCCTAGAGGGTACAGATTTTGGAATCATCCCTCCATAAATGGCCGGTAAGGCCATGGAATTAGGTAAAATATATTGGGAGCTTGTAGAAAAAGAAGCACTCGTGAGAATACACATACTTAACAAGAGAGTAGAGGTGAATTTAGGGCAGACAACTATAGATTTCAAATCATATAGCAGGAAAGAGTCTTGTACATCATCCAATCTGATATAATCAAAGTGAAGATGAATGAAATGAAATTCTGTCAGACTGTATACATTTCTCTAGGTCACGTATAGAAAGTCTCCTAAGTCTACGTTTCTTGTGTAGGTTTTGAAAAGCACAATTCAGCTTCCTATTGATATTTTGTCTGCATTGAATTATAAATTGCGAAGGCGTCAAAAATTTTTTCTATGTTTATATTTAACTTGCATGGCAGCAAATTTTCACATCTCTTTTGAGTATTCAAATTTGTTAAAGTATGAAACACCGTGCTTGGCGAAAAACAGATAATATTTGCTGAATGAATCAAACAGATTTCTGAGACGATCAATTCTTTAAAGATACTCAGTTATTTGTGTTTTTCTTCTGAGCCAAGTACAAATACTTGCATAACAATTACATTGAATTATTGTTATTTTTTCGAGTAGCTAGTTTTGCTCGTGGTATAAACTGAGGGCAATAATTGGCATTTTTAAGAGCAAAAGTTTGATGTTTAAAAATCTAATAAATATAAACCGCTATTAGACCTAAAAGTATGTCAAACATAATACCACTATGATTATAAAGTACTCATTACTTTTTTTTAATCATAACGATTAAACTTTACAGGATTGCTGATAAACTTAATAGCATAGTTTTTTTTGCCTTCCAAAAAAGCTTTTATTTAAAGACTTTCTTTTTTAACCACAGAATGTCAAGATAGTTATGTTCTATTTATTGCTGATTTCTCCTTTTCTATTTTTTTCCTTTCTTTTTGTATCATGCCTATAGCAGCTGTTTCCCTAACCCTTACCCCAACCCACAGGCTTTCCCACGCTCCTTTTTTGGCTCTCATTTGGCATCGATCCTGAGTTTGACAGATAAAACATGTGTCTGAATTGTAGTTACAGCCAAGCTACAATCTATCAGCTTTTCCCTCAGGGTAATTATGCTTATTTTACCCCCAAACAAGGTAATTGTTTTCTGATAAAGTATTCAGTTCACTCAGAATAAGACGTTGACCTCCTTTTATTTACTTATTTATTTATATATATGTATATTTTTTTGAGATGGAGTCTCACTCAGCTGCCCAGACTGGAGTGCAGTGGCATCGATTTCGGCTCACTGCAACCACCGTCTCCTGGGTTCAAGTGATTCTCCCATCTCAGCCGCCCGAGTAGCTGGGATTATAGACACCCGCCATCACGCCCAGCTAATTTTTGTATTTTAGTAGAGACAGGGCTACACCATGTTGGTCAGGCTGGTCTTGAACTGCTGACCTCAGGTGATCTGCCCGCCTCGGCCTCCCAAAGTGCTAGGATTACAGGCGTGAACCACCGCGCCCGGCTGGCCTCCTTTTATTTAATTCCTCTTCCCATGATAACATGCTGACATATGTCTCAGGTTCTTTGGAGTCAGTGTGAGTGAAGCTCATGGGATATTAGAATTAGAGACAGAAACAGAGAGGCAGTCCAGGCTTCAGTGTGAGACAGAAATGGGATTTAGTCCAAACTTGGACACATACTAGGTTGTGACTCTGGATGTGATAGTCAATTTCTGTATGTTTCCATTTCCTCATGTGTAAAATGAGATAACTACAAGCCTTTTGAAACTTTGATCCTGAAGATGTCATTTTGGTAGATCTAACATGAATACATGATGGATCCCATCACTGTTTTATTTAGAAATATAAAATCAAGGTTCTTAATTCTAAATGTTTAGAACCGGTTTACTTTTTCAAAAACTAAATTGCAGTACACAAAAGTCCTGTAGAAAAAAAGTCATTTTAAGTCTCATATTAGAATGATGTAATTTCCTTTTTTGTTTTACTTTGAATTTTAAAAATTGATTTATTTGGAAACAGATAAGCAAATCCCCGGTTATATCTTTAGATACTGATATGTTTAAGAATATTTTACAAAATTACAGTATCAACCATAGCCTCGAGAGGTAAAACTTACCCTATTTGTAATTTCCAGTGGTAGCACTTTATAAATTAAAATTATGGTGTATGTGCCAAAAGTCTGGACTTTTGTCGGACAAAGGTAGTTTAAAACTTTGAAGAGACATCAAGAAACACGTGAGTTCATCCACCCAGATCTAGCCAGAACTGCTTTTGTATGGTTCTGCGGCCCATTTAGGCAATTAAAGCCTTGTGATTGCCCTATTAAGAGTCTGAAAGTATGCATATAACCCACCAGTGTTTTACAGAGGAATAATAGGTAAGATTTATAAAACATTGGAAATGAAAAAATGTAGGATAATAAAAGCAGGTATTTGTTGAGTGCTTACTGAGTGTGCGAGGCAGCATATACTTACATAATCTCTGCATTTTGTTATACAGATTAAATGAGTTAATATAAAGCACATATGTGCCTGGCATATAAATGTTATGTATTTACAGTAACAACAGTAACAATTGTTATTGATTTAATTATACATGATTATCATAAAAATAATAGGCAACCAATAGAGGGGAGAGCCGGGATTGGAATTCCAGGCTGCCTGTCTCTTAAGTCCATTCTCCATATCACTGAGCTATTCCAGTTTTCCTATGTTGAGAATCTAGGATGGCCAAAAAACGGTCCCCAGAACCTGCTGTAAACCATCCTCCGCAACAGACTTCTGGAATAGAAAGAAGTTGGCTTATGACCTCTTGTCACTGCCTAGTCCTTGGATATGATAAAGTTATTTAAACTGTTTCAGTTCCTCCTTTTATAAACAGGGGATATCAGTAATATCAATCCTAAATGTGTCGGGAGGATTAAATGAGACAAGGCGTGTATATTGCTGCTGAACACAAAGCCTGGTACATGATAGGTACTCAATAAAGGAAGGCTGTTCTCGTTGCTTTGAGGAATGACTGATTGCATCGGTTTTGAGTGCTCAGTTTGTGGCCTGACTGAATTATGTGCACCAAATTTGGTGGTAGGTTTTTGTGAACTGACCTCACCTTGGCTGCATCTTAGCTTGTCTCCGTTTTTCAGAGGATACACTTTCCTCAGCCATTTCATTTAAATTTTTATTTAATGTGGTTACATTTTTTAAAAGATGGTTTTTAAAGGCTTTCTTTTTAAACCACACAATGTCAAGATAGTTATGTTCTATTTATTGCTGATTTCTCTCTTTCTATTTTTTTCCTTTCTTTTTGTATCATGCCCATGGTAACTGTTTCCCTAACACTCGATTAGCTTACTTTCTGAAATAAGAGAGTAAAGGAATAAAAATAATGGTTACTAATATTGTGTTGATTTTCCCACAATACTTTTTAATGCCTTTACATTTTACATAACTAGGATAGTATCATATTTTGATTAATGTTCTATATTTTTAAATTAATAGTATGCTATAACCCATTTTATACGTGAAAAGTCTGCAGAAATTACTTCTATGCTTCTTAGTATTCCATATATGACTGTGTCATATTTTGTATAAGTATTTCTCTCTTGTTAGGCTTGTTGATTATCTCCTGGTTTTGTCAGTATAAATAATACCGAAGTGCGTATTTTAGTAAATTCTTGCTTGCACTTCTGATTATCGTTTTCAGATATATGTCTGTATGTGGGGTTATAGATTAAAGAAATGAAGCCCTCTATGCTTTAAAATAATGGTTTTCAACCTAGTAATTAAAATTGGATGAAATTTCTTTTAAAAATCTTAGAGCAGTGTTTTTAAAGTGCCCTGTGACATCTCCTTGGGGTTGCTATTGAGATGGGAGAATTACACATTGAAGGTGGCTTTTCTTAAATGCCGTTTCTTTTTTATTTATTTTTTTTACTTATACCAGATGAAACTTATTTTCTTTTAAGGCAGGATCTTGCTCTGTCATCATTGAGGGTGGAGTGCAGTGGTGCGATCATAGCTCACTGCAGGCTTGAACTCCTAGGTTCAAGTGATTTTCCTGCCTCAGCCTCCCTAGTAGTTAGGGCTACAGGTGTACACCATCATGTCCCACTGTTTTTTGTTTTTTTTTTTTTCAAATTTCTTTTAGAGACGGGGTCTCTCAAAGACCCCATGTTTTTTAGTACCAAGGATGCTTTTCAAAATATCGAGTTTCACAAAAAAAAAGGTCAAGATATGTTGCTTCATGTAGCTAATGTTTTTGTTCCATTTCATGATAAAATATAAATATTAAATTATCCTATAACTCATTAGAGAACCACAAATAAGTAGATTTACTTAATAAATAATTTATTTTAAATTATACAACAACCCTATGATTAAATTTAATATATATATTTTTTTGAGACAAAAATCTCACTCTGTCACCCAGCCTGGAGTGCAGTGGTGTGATCTCGGCTCACTGCAACCTCTGCCTCCTGGGCTCAAGTGATTCTCCTGCCTCAGCCTCTAGGGTAGCTGGGATTATAGGTGTGTGCCACCATGCCTGGCTAATTCTTTTATGTTTACTAGAGATGGGGTTTCACCTTGTTGGCCAGGCTGGTCTCGAACTCCTGACCTCAAGTGATCTACCCACTTTGGCTTCCCAAAGTGCTGGTGTTACAGGTGTGAGCCACTGTGCCTGGCCTAATATTGTATTAGTTTGTTTTCACACTGCTATAAAGAAATACCTGAGACTGGGTAATTTATAAAGAAAAGAGGTTTAATTGACTTACAGTTCCATATGGCTGGGGAGACCTCAGGAATCTTACAATCATGGTGGAAGGTGAAGGGGAAACAAGAACCCTCTTCTCATGGTGGCAGGAGAGAGAAGTGCAATCAAGGGAAATGCCAGATGCTTATAAAACCATTGGATGTCATGAGAACTCACTATCACAAGAACAGCATGGGGGAAACTGTCCCCATGATCCCGTCACCTCCCTCCCTTGACATGTGGGGATTACAATTCCAGTTGAGATTTGGGTGAGGACACAGAGCCAAAGCATATCAAATATCATTAAAGAGAAATTGTGACATGGGATAGTTTAGGGATGTTTTTAAAAATTAGGTGAAGAATATTTTGTGGACTTGTCATCATAATTTTTATTTACAAAGATAAGGAAAAATATTTAGATATTGGTGCAAGTATCAAAAGAACCCCATTCTACCTATTTCCAAAGGGCTTAGGTATCACATGGAGCCAGGGCTTCAGAGAAGAGAGAATATCTGTATTACAGAGAGAGACTATTTTGCAGTATTCTTGGCAACCTGACAGAGACTTGCAGAAAACTGCAGTGTGACTCTTACTGGTAAATCCTCCCTATCTCCACCCTCTAAACTCAGTCAAGTCTCAAGTTCGTGACTGCGTACCTCCGAGTTTTATGTTACTTTTAACACAAGAATGGTCTGAGTTCATGCAGAGTTTGACAGATGTATAGTAGAGGCTATCTTGGAATAAGCTAGCATCCGAGAGGAATGAAACTTCACCGGTAATTACAAGTAGCAGGACCCTTGGCCAAGAGTTAAGTTGGGTCAGGAACTTTGAACTGACTGCTGAATTGGGGGACATTCAGGGCAATTCTACATGTATTGCAAGGGACAGGTAGGCTCCAGGTGACAGCTTGGGTACGTGATTTTTTTCAAGAGCACTGTACAGGAAGCACAGGCCTTACTTTTTATTGTTGTGTGGAGCAGAGTCCCAGAAGGACTGACTGTGGCGTGCTAAATAAAATCCCTGTGAATGCACACCGGGTTTTCTGGAATTACAAGCTTCTAGACATTTCTGGGTTAAGGTGTAGTCCATTTCACTTTGCTATCAGATTACAGATAAGTTATTGAGCAATAAAAGGAAGAATGTCTTGTTCTTTATTCATATGTTCTAAACCTGGTAGGCAATCGAACTGTACTTTAATAAGAATAGGGGAAGGACACATATACAAGGGTTGGACTTGTTCCATATCGTCCCATTTGATAGAATAGGGCCAAAAAATAGTCTTTTTCTTTTTTTCTGATCATTAGAGGTATTTAAGAGCAGAAACAAAGTTTGGTGGGGATAAAAATAGAGGGCACTGAAATGATAAAACCACAATGATATTGATAAACAGAAGGGTTATATTAGATAAACACATGTTCCATGAGTCCAGAAATTGTTAGTGTCAAGTTACACTGTATATTAAGGCATCTTAATATATTGTGGCACTGACTTTTAGGCACATATATTTGCGTATCTTTCTAATTTTTTTCAAAAGTGGATTTTTCTGCCATTTATTTTTGCCATTGTGTAAATAAAATTTTTGTGTTTTGATGTCCAACAGCCATTTCATACTAATAGGAGCTCTAACTGTGACAATCAAATAAATTAATGTTTGTATACATGTCTTTATCAGACTTAAATCTGTGTTCACACCAGATAACAACTCAAGACTGTGACTATGCTATTGGCTATGAGGAGTGTTGCTTTAATTGCAGCCAAGTTAATCTGTAGATTTTAACAATTATGTTGCCATCTACCTTAAGGGTTTATAACTCTGGTATAGAATAAGCAAATAGCATAAAACACTTGTACCTCTGTGTACTCCTCAGAGTTTTATTGGTAATAAAAAAAAAAAAAAAAAAAAAAAAAAAAAAAAAAAAAAAACCCATGCTCACTTTTGTGCTTGGGAACAGAATCTGTTTCTAACCTTTGCTATTAACAGGAAGTGGGAGAGGTGAAATGAGTCCTGGTTTTGTGGCTGGGCCAGAGCACTCTGTGTTCCTGAGAGCGGTATTCAGGTTTCATGTCTGTCTAGCTTCTTGCTCCTTTGAATAGCTGGCCTTTGAAGTCCTAAAAACATAGATTGGTAATGAGCAATGTAAAGTAAAGAGTGGGAAAATATTTGGAAAATTCAAGCTCTGAGAATAGCCTGTCTGGGATGATTTCGCTCAGGCTGTGTCGTAACTGTGTTTTTCTTTCCCAGGTAAATTGTCAAGTTTTGTGAATATAATAGTATAAATTTCCTCTGTAAGAATAATTGAAAAATCTCAACTTCACTCGCGTTTTTGATAGAACGATTGCTATATTTAGTTTAAAATTTTAGGGTGGCAGGCTGGGCGCAGTGGCTCACACCTGTATTCCCAGCACTTGGGGAGGCTGAGGCGGGCAGATCACCAAGTCAGGAGATCGAGACCATCCTGGCTAACACGGTGAAACCCTATCTCTACTAAAAATACAAAAAATTAGCTGGGCGTGGTGGGCGCCTGTAGTCCCAGCTACTCAGGAGGCTGAGGGAGGAGAATGGTGTGAACCCGGGAGGCGGAGCTTGCAGTGAGCCAAGATTGTGCCACTGCACTCCAGCCTGAGCGACAGAGCGAGACTCCGTCTCAAAAAAAAAAAAAAAAAAAAATTAGGATGGCACTATCTATTGTTTAGTCTTTTAAAAAGACAATCCATGCCTTGAAGTGCCATTTTTATTTTCGTAATTACAAGTGGGTATCAGAAGAATGGAATTCAATATGAAGTTGAGGTTATATATTAAATCGAATACCTTTGAATAAAAATAGACTTTTTGTTCCATTGCATGTTATTATTAAGGGCCCCCATTGTAGTATAACAGTGGCCTATTTTAGAAAATATTCTCTGTCAGAAAAACACCATAATTTAAAAAGACATGTTTCTACCAAAGTCACATTCTAAAATATATACAGAAGGACATGGAATAACTCCATATAGATTTAGTGTATCGTGTCCCCCTTCTTCCAAGAAAATAGGCACATTTTGTTAAAAAGCCCCAAAGGTAAATATGAATATTTTTATATGTTTAGAAAGGTTTGAATTTTAAAAGACAATCTTAGTTCTAGTATGTTTATCTCTTGCCTTGGAGGCAATTCTTAAAACTGTGAAACTTGAACTGTGACTGTCAGAATCCAACACTTACATGTATATTTGGAGGACATAATTTAAAATACTGACATCTTTATCTAATTTGTTATATTAATTATGTTACAGAAATAGTTTAATATTTTAGTGGCATGATATTAGACTTGGAATGCTAGAAATCACCGGAATGTATAGTCAGTGAAGCCTGGGTTGGTTTTTGATATTTTTGGTTTATAGTACCAAATTATAATCCCATATTCTGTATTAAGATATATGAAAAAAGTGGCCTTTCATTGATCAAAGTGTATTTATATATAACATTTTAATCAAGTATACATATTTATAAAATATCCAGAGGAAATATATGCAGATGTAAAATTGAGCCCAATAAATCCTTGTGTTTTCATAGGTATGAAAGATATAATAAATAATGGCAATTAGATATTGTATGTGTCAGAAAATCAGTTTTTCTCCCAAATCAATCCCTCTCTTTCTTTCTGTCTCTGTATCTCTTTCATAGACACAAGATAAACACCTATCCATATGTGCTCATATCTGTTTTAATTGACTTCTTTCTTGAGACTTTAATCCTGAAATGTTTTACATTACATGTACAGCTAAGATTAAAGTCTTCTTTTTCACAGCACACTTTTTATAATGCCTTGAACTTGTTTCTCTGTGACAGAGGAAAACACCCTCTTGCACCTGGACAAACAAAGGTGTTCCTTCAAAAACAGACTTTCAGAATCATTAATTCTGGTTTAGAAATAATTATGAAGGTTAAGTGGACTCTCATGTGTAAGATTTTAGAGCTGGCTGATCTGTGCTTTACTTCCCCCTTGTTTTCATCCTTCTTATGCCACCGGTATTACAGTGCCTCCTCTTAACAGTTTGGTTCCCTCTGTAGCAAGTGAGCCAGAGACAGCTCTTCAGCTTCCTACAGCCTCCTGGTGGTTTGCAGGGCCAGCTGGCTGAGATCATATGCACTTCTACCCAAACGTATCCCAAGGTAAGGTTACAGGTGGCAAAGGTGTGACCAGAAGATAGATTTAAAAAAAAATTATTTAGGTATTGGCAATGTAGAAAGAGCAGATAGTGTCTATAGTAATAACCAAGTGAGCAATAACTAGGGTGTGAGCGGAGTTACTGTATTTAGTGTAAGAATGAAGAAATAGCAGTGTTCAGTGAAGTGGAGTTTGGTGAGACATATACAAATCTGAGGTAGAAAGTAGTGGATTTTTGTACTTTCATGCATAACTGTAAGTGCAGTATTAAAAAATACATATGGCACAAGTAAAACTTTTAAAGAATGCTTCTCAGCTTGAAATTCTTAATATGTTGTAGTAATCATATTAGTTCTTGCTGTAAAATAAGGTGGCTATAAAATAGGGTAGTCAATTTTGAATTGTGAGTTGAAGAGGAAAAAGTAATGATTAATGGTGACATGAGCTAGGAAAAAGCATTTGGAGAGCGGATACTTTACATCAGTAGGCCTCTCAACTTTTATCTCCCCCCTTCCCTCTTTCAATTACTTCCCTTAGATCACAAGTTTCTATTTTAGTAGAAAAATTATTCTATAGATACAAATAGATGTAAGGGAGCATAAATGAATTGCTGATTACTCTATAAGCTAAGAATTTAAACATATGTTCAGGATTTTACTTTTATAAAACAATTTTATTGTGAATTATTAGCATGGATTCATAGATGAATAAAAAATGATGTGGTCCTATTTATGTAAAACAGAACAAATATTTGATAGGTGGTGTAGAATGTTTATACCTGCCTTGAGGATGATTTTTGTTGGAACTGCTAGGCATACATGTCAGAATATCTACTTATCAGAAAATCATAGAAAAACATGCAAGTTTATGTCACTCACACCGTAGAGAAAACCAGTCAATAACAAACTGATAAGTCTGAACAGTGATTATAATAATGAAAAGAACAATATCAACAGTAGAACAACCATATCAAGACAGTGGATCATGATGCAATGACTATAGGATTCCCTCCTAAATTTTGTTCATCGTAACACATTGTGCTATGTCTCTGTGCACAACACAACAAACTCACTTCAAAGCCAAATGAGGACTTGGCATACTCAGGAAATTCTAGTCATGAGATGCTTTTAGTTTTAATGTTATAGTATGTAGCATTTCATGTTAGGCAAATATGACAGTCTGTGGAATCCTGTGTCATTCAGTTGAAAGAACTGACAAAAGAACATGTTTTTAGATAACCTTGCATTTGCGGGAACACATATGGGTTGGCAAAAATATCCATTTAGAGTGTTTAAAAGAGGCACACGCCTGGATTGGCCTAGGTGACTAATAATGTCTGGTGGTAATGCATGCTTTTTGGAGTAGTCTTTAATTACTGAACAAGGTGGTGACATACATAAAGCCAGTGGGATTTTTTCCCACCAGAAGATGGGTGCTGAAGAAACTGAGCCATTTTATTTGTTTTCATCATACAATATTTCTGATGATCTTGCCTCCTTCAAGTCTCAACATGTGTCTCTTTACAGAGAATATTTCACCTTTCAAAATGAAGTCTCATAATGACTCACTTAAATGTTTATTGTTTTCTTGCCATAAGGAACTTTGTGACTTGTAAATATGAATTTATATATGCATATTTGTATGAATAAATACATTTATAAAACTGATATTTAAAAAGAGCTAGCACTTAAGTTAGGCCAGACATTATTCTAAGTGCTTTATAGATATTAATTTTCTAATTCTTCTAACAGCCCCGAAAAGTGACTTTCATGTTTAGGATTGAATATAAAGTCATTCTCAAATTGTCTATGACCTATTTCTGTGTTGCTTAGCATAGTTCTATTTAAGAGAACTAAGACAAACATATAGAAATATGATGATGACAATGATGATATTATATTACTTTCCCAAGTATCTGGCACTATGCCTATTTCACCAAGCATTTGTAGAGAAGCAACAGAATATAATGGTTATGAGCCTCAATTCTGGAAGAGACTAACCTGATTTTAAATCCTGGCTCTGCTTCTTACAGGCTGTGTGATTTGTGGTAAGTGACTTAAATTGTCTGTGCTTCAGTTTCTTCATCTGTTAAATGTGTATGACACCTATTTCATAGAGTTGTTATTCAGATTACTTTAATTACTAAAAAATAGGTTTAGAGCTTTTAGAATAGGGACTGGCACATATTCAATACAAAATAAGTAATAAAATACAGAAGTATGTATTTGAATATTCAAGACTTCTTCGAAGGAATATACTTAATGCTGTCGATTGAATTTTAAGCAATTAGAATGGCAACTAGAAGAGCTTTCATAACAAACTATAGTGGAGTATCTCACATATTTATCCCTCATTCAGGCAACTACACATCTGAGTTCTCTGCTTCTTACTAGAGCTCGTGGTTGCTGGCTCCGAGTGAGAACTGAATATGAAAATTTTCAGTTTGTGAAAAACATCTGGAGCTTTTACTTGACTACAAACTTAATATGAGCCAACTGTATGTTGCAACTGCTTAAAAGAGAAAAAAAAGAATAAAAAACCCTTAAGAATTCCTTAGGCAGTATAAATAGAAATAAGAGTGTCCACAGCATGGGAAGTAACATGGTTGACGTACTTCACACTGGCCGGATCATGGTTGGAATACCGTGTTCCATCCAAGACACCATAATTTTAGGAAAGACTTTGACAAACTGGAGTGCCAGAAGTCTGGAAATATGAAAAATGGAGGAAGTGGGACTGTGTAATGTAGAGAAGACTAATAGGAACTAAAACACTTGTCTCCAATTATTTATAATGTTGTCATTTAGAAAAATGGACACACTTATGTATTGCCCTAGAAAAGAAAGAGTAGAATCAATATAATGAAAGTACCATGTATATTTTTACTCAGTATTAAGGGTGAAAACTAATGGGTACCAATGCTGAGTCTTGCAATGATATAAGAATTCCTGTATATGACTGAAGCTTACATTCAGTTACATTCACTAAAATAAGATTTTTGCATTCATATCCTCATTGGGATGGGGCAGTAAAGGAATTAAATCCCCAGAAAAATTCATTAAAATTGTAGGACTGTTCTATGATTGCATGGATGGTTGAAATTAAACTTGATGGCACTATTGGTTATTCTAAGAAAGGCGCTAAAAGTCTGTATAATTGGTTTACTTTTATTCAGTCTAGTTTGGAAATCTTAAGAATGGATGAAGGAACATTGGAAGAAGGAGGGACACAGGGTAATACGTTATTTTCCCAAATTTCAGAAATTCTACTAATTTAGGTTCAGCAGGTAATTAAGAATTCTTTCATGCATGTCAGCAAAAATAGTTAGATACAGGACTCATTGAATATTGTATTGTGTTGGGAACTAATCAGAGAAAAACCATGGTATGTGTCCCTGAACTCTAGTTGCTTTTTATCTAAGAGGGGTTGAAATGTTGTGTGCTTTTGAATTTTATTGTGGACAATATCTGAGGTTTGTACCAGTACACTAAGGTTTATTTTTAAGGATTGAGTGAAATGGAAGTGTATAACTGGGAAATATAATAGAAGATAGCTATAGTATGACCTTGGAAACTGACTTTATGTTTTACAGGCATGTTTTTCTTTACATATTTCATTCTTGTATCTTGAAATAAGCTCTACTTATGGTTAGGTATATGCTAGATCTTAGAATTCCTTTAAATTCATCTTGTCAAAATATCAGCCATTCTGTATTAATATTACCAAGTTTAAGACATTGGATTATATTCAATTTCACCAGTTTGTATAATTGATTGGAAAAAGCAATAAATAGGCTTTATAATTTTATATTTTTTATAAGAAACAGGTAATTTAATACATTTAATACCTTTATAATGTATGTATTTTTTCATAAGATAGACTATGTAAAATATAAATAGACTAAATCCAGAATTAAAATGCAGAGTCATATTTTTTTTCTTTTGTGGCATTGGATAATATCGGTTTGTTATATTCTAGAATATATTATAGTAATCCCATACCATTCAAGTCAATAATGAATTTATTTGAATCAAAAGTGGACACATTTAAGGAATTGTTTCTATATATCCAATTAGGTAATTCTGGTTGGCTAAATTGGGAGCTGGTCATAATCCCAAAAGACACAGTTCCGAATGTCATAATTCTGAATGTTAAAATCCCAGAAGAGTAAAATCTCTAAAGTCTAAAATCCAGAAAATCACAATCCCCAAAACATCAAAATCCTGAAAATGTAATTCTGAGAAAAAATGAAACTTTTTTTTTTTTTTGAGACAGAGTCTCGTTCTGTCGCCCAGGCTGGAGTGCAGTGGCTTGATCTCAGCTCGCTGCAAGCTCCGCCTCCCGAGTTCACGCCATTCTCCTGCCTCAGCCTCCCGAGTAGCTGGGCCTACAGGCACCCGCCACCACGCCTGGTTAATTTTTTGTATTTTTAGTAGAGACGGGGTTTCACCGTGTTCGCCCGGATGGTCTGGATCTCCTGACCTCATGATCTGCCCACCTTGACCTCCCAAAGTGCTGGGATTACAGGCGTGAGCCACCGCGCCCTACCTAAAATATTATTTTAAAGGTATTTATTTATATTTTAAAAAGAGGATTTAGTTCAGAAATGTAAAAATAGAATATAGGCCACTTTGCACAACAAAATATGCAATAACAGCATACCTACTTTTGCACACATAAACGCTGAAGTATGCTAATGACAGACATACTGGTATAATAGTTATGAGAAGATGAACTGTCCTTATAAAGAAGTAGGTCAAAAAAGGACAATGTATAAACGCGTATCACTATGATTGATAGTTGTGTGCAACAGCTTTCTAACTTCAGTCATCTGAAATAATATAATGAACAACCTAATTCTTTTGACAAGATCCATCAAAAACTGTAACAGGTTACCAAAGTATATGTAGTCACCCAAAGAGCAGAGATCTCAAGAAATTTTATAGTTTACAAATGCAAATGTTACAAAAGAACATCTCTTCATTTATTGAGAAAATTTCAATGTTTTTACATACATATACAACGCTTAACACAAAGTAAACATAACGCACTTTTGTGAAGTTGAATTTGCAAAAAAATGCATAAAACAGAACTCTCAAAGTCTCTATACATTTGTACCTCCAGTAAAGGAAATGATGTGAAGATGAAATACATAACATAGTGAATTGCTTTACGGGGTTTCTAGGTATTCCTCAATCCTGTAAAGTTGACATCTACAATTAAGCCCGTATGTTCTATTGATAAATAGAGGTCAGAAAAATAGCATACGTGGGTTTGGCTTCTGTTTTCCTTCTTTTTTTCTTCAGTTACTCTTTTGACTGTGTTATCTTATTATTAACCCTTGCCTCAAATTGTTCCCTGGTAGAGTGCTGCAGGCTACAGCCCTTTTTCAAATGGTGAAAAATTTGAGAGAATAGTGGTATGAAGAACATTTTGAATGCAAGGCTGTTTAGTTGTGAATATTGCATTGATCACATCTGTGTTTCTGAAGCTCTGTGACTTGCTCTCCTAAGCCTAGAGCAATCTTCACCAAACTAACTCTGTGGGGTAGAGAAATGGTTCTAAGTAATATAATAGACTCACTTTAATTTAGAAGGTAGATATCTCTGAATACTTTAGTTAGCACCTGCTGCATTGAAAACATGCTAGGAGGTGAGGGATTATGAAAGAGAAAGTTGAAATATATAGATCTGGACAATAGAAAAGTGTGTTTAATTTTTTGCAGTTATTGTTGATGTTTTATTTTTTACCTTCATCATTTCAGTTTCTTATTTTGTTTCAGATATGAAAACATCAAATCCATGTTCCATACATCTTAGACACTGATTTTTTTTAATGTCATTTTGACATCCCTCCAGCACCCAAATGCCAACATCTGCTACATTTTGCCACACGGTTGTACACTTGAACTCTGAAAAGCCTTAAATGTTTTTAAAATTTCTTTGTGTATGTTTTCAAAATAACCTTCCTTTGAGTTCTCAGTTTTATGTGAACTGTAGTTAAACTCTTTTTTTCCATGACTTGTAGCATATGGTATTTAACTGTTTGCCACTGTCGCTTTCTGAAGTGAACATATTTGTACAAAGGCATTTTAAGAGAACAGTGCACTTAATCGGAGAAACTCCTTCAAGGTGACTCTACTGCTTAAACATAGTTTAAAAAGATTAAAATGTTTATGGCTGAGCATTATTGTTTCATTGCCTATCAAAGTTAATCCAAATAACTGGCCTTTGAGAAAGAGTACACGTTAAAAATTTTTGAAGGCAGTCATTTTTTTTGATTTTTCATCCAGAAGTATCTATCCCTAAAGGAAGAGAAACTTCAGAAAGGTATTTGCTTTAATCAAGGAAGTTTTTGCTGATATCAATGATTTGATATCATCCCTTAGTTCTCGATAAACATCATACCTTAAATGAGTCCTCTGTTTTGTTAACTAGTTTTTCTTTTGTCTGAACCAAAATTGCCTCTTTTAGAGATGAATTACTCAATTTTTAATTGTTTTGGGGGCAGGGGGCATTATTTTCCTATTGAAGAGCAAAATGTAAAACACTGCCCTGGAAGGAATATTTGCAAAACCATGAAAGTAAGCGAAGTTGAGATGGGCTACTGTATAGAAATTTTGCATTTTATTCTAAAATACTGCATTTTTCCATGATTTGTAACCTGGTGTGTATAGAAGCATTGGCTGCAGCCTGAATTCCTGAGCCCTTCAGTTCTCCACTTTTAGTATATATAAACACAATTTCACTGTGCTTGGAAGAATCCTGTTGTAGTGAAGGTAATATTTTTGGCCTCTTTTGTTGTTGTTGTTGTTGCTTTGCTGCTTTGTGGAGAGGGATAAGTTTATTGTAAGAACTTCTTTAAATCCATGTTCTTACACAGGGCTACAGATATCTTACTCCTCAGTTCCAGGCAAGTCACCCTTTCTGGGCTGCCATTACTGGCACAATAGTTAAATATTCTGGTTTGTTGTAAGATTTTTAAAAAATCTCTATTCCATCCACCAAGTTCTGAGAGAATAATATTTCCCTCAGTTTGTCTCATTTGTGGGAAGAAATATTATCTGCCCATCTTTATTACTACCCCAATATAAAGTTTACATATTTATGTGTTTGCCATTCTATAAATATGTCTGAAACAGGTTGATGATATATTTTCAAAATAAAAGACACAGAATGAAATAAGGCTGTACAGGGAATGAATGAACCAAAAAGAAAAAAAAAAGTTTTTGTATATTTTAATTTCTGAGTTTTTCCATTAGGTTTATCGGATAATTTTTTTGTTGTTGTTCTTCACAGAAATGTTGTTTCGCCATGTTTGTTCATGTGGGGAAAAGTTCTCATCGTTTGAGAGTATGAGGATTGTATACGTGATCTTAAGAGATCGTGGAGAGAAAGGATTTTATTAGTTTCATGACGTTAGTTTCCTTAGCTGCCTTTCTGAGAATGGTCCTTATGTTTAAGTTGGGGGCGTTTAAGTTACTGTGAGGATTAAATTCAATCAAAAGAATTAAGTGTTAGGAAACTGGGCCTTGCCTGTCAAATAGTGACTAGTCAGTAAAACACACACACGCACACGTGCACGTACACATTCCTCACTGCTATTTTGACGTATATGTACCTATAATATGTCTGAATTTTTCATGGTATTATATTATTCTTCAATTATTTGAAATTAATTTAAAGAACAGAAACTAAAAGAAATCATAGAATCAAAGATCACTATGTGCCCTATCTTCTCAATTGTGTATAAACCTTTTGAAAGAAAATATGTTCATTTAATAGTTTAATAACACATTTTGCAGTTGTTGTAAGGTTCATAAGTTTCTGTTTGCTGAGTATTAAGGCAAAATTTTAAAACAAATGAAATTAAGTGGCCTGGTGACCTGACTTCAAGTATTAATCTGTAACCACTTTTAAAATGATTGCTTAACAGCATGGTTTCTTTTGCAAATCTTTTGCCAAAAGCAGTGATAATGTGCCAATGATAATGAAATATTTGAACTAGAAAAGATGTTTTTATTTATGGAGAAACAAGTAAAGGCCCTAAGGTGGTTAAATTGCTGAAAGTCACAGAAAAGTGGCATGGCTCTGATTTCCTGGTTTACCAGATACTTAGACACTCTTTTCAATGACAGAAAAGCAAATAATAAATAATTTACTTTCTAGATATTGTTGAATTCTTACTGTTTCTGGGCTTATATGAGATGCTGGAAAATTTCCTAAAAAGTGAAGAAGGTGAAATGGGGAGGTGTTAGTCAAAGGGTAAACAGTTTTGGTTATACAAGATATGAGTAAGTTCTAAAGATCTGTGCAGTATATTGCTGACAGTTAACAGTACATACTGTATTGTAGACTTAAAAAGAGGGTAGATTTTATGTTTTGTTCTTATCACAAAGAAAGATGGGAGGAAACTTCTGGAGGTGATGGATAGGTTTATGGCACAGATAGTGGTGATGGTTTCACAAGTATATGCTTATCTCCAAACTCATCAAGTTGTATATATTTAAATATGTATAGCTTTTTGTATGTCAATCATACCTTAATAAAGTAGGTCAAAAAAAGAGGAAGAGCTTCAACTATTTTTCTCTTCTTTCCTTTTTCCATACCTTCATAAAAATTCAGAGTGCAAATTTCTTAGTTTATTTGGCCTACTTTCTGAGCAATTATTTTTTAAAACCTGTGTTACATTTCAAAAGCAATATTCAATTTATTATGGCATTTACTAGAAGAACTTGTTCTTGAAACTTAGGTAAATGGTTATTAAGTAATAAAAATTTATCTTTCAGTATGCTTTTTTTTTTTGTACTAGAGTAGAAAACCCAACTAAAAGTGATATACATTTTAATAACCAAAGTATATTATCTCACAGATGGAAGTCTAGAAGGTCTTAAGGGTGACTCCATCAAGGAGTTCTGGCTCCATTTTCTCAGGAATTCTCTTGATGTTGCCCTCCTCTAAATGAAACAATGTAATTGAAGCACCTCTGAACCTCATATTCAACCATAACAATGAATAGATGAAGAGTGAGGAAGAACTTTCCCAGCAGCCTCCAAAAATCCTTCTTTTATTAACCTGACTGATCTTTTTTGAACTCTTCCCTTCAAAGGGCAGTGGGATCACTGTACAACCAAACTTTGGTGGGACACAGCAGACCTGTGACACTGGCTCACATGGGAGAGGAATAAAACACCCCAGGAAGGGAGAAAGATTATGGACAGCTCACCCTGCCCCTTAGAAAAACTGGAGACTATGTGTTCCTGAAATGAAACAAGACAAGTGTTCATTGCACTCTGAGAATACATTATAATGTAGAAAAAAAGTTGAGATATATAGAATATGAAAGTGGCACACAGGCTTCGTAATTACAGCAATTAGTGGTAATGTATGTTATTATCTTGGGTACTGCTTGGGGTCTCTGTGTAAGATGACTTTAAATATGTGAAAATTTTGACAAACATTGACACTACTCTCTCAAGGAAGCTGTTTATTTTTAATTTATTTTGTCTGCAATTTGGTTTTTAATACATTCAAGACTCAAGTTAACTTTTTATAAATACTGTACGTATTTTACTGTCAGAATTTTAAGAACAGCATAAGTTTTTTTAAAAAAATACACAAAATGTAATTTTAGTAAGGTTAAGAAGAGCATGTACTGCTGGAAGGATAGTTCTGTAACTACATAGACCGAATATATGTCTTCTCTGTCACAATTTTGCCTTCAGATTCATTGGTGTAGAATGTTTCTTAAGACTTCAAAGATACTGTAATTTCTCATAGATGGATTGTGGAGAGAGATCATGTGTAGATAAAATTCCTACATGGTACCAGTGTTTTAAGTATAGTCATCTTCTCCCACTCTAATACTGAATAAGAATTACTAGTAGAAAAATTGGGTGATCAATTACTTATTTCCACTCTGAGATCAGGTCTTATTTAACTTGAATTTGATTTGTTCTTCCTCAGACTCAGTGTTTCTGATGTAGGTGGTGTTAGGCTCCCACATTGTTAAAATAATGTGCAGCATTAGCATTCTTTTAAAATACCATTAACATGCTTTATCTTTGTTGATTTGTTGAATCAAGACTTTACTATTGAAGGTGACTTTTTTTTTTCCCTGCATTTCAGCCAAATTTCTCTTATAATAGTCTTGACTGCTACCTGTTTTTGCTCATGACTGCTGATTGCCTGTACCGTAAATCCTCTCTGGACCAGGATGGGAGCATGCATTTGCAATGTTGGAAACTTGGAATTCGTTTCCATTGAGATTCTACAGGGGCTTTGAATTTGTGTGGGGTATTGTGTGCATTCAAACTATAGAAAAAACCTCTGTTGTTATCTGTCTTCATTTAAGGGGAGAGCCAGGGAGGCTGTTTAGAATTAAATGTTTTTAGAGAGTGTTTGCTAGCTTTTAGTAACTCCTAGACCAGGATCAGGACCAGGCAGGTGTAAGGACTACACCCGTTAACAAAAGCAGCCCTGATCCCTGTGCTGAGAGGGAGTATAGTCTAGTGGCAGGGACAGGTAAAGCAAATACATATGTAATCATATGACATCTAAGAAGGGGAACTAAGTGGGGCTGAGAAGAAACTGTATTTATTTCATGAAATGCTGACTGAGCTAAGATCTAGGGAGAAATCAGAAATTAAACTCCCACAATATCATGAAGAATAGACTTGAAAACAGTATGAGCCCTTGGCTTTCCCTTATTTGAGTCAATATGCTATTTGTATAGAGTGGGATTTATTCCGTTGGGATCATATTTTTTCAGATACTACAGAGTAATTTTTAGTTTGGGAAGAGCTACATGTCTCTAGTTATCCCAAGGATTAAAAACTTTAAAGCAACTTTTCATTCATATTAATGTGAAAAAGAATCCACTAAGAAAGAAATGAGGGTTCTATGTTTAAAGACATTTCAGCATTTATTACATTGTGTATTGTTGAAGTGAGACTTCAGGTATTCATTTGATTTTAAAATAGGTATGGAGCACCTACTACATAGTAAGCATTTTCCTGCGTGCTGGAGCACAGCAGCAAACAAAGCAGAGATGTCCTGGGGGCCTTGAACTTGGAGGTACTTCTCATTTCTCACCCTGTCATAAGGAATCCCCACTGCATTCCTTATTACTGGAGAGTCACTGTGCAATTCTTGGTCATAGAACATTTTCATTCCATTACTAACATCGATTATCTCTGACCAACATTTGTATTCAGGTTGATTAAAAATATTCCTCTGCTGTTGAATGAAATCTTAGAATCTTAATTCTTCTATGTCATTCAATAGAATTTAGGCTTGTCTTCCAGATTTAAAAAAAATCATCTGGCCAGGCACGGTGGCTCACGCCTGTAATCTCAGCACTTTGGGAGGCTGAGGCGGGCAGATCATAAGGTCAGGGGTTTGAGACCATCCTGGCTAATGTGGTGAAACCCCGTCTCTACTAAAAATATAAAAAAATAGCTGGGTGTGGTGGCGGGCACCTGTAGTCCCAGCTACTTGGGAGGCTGAGGCAGGAGAATGGTGTGAACTCAGGAAGCAGAGCTTGCAGTGAGCAGAGATAGGGCCACTGCACTCCAACCTGGGTGACGGAGCGAGACTCTGTCACAAAAAAAAAAAAAAAAAAAAAAAAAAAAAATCACCTAAGGTGCAGTATGTACTGAAATACTGAACCTGGAACAACCCCATATTCCATTGATATTTGTGTTTTTTTTTCCTGGTTATACAACTGCTGGGACAATAGTGTAACAGTGTCAAAGAAAATTTGTCTGGGAGGTAGGAAGATTGGTGATAGGAAAAGTACTATTACTATGGACATGCTCTAGATTTGGGAGTCAAATATTTGAGTATGGTTCCTGGATCTAATTCTTGCTGGTAAGGAGGCCATGAGTAAGTTGCTTACCTTGAACAATCTATTTTCTCCTTTTCTAAAATGGTAATTCTGTTTGCTCTGCTTAACTCACAGCTCTTGTAAGGATCACATAAGAAATGCTCAGTTGCGTTCATACTGTAATATAGGCACAAAGCTGGAGTGATTAAATTCTAGGCCACAAGTGTGGACTAACCATTATTAGTACAATATAGTGTCAGAGCTGGGCAAACAATTTAAATAAGGGAAACTGAACTTTGTTCTCCCCATCCCACCCCTGCTTTTTTTTTAATTTCTTGTATTGCTTTAGATGGGCAAGATTGAGATTTTTGGTGTGGGAGGAATTTTTCTGGTGTCCCTCAGATTTAATTACATAGGTAAAGGTGGGATTGATCCTCGTTACTCAAAGTAAGACTTGACAACAGAATCAGCATTACCTGGGAGCTACTAGAAATGCAGCGTCTCAGGTTCCACTCCAGATGACTGGATCAAAATCAAGCATTTTAAGAAAATCCCCACATTTATTGTTTGCAAATTTTCCTAAGCAGAGAAGTTGACAGATTTCTAAAACTACCCTGATCTTTCCAAAAGACTCTTTAGGAAGTTACACCTTCAATCACAGCAGCTGCTAGATGTTTTAGCACCACCTGGGAGAATGGGGGATTGGGTAGGGGAGAGGGGCTATACTAAAAAAAAAAGAAAAAAAGAAAAAAAAGACTATGCTGCTTTCTGTTCCCAAGGAACCATTCTAGGGGTGAAAGGTTCATATTCCATTATCAGTCCCCTGAGCCCACCAGTGTTCATAAATGTTTTTTTCCCAAGACTTTTATGGCACTTAAGTCAGACTGCTCATATTGGAATAACAGACCAGAAATGACTGACAGTTATAGTGTGTGGGATTAGGGAGAAAAATATTTAGTGAGAGGAACTGGGAGTTTATCAGGAGATATGAATGATTTCATCTCCAGGATTCTAGTTTCTAGTCACCTTTGCTCTCTGAGGGAAGTGGATAAGGACTGCCTTACTCTGCCTCTTCCCAGTTCCAGGAAATGTACATTCTCAAGAGATCAGTTGGTTTTATAAAACATATTCTTTTTCTCTTGTAGAGGGGAATTGAGAGCGAGGGAGGCTTAAATCCTCAATAAAGATCATGTGCGTATTTGAAAATTGGACGTAGTTCTTCAGACACCCAAACCTTTTACATGTAATTGCAAATTAGCCCTCACTTCCAGCCATAGCAAGGTTTAGGATTAAATGATACTGAACTAGCTTTCACCTTAGAACACTGCTTTCTTTGCAGGATGATAAAGCTAATTTTTAATCATACCTCCTCTACAGTTTTAATAATTATGACTTTTCTTCTTTTTCCTCTTTTCTTTTTCCCTCCTGCCTGGAGTCCTGGTAAAAAATTTAAGATTATGTGTGTGTGTGTGTGTGTGTGTGTGTGTGTGTTTGATGCTATCTGATTCCTTTGAGTATTGACTACACATCTGGACTGTGCTACTGAACAAAGTTGAGAGTGTTGGATGATGTCCGATAAATCAACTTTGAGACTAGAGGTGAGTGGATGGCTCATGACAAAAATTTCAGGCTTTATTTTTCCAATTTTGCTATAAATCAGTTAAAAGTTCATTATGACCAGCGTTTGGGAACCTGTGTTGCATCAGACTCAGCCTTCATTCAATTGTTTAACATATATTGATCATATCCCTACTATGTGCTACTAGTATTATGGGTTAGGCCATCCTTGCATACCTAAGGTTGGGTAAATTATAAAGAAAAGAGGCATTTACCCATACCTGAGGCTGGGTAAATTATAAAGAAAAGAGGCTTAATTGGCTCATGGTTCTGCAGACTGTACAAGCTGGCCTCTGCTTGGCTTTTGGGGAGGCCTCTGGAAGTTTTTACTCATGGCAGAAGGGAAGCAGGAGCAGGTGTGTCGCATGGTGAGAAAGGGAGCAAAGTGAACACAGGGGGTGCCACACAGTCATAAACAACCAGATTTTGGGAGAATAAACTTACTAATATGATAACAGCACCAAGTCATTCATGAGAAACCTGCTCCCATGATTTCATCACCTCTAATCAGGCCCTACCTCGAACACTGGGGATTACAATTCAACATGAGATTTAGAGGGGTAATGTATCCAAACTTTATCAAGGCCTATAATGGAAATAGACTTGTACTCACACAGCTAACACTTTATCCTAGTAGACATGCCTTTGAGTGCATAGCTTGAAAGGTTGAAGCAAACTATATTGAGGGTTGTTTATATTAAATAAAGCTATTTTCCCCCAATTTTAGCTAAACCTCTTTTTATATAAAGAAAAAGAATTTTTTTTTCCAATAAGATAACCAATCAAAGCAGGAAATCATTTTGTTACAATTGTTGTACAAAGCAGCCCTGTGCAAGGCTATTACGAATGTTAAGACCTTTCTTGGGGGTCTCCGATAGCTGATTCTCTCTAGAGAATTCTTCCTATTCTTGGCTGTAGATTGTTGCTAAAAAGAATTAGTTCCATTTTCTCCAGAGTGCTCTAAGTTATAGCTATTTATCTTTTAAGGAAGCTCCTAAGTATCCACAGGTGTTCAGCACCCTAAAATGTCAATTTATCTTCAGCACAGCCAGCTTTTCAGTGTTTACTATAAGGCTTTAACCACATGGTAATTCCTCCCTTAAAGAAGTCTGCTGTATATAATGTTAAGGCGGAGTTGTCATGGCTGTTATGCTGTGTCTCAAGCCAAATACGTTTCTCAGCATTCCAAGGTTATGTGAATACACAGAAATAATTATTTTCAGATGTTGACATTGCACTTAGTGATTTAGTAATATGAGAAAATATGGTTCAAAAGTTATTCATTTAAAAAGCAATGCAAAATATAGTAGAGGCAAATATGGTATGCATTCAGGCACATACTGTAAAGTAGAAATGTTGGAGTGATTTAGCTTTCTGTTATAATATCTTTATCACACAGGATATGGACTTACTATGATGTGAGTTAGCATGTTTCCTCTGACACAACTAACGTTCAGAGATGTGCCTTGCTTCTAGTCTAATAATGACTTTCAGTCACTGAGTCAGACCCATGATTCTTGGATTCTCTTGTCACTTAAGATGTTGCCTTTTTTTCGTTTTTTTTTTTTTTTTTTTTTTTTTTTTGTGAGATGGAGTCTTGCTTTATCATCTCCCAGGCTGAAGTGCGGTGGCACAATATTGGCTCACTGCAACCTCCACTTCCCAGGTTCAAGCGATTCTCCTGCCTGCACCTCCCAGGTTAAAGCGATTCTCCTCTGTTTCAGCCTCCCGAGTGGCTGGGACTGTAGGCACGTACCACCATGCCTGGCTAATGTTTTTGTATTTTTAGTAGAGATGAGGTTTCACCATGTTGGCCAGGCTGGTCTCAAACTCCTGATCTCAAGTGATCTGCCTGCCTCAGCCTGTCAAAGTGCTGGGATTACAGTTGTGAGTCGCTGTGCCTGACCAATATGTTCCATCCTTAAGTCAGTTTTGAATGTTAAAAAAAAATGAAATCTTTAACTTCAAAATATAATTTTTCTGTAATAATCCAGAAAATAACAATAGAACTTTTAAAAAGGGCTTTTCTTAGCTTTGCAAGAAAAGGGATAAAAGCAGAAAGGTTCACTTTTTGAAGAGACCAAGACTCAGTTGGAAAGGTACTCTACATTTACTTTTTCCTAACGTTGATTTATGACATTCAGTATGAATTTTGTCTGTTTATATCCACATATCATGTGCTTAACATAGAAAAGGCAAAAACCTGAATGAAGTTTTATTATACTCATTGATTCTTTATCTTCATGAAAAGGGAAATTATTATTTCTTAATAAATTTCTACGGTAGCATTTGAGGAAAATGAAATAAACTCCATTTGATGTATGACCTATTGCACTTAAAAATATTCAGATCACTGGTTATTGCTGACTGCTTATAAGGCAAAATGTTTTGATTTTAATGTATTGTTCATGCTGTGAGCAAAATGGGGGTCTGCTAAGTTTTTATTTTAAAATGCATATTTCTATCTTTACCTTGTAGCCTTGCAATGCGTTTGCAAAATGTTTGCAAAGTACAAGTTTATTATATTGTTTGTCTGCTTCTTATTATAACTTTAAAAAGAAAATGGGACACCCTCCTCTCGCCCCACCCTAGAGACAGATTTTCCATGACAGAATAGTTCTAAACATCAGGATATTGCATAAGTCAGTCTGGAAAAAATAGGAACAGACAGCTAATACTATCTAGTAGAGCTTTGCTTTTGTGACAACATTTTTTGGTTAAATAACTCTACATAAATGATAATTTCCCTACATATTTTGATATCAATATCTAAGTTGATATCAATGTTCAAAATCCATAATTGTTCTGTGTACATTTTTGTTTTTATTTGGGTACTGTATAAAAATGATGACAATTTAAAAGTCATTGTATGGTGTAAGATCCAAGGAAATCTGATTAAGCTCTGAGTCTAATGAGTGTGAGAGAAACCTGTGCAAGGGACGTTTCAAAGAGTTAACAGTGTGGCGAGGTATGAAAAAGTGATGGTGTGTAGGATATTGCCCTGCTCCAGGTTTTACAAGGAGTAGTTAGGATTTGATTTTTGGCCCCCAAAAGACTTAAAACTTTAACGTAATTATAAGGAAAAACAAATTGGTGGCATGGCTCCGTGATCCTGTGAGTTGCTTGCGACTGAGTGTAGTGAAAAGTTTGTGAAGTAGACATTAATATTTAAAGCCTATTTCAGAAAAGTTGAAATCAGAGTAGTAAGCAAAATTATTCTCCAAGTCCCTTTTAATTTTATTTGCTCACTTAAGCCAAAAGAACTGGGATAGACTGTATCTTTTTCACGTTACAATGATCAAACTACAAGGGCCAAATGCAACTCTATTCATATTTCTTTTCAAGTACAAATCTGTTTCTCAATAAGTCACATCACTTATGTAACACTTCTTGAGTACTTGTTTACTACAGCCTGGACAAAGGGTATCAAGGAACAGTAGGTTTACTTGGTGGTGGAGTCTGGGGAAAATAAAACTATTTGTTAACAGCCAGTTGTTTACAAGGACCCTTATCTACTTTGTGACATCTTTATGCCTGTGGAATGAAGAATGTGATCTAACTCACTGTGGAAGCTTAGCTTTCTTCCCTTTCTGCTCCTGGAGCTAGAGGTTTTCCATCAGAAATGGATATATTCTTTTGAGATTCCTTATCAATATGCCATGCCATTTTAGAATGACTTCACCTATCTCACCTTTGATTATTTATAAGTAAAAGGAGGGAGAAAACTACCCGTTTTGTGAAATTGTTTCTGACACTTGCATAAAACATTATGTATCATACAAATAAATTATAATGAAATTATATGCTAGGATTGGATCTAAATCCTTGAATTATTCAACAGTGAAGCTCAGTAAGTTCAAGGCACTACCACAAAGTACTGTTGGGAGTATAGTGGATACATAAGAAGAAATACTGGTTAAAGGAAAAATAGAACATAATTGAGAAAAATAAATTCTGAAATAATATATAATTAAGTACCATGAAGCAATTAGAAACTGTTATAGTTCAGACTTGAAAGAGATTATTTCCTGAGGCAAAGGGAGCATTCATGGAGTAGAGTAGTCATTGAGTAGGATCCTTCATGGAGCAGATAGTCATTGTGTGGGTTCTGAAGGGTGAGTGGAATTTGAACAGGGAGAGACCTGAGAAAGACATAGTCAAAGGCAACATCATTAGGAGCAGAAGAGTAAAAAAAAATATGGTATTGAAGAAGAATAGTGCAATTATGTCATGGGTCATAAAATGCATTAGATTGACAAGTTAATTCTCACTAAGAGCCAGGTACTTTGCCAAAATAAGCATTTTACATAAATTATTTCACCTTCATGGTAAACCTAAGAAGTAGAAATGTATGGATAAAGAATGATACAACATGATACAACTATTATGTGGAAGCAGATGAACTGGAAACCAGGGACTGGGGTCTTGACCACCAATCTCTGTTCCCTGATGTTGGTATTTGGTAACGGAGGGAAGGATGGATGTTTCATTCTGTAAGCTGTGGTCACTCATAGGATGTTTTTTGAGCAGAGTGAGTAATGTGTTCCTCTCAATTATTCTGTCTCATCTCACCCATCCTTCTCTTTAACGCTGCCTTTAAACTACCGAGACAAACCATTTGGAATTATAGGTCTGATCGTATAGTACATGTGCTTACAATCCTACAGGGCTCCCAGGGCCCATAGCATGCATTTCTTGTTCTTTCCGTGATGTACAAGGCCCTGCCATTCTCTATAGCTTCATTTGTAACGACTTTCCTTTCTCTGAAATCTCCTTGCTCTCTTCCTCTGCTTTTCCTGAGGTTAGTGCCTCCTCCTGGATGACCGTTTTGCATTTCTGGGTCCATCTATTCTGCTCTGCTTTTGTCATTTATTGTGAAATATTAAACTGCTTATTAACCCTCTTTTTCATAAAAATTTGAAAATCTGTTTCCAGATATGCAGTTCTACACCAAAATGGAATTCAATCATTGACACTATCTATTCCATATTAAAATGGCTTTTACAATTATCTAATGTAATTTTTCCCCCGAATTTCCAGTGTGTGACCCATAGCCATGACCTGTTTTGTCTATTAGTTAGGATAGGCTAAGCTATCTTGCAGTAACAACCACCACAAATATTGTAACGGCTTACAACAAAAAAGATTTCCCTCTTGTTTGTGTAGATTGAAAGGAAGACTCTGCTTATCATAGTTACCTCTGAAGGAAGCCCCACTTGACATGTGCTTTCACAATCACTTAGGAGAGGGAGAGAACATGGTAGTCACACGCTGGTTCTTAGCACTTCTGGCTGGTAGTGATGCATTCCACTTGTGCATACATTTCACTGACCCCGCATGGCCTCACCAAACGTCAAGGAGACAGGGAAGCTACCACGTGGCTGAAAGTGGGAGACACATGGAAATAGTTAACAGCACTGCAGTGTGTTAAAGATCTGAAATTGTAAGACAATTCTTTAGAAAATTTATGTTCACTAGTAGTTGGTAAAAGTGTCAAGTCAAATGTTGCAGTTTGGAAGTGAAAACTGAAAAAATCCTAAAGATGTGAAATTGTATCTTTTAAAATCATCATCTCAGTTGAAAACACTGAATATGGAAGCATATGCTTAGATTTAAAGCAATAAATGCGAGCATTTCATGGCCATGGCACAAAAATGTGTTAAAACTATATCGTCCATCCACTGATAGTATTGAAGAACAAAGCAGTGTCACAGAAAATACATTGCGTTATTCTTAGAAATACATCATGCTTTGAGGGATCCTTTTTTTTTAAGGGAGGTCATGATCATCTTTCATAAATAATTTATCAGTCAATGGTAGTGAACAGAGTTTGAATGAGTCAAAATTCTACAATGAAATGCTCCTGTATAGGTGTAAAATATATAAATGTATATATAAATATACATATACAAATGTAAATATATAAATGTATATATTTAGTATGTATTTGCCCCTAGTTTAATTTGTCAGCACTAACTGCTGGTTTTTATTTCTTTTTGCAAGAAATTATATAGAAATTGATTTGAGGGAGATTTAATATAAATGTTAAGTGAGAGGAAATCTTACCCTGTCCTATCTATGGATATTGATAAACTATACCACTGTATTCCTAACTCCTAACTTGGATATAGGAGCTTGACTATCTGCATAGATATGTAAGGGGATATGGGTGACAGGAGGAATTACAAATGTACTTATTTAACAATTAATGCTGACATAAGCTATTTAGGTCATACCTCATTTTTTTTTAGAATGAATGATGACTGTCAGTGTGACTTAGGATACAGACATAAAATTAGGAAATCAAAAGAAATATCTGTTTCCTTCAAAAAATTTGACTAGTCATTTTTTTTTTGACTAGCTTTTTAAAAATTGCATAAGACTATTTTCATTTGCTGTGTGTACATTAAATATGTCTGTGTAGGTCCCTTTGCTTTCTTTCCCACAGTAATTATGTTGAAAATTATAAACAGAGGCATTAGCATAAGTTATGGATTAAATATGGCAATCATAAAAAACCCTAATTCCATGAAAATGAAATTTCTTTTTGAAAAGAGAAATAGGTATTATTCTACTTATTTTCATTTAGTAAATTTTCTTATGGAACATCATCACTCTGCCTCTCAGAAAATTTGCCAAATTGTTTGAAACTCCCTCCGAATATTTGTACTTCAGTAACCTATTGAAAGCACAACTGATTTTGTGTGTGCTAGGTTTATCTCCATTTGAAGGCAGACTTCTTCGGTGAGCTCCCCCGTGGCAATATGAGAGAAGGCAAAGAAGGAGGGAGGACCTTGCAGGACTGGTTTATGCAGCAAAAAGTTAAGAGACAAGAGAGCTCTACAATTATTGAGCACAGGAAAAACGATTTCCTATTCATAGTAGTGTGGCACATGTAGAGGAGTCTTTAAAGATGATACAGCATGCCGTTCCTTTCCCCTCCATTGTGTAATCAACCAGCCAATATTTATCAAGTACCTGTTAGTTTCACTTACAGAGTACCTGTAGCTGAGTTCTCTTTTCTGCTTTCTTTATCCCTGCTCTCCAGCTCCTGACCCGTCCATCATGAATATCAGTTTTCCCCGTGCATTAAACCTTTAAACCTGTCTTCCATCTAAGAAGACTTCACACTGCTCACTTTTCCTTTCTGACACTGAATACACATAAACAACAAAGGGCAATGCCTCTTAAACCCACAAACCCATTCAAAAACCAAAACCAAACCAAATAAAATGAATTGCTTGTGTTAATTTGTATCATCCATTTACATTTTGAGAAGCATAGTCAATCAGATAAACTTACTGTTTTAATTCTAAATTCATTGAGTATCTGTCAGTCTCTATGATTCCTATATGTAGCAGCTGGGTTAAGAATATAATTGTCTTGACAACAATTTATTGACATTTACAAGCTCAAAAGTTACCTTGGAAGCTTTTGAAATTAAAGAAATAAAAGTGTTAATTCTCTCTGATCTGAACAAGCCAAGACTCAGTGTCAGCCCTTTATAGGTCAGACTGTGGAAGGAGTGCATAGGATGAAATACCAGTGCATGCCTGGTGCATTAAAACTAAATGGGATTTCAGCAGATGAAGGGAAAGGGTGAGGAATTAAGTCTTAAATTGTCTGCCTCAGACATGGTAAGAAGACTTGGACAGTAATAGAAACAGGAAGTGTTTGCTGTGAAGCTTGAGTGTATTCAAAGTAAATCAGTTTGTGTTCAATTAAGGAATCCTAGCTCTAGGTTGGAGCCTATGTGGGATCAGTAAATTTTGCACTAGGAAATACCTAATGTCAAGCCTTAGGAAACACTTCATACTGTGGCCAGCTGTCATCAAACCCATCGCCACTGCTAGTAAAATAACTCCAAAGCAAGTGAAATTGGCAGTAATTGCACAAATAAACGGGTTGCAAAAGAGCAAAATGGGTACGTTTCAGAACATCATTTCTGTTAGGCTCCATGTTATACTGCTTACATTAGAAACAAATGGAAGTTGAGAGGTAAAGCCTGGCATTAAATTTTCTAGTGATGCAGGAATAACTGTTAGCAGCTGGGCCTGGGTGCTTTTCCCCTGCTTTGTCCTGGAAAGATTTCACATCTTAAGGGAAATAAATGAACTACACACCTTGAGAATTTTTTTTTTTTTTTGTATCCTATTGTACAAATCTGAGTAAATCTCATTTTCCCCCTTTTTGGAGTTAAGTAACATAAGTAACTGTAAGGATTTTCCAGATACTTTCTTAACCCCCTGAAAAACTTTCCCTCGGGACTTATAGTATATCCAAATGACTATTGATTATAGCTAAATGTAAATACATATGCACATATGAGGTGAAGCTGTATTAAAATGTGGGTGGCAGTGTCTTTAACTCAGATTTGGGATGCTTTATGCAGTCATGGGAAATATCAGGGGATCAACTTGAAATTCTTTAAAAGTCAACAGAATTTTGGAACGATCAAGGAACACGGGAATATGGCCTCACGTTTTCTTTCTCACTGACGACATAAATGCCGCCCTCACTGTGGTGTTTATTGTTTCTTCCAGATAATCTTTGCATACTCAGTCCTTGGAATATAGAGCCATTGCCCTGTACTCATTTTTTCCTTCCTGGAGGTATAAATAGACTGATGACGCCCTATGCTCTCTGCAGTCCGTGCATCATTCATACCGTACATCTCCTTTCTAGGTCACAAAGCTTTTAAAAAAATCAGCAGTGGTAGCAGCATGTGAGAAGATGAACATATGACTGACTCCTTCCTTTCACCTCAGAGCCGTGCCTTTGATAGCGTCCAGACAGCAGTGCATGGAAACATGACGTTTGGGTGGTTCAAGAATATCAGAGGGAAAAATAGCCATTCTTACCAAATAACTTAAAAATAGCATAGTCTGAGCATTTTTCCCTTTGCCCTTTCTCCCCCAACGTGCCTGAAATGAAGCCCTTCCCATCCAAAGCAAAACTAGGAATTTGTGTTTTGTGAGAATTTGAAGAGCCTGCCTCTCTTACTACAACTGCTTTCTTCCTTCCAAATGTATAAGCTCAAGTCGTGAGAAAATGTCATCTGTCTTGTTCTGCTTTCCTCTCTAGTAAAATAAAAATGGTCGTGCTTTCAGACAGTCATGTATTATTGAGTGCCTTCTGAGTGAGGAATCGTGTGTTGACTGTTTTCAGATGGGGTGAGGGAAGACATTATTTTTTCTGCTTTCCTCCAGCTTCATTATGTGTTATAGTTCATGGTATCTAAGCCAACAATTAGCAAGAAGGCTAATTCTTATAGGTAATCTCACATTCGAGGAAGGTCGGGAACAAGCATGGTGAGTAGTGGGGACGGTGTTCTTGTTACCACTGGAGTTTGTGTCCTGGATGCCAGGTATACATCATCTTATTCTCTTCATGATTTGTCAGTACTTTTTAGGGACCATTCATTCTCTGCCTACTATGTGCCAGACTCTACCCTAAGCAGTTAGAATTCCAGTTAAGAAGAGGTAGATCTTCTATTCATTTAAAATTTCATTCTACTAGCTAATAATGTATTTGGAGGAATAAATGCTGTGAAGAAAAGCAGACTGAGTGTTATCTGTGGGTAGTTATGGGGGATGTGTGCTATCTTATATAGGTTGATCAGGGAGACACAAACTGACAAGGGGTGATTGCTTAGTTCTCTGAAAGAAGCAAGGAAATGAGAACCATGTGGATGGCTGAGGGAAATGCAGTCCAAGCAGAAGAAACAGCAAGCGTAAATCTCACAGGTGAGGGCGCATCAGTGGAGCAAGGACAAGAGTGTTACGATAAGAGGTCATGAAGGCAGCAGTGAGAAACCCCCTGGAAGCTGGTGTCGGACATAGGGAGGAGTGCGGATTTTATTCTGGTAAAGACATTGCAGAGGAGTGGCATCATTTCACTTGCTGTTGTGAAGAGAAACTGGAACACAGATTGTAGATGGGCAAAGGAGGCAGCATGAGGGAAGCCTCTCTCTTGCAAGCCATCTGGGTGAGAGATAACAGTGGCTTGGAGATGACAGTGAAGGTGGTAGGAGGATATTCTAAAAGTAGAGCCCGTTGAATTTGCTAATTGTGATATTGTAAAATATGTATTTGGTCTTCATCCCTGTTTTCTGTCATACAGTTCCTAAAACCCTTGATAAGAATATCCTTTGTATGCTAATAAGACGACTAATGGCTGGAGGCCCCTTTGTAACTTCTGGATGGGGGCTGCTCACCAGAAAGACCAAGGCATGATCAGGGGTTAGGACTTTCAGCCCCATCTCAGCCTCTGCGGGGCTGAAGGTTGCGTTGATTACCAATGGCCAGTGATGCAATCAGTCATACCTGTAGAATTGAAGCCTCTATGTAAATCCTAAAGGACAGGGTTCAGAGAACTTCTGGGTAGCTGAACATGTGGAGGTTCCTAGAAGGTGGCACACCCACCCAGGGAGGACATGGGAGCTCTGCACCCCTTCTCCTATACCTCACCCTATGCAGCTCTCCAACTGGCTGTTCATTCATATGCTTTGTAATTTTTTTAATAATGGTAAATATATATGAAATGTTTCCCTGAATTCTGTGGGCTGCTCTGGAAAAGTAATCGAACCCAAAGAGGTGGGTTATAGGATCTCTGATTTATAGCTGGTTGGTTGAAGTACAAGTCACAACCTGGGATTTGGAATTGGTATCTGAAGAGGGGGCAGTCATGAGGGACTGAGGGGTGATGCTATGTCCAGGTGGATAGTGTTAGGATTGAATCGAATTAGAGGATGCTCAGCTGGTGTCTGTTGAAGAATCTGGTGTCAGAAGTGTTGAGTGATGTGTGAGGGCAGGAGAAACATTGGTTTTCCCTACATTCTCTTACACTGATGGGTTTGTATTCGGAGAGACTGGAAGGATGGATCTGTCATTCACTGAGATGGGAAGTCACAGCGAGGAACCCGTTAACCATATATTAAAACTCCATTAGTAATATTAAGGCTGTCCATTCTAGGAAACTGATGATCATCCTTTCAAAGTAGACAGTGAATTCCATTCACACAAAAACGTGGGATAAAATTAGTGAAGAGGTGGTGACTCATGCCTGTAATCCTAGCACTTTGGGAGGCTGAGGCGGGTGGATCACCTGGGGTCAGGAGTTCGAGACCAGCCTGGGCAACATGGTGAAACCCTGTCTCCACTAAAAATACCAGGAGTAGTGGTGGACGCCTGTTGTCCCAGCTACTCAGGAGGCTGAGACAGGAGAATCACTTGAACCTGGGAGGCAGAGGTTGCAGTGAGCCAAGATCGTGCCAATGCACTACAGTCCAGGCAACAAGAGCAAACCTCTGCCTCGGCCGGGCAGCGGGGGCAAGGGGTAGATTAGTGAAGAGGACAATATTGTAACCTACAAAAATTCTGAGGTAGGTCTGTTACTTTTGTTAACAGACTTTTCTGAATAAAGTACTCCAAAGTAACTTGGAGTTAAGACAGTTTAGTATTATGCCTTGGTTTTCAAAACATGAATAGTTGCCTTCTCTTTTCATGAATTTGGATATGAATGCAGGCACTTACCTACATAATTTCTAATATTGATGATACTGGTGTTTCTTAAATTCACTAAAAAATTTTATTTGTAAAGGGTAATCTGCATTTCATTATTTAAGGTTTTTATTTTTAAAAGTTTTTTTTTTTTTTTTTTTTTTTTTTTTGAGGTGGAGTCTTGCTGTATTGCCCTGGCTGGTGTCAAACTTTTGGGCTCAAGCAATCCCCATTCCCCACCTAGCCTCCTGAGTAGTTGGGATTGTCACGTTACATTTTGAAAGAAGACAGTTTACAAATGTCTGTTTCCATGCATTTTAAAAGAGGTCCTGTTACAAAAGATTCAGTTAATCTCTTTAAATGGAATTTATCTGGGTTTCCTACTTCCTCCATTAAAGTGCATTAATCCTTCTTAACATATGTGTTTATCACCTGCTGGATTGCTAAGTATGTAAAAGCTACTTTGTAAAAGCAATGCTGTAGCTAAAAAATGTATTGCATAGCAGCCCATGTGATTTAGCCATTTCAACATTGTATTTTATTAACAGGATAGTCCAGACCTAAATAGTGAAAATATTTCCCTCTCAAATTGTTCCCTAGGAAGAGAAGATTGAAATATAGAGGAATCACTTCTTCTCCTAGTGATTCAGCCTTTTGATGAAGTAGTAATCTGCGTTATTGCAGTTCTTTTAAATGTTAGACAAATCTTAATTCATTTTAATAGTTGCTTAAGAAAATAAAATTTTATGAGGCAAAATACAGCAAAATATTTCAACACCACGTTTTTGTTTTTCCAACCAGAGTTTGTTTCATTTACAGACATTGCCATTTATTTTTTATTTTTATTCATTTTTTAGAACATCTTAAATTTTTAATCCTTTATTTACAGGTTGCCTAGAACACTTTTGATTAAGAAAACTGTAGAAAGTTAGTAACTGCCAACGCAGTAGGCAGTGGCACGTGTCAGTTTCCACAGAATCCTGCTATGTGGGGTGTCTGAATGCACTGCACGGGGTCTGTGCTCACTTACCGGCACCAATCATGGCAGATTTTAGTCCACCAGTTGCTTTTCCCCATATTTCTCTGTAAACTTCCGCATTCTTACAGAAATTTTTACAGTGCTTAGAGTATTATTCAGCTAGGTCAGCTCGAAGTGGATGCTTAGGCTGGGGGTCATTCACCAGTGTTATGAAGGACTGGATTACTCGGTCAGTTTTAGTTGCTGGCTTCCAGTTTTCAGCACTAATTACTGACAGACAGACCTGCCCCTTTTAGTGGACATTTGGGTGACAGGTCTTTAAGTGTGATCTTCGGTGGTTTGAATGGGTACTCCGCTGTAATGTTGATTTCGGTTCTGAAGGCCCCCTTATATAGAGGGTTGTCAGGAACAATAAGCTCTTGCTAAGTCAATAAATTAACTCCATCCCCCTGGAAGTTATGGAAGTTTTTCATCCCACATTTGCGTATTTCTTCAAGCTCCTTCGTCAGCCTTCTGCTGGCTACCATCTTGGATTTGGTGCTGCTCCTTTCCCAGAATGCATCGCAGCCGAATAGTGCCATTTATTATGCTTTATTTTGTTGAGCTTGATGCTTTGCATTAGTTTGTTTACTTATTCAATAGTTATATATTGAGTGCTTACTAGAGTTGTCTGGTTTCCCAAAATTGTGAGGTTTATGCTAAACACTGGGGACACAGCAGTGAATGAGACCTAGTCCCTGTCATCCAGGGGCCAATAGGTCACAGGTGTGAATTAGCCCTTTCCCCTGACTTTTGGGATTCTAATTTCAAAGAGGTTGTAAAGGAGACAGTGCCATATTCTTGAACCTTTTAGCCAATTAGGTAAAAATAAATTTTCACATATTTCTGTTGAGCCCACTGGACACCAATATACTTTAATAATTGTATTTAAAATAGAAAACTCCTTCAGTTTGAAGCTGTCTTTTATTTGAGAAAAGTGAAAAACAGATTCGTGGAATATTATAAAAGATGAACAAGTTTGATGCCTGAAATAGACAATGCTCCTTTACATGTTATTTTAACATTTGAGAGAATGCTATCCAAATGCAGAATTGGCTATAGGTGTTAGAAGGAGTCGTTCAAGTTGTCTTAAACCAAGAGTCACCTAGAATTTGGCTGCACCCTGGTATGTCTAATATGCTGTATGAGAATGTGCTTATATTTTGATGAGTAATGTGTTTTTATAACAAATGAAGATGCATGTCAGAATGTTGAGCTTGTCAGGTCTCAGTAGGTATTCAAAGAATAGGGTAAGAGCAAATGGGTGCCAAACAAAAATTGAGTTTACTTGGATACACAAGAACTCTTCCTTCTGACTTGGTCTGAGAACTTGTTGAAGGCAAGAAACAGTTTCTAACTTCAGCTAAATCACAATGTAAAGGTGAACAAGTGAAAAAGATCAGTTGCCTGCAGAAAGTTGCTTGCAGTCAGTTTTACAAAGCTCACTGTTTAAATCTAGTAGTTACCTTTTAATCCCTTCAGATATGTCAGCAAAAATTCTAGTATTTGGAAATATGCCTTGATCACTTACAAAAGGCTGTGGAAGACAGAAGTCATAGTAAAGTGTCAGGTATTTAAGAATCTGGTTCAAACTTCCAAACAAAGAATGTTTCAGACCTCAGTGTATTAACAGTTTTCCTAACTATTCAGTTATTCAGTGGTCTTTTACTTTTTATGTTTATTTTCCTCGAGGTGTAGTCTTGCTCTGTCTCCCAGGCTGGAGTGCAGTGGTGCCATCTCAGCTCACTGCAACCTCTGCCTCCCGGGTTCAAGTGAATCTCCTGCCTCAGTGTCCCAAGTAGATGGGATTACAGGTGTGCGCCACCACGCCTGGCTAATGTTTGTATTTTTAGTAGAGACAGGCTTTTTCCATCTTGGCCAGGCTGGTTTCAAACTCCTGGCCTCAAGTGATCTGCCCACCTTGGCCTTCCAGGTCGCAAGTAATCTGCTTGCCTCAACCTCCCAAAGCGCTGGGATTACAGGCATGAGGAAGTACACCCAGCTTCATTCACTTACAGTTTTTAATTTTTTTGTGGGGGAAAGGACCAGTGACCTTTTTTTTTTTTTTTTTGAGATGGAGTCTGGCTCTGTTGCCCAGGCTGGAGTGCAGTGGCACGATCTCGGCTCACTGCAAGCTCCGCCTCCAGGGTTCATGCCATTCTCCTGCCTCAGCCTCCTGAGTAGCTGGAACTACAGGCACCTGCCACCGCGCCCGGCTAATTGTTTTTTGTATTTTTAGTAGAGACAGGGTTTCACCATGTTAGCCAGGATGGTCTCGATCTCCTGACCTCGTGATCTGCCCGTCTCAGCCTCCCAAAGTGTTAGGATTACAGGCGTGAGCCACCGTGCCCGCCCCAGTAACCTTCTTGAATATGAGAAGGATCCCAAAGCAAAAGGTGATTTGTTTCCTTTCCTTTAATTCTGCCACATGACATGGCACCCCAGCATCTAAAAGAATCTTCTCAGGTGTGAGATGAATGTGTTGGACTTCTTTTGGAAAGAGTCAGATTTTATATTCATTTAGAAATATCCATGCCTATAACGTGGTTGCAGTTGTACTTGACACACTGTTGTTTATTTAACTGTGTTTCACCCTTTCATCTTGTGTGGGAAGCTTACACTTAACCGCATTTCTCTTTGTTGCATAGTTTAGCCCTGACTCTCTGGCTCTTCATCTGATCTGCCTGCCTTGCTTTTGTATCTGAACAATATGTCGCATCACCTGACCAAAATACTCTGCCCCCATAGGTCTCAGCTTAGATGTTACTGCTTGGAATGCTTCCCCGAACAATGCTTTCCATATTCTCGAAGGGAGTACTTAATCCCAGTAAAATATTAGTGCTCCTGAATTATGGCATTCCTCTGCATGCATCAGACTAGTTCTCATAGTGGTCCATTTAGTCTAACTTGTGCAGATACAAGATTAGTCTCTTTCTTGTTCATTGTTCTTAGTGCCTGATTTAGCACATGGAATGTATCAATCATGCCTAATGAGTGTAATTGAAACAAAATAATTTTTTTTAGAATTTGGAAGTCATTTGTCTTCATGTGTATTTCTCTCCCTTTTCTGGTCATCAGCGTTAGAACTATTGAAGTCATCTTCAATATCTCTCTCTCTCATCCATTCATGAAATCATTCACCAAGTTTTGACAGTTTTCCTTTGCAATGTGTCTCTAAATGGTCATCCTCTTCTCCTTTCTCAGATTAGGATTCTTATTTTCTTTACTCATTGGTAAAACAAGTTTGGGAAATGCTAGTTAAGCAGTTAATGGTTTAGTTACCGCAGGACTTGACAAAACGTCGAATGAAAGAACACTGTAAATTTTTACAGAAGGAATGCAGGATAGAACATTTGCTGTATTTGTTTGATCAGAGAAGCTTTTTTCCATCTCAGGGAATCTTATGTGGTTAATGATCTGCAAAACCTACCTGGGAGAATGCTGGTAGAATTGTGCAACAGTCACCCTCTCATCATGGGCTGTGGATCATTTGACTTTAGCTTAATGATAGACATCAGCTATAGACAGCAAACACATGGAAGGGAAGCATGCCAGCCTCCTGACACTGAATGGCTGCTGACCCTCGCACTCTTTTGGTAGCTCAGACCATGTTAACTTGATTAGCTGAAGGGGCCCCAAGTAGGGACTTATTCACCTTATTCGCCTGCTAAAGACACTGCTAATTATTCTTGCAGTGTTTCCTCAATGCTGTCTTGATAAGATTTAAAGAGTTTTTTTAGCCTCTGCCTTTAGGCACCTTCAGAAAGAATGCCATCGTATTCCTATCTGATGCCTGCCTACCACTGTTTTGAATCTGTAGGTGCAAGGGATTTAAAAGCCAACCACAGTGAAGTTGAGTTTTTATTTCCCAGATTTGTGATTGACTGGTTTTGGATGACAAACTTGATAATGTATTTTTTTTTTTGAGACTGAGTCCCACTGTGTCGCCCAGGCTGGAGTGCAATGGCACCGTCTCAGCTCACTGCAACCTCCGCCTCCCAGGTTCAAGCAGTTCTCTTGCCTCAGCCTCCCAAGTAGGTGGGATTATAGGTGACCACCACCACACCTGGCTAATTTTTTTTGTATTTTTAGTAGAGACGGCATTTCACCATGTTGGCCAGGCTGGTCTCGAACTCCTGACCTCAGGTGATCTGTCCGCCTTGGCCTCCCAAAGTGCTGGAATTACAGGCGTGAGGCACTGTGCCTGGCCAACACTTGATTTTGCTGAGGTATCGGTATGTACGTGGCAAAAACAATGGAAAGAGAGAACCACGATTTGTCAAGAGTATCTAAGAACTAAGTAAAATAGAAAGTTCAATTTTTGGTTAAAGAAGTCAGAGAGGAAAAGCCTGTAAAATGTTAGATACTTTTTGTCATTGTTTTGAATATAAGTAGGGATCGTGTTCGGGAAATCATGTTGTTGACACATTGATAATCCCATTAGATTTTTCCAGATGCTCTGAGTCCTCCTTCCTCAGCTCTGTTTCTCTTACATCTCAGATTCGATCTATCTGAAAATCTTACTCCACCTGACTTCCAAATATCTAGAGTGTCACTATTTAACTGTCTACACAGTCACCATCATCTATTGCTGAAATTATCTGTTGCCTGCTTCCACTCTTGCCTCCTTACAGTTTACTCATCACACAGCAGCAAAACTAATCCTTTGAAAGGTGAATCAGACCATGCCATTTCTCTGCAATCTTGCAATTGCACCAACTCTCATTCAGAAGAAAATTTGACATTCTTCACCCAGGCAATGAGCTCAGCCATCATCTGTCTCCCTGTGATATCTTTGACCTTATGTTGTACACTTTCCTCATTTACTCACTCTAGTCACATCAGCTTCTGGCTCTTGCTTGAACCTGTTAAGCATATCTTTACCTTGGATTTTTTTGTGCTTACTGTTTCCTCTGCCAGGAATGTACTTTTTTCCAATGTACACATAGATTATTTTTTCACTTCCTTGCTTGTGCTCCAGTTTTCCTCATGAATAGTCTTCACCATATCACTTTATTTAAAACAATTCATTCATGCTTCCCCTCACCACTCTATCTTTACCTAACTGTATTTTTCTGCATTGTTTGTATTGCCAGCTGACATGTTATTTTCTTACATGCTACCTTCTTTAACTAGAATGTAAGCTCAATAAGAGGAGGGCCTTGTTTGTTTGTTTATTTATTTATTAACTTTCAAGTTCAGGGGTACGTGTGCAGGTTTGTTATGTAAGTAAACTCAGGTCATGGGGGTTTGTTGTACAGATTATTTGGGCACTCAGGTATTGAGCCTGGTACCCATTATTTATTTTTCCCGGTCCTCTCCTTCCTCCCACCCTCTAGCCTTCAGTAGACCCCAATGTGTGTTGTTCCCCTCTATGTGTCCATGTGTTCTCATCATTTAGCTCCCACTTATAAGTGAGAACATGTAGTATTTGATTTTCTGTTCCTGTGTTAGTTTGCTAAGGATAATAACTTCCAGCTCCATCCATTTTCTTGCACAGGACATGATTTCATTTTTGTATGACTGCATAATATTCCATGGTGTATATGTACCTCATTTTCTTTATCCAATCTACCATTGATGGGCATTTAGGTTGATTCCATGTCTTTGCTATTGTGAATAGTGCTACAATAACCATACATGTGCACGTGTCTTTATGAAAGAACAATTTATAGTCCTTTGTGTATATACCCAGTAATTGGATGTCTGGGTTGAATGGTAGTTCTGTTTTTAGCTCTTTGTGGAATAGACACATTACTTTCTACAGTGGCTGAACTAATTTATACTCCCACCAAGAGTGTATAAGTGTTTCTTTTTCTCCACAGCCTCACCAGCATCTGTTACCTTTTGACTTTTTAATAATGGTCATTCTGATTAGTGTGAGATGGTATCTTACTGGTTTTGATTTGCATTTCTCTAATGATCAGTCACATTGAGCTTTTTTTCATAGGCTTGTTGGCTGCACGTATGTCTTCTTTTGAAAGTGTTTATTCATGTCCTTTGCCCACTTTTTAATGGAGTTGTTTGCTTTTTTCTTGTGAATTTAGATTCCTTGGAGATGCCAGATATGAGACCTTTGTCAGATGCATAGTTTGCAAAAATGTTCTCCCGTTCTGTAGATTGTCTGTTTACTCTGTTGATAGTTTCTTTTGCTGTGCAGAGCTCTTTAGTTTAATTAGATTTCATTGGCTTTATCTTACTCATTGCTAAAGAATAGTGCTTGTAGCAGGATTCTGGCATGTAGTAGGCATGCACCAGATGCTTGCCAAATAAATTAAGATGAAAGAATGTGTGAGCAAGCCCTCTTGTTTGTTATGGAATTCAGTATTTACTAGGAAATGGTAGGCTGCTTTTCAGTAAATCCCTGTCATGTCTCTGTGTTTATTCTAAAATTGGTAAGCTTTCCAACTGTAAACAAACAGATAAAAACCATGTTAATTGTTCCTCTCCTATTTCTCTCCTTTTCTTTTGTAGCATGATGCCAGGTGAGTATTTAAAAACATTGAAAAGATTGGGAAAGGTCTAAGAGGTGGAAAGTAGAATAATCCTTTCAGATAGCACCTCTTGGGTCTCCCTGAACTGATTTTAGGTACTGTTACTGTGTGATGTATCTAAAGCTTTCCTGCATCAAAGCGTTGCTCCCTGGAACGTTCCTATCAATGTAACATACTTAATGATAAATTGGCATTTGACCACAATAGATGGTATTTTTTCTTAATAAAATAAATACATGAGAAAAAATATTTACATTTATGAACTGACTGAAAATGAAGTGTCCATTTAAATATTTATATCCAGGACATCTCGACAACCTATAGGTTCCCTCATGAAGGGATCAGCTCCTTAGCAGCACTCCTTCAATGAGCAGGGAGAGTATATATTTTAGAACCTTTAGAGAGAATTGGAGGCATTTACTATGTTGTGCTTTAAATAAGTTTACTGAGTGACAGGAATAAGTGAGATAGCTTAAATTTGCTAAAACACATAAGCAGGTAGAATTTTAAAATGCTGAATTTTATAATATGTTCCCTGGGGGTTAGTTTGCTTGTGTAATATATCATACCACCAAAGAGATATTATACAAACAAATTTGGGGAGAATTTAATAAAACAAGTATTAGCGATTCACATTCAAACTATAAAGTTGACTTCTTAGGAAATTATATGCCCCAAATATTGATGGAAACATGTATCTCTCTGTACTGCAGCATGAACCAAGCCCCATATCACCTAAATCTATAGCTCCAAAGCAAAACTAACTTATAACAGACCAGAGTTCCAGTAATTAAAAACATGACTAGCTCTGTACAATACTCTAGCTATATTAATGCTGTAATAAAGAATTATTACCAAAAAATTTGTTGGAAATACAATTATGTATATGTGTGTCCATGGGTAGAGTTGCCAAACATTGCATGGGGGTGCAACTAGTAATTTGGTTATTTCAGTTTATTAGAAGTTTAATAATCCTTTATAGCTCCCTTTTATCTTTACAGAATAGCACTTAATGACTGGTAAAAAGAATTAAAGCTATGGACTTGCCCACAGGAATCAAGCAAAGGGGTTATGCTTTTGGATGAGTTTGCCAGCTAGGAACCATACTGAGAGTAACTATTCTCTCTCAGACTAAGCATGGAGATGCTTTATCAAGTAGCCTTAGCTTTTGCTTTCTCTTCCCTTGGTTGAGTTATACCAAAGCCTCCTTCCAGGAAATCCCCTTAATCCTTTTTTATACAGTCAAATCAATCACTTCTTTATCAGAAATGCACCTATGTCCAACAAAAAACAAAAACCACATAAAACAAACAAAACCTGACAATTCACATAGCGAGAAAATTCCAAGCAAAATCTAAGCAAGGACATTGAGTGGCAAAGGAATTCCTTTCTAATATGGAATACACTACAGAAAAAGTATTCTATTTCCTAATTCTGAGCAGGGAAATTTTTCTGTTTATTTTATTATTATTATTATTATTATTCTATTCTATATTATTCTATTCTAAATTTTCTATTTTTTTCATTAATTTTGCTTTTAATATTAACGTTGCTCTACTGAGACCTTAAATTTATATGAGTAGCTTAGATTTTTCTAGGGCTCCCAATAGTATTATACTTGTAGTATTTCACTTATGGATAAAACAAGGCGTATATGAAGTAAAATTTATGCCTATACATGCGTATAACACATAAAAATATTTGCATATATGCACAACTTAATTCCTGTGTTTTATTTTTCATTATACAAAATATTTTAACTATAATTCTATATATACATGTTATATATATAAATTATTGTATAATATTATCTCAGTGGTTGACTCAGAATTATATGTATATAATTCTATATATGCATGTTATATATATAAATTATTGTATAATATTATCTCAGTGGTTGACTCAGAATAGAATACAGATTTCCCTAAGTTTCAATGCAATTAGATAGAAAAGGATATAATATCTGTATTCATAGTAAGGGTTAATCTACTTTTGGTAGATTAAAAGTAGAACATTTTCTTATCTGAGTTATTATATCTGTTAAAAAATAACTTGTAACATAATTAAATGTGTCATAGTTGGTTTATTGCAATGCTGTAAAAATTTTTTTTAAGAAGAACTCCTGAACTATGCCCTGATTAAATTAATTAACATGTCACATAGATTGCCATTTAGAAAGGTTATTTCCCTAAAATTGCTGCATTTTGAGCCTATCTTCTCAGTAAGTTTTCACAATGTTATTTTTTTATATAGTTAGATATTATGATTATTTTGGTGATTCCTTTAGATATTAACTTTACTAATTGACAGATATGATCATTTACCTTTTTTCTTCAAAAATATTTCCAGATTTTTTTCTTCTTGATTTCAGAAATTTGAATTAGTTTATATACTAGTGAATTTTCATCATGTTGTACATGTTCATCTTCACATAGATGTATTTATTATTTATAAAACACTTAGTTGTCCTGCTTATTGCAAAAGTACAAATAGCAGTGCTTGGTGCCTTTGTAGCTTTGTCTCAAGATTGTTAATATGTCTCCTGGAAGTTCTACTATTGATTGACTCATATATGCCTCTGCAGTTCCCATTTCTATCTGATGTAGTGTTGAGTTTGTTGCCACTATTTCCTTGTTTTTTCAAGAATAGTCCTTTTACTTATCCTGAGTTTTATCGAGGTATATAAATATTAAGCTTTCCAAAAGAAACAATTTTGGGATGAATATGTAATGTTAGACAAATCTTTTTGTATAGGTTTAAGAGAGTGCTGGGTTACAGTTTAGAAATAGCATCTGGTCAGTAGTTCTCTCCCACCTTCTTACTAATGTGCCCTTAGAAACACAGGAAAAGATGTATGCAGAAAACTGTGGAGACAGTCAACCTACTACCTGTCTGGGAGGAGTTTTCACTACTATAAGCAAATAAAACTGGAAAGAATGCCGTTCTTGTCTTCCTATCTACTGTCAGACAAGTAGAGCAAAAGAAAGCCCCCCAGAGAAAACCCCTCAGTTTTGCTCTACTTGTCTGGTGGATGGGAAGACAAGCTGTCCTTCCTAAGAGTCAGAAACGTAAGATTCAGAAACATAGAGCTACTCCAGTGAAAAGCAAAGGCGGACATTAGGATACTGTCCATCTTTTGCGTGGATATAGCCTTTGAAGCCATCAGACTATTGTCTACGCGATATTATATAGTCATGAACATGGTGTTTACTGTGGCTCACGGAATGATTGAAATATGCTGATGGTAAAACCTACAGAGGGCAAAAAATTTGAATTTATACAAAAAGAATATGTAAGATATAAAAATATGTAAATAAAAGTGCCTAGATACAAGGATGATGGAAATATATCAAATGTTAACAGTGCTTTCTTATGAGATGGGTAAATTATGGATGACTTTTCTTCCCTAAATTAGTGTTTCTTTGTGCTTCTGAAAATGTGTACCATATCCTTCTGTTATTTATAATTTTGTACATTGTGTGTGACTCAAGTTACTATTTAAACAAAAGGAAAGAATGGTGGAAAATATAAGACATTTATATTTTTATTAATATCTTTTAATATCTGTAATTTCATGTAAAATTTTCAGCCATCCCGGAGGTAGACTTCTATTAATATTTTACAGTTTTGACTAGGATAGTTGTGAAATCTTTCCAACTCCAAACCCCATGGTCCTTTTACTCTGCCTTGTTACAAACAGAAAATCATCCTTATGCAAAGCCTCAAAGGCAGAAAATATATAAAATAAGTATAAGTTTGTTGTGTGTATAAAGTAAAAATTTTAAAGACATTCTTGAGGTTACTGGCATAATTTCTATCTTTTTAAATTTACATATACCTTTTAATGTGTTTGTTACTAGTAATATATGAAGAAAAAATAATGTATAATTTGACCATCAAGAGATTGTTTTACATTGTAGAGCATGTTCTTCATATTTTAGTGTGTGGACATTCATACATATACATTCAAAGGTTTCATAGAATTTATCTGAAATGTATACTGCAAAAATTTCCAATTTAATACCATTAATGACAGGAAGATAATATACTTTTGAGTTATACTAGTTTTATTGTGTATCAGTAGTGCCCACTCAAAATCAGAACCTACTGTAATATAAGCAGTAAGATATTGAGTGAAAAGAATCAATTACAGTGATAACAGAAGGACCGGAGGTGCAAAAGAGGGAAAGGGCTGTTATCTAAATATCAGAAGGCTGTTACCACCCAAGGCTGGAGGCCATGAAATCGTGTTTGATACTGAGTTGCAGGAGAGACTGGTGCTTCTGCTGCGACCTTAAAACAGCATTGTGCCATTGTGGCATAGCAGTCTTCTAGGAGCCAATACTACTACTATCTGTGAAACTATCAGGCTGGATACCATAGTCACCCACAGTGGTTGTCAGTAGCCCTCTGCTGCTGTTGACTCAGCAGAAAAAAATACCCTATACTTCTTCCACCTTCAGATCTCTAATCAATGTCTCCCATTGGCAGGACCTGATGAGAAGCCAGCTGCTAATGATTGTGAAAAATGAGGTTTAGAGTCTTTCTGTCTCCTCTGAATCAGAAAGATGGCGATGGAGTTGATGGCCAATAGTTTGCACACGTTTGTTCATTAATTCATTTTAGTAATTGTCTTCTTTCTTACTGCTTGTTTTATAACCTGCAAGTAAATAATCCACAATAATGGCAATTCATTGGCTGAAGGCAAACACTGTAATTTATTAAAGGCAAAATATTGTTAGGAAATGAGTAATTGGAGAAATAGCATGGTATCAAGAAAGATATATGTGCTTTTCTGAAGCATCTCATACATAGTTTATAAGAAGAATGCAATGCGAAAAAGTAAAATCAGATAAATCTTTAAGCTTCTGGAATAATCTGAAAGTTGTATATGGTAATGGCATGGTAGAATTCACATAACTGATTAGTTAGAACAAAGACAATACTACTTTTTCATGATGGAAAGTAAACTTAATAGTCTTCTCAAGATTATTAGCAATTTTTCCTTAAAATGTTTGCATTTGAAAAGATGGCTTCAGCCTGATTATTTTAAAGCATGTGTTTAAGTAGGGAAGTGGGACTTGGCGATCTCAGAGGAGTTCTGTAGCCTCCATGCCCCCTGCTCCCCCCTTTCCATGGCTCACTACTGCCATTCACATAAGCAAACACTACCTTCCCTCAGTCATTCAGATCACAGATGAATGCCATTCTGTGTTTAGCTTAACCACCATCATTCTTGATAAAATATAACTTTTTACTTGAGTAATGCATACCTAGCATAATAGGCTACAGTATTTCTTGAAATGTAGAGTCCGTATCAGTGGTCATATAAAAGATTGTTTTACATGCAACCAGATATGCTGGTAGATAATATTAAGTGTTTACTAAATTATTTGCTTTTCATTTCTACTCTGATGTTACTGATTGAGATACGGGGAGCAGATCTCACCTTGGAGCTAGGATGCTTTCACGTCCCTCCAACCCTCACTGATTATCTTTGTAACAGAGAGCAGGCCTCAGGCTAGGAGTAGTTGTCAGAAATAAGAGGGTCTTGTGAGAATTGAAAAAGATGGCATCGTCTTTCCTTGACTTTAGTTTTATGGCCACTTTGTTCTTATATAAAGTATTACTGAGTTTCCATGTGAGTAGTGACATACAGTTTTAACAAATAAATCCAATTGGAAACAAAATTTTACTGATAGAAGAAGACTAAGCATACAATACTATGGGTGGCTGGTCCATAACATGATAGAATCACCAAGGTAATTGCTATATGAATAATTGAAATTTTGGAAGCAGTACTATATGTAGCATATTTGCTTCTATCTTTTTCTTCTTTAAGTTAATTTTACATAAAGATATAAAACAGAACTATAGGCTTATCTAGAAAAACTAGATAAAGATAATCATTCATCTACTTCTTTCTCTAGGTAATGTATGTATGAAGCTTTGGGCCCAGCCCAGTAACTGAAAGGGATGATGGTGATGATGATTATTGCTGATTGTTTTCTTAAAAACTTTGATTCCTGTTAAAATACTCTTATAGCAAATTGTAATGAATTTTTCCCAGTTGGTTTACCAAGTGCATAAGAAACAGATGTCAGTAAAAATGTCAATGTACATTGACATTTATAATACCTATCTTTTCCCCCAAATGGCTTATTATTATCTATCTGCAATGTATCAGAATATAAATAGTATTAGAAGATTTTAAATATATCAGTTAGAATGGGAATGAAAGGAATACTGAAGGAAGGAAAACAGATGAAGCGACAAAGCACTTTTTTTTGGCCACCTCCCTGCTGCATGTCTCTACTTTGGGTGCTACTTAGATGTAGATAGAGTTGGCACCACCAAACAGGGTTATTACTAATCTTGGATCTCACATGTAACTTTTAATTTTAGATTGAAAATATAAGAGAAGTGTTCTTATCATTGACAAGTAATTAACCCAAGAATTTCCAAGTCAATTTTGAATATCAGGAAGATTAAAAATTGAACTACTAGAGGCCAGGCGTGGTGGCTCATGCCTGTAATTCCAGCACTTTGGGAGGCTAAGATGGGCAGATCACTTGAGGTCAGGAGTTCGAGACCAGCCTGGCCAACATGGCAAAACCGTGCCTCGACTAAAAATATGAAAATCAGCTGAGCCTGGTGGCACACACCTGTAGTCCTAGCTTCTCAGAAGACTGAGGCGGGAGAATCACTTGAACCTTGGAGGCAGAGGTTTCAGTGAGCTGAGATTGTGACACTGTACTCCAGTCAGGGCAACGAGCAAGACTCCATCAAAAAAACAAACAAACAACAACAAAAAAAATCAAACTACTTTTTTGGTTGTTCGTGATGATTAGGGTCAGTAATAGACCCCTTTTAATAATTGTACTTTTTTCCTCAGAGTTGCCATATAGATCATTCTATATCTATATGGCATAGATATTTTGTTTTGTTTTGTTTGCTCTATTTTAAATTTCAGTTTGATTTTTTTGGATTTTAAAAAATGTTATTTTCAATGTCTAAAGTTTTCTTTTATTCTTCATTTACTCTAAACACTTACTTCAGGCTTTCATGCAATTTGGCATTCATTTAGTTAAAAACCTCTTGTAAAATATCAACATACTTTAAGAAAGTAAAATCTATACTTTTTTTTGAGTCAGCATCTCACTCTGTCATCTAAACTGGGGTGCAGTGGCAGGATCATGGCTCACTGTAGCCTTGACCTTCTAGGTTCAAGGGATCCACCTACTTCAGCCTCCTGAGTATGCCACCATGCCAGGCTAATTTTTAATGTTTTTTTGTAGAGATGAGGTCTCCTTATGTTGCCTAGACTCGTCTCAAACTCCTGGCCTCAAGCAATCCTTTTGTCTTGGTCCCCCAAAGTGCTGGGATTACAGGCATGCGCCACTTCACCTGGGAAATCTATACTCTTGTTTGTGCCCATGATAAATTATCTCAGTTATAGTACATCATCTGTGTCTATCTAAGGAGAGGAATAAGAAGAGTAACTATTGCCACGAATGAGACTTTTTGAGAATAAACATGAAAATAACTTACAGATATTTTAAGTTCCAGGTATCAAAATTGTTACAGTATGAAAAGCAATAGACTAGGAGTCAGAAGACTTTCAAGTCATCAGTGACAGAGCCGGAGATAAATATGTGATGTCTGTAAATCTCCATTTCTTTATAAAATGGAAATAATTATCTTTTCCTTTTCTACCTCACTGCGTTTTTTGCAATATTAAGTATATAGCTAAGTAATTTGTATGTATTTTTAAAACCCTACATAATTATGTTATACTTGTTATTTGTTGCTCAAATCTTAATGCTATATACCTAATATCTAAGCATGTTGTGATTTATTCCGAGATGAAGAATCATCTAAGCCTATGGTAAACATATCAAAAGGTGTTATTTTGCTTATATCATAGCAAACAGTCTCTAGATCTACAACGATGTGGAAAATACATTTTCTGAAAGACTAGTGAATCTGCTCTTGTTGTTTTCATACTTCTTTCAGTACTCTCCCAATATATTTTTAAATATTACATTTTCTACTTATAAAAGTAGTATGTACCTGCTGAGGAAAATGCAGAAAAACATCAAGAAGGGGACAAAACCTACTTAATCCCACTTCCCAGGCTGGGGAACTGTTTATATTTTGGCATAGTTCCGTTGTTTTGTGTCTGTGTGTTTGTGTGTGTATGTATTATACATGTGTGTGTAATTCTTGTTTTAGACTTTATTTTACAAAATGAAGACCATACGGTATAAAGAATGTGTACACCCTTTATAGCTGGATTTTTCACTTAATTTATTTCTTTATCAGAAAAGCAGAACCATTGATATTCGTTACCAGTTAGTTTAGGTTGTTAATGATAATATTTACTAATGATACTGTTAGGCTCACAGTTAATTTTATGTTGTAATCATTATTCTGCACTTGCCACTAGATGGCTCTGTTCTCAGAGTGACTATTTTTCCAAAAGAAAAAGTGCCCTGTATCATTGAAATGATGGGAAATTTTATTGCCCTTATTAACATTGTATGGAATGCACACAAATATAATTGCATAATAATTCTACAGAGTATGCCTGTGATAATTTAAATGGTATTTCAATAGATCCACAAATTTAATATATCCCCTTCAAAATGAGGGTTATATTTACTTAGAAAGCAATATATTCACTTAGCAAGGTTCACTGCCCCTCAGTAAATCAATATTGGAATTATTTTTTAATCTCTTGCGTTTTATATCTGTAACTCTGATATTGAGTACATTATTTTTTCCCATTACTTGACTGATTTTTATCATAATTATCTTTTCTGTACTTCAGTATGATGACTGTTATTCTGTAGGCCCGAGAAATATACTATATATAAGTAAGATTTTTTGCTGGATGGCTATGATGGTAAGGTGTTTTACCATGAACTGAATCATGATTACCCTCAAAGCCAGTCTGGTTTTGGGTTGGTCCTAAGCCTATACTAAATTCTATGGCCAGGATTGTACGCTATGCAAATTTTCATTCTCCTTGAAGACTGAGTACAGGACTATAATTGCTGATGTGGGATTGAATAAAATGAGACCTATGGATACAGACGTTAGTCTCTCATGTGCAAAGAAGATGTGGTCTTTTTTTATACAAAGCTTTCTAGATGTAGCCAACTAGTTACCATCAAGTCATATTTTCTAGAGAGAAAAACAGATATTTTAGGATAAACATTCTCACCACATGATGAACTGATAAAATGTCACGCTCTATTTATACCCCTAGCAAATCTCAGTATTATGAATTAAGAAGCAGTTACATATGAGAATATGAAATTCCAAAAATGAAATTAGAAGTTTAGCCATGGTGCATAACTTTCTGTGTTTTAAGGTTCATGATACCCCATTTTTATTTTCAATTTTTGAAGCATGTGTAGTTACATATAGTTCATTAAATTCCAGGTCTAAGTTCATCAAATCTTCCTTTCTGAGGATAACAGTTGATGAAATTGAAGGTTGCTTAACAGTTTCTTCTCTTTAATAGCATGTCATTGTTTTCATTTTTGCAGAATATGTATTCCAAGAATAGAGTAGCCCTTATATTGGTTCATATTATGTTGTTGGATTACACACGCCCACAGCTCTGATAGTAAAACTTTCTACCAACTCCCCAAGCTAAGTACTTATGTGTTTTAGAATGTTAATTCTCTAGGTACTTTTAAAAAATGTATTTATTTTATTTTATTTTATTTTATTTTATTTTATTTTATTTATTTGTTTATTATTTTGAGACAGTCTTACTTTGTCACCCAGGCTGGAGTGCTGTGGTGCGATCTTGGCTCACTGCAACCTTTGCCTGCCAAGTTCAAGCAATTTTCCTGCCTCAGCCTCCTGAGTAGTGGGACTACAGGCACACGCCACTGTGCCCAGCTAATTTCTTGTATGTTTAGTAGAGAGAGGGTTTCATCATGCTGGCCAGGCTGATGTTGAACTCCTGACCCTGTGATCTGCCCACCTTAGCCTCCCAAAGTGCTGGGATTACAGGCAGGAGCCACCGCACCCAGCCGGTACTTTTATTTTAAAAATTTAAAATAGGAAATATAGAAGTTGAAAGTCCTGGAGATGGATGAAATAGGGAAAGAAGATAGGACAAACAGTTCCTACTTCTTAGAACTTGAGAGACTATATCTAAAAGAATATTCCAGAACAGGGAAGTGTTATAAATAATACCAACTTGTGCCAAAAATATTACTCATATTAGATCTCTCTTTTGGGGATTTTGGATCAATAAGAAACCGTGTTTCAATGGAAGTGGTGCAGAGCCCATTGCCTAGTGTGAAGAGCCAGTGAACTAAGTCAGCAGGTTAAAACCTGACCCCCTGGCCCATTTATTTTTCTCTCTTTGGACTCTTGAAAAGCATGTTCCCTAGAGATCTATCCAAATAGTCACTGGAGTCCTGAGGCCCCACCCTTTGTCCGGTACACTGAACTGTGTTATGCAACAGGGAAATTGTTCCCATTCCAATTCCTGACAGCCAGACTCTTGGAAGACAAGCAAAGAAACAGGATGCTCCTATGGAGCACAAACACTTAGCACTGACAGCTACGATCTGTGAACGAAACTATTTTTTATATGAGCAAGTAATTTTTAAAAAAAAATCCAAATATTATGAAGCATATAAACAAAGGTTCTAATAATTAAGAGTTCTTGCTGAATGCAAAGCAACAATTCTCCTGTGTTTCAATGAGGTGAGGAAGTGAATGAAATAAACAGATGCCATTCAGTGGGCCATCTAACAGGGTGCGCTGACTTGTATTTAAGTGATTATAATGTGATATAATGAATGATCATGAGTAATACTTCGAATGTGAATGCTTTATTAAAAATTTTCAGTGTACTTTTAAAGAAATTATTTAAGAGTTAAATTATCACCAGTGTATTATTTTTAAATGTCTCATATAAAAGGCAATTTTTTCTCTGTGTGTTTCTGGCTCTGTTTTTCAGTAGTTACTGTTCTAGAAAAATCTAATGTGAATATAAAAATCACTTAATCTGTTAAAAAGTATGACTATATAATTGTGGCTTTGTGTGTGATCGATGAAGTTTGAATTTTAGGATAAGTGTTTTATTTTCTTTCTTCTTAGCCATCACCGTCTCTCCCAGTTACTAAAGGTACCTGTCTTTTCCCCTCATCAATTTTTTGTTTGAAAGATAAATGAGATCTTAAGCATGTGCTTCTCATTTTATAGTTATGAGTGCGAAAAATAAATTGCCATTTGAACTCCAGAGTTGAATTCAAAATTTTCAGAAATAAGCACATACTTCATTTGTTTTTTGTGACTTCTTTGTTTTTCTCCTTGTTGGGTGGGTAGCCTTTGTTATATATGCCTTCCAAAGCTTTTCTCCTGATTGTTGAACTACTTATATGTTAGTTTAATAGGTACACTCATTTTTTTCTGTGTAATTGGAAGTGAAAGGAGGCTGATGTTAAACACGAATTCTTAGCTATTGGTTGTTTTCATCTTTTAAACTTTTCTGATTTGAGGAAAGGTAGATAGACTTGGTTAAAATGATAGATTATAAGTATGTGAAATGTCTGAATGAGATCCTTTAAGGAAGAAAATAAAAGGAATAATGATGATGCTTTTTTTTTGGTTTGTATATCTAGGAATCTTTATTTCTGAAATGATTTATATTAATAAAGATAGTGTAGGAATGGCTTTCTATATTCCTGCCTAGTATTCTTTCTATTAATTCATAGTCTCGATGTTTTCACATGAAATGATTTATAAAAATGAATTTATTATGCATGCTTAAAGGAGGATTTTAAAAATATTTTATTCTTATATGTGATATACTATTAAAAACATTGAAATATATATATCTGCAGTTATCTTTTACTAAATTTTGAACTTCTTACACATTTTAAAGATATCTACTTTATTCTGAATATTTGAGGTATTTAGACAGTAAAGAGTTGGTCAATGGGCCGGGCGCGGTGGCTCCCGCCTGTAATCCCAGCACTTTGGGAGGCTGAGGTGGGTGAATCATGAGGTCAAGAAATCAAGACCATCCTGGCCAACATGGTGAAACCCCATCTCTACTAAAAATACAAAAATTAGCTGGGCATGGTGGCACGTGCCTGTAATCCCAGCTACTCGGGAGACTGAGGTAGGAGAATCACTTGAACCCGGGAGGTGGAGGTTGTAGTGAGCTGAGATTGGGCCACTGCACTCCAGCCTGGTAACAGAGCGAGACTCCTTCTCAAAAAAAAAAAAAAAAAAAAAAAAAAAAAAAAAAAAAAGAGTTGCTCAATGGATAAGAACATTTCTTGAAACACTTACAAAATTAATAGCACATTTTCTTTTTGTAGCCAGCTTTGTGATTTTGTCCCTTATGTTTAAACAAATTAAATAGCATTGTTTAGGTTTTAAAATAGCATCATTATTGTATTAGGATTGATTTCGATACATAAATTCATTACCGGCATTTATTTTTCCATTTGCAATTGATTTCTGAGTCTTCCCTTTCATACCCTGAGCTGTCTCAGAATCATGCTTTCTTTCTTTTTAATAACAGTTTGCATGTTATACAGTTTACATTTATATGTGTTGCTTATTATCATTAATATTTTGTCTTCAAATTAGAATGACCAATGATTATGGTCTGTACTGGCCTGTGGTCTTGAGCAAGTTATTTAACCTCTCTGAAACTCATTCTGTAATCTGTGAAATTGGCCCAAGAATGTGGGATCTATAAGACTGATTGTAAACATTAAATGAAATGATAAGGATACATGTCTGGCATGACATTAGAAATGTAGTAAATTGTTGCTAATCATGGCTGTATAAACATGCCAGAGGTGATTCAAATTACACTGATGGCAAGGGCTGCCTGGTCTTTCAGGTTACACTGTGCTTCCCCTTCTATACACAGCTTCTCTGTAGTTCCCTTCGATACACAGCTTCAAACATGCCAGACCTAAGAGAATTATTTCACTGTTGTTATTTTGACTTTTAACCTAACTTCTGTTGAGAGAAATTAAAAACAAGTACTTAAAAATTGTTTGTTCACTGGATGTTAGTGGATTGGGAAGGACTGTAATTGGGTTTTGTAGGACTTCTCTACACAAAGGATGGAAGAGCCACTAAGCATCCTCTCAAAGTTTCAAACATATTTCCTGGCAGGAGTTACTTTGTTAAATAATTCTAGAGGAGAGCTTACTAAGTAGCTTATTTTGCAAACTGTGAGGCTGCCACTCAGTCACTAAGTGTATCATTAATGTGGTCTAATTATCTGAGTCCTCACAATTCCACACTGAACTGGGAGAAGTCCAAAGCCTTGAAGCCCACTGCCTCTTCTCTACATTTCAGAACCCAGTGATAATATGCTTGAGAATTATTAAATATCAGGTATAAGGAGTCAGAGATGCTGAACAGAAATCACATGATTACCATTATTATTTTTTATGTTTTTTGCAGATTTTGAGACATATTTGTTCATGTTTAACCCTTAAATACCTCTAAGCCATTCTTTAACACGGAATGACTGATATTTTTCAAATTATCCTAGCCACCGTAATAATGAATACCCTTCTAGTTACTTGGGTGAAACGTCCAAGATCCATTTTTGCCTGCCTTCTGAACTTCATTCCTTACTTATGTTATGTTGTACTATCCTGCCAGTTTCATGTCTGTCATCTCATCCCTATGCTCACAGTCGTAGTCCATCTAGTCATTCTCCACTCAGATGGTTGTCATGATCCCTAAGGGTCTTCTCTTTCTAGCCTCCCATTCTCTAATGAGTCTTTCAAATTGCCTTCACACTTACTTTCCTAAAATACAGACATCTGCAGTGTACTTATTCGGCATAGAAACTGGCTACTCTGAATTTAATACATTAACTCAAATCCTATGTTGTCGATAATAATTATTTAGGAATTGTTTCAGTTTAAAAACACCAGAATCTCCCTTCTAATAAACATGGGTGCCTTTGTATGTTTTTAAAACACGTTGCATACTGAATAATGTCTAGAGTAACATAATAAATTTTTAGGTACAACATGTATTTGATGACATTTGAGAGGAAATATTATGTTGGAGGAATAGGGACATAGTAAGTTATCTAGGAAATGAAAACAGTAAATTATTTAACACAGCCTAACAGTGCTATAACTGTAAATAACACTTTAGTTCTGAAGTTAAAGGTCAGTGTTCAGAATGAAGGCAGACAAAATAGATATTCCCATGGCAGAACTGTTCTTTATGGGCTTTCAGGAAACTCTAAATGACATTCTCTGCCAATAATGACTTTGGGAAATTGCATCTCCTTGTTTTCTGAATTTATTAATACTTCTATCTCCAAGTCTTCTTGGAAATCATATTTTAGTCTTTTTTTTTTTTTCTGTTGTTTTCTATCCCTGCCACATGTGTTAGCAAAACTCGGATTGTTTTCTCTTACATAACACTAATCATTCAGTATCCTCCATTATTTTAATTGTTAGGGTAATTTTTGTTTTTAGTATACCAGAACTTCGTCTTAAGAAAGAAATAGTTGTGTTGATGGACTTGATGGCACAAAACAGGAGTTTTTAAAGTGGGAATGGTAAATCGTTTTTATCTTGAATGTTGTTCTGACTTGAGGTGGAATACTGTATTAAGAAGGACTCTGAGGCTCTGAGTTCAGTGGGAAAGAGGGAAGTAAGAATTCGTGATGTCTGAGTGGGACATCTACTTGTAAAGGGGGTTGTGTCCCAGGGTTTCAAGTGTGAACACTGTAATGAGAGGTTTGAACCTAGAACCATCTGATTACAAAGCTTACATCCTTAAATAGCTAATCTGGATTACCCCTCATAAAAATTTGCAAATGATCAGGAAAGGGTGTTATAATGTACAATACTTTTCCACTTGAAGTATCTTAGACAGGACTAGGGAACAGTTTAAGGGTGTGACTGTGGAGGTGGTAGAGATGAGATTTATCTCTTTGCTTCTTAAATCATAATCTTGAAATTACAAATCTGTATGCATGAGTCTTGAATAGGCATCAGAATCTTTCTAACATTTCACAGTGCAATGCTGTGGGCTCAATTGTGTCCTTTCCCCCCCAACCCAAATTGATATGTTGAAGTTGTAATCTCTTATGTGATGGCATTTGGTGAAGGGGCCTTTGGCAGGCAGTTAGGTTTAGATGAGGTCGAGAGAGTGGGCCCTCATAATGGGATTAGTGTGTTTATAAGAAGAGACACCAGAGAGCTTGAACTCTCTTTCCATGTCCTCACATGTGAGGACACAGTGAGAAGGTGTCTGTCTGTAATCTAAGGAGCAAGTTCTCATTAGACACCATCCATGCTGCCACCTAGATCTCGGATTTCAAGTCTCCAGAACTGTGAGGCAATACATTTCTGTGTTTTAAGCCACCCAGTCTATAATATTTTGTTATTACAGCTTGAGCTGACATATCCATTCCCAGGTTTTACCCTGGAGATTGATTCAACAGTTCTGGAGACCAGCCTAGCATTTGAACTCTTCAAAATCATCTCCATACGATTTTGTAATGTACTCTTAGGGTAGAGTGCAACCGAATTTTTAATTTGTCTACAAGTGGTTTTCAGCCTTTTCTGCACATTAAAATCTCTGGAGCTTTTAACTATGATTGATGGAAAGGTTCCATCCATGATCAGTTAAATCCGGGGTAAGGTCAGGTGCTGGTGGTTTTTTTTTTTTTGGGGGGACGAAGTCTCGCTCTATCGCCCAGGCTGGAGTGCAGTGACTGGATCTCGGCTCACTGCAAGCTCCGCCTCCCGGATTCCCGCCATTCTCCTGCCTCAGCCTCCCGAATAGCTGGGACTACAGGCGCCCGCCACCGCGCCCGGCTGATTTTTTTGTATTTTTAGTAGAGACGGGGTTTCACCGTGTTAGCCAGGATGGTCTCGATCTCCTGACCTCGTGATCCGCCCGCCTCGGCCTCCCAGAGTGCTGGGATTACAGGCGTGAGCCACCACGCCCGGCCGGTGCTGGTGTTTTTTAAAGATCTCCCCAGGTGAGTCTAACTTGTAGCCGAGCAAAAGGAAGAACTAGTGGCTTGAATTTATCCCTTTTCCTCTGTGGTTCTGCTTCATAAATCCTGGTTTCTAGCAACACAGAATCCGGTCATACTCTCTCTTCCCCTCTGGGTTCCCCTTACATCTCAGAATGCCATTGCTATTATTTTCTGAACAGCAAATCCGTAGTTTCAAAAACCGTCTTTTTTTCTGTTGCCTCAAGTTATCCAGTACTTTAAATCTCAGAATGAGGACTGAAAAAGTAAGAAAGTAAATTGATTTTCTAGGATTTTTGGATTCTGAGCAAATTGGTGTTATTTAAAACTCCACATTTCAAAGATGTAATGGGTTTTAGATTTTATATCAAAACAATATTTGATATATGATGCCTTTTTAGAGGTTATCTTTCTGATTTTTTTCCAAAATATATTTATTGAATACTTTTTTGTAATCCCTTCCAGCTACTGCATTGGCACTCAGGATGTAAATGAGATGGTAACATTTAGAATATTTTTTACCAGCATGGCCTTGATGTGATTGGTCAGAAAGTACATTGATTGTAAATAGCCCTGGGGTCATCCTGGTGCATTTTGGTTCTGAATTTAATACCAAAAGAGGCAGATACATCTCCACCCTCTTAAGGCTTATAGTTCCTTGTAGAGTCTTGTATTTGAATGTATGTTGACATGACCTAGATCATTTTTGGATCCTACCCTAGAGAATCTAATACAGTGGATCAGAGTTGGGGCTCAGTAATCTGCATTTTCAACATGTTTCCTAGGAGACTGGATAGGAAAAGACAACCAGGAAGGGAGTACTCAGTTGTTCCATAAAGCAATTCCCATTGTCTTCAATAAACTCTAGCCAACTCCATGCATATTCCTTTTATTTCTTTCAGGGTGTTTTCTGTGGAAAATCTCTACTGCCTGATAGTTGGCATCCTGGCAGTTAATTTTATGGAGAGTTAGCTTTTGTACGTTCCTACAACTTCAGCTCCTCCTTTCCCTCCCACTGCAAACCCCTGTCAGTAGGAAATTCTAGAAACTTGAAGAGATACCACTTTGTTTTTCTTCCTAAAGGTGCAACTGTTTAGTTGGATGTAAAATCCTACACTCTTCTGTTGTTAAATCTGTCTCTGAATCTAGTCATCCCTCAGGGGTTTTATTAATCTAAATGACCACATTATCACAGCTGCAACTCATCTTAAAAACTATTTCTCAGAAAAACAGTAAGTAGCTAGTGACTCTGTACACTGAGAAAAAAATAAGAGTTTAAATCTTATCAGGGTTTCTTCTGAAATTTTTTTCAGTGTTGGAATGTGTAACTTTTAATCTCATTTTGGGGAATTTTAAAATTTGGCTTGGATGAAAGAGCAAAATGTTGGAAAAGTAAACAGCTTATTATCTAAAGGCATTATATATCTAAAGGCATTAAATGTCTAAAGATATTTAAAAATGCATACTTTCAGATTCGCCTTTTTAAATGCATTGAAATTTTTATTCGCCAACATGGTAAATCTTTTAAATCTGTTTGAATTAGCATATTGTAAATGATACTTGGTATATAAATATTGTGTGTGATCTTATCCATGGCTTTTTGAACAATTGATAATGAACATTTAAAATGGTAAGATAGATCTTAGAACTGGTATCTGATTTCCTATTACAACACTTCTAGTGAGTTGTGTCATTGAATGTTTTAGATAAAAACTTTGAATTATGAATATTATGCACATGAAAGAGTGTATATAATATTGGTACAGTTTAAAGAATAGCAAACATTGGTGCATATTAGCCTCAAATTTAACACTGAAAGGGACATGTATCTCCCTACCCTCTTAAAACTTACAGTCCCTTGTACAGTCATATTTGAATGTATGTTGACATGACCTACGTCATTCTTGAACACCAGCCCCAGAGAATCTAATTCAGTGGATTAGAATTGGAGCTCAGGAATCTGTATTTTCAACATGTTTCCTGGGAGACTGGATGGGAAGAGACAACTAGAAAGGGATTACTCTGTTGTTCTATGAAGTAATTCGGTGTGTCTTCAACAAACACTAGCCAACTCGATGCATTTTGCTCTTACTGCTTTCAGAGTGTTCTACTATTCAGTTTAAGAAATAAAACATTATCAGTGACTACATCTTCCCGAGTGCTCTACCCTGATCTCATGCTTCTCTCTTCCTTGTACAGTTAACCTGTAGCATGAGTTTTAAGAAAATCATTCCCTAGCTTTTTCCCATAGCATGGATCTCTTAAAAATAGAATTTATATATGTATGTCTGTTTATTTTTGTCTATTTTTTAAAACGCATTAGAATCATACTGTTTCTTCTATGACTTGCTTTTTTCATTCAGCTTTGTTTTTGAGATTCAACCATGTTGATATGTATAATTATAGTTTATTCATTTTCCCACTATATATTAATGCATTATATGAAGGTCCTATAACATTGATCCGTTCTAGTATCGATGGGTTTTTGGATTGTTTTCAATACTGTTTTGAATATTATTAACAATATGAATAAAATTATATGTGGCTTTTGGTGCACATGCACAAGTATTTCTCTAAGGTATATACCTGGGAGTTAAATTGTTAGGTTAAATATGGTATGTGCTTGTTCGCTTTCCTAAATAGAATCAAACTGCACTCCAAAGTGGTTGTAACAATATACACTCTCCCCAGCACGCTGGGTGAATTCTAGTTGTTTTATATACCAACAAATATGATGCGTGTAAAATGAAATTTACTGTGGTTTTAATTTTCACGTCTATGATGAGTAATGATGTTGAACCTCTTTTTATGTATTTCGGAGTCATTCTTGAAATGCCTTTGTTTTTGTTCACTTGATTATTGTTGGTTTGTCTTTGTATTATTTCATAAGATTCCTTTAGGTATTTTCAATACGTGTCTTTTGTCATCTAGATATATTGTGAGTGTTTTCTCTTAGGATTTTTCTCAAATTTTCACTCTCTTTAAGATGATTTTTAGGACAAACATTTTTTTTTTCTTTCAATTTTAATATATGTGGATTAGTTTTCTCTGGCATCTATAACAAATTACCACAAACTCAGTGGCTTAGAACAACACACATTTATTCTCCTTCAGTTCTGGAAGGTCGTAAGCATGAAGTCAGTTCACTGGGCCAAGATTAAGGTTTCAGCAGAGGCTTGCTTTCTCAGGAGACTCCAGGGGAAAATTCTTTTCCTTTCCTTTTCCAGCTTCTAGAGCTTCATTCCTTGCATTCCTTGGCTCCTGGCCTCTTCCTCCATCTTCAAAGGCAGCAGTTTAGCATCTTGTTTCCATCTTCACATTGCCTGGACTGCTGCTGTCCTTAAAGTTTCCTCTGCTTCTTTCTTCTGTGGACACTTGGGATTATATTTAGGCCCCGTCCAGATAATCAGGGGAATCTCCCTATCTCAAAATCCTTAATTTAGTCACATCTGCAAATTCCCTTTTGCCCTATAAAATAATTTTGACAGGTTCAGGGATTAGGATGTGGCTATCTTTGGGGGCCATTATTCATCCTAACATAGAAGATAAATTTGTCTTTTTTTTTATTTTGGTGGAGATGGTAGTGGGACAGTGGTGTGACTATTGAATCTTCAGAGGCCAGATTAGCCCAATTTTGTAAGCACTCTCTTTGGGTCACTGTTGATCAAAACTGAGTGACCAGACACTTCTGCCACTTAAAGATGGGGGAATATTTCTTTTTCCTTAACATCTATCACTTATACCAAATGTGGGAGAGGAAAAAATGTGTGTGTGTGTGTGTGTGTGTGTGTGTGTGTATGCTCCTTTTAAAATTCCTGAGCTCCTCTCTTTTCTCCCATGTTACAATCAGTAGCATGTCCAAATCTCTGGGCCTAGTGCCTTCAGTTAGCTTACACTGGCTTTTTCATGTGAGGTTTGTTCAATGGCATAATCTTAGTAAAGCGTTTTTTTTTTTTTTTTAAAGATACAGAGGCTTTTTGCAACCCCTTCACCTAATTAAATGATTCATTAAAAGAATCTTGGGGCTGGTAGCTCATGCTGGTAGCTCATGACTGTCATCCCAGCACTTTGGGAGGCCGAGGCCAGCGGATCACTTGAGGTCAGGAGTTTGAGACCAGCCTGGCCAACATGGTGAAACCCCATCTCTACCAAAAAATACAAAAACTAGTCAGACGTGTTGACACATGCCTGTGGTCCCAGCTACTCAAGAGGCTGAAGTAGGATTGATTGAACCTTGGAGGCAGAGGTTGCAGTGAGCTGAGATCATGCCAGTGCACTTCAGCCTGGGTGACACACCACACACACACACACACACACACATATGCACAATCTTGGTGTGTAATGAACACAGAAAATGCTTTCAGTTTTGTTCTGTGTATGTGGAAAGAAAATGGATTCAAATGGGCTGAAGAAACAGGCCGTACCCCTAAGAAAGAAAGAAACTGAGAGGCAGATGTTCTTGGAACTTTTGGTGTGGAATGCCACAAGCTAGATAAGCACCCAAGTAGAAACAGGAGGAAAGTGACTGGGGGCGAGAAGCCATAAGCACAAGCATTGTTTAAATGCTTCAGTTTGCATTTTAGTTCATGCTACAAGTTATGTAGTTCATGCTACAAGTTTATGCCTGGAGCTTAAAATCAGGCATTTTCTCTGTCTAAATTTCTTTGCTTTAATCATTGCATTTTAAATACTTTACTGTCCTTTCTTTTGAGATATAAAAGAAATATTTTGTTCTTGCTTTTATTCTTATTTTGAGGATTGTGGCAATATGTAGAAAAACACGAGTAGAGCATTGCTATTATTGACAAAATACTAATGTCAGAAAGTTATTGACCTATTATGTCCTTAGACTGGGAAAAATCAATGCCTTGGTAATATCTATGCCAAGTGGTAAAAAGGACACATCAGATATTTATGTTGTGTTACATAATATTTGATGTTATGATATTTGAGTTTTGCAGGATATATTTGATGGATGTTATGATCTTAATAAGTAGAGATTGTCAACTCTTCTGTGATTGGCATATAAAAATAATAAAAGAATTTTAAGGGACATTTAAAGAAACCAAATAACTGAGTAAGTAATTCAATATTTCTGCCTTAAAGATGGGAACTTAAAATTTTCATGTGGTTAGTGTGTCTTGATTATTGCCTGTTCCATCTTGTGGCATCACACACTCTGGAAATCTGTATCAGGAGAATACAGTTGGCATTGGAGAGGAATTTGTTTCATGTGATTATCTAAATTATCCAAGAAGAATAGACTATGAATCCCTTGAACATATGCTCGAGTCCACAGGGATTAAAACCAATGCCTGGGGTTTTAGATGGAAAGGCCTTTCCCGAAGAGCAAAAAGATATGACAACAAAATTATAACCCTTGGCGAATTCCATCAAATTGTTTTGAATCCGTGGGCTGAAAATGTCAGTACTTATTAAAGTATACATTGAAAATTATTAGGAATATGATTGCTGAATGTCCTATATTCTTTTGTGTCATTAACAATAAAGTGGCAACTGAGTATTCATTTGTCTGGCCTAACAGGAATACTGTTGGTTATGAATTAAAAAACAGAACATGGAGGAATTGCCTTGTTAACTACTAATACTATTTGGTGATTTAGTATAGACGGGTTAATCTTCATTCCATCTACTTTTATATACTCGCTGCTAAGCCATATTTTGAGGCTGTTTCTCTAACAGATGCACCGGGAGCACTTTCTCATTGCTAAAAGGAGACATGTTTCTGACATTTTCAAGAACTTCAGTGTCCATTGCATGTATAACCTTTTGAAACAAATAAATCCTATATATTTGACTAAGATGGCCTGTGAAATCTGGTGCTGCTAAAAGAAGAATATGAGATAATATTTTACCACAAATACTTCTTTTTCCTATTAAAAAAAAAATCACAGCAAAAACAAACACTCTGTGCCAGCAAATGTATGCCCCTAATTATCCTGAGAATTCTCCTGCAGTTTGCAAGGAAGAAGGGACTCTAGCTTTCCAGTTGCTGGTCAGCGTTAACGAACCCCTGCTCCATTGTTAAATACTTTCTTTTTGGTAGAGTCATAAAGAACAGCACTTCTAGCAAAGATGCAAACTGTTCAGGCCGTAAGTCAAAGGAATGATTCGATATCTGGCTTGATAAACAGATTTTTTCAAATAACCTTGATTTCTGCCAAAATCTGTCCCCTTGAACATAAAAGGGAGTGAAGGATTTGTGTATTTCAAGGTAATTAAAACATTACTGATTTAAAGGAATGCCATTGTGTGTAAGACGAAGAAAACTAGAAAGATTTCTTTTCCTCTGTCATTGAGTATGTTAGCCTTGGGAGTGAGACCCTTAAAACAGGAACAGAGTGAGACTTTTTGAAAAACACCATAGCCACCCCGCCTCCTAGCCCCTACTTTCCTTTAGAACAACAAAGAATGGTGCTTGAAAAGTCTTCTCATGATTCTTCTGCTTCAACAGCTTGCCTTTCTCCTTGTCACCAGAGTAAACCATTCTCTCCAGATCGAATCTTCTGCCAGAAGCCACAAGTTTGGCTTCTTGAAATCTCAAAAGTACTCATTCCTCAAGTCATTAATTAAAACAAATAAATAAAATGTGTAAGCTTTAAGCTTCTGCAGGAGACTCATATTCTTCCAAAATAGTCTGTCAACAATTGCAGTATTTATAACAATAATTGTGAGAGAAGGATAATTAGCTTTAGGAATTCTTCTTCATCTAAATTTTTATAATGTGCTCTTAGGAATAAGGATGGTTTATTCCTGTTGACAGCTTGTCCCATGTAGGGGAGTCATATTTGAAGGCAACATGCCAAATTGGAAGGAGTGATGGTTCAAAACAGGATACTGAGGAAATAAACATACTGATACGTAGTTGTAATAGCTGTAGTTGTAATGAGGCGTACATAACCTAGGCAGCTATTTACATTTTATATACCCTCATTAGATCGCGCTTCTGGAAACACATAAGTCACATTATATAATTAATAAGTACTGGTCCAGAGCCAATAGACTGACCACTACACACCTGCCTTCAGTGAGTCCCTGATGACGCTTATTCTTTTTGTTTTTCTTGTATTTTCAGTACCTACCTAGCACAGTGCTTGGCATTCAATAAAGACTCAATAAATATTGGATGTATTAAACAAGATTAAAAACTGCCTGTAAACGTAATGGTGTAAATGTTTACTGTAAATGTAAAATTTTCCAGGAAATAATGCTTTTCATCCACCTGTTTTGAAATATAATTAAAATGATGTTTTCCTTTTTCATAATCAGGACAAGTGTTAATATTGCAAAATCCTTATTAAGCCAGGACAATGTCAATATTTTATGGGCTGTATTTCAATATTATTAATTCTAATGTAAAATAGTCACTCATTGACTGTAAATCTCAAATCATTTCCAGGTCAAAATTTTGGCACATTTTTTGCCTAGATTTTTGGATAGTTGAAAAGTCTACCAGCTTTCTGAATTTTCTCATGCATTTTTTTTACTATCCTGAATAAAGAGCAGAAAATAATCATACTAATTTGAAAATATATACTTTGTGACATTTTTCAACATTTATTAAAATCCACATTTTATTATGGCCAGGCTTCTTATATGTACTTTTGCTTAGAAAAATGACAGTTAGTTTGGAATTCACTTTTGGTTTTTCAGGTAGTGTTGCTATATTTCTCAAGAATAATGGTTGAGTTATGGTATCTAATACTTCTAAATATTCATCCTTGTTGAAAAGGTTTTAGTCATTCCTTTAAAAGGTAGCTGACACAGTTAATAGAAATTGAAAAGCGCTGAATAATAATTCATTTTTATGTACATAAGCTATATCAAATGTAGTGTAGTCTACAAGGTATCAGAGCTAAAGTTTCATTCAAATGGGTACTGATGGATTGCTCTCTTTTTGTGGGTATGACATGATTGTACTAGTAAGCCCTGGGGACTTGACGCCACTCCTCCTTGATCAGTGTTGAAGTTCATGTATTACCTTTTTACCTAAATTCCTTTGAGTGTTTTCTTCTCTGCTATCCCTTGAGCATATCTCCTGAGCTTATCATGTGTCTTGGTTGTTGAGGGCCAGAACTGAACGTAGGGTTAGGCCAGTCCCTATCCCTTCTTGCGAGTTAAAAGGGAATTAAGGAAAAGAAATCTCACTGCAGAAAAATATTTCGGTTGTTCATCCTATATCTAAATCTTGCTCCTTTGAGTTTATGGTCAAACATGAGCACATTTATAAATTGCTTTCCTGGGGCAGCGTGGCAGAAACTGTGGTTGGAAAGTGATATTACACTGAGGACACTTGGACCAGAGACTTCTGCAGCTTCAGTTCCCATTGCTTTGAAGATCACTCATTGCTCGAAATCTTTTATGAACTCCTATAGGTTCAGATTCAGATGTTAATAGCTGAACATTGTTCAACAAAGTCTTAACTTGATTTTAAATTGACTGGTATAGCAAAGCAATTGGAAGGTATACAAAAGAGCAAAATTGAGAAGCTGGATGATCTAAATCTGAAGTCCCCAAAGTTAAAAGGCTTAGTTTGTCAAGATTTAATTATCTTTTTCTGAGTTCTTTTCATCACTGTTGACAAAAGCAAGTACTGGAGAAAATTTTTTCTTTTGGCTATGGGGACAGCAGTGAAGATGAGCTCATCTGTCCATCAAGCTCTTGCTGCTGCTACCAGGCCTCATTTAATAGCGTGAGGCCAAATGCTTACTGTTTTTCAAGTCAGAACATGCAAAGTTTGAGTATTTGACGTATCTTTGAGATGTGTCAGTGGTCAACCAATGAGAGGAATTTGGCAGTTAGTGTCAGTGCTACAAAAGACAGTTAATTGTGCAAAAACCACAGGATAAAACTCCAAGTCAAAACAATAGAACATCATCCAGGTTATATATTTTTTAGCTGTGTAGCAGGGGCCCTCTGCATTCAGGGCTTTTAAACTTATTTCCATTAACATCTTTATCATTTACATAGTAAAGCATTCAGAATATAAAAATTCTTCTGATTGTGGACAAACGGCGGTGTGCCCTAAGCATTGTATAATTTAACATGATCAATTATGTTTTCTAAAAATCTTATTTCTCAAAGAAATAAAATACAGCATTTGCAAAACACACACAGAGGATCTTATTATTGAAGAAATACCTAGGTTATTTTCAAGTCTATTAGGAATAATTTTCCTTAACTTATTGACCATTTTCATCTCATGTAAAGAAGTTTCCCTCCTCTCTTTGCTTTGGATTGTGTAATTTTCATTTTTCTTAAAGTAATGATTTGCCCAGAAGTGAATTCATTCCGCTTAAAAACCATAGTAGGGCAGTGAGAAAGGAAAATTTATGGATAACTTTTTCCACTATCTTTTCACAAAGGTTAAGTTCTAGTGGGAGAAGCTCCCAAAGTAACCAAACAAAACTAGCATTGACGGTGAAGGCAGAACACCATTCAGGTTCTGAAATGAAACCATAGGGGAAATTGTCTTCATTGACTTGACCTTACCTAACTTACTAGGGTTAACCAGGGCTCTGGAGTCTTTCTGTTAAAAATACCAACTGATGTCCATCAATTGTGGTGGTTACCTGGCCAGTTTATGCCACTTTTCCTTAATATTGTAATTGTATAATTTAATTAAAAAGTATATAAACCACTGAAATAAAAGCCAAAAATAATATTGTTGTTTCTATGAAAACTTGATTGAATGCTTTCTTTGAACGACTTGAAGGCAAAGTAGATATAGCATATATGTTAACTTAGGTGTAGATGAAATAATTAGGGACTACTGGTAAAACTGTAAGATCAAGTGACTCTGCAGCATTACAGATGTTTAAATTATCTTTCTTCTAAAGGTGACATGTCTATAGCCATACCACCCTGAACGTGCCCGATCTCGTCTAAAGGTGATGTGAAGTGGAGAGTAGGAGACCTAATCCTTGCAGGATTTTAGCTCTTCATAGAAAGATTGGTGAATGAATGTCTGAATAATGAATGTTTCAAGTTGAAACTGAATGTTTATTATATGCTCATTTAATTCTTAAAAATGATTATTTGCTTTATGTGGCTCTTTCAATTGTATTTACTGATGTTGTTGTTGTTGTTATTAACTAGTCCTAGTCATTTGAATAAGAAGACTCTTGTTGTATTAGATCAAACCCTAATCATAACTGAGGTACTATAGGACCTTACTCTTTCATAGTTACATATAGAGTAACACAATGAAACAACCAACAAAAATAAGTAAAGGAAGCATTTTAATATTTATTTATATATTTTTAAGAACTTTGAAATAAATCCCATTTATTGCTTAAAGCATCTCTTCACAAATCCCCCAAACTCTACAGATTTTTGGCTTCAACAGTTTATTCAGATTCTCCATGTAAGTGACTTTGGAAATAGATTTTTTTTTTTTTTTTTTTTTGAGCAGAGTCTCGCTTTGTCACCCAGGCTGGAGTACAGTGGTGTGATCTTGGCTCACTGCAAGCTCCGCCTCCCAGGTTCACACCATTCTCCTGCTTCAGCCTCCCAAGGAGCTGGGACTACAGGCGCCTGCCACCACACCCGGCTACTTTTTTGTACTTTTTGTAGAGATTGCGTTTCACCATGTTAGCCAGGATGGTCTCCATCTCCTGACCTCGTAATCCGCCCGCCTCGGCCTCCCAAAGTGCTGGGATTACAGGTGTGAGCCACTGCGCCCAGGGGGAAATAGATATTTTTAAGAAGTTCCCCAAGTAATTTTCTCTAACAGAAAGCACGAGATTATTTCTCCTTGTTGTTTTGACTCATATAATTACATAATTGATCATTTAAGAAATGAAAAATATTTTAGTGACTAAAAGTATTCATTGCACACAGGTATTTTTTTTTTCCTGTAAAAAAATCCTGATGTAGAAGAATGTTTCTAAGCCATATAGGAACACAAATATTTTTGTTCCAGCATAACTTACCAGAAGGTCATGGCATAGAGAAATTCCCTCGTTTCTATAGGTGTGCTTTTCGCTTGAATGAGCTTTACTTCACTGTTTTACTCGAGCACATGTAGGGAAAGAAAAAATCATGTTCAAGTTGAGGAATAGAAGAGTTTCAGATGAAGAGAAGCAGATTTTGGCACACAAGATTGAACAGTGCGAAACATTAAAGCCCAACTATACATATTCAAGCTGGCCAAGCTATAATACACATGAAAATAAAATAAAAGTTTTTTTCTGAATGGACAAAATTGGAACTAAGTGTGTCTGACTGTTTTAGAGATAAGCACTTCTCAACTTCTAGTATAAAAAGAGAAGCTGGTGTTTATGTGAAATAATCTACGTAAAAGCCATATGGAACTGTCTCTAATAAATATCCATTTAACCAAATGTCACTATGTTTTTGAATGTTTTGTAGTTTGATGCAGAGAATGTACTTTTATTTCTTCAACAGCTGCTCTTTTTAAATGGATGCAGCTGTACTACAGATTTTATTTGCAACAATTGCTTAATTTTTAGTTGGTTACTTCTAGTCTTTCAAAAGCAATGTTTCATGTTTCTGTGGAAAGATTTTTTTCCTAGAAAGTGCAAAGTACGATATGAAGTAGGAATCAGGCAAATAAAAGTTTCTGCTTAATTTTTTTTATTATTGAATTAGAACTTTGACTTTTTGTAGAGAAATACTTTTATCTTTGATGTGTTTTATTAAAATGTAAAACACATGATGTTCCTTTCCTATTTCCTTATATTACTCAGTTTTTACTGTAATGTTTAGAAATCTACTTTCTAGTTTAATTGCTATGGAGAAATCATCCTGCTGCATAGCTTAAAATTCAATCTTTTTTAAACTCAAAGAAAAATTTGGAAGAAAAGGTAAATATTAATGATGGATTATCTAATATTTGTTCCAGTCTCAACATCTTTTACTTCTCATAGCCTTTCATCTTCCAGATAAAATTATGAGTGTAGATGTATAGACATTTAAAATGTGATTTTAAAAATGTATAATGCTTTTAACTTTCTTCATGTAAGGCTTGCCTACAGGGCTGTGGATGTGTGAGCAGGCTGCATGGAACCTCCTAGCCTGCTGGTTCCTTCACTCCTCCCATACCCAACTGACTCATAGCTTAGTGAACAGTTTTTTTGTTTTTGTTTTTTGTTTAAATTATGCCTTCTTTCTGGAGTATTTCAAAAATCTCCTTGTATATATATTGGAATATTTTTAGCTGTTACCTAAGTACTTAATTTCTTTATATAGTGGGTCCTGCAGACAGAATTCTATAATACATACAAATTTGTATCTCCCCTCCTCAAACTAGTTCCTCTGAATTAAACAAAGTAGTTACTATAATTTCTTTGAGATTTTTATCTCTTAAAAGTATGTTGTGCTTAGTGGTAGTGGTATAGTATATAACTCAGTGATATAGTAGTCAGTTTTAATTTTTATATAAGGTTTTTCTTTAATATTTTAGTTGTAACTTATTAAATAAAACCCACTTATAATAAAAACAGAGTTAGGTATAATCAGTGTTCCCCCAAATCAACATATCTCTTTTGTACAATTTCCAATCTTTTCGGGTAAGGGAAAGTGTAATTTTAGGCTTATCTCTGATTTCTGAAGGAAAGGAGTTTCTCTGTATAACACAATGTTCTTGCTCTTTTTCACTTTAACACTGGTGTCTATTAATGGCTAATGAGCTCCATTAGGTTTAATCAACATTTCAGCAATTTTCAACTTGAATTTTGTTTAAACTTTCTGCTTTGTCTTCTACCTTTTGTTCTTTATTACATTATCTTATTTATTTATTATACTTAGGGTAAAACATACACTTTGAAATGTCCTCGAAATTTGAAAGTATGGCTGTAAAGGGTGAAATAACTGATGTTAAGGGAACATCACTAATAATGGTCATTGATGTGTGGATGACTAGAAAGGCCAGTTGTAATTTGTGTTTTAAAAATTACTATATCCTCTTCAAAAATGTATTTATTTGTTTTTGTTACTTTTCCTGGTATATGTTTGTGTGTTGATGGGTGGTGAGTTTGGAGGAAAGAAATGAGTCTTGAGAAAATATCTTGGTCATTCATTCTTAATGTGTTTAGAGAATAGCAAACTTTCAGCGTATTTTATTGAGATCAAAAGTACGTGTGACATTAGCCAATGAAATGTCAATTTTGTATTAGTTTCCTGGGGCTGTTGTCGCAAAGTACCATGAACTGTGCCGCTTAAACAATAGGAATGCATTGTCCTACAGTTCTGGAGGCTGGAAGTCGAAGATCAAGGTGTCAGCAGGTTGGTTCTTTCTGTGGGCTGCGAGGGAAGATCTATTCTGTGCCTCTCTCCTAGCTTTGGGGACTCAAGCATTCCTTGGCTTGTAATGGCATTCTTCCCATGCCTTCTTTTTATATGTCTATCTCTGAGTCCAGATTTCTTTTTTATAAAGATACAGACATATTGGATTGGAACCTAGCCTAATGACTCCAACTTGATCATCAGCAATGACCCTATTTTCAAATAAGGTCATATTTATTGGCACTGGGGATTAGAACTGCAAATATGTTTTTTTGGGGGACACAATTCAACCCATAAGAATTCTGAAACTTTGTTTTGTCCTTTTTTGATGAGTGTTAATAAGTTTTCAGAGTACTTTTTATTTATATTCTCAAGGCTTAGAATAAGACAAAATAAGATATTATTCATTCAGGTACACCGGGTTATTTAGTAAGAAAATGGACTGAGATTTCATAATGAACTCTGTGTTGATATTGACATGAAAACTTGTACATTTTAAGGAGTCACCTGTCTACATTTACATGAAATCAGTGTTCTTATAACCTGATGTTTACTTACCTTTTCGTATTTATTTATATACTTAATTTTACTTTTAAGTATTGTTACTCTTGTTAATGCATTCACTTTTTTTTTTTTTTTAAATATGGCAGGCTATGGAGTACAAAGGTTTGTTTTTTTCTGGATTGGCAAAAAATAAAACAAAACTGTAAATCCAATCATTTAGATGAGTACTTCGGAAGAAATGAGGAGTTTGTGGCCTGACCAACCAGATTAAGGACCTTACCTCACTAATATTGGGATGCCACAGCTTGAGGTTTTGTTAATATTTTAGTGTTTCTCCAAATAAAATCCAAGGGATAGTTGTTCTTTTAGAACACATGTGTAAATTCTTATTTTAGCCTATTTCTAATAGACCTTTAAAAATATATTGTCTTGACATTTATATTGATAGAGCATATATTAGTCTGTTTTCACACTGCTATAAAGAACTGCCTGAGACTGGGTAATTTATAAAGGGAAGAGTTTTAATGGGCTTACAGTTCCGCATGGCTAGGGAGGCCTCAGGAAACTTACAATCATGGTGGAAGGCGAAGGGGAAGCAAGGTACCTTCTTTGCAAGGTGGCAGGAAGGAGAATGAACACAGGTGGAAGTGCCTAACACTTTAAAACCATCAGATCTCGTGAGAACTCACTATCATGAGAACAGCATGGGGAAGCCATCCCCATGAGTCAATTACATCCACTTGGTGTCTCCCTTGACACATGGGGATCATGGGGATTACAATTCAAGATGAGATTTTGAGGGGAGACACAGTCAAACCATATCAGAGAGATACATTCATTAAGATTAACAATTCTTACTTCCCACTGTATATGCTCCTCATGTTTCTAAAAAGGAAAATATGATAGATGTGGTGATTTAGAAACTGGCTACTTCTATGTGGTTCACCTAATTCAAGATTTTTGCTTATTTGCTTTTGTTTTTTTTTTTTTTTTTTCTGAGACAGTGTCTTGCTCTGTCACCTGTGCTGGAGTGCAGTGGTGCAATCTCAACCCACTGCAAACCCCACCTCCCGGGTTCAAGCAAGTCTCATGCCTCAGCCTCCCAGGTAGTGGGGATTACAGGCATGTGCCACCACATCTGGCTAAATTTTGTACTTTTAGTAGAGACGGGGTTTCAGCCTGTTGGCCAGGCTGGTCTCCAGCTTCTGACCTCAAGCGACCTGCCTGACTCGGCCTCCCAAAGTGTTGGGATTAGAGGCATGAGTCACCACGCTTGGCTTAATCACAGATATTAAAATCACATGTTTGCTTAAGAGCTAGAGATATGTGTAGAGACTTTCAAAGCATTACTTTTTTCATAGTTTTTTAAAACTTTTTTTCTAATTATTGAAATAATCCATGCTTACTGAACAAATTTTAAAAAATAAAGAGAAGTATGTGAAGAAAAGTACTTAAAATCCAAGCATAATATTAAATTTGATTGGTACATGTGTCTATCTGTGATTGTGTGTTCGCATGTCTGTGTGTAGAGCTAAAGAATAATTTAAAAAACAAATTATGACTGATAAAAATATGAACGAATGTATGCCAAAAATTCTATTTAACTGATTAGTGAGGGAACCAGTAAGATGTTACAACTGATTCAAATGAAAAGTTACAATATCACATACATTTAAAGTCAGAAAAGAAGTGCTAAATGAATTTGCAAAAAGATGCAAAAGGCTGGACATGGTGGTTCATGCCTGTAATCCCGGCACTTTGGGAGGCCGAGGCAGGCAGATCACTTGAGGTCAGGAGTTTGAGACCAGCCTGGTCAACATGGTGAAACCCTGTCTCTACTAAAAATACAAAAAAAGAATTAGCCAGGCGTGGTGGCGGGTACCAGTAATTCCAGCTACTTGGGAGGCTAAGGTGGGAGAATTGCTTGAACGCAGGAGGCAGAAGTTGTGGTGAGCCAGATTGTGCCACTGCACTCCAGCGTGGGTGGCAGAGTGAGACTCGGTCTCAAAAAAAAAAAAAAAAGAGAAAAGAAAGAAAGATGCAAAAGTGGTCAGTTTCCACATGGCAATATTCAATTGCATTCCAGTGGGCACAGCATCCATTTTTATTTGTTATTTTTCTGATGGTAAATGAGATTGCGTCAATTTCTGTTATTTTCAGAGTTGTAAAATGACTCAAAGACAATAAAAGCCAGAGAAATATGTGAGATAGTCAGGGAACCTACTAATTTGTCTTGTTTATTCTTTTTGCCCATTTTGAAGTTTTTCACGTATTTTTTAATACAGCTCATCTTGATATATACTCTCATCAGTTGGAATTATGTTTTTATGTTTCTTCACATAGAACGAATATAATTGAAAATAAAAGCATAATGCATATTCCTTTCTATTGACATTGATACTATCGATAGCATTACCCAGGAGCATTATGAAATGCACAACACTTAAAACAAGTAAAACAAAAATACCCTTTTCTTGAGCTCTTTACTCTTGGGGGGCAAGGGGGACACTATATTTTCCTTTTTACTTTCTTCCTCCCAGTCAACCTCTCTCTCTTTCATGTGTTCTACCAACACCCCCACCCAATCTCCCCTTACACGCCTCCACAATTAGTCCTATCCTGATTGTGGAGTTTGGGGTTTTCTTTGATTCAATTGATACCAGTCACGTCATTTGAAAAAAGCATGTGAGTGTTGTTCAGTGCTGGTGAACAGGAATTCTTAGCATTTATTTTTAAGAATTCAATTTAATTGCTAATGACAGATCTTTGTTAAATTAAGCTGACCTTCAGTCACTTTTAAAAAACTCAACTTTATTTTGGTTTTCATGAGACAAGTATCTCTCTTTGAGTGAACAAGCTTGTAAAAGAATTAGCTTCTTCAGTACAGAAAGCAAAATGCAATTCGCAGCTGGTGCAATGGCTTACACCAGTATGTAATCCCAGCACTATGGGAGCCCGACGGGGGGAGAATCCCTTAAGCTCAGGAGTTCAAGCCCAGCCTGAGCGACACAGTGAGACATCTTTACAACAGCAACAACAACAACAACAACAACAAAATAACAACAAATGCCTCAGCCTCTCGAGTATATTGTAGCTATAAGCCACCATGTGTACCTGTAGTCCCAGCTACTGGAGAGGCTGAATAAAGGGATTGCTTGAGCCTGGGAAGTTGAGGCTGCCATGAGCTATAACTGCACCACTATACTGCAGTCTGGGCGAGAGTGAGTCCCTGTCTCAAAAAAAAGAAAAAAAGACGCAATTCCCATAATCACATCATTATGCCAGAAGTATCCAGGTTCAAAGTGATATTTTATATTTCATAAGTATTTTTACCTAATAATTCTTCAGCAATAAACAAATAGTTCTTCTGAAATAGATCAATTGAGAATCATCAAAGAAATTTCCAAATACCATACTCCAAAATCAGTAGCACACTCTGTATCTGAATAGGGCTATGTAAATGTTTTCAGTTTACAGTTAAGTATAGATTTTTACTTGCAGTTATGTTCTTAGTCATTTCCTTTCTTCATTAAGGATTCTGTATTTTATTTTCATTTGCGTGCGTGGACAAGAGAACAGATGCATTCATTTTGTTGTTTCTAGAGATTAATACAGAAAATGCCTAGTGAAGACTGAGTCTGGCTGTGATTTACAAAGTTGGAGCATCATAGCCAGTAAGCCTTTCAAGCAGCCCCTGACAGCAGAAGCAAGCCTTGAGGTGGGCATGAAAAATGACAACCTTCCTTATGCCAGAGTCTTATTACCATTTTGATTTCAGAAAACATTGTTTGGGTCTCAGTAAACTATTATAGCCATGAAAATGAGATAAAATAACTATTTGTTTTGTCCTATGTATATTCTGTATATGAAAGGAAGAAAAATCAGTACATGGTTTATCTCTACAGAGGAGGGGAAATAATTTGTGCTTAGATATATTAATGCCTAACTGAAATGTTTTACATATGTGATCATAAGATATATCATTTACTTAAAATTTATAGTTAATCCCTTTTTTTCCTCAATTACAGACTAAATGGCTTTATTGCAGCAAAATTAAGTCAGAAAATAATGTTCACTGATTTAGATGTTGATGACAGATGGGTCTTAGGTCAGGATAACAGCTATGGCTGGGAGACATTGATTGTTAACATTTATGCTCCAATAATGAATGACCTGAATTTTTCCCACATGTTTGCTCAGGAAACACAGGGCTGTGGAGGTCTTGACGTCATAGAGGCAGAAGGATTTGGGGCCAGAGTATATTCACTGCTCACAGTCATTCATTAGTAAATCCCTGGTAAGAGAGTTGGATTTGAGTGACATCTGGAGGCTTTCTATACCTAGAGATGAGGGAATTCTGGGTTTGTATTTTTTTTCTGGTAAGCTAGATTCATCTTTTAGGAAATACCACATATATAATTGATGGGTTTAACATTTCACATTGAGAGGAGGTGAGAGATTGAAAGAATTGAAGAAAAAAGATCGAGTTTGTATGATTCCTTCCCCTGAATGAATTTGGTTAATTTAATGTTAGGTGCTAATATAAAACATTGCTTGAGCCATGTAGTGTCAGGAATACATATCTGTTATTAGTTCTTGATTGCCATTTAAAAATGGAGATTGAAATTTCCTTTACCTAGCAAGAAAATTACAACAGTGAGCCTTGAATATTTGGAAAGGACACATACATTCCGAAGTGTCTAGTGATGAGGCAAAATTGTTCATATTGAATTCCATCCTCTTGCTCAAGGCCATTTCTGGAGGAAACTTGTAATATTGGTGAAGTGACATGAGCATGTTGTGTTTGCTGCATGGAAAGAAGAATATAAGGCTTCTCAGCACAGTGGCTAAGCAGAGCAAGAGTTGAGGTTAAGTTAGCAGCCATGAGGCTGAGGTGCAACTTAGACTCCAGTCCGCTATAAAATATACCTTATATAGAGTTTAGAGATTTGATGAAATTCGAAGCAAATTTACGATATTGAACATCAGTAATGTCCCAAAGAAGACCATAAAATTATGTGATGGTTAAAATCTGTTGTTTAAATATTAAAAGCATAATATTAAACATTTCTTTCTGTTGGTTCTCATCCCATTAGAGCCACCATCCCTGGATTAAAAGATCATTAAATTACTGTTTCTCCTGTTTTGATAATGGTACCAGGGTGAAATCACACCTGTGATTTCAGTTATTTGGGAGGCCTCGGATCACTTGAGGCAGGGGAGTTTGAGACCAGTCTGGGCAACATAGTGAGACCCCATCATGGTGCTGTGAGGTGTATCATTTAGCATGAAAATTAGATTATAATGAAGTTAGAGGTTCTTCAGAGGTCAAGAAACCTGCCATCTTGGATCCCGCCAGTCTTGGCCAGTTTGGTCACAAAGGGGAATTTTGACCTCAGGTGTCCTATTTTTAAAGATAAACAGAGTTAAGGCGGGATAGAAATTCACCTGAGCCATGTAGGCATCATACTGGGTAGCAAACCTACAACACATTGTCTAGACCTCTGTGTTAGAGAATGATTATTCATACTTTATGAAATGACCTTGTAGTTAAGATTGCCAAGTAACATTTAACTACAAAGTGGATTGTCTGCCTTAACTAGGTTATCTATAATTATAATCAAATTTCTTTACAGTAGTAGTTAGTAGTAAGTAGTGTCCATTGTTACTGCATTTTTGTTTGAGAAATAATAACATTCAAATATTGTACAACTATACGATATACAGATTTAAATTCTCTGTTGTAATCTTCCCAGATAAAATTTCTGAAGGTAATTTAGTGCAGTCTCTCTGTCTTTTTTTTCTTTTTGGAGGCAGAGTCTCACTGTGTTGCCCATACTGGAGTGCAGTGGTACGATCTCAGCTCACTGCAACCTCCATCTCCCATGTTGAAGCTATTCTTGTGCCTCAGCCTCCTGAGCAGCAGGGATTACAGGCGTGCACCACCACGTCCAGCCAATTCTTGTGTTTTTATAGAGATGGGGTTTCACCATGTTGGCCAGGCTGGTCTCGAACTCCTGACCTCAAGTGATCCTCCTCCCACCTCGGCCTCACAAAGTGCTGGGATTACAAATGTGAGCCACTGCACCCGTCCTAGTAGTATTCCAATACTAAAATGACACATAGACTAGCACAGTGGGGAGGCAGTAAGTGTTGCAGGGTGAGTTGAAGCATAGCACAGCCTCAGGAGCCTGAGTGCCTAGGTTCGAATCCTGTCTCTGCTATTGTATGAGTCATAGTCTGGGCAGGAAGTAGACGACTCTGAGGTCATTGAAGACTTTGAGGAAGGACCTAGTTATAGAAGTATTAAGAAAAACAACAAGGAATGATGAGGCAACCTGGGTGCCCAAAAAGGGAAAGCTGTTATCACTGGGACCAAAGGCACGAGGAGAGGGAGGCGTAACTGTGACCCAGTGAGAGCAGTACCTGTGGGAAAGGGGCTACTGAACAGGAACTGTGGCTATGGGTAGAGAAATGCAGCCACTATTGTATTACCTTGCTGCATTGAGCAGGTGGGGACAGGACAGTGAGGGGTGTTTATAAATATTCACCTCAGCCTCTTTTCTTTTATTCCACACTCACTGATGGTTACTCTCATGGACTGAATCCTAACAAGATCCATGGACTCCAGAATCCAGGTGTGGTAATTTGTAAAGTCAGCCTCTTTAGGGCAGAGGAAGAGGGAGGAGATGAGTAAGGGTGGGGTGGTGGTGGCGGGAATGAAGACTTACAAGCAAAAAGCAAAAACACTTAGTTAGCTATGTTTGCTAGTAAGGCACTTTGTTTCCTAGTAACTCTGTGCTTTATTTTCCTTATTGATTTAAAGAGGAGAATAATAAAGCCAATAATACAGGATGAGTATGAGAGTTAAATAAGTTAATATGTCTGAAATGTGTAGGTGAGTACCACCTGTATAGAAATTGGTCAGCACATATTGTTAATCGTATCATTAACACTTTATAGATTAACTCATTTATGAATTAATCTTACGTGTACCTTTTAGCTATTCTGATTTTTACTTGGCAATGTATCTTGAGCACCTCCTTCTCTGTCTGTATATGTACATATACATATATGGACAGTCAGCCCTCTGTATGTGTTCTGCCTTTGTGGATTCAACCAACTGCGAATAGAAAATATTAGAAAAAATAACAATACAACAATAAAATAATATAAATAAAAATACAACTTACATAGCATTTACATTATATTATATATTTTAAGTAATCAGGAGATGATTTAAAGTATATGAAAGGATGTGTATAGGTTGTGTACACATACTAGGCTATTTATCTATGAGGGCCCTAGAGCTAATTCCCCTCAGATACCAAGGGATGACTATATGTCCGTATACAGAGGCACAGACACACACAGATGTGCCTCACTTCTCCCTCTCTCTCCACACATTCACACTCACACGCATTCATAAACTATTTTTCTTTTTTTTTTTCTTTTGAGGTGGAGTTTCGCTCTTGTTGCCTAGGCTGCAGTGCAATGGCGTGATCTCAGCTCACCGCATCCTCCGACTCCTGGGTTCAAGCCATTCTCCTGCCTCAGCCTCCCAAGTAGCTGGGACTACAGGCATGTGCTGCCATGCCCAGCTAATTTTGTATTTTTAGTAGAGATGGGGTTTCTTCATGTTGGTCAGGCTGATCTCGAACTCCTGACCTCAGGTGATTCGCCTGCCTCGGCCTCCCAAAATGTTGGGATTACAGGCGTGAGCCACCGCACCTGGCCACAAACTACTTTTCAATGGCATCAGAGTATTCCGATGTATGGGTATACTAGAATACATTTAAACCTTTCTGTTTATAAGGGGATTCAGACTATTTTCAGTATTTTACCATTATGCACAATGCTGTAGTAACATTTGACCTTCTAACCTCTAATTTTGGATTCAAGTGAAGCAAGTGAGTTTTGCATATTTTGAATCATCTAGATTAAGTTGTCTTCAGGCTGCTCTCTGATGAGAAGGAATGTAAATGAGTGACATTCGTACAAATATTCAAGTGGCTGAAGCCTTTTATTTTTCTTGGTCCAAACCCAATTCAATTTTATAGAGAAATAAAAAGTGTATAGAGTGTTTACATGACCTTTAACTTTATTGAAGAACAACTTTTAAAATATTTTCTTGACACCACCATATGCCCTGCACTTAGGTTTCATATTGTTTATGAAAATACTGATAAATGTCCAATCAAATTCAGGGCCAAATATTTTCAATATTTGATTTTATTGTCATGTGGTCAGAGAAGCATCATTGTAGGTGAGTGACTTGAAGCTCATGCTGTGTGTATGTACATTTCTTAATGGAATAATGTGTCTTGTGACTGTTATGTATGTGTGTGTCTGTGTGTGTGCGTTTGTGTGTGTGTATAGTTTTGTCTTCAGACTTTTTTCTCCTTACATGACAAACTATGACTTCCTTTTCCTATGGAATAAATGTTATCAGTTCAAGTTAACCAAGTGTGAAAAAAAGTGACATTTATTTACTACTTTCCTACTTCTGGGCAGAATTGGAGTGGAAAGTAATACGTGTCATTCTTCACTGAAATATTTAGGACTATTTTACCCTGTAGTAGAGAATTTAGGCTTAAGCAAAAGGTTTCCATCCACTGTTTGCTAAAGGTAATTGAAGAGAATTGGAGAAAATAACATTTTAAACAATTCTGCAAAAAAAAGAAAAAAAATACACAAATAGAAGCCCTATGTTTTGATGGCATTGATGGCAATCTGTCCTAAATTCAGTACAACTGTGTTTCATCAGATAAGTTACTTAGTACAAATGTGATTCATATAAAGAACCGATTCTACGTCATTATTTATTTAAACATAGTATCTGTCTAAAATCATTCAATTTCAGAATTCCTCCATATGGACAGTGGACAAGAGAATGTTGCATGAATTTTTATTTACTCTCCTTTGCCCCAAGTCTGCCTGTTTGAAATGTGTTCAGTCAATGCCTGCTTGGAATTCTGGTATCCTCTTCTTTCCTCTCCTGTTTTCTTGACCATTCTTCTTGTGGTCACTAATACATGTTCTGTTAATCTAGTTGTCTAGGCTCTGGCTTGAACCTTTATTCCTGGCACTTAGCATAACAGCTAAATACTTTAAATGCTTTCATTATACCAGATTTTAAATTTCTTTAATTTGTGACCACAGACTCAGTGTTTTGAAAGGTAGAGTCATACAAAGAAACAACTATACTCTAATTAATCTAAGATAAGTAATGTTGTATGTGTCTTCATCATTTTATGTATTTTACATAGAATAATATGCTTAATTTTGAATATTCCTTTTAAATTTGTCTGTTTCACAGGCGTTTTTTTCTGTATTAAGTTTTCAAAAACATTTTTAATGGTAATGTGCCAATTTTTCCTATGGCTATTACATAACATTCTCTCGTTAGACATTTGTGTTGTTTTCGACTTTTCCCTACTACAATTAATAATGATATAAAAGGTTTTGTATAAAACATTTAAAGTTGCAGAACATCTCTTTACAGAATATTCCTAGAAATGGAATTATTAGGCCAAATGGTAGGAATACTTTTAAGCTTTCTGTATATGTTGCCAGATTGCTTTTTAAGAAGGTTGTACCAATTTACACTCCCACTAGCAATGTAGGAGAGTGCCTGGTAACTTTTAAATTGGATTTCTTTGATAAGAAGCCAAATGGACAACATTTAACTATTCATTAAAAAGAGAGAGGGGTTTGTTAAATTTCTGTTACTGCACTAAAGGAATTCTACATGTTAAAATAAATCATGTAATTTTTATTCTCATTTTCATCAGACTATAATAATACTGAATTTGATTCACATTTCCCCCTCCTTGGTACTTTTCTTTTTTCTTTTTGACAGAGTTTCGCTCTGCCGCCCAGGCTGGAGTGCAGTGGCGCGATCTCGACTCACTGCAAGCTCCTCCTCCCGGGTTCACGCCATTCTCCTGCCTCAGCCTCCCAAGTAGCTGGGACGACAGGCGCCCGCCACCTCGCCCGGCTAAGTTTTTGTATTTTTAGTAGAGACGGGGTTTCACCGTGTTAGCCAGGATGGTCGCGATCTCCTGACCTCGCGAATCCGCCCGTCTCAGCCTCCCAAAGTGCTGGGATTACAGGCGCGAGCCACCGCGCCTGGCCCCGGTACTCGTACAAATGAGTGGAGGTTACAGAATACTGTGAGAAATGGCGAGAAATGGGAACCGATTCTGTGCTAGTTACTCAAGAAATCATGTTCTGGCCACACTGTCTGTCTTATCAGTAAGGAGGAAAGAGATAGATGAGTGTCTGATACTAATCAAGTACTCCTTATGTTTGATGTGTGGATGCATAAATGAAGTGATAAGCTCACAAACCTGCTGTTACTGAAAGGCTAGAGCCATCCTTTGGCATTGTAGTATAAGTGAACAAGCCCCCTTACACAGATGAAAACATGGTTGGCTAGTTACCGTTATGCTCCTCAGAACTTGTTCAAGAGGCCTTCAGGTCACTGTAGTAGAACCACCTCCACAAACAAACCAGCACAGTTCTCAGAGATCTGACATGACAGCTCTGATTCCTGATGTTCTCATGGACCTAGGTACTCTGCATGCGCCCGCCCCCGCCATCCCACAACACCCCGGATTCTCTCTTTACTCCTTTATGGGCCAAATTCTTTTGGGATCCATACTAAGAATTTATTTTGGCTCTTATCAATGAGCTGTCCATGTTCAGTTGTTAGAATTCATCCAAAATTAAGTGCCTGACTTCAGAGTTTAAGAAATACACTTTTTTAGATTTTGCTTTGCTGTGTTGTGTAGAAAAGGTACTGAACTTTAGCTTCTGTCTCTCATGAATGTGGGCTTTGTGCTCAAAGAGAAAAGTCTTCAATCATGGCTGCAGGATTTTTTAAAATATAGGACCAATAAATATATGAAAGTGACAGAAAGTTGAACAGGTTCCAGAAGAGAGTCATTTATCTTACTAGTGATGCTCTCAGCAGGGAGATGAACTCAAGAAACATAAGAGAAGTTCCATGAGGAAGCCTTGTACTTGAATTCCACTTGCTGTATTATCTGAAAGTTTCAGTGTTATCATGGGTGTTTATGTTACATGTTGAGGTGGGCACTTACTCTATAGTGGAAGCTATATTATTAGATCCTTCTTCTCAAGAAGCCAATCAAGTCGCTTTAATGAAAACTGCAAGTAGTTGTGCCAAAGAGGATGCAATTATTTAGGAAACATTCTCGTAAGATTTAAACCAAAAACAACTTAATGTGATTCTGATACAACTAAGTACTTTATAGTTTTCAATCCCAGAAACATAATTTACCTCAATTGAAAAATGTATATAACAGATAGTAATTTTTATAAATTATTACAATTGTTATATGAACTCATTTAAGTTATAATAAATTATATGTAAACTGATTATTTGAAATGTAGTGAGTTATAATCTCTTAACTGAATGGAGGGCTCTATTCTAAGAGTCTCCTCTATTTTAATGTTAACAAGATAAAATCTTGGGCAGGTGTTTCTGTGATAACATGATATTAAAGTTTTTTAAAACATAAGTTCTGAAAATTGTGCCCTAAAAAAAAAGGATCATGAGAAAAAATAATAATTCTAATCAAAATACTAGTGGCATTAGAAAGATATGTTAGTACAAATAAATAAATAAATAAGTGATATGGTCAATATAAACCTAATCATAGACAAAGAAAAGATGAAGGTGGATTATTCAAAAGAGATGGAAAGAAGAGTTGAGATGGTGGAAAATGCAAAATGCATCAAAATCAGAAAAACAAACACTGGGTATTTCTAATTAGAGACTCATTGATCAAACAGAACAAAGAAGAACACTGTGCAGGTAAATGGGGTTTAGATTACTCTGTATATTAATCTTTGCCCTGTTCTGGTCAATTGTGTTAGTATACTTTGTGTTCTGCTGCTGTGACTTGGTGATGAAACACTAACCAGCTGGCAGGGAGTGGGGAGGAAATCGTGTAAGTCAGTATATCTTTTGCTATCCCACTGTTTACTAATTGCGTATGAGCTAATTATGCAGAAACGTGCTATAGCAGAAAAGATTTAGTAGTGTTACATAGTAAGCTAAAAGGAGCACTGGTTAGAAAAATTATCAAACTATATCCCACCATTTTTCCATTTATCCATTATCCAAGTAGAAGCATTTTCTACTATAATCTCTGTTAGTAGACTGGTAACTATACCTATGTTGTTAAAGGAAAACTTACCCTAATGTTAAATAATATAAAATCCCAAGTCTCATAGATTGGTGGCCATTGTGGAGCTTGCAGATTAAAATAGAAGGCCCCCCCGTGACTGAAGGAAATGTAGGAGCTCTGTATAGTCAGTCTTCTGTATACCTAGGTTCTACATCCATGGATTCAACCAACCTCAGATGGAAAATATTCAAGAAAAATAGTGAGTCTGTCTGAAATGAACATGTACAGACTTTAAAAAAATCATTATTCCCTCAACAGCAGGCTATACCAACTATTTACATAGTATTTACATTGGATTAGGTATTATAAGTAATCTAGAGATGATTTAAAGTGAACAGGAGAATGTGCATAAGTTATATGCAAATACTATACCATTTTATATCAGGTACTTGAGCATCCCTGGATTTTGGTATCTACAAGGTCCTGGAACCAATCTGCCATAGATATCAAGAGATAACTGTATTCTGTAACTCTTTTCTAGATATCAAGAGATAACTGTATTCTGTATCTCAGATTATTTCAACATATGTTTTTTAAAACGGCGTTTACTTGACTTCTTTAAGCTTTGTCTTACGGGTAGAACCTATCCCTTACTGGTAGAACCTATAAAATTGAACAGTTTTTCACAGATAAAGAGTATGATGATGGAAATGTTTCTTTTCCTGTTTTTCTTTTCTCTTTCCTTGCTTTCTTTCCTTCTTTCTTCCTCTGCCCCTCTGCCTCAGTATGGATGCAAAAAGGAACAGCAGTAAAGGCAAGAATGTAAAGTGATGCCTCACATTGTCATGAAAGAGAAGGACCAATGATCATATGTATGTTATACTTTTTGGTAGAAAATTGGCACATGCATGTGTTTTTGCATATTTGGGCCCGTGGAAAGTAAGGAAAAAATATTATAGCCTGTGGAGTCTGAGATGGGTCCTGTTGTGTGCTCTGACATCAGCAACCCTGTGGCCTTGGACAATTTACTTAGTCTAAGGGTTCTACCGTTCCACATTTATATGGTAGATTGAAGACCATACTCCTTTAGAATTGTTGGGAAGATTATAAGAGGAAATACTTGTGAAATGCTTAAGGTTGTGCCTAATGTGCAGTAGCAGCTCATTGGCTACTGTGGACTTGTTTGAAATTATTAATCTTTAGTCGTCTTTGTATATCATTTCCATGGATCCTTACAAAATGGTTAGAGATGTGCAGTGAATAGAGAGACTTTCACAAGGACGCCGATTACAATTAGACTGTGGATTGTGCCTGAGGTTGTTCCTTGTATATTGGGAGAACCCGCTCCCGATGTTTAACGTGAGTTCTTTTCTATTTCCTAAGTGTCTCGGCTGGGTTGAGAAATAAAGGGAAAGAGCACAAGAGAGAGAAATTTACAGCTGGCTGTCCGGGGGAGACTTCATGTGTCGGCAGGATCCGTGATGTTACCCGAGCCGTAAAACCAGCAAGTTTTTATTAGTGATTTTCAAAAGAGGAGGGAGTGCACGAATAGGCTGTGGGTCACAGAGATCACATGCTTCACAAGGTAATAAAATATCACAAAGCAAAGGAGGCAGGGCGAGATCACAGGACCACGGGATGGGGTGAAATTAAAATTGCTAATGAAGTTTCGAGCACACATTATCATTGATAACATCTTATCAGGAAACAGGGTTTGAGAGCAGATAACCTGTCTGACCAAAATTTATTAGGTGGGAATTTTTGTCCACCTGATAAACCTGGGAGCACTATAAGAGACTGGAGCTTATTTCATCCCTTCAGCTTCGACTATAAAAGACTGGACGCCTTAAAAAGGGGCCGTCTGTAGGCATACCTTCAGGGCGCATTCTCTTTCTCAGAGATGTTCCTTGCTGAGAAAAAGAATTCAGCGATATTTCTCCTATTTGCTTGTGAAAGAGGAGAAATATAGCTCTGTTCTATCCGGCTCACTGGTGGCCAGTTCAAAGTTACCTCTCTTGTTCCCTGAACATCGCTGTTATCCTGTTCTTTTTTTAAAGATGCCCAGATTTCATATTCAAACACACATGCTCTACAAACAATTTGTGCAGTTGACACAATCACAGGGTCCTGAGGCGACATTCATCCTCCTCAGCTTACAAAGAAGATGACGGGATTAACAGATTAAAGTAAAGACAGGCATAGGAAATCACAAGGATATTCACTGGGGAAGTGATAAGTGTCCATGAAATCTTCACAATTTATGTTCAGAGAATACAGTAAAGACAGGTGTAAGAAATTATAAAAGTATTAATTTAGGGAACTAATAAATGCCCATGAAATCTTCACAATTTATGTTCTTCTGTCATGGCTTCAATCAGTCCCTCCATTTGGGGTCCCTGACTTCCCACAACACTTGTATCTGTTTTAGACTTTATAATAACAAAAATGAGATTAACACATTGATTTTTATGATATGAAATATATTTAAGGGTCAACTGTTAGTATTCATATAATTAGACTAATAATGCAAAGACAAACATTTTCAAACAAATCATTCTTATTAACCTTGTTCAAGTTAATAAGATCCAGTAATAAATGTGATCCAAGTAGTGTACATTTCTTCTCTCTCTCCACCCCCCTTCTGCTACCTTTAGGTATATTCAATTTTCTTGTTATTTTATTGAAGTACAATTTGTATGCACTGATACACAGATCTTAAGTGTATAGTTCAATTAGTGTGGCAAATGTATATAAACTGCATATAATTTCTCAGCTCGTATTACAAATTCCGTTATTGTAATTAACAGCACGCAACACGTTCTGAGTGGCAAGGAAGGTCAAATATATATGGAGCATTTTACATATCCACGGGTTAATCCTCACAACCCCATCTGTTTCCTACTATTACTCTGATTTTACTAATAAGAGTTGAATTTAACAAGATTAAATGACTTGCTGAGGGCACCAGCAAAGCCTACCTCAAAACATAAGCTTGGGTCCTTCACCACCATACTAAACTGTATCTCCTTCAGTGTGGAAGAAGCAAAAGTCTCTGCCACCTGTCTAGGTTTCTGGAGTTTCTTTTCACTCTGATGAAATTCACAAAAATTCTCTTACTCGAACTTCTTAGTTATTATGTTTGATGAGAATATTTAAATCAAAATGGGATCCAAGTCAATGTATAGGGAGACATTTAAGAGTTTTCCTGTAAGTCAAGGATGTTCTTGAAAAGAGAACTCAGATACCATATTAGATATGATAAAGTAGAATATATCACGAGCAAAATCTCCGAATTCGAATTTAGTGCATTTTATCTTGCTTGGAATATTATTGTCTATTAGTTTTAACTGATGGCAATACATTTTGATGCTCAAATAGCATTTTGTATACATTGTTAAAAAGAAAAAGATGATTATCTTTATACTCTGAAGAGAATACTTACCTATATTACTGAAAAACAGTTCATAAATCTAAACTTAGTTCTCGAATCGTTTTTTATTTAGACTTAAAGTATTTTCTTCCATGTGATATCTTTTAAAATTTTTTCTTTTCGTTCTTCAGGATTTTTTTTCTATGTTTGTTATTTGGGTCATTTTTCAGTCAAGTTGCTAAGCAGAAATCTATACAGTAGTAGTTTAATCAAATACGTTCCTCAAGTTGTTTTAAAAATATGTGTATTGTATCTTGCTGCAGGACTTCTCTAATTTTTAAAAAATTTGATTGATGTTTAAGAGGCCTGCCTTCCTTCCTCCCTTCCTTCCTCCCTCCCTCCCTCCCTCCCTCCTTCCTTCCTTCCTTTCCTTTCCCTCCCTCCCTCCCTCCCTCCCTCCCTCCCTCCCTTCCTTCCTTCCTTCCTTCCTTCCTTCCTTCCTTCCTTCCTTCCTTCCTTCCTTCCTTCCTTCCTTCCTTCCTTTTTTTTTTTTTTGACAAGGTCTTGCTCTGTTGCCCAGGCTGGAGTGCAGTGGCACCATCTCAGCTCACTGCAGCCTCGACCTCCCAGGTTCAAGCAATCCTCCTGACTCAGCCCCTCAAGTAGCTGGAACTACAGGTGTGCACTACTATGCCCAGCTAATTTTTGTATTTTTAGTAGAGATGGGGTATCACCATGTTGCCCAGGCTGGCCCTGAACTCCTGAGCTCAAGCAATCTGCCTGCCTCGGCCTCCTAAAGTGCTAGAATTGTAGGCATGAGCCCCTGCAGCTGGCCAAGGTTTTATTCTTTCACTGTAGAGAATTTATAAGTATTACAGGTAAACAAGAAAATAACATATTCACATGGATTCATGGTTCAAGCATACAATTTTTTTCTCTTAATACTAGGTTCTCTCAATTCTGTGAACAAGGAGTTATACTACTTTTCTCTTTGGGCTTATAAAACATCTAGAATAATTAAATCAGAGAAGGGAAAGTATTTTTTAAGTCAAAGGAAGTTATTTTCTTCATCTATTTAAACATAAGTCTCTACAGCACCATTATCCATATAACCTGAGCATCAAGTCAGATTTTTTTTATTGCCTGAAAACTGCTAAGTGAACACATTATATGTAAAATTAAAATAGTGGGAGCATACATGATTGAGCATTTAAAGTAGTTATATGCAATATTACTACTCTAAATAGAAATAAAATTATTCCGACAACCTTGTTTGTGCCAACTTTTTGGTTATTTAAAAGGAGTAAAACTTTCCGTTTACTTTGATAGACGTGATATGAAATTATTCATAGAGCAAGGTAGTTAAATTTTGTTTGCTTATTTGCCTACCAAATCCTACCAAAAGAGTTGCTTTTTGTTCATGTAATGAGTACTTATAAAAAATGAAGCTATTTTGTAGTGATTGTAAATATTTAAGTGATCATTCCAGACTATTTTGCAAAATTCAAGTTAGTTTGATGCTGTAGTAATAAAATCGACAAAGGATGCTAGATTTTGAGACATAACAATAATAGAAATGATTGCATTATGCTTTTGATGTATCAGTTTAGCACATTAAGCTGTCATCATTCCAGTCTTATGCTAAATAACACCTCATTTTATGCAGTGCATCCTGATATGATATTAAATATATATAGACTCATTCTGACTTTTGTAAACTCTGTATTTGTTAAGCTTTCCAATTTGTATGAATGAACTTTGAAGCACTGGGGAACACAAATAATTGTTCGTTAATTTACAAATGACACTACACAGAGTAACATTAATCCAAAAGATAATCATCACATATATTTTGTGAGGCTGTAGATGACACTGATACCTTAGATGTGTGGTTTTTTTTTTTTTTTTTTTGAGATATGTAATGCTTTATTAAGCGGTCTCAGCTACAACCTCCTTAGGTGTATTTTGTATGAATTACTGTTACCAACTAGGTACTTCCTATTGAATCACGTGACTGACTGCATTCCCAAATGGTAGATTTTCAGTTTATAGATTAGCAGGTCTAGGAAAGAGTAAGGTTCAGCTCAGTGCTACTGATCACTTCCAACTTCTTTTTATTGTCTAAAATGTATCACTTAAGGTATGAGTCTCACAATCATACAGAAAAATACATTTAGTCAAAAGGATGGCCAATGTGGTTAGACTTTAAAGGAACCATTGGAATGAATCCCCCTTACCTAGAAAACTCTTCTACTAGGATATATGCCTATGACTTAATCTGTCATTTCATTTAGTCACAACTCCAATGTCCCTTGCCAGAAATACCTTTCCTGAAGTCGTTCCCCCCAAAAATGTTTGTCTGTAGTCTGTCTTCCTTACCAGAGTGAGATCAGTCAGGGACTTTCCCTGACTGGTTCCCTACTTGGTTCACCTAGAGCAGGTCTAGCAAATAGAATGCATGTGTATTTGTCTATGGAATACATGACTGAAAAAATGAATGACTGTGGAGGTAAAAAGAACTTTTATTATCATCCAGTCTAACCTTTCCAGTTTATATCAAGGAAACTAAGACTATGTATAAAGGAAATTAATGGTTAACTGAATTCCTCAATATTCTGTACGATGGATTGAGGAAATAAATACCAGAATCACAGTTCAGTGCTTCAGGACACTTTGAGACATTCACTACCGCCAATACAAGATGGTTAAGAAGTGGTGTTTGGGAGCCAGACAGACATAACTTTGGCCAGAGTTTGAATCCTGGCTGTACCACTTACTAGCTGTGTCCCTTTGTGAAAGATATTTAATCTTTCTAAGTCATTTTCTTCAACTATAAATGGAGATGATGCATATCTCATTGGATTATTGTGAAGCCTAAATGAGATCATGTATCACAGAGTCTGGCACAAGGAAAACTGTTATAGCTGTCATTGTCATTATCATCATGACCCTTTAGTCCTTATCACATAAATTATATAGGCATTTAATCCATTATTTTCTATAGTACCACCATAGTATTTTTTCCCAAACTTAATGTATTTAGAACTCCTTAGTTCACCACAGATGTTATATATGAAGTTTATGAGGTTGATATGCTAGTTTAGAATACTAGGTAATACTAATAGGAAATTTGGTTTCTGTACTAGTTTATAATACCAATTACTATTAAATACTCATCAATCTAGTGTTTCTGATGCCTGGACTTTAACAGGTATTCCACAGAAAGACTATACTTTTATCTGTAATAGGTTTTCAATATAAGAAGGATGCAAATTCAGCTACAGAAGTTGAAGCTCTGTGGAAAAAAATAATTCAAGATAGAATGCTTTTTTTCTCATCCTCATCGATTTTCTATCCACAATAGAAAAATTCCATCAGTCAGAAGCCATTCAGGAGAAGACATGGGTAATGTCCTAGACATATAAATTATATAGATGCATATTGATCATTCTATATTATAGAGAGTGATCTAATTTGAATTTCTATTTTTTGAGACTAGAGTCAGATGTAATAATATTATTTCAAAAAGTTTTCCAGATGGATATTATTACGTCATAACTACCTTATTTCAATACATTTCTGTGTTTGATAGTTTTGCTTATTTTAGGTTCTAATTTTAAAATATACATCATTTTTTATATTCTTTAGAATTTATATACCACCCTAGAGTTTATAAACCACCTTTAATGTGTCGTCATTAAATTGTAGCTTTCAAATGTAATGGAATCTGTAATTTACTGTTATAATTAGAAGATAGGAATCAATTCCTCAGCTTAAAATTTTTTGTTAAAGAAGAAAACACCATGACAACTGATTGTCTTCAGAATCATCTAGGGCTGATTGATTCATGATCTAAATTTAGGGATTGTTCATATCAGAATCTAAGAAGGACTTCACGTTGCTTTCATTTTGTTAATTCAGCAAAAGTAGTACTAGTTAGATATGGGAAAGTGGGATGTTAAACTTTGTGAATGCCAGACTGGATTATAGTTTCCTCGTTTGTAGAGTTAGCTTAATGATTCCTAAAATCTTTTTCCTTTATTTTCCTTTGTCTTCTTCTGTTACTCTGTTAGTATTCTGCATGCAGATAAACGTGTATCTACATGTAACATGTGCACGCAAGCCAATTCGTATATGTGAAAATACTCTTCACTCCTGACCACAGAGAGCATGTCTTAGTTTTCTTTAATCCTAATTGCTGGAGTCTGATATATTTTAGACTTTCAGCAAATATTTTTTGAATAAATTTTAAAATATCTCTTCGTCTATTAAAGAGATCATATTCTTCTAAGACTACTGTGTTAGTTCTCTGTTGTTGCTATTACAAATTACTGTAAACTTTAATGGCATTTGAAACCACAAATTTATTAATTTTATAATTCTATATAACTATACAGAACTGTAGGTCAGAAGTCTGACATGGACCACATGGGGCTAAAATCAAAGTGTCAGCAAGGTCTCATTCCTTTCTCAAGTGTCTGAGAGGGATCTGTTTCCTTGCCTTTTCCAGCTTCTAGAGGCTGCCCAAGTTCCTTGGCTTACGACCCTCTTTCTCCACTTTCAAAGCTGGCAAAGGTGAGTTGATTCCTTCTCACATCACATCACTATAATTTCTACCATCTTCACATCTCTCACTATTAACTCTGGTCTTCCTGCCTCTTCTTATAAGTACCTTTTGATAACATTGGGCCCACCCAGATAGTCAGGATCATCACTCTAACTCGATGTCCTTAATCACATCTGCAAAGTCACTTTTGCCATGAATGATAATGTATTCACAAATTCTAGAGATTAGAACATGGACATCTTTGGGGACTGTTTTTCTGCCAAGCACTCGGAGTGTATGTCAGTAGCTGAAAGCACCAGAGGTCTTTTCCTTGTAATTATACGGGAAGTTGCTTTTTCGCTTAGCAAATGCAAGTGCTTAGGCCAAACCTGTCTGAGGTTTTAGCTCAAAGAGAAGTGCTCCATTCTTTAAGTTTAGATTTCATTCCAAATGTGTAACCAGCAATTACTTTCTATAGTCCTATATTTATGGCCTATTACTTGAGATCCTGATACAGTAAATTCATAATGCATTAGGTCATTAGACAATGACAGGGTTCTATGTGGTACATGGCCAATTTTTTGGAACTTGACCTAGGAGTCTCCTTTTCTCTTACTGCTAACGTTGCAATCTCTTATGAATCATTTTTTTTGTCACTGTACCTCATTTGCTCATCTACAGATTGCATATGATCACTCAATCTAATTCAACTGCTAGACTAATAAGATCACAATGAAAAATGTTCTATAAAGTGTAGAGCTCTCTTTCTATATATGGTACCTTTTTAGGTCTTCTCAAGGGGGCCCTTTTGTACCGAAGTGTTTTATTTACTTTAATGTAAACGTGTACCATGGTGAATCCTTGCACATTACTGAAAAGAACTCAGTGTTTAATAAAATCATACCTCCTACTGCCTCAAATGTTAAACTTTCTGGTAAATTAGACAAAGCAGATTTATTATGCCCTGTTTCTTTTTTGAATGGTAATGTTAGTCCAAGTTCCTGTTGATGGTCTCACTATTCTTTCCATAGTTCTGTTACATAAATGTGAAACTTTAATACCTAAATAATTCTGAATATATTTTTAAGGAGGAAGTCTTCAGGACAGAAGTTTTCAAGTTATTTTGTAACAGAAGTCTTTTTGCAAGAAAATATTTTTGTATATGGCAGCATGGAGCTGCCATGTACAAAACAAATATATGTGGAGCTATTGTGGTTGTATAAGATGATAAGGCACCAAGTCCATTGGTTAGTGCCCCCAAAACACATATTCCAGTGTCTGCTAACTTCACTGGGTTCTAGGGAACATAGTGGGTTTCAGTGGATAGAGTTATTTATTTGGAAAATGTTTAATAAGTATTGAAATATGCCAAATAATATATATTAGGATCAAGGAGCTACGGGAACTCCAAAGGGAGGTAGAGGTGTATGTGTGTGTGTGTGTATGTGTGTGTGTAGCAGGTTAAACAAATGAGTTCTCCAAAAATTTATTTTGTAAATGTTAATGCTAAGTCAGTGTTTATTCTCTGAGTTAACCTCACCTATAAAACTGTAACCCATGTGAAAAGTAACACTTCACATTGTTTCCTTGAAAGTGATACTACAAATTTAAAAAGCAGGTATTTTATATGTTGTTTCTATAATAATATGCACTAAACACACAGTATTTCATTCCAATATAACATTCTGTATAATTTTGAATTTTTTTCCTGCATCTGTCCCCAACAAACAGAGAATAGAGGCTACAGTGTTGAGCATTTAATGTATGAATGAGTACGTGAAACATTTTTATTAATCATCCTATGAAAGGATTATTTGCAAGCTTTTTGTCATAACATGTAGATTAGTTTGTAATAAGAACTTATAATTGTATTTTTCCTCAAACTTGGCATATTTTGTAGTCATTTATGATTTTCTAGACGAATTTATAATTTGGCTCATACATATCTTCAGAAATGATATTTGATATGTTTACCTGGTTAATTGTCTCAGATGTGCATCTTGTGTAACTATGGATATACCTAAAATGGATAAGAGAAGTAACACATAAAACTTTTAAGGAAAGTATTTGGTAAGAGAGAGAATTCTATTTGTTTTTGAAAAATATGGCATCAAGTTAATTCATTATTTTTGTTATGTTTTAGAGAAATTGATTACTTAATGTTTCATATGTGTACACAATTTAGCTCATATTTGTCATCAAAATAAAGTATCTTGTGAGAAACAGGTGATTTTTTTCAAGAAGACTACTTATTTAGTAAATGAAATCATAAAATGTTTTAAACATTTTGGTTGGAATTTTAAAAGACCCCGTATCTTTTTATTCTTTATGAAAAGTTATTTAGTTTTAAACTTAATTCACATAAAGGGCATTTATTATGATACTAGGGGGTAACTGTGCACAGTTCCCCATTCACTTTTTGGATTTCTTTTTTCCCCTCACCCCAGAAGCCAGAATGTAAGCTACATTTCTGTTTGTATTGAGCCTTTGAGAGACTATACTATACAGCTAATGGAAAAACCTGCATGCGAGTCCAAGTTCTGCCTCTTCTAAAATTCATTACCATAAAGGAAGTTGGTTAGCCACAGGGAGTTTCTTAGGCTTTCTCAGTTTGATTTGTTAGTCCCTAGAAAGTTCAAGTCTGTAAAAACTAGAAGTTTTTATAAGGATGTTATAAGAATTAAATGACAAGGTATTTGAAAGTGCATGACACTGTGCATGGCATATGTTAACTGACCAGTGAATACTTTATATCCCTTGATCTCTTAACTAGAAATTAAGTGGCAGACTGATAACCCTTAAGTTCATACTGACAGCTTCTCCTCTTCTGCATTCCACACTCATATATCCAATTGCAATAATTGGCTTCTTGACTTAGATATCGAACAGACCTCTCATACTCCACATGTGCCAAATGGAACTTCCAATTATTGCCTCCAAATCTGTTCCGTCCTTTCTAACAGCTGATGGCAACTCCAGCCTTTCATTTACTCTGTCAGAATCCTGAAGGCATCTCTGACTCCCCTTTCTCTCTTACACCTCACATCCAATCTACTATTAGTTCAACTTGCTAAATAATCCACAATCTGACAACTTCTCGCCATCTCTGCTGCTACAACCTCTAGCCAGGCTAGCATCATACCTAGCCCTGATTACTACAGAAACCTCGTACACTTCTCTCCGCTTCCACCTTTCCTTCCTCGCTGTCTATTCACAACAAATTAGCCCAAGTGATCCTTTCAGAACCTGAGTCAGTTAATGTCACTCTTCTGCTCAAAACCCTCCAATGGCTCTCGTGTTAGACCTTACAATTGCCTACATGGCCTGTGCAATTGGGCTCTTTTGTCTTTCTCATTACCTCATCTCTCATTACCTTTCTCCTCACTCACTCCAGTGCAGCTATCCTTATCCTTAACCATTCTTTGTGCGTGCCAGGCATATTCTCATTGCACTGGCTGTTTTCTTTGCCTGGACCACTTTCTCCCCAGTTATCCCCATGACTCACTTCCTGTCTGCCTGTGTCTACAAGTTTTTTATTAAATGCAACTTCTGTATACCTGATCCCTCCCGCAGGACTCCCATTTCAAATGGAAACCCCACCCACTGTAATACCAGACCTCTTTATGACACTCTAAAGCACTTATCTTCTAACACATGCGAGAATTTACTCACATATATTTTTAATTTTTTTTCACTTGAATTTGAGCTCTACAATGTTAGCTGGTTTTGTTGTTGTTGTTGTTGTTTTCCAGTTTTGTCCCCTGATGTTTCCCAATCATTTAGATCAGTGTCTGGTACATAATAGTTGCTCAATGAATATTTGTGAAATGATTTGGGTAAACAGCAATTTGATCAGAAAAAATGCATTCTTAGAGTTCTTTCATTTCATGCAGTATTGCTTACTAAAAAGAATCCATTTAGATGTCACACCCTTCAGAGCAGGCAGTTCGAAATTTGGCAAACAACTTGAAAGCAACCTAGATGAAGCAGTTAGAATATGGTGGTAGCTTTGCAATTGTATTACTGAGGATCAATTCCTAGTTCTGCTACATAAAAAGCTCATTGTGATGATCAATTTTCTGATTCTTTTTGTGAGCTCAAATACTTGAAATAACCAAGTAGTTGATACCAAAAAAAAAAAAAAAGAAAAATCTGGGTTTATGGGTTTTTGAATTTTTTCTCCAGTACTTGTTTTTTTTTAAGCATTAAAAATCTATACGTATGATTATTACTTTTGTTCTTGGAGAGGCCATTCTTTACAGCATAAGGAATTATATCTTTAAAAGAAGAAAATTTTTATAATTTGTTGATGTATGTATTTTTCATATATAGCCAGCATTTTTCCCTCACCAACATGTGTATTCTGTTACCGTATCTCAAACTGCCCTTCTTATGCTGGATTTGTGACATTGTGCGTCATCAAGAGCTGTTCTCAGAAACGCAGATTCAATTACGTCTAACAAACAGGCCAAATATCTAATCTGCCACCATTAGAGCTATATTAATCTGCTTCTATCCAGTGGGGCCTTGGCTTGGATCACAGAAGGAAGCACCACATCTGTGTCCACAGCTGCTGCCTTTTAAACAGGACCCATACCATGATATTCTGGACAAGGGCCTTTTAAAGTGTCTAGTTTTAGGTGTTGTGCAAAGACTTTCCTTTAGTGTTCTGGGCTTCTAGATCACCACCCATTTTTCCCCTTACAGAATGTTCACTTTCTGTGTTTTGGGTACCCCTACATTAGTTTCTGTTGCCCTAATTAAGACCTCTTTTCCAGAAGCAATCTATTATTTTTGTCCAGTGAGAATTATTTACCCAAGAAGTATTTGTTCTTATACCTTAATTTTTAAAGTTTTTTTTCAATAAAAAACAGATATGAGTAAGTCGGTAGGAAAACTATTTTAAAAGGGTATTTTTGGCCCTATAAAAATCCCAGCAGGTATCTCTGCCTATTTTTGTTTGTTTGTTTGTTTTATAATGTCTAGCTCTGAAATTATTGTAGCCTGTGTTTTTTTTGTTTGTTCCCAGATGTTTTATATATATTTTATTATACTTTATGTTCTAGGGTACATGTGATGTTTTCCTTCTCGTTGGTAAATGTCTTTTCTTTAGTGCCACTTAGAAAATTTAGAAATAAACAAAAAATGAAAATCATATATATTTTTACCATTCTCTAGAACCCATTACTATAATGCTGGTCTTAATTCATACTTACTAAAATTGGGAGCTATATTTGACTTACTCATAAATTTGATAGGTGGAAAAAGTAGCTCATTAATTATGAAGCTGAACATTTAATGTTTTTTAGCCATTTGTATTTTTTTTCATGAATTGTCTGCTTATTTACATTTTAAATATTAACAATATTTATATGATAAAACACTTCCAATGTGCTTGACATACATTTAATATAGCTTTGAAATGGAAATTTTTAATCATTTTATGGTAGACATTATTTCATTTAAAAAATTCTAAAATGGGCTTACTTTAGATAGCAACACATTTTATCAGCATTTTTTTCTAATTTTTTTTTATTTAGCTGATTTTTAACATAGTTCTTTAATACTTTTGGATTTCGGTTATACAAATGGTAGTTGCATATAATAAGCAAATTGTGGGTGTTTTTGTAAATTGCTGTATAAATTTGTCAGCCAGTTTAATTGAATAACACATGTTCTTTTCTGTTGGTATATAATATGTTAGATCAATTAAAATAAAGAATCCACTAGAATTAGCAAATTAGATAGAAATTAACTATGTTTAATTAGAGATAGAAGCCAGATAGTACAGTAGAGAAAGGCATGGCATTTCAAAATTCTGGAATATGAAGGAAAATAGAAAAAGAGAGAAATAGCAGAAAGTGGTTTTGGACATAAAAATCTATATTTGAATAAAGAGAGGAACTTGAGTGTGTATGCTGTGGGCAAAATGAGGGCTGAGATGGAGAAGTTGAAGACACAGGATGGATTAGGCAAAGGATTGATGAAACTACATACTGGAGGAGGCAGGAAAAGGGAGTGTAACCCCCAGATGGATCTGTCAACATAGGGTAAAGATGAATACTGTTTCCATTACAGAAATAGAAGATACAGAGAGTTATGGTACAGGCACATTTGTAGGAAGCAGGGCCTGAAGTTGAGGAAGATTCCATAACATATCCTCTGTTTCTTCTATAAATTAAGAAGAGGAGCATTCTCTGAGAGTGAAGAGGAAAGAAGGTCATACGTGTTATTTATATGTCTTCTCCTTCATACATTTGCTCAAAAAACACTTATTGGATGTTGCCATGTGCCATGTTCTGTGTTAAGACTAGAAAAAGTGACCAAAAATGAAGTGCACAGTGGAGTCTATCAAACCACTTCAGTCATGAGTCAACCAGGCAGTCACATGATGAAAAGGACTCTGTTACTTCTCCACTGCAACAATTAAGTCACCACTGAGTCAAAAAGAGGATCTACTTGACTAAATGTTGCCAGTTTGGGGAAAATATTTTCAGTTTAGTTGATGGCATCAAATTTTTAAAAAAGGCTTCGTGTTGATGGAAATAGATAGATATGAAACCAGGGGTTAGTATATACACATATATTTCCTTGCTCTGCATACTGGAGTGTTCATTGCTACACTCTAGCAGCAGGGATCATACCCAGCACTGAGACTGTGATTTCTAATACCTTCACAAATTGAAGGAACCAGAGGATCGTTAAAAAGTGGTTATTCTAGGGCTGGTTCAGGAATACACAGGAAAAGCTTGGAGTATCTTTTAGTGCGGCATAAATTAGGAAGTGCTCAAACACACACACACACACACACACACACACGCTGATGATACGTCAATTGGACACAGGAGTCAACTGAAAGAGTTCCCAATGTCTAAACAACCTGAGAAACAAAATGAATAATGTATTAGATTATAACCCAAAGTATCAAATAAATATTCATGATCCTGTACTAATAGAAATCATTAAATAGATGGGCTAAATAACTGTCTCTTATGTAATAGAATTCCAAATAGCTTATGTGGATATTGTCTCCCTTAAAGATGTATAGTATAACTCACCATTCCTTAAGTGTGGACTACTCACAGTGGTTCCTTCCAAAGAGTACAGGAGAGAAATGGGCAAAGAGAAAGAGAGACCCTGCATTGGAAAAACCTTACAAACACTGCCTCAGCCAGATGATCAAGGGGACCATCACAATAAGTCATGTGGATAGTATAGACCCATAATATGATATAATTAGGATACCAGTTTCCCCATGTGGTTGTCTTTTCAAAAATCCATAACTCCATCTTATGAAAAAAATTCAGACAAACCCATTTGAGGGATATTCTAGAATATATATGACCAGCATTAAAAGTGTAAAAGTCATCAAAACCAAAATCAGCAAAAATCATCAGTCAGGAAGAACCTGACAAGATATAAAGACCAAATGTATTATAACATCCTAGATAGGACCCTGGAACAAAAAAAAGAAAGAAAAAAACTGTACCTGAGTAAAATATTGGTTGTGTGTAATAATGCATCACTGTTGGTCTGTTAGTTATAACAAGTGTACTATACTAATATAAAATGTTAATAACAGGAAAAACTGAAGGGGGCTAGTGGTGGGGGCCCAGTATATGAGAATTGCTATCTTCAAAACTTTTCTGTAAACAGTCATTCTAAAATAGAAATTTTGTTTAAAAAACAAAAAATCCACTCTGCAAATTATACACTCTTTAATTATTATGAAACTGCTCTTGTACCAAGAGATGAAGACAAATCCAATAAGTAGTATTTTGATTTATCAAGTGCCCCTTCATAGAGGCCCCAGAAACTGATGGAGTAGTATCTACTGTTGCTTTCATAGCTTTCAGCACAGGAATCAAGTAAAATAGTCAACATTTTACAATGTTATTGCTTGGGGTTTAGGAAATTTCATCTCCCAGAAAGGTTCTGTGTGCATATTTTTAATTACACAATGGGATATCTGGCAGAACATAGAACATTTTAAGCTATAAGCAAAATGATTTTCCAGGAATTTCTGAGCATATTAGAGCCTACATTTACCATTATCAGAGGCACCTGAGTACTGCTTAGAAAATTACAACTTCATCACATTAGGTAGTGTCCTATTTCCATGAGAGTGATGACAGACTCAGAAGTGCCAGGCTCCAAGGAAGTTGTTCACTGTGAGAAAAAGACTCAATGTAAAGCATATTATTTATTATTATTGTGGTAACACCTATCATTACATAAATATAACCAAATAATGCAATATTATTCATAATAAAAGTCACAAGATTCTTATCCATTCTTAGCACTCTGGGCTTCCTATGAATAAATGTGTTTTGTTCTTTTTGCAGAATTAAGTACACAGAAACATCTCTGCCTTGCCAAAGGATGTTGTCAAAGGCCTGCTCCTCTTCTGCCTATATATTTTTCCTTTAACATAATATATGCCCTTGAGCAGTGATTTTCAGTGTTTCGTGTTTTACATTTTGTCACATGCTGTATTGAAAAATGTGGGTCCCACTGTCATAGAATCAAACCATGTTTATAGTCATTCAATCCATATATATTTTTATATTTCTAGTATAAATGTATACAATTTTAGCAGTAAACTGTGTTAATACAGTATGTTAGAAATACTTGTGGGTGTTGAGTAAAACTAGATAAAATAGGGGATTTGGTAAAATATTGTCTATTTCATAATGTCTGCTGACTGACATTGTAACATCTCTAAAGAGAACTTGTTTTTGAGAGGCGGAAAATAAACTTGTTTCATGAGTAGTAGCAACTTAGCATCATCTAACAGCTGCAAAATCCATCAATGACTTTACTTTCTCTGGAGAAAGGTATTAGCTCTTGGGATGGTTGCAAGATGGGTTTGGTCTCATTTTCCTTAATCTACAAACGGTTGGATGTAGTTTTCCTAGTTGTATTAATTTCTCATGGAATTTGTGGAACTATGCACTAAAAATTACTTCAGCATTTTCAAGGTATTCAGATTTTTTATGACCTTTTTATCGGTTTCCTGTGTTAGGAGACTGTGTTGATATGTTTTATTAAACCGTAAGGACCACACAAGCAGTTTTGACACATCTGATAGAGATTCCACTGAAGTTTTACTGAGATGATTGAAATAATTTAGACAGATTTCAGTCAATTTATCAGTCAGGAGGACTTTAATGCCATTAAATGAGGTTAAAATATTTCTGAATTTAATACTGCCAACTTAAAGTACTGTTACCTTTTTTTGGCTGGTTTCAATTGGAAGGAAAGAAGAGGTAGTGAATGTAACACACACCTGGGACTAAGAAAACTCATTTGTAAGTCCCGCCTCCTCTACTAACCATCTGTAAGTCTGTTACACTTGCAGTGGCTTCCAGCCTTGGCTGCACATTAAAATAACATGGGAATATGTAAAAATCCCATTTCCCAGGTTTCACCCTAAAACAATTAAATCCACATCTCTGGTGGTGAGACACAGGCGTTTTATTTTTGTTTGACATTTTCAAAGAAGATATCACAATTTGCAAGGCATAATCAAATAAGTCAATAACATACTTTAGCCTACACCTACTGTTTTGCTTGTTTTTATTTTCAAATCATCCTAGGATATTATCATTGATTACTCAACTGATTGACATGGTTTGGGAAATATGGTATTTTGAAAGGAATAGTCGTCTTTTTATAAACTGTGCAGGAACCTTCTATTAAATTCTCTAAATGTCATTGATCTCAAATCCATGCATCACATGTGTGAATTATATTCTTTGTGTTGTGTTTAAAGTAAAGCATGATTGATACCATTTGATGTGAAAATATATGCAATGGCAGTAACATTATCATTTCTAAAAGAACAGAAGCCTTGAAAACAAAGGGTAGAAGTAATGTCAGTCTTGTTTCTACAACTTTTGAGCTATACGACCTTGAGAAAGTCATATAAACTTTCTGATTCTTAATTCCCAGGTCTATAATTGTTATACTTTAGCCTTTCAGTTATAGATTTGTTTAGTGTTAACATCACTTGTCTGAATTATAAACTGATTGTTAGTTAAACATCCTGGAAAAGGTTGAGAGACAGTGAAGCATAATAGAAAGCACATGGCTTTTGGAATTGAACTTGGCTTCACCCATTAGTTGTGTCTTACTAGCTGTGTGACTTTGGCATGTGACATAACCCAAGTTTATGTAAAATGGTTTCAATAACATGTACCTGTCTTAGCCCATTTTGTGCTGCTATAACAGAATACCTGACACTGGTATTATATAATCATATAAAGAATTATATAAAGAACAGAAATTTGTTTCTAGAACAGTTCTAAAAGCTAGAAAGGTCAAGGTTATGACATTCGTATCTGACAAGGACCGTCTAGCTGCATCATCACATGGCAGGAGGGCAAAGAGAGGGCAACAGGCAGCTGAACTCACCCTTTCGTCATGGTATTAATCCCAGCCATGAGGGTAGAGCCCTCAGGGCCTGTTCAACTCTTTAAGTTACTGCATCTGAATACTGTTACAATGGCATTTAAATTTCAACATAAGTTTGAAGGTGACAGATATTCAAACCATAGCACTTCATTAGGAGTTGTTTTAAGAATTTAATGAGACAATATATGTTAAGGGCCTATTATACTGCCTGGCATATAGTAGATCCTGAAGCAATGGTGGTTGATAATGATGACGATGTATATACCACTAACATGTTAAATGTGTTTCTGAATGCATGACCTCAGAATATATGTCAAATATGTAATACACTGATACCTTTTTTACAAAAGCAAGTGTTGATAAATGGGTGTAAAACTCCTTAGCTTAAAAATTCCGCTTTACACATCTATAGGTAGTGATTTGAGAAGTTCCTAGAGGACAATTGATATGTTGTATTAGATAACCACAGACTGGAAATGCTAGTCCTCTGGATGCTCAAACTTTAACCCTGGAAACTGGGTTATGCTGGAAAGAATCTACTCTAAACTGGCCTTCCACTGGACACGTGGAGTATTCTGACTAATGCAGAAATCCAAAGCAGACTAGAGTATCCCTGATCTCCTTAGTGGTGTAGAATCTCAAACTTTTTTTTTTTTTTTTTTTTTTTTCCAGCACATGTTTACTTAGTATTCTCTGGGCAAGAGGTCATGCCAAGGAAAGTTTTTGACATTTCAAAACCTCCCAAAGGTAATGGGAGAAGTGATAACAATTATTATGGAAATGTGAAGACAGGCATACTTTTTTTCATAGATTCTTATTCAGACTCTTTCAAAAAGGGATGGATTTGGGGCATTCATTTTGGTGAAGTCTCTGACCTTACTAGATAGTGATACCTACAGGCCTTGCTTTATGTGAGGTCAATTACTGAGGTGTTGATGAATTTCATTTATTCCTTGTTTAATAGAGTGGCACTTAAAATAAGTGGTAATGTAAAAGAAAACTATGATTTGCTTGATTTGTATATTTCAAAATATTAGTAAAACAATCCTGTAATTTACATGGCCAGTTCTACTTCACATATATTTTAAATGTACCACGATCAACATAGTCATTACCTGGCGTGTAGAATACCTATACATTTACACATGTAAAAAAATGAAACCTCCATGTCTTTGGTTTGTGCTGGATCATTTCTTACAGGGCATGGGATTCTACAGTTATTTTCTAATGAGATTTCTTTAAATTTTTCAAGTTGCCTTCACTGCGATTAATTTAATAATGAATATGTTTATTAAAGTCTGATTCTAGAGACAGGCTCTGAACCATTATGCTACGGCCTCTGTGTCTATAAAAGTCAAACGTTTTGCCGGGCGCGGTGGCTCAAGCCTGTAATCCCAGCACTTTGGGAGGCCGAGACGGGCGGATCGCGAGGTCAGGAGATCGAGACCATCCTGGCTAACACGGTGAAACCCCGTCTCTACTGAAAAATACGAAAAACTAGCCGGTCGAGGTGGCGGGCGCCTGTAGTCCCAGCTACTCGGGAGGCTGAGGCAGGAGAATGGCGTGAACCTGGGAGGCGGAGCTTGCAGTGAGCTGAGATCCGGCCACTGCACTCCAGCCTGGGCGACAGAGCGAGACTCTGTCTCAAAAAAAAAAAAAAAAAAAAAAAAAGTCAAACGTTTTTATTTTCTAATTTGTGAAGCTAAATATTTTTCTGTGTAGTGAAGCTTAACTAATTAGAGAGACCAGTAGGAATTTTAATGTCACCAACGTCATTTACATTGAGATAAGTTTTATTCAAAAGAATGAGCCAAACTATTTTATTCAATGAGGCTAAAAACTATAGCTAGGGTGAGGAACTCTTTTCTCCCAATACAAATTATAGAATTTCAAAGCAGGAAGAGCATCTTGTTTTACCCCTCTTGGTACAGATGGGAAAAAGAGCCCCAGGAGAGTACTTGATTTACTTGTGTTTCACAGGCATTTACTGAATGACAAAGTTGCCTGTAAAACCATGTAGTTTGACTCTGTCAATAACAGCAATGGGTTCTTCTATTTCATAATTTCCAATGCAGTTCTAGGAAATGGTAAGTAAGTTTGAAAGTTGGTTTCTTTCTTTCAGAGTAGCTAGTGCCATTTGTTGTACTTGTTATCATTAGTGCATACACCCATCGATTCAAAAAGGGTTGATTTAACAATTAAGTTGATCTAGGTACCAGGAATAGAACATGACTAAGAAAACAAGACATGGCCCTGGTTCTTGACCAGTTTATACTATGAAGGAAGGGGTTGGACTATGGGGATTATGTGACACTTTGAACAATGGGGAGAAAAGAGGATACTTTCCCTCTGAGTATATTTGGATTGCTTGGATATACAAATGTTGTGCGATTATTGTAAACTCCTATTCAGAACGTTTTTCTCAGTTGTATAATGGGCACCGTGATGACATAAATAAGCTTCTTTATAAAATTTCTGCTGTGTTTCCTACAGCTCCCTCCTATAACAAACTGAGTATTTATGATTTAATTCTACTGGATATCCTTAAGATTATATTTATTTACAAATAAGTAAAAATCACTGAAAGGGGATCCCTGGGTTTGTTGTTATAAAACTTAGCAATTATCTTAAATATCAGGTTTTCCTCTCTTCAGGCTCAGTCAGTAGGTCAGGGAAATGTCATGTGGGACCATTTTCTCTCTCTCTCTCTTTTTTTTTTTTTTTTTTTTTTGTTTTTGTTTTTTGTTTTTTTGAGACAGAGTCTCGCTTTGTCGCCCAGGCTGTAGTGGCGCGATCTCCGCTCACTGCAAGCTCCGCCTCCCGGGTTCACGCCATTCTCCCGCCTCAGCCTCCCAAGTAGTTGGGACTACAGGCGCCCGCCACCTCGCCCGGCTAGTTTTTTGTATTTTTAGTAGAGATGGGGTTTCACTGTGTTAGCCAGCATTTTCTCTTATCCCTGCCACTTTGACAATGGTTGTCACTTTAGAATGTGTACACTAATCCCTCGCTAGACAAATGCACATTCCTAGGTCCTAACCTTAGGATTATGACTTCATAAACCTGGGATCCCGAATGTGGCCCACAGAAATCCATTTAGTAACACCCCGTTTACAAAGAGACTCCCAATCTGAGTGGTCCAAGGCACATTTTGAGAAACACTAACTACGCTATGTTCTTCTCTGAAGACAGACAGGGACTCATGTCTCCCTCCTTGGCAGCAGCTATTCTGTCATGGGTAATTCCTATATACTCTTTGAATATCAAAATATTTATATCTTCCTAAGAATGGGGAGACACAGCAATTTGCCCCCACAAGGGTAAATTGCAAACAAATTGCTCCAGTGCTTCGGCAAGGACTGGTTATTCATTCCTGAGACTGTTTTATAAAGAGAGATCTTCTCAATATTCAAATGTATTACAGGCATAGAAAATTTTTTTGCATGAATACATAAAGACTAAGAATCAGTTCTTTTTTTACAGCTTGAGAGGACATATTTTGAAAGCTTTCTAATCCTTGCTATGACAATGAACTTTCAGAGGGCTCAGAGTCAGAGCTTCAAAGATATTTAATACTGGAGAAAAAATCGGATTCATTTGGGAGAAGATCTTCAAGTATAACCAAATTTGTCCCTTTAGCTGTGGCTAAGAAAATAACTGAATTCAAAAGGAAAGCAAAAGCAATAGATATTTTGAATAGAAGACTGCTTTTTAAAATTAAGTAAAATGCTCTGTCATTAAAAAAAAAAGCCTTCCTAATGTTGGATTGGAGTATTTCCATATTTGGAAACCAAGATTAATAGATGTTTCACATCTGAAGTATTTTTGCTTCCATCTTTTTTTTTCCTTTTGCATGTAAAAGAGAATGGTGACCAATTTTTTTTTTTGGTAAAAGAATTAATAAATCACTTAATGGATTTAAATGAACACAGGCATAATCAGATTTAAAAAAACAAACAGAATTTTATTTAATTCTCTAGATGTAACACTGTTAGAACTTTCTGTACTGATGGATTTTTTTTATATCTATGTTGTTGAATCTGGTAGCCACAGTCACGTGTGGTTATTGCATACATGAAGTGTAGCTAGTGCAACTGAGGAATTGAATTTTTTAAATTTAATTTAATTTAATTGAAATTGCTGCATGTGGCAAGTAGTCATTGTATTGATCTGTGTTGCTAAAGAAGAATGTGTAAAATGTTTTTCAGAACTTAAGGGGTAGCAATTGGCATTTTTATGAGACTAGGAAGTGTATGATTATTTAGTGTTGTAGTTTATGTGACCAAAGGTGGCTTCTTATGGAGTAGTTCTTTAACTTTGCCATACTGATAAAGATAGTTATTATTTATTCTCTCTACTTTTATTTTGAAAGTTCCTCTCTTAGAGCAAGTAGATATCATGGAGTGAGTCTGAAAACTCCTGTTACACAACACCAGGAATGGCCAAATTATGACTGGTGCCCCCTGGAGTTGTGCACACAGCATCTGTGGCTACCTCATAAGCCGAGTCACTTCTCAAGGCAATGTCATATTCATTTTTATGTCTACAATGCTTGGTATGGAATTGATTACTGACAAATCTTTGTTAAGTAAGGAATGTATATCTCAATTTTGATATCTGCAATAAAGGATAGTGATATAAAAAAATATTTTACTATGTGCTCATAGAACACATTGTATGATTTTCCCTTTGATCTCTATATTCATTAATTTCTACATTTATGAAGTACCTGCTTTGTGGCAAGTATTCATTTAGGTATTTAATACAAAGATAATTTAGACATAGTATGTCTACTGCTGATTAATGAAGAAGGGCATGTAAAAATATGTGCTGCATCGTAAAGTAACTGCACTAATGAACATATGTGCAAGATGTAGTTCCCAATAGCAAAGAAAGAGAAAGTGATTTTTGTTTCGTTGATTGATTTTCTCAGTCCTGTAGCAGAACAAAAAAGGCACATTAGAGAAGGACGGCTGCATCAGGGAAGTGACTTTTGAGGCAGGTTTTGAAAGATGAGCAGGAGCTGGCAGAGGGGTGGTAAGGAAGGTAAGGCCTGCGCTGCTCCAGGTACTTTGCTAAGGGACATCATCTCACATCATTATTCTCCATACTCCTCCAACGTAGATGTCTTTAATCCTCATTTCAATGATGATGAAGCTGATTCAGATTTAAAGAAGCTTGCCCAAGGTGATATCGCTATTCACTGAGGGTACTAAGCTTTGAACCTAGGTATGTTTAACGCTAAAGCCTGTGAATTGTACCATAGTCATTGGTATCAGTAATGAAAAATCCAACATGTTTGGTGAAATTGAAGTAGTGCAGTATCACCAAAGCACAGGACACAAAGAGAAGCAGCGGAAGAGCTGGAATGGAGGCATGTGGTAATAAAAAATCATCTATGCCATGACAAATACACTGGACATTTTTCTGTAAGTAATGTGGAGCTCTGAGTGGGTTAGTTTTAGGCTGGCAATGACATCATGATTCCTAAAGAAATTCAGGAGCTAAAATCAACAACATATTTAGCCAATTATTTGACTTGAATTTCCATTCAAATTGGCTTTATTTTTTCCTGAATACGCAGTTGCTTAGAAGTGGTTGAGTTCCATCCTGGTGTGTGCTGGCTATCAACAAACATAGGAGTAAAAATTCACCACAAGTAATCAGCCAAAAGACACATGCAGATGCTTAAGAAATATTTATAATTTCTTTTCCTATGTCTGCCAATAGAATGAGAAGATTTTGCTATATATTTTTTTGATTGTTGGCTTGTTTTACTGTATGTTTATTAAAACATAAAATAGCAGGACAATAGATCACATTGCCAAATAATTTCTAGGATTTGGCCCAAGGTTTGATGATCCCTCTGCTGCTTCTTGGCTTTATACACTCAGAAGCACCCACCATCAGCTGTCGGCCCTGTGGCAAAGGGAGGAATGGGGTCAGAGTCAGGCAAGCAGAAGCCAGAGCCAAGTGTTGTTCTGAGAAATACTAGCATCTGTTTTGTGCAGTGAGTTATCTGCTTTGTACTTGACAACCCACGTGGGACTCATGCTGCAAAGAGGGCTGATGATTTAAAATTGAGGGAGGAGATCCAGAGGGGAGACCTTGGCTCATGAAACATCCTCTTCACCTCTGTGATGGGCCATTCTTCATGTCCTACAGTTTGAACTAAAGAATGGCCTCGGCCTGTTAATGAAAACGTATTTTGTTCCAAGTGTCATTCCTTTTATTTTTTGTATACCTTTTCCTTCTGCTTCAAATATATTCCTGGCCAAACTCCTGGCTGTCTGTCCTGGAGTTGTTTTATATTCTTGGGGTTGTAGGAATCAGGTTCACATGCAGGTGTCTAGAAACAGGCTGGCTGGACAGGAAGGAAATAGGTGGACATAGTTTTAAATTTATACACATCTTTTGGAGCCAGGAACTTCTACACAGTCTAGCTTCTATGAGATAAAATTTGTGGTAGGAAACAGGAGTGGTAACATGAATAATAGAGATTTTTTTTTAAGTCTGGAAAGCCTTAGATGTTGGGAGTGGAATCAAGCATTTTAGCCAGTCATTTTGAAAGGTAAAGGAGTTTAAATGGATCGAATATTCAGTTGTGAATTAGTGATACTGAACATGTACACTGTTTTATCAATGTGTTTTGTATTGATTGGTAATACCCAGATTTCTAATTTGATACATAGTCTATTTTAAAAAGATATATGTGTGTATTTGTACTATGCTTTGTCATTTTGAGGTTTTGAGATAAATTATTTAGAATCAAATGCTCATGGAAATATCTGTTATATTAAAATAGGTTTATTTCAAGATTATTCATTCATTTGTTCAACGAATGTTATTGAGCGTCTGTTGTTCCAAACCCTCATTAACCTCAATAGTGAAGGCACTAGATTCAAGAGGCTGAAGAATAGACCCAGAGCCAACAAAGGAGACATGGAGTTTCATTAGGAGCTTACATACAGAGGAGAGAGTCAGTGGAAGTGGGCTGGACAGGACAGGAGAACCAACTTACCTACAGAAATGGTCCAGTGGTGGCAGGCTGGGCAGGAAAACTGCAACCACTTGCAAACAGCATGCAGTCTATATAGCATTTTCACTTAACATTCTCTCCTTTATGACCTCCACCTGGCAACCCTCATTAACCCAAAACTTAGGGCCTCATTTCTCTGTATTGCCCATGTTCCATGGGATGGGATGGGGTTTCAGATGTTCCTCATAGACAAAGAACAAATCTTTGGGTTGGCCACTCCCAGATCCCCTAGCTTGGGACACACTTTGAGGTGTGTCTACTGTACAGGGTCATTCTAAGGGTTTGCTTCAGTTTACACTACAGCATCATTCACGTCTGCTCTCTCATGTGCTTGTGATACAGGGACCATCAACACAAGGGTCGTGCTCTGCAGGAACTTATCCTCTGTAGAGCAGTGTTTTTCAAAGTGTGGTTCCCAGATCATTAGTATCAGTGTGCTGGGGATTGTTAGAAATGCAAATTCTCAAGGCCCTAGCCTAGACCTATTGAATCTGGAAACTCTGAGAGTGGGGTTCAGCAGTTTGTCTTCTAACAGGCCCTTCAGGTGATTGTGAGAGTTTGAGAACTACTGCCACAGACAGATAATTATTAACTGATGATTATTAAGTATGCCAGGAAAGGCTGAGTTTTATAAAGAAAATAAAGCAGGGAAAGAAGATAGACAGTGTAAAAGGGTGTGGTTTTGGCCTCTTTGGGGTGTTGTTTCTGTTTGAGCACTTGAATGATGTGAGGATATCTGGGAAGAAGGCTTTGCGGTAATGTAGGCTAGAGATTTTAGTGAGTTGAGGCATAGTTGGAATTGTGATGTCTTTAGAACGGCTGAACCTCCAGAATTTGCTGTTGAATGAATCAGAAATGTGATGTGAGAGGGCAGGATAATCCTAAGGTTGTGGACGGTACCTACTGATCTCTGATGTTACCTCATAGTAAGATGGGAAACAATGAAATGGGGAGGGGCAGGGAAAAGCAGACTTTGGGGGTAAGAATAACACATTTGATTTTGGAAAAGTTGTTTTCAAAGCTCATTAGCCATGTATGAAGCTGTATTTGTGAGTGTGTCATTCATGTGGAAGGTTGGCACTGGGAATATTAACTGGGGAGTCATGGTCATATAAATGGTATTTTAAAAAACGAGTTAGCCTGAGATCACCAAGGGAATGAATGTACATGGAGAAGGTCTAAATACCAAGTCCTGGGGTATACCTGGGGGGTGGGGTGGGTGGCATTAGACTAAAGATAGTGAAAATTTTAATCAATGATAAATAATATTTTGCTACGTTGATCTTGAGATTGATATGATGAAGTGGCAGCATCCTAGCCCAGTCCCAAGTTTAATGCCTTCCTTGAAGTTGCCATGTTTCTGTTTCGGAGTCCTTGGTGCCACAGATCCCTCTTGACTTTCACAGGCCAGGGCTTCTTGCCATACAGGTAACTGTTCTCCTTTCCCAGTTTATGGGATCCAGACTCCTCAGCTGCCTGCTGTGGGTTCTCCTTGAAACTTGGAGAAAATGCAGAGAACATACGCAATTCTGCTTAGATAAGGAGCGCTTTCCTTTTCCTCTTGTCTCAGTTGTTACCTTGTCTTCTTTCTCTAATTTCCTTTTCCTCTATTATACTTTCAACAGAAAAATTCTTTGGTCTGCAAAGCTAAAAGAATAATTATCTTTCTTTTTAAGTTAATAGTACTTAGATCATTTTGACAGTTGGCTTATTTATTACTACTTATACAGAGGTATTTCTTAATGTTGAATTCAAATGTTGATTTTTAGTGTCCTAGACCTTGATATTTTCTGATTTGAATACCCTGAGCTATTGACCAAAGCAACAATGAAATTTATAATTTCTAACCGAGCGTGTGATTCTTGGGATTTCTTTCAGAAAACAATACTTCCCTGACGTAGGAATGTATCACTTAAAGTAAAAAATATTTTTAAAATTTGAATTATAGAAGAGAATAATCAGTGGATGATTCACTTCATAGAAAAGTTCTTTGCTTTAAAATGACTCATCAAGTGCTACTGGGAACATTTAAAATGTTATTTCAATTGCACATACCTGTTTAGGAAGACACAAGTTTATTACTTTACATGTGTATGTCACTGATACAAGGTACTTTCACATATTTAATAAAATTTATAAAGAGAGGAGTGGTTAAATGACTGTCTAAGGACTCATACCTCTTTAATGGGCAACCAAGTCTTGAACCCTAGTTATCAGTTGTCACATTTACTTATGGAACTACCATCCCGGCTCCAGGGGAGCAGCTTAAGAAAGGGGTAGGAGGAACAAAATAGAAGCACTCTATAGAATAAGTCTTCATCTGTATTCCTGATTTAACAAATTCTGTTATTACCCACTGTGTTTAGGTTTCAGTGACAAGTTTTCTTAGCAGTTGAGACTTCATTTAGCTCTTCACATCCTTCGAATACGAAAACTGCAAGGTATTGTAACGATAATCTGTCCCATTTCCGCGTTTTTGAATGAGAAAACCACAGCCTAGAGTAGCCATTACTTGCCAAAGCTTTTTTCTTAGGAGAGAGGGGGAATCTTCAGTTATCTTCTATAATGGGACAAAATTTTGCCAAGACTATGGTGTGTGCTCACTAAAAGATCATGAAGTTTATTGCCTAAATCTCAAATTCAGTCAAGATGCTACTTAGGCCAACTGTTAAAATTTGTATAATAGCTAGTTTTTTTATTTAAATTTTTGAATTGTGAAATAGCTCACACATTAAAGAGTGTATATAGCATATATAGTATATGTGCATATCATTTAAAAATATTTTATATATAGCTATATATCTTATGTGTTATTTTTACTATAATAGAAATAATATTAAATTATAAAATGAACACACAAGCATCAACTATTGAGTCTAAGAAGTAACCATTCTACAATCTTGGAAATCCCCTATGGGTCCCTAATCTGTCTCACCCCATTCCTTGCCCTCAGAGGCAACCTCTGTGCACGACACTCTTTTAGTTAGATGATGGAGCTAGGATGGGCGCAGTTGCTCACATTGTAATCCCAGCACTTTGGGAGGTTGAGGCAGGCGGATCACCTGAGGTTGGTAGTTTGAGACCAGCCTGACCAACATGGAGAAACCCCATCTCAGCTAAAAATACAAAAAGTTAGCCGGATATTATGGTGCATGCCTGTAATCTCAGCTACTCGGGAGGCTGAGGCAGGAGAATTGCTTGAACCCAGGAGGCGCAGGTTGTGGTGAGCTGAGATCCACCATTGCATACCAACCTGGGCAACAAGAGTGAAACTGGGTCTCAAACAAAAAAGAAGATGGAGCTACGTTACTGCTCTAGAGTCTTGGGCAAGTTAGTATTCTCTCTGTGCCTCAGTTGTCTTATCTGTATAAAAGGAATAGTAATATATGTGTTGTGAGGACTGAATGAGGTCACCCAGGAAGCATGCTTAGAAAAATATGTTGTGTAGTCATCATTGTTTACTATTGTTACTATCATCACGTTCAGGACTTCTAATGTTGCCAACAAGATGGAGTTTGAGGGACTAAAATTGATTTTAAGAATAATAATGTTATTGTTCCTTTTTCAAATCTTGTAACATGGAAACATTCTGATTTGGGCGGGAGGCTTTTGACATCAGCTGTTTCACTTTATCACTGCGTCCTTTCCAAATATCTTCAAGATGCTTTCATTGAAGCAACATGAAAATTGTTTTGAACAAAGACCCTTTAGTGTCAGTCACTATTTCAAAATATAACACCAGTCATTTTTATTTTTTTGGAGACGGCGTCTCACTCTGTGGCCCAGGCTGGAGTGCAGTGGCACGATCTCGGCTCACTGCAAGCTCCGCCTCCCGGGTTCCCGCCATTCTCCTGCCTCAGCCTCCCGAGTAGCTGGGACTACAGGCGCCCGCCACCTCGCCCGGCTAATTTTTTGTATTTTTAGTAGAGACGGGGTTTCACCGTGTTAGCCAGGATGGTGTCGATCTCCTGACCTCGTGATCCGCCCGTCTTGGCCTCCCAAAGTGCTGGGATTACAGGCGTGAGCCACCGCGCCCGGCATGATTTACTCTTAATAGTATTTTGATATTCTGCTGTGTAACAGTGCTGCTGACTGAAAGTCTTTGAAGACAGCAAAATTTGACCGACTACAAAATATTACTTCGTTTTTGGGGGATTTAGTCTGTTTGCTAAGTTACTAGCGAGTACTTCTGAAAGTATGAGGGGATAAGAGATTGAGGTACAAGAGGAAGGCTGACAAAATCAAAAAACTGAAATGAGATAATGAGTAAACTTGCTATCTTACCAGTACTGAGAACTGCAGAAAAATTTCTTACTTGGAGATTTGTGTTTTTCTTTGAGTACTCATAAACAAGGGTGAAAAATAGTAATCACTTTTCTCAGTCAAAGAAAACAACCTTATACTTGAGGACTTTGTTTCAAAGTTAGTAAGGCTTTGGATACTAATATAAAATTCACCAGTAAGGTATTTTGAAACTCTTAATGCCACCTGTGCTTCTGAATTCATATGAAGATTATTTTTTGAGACCTCTGTGATGACATCACACTTAAGGGGTGAGACATATTTTCACCTTCTTTACACATTGGCTTATCTTCTATTTAGTTGATACTATTATTCCTCAATAAAGTTATTTTTCTCTCTATTGATATTATTTTCAAGTTGACTTCTAGTCAGCAACTCTGTAAGCACCTTTTTATTGGCTTTTAGATTCTGTATTTTAAATGGTCCAGCAATATTTAAATTTCATTGGGATTGCATTATATCATTTTGAAAACTTACTTCCCAGTGAGTAAATTTTTTAACAATGTCTGGGATCTAAAAACTCACTTGAAAATTCATTTTTTAAATCAGATTGTTTTTAAAAAGTGTTACAATGATAGCAAGTCATCATGGAAAAATGAAGTAATATGGGTATGTGTAATATAACTTCTAAACCTCTAAGCATCTGGAAGCAGAGATCCATGTTCTGTGAATGACCTACAAATCTACTTCATGAGTTCATAGCAAGGCATATGGTAGTTGGGATAGGAAAGACTCAGTAAAAGCTGTCTTCCATTCAGTTTTTGAAAAGTGAATGGATGGCAGTTTATGCTATTTCCTATAGTGCCTATCTTAAACTAATGGTTTTTTTTTACTTGCTGAATCTCATTTCATGTCAACATGAGTTTGTATTGGTAATATAGTGTTTGTAATTGATGATGTAGCCAACTCCTTTATTAAAGTAAACTATGAAGCTAATAAAACATCTTCATGTTTTAAGTCCATTAGGAGATATTGTTTTCCTAGTGTTTTGTTGTTGTTGTTGTTTGTTTTTTTGAGACGAAGTCTCGCTCTTGACCCTTAGGCTAGAGTGCTGTCTCACTCTTGCCACCCAGTCTGGAGTGCAATGGTGTGATCTCGGCTCACTGCAACCTCCGCCTCCCGGGTTCAAGCGATTCTCCTGCCTCAGCCTCCCAAGTAGCTGAGATTACAGGCATGCGCCACCACGTCTGGCCAATTTTTGTATTTTTAGTAGAAACGGGATTTTACCATGTTGGCCAGGCTGGTCTCAAACTCCTGACCTCAGGTGATCTGCCCGCCTCGGCCTCCCAAAATACTGGGATTACAGGCATAAGCCACCATGCCCGGCCATGTTTTTTTTAATATAATGAATACTACAGCAGAAACATAATTAAATAGCTACCAAACATTTGAGAAGATGAATGCACCACTCCTTTCTAAACAGATAGCCAGGAGAGTTAGTTATTTCTGATCTTATAGTGGATGATAATGTTTGTACAACCTAATAGTTGCCCCTTTTCCTTTCTTTTTTTTCACTAATAATAATAACAAAAACATTGCTTCTGGCATTCAGTGAGTGCCAGATAAATAGAAAGGCTATGAGCTTGATGCACAGTTTCTTTTCTTTTTCCTCAGTCCTCTCTCCTCCCAACCTACGTTTCTTGGCATCTTTCCGCTGTCTGTTTGTTAGAGTTCTGACTCTGACGTAAAGGACTCAGTGAGTGACCCCCGTGGCAAACCTGTAAAACATTATACAACATGAATAAGAACTTTCTTATTAGATCTGCAGCTGGCTGAGTACAGACATGGCAGCAAGGATGTTTTGGAAGAAAGGCATTGCTTGACAGAGAACCCAGTCTCTTGAATAAAGGTTTACACTGGCACTCTTTGATGTTTATAATACCCGATGCCAGTGGCAAAACTTTTTTTCTCCCCATTGTATTGTTATTTTACTGTTTAAACCCCATCATTTTATATGTTACGGAGGCTAAAATGTAGAAGCAGACATTTTATGTGTGTCTGTATAACTTTAAAAGGAAAAAAAAAAAAAAGAAAAACTCACAAAACTTTCTCAGGCTCTGTGTACCCAGCTGTAAGTGTTCGATTTTCTGAGGCTCAGACTCAGATTGAAGGTGAGGGAGTTTGTGAGAATGGGCCCAGTCCTTTTGAGCGGGTTTTAAAAGGATGATTAAAGGGTACATAGGCTTTGTAATGCCCTGACAACTGTAATTGTTTCTTTTGGTTGTCCTTTTTATTGCAAGTAGTGGTTCTCAGTTGCTAAAAATTTAGGCTGGGAGTAATTTCCAACCTAGGATGTTGTCACACTGATTTGCATTTGATTTATTTCTTAGTCTTTTCAGTGCGGCCCTGCTTTCGTCTTACTCCCTTTCTCAAACCCCAGCTACTGGCATTATGTACATGGTTGTGTTTTGTGATCTGTGGTAGCACGCTGGTGTTGAATAATATATTGTGAAATATTCTGATGGTGGCAGTTCGGTAGTTGCCCCAGGAGGAAGGATGACACTTTGAATCAGAGGCACAGAAACAGATAAGTTAAACCTAGTGGAGAGCCAAGGTAAATGAATGAAAGCTTTTTCCTCCACAGGGAATATCTAAGTCCTTTTAGCATGGTTCTTTGCAACCTTGATTATGTTTATAATGTTCAAAATCTTTGATGAGGCCATTATCTTCCTAGTCCTTATTGCATCTACAATAATTTAGTAATAAGATATTGATAAATAAGGTATGTCCATTGAACATGCCTGATGGGATTTTAATTAACATCTGCCTTTGACAACTGAAACAACTGAAGGGAGGGAGAGGTACATGACCTTTCCAGAACCCACATTATGACAGAGGCTAGGGGTATAACATCTAGCAAATAGGTGCTTGATGACATTTTTATGAATACTATGATTTATCAAAATGAGTGTATCCTAAGAAGTATATATTTATAGATGAATCAAAATATTTACAGAGAATAGACTAGTTTAGAATTAATAATAGAGCAATAATAATAGAGCATTAGTAAAAGTTAATAAGAATAATATTTTAAGTACTATGAGGGACTTTTTTCCTGGTTTTTAGGAAAAATTCATGAGCAGGACAGGAATGTGTTTGTCTTGTTGATTTTGTCTTTATAATAGGAATTCAAATCTTAAATATGTTCTAGAATCATGAAAATCATGGCCAGAAAGGTCTTGGAGATTATCTAATTTAGGAGTCCCAAATCTCTAAATAAAATCTACCAGAAGAATCATATGGTCAATTACTACATGTATAATTGTTCCAAGGAGGTTTTTCCAGAAAGTGCAGAAGGCAGCACAGTTCTTACCAAGTTCTTTCATTTAGCAAGTGCTATCAATACCACTTATCAAGCGTGTATTTTACTTGGAGAAAATGAAAATTGCTCCATCCATGATTGGTTGAGAGCCCCTTTAGGTACAATAATAATCTTCCCTATTATATAGTTGAGAAAACTGAGAGCCATATACTAAGAGTTGAATTGTGTTTTCCTCCAAAGATATGTTAATATCCTAACCCCTAACACCTCAAGATGTTACCTTCTTTGGAAATAGGGTCTTTGCAGAGGTAACCAAGTTACAATGAGGTCATTACGGTGGGCCCTGATTCAACATGACTGATATCATTATAAAAAAGGGAAATTTGGACACAGACACCCCTTGAGGGCAGATGGCGATCTGAAGACAGAGAATTCTAATGATGCATCTACAAGCCAAGGAACCCCGAGAATTGCCAGCAAACCACCAGAAGCCAGAGTTCTTCTCTTACAGATGTGAGAAAGCATAGTCCTGTTGACATCTAGAGTTCAGACTTCCAGCCTCTAGAACTGTGAGATAATAAATTATTGTTGTTCTAAACCACTGCATTTGTTTACTTAGTTATAGCAGCTCTAGCAAACTAATACATCATAAATATTACTAGTCATGATCTCCTGGAGAAGTAATTAGCAAGGTAGTAAAGTCTGGAACCCCATTTAATTCCCAGGTTCGGTGCTCAATGCCTGTCTGTAGAAATAAAACTTTTTAATTTCTTTTACTGCAAAGATAAATGCACCATAATTCACAAACTGTTATGAGGACTGTTTTTCTATCATTGCTCATTTTTTGTTATCTTTGTATTATTTCATTTATAGCACATTCTTGAAGTCTGATAATTTCAGACATAGACTTCATTTATTAAAATAAAAACTCAAACTTGAGGAGATAAAAGTTCTTCAGTCATTTCTTTCACTTCCCACAGTTGGTTAATGAAATCTGGAGAATAATATCATTGTTATTCTTTTTCTTTGCTTAGTATGAACACTCAAACTGTAGGTTATAGTTTATAACACTCAAATTATAACTTATAAACTGTACCATAATTCATAATTGTCAATGAATTAGTCAGCTAACCTTGAACATATTAGTACATCTTATGGGCATTCCCAACTCCAGATAGTAGAAATAGGACTCACAGTATACATTTCATGAGATAAATCTAATGTGAGTACCCAATAATAGATTCAGATATTTTTCAAGAATTGGCTATGAGTCTATGAATATATATTAATGACTATGTGATACTTTTTTTTTTTTTTTTTAAAGTGATGGGGTCTCACTGTGTAGCTCAGGCTGGACTCTAGCTCCTGAGCTCAAACGATTTTCCGACTCTTACCTCTGCCACACTCTATGTAGCTGGAACTATAGGTGTATGCCATTGCGCCTAGCTTAAAATATATTTTATTCAGAATTGGTGCTATGGAAAAGGATTGCTTAAACAATTTCAAGCTAAAATTAATTCGTGAATTAAAAAGAGACACGTGCATCAACAAATTAAAAAATGGAAGAAGGATCATTCAGGTCCTCCTCTAGGCCTCTTGATCTGTACATTAATTGGAATAATGGTGTGTTCTTTTTGTAGAAATCAATCATGCTTTTAAACACCTCCATGCAATGTAAGTTCTGACTGTTTAATTGAAACTTTATAGTAAGCTCAAATGGGAATCCTGAAAATGAAAAGATATTTTTTGTTATCTGGTTTGGGTTTTTGTCAGGATAAGCACTCTTCCTTATAATAATCCAGAGGTCTGCTCCTATGAAATGTCACGCCAAAGTAGGCTGCTTGAAGTTCCCAGAGGCTAAGAGGGTTCCCCCATCAGGACATAGTTATGATACCTACACAGCTCCCCTCTTAGCTTCATCCCTCTTAGAAGAGTTTCTATTTATCTTCATATTCTGAGACAAAATTGTTCCATTTATTCTACTAACCTCAGCGAAAGCCGGTTATGTTAAAAACAAACCAACAAAAAAACCTAACTGCATCTAGGTAAACATTTTCCCATACTGGTTCTTGCAGGATGGCTGATAATGCATTATAAGCAGTGATCCCTTTATTCCATCATGACAGGGAAAAATAATGTTTATTTGACGTGAAGGGGAAAAATTAAAATTAAAGATAATTCTATACTTTGGATACTTGACCGTATTAAATTTACAGAATGTATAGTTGAATTTTAAAATCACAATATAAGTAGATGTCTTCTATTCACAATCATGTTAGATAAGAAAGTACTGCTTTGGATCTCTCGTTTGCTCCATCATAAAATCCTTACTAGATGGGTAAAGATGGTAGTTGTGATAAGACAGTAGTAGCCTATCCTGTCTTATATGTTTCTGTGAAGCCCAGAGAGGTGACATGAATTTCTGAAGGTCGCAGGACTGAGACTTAAAACTTAGTGTGAAATTTATTCTGTAGGGAAAAAAAATTGCACTGTAACATTTCTTTGAACTTTGGGAACTATATCTTTATTAGACAATTACAGTGTCAACTAAGACATTGGGCTATTATTAAACAAATGATACCGTTATTTTGACAAGAGTAGTACTTTTCAAAATACCTAAGAAGTTAATTGAAGACATGGAATTATCAGAGGATTTATTTGATATTGAAAATCTTGACTGATTTTTAAATTGTTTATTCCATCTCATAAACTTCTATTTGTTATTTAATTTTAGGAACTTTGAAATTAAAGGGTTTTTAAAAATATATATATATTGTGTACTGTGTGCAAGTCTAATGGATAGATGTATACCTTGAAGTTCCAACTTCTGCCCTCAGAGATGAAAGTGACAAACAGAAAAATATGGAGCAGATACTTTGAAAAGTTTAAGAAACTTAATTTTTATTTAGTTTGTGCTTATTTACTAATATATTCTGTGAATACAAAGTAAGTATACATGTAGAGTCATCTTTATGAAAAGCTATATAAAGAGCTATAAATAAAAGTAGTGATAGATATATAAGATGAAAAAGGCATGCTGACAAAATCTGTAATAAGAAATATAACAATTTAGATTCTAGGCATTTGTCTTATTTAACATGGGGTAATTTGCGGGTATATATACTATCAGAGTATTTGAAATTTATTAATTATTTTAAATCATGTAATTTATATAATTATTTTATATTTACGTTAACTTATTTATGTAATTTAAAATTTATTAAGCTGATGATTATGGCGTATGGAACTTAAAGGTATAAATCTATCCATTTACCAATCAGTCTGAGAGATTCTCTGGTTTCTTACAAATACAGATTGGCAACACTGATGTGGTTAAACATGACAGGCAAATAACTACCGTTCAATGTGAATATTAGCAATACTGACATGAGAAATAACATTTGGGTTGAATAGATACATTTATGTCAGGTTTTTGTGTATTAGTTTCTCTTTATTGAAAGTTAGTCAACACAGTCAACAAGAACATATTAAGTGTCCCATGCTATCTTGAGATAACTTTCAAACATAATACAATTATGGTAGTAACACTAATTCGGAACTTCAACTATACTACTTGACATTTTAGCATTTATGTAATTAATTAGTTAACTAACTTGCAGGTGCCAGGCACAGTGCTAAGCTAAGTGATTGGGAGCTAGGCCTACCAATTTTTTTTCAAGACAGTTATTTATAGAAAAGTTCACAAATTGTGAGTAGTATTTTCCTTTCTTCATGGCTTCCCTTATTCAACTTCTTTAAGTAAATAAAATTCCACCTCAGAAATGGCTGTCCATCTCCCCCATCTCCTCCATTCCTGTTGTCTCTGCCTTGACTCAAGACCTCCTTATCTCTTGCCTGGATTATAGAACTGTTTTATAGCAGGTCTTTCTACTTGGAGTCACCTCCCTTCACTTGACTGCAATCTGTGATACCCACTTTCTTACACTGTATCTTTCTAAAGAATAAATCTGAACAAAGTAGTGACTATTTTAAACCAATAGTCTGCGTTTACTAAATTCTTAGCCTGCCTTTCAAAATTACACTCAGATTTTGCCACCGTATTTATTATTTATTTATTTATTTATTTATTTATTTTTTAGTGCATCTTAAGTAAAGGTCATCTGTGCACCCGTCTTATTTTTGAGCAAATCATCGGTGTACCTTCACATTCTTAGCATTTGCCAGGGGTGTTCCATATACCTGGCATGATCCTCCAGCCCCCACCACCCGACCTACTTTATTTCTTCCTGACAAAACCCTCTTCAACCTTTAAGCCACACATTATGCATCCTTTCCTGGCACTGAGAAGCAGAAACTTTCAGGGTTATGATATTACATTTAATTATTTACATGTTTTGTTTTCCTCTAGAGAATGAGAGTTCCTCCGAGGTGGAGACTCATTCAGCTTTTTATCTCTCTTACATAACCTGTGCCTGGCAGGTTGTAGGTACCCAATTTGATTATTGAATTAGTTAATATACGCAATATGGATTTGCTTGCCAGAGCATGAGTATCCATGACTTTCTGAAGGCCTTCAACCTTTGCTTTTTCTACTTCCTCTATGTTGATCCACTCCAATAGGCGAGGTGATTATGATCTATCTCTAATGGGTCACAATGACCCCAAAGGCAAAGCAATATATTGATCTCCCTTAAAAGGATGTATGTCATGAAATAAGTGTTTTTATCTTCTCATCCATATTCACATTTATACTTTAAGTGCAATGTCCTGAGCGAGACAAACCTTCACACTAATCTGTGTAATTCAAAATATTGAAATCTCAGTGCTTGGCAACCACTCTAGACCTTTGGACACATTTTCTGGCACTGTTAAGGGGGGCTTAGCTTGCAATTGGGATGTAAATTACCTATTTAAAGGAATCATATTTTTCTCCCTTTGAAATATCTGTCCTCTATCTCCTTTTGATGGATTTTCTAATTTATTAGGCTTTGCTTTTTTGGGAGGTTAATTATACCTGTTGACACAGTTGCATCCTCATGCAAAAACAAAGATGATATCATGAATATTTTATGGCTTAATAATTAAATGTGAAAGGGTGAAATGTTTGTATTGCAGTTGAAATATATCATGAATTGACCAGGTCTTTCTCTGTGGGAATAAAAAGAGAATAGGTATGAACTTTAATAAAAAGTGGTATTTAACTCTACATTTAGCAGAGGTCTTCTAAGTAATTTTGCCATCAGTTTTCTTCCCACAAGTTCTCCCATTACATAAATAATCTGCTATTATGTTGATAGACTCGTCTTTTTGAAATACAGACAATATTTCTTATATATTGTTTATAGAATTCATACTTTGAAGTGTCTCATGTCTCCTCTTGCCTTTAAAGTATACCCTGAACTCTTAAACTCCATGTATAAGGTTCCATATGTCTTGACCCCCCAATCTACCTAGGATTTCTCCTCATCCCTGGTAATCTCCTCTACATACCTTAAAACCTAACTCAAACATTACATGCTTTCCTTAGCTCAGTTTTCACTGATGCCCCAGCCTTTTAGGCAAGAATTCATTGTTTCCATATTTGTGAATTATAGCACCTCCCCATTCGTATGTGAAGGAATAAAATGTAGAGAGTAAGAGCTAGTGTTTCAAAGGCAGACCTGTGCTGTTTGCATTCTGTCTGTGGGACCTTCAGAGGATTCCATGGAGCAAAAGCTCTGTGTGTGTCCCAGTTCTATCATTTATGAGAGAAGGGAAATAACACTGCTCCAGAAGGTTATTTTGCAGATTTTTTAAATAATGCATAAACAATACTTATGGCCTGGTACACAGTTAGGACTCAGCCACTAATTTAAAAAACAAATGTTTTGTGTGCTTACGTTTTGTGTTAATATTCTTACATATTTTTCTTCCCTATTAAAATGAGATGGCCAGAATTCTGTCTTTGTTGTACAGGCAGCATCCAACAGCTCTCAGCATATAATATTGGATTATGTGATTATTAATATATGTAAAGGGTCACATATTGGTCAAAACATTAATTATTTGGAGAATTATTCGATTAATAAAATATGTTTTATACATATTAATGCTGAAATCTCTGCTCAAGTATTTTAAGAGGGGATTTACTCACAGAAAAAAAAAAGGAAAATGAAAGCTACTAGGTGAACTATAGTTTAAAATAACAAATCCAAAAATGTTAGATATTGCATCTCTTCAGTGGAGTATTATGCCTGGAGCCAATTTTGAAATAAAAACAGTGTAAGTACTTACAAAATCTCCATTTGGTTCAGACTCTGCAGGTGGAACTAATGTAAGTGGAAAGATTCCTAAATGATTCCAAAGTCACTACGAATAGGGATAATGATCATTGTACATATACTTATCACTTCTATTAGAAATAAGCCAGGCTTATATGTATTGTTTAATACAGCCAAAATATCTTACACATAAAGAAGTTAGTTATAATTCCCTCCTCTGTTCCTCAATATTTTTAACAGTGCTTCTCAAATTTAAATAGGGATGACAAGACTGATGTTTATCAGGTTTTCCTCAAGGAGATCCTTTACTGTGAGGTGTGTGTGTGTGTGCATGCGTGCATGTGCATAGAGGTATTATTGAAATATGATTCACATACCATGTGATTTATCCACTTAAAGTATACAATTCATTGTTTTTTAGTATATTCACAAAGTTATGGAGCTATCAACACTAATCCAGAACATTTTCATCATTCCCCCTAAAAAACCTATGCCTGTTAACAGCCACTTATCATTCTCACCTGCCTCTCTACTGCTTCCAGGCTTAATCAATGACTAATCTATTTTCTATCTTTATAGATTTGCTTATTCTAGACTTTTCTTATAAAAGTAATCAAAATGTTTGCAGTCTTTTGTAATTGCTGTCTTTCACTTAGCATAATGTTTTGAAGGTTTATCCATGGTGTAGCCTATATCAGTACTACTTAATTCCTTTTTGTTGCCAAATAATATTCCATTGTATGGATATACTATTTTTGTTTATCCATTGATTAGTCAGTAGACATTTTAGTTGTTTTTGCTTTTTGGCTATTATCAATAATGCTGCTATGAACATTTGTCTTCAAATTTTTGTGTGGATATTTGTTTTCATTTCTCTTGAGCATACATCTAGAAGTGAAATTGCTGGATCATGTGGTGAATCCATGTTTAAAAGTTTGAGAAACTGTCAAATGGTTTTCCAAAGTGACTGCATCAGTTTGCATTTCCACTAGCAAATTATAAAGGTCTTCATTTCTCCACATCCTCAACAACACTTGTTATTTTCTATGTGTGTGTTTTAAAAAATGTTATTATAGCCAGACTAATGGATATAAGGTGGTATCTCACTGTGGTCTTGATTTGCATGTCCACAATAGCTAATGTTGAGCATCTTCTCACGTACTTGATGGCCATTTGTATATCTTCTTTGGAGAAATGTCTATTTAATCCTGTGCCCATTTTTCAATTAGATTATTTTCTTTCCATTATTGAAATTTAAGACTTCTGTATTTTATATACAAGTATTCTGGTATAAGTCTCATTTCAGATTTATGGTTTGAAAATATTTTCTCTCAGTCCCTGTATTGTCTTTTCACTTTCTTAGTGCCTTTGTTGTGTGTGCTTATTTTTAAAACAAAATCCAATGACAAATTATTCTAAAGGCTGGATTTTAAGATTGATATTTATTTTCATAATGCATCTATTATTTATTTTTGTATTATTTTCTGAAATTATTAGTTTTTTAATTACAGCTATAAAATTTTGAACAATAAAATTCTTCATTTTAGTGTTTTCCAAACTGTGCTCTGTGGTATACAAAATGCTCCACAACTAAGGTAGATTGAGAGATGTTGTTTGCTCTGTTTCTTACTCTGAGCACACAATATTAAAGGTCATATGATATTCTATATTAAAAATAACATGTCTAGCCCAGCATTTCCAAAAGCTGTTTTAATCTTTTTCCCTGAAACAGCTATTAAACCCAAGTTCTATAATATATACTTCAGAAATATTGTTTTAATCTATTCTCTAAACTAGTTTTACCTGCCTTGTAGGACTATGTGCTTTTGTTCTTTATTAAAAAAAAAAAAAAAAGTTAGGAGAGTCTTTTTAAAATTCTATAGTCAGGTATGTGGCAACAAAAGACACTGAGACATCCACAAGTTATTTCTACCATGTTTGTTTAACTCAGGAGATTGAATTTGATGTGTTACATACATAGTAGGAATCAAACTCATAATAGAAATTTGTCTTCTCTACCAATCAGATAGTTAGAAATATATGCTTTTACTTCAGAGAAAATTCAAAGTCAACTAAAATGTGTGGGTCTGTTTCTTTTCAATTTCCAAGGCCTTTTCCAGTATGTATTTGCTACCTACCATTATTGCTACTATTCCATAGAAATTCACACTCTGTGTGTGTGTGTGTGTTTAGATTTGTGTATGTCTGCTCAAATAGAGCTTAATGATGACATTTTTATGGCTTCAGGATGTTGAGGCAGAGGGAATTATCTTTTCCTCATGGTCGCTTTGTGTCAGATGATCATTGCTTCATCTCCAGAATCCTATACTGCTTCTGGACAGGGAAAATAGGAAGGCAGAAAGGCAAAAGAGACAAGCTAGCCAAGTTTTTCTCTTTTTAAAGACTTTCCTTAGAAGCTTCACACAGTGACTTCTGCCTGTATCTCATTAACCAGGACTGTGTTCCATGATCTCCTGATCTGCAAGGGAGTTAAGGTTGGGGGAAATAGTTTCCTAGCTGGACCCATTGCCGTCGCTATGAGAACTGGGGTTCTGTGAATAAGGAACAATACAATGTATATAGGATGGACAACTAACATTTTTATCACACAAGGCATAGGATAACAGAAGATTCTGAGTTAGAGTGAAGAGCTAAACATTCTTTACTACTTGTGCATTCAACAGTAGAATTTTTAAAATCAACTCCTTATTGTAGCATAAACCACCTGGGTTCAAGCAATCCTCCTGCCTCAGCCTCCCAAGTAGCTGGGACTATAGGTATGTGCCATCATGCCTGACTAATTTTTAAAATTTTTTGTAAATGTGAGATCCCACTACATTGTCCAGGCTGGTCTCGAACTCCTGGGCTCAAGTGATCCTCTGGATTTGGCTTCCCAAAATGTTGAGATTACAAGTGTGAACCACCGCACCTAGCCTTATTAATTTTTTTCCTGGACAAAACCAATCAGTTATTCTTTTTAAAAAGCATGTATTGAATCCCTTAACACGTGCCAATTATATTCCACATAGCAAATAAGATCCATACGGTTTCTACTATCCTGAAACGTACTGTCCAAAATGGAAGGTAGACAAAAGCAAGTACCAGTTGAGTATCCCTTATCTAAAATGTTTGAGACCAAAAGTGTTTGGAGTTTGGAATTTTTCAGATTTTCAAATATTTGCATATACATAATGAGATATCTTGGGGATGGGATCCACATCTAAAACACAAAATTTATTTGTTTTATGTCTACCTTATACACATAGCCTAAAGGTAATTTTATACATTATTTTGATTTTCTTTATAAAACAAAGTTTGTGTACATTGAATCATCAGAAAGCAAAGATGCCACTCTCTTAGCCACCCATAATGGGCATTCTGTGGCAAAAAAAAAAAAAAAAAAAAAAAAAACTTTCAGATTTTGGAGCATTTTGGATTTTTGGACGAAGGATGCTTGAACTGCAATGAAATAATTACACAAAGTTATTTCAGATTGCAATAAATGCAGGAAACACACATGGTCATATGCTGAAGAATGACAAGAGAAGATGAGGGTAAGACTGGTCACTTTTGTTCACTTAATAAAAACCCAGCACCTAATACCATGCCTGGTGCAGGGCAGGTGCTCAGTAAATATTTGTTTGTGTTGGATGAATGGATAGATGGATGGATGGATGATCAGTCACAGAAAGTGTCCTTGAGGAAGTGTTATTTGAAGTGACACCCAAAGAATGAAAATGAGCCGACAATGCTAAGAAAATGGGAAAATGTATTCTAGGCAAGATGAACAGCATCCAAACCTTTAGGCTATATCAGTGAAATCAAATTTAATTCTAAAACAAATGAGAAGCCATTGCAAGGTGTTACATGGATATCTCATTTGGGCTTCACAAAAATTATGGGAAGTAGGTAGTCTTATTACTTCAATTTTGCAAATGAGGAAACTTAACCTAGAAATTATAAAATAATTTATCCAGATTCACAGAGCTGGTAAGAATGAAACTGGGATTTGATTATGAGAAATTCAGCTCCAGAGTCCACCCTTAACCACTGTGCAATGTTGTAAACTATAGAAGTAAATTGTATAACAGGACTAGATTGTTTAAACAGCAAGTAAAAGCCTGGAAAGAAGACATCTGCCAATTTTATGGATTCAATTTTTAACCACACTATTAGTGACTCTTATGAATTGAATACATAGCACAATTTCTCAGAACCTCCGCTGACCATCTTTCTCTTTCAAAGTAAAAATTGTCTTTGTATATTACATTATGAACTGGATTATTATAAAGGATCTAGTTTCTGGTTCTAATAAACACTGAAATATGGAATTGCTAAAAAAAAATTTAGTTAGAATAACAATAGCTTGATGGAGGAAACTCGTTGCAAACTCAAGCTGGGAAGCCAGTTTAGCTATGCTCCTAAAGTTGTGATTATACTTTGCATAATTTACTGATTCTGAAAAGTTGGATTTGCTGTCTTCTGAGGATATTATCTTGGGCATATGGGGCACACCCTGCAACCAGAAACAGCACAGGAATAGTCATTCCTTCATGACAACTTCTACGAAAGTGTAAAGTGAGGCTAACAGGAAAATCACCCTATTACTCGTGTAAAGTGACGATAGCTTCCAGTTTTCAAATGTGACTTTCTGATCATGTTTGAATGTGTTTCTTTTCATATTTGTGGAGACATTGAAGAATTAGAATTAAGAATCACAATTAGAATTAGAATTGTGATTCTTAATTCTAATTCTTAAATGTCTTCACAAATAATATGAAACTAAATAATTTTTCTGTGGTAATTTCATTAGAAAAACTTTGGCTAGGACATGGTGACAATGTGCAGAAATTTTGTTTGCCATGTCCCATTCTTCAGGGATGCAATCAATGGTGAAACATGTTTTACAGTAAAATATTTAATGCTCCAAATTATGACTAAAGCAAAGAGAATGTGTTTAATATATTTTTTAAATCATATACTTTCTTTAAGACCCTCTCCTAAAATAAGCTAGAGTTTTCCATTTCAATATATAATCAAAAAACCAAGTATCCTATTAATGGTATATTATTGATTCAAATTGAAAAGGATATTGGTAACTTTTTTTTTTAAGAGACAGGGGGGTCTCCCTCTATTGTCCAGGCTGGAGTGCAGTAGCGCAATCATAGCTCACTATAGCCTTGAACTCCTGGGCTCCAGCAATCCTCTTACCTCAGCATCCAGAATAGCTAGGACTACCAGGTGCACACCACCACACCTGGCTAATTTTTAAAATATTTTTTGTAGAGACTGAGGTCTCACTATGTTGCCCAGGCTTGTCTCCAACTCCTGACCTCCTCAACTGATCCTCTCACCTCAGTCTTTCAAAGTGCTGGAATTACAGGCGTGAGCCACTGTACTTACCCCTCTATTTATTTATTTTTTGACTTTAATCAAGGGTACGGTACATTGTATTTGCTTGAAACAGAAAAAAAGTATGAGCAAGTCTCTCAGTTCTTGTACTAGTGGTAGGAAGAGAAACAGAGAAGTACCTGGTTAATTCTTCCTGCACCTGCAATTCTAACTACCTCAGCTAATTACAGTTTTAGGTCATACTTTACTCTTCTTTTTTTCTACTTCTTCCTTTTTCGTTGCTACATCATCTATTCCACTTTATTTTCTTTTATCTCTAAGTAGAGGTCTGCATAATATATCACTAAGAGGAATACATTTGCAATGAAACTTTTTTCTACCAAAAAGAAAAAAAAAAGCATTGGTGTTATTGTAAACAAACCTCTGAAATTACTTTCAATGTATCAGATGGGTCATGGACCGATGAAGAATTGAGGAGGAAGGTCAAATTTAGGGACAGAGATGTACTGTAAACTTGGTCAAAAGAATATCTTCAAATCTTATAATAAATTTCTTCAGCATTTAAGAACTTGAACACAAAATGCACATGTCTTATTAAAATCTAATTGAAAGTGGAAATAAAGTAATTTTTAACACAAATCAGCTTTAGAGGACAAATAAAAAACCCAAGGGTCATGTAATGGGACTAGTATATATTGTAGTCCATCTGTGCTTTTCTCAACAACCTTCCAAAGTCAAGCTGATTGGGGAGTAAGATGTAAGTAGCAGGGAAAATGTTTGGAATTTTGTCTTTTTGCTGAAGATTTTTTGGTACTTATGAAAAATGCATTGAATGAAATAAGACTTTAAAAATTTTGCAAAAGGCTTTTTGGAAAAAGGTAACTTTCACATTAAAATTGTATAAAAACCAATTCAGTATTTTTCTCATTTATAAGACTTAAAATGAATTCAATGTGTTAAGTCACACCAATTAGTGAGATATATTTTTAAAAATTACCTATTTATAAAATTTAAAGACCATTTCTGAAAAAGATAGCTTAAGTAGAGAATTTTCCTCTGAGTTAGTTTTTTGGTATACATAACAGCATACACACACACACACACACACACTTTTAATCTTCTTGGACTTATATATTTTGAGCCCATAAATATAAACCATTTGGATATCAAAGCAATCTTTATGTTTTTCAGCATGTAATTTTAACGCTGCAGTCTAAGAAATTGTATGTTGTTTAAATGCAATACATCACAATGTTTGATAAATAAAAATAAAAACCCTTAAATCTATCCAAATGCAAGAACTCATAAATATTGTCGAGTTAAAGCTTTTGCCACAGCTGAGGCTATGTCTGGATTTTATTATTTTCCCTAGGATTTCCAATTTTTTCTAAGAAAAGAGATCAATTTTATAGATTAGTCTCCTGAAGTTGTGCCAGTGGGTTTGTTGAATTTTAGTAATTTTCTGTAGAAAATAGCCTTGAATTTGTCTTTTCATGAGTCATGGTATAAATGAAACCTAAATATATAGAGAAACAGAGATATTAGCATGATCCAGTCACAAAACAACAGGTGAAGAGTTAGAAATAATAAATGAGGCCTTTATTTTATTTTTTTTCCTACTCATTTACTCAAATTGACATAAATAATGCAAGAGGTAGTTTGACAAACTGTACAATACAGATTTATAGTCACATTCATTGGTGCTTAGGGGTTTGGGTTTCACCTGAAGTTAAGTTCATATAGTAAATAAAGTCATAATGCCTTGTTTAAATATTTCATGAGAAAATTGCATTTTGTTTTGTCTACTCAGAACCTAAAATCTGTTTTATTGTGGTTATTTTAGAAATATTTGCATGGAATTTTTGGAGTAAGTTTATTTGGTTTGATTTGCTTATGTTTTTTTTTTTATTTTTTTTTTTGAGACGGAGTCTCGCTCTGTCGCCCAGGGTGGAGTGCAGTGGCCGGATCTCAGCTCACTGCAAGCTCCGCCTCCCGGGTTCACGCCATTCTCCTGCCTCAGCCTCCCGAGCAGCTGGGACTACGGGCGCCCGCCACCTCGCCCAGCTAGTTTTTTGTATTTTTTAGTGGAGACGGGGTTTCACCATGTTAGCCCATGTTGGGATGGTCTCGATCTCCTGACCTCGTGATCCGCCCATCTCGGCCTCCCAAAGTGCTGGGATTACAGGCTTGAGCCACCGCGCCCGGCCACTTAGTTTTTTTAACAGGCCTAACTATCAATTGCATTGGAAATTTGATTGTGTTTCCAACTAACAAATAATAATACACCTGAAAGTGCAAGTCCTTTCCATATTGAACAGACACTCTTGCAGCTTATCCCTAGCTGCTCTTTTCAAATGTTTGCTATTTGGGCCTGTCTGGCCCCCAAAAAAATAAAACAAAGGCCTTTTGTAGCCTTTTGCTACTCTTTACACTTGAGGAAGATTAAGCTATCCCAGGCCTCTCATAGCCAAGGGGACCCATTAATATTAAAATTTAGATTTTTCAACTGTTATGCAGAAAACCGTGAATTCAGTAGATTCCATGGTCATTCACATGCGTTACATGTTACTCTGAGTAATGTTGCATGAAGTCTTAATTACAGATTGATCGAATTCTGTAAATTGTGTTTTGGCGTGGCCAAGGAATGGGTTTTTCCTGTTGTTGTTTAATAGAAAGTAATAATGTATGTCATGTGAATTTTACTTTTCTTAATGAATTAGATTGCAACAATGCCTAAGTTTGATTATATAATTATTAATAGTGATAACAATAATAGCTCCCATTTAATAAGCCCTTACTATGTACCAGGTACTGTACTAAGGCTTTTTAAATCTAATGATTCATTTAATGCTTACAAAACCATACAAATTGGATGCTATTATTAGCTAAGTTATAGAGACATGAAATTGAGGCACAAAGACATTAAATAACTTGTCAAGATCAAGTATCTAGTAAGACTGAATATAAAATCAGAAGTGGGATTTGAACCAGTCGACTCCAGAGCTAACATGCATAACATGTAGCCTACACTTTTTAATTATTCATAAGGTACTTCAAGACGCCTGTGGTGCCTTTGGGTTGGCAATTTCAGTATTTTTTATGCTGAGCATAAGATATATAAATATAAAATATTATACATAATATATATTTAAATATATATTTTATATGTGCATATATATATTTCCCTAATAAATATTGAAAGAATGCACACATGAATGAGTGGGTGGGCGAATACATAAATGAAAAATTTGTATTGAGATTTGCTAATAGAGAATTTGGTATACCTAAATATCTGATATATAATTTATATTTTGAGGTAATTATTTAGCCAACATTTAAAAACATGATTAATTTATAGTACTTACGAAGATTTTCAGAGACATTACAGTTTTTCTCTTATTTTACTGTTTTAAACAAGATGGAGATTAGAGGGTAGAAAATGGATTTTGGAGAAATAAACCCATCATATTAACTATAACCATGAGTTCCTTGAAGACAAATCAAATCTGAAGTCTTTTTCTTTTTCCTTACGAATATACTTCAGTACCAAGGACCTGATACTTAGTTTGGACTCAGTAATTATTTATTGTTGTAAGTAGCACAGCAGGAATAAAAAAGTTTATGATTTGCAACCAGCCAACCTATATTTTAATCTGTATTTAACCACTGGCTGGGTTATGTTACATTTCTCCTGTCTTAATTCATTTCCATATCCATAAAATATGGAGCATATGCCTCTATGGTTTCTTGGTGATGAAATTATGTATTAAAAATTATAAAACTGTAGGAAATATTTCTTAAAACGTGTTTGTGTTCAATGGAAACCTGTAAATCTCTTTTGAAACAAAAAAAAAAAAGGTTCTATAATCACATACTTCTAGAAATATTTCAACTGAGTTCCTTTAAAACTTCCTCAAGCTGTAACATGCTAACAGGTACTGGGACTATCCAAGGAGGGATGATATTTTGCAGAATTTCACAAGCTTATTTTGCTTTGTTACCATTTTTCATAAAATACCTCATAGGAAAACTTAAGCATGAGACTGATATGATTACATTATTATTAATAGTCCCCAAAATGCAAATTAGCAATAAAAGTTGTAAAAATTTCAAGTAATCAAGATAAACCAGATGTATTAAATGAAAATAATGGAAACTTTGTAAGATTAGTGGCAGCATATAGGTTTAGAGTAATTATTATCATTGTGATAACAAGGACAGAAATAGAATTATGGAAACATTCTAAAGCAGTATATGGGAACATCGTTATCAGAAATAGATACAGAAATTGTAATAGAGAGGTTAGAATTTCAAACTCCAGAATATCTGAATTTGTCTCTATCTGAAGCCTTCTCATTTCCAGTGCTTATGAAATTTACACTGGCTGCTATATTGAAATGCTACGAGTCAGAATCAGGGATTTAGTATCAACCAAGTGGATGGAATTTAGCTAGTTATCACCAACTGTGAAAGGAAAAAGTATCTGTTAATTTCAGTCACAATGCTATGTATCAGGCTCTCAGTGCTTTTTTAAAGGAGGGTCAATTTTAAGAATTCTAAGAAATCTCTTTGTTCCTGCTAATTTGTCTGAAGGTTTAAGAGGAATACAGGAGAAAGCTAAATTGTTTGGAGAACAGTAAGAGATTTAGATCCTGAGAAAGATCCTGGAGGAAAGGCTGGGACCAGTATGCTGAAAAAGATACAATCCTCTTGCCCTATCCCAAGAGTAAAGGACAAGAGGTAGTGTCTGCCAAAAATAAAACAAACAAACAAACAAACAAAAAACCTAAAAAAAAAAAAAAGATGAAAAGATTTGCGAAGAGATATCGAATGGATATTTGTATGGCTTTTTGCTGTTTTTTGTATAATGTAACGATGTCCTTTCGTCTCCCCATGAAATCTTCAATGAAATCAACATCACTTGATAATACATTGTAGAGTGGGATTGATCTGAGGAGCGGGGAGACGTGGAGATGTGATGAAGTAGCTGTAATCGAGGTGTTCTGCTTATGAGAGTATGGCTGCTGGTCACATCTGTTTTACCCACACAAGGCTGATGTGGTCTTCTAGTTTGTAAATTAAGTTATGCAGGTGGTTCCTGCCAGCAGAGGTTTAAAAAAAATTTTGCAGGTGGGTAAATCTTTTTCAGTACCACCTGTATTAGGTCTTTCTAGATCCCAAATCCCAGTATTGACGCCTGGAGGGCTGAGAAACAGTATATGGGAATCCCAGGAATTCTGTTAGCTTCTTTGGCCTAAGCCCCAGACCAAATGCAGATTTCCACTCTTCCTTTTCTGATAAGTGCAAGGTAATTTTGACATTCTTACTCCATTGATAAGAAGAGACCTAGGAAAGGAACACCAAAAAATAAGAACAGTTTCCCAAAATGATTAGACAATGGCTGAGACTGGCCTAAACTATCAGAGATCTTGCCAGTCCAGAGCACTGACCTCTGCTAGAGCCTACAGGCAGGGGAAACACACGGTTCAGGCTCATCTTCTCCCATGGAATGCCGCAGAGAGCAAATATAGGTAGCATAGAAATTAAGGAAAAGAGTATGCCAAGGAAAGAATCCAATCAAACATGTCATGGTTAAAGAAGAGCTTTTAGTTTCTTATCAAATCGAAAACTCTGTGTGCATCAGAGTAAATGTGGTTCTAAAAGATAACCCCTGCTGTCATCCATTTGGTGACCCTTGAAAAACAGAACCCATATGTAAAGCGACAATAAAACTGTGTTATGTAGTATGACTAATACAAGGATGCGTTTGTGGCATGTGGTGCATATGCTATAAATTCTTGTTGTATTGAATGGAATTAAGTAAGAGTTTGGGGACAGAAGAATCCCTGGTGTATTAGTATTTCCCTAGAGAATTTTTTCTTGTAATTTTGAATTAATGAAGCTGATGATTAACTTATAGACCAAGTTAGTACTAAAGGAAGATAGTAAATACCAAATATATGGCTATGATCACAAAGATCCAAACCCTTTTTAGATTTCAGCATGGAGATGCTTTGCTGTTCCTAAGGTACCATTCCTGCTCCTGCTTCAGAGCCTTTTCATCTTCTATTTCCTCTATCTGGCATGCATTTCCCCCATGTGTCTGACTCTTCATACAATTATCTGATAAAATGTCACTTTTTTCAGAAAGGACTTTTTTGATCTACTGTACTTATATTAACTTACCTCAGCTTCCAGCCCCTACCATCCATTACCCCCACTCCTTCTCTCTTTGTTTATTCTATTCTAAGCTTCTTTATAGCTTTATCATCACCTAGTATATTATGTTTATGTGTGTATCTTCTTCCTTCACTAGAATGTAATAGCCAGGAGTCAGAGATATGTCTTGTTTTGTTCAGTGACATACAGTTGGTGCCTAGAACAGTGCTTTGCACATAATAGGCATACAATACATATTTACTTGATGAGTAAATGATGAAATAAAAAGTGGACTGTGTGGTAACCTTTACATCCTTGTATGTATATTAGTTTTGTATGTCTTCAGAAATATATTTTAGCCATCTTCAGCTGCTGTAAAAGAATAGTTTTCTTGAGAGTAGTGCAAAGTTAACTATGGTGACTATTACTTTCCATCGTTACCCTCTTTTTTTTTCGTATCTAAAACTTCTCACCTCTTTAAGGTACACTCAAAGAATAACTTTTTTATTTCCCATCAAGTTACAGTCCTCCTTCAGCTTTCATCCCTTTAGTAATAGTTGTGGTGAATTTTTTCTCCCAAGAAGCCCCTAAAAAGGCGTTAATTTTTATGTAAACAAACAACAGGAGAAAAACATATTAACATTAAAGCAAAATATTTTACCTACAGAAATATATTTTCAGCAACCTTTATTTCTCATGCTATTGTTAAAAATATCTCTGCTTGGATAGAACCTTTTTGTTTCCATACTGACTTCTTCTTTGCTTCTCCTGTGAACTTTTTAAATTCTGTGTTTGGCAGCAGTTTTGTTTTCCTTGGAGCTAAGTACTGTGTAACATACTGTTAGTTGAAGGCTGTGATGTAGAAATTTATTATTAAAAATAAAAGAGAGAGAGAATTTATTCCATAAGGATCAAAATGACTTAGTGTCAAAGCAGTTAGGATTTTCAAAATGCTTTCTATAACAGATTGTGTTTCTTTTCAAGGAAGTTTACTTCGTTTGCCAGGAATAAGTTTAAGGGTCTTCATTGTGCCTATCTTGGTTAATGAGAACTGAGAAGAGAAGAAAGATACTCTTTTTAAAAAAAATGTTTTAGAGAATTTCTTCATCAGATGGAAAGATTTTGTTTGCCATTTGCAGGCATAACCTTGGTGACCTATATATCCCTAGACCTTCTGGTAAGATGCTTATTAAAATGTCATTACCCAGAGGAGTAATCATAAAATAGCCAGAGGGTATTTTTTATAGATGGTGAGAGACAAACATTTTTTTCTCCCTGAATTAAGTAGTCATGTACTCTTATCAACTAGAATATATTTAAACTTACTTTTATTTATTTTTCCAGTCTCAGTCTCTCCCTCTCTGTTTTATATTTCCAGCAACTTTATATAACTAATCTTAAAATCGTAAGCATTCCTTCTCCAAAAAGAGTATCATATTATCTTAATAAAGTTTCTCTTTCCCCAGAATTGCTTAAGTAACATGCTGCTATTCATTTCTCTTGAAAGTTCAGTCACAATGAATTATTTTGCAAAAAGGAAAATTCCACAGTTGTTTCTGTTTCTTTTCCTCATTGTCTGTGACCCATTAATGTCTTTTATCTGCTACTATGATAATGTCAAATGATTACTTTGGTCATCTGCAACTTAACACCAATCTTATCCGTTTGATTGAAAGGACGGTTTGACTTTCTCTTTGAAACAACATCAGCATCATTTTGCACTTAATTCTGAAATTCATTGACCTCAATGTACAAACTGTCTTCTTTACTATTTATTGTAAATAACCATTTTTTTTAAAATTTGTTGTAATCACACATCAAGAAAGTAGGGCTAGGGTTTGTGAAACATTTATCCTTATGGTTCTGCTTTAACAGGAATACTTACCAGTAGCTAAATGCCTCATTTTATTTTAAGTAATCTGTAATACTAAGTCAGTTTATCACACTGTGGGTAGTTTTCTTTTAAAAGGATTCTGACAATATGCTTCTTATTGTAGTCATTCAGCCATTATCTGAGAACAATGTTTTTATGACAGTAAAATTTTTTTTGTACAAGTAGGATAAAAATTCATATATCATCATGTGCTAATATGAAGTCTATCCTTACATCTCTCACTCTCCACCCCATGCACCATCTAGTGGCCAGATGCTGTAATCATGGGAAGGAATAAAGCGCTGACACTACGCAGTCCTTACCCCCACCAGTGCCTCTTCCTTTGCATTAAAAAAGAAGGAAGGAAGGAAGGAAGGGAGGGAGGGAGGAAGGAAGGAAATACAGTGAAATAATAAATGCTACATTTTGGCTCAGATTATTTTAATTAGAAATAGAAGTTTAATGATAAATACTTTGTATTCTTCAAATCCAAAAGGAAAAATATCGTGTTCATTTCCTTTGGTGCTCTTATTGACTGTAGAACATTACAGTATCTCATTTGTCATATGCAGAGTTCATTCTTTTTGAATATATTTCACATAGGATGTAGATTTCTGTAACATTTCCTATTACTTTGAAAAAAGTAGCCAGAGTGTACATTTAAAAATACTACCATATTCTTGGTCAGCTCATACTTTTCAATAATATAAAGATGATATTAATATATAAATAAGAATAGAAAAAATTTATTTGCCCTACATATTTCTCAGTTTATTATATAATGCCAGGAAATAACTCTCTGATACATAACACACTTGGCAAATTTTACTGTTTTATGCTTTAAAAGAAAAAGTCAAACTTAGTGAATTTTTTGAAATGCATCATACAAGCTCTGATTTGCAAATTACCAAATTGATCTTATCTTCTGTACTAAATGATGACCTAAATTAGTCTACACTTTGAGTGTTTTTGTTCTTTGACTAAAATCATCATTGTTAAGATAATTAATGGCAGAAGGCCGTGATTACATGCTTTTCTTATTTTAATTCTGGTCCTACAAAAATGTTTCCTTTTTGACTTACTGTCATCATCAAACACTCTCTCTTAAATCAATAGATTATGGATTACAACTTGTGTTTGTAAGATCAATTTGCCCTTTTTAGCTGTGATAGGAGAATTTACTACCTTATTTTGATCCTGTTAGTTTACACTCATTAGTAAGGGAGATAACAGGTTTAATAGTCAGCATTTTATAAATCTTCCATAAGATGTGGATAAATCATTTCACTAGAGGCCTACAGCTCAATTTATTGCCACTTTAAAGTTGCCAAAAATAATCATCTTGTCCTCCTGTTTTAATGTAAGGTATTGTCAATGTTTGAAATGTGTCAGGAATTGTTTTTGATAGTTCTAATGAACAATTAATTGACTGATTTTAATTTATGTTTCTAAATCATATTATTTATTTCATTAGTTAATTATTGCTTGTGAACTATATTATAGTCAACTTTAAATTAGTATCAATAAACATTTTTGAGATGATGTAGTACTAATAAATCCATAAATTAAAAAATTAAGGCATTAAATAAATATCTACTATGTAAGCATTCAATTTTATATAATGATTATCTAGGTCAGTGTACCCAAAATTGTGTGCTAGCCAAACTACAATTAAATCATCATGGTGATTCCAAGGCTTAAAATGATTGACTATGTCTGTTAAAAATGAGTAGCTTAAAATTCATTAAATTAGTTTGTTATGTTTTTTACTTATTATAGCATGAACAGTTCACATGTTCTTTTTTATAAAGGCCTTGGAAGCCAAATTTTAATTGCTATATGGTATCATTTTATATACTGTAATCTATTGAGTAATTTCCCTTTTGTTGGATATACAATTAGTAGCACATTATAGTTACTGAATTTTTATATCTTAGTTTACTGGTTCAAAGGGTATGAATTTTTAAGAATATATGTATTATATATTTTTTATATATGTGTAAATATATCTACACAATGTATATATGTGTATTTGTTATATAGTAGCAATATAGATGCTTAATTTACTCCCTCTTTTCTGAATATTCAACATTATTAATTTGTAAATATAATAGGCAATAGTAGTATCTTATCATAGTTTATACTGAATTTCTTTTACTTCCAATAAAGTTAAATTTCTTTCCATAGATCTATTTATTTTGTAAGTTATTCTTAGTCTTCCCTCAATTTTTTACTAGGGTTGGGATTCTTTCAAATTTGTAAGAACCCTTACTGTCCTGAAGATATTATTCTTTACCTACGGTTTACTACAGATACTTTACCAATGTGACATTTATGCAAATACTCTGAAGTTTTATATAGCCAGATCAATTGTCCTCTTGTGTAATAAAAAAAAAAATTTAAAAAAAGATTTAGATTTCTTTAAATTTTTTAATTTCCCAATAGGTTGAATATTTGCCTGGATTTTATTCTATTTTATATTTACAGGTTTGTCTTTTTAAAAATTTGTCTTTTAAATTTATAATTAATATTAGTATTTAATATAAGGTTAGGCTCTAATTATTTTTTCCCCTAAAAGTCCATTTTTCTTTTTCTTTTTTTTTTTTTTTTTTTTTTTTTTGTGAGACAGGGTCTCACTCTGTCACCCAGGCTAGAGTGCAGCAGTGCTATCTCCGCTCACTGCAATCTTGGCCTTTGAGGTTCAAGCAATTCTCCTGCCTCAACTTCCCAAGAAGGTGGGATCATAGGCATGCCACACCACGCCCACCTAATTTTTGTATTTTTAGTAGAGAAGGGGTTTCACCATGTTGGCCAGGCTGGTCACGAACTCCTTTTTTTTCATTAGTTGAATAATTCATCAAATACAAAATATTTTTGATATTTTCTTTTTTATATTTTGTTGGTACACATACGTATATTTATTCCAAATTATTTCATTCATTTGCATTTTAATGCTAAACAATTATCCCAAAATTTGGTTAAATTTTATAATATATTTTAACAACCAGAAAGGTATTTTCATCACTTGTAACATTTTCTAATGGATTCTTTTTTGTTTTTGAGATGGAATCTTACTTTGTCTCCCAGGCTGGAGTGCAGTGGCGCAATCTTGGCTCACTGCAACCTCTGCCTCCCAGGTTCAAGCAATTTCCCCACCTCAACCTCCCAAGTAGCTGGGGCTACAGGTACACACCACCACGCCTGGCTAATTTTTGTACTTTTAGTAGAGACAGTGTCTGGTCTCGAACTCCTCACCACAGGTAATCTGCCTGCCTTGGCTTCCCAAAGTGCTAGGATTACAGGCATGAGCCACTGTGCCCGGACCTCTAATGAGTTCTTTTTTATTGTATATACTTGAGGTGTACAACATGATATTTTGATGTATATTTACAATGTAAAATAATTACTAAGGTCAAGTGAATTAACATCTCTCACAGTTTTAACTTTCTTTGTGTCTGGTGAAATCACCTAAAATGTAGCCTCTTAGCAAACTTCAGCACACCGTATAACATCATGAGCTATAGTTCTCATGTTCTGCATTGTATTGCTATACTTATTCATCTGACATAACTGATTATATATGTGTATACTCTCCAATGAAATTTATGTTTTTTTAAAATTAAAAATACTATTAGCTTTTTATTGCAATCTAGTTAAACCTGAAATCTAGTTAAATTTGTTTGAGTAGAACTGAGCACTCAATAGTTTATAGAATTAAGTCTTCTTTACCAGTAGCACTGTATGTCCATCAGTAAATTTTTACCATTTTTTGTATATGGTTATCAAACATTTCTTGATAATGTTCAAAGGCATATTATTTTTGTTGCTATTGTGAACAGTTGTTTGTTGTTAAGTCTACTTAGGAGTCATTGCTGTTATATAGAAAAGCTAATAATGTACATAAATTCATTTATAGTCCATCTTGTGCTAGTTATTAGTTGTAGATACTTCTTCAGTTGGTACTGATGAGTCATGAGATTACTGACAGATGAATGGAGTTTCATTTCTCTCAGTCAATATCTTGTATTTCCTTAATATTCTTAACGTTAAATGTTATTTTCCATAAGTAAATATTATTCTTTGTAAGCAAGGTAGTTCAGGGCTATTACCACCATAGAAATAACGTGATAATATTTTATAGGTTATTATTGAAAATCTACATTTTATGACTATCTGGGCATATTTCACATTAAATATTTAATAATTTTACTCTTTAGAACTTTCAAGATTTTTACAGTTTTGAAGGAGGATTAAAAATTATTGAACTAATTTGGCCTTCTGGTTCTTATAATTTGTGGTAGCAGGTTTAACTATAGTAGTAATTTACCCAGAATATTTTCTTAAGAAGCGAAAGGTTTAATAACATGCAAATAAAGCTATACATGGTTTAACATCTATCTAGGATGTTCCTGACAGAGCTATACAGTAGTTTATTTTATCACACAGTGATATTAAAATACTCTCAAAATGATTAGAAGTTGAAATATTAGCTATTAAACCAGGAGTTTGCTACTAATTTAGGCGTGTTAATTTATTCATGATAGCTATTTAATATATTACTAATAAAGATTGGAACAACCTGATTATTCTTTAAAATAAAGAAGAAAAGTGTTTGTCGGGTAAAATAATCATTTAACTTATTGTAATTATCATCTTTACAGCTCATGGGACATTCAGAATGGGACCACAAACGAGGGTCAAGAGGATCTCAGGCAAGTTTCTTTTTCATGTTTCGTTTCTTAACATTTTCAGCTATGGGTTTCCTAAAACTCAAGATATAATAAAAAGTAGAGAGAGTAAGAGGCGAAATAACCATGCCATTTGTTTTTATTTAAGTTAACTATAATTAAATTCTGGATTTCAAATCCCAAAGGCAGATGCCAGGATATTCCTCCTAAGAGCTTTCTGGTATCCCAGATTGGTTTATAGATTTTATATTCATCTTGTCTCTGCAGAATACATTTTGATCAGCAACCCACTCTCTTTATGCATTTCCTTTGACAATTTTCTGTGTATTTTGTTTTTTTCTTCAGCTTCCTGTTTTTGGTTAAATATTTTGAAATATAATCAGACTAAACTCTGAACTAATTACAAGATTTTGTCTCTAAATTAACTCTCTTCATCTGAGGGAAACAGAAAGATGAAAGGACCTATTATTTTTGAAAAGAAACAAATTCTAAATCTTTCTATATTACTAGACTGTTTTCATTGTCTTACTTTATGTCTTAGGCAAGGAGAAAAGCTTCCATGACGCATTTATGCTTTTTAATGACCTAATTAGACAATGTGGATTTGTTTTGCTTCCATAATTACTTTTCCTGACAGAATAAAGACTGAGCTTTACACTAAGAATATTATTTCTTCTCCTAGAGCACTTTGTGAAGAAATATAAAAATAATTTCTCTCATGGCAGCCTATGGTTACCTGACTGTAAACATGTAAAATAAAAATTAAGTAGGTGGAAATGTTTGCTTCTGTTGCACACATTCTGTATTCGCCACTAAAAAATATATAATTTACAAAAGGCAGTTGAATGTGCAATACTTTAAATGAAAGTTCATTGGAAAGTGGGGGATTCTCCCACGTGTTTTACAAAGCTGATATGTTCTTGTGTTGTCATTAAATTTGTATGAATAACTATTTAATTTAGGTCACTAGGAAAATACAACCAAGTCAATCAATTGTTGTAGTTCACATTTTAATGACTGATTTTATTTCTGTCCATCATCAATTTGATTAGTAAATAATGTAAACCAATTAAATTAGGATCATCTAAAAGAATTTATGCCTTACTTCCTTTCCCTCACTCTCACCTCCCCTTCAGTTTCTCTGAAAACTCTCCCTCTGTACACATCTATAAAATTTTAAGTGAGAATTTGCTGCAAGGTCAGTAATGAAGGGATTAAATTAACATAGAGTAAATTCTTTGTGATTCTAAACCAGTAAAAAGGTAAAGATAACTGCAAGTAAGAAGGTCCATGGTTTCTGATTATTGCTACCAAAACATTTTGATATTCAAAACATGCCAAGCAAGTTGTTGAGGACATGTCTCTTCAAAGCAATGTAGTGTTATATACAGAAAATTATTGTTTAAGATATACATCATTTACTCTCTATTTTGCTTTGGTATACTTTATCTTCAGGTTTAGATTGGTTACTATGTCAACATAAATTGTCAAAAAAAAAAAAACCTCACAATTGTACAGTATTGTTTTTGTTAACTTTCAGCATAAATAGAACAAAATTTTTAAAATTCCAAATATTGCCTATAGCTAGAATATGTGAGAATTCCACATATAAACATAAACTATTTTCATAAATGAAGTTTGATTACATTTGAAAGCCTGAGGTGGTTCTAAAAAGCAAAAGCATTAAAATAGGCTTGCATGAATTACCATTATAAACAGCAAGTCTTTTTTGGATCTCTTAACCAGCAAAATAGCTATTCTAAATATAGTATACCTTTGTCCCATTTTGATTCCTCAACTCAGATGCAAACTGTCAAAGTAAAAAATAAACACAACACACCAAAAGATAAGAACAATAAGAACCATAGCAAAAAACGTTAAAAAGAAAGAGAATTTCCAAAGAATTTGGAAATTGCCGGTAGATAAATTAAGCCTTGAGTAATAACCTCTTATCTGATTTCAATTCCCTACTGACAAAATAATAATAATAATAATAATAACAATAATAATGTGTTCATGTTTTGAATAATTGATCTCTTCTTTAATTGTATTATCTCCTTGGTCAATATGTCTAAAGTCTTCCAGCTTTTCAAGGGGAACTTCAGACAAATTGCACTTGAACATAGACCTCTCAATAGTTTACTCCAAAGCCTTGCTCAAGTTCCATCTTAGTTAATTTAGAACTGGTTTCTAAGCACTTGCTGTGTTTACAGCACTGTGGTGGGTCTAACTGAAGAAAACTTGAAAGACAAGGTTACTGCTTTCCAAGAGCTCACAAATTATGGTTGGAAATAGAGTAATATTTGTATACATAATTCACATATAAGGCAATCTGGTAGATGCAACATTACATACAGTATGTGGTGCATGATGACGTATCTGTGAATGACAGTATGTATGATGGTGGTCAGATAAAATTATAATGCCATGTTTTTACTATGCCTTTTCTATGTTTAGATCAAATAGCATTTGGTACAATTGCCTACACTTTTCAGCACAGTAACATGCTGCACAGATTTGTAATCCAGGAGCAACAGGCTATAACATATAGCCTAGGTGTGTAATAGGCTATAGCATCTGGTTTGTGTAAGTATACTCTATGATGTTCCCACAACAAAATCTCCATCACTAAATGACATATATACAAAGTGTGATAAGACTATATATATACCTTGGGAGGCCGAGGCGAGGCAGGCAGATCACCAGAAGTCAGGAGTTCGGGACCAGCCTTTCCAACATGGTGAAACCCCGTCTCTACTAAAAATAATAAAAAATAATAATAATAATTAGCCAGGCATGATGGTGGGTGCCTGTAATCCCAGATACTCGGGAGGTTGAGACAGGAGAATCTCTTGAATCCTGGAGGCGGAGGTTGCAGTGAGCCAAGATTGTGCCACTGCATCCAGCCTGGGCAACAGAACAAGACTCCGTATCAAAAAATAAAATAAAATAAGACTGCATATATACAAAGTGAGATAGGATTTTGGTGGAGGAGTATTTCTTACTCCCTAGTAGACTAGGAAATACCTCTGAGAATTGATGGTATCTGAGGTGTGGCTTTAAGGATGGGTAAACTTTCAAAAGTACAGAGGAAAAGGTGGATGAAAAAGCTTTAGTAAAAGTCTGAACTGAGAAGAGTGTGGGACACATTTGAATATATGTGAATTTTTTATAACTTCTGTATAAATACTTGTGGATGGCAACTCTTACAGCAATTACTGTGAAGGAATAATCTGGATAATGCTATACTTTATTGACTAGATAGGCAGAGGAAGATAAGAGGGTCAAGAGTTTGAAACTGAGTACTATAAGAATTAGGACCATTAACACAGAACAGTTTAGATGGAAGATGATGAGTTCAGGGTTAGCAATATTAAGTGATAAGTGAAGATGACAATTCCAAAACGAAGTTACAGACACATACTCGAGGCCTGATTAGAACAAAAGGTGTCAGTTTGGGAATGCTAATCATACAGGAGATAATTGAGCTCCACCAGTAGATAGACTCCCAGAAGAAAATTAAAAGAAAAAACAGAAGAAAAGTCTGATTCTAGTAAAGACTAGAAACAAGCTGAGTTAATATGAGTACGCATGGTCTTACTAGAGACCAGGGGGAGGAGAGATGATTCAGAACCAAAAGTTCTGAATAAGGACTTAAGGAGAGGAATAAGATCACAGACCAAGGTTCAGGAAAATTAAAATGTAGCAGATGTCTTTGGGTTTAGTGATTAGGAGGACATTAGTGAACTTTCTAAAAACAGTTTTGAGAAAGAAGTAGTGGAAAGAAAAATACAGAAGAGAAAAGTGTAAGATACCAGAAGAGTCTCTTGGAAGAGCTTTGTTTTAAAAGAAAGTTGGGATTGCAGCAAGAGGTGGCAGCAAGAGTGATTTATTTAGTTAGTTAGTTAGTTATTTTTAATGCTAAGGTGAGATATGTGTCTTAATTACTGGCCGATGAAAAGAATTAGTGTGGAAAAGAAAACACTGAAAATTCTCAATAGTGAGCTGATTCAGGACTCATTATTGGTGAAGGTTCAGGGAAGGGAATGTGCTTTCTTCCAGAGTGGTCCTTTTGGCACTTCTTTATGTATTTTCCTCACAGGAGACCCACCCCCACCCCCACCCCATATCAGCCATTTACACTACATCACAGAAACTGGCACTGTTTGCAAATGAAATACTGGATAAATTCACCGAAAAGTACAGATGGGGAAGCTTTGAAAAGAAAGTAGAGGCCAGGGGCAGTGGCTCATGCTTGTAATCCCAGCACTTTGGGAGGCCAAAGCAGGTGGCACCTGAGGTCAGGAGTTTGAGACCAGCCTGACCAACATGGTGAAACCCCACCTCTGCTAAAGATACAAAAATTAGCCAGGCATGATGGCATGCGACTGTAGTCTCAGCTACTCGGGAGACTGAGACAGGAGAATAGCTTGAGCCTAGGAGGCAGAGAGGCAGAGGTTACAGTGAGCCAAGATTGCGCCACTTCACTCCAGCCTGCAAGAAAGAGCCAGACTCTGTCTCAAAAAAAAAAAAGTAGAAATATTTCTAGCAGAATGAGAGAGAGAGAAAAAAAAAGTAAGGACAGATACTGTAACATTAAAAAGATATTATGAACCTATTGACTTCAATTTTCTTGGTAGGATTGAGGATATAATAGTGAAAAACCTTGAATGCTAGAAAAATATTGTTTTAGATATGTAAAAAAGGGAACTCGCTTGATTCCTGCCCAGTAAAAAGCAGAGAGCTCTCTGAGACGTGCGTGTGCTAGCCTGCAAGATGAATTTTAACATATTTTACTTTGATTTGCAAAACATGGATATATATCAGGTACTTTTTTTTAGCCTTTGAGGAATCAGAAATAGATAAAACGTTGGCGTCTAGCAGCATCTAATTTTTTTCTTTTTTTTACCTCAGCCTTAATCATTGCTAGGATAGAGTTAAGCTTCCCCTGGCTTCTCCCTGGATAGTTAATAAATAAGGGATTTTCTTAAATTTCCCTTCGTACTTCAAAATTGTATCATATATGCATTATCACAGAATTTAAGATGCACCGTTCATATCGAATACTTGTCCTATAGAAAAATACCTTTCTTCTAGTAAATTCCAACCCTTAATTGCATATGACTTTTTAGACGCCGCAAGAATGTCATTCAGGCTTACTTATATTACTTTATTCTCAGTAATTTTCTTTCATAATTTGTCAGCTCACTCATAGCTTTCTGGCTGATTTTTCTTCTTTCTTTTTTTTAAAAGTATATAACTGTCAAATAGTAGATCATCCAAATGTAGGAAAGACGCTAAATGATAAATAAACTTCCAGCCCCATGCAGAACTCCTTTGTCTGGCAGTGTTCCCAGTAATACCAAATGAAGTTGGGATGAAGTTCTCAGAAGGCAATTACTTGTTGTTTTTTCTTCATTTTTATTTTTTGTTCTTGAAGGGAAGTTTTCCAGTGGGAAGTAAAAAGAGGCAACAGAAAATATGCTTTTTTTTTTTTTTGAGACGGAGTCTGGCCCTGTGCCCCGGCTGGAGTGCAGTGGCGCGATCGCCGCGGCGCGATCTCGGCTCACCGCAACCTCCGCCTCCCGGGTTCACACCATTCTCCTGCCTCAGCCTCCTAAGGAGCTGGGACTACAGGCGCCCGCCACCACGCCCAGCTAATTGTATTTTTAGTAGAGACGGGGTTTCACCATTTTGGCCAGCATGGTTTCAATCTCTTGACCTCGTGATCCGCCCGCCTCGGCCTCCCTAAGAGCTGGGATTACTGGCGTGAGCCACTGCGCCCGGCCGCTTTTTTTTTTTGAAAAGCTTAAAAATGGTAGGAGGCGATTCCAAGGGGCCGATAATTTACTTGTCACCTAGTGGAGGTTCTTTGTGGAAAAGATTAGTTCAGTTTGTGAATTTGTAAACTTCCTAACATTTTAATATACTTGGAACCCTCAGGCCTTTATTTACCAATAGTGAAAAACTAGCAAGTTTTTTGTTATTTAGTACATTATTGGTATTTTGGCTACCAGCCAGACTTTATTAGCTGCACTTAAAAGTACTTACAAGAAACAAAATGCTGTATTGTCCATCTGGTTTTCAAATGATTGAAGTCTTTCTTTAGATAATAAAATTCTGGTTTGTATGAGTCTAAATAATTCAAGTATTAAGTGTAAAATACAGGAAGATAGCTGAGTATTCCAATGGAAAAAAAGTTATTAATGCATTAGACTGTCAGTATGCTTTAAAATGACCCATGGCCTTTTTTGGAGCATGTCTTTAGTGGTTTAACAAGTCCTGGAGGCAACAAATTATAAAAACTCTAGACTAAAAGCAATTGCCTAGATCAGTTAGTCTTTATATCATACTGTTAAGTCTCGATGATGAATTTTGATGAGGAGTCATTGTGCTTTACTTTTTTGTCCGTAATTTCAAGGGAATGGATCTGATAGTGATAGCTACTGAAGTTGATTAACTTAATCGTTTGCCTACTAATGGCCTGATTCAGTGACAGGTCACTTCTTTTCTAGGTTAAATCATTTGTTTTTGATAAGAGAATGTGGAGAGTAATTTAAATGCCTTTTCAGATTTATCTGGAGTAATGCCATATGTATTTATTTGAAGTTAATTCCTTTTAATACATTTTAGAAAGATGACCAGCCATATTTCCCAGGAATTTGTTCCAAGGGATTAATGTGAGCAGATTGGGAGCTCATTATTACATCTCCCAAATGTCTGACATGTTACCAGGGAATAATTTATGCCCTGGAGCTAGCTGCCAGTGCCACTTTTTCTACAAACATAATGTCTTTCACTTGCATTTCTTCCTCCTTTTTCATTTTTCCATATATCAACCTAACAACATTCAATATTCGTTCAGAAATTGTTCCTATAATTGTTTAATTTATGGCAGCTCTCCAAAGACAGTTTGGTTTTGGGGTTTTTCATTTGCTTGTTGTTTTGAGAAATTTGTTTAAATTTTGCTTATACTAACAGGGATGACACAAAACATATTTGCCTAGGGTCTCAGTTATTGTAAGGATGGCCTTGTCATTGCATGTAATAGTGACAGGAAGGGACCTAAATACCATATCTGTCTTCTCCATTAGGTCTTCCTCTAGATATTTAAAATTTTATCCTTCAGTCAGTTCTGTACTGTTGGACAGTTGTTTTATACTCTTCCCCCACTCTTTGAAATTGCTTTTATTTAGTTACTGTTGAGTATTATGTCTTTAGTTTGTACTGACAAACTACAGGACACAGTTTTTAGCAAATCTATCATAGTAGGGATATTGTTGACAATGTCCACAGCGCACACAGTGTCAAGAGGATGGGGAGACGTTTCTCTTTGTCCTCAGAGAAGGGAAAACAGTGTTTCTCTTTAACAACTAAACCCACTAGTATATTACTTGTCTAGCATCCCTGGTCTCCACCTAGTAGAGGCCAGAAACAACACCCCCAGTCCCCAAGTTGTGATAAGAAAAATGTCTCCAGACATTATCAGATATCCCCTGGGAGGCAACTTTGCTTCTAGTTGAAAACCACTGAAATTACCGCATAATTTCATTGTCAGGTGTATGGAACATAGTAAATAAATATTTAGTGATTAATCTTAACACTTTATATAGGAAAATGAGAACATGCTTCTTCAAGCATTTATGCTTGCAGGTTTTCAGGTTTCATCTTTAAGTCTATCAAATAGAAATTTTAAAGAACATATTCATTTCACTCTGAAGTAGTTTTCTCAGAGTGGAATTATGTCCAAGAAATCTAATGGCTGGGTGTTGGTTGGGGGGAATGTACTCTTCCCACACTTATATGTTCGAGTGATTTGCAGGAGGAAGGAGAGTTTGGCGCTGTCCTCACAGTGCTTTCATGGAACACGTGTTTCAGGGAAACTGATGGATGACCTTGATTAAGTCACTCTTGATTACGGGCCCTGGTCTCTTAAAAGAACATTGATGAACAGGAATCAAATCCACAGAAATAAAAGGGAAAATTGCCACTGGCATTTATGCTTTTATTGTTTTCCCCATGTTTATAGATTAGTAGACATGTTGTTTAATACTTATTGAATGACCCTCTTATGTTGGGGCCTGTGGACATCATTCCCATGAGATGGGCACTACCTTGTGTTTGTTTAGCCAAATCACAACTTGTGGTACTTCATTTGAAATGAAACAAAGAAATCAAATAAACGACCACTGACAATAGATATTTATCTGCAGGGACTGCAAATAGTTTATGCAATAGTCAATTTTACTAAGTGTACAAAAGCATATTTTGAGAGAAATAAAAACAAAAATAATACCTATCACTTTAAGCCACAAATAGTTTCTGACCAATGCTGCAGTTGTGACTTTCATTATATTCTTTCCCCCAGATATCTTGTTGTAAACATTAAGAAAATTAATGCAAGTGTTTTGCATGTACGTTCCTCTAAACAAGCACATTCTGAAAATTTTCCAACTCTCAAGTTTTGCCTTCCACTTGAGAGAATAACAGGAGAAAAATATGCTAACTTGATAACAGTTAACTTTATCTTTGAATTGCAATATCTGACAAAGGGAAATCATTTTTATCTTACGCTCAGTGATTTTATGCCATCTGTAGCATTTAGTAAGATCTTGTTTTTTATTAATCCTGGCAACATACTCTAAAAGGGAAGTTTTGTGTATGGACTTTTTATTTTTACTCCACTTATAGATAAAACTGATAAAAAAAGATTGTGCCAAAAATAATGAGGTTCTCATAGAAGATTGAAATCTAAGACTAGGATGTATTAACTAGAACAAATAATTCGATACAGAGGTAGGTAAAGGTGATATAGGGTGGAGGAGGTTATATGGTAGTAAGGACAGTTAACTAGAGAGGGTGAATTGAGGCAAAGAAACTGGAAAATGGTTGATCTTTTACGATGAATATTAACATCCATTTTCATATACTAACAAAAAAACAGAGGATATAGACTTTTAGTACACGCTTGAGACAATTTTTTTTTAATTTGGAGAAATTGAATGTTTTAATTTCTTATTAATACATATCCAGGCTATATGTATAAATATGTATTTCTAATAGCATTAACATTTATGGTACAGGAATTTTTCTTTATAGCCATTCTAGGGAACAAACTAAAATGTTGTTTAATAGCATTCCCCATAAGATTTTATATTCTCATCAAAGGTACTGATTTTCTTAAAAGGTTTTACCTTGGGAGAACAAAGATGGCTTAGCAGTTATGTTGTCAACCTTAAGTGATTGTCCCATTTTATGTAAAATTCAGCCATCGTGTAAACATAAGTAAACCCAAAGTTAGCAGGGCTGATAACTACAAAGAAAAAGTCTGGAATAATATTAGTGGTATTAATGAACTAAAATGATCTTAAAAGTCACACAAATGAAGCTTCTTGTTAGATTTCATTTTCTGGATCATAGAATTTTTGTTTTTGTTTTTGTTTTCCCCTTGTTGGATGGTGATGCATTGTGTAATAAGCAATTCTTGGAAAACTCTTAAGTGTTACAAGTTAAAGCTTATTCTTATTGGAAATCTGCAAGTTATCAAACTTGCATCAAAACAGTTTACTTGCTGAGTTCTATGGTGTTGTGTTTAAATACTTCTGGGTGACAGTTTCCACTTGGATCTCTACAACTATTTCAATTTGAGAATTTTGTAATCATATTCTTTGTTTTCAAATCATTTTAACCCTGATTTTAGAGAAAGTTGTTTACATAGTATCAGCGATACACACTTAAAAGAGTTTTTTGTTTTTTTTTTTAAGTTTGGGAGAAAAAACTTCTCAGAAAATTGTGGGTGAGACAAATAGATGGAGTAGAAATCGCAAAAATAAACTACATCATGATGAAGTGCAAACAGATGTAAAAGCTCTAGTTCTCAAGACTGGGAGCAGAGGAATGGAAAGAAGTTGTCTGTCAAAGATGATGATTGGGAAATATAGAAAAGACCATCTCATGAAGCAAAAAGAACATGGCCATTGAAGCCATATTGAAGTTAGAAACACGCAGTGAATTTTTTTTTTTTTTTTTTTTGATACTGGGAATGAATGATGATTTGGGGGATTGACAGGTCTTAACTCCACCTTTGCTGCTTATTGTCCCTATTCAGTTTTACGGTGACTTAGTGCTATAACTGTGGTGACATTTCTCTTCTGGTACCTCGAAAATATGGTAGTATATGCACGATTATTGCATTTTTAGGCCTTTGCATGAGTTTTTAAGGAGTATTCCAATTAACTATATGTTTATGAAATGTAATCCTAGGACAATTTAGTTTTCTTTTTCATGGAGAAATATAGCATGACTTTAAATAAGTTTTGCTAAATAGTAAAATTGCAGCAGCCAGTTTTGTTTTATACTGATTATGGCAACCCTGTGTATAGTGAATTTTTAATTAATAGTTCTAAAATAAAGGAAAGCATTATAATTTATGAACTTAGAGTTTCATTTATTCAAGTAAACTTTGCTGAACCCGTGTGTCTTGAGGAACTCTGTTAATCCATAATAAAATATAGCAGCCTTTGAGGAATTAGCGAAATTATATCTAAAGCATAAATAATAAAGCCAAAAAGCCTTTTGTTTTATTTATGCTATTCCCCTGCTTTCAGGCTTTTCTGTTTCTAAAGCATTACAGGTAAGTTGAGATCCCCTCATTTTAATATCCATGATACCTTATTGTAGGATAGCATATTATTACTTTGACTGTAAACTGAAATTGTTGGATGAGGAATGATTTGTCATGTAGTCATTACTTAAGGAGTAGATAGTATTTAAATATTGACTTTTTCATACAGGAATATGTGTTCTCATTCTCTAGGCATATGACCACTCCCCCCTACTTCCTCCCTTTTTTTTTTTTTTTTTTTTTTTTTCTTATCACATGGAACTTTTGAGCTCAGGAGTGATTCTGTCTCATGCAGCTTAGGGATCTGAAATTTACATAAGGACTTTAATAGAAGCTTATGACACATGATATGACCAGGCTTTTCACTATTTTTTGCCATTTATTTGGCTTAAAATCAATGGAACAAACTGAACTTGGCATTACTATTTCTGTTCAAAAAGAAGAAAAATATATAATTTAACTGTTTTTTATGTTTTGGTCTTGGCACTGTGGCTTTTGTTTATGGAAAAAGACAGGAGAGGAAAAAAGCATTATTTTAACTTCACATGATAAATAATCATACCAAACTGAGATTTCCTTAAAAAGTATTTGTTCGTTTTTCTTATTACGATGAGTATTGCTAGTAATTCAGTGCAAGTTTGAAATGATATAATGGTAGTATCTTCTTTAAATAGCATTAGAGGTTTAAGTGCATCACTAACATCATAACTTTATAGAGATATTCCAGGAGAATTCATCTAGTTTCTGTACTTATTTATGAATAAGAGATGCTTATGTATGTATTATGGATGTTATTTCTTCTTGACAAATTCTATTAGTATAAAAGAAAAGCATTAATATTTATGTTTAATAAAATAATATTTAACTTTAAGTTCCTTTATAAGTGCTTTATGGACATTATTAACTAATTTAAAACATCAACTATTTTTATCTGGAGTGAATTTCTGCCAATATTAATTCGGAAAAAATAGGGATATAAATAGCGTCTATGGCTTCCAAATGTTTAAAAGACATTCTGTGTTCATCATTTTATGCATTGGTGGTTGTGGAACTTTAATCAGTGGATACAGCCTAGAAAGTCAACAATTTTGGGGGGAATGAACAGTGTTACACATATTATATGCATAGCTAGAAGCATAGGAGAGGCTCTCATTTGTTATACTAGATATCAAATGCTTGAAGCCGTCTCTCTTTTCGTGTGAGACAACATTTCAAACATACGGCACAGTACAGCGAATAATATACAAAAGCTGGGTAGATTTAATGAATATTAAAATGTTCTATATTTGATGCGGTATTTTTGTTGATAGCTAGAAAATTGCGTAGAAATAATCTCATTTTTCATAATGTATACATTATTCCCATTAATACATATATACTTTGTTAAATTTATTTTACGATGTTTGACCTTATGGGAATTTAGAGAATATGGGTAAAGAAGTAGTTTAGAGAGTATGGAAAAGAATTAGAGAAAATGGAAAGGATTAATTTTCAAAGAGACAAGCAAAATTGGTTGATGTTAATTTTTAAAGGCTGGGTACATTGATAAATGCGGATACAAGTAATATCTATTTTAATACCACTTGGAAAAAGCTGACATATAGTCACCACATTAATAAACATATATGCATAAATGGGTTATTCTAAATGAATGTGTTGTCATAAGCATGCCTTATATTAAAAATAAAATCATTATCTTTATGGAGATATGAAAAAATGCAAGATATTTTATTAACATTATTCTTTTCCAAATGTACTAACCTTGGTAATCACATTTAAAGTTTTTTTTTAAATCATGTTTTAAAAAATCATCCCTATAATGGTCACCAGATTAACTTCTTAATATCAGCTTCATTTAGAGAAACTATGGAATTGGAAAACTGATATTCTGTATTGCTTGCTCTGTCTTCTACAAATACTTTCTGTACATTGTATATAAATAATGTCTTTAAGAGGTTAAAAGATAAAGATGTTCTATATATTTTTATTTTAAAAATTCATTTAATTATTTATGAGGGAATTAGGGTTACAATAGTATATCTCTCTCTTCTTTCATCACCTTGTAAGGATTGTTCTATTTACAGCAGAATAGTTTTTACAGAACAAGATCATGGTATAAGAGAAGAATTGTAAAACTCATTAAGGCATTACCCCGTTTAATATTTTTATCATTAATTAATATGTCCAAAATAATGCACGTTTACATTTTGACATCAAAAAGAATATGTATCTAATATATGAATGATAGAATAAGGATTTAGAAAGGTTTCTCATTAACCTTCAGTCAAAATACTAAACTAGGAAAATTCCAGAGGAGGAAATAAAATTTTGCACTTAAGTTTTTAATAAAACTTCAGTATGGAAAGTACCTGCATATTTTTTCATAAGCAAATGAAGAAACAAAAAGTAAGATTTAAAAAATTTAGATTGACTGGCCGGGCGCAGTGGCTCATGCCTGTAATCCCAGCACTTTGGGAGGCTGAGGTGGGCGGATCACGAGGTCAGGAGATTGAGACCTTCCTGGCTAACATGATGAAACCCCATCTCTGCTAAAAATATCAAAAAATTAGCAGGGTATGGTGGCGGGCACCTGTAGTCCCAGCTACTCAGGAGGCTGAGGCAGGAGAATGGCTTGAACCCAGGAGGCGGAGGTTGCAGTGAGCTGAGATTGAGTCACTGCACTCCAACTTGGGCGACAGAGCGAGACTCCATCTCAAAAAAAAATAATTATTATTTGGATTGACTTCAAGCCCAAAATCATGTGGCTTTTCTAACAGCAAGTGGCACTTTGGGCTTCACTAACTAACACTAGTATTTATGGCATACAGAACAGAATAATAAATTCAATAAATTCTGCACTGGCCAGATGACCTCTGCAGTGTTGAATTCAGTTCTGAGTATATAATTTCAAGAAGGATATTCAAAAGCTGATGCACTTACATAAACAATCAATATGTCTAGAAACGGAGTCCCAAATGAGGTGGAAGTTTAGCTTATGAAAGAGAATTTATGATGAAAAACAAGAGAGGGAGAAAAATTGTGCTCTCTTCAGTTATCAACGCGGTGGCTCATGCCTGTAATCCCAGCACTTTGGGAGGCCGAGGTGGGTGGATCACTTGAGGCCAGTGGTTTGAGACCAGCCTGGCCAATATGGTGAAATGCCGTCTCTACTAAAAATACAAAAAATTAACTGGACGTGGTGGTGCGCACTTGTAATCCCAGCTACTCGGAAGGCTGAGGCAGGAGAATCTCTTGAACCCAGGCGGTGGAGGTTGCACTGAACCAAGATCATGCCACTGCACTCCAGCCTGGGCAACAGAATGTGACACTGTCTCAAAAAAGAAAAAAGAAAAAAAAAAAGTGTAAAGGGAGTGAAATTTTTCTCTTTGTAGTTCTGTAAGGTGATATTTGGACAAATGAATAGAACATAGAGCAGTCAGATTTTGCTTAAATGTAAGGAAGACATTTCTAGCCATTCAAATTGATTTAAAAATAAAATAAGGTAGTGGTTTTTCTAAATATGAAATAGGTTAAATGCTTGTACACAGAGAAGTTTCCGTTAGAGTAGATCACCCAACTTCATAAGTGTTCATTTTATTGTTTCTGAACAGTGAAGAACAGACCAATATACGAATATCTTAATCTCCTAGATTATTGTGTGTCTCAGTGTATTTCAGAGAAGAGTCCTGTAACTATGCTCTTCATTTAGTGGAAATTTCCAAATCTAAGCAAACCATGACTTTTAAGCTCATATCTAGGCTGACTTCTGTACAGAGCAGAATTGTCAGCTCCCATTGAGGAGCTGTTTTTAAAGCAGCCATTCCTGTGGACTAGCAGTATCCATTCAGTATCAGCTAGTGAACTTATTAGATGTTCTGATGGACAATGTTTTAGATGAAACTAGAAAAATCTTCCTTTTAAGAAGTTTCCCAGGTGCTGCGTCAAGTGTTCATGTTGTGATAGCATCAACTTAAATGTGTCAGTATGGATGAAGATTGGAGTTTGGTACTTAAAGTAATCTTTGTATTACTTCTACCTGAAATTCTAGAGTTAGAGCTAAATTTCTTTACTACTTCATGTTTGTTCATCTATGAATTGTGGGAGCTTATATTGTAGACTGATCTCAGTCATTTATTCATTAGTATGGATGAAGGATAATGAGAATAATGTTTGATGAGGAAATGACGGAAAAGAAATGTGGGTACTAAGTACTGTGTTGAAAGACAGGGAAACAGCATTGACGATTGATACAGGTCTCTCTTCTCACAGCCTCTGGCACCACAGCAGTAATATCGTAAACTCCAAGGAGAGCCATTCACACTGTAATCTACGTGAATGATGACCCCCTGGAGTTGTGCAGTGCACAACACTCAAAACTGCATACTTGATTCTTTTAAACCCTTTACATCTACTTCTATACTTATAACAGAATTACTTCCAAAGCCTAAACTTGAATCCTATCATCCTGATTAACTCTCAGGAAAACAAAACAAGACCTGTTATTTTCCGACTTCTAGCTTTTCTACCAATACCTTAACTCTCTATCTAAAGTAGATCAGATATCCTGTACTCTGGGTGGCATCATGTTATTTCACTCCTCTGTGCCTTTACATTTTTTCAACCTTTAATAAATCTTCTAAAATCCCTCTCAAATACAACTGAAACATTATTTGAGTCCCAACTCTAAGCACTAACTGTGTTTTTGTAACACATTTTACATCCATAATGCATTTATCATAGAACTTAGAACACTATGCAAAATTTCCCACTAGACTAAAGCTTCTGGTATCCAAGAAATACTTCATTTGACTCTCCAATAGTGATTGTCACCCATAAGTTGTTCAGGAAATGTTGAATCAATGAATGAGAGAATGGGGCATAAAATGGGAAATTTGGGCACACAGAATTTCATTTAACCTGTTTCTCTATTTGACTATGGTGTGGCCTTGCTTTTAATTAGAGAATAGCTGGAGTTGCAATCAGTATTCATGACAGCATGTTTTTTAAAAAAATGAGAATCAGTCTAACAGAATCTGAACTTTAAAAAACATCTTATTACTGATTATACATGGTGATGATATTTTCCAAATCATGGAGCTTCTACTGGGAAAACGTATGAATAACCTTTTTGTTCTATAATGATTTTCAACAGAAATTATATTAGAGAAGGACAGTTGAAAGCCTTTTAAAAATGAATTCAGAAAGTAATCCAAATGAAGTTTATAATAAAATGGTTCAGTGTATTTATTAAATGTATTTTTAGTTAATTTTTAATGAGGTACAAAAATATGACCTGGGACCAAAAAACTTCCCAGTAAAAATTCTAGAATGATTTTTTAAGATGTTACAAAACATCTTAGAATGTTAAGCAGAATATTTTATTAACTTAGAACTCTTCACTAAACTCCCAAATAAAAACCAGATCTTTCCACCTCAGTAAAATACTAAAGTGTCATTAAACTTTATAATCCTTATCTAGTACCAAATCTACATTTATCTAAAGATTGACAATGTCGATCCTTCCGCATTTTTTCCCTATTTTCCTCGTGGATTAGTAGCATAGTTAGAATTTTTGAGGTTTCATGCTAAAATTTATGAAGGAAAATAAAATATATAATACCCTGTCACAGTAGCAGGGAATACTAAACATCTGTTGAAAGAATAACTTTGAGCAGACAAGTCATTTAAATATAAAATATGCAAATTATACAAGTGATTTTAGTGCTTTGAACAAGATTATTCACTGCCACAGTCCCTCCAATTCTTAAGTTCACCCGTGTATTTTATGTTTTACTTAGAATAAGTTATTTTTGTAAAATTATGAAATGCCAAATCAGAAATGTCAATATATAATATCTTCCTCCCATGCTATACTGGTTGGTATTCATCAGTTACTACCAGTCAAATGACTAGTCAACATTTCTAAACACACTGAAATTTCCAAACTTAGGAGTTGGTTCATCTGAGAGTAAAGTGCTTAACTGGTGATACTTGTGTCTTTTTTAAAACTGACTTTGATGGTAAGTTTTTCGTATTTTTAAAATAATTTTTCATTGCTTCCTGTAACAAAACATAAAAGATTTAAAATAAAATACTTAAAACATACCTTGAATTAATTAAAAGAAAAAGAAAGCAGCATCAATTGAATATGTATTTTTGCCATATATTGCGCTAAGTACTTTTTTCACATAATTTATTTTAATCTACTAAATAATTCCTGAGAATAGATAATTTATTTATTCAGTTAAGGTCTTGGGGCATGTCCTGTGTGTAGGCACAGTGCTGGTGGTGAAGCAGTTCCATGGGAAACAGGACAAATGAACTTTTGTTTCTCATGCAGCTCGTATTCTAGAATTCTAGATATTATTATTATACCTTTACCTGTGAAGAGACAGACTTGAACAGTTGTTATGACTTGCCAAAGTCACTGAGCTAGAAAGAGGTAAGACTGTGTTCAAATGCAAGACTAAGAAGCAAGACTGTGTTCAAATGCAGGACAAACGCAGGAGGTAAGACTGTTCTAATTTGAAAAAACCACTTTTGTCTCTTCTGTGCTATATTCCCTTCCCCAAGATATATTTAAGATGTGATTTATCATGAAGATATCCAAATACTTTACCATATAAGGTCAAAATTCAGTTTTTTATACTGATGCTAATTATGATCATTTAAAATAAATTCATTTTTATTTAATTACTTGTTAAACCTGAATTTTAATTAGAAACATAATCCCTATATTGTGATAGAGATTATAAATTGAGTCTCAGAAATTTAAATAACTACAAGGTCAGTCTTCGAGTGTGGGTTTTCTAAACAGTCTTGTAAATGTGCAGGAAGAAAAAAAAAAACACATTTCAGAATTGCTTTTCTGACAAAAAAAAAAGAGGAGATTTCAGCCCACAGAAATATAGCACCGCATTTTCTGCTTCCAAGCCTGTCTTTTGTAAATTAGATTTATTATGTCCAGTACATGAAGAAGTTCCATGCCAAACCTATATAGCTGTTTAAGCTGTCTACTTTACCACATTTGCAGTGGGACTGTTAAGTAAGTTAGTTTATTTGGAGTAGAAATTACTTCTGAATATGAACTTTGGAAGACTTTTAAAAGTGATATAACCTCTCATTTAACCAGCAACAGTCCATGGGGGTAAAATTTACTATACCTCGTCTTCTTAAAGCTGCACATCTATGAAAGCAAAAGGTTATAATTAAGTTTTCCTGGAATTTCATGAAACTACACATTTTAAAGTATAGTCCTGCAGGATTCCACACTAACTGAAATCAAAGACAGCCTGGTTTAGTGGTGAAGGGAATGATCTTTGAAGTAATAAAAATTCCATGTCCACCATTGAATGTACATGTGACCTTAATGAGATATTTAACCTGTGGAAGTAATGCTTTTTCCTCTAGAAAGTTCATCAGTATCTATTTTGAAAGTTTCTTCTGTGGATACAATACATTGGGAGACATTAAATTAAAAAGTATGTGGAATAAACACTTTCATTTAGATGATAGCTTTCATCATCATCGTCATCACCATCACCATCAACATCATCATCTTGCTCCCACCACCACCAGCTCCACCTGTATATCATGCTATACAAGTATGCTCAGCATGATGAGCCCAGGCCTTCTCTTCTCTGATCCTTCAGAAAATGACTACATGATGCCTTTGGGCCATAGAGGATCAACTTACACGGTCACATTTGTCTCACTGTCCCTAATATAGCAATATGTAGCATTTCCTAATCTTTTTCTCCCACAAACAGCAAGATATCTCAATATCATCCTACAGTAAAGGGAGATGATACTGCCTCATAATCTCTTCTACCAAAATGATTGTTAGCAGTATCCCACCATTACACAGATTTCATTCATACTCAAGAGATGGCATCAAAACCAAGCCCCAAATGGAAATACCTTCCTTCCAAGTTTCTATAAATGCCATTGGACATACTATATATTGAGTTATCTTTGATTACATGAGTAAGACAAATTATTTGTCTAAGTTGGAATGCCTGTTTTTCAAGTAATTTATGAGGAGGAATATAATATTATCCACAAAGTATTCCTCAGGAATTTTCACTGGCAATACTAATTTTGCCGTCCTATATCCTATATTTTATGAAACACATTAAGACAAAGTTCTTACTAAAATTGGATTTAACTTTTTAATCAACATCGTTATTAGTTGGCATCAAGCAAAATGTTAAGTAAACTTCAACTTACCTAATTTATCTGTCTTATTTATCTAAGTCTTTCATTATGGCTAATATAGTATTTAAATTAAGCTATAAAATTAATTAAGATTAAGCTGTAAGAAAAAATTCTGACTAAAATTAGGAGGGAAAATTAAAGCTCTGATTAAACAAACAATTGCAGAGAAATAAATTTTAACTCTTAAGATAAATTTGCCTTGCAATTTGGTTTTGATGTACAATTTGTGTATTAGCTGATTAGGTAACTTCAAAAATCATCAGCTATCTACTGGTTACAATACAGGGAATATTTGGGAATCTGACCTATTAACACATAATTTAATAGGTGACACGTATTACTCTCTAAGATTGTTTGGCATCATCTACAGACTTTCATCCAAGTGAAAAAGAGTTCTACTTTATTCTGAGTTAGGTCACAAGGTCCCGTTAATTTTAGCTGTTTGTAAAGTTTCATTGAGAGACTGTTCTTTCGTCCTCCTATCTTTTTTTAAGATCAAAGTACTTGATTTAATCTGACAAATGAGCTCAAGTTACAAATTATAATCTGGTAATATTTAGTTTCTTATACACCTGATTGAAATAAGGGTCTTTTTTTTAAAAAAAAAAGTACCACAAAACCCAATGCAAAACAACTGAGAAATTTGGTCAGTATTTTTATATATACACAAAGCACTTATACCTAAAACCTATTGCTATATCTTAATTTGAACTTTTAAAAAAATTGATTAATTTTTGTGGGCGCATAATAAGCATATATATTTGTGGGGTACATGAAATATTTTGATATAGGTATGCAATATGTAACAGTCACATCATGGAAAAAGGGGGTATCCATCCCCTCAAGCATTTATCCTTTGTGTTAAAAAAATTCAGTTATATTCTTTTAGTTATTTTAAAATGTACAATTATTAATTTGCACTTTTATTATACTAATCTATGAAATTAATATCATTGAGAGAATTGCTTAAATTTTAGCATTACCAGTCTTTAAGTTTTCTAAATATGGTTTTGGAGTAAGATATTATCTTACCTTTCCAAAACAAGGAATTTGAAAACAAGATTAGTCTCAAGTATTGATTGAAGTATGAGTACTATTTCATATGTTAGAATTTTTATGTTATCTATTGAATGTTAGATTGTCAGGAAATAGCAAAACTGACTAAAATAGAGATGTGAACATCCTGAAATAAAGAGTACTATATACAACTAATTAAAAACAGAGGGATGAGTAGTTTGGCAGAAGAATTAAGATAACTGGAAAACAGGAAATAAGAATTGCCCTGGTCTTACACGATGTGAAAGGACTATATCCACTACTAGCAATAAACAGAAAAGAGAAACTGACTTTCAGCATTAAGCATTCGCCGGTGGAAATGAAGTTACACAGTTTTCATTTTAAGTGTGCTCAATTTATGGATATTCACAGAAATATAGTTTGTCAAGTAGAACAATTTTCTTGTCAGTTATGGAAAAGATATTGATAATGAGAATGTTATTTATCTTCTCTTAGCCACGTGCTATTACGGGCTTAGATTGGCTTTCTCGTTTTTTAAATGGAATACGTCCAGTGGTCAGAATACAAGATTCAGCAACCTAGAGAGGAACACAGCATTATACAAAGAAATAAAAGGATAAGTTTGAAACATTAAGTTTTTTTTTTTAACTAAACCAGATGAAGTCCCCCAAATACAATGAGGAGATTGAGGAGTTAGCACCCTCCAATACATCACAGGTGCAGGAAATGCAATACCACTGTATTAGAAGTACATTAGAGGGGGAAAATGTTAAATCTTCCCATGGTAACAAGTAGGAACTGGAATAAAGACTACTGAGATTATATATGAACTCCCCCAAGCAAGGAATTACAGAAGTGTTTTCTAATTTTAAAGAGCTGTCTAGAGCCAAGTTACATAAGTAGGTGTGAAACTGTGGTGCTTTGGGCGCCCAGTGACTAGGTCAGCATGGCCAAGAGCAGCATTCTAGAGCACGCAGTCCATGTGGATCAAGAGTGCTGAAATATGATGAAATGGTGGGTTAGGTAGGAATCACTGATACACCCCTCGTTTGCCCTGCTAAGGACCTGGGAATTCACCTGGTAGATAATAAAGAACAATCAAAGGACTTTAAGTAAAGAAGGTTTGCTACATTTAATGCCCCTGTCCTCACAGTGTTATTGAACTGTCAAGTATTGTCAACACACATTAAACTGAACTGCATATTCAGTTTAATGTGTGTTTTTGTATAATTTGAACAAGACTGGAAACCAGGAGACCTGAACTCAGATTCCAGCTGGTGTAGCCCCAAATGAGCTGGGTAATCTTAGAGCAGTCAAATAATCTCTTTGTGTTCATTATGTTGAACTAGTCAAATAACATCTTTATGTTCCAGTTTTGTAAATTTTTAAAAATAATGAATCCAACTTGGATTACCTCTACTATCTCTTCGTCCTTTATTTTGTGGTTGTGTTCTATGACACACAAATGGAATTTAACACATTCAGGAAATGTATAGTCATTTTATTTACCAAACACAGGGCGGGCCAGGGGGAGAAGCATTTGTTTTCTTGTATAATTCAGAGAAAACTGTTGAAAATATAAAGACAATTGAAGTAGTAGTTTTCAAACGATGGGAAGAAAGTAGAGGTGTGAATTCAGAAACAAACTAGTAACAAATGTAGGTTTTGAAAAATTTACCAGAGTGGGAGAGGGGCAGTCCTGTGAGAATTCCACTCATTTTGTTACATATTCCAGGGAGAAACAGGATAGGTTAGGGTCAATGGAGTCAGAAGAAATTCTTAAAGATTCCTTATGCATTAAGTTTCACTTTTTCTCTAGGAGTTTCACACTATTCCAAGAGAGTACAAGGCAGGAGTTAGTCTCATATACTCCCCAGAGAAGGCTTCATAAATAAGCTATATTCTTTATGATCTTTATTTTCAATTCAAGGACTGTGTCAGGATAGACAAGGTGGTACTGCAGTATTAAACAGACCCCGGTTCTCAAAACAGTGAGGTTGATTTGTTGCTCCATGCTGGCTAGAGCTCTGTTCTGTATCGCCCTTACTCTGAGACACAGATGATAGAGCAGCCGCCGCCTAAGACATTATTCATCACAGTGGCAGAAGGAAGGAGAATTCTACTGGGTATGGCTTTGGCAGTTAAGTTTCACATTCTGGAGTAATACAACTAATACATGTACACACACACACACACACACATGTAGTACTCACTAACGCACAGGTGGAAAATAGGATCATCGCAGTAAGCACTATCATTTGAAAGAGAAGAAAAGAACTCACACACCATCACTAACCTGAAGCAATACCAAAATCTTACTGGGAGGCTATTTTAAAGTCCCTTATCCTAGGGCTAGATATATTTTTAAATTATTATTATTAGATCTGGTTCTGCTTCCTGGGAGAAAGCCTCTGTTGATCATTCTCTGATCCCCTGGTCCCACTCTCCCTGGTCTGCCTGATCTAATTACCTTCTATGATCACCTATAAAGTGAGCATTGGAAAGGATGCCGCCCTGGGGGCTTTACAGTTTCATTTAATCACTTCCTATTTGTAAGTCTTTAGGAGTTTAATAGTGGTGTTAGGTACTGTATGGTGTTCTTTTCATAGTATAATACTCTCAAAAACATAGCTCCTTTTAAAATTAATTCAGTGCAGTTTTGTGTGCTAATAACTGCGCCGTCAGTTTTTGTTTTTTGTTTTTTTTTTTCCTGGATGTACTTTTAAGATTTGCTGTATTTCTGTGTCCTATAGGCATTGTGCTTCTCACTCCCAATTTAGGTAATGATAATTTCAGACTGTCAGGCTTTGTTGGGAAAACCTAGAAGATTTTCCATGAGAAAAGAATTTTTAGTCTCTTTTCCTTGAGTTATTTTATCCAACTGAAAAGATATATTGAGTACTATAACCTTAATTTGATTTTGCTCTTAAACACTTTAATCCATTTAGAGGATTTGTAACCGGTGTGGTGACCACCTCTTGTTTAACCCTTACTGAGGCTGAGTTAAAATATGCATTTTTAGCTCAGTGCCCTTCTCAGTTAGTTCTTCTGCTATTTAAGAAGGGAAAGCAGTTGCTTTTCCCTGTTCTTGGACCTTTCTATTCCCTTTTTTCATCCTTGCAAACCAATCTAGTCTTTTCTGAGCTCATTTGTCTCTTATACCTTGTCAAATTCAGCTCACCAACAACAAGTGATACTTACATCCTGTTGTCCATTCTCTCTGGTAGAGCTACAAGTCCATTAGGTCCTTCATCTACCTTCGAAATATTGCAGACAGCGGTGTTACCATATGCTCCTTCTCTGTGTCACATAAACCACCTCTTTCCAGCCACTAATGCCAGGTTCCTCAGCACCAGCTCTCAGGCCCCTCCCCCATTACCTCATGTAGTTGGGATACTTTACAGCAATAGCCCACTCTGGGTACCAGTTCTGAATATCTTTCTACTCCACAATCAGCAGTATATGCAATGATTCAGAGGTTAACCTTAGGTAATGCTTTGGTAAAAATCAAAGGTTCTTAGGCTCAATCAAACGGATTGAGAAAAGTCTAAGAGACTGCAGAGAAAACAGTTGAAGAGCCATGTGTTATAGAAATTGGAGTGGGAATGAACTCTCACAGAAAGAAAGGTACCAACTGAAAGGCTGGTCCAGATTTGATTAATTTACAAAGAAAATTACAAACACTTTAGGAAAACAGCCCGGTATTTGGGATGTACAAATGAGACCGTACACATTAGATCAAAATCTGATAAATATAAAAACAAATATAAACATAAACTATAATCAATTAAAATTGTATAGTTAGCATCAGAGAAGTATCTGCTTAATTAAATTAAATTCACCTTTGCCCATGATAGATTAATCATGTAACAAGCCACCTCTTAGGGGATTATGTGGCAGTTAAAATAATCTCATGACTTGGGGGTAGAGAATTGTGAGGAGGGAAGAAAGATTCGCTGAGTAATTCCTGTAGGGTTCAAAAGACATGGCTCCTTACCTCAAAACTTACAACTTGGATTACAAAATAATAAGGCACACAAAAGTTAGGAAGATATTTTAATGGTCTACTATTGACTACAGTAGATGAAAGTTGAAGAGGAGAAAAATCTGTATAGACTGAAGCCTTCAGGGATAATTTCATATAAGCTAGTGGCTTTAAAGGATACATAAAAGTTGTTTGGGGTGGAAGAGAAGAAAAGCCTACTTCAAAATTCAAGTCATAACCACACTGGTAATACTAAAAATATTCTCAGGTCCAGAAGCATTTAGTCAAATTAGGACTGTGATCATAGCAATCAATGAACTAGTGTGCATTTTGACAAGCAAAGGCTTTCTGATTCTTTTCTGTTTCTCCTTCTATTGATCATGGGGCTAGGAAAATTGCTACAAATTATATTTTGCTATTTATTTTTTGTGACATCAAGAGCAATAATGTGTGCTAAGTCAGAGGAATAAATGTGCAGCCTAGTATTAAAGTAATGCTCCTTCGCCCCCTCTGCACACTCGCATGTTGCTTTCCTAACATGCAAATATGCAAACGTTTCCTAAAAGTGACAGCTAATGGTATAAATTAACCTCTTGAATCTGGCATTTTCAAAACTACTGTAGCACATAAAAGATAGTGGTGAAATATGAATAGTAAATGGAAGAATGACATGTCCTCTGCCTGCTTTCAGAAGCAAATGGAGGGTTTCACTATCAAGAAAATTACAGGCTCTAGGTTTGTTTAATTACTGAGATTTTCAAACAACCTTTCTTACAATGAACTAATTTGGGTTTGAGGGAAAAAAATAGCAGAAGACAGTTCTTTCTAAATTTTCTTTTAAAATTATGAAAAGCACTCAGAACATTGGACTTAATCATTAACAGAATAAAGGCAAACTAGAAATGGTTTATATAGTTTAATAGGAGAAATGTATTAAATTTAACTAGAGTAGTGGGTAAAAACTTAATGCCAAACAGAATGCTTTTTACCCCACATTCTCAGACTTTCATGGCTTTGAGGTAAAATAATGGATTTTGGTTTTGGTTTTGTTTTGTTTTGCTAAAGGGTCATCAAGCAGCACATGACTAAGTAATATTGATACAGGTTGTTGTATGAGAAAGTTGTAAGGAACTAAGACAGAATATGCTTCATGGTTTAGAACCAAATGTCTATTACTACCTCACCAATTACTTTTTTTTCTCGTGTTAGAATTTGTTGTAAAGCCAGTTGAATACATTCAATAGATGTATTTCCAACATTATAGACACTGCAATTTTTTCTTTGTTTGAAGTTGAGCATGTAGTATGTACATGTACATAGATTTCTAAATGTAAAATCTATAGAGAAACTGTGGAACACCAGAATTATAAAATTGGGCACAACTTCGTTGACTAGATAATGAAAAGAAACTCCTTTCAAAGATTTAATTCTACGTTCTAAAATACGTATTGTGTTATTTGGTTGTTTTTTTTTCAATTTTCCAAACTCTTAGCAAGTTTCTGTATTCTGATTCAGATTCTTCTAAAAAGCACTTAAAAGAAAAAGACATTTGCCTCCAAATTAAGACCTAAGGAAATATCCTTTTGTGGTTAGTCACTTTAAAAATGAATATGAAATTATTATTATTATTATTATTGAGACAGGGTCTCACTCTGTCACCCTGGCTGGAGTGCAGTGGCAAGATTTTGGCTCACTGCAACCTCTCCCTCCAGGGTTCAAGTGGTTCTCCCACTTCAACCTCCCGAGTAGCTGGGAATACAGACATGCACCACCATGCCTCGCTATTATTTTTAAATTTTTTTAATTATATTTTAAGTTCTAGGGTACATGTACACAGTGTGCAGGTTTCTTGCATATGTATACATGTGCCATGTTGGTGTGCTGCAACCATTAACTTGTCATTTACATTAGGTATATCTCCTAATGCTATCCCTCCCCGCTTCCCCCACCCCATGACAGGCCCCAGTGTGTGATGTTCCCCACCCTGTGTCCAAGTGTTCTTATTGTTCAATTCCCACCTATGAGTAGGAACATGGGGTGTTTGGTTTTCTGTCCTCGCAATAGTTTGCTCAGAATGATGGTTTCCAGCTTCATCCATGTCCGTGCAAAGGACATGAACTCATCCTTTTTTATGCCTGCATAGTATTCCATGGTGTATATGTGCCATATTTTCTTAATCCAGTCTATCATTGATGGACATTTGGGTTGGTTCCAAGTCTTTGCTATTGTGAATAGTGCCACAGTAAACATACTTGTGCATGTGTGTTTATAGCAGCATAATTTATAATCCTTTGGGTATATACCTAGTAATGAGATGGCTGGGTCAAATGGTGTTTCTAGTTCTAGATCCTTGAGGAATCGCCACACTGTCTTCCACAATGGTTGAACTAGTTTACAGTCCCACCAACAGTGTAAAAGTGTTCCTGTTTCTCCTCATGCTCTCCAGCGCCTGTTGTTTCCTGACTTTTTCATGATCACCATTCTAACTGGTGTGAGATGGTATCTCATTGTGGTTTTGATTTGCATTTCTCTGATGGCCAGTGATGATGAACATTTTTTCATGTGTCTATTGGCTGCATACATGTCTTCTTTTGAGAAGTGTCTGTTCATATCCTTTGCCCACTTTTTGATGGGGTTGTTTGATTTTTTTCTTGTAAATTTGTTTAAGTTCTTTGTAGATTCTGGATATTAGCCCTTTGTCAGATATGTAGATTGCAAAAATTTTCTCGCATTCTGTAGGTTGCCTCTTCATTTTAATGGTAGTTTCTTTCGCTGTGCAGAAGCTCTTTAGTTTAGATCCCATTTCTCAATTTTGGCTTTTGTTGCCATTGCTTTTGATGTTTTAGACATGAAGTCCTTGCCCATGCCTATGTCCTGAATGGTACTGCCTAGGTTTTCTTCTAGGGTTTTTATGGTTTTAGGTCTGACATTTAAGTCTTTAATCCATCTTGAATTAATTTGTGTATAAGGTGTAAGGAAGGGATCCAGTTTCAGCTTTCTACATATGGCTAGCCAGTTTTCCCAGTACCATTTATTAAATAGGGAATCCTTTCCCCATTTCTTGTTTTTGTCAGGTTTGTCAAAGATGAAATGATTGTAGATGTGTGGTATTATTTCTGAGGGCTCTGTTCTGTTCCATTGATCTATTTCTCTGTTTTGGTACCAGTACCATGCTGTTTTGGTTACGGTAGCCTTGTAGTATAGTTTGAATTCAGGTAGTGTGATGCCTCCAGCTTTGTTCTTTGCTTAGGATTCTCTTGGCAATGCAGGCTCTTTTTTGGTTCCATATGAACTTTAAAGTAGTTTTTTCCAATTCTGTGAAGAAAGTCATTGGTAGCTTAATGGGGATAGCATTGAGTCTATAAATTACCTTGGACAGTATGGCCATTTTCACGATATTGATTCTTCCTATCCATGAGCATGAAATGTTCTTCCATTTGTTTGTATCCTCTTTTATTTCGTTGAGCAGTGGTTTGTAATTCTCCTTGAAGAGGTCCTTCATATCCCTTGTAAGTTGAATTCCTAGGTATTTTATTCTCTTTGAAGCAACTGTGAATGGGAGTTCACTCATGATTTGGCTCTTTGTTTGTCTGTTATTGAATAGGAATGCTTGTGATATTTGCACATTGATTTTGTATCCTGAGACTTTGCTAAAGTTGCTTATCAGCTTAAGGGGATTTCTGGCTGAGACAATGGGGTTTTCTAAGTATACAATCATGTCATCTGCAAACAGTTTGACTTCCTCTTTTCCTAATTGAATACCCTTTATTTCTTTCTCCTGCCTGATTGTCCTGGCCAGAACTTCCAACACCATGTTGAATAGGAGTGGTGAGAGAGGGCATCCCTGTCTTGTGATGCCTGGTTTTTTTTTTACTTTTTAAATTTTTTGGTGAGATGGAGTTTCACCTTGGTAAGGCTGGTCTCGAACTCCTGACCTCAAGTGGTCCACCCGCCTCAGCCTTCCAAGATGCTGGGAGGATACAAAATTATTTTGATGGAAATAACGCATGCTGAGTTATTAATAATTATAGTTTAAAATATTACAGGATATTGTAATAAAATCATAGTGATAAAATATATATGCTTGTATAGTAGATAATTAAACTTAGAATGGTTTGTCACCATGGATCCATGTTACAACCTAGACTCTGAAACAATATTTATTGCAACTACAGATACTGATATTCATAGGAATATGTTTTGAGATCATAGACTTTTTGTTTTTGTGTTTGGTTTTGTCTATTTGCAAATGAAAACATTTATTTTTAATGTGATTCTTGATTGCACTCAAAAACAAGTGCACTGGTGGAGTGAATTTATGATGGAGTACAGAGGTGAAAGAATAAAGGGAAATGCATTTAGAAACAGCATTCTCCCACAATCTTAATATGCAGAGGGTAAAAAAGCTAATTTTAGAAATCACTGAAACTTAACTGTTCTTGAAAAAGTACCCCTTAAACGAACTCTTGAATTCCAAGGAACAATTTAAAAATTACAGACTGATTCCCTTATCCTTCGCTTTTTCCCTTCCCCCAATTGTCAGATAATCTGGCTTTCACTTATAACTTGTCCAAATTCTACTCAGTTCAGTCAAGCCCCTGCCCAGAAACCTGGTTAGCTGGTTTGTTTTCCCTCAGAACTCAGGTTCTGAAATACTCCCCTCTACCTTGCCTTGTTCATAGAGTAAGTTTTTGAATATAAATAAAAAACTACACATTGGGTACAGTATACACTTCTCTGGTGATGGGTGCACCAAAATCTAATAAAAAATTCAATTTTGTTTTAAAAACTGTATTTTTAAAATCATTTTAAATCTGTCACAATTTCTGTAGTTTCAGTGAATAAAGAGTTTGGAATTAGGAGGTCATGAAGTTTAACTATATAATTTTCCCAGTGATTTCTAGACTGCCCTCAAGGAGTTGTTTTTATTTGCGCTATCTTAATTCCTGCTGGTGATTTCATTAGGAATGAGAGGGTTTTGATAAGAATAGCTTCAAACTGGATTTCAATAATGAGATGGTACTTTGTAGAAGCTAATGGTTAAGAGCACAACAGTCTGTAGAGTTGCAGACTGCCTGGGATTACATCCAAGCCCCATCACTTACTAGATGGGAGACCATGGGCAAGTTACTTAAACTCTGTGAGCTAATCTGTAAAATACGTATAATATTAGTACCACTTTTCTAGATCATAGGAGGACTAATGAAATAATCTATATAAAGTGCGTAGACTGGTCCTTGGCATAAGATAAACCCTCAACAAATATTCATTTTTATTTAATTTACTGTTAGTAATTGGCTTTTTTCATAGATCAATGACAATTATTTTAAGTAACTAATGTACCTACTTTCATTTTTATAGTCTAGAAATAGTAGGGAAAAAATCACAAATGATGGGAAATATGTATTAATTCTACTATAGAACAGGAAAACTGTTCCATTTCTATGAAAACTGGGAAGTACAAAGAGTTTGACTGATGAGGACAGAACTAATGCTGATTGGTGAAGGTAGGTCTTGGCTCAGGTTCAGAGACAGCCATCTAATGACCACCACCTTCAAGCTATAGATGCACCTACTGTGTGAAAGGTGAATTCCTTGTTACTTTCAATAAAGGAGAATCCAGAGAAAGACTGGTTGTGCTGTTCAGCAGCGTGGAACACCTAGGAAGTGTCCCTTGTCAAAGACATAATCCTTGATTTTGCAGGTCCGGAAATTCATTTTGTGAGGTAACCTAGAAAATTAAAGTCTGAAATATTAGCTCATTAGAGAGTTACAAATGAGTGAGATGAAACTTTGTCAACTCAAAAAAACATGATAGGTTTGTCAGAAAATTACAGATTGTGATCAATTGCCCAGGGCATTCCAACAAGTACTACATGGCACCACTCAGAATCTCAAACTGTTGATCAGAGAGATGTAGAGCATTAAATGAATGTTATGCTCTGTAAGTCTTATATCTCTAGAATGTTTCTATTTATAAAGTTTAGTAGCATTTTCCCCCAATATCAGAACCTCCTTTTTACCAGGACAGGATTTATACACATTGATTTTTCCTTGGGGGTTGGCAACCTGTATTTTTAATGTAATGCAGAATGCCAGAGTATTGATTAAAATATTTTATTTGTAAAAAATTGACTATATGACTGCTGAATAACTTCGATTGTCCCTTTATAACATTGCAATCCTTAGGAATAACTCAGAAGAATAGGCTATGAATTTGAGATGTTTTATTTTGACCCAAACTCAGGTTCGTTCTTGGGCAAGATAAGGCCTGTTCTGTAAAAAGTATCCATCTCAAGTGTGCCGTTAATATTCAGAATGTCTTCCTTTTCTGGCAAATTTCATTTTTTTATGTCCTTGCTTTCCTTGCCCTAAAAGCATGCTACCTGTTTTCTGGGCAGTTTTACTCTCTGTTCCCTTGATTTTGCTGTTATTATAAGAAAAATAAGTTTCACTTAAAGGTAGTTATGATTAGGCAAGGCACTCAGAACATTTTTCACTTCTTTGTTTCATTTGATACACTGTAGAAAATATGTTAGACCTTTTTGCTCATTAATAAAAGCTTAAAAGTACAAATCTAATAGTACCTCAATCTTGTTCTTTCTCTAGTTGCTCATTTGACGTTTTGATATTTTCCTCTGCCTGATTATGTCAGAGGATTTCTTATTGTCTATCCCTAAGCCACACACAGCTCATAAAAAACAGTAGTTACCAAGTGACAGGTGTTTTTGGAAAACTTGCTTCGTTTATACGTTCAGAGAAGACATTGCCTCTAAATCAGCAGCTACTAATGACCTTTTGTTCCAGGGAGTTGTTAGAGATCCAGATGAAGTCCTGTAATTGAAACATAGCTTAGCACAGAGTTGGTATTTTCCAAACGTACTTTGTTGAGTTTTTGTCTCTGCCCTAAGCATTTGTTCTTGGAATTTTCAAGATTCACCCAGTTTCAACAATAGGTTATTCATTTTCTTGCCTTCTCTTCCCATTCTCATGTTCTGCTTTAACCAAAACAACATAAGTTATTGAATATCATGTAATGCTACAGTGTCAACAGACCTGCGTTTCATTCTGTCCTCATCATTTGCCAACGGAGTGATATTTAGTAAGTAACAAAACCTCTGTGAATCTGAATCTCCATATGTAAATGGTAATACCAATCCCACTTACCAAGCTTTTGTGCATTATTAAATGAGATAATGTGTGAAAATGTCTAGCACACTACTAGACAAATAGCATATGTTCAATAAATCTTCTTTGTTCCCCTTCAGCCTTAAGTTATCTTTTAAGTACTATTTTTTTTTCTTTCTCTAGTAATGATATTTCAGTTTTGACTTTGGCTCATACCTTTTCCTTTCTATGTCTTCGCTATGCTTGCCTTGCCTTTTCCTCTTTCCTTACTTCCACAGACATATACTGAACACTCTATACTATGCTAGACACTGCAGGTACAAAGACGAATGATACTATTGATGGAGTTCGTGGTTTTATGGGAGAATGGACATGCACAACTAAATGTAGAATTTAAAATGAGGACAAGTGTACTGGGCATTTGCAAAGCAAAACAGGTTATCAAAGGCCTCCTGGAGGAGGGTAATAGCTGGAGTAAACCTTTAAGGGTGAGACTAAACCAGTGCACAAGGGAGTATGTCTTCTGTATAATGGGAACATGTTCCAAAAGCAAAAAGGCAAGAAACAATCTGTTAAGAAGAAACCACAAAGATTTCCAAAGAAGAGAGAATGGCATGAGTTGACATGGAAATGACTGGGAAAGGAGACTTAAGTCATAGAGGGTCTGGGTTTAGATATGAAACCCTCTCCTTTAAAGTTAGTCTGAGCAAACTTTCAAATTATACAGCACTCTTATTATTTCCTCTCACCTCCGCCAAACCTCTCACGTGTCCTTTACTGCCTTAGCTATTTCTCCTAGTGGGACTGTGTCATGTTCCTCATGTAAGTTGGAGTAGGATTAAAAGTTTATTAGATAAAAGGGAGCTCCTAAAAAAGATTTAGTCTTAAAGTGACATAGTCATATATGTACTTTAAAATCACTTCTCTAACTTATAGGATGAAGGAATTTTCATGAAAAATTTAGATTCTGTGTGAAGATGTCTCTGCCAAAACTTTGTTTAACTTGAGGAACTCAGAGCTGTGTGAAATTTATGAGGAATTATAATTGGAAAATAATGGTTTTAAAAGTTATTGTTAATATTAGAATGTTTAACTTTAAAAAAAAAAGTGAAAACGCAAAACTTAGGAAAGACAAAACCTTAGATCTACAGCAATGTAACGAAGCAATTCCAAGATTGCTTAATACTCACTAATTAGCCTTATCTTTAATTTGATACATAATATTGTTTCTCAAAAATCTTTTGCACTTATAATGGTCTAAGTAACAAGGATCAATAATATATAGAATCTCATTCAGATACGTATTTTTTTTTACCTTCAGGAGTAGTCCATTTGGTTAGCTTTTAATGAGGCCGTTTTACTCTTTGCTGTTAATTGTATTTGCTCATTTGAAGGAACAGGCTAGGTATTGTATTTATCTTTTCCCTTATAAAGAAAAAAGTGGCAGTAGGCAATAAATAATTTAAAATTGCTAGGTTCTGCTGGTCGAGGTGGCTCATTCCTATAATCCCAGCACTTTGGGAGACCGAGGCGGGCATAACAGGAAGTCAGGAGTTCAAGACCAGCCTGATCAACATAGTGAAACCCCGTCTCTACTAAAAATACAAAAATTAGCCAGGCGTCGTGGTTGTGTGCCTGTAATCCCAGCTACTCAGGAGGCTGAGGCAGGAGAATCGCTTGAACATGGGAGGCAGAGGTTGTAGTGAGCCGACATCATGCCACTGCACTCCAGCCTGGGCGACACAGCAAGACTCCGCCTCAAAAATTAAAATAAATAAATAAATAATTAAAATTACTAGACTCTACTATGCACAAATATTGGGAGGAAACATTTTTTAAATTAGGATTTCTGAAAAAGATTTGTGTTTCATAGTGTTTCTTCTAGAATTTTACTGTTTCTTTCACAGAGAGTACCAACATTCAGTTAACCTGTTTGTCTTTCATTCAGTAATACAGAAAACTATATTTTTATGGAATATATCTAAAGCAAAATAGCTTAATAACTATATCATCTGATTTCAACTTTGGAAAACATATAAATGTACATCTAAGCTTCTACTGAATAGTTGAAAGAAGTACATATGGTATGTAAGTTCCTAAGCCAATGGATTCCGCCTAGGGCAGCAGACCTGTTCCCAGCATTTTAACACTGGGTGTTTATTTACAGTCATCAAAGTGAGAATGTGTTACATCAGAAGTTAGATTAATAGTTTTCTTTAACACTTCTACTTTCACAATAAATGTGCTTCAAGTCCTGACATACAGATAGAGAAAGGCTTTAAAGTTGCTTTTTAATGTGATGATCTATACAACCTCTAACTGGAATTTGAAAGCTGGAGCCAAATACCACTGCAGTTCTGATGCTAAAGCTATTTCTGAAAATGAAACAGACAAAAAAATAGAGAAAATCTTTTTTAAAGGCTGCTTTGCTCCTCTCCTTCTCCATAACTAAATGTTGGAGCTTTCTGCTGGGGAGGGGAGAGCAAAATTGGAGGTGGAAGACAACCATGAAGAAGGCGGTAGGGGCAGTTGTTTTTCTGTGCCTGCTGACGTCAACGAAATTGCCAGATGGCATTTGAATGCTTTGCAAAAAGACAGGAGCCTTTTATTACAGCTGTCACATGGGGTTTCATTCATTTGCATTCCCAGAAGTGGTCTAAAGCTTTCCCTAATGTAGGAGTAATGAGGGCTCTGTACCTTCAGAGACCCAGAGGGCCTTTTGTAGGATGTTGTTACTTTAAGTGGCTCTGATAAGGGACACAGGCTCAGAGAATGCCATGTTTCACTGTCAGCTTCAGAGGACCATAAACTACTCAGCTTCAATTAGGACTATAATGTGATCATTCAAAAAATATTCTCTCCAGAAGGACTTTCATGGATCCTGACAGTGGCGGAAACACATTCAGGGGCACCTGAAGGGTCTAGCATGGCAGCGGTGGGCTACAGAACAAAAAGACAGGTTCCATGAATTGACCTGAAGGCTGAAAAATAACCAGTGCACCACAGACCTGAGCACACTACAAACAGCTTTGTTCTCACCATTTTGCCTCATGCTGCCTTGTCAGCCCCTCCTCAATTTGGGGGAAAAATGGACCTTTTCAAAAATCTGGGGGCCTATATGCAGGAGAAAATGAAATTGAAATGCCAAGAGCTGCTCTTAGAAGCTGACCCCAGGGCCACACTCTCAGGCTAGGATGACCTGTCCTGTCTATACCGCAACCCTTCCCATTGTCAGAAGTTTCACGTTTTACTTATTTTTTGCCTGGAATTTGTCAAGCTTTTAATTCATGGGGTTATCGATATTTTATTTTATTTTATTTTATTTATTTATTTTTTTGAGACAGCGTCTCGTTCTGTCGCCCAGGCTGGAGTGCAGTGGCACGATCTTGGCTCACTGCAAGCTCTGCCTGCCTCCTGCCATCACTCCATTCTCCTGCCTCAGCCTCCCGAGTAGCTGGGACTATAGGCGCCCGCCACCACGCCCGGCTAATTTTTTAAATATTTTTTAGTGGAAACGGGGTTTCACCGTGTTAACCAGGATGGTCTTGATCTCCTGACCTCGTGATCTGCCCGCCTCGGCCTCCCAAAGTACTGGGATTACAGGCATGAGCCACCGTGCCCAGCCTCAAGTATGTTCTTTTCATAATGTACTTATTTCTGGGACAGTTAATTGAATAAATTGATTTGCAGAGCAAATTGGAAATTGAAAAAAAAGTATAAAGTATTTATACCAGAAACAATGTTTTTGCCATGGTTGCTGTAAATTATATTGTTCATGGTAAGTAATTTGACATATTAAGCATGACCTAAGCTGTGTTACCCGAATTGTTTTCTTCCTAACCTTCATCTGAAATCAATGACATGATGACTAACAGAATTAGGTGGTTTGCTGGCAATAGGTCTGTGCATTCTGCTGAGATAAGAAGCATCAAGTATACCAAGAGCTTTGGAGTCTGGTGACCGAGGAAACTTAAAAATTAGTTCACATGGCCGGGCGCAGTGGCTCACACCTGTAATCCCAGCACTTTGAGAGGCTGAGGCAGGCGGATTACGATATCGGGAGATTGAGACCATCCTGGCTAACACGGTGAAACCCCATCTCTACTAAAAACACAAAAAAATTAGCCAGGGGTGCTGGCAGGCACCTGTGGTCGCAGCTACTTGGGAGGCTGAGGCAGGAGGATGGCTTGAACCTGGGAGGCGGAGCTTGCAGTGAGCCGAGATTGCACCGCTGCACTCCAGTCTGGGGACAGAGCAAGACTCTGTCTGAAAAAAAAAAAAAAAAAAATCACATGAAACATTACCTAGTTTCAATCTTATGCCTGCACTGACTGTCATAATAGGTTACCTACAGTGCAACAGATCTAGTGAAAAATCTTATGCCACCTTGTCAGTTGGCAACATATTACATGGATGTGAAGGCCGCCGGCTTGAGTGATGGACAAACCTAGAGCAGTTTTCCGAGTGCTCTATTACAGAGCACATAAAACCAACAGAGGTACTCTTACTATTCCGTGCTCCAAATGCATACATAAGCTCAGCCGTGGAATATTTTCCAAATGTAAATAGTGGAACTGCTGGTGAGTGTATTCATGTCATTCTGATTTCTCTTTCTGATTCTACATCAGGGTCTGGGGAGATTTAGGAGGTGATGGTGACGATTATAAAATTTCAATAAGCACCTTCCAACTGCCTCTGGCCCCTTTTTCTTCTCTCAACTGCAGGGGAAAGGGGCACAATGAGTGTCTCATATTTATGAGCAAGGTCCAGACCTGAGTGAGAGGTGGCATGTGGTCAGTTCCAACATCCAAGAATAGTCTGGAGGAGAAAGGACATACCAAGAAACGCAATTCCCGAGATCGCGCCACTGCACTCCAGTCTGGGTGACAGGGCAAGACTCAAAAAAACAAAACAAAACAAAAACCAAAAGAAACGCAATTCAAGCTGGGTGTGGTGGCTCAGGCTTCTAATCCCAGCACTTTGGAGACTAAGTTGGGAGGATCACTTGAGCCCAGGAGTTTGAGACCGCCTTGTCAATCTAAGGAGCCCTCATCTTAACTGAAAGAAAGGAAAGAGGAAAGGAATGGAGAGGAAAAGGAAAAGGAAAGAAAGAAAACAATCTAAATGGTCAGAGTGGTGGGAATTTTAAAAGGCAGCAGGCACACATTTAAATTATACACTCCCACCCCAGATGGTATGAAGATATGCATATAGAATGGAAATTAGAAATGAATTCATGAGTAAGTGTTTCACCTCGGGTATACTTGAGCCTAAATCCCAAGAGAGTGTAGGTTGTGGTGGGTCTGTGACGTGTGTTTCATATTTCTCCAAGAATAAACCTTAGGAAAGCTGTAGTGATAATAGCATTGTCCTACTTTGCATGTCCTAGCTCCCTGTCCACTTTGAAAGTGCAGAGCACTTGTACCAGGCATAAGTATTGCCATTGTTGATAGTATAATGGTTATTATCCTCACTACTCTGATATGTTAAGGTTTGCCTGAACATGAATTAAAACAATGTGTTTCTGAGTGTAACTACAGGTGATAGTCCTTTCTGGCATATTATGCCTTTCCCCCTAAAGTCCTAAAACAGTAAACCTAGGTCTCTTTTATGTCTCAGCTACAGAAAAATAATGTTTTGTTAATTCATCTCCTTTAGCCACAAAATAAGTTTTTGATTGTACAGTAATATAGTATATTTCATATGTTGGGCAGTGCTACAGTTCAAGGACAGTATAAAGCCAATGTACTTACTTAACTCTGTTTTGAATGAAGTGAAATGACAAAGAAGTGAATAATCAATTGTCAAGCTACCTTAGGGTCAAACCATCATCTGATCTGACTTTAGTAATACTATTTTTTAACTAGAAGAAATTAGTATACAATATTTTAGGACCTGGTGTCTCAATGCTGATGGCATGATCCAAAATACAATTACATTGTATAAGAAAGTAGCCATAGAAGTGGCTTCGTGCTGACACACAGATACAGCCTTCTAATGCCAAGGGCAAATTGCCAAAATATGTGCATTGTTAGGGATCAGAGGAAGAAAGAATGATACTCGGTTCCGTTCTGTTCTCTCATGCTGAGTCCCATAAGTCCAGTCTAGGGGCTGGTAGAGAGGTGTTATTCTTTTTTCTCAGACTCAAAAACTGTAAGCTTACCCCGAGAATTCAGGTTTCACAGAACTCAAGCATTTTAACTTATCTCATGAGAGGCTGATTAATAAACCAGAATGTCAGTGTACTCCTTTTTCTTGAGAACTGTCCTAGCCAAACAGATTGTAATACTCGTAGTGGCTGTCCAGTATTTTGTTTTCAAAGTAAGAAAGTCTACCTGGGCAAACAAATCAGTGAATAAGTAAATGTATTTATAATTTGCAAACATTTTTATACACTTCATTATGATAAGCACTGGGGATATAGTAAAGGATTAAGTAAAATACGTGGTCTAATTTTAAAGAAAGATATGCAAACAAATAATTCAAGCACAACGATCAACATAATTTTCAATATGGTCCAGATACCAGTATGTCTTCCAAGCAGAAAGGCAATGATTCATAATCTTAGGTAGGTTACATTACTGAAAGCTGATAAATTGCATCTGTTTAAAGATGTTAGTTTTGATTTAAGAGGAATTTTTTTTAACTCTTCAAACATAAGGAAAAAAGAATATTGTGTCTTAAAAGCATAGGGAATGCCAGTGTACTAATTACAGTGGAAAGCTCAAAAGGTTATATTTGTTTTGAGGGAACAGAGAGATTGACTCTAGATTTTCAGAATTACCTTTCTTTAAAGGTATAAATTGTCATCCTGCAGTAAATAAAAGGAATTCGAACACCATATCCAATCTTTCTGATTTTAAAAACTATAATATCAGATGGCTATGCTAGCAATAAGTAAAAATTTGTTCACTCTGTTTCTTTCCTTCAGTGTTCTAGTGTTTTCCAATGATGTATGTGTGCCGTTATTACAAAGAAAGCCACTTTCTGTGACGTGTTCACCTATGCTTGAGTACTAATCATAGAAAGGAGCTCTGAAAATAAGCAGTGGGCATGTAGTCAGGGACTGCTGAAAATTCGGGAGAGCATCAGGGAAATTAGTGCACTCTGCCTCTTCTTTCTTCAATACTCCTTTTTGTTCATTGCTCGTGGGAATCTGTGTTTGCCTGTTAATTGAGTGCGTTTATTGCAGACAGTTGCCTTAAGTGACATGATACTCAGTAGGAGGTGGTGAGGACTAGAAGGAGGTCTTGTTTGAATACAAGGGGTGGAGAAGTCACACTTTTCAGACCAATTAGAATAATGACATTCTCTAAACATTTGAGAACCATTTGTAAGAATAGCACATTGTGTTAGAAGGCAATTAGAGCTCATTCTTTTAATAATTAGGTTTTTGAGTTCTTACAGTATGCTGAGTACTAAGATTATAAAAATGAACAAAAATTGTTCTCAAATTCATAATCTGGCAAGGAATTTAGTCATAATTAGCAACAGAACAATATCATAATAGATGTTTGGACAAAGTACTATGGAGACTTCGAGGCTGAAGCGATTAATTTGGTGTCAGTTTGAGACTGAAGCTAGAATGTTTTTATACATTAAAGTTGGATCTCGGTAATCAATACTAATATAAAAGAAGTGGTAGGCAGAAGTAACACCATAAACCAAAGCGTAGGGTTATGGCATCGTATCTATAAAGAGAATCCAGGTTAGCTGGAGGGATGCGGCATTCGTAGAGTATGTGGAGATGTAACTGCAAAAGAGGGGTGGGTGAAAGGTTAAATGTTAACACACTTAAAGACAACCAAGAAGTTGAGTGTTGTTCTCTAACTTTGGGGAGCCCTCAAATGGCAAAGAAGCATAATAATATCTCCGTATTGGGAAAAGCCAAGTTTGTGGCAGCAAGAAACTAGAAAAAAAAAAATTATTGTAGCCATCCTCATGTGATATAATGAGAGACGGGTTAAAGCAGGGATGAGAGGCTTTTTAAGGAAAAAAAAAATGGCAGGCTTGCATGTAAATTTCCAGATCCACTGACCAATTTGATGTTGAAGGTAAGAAAGCAAAGAATAAATACAAATAAAACCCAAGAGTCAATGTGTCCAGTTTTGGTTAGTGATTTTGGTTTTAGCCAAGTAGGAAATACATGAGGAAAAGATTTCCAAAGATAAAATATTTTCTTTCGGAAAGTTGAGTGTGAAATTGCTTTGGAATATCTGAGTGGAGCTGTCCAGAAGCTCGAAGGAGTGGTCAGTGTTGGAACAACAGATTAGCGGGTAATGTATTCATTATAACATAGGGTGAGGTCTGGGAGGGAAGGGCACAGATTAATGTGGATAAAAGTAATAAAAAGGAAAGCAGACAGAGAGTTTGTCCTCAGAGAGGCTGGAAAAAAGCCAGGCCAGAAGAAGAGGAGGTGGCTGTGCCTGAGGTGCTAGGCTTCAGTAGTGTCTGGTGGCGAAGCAAGAAAAAGCTAGGAATATTGTCATTAGATATTTTGATTAAGATATTGATTAATATTGATAGAGAATTAGTGAGAGGAGAGCTGTCTTTAAAGGCTTTCAAATGTTAATGGATTATAATTTAAAAAAAAAATGGTTAGCTCCTTAGAGATGGGGTCAAAGACCCTAATTTTGTTAGCAGTGAAAATGCTAACAATGTTTTTAAGTTACGAGGAGAAAGCGAGGAGGAAAAAGAGAATGAATAAGAAATGCACTAATTAAAACAAATATGCTGCCTACTCGAAGGATGAAATTAAAAGTACAGTGGTAGAAGACTGGTATTAACCAAAAGAAAAAATATTATTTGCTCATTGAAACAATAGGGGGGAAGTCAAGAATTATGAAGTCCTATCTATATTTAGAAATTCGTGTGAAGCCGAATTAAAGTCCTCAATAAAGATTGGATAGCTTATTTTTGTATATTTTCTGTCAAGAAGAACTGGAGAAAAGAGAATTCATTTAAACTAATTAGGGGCCTGTGTGTGTGTGTGTGTGTGTGTGTGTGTGTGTGTGTGTGCCTGGTACCTGAGCAAAATGCTTTGGGGTTAGAAAATAAATATGAAATGATGCTCATCTTTAAGAAGCTTACAGAATCCAAACATGTCTAAAGTGCCTTTCTATAAGAATATTAAATGAGTAGCATTTTGATTATTAATTTGCATCTAGGATTCAGATATGGATAGTCTGTTGGGGGTTCGCTGGTAGAAGTGAGTCTCTTGGCTGAGAGAACTAGTTGGTGCCCATCACTCAACCCTCAGTAGGTTACCATGTTATGCTGACCCTCGGGTAATCATATTTTTTTATTGCCATATAACATTCTGGATATAATAAGATTATAACTAAAACTGTTCTCCTAAACTGAAGTTATTAACCCAGACTTGTAGGTCAATACATTATAAAATTTTATTATTACCACCTATTTATCTACTTGTTACATATACAGTTGGTAAAAAAAAAATTATGCTGTATTAGTTAAAATATTTTCAGCTGTAAATAAAAGACAACTACTTCAACTAGTTGTAGCAATAAAGAGATATTATTATTTCTCATGAATAGAAGGCCAAAGGAAAGAAGCATTCAGGATTAGTGCATTTAGTGAATTCAGCAATGTTATAATGCACCTAGGTATTTTATTCTCTGTACTCTGCTACTGTCTATAGTATAGGTATCATCCTAATGCCAATTCTACTTGTGATCCAAAAACGACTGCTGGCAGCAACCAGCTTTCTTCTGAAGAAAAAAGATTTCCTTTTCTAGAAGCATGAAGCTACATTCCCCTCATATCTCATTGACTCACATTGACTTGGCCTACCCATTCTTGACCAAATACCTGGCTTTGGAGTTGAAATGATCATGATTGGCACAGAGAGTCCATCATAACACCCACTGCATATGCTTTGAAGACAGTTTAGAATTAAACATTTCCAAATGTCATTGGACCTATTTGTCTTGATATCAGAAAGTTATCATAGTCCATAGGAAACTTAATGAGGCTGTCAATTGGTCCAGCAGCCACAAGACACGCTTGATGGATATTTGAGAAGCTGTTATAATCTTATGAGCCAGAGTAAATGTAACTGATGACAGGGATAATATAGCAAGTTTAAAGTATTTGTTTGAAGTATTGAAACTAGTAGGGAGACATTTTGAAGCTCTTTTTAGTTAGACCTTATTCTGTCTTCATTTTATATTCTTCAATTTGCCATCAGGGCCAGCACTTGAAAGGGGCCCTTACATCTGCTCTATGGCCATTTTTAAAATAAAACTTTGCTTATTTGTTTTTATGGCATATTTCAATTAAAGCATTGGCACCCTACTTCAGTCCTCATCTCCCTATTTTAAGATGAGATAAAATTAAAATGGACTGAAATGATAAAGACAAATTTAATATCAATGTGTTTCCTACATCCTCCTCCTTATTTTCAGAAAAAAATATATTTTTATCAGTGACTGTATTAGTCTTATAATTTTTAAAAGATTATTTTTGAATTTGTTTTGTCCTTTTTTGCGTAGATCTTTGTCTTGAACCTGTGCTGTATTTCTGTAGAAATTGGCTCTTCATATTTCATAAATCTGCTGGTATTACCATACAAACGGTGTGTGGAAGCATTGACTGAACTAGCAATTATGTCCACAAGAAGAAAACAAACCTATGACAGAAATCCTGAGTGACTCGCTATTATGACCAAATGACTTATTTACTTACTTTATTTCCTCCTTTATTCAGCAACACATTATTGCTAAACGTGGAGTAGGGTATCATTTTGAAATACTTCCCATACAAAACCTTGATGATCCTGCCTGACACCTGCCTGTTAAATGTCTTGGTGAGCCACCATGTCTGCTGATCCTAGGGTAATCATATTTTTTCATTGTCTCATAACATTCTGAATATAATAAGATTACAACTGAAACCAGTTTCTTAAACTGAAGTAATTAACCCAGACTTGTAGACAGATACATCATACAATTTTATTTTCATTACCACCTAAGAGGAAAATGAAGACAGATGCCTTCCTATTAGCAATGGAAGTCTCCACAAGGGCCCACAAGTTTTTCCTTCCTGGGCAAACCATGTGAACGATCTGGCTTAAGTATCAGAAATAGAGAGAATAAGTGGCATTTTTCTTGATGGAAAAATATTAATAGTAGGACCTTTCCTAATATTTAGTTCTGGGAAGAGTCTAATTTGACCTTTTCAAAGAAGATGTGAAAGAATGGAGTGTACCATGAAATCTTGGAGTTTACTGATGACGTTAACAAGTCCCCTTAATAATCTTTATCTAGTTAGGCTCCTGTTACTTGGAGGAAGTGTTTATTTAAAAATAATACTGTATAGCAAATTGTCAAGGATATTTTCATATCATTGAATGTAAATGACTGTACATAGGAAGAGTACCCAATATTTAGCATTGTGAGTAGCGTAGGGCTTCGGATCCAGACTACCTGGGTTGAAATGTCTTCTCTGCAGCTTAAGATCTTTGGGCAAATTACGTCACCTTTTGTGTGCACTGCTTTCAAATGTTGAAAGTCACTCCCGTTACAATGTCATTTTTTAGATCTCTGAGTTGCATCTTGGAAAATCAAGAAATTATATTACAAACTGTAGATGTATTACACCTACCTGCCTTATATGTAAAATGACTTACAGATAACTTACTCCATTCTTTAAAACTGGTAAGCAAGAAGGAACCTTCAGGTATTCTGGGAGGGAAAGGAATTTCAAGTTCCCAACTCATTGCTGGGGAGATCAGAAGCTAGAAAGCCTTGAAGTCCATGTTTCAAAGATAAGACTTAGGTGTTGGTTCTATGAGACTTATAGGGGCTCAAAATTTTGAGGGAAATGCTATATTATAGTGATAAGTATGTTTGCTATCTGTCCTTCACCCTTCTCACAATTCTCTTTTCTGGATAATAGGCTTTTTTGTTTGTTTTGTTCTTTTTTGATCCTACTTTGAAGAGAGGTATGAATGATAATGGTGACTCTGTTCAGAGTGGCCATTTTCAAAGTTTGGAAAAGAACCACATGGACAGATTCAGGTGTTTTGGGATCTGCACTTTGAGAAACAACTGTTTTCACTTTCAACCAACTTCTTTCACTCTTCTTATGACCGGGGTAGTGGATTTACCCACAGGGTTTTCTCTTTTATCCTGTGACCCCTTTCAGTTCCCTGAATGCCTTCCACTAAACTGCAAGCTTCTTAAAGGCAGCAGTCCTGATTCATTCATCTCTGTAGCCCTAAGGTGTAGATAGTACCAGGTACCCAATAGATTTCAGTTAGTATTTGTCAAATGAAGTAAAAATGGATGTTTTTTCAGTACCTCTGTATTCCCTTTGTGACATTATTGAAATAGGGTGAATTTGCAGTGGAAAACAAAATTCTATCATACTTATTATTATGTGTTTTTTGTGAGCTAGTTCATAAACTTCAAAATCACTTCTAACAGTGTTTCTTTAGAGAAAATGCACTCTATTTTCCAAAAATATTTTCTTTACAAGTGTTTTGAAATTTGATCTAATTTTAAGTTTGGAAACTTTATTATTCAATTGATGAAATCCTTGATTAGTTGTAGAAAATGAAATTTACTTTTTTAATTTTTATTTTATTATTATTATTATCTTTTTTTTTTTTTTTTTTTTTTTTTGAGATGGAGTCTCCCTCTGTCTCCCAGGCTGGAGTGCAATGGCGCGATCTCAGCTCACTGCAACCTCCGCCTCCTGGGTTCAGGCAATTCCCCTGCCTCAACCTCCTGAGTAGCTGGGATTACAGGCACCCGCCACCACACCTGGCTAATTTTTTGTATTTTTAGTAGAGACAGGGTTTCACCATGTTTGCCAGGCTAGTCTTGAACTCCTGACCTCAAGTGATTTGCCTGCCTCAGCCTCCCAAAGTGCTGGGATTACAGGCGTGAGCTACTACACCAGGCCCTACTGACTTTTAAAATACATTTATGAGGTGTTTAATGTTGTGTTAAAAAATTGGGGGCTATTGAAATCAACCACCTCCTCAAATGTTTACACTGTGGAAGGCAATAGAGATATCAAAGGGGAACATTTTCTTAGTTGGTCAGACACAATATAGATTTTATAAACTCACAAGTGAATTATTCACATACTATTTTGTGAAGCCTGGGGCACTTAAAGAGATTTCTGAAAGAAGAAATTGAAAGAATATTGTAGACAGAGGAAGGAAGACTATTACAGGAGTAAATCTATTTCATTTCTTATGTCCCCATATCTCATCTATTTCCAAGTGCAAATGATTCTCCTTAATGTAACTTTCGCTCTTTTCTTCCTGGACATTCATGCTGTGAATGGCCTTGTTTTCCATGTATATTGTTGTGGCAGCCTTGGTCAGATCAGCCTTCTTCTATGCCACACCTTAATCTTCCTCAAGCACTGCGTACTGTTTGATTATATCATTTTCCTTCTCAGCCATCTTTCATCATTCAGTTACCAACTGATAGAATTAGAAATCTTTGTCTTTCATTCTCGGGCATCTGAAATCTAGCTCCATACTTCCCTTTCAACCTTCATTTCTGCTAATAAAAAGCAGTAACTTCTCCTGCCTGAGAATCTAATCTGCTAATGGACTCCTTTACCCATTCATCCTTCTTATGCAGTCCTCATGTGCTGCCTTCATGCTTCTTCCAGCTTTTCTGTCCTGCCCTCTCTTACTCTCTCTAGATCTGTTCTTTCACCTCACCAGGATCTCTAGTCCAGTCGGCCAATCTTTCGTTCCTGTCTGTCATACTTCTCCTGTTTTCTCTTTGTTGCCTTTGCAAGTCAAATTTTATGCTGAGTAACGCTGGAAAGTACTCAACTGGACCTTTGTAGTGCTTGAGAATCTAGCCAGCTCTTTTTTATCCCTCTTTCAAAACTTCTTCATTCTCGTTTGTACCTCTAACCTCAACATTGCCCACATCACATTCTCAGCAAGGAACTCAGTGCCTAAATCACAGTGTGATTCACAGCGTAAATAAAAGTCAAAGTATAAAAACTCATTTAACTTCTCACCTATAAATCTATATTCTTCTTCCTTACTGTTATCATGGAAAGGGTATCTCCCATTGTGAAAGGTTACTCCTGTACCCCTTACTTCCTTCTCTTGAAATTTTATCTATGTATCATTCCATTGTCTTTACCCTTCAGCATTTAGGCTGTTCACGTGCTCAATAACACTGTAGACCCTGTTTTCCCTCTGGATACTGACATATATCTATCTTCCATTTCACAGCTGGTTTTCATGAGATTTGTCTCTTTGATCTTCATTTTTCTATCCTCCTTTCATTGCTCAATTTATTGCAGTGTGGCTGGCTACCTCAGTGCTTCACTGAAACTGTTGTCTCTGGAGTTACCAGTGACCTTCCAAATACTAAATTCATAAACAGTTTTCAAGATTTACTAATCTCTCAAGCACTTATCCACTGCTGACCACTCCTTGCTTCTTAACATTTCCTTGGCCCCATGGACACTACACTCTTAGTTCTCACTTGTCCCTTCTTATTTCCTTTTGTAGATTTCTCTTCTGCCTGGCTTTTAGAAGTTGGTATTGATTATGGCTCTACCCTCAGTATACTCCTTTCTCTTCACACACTTTCATGGCAACATGCTGTTGAAATGACCATATGTATGTCATCAACGCCCAAATGTATATTTCCAGTTCAGAAGTCTCTCCTAATATGCCACTTGAATCATCCAATACCTCAGTATCCTCGTCCAAACTGATGCCTTCTCTTTTGATTCCTCATTCTATGAAAGACTCTAAGCTACACGTCTTCCGAAACCTTCATCCTGAAAGTTAGCCTGACTCCTCTCTCCACACATACTGATGATGCCAGTACTCTACAGGACTTTCTTATTGCACTTACTAATCAAAGCTCTTGAATATAGTTCATATTCCTGCCATGATCTGCTTCCTCAAACCTCTCCAGCATCATCCTTTCAACCTGAAGCACTGTGTACTTCACCTGAACTTTGTCTTCAAAAGGCCATTCTTCATTTACCTGCAGGCCTGTTAAGATCTTCTCCTTTTCCAGAAAGTACACCCTAATCCTTTACTTACTCTTTTCATGTATGTACCCAATTGAGGAAAAATTTGTAGGATTGCTTTTTGTGTCAGTACTATTACTTCTTGGCAGTTTCACTGTTTTCTGGATAGTGCTTATTCCAGAATCAGGTTGTTAAATGTAGTTTTTAATCATGACTCCAGTATTTCAGTGTAACAATTCTCAATATGCTTTAAGTGTGAGATTAGAACATGCAATTGTGCTAGGAAGTTGAATGTTTTAAGATGGCTTCCAGAAAAGCAGTGATTTGTTTCAAAGAACTGTCTCAAACACTCTAATTTACTTGTCTTTTAAGGTACAGAATTGGAGAGAGGGCATTTACTTATCTTTGAAGGTTTGGAATGTGTTACTTATGCAGTCATTATTTCTCATATTATTGAGTGCCTACAAAGTACCAGATACCACACTAAGTGAATGAAACCTAGCATTGCCCTTGTCCTTGAACAACTTTGAGCCTAAAGGAGGAAGATAGAAAATCACATATAGACATACCAAAAGTGGAATTGAGAATTGTGGCAGGTGCTATTGCAACAAGGGTCTATGTATATATGTAAGATGTGGTCAGAGATGCCAGGTTTCTCAGAAGGTATAACTCCAAAGTTTTTTTTTTGTTTTTTTGGTGTTTTTTGGCTTGTTTTTGTTTCTGCTATTTTCAGCGTATGAAAGGAATATCCCAATAGGTATTAACGTGGAGATGTTTGTATGGTCCTGAAGCAGTCAGGGAAGATGTCCTAGATTAAGTGTAGAAGAGGCAAGTCAGTAGCCTAGATAAGCACCCATTGCATATGAGGCAGGAAAAAGTATAGTGTTGATGTGGATAAAACAAATGGCAATAAAGTTTCACAAAACAATTGTGTTCAAATGCATTTGATGGTTTTTGTGTTAATAGTTTAATTATAGTAGAAAATTACATGTGGGAAAAATGTTAATCAAATCATGTATAGGAAGAAGTCCCATTTCTAATATGTCTTATAAAAATTGAGAAAAGTAACAACTAAAATGTTTGCAACTTAGACGAATTTTAATTATGTAATTATAATTTCACTTTAACAATGATCCTGAGGGATAAGACACATTTTAAATTTTTTATTTCTTCTACCAATAGACTTCTATAAGTTATTCTTTTTTAGCTTATTTTTGTTTTCTGTTAAAAAAATAAAATAAAACTATATTCTGCCTGTTAATGAGGCAGTAGCACTTGTTTTAAGAGATAGTCAGATAATTCTTTAAAAAGGCAGAATACTGCCATCTGTTGTTCACTGAAGTCTTTAGCCTAAGCAAACAGAAACCTCAAGTTCAAGTTTAATAGCAATTCTTGATATTTAACAAAAGACCACCCCACATTTATCAGCTTTCTGAGTTCATACTTATTTCAGAGATTCTTAGATATTCCTATCATATTTAAAAATTCTTGCTCATATCAGAGAAGTGCTCACATCCAGTTCTCTTTGCTTCCTGTTTCTTACAACAGAAATAATAATGCTTTTTATTTACATAGCAATTTGTATTTAACCAAACCTTCCCACATTTGTGTGAGCGGTCACATGAGTAGCTCATTGCCTGAATGTATTATATCTTTGCCAGCTACATCATCTTTTCTAATTAAGACAAAGAGAGAAAACCAGCCTGCAACTTAAAGGCAGCTAAGGTTATCTTCTGAAAGATACGGGGGAGTATGTTCTATTTCCTAAACAATAAAACACTATTGTAAAATTGTTAACTTTGAGTTGTTAAGTGAATTCACTAGTGTCTGGAAAGTAGTTAGAAAATATAAACAAGACAGAATTTTTCAACAATTTTTGACTTGTTTGCAGATAGCTTGTAGGGACGTGTATAAGAACAGAGGCCATGTACTCCATCTCATTTGGTGACTTGCAATGCTCATTGAACATCAGAAGAGAAAGAAGTTAAGAATTCTGGTAACTAATGAAGTTTGTTGTGTTTCACATCTCACATGAGACCTGCCCACAGACATGTTGGGAAGCAGTTTGATGAAGGGCCCTACATGTTTTCCTTCTACTGTACATATATATTATCTTAACGAAAAAATCCAAATGTAAACTCATATTCCCTGCCAGAAAATTAAAATACGCAAACATCTGCTTCCTTAGGATGGCCTTTAGCCAAGGTTCAGCCTACAATGAGTTACTGCAAAATTTTCACATGATTTCATTTTTTAAAAATTTCCCAACCAACTTCAAGTCTAAAATTATAAGTGGGTCCTATGAAAGTATAAACACATATGCAATTTTGCTGTCTCTGAGGTCAGAACCAGTAATGCACTAAAGATCATTGTATCAAATCCAGCTCATCTTCTAAATTAATGTAGTACATTAAAGACCAAGATACCATTTCCTGGTATCACAGACAGCCTCCCAGTGAAAGAGTTGGAGGGATGGAGTGGCACATTGTGCTACAGAGATGTAGGAGGAGATAGCTTCCAAAAACTCATCACACATCTTTTCCCAGCATTGAGGACCAAAGTTGGATTAGAAAAGCCCCAGTGACTATTTCCTTTTTATGTGTCATCTCTTATACTGTTTATTCATCTCTTATCCCAATTCCCTTTCCACCCTGAGAATATTCCTCTCATACTGGGTTTGCCTCCCAGGGTGCCTCCCAGGATGACTAAATAGAAAGAAAAAAATACTTCCAACAATGGAGCTATGATGCCTGCTTTTAGAATTCTTTTCACATCCTGTGTTATAAATCATTCCAATGCAATCAACCATATTAACTGAAACCAGGACTTTTATACAATCAACTTTTTAAGAACTTAAAATTAATATCAGGACTATTATGAGTATTTTGGAGTAGGGAGTACAATATATCGGACTGCATTTACCTAGAATAAGAAGTGGAAATAGTGAAATAGTTAGGTTTTTGTTTTTATTGTTTTATTTTTGTTTGTTTGTTTGTTTTGGTAGAGAAATCATATCTCTGGGCTATCGTCATTTATAAAGGAACTACTAGCCTGGTTCATGTAGGGGACAAACACCCACATGCACAACATACATTCCTTTGCACACACAATCTTTCTCAATAACAATGTTATACCAACAATAATGATAATGTTGGTGATATATAATACTCGTGAAACATATATTTTGGGCCAAGCACTCTACCAAGGCTTTTTATGGTTATGATCTTATTTAATCATCAATTATACTATCCAGTCGATATTACTATTAATCCCTTTTTAGAGATGAGACAACAAGAGCTAAAATAAAATGGGCCAGGCATGGTGGCTCATGCCTATAATCCCAACACTTTGGGAGGCCGAGACAGGCGGATCACAAAGTCAGGAGTTTAAGGCCAGCCAGGCCAATGTGGTAAAACCCTGTCTCTACCAAAAATACAAAAATTAGCTGGGCATGGTGGTGCATGGCTGTAATCCTAGCTTCATGGGAGGCTGAGGCAGGATAATTGCTTTCACCTAGGAGGCGGAGGTTGCTGTGAGCCGAGATCGCACCACTGCACTCCAGCCTGGGCCACAGAGCAAGACTCCATCTCAAGAAAGAAGAAAAAAGAAAAGAAAAATGAAAAGAAAAGGAGAGGAGAGGAGAGGAGAGGAGAGAAAAGGAAAGGAGAAAGAATGAATTTATTTTTTAAATAAAAAAAATCTATGCAGATCTGAAATTTGAACACAAGCAGTCTAACTTCGGATCTTACATCTTTAAAGACCCAATGTATTACCTCATATAATAAATATTTGATATTGATGAATGAAAAAATCTTCCTCTTATTTCCTAACGTTTTAAAACTCTGTTTTCCAACTTCCCACATACACAACCTTATAAATTATATATATGATGAAAATATGTACTTCTACATATTTATGCCAATTCGTAAACCAAGCTTAGCTTTCTATCTCTTGTTCCAGGAATGTTATTGAATAACTTTAACATAGCAATTACATTATGTCTCCTTTTAAGTGAAAGAAAGTATTGAGTTTAAAATACTGTGGAGCTCTCTTAACAGACATAATTAGGATCAATAGCTGGTCTGGGAATTTGAAAAAGTTTTTAAAGCAGAGAATCATAAAAATATGACATAAATTTTCATAATTCTAGTAATATATTTTAACTTAATACATAGAGTATGCAGGTTTTTGCACATCTTTGATGAAGAGCCAAGAATGTTTCTCTCAAGTACGTGTCCACTGAAGTGACTGGAGTTTCAGGTTGCCGTTCTTACTTACACCATACCCATATTTCCTTGTACTTGCTTGCCAGTTTCAGTTTCTTTACAGTGGAAACAATTTAGGAACCTGGAAGCATTCTGAGTTGAAAAGCCTTTACGTGTGTCGTGATTTTCTTTTTGAATCTTTATAGTTGTATCTCCCCTACCTAAATCAAGGGAAATCCATTCTTAGGCTCTCATCCTTATGAAGTCTATTTATGAAGTCTGTGTAAAGCTACCTAACTTCATTTTCAAGGAAACAACTCCATTTTTAGGCAGGTGTCATTTATTTGTAGGTATTTTGTTAGCCTAGGTAATTTACAGTGACAAATACAACAGGCCTAAAGAGATTTGGGAAGAAAGGAAACTGACACTAGACAAATGCGTAACTTACCTGTTGGGAGAAGCATATGGAAATTCCACCAAATAGCCTATTCCTTGTGAGCACTCAGTGTACGCTAAGCAATTTACCATAAGAAGGAAATAGCATCAGTGACTCAATAACAATTTATAAGATAGAGCTTGTGAAAGATTAGCAATTAATACAATAAGGACTTTTCTAAGTCTACATAATAATTTAAAAATCTTTTTTTTAATGTAAAATGCTTGAAGATGCCAAGATGTAATTTTAAAATATCTTTCTTTTTTCTTATTTGATGGGTGTGTGTGTGTATGTGTGTGTGTATATACACTATGCAGAGAAATGAATTACTTGCACAACTGGGAGGGACCTTCAAGAGATCGAGCCCAGTTCTCTGATTTCAGAGGAAAAGAGCCTGAGTGCTCTATTGGATACAGTATTGCCTCTAGGAAACCTGTAGGTTTGGTTTTAGAAATCATCGTAAAACTTAAAATAGTTTTAAGTGGCCTAATTTGAAGTATATAGCATTTCTACTAGGTTATCTAGATAATTTCTCAATTCTTATGTTTCAGCATTTGTAACCTATCTTTAAGTTTCATGTAGACTTATGGAGAGAGGCTTTTGGTGCTGCTTCCAATTCTTTTCCTCCAGTTACAATAAATTAATTTCCAAAGCAAGTGACATGCCAAATTGTTCACTGAATCAGAAGACTGGAGAATTATTGCATTTTTTGCCTGTGGGCAGGGACATATTCAGCCTATTTAATTAAGTTATCAATTTAATCTGTGCTTTAAAATATATAGGAAGCAGAGCCATAATTTGACTATATTGGTGCTACCTCAGAGCAAATTTATCAAGAATTGGATGCATTATCTTCATCTACACCCCAGGCTAGATAATCTCCCTAATCATTTTAAAGAGTTAATTTCTGTTTACCCTACCATTTCTCCAGTCTTTTTCTGATTTTTCCCTTGGGCACCTTTACTTTCTTTAAATAAAATGATGTGTTTCTGCTTTTTTTTGGTTTGTTTTCATTTACCCTTTTCACACAATTGTTTCCTAAGCATTCTTAGATTTTATCTTTTAGAAATTTTCCAGTTCTTAATATTTTGACATGAACTCAAATACAGCACCACAGCAAATAATCTGATATCTTACTTAATGATATATAATTTTATTTTACATTCTGTTAGTAACTCGGTTACATAGACTTGTTAGAATTTTTTATAGTTTGCAATTTACAACATTTTAGAAACTTAGATGCCTTTTATAGCATGCAAAAAAAGATGCCTTTTGACCTCCACGCATACTTGAAGATTTTCCTTTTATAATATCAGAACTGCAATGTCAAAGGTTTTACCCACTAGTAATAAAAATTAAAACAAATTGGTGCAGTGTCTCACACCTGTAATCCCAGGACTTTGGGAGGCCCAGGTGGGCGGATCACTTGAGGTTGGGAGTTCAAGACCAGCCTGACCAACATGGAGAAGCCCTTTCTCTACTAAAAATACAAAATTAGCCGGGCATGGTGGCATATGCCTGTAATCCCAGCTACTTGGGAGGCTGAGACAAGAGAATCGCTTGAACCCGGGAGGTGGAGGTTGCAGTGAGCTGAGATCATGCCATTGCACTCCAGCCTGGGAGACGAGCGAAACTCCATCTCAAAAAAAAAAAAAAAAAATTAAAACAAATTTTCTGTAATTGATAGGCACATGTCTAAAAGTATGTATAATATTGATTATACTTGTTGTATTTTAAACTTCTTATCTATAGCCTCAAACTTTCTGGGTCTTTGGTTTATGATGAGTGAAATAACTTGGAACCCCTCTAGATTATGATATACCAAGACCATTAACAACTGTGATAGTCTAAAGCCAGGATGAGGTAGGACATCTGGAAATGGGAAGGTAGACTGGATGAAGATAAAAGAGGAAAAGGAAGTTGTTTAAAAACTGAGTAGTCAGCCAGGCGCAGTGGCTAACACCTTTAATTTCAGCACTTTGGGAGGCCAAGGTGGGAGGATTGCTTGAACCCAGGAGTTCAAGACCAGCCTAGACAAAATAGCGAAACTCCATGTGTACCAAAAACACAAAAAATTAGGCATGATGGTTTGAGCCTCTAGTTGTAGCTGCTAGGGAGGCTGAGGTGAGAGGATTACTTGAGCCCAGGAGGCTGAGGTTGCAGTGAGCCGAGATCGTGCCAGTGTACTTCAAACTAGGTGACAGTGAGACGCCATCTCAAAAAACAAAACAAAACAAAAAAAAAACCCCACCTTGAAAAATGGTGAATTTACCAAAAGTATCAGTTATTTTTGGTTTAATATGTAAAACCGCACTTTCCTCCACTGTTTATGACACTGAAATTCCACATTTTCTATTTAAAGGTGGCAATCCAAATTTGGTTGCCATTTAAATACTGTCTAGGGGAATACACTTGCATTTTCTTAAATGTTAAATATAAATATTTCTATTACAAGGAGAGTCTGTGAAGTAGAATGTTTTATATTGCTTGGTAACTTTTTTTTTAAAAGGAAAAGATTTGTTTGATCATCTGCACCATAACAAGATTCAACTGCGGTTTTGTGCTTAGTGTGGCTCATACTGCACTGAAAGATGGTTTCAGATTGTTAGTTTTAAGACTTTTCTTTAAACTGACTTTTATATAAATGTAACGTTTAGTATTTATTATCGGTATCTAAAATTTCACCAGTTAAATAAAATATTTCTGAGTACTATTGGTATACCTCAATATTTAATTATATTATTTTTTCAAAGTTAATAGGCACAGAAATACCCTCTGTGTGAATCATGCAATTTCTTCTTACTTTGTACATGATTTAAAAAACACTACCAAAACCCAAAACCCCTCTCCCTTAAAATTCCTTAATAGGGACATCTTAGACATACCCATCCTTTATAGCTTACCTGCTATTTATTGAAACAGCAGCCAGTCCATCTTTCTATCTTTCACCATTTCATATGTGGTTAGCCTTGGCAGGTTTGCTGCAAACAAATCTGATTGTTGGTTTTAAATTGCATGCCTCATTGAAGTCTTTAGTTATTTGAGCAAAAACGTGGTAATAACTTCTTATGTGTGATGTATCTGTTGACTGTAACATAATTTTATTCTAGAATCATGAAAACAGTAAAGCGAGGACCTGACTTAATGATACTAAAGAGATTTTTTTTTTCCCAATAGTAGAAGTGTTCACTTCAGTTTCTTAGCCAATCTCAATACGGATAATTTGTCTCTTGGCTTGAATGTTGCTTTTGTTTTCCCTTAAAGACCTTTGCTTTTGCAAAAGCTATAGCATAGTAGCATCAAAATACATAATGTGCTTATTTTCTAAATTCTTATATAACTGTGACATTGACTTATAAAGATGAGTTTTCAGTTTCTATTTTAAAGTTACTTTTTAAATTTTTACTATTTTTTTCTGTATATACAAGACATACATCTATTACTTTAAAGAAAAAATAAAATGTATTATAAAAGATACACAATTTGATAGTTATAAAAAGACTTGTGTTCTTCCCAATAATTTATTTAAAACATGTAATTCTCATGAACATGTTCTACTTTTTCTTCAGACTTACAGATTTTATGTACTGAGAACATTTTAAGAGAACTTTTTAGTTATTACTAGAGAATGAACTTAATTTCATTGTCAAAAACATTTATGTCTTGAAAACAAAGTTTGACTTAAAATTTCAAAATTGTATGGAAACAGTGCAGTGAATTATTTATTAGAACAACATGGCCAAAAATAAACATTACTATTTCAGAGGACCACACTGGATGAGATTTTCAGAAGCATAATGATTAGAGATGCACTTTAAAATACTTATTTCTAAAAGGGACATTAGGTCAGTGGCATTTTTACAAACATTAAAAAACTGAATAATGATATTATTTCTATTTGCGGAGGACATAATAGATTCCACACACAAAAAAATTTGTTAGAGCTAACAAATGAATTCAGTAAAGTTACAGGATTAAAAATCAACAGGTAAAAATCAGTAACTTTTTTATATACCAATAAGTACCTAGCTGAAAAAGAATTAAAAACACTCCCATTTACAATAGCATAAAAAATACTTAGGGATAAATTTAACCAAGGAGGTGAAAGATTGTAAAACTGATTATAAAAAGATTATAACACTGAAAATTATAAAACATTGGTGAAAAAAATTGAAGACACAAATATATAGAAAAATATTCCATTACTCCGTCAGAAGTATTGTTAAAATATTTATACCACCCAAAGAAATATAGAAATTTAATGCAATAAGTATCAACATCCCAGTGGCATCTTCACAGAAACAGAAAAATACAATCCTAAAATTTGTATGAAACCACAAAAAAACCCCAAATAGCCAAAGCAGTACTGAGGGGAAAAAGGTTGAAGGCATTACACTTTCTGATTTAAAACTATATTACAAATCTATAGTAATCAAAATAGTATGCTACTGGCATAACAACAGAAACCTACACCAATAGAACAAAATAGAGAGCCCAGAAGTAAATTCAAACATACATGCTCAAATAATTTTACACAAGGGTGCTAGGAAGAGACAGGTGGAAAGGGTAATCTCTTCGAAAAAAGGTGCTGAGACAGTTGGATTTCTACATGCAAAAGAATGAAATTGTATGTTTATCTTACACCACACACAAAAATCAACTCAAAATAGGTAAAGACCAAAATGTAACACCTGAAACCATGAAACTTCTAGGAGAGAACATAGGGGGAAAGCTCTCGGACCTTGACCTTGGCAATGATTTTTTGGATAACACACCAAAATCCCAGGCCAAAAGAGATAAAATAAGTACATGGGACCACATCAAACTAAAAAGCTTCTGCACAGGAAGGGAAACAATCAACAAAATGAAAAGGCAACTGATAGACTAGGAAAAAATATGTGCAAAGCATATATCTGATAAGGAATTAATATCCAAACTTTATAAATAACTCTTATAACACAATAGGGAGAAAACAACCTGATTAAAAAGTAGGCAAAGGACATGAACAGACATTTCTCCAAAGAAGACATGAAAGTGGCCGACATATATGTATGGAAAAGTGTTTAACATCACTAAGCATCAGGAAATGGAAATTGAAACCACTGTAAGATATCACTTCACTCCTCTTATCAAAAAGACAAGATATAACAAATGTTGGCAAGAGTGTGGAGAAAAGGGAACCCTAGAACACTGCTGTTAGAAATGTAGATGGGTATAGCCATTATGGAAAACAGTATAACGGTTCTTAAGAAAATTGAAAATAGAACTATATGATCCAAATAAGATAAAATCACCACCTCATAAAGATATCTACACCCTCATGTCCATTGCATTATTCACAATAGCCAAGATATGGAAATACCATAAGCATCCGTCCATGAATGAATGGATGAAGAAAACGTGGTATGTATATAGGCACACACATGTATATACATACAATGGGATATCATTCACCCTTTAAAAAGGAAGGAGATCCTGCCATTTGCCATAACATAGGTGGACCTAAAGGGCATTATGCTAAGTAAGATGAACCAGACACAGAAAAATATTACATGATCTCACTTATATGTAGAATCTTAATTTTTAAAAAAAGGTCAAATATTCAGAGAGAGAGAATAAAACAGTGGTTACCCTGGGCAGAGTCAGGGGAAGGGGCAGGAAATGGGGAGATGTAGGACAAAGGATATGAAGTAGCAGATGTATAGGATGAGTAAGTCTAGGGAATCTAATGTACACGAGGACTACAGTTAACAAAATTGTATTGTATTACAGATTCTTTTTAATAAGGAGATTTCAGCTGCTCTTGTCACAAAAATACTATGTGAGATGCTGGATATGTTAATCGGTCTCGCTGTAGTAACCATTGGACTATCTGTACACATCACATACCATCATGTTGTAAGCCTCAAGTATACACAATACAAATTATTTTTAAGATAAGTAAAGTAAAATTCTCCTTTTAGCTCAGAAAAATAAAATTAACCCTGCAGGCACAAATATGAAATATGACATATGCATGACTATATATCCTAAAATTATTAATATTTCACTTAAATTTTCATAATGGTTCATAAGAGATATTTATGCCTGTGATCAGAGAACACGGGCACTATTATTAAATTATGCATTAAGTAATTACAGATATATTTAAGCACATAAAATTAAGATTTTCTGTTTTTGTTTTTTGTTTTTTGTTTTTTTTTTTCCACCAAGCTGGTTCAACTCTTGAGCTGTGGAATCAAGCTATTTTTGATTGCAGCCTGATATTTCCACTTTCAACCTGTCTGATTTTGGCAAATTATTTGTGTCTAATGAAAGTGAAAGTAATTATAGTACCTATTAATCGTTTGTAGACTTGTGGGTAATAAATATCAACTTTACCATTATTATTATAGTTATTGTAATTTTAGCAGTAAAAGACATAACTTTTCTGTATGATAATTTTACAGAGTCGTTTATTCATTACTTATAGGTATTGCAAGACTAGATATCTTTATGGATGTTAGGTGTTATAATTATGATACTTTTCTAATTACAAGAATAATATATATTCACTTTTTCTATAACATACTTTTCCACCCACTGAACAATATTTTCTAGACAACAATTTATGAATCTACCCACATCTTTTAAACAAAGATATACAACTTTATAATACAGATACAATGACAATTTTAAAAGATCAATTTATCTACTTATATGCATCTTGGGGTTACATTCTTTGGTTGTCGTTGCCAGAGCACTGCTATACCTGTTGTGTTATCGTTTTTATATGTTTAGATATTTGTAGAAGTATTTCTTTTGACCAGATATGTATGTTGTTTTGCTGGATCATAGGATACACACATTTAAGCTACAAATTGATAGGCTTAGCAAAGTTTCCTGCCAAATATTTTGGATTGTTTTTCCTCACTACTCATTTATGCAAACCATTACTAATGCTTGGTGTTATAAATCTTTTACTGTTTTGCCAATTTTGTAAGTGAAAGTTGTTTTTATTATATTGATTTGCAGTTTAATTATAGGGGACATAAGAGGCTTTATATATATATTGGTTATTTACATTTCGTTTGAATTGTCTATTCACTTCCTTTTTCAATTTTATCCTTTATTGATTTTAGAAGCTCTATATTTGGATATGTTTTATCTTCTCTGTGTGGCAAACATTTTCTCACAGACCATTTCTTCCTTTGCTTATGGTATATTTTCTTATGTAGAACTTTATACCTTCATTTAGTCAGATACATTAGGAATATCCTTGGCAGTTTATGAATTCATATTGTTTTTAAATGTTGTAATTTCAAGATTATAAAATAGTCGCTCATATTTTCTTTTAATCGTACAACTTTATACTTCTGTTTTTTCTCTCTTTGGAGTTGATTTTATGTATTTATATGTATTTTCCTGGCCTCTGTGTTTTGTGCTCTTCGGTTCTGCTGTGAGGACAGAGTAATGACTCTGCTCTGATAGGCAGTTTGGCAGAATATGACAGATGTGCCACCGAATCCCGGAACTGAAATTTCTATTCTTACCAACAACAAGAAGAGAGACAGATTGTGAACTAGCACACAAATGGAGTTTTTTGTGTGTCTGTCTCTAACAACATTCGTTGAATAACTACCATCAGCAAAAATATTCATTGAATAAACACCAGGTTCAAGTGTCACATTAAAATATTATTAAAAAATAACATTTTATGGTATATTAATGTTGCTTTTGGAGTGAAATTCCTAAAGAACATACATGTAAAATGTTGAGCTCTTCATAAGGAGTGATATGAAGTTTTTTCCCCCAGATCTCTGAAACTTTTTGCCTTTTAAAAGTAGTGTTCATCTTTTTAATTTCTTCAAATATGCTTGACCCCTCCCCGAGTTCTAGCATTAAAAAATGTGCCGCAAATGCAAAAAAGGATGACAGCTAGGGCACATTTTAGTAGAATTTGAAATAGGTGATGTGAATTTTACTGTACTGAAATCCTAAAGAATCAGCCCATTCATTTCTTAGTGAAAAAGTTCAAATTAATGTTTTGTGCCTTCCGATTCAGACCTTTTCTTACCTGATCTTGTCTTGGTTTGTGTTCCAGTCTTCAGGAACCAGTATTACTGTGGACATCGCCGTCATGGGCGAGGCCCACGGCCTCATTACCGACCTCCTGGCAGACCCTTCTCTTCCACCAAACGTGTGCACATCCTTGAGAGCCGTGAGCAACTTGCTCAGCACACAGCTCACCTTCCAGGCCATTCACAAGCCCAGAGTGAATCCTGTCACTTCGCTCAGTGAAAACTATACCTGTTCTGACTCTGAAGAGAGCTCTGAAAAAGACAAGCTTGCTATTCCAAAGGTAGGTAGTAGTGACATACTCCTTAAAGGGTTGAACTGTTTTTTTTTTTTTTAATTGTCTTCTAGGCCTCCTTCCTGTCACCTCAACTCCATCTGCAGATTAATATCAATGACTCAGGCAAAATGTGTTGATCATGGTGACAAAAGTAATAAATATTTAGACATAAAGACTTCTGTCCTTATACTTGATAGTTTCTATACATAGAAAATTTATCTTTTTATGTTACCTCTTTTATTTAATCTTTCATGTTACATGCAAAAAGTTTTTTCTTCTATATGCCAGATGCTTTTCTAAGGTGATAAGGATATTGCAACAACAACAACAAAACAAAAAAGACAGAAATCCTTGCTCCTTTCTGGTGCAGATTCGGTTTAAAATTCGTTGACTCCTAAAACTGAAGGTTCTTTACTCTTCGATTTTCTTGAATAATATACTTCAAAATGCCCTCATGACTTTCCAATACACAATCAGTTTTGAACCCAGAACAGTTTTAGTCAATGATAGATTATTTAAAGTAAAATATGTCCTTAGTGATTTCTATAAACATGTATTTTATATGTAAAAGGAAGAAATTACACAAATTTATTCTTTTTACATATATGGTATGAGTTTTACGAAAGTCAATTATAAGAGGATCCTCACCCTGTTTAGATCTCAGTATTAATTAAAAATAAGGCATATTAAAGACAAGAAAATCAGAGTGTCAGTGGTCTCTGGTATATTCAGCACAGTTACTTATTTAGTAGACAATCAGCTATCCCTTGGAGCTGGTGGTCAGTCAGTAACAGCTGTGCTTCTGCTGTTGTGCGTCTCTTCTCTCAGGAATGTGATCTTCATAAGTTTGTCAATAACATATTTACATAGTTTCCTTCCAATATGCAATTCCCTAATAAAGATACACCTAAGTATAATATGACAGTAAGGAAATGGAGAGAGAGAGTAACTGGTTCCTTCAAGTCTCAAAATAGACCTGAGGTCAAAGACAGATTTAAGGCAAGAAACCTGGTATTTAAGAGTGTTTGACTTTTTCTCTTCCAACTGAATTACCTTCTAAGATGCACATTCAGATGTTTAAGAGACACTGGAAACTATTTAATGTCAGAGCTATTCTTAAATCCCAAGTGGACATATAATTCATTTCTCAAAATTTTTTACCTTCTTCGGAAGAGCAGAATGTCTTTGTGAACTATGCCTGTGTGGTAGGTTTATTAGGAGTGATTAGCCACAAACAAAAGTGGGTTGTGGTTCTGTCTATTACGACTGTTGCTGAAGTTGTAGGAAAAAGACCTTCAGTTTAACTTTTTTATTTTTAGTTGGAGTCTCACTCTGTTGCTCAGACTGGAGTGCAGTGGCATGATTTTGGCTCACTGCAAGTTGGCCAGGCTGGTCTCAAACTCCTGACCTCAAGTGATCCACCCGCCTCGGCCTCCCAAAGTAGCTGAGGTCTACATGGGATTACAGGCATGAGCCACTGCGCCTCCTAGTTTAACTTTTAAGGTCAAGACTCACTTTAGAGGGTTGGTGCTCATCCTAGTGATCCCAGACTCTTGTCTCAGTGCAGATGACGCTACATGTCCTGTTTAGGATATGGTGGGAGAAGAAATAAGAAGGGGAACAGCAGGTTGGCCAGCAGGGTCTCCTATTAAGAGGAGTTGACACTGATGACATTACCCATATCTCTGATGTCTAAGTTACATTAATCATAAGAGAAGTGGTGCATTTTGTGAGAGACTTACTTTCTTACACTGAGCTCCTTTCGTTTGTAAATGAAGATAATAAAGTCAATAATACTTGGGGGTATAGACTGTGGTGCAAGGTGATATAAATTAATTCATGCTCCCAAGCAAGTGACCTTTGAGGAAAAACTTCTCATAATAACTAATATGTGTGTATAGGTTTGTAAATCCTGTTGAATAAATATAACTATAAAATTATCCCAGAGGTAATTGACTCACTCCTATAATCACGTATTTGTATAAACATTGAAATAAAGACCCTAAAAGGTTATTTATTTATTTATTTATTATTTTTGTTTTAGACAGAGTTTTGCTCTTGTCACCCAGGCTGGAGTGCAGTGGTATGATCTCGGCTCACTGCAACCTCTGCCTCCCAGGCTCAAGCGATTCTCCTGCCTCAGCCTCCTGAGCAACTGAGATTACAGGCACCCACTACCACGCCGAGCTAATTTTTGTATTTTTGGTAGACGAGGTTTCACCATGTTGTTCAGGCTGGTCTCAAACTCCTGACCTCAGATGATCCACCCACCTTGGCCTCCCAAAGAGTTGGGATTACAGGCATGAGCCACTGCGCCTGGCTGCTGTTTTTTATGATATGCGTTCATTTTGGCCAGAGAATCTTTTATGAAATTTCTGAGCACTCAAATTTTAGATAGGTGATATTCAACCAATATAATTTAGTCCATTCACTTCTAATGAAAAGCTCATTTCCTTCTATTATATTACATAAAATTTAAGAGATATAAAATATGCTTGGTAATGAAGTCAAGTCTCTTTCCTAGCGCCTGAGAAGGAGTTTGCCCCCTGGCTTGTTGAGACGAGTTTCTTCCACTTGGACCACCACCACCTCGGCCACAGGTCTACCTACCTTGGAGCCTGCACCAGTACGGAGAGACCGCAGCACCAGCATCAAACTGCAGGAAGCACCTTCATCCAGGTGGCATACGGCTCCTGCTGGTTTAATGTCTCTTAGAGAAGTTACTTGACAAAAATGAGTTGTAAATTACAGGAGAAGGAAGGCTAACCCATTACATTTGGTTAGAGGTCAGCTTTGAACATGGAAAGGGTACATGGCTTAAATGCAGAGCAGTATAGGGGTTAACATCAGATAATTAGGTTTAGCATCTGTTTGTGTGACCCTAAATGTAAGTGGAAAGCATGACCTGATGTGATCTCTGCCATTGTGACCTTAGAGGGGAAGGGTTAAGCTCCAGGGCAAAGGTAGGTAATTTTATCTACATTGAGATTCATGCTGAGATCCTTAAATCAAAAGCGTCTAACTTGACATTTGCAATCGATATGAGATGCCCCTAGCCCAGTCACTAGCCTCCGCCAAGACCAGCTGTCTTAGCTTTGTACAAAAGACAAAAGAACAAATCAAAAGCAGATCATCCTAAGAATACCTAGATAAGTTCAAACATTTGGTAATTTAAACTTTTCTGAGGATATTAATTCCAATTTTTCAAAGCAACTTAAAAGCCAGAATTACCAGAAGTAAAGAAAAGGTTGTATTAACATCTAAAAAGAATTTTGAAGAAAATAGCTAAGGAAAGTGCATTTAGAGGAGATACTGTGTCCTTTTCTATTTAGAATAAAAATATTGTACTTATCATACTTTATTCAAATCCATTAATTTTGAGACCATTTACCATATGATTTCAGGTTTTTGAAACACATATATCAGTTTTATCAATAACCTAATGAATGAAAAAATCCACATTTATGTTGTATTACATGATAGCAATATCAGAAGTAATTTTCTCCTGATCCTTAGTCTGGGATATAAATAAACCACCATACTGAAACTAATAGAAATATTTCAGATTATAAGAATTTAATGACTGCTGACTTCTCTTTTTTGATTAAAAATTTTTAATTGGTTTCTTCCATATTATTTGTATTCTAAAAAATCTGTAGAATTGGAAGCAAACTTGGCCGGGCTTGTGGTTCACGCCTGTAATCCCAGCACTTTGGGAGGCCGAGGTGGGCGGATCACGAGGTCAGGAGATTGAGACCATCCCGGCCAACACGGTGAAACTCCGTCTCTACTAAAAATACAAAAATTAGCCAGGCATGGTAGCGGGCACCTGTAGTCCCAGCTACTTGGGAGATTGAGGCAGGAGAATGGCACGAACCTGGGAGGTGGAGCTTGTAGTGAGCCCAGATCGCACCACTGCACTCCAGCCTGGGCAACACGGTGAGACTCCGTCTCAAAAAAATTGGAAGCAAACTCAAACGTCATTATGTATTTTATATGTCAGTAAAATTACACTCCATCCTATTACCTGGACTTTTGTAAAACTTGTAAACAACACAAGAAGAGATTATGCAGTGTTTCATGAAAATTTCTTGAAATTTGAAATTAGAAGTCAATGGTAATATTTTTCTCTAAAAATATTGATCATTGACAATTGCTACAGCAGCAAATACTGATAAATGTTAATAGTATTACTGTTAACTATTGCTTAATAAAATGAATTATATTTTCAGTGTGTATCATTAGAGTCTGCCTATTTTACCAATGCAACTTGCTAAGTTTCCTGTCATAGCATAGGTAATGCTTCATGATTTCCTTCCCATAGAATGACTATCAAAAATCCACTCATGCCTTGTCAAATGTCTTTCTTTCTGTTATTCTTTGTTACTTCTAGTCAAATCCTATTTCCCCTGCTTTTCTCTTCTCTTGGTCAATTAGATGAACTTGAGGGTTTAAATTGAAATCATGACAAGGAAAAAAGTTCCAAGAACTTTTAAGAACTTAATGCCCGAGGATCTTGTCATTCTTCTTTGTAAAATGGATACATCCAAATATTTACAATAGAGATAAGGAGTAGCATATGATTCCATTCATTCTCATTCTCTCATTTCTAAAAATACTCATAGATGTCTTGCCTGCGTATATGTTTTCGTCACTGCCTGGTATACTATCTCATAATCTCACTGTCCTGTGAAAAGTACTGATGTAAAATCTGAAAGCAATATAATTTCTTCATCATTGTGAAGAAAGGAAATTCATTCTGAATAGAATTTGATCCCTTTAAGGAAAAACCATTTATAAGTAAGTGGCAGTAGTACCACCACTAAATACAGCTAGTTTTGGCTTGATCATAAATCAAAGTTAAAACCTTCTTTTGAGTTTTAGCCCTGAAATTTCTTCCCTTTTAGCCCTTTTTTTTATTCCTTCCCATATCTGTTCATTTATTGGGTCTCTTTGAGGACTACATTGATCAAAAGAAGAATAAGAGTGAGAAATAAAAATTAGGAACACAGCTTATATTCCTTTATATATACAGCTGGATAATTTACTCTGGGTAATTTTAAATAGTCTGGTAGAAAGCACACTGGACTGAGAATCTGAAGGGTCTGGGCCCTACTACTTAGAAATGTACTGTGTTCTTAGAGGCAAGTCATTAGCCTGCCAGAGTCTCTGTACCCAATTACAAGGAGTCATTAGGAAAAAGGGGAGCTTGGACATAATTGGAGGAGTAAATTAGATGGAAGAATACAAGTAGGTGCTTTAAAAAATAGGCTTTAGAGAAATAGAAAAAGCTGAAATACATCAGACCCTAAATCATTCCAAGTTGACCTTGGAATTGACCCCTGCCTGTATATTCAGGCAAAAAGAAAGCAGTAAACTTGGCAAAAGAGACAGTTACCTGATCAGACTTTAAGGACTTAGAATGGAGTCATTATGGGGATAATAAGAACATAAGACCACCTTTGGGAAGAAGATTGAGATCTTCCATCACAGGCACATAGATAATTTTCCTCTGCTGTGCCAGCATGAGGAAACCATGTAAAGCCTTTCCTAAGCTATTCTCCTTTACAGAATCCAAATATTTCATATTCATGAAATTTAAATAGGAATCCAGAAATAAAGAACAATGATGAAAAGCTGAAAACTGTAAGGGTCTCACAAAGCAATATAAGAAAGCACCTGTAAACTATAATGCATTTATGTATAATATAATACATTGATTTATTGTATTAATAGTAAAATACAATTATTGTATTAAGAATGTGATATGACTAGGATGTTATTTATCTTGAGTTCATTAAATCTGCATTTATTAAGGATACTCTAATGTATTTTGCAAACTTTAAAATGAACACATTTTAAATATTTTTATTTGAAAAAATAGTAAATTGTTGAGATAGCCTTCATAATATATCTTTCTGATATATTAAAACATTCAGTTACTGTAAGGCATTGTCTTTAAAAAGTCTACTTAGAAAAGTAAAAGTAATAACCTATTCACTGTATTATGTAATGAGAACTGCAAACATTTAGGCCACATATACATTATATAATAGTTGTTCATAGTAATCAGTCAGTCAATCCAGCAAAATAAATTAAAAGGGACCAGCACCACCAGAAAATAGTCAGTATTGTTATCTGTTTCAGATCCAAAGTTTCTTTCATCTCATTATTTCCTAAATACCAAGAACTTGCGAAACACCTAGGATGTGCTTTCTGAGAAGGATGTCAAACAAATATTTTTATGCCTTACTTAATTGCATTTTATAATTGCTGAAGGTCATACCACATTTCAAATGTCCTCATATATGGAAAACTGCTATTAGAAGTGGGGAGAAAAGATGAAGTTTTAAAATACCTGGGTCAATAGTTGAAGAAAAAAATCTCTCTGAAATGGAAAAAAAAAAATTGAGATAAGAAGTGTCAGAGTGTCAAACTGACCTCAACATAAATTACAGATCTTATCCATTGCTGAATTTGCTAGTAATCAAAGGATACAGACAATAGTAAGACTCATGCTTAGCATGCTTTCCTTTGAGAGGTCAATTAGTGCAATTTTCTGAAAGTCCCTTTATTCCACATTAGCACATTTTCTGGTTTGGATTTAGCAGTCAGGGTTCTAAGCAATGCATGCATAATATTACTTGCACAGAGGGAACCATTTCAGCTCTGGAACCTCTCCAAATTCTATCGTATTAATTATAAACTTATATCGCAATCTCCATGCATCCGTTAGCCCATAATTCTATCGATTTTAGGTATTTTACGATAAGCCACCCAGACAGACCAGGCACATCCTGGTTACATTGCCAATCTAAGATTGGCAAAAGATCAAATTGTCAAATTATATTTATGTAAATTATAGATTGTACCTAGTTCCAAATTTACTAGTGCTTGAAGGGACACAGGTGTTAGCAAACACAGACCAAGCACTTTTCCCTTGGAGCAGTCCAAGATTGCCAACACAACTTTTGAAATTCCCTTCTCTCCCAAATTAGGATGGAGTCTATTTCAGATTCAACATGTATAAATTTTGAGCAACACATACAGAGAAATTTTGTCTTGGAATACCTCCAAAATTTATAGCCCATGAATTGCATGACTTACATAACATTCTCTAGCTCAGTTTTCCATGAATCTATTAATTCCACATTTATTTACAATAAGCAACCTAGGCAGACCAAGTACATCCTGGTAAAAGCATTTGCTAGGTGAAGATTCTGCATTACCTTTCACCTAGTACATATCATCAGTATGGTTAGCATCAGCTCCATTGTTGGCATGTCCTTTTTTACAAATTCCCTTGTAAAAAGGGAATTTGACTAGATAATCCCTTTTTTTCTCGGTTATCACCAGTAAAGAGAAATCATAAGCTAAAGGCCTGCTGCTAATCATTTCCGTCACAAGGAAATAATGCAAAAAAAAAAATTATTTTTGAATGATTTCGTGATCATTCAGTTTTTGAACACAAATCTACCAAAAAAATAGAGTACTTAAGTAAGCATTATGACACTTACAGCTTATGTAAATTTACCCGCATCTTAACCAGTTAATCTGCAAGCCTCTTTTAGAAAATCTGTGAGGAACGCAATTTTAGAGTACAGTGAGAAGGTGTTTAATTTGTATTAATTGGATAATAAGAAAGTTATCTTTCCTCTTTGTTAACCCAGTATGGTTGATGAGTAACTGCTATGTCCCTGCAACAGAGATTGTTTTTACATAATCTGTTTCATCACTGGGAAGTACAGTGGTTCTATCACTGAACCTGAACCAATACTCAGATTGGCAAATCTATTACAGAAATGATGGTTGGGTTCTGGCAAGACTGGCCCAATAACTGATTAATAATTTCTTTTATTTTCTTTTAATTCTGTCTTGTCGGTGCTGTTAGTCCTGATTCTTGTAATAATCCAGTGATGATGACCCTCACCAAAAGCAGATCCTTTACTTCGTCCTATGCTATTTCTGCAGCTAACCATGTAAAGGCTAAAAAGCAAAGTCGACCAGGTAAGTAACTTAACTGGAGAAGGGTTCATACTGTAAGTGTGGAGTCATAGAGCAAACCAGACCTTAAGCGTTGAAATATTCTGAGGGTGCCCTGTATTCAATTATGTTTGGTTTGTCTGTTCTAATAACCAATTGGTTATTTTTTTAAAGCCTCAATAACCAATTAGTTATTTAAATTTCTACCTTATATGATACAGATTCCTTCAAAGTTGTTGTATCAGAATTCCTATCTTGAACTAATTAGATGCACAGGAAATCACTTTTACCATCAAGGATCATCTCTGGTAGCATCATCTCATGATAGAAATTCCAATTTTTTAGTGTCTATTAAAATTGTTTTTCAGGAGTATGATATATGACTTCAAGGAAGTGTTTCATTTACTACACATGAACTCTGATAAGGAATTGAGATATCGAAATTAAGAATAATAAAGCTTTAGATAGGAACATGAAATGATATTGGGGAAGACTACCTCATTTGTTCAGGGTTCTTGCTCACCCAAACCTGTAATAGGAGTTTTTGTGAGATTCTGTCTCTGAATTGCCTTTCCCCTAGAAGCCCAATTAAGAATCTGGGATGTTTCCTCTGACCTTTCCTTTTTGGAATCACGGTTTCACTTCTCAGTATTACAGAAAATATCAATGAGATTTTCAGTAACTTCCTTAGTTTCTTAATCTCTACTGCCTTTAGCAGTTTAAGAGTTCATCAAATGGTTAAAAGGAAAACTGCCCACTTCCCACTGAGATATGAAACATTCAAGTTCTGGCTGCCATGGCAACCCCAAACTCCAATTTTTATGTCATCAGCCTCATGACATTGCTAAAAGCTCTGCTGGCTTGCCTCCCGAATAGCTGCACCCCTCTGACTGGATCCTTCACTTCTTACTCCATGCCAACAGTCAGTAAATCGTGCTATGAAGGGAAGAACAGTTTACAAGATTTGGGCTCACCTTTCTGAGGTTCTCCTCTTTATGGGAATCTAGTCCCTCAGCATTGTGTGCTCTGCCTCGATAGCTTTTTTGTATCATTTTATTGAAATTACATCAGTAAAAGAGACCATTAAGCTAATCTGCTTTTCCAACAACTAATCTGGTCCTCTCTGCTCTTTAGAAATGTTCATTAAATTTTGCCACTTAGAAGTTATTAATGACCTGCTAATAAAATTGAGCTTTCACCAGGGCCAGGCAATGTAGGATAATGTAGGCAAATACTTAAATTGAGATATTCCTGAAGGCAAATGCGGATTAGCTCAGTACTAAGAAGAATCATCTGGGACTCCAGCAAGGTGGAGAAACTGCATTTGAGAATTCCACATTAAACCCAAGAGTCTTAAAGGAGCGCTAAAGTGGTTTTAGGTATGTAAGGCCCCTTGGCTCCCTACAAAAATATATACAGATACTTTTGGAAGGGAAGCATCACCAGTTAAGGGCCATGAGATTTTATCAGATCAGATTCAAACATAGAGCTTACAACCAGGATCACTAATTGCACAAAGAAACACTATGAGTTTGAGTTAACAGAAACAAAAATACAACTTTCTAGATCTGTAAAAGGATGAAAATATTTAAATTAAAATTTAATTCAAAAATTTACATATTTAAGGAAAAATAATAGCAATGAGAAAAGACGTAACTGCAGAGCAGCTAAATATAACTTTTGGAAATGTAGTCAAGGAAATATTAAATAGCATAGTAGACTACTGAATTAGTAAACTGGGTAGAGAATGATCTGAAGAAGTTATCCAGAAAGCAATACAGATGAAAAATTGGAGAATATAATAGATTTTAGGAGATATAGAAAAATTAGAGAGTCTAATATACATGATATGTGTAATCAGAGTTTTAGTAGCAAATAGAAGACAAAAAATACTCAGGAGAAGCCTAGTAAATGGAAAGAAACTCACACGTAGATACAAAATAGTGAAACTACACAACACCAAAGATACACACACACAAAAATCCTAAAGTCTACCAGAGAAAAGACAAATTTCCTTTTCAGGAAAGGCAGTCAGGCTGAGAGCAGAACTGTCAGAAATACTAGGAGTCAGAACACAGTAGAATATTTTCTTCAAAGTTCTGAAACAATATGATAACCTAAAGTTTTGTGCCTGACAGATTCATCTTACAAGAATAGGAGCGAACTAAAGACAATTTGAAAGAAGTCAAAACTTTACCATCTGCCAAATCTTTACTAAAGGAATTTATGATGGATATATTCTAGAAAGAAGCGGAAGAAGAGAAAGTTTGAAATCTAATAAAAATGTTAAACAAATCTGAAAACCATGAGTCAATCCAAACAAACATTAAATTCATAAATAATAGTATTTCCAAATTTGTGAATAGTTTTTATAAGATTTTTTAAGGACAGAACTAAAATTTCAGACAGTAATAATATGTAATTCAAGAGATGAAATATAAATTTAAGTGTTCTAAATCTGTGAGTAGCTCAGAAAGGGGGTTCAGATGAGGAAACTGAGGAACAAGAAGGTTAAGTAATTTGCTTTCTCTAGATCATACAATGAATCCCGAATACTTTCTTTTGTCCTAATGACTTCATACTAGAAACAAATGAGGATGACAAATTGTCATAATTTAAGGTTAGGATTTTTTTTTGGTTCTGACCTTGGGTAGGTGCAAGATAATAGAAGGATTTGGTTTTCTCTCCCTGTTTCTTTGGTTTAGTAATAACATAAAAATTATTGAATAACCAACATGATAAGATCAAGAAGCTGAAAATTATAATTAGGCAGACACTGGAAATAACAGAGCAAATGATGCAACAGCCTCATATTCCTGTGTCCTGATCCCCAGTTTGTATGACTGCACTCTAGAAGAAAGAGCAAAGTGTAAAAGGAAAGGAATGTTCACATAAGATACCACATGGGCAGGTGGTAGGAATGAGAACCACAGCCGTAGTAAGAGTGCCCTTCCATTCTTGCCATCAAGTGCATAAGACTTTTCCATCATGATCATTTTGGAGTGGATTTTGCATTGTGGCATCTTTAGACAGCTGTCACAGCACAGCTAAAAGTTTATAAAATAACCTATATCCCAGGCATGCTGAATCTAACTAACTAAATTCCTAAAGGTCTGCCAAAAGAGACAAGAATCAGAGAGCTGAAAAGAGGTTACAACTCTATCCTAATCAGATGGGCCCTTCTGCTTTAAAATCCTTGCTTCCCTGTTTGGGTTGTTGATGGAGCTAAGTAGCTGTGACATGTTTGATGCAGCTGACTGTGATGCATCCTGGTTTTCCATAAACTCCATGGAAAGAAGCTGGGAAGAGCCCCCTCGTGGCAAAGAGTGTAAGCAAATGGACTCAGATGAAATGTGAAGAGAGTCTGAGGAAACATGTAAGAGCAATAGGCAATGAGGTGGAGAGAAAGCGAGTATGAAGTAAGAAGAGACATACAGAAAGATAAATACCCTGTTTCCAGAGAGGGCTAATGAAATCTGTTCTTTGTGCAGATCAAGTAAACAGAGTGTCCTTTAGTTCGGTCAATCAATGTTAATTTTAAATAACTGAAACACAAATTATTATGCAGTTACTAATATAAAATAAATGAATGAAATCACATAGGACTCCTTTAATTGAAGCTTAAAAGCAGGAGATTCAAATATCATTGGTATTTTCAATTTTGCGCTTCTCGTATGAGTCACTGACATTGTGGAGCTACCATGATACTATTCTGCTTTAAAAATTCCTTGAATTTATAGTTACTGTATTTGCAGTAGTCCTTTCCCGGATTCTTGTAAGTTTGGCTGCCAATTGCAGTGATAACAGATATCTCTACACCTATAATCTAGACTGTTTTTCTTATACAACATTTGAAAATATAGAGAACTTTAATTACGGTATTGTGATTCTTTTTCTTTGGCATTCTCTTTAGATGCAGTTTCTGCTTTGGAAAAAATATTCAGGCTGTCCATTTTCATCCGGGCATGGAAAAAAAAAAAAGATGTCTTTATCAGACAAACTGGTTCCTTTTTTGTTCCATTAAAATTAAACTGAGAGAGTTTTATAGCACAAAACAGATGGATTCACTTAAATAATTCCCCTGCAGTATTGTTTATTTTCTCTCTTTGATTGCCCAAAATTCCTTGTGTCCTGACATACATTTTCTCATGCTCTCAGGAACAAGGAATTAAAGGCAGAATTACTCAAAGGAGTTGGCATTTTAGACTTTATTTTTAAAATTATATTTTTAATTTTTTGTTTTTAAGTGTTTTGATTTTAAGTATTTCACATTAGGACAGTTTGAATCATTCAAAAATTTATGTTTCATGAGCTATGTCTTCTTCCTGGAATCTGCTAAAATTACTCAAATATAAAGTGAAGATAAACATGAATATATTTGAGAGAATGCATGTTTATCTGAATCTCTGCAGTCATGTGTGAGTGTGTAAATGTGTGAGTGTGCGATGTAAAATTAGATGAGATTTTCAAAGGTTCTAACAGTCATCCCTCTAACTTTAGACATTATTACATTGAAAACATTTTAGAAAATTTGTTTTTGAAGACTTCCAAAGGTTATTCCTCCCAGTTCCTTAGACTGTCCTCTTCCTGTATCTGAAATCATTTATTTATAGTTTATCCTTTCTATAAAGAAAATTTGGTTATTATCTGCATTTATCTGCCTATCTTTTTGAAGACTGATACGGTCTTCAAACTATGCATGTACATCCTAATTCTTTCTGTTTTTAAACTTCAAGTAAACTATGATAATGCACACTGGGAAAAATAGTAGTTTGGCTTTGGGAAAAAAAGAGAAGTTACACTTTTATAACTTCAGCTTCTCACCTGCAGAATAGAAATATCCCTGCTTCTCGTGAGTGTTGCCAAGGTTACGCTTTTTGTTGTTGTTGTTGTTGTTGTTGTTGTTGTTGTTGTGAGATGGATTCTTGCTCTGTCGCCCAGGCTGAAGTGCAGCTGTGGCGTGATCTCAGCTCACTGCAACCTCCACCTCCTGGGTTCAAGTGATTCTCCTGCGTCAGCCTCCAGAGTAGCTGAGATTACAGGCATGCGCCACCATATCAGGCTAATTTTTGTATTTTTAGTAGAGATGGGGTATCATCATGTTGACCAGGCTGGTCTTGAACTCCTGATCCCAGGTGATCCCCCCTCCTCGGCCTCCGAAAGTGCTGGGATTACAGGCATGAGCCACTGCGCCTAGCCGAGTTATGCTTTTAAAAGTGTTCAAAATATGTAGACTAATACTACAGAAGCAGAGCTTCTCTATTACAGGTTTATTTTAAATTTCATCCCAGGCAGTAAATTTGATGTCTTAAAATCTGCTTGTTTGTTTAAATTTAGTTAATCCGTGAGTTCCAAGAACTCTAATGGTTGTGTGAATTTTAAAATTTGTGTTTGAGAGTGAATTGCATGTATCTGAAGCAATCAGCTGGCAGCTACTAAAACTTAGCAATGAAAAAAATCACTCTTCTCATAAATTGCCTTCAGAAAAAAACAGGATGTCAAGACAGAAATGGGCAATGTTCTCATGGGCTTTGAACTATTGTGCTGTTAAAAAAAAATTGTGTAGGAAACTGTCCCAAAACTCACAGTTTACTATGAGAACAACTAAGGAATTGCCTAACACAGTGTCTATCAGGAATCTCTTTTTCTTATGACACAGCAATTACTTTTAATTGCTGTTTTTGCAATTACTTTTCATTGCAAAAACCACAATTACTTTTGCACCAACCTAATAAAACTTTGCCCTGGCCCTACCCAACCCTATCCAGATTTGCCCAGCAACCTCTCTGACCACGTTCCCTGCCCCTCTTTTTCCTTTTTGCTAAGCTACCAACCACTGACCTCCTGACTGCTCCTCTGACATCCCCCAGGTATGTCCCTCTTTCCTGAACATGCTTTCCCCAGCTACTTCTCTCTAAAGGTCTTCTGTATTTCATGAGGCCTCTCTTCACATTTTACCCACCCCTACCCCTTCCCAGCCAGGAAGGCCTTCCCAGTCCATCCTATCTAAAGAGCATTCATGTTCTTCCCTGCCTTCTACTCTGTGCATTGTTTTCTTCCTCTTATTTGAATTTAAGTTAACTTTTCTTTTTTATTGACTTTATTTTTTTAGTTTTTGTCTCCCCTAAAAAGGTGGGAGCTCCATTAAGAGCAGGGATTTTATTTTGTACCCTACTCCATCCATGGAGCAAGACTCACAATACGTACTTGTTGGATGAATAAATCCTTGAGATACTCAGTACAGATACCTTGGTAAACTTTCTACCACATCTTACTAGGATTCAGCTCCTTAACGGCTACGATACCTTTCTAAGATTATCTGGAGTTACAGTCTAAATCCAAAAAGTGGTCAAAATTAGACCAACCCTTTTTAACCTTTACATCACAGCACCCATCTATGTGTAATAGTATTTGTGAATACCATAGCATTAGAGAAATGAGAAGGGATTTAGAGTTTTAAAACTAGATTTCCTTTATTTTATAAAATTATAATGAGAAAAACTAATTATAAGCTATTGGAGATAATATTAAAAATTGAGTTTATTCTAGAGTTTCCAAATAAAATCTTTCTTTTTGAAAAAATATTTTCAACCAGTAAATAATTCACAGCAAACTTGGAACCCACTTGCCGCACACAATCATACATTGGCTGGGAAATTCTGAGTTAAAACCTTTGTGAACTTAATTTTTTGTTTTGATTTGTTTTTGGCTCAGGATACTATGTAATGTGAAGGTTTGTCGTTATCTTTGGAAAAATAGCTGAGACTTTTTAATAGAAGTAGAAACCCAAATAAAAACCATTAGGCATTACATAAGGAGCAATGCAAATGCTGCCTAATAGGCCATTGATTTTACTTCCCCCTTGGATAGTCTCTGATAGAGGTACTGGCTTATAAGCCTCATTTTACTAAGAATAGCTGGGTTTGCTCTATATTCTTCCGTGTACTGGTACTGTGACCTTGGGAGGGTTTTTTACCCTCTCTGGGTCTAAGTGGTTTTGTTTGCTTAGTATAAAGGCTGGGAGGGGGTTGAGCTGCTGGTTAGGAATTAACAATAGATAGGTTGAGAAAGAACTAGAAGGGGGTGCTGCTCTTCACACTGAAGCAAGGGGAGAGTGAGATTTCTCATCTTTAACAACAACAACAACAAAAAGAGATCACAGTGCCAACAAGAAATTAAAAAGAAAATTATACTCACACACACTCCCTCAACAAACTTAATATTCTTTTCAGTGGACCAGAAAACCTTTGGTGTGACAAATCAAACTTTTGAGGAAGCTAGATCCTGGAAGCAAACTTTGCTGTAAGCCAACTGCCAGCTAACCACACACATAATTTGATGATGTGAAGGTGGATGGCTGTAAACTTTCCTAAGTGGTGAGAAATAGAGAACGACTTTTAATAATGTCATTTCATTTGCCCTACAGTACATTGTTCAGCCATAAAATCATGAAAACCAGTAAGCAGGTTTTTGGCCAGAAGTTATTTCTCTCCTTTTTTCCATTTTAAGTGCAGGCTGCCTTCTCTGTGTTTGGGAGAGAGTAACTTCAAAAGATATCTTCCTGGTCTTCCAACAGCCACACTTTGAAATCTAAGCCAGTGTCCTGTAAAACTCTTACAATCTAGAGTAAATACAGACAGTTTGGCACAAATACCCACACTTGAAATGGAAGCTTTAGGTCTATTGTTTGATCTGAAATGGATTATATTACATTTGAAAATGTTTTCTTCAAAAATTATTTTGATCAAAGCAATCTTTCACACCGAAAGGTCTTATTTCACTGAAACTGTGAGTTGTTAAGAAGGTTAATTTCCTCTCAGTAATGCATCTTCTTTATTTACATATTTTAAGCATCTGATGCCTGCTGAACTCTGCCCCAGATACTGGTTAATGTTTAAAACAATAGCAGATCCTGTTCCTGCTAAAACCTTCACAACCTAAGAGAAAATCAACATATGAGAAAATTTTCACTATTATTTCCATGTCAGAATGACAAGAAGAAACAAAAATGGGAGGAGAAAATAATATCCTTCTGTCCTGAAGTTACTCCAGGACACCAAGGCTTTGACTGTATGTGCCAACATTGCCACTATTTTTTTATGATGATTCATTCCTCCCATTGAATGCTGTGGAGACACCCCAACCGCACTGGCTTCAGATGTTGGTATGTGGAGGAGGCCAGCCCAGTGACCTGAGCAGGCACGTGGTTGTTACTGAGTTTGTAAGAGTCCAGGTGAAGTTCAACAGTTGCAATTTTGCATTTTAAAGACATTTGTTTAGTTACTTAACTCTCATTCTTTCTCAGGTGCCCTCGCTAAAATTTCACCTCTTTCATCGCCCTGCTCCTCACCTCTCCAAGGGACTCCTGCCAGCAGCCTGGTCAGCAAAATTTCTGCAGTGCAGTTTCCAGAATCTGCTGACACAACTGTCAAACAAAGTCTAGGTTCTCACAGGGCCTTAACTTACACTCAGAGTGCCCCTGACCTATCCCCTCAAATCCTGACTCCACCTGTTATATGTAGCAGGTAAGGATTTTTTATGAACTGAAGTTTAATAATAAAACTGATGATGGTTTTCCCCTAGAAATACCTACCACTAGCCCACACAGCTTGGGATAAGTTTGCCAAAGTAGTTGACAACCAAGTATAGGATAATGTGATTTGTGTTGAATAGACTACAATAAAAACTTATGTTTTAGTAGTTTTCTATTAACAAAGTTTAGAATCCATGCAGTTCATACAGCTAATCTTTAGAGAGGATACAAAATCGTTAGCTGTATATGTTGCCTGTTTCCTGATGGTGAGTATAGAAAATTTATAACTAAAAAATGATATAAAGTATTCTGTTGTAATGCTTCATTTTGTTGGAATGTTTGTACTTGTTCTCCAGGGAACTTGTTACATTGATATTAGCCATATTTAATCATCAGTTTGCATTTCCCATTTTTACAGTTTAAAAATGTGTGAATAATACATCGCACAGGATGGCTGGACTCAAATAGTTTTCTGAATGCAATTTAAGCAATTGTATGTGCTATTCTATCATGTTGAAACAAAATAACGAAGTGTTATCTATCACAGAGGTTAAGAAAAAAATGGCCTAGCATGGCTAGAGTAATTATTTTGCCAAGGTTGTCACAAGAAATAGTTATCTCTTCTTACTGGTTAATGTATTTTTATTGTTCTTCACTAATAGCTTGAATAATTTATCTTAAAGCATTATGGTATTTTTAAAGTAGAAAAACAGTTGAGTGTTTTTAACTATGAGAGTACCTTGAATAAAATAGTATTTCATTTCTGAGGTTGATGAGGATAACTGTTTGAATAAATGAGTAACATGTTGGTTTTCTAGTATCAAATATTACTTCACAGACTCAGCTTTTTTCAATATATTCAGCTTTAAGAAATAGCAACTTATATTAAGCCTTATAATTTTCATTTTCATATTTTTACTCATCAGCTCTGTAAATTAAATGAATGTTCTTTATAATTTTTATTTTTACCTCCTTTCTCTTTACTGACATTTTTAAATGAGAAATTATTTTCATTTGTTCGCCCAGAGCCAAAGTTATTCTACTATGCAAAAGTTATTCTGCCGCCCTCTATGAGTTTTTTTAATAAAATAATTTCTGCGGGATATTAATCTCATCTCTTTTCCACAAAAAAGCAAGTTCTGTAGTAAAATATTCAGAAGATATATCATACTTCCCTGTTAGAAATTCACAACACACATGGCTTTATTAAAAGCTCTGAGAAGCTCTGGTAAAAGAATCCCTCTTTATTTATTTTTGTTGTTTCATTTAGTGTTTTTTGAATTTATTTGACCACAGAACCAATTTATTTGGGTTAACACCCAAGAATTGCTCACGGATCTAACGTTTGGCAGAACACAATTAAGAAACACTGTTTTATTGTATGCACCCTGAGCCAAGATGAAGCCCAGCGGAGTAATCTTCATCAAGGACATCTGGGTTCAGCATTTTTAGGGAGAGTCTCCTACTGTGGTTTCCGGACTTTGGGGAAATAAGTCCCCTAAAGAAAGGAGAGAGATGTTCAGAAAAGCTCTACCACTCACATAGCTTTTTTCATCATAGTGTAGTTTTTTGTGGTTTTTTGTTGTTGTTGTTGTTGTTGTTTGTTTTTGTGTTCTTAGCAGGAAGAATGCAATGGGATTTTTATAAAAGGTTTCAGAGAAAAACAAGAGGATTTCACTGTCTACTTGTTCAGTAATGTTTATAAATCCAGTAGTGTGTGTTTTATTTGTTTGGGCTTTATAAATCTGTAATTCAAACCCGGTTTTATTATTGCCTTAAAGGCAGCCACCCATGTAGTCACAGAGAGCTCCAGAAACACACGACTAATTGTTGTGGTTTCCCCTGCTGAACTTGAAGAGTTTGGCGTTGAATCCCAGTCTCTTGGCTGCTGTAATGTCTATGCAACAAGCTATTTTTCTGGCATGAGAGCTGGCATATTGGAAGTACTAATTTAAATGGTCCTTTTAGGTATTACTTTGCAATGAAAAATTTTCAGGCTAATAAACTCAACTTCTTCTGAGCTTCGTCTAAGAATGTAAGCCTACCAATTCCATCTCCTTTCTTTTTCCTTTTTGTCCTATCATTTTGTTTTTGTTCTCTAACCCAAACTGACAGATTTAATAATTAGAAATATTTTACAGGTAATGTTTTTCTATTTCCACTCAAGGGTTGAAAAGTAAAGTTACTTAGTATGCAGATGCGGTCTTCCTGGAAAATGCTCTTCTCTTAATGCACACACGAGCACAATTCAGGGAAAAAAATGATGAGTTATTTAAGATATTAAACAATAAGCTATCACTACTTTTTTCATTTTAGAGTGGGTAGTCTGTGGTTAAATAACAAACAAATAAATCCTCTGAGACCCTTTGTAATATTAGTCAGAAAGAAAGAACCCAGCAGCGAAATGCAGAATCAAAATCTAATCATGAAATCTCTAAACAAGATAGAAGAGAGAAGAGCCAGTTTATGGCCTGAGCCAGGCCATTTGTGGGGTTACTGTTTAATTTTTGAAACAGTCAAACTTCATTCCTCCAACACCCTCTGGTAGAGCGCATTGCTTACCTCTCTTAACTTTGTTTCTCTTGGTGGTTTATAGTACCTCTGGGGCCTGTTTCTCTCAACCATCATCCTCTGTAGTCAGTCATACATTCACTCTTCATCAAAATGCACCCGTCTTTTGTTCATTTCCCTAGGGCCTTAACAAGTAACTGATCAATCTGATAAAAAGAAGTCAATTTTTTATTTTGTAGCAAAACGTAAAATTTATATACTATCATTCTGTTTCAACCTATCTTGTCTTAAAGGTCTGTTTAGACATGAAAATATCGTAACCCAAATAAATAAATCTAACAATGAGGTTCTTTTTTTTATTTTTTATTTTTTTTTTTGAGATGGAATCTCACTCTGTCACCCAGTCTGGAGTGCAGTGGTGCAATCTCCACTCACTGCAGCCTCCATCTCCCAGGTTCAAGTGATTCTCCTGCCTCAGCCTCCCTGAGTAGCTGGGATTACTACGTCCACCACCCCACCTGGCAAATTTTGTACTTTTAGTAGAGATGGGATTTCACCATGTTGGCCAGGCTGGTCTTGAACTCCTGACCTCAGGTGGTCCAACTGCCTTGGTCCCCCAAAGTGCTGGGATTACAAGCGTGAGCCCATAATGAGCCTTTAAGCAGCCTGGCCCATAATGAGGCTTTTAAGCAGGCACAGAGGTATTTATTGTGGCAGATAACCCTTGTCCAAATACAGATCAACACCTGTAAAATGGCCACTCTAAGTAAGTCACAGCCTATACCAGTATTTCTAAATAATCTAACAAAATTTTACCATCACTTTCACCTCAAATAGGATCTAGGTAAAGGAGGAGGAGACTGAGAGTCAAATGAACTTTCTAATCCTTTGTAGTGACTACTGTCTCACAAAAAAGAAAGTAGTACACTGCATATCAGCATTTATATATCAAACAAAATGAATATTTTCACAAAACAAATAAGCAGAAGGTAGAAATATTTGATTATTGTTGTTCATCTTAATGTAGACGTAGATGGTATGTGCCTATGACTTTTCCAATGTTTTTTAGCTGTGGCAGACCATATTCCCAAGGGAATCCTGCTGACGAGCCCCTGGAGAGAAGTGGGGTAGCCACTCGGACACCAAGTAGAACAGGTAATTCATTGTTTTGGATTCTGTTTCCCAAAATGGAAATTGCCTTATTTTTGTTTTCCTGATCAAAACGGTGACCTACATTTCTGATTTTTTTGGGGGGGTGCCGGGAGACGTGGTCTCATGATGTTGGCCAGGTTGGTCTCAAACTCCTGGCCTCAAGTGATCCTCTCGCCTCAGCCTCTTGAAGTGCTAGGATTGCAGGCATGAGCCACTGCGCCTGGCCTGATTTTTTAAATTGCAGATTTAAAAGGACAAGGGAGAAAATTAAAATCATCTGTACTCCTACACACTGGAGTTAATCATTGGTAAAGTTTGGGTGCAAAGCTTTCCAAAATGTTTTTATATATTTATACATGTGTATATTTCTAAAACACAAGAGGCCATTGTATATAATATATAGAACTATATAGAAATACTATTTTATCTTGCTACTTCTGACATTGGAAGTACTTTAAGTGGTTCCGAAAACATAGCAAATACTCAATCTCAGGCACCTTACTCAGCTTTGAGAAACATCATAGGAGCTCAGAGAGCATAGACTTCAGACTCTGGGTATTTACTGATTGGTCTTTTAGTTAGCACAGTTTACTGCTGACTGAAATGGCGTCAGTGAAAAAGGGCAGATAAGGAAGGAAGCCACAGGATTCTAAGAAATGGGATTGGATACATAGGATTTCCCATGCTCCCAAGCATACGCCATCACTCTGTGCTCTACAGACCGCTTTGCTCCTGGGTATGTCAACTCAATTTCTCCCACCTCACGTGCCCATTCTAGAGTGTTATAGTCACTCAGTGGTTTAATGTATAGGGAGAGAAATAGAGAAAAAAGAAACATAAAGTCCTAGGATTTGTTAAAGGTATGAAATGTTGATCTAAAAAATATTATTGAGGGATTATTGAATGTCATGCGGATTACAGATTATAATTTCCATCTGTTTTACTTTGTTAACAGATGTGTGATGTTCTCCACCCTATGATCCTATATTCTTGGAGTGTAAGCTCATGAAAGCCCTATTTCCCTAAACATATTTACCATACGCATCTTAGCAAAATTTGCTTAAATGAACCCCCTTTCCCCATTGTGGATCTCGTAATAAGTTGTTCTCTTTTAATTGTAGATGACACTGCTCAAGTTACCTCTGATTATGAAACCAATAACAACAGTGACAGCAGTGACATTGTACAGAATGAAGACGAAACAGAGTGCCTGAGAGAGCCTCTGAGGAAAGCATCGGCTTGCAGCACCTATGCTCCTGAGACCATGATGTTTCTGGTAGTCCCATATCATCACTTAACTCACTCATTTACTTGAGAGATCAGCTTCTGTTACAGATATTGGCTTAGAAATGAATCTCTGAGGCCAGGCATGGTGGCTAACACCTGTAATCCCAACACTTTGGGAGAACGAGGCAGGCAGATTGCGGGGTCAGGAGTTTGAGACCAGCCTGACCAACATGGTGAATCCCCATCTGTAATAAAAATACAAAAAAATTACCCAGGCATGGCCGGGCACAGTGGCTCATACCTGTAATCCCAGCACTTTGGGAGGCCGGGCATATCACGAGGTCAGGAGTTCAAGACCAGCCTGACCAACATGGTGAAATCCTGTCTCTACTAAAAATGCCGAAATTAGCTGGGCGTGGTGGCGCATGCCTATAATCCTAGCTACTCAGGAGGCTGAGGCAGTAGAATCGCTTGAACCTGGGAGGTGGAGGTTGCAGTGAACCAAGACTGCGCCATTGCACTCCAGCCTGAGCAATAGAAGGAGACTCTGTCTCAAAAAAAAAAAAAAAAAGTAAATAAATAAATAAATTACCCAGGCATGGTGGCAGGCACCTGTAATCCCAGCTGCTTGGGAGGCTGAGGCAGGAGAATCACTTGAACCCAGGAGGTGGAGGTTGCAGTGAGCTGAAATCATGCCGCTGTACTCCAGCCGGGGCAACAGAGTGACACTCTATCTCAAAAAAAAAAAAGAAAAAAAAAGAAATTAATCTCTGAAACATGAGATTTACAGATGTATTTCATCCGGATTACACATGTATTACAGCCCTTCCCATACTTATCAATATATGTTTTCTCTTTCCAAGCATTATTGGTCTCTTAATGGTTCTATTATCTGGTGATTAAAAACATAAACATTTACAGTTACACAATGATTACAGATATTTCTTAACCCAATCAAATAGTATATACAGGAAAATGTATTATTTCATTCCTTAAAACAATATTTTATAAACAAAGAAAAGAAAGACGAAGGAAAGGAGGGAAGAAGATATTCACTGACTTAGGGCATCTGCTGGTTTTCTCTAGTACCTCCTTGACTTAGAACATGAACAAATATTTGTTTTTCTTGTAATATTGTCAGTCATATATTGGCACTAGACACCTACTAAAATGTCCTTTAATGATTACTTACTTTGTGTATTTGAAAAGATCCATTTAAGGAGGATGGAAGCATACATTTGAGTCAGCTTCATTGTGGGGAGGTGGCAAGTGGTAGAAAACTGTTGACTCTCAAGTGATCATCAATGGCTGCTATTACCATTTTTCTTTTACTATATTTACTGTTTGTATTTCTAAGTCAGATAGATCATCATGTAAAATAATTTATATGTTTCCTTATCCTCATTATCTTTTTTTTTTTCTTTTTTGGCAAATGTACTTTTAAGAACATCCTCGTTTGGGACCAATTATAAAAAACCTTTACTTTTACATAGTGCATGTTTCTCAAGAAACAGTCGATCACATGAAATAAATTAAAATCCCTAAAAAATGTGGCAACATTAATCCTATGTCCATTTTAAAGCATTAATATAAACTTAATAATAATGGTAGGAATGATGAAGTCTTCTTACTCATGGATTTCTTTTGAGAGCTTAATTTAAGGAAGGAACCCTCATCTCCAAAAAATTTACATAACTATGAAGAGACATAAATTTACATGCAATTACAGAATATTCTGAAGTCTTTAAAACTTTATTTAAGAACCTTACAGTAGACCCAAAGTAGTTATACTAACTTATAGAAGAAACATCCATGTTTTTGCTGGAGTGTATATGGACCAGTGATAGGCAAGCACCTAATAGTGCAAAATTTATATCTGAAACAGTATTAGTTCCTTTCCATCTTACTTTGGGGTCAATGTCTTGTTCATCTTGACTTTTTTTAAGCAAAATCACTTATTCACCTTGGAGTTTTAAGTCATTTATTTCCGATAGCCACAGTTGTTACTGAATTTAGCAAAGCACAAATTGCCCTTTAGAAAAACTGCATACTGTTTAAGTATTTTAATGTTAAACATTACAGGACAAACCAATTCTTGCTCCCGAACCTCTTGTCATGGATAACCTGGACTCAATTATGGAGCAGCTAAATACTTGGAATTTTCCGATTTTCGATTTAGTGGAAAATATAGGAAGAAAATGTGGCCGTATTCTTAGTCAGGTAAGAAATGCATTCATTCACACTAATTTAAATATAGGAAAAACAGTTCCTTGGTTGCTTAAAGCTCTGTAAATTCTTGACACTTGTGGATAGGTGTTGTGTGGAGAAAGGAAGTTTTAGAACACTGTAGATTCCTTGGTGGTGGTTTAACAAAAGAAACTGAAACTTCAAGTGAGTCGGATGTCATTCTACAATTAAAAATATGATATATTTTTAAAGACAAAGTAGGAGGGAGATACATAGACAAGGGACAAATGATCTAGAATTCATAGAATTAAGCAAAAGAAAATCTGACATAAGCCCCTAAAAGAAGAAAACTGCCTATTTAGAGATATTAATTTATTGTCTGTAATTATTTTCAATGACTTTTTAAAAACTTTTGAATATTACAGGGCTTAGACCTTATCAAAGATTATACATTGTGCCAAAATGTGTTTCCTCTTAGTGCTCTGAGAAACACATCACATACAGTTATAGAATAATACTGTTGCTGCACAACCAGCCTCTGAGTATTGTTTTCTTTAGGCTAGACTACTTTCAAGGCTTTTCACGTAAATAATTATTTGTTTTGCTGAAAAAGAAAGAAAATAGTTGAAATTAAGAATTTGAAAATGTTTCAAACCACGAAACAAAATGATGGATTTGCTGTACTACGGAATACCCATTGAAATACACACCCTTAATTAATAAAGAGGATGGTGCAACAATGTGTATCAGCTTATCTTCACATGTTTTAGATGTGTTCTTATCAATTTGAGTAAGTATCACAGCAGAGATAGTAAGGACCATCAAACTTGTGAATATCAGACTTAGGTAAGAATTCAGGACCCAACCCAGATTTATTGGGGCCACTAACACTTCTCTGCAAAACAATAGAAGAGAAATCACTGAAATGCTGATTTCTACGCAGTGTATCAGAGATGAGCTGTCTTTGGACCACTCAAAACATGTCTCAATGTGGAACTTCGTTTGGGGTGAGGATCCTTATCTGTGGAGGGAAAAGATAGCAGGACTTTCTTCTAGTGTTTGATTCTACAAGCACATATGGCTGTCTAGTCTAGGGGTACACTAACATTATTGATGGAATATGAGACAAAATATTCTTACAAAATCTGTAAAATATTCAATTTTGCCTCTGCTAGACTCTATTCTGTCCATCACCATGTTGAGGAATATAATGGCAGCCCTTGCACTTTACTAGGAGTTGAGAGTCCTGTTCTTCTTCCCTTCCTTTCTTTTCAGTGCTAAGCAATGTCTCACACTAGCTGATCTTAAGGACAGATTTAAGGGTACTTGCTCTGTCCAATTCACCTTAGCCTCATACCTTAGGGATCCCCTTGGAAGATTGTGTATCTTCTTTCTGAAACCCATGGCAAACTGCAACTTTGAGGGAGTGATCTTTCCTGCAAATAAGCCTGTAACAGGGCCACAGGATGTGGCAATGAGCCAAGAAGCATTTTCTCTCTTTATTTTATTTTAGTTTTTTTTTTTTTTTTTTACTAGGGAGTATGTTTCCTGGTATAGAGACACACATCTCAGCTCATTTTATATTTGATGTATATCTCACAGACTCTCAAAAGCTTAATCTTCACAGTAAATTTAGTGCAGGTTTTTTAAAAAATATGTATTTTATAGAAGAAGAAACTAAGGCTTAAAAGAGGATATGCTACTCTTCTAAAGTCATCTAGTAAATATTCAACCCAGGATTCCAAAGTAGATTTATCCATATCAGAAGCCCAGGGTTTTTACATTCCTTCAATTGCTTCTCATATCTTCATAAAACACCTTGACTTATTATATGTTCAAGTTCTCCAAATGAGGATTCGGACCTAGTAGAAAAGTGGTTATGATAGCAGTCGGTTTTACAGCACAAATGACAGTGTACAGAATTTCATTACAGGTACCAACCACTCCCTTGAAGTTCTGTGAGCTGGGAATGGGAGAAAACAACTTGACCAAAATTGCCACACAATGTTTTCTAAGAGTCCTGGATACCAGTAGACAATAAAAAGATTAAGGATAATTAACAATTAGATTCATGCAAAATTCAATAATGTATCTTTTGTTCCAGTCATGTTCCAAAAACAGAGTAATATATTGATATATGATCCTTATTAGTCACTGTTTACTTTCCCAATTTCCCAGACATTAAACTTTGAACAAATGCAGCTTCAGATGACTTGCTCAGTAGAACTTTTTGAGACTTTTTCTTTTGAGTTTACAAGAACAAAAATTATGAAATTTTGGTTATGGAAAATATGCGTATATTTTTGCCATAGTACAACTTTAGGACAGCTAAATGATTTAATGTGAACATTCCAATACATCACCTTTTGGCTGAGACTAAGTGGAAAAAGTCTAATTTCAAAAGATTTTTAAAGAGACATGTACAATGGAAGTAAGTCCTCAGTTTCAATATATAGCCTGCCTTTTGATAATTATCATTTTAACCAATTTAAAAGGACATCCTTCAGATTTTGAAAAGGCATTTAGTGTTTTCAGTTACCAATATTTACCATCGTTCTTTTTATGTCTGACACACACGTAGAGATGTTTCATGTTTCATAAGGCTTTGTCTTTTTTTTTTTTTAACAGGTATCTTACAGACTTTTTGAAGACATGGGCCTCTTTGAAGCTTTTAAAATTCCAATTAGGGAATTTATGAATTATTTTCATGCTTTGGAGATTGGATACAGGGATATTCCTTGTAAGTATGCTTGATTTGTGAAATAATACTTTTAAAATATGTCAAATTTGCTGTGGGTAAGTGGGATAGTGAATCATTAGCAGGTAGCACAGAATTACACATGGTAGATACTCAATATGGAGACATCATATGGTGATTAGGAGATATCACCTGTGTTAGAATCCTGGCTCCTTTACTTTTCAGCTGTATGAGACCCTAGGGTTTACTTAAGCTCTATGTGGCTCATTTCTTAGTCCATAAAATGAGGATTATAATACCTGCTTCATATGATTGTTGGGATCAAATAAGATTATAATTTTAAAGAGGTTATTTTAGTGCCTGGCACACAGTAATTCCAACATAAGTCCACTTTAATATGGCTATTTTTTGGAAATAAATAAATACTAAATTTGTTGCTCATTTAGTAACCCATCCCTTTTATTGGGTGAATTCAACTTTTGTTGTGGCATCTGAAGAGTTAAGTCACTATATATGTTTTCTCCACATAAGATAAAGTTGGCTGGTGTTTAGAGGGACAGGAGGATCATGGTCTGATGAATAAAATAGAAAAGATATCTGGAAGTGGTTATGGAAAAATGATGAGAAACATTTTAAAAAATCAGGTAAATGGGAAGACCCAAGGGAAACACACAATGAAGAATTCAAGCTTTGAGTCTTGAGGGAATAAGTTTCCCATTTATAATAACAGGAAATTGGAAGACAGAGGAGATGTTAAATTTTCATTATGTAGCATTTCAGGAATCATCAATCAGAACACGTAAGTAAAATGGTCCTACAGTGCTACAAAATATATGGTTTGGGAGACAATGTCTATAGGTCCAAACAGGGAAACTGCGGAGATGTTCAAAAACCATGTAACACATTAAGGAAATAAATATATAGAAAGAAAAATAATCAAACATAATATGTTGATTGGAGCATGTCTTGGAAATATGTTATTTAAATCATATTTTAGCTTTTAAGCTTTTAAAACTTTTAAAGTTTAAAACTTTTAGCTTAAAAGTTTTAAAAGCTTTTATATTTGCTTTTATGCACCTCAGACTTCAGAGTCCCGTAACTTTGTCATAATTGTAAAGAGCTGAAGTTACATTAAAAAATAATTAATACTGATAAAGCACAAGTATTTCCAGGAAGAGGTATCACATTAACCTAGGGATTTACTATGAGCGTATTGTTTTCAAAATCCCATCCACATGCTATATTGGAATGAATATGCACCGCAGATAGTGTATCATAGAAAAAAAGAATGAAGAACTGAATCTACCAATGAGATTTCTGAAGAATATGGGACCAAAATACAGTCAGAGTAAGGCAGTTGGAGTAAGGGAAAGAGGAACTGAACAGTACCAGGGCCCCTGGGAACATCTGGCTGACAAATCCATGAAAGTTGGAAGAGAAATATGAAAAAAGGGGTACTTGGAAAGGATCTCAAGATAAGCCTTGCTTTCATAATACAATTTTCCCAGGGCCCACCCTGGTTAGATGCCAGTGATTGACCTAAGTGTTCACAATTTCTCAAAGGTTAAGGAGTTACATAAATAAACTTTTCTAGAAAGGAAGCCACTAAAAACACTAAACAGCTAATCACTAGACTGAATTTCCAAATTCATGTTATATTTCAAATGTATTTTAATGATACAATTAGCCATAGCAAAGTTCCACTGAGTTCAAATTAATACTAAACTCCATAGACATAAAAACTACCAACTTTTTCACAGGTAGTGTATCATTAAATCATAGTTGAAAGATGGCAAGTGTTTAAGTACAAAAACAAGTTTTCAGATTCTAAGATTTATTATTCACTTTTACATTTTCTTATTACATTTTTATATGTTACAAGTAAATAGATATTTTTTTCCCTGAAAGAGTGGGTTCTTTATTCCAGGTGAAAAGAACTTGTTATAATAAACCTGCTTGTTCTATTAGAAGTCCCGGACACTCTCCATAAAGGGAATTTATTTACATCTTTTCATAGGAAAGCTCTAGCTTCATTTGTGATCACTTTTAACTAATAATGTTTCATATGTGCTGAGATTGTAAATTAATATGAATATTTATTAAAAGCTTCACTTATTAGTTATAATTAGCACGTACAAAAATTTGCTGTGTACCAACTTATTTTAATATTTACTTTGGACTGTATTTCTAATGGTTCTATCTAAATAAATCCTTAGTTGAAAAGAAGCATAAGAGGAACCGAAGTTAAAATGGGGTTGGATTAACTTTAATATGATAATGTGTGCTAATATTAGAAACTAAATTTCTTATTATAGTTCTAAGTGTACCTTTAACAGTTTTCAAGAGAAGAGGGTAAGTAGGAAAGTTTTTAAATTTGTAATTAGAATCCTGACAAAAATGGAAGAATCTAGATTTAAACAGAGAGTTAAATAAAGAAATTTCTTGTTAGTAGCAATAGAAAGACAACAAATATGGTCAACTCAATAATATAAATGTGATAAAAATATATTTGTTCAATCAAACTTAGGATAAATTAATGTATGGTCAATACTCAATTGCATAAGGAGATAAATAATGTTTGGTGTCGTTCATAGTCTCTTTCAATTGGGCATTTGACTTATTAAACAAAAATCCATTCGTATTCATTTATCAATCCAGTTATTTTTGATGATAGTTTTTTTATTTTCAAAGAGTTTCTTCTCTAAAGTATATTCTCCCTAACATCTGTCATTCTGATTTAAGTTGAGAAATGGGGAGAATGCCTCAGAAGTACCTGTGATCATGTAGCTATTTCATGGCAGCAATGAGAATAGTCCTGCTCAACTTATATTTAGTTCAGTTCAATCAAGCTGTACATGATGTGCCCACCGATTTTAAAGCTAGATATTGAAGTGACATGGTACATGCTAGAGGGGCAGAACTACCAGAGTATTACCTATATTCCAAGAGAAAACGAAATATTCGAATTGTTACCTCTATTCTTTACTACTTCTGCTTACCCTGTGGTGCGTAGGAGCATAGACAAAATTTTAAATGAAAAATATATAAATTTGGATCTTAAAATCTGTGAATTTACATACAACTCCAACCCTCCACACCAGCTCACTTCAACTCTGTGCTTGAGGGAAAAGGAGAAAGTTGAGAAAACAAGTGTATCAAGACGGAAGAGGGAGATGGGCGGACTCTGGGAAAGAGGTAGGGTGTACCATGTGCTAGTGTATGCATGTACGTCTATATGTTATTAAAGAGGGCAAGGGGGTTGCCACGTGAGTGAAGGCGTCATCGGGAAGGCTTGTCCAAAATGCAGAGATGAAGGAAGAGATATGATGATATTAAGGATAAAATAAGGATAGCTCTGATAACATTTCTTATCCTTCTCAGTTGCCTACCCTGGCCAGAACAAGAAGACTAATCTTTGAGCATTTTTATGTATCACATAGAAACCTGTCAGTAACTCACATTGACCTTGCTAGCTTCTTTCCCGGGTGTCTTTGCTCCTGGGTTGGGTTGCCAGAGAATTAATGACGAGAACAATGGAGATGCCAGCACTTGGCATAATACCGAGTGCATGCTAAGTGAATATTTGATTAATAAACATGTTATTGACTGCTAACAGGACAGATGGTTTTCTATTCTTCAATCTAAGTGATTGATGATGGTGTTATTCTCCTACACATACACACATATAACTAGATGTATGTATTTAAATAAGCAGGTAGATTTGGTTAGCGATTTTTTTTATTTAGTACTTTTAAACCTGTACTCAAAACAAAAGGAACCTTTTTAAATATATATACTGTCTTTACCTAGTTTTTAAATCGAGATTGTACCAGTCTCATAAAATGAGTTTGGCAGCTTTTCTGCTTATATTTTCGGCACTAGATTATTTACTTAGGATTGATTGCTTGTTGAAAGTTTTCTTTTTTAAAAAAAGCACTACCTCATAAAGTTTTCTGGGCCTGGGCCTTGGGGTGGGGGAGAGGGCGGGGAGGATTAGAGCTCAAAAGCTACGAGTTGACCTGGAATAGATATTACCGGTTCCTTACCCCAAACAGGCTCTGCCAACACTATGATACTGCCCCCCATCCACCTCTGTACCGCTATGCTCATGCACAGGTTTCTCTGACTTGCAATAATAATATTAACTACTGGCATATAGTAATCTTCCTAGCTTGCAACAGGAGAAGATAATTTAACTAAGAAGCTGGCTTCCAACATGTATCCCAAAAGTGGAACCCTACTCCCAGACTGCCATTTTCCTACCATACCAGGTCATTACTATCTTCTACTGATGGAGGTAGAAGATACTTTATTTTATTCTTACAAATCCAGCATTGACTCTGGGAGAAAGCTGGTGATCTATACTAGTTTTATCTTGTTCTGCAGCAGCAATTTATTTTACATGAATAATGTTTACACAAATTACAAACTCATCGTGTATCAGGCCCTTTAAAATCTATTTCCTTCTGTTACTGTCACAATTGTACTATGAATTTGGCAATATTATTCCCGTATTTTTAAGGCAAAGAAATGAGACTTTTTACTATATCTTATTTTTAAGATAAGGAAGTGGATTTTAAGTAACTCACCCAAGTTAGCATGAATAATAAATATTATAGCAGAGGTAAAACCATACCTGTCCCAAATCCAGAAAATTCTAGTATGATCAATTTCATAAATAGCCCAAGTACAGACATAAAATATGATTGTAATTGTGTTGCCTGTGAATTATTTGTAAATGTAATGGGCTTATATCACTTGAGATGGTCTATACTCAGGGAAATAGATGCCAATCTTAATAAAATTTCTCTTTCAATTATCATATAATATTGGTATTCATATTTATGATTGACACAGGTATACAAGTTTTGCTATTTTCTCCTCAGAAGGCTAGGATTTGAGTTTCTTTCTTCTTCTTCTTCTTCTTCTTCTTCTTCTTCTTCTTCTTCTTCTTCTTCTTCTTCTTCTTCTTCTTCTTCTTCTTCTTCTTCTTCTTCTTCTTTTTCTTCTTCTCCTCCTCCTCCTCCTTCTCCTCCTCCTCCTCCTTCTCCTTCTCCTTCTCCTTCTCCTTCTTTTCTTTTTTTTTGTTGTTGAGACAGTTTTACCCTTTTACCCAGGCTGGAGTGCAGTGGTGCAGTCTCAGCTCACTGCAACCTCCACCTCCCAGGTTCAAGCAATTCTCCTGCCTCAGCCTCCTGAGTAGCTGGGATTACAGGTGCCTACTACCATGCTCGGCTAATTTTTGTATTTTTAGTAGAGACGGGGTTTCACCATGTTGGCCAGGCTGAACTTGAACTCCTGACTTCAAATGATTCACCTACCTCGGCCTCCCAAAGTACTGGAATTATAGGCATGAGCCACTGTGCCCGGCTGGAGTTGAGTTTCTTTAAGCTCTTCTGATGAGATCTTTTCAAACCCACATCCAGGCCTCGCCACTGAATTTCTAGGATGTTTACCTAAGATTTAGCTGCATATTGTCACTTAAAGACTGATTCCTAATGGCTGCCAGAAATTTAACACCTACTCGGGTGCTACAATTGCCACATTGACCATAGGTTTCTTCTTTCTTCTCTGACTAGGGAATAGGTGTTTCTCTCATATTCTCCTTGTCATTCTAGTTCTCTCCTGTTTTTCTCTTCTCCTTATGTTAAGTATTATGCAGAAATGTAATCTATTATACTAGAGAAGGAAACAGTATCATGGTTGTTTTGCAGAAATACAATATGTAAAGTTAGTATATTTAGAATAAAGCATACTGATCAGTGAAGTATTATAAGGGGTCTGATAAACAAACAGAAAACTTGGAAGAATTGCACAGAAAAGGAAGGTGAGCCAAGAGCACACTGGGCACGTGGTTATGGTTTGAAAGAAGTTGAACTGCACATTTGAAGTACGACCCCCTTCCCTTGATGACATTATGACTAGTGAATCTGGTTTTACCGTAGGTTTTAATTCTTCTAAATGGCTTAGCTTCCTACATTACTATACAAAGAGGCTTTTCTTTTTCTTTTTAGGTATTTCATAGAACTTTATTCTGAAATTAGAATGTCTAGATCAGAGAATATAATTGATTGTGGCTTTGAATTTTGCTTGTGGATGAAATCTACATATAAAAGATTTTACTGCAGTGCTTTAAGATCGATACAGAGAAATGGTATTATGTTCTATTCCCAGATTGTTTTTGAGTACCATTTATCAGAGATGAAATATTCTGTCTGATTTAGTTGAAGTATGTCATAGCTATTACATTTATTCTTGTTCTCTGCATAGTTTTATGCAGGAGCATGAAAATAAGTACCAGAGTAAACATTACACTGTTTCACACAGTGTTTCCTGTATACGTAGTTTCTAGTCGACTATTGACACAGATTTTTCTACTTCAGATACCTGCACCCATAATGAATGTTACAAATAGGGTTATTGTTTTTTTTTTGTTGTTGTTACTATGGATGTTATAGAGTTATGGAAGAGTAATCAAAGAATATTTGTCCTAGAAAGTTTGGCCGACTTTCATGTAAATAGTAAAATGTTAGAACTAAACTGTTGGTCCAGTAGATGGCACTCTTAGTTCTTGGACCCCAAAGTTCGTAAATTGATGACTGTTCCTATTCACTGGTTACAGATCATAACAGAATCCATGCCACTGATGTTTTACATGCTGTTTGGTATCTTACTACACAGCCTATTCCAGGCCTTTCAACTGTGATTAGTGATCATGGTTCAACCAGTGATTCAGGTATGTACAAAGTGAATCTGCACTGCCTTATGTGAGAGGTGGGAACAAGGGTGTTTTTTTCAAAAAAAAGAAAGTCAAGACAAATGATGTCAGTTTAATACTTTTAAAAAAATTTCTTTGACTCTCGTTTTCTCTTCTCAGATTCTGACAGTGGATTTACACATGGACATATGGGATATGTATTCTCAAAAACGTATAATGTGACAGATGATAAATACGGATGTCTGTCTGGGAATATCCCTGCCTTAGAGTTGATGGCTCTGTATGTGGCTGCAGCCATGCACGATTATGATCACCCAGGAAGGACTAATGCTTTCCTGGTTGCAACTAGTGCTCCTCAGGTAAATCTTTAGATTTTGGTTAGGAGAACTAATTTAAAGATTTCTCAAGAAAGTGAAGTTGAGTGTGATTTATAATAGGCCCCAAGTTAATATAAGCCAAACTATATACAGTCTCATGTTAAAATTCTTAGAGACCATGCTGATTCTGAAAAGAAACCATGGATTCTTCCAAGATTCTAATAGCAGGTATACAACTTTATTATCCGTGGGAATCATTTCTCAGTTTTCTTCCTAGGAAGAAAACCTACTTGAATTCATGTTAACGGGCCTCTTCAACAAACAAAAGGCAACCTATACAAAAGCCCCTTTCTGAAAAGATTAGAGAGCCAAGTATTTCTTGGACTTTTAAGAATGTAAGGTTTCTTTGTATATAAATACCATTCCTTTGAAATATATTCATTATAACAATTATGATTCTTATGACATATCTATAGGTTGGTAGGATTTTAACATCAATTTATTTCATTGGAGGAATTTTTTTTTTTTTTTTTGGCCTAAACATAGATTCCAAAAACAGTGAATACATTTAAAGCAGCACACCAACATGGCACAAGTATACATATGTAACAAACCTGCACGCTATGCACATGTACCCTAGAACTTAAAGTATAATAATAATAAAAAAAGATTAAAAAAATAAAATAAAATAAAATAAAATATTCCTTTCAAAAAAAAAAGTTCATCTTGGTGTATAATTCTATCTAAGTAAAAAATTCATCACTGAGTATCTAGACATACCCATTTATACAATCAAATTTAGCCCCTAATGTATTTAATTAGCTGAACCCAAGTTACTAAACATTCTGAGATCCTCTGTTCTTCTACAAGATCTAGAGGTCAGTTTCATTCGATATTGACTTTTCTGTTTTCTTCTTTGCCCCTTATGTTCTATTCCACTGCTTTCCATTTCCGTAGCTGATCTTATGGACTGTTCTATAGTTTTTCTTGAATCTATATACAATAAAAATTATCTGGTAATTTTTTTCTTGACTGTCTACCTTCTTTCCACTTGTCTTTCATACACCAAAATTGTTTTTTCTAAATATAGGCAAAAATCCACTGGCCAGGATAATTTACCATTCAGATTTTTTTACACATCTACATTTTTATATACCTCTATATTAATATTCAGTGCTTAGTGTCTTCTTTGTGTCCTATGTCTTTTTATTTCTCCATAGGCTATCTTGCACACTAGTGTTCAGGCATTTTGTAGGCAGCTTCCCTTTTAAAAAAAATTCTCTAATAAAACTTCTCTCTGCATTATTAGAGAATTTCAAACAAGTAAGTGTCATTTTATGTCTTCCAATACTAGATAAAAGGTGATATTTCCTGTGGAGTGGAGTGAGAATGTTTTAAATCATGAGCATTTGGGGGATTCCATTCATCTTTAATAGCTATATGTGTTTAAGAAGAGGTAATGCTTATACCAAATATAGAAAGTAACCTAGTTACCTCTTGCGGTATTGTAGCATTGGTATAATTACATATTTTATATATGTATATATATATTTACATATATATACAAATGTAATTTTTTCTTCCTCCCTCGTCTTTATTTGTATATATTTTTTATGTTTAAATTCCTGTACCTTACAAAGAAATCTAGAGAAAAAATCTTTAAAAAAAATCTATTAAGACAGGCTAGTGTCCCCTCACAAGAGTTTGGACTAAGTTTTCAAGGAAATGAATTTATTTTACGAAAAAGGTAAATTTAATCAAGAAAAATAATACCCATTGTACAGTAATAACTGATTCTTTTTTTTTTTTTTTTTTTTTTTTTTTTTTTTTGAGGCGGAGTTTCGCTCTGTCGCCCAGGCTGGAGTGCAGTGGCCGGATCTCAGCTCACTGCAAGCTCCGCCTCCCGGGTTCACGCCATTCTCCTGCCTCAGCCTCCCGAGTAGCTGGGACTACAGGCGCCTGCCACCTCGCCCGGCTAGATTTTTGTATTTTTTAGTAGAGACGGGGTTTCACCGGGTTAGCCAGGATGGTCTTGATCTCCTGACCTCGTGATCCGCCCGTCTCGGCCTCCCAAAGTGCTGGGATTACAGGCTTGAGCCACCGCGCCCGGCCATAACTGATTCTTAATAAGCAGGAGTCACATGATTACATTTCTTTGTTGTATGAATAGAAAGCAATTTCAAACGCATTGCATATGCTCATGATTTTGTGATTTTTTTCTTAAAAAGTTGAACTCTTAACTCTCTTATTTTCCTAGGCGGTGCTATATAACGATCGTTCAGTTTTGGAGAATCATCACGCAGCTGCTGCATGGAATCTTTTCATGTCCCGGCCAGAGTATAACTTCTTAGTTAACCTTGACCATGTGGAATTTAAGCATTTCCGTTTCCTTGTCATTGAAGCAATTTTGGCCACTGACCTGAAGAAACACTTTGACTTCGTAGCCAAATTTAATGGCAAGGTAAATAGAGCTGTACCAGTCTTTTTTTTTTTTTTTTTTTTGAGACAGAGTCTTGCTCTGTTGCCCGGGCTGGAGTGCAGTGGCACAAACTTGGCTCACTGCAACCTCCGCCTCCTGGGTTCAAGCGATTCTCCTGCCTCAGCCTGCCGAGTAGCTGGGATTACAGGCTCATGCCACCACACCTGGCTAATTTTTTTTTTTTTTTTTCCAGTGGAGATAGAGTTCCACCATGTTGGCCAGGCTGGTCTCAAACTCCTGACCTCGTGATCTGCCTGCCTGGGCCTCCCAAAGTGCTCGGATTACAGGCGTGAGGCACTGTGCCTGGCCACACCAGTCTTCATTTTATAGACATATTGAAAGATATCATGGAAGTAAACTGTTGAACAAAACATGTTACTATCAACTCTCATATGTCAAATGTGAAAATGGAATACAATAAAATGTTTAACCAGAAGCAGACATATAGGTGTTGATCTGAATCTAGATGCCCAAGAAGCTGAGATGCTGTCTCTATGGATTATGCTTTGTACCACAGAGAAATAACACATTCTGTCATTGTGGTTTTTTATTGATTTAATTTGTTCTCATCTCTATGGTATATTTATATAAATTATCTGGCAGCAGTACAGATCAAAATCTTGAAGCACAATTTTATGCCTCAAAAGTAAATGCCCAAATATTAAGTTATGACAATTTTTTATGCACTGTAACTATATTATTTTAATAGTCATTGATAATAAGGCCAAGTGCAATGGCTCACGCCTGTCATCGCAACACTTTGGGAGGCCAGGGTGGGTGGATCATTTGAGGCCAGGAGTTCGAGACCAGTCTGGCTAATATGGCAAAACACCATCCCTACTGAAAGTACAAAAATTGGCCAGGTGTGGTGGTGCACACCTGTAGTCCTACCTACTTGGTGGGCTGAGGCAGGAAGATGGCTTGAAGCCAGGAGGTGGAGATTGTAGTGAGCCAAGACTGCACCACAACACTCCAGCCTGAGAGACAGAGCAAGACTCTGTCTCAAAAAAAGAAAAGAAAAGTAATTGATTATATATGCCAGTTTTAAAAAGCATTTGTTGCTAATTCAATAATTAATGATTTTTTAAATTTTCATTTTTGTAGGTACATAGTAGGTGTATATATTTATGGGTTACATTAATTCATATAATGTGTAATAATCAAAACAGAGTAAATGGGGTATCTGTCACCTCAAATATTTATCCATTGTGTTACAAACAATCCAATTACACTCTTTTAGTTATTTTAAAATGTATAATTAAATTATTTTTGACTACACTCACCCTGTCACCCATTATTATTATTTTATCCATAATTCATTATTTTACTTTTTCATGAACTTTTTTTTACGATTAATTTACACAGGCCAATAACATTTTTAAATAGCTAGAGGTTCCCAATTATTTGGTATTATGATCCCTGTATAATATGAAGACAATAAATGTTCTATTCTTTTCTGTTCAACTTTTGTTTTTATCAAAGCAAAACGTATTTTAACTTTGCCTCTCAAATAGGTAAATGATGATGTTGGAATAGATTGGACCAATGAAAATGATCGTCTACTGGTTTGTCAAATGTGTATAAAGTTGGCTGATATCAATGGTCCAGCTAAATGTAAAGAACTCCATCTTCAGTGGACAGATGGTATTGTCAATGAATTTTATGAACAGGTAACTGACAACTGTTTAATATAGCTAATCTATACTTACAGGTTGCTCATGAATTGCTGAAAGCTTCTAACGGCTATGAAAGTATGATCACTCTATTTTATATTCATATTTTTATCAGAAAATGCACTGGTCAATTTTGATCAGGAGATAAAAAGTGACATGTGTAAAAATTGGACTAAAATATAATGGTAGAACTCTATGATAAAGTTATTTGCAAGCATTTGGGGGGAAGAAGGTACTGAGATAGTGGAAGTCAGACGTTAGGAAGATCTTTGAAATACTGCTGTTTTACAGATGTATTTATTATCACAGAAGGTAGTTTAAATGTATATGGAGTAGCTTATATGTATATGGTAGTTTAAATGTATATGCATATCACATTAATTTCACTTACTTTCCTAAAAAATTATTTATTATCATAGAAGGTAGTTTAAACATATATGGAATAGTTTATATGTATATGTATATGGTAGTTCAAATGTATCTGCATATTAGATTAACTTCACTTTTGTAAAAAAAAATAACAGCATTATATGAAAAAGCTAAAAAGAAATAGGCTTTTCATTTGACATGATAATGTGAGAGTTAACAGACTACTCAAAAAACTACCACAATTACATAAGCCAGGGTTGATCCTTCTGACATTAGCCTACACCAATCAGAATGCACTTGAACCTTCCTGTTTGGTACTGTGAACCACTCTTAAAAATAATGTGGAGGTGAAAGAGCATGCATAAACGACAGGAATAAGTGACAGAAAAACACGTGAAAAAAATGAAGATATTTACTCTTGGGGAAATATAACTGTTTTCAGATATTTAAAGGAGTGACATACTAATTTAGAAATAGGTTAATCGTAACATTGCTGTGGAGATTAAAGAAGATAAATTATGTAACATACTTAGCACAGGATCTGATTCATAAAAAAAGTTAGATCCCTCTCTACTGCCCTAAAAAAGGTATGAATATACCAGTCTATAGAAGTTATTGGGAGGTAGAGTTCAGGTCAATGTCAGAAAGAAATTTATATTGCTAAAGCTGTCCAAAATTAGGCTGAGACACCTTATTAATGATAATAAATTGACTGTCATTGGACATATTTAAACAGAGATTAGAATGAAATTTTATGCTTACTATAGGTAGGATTCATATATAGAATGAAAGGTTTGTGTTTTTTAAAAATAATGCATTGCCCTTCCTAAGAATGGGATTAATTCATAATCATTCCTGAAATATGGAAATGCAGAAAAAATGTAAATTAAAGGGAAAATTCATGTATAATAATACCACTTCTTAGGCGTAATTGTTGCTGATATTTTGGGATGTTTTTAATTTTGCTAGATAACTGCTGGTTAAAAATCTCCCTGTTTTCCTCAGAAACATTTGAAGCACTTCAAAATAAAACATTTGTATGGTAATATTATTAAACATATAGATAAATAAGAATATCAGAAACCACACAATCACAGGAGGTACATTAAAAATTCAAACAAAATCTGGGATAAGGTAACCCCTTGAATTGAGCAGTAAATTGTTTAAAGCTTTCTGGAAGCCAGAGCAAAAAAGGAAAATAGTCTACATTTATATATTTTTTAAAGAATTGTTCTCACTATTGCATTTTTTTTTTTTTTTTTTTTTTTTTTTTTGAGACAGAGTCTCACTCTGTCACTCTGGAGTACAGTGGCATGATCTCAGCTCACTGCAACCTCCACCTCCTGGGTTCAAGTGATTCTCCTGCCTCAGCCTCCCGAGTAGTTGGGATTACAGCCGCCTGCCACTATGCCCTGCTAATTTTTTGTATTTTTAATAGAGATGGGGTTTCACCATGTTGGCCAGGCTAGTCTTGAACTCCTGACCTTGTGTAATCCCAGAGTGCTGGGATTACAGGCATGAGCCACCGTGCCCAACCTCACCATTGCATTTTAATGCATTTATATTCTCCTATAAATGTATTATATAGACACTGACTTGTGTGATAAAAATATCATCTACTTATACATTAGAATTTAGACTTTCTGTATTTCTCCTTGATAAAAATCAAAAACCTCAAGATCACAAAAGTACTAATTAACAACAGTGTTTCTATAGGAATCTTAGCAATTGAGGTAGGATCCTTTAGCAGTCAAGTAAAGAAATTTGTACATTAATGCCTGGGGTTTTGCATATTTACAAATTTCAGACGCCAGGTGAATGTTGACTTCGCTTGTATTTTATTTCTAGGGTGATGAAGAGGCCAGCCTTGGGTTACCCATAAGCCCCTTCATGGATCGTTCTGCTCCTCAGCTGGCCAACCTTCAGGAATCCTTCATCTCTCACATTGTGGGGCCTCTGTGCAACTCCTATGATTCAGCAGGACTAATGCCAGGAAAATGGGTGGAAGACAGCGATGAGTCAGGAGATACCGATGACCCAGAAGAAGAGGAGGAAGAAGCAGCAGCACCAAATGAAGAGGAAACCTGTGAAAATAATGAATCTCCAAGTAAGTTCTAAAACCTAGTTCTAATGTGTTTTCCCTGGGATTGCTTTCTTACTTTAGATGAATGTTATGCTTCTCATGAAATACAATACTCCAGGTCTACACATCATTTGCCGAGTTTGATTATGGGTAGCTCCCTTCCCCAATATCATAATAATAGAAATTCCAGACTACAGAATCTATGATAATAACACATATGGCACAAAGATGATACAAAGATATCTTCTCCATCATGAAGTTAAAAAAAAAAAAAAAAAGGATTTGAAGCCTATTCTTCAGGGTATCTGCTTTTGGTTTTTGGGTTTTTTTTTTTTTTTTTTTTTTTTTGAGATGGAGTCTCGCTCTGTCGCCCAGGCTGGAGTGCAGTGCTGCCATCTCGTCTCACTGCAAGCTCCACCTCCTGGGTTCATGCCATTCTCCTGCCTCAGCCTCCCAAGTAGCTGTGACTACAGGTGCCTGACACTACACCCGGCTTTTTTTTTTTTTTTTTTTTTTTTTTGTATTCTTAGTGGAGACGAGGTTTCACCATGTTAGCCAGAATGGTCTCGATCTCCTGACCTTGTGATCCACCAGCCTTGACTTCCCAAAGTGCTGGGATTACAAGCGTGAACCACCGCGCCCGGCCGCTTCACGTTATCTTAGTGATTTAAAAGTGAAAGAGTTTCAGTTACCGTGAAGAACAATCATAGGTTTTTATTGGCTTCGTTAGGGGAACTCCATGTGAAGAGATAGGTGGTAGTGTTCATTTGTTCATTCAACAGACATTTATTGAGCACCTGCTCTGTGTCAGGCATCCTTCCAGGTACTAGAGATAGAGCTGTGGGGAAAAAAGACAAAAAAAAAAAAAAAAATCCTTGCCCTTATAGAAATACATTCTAGTGGGATCAGTAGACAATAAGCAAAACAAGTGAGTATATCTATAGTGTGTTAGATACAGTATTATTTACTGTAGTGATAAATACTGAGAAATATGAGAGTAAAAATAAAAGGAGGGAGATATAAAATATTATAGAGATAGGTTAAAATTTTAGGTAAGATAACCAGTGATAGGGAAGATGTAAACAAGGGAAAGATTTGTAAAAATGAAAAGAAAAGGCCTGCAAGAAGTAAGGGAGTGCTCCCTGAGGCTGTATGTGGAAAGAGGATTCCAAAGAGAGAAGAAAGCAACCTGTGCAAACGTCCAGAGGTGTACATTGGGTGGGGTGTTCAGGGAGCAGCAGGAGAACTGGGATAGCCGGAGCAGCAGGGCAGAGGCAGTCGGGAACCAAGCTGTCCAAGGGAGAGAATACAGTCATGGGTTCTTAGTTTCTGTTTCTGGTTGGGCCAGTAAAGCCCCTTCCACATCCCTCTGTTCTGCTTATCACTAGAGACAGAAACTAAAAACCATGGTTTCAGGTGCTGAAAGCCTAAAACAAAACAACACAGAAGAACAGCAACAACAAATAAGTCAGCCTGGACAAGCTTGGAAGATAGGACTCTATGGGTCACGGTAAGAGCTGTGGCTTTTACTCTGAGTAAGATGGGAAATCGTCAGTGGTTTTGAACAGAAGCGTCAGTAGACTCAACTTACATTTTAACTGGACTACTTCAGCTGCTCTATTGAGAATATGCTTGGGATTGGGAAGGGAGCAAGGATAGACATAGGGGGATCAGTTAGGAGACCGCTGAAATTATCCAAGTGAGAGATGACTGTGACTTTGGACCAGGGCAGTAGCAACAGTGACAATGACAACCTATCACATCTGGTAATTGGCTGGAGTGCATCATGTGGCCAATCTAACCTATTTAGCTTAATCAATGATAAAATCATTTTTATTTATGCCTCTAAAGCTACTCTCCTATTTATCCTGTCTTGAAACAAACAGTGACTTATAGCATAATTAGTAAAAATCCATGACCCTTACAATGACATTACACAAATACTATTCCTGTGTTTGTAAGAACATAGTATGTGATTTCTGTTTACCTTTACAGATAAAGTACAATCTTAATATTCTTAAAGTTCTTACCAAAAATACAACCAATGAAAGACATTCTGATCATTTTGTGCCTATTTTTATCACAGTCGGGATAATGCACAACTTGGTTCATTCCAACCATCTTGTAAGCAGATTAACCTTATACTGATCCATTTTGCTCTCATCTAAAGCACCTTGTTGTAGGCACACATAAGCAAACATAAAGAAGTCATTATCAATTATGAACTTATGAGGTAGAATTTTGCAAACTGAACTTTAGGTCAGATCTGGCCTGTTAATTGCTTTTTGTAGAATGGGGGAAAATAAAAGTTGTTTTTCTTCAATATGCTACTGTCAGAGTAATTATATTTTATTTATCTGATGCAAATAAGAAGACTTCCATTAGAAAGTTTGTACTGATCTTGGGATTCAGAGCTAGAAGCCAAGACTTGGATTTCATGGGTTATTCATTCATTTTTTTCACTCAGTAAACACGTATTAGTTTTCTCTTTTTATTTGTTTTCATTTCAAAGAGTCAGGTAGTTTGCTGTCTTACTAAGAATAAGACAGTTTTTCCACTGAATGAAGGTATTGTCGGCTTAGCCTCTGGAAAAGCTTTGTTCCCAGGGGCCCTGACTTACTGCTATTTGAACTCAAACACATGGAAAATATGGACACATAGATCCAGGCATTGGGAATTGAAGGACCCAGGCCAGAAGATTTAACAGGCTCAACTTGTCAACCTAGCCTTTAGCAGCAAATACTACAACCACATATTGCATTTCTTTCTGTTCTGAAGGGTTGGGTTGTCATACCTTCCCATTTTTATCAAGTTCACTAAAGCAGGAATGAGAGTTTTTGGGGTTCTGTTTGCCTTCCAAAAGTCCACATTATATTACAATTTAAAAATATCCCATCCACAATGATTTCATATGTAGCTTTGGAAATAATATCTTTAAAGTATTTCTTTACAACCAAGAAAATGGTAAATGTGGAGCAACATTAGTATTTACTAAATATTGGCCACGTAGAGTAACGGAACTTTAGAAATGAAGGGGGAATCGATGCTTATCAGTTCAGCTGCCTCACTTTACAAAAGATTAAACTAAGGCTCAGAAATTTAAATAACATCGCAAGGTTGTAGAACCAGAAAGGGAACCTAGGTTTCTTAATTTTTAACTTCAATGCATTTGGCTCTTAGTAATTTTAATTTCAGAATTCATATTGGCTAAAATGGTTACCTTGACTTTGCCTAATACTTAGGTTTCAGAAAAAATAAATATGCACAGATAAGTTCTGTAGTTTGTAAAACTTGGAGATGTCCCAGGAAACACAGAATAAAATGATTCAATATGGTATCCTAGGAAAAGAAGGTTTTTATCCCACCTTATAATTAAATCTGAAAGATTCCTACAGCGAACTAAGAGGTTTCTAATGAAGTACTAAGCTGCATTTAGAATTTGAGCAATGAAAGGCTCTTTGTTCTCCTTTCAAAAGGTTCCAGTACTGAACAATTTGGCTTCCAATACAGACATATTTTAGACCACCTGCGGACTCTAATCTACGCAAATTTATTTGGTACAAACTTTCTTCTACGTCACCTTCTTATTCAGTATAATTCCAGAGAGGTTTATTGCTAACATTTAACAGTATTAATAAGAGGACGGCTGCTCTCAGGGGGACTGCCCTGGAAGGGAAAAAGAGGAAAATTGAGCTTTTGTTAGCTTCTTCACTATGAATGCACTTCCATCAATGCATATAACTTTAAGATGAAATAATCACCTTGAACTGAAGAGTGTTTGCTGCAACCATGATTCAAACCTGTCCATCACACAGGGGTCCTCTGCAACTCTCTTGATTCAAACGATTAGGTTAAAAAGTATATTAACATTTAAAAATTTCTCAATGGAATTTGATTTATAACAAAAACAAAGTAGAAATAGACAAGTAGAGGTAGAAGAGTAATTTTTAATTTGCTTTTAAAAAATCTGATGTATTAATGTATTTTATTGACTTTCATAGAAAGAATTCAAATTTTTTTAAATTGCAATTATATCTACTGCCCTTGTTAGGAAGCTTTCAAATGGAAGAATTGATATAAGGGGTCATAGCCTGTGGCCCATACACTTTTACCTGTGTCACAGTTCTTCAAACTCTGCTTGGAATGCTGCTAGCCCCTTTTCATCCAGTGTATTTAATTCTCATTACTTACATCCAGCCCAGGTACCAGGTCCTTTAAAAAAAATTATACCTAATTTTCCACAGTTTGAGTCTTTTGTGTTGCCGTGGTTTGATGTATCAAAGATAAATTGCACCAGACATTTGTTAAAAATGGCAACGAAGGCTTTATTCAAGACTCTTGTAATAGGGGAGACAGATTGAACTCTGTTGAAGCAAAAGGCGGGAGAATTGTTAAATGCTGCTGTAAGCTAGTGAAAAAGTGCTGGAGGACGTTATGGGAGCGTTGGCTAGTATGATTAAGTCACCTGTTAATTGGTACTTACTAAAGTTAGGCTCCTCCCTCCCCACAGAGACTAGGAGATAGGCCTGCCTGCTCGCCTACCTTTCTTCTTTCCTTCCATCCTTCCTTCCTTCATTGAAATCTTTTTTAAATTTTAAAATTTAAATTTTATTTTGTAAGATTGTAAAGCTAGTTAGAGCCTGGAAGAAGATTTACCTATATTCCAGAGGGACAGAGAAATAATTTGCTGGTTCAGGTTTTCTAAAGTAAATGCTCTGACAAGAGGGAGGTCAGGGTCCTATGGTCTAGAAGTCTAAAATTGAGTTAAACTGAGAGAAATGGCAAGCCCGTCTTGGTCACAAGAATATATCTGTCATAAAACATAGCACTTGTATTTCAGTTTTTGTCTTCTTGGCACGCTCTCTTACAGAGAGAGTATAAGCTCCTTTAAGGCAAGCTCTGAGCTTAATTGATCTTTGTTTCCAAAGTATCCTGGAAAGTATTTGCCAGTTAGTTTGAGTCTATCTCATGCAGAAATGATGAATATCATAAATATATTTTTTTCCTTTTGACTCTGCCTGTGTTCATTTCCCTCGGCACTCATTCAATTTAATAATTGTCATTCTGTGTCCATATGGTTCAAAACTAATTCAAGATAATTTAATGTCCTTTTTCTGCACTATGTTTTAAAAATTAATTTTGTTGTTCTGTAGAGTACAAGAAATTTCTGCAGGGCATTGTAATAAAACTGTTAAAAGAATGACTAGCACTTCCACAAAGATGTTGGTAGATGACCTCCAAGTTTCTTTGTCACCTATAGAAATTGGCTTTGTTTTTTTGTTTCATTATTGTGCTATTAATACTTTTCTTCTTTTTTTTCTTGCTCCCAGAGTAAGTCATATCTACCTCATTAAGTAGACCCAAATATCCCTTTTGATCTTCCTGCTAACTTGTACTTTTTTTAAATTGTTTATTTACTTTTGTAGAGACAGCAGTCTCACTTCATTTATTTCTGTAGAGACAGGGCCTCACTATGTTTCCCAGGCTGGTTTTGAACCCCTGACCTCAAGTGATCTTCCTGCTTCAGCCTCCCAAGTAGCTAAGATTACAGGCAGCATGATCCATCATAGCCAGCTTGAATTATTAACTCTTTAATGCAGTCTCAATAAGATCAGGATTTCCTGTAGACCACTTTTTCATATTGGTTTTATTTTACCACTTATCAATACTTCATCATTTACCTGGAAATGTGGAACAAAAACTAGAGAGAAAATTACTCATTTAGTAAACTTTTACCAAATGCTTTACTAAAGTCTAGGTCTCCACAGATATTATATATACACAAAAGAAAAGAGAAAAGCCTATATACCAGGTGATATGGTTTGTCTGTGTCCCCACCCAACTCTCATCTTGAATTGTAGTTCCCATAATTCCCATGTGTCATGGGAGGGACCTGGTGGGAGGTAATCGAACCATAGGGGGAGTTACCCCCATGCTACTGTTCTCATGATAGTGAGTGAGTTCTTACAAGATCTGCTGGTTTTATAAGGGGCTTTCCCCCCTTTCCCTGGCACTTCTCTGTGCCACCAAGTAAAGAAGGATGCTTACTTCCCCTTCCACCATGATTATAATTTCCTGAGGCCTCCATAGCCCTGAGTCAATTAAATCTCTTTTCTTTCTGAATTACCCAGTCTCAGGCGTTCTTTATAGCAGTGTGAAATGGACTAATACAGTAAGTTGGCACCAGAAGTGGGGTGCTGCTATAAAGATATCCAAAAATGTGGAAGCAACTTTGGAACAGAGTAACAGGCAGAGGTTGGAACAGTTTGGAGGGCTCAGAAGAAGACAGAAAAATGAAGGAAAGTTTGGAACTTCCTAGAGATTGGAGGGTAATATGGTTTGGCTGTGTCTCTACCTAAGTCTAATCTTGAATTCCCATGTGTTGTGGAGGGACCTGGTGGGAGGTAATTGCATCATGGTGGCAAGTCTTTTCTGTGCTGTTCTTGTAATAGTGAATAAGTCTCACAAGATCTAATGGTTTTAAAAAGAGGAGTTCCCTTGCACAAGTTCTTTTTGGATGTTGCCATCCATGTAAGATAGGACTTGCTTCTCCTTGCCTTTCCCCTTGATTGTGAGGCTTCCCCAGTGACATGGAACTGTGAGTTCTCCATTAAATCTCTTTCCTTTGTAAATTGCCCAGTCTCGGGTATGTCTTTGTCAGATGCGTGAAAATGGACGAATACAGTAAATTGGTACTGGTAGAGTGGGATGCTGCTGAAAAGATAATCACAAATGTGGAAACGACTTTGGAACTGGGTAACAGGAAGAGGTTGGAACAGTTTGGAGGGCTCAGAAGAAAACAGGAAAATGTGGGAAAGTTTGGAATTTTCTGGAGACTTGTTGAGTGGCTTGGACAAAAAATGCTGATAGTGATATGAACAATAAAGTCCAGGCTGAGGTGGTCTCAGATAGAGATGAGGAATTTGTTGAGAAACTGGAGCAAATGTGACACTTGTTCTATTTTAGCAAAGAGACTAGCAGCATTATCCCCCTGCCCTAGAGATTTGTGGAACTTTGAACTTGAGAGAGATGAGTTAGGGTATCTGGTGAAAGAAATTTCTAAGCAGCAAAGCATTCAAAGGCGACTTGGGTGCTTCTCTTAAAGGCATTCCATTTTATAAGGGAAGCAGAACATAAAAATTCAGAAAATTTGCCATCTGGCAATGCAATAGAAAAGAAAATCCCATTTTCTGAGGATAAATGCAAGCCAGCTGCAGAAATTTACATAAGTAATGAGGAGCCAAATGTTCATCCCCAAGACAATGAGGAAAATGTCTCCAGTATATGTCAGAGGTCTTCATTGGCAGCCCCTCCTATCACAGACCTGGGGGCCTAGCAGGAAAAAGTGATTTCATGGGCTGGGTTCAGGGTCCCCGAGCAGTGTGCAGCCTAGGGACTTGGTTCCCTGCATCCCAGCCGCTCCAGTTGTCACTGAAAGAGGCCAAGGTACAGCTTGGGATGTTGCTTGAGAGGATGGAAGCCTCAAGCCTTGGCACCTTCCACATGGTGTTGAGCCTGTAAGTACACAGAAGTCAAGAATTGAGGTTTGGGAACCTCCACCTAGATTTCAGAGGATGTATGGAAATTCTTGGATGTTCAGGCAGAAGTTTGCTGCAGGGGTGGGGCTCTCATGGAGAACCTCTGCTAGGGCAGTGCAGAAGGGAAGTATAGGGTCAGAGCTACCACACAGAGTTACTACGGGGGCAGTGCCTAGTGGAACTGTGAGAAGACAGCCACTATCCTCCAGAATGGTAGATCCACCAACAGCTTGCACTGTGTGCCTGAAAAAGCCACAGACACTCAATGCCAGCCCATGAAAGCAGCCAGGAGGGAGGCTGTACCCTGTAAAGCCACAGGGGCAGAGCTGCCCAAGACTATAGGATGCTCCTCCTTGCCTTCCACCATGATTGTCAGGTCTCTCCAGCCATGTGAAACTGTAAGTCCAGTAAAATTCTTTCTTTTGTAAATTGCCCAATCTTGGGTATGTCTTTATCAGCAGTGTGAAAATGGACTAATACAGAGGACTCAGAAGACAGGAAGATGTGGGAAAGTTTGGAACTTCTAGAGACTTGTTGAACGGCACTGACCAAAATGCTGATAGTGATATGGACAATAAAGTCCAGGCTGAGGTGGTCTCAGATGAAGATGAGGAACTTGTTGAGAACTAGAGTAAAAGTCACTCCTGCTTTGCTTACCCTGCAAGCCGCCCAAGGCTGTGGGAGCACACCTCTTGCATCATTTTGACCTGGCTATGATTCATGGAGTCAAAGGAGATCAGTTTTGAACTTTAAGGTTTAATGACTGCCCTATTGAATTTTAGACTTGCATGGGGCCTGTAGTCCCTTTGTTTTAGCAAAGAGACTGGTGGCATTTTGCCCCAGCCCTAGAGATCTGTGAAACTTTGAACTTGAGAGAGATGATTTAGGGTATCTGGCCAAAGACATGTCTAAGCAGCAAAGCACTCAAGAGGTGACTTTGGTGCTATTAAAAGCATTCAGTTTTATGTATTCAGAAAGACATGGTTTGGAATTGGAACTTAGGTTTAAGAGGGAAGCTGAGCATAAAAATTCAGAAAATTTGCAGCCTGAGGATGTGATAGGAAAGAAAAGCCCCTTTTTTAGGAGAAACTCAAGTCGGCTGTAGAAAATTTGCATAAGTAACAAGGAGCAAAATGTTCATCTCCAAGACAATGGAGAAAATGTCTCCAGGGCATGTCAGAGACCTTAGCAGCAGCCCCTCCTATCATAGATCCAGAGGCCTAGGAGGAAAAAAAGACTTCACAGGCCAGGTCCCAGACCCTCTGCTGTGTGCAGCCTAGGGACTTGGTGCCATGAGTCCCAGCTGCTTCAGCCATGGCAGAAAGAGGCCAATGTACAGCTCAGTTCATGGCTTCAGAGGGTGCAATCTCCAAGCATTGGCAACTTCCACATCATGTTAGGTCTGTGGTATTCAAAAGACAGGTATTGAGGTCTGGGAACCTCCACCTGGATTACAGAGGATGTATGGCAATGCCTGGATGTTCCAGCAGAAGTTTGCTACAGGGGCAGAGCCCTCATGGACAACCTCTGCTAGGGCAGTATGGAAGGGAAATGTGGGGTTGGAGCCACCACACAGAGTTCCCACTGGTGCGCTGCCCGGTGGAGCAGTAAGAAGAGGGCCATTGTCCTCCAGATGCCAGAATGGTAGATCCACCAACGGCTTGCACTGTGCACCTGGAAAAGCCACAGGCCGTCAATGCCAGCCTGTGAAAGCAGCTGGAGGGGAGGTGCTGTACCCTGCAAAGCCACAGGGGCAAAGCTGCCCAAGGCTGTGGGAGCACACCTCTTGCATCAGTTTGACCTGGATGTGAGACATGGAGTCAAAATAGATCATTTTTGAACTTTAAGGTATAATGACTGCCCTATTGAATTTTAGACTTACATGGGGCCTGTAGCCCCTTCATTTTGGCAGATTTCTCCCATTTGGAATTACTGTATTTACCCAATGCCTGTACCACCATTGTATCTGGGAAGTAACTAATTTGCTTTTGATTTTGCAGGTTTATAGGCAGAAATACTGGCCTTGTCTCAGATGAGACCTTGGACTTGGACTTTGGGTTAATGCTGGAATGAGTTAAGACTTTGGGGGACTTTTGGAAAGGCACACTTGTGTTTTAAAATGTGAGGATATTAGTTTTGGGAGGGGTAAGGGGCAGAATAATATGATTTGGCTATATCACCACCCAAATCTCATCTTGAATTGTAGTTTCCATAATCCCCATGTGTTGTGGGAGGGACCCAATGGGAGATAATTGAATCATGGGATTGGTTATTGTCATGCTGTTCTTGTGATAATGAGTTCTTATGAGAGCTAAAGGTTAAAAGGGGCTTTCCCCCCTTTGCTTGGCACTTCTCTCTTCCTGCCACCATGTGAATAAGTACATGTGTGCTTCCCCTTCCACCATGATTATAAGTTTCCTGAGGCCTCCCCAGCCCTGTGGAACTATGAGTCAATTAAACCTCTTTCCTTTATAAATTACCCAGTCTTGGGCAGTTTTTTATAGTAGCATGAGAATGGACTAATACACCAGGGAAATTCAGTCTAATGGGAGGATCTTAGCTGAACTTCTGAACTCTTGGCTCAAGTCTAAAATCGTCACTTAGATGACGGTACTGAGAGTTACATGATATTCTGGTTTCTTGGAAGAGAACTGACCTCTCTTCTAAGCTCTCTACCAGCTGCCTCCTTTACCTCTCTACTTAGAGGTCTTCCAGACACCTCATGTTCAGAATACCTCTATTCATTTTCTTCTGATATGGTTTGGCTGTGTCCTCACCCAAATCTAATTTTGAATTGTAGCTCCAATAACTCTCATGTGTTGTGGAAAGGACCCAGTGGGAGACACTTGAATCATGAGGGCAGTTTCCCCCATACTGTTCTCCTGGTAGTGAATAAGTCATGGATCTGATGATTTTATAAGAGGTTTCCTATTTTGCTTGGCTCTCTCATTCTCTTTTTGCCTGATACCATGTAAGACATGCCTTTTGCCTTCTGCTGTGTTTGTGAGACCTCCCCAGCCATGTGAAACTCTTAGTCCATTAAACCTCTTTTTTTCTTTAAAAATTACCCAATCTCAGGTATGTCTTTATCAGCAGTGTGAAATGGACTAATGCACCTTCAAATCTACTCCTCATTCAACCTTCCCTTTCTCAGTGCATCTTACCAACATGCTCAACTACTCAGGTCAGAAAACAGGGTTGTCTCTGATTCCTCCCTCTTAATTGCCTACCTCTAATCAGTTGCCAAGTCCTGTTGATTCTACCATACAAATATATCTCATATTTATTGACTTTTCTTCATTTTCATTATCCCTGTCCTAATCCAGCCACCACCTTCATATAATATTGTACCAACTGAGCCATTTCCCTCCCTTTCTGCTGACTTTCAAAGACTCCGTAAGACTCAGTATTATTGTACCTGCTTGTTCACTATCTTTCCACGAGAATAAAAGCCTGCTGCTGGCAAGCATCATATTTATCTTGTCTATCAGAGGGTCACTAGAACTGAGGACAACATTTGGTACATGCCAGGTGATTCATAAATAAATAAGGAATTAGAAGCCTAAATGGTGAATGCTGATTTAACAGTCTTCTTTAAAATATCTTGTACATTTTTCTGTTTAAATTGGGCTTATTATTTTTCCTCAGTCAAAGGATATAATCCTGTGAAAATTATTGTTAATATTTCCATGTTGAAAACTCTGAATGATTTGGTCAAAGAAAATGTATTTCTTTTTTAAATGCATATTTGCTGATGTGTAAGATCTGTACAGGTGTGTCCAAGGCTCCCTGAAAGACCCTATAGTCTAGAAGAGAAACTGTTTGGAATATATGAGAATAAGATTTGAGTTTATATTTTTTAAGTAGAGTACTCATTTATTCAGATTAATAGACAGAACTGAATAATTTTCCAAAGTAGATGTAAAAATGTATATTCCTATAAGCAATATATTATTTCTAATTGTTAAATTCCTTGTCTACACTTGATTTTTTAGAGTTATTTTCATTTTAGCTATTCTAAGTAGGCATAGTTTTCATTTGCATTTCCCTGTCTTATAAGCAACTTTTTGTATTTTTAATCAATACATATTTGTACATATTTATGTGGGGCACCTGTGATATTTTGTCACATACATCGAATGTGTAATGATTAAATCAGGATATTTAGAGTATCCCTCACTCTGTTGCCCAGACTGGAGTGCAGTGGCGCATTCTCGGCTCACCGCATGCTCCACCTCCTGGGTTGAAGTGATTCTCCTGCCTCACCGCCCAAGTAACTAGGACAGGCATATGCCACCGTGCCCAGCCAATTTTTGTATTTTTAGTAGAAATGGAGTTTCTCCGTGTTGGTCAGGCTGGTCTTGAACTCCCGACCTCAGGTGATCCACCCGCCCCGGCCTCCCAAAGTGCTGGGATTACAGGCATGAGCCCGGAGCCACTGCACCCGACCATATTTATCATTTCTGTGTGTTGGGAAGTCCCATCTTCCCACTATTTTGAAGTATGCAATACATTATTAACATTAACAGTAGCCACCTTACTCTGCTATCGAAGATAAGAACTTATTTATTCTAACTAGTATGTCTGTACTAATTAATCAGTACCTCTTCATTCCCCCTAACCCCCAACCATATACCCTTCTCAGCCTCTGGTGTCTGTCATTCTACTCTCACTTCCGTGAGATCAACTTTTCTAGCTCCCACATAAGAGTGAGAACATGCGATATTTGTCTTTCTTTTCTAGGTTTATTTCATTTAACGTAATGATCTCCAGTTCCATTAATGATGCTGCAAATGACATGATTTTATTCCTTTTATGTCTGAATATGATTCCATTGTGTATGTATACCACATTTTCTTTATCCATTCATCAGCTGATGAACACTTAGGTTGATTCCATACCTTTGCTATTGTGAAGACTGCTGCAATAAATAAGGGGGTGCAATTATCTTTTTAATATACAAATTTTTTTTCCTTTTGATAAATGCCCAGTAGTGGGGTTGCTAGATCATACGGTAGTTCTCTTTTGAGGTTTTGAGAAATCTGCATACTGTTTTCCGTAGTGGCTATACTAACTTATATTCCTACAGTGTTATGAGTTCCCTTTTTGCCACATTCTTGCCAGCATCTGTTGTTTTTTTGTTTTTACTAATAGCCATTCTAACTGGGGTAAGATGATATCTCATTGTGGTTTTGATTTGCATTTTCCTGGTGATTAGTGATGTTGAGCATTTTTTCATATACCTGTTGACCATTTTTATGTCTTCTTTTAAGAAATGTCTATTCGTGTCTTTGCCTACTTTTTAATAGAATTTTTTGTTTTTGTTTTTTAATTGTTGTTTGATTTTCTTGTATATTCTGGATATTAGTCTCTTGTTGTAAGAAAAATTTGCATATATTTTCTTCCATTCTATAGATTTTCTCTTCACTGTGTTGATTCCTTTGCTGTACAGAGGGTTTTAGTTTTTAGTTTAGTCCCATTTGTCTATATTTGTTTTATTTGCCTGGGTTTTTGAGGTCTTAATCATAAAATCTTTGCTTAGGTCAATGTTCTATAGAATCTCCCTTATGTTGTCTTCTAACCATTTTTTAGTTTTGGCCTTACTTAAGTCTTTAATCTGCCTTGAGCTCATTTTTGTATATGGTGAGAAATGGAGTCTAGTTTCATTCTTCTGCATGTGAATATCCAATTTACCCAGCACTACTTAATAAAAAATATGTCCTTTCTTCAATATATATTCTTGGCACCTTTGTCATAAATCAGTTGTCTATAAGTACATGCATTTATTTCTGGAGTCTCTGTTTTCTTGGTCTATGTGTCCGTTTTTATACCAACACCATGCTGTTTTGTTTACTATACCCTTGTGGTATATTTTGAAGTCAGGTAGTGTGATGCCTGCATCTTTGTTCTTTTTGTTCAGGATTGTTTTGGCTATTCAAGTTATTTTTTGGTTCCATAGAAATTTTATAATTGTTTTTCCTGTTTTTTTGAATAATGTGATGGTCTTTTTTTTAAAATAAAGATTGCATTTAATCTATACATTGCTTGGGTAGAACAGTCATTTTAAAAATGTTAATACTTCAGATCCATGATCATGGAATGCCTTTGTATTTGTTTGTGTTGTCTTCAACATGTTTCATCAGATTTTTGTAGTTTTCCATGTAGAGGTCTTTATCTACCTTGGTTAAATTTATTTCTAATTATTACTTTTTTAGCTATTGTAAAAGGGATTGCCTTCTTAATTTCTTTGTCAGCTAGTTCATCATTGGTGTATAGAAATACTACTGATTTTTTGTATATTAATTTTTGTGTCCTGCAACTTTACTCAATGTATTTATCAGATCTAAGTGTTTTTTGGTGGAGTCTAGGTTTTTCTAGATATAGGACTATATCATCTACAAAGAGGGACAATTTAACTTCCTCTTTTCCAATTTGGATGCCTGATTGCTCTGAGTAGGGCTTCTAGTACAATTTTGAATAGCAGCAGTGATAGTGAGCATCTTGTCCTTTTCCAGTTCTTAGAGGAAAGGCTTTCAACTTTCCACATTCAAATATTAGCTATGGTTTTATTATGTGTGGTGTTTATTATGTTGAGGCATGTTCCTTCCTTCCTAGTATTTTTAGTTTTTATCATAAAGTGATGTTGAATTTTATCAAATGCTTTTTCTGTATCTATTGAGAGGATAGATGAAGAAAAAGCATTTTTATGCAAAGTCATCCAGTAGTAGACTTTTTATTGTTGGAAGTCTTTATTGTTGATTTAATGTGAGTACTTATTATTGGTCTGTTCAGGTTTTCTATTTCTTCCTGATTCAATTTTGGTATATTTTTCCAGGAATTTATCCATTTCATCTAGGTTTTCTAGTTTGCTAATACATACTTGTTCATAATAATCTCTGATAATCTTTTGTATTTCTATGGTATCCGTTATAATGTCTCCTTTTTCATTTCTGATTTTATTTTTGGAGGCCGTCACTTTTTTCTTGGTTAGTCTACCTAGTGACTTACTCATTTTGTTTATCTTTTCAAAAAACCAACTTTTTGTTTCCTAGATACATTGTGTCTTTAATTTTCTATTGTATTCAGTTCTCTTCTTATCTTTATTATTTATTTTATTCTACTAATTCATGGTCTAATTAGTTCTTGCTTTTCAAGTTCCTTGAGGTGCATTATTGGGTTGCTTATTTGAAATATTTTTAGTTTTTTGTTGTTGGTATTTATTGTGTTAAACTTCCCTTTGACTACCACTTTGTGTTGTTTCCATTTTCATTTGTTTCAAGAAATTTATTGATTTATTCCTTAATTATCTCTTTAACCGAAAGGTCATTCAGGAACAAATTTTCGTGTATTTATACAGTTTTCAAAGTTTGTCTTTTTATTGATTTCTAGTTTTATTCATTGTGGTCTAACAAGAAACTTGATATGATTTAGATTTTTTAAAAATGTGTTGAGACTTGTTTTGTGTCCTAACATCTGGTCTATCCTGGAGAATAATTCCATGTGCTAACAATGAGTATTCTGTAGCTGTTCAACAAACATTCTGTAAATATCTATTAGGTCCATTGGTCTAAAATGCAGTTTAAATCCAATGTTTATTTATTAATTTTCTGTCTAGATGAGCTGTCTAGTTCTGAGAGTGGGATGTTGAAGTCCTCAACTATTTTTGTGTTGAAGTGTCTCTCTGTCTCTCTAGATCTATTAATATTTGCTTTGCATATATCTGGGTGCGATATTGCTTCTCAGCCTCTCGGCTAAGATCAGGTTTAGTATCTAGGTGCTCTAGTGTTAGTGCATATATGTTTAGAACTATTTTATCTTCTTACTGAATTGATCTCTTTGTCATTATATAATGACTATGTCCACTTTTTACTGTTTTGACTTAATTTCTGTTTCATCTAACATAAGTATAGCTACTCTTGATTGTTTTTTGTTTCTGTTTGCATGAAGTATATTTTTCTTTTACTTCTAGTCTATATCTGTCTTTTCTTTTACTTCTAGTCTGTATCTGTCTACAGGAGAGATGAGTTTCTTAGCACATAAATAAGTCATGTTTTTTAATCAGTTCACCCATTCTGTGTCTTGTAAGTGGAAATCTTAGTCTGTTTACACTCAAGGTGATTATCGATATCTGAGTCCTTATTCTTGTCATTTTGTTAATTGATTTATAATTGTTATGTATATCTTTTGTTCCTTTCTCTCTCTCTCATTGTTTATCATTGCAGTTGGGTGGTTTTCTGTAGTGGTAACATTTGATTCCTTTCATTTCCTTATTCATGTTTGTTCCACCAGTGGGTTTTACACTTTCAAGTGTTTTCATAATGATAGATATCATCCTTTTGCTTTCACATGTAGGCCTTCCTTAGGTATTTCTTGTAGTGCTGGTCTAGTAGTGATTAATTCTCTGAGTTTTGCTTCTGTGAAAAAAGACTTTATTTTTCCTTCATTTATGAAGGATAACTTGGCTGGGTATATGTTTTTTTCTTTCAGCAGTTTGAATATATTATCCCATTATCTTCTGACCTGAAAGATTTCTGCTGAGAAATCTGTTAGTCTGATGGAAGTTTCCTTATAAGTTACCAGATACTTTTCTTTTGCTGTTTTTAGAACTCTTTATGTCTTTGACTTTTGACAGTTTGACTACAACGCACCATGGAGAAGACCTTGAATTGTATTTTTGTGAGTTTCTCTGAGCTTCCTGCATCTAGATGTCTAAATGTCTATTTGTTAGACTTGGGAAGTTTTCACCTATAATTTTGTTAAACAGGTTTTCTGTCCCTTTCTTTTTCTTTTCACCTTCTGGGACACTGAAAATTCAAATATGTCATGCAAACTTTGTTCATTATTTTTATTTTTTATGTTTTTAATGTTCATCTGACTGGGTTATGTCAAAAGACCCATCTTCAAATTCTGATTCTTTCTTCAACTTGATCTAGTCTATTGTTAAAACTTTTGAATGTATATGTATTTCTTTCAGTGAATTCTTCATTCCAGAATTTCTCTTTGGTTCCTCTTTTTTCTTTTCTTGATACTTGTCTCTTTAGTAAATTTCTCATTCATATTATGAATTGTTTTTCTTCTTCCTTATCTTAGGTATTTCCTGTCATTTCTCTGTTGAATTCAAAATTATATTTTAGATGGTAAGTGTGATTACCTACTCAGTCCATTGGTTCTTCTCTGCAGAGGAGGCAAGTACCAGATGTCTCTAGCCTACCATCTTGAAGATGCCAAGATAAGTGTCTTTTTTTTTTTTTTTTTTTTTTTTGAGACGGAGTCTCACTCTGTCACCCAGACTGGAGTGCGGTGGCCGATCTTGGCTCACTGCAAGCTCCGCCTCTCGGGTTCACACCATTCTCCTGCCTCAGCCTCCTGAGTAGCTGGGACTACAGGTGCCTGCCACCACGCCCGGCTAATTTTTTGTATTTTTAGTAGAGATGGGATTTTACTGTGTTAACCAGGATGGTCTCGATCTCTTGACCTCATGATGCCCCCGCCTCGACCTCCCAAAGTGCTGGGATTACAGCTGTGAGCCACCACACCTGGCCCAAGATTAGTTTCTTAAAGGAGGTATACTAAGGTAGAACTTTTTTTTTTGTTACAAGTTATAAAATTCCAATGGAATGAGGATATACAAAAAGTGAACATTATTGGTTCATGTAAACTTGATGTTGGCTATTAGCAGTGCTTATTTGTTCCTGCTTTTGTCTCTGCCTCACCTGCCTAACAGCTTGTTCTTTCAGCCTTGCTTTCTTCATGAGGCTGGAACTATAGCCAGCTCTAAGTTCACTTCATTCCAGATGCATAAGCAAAGGAGAAAGGATCTCCAATTACACCTCTCAAACCCATATTCATTATGTGCAAATAGGAAATATCTCAGGGAAGGACTCAGGCCCAACTTGGGTCACCCACGCAACTATTGGCCAGTCACTGTGATACAATTTTGTAGACCGGTTGTGAGTGAGGAAGTAGAGTTTAATAACCTTTTCTAGAACCACATAATTGAAGGGAGGGGGAAACGTTCTCTCTAAATGATTTTGGATGCACAGTTACCAGAAGAAGAGATAATAAGGAGAACAAAAGGGAAAAAATAAAAACAGAAACAGTATATACTCTAGGAGGCATATATGGAGTAACATAGAAATTTAGAAGAAAGAGATTATTTCTTAGAAGAATTCAGTGAAATCTGATGGAGTCTTAAAAAATGAATGGATATATACTCTCAGTGGTTGCAAAGAACATTTCAGAAGGATAGGCAGTACCAGCTTGAAAATATGAGTTCAGTGTAGATGTTTTAAAAATTTAAAAAGCAGGGTAAAGTATAGTTAACTATATTTTGAAATTAATTTTTATTTTATTTTATTTTATTTTATGTTTTTGAGATGGAGTCTTGCTCTCTGCCCAGGCTGGAGTGCAGTGGCACGATCTTAGCTCACTGCAAGCTCCGCCTCCCAGGTTCACACCTCAGACTCCCGAGTACCTGGGACTACAGGTGCCCGCCACCACACCCAGCTAATTTTTTGTATTTTTAGTAGAGACGAGGTTTCACCGTGTTAGCCAGTATGGTCTTAATCTCCTGACCTCATGATCCGCCCGCCTCAGCCTCCCAAAGTGCTGGGATTACAGACCTGAGCCACCGCGCCCAGCCTGAAATTAATATTTTAGTACACATGAAGCAGATGAGGAACATCAGAACCATCTTTAAATATATCAGTCTTGTAGATGTTTGTGAATTAAATTGACTGACAGAGACTCACATAACAAGAAGTTATTTCAATGATCTATGTAAAAAGCCTTGAGAGCCTGAATGTAATGAGAATAACACCAAGATAGAAGCAGAATCTTGCTCTGGACATTGCCAAATATTAAATACCATCCCTAGTTATTTGTGAGTGATATTTTAATGATTATTGCCATTTTCCTCTTTCTTCCCCATTCTCCAAAACTGCATTATTGTAATATACAAACCAAGGTTACGGATTAATTCCTCTTAATTATCTTAAAAGAGATAACATTTGTGTGCTCAGCACACAACTAAGTAGTCTAATTTGGTGCATTTTATTTTATTTATTTTAGAAAAGAAGACTTTCAAAAGGAGAAAAATCTACTGCCAAATAACTCAGCACCTCTTACAGAACCACAAGATGTGGAAGAAAGTCATTGAAGAGGAGCAACGGTTGGCAGGTGTCGAAAATCAATCCCTGGACCCGACCCCTCAATCGCACTCTTCAGAACAGATCCAGGCTATCAAGGAAGAGGAAGAAGAGAAAGGGAAACCAAGAGGGGAGGAGATACCAACCCCAAAGCCAGATCAGTGACAATGGATAGAATGGGCTGTGTTTCCAAACAGATTGACTTGTCAAAGACTCTCTTCAAGCCAGCACAACATTTAGACACAACACTGTAGAAATTTGAGAAGATGGGCAAATGGCTATTGCATTTTGGGATTCTTCGCATTTTGTGTGTATATTTTTACAGTGAGGTACATTGTTAAAAACTTTTTGCTCAAAGAAGCTTTCACGTTGCAACACCAGCTTCTAAGGATTTTTTAAGGAGGGAATATATATGTGTGTGTGTATATAAGCTCCCACATAGATACATGTAAAACATATTCACACCCATGCACGCACACACATACACACTGAAGGCCAGGATTGCTGGCTCCACAATTTAGTAACATTTATATTAAGATATATAGTGGTCACTGTGATATAATAAATCATAAAGGAAACCAAATCACAAAGGAGATGGTGTGGCTTAGCAAGGAAACAGTGCAAGAAATGTAGGTTACCAACTAAGCAGCTTTTGCTCTTAGTACTGAGGGATGAAAGTTCCAGAGCATTATTTGAATTCTGATACATCCTGCCAACACTGTGTGTGTGTGTGTGTGTGTGTGTGTGTGTGTGTGTGTGTGAGACAGAAGGGAACGGTTTGAAAGGGTGCTTGTGTGCATGTGTGTGCATATGTAAAGAGATTTTTGTGGTTTCAGTAACTCATAGAATAGCTGTAGCAAATGACTGAGTATATGTGAACAAACAGAAGGAAGTTCACTGTGGAGTGTCTTTGGGAGGCAGCCATTCCAAATGCCTTCCTCCATTTAGCTTCAAATAAAGGGCCTTTTGCAGATGGAGGGCACTGAAGGGCTGGGTGAGAGGGCCACATGTTTGGTATTACATTACTGTTATGCACCACTTGAAGGAGCTCTATCACCAGCCTCAAACCTGGAAGACTGAGGCATTTTCCAGTCTACTTGCCTAATGAATGTATAGCAGCTGTCTGTGATTATGGATGTCACTCAACTGAGATCAAATCACCATTTAAGGGGATGGCATTCTTTATCCATAAACACCTACGAAAGAGCTGGAGTCAGGTCTTTCAGTCAGGTTTGAATTCTAAATGATGCCAGAGAAGGCTTGGGAAATTGTACTTCAGCATGATCGCCTGTGTCTTCTTAATTTGCTGCAAAATGTGTGGTAGAGGAAGAAAAGGAAACAGAAAAATCACTCTGGGTTATATAGCAAGAGAGGAAGGAGATTATTACAACCCAGGGTTTTCGTGTTGATGTAGTTAAAGCCTGATTCTTGGCAACTGTTGTAGTTTGTCTTTCAGGAGCAAAGGTCCCGCTGACAACCCATGTTGTGGTATCCACACGCTGTTTGTCGGGGTAGCCTCCAGCGGCAATCTGGCCGATTGTCAGTCATTTTGTCGGGGTAGCCTCCATCGGCAATCTGGCCCATTGTCAGTCATTTTGTCGGGGTAGCCTCCATCAGCAATCTGGCCCATTGTCAGTCATGCTTCTTCTGGCAGGGGAGATTATAGAGAGATTGTTTGAGGATCGGGTTATTATTGAAAGTCTTTTTGTTTGTTTTGTTTTGGTTTGTTTGTTATCTACACTTGTTTATGCTGTGAGCCAAACCTCTATTTAAAAAGTTGATACTCACTTTCAATATTTTATTTCATATTATTATATATGTCATGATAGTTATCTTGATGTAAATATGAAGATTTTTTTGTTTCTGTAGATAGTAAACTCTTTTTTTAAAAAAGGAAAAGGGAAACATTTTTATAAAGTTATACTTTAATCACCATTTTTATACATTGTAGTTCTCTCCAAGCCCAGTAAGAGAATGATGATTCATTTGCATGGAGGTCGATGGACAGCCAATCATCTACCTATTATAATTTAAATGATAATCTGATCTAGTTTTTTTTTTTTTTTTTGCCAATTAAATGAGGATGCTGCAAAGAATGTTTTTTTCACTAGTAACTTTTGCTAACTGAATGAATTCTGGGTCCATATCTCCCAGATGAAAGACTGTTAGCCAATACCATATTTTTATAGTTGGTGTCCATTTCTTTCCCACACTGTTTGGTTATGATTCTTCCTTCAGTACTATATATAGACCTACTCATTATCTAAACAAGCAAACCTTGATTGTGATTTCCAGTTTTTATTTTCTCTGATGTAGTAGAAAGGAATGTTTACATTAAAAATACTTTTGTTTCTCATAAATGGATATTGTACTCTCCCCTTTCAAAGCATTATTTTACAGTAATTCACGGCATTTTAAAAGATAAGGCAAAGACAATACAACAAAAAATATTCATGGTTTCAAGGCAAATTCTCCAATAAGTAGGAAAATGTAAAAAGGATCAAGTGGATGCAGCCTCTACCTAAATAATTAAAATATATTTCAGTAGATTTCTGAATTAACACCAGGTCTTCATTTTTTAGAACTTACCTAATTGTTTTCATTTCCTTAGTTTTGCCTGTGTGTCTCTATGTTTGCAAAAATTACTATGAGTCAAATTTTGCCAGTGAATTTAACTATTTTCCTTTCATTGCAATTAAGAGAAGGGGGAAAAAAGCATTTATCTTCTCATACCCCTTGCGTCTAATTACTTAACAAAGCCAATATTTTCCCATCTTCCAAATCCTGTCCATCTCTAACATAAATATTAATTGAACATAAAGCTACGTTTGGAGTGGGTGGACTGGCAGGACAGTTGGAAGCCCATCACAGTCTGTTGGCAGTTTCATCAAAGCTGTATAGTTCAATTAGCGGGTCATCTTGGCTACTACAGTGGAAGTCTCAGCAAACTGCCTGGTTTTGTTTGTTTGTTTTGTTTGAAGGTACAGGAAATAAGAGGAATAATAGTGGCCAAAGCAATTAGAACATCTTCATTCCAGAACTGTGTTCATCAATCCAGGAAGACTGATACATTTTTCTTTAAAAATAAATTACTATTACAGCTAGAAGTCAATTGGGATAAATAAAGGGATGAAGATCCACCAAGTGTGTGTGTTTCGTACACACCCAGTACATCTCAAAGGATGCTAAGGGACATTTTCTGCCAGTAGAGTTCTCCCCCTTTTAGGTGACAGCAATATTATTATGTTCACATCCAAATCCAGAGCTTACTTCCTGTGGTGCCAATGTATTTGTTGCAATTTACTACATTTTTATATGAGCCTATTTATAGGTGCCATTAAATAAACTCAGGTCTTTCAAATGAAGGAGTTTCTAGCCCACCTAGGGAAAAAGATAATTGTTTAGAAAACCATAAAATCAATGGTAGGAAAAGTTGGAACTGGTTACCTGGATGCCATGGTTCTCTGTTAAGTAAAAGACCAGGTATATTCTGAGTGTCATCAGTGTTATTTTCAGCATGCTAATAAACGTCTTTCCAGTTATATATCTAAATTAACCTTTAAAATATGGTTTCCTTGATAAAAGCACCACTTTTGCTTTTGTTAGCTGTAATATTTTTTGTCATTTATATAAGACCTGGTTTGGCTGTCAATAAAAGATGAAGACAGTAGCTCTGTACAGGGATATATCTATATTAGTCTTCATCTGATGAACGAAGAAATTTTCTCATATTATGTTCAAGAAAGTATTTACTTCCTAAAAACAGAATACCCAATTCTGTCTATTTTGGTTGAATACCAGAACAAATCTTACCGTTGCAATCCCAGTTAAACTTAAGAAAAGGAATATCTTACAGACTGTTCATATTAGATGTATGTAGACTGTTAATTTGCAGTTTCCCTATATTCCCTGCCTATCTTACCCAGAGAACTTTCTTTGAAGGTAAAAGCTGTGCAAAAGGCATGAGACTCAGGCCTACTCTTTGTTTAAATGATGGAAAAATATAAATTATTTTCTAAGTAATAAAAATATAAAAATTATCATTATAAATAAAGTCTAAAGTTTGAAATTATTAATTTATAAAAGTGAACTAATTGTGTGATTATCAAATCCTGATTAATGAGAAGTGAATAATCTAAAAATCATTTATATTCTACTGTGGGAGGTATTCTTGGTGCTTCCATGTCAGTAAGGGGCTCTCCATTGCCCTCATCATTTATAGTACTTCTAAAATAATAATGGAAACCTCAATAAGGGTCTTGTCCTCTTCTGTCGTCCTAACCCTGATTCTAGTTTAATGCCTTTCCTGACTTATATGCCATTTGCAAATAAACTGCCTTTCAAACTGTTAGAACACGCCAATAAAACAAAGTTCTATGAACTTTCATAGTCTAGAAACACCAACAAGATCCCCCTTATTTAGCGATTATTAGCTAATGTGTGGAAGAAATATCAATAAAAGTTCAAATGCTAATAGCTCAATTCCAGATAATTGAAAGCTAAAATATTTATGTACTTTGAAACCAAACTGTGTTTATTTCATTGATGGAACAAGCAGCAACACATTTTATGACCATTGTCCTAGGTCATTTGTGTCTTTATAAATTTGCTGATATTCTCAGTCTATTTTTTAAATCTTCAACAAAATTCAATTTTAAGATTAAGAAATCAGAAATTTTAGGTAAAGAATATTCCAAAATTAAATTGTTTTTTTAAAGAAATATATCAGTTTTAGATCCTTTATTCACACATCAATTTGTTCATCTGGAAAATACTCAAATTCTTATTGGGAATGAATTATACTACAAACAATGAGTTAAGCTAAAACTACATATAACTTAAATTGAGATTTCCATACGTATTTGTATGTTTCACACCAATGAACCATGCTCAGAGAACAGTAACATATTTCCCAGTCTATGTTATGCACCATGGATGTTAGGCAATGTGTGTTATTGCCTACACATTGTATTTGTTAAAATAAATGTTGCTTTTACCTTACCTAATGGTGCTTTTACCTAACTTGAATTGCTCTTTGTGTTCCCACTAGCAAATCATTCTAACAGCAGGCTAACAATGGTGAAATAAAAACGTTTTTGGTCCGGGCGTGGTGGCTCACGCCTGTAATCCCAGCACTTTGGGAGGCCAAGGCGGGTGGATCACCTGAGGTTGGGAGTTCAACACCAGCCTGACCAACATGGAGAAACCCTGTCTTTACTAAAAATACAAAATTATCCGGGCATGGTGGTGCATGCGTGTAATCCCAACTACCTGGGAGGCTGATAATACCTGGGAGGCAGGATAATCGCTTGAACCTGGGAGGCAGAAGTTATGGTGAGCTGAGATCGCACCATTGCACTCCAGGCTGGGCAACAAGAGTTAAACTTTGCCTCAAAAAAAAAAAAAAAAAAAAAAATCAGCAAAATATGTTTGAAGACACAAAACTGCTGAAGATTAAGGCTTCATTTCCATAGTGGAACTCAATGTTCACCTGCTGATTCAAAAATACTGACCTAGTATCAACGAGTGTAGGTAAGACCATAAAATACAGTATATGGAATTATGTATAAATGGAAAACAAAATTGGCTTTTGACATATGTTTAAGACTCTAAAAGGAATCCGCATTTTCTTTCCAGAGACAGCTAGTTTTTCTCCATATGTTTTAAAGGTTGATTGCTTTGACACACATTGGTACCCTTGGGTTTCCGCTTCCTTGAAAAGTTGTGGAGCACAGAAGAAAAGCCTTCTCCTAACAGATAAAAACGTTGAACATGTTCATGTTCTGACAAGGAAGCAATGATTTCCTCATTGCTTCACATTAAGAAGTGGTTCTTTAATTATGCAAATAATTCAGTGTAACCAAAAATGCTTCAAAGAGTAATAATAAATCACCATAGGTAAGTACTCTCAAGAATGTTTACATTTGATTTATTTTCTTGAAACAGTTATTTAATTTTAAAATTTTTCCATTAAAATGAAACCCACAAAACGACATTCCATGGTACTGAGTATTTTCATATAATCAGAACTGTAAACTACTGATTATTTTCATATAATCAGAGGCTGAATATTTTGATATAATAAGAACTAGTATCATATAACAGAAAACTAGAAAGAAGATTTAATTCTTTTTTTCTAATATTCTACAAGCCTCATGGGGGAAATGTTTTATGAATTATTCAAATACATTAGATAAAAATTAGTGTCAGTAATTTAACTTTGTACAAATTATAGTCTGAGATCTTCTGAGTTTTCATAAGACAAAGGAGTGTATTATCCAGCAATTTATTATGTTTTGTGTTGTTATAAATGTTCTATTAATGTATATGGGAATTTTATTTTACTAGGTTCTAACACAAAAGGCCAAATATTTATCTGTCCTACTATGAAAAATTAAACCTTATTCATCTTGACTTTCACAGATGAAACAATGACCAGTCAATAAACAGCAGCCACTGCATTAATCTGCCCAGCATGATCAGATAGTAGGTTAGAATTTGAAATTCATTAATAAAAAACTAATAACAAAACTTTGTAAGCCTTCATGGTTTAATATTTCAGTGTCATTGAAAGTTCCTATTTCAAATTAAACAGCAGGATAATTTTCCTTTCCTGTTTCAAAACAAAAACCAGATGAAGAAAAAACAAAGACAAACTCATAGGAGGAAAGCATGGCTTCACTTCAATTATACTCCTCTTACTCAATATTAGTAACCAAAAAAATAAGCAGAGATTCTCCTCTGCCATAATAAAAAGAAAGAATGGCCTTCGACTTAAGTTCTAGTTCCTCAAGCCTGCTTTCCTTGTAAAACCGATGGTACTAAGAAGCAAAAAAAGCAGAGCTGTGGATTGGAAGTGAACACTACGTAAAATTTGCAGGGTATCCAGGACACCCCTCCATCTTTGATACAAACCAATTTAGTTACTCTGGAGTGAAATGACTTGTGAATACACGGTTCGACCATTACTTTCTGTATGACAAGGAGCACTTATACATGTTTCCAAATGTGAATTAGCCCTTGAATTAGTTTGAAAACTGCTACTTGAATAACTTTTGAAGAGAAAGATTTTCTTTCCAGTAGTTTTACTCCCTAAAAAGGCAAAATACTCAGATGTTAAATGTGGAATTAAAAATAGTTGTTTGAAGTATATATACTTCAGTAAATAGTTATTTGTGTATATAAAGTGTTGGTTGATAGCAGTTTCCCTGTCCGTTTTCTTTTTAAAATTCCCAACTGATTACGGGTCCAAAACTCCATCTTATATCAGAGATTTCATTTTAACTATAAGTATAATTTAGTATTGTACTATTGCTAACTTTAATAATTCTAACATATCTATATATTACCTGTTAGTGAGGTTTTAATGGCTTTACTTAATACATATTCATCAGCTTAAAAAGTCACTAAATTTTTTATACTCTGTAAAATATTTGCATGGGAATTTTAGCATATTATGTTTGCTTAACTGGTGTTTTTTTCACTTATGACTGTCAGTTTATGTCTTAATATATTCTCACAGAAGAATGCATACCATTTTTGTTCCAACAAGGACAATCTGTCAGTTGATAAGCATTGGTAATAAATATCACTGAACCCACCCAACCCCTGATATTTCTTCCTCAAGATTTCTATCATGCAAGTCACAAAATGAAAATTGGTGCTTTTATAAATATTCAGAAGCTCTCAATGCAAAATAATAAAAACGAGATTCTCCCTGGCTGTCTATAATATATTAGGATATGTGACTGAAGGAACTTTAATCTAAATTTAGAGTGTTTTGGGTTTTGGTTGGTTTGAATAATTTGATTTGCATTTTGGTATTAAAATGTGCTCTAATTTCTTCAGGCATTTGTTCTGACCAGTCATTACCTCTTCCTGACAGGGGAAAAAAAAATGATATTGGCAAGTTTTAATAAATATGGCCCAAAAATTGACCTTGAAGGATATTTGTAAACCAGAGAGTATTTAATTAGCTGAATTTACTGTTTCTGAAAAGCAATATTTTCAAATAACTGCCAACCAAAGTGACACTGTAGGGATGTCATTTGTACATGACAATTTTTAACAATGTAATTCTTACCATTCTAAACCGACCTGAACCTGAATATGTTTACTAACTAATAACTTTGCCAAATTTTTCAACTTCTAAAAAAACAAGAGTGAGGCTTTTGAACTTAAGTAATCATTTTGCAATTGAAATAAATCTTATCCTTTCGCCTGTACCTTCCATTTAATATACATAGCAATACTTAGTATCATCCCATCACAAGTATTGTTAAGTGACTGACTTAGTGGCTGAGAAATGTTTGTAAAAAGTAGAATCTGCACAGAAAAAACTAGATCAATTGTGTTTATTTTTATTATTTTTTAGCTTAGATACTATGTTGATGCTCCCTTTTTGCCAAAATTACTGGAAGTGCCTCTTGGTTTTATATATATAATATATAAATATTATAGTAAATATATACGCGAAATTATTAAAATTATGTCATAGATTATCTGTCGATGTTATGAGTGAAGATAATGTATAATATAAAAATAATTCTGTGGTATTATGACTTATGTAGTATTTGTACAATCCACTTCCTCCAGTCCTCTGAAGCCATCCTTTCCTCTTATATGCAAATACGGTGGTGTGGTACCTAACTTACTCTGTCATGAGACAGACATCTCCTGACCTTCCTACAGTCTCCAAAGAACCTTATGGGGCTTATATTCTCACGATCACATCTTTCTCACTATCACTAATGAATTCATAGCCACATTTAGTCATCATCTAACTTTCTGCAACTAAGTTGTGTCGTTTCTTTAATCAAATAGCACCGAAGCCAAAATACCCACATTTCTGGCATTCGGCTTTAGAGTCCTATAAAATAGACAGTTGTATTTCTAGCTAGGTTTCCTAAGGAACTTATTCTTCAATCTACACCTATTATTTCCCCATTACCTATGATATCAAATCCCAACTCCTTAGCCTGGTGTTTTCAAATCCCCCTTTGCTCTGGCCTGAAACTACCCTCTCCAGCTTCCTACTCCAAAAGGAACCTTCCACTTATCATTTATATTTATTTATCTCAGGCAAATACATCAGTTGAGTTAATGCACACTTTCTATATACATATACTTTCTCTCTCTCTCACACACACACACACACACTTCCAACTATACACAGCACAAGAAGACGAGATTGACTATCTCTTCTTCAGGTGTGTATTTTACTCCTCTCTCAGGATTTTCCTCTTACAGTCATGCCATGGCTCTGAGTGGAAGGGAGATGATTGCTTGGCAGTCTAGTCTGAACCTTTAACATCATCCTTCAATTAAATATTCTCAAAACAAGTCTTAAGGAAGGAAAATTTAAATTACATGGTGTGAGGGGTCATAATGGGTAAGTTCTAATGGAGACTAACATCCAGGTCAGAGGAGAGGGATTACTATGATCATTACCTAAAATAGGAAGCCTCAGACATCAGATTAGTGTGTCCTTGTTCACACCAATTCACACTTAGTCCAGCTTCACAGGTCACCCCCAAGCCTATAAATTCTACCCCATGTGATTCAGCAGGTTTGGGAGTGCTTTCTACCTCTAAAATTTTTGATTCGGCTTGTCCAGATGAAATAATTTCCAAGTAAGGGATACTTTCACCAGAATACACAATGGTAATGGTAATGGTACCCTGGAACCAAAGCTACTATTTGGATATTTTGTTGTCTCATATTACTGAACCATCAGAGGAGAAAGTGATTGATCCCAATTTACTAGGCTGAAGTATGGTTTCTGATACAAAATAGTGGCAAGAAAGATTGTGTTTGGAACACAAAGAATTCTCCATGGAGCCCTTAATGCTTCCAAGTTACATAGTAAGTGTAGCGGGACACTGGAGTCACCAAATAAAAACAGAACTACTAAGAAAATTGACCTGGCAAGAATTAACTTGCAGCTCACCCTGTCAGTAAAAATGTTCCACCAAGAGAAGTCCTAGCAGACGGCAATGAAAACATGGAATGGATAGTAGAAAACAAAAGTTTTATATCAACAATGTAGCCAAATATAGAAAGAAATTTGGAATTTATCCAGTAACACTTTTTAATCTATTTACATACACACACACACACACACACATATATATATATCTGTCTCTGTATCATTTATTTAAAACTCAATATGAAAATTTTCAAATGTATTCAAACCAGAGAGAATAGTAGAGTGAACACCAGGTGCCTATCACCTAGCTCAAACAATTAATATACAGCCAATCTGTTCCACATATACCTCCCAATATTTAGTGCATCTCCTCTAAATTATCTTGAAAATATAAATATATCATTTCATTAGTAAATGATTTGTAAAAAAAAAAAAACAAAAAGCAATGCTATATTTACCTCTAAAACAATGACATTACCATTATCATGTCTAAAAAAAACTAACACAAATTACTCAATACAACAAATATCCACAGTGTTCTCATTTCTGAGGTTATAAAACTTCTAAGAAGATTACAAAGAAGTCTTGTTATAGTTTGTTTCTTTTAGAATAGGTGTACAAAGTCCGTACATTGTAATTGGTCAGTTCATTTCTTAAGTTAAAATATACAATTTCTCCCTCATCTCCTTTTCTCCTTGCATTTTTTGTTTGGAAAAAATATTGAGTTATTTGTCCTAAAGAGATTCTTTACTTTCAATTTTGCTGATTGTATCTTTTGCAGTGTCATTTAGCGTGTTCTTCTCTTCCCTATATTTCTTGTGTACTGGTATTTAAATCTAATCTGAGATTTGATAAGATTAGTTTTCTTTGGAAGTAAAAAGGAGGACTATTTCAAAGGTGGTGTTTCAAGCTTTTAACTTCCACCAGTATGTTCAAAATGGCTTGAGATTTTTGGTGATATTATTGTTCATTGATTACCTTCTGCTAAATTTATTAATTCATTAGGGGTTTGAAAATTACAATATTCTCACTTATAAGTGGGGCTAAACATTAAGTACACATGGACATAAAAGTGGGAACAATAGACATGACACATTACTTGACGGGGAGATGGAGGAGAAAGGCAAGGGCTGTAAAACTACCTACTGGGTACCATGCTCACTATCTAGTTGATGGAATCATTTTACCCCAAAACTCAGTGTCTCACAATATGCCCATGTAAAATATCTGCATATATACTCTCTGAATCTTAAATAAAAATTAAAGTTATAAAATTAAATATGTAATAGCTTAATTCTTACTAGAAATTAATCTACTTACATATAATATAGAATTATAAAAACTTTATAGAGAGGGTCTGAACTGATCATAGTAACAGAAATTTTTCAAAACCGTTAAGAATTATCCCTATACAATAACTACTTTCTCAATTTCTCTACTGTGACACAAAAACCAAGCTATGCAAATAAAACCCATTAGAGTTCTACCAATCTAAAAGTGATTGAAAATTATAGTATATTTTCTACATTTTTTCCTTTAACTGTTGCATTTGACTCAAATGAGTTTAAGGATTTTGTATTTTTAATCTTGTTTTTATTAAAACTGTTCTACAAATAAATTTGTCATCTCTGGAGAATAGTCTTTATTTTCAGTGTTGGACTGAACCAAGGTTGCACTGGTATTATTTCAGTAAAACTTCAAAACCTTACCAAAATCCTTTCAGGATACTTTAAGATTGAATTACACTTCAATAAATATTAATTACCCTAAGAAAGAAAAGAAAATTATAATATTCTTATTCTCTCATCCTTTTTTTATTAGTTGGAATTCTATGAAGAGAAATTTGTCTTTAATAACTCTAAGGAAAGAATGGAATAGGAAAGCTAGGAAAAACACACAATTTCTCCCTAAATACCGCTAATTTTAAATATATTAATATTTATATATAATATATAATATATATTATATATCATATAAATATATAAATATTAATGTATTTAAATATATTAATATTTAAGTTGTGTTTAGAATTATTCCAAAGTGACCATGTGATGTTTTTATAGTGTTTTTAACATAAAGTTTATTAAAATATTGTTTCAACCATTACTATTTTATATGTTTCAACCATTACAGTCATTCTTACTGATGCTCAAACTTTCCTATATTTGATTAGCAGGAGCCTGTTCAGGCTGGCTTCTGACTCCTATTGGCAAAATGTATTCTTCAAGGCATCCTAGCTCCTTTTTATGACAAGATATTCCAGGCCCATCTTATATCTTTACACCTAGTATTAGTCACTTATCAAGGATCCATGGTGCCTTTATTTATGGTGCTAGTTGCACTGATTGCTACTTAGTTGATTGATCATTGTTTCTAGACCTTTTCAGTGGAGAGTGCTAATACACACACACACGTAGATATCTATCTATATCTATCTATCTCTCTCTCTCTATATATATATATCTCCTGTATGTATGTATACATTTTTCCAGACTGAAAAACTCTTAACTCAAATTTGGGTATACAACATATTGCCTAACCTCATTGGATCTTATAGATTACATTTAAAGCCATGACACCAGATAAGGTCATTAAGGAAGTAAATATAGACAGCAAAAGAAGATATTCCACAGATTGAATTTTGGAACACTCCAGCAATGAAGACTAAGAGCGCATGACCACTGAAGTAGGAGGAAAACCAGGGGAGTGTGGTGAAATTAAGTGAATAAAATGTATCCAAGAGAAGGGCACATTAATGACATATAATTCTGCTAATACATCAATTAAAAGGAGGTCTGGATATTGATCACTGGATTTATTACTGTGAATGCCTTTAATGTTATTGATGAAAATATTTGCATTGGAGTGGTAAAGGAAAAAACTGATTAGAGTTGGTGAAAAATGAACTGGAGGAGAGGAAATATATACAAGGAATATGACTAAAATGTGGGCTTAGAAACCTGAACTGTAGAAGCAAGAAGGAAGACAGCTAATAGCAATGTACATTTGGGTAGAGAGTAGATGTCTTGGGGACAGAGTGTAATATTTCTCCCAATATTTCTGGGGTTTTTTTAGTGAATTTCCTAGACAAGATCATCAGCTAATAATCAGGTGCAACCAGAAATGAAGATTTGAGAGAGGTAAAGTGATTGGGTCATTAAAAGGTATTATGTCTAGCAATGCCTCTATGACTCAGTGAGTTTAGTAGTTATAAATATAAAATAAGCCCTAAGGTCATGTTACTGAGTTGTTCTTCAATCATTCATTTAAAACAGTGCGGATGGAAATACTAAGGAGAAAGAAAGTGGATTCAACTGAGGTGAGGTTTGCCTGGGAAGAGCAATAAATTGAAAGAGAAACAGAAGAATTGAGGTTATACAGAAGGAAGTGAGTAAAATAATTGCAGGAAAAAATTCAAGTAAGGAGGAAAATGAGAATATGAGTGTCCTGGCTTGAATTGTGTCTCCCAAAAAGATATGAGCAAGTCCTAACCCCCTGTACCTGTGAATGTGACCTTTTCTGAAAAGAGAGTCTTTGCAGACCTTATCAAGTTAAGATGAGGTCATTAGGGTGGGCCTTAGTCAAAGATGACTAGTGTCTTTTTAAGAGCAGAAGACAGAGACGTAAAGGGAGAAGATGGCCGTGTGGTAACAGAAGCAGCTGTTGGAGTAATACACCTATAAAACAAGGAATTCAGGGTGTCAGCAAACACCAGGAGGTGGAAGAGGTAAGGAGGATTCTTCCCTACAGGTCTCAGAGGGAGCATGGCTCTGCTGACACCTGGATTTTTGATTTCTGGCCTTCAAAAGTGTGAGACAATAAAGTTCCATTTAAGGTCACACAGCTTGTGGTACTTTGTTACTGCAGTCTTAGGAAATGCTTTCATTTTTATGTTGTCTGTGGTTAATTTAACACCACAGTGGCAGAGGTGGGTGGTTGTGATAGAGATCACATGGTCCTACGAAGCCTAAAATGTTTATTATTTGTCCCTTTATAGATGTTTGTTAACTCCCTGGTCTAGAGTTTGGAAATGGGAATGAAAGGCTGACGTAGGCTACAATCCAATGCAAAGGTGCATATAAGAAGGTCTGAATAAGTGTAAAAATTATGTGCATTCAAAACAGTAACATTAACTGTGGACTCTGGAAATAAGAAAAGGAATCATGTTGGAGAGTGAAACTGAGCCAGTTGGGAATAGACCAAATTACATTCTCAGGGGAGAATTTCATTTCTTGGTGAGGAAAATTATGCCCTTTGGGTTGGTAAATATTATCTCCTCTTTAATAAAACAGTGGCCTGGCCACCTGTTAGACACTGAGAAGTCTAGACTAACACTCAATGTATTCGGATGTTTGCTCACTATTTCCGATGGAAAAGTCTGGTTTGATTGTTAAAGTAAAATATTTGGCCTTTCAGAGTCTGAAAACACCATTGCTTCATTGCAAGGTTTAAGATAAACCCATTTTTCTTTTCTTTCTTTTATAGTAAAATGTGCTTGAATAATATTGATTATCCTGACCATTATGTGAACTAAATATATAGCTATATACATATAAAAAACGATACCTTCCAGTCATTTTCTTGCAACGTGCTTTTGAATACATTATATAATTTAATCCTTAAAACAGCCCTATAAATCTGTTTTTTTTTTAACCAAAAAATTCTGCTTTACCAAGGAAGAAGTTGAGACTCAGTAAAATTAAGTGACCATCCCAGAGTCTCAGCCACTTAAGAGTAGGGTGAATCTTGGATAATTCTTGTAGCAAATTTATTTGTTGGTAGAAAACAAATGCAAACTAATACTGCTTAAGATCCTCTAAAGTTTTTCTCTTGGAAAAAGAATTTATTAGAATTGTAGACTTTCTCAGTGCAAGGATTTCTTTATCCTTGGAATTAGGCAGAATAAACAATGCCAAAAATTCAATGTGTGTTTTTTTTCTGTTTTCAAAACTCATAGAAATTGTAAATATGAGCAATTGATCATGTCTCTGAGAATTAACTCTTTCTGTACAGAGCACTGCAGAGCTTTGATGTGACCTGATACTTTGTCCCTAAAGAGTCTAGAATACCAATGGAAAAGAAAACCATGTAGCAAATTAGCCCAAGAACCATTAAAGACAAAACAAAACAAAAACAAACAAACAAAGAAAACACAAGGATCCCAGTGATGTCCCTAAGGAATAGTTGGCTTAAAAACTTTTTGGAAGGAGGAGAGGTCTCTGGTATAAACTTCCGCCCTCCTCTGGCTTCTGTTCCCTTACCCTCTGCCCCCTGCGGAGTTGTGTTTTCTGGGAATCAGCAAGTAAGATCACAAGTGGTCTTTTCTTTTATTCACTCTCTCCCATAAAGAAAGCTTTATCACGTGTGGCCTTAAACTTGCAGCAAATTGCAAAGAAATGGCTCAAAAGCTTCAGCTCTTTCTGTGCCCTGGGAGCTGAGATGCACGTCAGTGGCCTTGCCAGCGTGGCCAATTCTCTGCTGACTGCCAGAAAAAAGAGGCCAGGAGGAAAGAGGAAAGAGAAGAGATTGCTCAGGGGTGAGACCATGCCCTTCATCTTTTCTTTCCCCTAATCTGCTCTGCCTGTGTTCACCCACGCTCTCCCCACCTGGCAAAATTGTTCAAAATTGCTGTGGAGTTTACCTCAGTTTCCTCTTTCAGCCTGTGGTGTGTGGTCCATCCTCTTGCTGAGCACATTGAAAGGAACTGGCTATCTTTGATCTCTCCCTCCAGGTAAGACTTGGTTCTCTCATTTTATATTTTGTGACTAATACATCAGATTCTTATGGGAGATTAACCCTTAATTTATGTGCTATTTATGTTTTATCCATAAAAATTATCAGTGAAAGATGATGATCCCCTTGTTAGTTTGATGGAAATAAGACAGAAGATTGGTTAAGGAAATCAGATAAACTCCAATTTGAGTTCAAATTTTGAATCTCATGCTTGTAAGTTGTTTAGCTTTTGACAAGTCACTTAATTGCTTTGGACCATCTAATTTAAACAACGGAATTCTAATACTATGCTTGTTGGGTTGTTTTAAGGATTACAAAAAGTACATACATCACCCAACACAAAAATAGTACTTATTAAATCTGAATCTGACACAAATAATTTGTATTGTTTGGGAAATTAGTTTATAAACAACACACACTCCTCTCCAGCAAGTGCCATGAGGCTATTTTTAAGCTCGTCTGAAGGGAGGCATCCTGGTATCCAGAAGTCAAGCCGGGACAGAGGTTTTCCTCATGGGAGATGGCCAAGAGAAGACAGGGAGGAGCGTGGTTGCCTTTAGGACTTTCTTTGTGGCAGTCCTTGGGGACTGATTGCTGGACAGAGTCCGAATCAGTTGCAGAGCGGAGGGGTTGAGTACATCTGTGGGATCCAACTACAACCTTCATAAGCCACTTGTTCTCTATATTTAAAATCCGAAGGGTTGATTTTGAAACCCATGAGGATAGATTATTCAATGTTTTTGAACTAAAGGAAGAGAAACTGCTTGGCTTGTTTTTCTTTGGCCTCCAGAATAAGTTATGCTCCAAACCCAGGGTATTGGATGAAAACTGTCATATGTCTTTTCCTGGAAGAATCTATTCAAGTGGCCAGAGATCAATTAAGGATTTGCCAAATGCAAATCATTCTGAATAACTGTGTACTCTTGCTCTACTTCTGCAGTTGCAAATGAAGAGAGAGAGCCTTCAGGCCCCAAGGATCTTTCCATTCATGTCATTGAGCTTCCTTCCCTCTCTTTTTGCAGGGGATGAACTGTAGCCTCCTTGGAACATACTACACTTGCAATAATTTGCGCATTAGCCATCAAGACACTTCAGTAAAGCTATGCAGTGCCAATAGTTTAAGCTGGATACTATTTTGCCCTAACACAAAGTGAACTGAGATGACTATATTTATCTTTCGTTATCACTTTTGAATTTCAGTTACAGTGATTTTTCTGTCAATACCTCCATATATTAGATAACTTAAAATGTCCTATAGTGTCTCAAGTTTTTCAGTAGTGTTTTTAACATAATTATTTTTTCTCTTTGGCATTAGCATTCTAGATGTAACACTTTGGATCTTTGAAAGATAAATTTAGGATAAGTGATAGCATATTTTATTATTAAACAATTTATTTGTATTTTCTGGCCACTGGCTTTAATATTATGACTGATGAGAAATAATATGATATCTGAATCCCCAAAACAGAAGGCCAATTTGAATTATATAATTTAATTGTTTGAAGAAGATTGCAATTTAAGCCATAAATTTAATAATTATCCATTTCTTATTTTAAAACCTTTCTGGTTTGTATATCTCTTGCTTGGCAATGTTTTTACTCATAGTTTTGTAGTAAAGATATCTATTTAACATTGTCATTGTATAACTCTGTGTTTCCCAAACCCTGTTTTCCTTGTCCTGGCAAAATATTGTTCTAGAAAAGTAGTCCTAGTTACTCAGTAGGTATAGGAAGTTGGCTTTTGGTATCAGATACTGGTAAGGAAGAATCTCTATATTCTTCATTTCTTAAACTTTGTTTTTTAAATCAGTAATAGATGCTGAATTTTATCAACATGTTTTTCATGTACTGAAATTCTATTTTTTATTTTGAATTATTCATGTGGTAATTTAGGTGAATAAATTTCCTGTAATTAACCAATTGTTTCATCTTTTAGAATAATTCTAATCATAGAACAAGAGTTAATTTGGATTTGCTAGCATTTTACTTAGAATTTTTGTAATCTATGGGCTTGATCTGAAGTTTTCCTTTCTGTGCTATCTTTGTGCTGTTTTGTTACCAAGATAATTTTAGTTTTGTCAAACTAATGGAGACAAAGATTATCTGTTTCCATTATCTGCTATCTTTCCTCAAAGAATATCCCTTGATAAAGCACTTCTGGTACATCATCTATCCTTCGTATCTTTGTTTAGGGAATAGTTTCAGAGTATTTTTGACAATGTCTTTCTTGGCTATTTTCTCGTCTGGTTTTTATCAATAAAGGTAATGAATATTTGCTAGAAACTTAACCATTAAGTCAAGATATTAAACTTACTTCTACATTTGATGCATCTTCTTATGTTTTATACTCCTAAATATCTGTGTTTTATCTCATTAATATGTATTTGTATCTTTGTTTTTTGTCTTGATTAGCATTATTAGCTCTTTATTTTGCTTATTTTTTGTTTTTAAATTTTTCAGTTTCACTCACTCTTCTTTTTCAATTAAAAAATTAAAGTTACGCATGCTTATAAAATGAATCTAAAAGCCTAATAATAATTTTTTTGAAACCAGACCCTTGCCTCATCCTTTCTTTACTCATTTCCCACTCCCTGGAGGAATCCACTTAACTTTTAAATTGTTGAAGTCCTCTGATGTTTTACCTTCTTATTATTAATACAAAGCAAACCGTTTATACTACTATTACTTGATTTTTCAGTTTGAGAAAGTATGAATTGAAATGATGTTGGATGAGGTTTAGTAAACACAAAACAAGCATTGCATAAAGTCAAGGTGATATACACATAGTCAGAATAAATTTCTGCCACAATACGTGAAATTTGACTCATAACATTCTTCCTTTAAGAATAATATTATTCCACTTCTATGATGTGGATATAGAAGTTCTCTATTAATGTACAATTGTATCATCTGACAATATTAGGGAGACTGAGAAATTACTTTGTTGAATTCCTTGATTTAGGTTAGAATATCAGGCAGGCACTGAGCCATGTGGAATCCTAAAGAAGTAGGGGCACAGGATATGTAAATATTGATGTGAACAGGGAGAAAATAGGTTCAATGTGTGATCCCATCCTGTGAGGGGCGGTGGGAAATTGAGCATGGGAAGCAAGGCTGTCTTTTTTAAGACTGATCAAAGACTGTTCTTTCACCTGAATTCAATCTAAGCCTGAGGCACAAATCATGTTGCTCCCTTATTTGTCAAACAAAAACAATACACAAATTGGACCTCTTCTCTTTTGTCATATTTTAAGGCTCACTTTGGGTGCTACAGGAATCATAAGGTGGTATAAGGATCTATAATGAATGTAAAACTTTTCTATTTGTTTTGCTAAGAAGACAGATTTAAAGGTTTTAAAGACTTTATTCTAATGAATCAATATTCAAATAGTTGAATTCCTCTTCTTCCTTTCCTGCTTGCTCCTAGTTTAAACTGGCAAGACCACAAAGTTAGCAAAATTCTGCCTCATTATTTATTCCAAAGGCAACACTTAAATTTATTCTTTGCCATAATGAGGCTTAAACTGGAGGGATTGAGAAAGAATGCTAGCTACAGAGTTCCAATAGCAGGATTAGTTAATCAGCTATCCTGGTTGATTTTAATTGAAAACATTTGCCAACTTACTGTGACAACAAAAGGTAGATTCACTTTAAATTGGGTCCGTAGAATTGTGGTATACTGTTGAATAAAAAAACTTTAATAAATTGTGTAGTATTTATTTATTTATTTATTTTTACTTTAAAAACTAACTTTGACAGATCAGAGTCAAGGAATGTGTTTATAATGGACACTTCATCCAAAGAAAATATCCAGTTATTCTGCAAAACTTCAGTGCAACCTGTTGGAAGGCCTTCTTTTAAAACAGAATATCCCTCCTCAGAGGAAAAGCAACCATGCTGTGGTGAACTAAAGGTAGAGCAACCAAGAAGTAAATAGTGTTGATGCTCTTAGTTTTCTGTCCAGATATCTTCTATATGAAGTTAGAATGAGCATTGTTTTCTCCTTTTTGAAAAACTATCTTAGATGCAATTTACTAAAACCATACCTTGCCAGGTGGTGCAAGCAATCTCTACCTGACCGTGTGGGTTAAATTACTTTCCAGGGCTCATTTAAATACCCCTCCTAAACAGAAAAGACAGAAATAGTAGAAACTACTATTTATTGAACTTCTGCCATGTGCCAGATATTATGCCAAGCACAGATATAACATTTAATCTGTGAAATATCACATTACTCCCATTTTGCAAATAAAATTGGGAATAATGTTACAGAGTAAGGAGAAGAGCTGCTTTTTAAGTGATGCTTTGTGTGCTCCTATTCTTTCTTTATACAAATATTCGCTCAACAAATCTCTGCTTTTTTCATATAAATGCTAACCTTCCCTATGACTGTTCTGTCACAGATCCATGTCTAGCAAAATATATAAGCTGGATATCAAAGACATGTTTTCCGTTGAGAAAAATATTTGACTATGAATTTAATAAGCATAAACATAAACACAAGGAATAATAGTTGCACTTTTTCAGTCTGTACATTATGTTCCCTGCTGGTGCACGCACCACCCTGTGAAATACATACTCTCAAATGCTGGATGTATTATAGGATGTCAGGTGTGTGGCTTATGGTTTCATTTACTTTCTTACCAATGAATATCTCACCATACACTGGCTCTTTGATGTAAGACTCCTTTGAGTGCCCCTCTGGACCAGAGTGGAAGAAGACAAAGAGAATTCAATACACATTTCACATAAAAATCAAATATATATTTTAAATTCCAAGAGAATTTGAACTTTTGAAAATGTACATGTGCTTAAGGCTGGTGGAAACCTTGAACAGTGTTTGAATTTCAGCGATAATAAAGCTGATATCATACATTGTTCTTTGTTGTTTGTTTTGTATTTGTTTGTCTATTTACTTAGTTTCCAACTGTGTGTCAAGCTGGAGTCAGACTAAGTGTGACCTGTCATATTTTCCAGGTGTTCTTGGGTGCCTTGTCTTTTGTTTACTTTGCCAAAGCATTGGCAGAAGGCTATCTGAAGAGCACCATCACTCAGATAGAGAGAAGGTTTGATATCCCTTCTTCACTGGTGGGAGTTATTGATGGTAGTTTTGAAATCGGTAGGTATTACAGATGCCTGACTTTAATTTTAAGCCCAAGATCTTATTGGCGTCGCTGAAGGACATCTTCTGCATTCTGTTGTCTGCTGGGATCTGATTCTATTCATAAAATCTTTTTTGGGGGGGACAGAGTTTGCCATGATCTTATTCTACAGGAGAGGCAATTTTCTCAGAGCCATCAACAGTAAATTTTTCTCCCAAGGTGTTCGGTATTGTATGGTTCACACAATTCAGAGTTCCACTTCAGAGTAAGTGACTTTCTTGGAGAAGAGGGTGAGATGCTAATTGGTATTTTGAGTTATAAATATATAGAAGTGTCTTTACAGAAGAACAATACACCCTGGGAGCCCTATGATTCAATTTTAGAGATGTGGAATAATCCAAATGCACTCTACAAGAATTTACTGCAATGATGAAAGAAGTTACATCATAAAAGAGATTTTTCCACCCGGTGGCCAAGAAAGAAGAATACAGGAATTCTATTACCAAGAACACAAGATTCGAGCAGGCAATAAAAATTCAAATCTCAGGTGTCTTTGGTTAGCAATTGACTATAGACTCCTTAGAAGTTAAAAAGACTGAGTAATTTGAGTCACTGTTTTAGAAGTAATTTAAAGAGGATAATCCTAGTTAGTCTGCTTCCTGAATTGATAAACTGAAAGGCTTTAATTTTTTGTTGAAGTAAACAAAACAGTACCCTCTCTGGTCCTTAAGGTTTGTTTAGATTCAGATATACGCTATAGTAAAACCTCTAACTGCTCCAATTTTAACTTTACCAGGTGAACTTTCAGAACCGTGAATACATATTTTTCAACCCTTTAACAATTTCTTTCTTTTTGTACATACTATGTGTTTTGGTTCTCACTCTGAATATCACAGAAAAAATAAAATGAATAAGTAACCTTTTGCCTTCAGGCATTTGCTTCCCAAATTCATCTCTTGTCATCCTTCCAGAATGACATTTCTTAGTGCCAATCAAATTTTAATGTCCACACAAATTACTGGGCAATCTTTTAAAAATCTTTTTTAAAACATGATTCGGTAGGAACAGAATAAAATTCTGAATTTCTAATAAGCTCCTAAATGATGCTGATGCTTCTAGTCAGTTGATAACACTTTGTGTAGCAGGTTTCCGAAACACCTGATCACATCAATCTTTTATGTAATTTGCTTAGATTGGCCCAGATGGTTGATTTATTCCTTGAGCCCTGTTCTACTGATGGCCCTGCGTTGAATGAAGGGCCAAAGAGAATCAAGGTAAAGGTTGACACATTATATCATGAGAGGAAACAAGGAGAAAGAGGTAACTAGTGCAGATAAAAGAATAGAGCAGATATGAGCAGGCAAAACATTATATATCATGATGTTTTGATGTTTTTCTCACTCTAGATTATTATGTAAAAATATTTCAGAGCTGAAGAGGCATATAAATGATTTGGTCCAAAGCTTTGTTTGGGGTTCCAGGTCCCGATGCAACTTGAGAGAAAAGTTGATAGAGAGTACTAAGTTTCCACAGGAAGCAGCAGAAACCCATGACTCCAAATTCACATTAATTCTTCCAGACCATTCTAAGTATATAAATTATTTATTGGATTAGTTACCTTAAAATGGCTTAAAAGTTCTCTTACTTCCATTGAAAACCTTTATCCCAAAATCACAGGTTTGCCCTAATTATCTGAATTACATAAATTTCCAGACAAATGACTTTCCTGAGCATAATCTTAATTTACTTCTTTTGCCTCTTTTTGCATTCCTTCCTTCCAAGGTTCTGGAACCAACATCATCCTCCATCTTTATGTTATTTGTATGTGGCTATTTTGTTGAAATTCTGTTAGTTTTAATTGATTTTCCATGGAAACTGTAGATTTTTCTGGACAGACAAATTGTCTGAAACAAAATATAATTTTGTATCTTTCTTTGCAACTCTTAGATCTGTTTTTGTTGTTGTTGTTGTTGTTGTTGTTGTTATTACCTTGTTACATTAGCCTCAGTACTATGTTGAAGAGAAGCATTTACAATGGACATCTTTCTCTTCTGTTTGACCTTGATGCAAATACCTTTAAAATTTTAGTATTAAGCAATATGCTTGCTTTGTGGTTTTGATAGATACACTTTAAAAGCTGGTGTGCTCAGATTTGTTTTTTCCTACCATAAATGAATGGTTAATTTTATTTAGTACTTTTACGATGTCTATTAAGTTAACCATGGAATTATTCCCCTTCCATTTGTTATATAGTGATTTAATTAATAATTTATTTTTACTTGGTGGTACTCTTGTACTAGTATAATAAATTGAGCTTGGTTAGGATATTTTTATATACTATTCAGTTTGCTAATATTTTGTTTAGGATTTTTACATCTATCTTCATAACCAAATTTGGGCTCTAATTGTCTTTTCTTATATTATCCTTGATCAGTTTTGGTTTTAAGAAAATAGTAGCCTTACAAGATGAATTGAATAGCTTTCTTTCTTTTCTGTTATCTGAAGTGTGTGTGTGTGTGTGTACGTGTGTGTGTGTGTGTGTGTGTGCATAGAGAGAAAAAGAGAGAAGAGAGCAAGAATATGTTACTTTAAAGTTTGGTAAGACATATTTCTAAAACTTTCTGTACCTGTTTTTTTGTGAGAGGCTAATGATGGTAGATACAGAAAAATTTTTATATCCAATTTCATTTTTTAAAGAGTTTGTATCATCATTTATATTCCAGGTATATCTCCTGAGATCTCAGAAAAGATATTAAGGAAGTAAAAACTTTGATAGATACAGTATATGTATATTACAGATACTGAACTCATATTGTCTTGTATATGATGTGCCCATTAACATAACAGAAATAGGCTGTAAACAGGAGTCCTTTATTGTGTGGTGTTGGTGAAGTATAGGCGAGAATAGGAGAGAATTGCCTATAAAGTGACAGTCAACTTTCATTTTCTATTGTTTTTATTGTGGTAAATTAACAAACATGTAGATTATCAAAATAATATGATGTACAATGTCTTCTACTAAATTCTTAAATTTCAAATGAGAAATCTTGTGCTCAGTTATTAGTTTTTTAATATGAACATTAAGAAGAGCTTAATTATTCTTGGAGCCATAAAGACTAAGACCACTGTTCAAGTCATGTTTCTCACTATCATTCTTATTATCCTCAAGCCCACAAAAATTACTGCTTTATTTCCAATTTACTAAAGCTGGCAAGAGTGAACAGTAGTAAATTAGATGATTGCTTACAGATACAGGGAAACATGCTTTTGCCCCAAAATTGGAAATGAGGAGAACTTCAAAGCAAGGCCATGCATTAGCCATCACAATCAATTGCTGGGAAATTGTTAAGATCTTACTCTATATAGCACTGTACATCTTAAAAACTAAATATCTCAAATAAATACAGCTAAAGCTTTAAAGTCCCTTGAAGTCTAAAACCTTAACAATGTTTATCAAAGCATGTTCTAGGAGTCATCTCCATCAGCACACTGGAGTTTGTATTAGAAATGCAGGCTTCTTGGCCTGACCCCAGAGCCATGGACTCAGAAACATTTGGTATTTGCCAAGAATCTGCATTTTTAACAAGTTTCCATTTGCTTAACCATTTCCTTTCAGTATTTTTATGCACAGCAAAGCCTGAGAAATATTACTTGAAGCATGTTTAATCACTTATCACCATCATCAACTAAAAGTAATGTATCACATGCTTCAGTACAGACATTTTGGAAAACCATAATTTCTACTTTCTAAAAAAAACCCAAGAGTTTTAAACCATTTTTCACAAAAGAGATAGATGGGCATATTTTACGGAGATTTTGTATTTCGTAAAATTTGTGTTGTAGACATATGTTGTGGTTATATAATTGACGTATACCTGAAGTTGCCTATGTGGAATAATTTTTATTTCTATTTTGAGTCTTAATCTTTTTGTACAAAGTTTATTAACAAATCATAAAGTATCATCTGTGTAAATGTGTTTCATCATTTTCTTTCATTTAAAGTGAAGTACAGTTGTGTTTAATTTTTCTATAAAGGATATCAGCTAAATAATTCGTAATGTAGTTCACGAGCAGTTAGAACACTAATAGAAGTTTTCACCGAAATTTTAATGAATGAAGAAAAAATAAGAAGCTTACTTCGAAATTACTAAAAAATACTTAAGAGAGAAACTAAAGGAAGCCTTCTAGAATTGGACTTACTGATAAAATATTTTACTAGGACAAATAATTAGATTGGGTAAAGTGAGGTAGAAGGATTGAATTAAAATATTTCGATAAAGAGATGAGGTGATTGAAGTAATGAGCATGAGAATTTCAAGAGTCATCTCAGATTAAAAGAAAAAAATTAAATGATGCAGAGATGGCTTAGTCAAAAGAAAACACTGCTTGGTCTGCTATATACATTCATTCGGTTATGCTGTTGACTTCTTTCTAAGTTCTCTAATTTATGATGTTTTATTCTTTTCCTCAAAGGGAATCTCTTAGTTATAACATTTGTTAGCTACTTTGGAGCCAAACTTCACAGGCCAAAAATAATCGGAGCAGGGTGTCTAATAATGGGAGTTGGAACATTACTCATTGCAATGCCTCAGTTCTTCATGGAGCAGTAAGTCTAAAGCAATCATCTTTTCCTTGCCTTTCCAAACAACTGCATTTCTCCCTTTTATGACGACAATTAATTATGTAAATTTAAGCTTAATCCATGATAACTTTGTCTTACTTTTATTACATTCTCTTTGGATAAAATTTCAGAACAATTTTATAATTTTTCTTCTGACAATAAACTGTAAAAAAACTGATAGATTACTGTATATTGATATCAACAAGATTAAAGAAAGATTTTACCAACTATGCTTTGAGTCAAATGCTTTAATTTAGCTGTGGAGGCAAAATATGTAACTGAAAATAAATTAACATGTGGTAAATGTCAAATAGGTAATTAATGAACACTACAGATAATAAATTCTGGATTAGGGAACACTGGCTGGTAGATAATTAACTCAGGGATATATTATCAACTCAAACAACTATTCAGTGTCTCAACAGTATCTCTCAGACCTTTATCAATGGAAACGGGGGTGTCTGTATCCTCTAACCCTAGAGCCTACTTTTGGTACTTTTGTTAATACATGCACATGACTTTAGTAGTTCCAAAGATTTTTACCTATATCATTTTTACCCTTATAGTAACCTGTGGGGTAAGAGAACATAGTTTATCTTTTTTACTTTAGAGCTAAGGACCAGACACCATGACTTGAAGAGTTTTATGACTTTTGTAAATTTAGGTGTCTTGTAATTATGGAACCAGAACCCTAAAACAGGTCAGTTGACTTCTCAAGCAGCAGTCTTCATACATACCCATGTCAGTGCCTTTCTCTGTGTTTATCTACTGCTGATAAAGGAAATGACTACCAAAAGGTTTCAAAGTAAGAGAATATTTTAGAAAATTATATTTCAAATGGTACTTTATTGTCCACTCTAGATCATTGTATCGGGACAGTTTAAAGCTGGAGAGACTTAGAAATGATCTACTCTGAACTTTTTCTTGAATTTCTAGACCACTTATATAAGTACAGTCAGATGTTGACCTCCCTGGCCAATCAATCAAGGTAGGGCCCAGAATTCTTTGAGAATTTTCTACCCCTTTAGGTGAATTCCTGGGACCCTAAATTTTCAGTTGGCGGGGTTCTGTGGTTTGGGGCTTCTGCCTGCTCTTTGGACAACCTCCTTCCCCAGGTCAGAAGTTTCCTTGATCATTGAGATTCTACAGAAATGTTATATGTGTTCAGCCTGTAGAAAGAATGGAAAAGAAGAATGAGAAAATGGATCTCCAACCTGCCTAATTCCTGCTTGATCTTAGTTGTGTTGCTGTTATCTGCCGATTCATTGAGCCTCCATGTGACAGTTTACTCAGGGGGAAAAGCAGTTCCACTACTGAAACAATTAAAAACGTGAAAGTAGTCACATAGGATAGATAAATCCATTACTCTAGACTTAAATCACTCTGCAGTGGATCAGTAGCTCTTCCATGTGACAATGGCTACATTACTTAATTTTTCTAGGTCTCACTTTCTGCATCTTAAAACAGGTATTAAAAATAATTCCTAGCTCATAATGCCATTGCAAATATTAAATGAGATGACACAGGTAAAATGCTTATAAAGGTTACCAGCCTAACTAGTAGCTGTGTCATCATTGTTGTCTGTTATCAATCCTTTTAGCTAATTAAGCCACCTGGTTTTAACCAGCAATGGTTTTGTCTTAAAGCTGCTGTATACAGATGATTTTATTACTTTAAGTTAGTGACAAATATCGAATACCCATATAAGAAAATCAGAGGAAAAAATGTATTAAAAAGAAGGTTGGACAACCAGACAGGCTAGTGTTGACAAAGGATATCAAAGGGACAGAGACAGATTCTTATCCAACATTTTTGATATGCTAGAGGATATATTTGTTTATTTATTATTTAATATACTTGCCAGGTACAATGCCAGGTAATGGAGCTATTTCTGTGAGAAAACAAAATAGAACAAACACACACACAATTCTTCCTTCATGAGGCTTGCTCTCTACTGAGGATTATCACTCTAATTTCTTTCCATCTTTACACAACATTAGTCACTAACTGGGGTACTTATCCAAAATGTGATTTTTGTTCTCTAAGAGATAACTGTGCTCTGTCTCCTTTACAGAAATATCCTTGATGTCCAACAAAAGCTATTAATCATGGATAGCAACTATTGAGGGCCTATTCCTAATAGGCTGTTTAGTTTTATGTGTTAGCTCATTTAGCTTATTAATTTAGCAAGTATATATATATATATTTGTGAAATATATATATACACATACACATATATATATATAATTTTTCTAGGCAGTCAAGAAAGAGTAGTGACAAAATAATCCCTGCCCTCGTAGATCTTCTGAGGAGGAGACAGAAAATAAACAGATAAATACAGTATGTCAGAGAATGGTAAGAACTACAGAGAAAAATAACCCAGTAAAGACACATAAGGAGTATGTGTGGTGGATTGGGGGTGGTTGCAGTATCAAGTAGGGTAGTCAACGTATGGCTCACAGAGTTCATGACATTTGAAGAAGGCCTGATAATAGTAAAGAGGACAGTCATGTGGATATCTGGGGAAGAAGACTTCTAGCCTGAGTGAACAGTGAAGGCAAAGTTTCTTTAGTAGGAGGAAGTGTGGTGCATGGATGACCTGCAAGGAGGCCTGTGTGGCTAAAAGGCAATGACCATGGGGAAAGCACAGAAGATGAATGCTGAGAAGTAAAAGGGAATGAGAGAATATGTCAACGTTGTTTCTCACTTTGATGGGCATTTGAATCACCTGAGGCTCTTGGTAAAATGCAGATTGTGATTCAGTGGCCCTGGGGTTGGTGCTGAGATTCAGCTGATGTTGCTGGTCTGCAGACCATCCTTTGAGTCGTAAGGTTAAGACAAGTACAAGTATTTAGTTTGTCCTCTGAATGAGATGCGAAGTTGTTAGAAGGCTTTAAGCAGAGTGACATGATCTTACTTATATTTTTAAAGGATCACACTGACTGCTGCTTGGAGAATTGACTCTGGTGGGCAAGCTTGGAAGCAGGCAGACTCTTTAGGAGGCTACTGTAAAATTTTCTACATCAAAGTCAAGAGTGCATCAGTCAGGATTTGAATGCAGGTCAGAACTAAAGCTAAAGCCCCTAATATGAAAGCATTTATAATATTAGTCCCAGATTTACATAATTACACCTTTGTCTCTTCTTTAACAGAGTTTAGGTACAGACCACATCCATAACTCTCATTTTACAACTAAGTCAATTAAAACTCAAACGTTAATTTTTTTAGAGTATCACAGATAGCAGTTAGTAATAAAAGTGGCACTTAGATAAGGTACCAGTTATTTGAAATCAAAATAATTATGATACTTGCAACAGTAACCTGTTGTCAGCAGGAACTGAGTTAAAATAACAAAAATTTTTCAAAATACTCCATGATCAATATCCGTACTTACTTCAATAGTCTTGAAGCATCATAACAGTCAATAGTTTCTCTGTAATTATTAACAAAATAAAATTATATTTACCATGATTTCAATGCTAAATGTTTCATGTGTACTTAAGAATTGAAAACAGTCAACCTCATTGAGTGATTCTTAACCTACTATGGTCAGGGAACCTTTGATAAAATTATAAAACCTGTAACCCTCTTCTCTTAAGCATTCACATAAAAACATACATACAAAAATGTTCTTACATTTTCAGTGGAGTTCATCAACCCATTGAGGTGCAGACTGCACAAAACAGATTTAAGGTAACCTATTTATCAACTTGAGTATTTTAATAATGCAATACATCTTTTCTTTACCATGCTGAACAAACTGTTCTTTACTATTAATATGCCAATGCATATTCCTATGAATACTAGCCTTTGGCCAAATAGTGCCGGAATAAAATGAGAATCAAGATGATATTGGGATGTTTTCTTACCAGATACCTCTCCCCCAAGGGGTACAAAGAGTGTGGAGAATGTGGCATATGAAGGGTAACTTGAGTGCAAGAGTAGAACTGGGGGATTGTAGATTAGCACTACCACAGGCTGCCCACTAAGCAATGGCCCTTTATCCCAGCTGCTATTATAACCTTATAAACAGGGGAACGGGTGGAATTAGAAGTAACTTGTGGCCAGGCACGGTGGCTCACACCTGTAATTCCAGCACTTTGGGAGACTGAGGTCAGGAGATCAAGACCATCCTGACCAATACAGTGAAACCCTGTCTGTACTAAAAATACAAAAAGTTTGCCGGGCGGGGGTGGTGGGTACCTGTAGTCTCAGATACTCGGGAGGCTGAGGCAGGAGAATGGCGTGAACCCAGGAGGCGGAGCTTGCAGTGAGCAGTGATCCTGCCACTGCACTCCAGCCCGGGCCACAGAACAAGACTCCATCTCTTAAAAAAAAAAAAAAAAAAAAAAAAAAAAGTAACTTGTTGCTATACTAGTAACCAGCAGAGAAAAAGCAAAATATCATCAGGATAAATGGTACAAAGTATGTCATTTTCCATTCTCCAGAATCAGCCTTGTAATTCGACAACATTTACAACTCTAAATAAAGTATGCTGGTGGCAATACATTGTTTAATTATGGCTCTTTCTCTGACTCAGAAAAAATCATGCTTTTATCAAGTCGAATACTTTTTCACCTAGGGGGGAGGTGATTTATAGTCATTAGTTTGCTTTAAGATGAGCCTCTATGAGTACTTTTTACTTTTATTTTCTGTCATTAATTGACTGGCCCAGGTATGGTGTAAAGCACGGGTGTCCAAATTTTGGCTTCCCTGGGCCACACTGGAAGAAGAAGAATTGTCTTGGGCCATACTTAAAATATACTAACAATAGTTGATGAGCTAAAAAAATTGCAAAAAAAATTTCATAATGTTTTTAGAAAGTTTATGAATTTGTGTTGGGCTGCATTTAAGGTTATCTTGGGCCACATGCGGCCCACAGACCGCGGGTAGAACAAGCTTGTTGTCGAGTCTGTGAGCTAGATCTTCTGGCTACCTCTTCAGCAAAATCTGCTGTGAAATGCTGGCTAGGTTTGGTGAATTAGATTCAGAGACAGCTGCAGGCTCAACCTGGCACCCTAACGATTTGTAGAGTATGCATATAATATTCTTAGTATGATGTTAATGAGTCTATCATGAAGAAAACATTCTTCTTATACAGGTACAAATATGAAAGATATTCTCCTTCCTCCAATTCTACTCTCAGCATCTCTCCGTGTCTCCTAGAGTCAAGCAGTCAATTACCAGTTTCAGTTATGGAAAAATCAAAATCCAAAATAAGTAACGGTAAGATCATTTTTTTGACTTGACTAAGCAAGCTTTAAAAAAAAAAAGACTTTATATGTGCTTTAGGATGGACAAAAGTATCTATGATTTTTGCTTCCAAAAGCTTTACTACTTAAATTGAGATGTCATAATGCCATAAAAATTCCTAGAATATAAAGCAGTGTTTGATTAGATCCTAAGAAAATATACCAGATGATCAAATCTTTTGGAAAAAAAGGAGCATTAATTGATAGTGCCTGGGAAAATCTTTCAATGCTTCTGAATAAGTGGGTCTTGAAAGCAGGGTGAAACTAGTTTAGCACATACAACTCTCAATCCATTGCTCAGCTATGAAAGAAATAAAATTTTTCCCATAAGTCAATTTAATTTCTGTGTTCAGCCACTTTTTGTCAGAATGGCAAAAATGTAATCTCAATTTGTCCCTAACCTCCCTTTTTGTCCCCAGGGGTTATTTACAATCTAGGGAGCTTACATAAGAGTAAAATGGATACCTGTGGGGGGAGCTCTTGGTGTTATCAGTTCCCTGCCAGCTTAGATATCTAAAACCCCTGTGGTCACAATGTTTGGTCATACTTGTCACCATGGGCTATCTTATGTCCATGTTCATACATTTTTTTCTCACAGCAGCTCTCTCTAGTACGGAAGTGGCCATCTTAGATACATGGAAATAATTATATTTTTCACCTGAGCTAGGATGCAGGAATTTTATCAAAGCATCTAGTGTTCTAGATGGCTGATGCATACGGCACAGCAATGCTTTGTCTGAGACACCCTTGGGAACATAAGGATACTCTCTTCTATGTCACTGTCGACACCGGAAGTCCCATGAGTCAAAGGCAGGGATCTGAACCAGACCGAAATAGAGTCTTGCCTCCTGCCTGGGCTTCACCCGGCCGAGGTAACACAGGTTTTCCTTACTCCGAGTAGCCATGAATTAATCCATAGGTGTTTACTGTGTCTCTAGGACTCAGTACAGGCAGGGAGAGCAAATCCCCTCTTCTCCCTTCAGCTTCCCTTCAGCATCAATATGCTCCACAATCCTTCCCTGCCACCTCCCGATTTCACCCCCTACTCCTAACCGGAGGAAACACACTGTATACAGGCAGAATGGAAGCCTTTTTAAAATTAATATATACCTGCGATCCATCCAAATCTCTTATCTATTCCACAAGACCTTTTCAATCCCCTAATATTCTCATTAGTACTTTCTGTTGAGATGTCTTTTTCTTCTGGGCAATGAACCCTGTCTGTTTGAATGAAGGGAGGGGACAAAGGACTAAAAACATATGGAAATGTAGAAGGAGAAGGAAAGGGAGAGCACAGAAATGTAAAAAGTTTACCCTCTCCTGCTGTATCAAAAGAAAGAACACGTTCTAGACAAAGAGGAGAATAGGAAAGGGGGTAATAGATATGTTCAGGAGGATGCATTCAAATCAATGGACAAGAACAGCATCCTTGTTTATGTAAAAATATAACGGATAATAAACATGGTTTAGGTTCAAATAAGAAGGCAGGGAGCTGACTTAAGGGCTTGCAGTTTCATCTGTATACAAAGTACAGTCAGGGAAGGTGGTTTGTTTTGAAAGAGACATGATATAATGACAGCACAACTAGTTAGGAAATAGTTAAACCTGTAATGTAAAAAGGTGAAAGGTGAAACAGAGACTCAGTAATTAAAATGTTTTTAATAAAAGGACAAGTTAGCGGACAGATACAGAGAAAGACAGACAATTATTTTCTTTCCTTCAGGTGCGGTCCTGTTCCCTTAACGTCTGTTTCCTTAAACATAGTGGACACAAGGCTCACCCTAAAGCTGATGATAAGGATCTTCTCAAAAGTGCCCCACATACAATCCTCATCTCCCCTACAACACTCTACAGCAGAGCTGTTCACAGAACTATCTGTGATAATGGGAATGTCTTACATCTTTGCTGTCCAATACAGTAGCCCCTAGCTGCAGGTGACTATTGGGTATTTGATATATAGCTAGTGTGACAGAAAAACTGAATTTTAATTTTATTTAATTTCAATTTTAATAAGCCACATGTGGCTTATGGTTACTGTATTAAAAAGCACACACCTAAGATGTCTACACTTCTCTACTACAAGACTCTCCTACCAACAAGCTTCTTAGAATTATACAATTGCTAGGACTAGAATATACATTAGAGTTAATTTTAGAAAAGGAATTCATATAGTATTTTTGGAAGCAGAATAGAAATCCAGACAAGACAAGTGAAAATTCCATGGTCATCTGAACTTTTCTAGAAGAAGCAGAGTCAGATAGAATCCCACATGAGTGCAGAGGAGTCTTTTCTGTTAGTTATGCAGTCTGATTCACTTGCCCAAAGGTGTTCGCCTTGGATCTTCGCATAATCTATTCTTCACAGTCAAAAATTACTTTAAGAGTTATTAACAGGTAAAGATAACTCCTACTTCATAGGATTGTTAGGAAGATTCAATTAAAAAATGCCTGCAAACCAGTTAGTTCAGCACGTGGCAGGGAAAGAACATTCAGCAGTGATGATTGTTGGAGGTTGTTAACATTATCAATTTTATTAAAACACGTAAACCTTCAAAGCTATGTTTCATTTATGATATGAGGGTAATTATCCTAGTGCACATGATCATATTAAGACATGAGTTTTACAAAAGCATTTAAAAATGGTTAGCATTGAATTTTACTCTAAAAGTGCTGTCAAAACATTTCTTTTGTTGGAATAACTATACTGTAAAGTATAGGGATTTATCATTTTTATGTAAATTTGTTTCCAGAGTCCTAAAAATGGTTATTCACTAACAAACAAATATAAATGTAGGCAATACTACCCAAATGTTAGAATATCAACCATATAAAAACTCAAATTTCAGATAAAACTGAGTGAACAATAAGATTACTAGTGATTTCTGCTGAAAAACAGAACTAAAAATTAAGGTGAGAAAGACTTTGTTCAAAAGAACTAAAAATTAAGGTGAGAAAGACTTTGTTCCAAATTTTCTGTTTTGTGCCAGATGGATATTGAATGTCATTGTAGTGTGGGAACTCAAATAGCTCAGGGCAGGAATGAAATGGAAAGGAGAGAATAAAAAGTAAAGGGATGAGGAGCAAGAAGCAATAGAGTTCCTCGGTGAAGTCTCTCGGGGATTTACTCTGCCTAAAAGGTTGAAGATATAAAACATTTTTAGAACTTGACCAAACTCCCATCAAATTATGACTATTGCACAAAAACTCCTGCGTTCTAGTTCAGTTTAAGATATATTGTAGAAATGTAGAAATGCAGAATAAATATTTAATTTTTATAGTGATCTATTTTCAATCCTCTGGTTTGCCTTTCTTTCAAGAATGTGAAGTGGACACTAGCTCTTCCATGTGGATTTATGTTTTCCTGGGCAATCTTCTTCGCGGAATAGGAGAAACTCCCATTCAGCCTCTGGGCATTGCCTACCTGGATGATTTTGCCAGTGAAGACAATGCAGCTTTCTATATTGGTAATACTGACATATTGCTTCACTTAGCTTCTTGGGAAGAAGGGTGTCTAGTTTTCTGAATTCCACTCTATGCTAGATTAAATGTGGAAGCTTTGTATACTTCATATCCAACTCCTTTGTTTAGCTCACACATTTCTGAAGTGCACACTTAAGATTTGGATGATGAAGACACCACAGTTAGAGGGATCTATTGCATTAGAAAGGGAGCATCAGATTAAAAGAAAATAACTGTAAGCTCAACTGCAATGATGTATGACCTTATGAAGGTATCTTCGTGAGCTTCAGGTTTCATAGGTGATTTTTAGTGGGTTAACTATACAGCTAAAGCATTTAGGTATTTTAGTTTACTTAAAAGTTTGTTTCTTGAGCCCTAGAAACTGCTTTCCATTTGATGAGCCCTAATTATTTTAAGCTATGAGGGATAGGCAACGAGAAATCTTGAGATCTCAAAAGCAGGTAGAAATGGATAAAGAGAATTATTTAAAAAAAAAAAAAATAGAAGCAAGGCATGAGGCTACCTCATCTCTGGAACACATTCCAGTAAATAGACCAGCAACTAAAAATCTCAAAAACCAAAATAATATAGCACAGGCAAACTCCTAAGGTAAGATGCATCTACACAGCATTTTTTGGTTTTCTCTGATGTCTTAATATGAAGCTAAAAACACACATCAGTCTCTCCTTTTTAAATTTTTATTGTACCCTTTCCTATGGTGTTGACACACATCCGTCTCGATTTCTTGAAATTCTGATCTTTTAAAGGTCTCACGTTCAGGGACAGAAAGGCAAGATTTAAATTCACTGAGGGGATGCTACAGCTAGGTCCACTGTATAATCTTGCCTGGGCTATGCTCTGCAGGACTCCAGGGGGTGCTGGTTACACCCAGATAGGCTATAGTTAAGATCACAGCTCTTATTCTAACAGAAAACTCCAGTAAAATCAGGAACTGGAACTGCAACAAACACTTCATCACCTGCACTAGGCAATTACTCTGGAGACTGGAGGAAAGGTCACAGCCAGGAGAAGCATACAGGTGCGTAGGTGTCCCCTTCTTCTCTAGGAACTCAGGGCTTGTTCTCTTTTCCCTCTGGTAAAAAGTATCTAGTAACTGCTGTTTACTCTTCCAGTTAACTTAATCTGCCATGAATATGTGTGTTTTAAACCTTGTGGTGAAATGAAAGACAGATTGGAGCTGTTTGGAAGGGAAGAAGTACCTTTCTGGTTATTAGAAATGGTGTCCTTTAGGCCATCTGTTCCACCTATCTATGAAGGTTGACCTGAATGGTCAAGAGGGTTCCAGAGAGCACTTTTCCTGCTCCAAATCCTAGTACCTTTTTAGCTGCATCTGGGGATCTGCATAGGTCCTGCTCTCACTAATGATCCCACAGAACCTCGGAGTGAATGGATGCAATTTTTTACTAAGGTGGAAGAAATCCATTTGAATGTCAAGACAAGTCTTATGCTTAACTGAATGTAAAATGTTTTTGACAAACTATCAAAATTAATGCAATTCCAATTTTTATCAATGGGTAATCTAATCCTAGGAAATACAGTTTGTTCTATTTCGGAAAATTAACTTCCTCAGAGTATTAATGTTATTTTCTTACTAAGACATACTTAATGCCTTAAAATTGTTCATTCTTCTCCCAAAGCAGTGAAGGACTTATTTTCTGATTCAATGTGGTTTTAAAGTTGACTAAACACATGCAAATGAGCTAAAACATTTTGAGCTACTGACTGGATCTCACATTTCTTGTTTAAAATTATATTAATTTATCGAAGTAAAGAAATGACAGCTTTTTTCTTCCTTTTCTTTTATTGGTGCAGGGTGTGTGCAGACGGTTGCAATTATAGGACCAATTTTTGGTTTCCTGCTAGGCTCATTATGTGCCAAACTATATGTTGACATTGGCTTTGTAAACCTAGGTAAGGGAGTTTATTTTTTATTTATTCATTTATTTTAGTTACTGTAACATTTTTAATGGGAACGGTGTGGAAATTATCAAATTGCCTTTTTATAAAATGGCAGTCATTATCTTTCATAAAGTAAAAATTTATTATTAATATAGTTACACAGATTAATAAATGGAATACGAAAAATAGGTGATGATTAGAAGTGGATGACCAATGATTTGTTATTAAAATGTATCCTTTTTCACATTTGATTTGTCAGTTTAAATGCATTCCAGCATAGTTAAGACTGAAAACTGTAGCTACTTGTCCGTTCTTGTTGGCTTCAGGTGTGTCAACATTTATTACAGTTACGTCAATTAATAATGTATTTGGGGACTTGACAGAAAGACCAAGGATTTAAAGTCTACTGGCAACCAAACAGCCCTTCTTTTTGTTTTTACTCTACAAGTCATTTTTAGGTGGAAGCATATTATAGCATATTATCGAGCAAGACTGGCTTTTCTTCTGGGATATTGCTTGTGTAGGAAATAAATGGCAGAGGGGACACTGATCTTTCCGTAGCTAATAATTTGTTTCTATCTCTGTGAGATGCACCCTCTAGAAATAGATGGCATTTGTCAGGTTTTTTTTAAAGAATTCCAAGAGATCCGTTACAAACTAAACAAGTTTCACTTAAAAAACAAATGTGGAATTGCATTTTGAAGTTTTGCATGTTAAAACAGAAAGCAAAATTCTTGCATTTAAATCAAATAAACTACAAGGCAAGCTTCAAAAATGTTATTTACTCATTCATTAGTTCCTGTCCAATTATTTTGCATTTACTTTATGCCAGGTGCTATTCTACAGCTCTGAACAAATCAGTTGAGTTCCTTGACTTCACAAAGTTTAAAATCCACTGATGGATTTTAAAGACAAGAAAGTATAGATGCGATGAGCAACACAGAGGAAAATTGTTAAGGGGAAACGATTCACATGCAGTAATAACCTAGTATAAGCATTTTACCCAGTATAATTCAGTGGCAATTGAGTCTACTTCTCAAGGGACCTGTGTTTATTTTGTTCTCACAGAATGTTATGATAGAATATAATGAAATGTTTTCTAGGTTCTTGCCTAGGAAGAAAACAACACCCACTTGGTTTGATTCAAAAACCTGTCAATACTTATTTTTAGGCAAATGAGAAATGATTTCAAAAACAAAGTTTTTACGACGAATAAAATACTAAAGTTTTGCTTACACATACAAATACCAATTCGTATCCAGAATAGCTCTGAAGTAGCATTAACCACCATTTATTAAAAAACATTCCACTGATTTGAATGAATCTCAAATTGAGTATCATAGTGAGAGGTTTCCACGGGGTTTGGACTGGAGGGTGCAGGGCATAACTCTTCGAGTAAAATCTCACACAGATATTCAATATGCAAATGAAATGAAAGTGGTCCTGATATAGAGGAGCCACCACATGAGGTTTTGAGCCTTCAAAGTTCTCCCCATGGGTTGCCTTCCTTTTACTAGGGGTCTCTCTGCAGAACCTGAGAGCAAGGTTTGAAAATCATGAGGCAGGCCGGGCGTGGTGGTTCATACCTCTAATCCCAGCACTTTGGGAGGCCGAGGCGGGTGTATCACAAGGTCAGGAGATCGAGAACATCCTGGCTAACACGGTGAAACACCATCTCTACTAAAAATACAAAAAAATTAGCCAGGCATGGTGGCGGGCGCCTGTAGTCCCAGCTACTCCGGAGGCTGAGGCAGGAGAATGGCGTGAACCCGGAAGGCGGAGCTTACAGAGAGCCGAGATGGCGCCACTGTACTCCAGCCTGGGCCACAGAGCAACACTCAGTCTCAAAAAAGAAAAAAAGAAAATCATGAGGCCTCTTCCAGAATTTAGACTCTTTATTTTTAATCTAATGAACAAAAGAAAGTATCTTGCTCCAAAAAGCACTCTCTTTCCTTCAATAACAGAGATAATACAGACATAGCTTGTTTTACTGTGCTTTACTTTATTGCATTTTGCAAATACAATAAAGTAAATTTAAGGTTTGTGGCAACCCTGTGTTGAGCAAGTCTGTAGGCACCATTTTTCCATCAGCATGTGGTTACTTTGTGTCTCCGTGTCACATTTTGGTAATTCTCCTAATATCACAAACTTTTATTGTTATTTATTATTATTATTATTATCATACCCATTATGGAGATCTGTGATTGTGATATTTGATGTTACTATGTAATTGTTTTGGAGCACCACAATTGTGCCCATATAAGACAGCAAATTTAATTGATAAATGTTGCATGTGTTCTGACTGCTCCACTGACTGGCCATTCCCCTGTCTCTCTTTTTGGACTTCCCTATGCCCTGAGACACAATAATATTGAAATTAGGCCAATTAGTAACCCTACAATGACCTCCAGGTGTTCAAGTGAAAGGAAGAGTTGCATGTCTCTCACTTTAAAACAAAAGCTAGAAAAAATTAGGCTTAATGAGGAAGGCATGTTGAATGCCAAGACAGGCAAAAATCTAGGCCTCTTGCACCAAACAGTTACCCAAGTTGTAAATGTAAATTCTGGCAGGAAATTACAAAAGTGATACTCCAGCAAACACATGAAGGACAAGAAAGTGAAACAGCCTTATTGAGATAAAGTTTTAGTAGTCTGGAGAGAAGATTAAACCAGCCACAACATTCCCTTAAGCCAAAACCGAATTCAGAACAAGGCCTAACCCTCTTTAATGCTACGAAGGCTGAGAGAGATGAGGAAGCTGCAGAAGAAAAGTTTGAAGCTGGCGGAGATAGGTTCATGAGGTTTTAGGAAAGAAGCTGTCTCCGTAACGCAAAAGTGCAAGGTGAAGCAGCAAGTGCTGGTGGAGAAGCTGCAGAAAGTTACCCAGAATATTTAACTAAGATTATTGATGAAAGTGGCTACGCTAAATAACAGATTTTCATCCTAGATGAAATAGGCTTCTACTGGAAGAAGATGCCATCTAGGATTTTCACAGCCATAGGGGAGAACTCAATCCTGACTTTAAAGCTTCAAAGGACAGTGTGACTCTCTTGTTGGGGGGCTAAGGCCACTGGTGACTTTAAGTTGAAGCCAATGCTCATTTAACATTCTGGAATTCCTACACATAGACTCTTCCTGTGCTCTACAGCTAGATCAATAAAGATGTGCTGAATGACAGCACATCTTTTTGTAGCATAGTTGACTAACTATTTGAAGCCCACTGTTGAGATCTACTGCTCAGAATAAAAAAAAGATTCCTTTCAAAATATTGCTGCTCATTGACAATGTACCTAGTCACCCAAGAGCTCTGACAGAGTTGTACAAATAGATAAATGTTTTCATGGCTGCTAACATACCATCCATTTTCTACCCCATGGATCAAGGAGTAATTTTGACTTTCAAGTCTTATTATTTAAGAAACATATTTCACAAAGCTATAGCTACAATCAATAGTGATTTCTAATGAATCTAGACGAAGTAAATTTAAAAACTTCTGGAAAGGATTCACCATTTTAGATGCCATTAAAAGCATTTGTAATTCATAGGAGGAGGTCAAAATATCCACATTAGCAAGAGTGTGAGAGAAATGGATTTCAACCCTCCTGGATGACTTTGAGGTGTTTAACACTTTAGTGGAGAAAGTAAGTGCATATGTGGTAGAAATAGCAAGACAACTATAATTAGAAATGAAGCTTGAAGATGTGACTGAATTGCTGCAATCTCGTGATAAAGCTTGAACAGATGAGGAGTTGCTTTTTGTGGATGAGCAAAGGGAATGGCTTCTTGAGGTGGAACCTACTCCTGATGAAGATGCTGTGAACATTACTGAAATGACAACAAAAGATTTAGTAAATTACAGAAACTTAGTTGATAAAGCAGTGGCAGGGTTTGAGAGGACTGACTCCAATTTTGAAAGACGTTTGACTGTGGGTAAAATGCTATCAAATAGCATTGCATACTACAGAGAAAACTTTCATGAAGGAAAGAGTTGATCTATGTGACAAACTTCATCATTTTCTTATGTTCATACATTGCCACAGTCATCTCAGCCTCCGACAACCACTGCCCTCTTTAGTCAGCAGCCATCAACATTGAGATGGCTATTCACTGAAGGCTCAAATGATCATTAGCATTTTTTAGCAATAACATTTTTTTAAATGAAGGTATGTACATTTTTCAGACATAATGTTATTGCATACTTAATAGACTACAGTATAGTTAAACATAACTTTTGTATGCCCTGGGAAACAAAAAAATTCATGTGACTCTATTGTGAGATTCACTTCATTGTGGTGGTCTGGAGTTGAACCTGCAAAATCTCCAAGGTATGCCTGTGATAATATCCAGATAAAAAAAAATAGCATAGATGAATTATTAGGTATTTTTATGATGTTATAGAGTTTTGCAATAATTTATTTTTAAGTAGATTATTTTAACATATTAGCTTTGCTGTTTATATTACTTAGCCATCCCCTCTGTCTTTCAGATCACATAACCATTACCCCAAAAGATCCCCAGTGGGTAGGAGCCTGGTGGCTTGGCTATCTAATAGCAGGAATCATAAGTCTTCTTGCAGCTGTGCCTTTCTGGTATTTACCAAAGAGTTTACCAAGATCCCAAAGTAGAGAGGATTCTAATTCTTCCTCTGAGAAATCCAAGTTTATTAGAGATGATCACACAGACTACCAAACACCCCAGGGAGAAAATGCAAAAATAATGGAAATGGCAAGAGGTAAGTAAAATTCTCGATTTTGAAGTATTTTGATTTTTCTGTTGGGACTTAAGGAGATTTATAAATTATATCCTTCACTTCCCTTCATGTATTAAAAAAATTGAGAAACCATATCAGAAGCAAAACTGGAAAATGATGTCAGCTTTATTACTGAACAACTGATTGCAGTACGCGACCAAAGACCAAAGGCTTGACAGCCTTTCCTGCTGATGTCCGCACCCTCTCACATCTCCTCAGTTTAGATCCTACAGTTGTCTGTAGGATTGCTGCTTCCTGTAACTCTGTGTATACAGAAAATAAAAGGCTTAATCTTCAGGGTTGGCAGCCTTTCTAGAGATAAGATCTATTCATTTGAGAGATGTGTATCAATGCATGTCTCTCACCAATGATCAGAGGGGTGAGTGTTCTGTAGGCAAAAACCTAGTGTTCTCATAAACCCCCTTCATGGAAATGAGCAGCCCCTCTTCGTATCCCTTCAAGCAATAGTTACATTTGCAGAAACTCTTCACATGTCTAATTGGTAGTCTACATAATAGGAAAAAGGGAAAAGATCAATGCTCATTTCTCACACTAAAATTCACATATTAAATGGAGATAGCTCTCATATTTCTTTCTCTTTGACCACAGATAAGTTTGAGGAATAGAGACAAGAAAAGTGAAGGTCTTCATGTCCTGCCTGTGACTCCCAGCTGGATGATGGGGGAGTGTTCTCATCCTTTTCATCTTTTGCCCACATCAGTTGGAGGAATCTGTTCTTTTCTGACTCTTACCTTTAATATAACCTATACTGCACGTCTGTAGAAATGAGTGCCTATGTCTGGATTTGAACCTAGCCAGATCGCAGGCTTGATGCATGCCAGTGGCTTACTATACATAGTGTAAGTGTGCACCAAGCTGTGACTACTCCCAAACTCTGTGACAATGGAAAGTCCTGCCGCCAAGGTCACCTCTTCTTCCATGCATGACAGCAACTTTAATTAGTCTATGTTATTTTTGTTTTATAGATTTTCTTCCATCACTGAAGAATCTTTTCGGAAATCCAGTATACTTCCTCTATTTATGTACAAGCACTGTTCAGTTCAATTCTCTGTTCGGCATGGTGACCTACAAACCAAAGTACATTGAGCAGCAGTATGGACAGTCATCCTCCAGGGCCAACTTTGTAATCGGTAGGCTCATCTGCCTTTCATGCTTCCTCAGAGGGACTCTCTTAGATGTACCTGATTAACTCGGGAATCTTAGAGAAGATCGTTCCAAGATTTAGGTAATTTATGACATTTTAGATGAGCTCAAAAAGTAGCAAGAATTTTGTAGCAAGAATTATTCGCATCTGTGGGTAAGTAACCCAGAGAGCACGCAGTTCTTGAAGTGATATCATTGAGACGAAACATGCATTTTATGAGGAATTTGTTAATAATACTGGATATTTGTCTTTTAAGTGTAGTGAAAGCCTCAAAACAGTGACCATTTTACATGAACAGTTTCCAGGATTATATAAAATGGACAATGAGATAGGTTAAAAGATGTTCATTCCATAACAAAGCTTGCATTTTCACAGTCAAAAAACTTTTCTGACTCCTGGCAACTGGGTTAGTTCAAAGGGTTGTGTTTCTAGAAACACAGTCAATAATAAGATAGAAAAGTATGAAGAAATGAAAGAAGAGAAACCAGAACCTACAAATACATGATGACTACCACTGTGGAAGTAATTAGATATTTTTTAAAAAATCTAGATTCATTTCTTTAATCCATGAAGATATCATTTAATGTTACTGTTTCAAGGCATAAAATATTTTGTTTCTTGGGACATACTCCTTTACGATAAGAGACTCCAGTGGTATAAAACAATTTTCTCTTAGTATTGTAAAAAATCACTCTATATTTCTACCTCTGAAAGAGACCTGGAAGGAGGAAAAAAAAAAAAAAAAAACAGCCAAATGTATTTTAGGAGATATAATTTTTCTATGATAATCTTGGTAAGGGGCACATAGCACATGCTAATATAATTGACTCTTAGTTTAAAAGATTTTTCTCCAAAATTCTTGATGTTAAGGTTACATCACTGAACATTTTTACTTTTAACATCAATTGATTCAAATTAATTTTATTTCTTATTGGCTTATTTATTACTAATTGTATTACTAAAGAAATATTTTGTGGCTTTTTTCTCCAATACCCCATGCATGCTAATCAATGCTTTATATTGATTTTAACATGAATAGATGAGGATTTAAAGTTTAAGAGAGACTTTATTTTATTTCATTTTTATGTGTATACTGAGATATAACTTATCAAGAGTTAAGTCTACAGACCTTAAACAGTTCAGATGGATACATATATATATGTGTGTGTGTATATATATGTGTGTGTGTGTCACATCCAGCATTCAGAATATATAGAATATTTTAGCTTCCCAGAAAGCTTAAATCTCCTCTCAGTCAATACTTTTCGCCAAAGCTAATAACTATCCTAAACTATATTATCATAGACTATCCTTGCCTGTTTTTGAAATTCATAAAATCTATGAGATTATTTTCTATTGTGTATAGCAGTGGTATATTCTTTTTCATGCTATGTCATATCCTATTACATAAAGATACCACAGTTTGTTTATTCATTTTATAGTTGATGGACATTTCTGTTGTTTTCTGCTTTTAACTAATAGTTATTTATAATACTATAATAGATAATATAATAATATGTATTATATATAATATATAATTTTATATATTATGAAAATAATTATACATACAATTATTTATAATAGCATTAGATATTATGATTTTATATGTATATGTATAGACTATATTATAAATTTATGATAGTATTATAAATGATTACATTATAAAATATATATTTAAACCATGGAATATATATTAATATGTATGTAATATTTATTAATTATATATCGTATATATTATATGTAATATATAATAATTATATAAAATAAATATAATATATACAACATAATCTAAAATTATTGTATATAGTATATAAAATAATTATTATAATTATTTTTATAATAATTATTATAACTATTTTTATAACAATTATTTATAATAGTATTATAAATCATATTATAATTATAATTATTATTTATAATAGTATTTTAAATATAAAGGCAGAAAAAGTACATATAAAAATATTATGTATTTTAATATGTGTTAATATAATATATTATTTATAATTTATTATCGCACATTACACTATGTAATAAGATAGTATTATATACTATATTTAATTTATAGTATATTATATATATGTATAATATAATAATAATATATGGTAATACTATAGTAATATTGTAATAATATATGGTATTACCTATAGTATATTACATATACTATAATGTATAATAATAATGCTATTATAAATAATATATTTATAATAGTTAAAAGCAGAAAACAACATTCCACATTTTTATTGGTGGGCCACTATGCTCATTTTTCATGGCTATACCCTGGAGTGCAATGAACATTTGTGTTGTTCTCTGCTTTTAGCTAAGAGTTATTTATAGTATTATAATAGATAATATAACATATACAATATATATTATATTGCTAAATGTAGTTGCTAAGTCAGAGGGAGAATATGTGTTTAAATAGAGTAGATATTGCCAAAACACAAGGAAGTTGTGCGAATTTATACTCCTATTAGAAATGTAAGAGCATTCCAGTTGCCCCACATCCTTATCAACACTTGGAATTGTTAATTCTTTTCATTGTAACCATTCTTATGGGTGGGTTGTGGTATTTCATGGTGGTTTAATTTGCATTTACCTAAAACTCTATTCTTCAAAGTTTCTGAAATATCATGTCTACAGATAATTCAAATACTTTTGTGAGAGATAAGTAATAGTATCTAACAATTTCACATCATTATAGCTAGGATTGTTCCTGAGATCATCTTGGTTTCACATTAGTAAGTATGGGGTGCAGCCGACTAAGGGTAAGCGGGCCAATTATTCAATATCCTCTTACCCTTACTTTGATTATTTGTACAATGGTGAAAATAAATATATCACTAGGTTGAAATAAAGATGAAGGTATACAGATAAAATGCATGGTAAATGCATATATCTCTCATTCAATAAATATTATTTCTGTCTTTCTTCTTCAACCTTTCTCTTTTTTTCTTAATTTTTTTTTTAACTTGAGCTATGGAATAATGATCTTCCTGCAATAAAATATGAGATAGACACAAAGAAGCACATTTCCTTTACTTATTTGAGAGAAGACATTTGACATACTATGGAGGGGAGAATAAACAGAAATTTCCTGACATGTTTAAGGGCCAACTGTTACAATGACAACTTAGCCTTGCTGTACATGTTTTTAAATGTTAGCCACATTCTTTCTAAAATTTAGAGATAGCATTTTTTCTCATGCTAATTACTTTAACTTTGTAGAAAAAATATTAAAGGAAAATAAATGACAATAAAATTTAAATTCAAAGGCTGGGAAGCATATTGTGAAACGATTTGGCTTTTTAAAGTTTGTGGAATTTTAAAAAGATTTTTAATGAAAGAAATTTGGATAGACAGCTAGATTTGCATTTTTTCTTTTGTCATTTATTTATTTATTTTTATTTTTCAACTTTCATTTTGGAATAGGGAGTACATGTACAGTGCAGTTTTGTTACAAAGCTATATTGCATAATGCTGAGGTTTAGGGTATGACTGAACCTATCGCCCAGTTAGTGAGCATGGGTAACTTTTCAATCTTTCTCTTCTCCTTCCTTTCCCTCTCTAGTAGTTCCCAGTGTCTATTGTTCCCAGCTTTATGTCCATGTGTGTCCAATATTTAGCTCCCCTTGATATTGAGAACATGTAGTATTTGGTTTTCTGTTTCTGAGTTAGTTCACTTAGGATAATGGCCTCCAGCTCCATCTGTGTTGCTGCAAAGGGCATGATTTCATTCTTTCTATGATTGCATAATGTTCCGTGGTGTATATGTACCACATTTTCTTTATTCAATCCATTGTTGATGGGTGACTGATTCCACGTTTTTGCTATTGTGAATAGAGCTGTGATGAACATATGGGTGCATGTGTCCTTTTGATAGAATACTTTATTTTCTTTTCGATTTATACCCACTGATGGATTGCTAGGTCAAATGTTAGTTCAACTCTTAGTTATTTGAGAAATATCCAAACTGCTCTCCAAAATAGCTGGACTGATTTACATTCCCACCAAAAAATGTGCAAGTATCCCCTTTTCTCCTCAGCCTCACCAACATCTGTTATTTTCTGACTTTTTAACCAAATCCATTTTGACTGATGTGAGATGGTTTCTCATTGTGGTTTTTATTTGCATTTCTGTGATGATTATTTCTGAAGAGCATTTCTTCATATCTCTGTTGGCTGCTTTCATGATTTTTTGTTTGTTTGTTTGTTTTTTGGGTTTTTTGTTTTTTTGTTTTTCTGAGACGGATTCTCTCTCTCTGTTGCCCAGGCTGGAGTGCAGTGGCGCGATCTCAGCTCACTGCAAGTTCCGACTCCCAGGCTCACGCCATTCTCCTGCCTCAGCCTCCCAAGTAGCTGGGACTACAGGTGCCCGGCTAATTTTTTGTATTTTTAGTAGAGATGGGGTTTCACCGTGTTAGCCAGGATGGTGTCGATCTCCTGACCTCATGATCCGCCCGCCTCAGCCTCCCAAAGTGCTGGGATTACAGGCGTGAGCCACCACACCCGGCCACATATTTTCTTTTGTGAAGTGTCTGTGCTTGTCCGTTGTCTACTTGTTAATGGAGTTATATGCTATTTTCTTGTTAAGTCTGGATATTAGATCTTCATCAAATGCATAGTTCATGAATATTTTCTCCCATTCTGTAGAATTTCTGTTTACTTCCTTGATGGTGTCTCTTGCTGTGCAGGGCTCTTTAGTTTAATTAACTTACCAATTTTTGGTTTTGTTGCAGTTGCTTTTGAGGACAAAGACATAAATTGTTTGCTAAGTGTGATACTGAGAAGGGTATTTACTAGGCTTTCTTCAGGATTTTTATAGTTTAGATTCTTACCCATAAGTCTTTAATCCATGTTGAGTTAATTTTTATATATGATGATAAGAAGGGGTCCAGTTTCATTCTTTTGCATATGACTAGCCAGTTATCACAGTACCATTTATTGAACACGGAGTCCTTTTTCCATTTCTTGTTTTTGTCAGCTTTGTTGAAGATGAAGTGGTTGTAGGTGTGTGGCTTTATTTCAATTTAAGCTTCTCCTATAAGTATTAAGTTACATACAAATGATCTTATCTTTTCCTTCTCAATACAGAGACTGTAATAATTTAGTCATTTTTGTTTAATTTCTTAGAATGCCTTTTGTAGACCTCTAGTAGACAAGATATATCAACTATCATTTATGACAATGATTATCACTCTCAATTTTTGGAGGTGTTAGACAAGTAAGAAAAAATTAAGAGAATTATTTGAAGGACAGTTGCTTATAGAAAACATTATTATTATTCTTGTGAAAGTCCAGGATATAACATGAAGTTTACTAGGATAGAAATTCTAAAACATCTCCAAGTACTATTATTATAACTCATAACTATTTCAATCCAAGGCATCGGTATGGAAATCAAAGTTTCTAGTTTCTAGTCTACTGTATTCTAGTCAAACATTTTACACATCCCTTATAACTCCTTTTTACATCAGTCTCAAGGAATAAGATCTTTAACCTTATAAGTGTGCTAAAACAATAATAATTATGTAATAAAATATAGCAATATAATAATAAATTCGCTTTTAAATTTCTCTAAGTTTTTCTGATATTTGGGTAAATACGCATGTTGAATTCAAAAGAAAACACAGAAAATAAATTGAAACAAATTTTAGACACTAGTGTAAATTAATATTTCCATTTTGAATACTTCCTTAATGGTAGATGGTAAAAATTTTTCTATCAACATATTTTATGATGTGGGTGGAGAATAAATCAAAGTTTAATTTTTATCTCACTAAATGATTTAAAAATACCTAAAATGAAAGAGAAGCCTGGGGAGGGAAGAAACACATCTTATATGATGTAAAGCAAATTTGTTATCAACTTGACCCACCATGGACAACTTAATACATCCTGTGAAATTTGAAAGGGAGAATCAAACCAACATTATATTTGAAATGTACTAATATTTTTTGGAATTGTGTTATAATTTAGTTATCTTGAAATAGGAGAGTAAGATATCAGGAGAATGCTATATATTAATACACTAAGGTTTATTCATTTAGCACATTTTATTGGAAACCATTGAAGGAACATGGGATTCAATTCAATTCACCGTTCTTTCTTTGAGGGTTTGGTTGGAGGTTGGGATACATGAATTGAAAAAACTAGCAGGTAATTTGTTAAAGCACGAAGTCTGCTGCCTATGGGCCCCTGCACAAGGAACACCTGATGAGCAAGAAAATGAGGTTCTGATGACCAAGTTGTGAGCCCTGGTGCCAAATGTGTCCTCTGGAAGCCCCATATGACTGGTGGAACCTGTGAGAAGGAACTCTACTTGGGGGAAACTCAGAGTACTCCGGAGAACAAACCTAATCTTGGAGCCAGGAAGAATTTTCAAGCAGAAGATGATGATACCTAAATCAAGAGAAAAGGATAAGAAAGTATTAAAAGATGAAAATGTAAGAAAGAGGGTAGAGGTTTATATCAGACAAAGCAAATATCTTGTGCGGAAGGATCTAGAGTCAAGAAATATTCTGGAAGTTTCAAGGAAACACTGTCCACCAAAAAGAGGTAAATCAGGAAAGGATATTCCTGATTTTTAATAATTTATACTGAGGGTGCAGATGTCCCTAGGATTATCTCATTTCAGTTCTCAGGCTATTCTAGGCTGCTAGGGGTGGGGGATGTCAATGGAATCCAACACGGCACATAGCTACAGACAAGGCTACACCTTGTGTTATTACTCCTTAAGTACCAGGTTCAATTCGTACTTTACAAAATAAAATAAAATGCTAGAAAGATGCTCTGAAGGTTTCAGTTTGGAGTTTGGTTTTCAGAAGATGCTTTTTTCATAAACCAATTTGGAGATGGAATTGAGAGTGAAAATGTAGGACTCTTGTTTGTGTCAGCTTTGGCTTTGTGGAAGGCATTCATAGTTAGGTACTATGTTTTATATATTCATTGTGTGTATGTGTGTGTGTAAAAGTAGGCACTTCAAGGATATATGTCAAATTCATAGCAGCACTTACTTCAGGAGAAGGAAGATGAAACCTGAAACAAAGGGAAAACTAATTTTATCTACTTCCACATTTTAAAAAATCAGAAAATTTAGGAGAAAACATTAACATTACTTAATTGGGCCCTAAATAACTGGGTTTGTTGATATATATTTTCTATAATCTCTTCATTGTTTTTAAAATAGTAATCAGGTGCCTCTAAGTTGACTTTTGGCTGTTCAGGTTTCCAGATTTTCATCTCTTTTGCTTACCATACCCAGGAACCTCAGTTCAGATGGAAAAGCAAAAGTTAGCATTTCTTCTCTTTTTCATTTCGCTGACTTCATGATCATGCCCCCTTTAAGGGGCTGATTTCCAATATGGTAATTTAAATATTAACTTATACAACCTATGGTCAAATAAAAACAGATGAATCAAAATGTCCCTTTGTTATCATCTGTACATGTTAGAAATATTTTGCGGGGATCTGTCCTGCAGTCCCCAGCTGCATGACAGCTGAGACAGGTACTCAGACACAGATAATCACTATAACAGTGGGCCAGGGGGCTGCCGGCACTAGGGGCCCAACAGAGTTTGCTGCCCCTCCAAGCTGGTAACGCTTGCATTTGTTTAGTACAGATTTAACTGGCAAAGGCTTTGAGTCAACACACCTGTGGGTAATTAACCTGGTTGCCCCCACCCCGGAGATGGCCATCCTGCCCGCGATCAAAGGTTGATTTTAGGACCACATGAGTAAATAAGCTATTTAGATAAACTCCCCTATATTCCTTTGTATCTGCACCCTAAGCTATCTGGTTCCTGAAAAAAGAATCTGGCTGCCTTCAGCCAAACTATCTGAAGTTATGCAAACCACGCTCGGTCTTCCAAGAGGGTCTGCTTCTTTCTATTCCTATAATTTCTTCTGCCACTCTGACTGATCTCCCACAATATATTTTTTTAAATAATGTAATAGCAAGCCAAAGACCATTATATGTTGACATTTGGGGTTCTATGATGCTTTGTTAAGAAACTAAATATATAAACTTAAAAAGAACAAAAAAAAAAAGGGAAAGAAAGAAGAAAATTTGCATGTCATTATCACTAGATGTCAGTATTTTCATTTTTATTTTACAATTTCACATTGGGTTGTAAGTCAGACTTGTGTTCTTGAGATTGTTTTTTACTACAGCAAATGCTGATTTTGTCTTTGAACCTTATCTGTTGACTAGAGTACATGCAAACTTTAGCCCTTTCATTATTTGAAAGAGATAGGTTATCTCAAAACCTCAAGAAAACATGGACATCAATGACTGATAGGTAGACAATATGAGAAATAAATTCTAATTAGCAGAGAATTTATTTATTGTTGAGTGCCAGATTGTTCTTCTTTAGAGTTACACCATTTGCAATCCAACATATGGCACCAAAGTGCCTCTTTTCCCAAGTCTTTTGCAATACAAGGGTTCCATTCCCTACCCCACCTCCAATATTTTCATCTTCGTAAATTGAATGGATAGAAATTAATTGCATGATATTTTTGTGCTAAACGTTGTGCTGATAACTCTTCATAAATAATGGAATTTAGTTACCTCTACAATGCTATTATTACCTCCATATTGTAGGTGAGGAGACAGGTTTAGAGACATTCAAAGAATTACCTGCAGTTGCACAGCTATTCAGCGGTGGAACTGAGATCTAAACCCAGGCAGCTGGGATTCCAGAGTCTAAGCTCTTAACTACTAAGTTGAACCTCTTCCTAGTATTGTTTACAGCTCACAGTTATTAGATTACTAGTGAGGTTGCACATCTATCAAAAAAGATAACATACATCTATTTATCAAGGATACTATTTCCCAAACCCCTGAAGGAGAGGCAACATAGCAGTGATTGAAAGTGTAGGACTTGACATCAGACTCTCTGCATTCAAAGCTACTTTGCCCACTTACTAACTGTGACTGTGAACAAATAGCTCTCTGAAGTGAAGCTAATAATATGCCTACTCTTAAGGTTGTGGTGAAAATTCAATGTGATAATATTAACATATCAAATGCTCAGTTCAGTGGCTGGCACATTATAAGCAAATAAATATAGGTGGTAGTGGTTGTTATTAGGAAGGATACCACACTCAAAGCTAAGAAGCTGGCTCAACAAAAACAAATTTTGCCAGGGTGGGAGGCAGAAAATAGAAACCAAGACTTAAAAAAAAAAGTTTTCTATATTCTATGTGCCTGTTATTTTTTATATACAATGTTAAAGAACATTAATGAGCACCTAATTGTACTTGTTAATGCTGGAATTGGACCAGAAAGACCAGAAAGATTTATTGATTCATTTGGTATTTATTAATTTAATACTCTGTGCTAGACGTTGTGCTAGACAGAACCTGAGACTGTACAGTTGTACCACCATTAATCTATAACCTAGACACTCATCATACACCCTTCGTATATGTCAGTAGATGATAGTGACTGAATATTTCTATAATTTAAAGTGACAAAATAGTCTTTAGAAAGTTTGTGTTAGTGCACTCAGATCTTTTTTAGAGATTCACAAATGATATATTTTTCTCATTTCTCAGGGCTCATCAACATTCCAGCAGTGGCCCTTGGAATATTCTCTGGGGGGATAGCTATGAAAAAATTCAGAATCAGTGTGTGTGGAGCTGCAAAACTCTACTTGGGATCGTCTGTCTTTGGTTACCTCCTATTCCTTTCCCTGTTTGCACTGGGCTGTGAAAATTCTGATGTGGCAGGACTAACTGTCTCCTACCAAGGGTATGTTCCCTCATTAAATAGTTTGAGGATATTGGTTTGTTTAACTAAATCAATTTTTGGTAGAGCTGCAAAAAGGAATTTGATTTTTAAACATCACAACTATGGAATAACTGACAATATTTAGAATCTGTTATTGTCACCAGAATTTGTCATCTCCTTTGATTTTAGAGAAATACAAAAATTGCTAAACCCGTATTTTACACTAGAGATTAATTTAGTGTAACAGATTAACAACCTGATTAATTTAGAAAAACAACATGGTAGTGGAAACACAAACCTTGAATCATGCCTCTGTCTATTCTTAATGAAATGATGTACATATGGTTTAAACTAATCCAATTTCAATTTTCCCATCTTAAAAAGAGAATAACTACCTTTTAAAGCTTTGTAGGGTTTAAGCAAGCTAACATATATGAAAGTGAATACTACTTGCCTGACACAAAATAAATGTGCCATTCATGGAAACAATAGTTTTTTTTCTCCTTTGGACATCTGAGGAACTGGAGTTACCTCTTTGCAATCCTCCATAGTTGCTGTTGTGCTTGAATCATGTAAAGTTTTGGGAAAGAGTGTCTGTCCTTCAACCCAGTGCTCCCCATAAAAGTTATCTTTAGCTGAGAGTCTTGCAATTGGTCAGGAGAATATTTAGTGATGCCCTCAGGCCTGCCATCTTGTATGAGGTGGGTGATTACATTGCTTGGTTTCCAGAGTCCCTCTCAATACAAGGTTGGATCTTGTAGGGACTATATTGCCCTTGCCCATTGAGAGTCTTTCCCATCACTCTACCACTTAACATGAGTTTCCAGAGGTAACTTTCTTCATCATTTCACCTATCTATGAATTATTTGTTTTCTAAAAAAATATCAAGCCTCCATCATGTGCCAGGAAGGCCTCTCCAACTGTATCTGCCTAGCCACCTGAAACTCTGCCTGTGGCTCAAAGGCAAACGCTCCTGACACTATATTCTGTTTCCTGCCTATTCTGTGGCTTCTTGCTTACAGCCTGCTGTCCATCTCCCTTCCTACTCTTGCTTTACTGCTTATCTGTCTTGTCTCTATGTTCCAACTTCCATCACCTTTATTAACCTGGTTTCACCTGCTGCTAAATGAGCACCTGTTATAGTTTTGGCTGTCTACAATGTTCAGGAAAATTGGTTAATGCAAAGTTCATAAATTATGGCTTCTGGGAGTTATCACAGCCACATTGTTAGACTCAGCTGAATGTAGTGCTGCCTTAGTGAAAGTCAGCGATGTGGATTAAGAATGTTAGTTGTAACCATGAAATGGAAGAAGATTCTTCCATTTGGAGACAGCAGAAGCCCAGTGCCATCTTTAACTGTCCCAGAAATCCTCACGGTAGAGGGACAGTTGTTGAGGACTTTATAGTTTGTGATTTCCAAAACACCTTAACTTTCATGATCTCATTTATATCCTCAGAACACCTTGATGAGGTTAGTTTTGTTATCCTTGTTTAAAGGCAACTGCATGGATCTGGGACTTGAACACAGGCATGACTCAAAGTAGAACGTTCTTTCTACATTATAATTTCTAAGCCAAAAGTAAACACAAAGCAGACAACAAAAGTAAACTTTGAGATTTCCATTAAAAGTATTCCTACATAATCAAAGATTAAATATTTTAAAGAAATAAAAGGTAACATTTTCATTGAGTGAGTACTAGCCTCTTCAAAGTGGTCACCTTGAAAGACTATAACTATTGCAGTAATGCTATTGTTGTTTAAAACATTCTAAGGCTCTTCTTTTGAAATTTCTTTGTATATTTTTGAGGATATTCTTAACAAAGGCAAAGATTTAACCTTTAAGGAAAAGCTCTCGTCTTTCAAAATAACTATTTTGAAAGAAAATCTCATTTGGGTATAAACATTCTGGGATATGTGCCAAAACTCTTCTTATAATTAAAATTCTAAATTACAAATCTACTGTCAGCACATCCTTCAGAAAACATGTATGTCGTTGATTCCTGCTCCTGGTGATAAATTGAACTTACTCTCAATCATATAAAATATTTTTCTTTATAAAATATAAAATGGTTCCCATAGGTTTTTCCATGTTGTTTTATTCCAAACGCTGTCTTGACCTGGATATTCAATAGGAAAACTGAAGACAAGCTTTAGATATGATAATGGAGGAAATCTCTCTTCTGCAATAACAAGGATAACTCTGATGTGACATAAGAATTTACAATCAAGAGGGCTTGCAAGGTTCTGTTTCCAGGTTTGTCACTAGCAAGCAGTGTGAATGAGCAAGTTTTATACTTTCAGATATTACAAACAGTCTCAGTTAACAATTAAAATGTTATGGAAGGGAATAGGATTAAATATTCCTATAGCACATCTCGGAAGGCCTAGTTCAGTACCCTTTCACACTATTTGGAGACATCTCAGAGGTCTTTGGTTTGTACTTTTGAGGTGACAGAATTCATCATACCAGCTCTACTAGACGGAGTATTATATTGATTAAGAAATTATGGTTGCCATCATTAATGACAATACTTCTCAGAGGCAGAATCCCAAGTGATTAATTTCTCTCTCCAAAATAAAGTATTTTTTTTTTATTGACTAACTTACTAGAAGTTTTATTTCTTAGCTAGCTGTATGACAGGAATTATTCTTGGTTCTGGAGATATGGGAGTGAATAAAAATGTAGTTCCTACCTCTGTTGATTGTATATTTCAGTGTATTTCTTGTTTGTTTAAGCTCCTCAAATATTTTTTTTAAAAATGGAGGGGGGAAGAGGAGGAATAAACAAATAAATAAACACATTTGAAACTAAGGAGCAGAAAGAATGAAGTATGGAGGACCAATGAATGGCACATATGGTGCAGATAGAAATGACTTACCATTGCAAAAGTTCCCTTTGAGAAGAATAGAGGGATATGAATAATAAAAAGGATAAAAGCAGAAGGATTAGGCCATTCACGTGACAGAAAAAAAAAAAGTGAGGGAGAGAGAATACTGGGAGAGATGAAGGGTAAATATAAGAGCGAATGGCAGAGAACAAAAAAAAAAGAAGGAGAAAAGAAAGAACGCAATCAAAATTTTGTGTAATAACTCAAAAAAGTCAATTGGAGGGGGACAAATTTTGTCTCATTAATATTTGTAACTATCTCCTATTCTCCCAGTGCTAGCACTTAGTAGGCTTCCAGTAAAGTTTTATGAACAAATAAATGGGTAAGTCATTGAACTTACTTGTGAATTTGAGCAAGAAAGGATGCTACCAGCTAAGAAAGAGCACTACACACTGGTAGGATACACGGGAGAAAGGTTGAATGAACTGGGAATGCACTTATTGGTAACACATATGCAAGAGGACATGTAACTCCTGCAAACACCGAAAGAGAATTAACTGATAACTGATTGGCTATTTTTGCTTTTACTGGACCTTTAGCAACAGCCATTCCACTCACACTTAGACCACAATTCTGAATGAAATTTGCACACACACACACACACACCACCTGTGATGCATTTAAGTAAAGTCATAAATTGCTCTAAAAGTTTATTCTTCTACCTTGTTAGCTATTTTTGTACACCTTTGCACAGAAATATATTAGACAATCCTAGGGGCAGTAGACTAAAACCTATAAGCTAAGAATTGGACATCATGTGAATTTGTAAACCTCTAAAGATAACTTTCATAAGAAAGTTTTTTATTAGTAAACTTACATTTCAGGACCAGAAGGTGGCATTTCTGATGACAACTGTGTTTCTAAAAGGCAAATTTTGTTGGTAGTATCATTTATATCACTCAAGAACATTGATTTTTTTGAAAATATTTGGGTGCTACCTGCCAAGAGGTAATATTTTATATTGTTATATTTCTTTTCAGAACCAAACCTGTCTCTTATCATGAACGAGCTCTCTTTTCAGATTGCAACTCAAGATGCAAATGTTCAGAGACAAAATGGGAACCCATGTGTGGTGAAAATGGAATCACATATGTATCAGCTTGTCTTGCTGGTTGTCAAACCTCCAACAGGAGTGGAAAAAATATTGTAAGAAATCACCTCTCAAGTATATGGCGATGGTCCTGTTACAATATAAACAACAAAACTCTATGGGGGCTCACAGCAGACCACTACTAGTGGGAGGCTTACCCCTCTGCTGCCTGGTCCTTTTATGTAGAAAAAGAAAATGTTATAACTATTCCTAGTAGTACTGGAGTTGCTGAAAAAATTGGGGTGAGAATTAGAGTCATGAAATAGGGTGGAAGAGCTTTTGTAATTATGTAGTCTATTTCTCTCATTTTGCTTTTAAGAAGTGTTAGCCCTGAATGAGAATGTCTGTCATATGATCAAATAATAAGATATGCTTTCAGATCCCTGTCTTCTGACCCCAAGACCAGTGGTCCTTGGAGGTTTTAGGGGATGGACAAATAGATGCCAGTATTAGGAGGCTTAGGTCCAGAGATTCTAGACCTTGGGATCAGGGATCTGATTATGAGGAGATTGATGGTTCTAGGACAACTTTGTTTGGAAAATCAAGCCAATTTGTATAATAATGAAAGGGCAGGTGGGCTGGAATGGAGGGTTTCCATAGGGCAGAAGAGGGAGAAGAGGTAGGAAATATAGGTAGGAATCTGTTTTAGTCATTCCAGGCTGCTATAACAAATATACCATAGAATGGGTGGCTTCAAACATTTATTTCTCATAGTTCTGGATGATGGGAAGCCCAAGATCAAGGTGCCAGCAGATATGGTGCCTGGTGAGGACCTGCTTTCTGGTTTGCAGATGGCCATCTTCACCTTCTATCCTGACATGGCAGAGAGCAGGCAGGGAGAGACAGGTCTCCTGTCTCTTTCTATAAGGGCACTAAAATCACATTCATGAGGACTCCACCTTCATGAACTAATTACCTCCTAAATGCTGTCCTCCAAATACCATCACATTGAAGGTTAGGATTTCAACATACGAACTTTGGACAAATATTCAATCCTTAGCAGACAGCAATTGTGAAGGATATAAAGTACTTAAATCGTTGACAGATTCATTCTTCTAAGCACACCTTTCCATTCTTGTCCCAGACTCTTCCTTATCCTTGCTCTTTGAGACTGCTTCCTATTTGTGACTGATTAAATTTGCCTTTATTTGACAATCCTAGAGGGCAGAAAATTAGACCATGCATATATTTCATGTATTTACATATCCTATTTCATTTATTTACATATGCCTTTATTTGACAATCCTAGAGGGCAGAAAATTAGAGCACACATATATTTCATTTATTTACATATTAGATATGAATGCTTAGGCTGTATATCCACAGATATACGGTTACGTTTGTTGATTGACTCTGTTCATTGTATTATTATTTTGACTTATTTAGAGCAGAAAGGATTGGTTTCTAGCAACAATGAATAAGACTACTTAGTCATCTAAAATACATTTTCATGCTTCTCTTTTCTTCCTGTCTTTGCTTTCTTTCTTTGTTATTTTTCTTTCAGCTACTGTTATTTTTGCTCACAGCTGCATGAAGGTTTTTCGTAATGAGAGCTACCATTTATAAAAGATATTATAAGGAAGGGCTAAAGATTGGTGTTCTAAGAACAAAATTACATTCAAATCTCATGGTCCTAAAATAATTTGCATTATTTTCAGTATTTTCTTCATATGAGAACTGAGGCACTGAGATACAAAGGACTTGCTTAACTCAGTTACCTAGTGGGCAACCAGAATTAAGATTCAAAGGTTTCAACTTGACATTACAAAAAATCTATATTACTACTATTTTAGAAAAGGAAATGCCAGCTTTATTGTCTAAAAACTCACAAACTCTTTTGTGATTAAAATGATAACATTATATTACACGTTCATAAATAAAATTTACAGAAATAAACTATTGAGTTTACTCAATAATAAACTATTGGGTTATACAAATGGTCTCTCTTCAGTCAAAATTTAGTTTAGTTTTATGCACCAGAATCATTTTTTTCTCATAGCCACTGTAAATTATGTCACATCCTCAAATTGTGCCCATTTACTTAACCAAGTTTTGTCAAATGCCTAAGATGAGAGCCTATTCCATTCCCTGGTTGCATAATAACAAAGCAGCAGTTTCTGCTTTCATAGAGGTTACATTCTGTTGGGAAAGTATATTTTAAAAATAAGTAAATATAGGATATCCTGATAAGCAGCAAGAAGCCCTGTAAAAAAAGATGTAAATTAGAATAAGAAAATGGAGAGATGGGAGTTTTATTTTTTTTTTTAATGGGTAGTCATGGAAGTTCTCTATTAAAACCTCTGTAAAGAGAACTAAGGTATGGATGCCAGCTGTGTAATCACCAAGGAGAAGAGCTGCCTGGGCAGAGAAAATAGCAGGGCCATGAGGCATGGATAAACTTGCCAGGTTTGAGGGGAAGTTTGGAAAGGGCAAAATGGGGCCTTTGCAAGGGTCATGTGTGTGGCTGACACAAAAGAAGAGAGGGAAGATCACTGAATGGAGAGATTAGAGTGGCATGCAGGTGCTACATGATGGAGAAAGTGTAAATTGTTGTAAGGATGTGGGGTTTCATGCAAGTATAATGAGAAACCACCGTCAGGTTGAGGGTATTGATGCAGTCTGACTGTCATGTTTAAAGGTTCACTTTGCTCACTGGGTGGAAAACAGATTCTAGCTAGGTAAGAGTGGAAACGAGTTGAGCATAAAGGGAGCATTGTAACAATCTAGGCAAGAAATAATGGTTACTTAGAATTGGAAGTGGTAGTGAAGGAGGTAAGGTATGGTTAGATTAGGCAGGATTTGCTTTGAGATTGTTGTATAGGATTAGTAGTTTGTAGATCAACCATCTGCTATTTAGATAATGAAATGTTGTATCTGTATAGATTTTACTTTGCTCAATATACTCTAAAACACAAAAATAAAAGAATATTTCCTCATTGTTTATGTAATGCATGGCTATGGTGCTGTAAAAATTTTTAAAATGACTATCTTTAATTTTATTTAAATGTTACTGAAATAATTGGACTTTTCCCTATTGTGTTACAGATATTTTACAACTGCACATGTGTGGGAATTGCAGCTTCTAAATCCGGAAATTCCTCAGGCATAGTGGGAAGATGTCAGAAAGACAATGGATGTCCCCAAATGTTTCTGTATTTCCTTGTAATTTCAGTCATCACATCCTATACTTTATCCCTAGGTGGCATACCTGGATACATATTACTTCTGAGGTGAATACTGATTCTCCCTATTCTAATTTTAATATAAGACACAATCATCTCGAGCAATGATTTAAATTTTTTTTCTGTGGAATCGTTATGATTCCTCTTAGTTTTTTCCAAGGAACTTGTCCCAAATCCTTGTTTCACTTTTATATGTTATTGCACTTTGGGTCTTTATATAAAAATATGGCTGAATAGAAGTTTCCTTAGTTAAAAATGTTTGCAAACTATTGGTTTAGGGGGCAATGTTAGTGCCTACATCACTAGAGTTGCTTAATAAATGTAGTATCCAACTTCTAACGCTGGTGATAATATTAATTAGCATAGGTAACATGCATTTTAGATTAAATACAGTTTCACCAAATCATAGGAAATACAATTTATAAAATATTTTAAGGCTCATCTAATACAATCATATTAGAATTTATTTTATATATATATATATTGCTTTATCTGTATATTTTTGCCATGACTGGAATTATCTGTGGGGGATTTCATGGCTTTGGGTAAATTGAGGCTCCTAATTCATGATGTTAATGACTGTATTATTACATTTTCACACTGATATAAAGAAATACCTGAGATGGGATAATTTATAAAGGAAAGAGGTTTAATTGTCTCACAGTTCCGCATGGCTGGAGAGGCCTTAGGAAACTTACAATAGTCAGGAGAGGGGAAACAAGTCCTTCCTCACAAGGCACAGGAGAGAGACGTACAGAGTGAAGAGGGAAGAACCTCTTACAACACCATCAGATCTTGTGAGAAATCACTATCACAAGAACATCATGAGGGAGCCACACCCATGAGCCAATCACCTCCAAAGAGGTCCCTCTCCCAACATGCGGGGATTAAAATGTGGATTGCAATTCAAGATAAGATTTGGGTGGGAACACAGAGCCAGACCATAACAATGACTTCAACCATTTTTGCTTATAAAACCCTAAAAAAATTTGTAAAAGTATGTAGCTTCTTGCATATTTCTAATTTGACACATAAAATCTTTATCATAAGTTTAAATAGTAACTAAATATTGATTTCTGGTATATTATAAATATTTCTATTTTTAAAATAACGATTTTAAATGTAACTCACTTTCTAATGTAATTAATGGGATCTAAAACATAGTGATTTGTTAACCAACATCACCTGAGTGAGAATTGTATAACTACTTTAACAGTGACAAGCATTACATATTTCCTTGTTCCTGTATTTATATCTCCATTCAAATTCCCTATAATGTTTTTCTTATATTAAAGCAGAATTTGTGCTCGAATTTTTTTTTTTACTGATTATGCTATCATACATCTGTAAAAATTATATGAATCCAAATTGTAAATAGTTTTGAAAACAGGCGCCTCAGTTATAATATTTTCAACCTAATTGAGCTAGCTTTAGCTTTGCAAATGTTTCTATATATTTATGAGATGGACTGGGTGATTTTCAAATTAATTCATATATTTAAGGATGAATACTAATTTTTTTCCTAAAGTAAGACTAAGCAAAGTATTGTGTACATTTTTTTATTTCCCACAGTTTTTATCATGGAAATTGTTTAGAAATGACAAACAGAAAATAGAACTTATTAACCACAAACCTGCTATTCCCAAAACAGCTTTCATCAAATCATGGGAAATACAGCATGGAGAACATGAGATAGTTACATTTACAAATGGCAGCCTGAGTTTGACAAAATGGCAAAGCATGGTCCTAGACTTTCCAGAACACTGTGGCTACTTCTTCAACATCTTCTTATATTGTGCCAAGTGTAGAATCAGGTTACTTACCACAGAAAGCATCTTTCTAACCACTAGTCCGTCATATTAACCATTGTGAATTTTGATGTCAGAAGAAGAAAAGGCGTGTCTTTTTTTTTTTTTTTTTTTGCCTCTTTTAAACAGAAACTAAAAGATATAATATGTAAGAAGTAGTTAATACCGTGGTTAACACTCAGCAGTTATTTTATATATCACCATGATTATTACTATTAAATTTCATAGGCCAATCAGTTTAAGCTTTACAGTCATATTAATGACACTCTTATTATTTAGGTGTTTTTGCACTTTTCTGATTTTTTAAAATTCCCTCTATTTAGCAACAACTTTTTAGCATGCCACAGTGATTATATCAACTCTGATCAATTTGGCCCTGCGCTTTTAGACAAAAAGTCATAAAAATTGTAGGCTATTAATTATTTATTGTTGCTTCAAATTCTAACAATTTCTTAGAAATTTGAGTTTTATTCTGAATCTTTGCATTTTGGTGATTACACTTAAATTTGACTTTATCGGCACCATATGAATATGACATGTATGGGTGATTTAGTTTCTAGAAATATTAATTATAAACTTTTTATAGCATTGCATGGAATGGAATATGGCTTTTACATATTCTGCCCTCCCTATGTTAGCACAACAATGGGTTCAACATAAATGGCACTTGAATTCTAACATGATTTCACGCATGTTAGGCAGATTATCATTCAAATTTCTATTTGCTTTAATGGATTATATATTTCTTGTAATGGTGCTTTTGTTGATTTTAGGTGTATTAAGCCACAGCTTAAGTCTTTTGCCTTGGGTATCTACACATTATCAATAAGAGTTCTTGGTAAGTTAACCTATGCTTTAATTTCTGGTAGCCACCATAAGTGTATTTTGAAGACTTTTCTAAATATTTTTACAGAATTGCCATGCATAAATATATGTTGTAGGTAGCAAAGTTCATAGTCTTTTTTATTCCTTTCTTAATTTATTTATTCCCTTCCTCCTTTTCTTGACTCCTTTCTTCTTTTGTTACAGAAATGTATTGCCTATTTTGTGCTCCAGATATAACAGAGATTTTGTGAGATTAATAATAATTAATCACAATTTTTGTTTAACAATCTGACCTTTTCTAGCACTTGTGTGTTCTCAGAAAACCCATGGCTTTCACAAGACAGCTCTCATAAATTAATGAGTAAGAAAGGCTGAAGCCTAAATATAATTTTTTCAGTTCCTAAAATGGAAATAATTATTTTGAGTTACTCTCAATGCTTATCCCTTATGTCATTAGGGAGAAAGATAAGGTATTATTTAAACCAAGCAAATAAATTTGAGTAGGTCATACTTTAAATTGCAATTGAAATGTTTTTTGTGACTACCAAATTTTTAAATATGTATTGGTTAAAACCCATAGGAAACAGTGAATGACACAAAGTTTGTATGCTTAAAGAGTTTTATCCTTAAACAGTTTTATTGTTAAAGAGTTTTATCCTTAAACAGTGAATGAGACAAATAAGGTTTTTATCCTTAAAGTTTTATCTTTAAAGAGTTTATATATTAAAGAATAAAATAAAATAATGTTGAATATTTCACTGCCATTTGTCAGAAAGGAACAACCCAGAAACAAGAACAAACTCAAAGCTTAAAAAATCTGAAATTAAATTTGGTTTACATAGATAATGTTGTAAAATGGTTGCATAGCAAGATAATAGAATCCTGACAACATTGAAAAAGAAACAAAAATAGGGTTATGCGGCATCATGACTGGCCCTAATTCTACAATATGAAAATAGGTATTAGCTAGAAAAATGTCATATATTGAGCCTGTAGTATATGCCTGGCAAGAATTGGCCCCCATATCTACCTGTCTTTGGGAATACAGATGGAGCCTACAGAGCAAAAATTGTTCCAACATAAACAAATGGTTTACAAAATTGATTTGACAAAAATAATATTTGAAATTGGCAAAAGTATCATAAGCAAAGTCAAATGCCAAATGACGAACTTGCAATTTATGTAACAGACAATTGCCTAATATTCCTATTATAAAGAAAATCCTAAGTTTTGAGAAGAGAAAAACAAGCAACAAAGTAGAAAAATGAGCCAAAGATGTGAATTTTTCATGAAAAAATAAATGTAATTGCCATTTAATATATAGAAAGATGCTCAAATCCACTCATAAAAAGAGCCAAGTTAGAACCACCTTTCTTATCAGGTTGACAAATTGCCAAATTTTGTTTGCAATGTATGGAAAAATAGATTATGCTTACACATTGCTGTTTGGAAAATGATGTTCTTTATTAGGCAATAACAGGTAAAATTACATATATATATATATTTACCTTTTAACCTAATATCTTTACTTCTAAGAATTATACCAAAAATTTGCTAGCAAAAATTATAAAATAAATTTAATCATTATGAATAGGTGCAATAATTGTGACTTTTTATAATAACAAAAAACTGGAAGTGACCTAAATGTCCATCGGTAGGAGATTGGTTGAATAAACTGTAGTACACACACATAACAGAGCTGTAAGGATGAATGGGGAAAATCTATCTAATGTTACCAACCGATCTCCACTATATAGTATTACGTAAAAAGAAGCAAAATGGAGAACAATTTTTATTGTATGATGTTTTTGGTGTTATGTGTGGAACGGTGTAAACATTATATGCATGTGCAAAGGCATTTTGCTCTTTTTTATAAAAGGAACAATGGAAGCATAAACTAAAAATGAATTTAAAAAAATGGTTATACCTGTAGGAGAAGAAAGGGAAGAGGGATAAAGTTCAGGATGGAAGTAAGACTTTGTAAACGTAACTTTTTATGTGATTGTTTAATCAAAATTATATAAAGTTTTAATATAACTGAAAATAAAATTTAAAATAACCAAATATTAAACTGAAACTGTTTAACGTAAGCATATGTTGCTTAAATAAGCATACATGAAAAACTTTAAATGCCTTAAAAAATAAAAGTTTTTACCAAATCCTTATAGATTAGCTGGATTTGTAGTTATTATTAGTACTAATATCAATATTTTTATATTGAAACTATTATGTATTTAAGATAAAGCAATTGAAATATGTTAAGATTACTTGGAATCAATATTTTTAGTAAAATAGAAAAGTGATACAAGAATAAAATTTAAAAATTTAAAGGCCGGGTGTGGTGGCTTACGCGAGTAATCCCAGCACTTTGGGAGGCTGAGGCAGGCAGATCAACTGAGGTTGGGAGTTCGGATCAGCCTGGCCAACATGGTGAAACCCCATCTCTACTAAAAATACAAAAATTAGCTGAGCGTGGTGGCGCGTGCCTGCAATCCCAGCTACTAGGGAGGCTGAGGCAGGAGAATCGCTTGAACCCAGGAGGCAGAAGTTGCAGTGAGCCAAGATCGTGCCACTGCACTCCAGCCTGGGTGACAGAGCAAGACTCCATCTAAAAAAAAAAAAAAAGTAAATAAATCTCATTCTTAAATTTGAACTTAAAACATCAATATGAACTCACATATTTTTATTTTAAAATAATGTGTATTTTATAGCTCTATCTCCTGAAAACTCTAGAAACTTTGAAACCCAGAAAAAATGAACACCACAACACTTAATCTGTGATATACAAATATAATCTCACAGTAAAAGATATGGCACCTTGGAGAAATGACTGGTTCAAGGCCTAGGGTAGAAAATGCGTAAGATGATTATGGGACATCTTTTTATACTAGAAAATGAATGCACTATCACAGCCTAAGAAGGATATATCACAAGGGAACAGAACCAATTTGAGGAGATTGGCCTCAAGGTGAGATAAATTGAAACTCAAAATAGTTGTAGCAGTAGTAACAATAATGGCTGCAGTTTATTGAAATACATAGAATATATTAAAACACATGAGTTTATAATGATATTTTAAAAATTTGGAGAATATCAGGACATCAAGTCATTATTGTGAAAACTGAGAAATAAAGGAGAAAAAAATGATTTATCCTGCCTTTCTTCTACTAACTCTATGTCAAAGTATCCAAATTAGTCAATTAAGGAAAATTCCTTTTTAGAGAAAAACCCAAAAATACTTTCTGTAAGAAGTATAGATTAAAAAAAAAAATTCCTGTCTTGTGGCCTTAAAAATAGTTAAAAGCTTTAGATGAAAGTTGATGAACAACTTCATAATGGAGGGATCAGACTGGCCTAGTCTGAACTTCATGCCCATCTTAGCATTACTAAGAGTGGCAACTAAGTTGCATGTGCCTTCTAACTGGGACAGAATAAAAAAATACACAGTACGTTTGCTGAAGTAAATTGAACCTGAATCTAACAAGACTTAACTACCAGATTCTAGGAAAGATGGATGATAGGGGAATAAATTAAATAATGTTATAAAGAAGCAATGAAATCCAGACTGTGGCATATCCTATAGGACTTGGTGGTGTCTTTTTTTCAAAAACCATTAGTAAGAAAAAAAAAGTGAAGAGTGTATATTGCTATAAAGAGTCATCAACTAAATAAAATGTATTTATTTGGTTTGGATCCTTATAAAAACAAATGAATTTAAAAAAATCCTTGGAGACAATCCAAAAACTTGAATATGTACTACATTTTATATAAAACTATGAAAGTATTACAAAACGTGTTAGGTGTGAGAATGACATAGCAATCATGTTTTTAAAAAATGTCATCAGTAGAGATGCATGCTGAAATATACATAATTGAAATGACATGGTGTCTCAGATTGCCTTTAAAATATTAAAACAAGAGTTCAGGCTGGGCACAGTTGTTCATGCCTACAATCCCAGCACTTTGGGAGGCTGAAGTGGGTGGATCTCTTGAAGCCAGGAGTTCGAGACCAGCCTGGTTTCAACATAGCTAAACCCCAATCTCTACTAAAAATACAAAAATTAGCCTGGCATGGTGGCGCACGCTTGTGGTCTGAGATACTCAGGGAGTCTGAGTCACAAGAATTGCTTGAACCCAGGAGGCAGAGGTTGCAGTGAGCTGAGATTGTGCCACTGTACTCCAGCTTGGGTGACAGAGGCAGACTCTGTCTCAAAAAAAAAAAAAAAAAAAAAAAGTTCAGAGTGGAGACAGAGAGGAAACAGCAGTGGCAAAACATTAATAATTGTCAAAGCTATGATGGTACATGAGGATTAATTATATCATTCTCTCTGCTTTTGTGAATCTTTGAAAATGTTCTATTACAATAATCTTAAACCATGTACAGAAAATTGAGAACATTTGAATCTTTGGCTTGTCTTCACGTCATTAAAGGTAATGTAAAATTGGTTATCACCTGGATTTTTTAAGTGGTAAATCATCTATTTGGTTGGTTTTTGAGGAACCAAATAATCCAAACTGAATGCTAGATAAATTTTCTGCTCTTCTTGTTCATGGGGTTTCATGCAAAATAGATTAAATTAGATATTCCTATACTCGTTTGTTATTTAAAATGTAAACATATACAAAGATAGCAAGAACTTTCTTTGTATACAGCAAAGATAGCAATGAACTCCCATTTATCCATTACCCAATTTCAACAGTTATCAACACACAGCTCATCTTAGGACATCTGTGTGCCTAACTACTTACCCCAACTAGCTTATTTTGAAGTAAGTCTCAGACTACTGCATTTCTTCTATAACATGTTTGGTGTGCTCTTCTAATCAAAACCATAATGACTTGTTTTAATCTGGTGATTCTTGTATCTTAAAAGATAACTTCTTAATATTAGCAAATACCCAGTTACTGCTCAAATTCTTTAAAGTGTCTGATGTTTCCTCATACATGTACATTTCAATCAAGAACCAAACAAGGTCCACAATTGCATTTAGGTGATATATTGCTAAAATCTTTTTAAATCCATAGGTTTCACTACCCTCTTTCTTTCTCTCCCATTTGTTGTGAAAATTTCAAATCTACAAAACGAAAATTTAAATGACAATGAATAATTGTAAAACTCTTACTGGGATTTATCAACTGTGTCCAAAACCCAGAAATCTCTCTCCTCTGTTTATCTGAGCATACAAATATTTTGCTGAATCATTTGAAAATAAGTAGTGAACATGCTGACACTTCAGTCCTAAAGTCCTCGACTTGTATTCTTCTACAAGAGCAATTCTGTCGTCCTGTATAACCACAATACCATTCTCACACTTCAGAAATTCAACATTGATATGCTACTCTGTCTAATATAATTCCTCATTCAAATTTCTTTCATTATAACAATAGTGTCTTCTGTAGTGCTTTATTTTCTCTTTTGATCCAAAGTCAAAGACCACATATTGTGTTTAGTTACCCTTTTATCTCCAAAAATTCCTCATTCTTATTTTTTTGTTCTTTTGCAACATTTACATTTTTTTTTTCAAGAGGCAAAGCCAGTTGTTTTGTAAAATATCCCACCTATTGGATGTGTTTGCTTTTGAGTATGTCCAGGTAAAATATTGTTGGTGGCAATACTACACAGATGATTTGCACGATGCTTAATAAATCACATCAAGAAGCACATCAATTCAGTTTATACCATCATTGGAATTTTAATTTTGGTCCCTTGGTGAAGGTGGTATCCACCAGTTTTCTCCATCGTAAAAATCCTTCTGCAGTTAATAAGTCATCTATAATTTGACACTTCGAGATTATGTCGCCATTCTGTTTCCCAAAAATCTTTCACTCAAAACTTTGGCAGCCACCGATGAGTCTGGATTGAATCAATTTTTTACATGAGTATTTGCAAAGTTTAGGTAAACCTTTACATAAATATATGTGTGTGTATATATATATTTGTGGGTTTTTTTGTTTTTGTTTTTTTTTTTTTTGAGATGGAGTCTTGCTCAGTCGCCCAGGCTGGAGCGCAGTGGTGCACTCTCTGCTCACTGCAAGCTCTGCCTCCCGGGTTCACACCATTCTCCTGCCTCAGCCTCCTGAGTAGCTGGGAGTACACCCACCCGCCACCACACCCAGCTAATTTTTTTTTGTATTTTTAGTAGAGATGGGGTTTCACCATGTTAGCCAGGATGGTCTCTATCCTGACCTCGTGATCCACCCTCCCAAAGTGGCCTCCCAAAGTGCTGGGATTATAGGCGTGAGCTACTGTGCCTGGCCAGAAAATATTTTTAAATATTTTCATTTGTTTTCAAATAACAAATGGATAATCTCTGGAATTTAGAAGTGTCATAAATATTATTAGATGATTTTAAAAATTTAATGAGATTATTTTGTTCAATATAAGCCTACAAAGCAATTTTATAACCGAAGAAAACATATAAAAAGGTTAAAACTCAAATGCCGGAAACAAGCAGGCTATTGATGGAAATGAGTGATGTAGGCAGAGAGAAAGCTGTATGGACTCGTGGTGGACTCCAAGTGTAGGCAGCGGGTGAGGAGTGAGGCATGGAGGCAGCTCCTGCTCAACTCCAGCCAACTATGACCATGAACTGCCAGACAATATAGTTCTTAAGAGAACTAAATAACGGATGTTAATGAACCACCAATTTAGAACATGTAAAATATACCCTGAGCTATGGACAACTGCTTAAGATACTTTCATTAATATTTGTACACGAGAGATACCTTTTCTCCTAAGGAGGGATTAAATTCTGAACATTTTCTGAGGGTTTATAGCTTGAAAAAGGAGGACAGGTTTCCTACCACGATGAGCTTATAGTCTAGCAGAGAAAGCAATTCGACAAGCTATTACAGGAGTATTAAAAGTTTTATGAGATGTAAAACAAGTTTAGTTCATCAAAATAGCCTACCATGAAGGAAAACGTTCAAACTGAGATTTTAAAAGTGAGTGTGTATTAAGAAGGTAAAGAAGAGAAAAGTATTGCTTGGGATAAAGGAAACTACACAAGGCATTGAGACAAGAGGAGAGAACATTTTAGTCACTGAAAGAAATCCAAGAAAATTGCATTCTGAAATATAAGACAACAATCTTGCCCAAAGCGAGGCCACAAAAGTAGAATAACCCAATGTTCAGTTAACTATTCTTCTTTTGGAAGCGATGTCTTGGGAAGTCACCTACTTAATTTAGTGATGCAACCTCTGTATGATGGATAGATTCGAGAAGGTTAATGAAGGAAGCCAAGAAATCATGAATTGGCTGTTGCTTTATGTTAGAGTAGAAGGAGTGGCAGTGGAAATGGAAAGAAGAGAAACTGTTTAAGATATACCTAGTAGGTAGAATTGGTATGTTTGAGGGATAAATTAAATATACTGATAGCCAGACAGAGGAGAGAAAGAAGGCTCAATGATGACTCCCAAGTCTGCTTTAATGACTGGGCTTCCACTGATAAAGGGACAGGTCTATAGGGGAAGAAGTTGAGCTCATGTTGAGTTTGAAGCACCTGAGTGACATGCTTCTGGAGAAAAATAAATGGTAGTTACTGCATGATTCTGGAGCTTATGAGAAAAGACTGGATTAGAGAGAGGTTTTGGAGATTTCAGCATGTAATTGATGGTCTTTCATCTCCAAAACAGTAATTAAATTAAAGTAAGTGGTTTCAGATAATCATTCATAGACAAAAAGATGTGCACATGTTTTTTAACAGCAGTTGTTTTTCTCACAGCAGGAATCCCAGCTCCAGTATATTTTGGAGTTTTGATTGATACTTCATGCCTCAAATGGGGATTTAAAAGATGTGGAAGTAGAGGATCATGCAGATTATATGATTCAAATGTCTTCAGGTACCAAATCAAAAGCATTCCCGCATCTCACTGCTACAGCATCCCAGATTTACACAATGCCACTGACACTAACAAGTTTTCATGTCATTTCACTGCTTGTAAGGTAAAGAATAGTCTAATCAAAAAGTGTGATCTGTAATCATAGAATAATTATATTATTATTTGATTAGATCTTTGATTTTTGTCCCTATTCATTACCTTGACTCCCATTTTAATGAGTAATCATTTTTAAAATATGACAAAAGTGTCCAGAATAGAGTAGAATTTTGAAAGTTTATGCACACAAATGGGCAAGTATTTCCCTGAAATTCAGAGGCATTTAAATTTAGGTCACATTTTGGGTTTGATTTTATTCTTTTTCAAACTGAGCCAAACTGTACCACTTACGTCAGATATAATCCCCCTGGGCAAGAGTTGGATTTGGCTCTAAATCTGTCCGGCTTTTATTGCCAAACTGATGTTCAATTATTCTCGTACTTGAAATGCACAAAAGTAAAAGGTTTTCTCTGTGTGGGTGAGTGTATATGGGGGTTGAGTGGCATGGCTTTTTCACTATGGTGTCATTCAGTTCAGCTCATCAAACATTTAGTCCCTTATTGCTTAAAGCAATGCTTCAATGGCTTAAAAGCAAGAAAGATTGTTTAAAAGACTTACAAGCTGAGCATTTTCTAGAGAAATAAACCTGGTACTGAACCATCTTAGTTGGATGTGAATTGGGTACACCATTTCAAATAAATCTGTTTGAGTTAATAGGTTTTGATGCTATGCGTGAAATTTATTTTGGTTTTTGAAAGGGACCCAATCTGTGAGTATAATTTAGGATTTCCCCACAGTTTTGCTAAGGCTGTATTAACTGTAATGTAGAGACAATGCAACTCCATCAGAGATTGAGAGTATGTTTTCAAGGTAACCAGAATGAGACATGCAACCTGCCCTTCCATACCTTAGCATCTTCTGAGAAAGCATAGAACTATAGGTTTCTCATGAAATAAACTGATTTAAATAACTGGTTTATTCTGAAATCACTCTGCTTTACTCAGAGCTCCAATTCCCCTTAGCATTGCTTCATGCAAGTTTTCCAAAGAAATGAAGTTGGGAAAGGTCTGAGGATAGGGTAGCCACATAATTTATCATTCAAAACTGGGTACTTTTGAATGTGAAAAGGAGCACTATAAAAATTACACTGGGCCAACACCAGCATAAACCGGGGCTGTTCTAGGCAAACAGGGATATGGTTACCTGGTCTAAGGAAATAATTTACAGAAAGGATAAAACTGATTATGTAATTAGTAGTAACTGAAAATGATGGTGCTACTAAGACATTGCTTTATTTTATAAACTGCCTTCAACGGCCTGTCAGTATTCATAAAATCGTCTTTTATATAAACCACCAAATCTGCATTCTTAAAGAAAAGCATCAGAATGATATTATTACTTACCTTTTAAAATTTCTCTGAAGTTGGGTAGTTGCAATAATTCTAACAGAGATTCTCTCTTCTTCTAGACATATATATCTGGGACTAACTGTGATACTGGGCACAGTGTCAATTTTCCTAAGCATTGCAGTACTTTTCATTTTAAAGAAAAATTATGTTTCAAAACACAGAAGTTTTATAACGAAGAGAGAAAAAACTATGGTGTCTACAAGATTCCAAAAGGAAAATTGCACTACAAGTGATCATCTGCTACAACCCAAATACTGGCCAGGCAAGGAAACTCAACTTTAGAAACATGACAACCTGAAGTCATGTGTTCTAATTGGTGGACATTTTGCAAACAAATAAATTGTAATCAAAAGAGCTCTAAATTTGTAATTTCTTTCTCCTTTCAAAAAATGTCTACTTTGTTTTTGGCCCTAGGCATTAGATAATATAACTGATAACAAATATACTGAAACATATAATGGAAGATGCAGATGATAAAACTAATTTTGAACTTTTTAATTTATATGAATTTTTTATATCATTTACTTATTTCACTTTATTTTGCCTTGTGCTTATTGATATATATTAGCTGTACTTCTAGAACAATTGTCTCTATTGCCACACATGGTTATATTCAAAGTAATTTCTGAACTGTGTCATGTGTCTAGAGTAAGAAAATACTGCTAAAAATTAACTCATACCTTGGGCTCCTTCAAGTATTACTTCTATAGTATTTTCTCCCATAGCTGTCTTCATCTGTGTATTTTAATAATGAACTTAGGATGGAGCAGAACATGGAGAGGAAGATTTCATTTTAAGTATCTCCTTTTCTTTGAAATACAGTAATTTATATAGAAATGTATAGCAGCAAATTATATTGGGGATTAGAATTTTGAATTAATACCTCTCCTACTATTCATTTACATGTGCTTTTTGTGTGGCGCTATAAGTGACTACGGTTGTAAAGTAATAAAATTGATGTTAACATGCCTTATTGTTCTTTTATGAATTCAGTGAATTTAAAACTATTGTTAAATATAATGCTGCCCCTAATTTAATATATGTAAGCAACTTCCTACTTATATACATGACGTGTTCCTAAAACATGTTTGAAAGGTGAATTTCTGAACGTCTACAATAAATGTAGGTGTTACAACAGGAATAGAGAGTGATGGATGAGTGATGGGAAGTCTGAGTGTGGTACCTTTTGGTGCTCCACCTGCCCGCATCACAGGGCCGAAGGACTCCTGCGCAGGGAGTTGCCACTGGGACAGTTTGCCAGATAGCTCTGTTTCCCTGCAACTGAAAAAGTCAAGCCAAGAGTTTCTTTTTCTTTTTCTTTTTCTTTTTTTTTTTTTAGACAGAGTCTCGCTCTGTCGCTCAGGCTGGAGTGCAGCTGCGCAATCTGGGCTCACTGCAAGCTCCGCCTCCCGGGTTCCCGCCATTCTCCTGCCTCAGCCTCCGGAGTAGCTGGGACTACAGGGACCCGCCACAACGCCCGGCTAATTTTTTGTATTTTTAGTAGAGACGGGGTTTCACCGTGTTAGCCATGATGGTCTCGACTTTCTGACCTCGTGATCCGCTCACGTCGGCCTCCCAAAGTGCTGAGATTACAGGCGTGAGCCACCGCGCCCGGCCGAGAGTTTCTTCTTTCCTGACTTCCTGGTGCTCTTCTGATGGGGGTTGGTAGGTTCAGCAGTCAAAAATCTTTAATCTTTAGCTCTATTATGTACTATATGTTTCCTCCTCCACCATAGCTGTAAAGAAAGGCTTAAATCCTTCCAAGAAAAGCAGACTTAAGACAGAGACCACCCTAGTGAGGTATCCTGTTCAGCTACTACTGGCTCACCATCCAATTCTGTCCGCATTCTGTTAGTCCGGTACAATCCGGAGAGACTAGATAAAAGGAAAAGTTGGATTAGAAAAGATAACCTGAAGGACACTGCAGCCTAAGTGAGGCCACAGAGTCCTTCAAATGCACAGGAGGACCCTTACTTACTCAGGAGATTTTCAAGGTTACAATGGGAACCCATAATTCTACTATGTACCAGCCACACCAAAAATTGCGTTACTTAATCTGTATAGCACTCTTAGTATCTGAATCCCCGTTTTGCAATGAAACAGACTAAGAGAGGTTAGATACATTGCTTAACCTTGGAGGGGCACAGAGAGGATTAAAACCAGGTTGAATCTGAAGTTATCTTTCCACCATACCAACATGACCCTATAATGTTACACTAAACTGCTACTGTCATTTGTAATGTCTCTGCATTATTTTATTTCACTGAATCAGTTTGCTCCTATAGTTGTCTTCATTGTGTATTTCAGTACCATGCCGGTCATCAACAACTACTATAAACCACACAAATAATTTGTTTAGCATATTGTGTTCTCCAAATGTTGTTGATTTATATTTTGAAATACTGTAGTGCTAACAAAGAAGCCCAAAACATTTAAGTCTGATGATCAAAGATAATCCTTTAGAATTATGGAAACCTGGAATTGCAACACAATTTTAGTAGCCTTTAGAACAATCAGCACAAGTCAACAGAACACTCCAACCAGAGCAGTCTGAGGCATTTCTTGAAGCCTAAATTCAACAAGAAGGCCCAGCTCAAAGATATGGCGGCCTCATTCACGTTGCCCCATTATGTTGCCTTCCAATTCCTGAGCTCAACCGATGCAGGTGCTTCAGTCTCCCCAGTAGTTAGGACTAGGACTACAGGTGCAAACCACTGCTCCTTCAGGTGAAGTGATCATACAGTACAACCAAAATCATTTGCATTTTTAAAATTTTATATCAATCTTGCAAATACTAATGGGAAAAAAGGAGATGGAAAATTTGGAATTGGAGAAAGAAGGAAATGTTCTCTAAATGTATATTAACTTTGTCAATTTATTTGAATTGGTGATGTTCAATTGTTTTATATTTTGCTATTTTTGAAAATAAAGACTTTTTAATTTTTATTTACACTTTCGTTTCCAGCAGGCCTACTTCAGACCTGCTGCTCCCCTGCTAGCTTATGAGCAAGAATCGTTTTTGTCATCCCTGTATGAATCTTACCCATATAAATATTTACTGAATGGGTGAGTGAGTACACTTGCCAAGAGTTTTCTTTGTAGAGATATAATTAAACTTCAAAGTCTTAATCCTGCCTCCTACATCCTCGTTATTTTTCAAGGCTTTTTGTCACAATACCTTGAAAAATAACTTCTTTGCAAGTAAATTTCCAAACAGAATAGTTTCCAATCTGTTCTTGAATAACTTGAAAAATAAAAAACAACACAAAAGATGAATAAATAATGATCTTTTTATGAAAGAACTGAAGGTCAGTTTAAAGGAAGCATATTTTTATGCACAACCATTAATTTTACGGTGGAATTACACATATTAAACTCAGCTGTATAACAAATGAGGGTATCATTTAGCAGGAAATTGAATTTACTAAAAGGAACGCTCATATTTTAGATAAGTAAACTCATTTGACAGAGGTAAGCAGACTTGTTATGCCTCAGAAAGCACGATTAGTTTTTTTTCTTTTTTTCAACAAACCAAGCTCCATTTCAGAAGTCAAGGAAATTCCCTCAGTTCCAAGACCAAACTTTTGAGGTAGAGCTGTAATTGCTGTGTAGGATCCCACAATTGCTCCAAGTTTAATGGGCAACATTATTCTCTTATTCTGCAGCCATGGGCCCTAGAGGTGACCAGCATCCCCACTCAACATCTGATTCACTATAACCTTCTGACAGGTAAAGCTCCAGCAATGTCATTTTATAGGGGGAGTGACTTAAATTGGATTAAATGACTTTCCCAATGTGGGTGTGTGAAAGCCATTACTGGGTTCTTTCATTACATCATGATTCCTACTACAAACAAAAAAACAAACATTCTGAAGCCTCTAAAAACTGCTCGACCATTGGTATTTATAGAATTTATAGTATTTATAGAATTTACACTTAAATATTACATACCTATACCTATACTTGTACATAAAAAGATATTCAAGAGATAAATTGACATATACTTGAGACATATACTTGAGAATTGACACATACTTGATAATAACATATTCACTATTATATTAAATGAAACAATTTATATTAAGTACCCTCTGTATGTGTGCTAAATGCCTTAGACATTCTCAGTTTTAAAGATTAAAATAGCTTTATGTGTAAGGTATTATTACTGACATTTTCAGAGAAACAAACTGAGCCTTAAAGAGTTAGTGGTTTGTCCAAAGCCAATCAGTTTTAGCAGTTGGTAGAGCCAAGACTTAAACTGAAGGTTATCAGGTTCAAAAAGCCATGTTGTGCCTTCATTAATCTATACCCTAAATCACTGGCTTTCACTAACTCTGCTAAAAATCAAAATTTGGACATCGCTATTAGAAAAGTTTTAACACACTAAAACATATACATGGTTTAAAAAATGAAAAAAATTTGAAATGAGAAGTAATAGCCCTCTACCCCACCTTGACTTCTATTCCTCAAAGGCAACAACTAACTACTCACTAGTTTGGGTTGTGGGCTTTTCTTTTCCTGTTTCTTTTTTTTTTTTTTTTTTTTTTAAATTATTATTTTTAGAAACAAAGGTCTCACTATGTTGCCTCTGAACTCCTGGGCTCAAGCCATGCACCTGCCTCAGCCCCCTAAATAGTTAGGAGGACAGGTGTGAGTCACTGTGCCTGGCTTGTTTGTTGGTTTTTCGAAGGTCACTTTCATATCTTTAAATGTATGCTCATATGACTAGTCTTGATTAACCAACTTTGGGCAATGTTTGTTGACTGTCTACTCTGATAGATTGGTACTAATGTCACTCACAAATCCTCCGTTGTTCTTCTGTTCTCTGTACATAGTAAGGTAACTAAGTACACAGGTCACTATGTGCATTTTGCAAAATGAAGAACTTAGAACTTCCTAACTTCTCTCCAGGTCTTCAAATTCTCTTCCATCTCCCTCTTTCTGCTAGCTGTACCTTTACTTTTACATTGTCGAGAATAACATTTTTAGTCAGCTCTGTAGTCATACTAATCTAGGAAAGGCCTGAATAGTCACTATGAAGATCAGTGCCATCGACTCTCCATGGTATGAAAGCTCAGCACTTGAAAACAGAATGAGAGAGGGTAAAACAAACAAACAAACAAGCTAAAGTTTATTGAGGACCTACTACGTGTCAGGCATTAGAGGCATATAACATTTAAATATTAGTAAGTGTAACATAAAAATGTGTTTTCTGTCCAAATAATTTTGGAATAAGTTGAGTTAATAACACTTATAACTGCAGAATCATAGATTCTTTAATATGATGGTGTACATTGTTGAACTTCTACAGGGTATGATTATTTCACACTTCTTTGGCATTGAATCCATTTTTCTATAACAAGTCTTGAACATAATTTTTAATACAATATATTTAAAAATACAATTTCGTCTTTTTTTGTATTTTGCCGTCTTTGTCAAATTATGATATCAGGATTATGCAGCTTTATAAAATTAACTAGAAAACTACTTAATTAATGTCTTGGAACAATTTTTATAGCATAAGAATTATCTGTTCCTTTTACGTTGGAAAGAATGCCTTAGTCTTTTTGAAAAGTAATACTTTGAAAAGCTTTTGATTGCTCATTGTAGTTTTTCAAAAGTATATGCTTATTAATTTAACTTTGAAAATTTGTACTTTTTCTAGAAAAATTTACACACATATATATAATTATTTTTGAGGCGGAGTTTTGCTCTGTCGCCCAAGCTGGAGTACAGTGGTGCTATCTCGGCTCACCGCAAGCTCTGCCTCCCGGGTTAACGTCATTCCCTGCCTCAGCCTCCCGAGTAGCTGGGATTACAGGCACCCGTCCCCATGCCCAGCTAATTTTTGTATTTTTAGTAGAGATGGTGTTTCACCATGTTAGTCAGGATGGTCTTGATCTCCCGACCTTGTGATCCGGCCCGCCTCAGCCTCCCAAAGTGCTGAGATTACAGGCATGAGCCACCGTGCTGGCCAAAAATTTAGATTAAAAAAAATAATAATTTTAGCTTTATAAACTTGGAGCATCCAAACTTAGTGTTTCTTATTATGGTTCGTCTGTATTCCTAATTTGGTGTATTGCGTTTGTCTTTTTTGTGCATTATGCTTGTCAATTACTTATTTCATTGAATTTTTCAAAGAAATGGCTTTTAAATTGTTTCCCTGCTATCTAATTGATTAATTTTTTGTTTAATTTTGTTACCTTCTTTCTTCTATTTTCTTTAGACTTACTTTTAAAAATATTTTCCTAAATGATTGATTTGTAGGCTTGTAACTGTATTCTCTAGTTTAGTAATTCAAACATTAATTTGCTGCAATGTACAGCTTTATGATTCATAAGGTTGAACATGCTGTAGCAGCAATTATGTTTCTTGAATTGTTTACAAATGCGTTCTTGATTTTCTATTTGATTCAAAATTTCTATTTACTCTAGAAGGAGAATATTTAAAAATTTTCTTTTGCTTGGATATTTTAATTTAAATTTGCCTTTTAAAATCATCGATTTGTAAAAATGTTTTGGATTTTGAAGAAAAAGTATTTCTTTTATCATAGAGGAAAATAATGGAAATATATTTATCAAATCTAATTATACTATTTGCATATTTGGTACTTATATTCTTTTCTGTTTTCTCTCTGAAGTCTTGAGAGTAGTAATATGCTAAAATTTTCCAATATAATCGAGTTTTTGTGAATTGTTTCCATTAAAAAGTTATTTTTATTTGTAGAATTTAATGTTATGTCTTGTAACTATCATATTATGTATAGATTTGATTTTAAAAACTGTTGTTATTCTTAATTTTTTAAATTCTATTTTAATATTAATATTGCCATTTCTGCTGTTTTATTGATTGATGTATCTTTGGTCCTCCCTTTACTTTTTAAATTTTTCTGTGTTTTGTTCATGGTTAGTTATTTTTTAACAGCAAGAAATTTGATTTTATCCTTACTTTATCTGAAATTTTCTCTATTATTAAAGAAGTTTAATCGTCATATCAGATGTTTGCCTTTACTTCTGTTTTATTGTTTATTACTTTGTAAATGTTTCCTTATGGTTTTTCTTTTGTTCTTTCATATGCTAAATGTACTATATTATTACTTTTTATCTTTTTGCTAGAAATGTGGAAGTATTTTAGCAAACTGAAAATTATTTTGTAATTAATGACCCACAAATTATGAAAATCTGTCTTAACAATAACTATCTCTACTTAGAAATACCAAGAATTGAATAATAAATACTATTGATTCCCTTTGTATAAGATTAAAAGTCTTAAGTATTTTACTTCCTGTCTCCTTTTTTACCCACAATGCCAAGATTTTTTGCTAATATAATCAAGAATCTAAGAACTAAATTATTAATAAATTATTTCTACTTTATATGTTTTCTATTGGCTATATAAACAAATCCACAAAGAATATTTTATGCACTTGCCTTTTTTCCTATCTTCATTTATTTCTTTAAAATGGATTCCTGGAGACAATGTTTCAAACAGGTTAACCAACAGCATTCAAGAAAGGAATGGTAATAGAGTATAACACAAACAGCATTTAAAAGACTAGCTTCTCCTAAACTTTCACCAAGTTAAGGATTTATAAGTTAAAAATAGCATTTCAATGTTTTACTTTTCATGTATTTGCATGAAAATACATGAAATTGTGTATTTGCACAAATACACAATTTGTGAATAGTGAGTTTGAACTTTTATTAGTGCACTGGTCATATCTACTTTTTTGATAAATAAGTTCACTGTCTTTTAAAATATTTTTATTTGGGTATTTATCTTATCAATGATATTAGCCTTTGGCAGGTCCCATGTATCATAATGATGTTTTCCAATTTGAAGTCTTAATTTAAAATTTTATTTTATGTAATTTTGACTCACAGGTTTTAAAAATGTTTATATAATTTTATATCTCCTTTTTCAACAGATTTTATATTTGCATGTGTGCTTAAAATTGTTTTCTTACCTTTAGATGGATAATTACCTACATTTATCTGCATTTTATGATATAATTTCTAAAATTAAGATGTTTAATACACATGGATTTATTTTGACATTCTATTTCGAAATAAGGAAACATTATTTGGATGATGGTTGGCCACTTGTCCCAGATCTGATTATTGAAAAATCCCTGTTTTCTATACTTAAGAACTGCTATATTATGAGTGTTTGGAGACTTATGAATCTCATTAATATGCCTATTTCTGACCATGGTTATACCATGTAAGAGTTACATATGTAAATTATAAAAATACATTTTAATTTCTGGCAGCTCGTATCCTCCTTTGAATGATTCAAAAGTTTCTTAAATATGTTCATTCATATTTATTTCTTCTGGATATATTCAAGATTATTTTTTCAGGTTCTAATAGTACCAAGGTTGGGCATGGTTGCTCATGTCTGTAATTCTAACATTTTGTGAGGTTGAGGTGGAAGGATCAATCACTGAAGGCCAGGGGTTCGAGGTTACAGTGAGCTATAATCATGCTACTGCACTCTAGACTGGGCAACAGAGCAGGACACTGTCTCTTTTTTAAAAAAGTTTCCAGCCAGGGGTGGTGGCTCACGCCTGTAATCCCAGCACTTTGAGAGGCCAACAAGGGTGGGTCACAAGGTTAAGAGATCGAGACCATCCTGGCCAATATGGTGAAACCCCATCTCTACTAAAAATACAAAAATTAGCTGGGTGTGGTGCCTGCAGTCCCAGCTGCTTGGGCGGCTGAGGTAGGAGAATCACTTGAACCGGGAGGCAGAGGTTGCAGTGAGCCAAGATTGCGCCACTGCACTCCAGCCTGGTGACAGAGCAAGACTACGTCTCAAAAAAGAAAAGAAAAAAGACAAAAAATATTCCAATGAAGCAGAAACCAAAGACATGCAGTAGTAGCTATGTTTATATAAGACAAAAAGACTTTAAGCAAAAATAAAATAAAAATATAAAAGGAAACAAAAATGGTCATTATTTTACGATAAAGGGCTCAATTCAACAAGAGAATATACCAATCATAAATATATATGCCCCCAACACTAGAACACCCAGATATGTAAATATTATTACAGCTAAAAAGAGAGATAGACCTCAATGCAGTAATAGCTGGACACTTCAATAACCCACTTTAAGCAATTCCATAGATCATCTAGACAGAAATTCGACTAGGAAACATCAGGCTTAATCTGCACTACCGACCAAATGGACCTAACAGACAATTAAAGAACATTATTTCCAACAGCTGCCGAATACACATTATTCTCATTAGCACATGAAACATTCTCTAGGATAGACTATATGTTAGTCCATCAAACAAGTTTCAACACACTTTTAAAAATCAAAATCTTATCAAGTATATTCCCAGGACATAATGAACTAGAAGTGTAAATTAATAACAAGAGGAAGTTTAGAAACTGTACAAACACATGTAAATTAAGAAACATCCTCCTGACTGATCATTAGGTCAGTGAAGAAATTAAGAAGAAAATTTAAAACAAATTATTGAAAGAAAAATGAAAACACAACATACAAAAATCTATGAGATACAGCAAAAGCAGTGCTAAGACAGGTCAACTTAGAGCAATTAATAAATAACAGCTATTTTTCACACTATTATAAAGAAATAAAAGGAATTCTTCTCACAGTATTTCAAAAAACATTGATGAGGGAATTCCTACTGAGTAATTCTATAAGGCTAACATTACTCACATTTGAAAACCACACATGAGCACAAAAAACAACAAAAACAAACTACACAAAACTATCCCTGATGAACATAGACAAAAAAGTCTTTAACAAAATACTTGTCCATTGAATTCAAAAGCCCATCAAAAAGATAACACACCATAATCATGTGGGATTTGTCCCAGAGATGCAAGGATGGTTCAATATATGCAAATCAATAATTGTGATACATCACATCAACAGAACAAAAAGCAAAAACTATATGATCATCTCAATAGATGCAAAAAAGTATTTGATAAAATTAAACATCTTTCTCATGATAAAACCTCAACAAATTAGGCACTGAAGGAACATATTTCAGCATAATAAATGCCATATATGACAAACCCAGAGCTAACATCATACAGAATGGAGAATAACAGAAAGCCTTTTGTCTAAGAACTGGAAGATAAGAATGTCTAATTTCAAGACTCCCATTCAATATAGTAATGACTGGAAGTTCTAACTAGAGCAGTTAGGAAAGAAAATGAAATAAAAGATATGAAAATTCAAAAAGAGGAAGTCAAATGATCACTCTTTGCAGATGGCATGATCTTATATATAGAAAACCCTAAAGGTTCCACAAAAAACTCTTATGACTGATAAAACAAATTTACTAAAGTTCCTAGGCATAAAATCAACATGCAAAAGTCAGTAGCATTTGTATATATCAGGAATAAACTAGCTGGAAAATAAATCAAGACAGCAACTACATTTACAATTGCTACAACAACAACAAAAGATAACTACTCTAGAAATAAATGTAACCATGGAGGTAAAGACCTCTTCAAAGAAAACCACAAAAGAAATGAAGAGGATACAAATGGAAATACATCCCAAGGCTTAATATTGGACATTACTATCCAATTCAATCTACAGATCCAATGTAATCCCTAAATAACATTCTTCATAGAGATAGAAAAAGATTCTAAAATTCCTGTGGCACCATTAAAGATACCACATAACCAAAGCAATCCTGAGCAAAAAGGACAGAGCTGAGGCACCACACTACTTGACTTCAAATTATACTACAAAGCTATAGTAGTCAAAACAGCATGGTATTATAAAAAACAGACATATAGGCCAATGGAACAGAATAGAGAATCTATAAATAAACCCATATAGTTACAGCCAACTGATTTTTGAGTGCCAAGAACATACACTGTGAAAACGGTACCCCTCAATAAATGGTAATGGTGAAACTGGATTTCCCATATACAGAAGAATAAAACTAGACCCAATTTTCTCACCATATACAAAAATCAACACAAAATGTATTAAAGACTTAACTTAAATATAAGACCCAAAGTTATAAAACATCTTCAAGGAAATATAGAGGAAGTGCTTCAGGACATTGCTCTAGGCAATGATTTTATGGCTAAAACTTCAAAAACACAAAACAACAAAAGGAAAGACAGACAAGAGGCACAAACTAGACTATATTAAACTAAAAAGATTCTCTGCAGCAAAATAAACAATCAAGAGAGTGAAGAAAAAATCTATAGAATGGAAAAAATATTTGCAAACTATTGATCCAACAAGGGACTAATAATCCAGAATACACAAGAAATTCAAACAACTCAACAGTAATAAAAAGAACAACAACAAAAACACCATCTTATCCCATGTGGGCTGGCTATTACTAAAAAGAAACAAAGTAAAAGATTCTGATGAGAATGCAAAGAAAAGGGAACTTTTATACACTATTAGTAGGAATGGAATATAAATTAGTATAGCTGTTATGGAAACAGTATGAAGTTTCCTCAAGAAAACTAAAACTAGAACTACCATATGATCCAGCAATTCAACTACTGGCTACTTATTCAAAGGAAACTAAGTAGTCATATCAAAGGTATACCTGTACCCCATTTTTATTGTGCACTAAATTCACAATAAGAAAGATATGGAATCAACCTAAGTGGCCATTAACAAACAAGTGGATGAAGAAAATGTGTATGTACACAATAGAGTAGTATTCAGTCATAAAAAGAATGAAAATCTTCCATTGGCAGAACATGAATGGAATTAAAGGTCTTTATGGTCAGTAAAATAAGCCAGGCCATAAAGACAAAGATCGCATGTTTTCACTCATGTGGGAGCTAGAAAAGTTATCTCATGAAGGTAGAGATTATATTAGTAGTTACTAGTGGCTTTTGGAAGGGTTTGCAGTGGTGGGTCTGAAGAAAGGTTGGTAAATGGTGCAAGCATGCAGATATAGTTTGTGTTGAATAGCACAGTGGGGCAACTATGGTTGACAATAATTTATTTTATGTTTCAAAATAACTAGTAGGAAGATTTGAAATGTTCTCAACACAAAGAATGATAAATGTTTGAGGTGATGAATATCCTAAATGCTCTGATTTGATAATTACACATGATATGCATGTATGAAAACATCATATATATGCCATAAATATATACAGTCATGATGTATCAATAAAAAATATAAAAATACAACACAAGCACACACACACAAAGAATCAACTTACCCCTTAAAATTGTGTATAGATGTCACAAAACAGAAGGTAAAAACTGGTTTTTAAAAAAATGTATTTTTAATTTTTGTGGGTAAATAGTAGGTAGATATATTTGTGGGGTACATGAGATATTTTGGTACAGGCATACAATGCATGATAATCACCTCATGGAAAATGGAATAGCTGTCCTCTCAAACATTTATCCTGTGTGTTAACAAACAATCTATTAGTTATTTAAAAATGTACAATTAAATTATTATTGACTATAGTCCCCTGTTGTGCTATCAAACACTAGGTCTTCTTCATTCTTTTATTTTTTTCTACCATTAAACATTGCCACCTCACTCCTTCCCTCCCCCTTCCCCACCAACTTTTGGTAACCATCCTTCTATTCTGTATCTCCATCAGTTCAAATGGTTTTGATTTTTTAGATCCTACAGATAAGTGAGAACACGTGATATTTGTCTTTCTGTGCCTAGCTTATTTCACATAATATAATGACTTTCCATTTCATCCATGTTTCGTCCATGTTATTGCAAATGATAGGATCTCATTCTTTTTGTATTCTTTTGAATAGCAGTCCATTGTGTGTAAGTACCACATTTGTTTAATCCATTCATTGGCTGATAGACACTTGGGTTGCTTCCAAATCTTGGCTGTTGTTAACAGTGCTACAACAAATGTGGAAACACAGATATCTCTTCTATATACTTTCTTTGGGGGCATAACAGGCCAAACAGTGGGATTACTGGGTCATATGTTAGCTCTATTTTTAGTGTTCCAAGGAACTGCCAATCTGTTCTCCATAGTGTTTATACTAATTTACAGTTTCACCAATAGTGTATGAGGGTTCCCTTTTCTCCACATCCTCACTGGCATTTGTTATTGCCTGACTTTTCAATAAAAGCCATTTTAATGGGGGTGAGGTGATACCTCGTTGTAGTTTTGATCTGCATTTCTCTGATGATCAGTGATATTGAGCACCTTTTCATATACCTGTGTGCCATTTGTATGTCTTCTTTTGAGAAATGTCTATTCAAATCTGCCTATTTGTAAAACAAATTACTAGATTTTTTCCTATAGAGTTATTTGAGCTCCTTATATATTGTATTAATCCGTTGTCAGATGAGTATCTTGCAAATAGCTTCTCTCATTCTGTGGGCTGACTGTTCACGTTGTTGATTGTTTCCTTTGATGTGCAGACAGTTTTGAACTTGATGTGTTCACATTTGTCCATTTTTGCTTTTGTTTTCTGTACTTGAGGGGTATTACTCAAGAAATTTTTGACCAGACCAATGTCCCAGAGAGTTTCCCACTGTTTTCTGTTCTTAGTTTTGTAGTATAAGGTCTTAGATTTAAATCTTTAATCCATTTTGATTTTATATTTGCATAAGGAGAGAGATGGAGATCCAGTTTCATTCTTTTGCATATGGATATCCAGGTTTCCCAGCACAGTTTATTGAAAAGACTGTCTTTTCCCCATTGTATTTCCATGGCATCTGATGTGCTTTGGCTCTGTGTCTCCACCCAGATCTCATCTTGCAGTTCCCATAATTCCTACATGTTGTGGAAGGAACCCAGTGGGAAATGATTGAATCATGGGGAAGGGTCTGTGCCCTGCTATTCTTATGATGGTGAATGAGTTTCATGAGATCTGATGGTTTTAAAAACAGAGTTTCCCTACACAAGCTCTCTCTTTTTGTCTGCCACCATCCATCTAAGATGTGACTTGCTTTTCCTTGCCTTCCAACATGATTATGAAACCTCCCCAGCCATGTGGAACTGTAAGTCCATTAAACCCCTTTTCCTGTATGAATTTCCAAGTCTCAGGTATGTCTTTGTCAGCAGTATGAAACGGACTAATACAGTAGAGTGGGGCGCTGCTGAAAAGATACCGGAATATGTGGAAGTGACATTGGAACTGGGTAACAGGCAGAGGATGGAACAGTTTGGAGGGCTCAGAAGAAGACAGGAAAAGGTGGGAAAGTTTGGAACACTCTAGACACTTCTTGAATGACTTTGACCAAAGTGCTGATAATGAAATGGACAGTGAAATTCAGGCTGAGGTGGTCTCAAATGGAGATGAGGAACTTCTTGGGAACTGGAGCAAAGGTGACTCTTGTTATGTTTTAGCAAAGAGACTGGTGGCATTTTGCTCCTGCCCTAGAGATTTGTACAACTTTGAACTTGAGAGAGATGATTTAGGGTATCTGGCAGAGAAATTTCTAAGCAGCAAAGTATTCAATAGGTGACTTGGGTGCTGTTAAAGGCATTCAGTTTCAAAAGGGAAACTGAGCATAACAGTTCAGAAGATGTGCAGCCTGACAATGCAGTAGAAAAGAAAATTCCATTTTCTGAGAAGAAATTCAAGCCAGCTGCAGAAATTTGCATAAGTAATGAGGAGCCAAATGTTAATCTCCAAAAAAAAAAAAAAAAAAAAAAAATGGAGAAATGTCTCAAGGGCATGTCAGAGACCTTTGAGGTAGCTCCTCCCATCACAGGCCCAGAGGCCTAGGAGGAAAAAATTGTTTCATGGGCTGGGCCCAGGGCATCCCTGCCGTGTGCAGTTCAGGGACTTCGTGCCCTGTACTCCAGATGCTCCAGCCATGACTAAATAGGCCAAGGGATAGCTTAGGCCGTGGCTCCAGAGGGTGTGAGTGCAATCCCCAAGCCTTGGCAGCTTTCACATGGTATTGAGTCTGCAGGTGTACAGAAGTCAAGATTTGGGGTTTGGGAACCTGCCTAGATTTCAGAAGATGTATGGAAACACCTGGATGTCCATGCAGAAGTTTGCTGCAGGGGTAGGGCCCTCATGGAGAACCTTTGCTAGGGCAGTGTGAAAAGAAAATGTGGGGTAGGAGTCCTCACACAGAGTCCCTACTGGGACACCACCTAGTAGAGCTGTGAGAAGAGGGTTCCCATTCTCCAGGCCCCATAATGATAGATCCACCAACAGCTGCACTGTGCACCTGGAAAAGCTGCAGACACTCTATGCCAACCCATGAAAACCCTGCAAAATTATAGGGGCGGAGCTGCCCAAGACCATAGGAACCAACCTCTTGCATCAGCATGACCTAGATGTGAGACAGGGTGTCAAAAGATATCATTTTGAAGCTTTAAGATTTGACTGCCTCACTGGATTTTGGATTTGCCTGGGGCCTGTAGCCCCTTGATTTTGATCAGTCTCTCCCATTTGGCACATCTATACTTACCCAATGCCTCTACCTGCATTGTATCTAGGAAGTAAGTAACTTGCTTTGGATTTTACTGGCTTATAGGTGGAAGGAACTTGTCTAGTCTCAGATGACATTTTGGATTGAATCATGGGGGTGGGTCTCTCCCATGCTTTTCTTGTGATGGTGAATGAATCTCACGAGATCTGATGGTTTTAAAAATTGGAGTTTCCCTGCACCAGCTCTCTTTTTTTGCCGGTCACCATCCATGTAAGATGTGACTTGCTTCTCCTTGCCTTCTGCCATGATTATGAGGCCTCCCCTGCCATGTGGAACTGTAAGTCCATTAAACGCTTTTTCCTGTATAAATTACCCAGTCTCTGGTATGTCTTTATCAGCAGTGTGAAAATGAACTAATAGAGCATCTTTGTCAAAAATGAGTTAACTGTAGCTGTGTGGATTTTTTCTGGGGTCACTATTCTTTTCCATTGATCTCTATATCTGTTTTTATGCCTGTACTATGGTGTTTAGCTTCTTATATCTCTGTAGTATAGTTTTAAGTCAGTAATGTGATTCCTCTGGTTGTGTTCTTTTTGCTCAGGATGCTTTGGCTATTCTATGTATTTTGTGAATCCAAATATATTTTAGGATTGTTTTTTCTATTTCTGTGAGAAGTGTCATTGGTATTTTGATAGAGATTGCATTGAATCTGTAAATTGTTTTGGATAGTAGGAACCTTTTAACAATATTGGTTCTTTTAATCCATGGACATGGAATATCTTTCCATTTTTTAGTATCCTCTTCAATTTCTTTCATCAGTGTTTTACAGTTTTCATTGGAGAGATCTTTCACTTTGTCAATTCCTAGGTATTTAATTTTATTTGTGCCTATTTTTAAATGCAATTTTAAAAAATTTCTTTTTCAGATTGTGCATTGTTTGCATATAGAAATGGTACTGATTTATGTATGGTAAGTTTGTATTCTGCAATTTTACTGAATTTGTTTATTAGTTCTAATAGTTGTTTTTTGGTGGAGTCTTTAGGATTTTCCAAATATAAGATCATTATCATCTGCAAACAATGAGAGTTTGATTTCTTCTTTACCAATTTGGATACCCTCTCCCTCTGTTTGTTTCTCTTTTCTGGTTTTTCTAGCTAAGACTTTCTGTACTGTGTTGAATAACAGTGGTGAATATTGGCATACTTGTCATGCTCCAGATCTAAGAGAAAAAGCCTTAGTTGTTCCGCATATAGTGCAATACTAGCTGTAGGTCTATCATATATGACTTTTATTGTGTTGAAGTATATTCCTTCTATACTCAGTTTTTTGAAGTTTTTTTTTTTTTTTTTTTTTTTTTTTTTGTCATGAAGGGATGTTGAACTTTACAAATGCTTTTTCAGCATCATTTAAAATGATATGTTTTCTGTGCCTCCTTCTGTTGATATAATGTATCAATTGATTTGAGTAAGTTGAACTATCCTTACCTTCCAGGGATAAACCCTACTTGGTCATGATGAATGATCTTTCTGATGTATTGTTGAATTTGTTTTGTTAGTATTTAGTTGATGACATTTGTGTCAATATTCATCAGAGATATTGGCCTTCTTTCTTTCTTTCTCTTTTCCTTCCTTCCTTCCTTCCTTCCTTCCCTCCCTCCCTCCCTCCCTCCCTCCCTCCCTCCCTCCTTTCTTTCTTTCTTTCCTTCTTTCTTTCTTTCTTTCTTTCTTTCTTTCTTTCTTTCTTTCTTTCTTTCTTTCTTTCTTTCTTTCTTTCTTTCTTTCTTTCTTTCTTTCTTTCTTCTTTCCTTCCTTCCTTCCTTCCTTCTTTCCTTCCTTCCTTCCTTCCTTCCTTCCTTCTTTCTTTCTTTCTTTCTTTTCTTTCTTTTCTTTCTTTTCTTTCTTTATGTTTGTTTGCCTGGTTTCTTCTTTTTCGATGTAAGTACTTATAGCTATACATTTCCCTCCTACTACTACATTTGCTGTATCCCATACGTTTTGGTATACTGTTTTTCCATTATCATATGTTTGAAGATATTTTTCAGTTTCCTTCTTAATATCTTCATTGACTCATGGTCATTCAGAAGCATTTACAAAAAATTTTGATGTGTTTGTATTATATCCACAATTTCTCTTACTATTGATTTCTACTTTTATTCCATGGTGGACAGAGAAGATGCTAGATATTATTTTAATTTCAGAATGTTTTGAGACTTGTTTTGTGAACTACCAGATAATCTATCCTTGAGAATGAACCATGTTTTGAAGAAATAATGTGTATTCTGCAGCCCTTGGATAAAATGTTCTCTAAATGTCTACTAGTTCCATTTATTCTATAGTGCAGATTAAGTCCAATATTTCTCTGTTGATTTTCTTTCTGGGAGATCTGCCCAATACTGAAAGTGAGGCATTGAAGTCTCCAGCTATTATTGTATTGGTGTCTATCTCTCTCTTTAGCTCTAATAATATTTTCCTTATAGATTTGGATGCCTCAGTTTTGGTGCATATATATTTATAATCATAAATATGCATGATTTTTGATTTATGCAAAATCATAATTGACCCCTTTATTGACCCCCTTATTATTACATAATTACCTTCTTTGTCTCTTCTTATTTTGACCCCCCTTATTATTTAACCCCCCTATTATTACATAATTACCTTCTTTGTTTCTTCTTACAGTTCTTGTCTTGAAATCTATTTTGTCTGACATAAGTATAGATAATCCTGCTCTTTTTTTGGATTCCATTGACATGTAATATCTTTTTCTACCCTTTTATTTTCAGTCTTTGTGTATCTTCATAGGTGAAGTGTATATCCTGCAGGACACAGTTCATTAGGTATTGTTCTTTCACCCATTCAGCCACTTTATGTCTTTTGATTGGAGAGTTCAGTTCATTTACATTCAATGCTATTATTGATGAGTAAGGACTTACTCCTATCATTTTATTATTTGTTTTCTGATTGCTATGTGTGGTCTTCTCTTTCTTCTTTTCTTCCTTCCTGTCTTCCTTTTAGTAAAGGTAATTTTCATTGGTGGTACACATTAATTTCTTGCTTTTTGTTTTTTGCATATCTGTTGTATGTTTTTTTCATTTGAGTTTACCATGAAGCTTACAGATACTATCTTATAACCCATTATTTAAACTGATGAAAACATAACACTGATTAGTTAAGCAAACATGTAGAGAGAAAACTAATAAAAATTCTATGCTTTAACTTTGTCTTCCCAATTTTTAACTTTTTGTTGTTTCTCCTTATGTCTTTTGTTACTACGTGTTGAAATGTTGTAGTTGTTATTTTTTATTCATTCATCATTTAGTCTTTCTATTTAAGAAAAGCTTACATACCACAATTACAGTATTATACTAATCTGTGATTTTCTGTCTGTTAACTAGTACCAGTGAGTTTTTACCTTCTGATGATATCTTCTTGCTCATTGACACATTTTTCTTTTAGCATGAATAACTCCTATTAGCATTTCTTTTGGGACAGGTCTGGTGTTGATGAAATCCCTCAGCTTTCATTTCTTGGGAAGGTCTTTGGGTTTTTTCATACTTACAGTGTGTTTTCACGGGATATACTATTCTAAGGTAAAAGTTTTTTCTTTCAGCACTTTAAGTATATCATGCCATTCTCTCCTGACCTGTAAAGTTTCCACTGAAAAGTCTGCTGAACAAAACATTGGAGCGCTATTGAATGTTATTTGTTTCATTTCTCTTCATGCTTTTAGGATCCTTTCTTTTTCCTTGACCTTTGATAGTTTGCTTATAAAATGCCTTGAGGTAATCTTCTTTGGGTTGAATCTGCTTGGTGTTCTAGAACCTTCTTGTATTTGTATTTTGATATCTTTCTCAATGTTTGGAAAATTCTCTGATATTTTCCCTTTTAATAAACTTTCTACTTCTATCCCTTTCTCCACCTCCTCTTTAAGGACAATAACTCTTAGATTTATCCTTTTGGGGCTATTTTCTAGATCTTGTAGGCTTACTTCATTGTTTCTCATTATTTTTTGTCTCCTCTGATTATGTATTTTCAAGTAGCTTATTTTCTAGCTCACGAATTCTTTCTTCAGTTTGATCTATTCTGCTGTTAACAGACTGGTACATTCGGCCAGGCGCGGTGGCTCAAGCCTGTAATCCCAGCACTTTGGGAGGCCGAGACGGGCAGATCACGAGGTCAGGAGATCGAGACCATCCTGGCTAACATGGTGAAACGCCGTCTCTACTAAAAGTACAAAAAACTAGCCGGGCGAGGTGGCGGGCGCCTGTAGTCTCAGCTACGTGGGAGGCTGAGGCAGGAGAATGGCGTGAACCTGGGAGACGGAGCTTGCAGTGAGCTGAGATCCAGCCACTGCACTCTAGCCTGGGTGACAAAGCGAGACTCCGTCTCAAAAAAAAAAAAAAAAAAAAAAAAAAAAGAGACTGGTACATTCTTCAGCATGTCAGCTGGATTTTTTCATGTCTATAATTTCTACTTAATTCTTCTTAATTATTTCAATCTCTGTTAAATGTATCTGATAAAATTCTGAAATCATTCTCTGTATTATCTTGAATTCCTTTTAGTTACCTCTAAACAGCTGTTTTGAATTCTCTGCCTGAAAGGTCATTTATCTATGTTTCTTCAAGATTGGTCCTTAGTGCCTTATTTAGTTGATTTGGCGAGGTTATGTTTTTCTAGATGGTGTTGATGCTTGTAGGTGTTCTTTGGTGTCCGGGCATTGAAGAATTAGGTATTTATTGTAATCTTCACAGTCTGGGCTTGTTTGTGCCTGTCCTTGGGGAGGCTTTCTAGGTGTTTGAACGGACTTGCACCCCAGCCCAATGACACTGTGGTGTTTGCAGACTCATAGAGGTACCATCTTGGTAGCCTTGGATAAGATCTGGAAGAATTCTCTGGATTACCAGGCAGAGACTCTTGTTCTTTTCCCTTACTTTCCTCCAAACATATGGAGTCTCTCTTTCTGTGCTGAGTCACCTGGAACTGAAGCTATGGTGATGCAAGCATGCTGTTGCCACCACTGGGACTGTGCCTATTCAGACCTGAAGACAGCACAGCAGTGGGTTTTGTGCAAGGCCCTTTCCTTTAGAGTGGTGAGTTACCCCATGCTGTGGTCATGTCTAGAGATGCTGTTTGGGAGTCAGGAATTGGAGTAAAACATCTTAGTAATTTACCTGATGTTCTATTCTTCTGCAGAAAAACTGGCACTCAAACCACAATACAAAGTCCTTTCCACTCTTCTCTCCTTTCCACAGGCAGAGTTGCCTCTCCCTGTGGCCACCATCACTGCTAGTCTACAGGGATTTCTCCTAGGCCACCTCTCATGTTTGCTTAAAGCCCACGAGTTCTTCCATCAGCTTGTGGTGAATAATTCCAAGCCCTAGGTCTCATTCTTCAAGGCAATGGGCTCCCCTCTGGCCCAGGCAGGTCCAGAAATGCTGTCCAAGAGCCTAGGCCTGTACTTGGGGACCCCAAGAACCTGCTTGTTGGTCTATCCCTCTGTGGCTGAGCTGGTCCTAGAATGCAAGATGAAGGCCTATTTACTTTTCCCCCTGCTTTCCTCAACAGCAGGAGTCCTTCATCTTCGTCACCACAGCTGGGAATATGCTGAGTCTCCCCTGAAGTCAGCATATCTCAGAGCCCAAGGCCCATGGTGTACTTCCTCAGTATCGCTTCTGGTTATTCAGGGCCCAAGGGCATTTTAGTCAGCCGGTGATTTTTCCTGGTAGGACTGGGTCCTTCCCATCAAGGTTATCTGGTTCCCTTTTGTCCCAGGATGTCTCTACAAATGTCAGGGCATAGAATGGGGGCCTCATGACTCTGCCTGGTGCCTTATCCTACTGTGATTGAGCTGGTGTGCAAAATGCAAGACAAAGTCCTCTTTACTTTTCACTCTCTTCTCCTTAAGAGGAAGGAATCACTTTTATTGTTATGAGCTTCACTGCCTGCAGTTGGGGAAGGGATGGAGCAAGCCCTTCTTTAGCTGTGTCAGCTAGTGTCTACCTAGGTCATGTGGCAACCTAATTCACTGACTCTAAGCACAGCCTAACCCTAGGAGTTGCCTAGAAATTGCAGTCCTTGTATCTTACTCTGCCTTTCAAGTTTACTTAGGATCTCAGAACGCTTCACCCTGCGGTAGTATGGCTTGCTGAGTAACTCAATTTCCAACGGCTGGGATGGCTGAATCCCCTTTGGCTAGGACTGGTCCAAATTTTCCCTCTGTGCATTGGTGCAGGCTTTCAGCATGATTTTATTCTCCACTGTGCCAGAGCAGCAGTGAGTTTAATGTAAAGTCCCCCAGTTTCTGTTCTTTCCCTCCCCATGTTGCACAGGTTCTCTCTCCTTCCCTCAGGTTGCTGCCAGAAATGTGGAAGGGGTAGCATTGGCAATTTGAAACTGTTGCTCCTGCCCTCTTCAATGCCTCTTCCCATGACACAAAGTTAAAAGCAGATACTGTGATTGCTCACCTGAATTTTGGTTCTTGTGATGGTGCTTTTGTGCGTGCAGATAGTTTTTAAAATGCAGTGTTCCAGCAAGGAGGATGGACTGTGCAGGCTTCTATTCCACATCTTGCTCCACTTCAGTAACAACCTTTTAACTCCTAAGTTTTACATGACGGATTCCTACAAAAAGGGCTTATTAAGGTATTATTTACAATTAATTTGAATTTACTGCTGAGGCTACTCAGGTGGATCTACACATAAGATCCTTTAATAGATTGTATTTTCTAACATTCAGCCTCCAACATAAGTTCAACTCAACCTTAGGTTATATAGTGCTTTAGGCCAGGTTTGGTTTGGATTAAATCCATATTTTAAAAATTCAAGCATTTATTTATTTGACGCCTAAGGCCAATGTGATTGAAACATATGATGTACCTCAAAAGCAAAATCCAAAGCATTGAAAGATTCCGATTCAAAGACAGAAATGTATTCAGGAGATTAACAAGTATATCTGTTTTTCTTATTTAGAAAGACATACTACACACACACACACACACACACACACACACACACGAACAAATCCAGAATCCTAGCCATTTTGAAAGTATAGAATTTATTGCAATTCTGTTTGTGGTAAGTGTTTGTTATTGTGCATTTTGAAATGTGTGTGTTTTCAAATAGATTTGTTGGCATTCTAAATCTGGGCCTGAATTGCCTGAGAGGTGGCAAAGTGCCATATGTATACCTGGATGTCACTGACCCTCCTGCCCACTTTCCTTGTACTCAGGGAATCCAGTTGCTGTCATAACAAGGGCTTCTTGATTCTTTGACTTCATCAAAACATTTTATAGTTCTTTGGAAATTCTCGGCTACCCAGGAGTATCAAGAGCTGCTAATGTACAAAACAGAGGTGCGGCACTCTAGTATGCCATGTTCTGAGATAGCCAAGACACGCTGTCTACCTGAATTCAACACACGTTAATTGTACAAAACACTGTAATCTGGTTTCCAGATAATGAAGTTTCCTATTCAATAAATAAATTTTAGGCCTCATTTTTTCAATCTTTCTTCAGAACTATCTTTAATTCTTTTTTTTTTTTTTTTTTTTTTTTGAGATGCAGTCTTGCTCTGTTGCCCAGGCTGGAGTGCAGTGGCGCAATCTCAGCTCACTGCAAGCTCTGCCTCCTGGGTTCACGCCATTCTCTTGCCTCAGCCTCCTGAGTAGCTGGGACTACAGGTGCCCACCACCACGCCTGGCTAATTTTTTTTGCATTTTTAGTAGACACGGGGTTTCACCGTGTTCGCCAGGATGGTCTCCATTACCTGACCTTGTGATCTGCCCACCTTGGCCTCCCAAAGTGCTGGAATTACAGGCGTGAGCCACCGCACCTGGCCTTTTCATTCTTTTTTTAAACTTGATATTACCTGCTCTCTTGGCTTCTGTGACTGTATTCTGTTTTTTCTCTGTCTTTTTTCATTATCGTATCTGCTGAATTTTCATGTGTTTACATACATACGTATACCCTCACCTGGGAGACTTACTTTATCTTCAAAGATTTCTTTTACTATTTATATGTTGATGACTGCTAAAAGTGACATCTCTAACCCAGAACTTTCTTATAACCCAAAAGTAAAACTCTAATCTCCCTACCCCCTAACCACTGAGTGGAGCCCTCCTCTCAGCCAAGGGCATCCCAAAGTTAACTTGAAAAACTCAGACCATGATGGGAAGTGGGGATCAGTCATGTCTCGTTATACTCTCCTCTCTTTTGGAATTCAAGCACAGCTGACCAGCATTAGCATCAATACAGAAACCTTGAGACTGACAGAAGAAACTCTTTTTCAGTCTATTCTCTCTGAAGCCTGCTACAGCTTCATCTGCATGATAGATCTTAGTCTCCACAACCCCTTATCTTAACCCAGACAGTGTTTTCTACTGATTCCAGGTTTTTTAGATAATAACTCTTTCAAACAATTGCCAATCAGAAAATCTTTGAATCTTCTGTGACCTGGAAGCCCCAACTTCCAATTGTCTCATTTTTCTGGACCAAACCAATGTAAATCTTGCTTTTTTTTTTTTTTTGAGACAGAGTCTCACTCTGTTGCTCAGGCTTCAGTTCAGTGGCATGATCTCAGCTCACTGCAACCTCCACCTCCCAGGTTCAAGCAATTCTCCTGCCTCAGCCTCCTGAGTAAGTGGGACTATAGGGGAGTGCCACCACGGCTGGCTAATTTTTTGTATTTTTAGTAGAGATGGGGTTTCACCGTGTTAGCCAGGATGGTCTCTATCTCCTGACCTTGTGATCTGCCCACCTTGGCCTCCCAAAGTGCTGGGATTGGGTATGAGCCAATGCGCCCAGCCTCTTATTTCATATTTTATTGTTACTATTCAACAGATAGAAAAATTGAGACTGATTTAGTAACTTGACCAAGCCACACAGTTCATAAATGAAAGACCTGGGATTTAAGCCCAGACCATCTGTATTCAGAGTCTGTGATCTGAACCACAACACAATTTCATCCTCATCTAAGGAGATTCATCAAACTTTATCTCCAGCGTGACCAACGATGGGCAGAAAAGCAACCAGAGTCTGTGAGAAAATAGAATATCTATGGTTGAGTGAACAATATTATTGTAATACCCTAGTGTAGAGAAGAATCTCAATCTGAAGTGACAGTGAACAAAACATATTCAATTTCTTGGAAGAAAATGGGCTAAACAGAACTATGGTCAATAGTCTAGATGACTAGGAAAAGTTCCAGAATAAAGTGCTATGAAAAATAAAACTGGATTTTGTTTAAGATAGCAAATATATTAGGTCTTTAAGAAGGAAATAACAAAATGGGATTAAATGTGCTTGAGACCATTGGTCAATTATGCTCATGATGTTAGAGTTGTGTGAGGTGCATTCTGAAGGACACCAAGACCAAAAGAAAGCATAGTAACTTAGAATAATAATAATCATAACAAAAGGAAAGAGTTTAGAATACTTTTTAATGGTGGAAATACCAGTTCTTGGTTGTGTAGGTCCCTGGAGCCCACCTTATTAGACTTGAATCCTGTATTATAGCAACAGTAATCACACACTCTAATCTCATAAGAGTGTGTATAAAATATTCAGGGGGCCTTGATTCAATATTTCACTATTGACAGTCTCTGAAAGAGATAGGAGTGTGGGAGTTAGTGAAGGAAGAGAGATGATTAGGGACAAAGAAGCCGGTTACCATCTGTATTATTTTCCTATTGCTGCTACTGTAGGAGTGTCACAAACTTGGTGGCTTAAAATAACATAAATATATTGTCTTACCCTTACGGAGGCTATAAGTTTGAAATCCTATATAATGAGCTAAAGTCAAGGTTTTAGCATGGTTCATTCCTTCTGGATGATCTGGGAGGAAAATCTGTCTCCTGGCTTTTTTCCAGCTTCTAGTGGCTTCCTGTATTCCTTGACGTGTTCCATTTCTCCATTTTCAAAGTACATTGCACAGATTGGAGCTATAACCTGTGGATGTTTAAAAAAAAATGTTGAATGATAAAATAGAAGTTTGTGTGGCCTCTGTATAGCACAGATTGGGGCTATAACCTATGGATGTTAATAAAATGTTGAATGATAAAATAGAAGTTTGCCCAACCAGATAATCCAGGGTACTCTCCCCATGTTAAGATTCTTAGCTTAATCACATCAGCAACGTTCCCTTTGCCATATAAATTAATATCCACAGGTTCCAGGGATTGGGCCTACCATACCACCAATCTTCACTGCTCTTCACCTTTCTTTTATATAATGCATAATTTTTATTTTATTTATTTTTTCAGACAGAGTCTCGCTCTGTCACCCAGCCTGGAGTGCATTGGTGCATCTTGGCTCACTGAAACCTTTGCCTTCTGAGTTCAAAAGATTATCCTGCCTCAGCCTCCCTTTCTAGTAGCTGGGACTACAGCCATGCACCACCACACCTGGCTAATTTTTGTATTTTTAGTTGAGATGGTGTTTCACCATGTTGGCCAGGCTGGTCTCAAACTCCTGACCTCAAGTGATCTGCCAGCCCCAGCCTCCTAAAGTGCTGTGATTATAAATGTGAGCCACCACACACGGCATAATTTTTAAGGGAATATTCTGATATATCAAATCCTGGGAACAGAGGCCATGCATACTACTAGTTTGTCATTCAACATTTTATTCACCAAATATTTAATAACTGTGCCCCAGGTATCCAGAATTTTGTTAGCCTTGGAAGCAAACCTCATAGATATATTCTTGCCCTCATGGAGCTCACAGGTTACATCCTTTTTACTCAATCAAGTATGTCATCCTGCTCACTACCTTTTCTGCTAGTATGCAGAATTTATCCTTCCTATTCCAGTCCTCTCTTCCTAACTCTAAGACAAATAGGACCAGTATTTGGGGGAGGATGAGACAATAACAGCATTCATTTTAACAGGGAACCTTTGTAACACAATTTGTTAGCATTAAACACCTACTAAGATGATGATTTAAAGTTTATTTATTAGGTTTATATCCCCTAACCTGAGTTGCCTGGGAAAATATTGTAATAGCTCAGGCATGAGTTAAATTTGTTTAGGCACCTAATCTCCTTTGAGCAGGGATTAGTGGTTGCATAAATATTTCCCCAAGAAACAGCTGATTCCTGATTGCTGACAAGTGAAAGTTTTCTTTGCTGCCAGTGCTAAATGACTTAGCATACTCAGATGTGCGAACCGCTTGGACTCTCCATCTCTACAGATAGGAGTCTGCTTCCACCTACTGGTTGGAGAATTTCACAATTATCAATACTCTACAGGTAATTTCTACTTGAATCTTTATATTTGTTTCTGATTTCTAGGCATAATGTCAGCTCTTTTCCATGTAAGCCTTCTCCTTCACTCCAAAACCTGCCAGATCTCTGTAGGTCTAGCCTCTGGGATCAGTGATAAAACTAGCCAAAACGTTGTGTTTTAAAAAATATTAAGAAGCTACAGATATCCAAGGTATCCGAGAGGACATCAGAAGGCTTAACAAAGTTCATACCACACAGAATACGTGGATAGAGGCCCGAGGAAAACGGGCAGGGTGATCCAAGAAAGTATGGTCACAACTGGAATCTCACAAGACAATTGATTATCAGGAGTTGAGAGCAGGAGGATACTGTCATCCGAAGAAAACCTGGGTAATTGTGCGTGGTCTTGGCTATTTCCTGTGGAAGCAAATGATTTCCTAAGTCTCTAGGAAAGTTGAAATTTCCAGAAAAAAAATATTTTGTTTGCTGTGTTATTGAGCAAATATCTTAAAACTGAGCATTAATTTGGATTTCTGTTAGAGAAAACCAATGTCATGCTGGTGCCATTCAAGGGAGACACATGTTCTTGCCATTTGAATATAACAAAAAGTATTCTGAGTTTATGCCCTAGAGAAGTAGAAAGAGATGAGGGATGAAAACTCTGTATCATATGAAATATACTAGAGGAGTCTGTCACTGGTTCTAACATGAATGTGGTCTATAATCAAATAAATGCAAAATAAAACAATAGTAGATTCCCTTTTGCAACTAATTTTTCAAAATAGAAAAATATACGACTAGTAGATAGGAATTAAGAGGTGTAATTTGTCTAAAAGACTGTTATTGATAAAATCTTTCTGGAAAGCAATTTGAAAAGCAAATTTAAAAAAAATTGTATACTCTTTGCATCAGTAATTTTGGTTTTAAGATAGTTTACTGTAGAAGTAATCCTAGATGTATTGAAATAATTGCATAAAATATACTCATGATGGTAATGTATATAATTAGAAAAAGACTATTATAATAGCTACACTGTATTGAATGATCATAATGTTTTTGACATCGTGCTTGGTGATTGACCCTGAAAGCAGGACATGAAGGAGAGAGAAAACAAAAGAGAGGAAAGAAATAATATGAGAGAAAGAAGTAGTAGAGCATGGCCTAGTCCCTCTATTTCCTAACAGCCTAGTGACTTGGTATTTCAGAACTTGAAAAAATATAGGTGAAAGGTGAAAGACTTAGAAATGGTTTAAGTGAAATTTTGCAGGACTCTGGGGAAAGAAAATGTTCTACCAGCTCAGCCATGGTGAAATTGATAGCCGGAAGTTATGCTGTGCTACATGGTAGTCACTAGCTACGAGTGGCTACTTAAATCTAAACTAAATAAATTAAATGAAACTAAAAATTGAATTTCTTGGTCGCCCTAGACATATTTGAAGTGTTCAATGGCTACATGAAGCTAGTTGCTACTGCATTTAAGAATACACTGATATTACATTTTCATCATCTCTGAAAGTGCTATGCCCAGCACTGCCCTAAAGACTCAATAGAGACAGCCTCGAGTAGAATGACTATGCCTTGTTGCTCAATGGAAAAAAATTTACTCCTCTATTTTACTTCAATCAGCCTATCCTGTAGACACTTTTTGGTATTTGTCATCACCTGAAACTACTCCAAAAGAATACGTTTAGATTTTTATGTTCATCTTATTTTCAGAATCTTAGTATGTTCTTCTTTCTAATTCATGGGACCTCCAGTCTATTGAGCCCTTCGTTCTCTTTCTATTCATTAAGATATTCATAATCAATAAACATATAATGAAGTATGATGATTCTGTAGTATTTTTTGGTAGATACCCTTTATCACATTAAGTAAGTTTTTTTTTTTTAATTTGGGGTACATGTAATAATTTAATATATTCATTTAATTTGTAAAGGTAAAATCAGTATAATTAGAATATCTGTCACCTTAAATACTTGTCTTTTCTTTAAGCTAGAAACATTTGAATTAGTCTCTTCGAACTATTTTGAAATATAAAACAGATTCTTGTAAATTATAGTCACCCTACAGATCTGTCAAACACAAGGCCTTTTTTCTTCTATCAGGCTATATATTTCTACCCATTAACCAACCTCTCTTTATCTCCTACTTCCCCATACACTTCCTAGAAGAAGTTTGTTTCTATTTATAGTTTGCAATTGTTTTCATCATGAGTAGTTAAATTTTATCAAACATTCTTTGTACAACTTTTGAGATAATGTAAGTATAAGGTTTTCCCACTATTCTGCTGATACAGTGAATTAAATTGATTGATTTTAAAATGTTAATTCTTTCATTCATGATTTAAAAAAGCAAGTGAACAAAAACTTACCATAAAACTGAAAGAGAAGGGTACTTTCTTAACCTGAATGTACACACCCCTATAGCTAGCATCATACTTCATTATGGAAGACTGAAAACTTTTTCCCTTAAGTTTGGGAACAAGGCAAGGACATCTGCTCTCATCACTTCTATTTTGAGATATGGTAGTCTGGAGATGGCACTGGTGGTTCTGGACAGTACAATAAGTCAAGGAGTAAAACATATCTAAATTACAAAGAAAGAAGGACAACTCTTTTTATACAACGTGATTATCTACCTTAAAAGTAGATTAAAAGTAGAAATACAAGATCTGATTCCAACACTTATTATCAATCTGTACTAATGAAAATAGAATAATATTGACATAAAATTGAACAAATTAGTAAATGGAACAGAATAGAGAGTCTAGGACACGATCAAAACATTTATGTTTAATGGATATTTTACAAAAATTCCAAGTCAAGTTTAACAAATAATGCTGAAAAAATTGGATGGCAATAGGCAAAATAAAAAACCTTGGCCCTTGCCTTATATCTTCTGCCAAAATTAACTTAAAATGGAGCATAAAGGTAACATGTAAAATATAAAACCTCTAGAACAACATGGGAAAATCATATTCACTTTCATTTTGGCAGTGCAAACCTTATGTGAAAACCCTCTTACATAGAATACAAAAGGGAAACTGTACAGATAAAATGTGTAAGTTGGACTTGCTCTAAATTTTAAACATTTGCTTTTGAAAATATTTGCAAACATACATTCAACGAACATCTTGTTTGAAGACATATAAAAAACACAGCTCAATAATAAGACAAACATACCAATAAAAACAGGGCAAAACTGGCCGGTTGCGGTGGCTCACGCCTGTAATCCCAGCAATTTGGGAGGCTGAGGCGGGTGGACCACGAGGTCAGGAGATCGAGACCATCATGGCTAACACGGTAAAACCCCATCTCTACTAAAAATACAAAAAATTAGCTGGGCTTGGTGGCTGGCACCTGTAGTCCCAGCTACTCGGGAGGCTGAGGTAGGAGAATGGTGTGAACCTGGGAGGCGGAGCTTGCAGCGAGCAGAGATCCCACCAGTGCACTCCAACCTGGGAGACAGAGGGAGACTCCATCTAAAAAACAAAACAACAACAACAAAAAGAAAATACTAATCAACATTGAAGGGAATGAAGTATTATATCTACAACAATATGGTTGAACCTGGAAGTAATTAAGTTCAGTCAAGCAGAAAGGGTACCTATTGTTTGATGCACCTTAATATAAAATTCTTTAAAATGTAAATTAATCTATAGTGACAAAAGCAGTTCAGTGATTGAGTCTGAGGTGGGTAGTGGTAGGAAGGGACAGAAGAAAACTTCGGGGGTGACCATTATCTTAATTATCTTTGTTTTATGACTGAATGCATATGTCAAAACTCAGTAAATGGTATACATTATGTATGTGCATTTTACTGCATATAAATTGTTCTTCCATGAAATTGTTAATTTTTTTCTAAAACTTTATCTGTACTTGCATATCCTTTGGAAAGCCTTCTAATGTCTCTGAGAGAATGCATGTCTCACATTGAAGACCACAGGGCTAAAGCATTAAAGTATAAGAAGCAAGGAGAGATGCTAATCTCTTTCTGTGTGTCAGATATGTTCAGGATCCATGCAGCTGGCATAACTGACTCATTGATTCAAAATGTCTATTGTTTCAATAATATAGCAAGCACTATACTAGAAAATGATGGAACAAAAAAGATGAAGTTCCTGCCATTTTGTTGCTTATATTTACTGGGGAAAAGACAATATACAAACATACTTTATAAAATCAAGTAATTTTAAGACATATGGAGGGGGCAGTAGGGCAAGACATTAAAGAATTACAAATGCTACATTTTTATATAGGTCAGGGAAAGCATCTGCAAGGCAGCAATGGTTAAGCAGAAAAATAATTGAAGTGAAAAATGGACATCTGGAGGCAAAATAGTCCGTGTAGAAGGAAGAAGAAGTGACAAGGACTTGAGACAAGTATATAGATGAAATGTTTACAGAATATTAAGGAAGTCTCTGTGACTGGATAGTAATGTCTGAGTAGGAAATATTTGTAGAAAATGTTGTCAGAGTGATAACCGGGGAAAAGATTCCATAGATTCTTATGGGATGTAGAAAGGACTTGGGTATTTATTCTAAGTAAGCTAGGAAACCGTTGGAAGATTTTGAATAGGATTTTCTTGGAGAATTTCTTAACATAGTATGCATCAGTGTCATGTCTGACTCTTTAGCAAAAATGAATTGTTGACTGTTTTCAACTTTTTAATATTATGACCATTGATAACGGGATAACTGTGTCATATACAATTATAGTCAACTTCCTTACCATTTTAATTATTATTCCAGATTAAATCTTGGTTTTAACATCACTTAGTTGCTATAAGTTGTTTAAAATGGAAATTTAATTTATATATTCCTTTAAAATATTTATTGAGTATCTGCTAGGGGATAGATACTATTCTAGACACAGAGGATACAGCAATGAACACAAAAAGAGAAAAACACATCCTTGCACTTCTAGAGCTTACTCAGTAGTATAAATTTATAGCTGCTGAGGCAAATGAAGGCTGACAATAAACAAAATATGTGAGCAAAAATCATAGTCTGATAAATAATGAGAAAATTTAAGTAGCTAGAGAGGTATATTGAGTGTCAGAGGGAGTAATTATTAAAAAAATGGTCACAGAAGTCCTCACTGAGAGTGTCATTTTTTGTGGGTACTAGAACATGGTGAAGGAGTGAGCTATGCAGCTATTGGGAAAGAACATTTCAGACAGAAAGAACAACAGGATCAAAGATACTCAGTATTGGAGGTATACTTTATAGGGCCTTCAGGTTGTTCTTTAGATTTTATGCTAAGCGATGTGGGTAGCCACTGGTGGGGAGGGGATGGGTTTCTGAGCAAAGCAGTGACATGATATGACTTGTTTTGACATGATGACCCTGGCTGCTGTTTTCAGATTTGCACAGGGGAGTGAGGTTGGGGAAGCAGGGCTGTGAGAGGTCAGGAGACAAGCTGAGGTACAAGTTTGAGGGTATGGCAATAATTCGGACCAGGGTAAAACTTGTGGAGGTGTTGAAAAGTAGTCAGATTCTGGGTATGATTTGAAATTTGAGCCTGATATGAGCATGACCAACAGAGGAATAGGAATTATTTCAATATTTTGCATGCGTATGTACAACTGGAAAGATAGAATTGCCTGTACTAAAATTAGGATATTCCAGGAGGAGACGTTTGAGAAAGGAAGATGAGGATACCTGTTCAGAAAACGTTAAGTATGAGATTCCTATTACAGATATACAGGGAACTGGTGAGGAGATGAGATAAATCTAAAGTTCAGGAGTAAGGCTTTGGCCACAGATACAAATTTTGCAATTATGAATGTAGAGATGATATTTTAAGATGTGAGACTAGACAAGGTCATACACATACACGCAAAAGTTGAATGCTGAAATGCTTCAATTAAGAAGCCTAAGAAATGAAAAAAGAAAAAAATTAGTAAAGGACACGTAAATGGAGAAGTCAGTGAAAGTGATGAGGCAAACCACAAAGAATAGTGCCCTGGAAAGTATTGCCAGGGGAGGGAATCCTCAGCTCTGAAAAATGCTGTGAATAGTTCAAATCAGATGAGGATAATTATATGTTGCATTTAGGTAACTTGTGACTTAGGAGGAATAACTCTATTAGGAAGTTGGGGGCAAAAACCTGATAGGTGTGTGTTCAAGAAAGAATGTGAGGAGAGAGATTGAAAACAAGAATTATAAATGAGACTTTTTTTCCTGTAAAAATGGCACAGAAATTGGGCAATATCAATATAAAGAGTGGAAGCCAAAGAGAGATGTTGAGAGACGGGAAAATGACAGCGTGCTAACCTGTTGTTGGGGTTATTTCTTTAGAAAGGGGAAAGTGATATCCTTGCCAACACAAGGAAAGGAGGCAATCTGATACACAAATGTAGGTTGGCCTTAGCTTACACATGGACATTCATCAAGGTGGAACATGTGGTACTGAAGCTTTTCCTGTATAGATGTGGTCCAGGAGCTTTTGGAAGGTTTCTTCTTTATTTTTGGCAGTGAAATAGGTCTTTAGCTGAAGGTAGAGAGAGGAAACCACATGTTAGAATTTTGAGGAGCGACATGAAGGTACAAAACAGTTACTCAGAAAACGAATGACACGGATTAGAAAAAAAAAAAAAAAAACAACTAGGCAAAATAAAAGGTCAATTTTGGCTTTATGATAATAAATTTAAAGTCAGCATGGTTGCTGGATTTTCTTCAGCTCCATCCACTCCGTAGGTGAACAGGCAGAAAGAGATAAGAAACAGTGAAATCTGTGGCAAAATTAACCTATGGATTATAGATACTAGTCAGTGAAAGCATTGTTGTATGCAGGGTACTACTGAGTGTGAGCTAGGAAGATAGGCAGTAGTTCTCCATTCCTTGAAACTGATATTAAGGAGGGCTTGCTGTTATTGATATGGTGTTGTCTACGATATGTCCATAGGAGTAAGTAGAAGGTAAGATTATTGGAGAAGAGAGGGTTAAAAGAAAACCAAGAAGTTAGAGAATTAAAACGATTATTTTCATGATCATTGAAATCACCAATAATTAAAATAGAAGTAATATTTTGACCGATTTCCTTTGAACCAAGCCCTAAAATTTTTGTGAAGTGAGTGGGAGTGATTGAAGGTTTGTCTGTGATCTCAAGAAGAAGAATACATGGTAGAATCTTTTGATATGAGATTCAAAACTATAAATTCTGAGGTTAAAGGGTGGGAAAATGAGAAGAAGGTAGCAAAGTAAGGCAAATTGGAAACCAGTCGTCTGGTTTGGGGCAATATGGAACATAAAGCAACCCACATTTATCCCGGCTGCAGAAGAGGCAGCGAAGGGCCAAATTAGAGTTAGGGAAAAACAGAAACAGAAGAATTCTTACAAGAGACTGAAAGTATGGAGAATTTCATTTGTTATTAGTTATGCATTCCAGAAAGCTCAAGAAAAGAGTTTTGGCTCAGGATTGGGAGAGAGATAGGAGATGGGGGCAAAAGCAAAAATGTGCATAGCCACGCTGGGATTAGACAAGAGGTGATGAGTGATCAGGAAGTTCCTACCTTTTTTTTGAGACGGAGGCTCACTCTGTCACCCAGGCTGGAGTGCAGTGGTGCGATCTCAGCTCACTGCAACCTCCACCTCCCAGGTTCAAGCTATTCTCCTGCCTCAGCCTCCTGAGTAGCTCTGAGTAGCTGGGATTACAGGCACATGCCACCACGCCTGGCTAAATTTTTTTGTATTTTTAATAGAGAGAGGGTTTCGCCGTGTTAGCCAGGATGGTCTCAATCTCCTGACCTCGTAATCCACCTGCCTCAGCCTCCCAAAGTGCTGGAATTACAGGCATGAGCCACTGCACCTGGCGCCTGCCTTCTTACGGTGGTGACTGCCATTAAGAGAGATAATTGCCATAAGATTAGTCATAATGATGCCAGAACTTTGACCATTAGTGGGTATGGAGACATAGGGGTTCTTTCCAGGGAGTGCAGCTTTCTGTAATTACCTCTTGACCAGCTAAGGAAGGTGAGGTGGGTAGGCAATGGCAGGTCTGCTCTGAGCCTGAAGTCTCCTTCTTGGGATATGCACCCAGTACCCATCTGAGAGTCTGAGACTAAACTATTAGGAAAAATTGCTGAGGACATGTCTCAGAGACTTGACTTTTACTCTTTTAATATGAATTAACTGCTTTATAAATTGGCAATATGCAAAAGCCACACAATGACTCTATTTAGGTATCGAATCTATAATGTGCCAGGTACTAGGTGAGGCAGTTTACAGAGAGCAAATCCTTATCACAACTATAGCCTTCCCACTTAATGGATGAAAGCATTGATGCTTAGAATGGCGAAACAACCTACTGAAGTTTATACTGCTGTCAAGTAGCGGAGACATTGGTATCAAAGTTTATCAGACTTCAAAGCCCATAATATTTCATCAGAACTGTGACGATTATTGCAACAACAAACATAAGCAGATGGTTGTAAGCAAATTTGGAGTTCTATTGATCCCTGGCTGTTAGCATAATATTTATCTTGAGAAAAGTGTTGCAATGTCTTTCCTCTGACCACTCTTATTTTTTCCACAAGTCCCACACAAAGGGAAGTCTAATTACTTACGGAGGAAGGAGAAAGGGCACAGAGAATGCTCTTTGACTTCTGAAAACATTCCAGAATTTTACCACTGATAGCTTTAGTTTAGGAGTTAGAAAGTTTCTCAGTTAATTTGTACTGTTTTATCTTCATTCTATACATGTATTTGTCCCAAATGAAATTGATGTGTCTTGAATGAAATGGATGCGTGACGAGAATACCATTAGCATGAGAACACTCAAACTGTCTTCCTACTCTGAATGAAAGAAAAGCCATAAAATTGATAATAAATGTTTAGTATCTCTGCTATAAGGGTTCTCAAAAGCTGACAGTATGTAAAAATTATTCTAAGTGCTTATTTAAAAAGCATAATCTCCGAACTCCTGAATCAGAATCTCTTGGGTGTGGGGCTGGATGGCACTTTTGGCAAAGGCTCCCCAGTAGATTCTGACTCAACAGAGGGGTGTTCAGGAGCCTACTTCTAATTTTCCCTGCCCCAGGTCTACATTTCAGTGTTCCCCACATTTTCTAATCCTTCTCTCCCTCCACACTCTGGTTCCTTTCATTGTTCTAATACTTCCATGAATTAACCAGGTGTATAACTAATCTACGCCGGATGCGGGGCACTCATGTCTGTAATCCCAGCCGTTTGGGAGGCTGAGTCAGGTGGATCACGAGGTCAGGAAATTGAGACCATCCTGGCTAACATGGCGAAACCCCATCTCTACTAAAAATACAAAAAAATTACCCGGGCTTGGTGGTGGGCGCCTGTAGTGCTAGCTACTCAGGAGGCTGAGGCAGGAGAATGGCATGAACCCGGGAAGCAGAGCTTGCAGTGAGCCGAGATCGTGCCACTGCACTCCAGCCTGGGCGACAGAGTGAGACTCCATCTCAAAAAAAAAAAAAAAAAAAAAACCTAATCTGTCAAATAACTGTGATATAGAATTAATACATATTGCTGCAACTGTATCAACAACTGTCCTGTCAGTGATAAGGGGTAACAATGTTTTCATACATGCTTTCTCTGTTTGCTATATACATACACACACACACACATACATATATACATACACTCATGCGTGTGTGTGTATATATATATTCATGTGAGAGAAGAGACTGTTTATTATTTATATTATTATAGTACACTTCTAAAATATAGCCATACGCCTGAGATATAGTATGGAGTCAAATATGTTTGAGTTACTGAATTAATTAATTTCACTTCATCCTTACTCAAGAAAAGTTTCAACTGAGTCAAAGTCTTCCATTCTCTAAAAACCAAGTCAATAGAAGGAGACCATTCTTCCTTTAAGCTTTGATGTAAGGAATATATCATACAAACCAGTCTTGAGTTTTGTCATTTAGAAGAATAGTCTTGTAATTAATTGGCAATTTAGTATTCCATGTGAGATATCCAGTGTCCATGTATGTCCATGTTACGTGTGTATGATCCATACACACGTAACAAGCAGAGAAGGTATGTTTTATTTTCTGAATGCTAATGTAACCTGTAGGGATATTTTTAAAAATCGCCTTGACTTATTTTCTATTTGGAACAGTTTTAAATACTTTGGATAATGTGTTGTATTTGTATTTCTAAAGAGAAAAATCTTATGCAACCAACTTAATTGAATAAGAAGCCATTCCCAGAAATAATTTATTTTCTAATGTTAACGTAAAATAATGTGTACATTTTGAGAAATTATTGATATAACCTTTAAAAGATAGGCTTCTGCATTGAACTCCTAGAATTAGCTAGGTATTTTTTTTCTATTTGTCTAGGACATTGACCTAATAAGATGGTTAATCATCATTGGGCTCATAAAAACAAACAAAGAGCCAACTAACCATTTAAAGTGAGACTTTAACATCAGAAAAAGGATGGACACGTTGCAGTTGCTGTAGCATTCAAAGTTCAGGTAAGAACTGTCGAGGTTGTCTAATTAAAACCTTCCTTTTATGTAAGAAATTTTAACAAATTTCAGTGAAAATGTTTTGGTAGTTATGATAAATATTACAAATTTTATGCTCTGCATCTTCTTCACATTTAGTGTTCTGAGCCCTCAAAGCCTAGTAATTATCCCTTCTAGAAATAGAAGAGCCTCAGATTTATGTACTCAAAGATAAATTAGAGTAAATCGTACCTTCATAGCGTGAAAAATAAAGATTGAAATCCTATTTGTATTGCTTTCTAAACAAATGAAACATGAAGTCTGAAAGGATGGACTTCTAGTTACTCTCTTAAAATACACTGTAAGACAATTATTTGCATAAACTGTGTAGAATTACTATACCAGGCTCCCTATTTCTTTGATTTCACTTTAACTGAATAAGTTGGAGTGGTTGGGTGGAGGGTGGAAAATGTGTTTCAAACTCACTTAATCACCTCACTTCCCTCCATTCAACTCAAGTTTGATTTAGGGTGAGGGGATAAGAGATATTCTAGATAACTTTTTTATATCTGTTCGAATAAGATAAAAAAATCTTCTGAACACAGCTCTTGGAAGAATCAACAGCTCAGTAAATATTGGTCCCCTTCACCCATTCAGGAAGGTGGCTTCCCTGATAAGACAATTGTTTTTATTGTGAAAGTAAGGTGGGGATGCAGAAAGTCTCTCCTCTGAACAATATAAGAAGTTCAGAAATGCTGTTTTCCCTTCTATCCACCTCAGTTCCATAGATGCATGCTAGAAACTGGGTCACTTGACCTGCACTGGTTTTCTATAATCCCTTAAATATGAAAAGCTTAACAGAAATAAGCAGAGGCTGGTAGGATTCTGCCGTCTACTTCAGCCCAATCAAACTGTGAAGAACTGACCTGTTCTGTTCAGGGAAGAGTTGTAATGCTATATCCAACTGCCTGTGGCTCTGTCTTATAAACATATTGTGTCCTCAAAATTTATTTATGTCAATAATTTGGAATTCAGTAATAATATGTTCAGAGCAAAATATATTAAATGCTTCTAAATAAGGCTTAAAATGCTACAGTGAAGTAAAAAGTGTGGTATTTATTCAAGACTAAATTGATATTCCAGTTTCCTAGGTACTTTGTACTTACTTGATCCTTTTTTTCTTTTTTTTTGAGGAGTTTTGCTCTTGTTGCCCAGGCTGGAGTGCAATGGCACAATCTCGGCTCACCACAACCTAGTCCTTGTGTGTTCAAGTGATTCTCCTGCCTCAGCCTCCAGAGTGGCTGGGATTACAGGCATGTGCGTGTAATCCACCACACCCAGCTAACTTTGTATTTTTAGTAGAAACGGGGTTTTCTCCATGTTGGTCAGGGTGGTCTCGAACTTCCGACCTCAAGTGATCTGCCTGCCTCGGCCTCCCAAAGTGCTGGGATTACAGGCGTGAGCCACCGTGCTCGGCCTACTTGATACAATTTAACCTTTCTGAGAGATGAGGAACCAAGTGCCCACATTTCCTATTTTTCTGGCTAAGTATTTTATCTGAACATAAAAGAGAGAGGTGTGTAATAGTTGTCTTGGAAAGTAGGGAAATAACAGAAAAAAGTAATGATTATTCAGGTATGTTCTCCAGTGGTACAGAAGGATGAGAGAGGTTATTTCAACTGGAGGTAAATAGGGAAACATTAAAGTGGTGTGATTTGGAGCCGCATTACAGCCAAGAGATAGGGAAGGACATTCCAGGAATGGAAGACATATACATGAAGATAGAGAGCTTTCTTCCTGGGACAGTGGTTCCATAAGTCTGCAAGTGCTTATGGTTGTATTGGGAATGGGACTGAAAACAAGGATTGATTTAGGCTGTGAAGACTCTCAAATAGGAAGTGTAAGTTTTATTTTTGTTGTAAGAGGGATCTTTGAATGATTCCAAGAATGGACATGATATGCGTAGGAAACAAAGCAAGCTGGAAGACAGGACAACTAAAAGTTAATCAGTTGAAAGAAACAAGGCTTGAGGGGTGAGATAATAGTCTTCAAGCCATCAAGAATATTCGTTTAGTATAAAGAAAAAGAAAAGTCTAAAGCTGAAGGAAGACTATCTATCTTGCAAGTCATTCAAAAAGATTTGCAATTATAGAATTAATTGGTAAAAAATAAGTATCTTCCAACTTTTAAATTATGAAGAAAGAAAACAGAAAGAGATATTAGTGGAAAAAGTGGTGTAAATTTATTAAGGGGCTGCTTATTACCTTGAGACCACCAAACTATTGATTTTTTCCTCACCTCACCTACAAAACACATACAAAAAGTAGAATAATTGAACTTCTCTTAGCAATACATAGGTATGGGTTTCTGCATTCATGAGTATATTTATATACAGTCACATATACATAAGTGATAATATCTTTAGATATTTATTTCCATATTCATGCATTATTCACTAATTATGCATGATATATATTATGGTTTTTATACATTTATAATAGAGAATCAATAAACCCTTGTTGAGTAAATTAATGCATTAAATATGCAGTAGATCTTCATTATTCACAGATTCTATATTAGAAAATTTGTCTAAACATTAAAATTTATTTGTGACACCAAAATTAATACTGCTGGGTTTTTGTGATCATTGGCATGCATGAGCAGAGTGGCGAAAACTTTGAGTTGCTCTGTTTCGGTTGAGGTGGAACAAAGTGAAGCTCTGCCTTCCTGTCTCAGCTCCCATACTATAAACTTCACAATGTATTTATCGCCACATTGTTTCCATAGTTGTGCTTTGTGATGCTGAGTTTACTGTTTTAAGTTGGCCTCAAGCATAGCCCTGAAGTGTTGTCCCATGTTCCTTCCTCCAAGAGTGTCTGACAGAAGAGGTACATATGCTATGTAAGTTTCCTTCAGGCATGAACTACAGTGCTATTGGCCACTAATTCAATGTCAATGAATCAACAGTATATACTAAAGTGTCTTTGAACAAAAACATAGAGAAGACATTATGTATTAAGTTATGTATTGATCCGTTGATGAAAATGTTGTGACCAAAGGCACAGTCAACTAAACCTGTATCTCTTCTAGGAATGACAGATTAATATTTGCAAATTCAGTGTTCCCAGCAACTTTACGGAACAAAATTATTGCAGAAAGTGACAATCAATTGTACATATAACCTATAACCTATATCATACGTATTGTATAATCAGTATACTATTACAAATCGGACACTTATATAGATATCTTAGATATTTACATACTTCGATATTCACATATCTAAGGTATCTATATCAGCAGCTACATAGCATATATCTACGTATATGTGCAATATACATAACATATACCCGTATCTATGTTATGTATCTGCTTATATACTTTATATACATAAATATGTGTTATGCACATATTATGAACAATACATCTCTAAACTTCCATAAATAATCCACTGTTCTATATAAAAGAATCAACTGACATAAAAAGTTGACTCATTTTACTGGTCTTTAAAATAGGGGCTTAATAACTCTCAAACTTATGATTTCTCTTATGCTTTCACTTCAAAACTTCACTTGTAGGAATGTATCCTACAGATATGACCACACATAAATAAAATGATATATAACATATTAAGAACATTTTCTAATGTGAAATAATTCGATATCACCTAAATAGTTATCAATATGGAACTAGTTACATATATTATGAAGAACCATACCCTGCTACCATAAGCAAAATGAGGAGGACTTTTATTAATATAAAGTATATACAGAAGATAAAAAGGTAGAGTGCAGTGGTACTCGTATGCTTACATTTATATTAAAAAGGAAAATATTATGTATTTAATTAAAAATGCATATCAGGGCCGGGCACGGCAGCTCTCGCCTGTAATCCCAGCACTTTGGGAGGCCAAGAGGGGCGGCTCACGAGGTCAGGAGATCGAGACCATCCTGGCTGACATAGTGAAACCCTGTCTCTACTAAGAGTACAAAAAAATTATCCAGGCGTGGTGGCAGGCGCCTGCACCTGTGGTCCCAGCTACTTGGAAGGCTGAGGCAGGAGAATGACATGAACCCAGGAGGCAGAGCTTGCAGTGAGCTGAGATCACGCCACTGTGCTCCAGCCTGGGCAACAGAGTGAGACTCTTGGCTCAAAAAAAAAAAAAAAAAAAAAAAAAAAAAAAAAAAAAAAAAAATTGCGTATCAGATTTCTGGATAAGAGGACAAAGATTACAGGAAGAATCTTTGCTTTTTTTTTTTTTTTTTTTTTTTTGGATTTTCAACTACATGCATGTATTTTCTCTTGAAAAATAAACGGATAAACCCCAAATATGGTAAGATCATGATGATGGTAAGGTCAAGCATGGCTAAAGTCTCTCTGAGAGATACTTGGAATACATTTTGCTCTTTTAAACAAATCCAAACTTTTCTGCTTTTTGAGCCTGGTTCCATAGGTATCTCTTCTATGAAACTGACTGAGGCTATCCTAATTATTATTATTTACATTATTTTTCAACCCATTTTCAGTATCCACTATGTGCAAGACACCGTCTGTCACTTTATAAACTTATAAGGATAACATAAACATAAATGTGCTTTCATAAATCTTGTAATCTGGGTATGTAGAAAATATAACAATTTTAATTTCTATAATTTAAAATTTTTCTTCATACAATCTAGTGTGTGGTTTTATATTATTTACTTGTTTCAAATCAAATTTCTGTCTATAAAAATTATTTTTCTAAGTAAATTATAATCTCTTAAGGCTCAGAGTTTGTGTCTGTCTTTCCTCCTCTGTGTCCGGCATTGCCCTAATCCTGTGGTCAGGAAATAGCAGGCCCTGAATGAATATTAGAGAATGATTGATTGATATTGAGCTTGTGACTTTTCCTATTTTTAAATTGCATATTGTTAAAGTAAAATAAATTATACTTTTTCTTTTTTAACAGGTGATCATTTCAAACCTAGCATTAGCAACAATTAAAAACATTCACATGGTATCTGTAGTTTAATCATGGACCAACATCAACATTTGAATAAAACAGCAGAGTCAGAATCTTCAGAGAAAAAGAAAACAAGACGCTGCAATGGATTCAAGGTAGAATGGGTTTTATATTTTCAAACTAAAATAAATTAATGGAAAATTTTTATGTATAGAAAGGCCACTAATTGTCAAAAAGAACATTATATCTTATATTATAATTTTTCCATTGAAGCACACATTAAAATATTAACAAAATATCCCTATATTGATTTAAATCAGTTTTTAATCTGATTGAAGTATTTCTTTGCTAGAGTTTTTTGATGTATAAAAGTTTATTTACTTTTTAAATTTTTAATTTCTGTGGGTATGTAGTAGGTATATACATTTATGGGGTACATGAGATGCTTTGGTACAGGCATGCAATGTGAAATAAGCAAATAAGGAAGAATGCAGCATCCATTCCCTCAAGCCTTTATTCATTGAATTGCACATCATTCAATTATACTCTTTAAGTTATTTTAACAGGTACAGTTAAGTAATTGACTATAGTCACCCTTTGTGCTATAAAATAGTAGGTCTTATTCATTCTTTTTAACTATTTTTTGTACCCATGAATCATCCCCATCCCCCCATCCCCACACATACACCACCCTTTCCAGCCTCTGGTAACCATCCTTCTATTCACTGTGTCCATGAATTCAATTGTTTTGATGTTTAGATCCCACAAATAAGTGAGAACATGCAATGTTTGTCTTTTTGTGACTGGCTTATTTCAGTTAACATAATAATCTCCAGTTCAATTCATTTTGTTGCAAATGACTGAATTTCATTCTTTCTATAGCTGAATAGTACTCCATTGTGTATATGTCCCACTTTTTTTATGCATTCATCTGTCGATGGACACTTACATTGCTTCCAAATCTTGTCTATTGTAAATAGTGCTGCAACAAACATGGAAGTACAGATAATCTTAGGTAAACTGATTCCCTTTATTTTGGGTATATACCCAGGAGTGGGATTGCTTTATCACATGGTAGCTCAATTTTTAGTTTCTGGAGGAACCTCCAAACTGTTCTTCATAGTGGTCCTACTAATTTATATTGCCACCAACAGTGTACAAGGAATTCCCTTTACTCCACAACTTCACCAGCATTTGTTATTGCCTGTCTTTGGTATATAAGCCATTTTAACTGGGGGTGAGATAGTATCTCATTGTAGTATTTATTTGCATTTATCTGATGATCAGTGATGTTGAGCACTTACTTCTTCCTTTGCCTGTGTGTTATTTGTATGTCTTCTTTTGAGAGATGTGTATTGAAATGTTTTGCCTACCTTTTGATCAGATTATTAGATTTTGTCTTGTAGAGTTGTTTGAGCTACTTAGATATTCTGGTGATTAATTCCTTGACAAATGGGTAGTTTACAAATATTTTCTCCTACTCTGTAGGTTGATTCTTCACTTTGTTGATTGTATCCTTTTCTATGTAGAAACTTTTTAACTAGATGTGATCCTGTTTGTCAATTTTTCTTTGGTTGCCTGTGTTTCCGGGGTAAGAAATTTGCTAAAGAAATTTTTGCCCAGACCAATGTCCTGGAGAGTTTCCTCAATATTTTCTTGAGGTAGTTTTATGGGTTGAGGTCTTTAGATTTAAATCTTTAATTCATTTTGATTCGTTTTGTATATGGCTAGAAATAGGGGTCTAGTTTCATCCTAGCACCAGTTATTGAAGAGACTGTCTTTTCCCCAGTGAATGTTCCTGGCATCTTGGTCAAAAATTAGTTCACTGTAGGTGTGTGAATTTGTTTCTGGGTTCTCTTTTCTGATCCATTGGTCTATGTGTCTGTTTATATGCCAGTCCCATGGTGTTTTGGTTACTATAACTCTGTAGTGTGTGTGTGTGTGTGTGTGTGTGTGTGTATTTATATATATATTTTTTGGGACGGAGTCTCATTCTGTTGCCCAGACTGGAGTGCAGTAGCACAATCTTGGCTCACTGCAAGCTCCACCTGCTGGGTTCATGCCATTCTCCTGCATCAGCCTCCCGCGTAGCTGGGACTACAGGTGCCCACCACCATGCCCAGCTAATTTTTCTTATTTTTATTTTTAGTAGAGATGGGGTTTCACTGTGTTAGCCAGGATGGTCTTGATCTCCTGACCTCGTGATCTGCCTGCCTTGGCCTCCAAAAGTGCTGGGATTACTGGCGTGAGCCACCACACCTGGCCACTCTGTAGTATAATTTGAAGTCAGGTAATGTGATTCCTCCAGTTTTGTTCTTTTTGCTTAGGATACCTCTGGCTATTCTGTGTCTTTTATGGTTCCATATAAATTTTAGGATTGATTTTTCTATTTCTGTGAAGAATGTCATTGGTATTTTGATAGGGATTGCATTGAATTCATAGATGGCTTTGGGTATTATGGACATTTGAAGAATATTCATTCTTCCAAACCAGGAACATGGAATATTTTTCCATTTTTAGATATCTTTATCAATTTCTTTCAAGAGTATTTTATAGTTTTCATTAGAGAGATTTTTCACTTCTTTGGTTAAATTAATACCTAGACATTTAATTTTATGTGTGGCTATTGTAAATGAGATTGCTTTTTTATTTTTTGTCACATTGTTCACTATTGGCATGTAGAAATGCTACTGAATTTTGTATGCTGATTTTGTATCCTGCAACTTTACTGAATTTGTTTATCAGTTCTAATAATTTTGTGGAGTCTTCAGGATTTTCCAAATATAGGATCATATAATCTACAAACAAGAGTAATTTGACTTCTTCTTTTCCAATTTGGATGCCCTTTTCTTCTTTCTCTTGTCTGATTGCTCTAGCTAAGTGTTGAAAGTAAAGCTTGGAGTCACAAAGAAAACGAGCACTTAAAGGATTTCTCAGCAAGGCAAATTTACTTCTGCAGAAGGGTGCTGCTTGCAAGTTTGGTCACCAGGAGAGCACACTGAACAAAGGAGTGAAGGGGTTTTAGTTTCTCATGTAGTTTGTCCCTGCTACTGTGTCCTGCCTCCACTGGCTGGAGTTGGACTGCACAATCTAAGTTGAACCCAACTGGCTAACTTGAAAGGTATAGGAATATGGTTACACTGGCAGGAAGGGCAGTTTTGGAGGGAAGAGTAGGGCGATGGGAGAGGTAATTTACAGAGTGGGTAACAGATGTGTGCTCTGTAGATAAGGACTGGCAGGAAAGTTGTTTACTGAAACCAAGACAGGGAGGCATAAAGGATGAGGAAGTTAGTTTGGCCTTGGAAGTAGGGAACAAAGAACAAAGAGCTGAACAAGCCAAACCTTTGAAGAGGAATTTCTTTTGTATCTGACACTAGGACTATGTTAGCTATGTTAAATAACATAGTGTTATTTAACATAATAAGTAGTGTTAACTATGTTATTTTAGTAGTTAACACTACTATGTTAAATAACGGTGGTGACAGTGGGCATTATTGTTGTGTTCCAGATCTTAGAGGGAAAGCAAAGAGTTTATTAATGTGGAACATTTAGAAATATTTTGGTATCTTCCCTTTGGTTCTTGATAGATCAAGAGACATTTATAAATATAATTAAAATGAAAAAAGATATGTAATAAATAACATCTAAAAATCTTCTTAGAATTGACTTATAATTCTAGAAGATTAATATCTTGGGAATCACTTTACAATTTTGATCTATTTAAATATTCTTTTGTTAAAGAACAGCATTGTTATGAATTCTGATAACCTATGTAATGGAGGCTGATGGAAAAGAGATCTGTAATAGTCAAAAGACCTAGTCCAAAAATCTAGTTGATGACTTGGGAAGATCATTTAATTTTTCATTTGCAAATTGGTAAAGGTAATAATTCTGCCATTTGCTTTTGTCACAAAATTATGAGGCATTAAATTATATTGGCATTTTCATAAACAAGGAAAAAGTACTGCTAAGCACAGTGCTAAATGAAGAAACCAAGACTCAGTAGAGTTATTTGACTGCAGTCACCTCTGTTTTGAATTGAAAATCCTGGAATCCATGTCAAAGCCTTTTAATCCCCACAGAGAAGTCTTTGAAGAAATCAAGAAACTAATCATAGTCACCTTTTAGTGATATATATATATATATAAAAATATAAAATATATATTATTATGCATGAAATATAAAATATATATTATATATACACACACACACACACACACACACACACAAATTTACTCACAGTTGTAGTCCTATCGAGTTGAATAGGGCCACAGAGATTGGGTTGTAAACCAAAAAATACTTGATATAGGTCTCAATTAATTTGGAAGTTTACCTTATCCAGGTGAAGGATGCACCCAGGAGACAGGCCTGGGCCTTTCTCCAAAGGTGATTTTGAGGGCTTAAATACTTAAAGGGGAAAAGCAGGCTGGAGGAGAAAATGGGAATGTATGGTCACATTACTGAATACACATGTCGCAAGAGAAAAACTAGCAGGTAAGGGAATGGTCAATTATTTATTTGTTTTGTGCTCAGTAAATCGACACTTTACAAAAGATAAGGTGAACATAGACTAGCTACCTGTGGAAAGATTTAACCTTTTATCTGTAGCTGTCTGCTTAAGGAAAGGCATCTTTTTGCAGAACTCAGCTTTTAGCTTAATTTTGTTTCTTTTGTCGTAATGAATTGGGGTCTCAAGTTTTTATTTTCCTTTCACACCCCTGCCTTTTTCCTTTTAAAATCTTTTGAAGAAAGCATTTTAGAAGAAAGTTACTCCCTGGTCTTGAATTTTGTCTGATCTCTCATGGCTATGATGGTTTATTCCTAGACCAATAGATCCCATATTATTAGGAATGCTCATTGTGAAATCTCATCTCCTGCAAAGAAAAAAAATAGGAGGAGGAAGAGAGACAAACACATAGTAAAAAGAACAATCCTGGAAAACTGATGTAGGCCATATTACTCTGAAGTATTGTCAGTAGGCAGGTATGAAAATGATTTATGTGTATAAATAGATTTCTGTTATTTTCTTCTGAAGTTTAAGTTGCCTAGTTTGCGTTCCCCTGGCTTAAGAAAATCACAATTTAATATTTAGTAATTCCAAATTGGAAAATAGGGGGAAAAGGAAAATGAAAGGAAAGGAGAAAAGACAGAAAAATTTAAAACATTATTTAGAGACTTGTAGCCAGGAAAAATTTTAGAATTTAGTCTAAATTGTAGAAAATAATAAAAGCTGATAAACCTTAGGCAAGACTAGAATCAAACAACAGGTACTATAGTTTATAAAAGCATAATTTTTCTCTCAATTCCCCAGTTTTATTAAACAGAAAATCATAGTAGGACCAATTTATTGGTAAAATAAATTTTAGTACTTTTATACTTGGTTTAATTATTTGTGTAAAGTGCAACAAGAATAATCATTTGCCATATAGGGGCTCTCTTTCTTTTTGTGAATTGACTTTGCTGGAACTTTTTGCACAACAAATGTAAGATTAGACCTTTGTAAATGCCTGAAGCCTAGATGAAGATTTATCTGTGCCTGCAGATACATATGTGAATTGGGTGAATTCTTCTCTTTCTGAGGTCTCAAGAAAACTTGGAGTTCCTGCACCAGTCAAAAAGTGACATTCTTTACTTATCACAGGTCATGACCCTGTAAAGGATAAGATATGGGGCTAGTTTTCCCAAGGTGCTTTTATTGGCTCTATAGGTCAGCCTGCTTTACTCAAGGCAATCGGAAAATGTCATTCCAGTCAAGGCCTTGGTAAAATAACTAGTGTCTCCAATTATGTCCTGTGATAAAAGAAAATATATTCTTATTAAACTTATGCAAATAATTATATTGCCAAAATTAAGAATACTCTCAAAATAGTTTTCAAATTTTGGAGAAATTAGGTTGAGAGAAAGGAATTATATTTTAAATTTTGCTCATAAGAACAAATTTTACTAAATTTACTGAAATCACTTTATTAAATTGTTAAAGCTGTAAATAGCTTAAAAGGAAAGTTTTCTTGACTCTGAAAAATAAAAATAATCAGCAAATGTTTTAAACAAAATCTTATACAAGATTATTTCAATCTTCTATTAGTTTGGTCCATGCAGTTAGCTCCATGTTCTGCTCAATATTGGATCACCAAGACTTATGAATACATGAACTCTCCATGGGAGGCCTGGAATTTTTCCTATCTATTCCAATGATGCTATATCTAAATTTATCAAAAACTTATTTTTTAGGAGTACTCCTCAGAGTTCTATAGCTGATTATAAACTGTCCTATAAAAGGATTAAAGTATAACAACAATTGTGGATGACAAAAAATCTTAGAACAGCCATGGTTAAAGACACCATTGACAAGTAAATTTGGTTTCTTCTGTGGCATACAGCAATTTTACATAATAATCATAATTACTACTGACAACATCTACTAAGACATATTAGAATCACAGGAATTGCATATATTTTTGGAACACATACTAATAACACATTCACATAAATATAATATAATCCGAAGAAGGTTAAATATCTTTGTTTATTTGACAATGCTTCCTATATGAATTTACTATACCAAATAAGTCAAATATGTCTCTTTTGGACTTCAGGGGACCTATTATTAATAAATATATGAAGTCAAAGTACTAATTTTACAATTTGATTTTGGAAAGTCTGTCAAATGTCAGAAGTTTAAAATATTTAATATGACAATATAGGATCATAAGTTATTTTAAAATAAATCATTCATTTAGTCAAAGTGATAACTCAAATTTTTTTTTAAAAAAGGCAAAAATCTTTATTTTTTGAGAGAGGAGACTTAATTTCCCAAACAATGAGCCCTAAGTAAGACTGCATAAGGGCAATTAAATCTGTCTCTCAAATCTTATAAACAAATCTATTAAATTTTAATTATTTTGACCATAAGATATAATTTCCATAAAGCTTTAAATAACCTTTTAATGTTTTTTTTAAATTAAAATTGGGTTAATGCTATAAGAACCTTGTTTATCTAACATAGGGGCGCTGATGCTGGTCTTTCATCAGTGTACCTGTAATATTAACGTTTAATTTATACAGAAACTCTGAACTAAGTTTATCTCTCAAAATTGGCCCTTATAATTTCACAGACGCACGTCTTCTGTGACAGTCCCTGGGCCTAGAGGGGTTCAGCAGTTCTAATTTCTGGCCCTGTGTCTCATGAATGCAGTTTATTTTGATTATCATCTTTTCCTGGGTCTGAAGATGAGGGTTTAACTGGTGTTAGGGTTTAAGACTTAGCAGGACTTGGTGTGCTTTTTAGACCCAGAAGTAAAAGCCCTTTAATTTAACAGAATAGTCTGGGCATGGTGGCTTATGCTTGTAATCCAAGTACTTTGGGAGACCAAGGAAGGCAGATCACTTGAGGTCTGGACTTCAAGACCGGCCTGGCCAACATGGTGAAAGTCTATTAAATATAACCATAGTGAAACTCTTTTAAATATACAAAAATTAGCCAGGTGTGGTGGCATGCACCTGTAATCCTAGCTGCTGAGAAAGCTGAAACAGGAGAATTGCTTGAGATTTGGGAGGCAGAGGTTGCAGTGAGTTGAGATTGTGGCACTGCACTCCAGCCTGGATGGCAGAGCAAGACTCTGTCAAGAAAGAAAGAAAGAGAGAAAGAGAGAAAGAGAGAAAGACAGAGAGAGAGAGAGAGAGAGAGAGAGGAGAAAAGAAAGAAAGAAAGAAAGAAAGAAAGAAAGAAAGAAAGAAAGAAAGAAAGAAAGAAAGAAAGAAAGAAAGAAGAAAAGAAAGAAAAAGAAAGAAGGAAATAAAAAGAAAGAAAGAAAGAAAGAAAGAAAGAAAGAAAGAAAGAAAGAAAGAAAGAAAGAGAAAGAAAAAATGTGAACACTCAACAGAATTAGGACTTTAAAAGCAATACAGAAAGTAAAATGGATGTAATAACCTTAATTTTTAAAATTTGTGAATCTCAATTTTTCTAAACAAATCAAAACTTAAGAAGAATAACATAGAAATTATTTTGATAAAATGTAAAATCTGTTAGACCAGTTAACAAAAAGAATAAAAAAGATCTTCTACATTATGTTTGCCTTTCCCTATAAGGAGTGTATTTAGATAACATGCAATCAAAACTAATATAAACCATACTTGAATTAGGTAGATATAGAAAGAACGTGTTCCAGGTGATAAATGAAAATTCTTGGTTTCATAGAACAATTTAAAGCCAAGAGCACAGAGTGTTATATTAGAAGAAAACATTTTATTTAGACCTTTAAGGTAAAACATTTTTTTTAATGTCAGTTCATAATAGCAGAAACTGAGGGAAAAAAATTACAGAAGCTGTTGACAAAATTGAAGGAGAAAGTTATTATCTCAGTCCTTCTCAAAGGGAAGAGAAAGCTGAAAATAGTGGGACACAATAAAAGTTGAACTTTTGGGTTAAAAAATTAAAATCTCTCGTCATTTTATTAAGCATGAATCAATACCTTAAGAAAATGTTGCTCTAACCAATTCTTTAGTGAATTAATTTTTTTAAAATATGAAGTCTCAATCTCTGGAATGACTATTATAAATAATTTCCCTTTAATTATAGCATACTTGATTGCATTTTTTTTACACATAAATCCTCTTTTTACAAACCTTATTACAATTTATACAAATCATTTATGACATGCTTGGACTTTCTGTGTTGTCCTAAAGGTACCTCTTTCTTAAATAATCAGTCATTTTAGAAAAAAAAAATTAATCACACAAGATTCTTTCTCATATAAAATTATTTTCCCTTCAACGTTTCTTACCAAAAATACCTCTTTATACCTAAAACTTTCTGTATATCTCTCTTATATACTAGTTTCTTTCACTTTGTTTCATAAATTTAGCCTCGAATTAGACACAAATTATTTTCCTTTAAATAAGAACACATTTTTTAGAAAAATATCTCTATTTTTTTGAATTGGAAATAACCCAGATATTTAATGTAACATAACTTTTATAACTTTAGATTATAAATGACCATTATTTAAAGTTATTTCTCTGTTAATCATTTTTACAGCTTGTGATTTCAGATGTTTACCTAAGAACCTTAAGGTTAAACAACTTTTTTCTTATTGTTGTTTTGCCAATAATTCAAAAGTTAGCTGTTTTATTAAACCAACAATTTTCAATGCATTATTTTTACAAAAATTACACAAAGATAATCATGTTTTGGGTTGTAAGCTTTATAACCCTCATGCCAAATTTGGACACATTATGATATTTAGCGGGGATAAATATTAAACTGCTTGATCAAGAAATGTAAACAATAATGTGAATCAACAATTCTAAAGACATTTCTAATTTTATTTTACCAACAATTAAAACACACTTATTTATTAAGGATTTTCTTAATTCACATGAACTTGAAAAAGCACTTGGGTTCTTCTATTTTCTGTTTTTCTGATAAAGTATTTGATTTAAGTGCTTTTGTAAATCCAACTAATTAGAGCTCCTTTATATATTTTTGGTAGTGAAACACACATGACACATAAATACATAGACTTTTTAGTCATGAAGATAAAAGTAGATCTTAAAGATTCATATTTTAGATATTTTAGACTTCCAATTCAGATATTTCAGACTTCCAATTTGTGTTTTCCTTTTTTTTTTTTCTTTTTGAGATAGAGTCTCACTCTGTTGCCCAGACTGGAGTGCAGTGGCACGATCTCAGTTCATTGCAATCTCCGTCTCCTGAGTTCAAGTGAGTCTTCTGCCTCAGCCTCCTGAGTAACTAGGACTGCAGGCACACGCTACCACATGCAGCTAATTTTTGTATTTTTAGTAGATACAGGGTTTCACAATATTGGCCAGGCTGCTCTCGAACTCCTGACCTCATGATCTGCCTGCCTTGGCCTCCCAAAGTGCTGGAATTACAGGCGTGAGCCACCTTGCACAGCCTCCAATTTCTTATAACCTGTTTAACTAGATAGCCCTAAATTTGCGTACTAAAGGCACAACTCTTAGACGAAAATCAGATAGCAAAATTTACATCTCAAGGTACAGAGAGAGAGAGTCTGGTGTGCTAGAAGGAGATTAAAAATGGATGCCAAGTCAAACATGAAATTGTAGAAATCTACCTTACGATTGTATAGGAGACCAATTTTATTAGATAGGAAGTTTTAAATTTAGTCTCTGTCTTTTAATTGGATATGTGAGTTCTCTGCACAAAGCCCCGCTGAATCCTAGGTCTCCAAAAGGAGAGTGATTCTTGAGACTAGGACATGTAATGCTTTTACAGTGCACTTGGCTACAAAGACATTTTTCTACGTGTCTAAACCACACCCTTTTGTATCTTAAACGCCCATGAACAGCACCTGTTGTAATAACTATTTTAGAAAATAAATAAATAAATAAATAGATAACACAGTACAAAAACAAGCATTAAGAACCGAGAAACTTGTCTGATTACACTCTTGGGGTTCCATAAGGGAAAACAGAGATTTCTCCCCAAAAAGGAGTTTGGGAGGAAACCTGTATTTTCTTAAGGAATCCCAGGCTGTTAGAAATGATTTTAGGTCCCTCACACAGTGGAGGAGGGTGGCAAAAAGAAGGAAAGACACATCCAAGTAAATGAAGAAAACAGAATTCAGCCAACTGAGAAGAAAAAAGAACTTTTTCTTAAAAAACAAGATCCTAGGAGAAAAAGAAAGCATAAAGGCACACACACACACACATACACACACACACATACACACTCACACATGTATCTTGGATATTAGCTCTTAATTAAGCTGATTTTTAACCATGGAACTAAATACATCCTTTTAAATTTCATTACCATATTTTAGCTGTGACAAACTGCTGATATTTCAAAAGTGACACAAATATCAACCCTGAAAAGATTGGATTTAGGAACCAAACCCAGGCTGTCATGGTGAAAAATGGGCAGAATCTAGTTACTGAACTACAGCATGGGGTAACCACCATTGCTCTTTCATCTTGGCTTGGCTAGGAATAAATGGCTTTGTTATGTACATAAAAACCCCTCAGGTAATCAATATATGTTTTTCTGTTTGCTGGTTGTTTTTTAATTTTTTCTTTCCTTTGTCAGAGGCAGGAATTCAATCAACTCAGTAGCTTTTTTCCCCATAATTTGAAACTTTTCTTTGGTTTTGACCATGTCTGGTAGAGTTGGTCAAACCTAATGGAAAAAAGACTGAAACAACAAAAACAAACAAATAAAAATCAGTTAAGCCAAATAAACAAACAATTGTACAATTTATGGGATCACTGAGTGCTCTAATGGTAAGGAGAAATTAAGGCAAGCTAGTTGCTAATATTAACTTTTAGTAATTAAGAATTTCCAAGACAAAAACTGCAATTCAGCTACTGCCTAGGAATGGGGCCCAGGCTGAACACTGCTCTCCACCATCCTAGAGGCAGGGAAACACTCAAACTCACCTTCCCTGTGGGAAGTGGGCTGAAACTTCAGAAAGGAGTTGCTGGTCTCCTTCATCATCATGGAGCAGGAAAACTCCCCTTCTTTGTTTGAAGCAAGTGAAACTCCAGAAAAGGTGTTGCACAACAAAATAAATCTTAGATCTCAACCAAATTTTGAGAGATCAGGCATTCTCTCTGTAGTGGGAGCCCCCTGACCTTGGCAAAATGTGCAATTGGTTTTGTTACAGGAAAGGGGTCCCAATCCAGACCGCAAGAGAGGGTTCTTGGATCTTGCTCAAGAAAAGAACTCAGGGCAAGTCCACAGTGAAAAGTGAAAGCAAGTTTATTAAGAAAATAAAGGAATAAAAGAATGGCTACTCCATAGACAGAGCAGCTCCGAGAGTTGCTGGTTGCCCATTTTTATGGTTATTTCTTGATTATATGCTAAACAAGGGGTGGATTATTCATGCCTCCCCTTTGTAGACCATATAGGGTAACTTGCCGATGTTGCCATGCCATTTACAAACTGTCATGGCGTTGGTGTGTAGCAGTGAGGATGACCAGAAGTCACTCTGTTGCCATTTTGGTTTTGGTGGGTTTTGGCCAGCTCCTTTACTTAAACTTGTTTTATCAGCAAGGTCTTTATGACGTATATTTTGTGCTGACCTTCTGTCTCATCGTGTGACTTAGAATGCCTTAATTGTCAGGGACTGCAGCCCAATAGGTTTCAGCCTCATTTTACCCAGCCCCTATTCAAGATGGAGTTGCTCTTGTTCACATGCCTCTGACAGTGTGAGCAATGAAGACAGCTCAAGCTTGTACCTGGCACCCATAGGAGGCTTGTCAAAGGTTAGGTCCATCTCTACTAAGAGACCTTCCCTTGGTCACCAATTTACAAATTTGTAAATCAAAAGGTATGAGAGACTGGTCTTAATCAATGTAGAAGTTTATTTTGCAAAGGTTAAGGATACACCAGGGAGACAGGTCTGTGCCTTTCTCAAAAGATGATTTTGAGGGCTTCAATATTTAAAGGGGAAAAATAGGTTGAAGGGGAAAGAGAGGTGAGGGTATGGTCACAATTCTGAATCCACAGGTTGCCAGAGAAAAAGGAGCAGGTAGGTAAATAGTCAACTGTGTATACATCTTGCACTTAGTAAACTGACACTTTAACCAAGATAAAGTGAACATAGAGTACCTACTCCTGGGGATATTAAACCTTTTACCTGTAGCTGTCTGCTTAGGAACAAAAGAAAAAACCACTTGTTGATGACTCAGCTTAATTTTGTTTCTTTTGGCGTAGTGAATTGGAGTTCCAAGTATTTATTTCCTTTCACAGCATTCACTTGCAATAATGTTAAACAAGGTTCCTTTTAACTTTGTCCAGGGAACACAGAGTTTATCTGTTTTCTGAGATATCTGGTAAAGTCTATTGTGATGAAATATTTGAATAATGTTTCAGCAGAATGGCAATCATAAGGAAAAAGTATTGGCTAATGCAAGTGAATTACCTTCTGTTATCTAAGAGTAATATAGTGGGCTAAATTATTTTTACTTTAAATATTGAGTGTTACAGTGATTTCACTTTCATGTGCATAGCAAAGGGACAACAAACTGGTGGAAGAAATAAGATTTCCAGAATAATCCCTTAAAGCATATTTGGAATAAAGCTAGGAGTTAGGAAGATAGTAGCGTATGTAAGGCACATTACCTTCAGTCCAATAAAGAAGCCAGGCTGGGTGTAGTGGCTCATGCCTGTAATCCCAGCACTTTGGGAGGCCGAGGTGGGCAGATCACGAGGTTAGGAGTTCTTGACCAGCCTGGCCAATATGATGAAACCCCGTCTCTACTACAAATACAAAAATTATCCAGGCGTGGTGGCACGCACCTGTAGTTCCAGCTACTTAGGAGGCTGAGGCAGAAGATTCACTTGAACCCGGAAGGCAGAGGTTGTAGTGAGCTGAGATTGCAACACTGCACTCCAGACTGCGTGACAGAGTGAGACACTGTATCAATTAAAAAAAAAAAAAAAAAAAAAAGCCAGTGCTAGGGAAAAATATTTGAATAAGATTAACATCATGATTTCAAAAACATTGCTAAATTGATTAATCATATCTACAAATGATGTTTAAAGGGATCTTTTCACTAAGTTAAATTGCTAACATTGAAAGAATATTAACCTCAACAATCACATTACAGCAATTTTGTAAAGACTTGTGTGTCTGAAGTTGAATTTAGTAGCATTTCTGTGCCTACTTTGTATTCATGAGGAACAACAACATAATGGGATAAAATTTTTAAATAATCAGTATTTTAATTTTTCAGTAAAAATAATTACCAAAAATCTTATGAATTTTGAAATCTTGTGAATTAGGAGTATCCACACATATAGACAGAAATAATGAAAACAATGGTAAAAATAGATCTAATTCAGCGGCATAAAAAGAGAAGGTGAGAGGAACAATAGTGGTGGCTAACATTTGTTGGGCGCTTACTATGTATGAGATATTGCTCTAGTGTTTTGTTTGTGTTAGTAGATTTTCTTCTTTACCACAGTTCCATCAACCAGATGCTATTAACTCCCTTTGCAGATAAAAACAACCTAGGTATAGAAAAGGCAAATGAATTTCGCTAGTTCTCACAGCTTGTAAAAGATGGAGCCAAGGTCTGAACTCAGGCAGTCTGATTCCAAATTCCATGCTCTCAACTCTGTTTCATTTTGCCAAAGTAACTGTGGACCTTTGTACTATTAGTACCCTTAAGCGGTGCTATTTAATGATATACCTTATTCCATATTATTCACTATCAACCAGCCATGGGACTTGGTTTACCTGCATGTGCACACACCAATACACATGTTGTTACTGACTTGCATATACAGGCTCAGTGGATGGAGATGTATAAAAGCACAAGTAGATTACAAACCCATTTAAATAAAACAATATACTTTGATTATTTTCTACCCTTTTCCCTCAGATTTTTGTATTGAACCAACTAAGTTACATAGAATCTGACTGTGTATGCTTCTTCATTACACTTGTCTTTTCTGCTCTTCAAATTACCTGTGCCTCTATATTGTAATGAAAATCTTTAACAACAAAAAGTAATGCACTATTATAAAAAAAGTAGAGCAAAAGAAAAAGTCTCCCCTTTCTGCCTTCATTTTCCCTCCCTTTCTGGAATAATCACTCTGCATATGTAACTGCCACCAAGATCCATATCCCACAGGTTTTATTCTGAGTCTCTTTCCTCCAGCCATAGTGGCCTTTTTGCTATTCCTCAAACATGCCAAGCACACTTCTGACTTGGAGAATTTTGCACTTCCTTGATCCTCTTCTAAAACCTTCTTCCAGATGTCTTGTGCTTTCATCTTATTCAGATCTCTGTTTAAAGATTTCTTTACTCCTGAACACCCCATATAAAATAGTATTCCCTATCCATAACTCTTCAGCCAGTTTGATTTGTATAGTATTTATCACCAGCTGACACTAAGACCCCAAAATGCACTTGTGCAGAAGTGCGTGTTTGCGCACATGTGTGCTTAATGGCTTAAAACCAAAAAATGTATCATCTTAGAGATCTAAAATCCAGACATCAGTAATAAGTGTCAGTGAACTAAACCCAGGGTGTTGGCAAGGCCATGTTTCTTTCTGGAAATTCTAGAGACAATACACTTTTTTGTCTTCTCCAGTTTCTAGAGGCTGTCTGAATTCCTTGGCTCATGACCCTTTTCCATGTTCAAAGCTAGTGATGTCCACATCACATGGATACTGACTCTTCTGCTCCCTTCTTTCACATTTAAAGGAGCTTTGTGATTACATTGGATTCACTAGTCCAGGTCAAGTCAGTCTCTTTATTTTAAGGTCATCTGTTTAGCAACCTTAATTCCATGTGCAATTTTAATATCTCCTTGCCATGTTACCTAACATATTTACAAGTTCTGGAGATTAGGACCTGGATGTCTTTAAGGGTCATTACTCCACCTAAGGTTATATTATATATAACATGATATATAAATATTCTCCATGAATATGAAGTATACATATGTATAGTTTATATATGTTTACTATATATACGCACATAGTTTGATATATAAATATATATACACACATATACATATACACACATATACATATGTTTACTGTGTATGTATATACAGATATAGTTTATGTATGTATATGTGTACACATGTATGTTTACTATATATGAATACATACATTTATTGAATATATACACCATATATGGTATATAAAATAGAGTATGCAAACTATTACATAAACACAAACCGTGTGTGTGCATATATGTATACACACTTTATGGTATAGATATATATGTGTTTATATATTATAAATTACATATATATTGCATACATATATATTACATATATTTACATATGTAATTTATTTATGTAATATGTATTACATATATGTAATTTATTTATCATTTATCTCTCTATACCATAAAGTGTGTGTATATGCACACACACGGTTTGTGTTTATGTAATAGTTTACATACTCTATTTTATATACTATATATGGTGTATATATTCAATAAATGTATATATTCATATATAGTAAACATACATGTGTACACATATACATATGTACACATACATATGTACCTATATAAGCTATATATGTGTATATACACATAGTAAACATATATGTGTATATGTGTGCATATGTATATATGTATTATATTTACATATGCATTTATGTATTATCTGTGTATATAAAATATATAAATACATAAAATATACACATATATAAATGCATATACAAATGCATTACATATACACATATATATTTACATATCAAACTATATGTGTATGTATATATAGCAAACATATAAACTATATATGTATTCTTCATATACATGGAGAATATATATGTAATGCTATATATAATATAACCTTAGGTAGAGTAATAGGTTATATATAACCTTATATATAATATAACCTTAGGTTGAGTATGTATTTTATATACATATTATATATAACCTTATATATAGATATGTTATATATAATATAACCTTTGGTAGAGTAATAGGTTATATATAATATATATAATATGTATTTATTGTATATTATATGTAATATATATGTAATTTATTTATCATCTATCTCTATTTACCACAAATTAAGCTCCATGAAAACACAGGTGTTTGAGTCACTGTTCTCTCTGGCAAACATCAGTGCTCAGTGTGTGTAAGCTCAATGACTGATTTTAGGTTTCACCCTCCTCCTACCCTCCACCCTCAAGTAGGCCTCAGCATCTATTGTTCACATCTTTGTGTCCATGTGTACTGTTGGGACTTTTTTGTGTCCAAATATATCATCAATTTTTGTAATTCTCCCTCATGTACTTGAGAAAAATGCATATTCTTTGAATTGTTGGATGTAGAGTTTTTTTTTTTTTGAGATTGAGTCTCACTCTGTCACCCAGGCTGGAGTGCAGCGGCGCAATCTCGGCTCACTGCAACCTCTGCCACCCAGGTTCAAGCAATTATCTTACCTCAGCCTCCTGAATAGCTGGGACTACAGGTACATGCCACCGTGCCTGGCTAATTTTTGTATTTTTAGTAGAGACAGGGTTTCACCATATTGATCAAGCTGGTCTTGAACTCCTGACCTCGTGATCCACCTGCCTCAGCCTCACAAACTGCTGGGATTACAGATGTGAGCCAGTAATGTGCCCAGCCAAATGTAGAATTTTATATGTGTCTAAGAGGTCAGTCTTGTTGATTGTATTATTCAGATCTTCTATGTCCTTGCTAATACTTTGACTACTTGACCTATCATAGTTGAGAAACAAAGATATGTTGAAATTTCCTCTAGTCACAGTAATCCTATTGACTTTTGTTTATATATTTTATACCTATTAAATCCATTATTTTATAATCATTTTATCTTTTAGGTTGATACACTTTTATCATTATGTAGAGACCTCTATCCATAATGATGTTTGTCTAAGTCTATTTGGGCTATTATTTATACAACTACAATATTTTCTTTTAATTGCTTCTTATTCTTTTACCATCATCAACACTTCCTCATGAATTAGGAATACCTGTTATCAAGAGCACATATGTAGTTTTTTCAAAAAATATCCAAACTGAAAAATCTCTGTCTTTAAACTAGCAATTTTGTCTGCTTACATTTATTGTATTTTAGATAGTCAGACTTGTTTCTACCATCTTAGAATATTATGCCAATTTACTCCCTTCCCTGTTGCCTTTTAATGTTTTCTTCTACTTTTTGAATTGATATATTTATCTCTTTTATAACAAGGCAAACACTGTAGCATATTGCTATGGTCTGAATATTTGTACCATCTCTGATCCTAAGTTAGAGACTTTGAGAAGTGATTAGGTCATGAAAGCAGATCCCTCATGACTGGGCTTAGTGTTTTTATAAAAAAGATCCCAGAGAGCTATTTTGCCCTTGTCACCGTGAGATTACTGTGAGAAGATGACCTTCTTCCTGCTGGTGTCCTGATCTCAGACTTTTCAACCTTTGGAACTGTGACAAGTAAATTTCTGTTGTTTATAGCGTACTCCATTTTGTTATATGCTATATTTTGCTATATTTTTAATAGAAACCCAAAACATACTAAAATACATGCTCTCATGTTCTTTGATGTGCCTCTTTAACCTTTATAATATCTGATACTGTCTCAATTTTCCATCTAAAATTTAAAATTTTAGATATTATATCTATTTTCTCTCCTTTTCTATTTTTGGTCTCATCTTTTAAAAGACAATTACAAAATTATCAAGTATTTTATTCACCTTGTTTTATAAATCTCACACAATATCTTCAGTATTTGATTCTTGTTTTATTTAAGTATATCTTCCAAAGTTGATTTCAGTGTGACTCTTACATTGCACACTTTTGAGACCTTATATGCTCGAGAATATATTTCCTTATAGTTGAATGACTATGTGGCTAAATATAAAATTACAGTTTCCATGTTCTCTTACCTCAATACTTCAAAAGTATTATTCATCCACAGGGCTCATGCCTATAATCCCAGCACTTTGGGAGGCCGAGGTGGGTGGATCATGAGATCAGGAGATTGAGACCATCCTGGCTACCACCGTGAAACCCCGTCTCTACCAAAAATACAAAAAAATCAGCCAGGCGTGGTGGTGGGTGCCTGTAGTCCCAGCTACTCAGGAGGCTGAGGCAGGAGAGTGGCATGAACCCTGGAGGCGGAGCTTGCAGTGGCCGAGATCACATCACTGCACTCCAGCATGGGCAACAGAGCAAGACTCCATCTCAAAAAAAAAAAGTATTATTCATCTTTTGTACATCCACACTTGCTGTTTAAAATTGATATGCTTTCTTTTCTGAAAGACTTCACATTTTTTTGTCATCATTGATATTCTTATGTTTTACTAAACTTTCTCCATATATGTGTGTCCTTATGTCTTTTGCTGGGTGTTCAACAGGCACTCTCAATATGAAGTTTTCATATTTTTGTCGAATATTGGAAAATTTGCATTTATTATTTTTTTTAAAAATTTTCTTCTCTTCAACTTTTTATACTCCTTTTAAGGAATTCATTGTTAAGTTATTGTTAATTTTATTAAAAAACTTTGTATGCTTTAAACATATATATGGTATATAAGGTGTGTGTGTGTGCATATATATACACACTTTAAACTTTATATACCTTAAACTTAAAGATATTTATCTATACATACCTTATTTACATATATATATGTACGTATTTCCAAATTTTTAAATAAAATTTCTGGCCAAGAGCAGTGGCTTACACCTGTAATCCCAGCACTTTGGAAGGCTGAGGTGGGTGGATCACTTGTGGTCGGGAGTTCAGGATGAGCCCGGCCAAGGCTGTGAAACCGCCTCTCCACTAAAATACAAAAATGAGCCGGGCATGGTGGCATATACCCCTGAAGTACCAGTTACTTGGGAGGCTGAGACAGGAGGATCACTTGAACCAAGGAGGCGGAGGTTGCAGTGAGCTGAGATCACACCATGCACTCCAGCCTGGGTGACAGAGTAAGCCTGTGTCTCAAAGAAAAACAAAATCCATCTTGCACTAATTGATAACCCCGAAATCATTCAGGAGCAGATTGTTCATTTTCTATGTATTTGTATAGTTTAGGAGTTGATTTCTAGTTTTATTCCACTGTGGTCTGAAAAAATAGTTGATACGATTTCAATTTAAAAAAATTATTCGGCCAGGAGTGGTGGCTCACACCTATATCCCAGCACTTTGGGAGGCGAGGCAGGCGAATCACCTGAGGTCAGGAGTTCAAGACCAACCTGGCCAACACAGTGAAACCACATCTCTATTAAAAATACAAAAAATTAGCTGGGTGTGGTGGTACATGCCTTAATCCCAGCTACTCTGGAGCCTGAGGCAGCAGAATTGCTTGAACCCAGGAGGCAGAAGTTGCAGTCAGCTGAGATTGTGTCACACTCCAGCCTGTGTGACAGAGCAAGACTGTGGGAAAAAAAAAAGCACCAGTTCTATCCTGCTACGTTTCAGAGATGGATTCATTGCTAGCCAAGGTGATGGAAGCCGTTTTATTGTCCAGCAAGTCTTAGACTATGTCATTGAGCTCACTGGGCTGTGACCATATGTACAAGGTAGCCACATGGGAGAAGCAGTTCTACATGTACTGTCAAGATGGTCATGTATGATTCTACTAGCTTTCTGATCTCTGACCCCCTGGAAAGAGCAGCCCCAGTTAGTGAAAAGGCTTGATCCTGATCAACAATAAACAGAAACCTCATCAGTCTTTCCCAAGGACCATGGCCCTTAATGTCTTGGGCGCCCCTTGGAAATCACAGAAAGTCAGCTGTCCTGGCTGTGTGGAACTCTCATCCCAAGACCCACTTCGAACTGAGTAAGAAGCTTACCTGTGCCTACTGCATTTGTCCCAACTTCTCCTTGTATAAACTCATCCCAGCAACACAGGACAAGGATATAGATGCTTCTAGTTTGTTCTTTTGTATTAAATGTTTACAAGGACCTCAGAACTAAAGCCTGTTCTCTGGAGGAAATAAAGAAAATATGTTTGGAGGTGCCTGAATATGAAAAGAAGTTATTGAGGCTTGTTTTGTGATGTATCATATGATCTACATTTGAGAATGTTCCATGTGTTGATGACAAGAATGTATATTCTGCAGTTCTTGGGTAGAGTGTTCTGTAATCTCTGTTAGCCTCATTTGTTCTAGAGTGTAGTTTAAGTGCATTGTTTTTGTTGACTTTCTCTCTAGATATCTGTCTAGTGCTGTCAGTGAAGTTTTCAAGTTCTCCACTGTAATTGTGTTGCTGCTACTGATTTCTTAGGTCTAGTACTAATTGTTTTATGAATCTGGGAGCTCCATTGTTAGGTGCATAAACATTTAATATCTTTTTGTTGGATTGATTCTTCTACCATTATACAATGATCTTCTTTGTCTTTTTTTTTAACTGTTGTTGCTTTAAAGTCTGTTTTATCTGATATAAGAATAGCTCCTTCTCACTTTTTGATTTCCATTTCCATAGAATATCTTTTTTCACCTCTTGACCTTGAGTTTGTATGCATCCTTATGTGTTATCTGAGTCATGTGAAGACAGTAGCCAGTTAGTTTGTGATTCTTTATATATTCTGTTAATCTGAATGTTTTAAGTGGAACATTTAGGCCATTTACATTCAACATGTATATTTAGATGTAAGGTATTGATCCATTCATCATGTTAATTGTTAGCTAGATACTTCTATTCTTAATTGTGTGTGTGTGTGTGTGTGTGTGTGTGTGTGTGTTTTATAGGCCCTGTGAGTTTCAAGAGGTTCAGTTTGGGTGCATATCAAGCTTTGTTTTTCCAAGATTTAGTCCCCTTTTAAGCACTTTTTGTGGAGCTGGTCTGGTAATAACCAATTCCCTCAGCATTTGTTTGTCTGAAAATGACTTTATTTCTCCTTCATTTATATAACTTAGTTTTAATGAATACAAAATTCTTGTCTGACAATTGTTCTATTTAAGGAGGCTGAAGACAGGACCCAAATCCCATCTGGCTAGTAAGGTTCCTCCTGAGAGGTCTGCTGTTTCTCTGATAGCTTTTTCTTTATAGGTTACCTAATGCTCTTAGTGTTGTCTTAGGGATCTTAGAAGTCTTTCATTCATTTTGACTTGAGATGCCTGATGGCTATATGCCTTGGTGATGACCTTTTTGTAATAAATCTTCCAGGAATTCTTTGAGCTTCTCGTATTTGAATATTGAAGTTTCTAGCAAGGTCAGAGAAGTTTCCTCAATTATTCAACAAAGTATGTTTTCCAGACATTTAGTTTACTCTTCTCCCTCCGGAACATTTATTATTCTTAGATTTGGTCCTTTTACATAGTCTCATACATCTTGGAGACTTTGTTCATTTCTTTTGATTTTATTTTTCTTTATTTTCATCAGATTGGATTAATTCAAAGACCTAGTCTTTGAGCTTTGAAATTTTTTCTTCTACTTGTTCTAGTCTATTGTCGAAAGCTTTCACTGCATTTTGTAATTCTCTAACTGTGTCTACATATTCAGGAGTTCTGATTGTTTTTTCTTTAAGATACCTATCATTTTATAAAATGAGTATATAATAGTTGATGAGGGATACTGAGCTCAATACCAGAAGTACTGGATCCACGAGACAAAGGTAAAGTTGAAGACAGGTTCATGATGATTTCAGGTTAGAGGCCTTTGAGTGCAGGAGCTTACACCTCCCTTCTTAAAGCACAGTACAGGTGAATGACTTAAAAATTATGTCAAAGTCTACCATTTTGAAAACTTTGATGTACTTTAAAATGTTGTAATATAATGATGATTTAAGGGAAAAACTTATGACTGAATAAGTTTATTTTTCAAGTAAAGCACCTTAAACTTTGTCAGTAACCAAATCCAAAGACACAAGCAACTGCTAGGATATCACAAAAGGGTGGGATTGTGACAGTAAATTTGATTCTAATAAATCAAATTTAAAAGCACAGAAATGCACAGAAAACACAAATGACAAACACTTTAAAAATTTAAGAGGAATTGGTTGGGTGTGGTGGCTAACACCTGTAATCCCAGCACTTTGGGAGGCTGAGGAGGGTGGATCACGAGGTCAGGAGTTCGAGACGAGCCTGGCCAACATGATGAAACCCCATCTCTACTAAAAATACAAAAATTAGCCAGGCCTGGTGGCCGGTGCCTGTAATCCCAGCTACTTGGGAGGCTGAGGCAGGAGAATCACTTGAACCTGGGAAGCGGAGGTTGCAATGAGCTGAGATCGTGCCACTACACTCTAGCCTGGGTGACAAAGCAAGACACCATCTCAAAAAAAAGAAAAAAAAAAAAAAGAAGAATTAATCATATGAAGTTTATTTTGCCAAAGTGACTACTGATAGGGATATGATTGCCTGTCATTAGTCAACACAGAAAAAAATAAAAATACAACATCAAAAACTTTATAAAGTGGTTATCATAATGTAATAAAATGATATTTTAAATATTTTATTTAAATATTTTAATTTAAAAATGTTTTAATATTTATTTAAATATTTTATTTATTAAAAGTATTAAATATTTTATTACATATTTCATTATGTAATTAAATATTTTTAAATAATATCATAATGTGGTAAAATAAAGTAAAATTTAATAAAACCAACATAGATTTACAAAGACTAGAACTTTTACTTTTTAAAGGTATAAGGCTAATATTTAACACAGATTTAAATCTTTAGGCTGGGGTACACAATCAAGTGCTTTATATTCACTCCATAATATATATCTTAAACTTGGCCTAAATGTATCATACTGAGGTAGCAGGAAGGGCCTTGGCCCTTAATTCTGTTTCTGCTTTAGCCCTAGTACCCCCCCCCAAAAAAACAATGTGTAAATGGAGCGTGTGAATGTAGTTAATGTAGTTTGTTTCTCTTATACAAAGAGAGACAAAAAAGATGAATCAATAGTAGTGTTTCAAATTCCATTAATCTTCAATGTTTTGACAAATATTCACAAACACATAATCATGATTTCTTTGAACCCTTACCATGACCCTTTGAAGTAAATTAGTTAAATATTCTATATTTTCCTCCTATTAATAATGAAATTACACTTCAGTGAATTGTGTTACTGTTCCATCTTGGTTAAGTTATTAAGCAAAGAAAACAAACAGACATCAAAAAGCAAAACAAACAAACCAAAAAATGACTGGATCCATATCTTTTGATTTCAAAGCACACTTTCGTTTCTTGCAGAACATATATATCAAGTCCATAGATGGTTTTCTACTTTTGTCAAGAAGAAAATAGTATAGTGAGTAGAAAGTATAAGAAAATAAAAGGAGAAAACATAAGACATAAAAGGTATATATGAAATAAACTGAATAATAAAGAGATTAGTTTTCCTGAAACGGACCAGGAAAGTGTGTTCTAATCTTGTGTATTATATTTATAATACTTAAATTCAATTCAAAATTAAAATAGAAACTATGGAAACTGAAAGTTAACTATAAAAAAGCACACAAATATTCTAACCAGAATATCTTCTAAGCAGTTGTACCATCTGAATATGAAAAGAAATAATTATATTCAGAAATTATGATTAATTAAAAGAGTATATATTTTGTCACTGAAGGGCAGTAAAAATGTTAATGGTCATTTCTGTAAGATATTTGAAGGAAAAGAGGTTATATTATTTGTATGATTCAACTGAAATAGTTTTACATTTCAATAAAACAAATTAAATAATGTACTATGTCATTAAATTGATGTAAAGAATAAAGAGATTTTTAAAACAAAACACTGTAAAAATAATATGTGAAACCAATCAAGGATTACATAGATTTCAACAAAGATTTAATGAGTGCATACACTCATCCTGTGTTCCAATTTTACCTGAATTCTTATCATCCCTAAGCATACTAAGTGAATAACTATTAATGTTTTGACATACTCAGCAGAAAAATAACTTTGCAATTACCTGATGACTGTTTGCCTCAATGTTACTAGATGTCTCAAATTAATTCAATAACAATTTGATTTTGTTTTCAACTAAACATATAGAAATGAAGTATAGCCTTTGGAAATGTATTCTTCAAAGGTAAACTTTCCCATATTATTGTGAACATTGCTATTTATTTGACTTAAAAATTCAACATTGAGGCCAGGCGCAGTGGCTCATGCCTGTAATCCCAGCACTTTAGGAGGCTGAGGTGGGAGGATCATGAGGTCAGGAGTTCGAGACCAGCTTGGCCAACATAATGAAACCATATCTCTACTAAAAATGCAAACATTAGCCAGGTGTGGTGGCATGCACCTGTAATCCCTATCTACTCGAGAGGCAGAGGCAGAATTGTTTGAACCCGGGAGGCGGAGGTTGTAGTGAACTGAGTTCATACCACTAAACTCCAGCCTGAGTGACAGAGCAAGACTCCGTCTAAAAAAAGAAAAAAAGAAAAAATTCAACATTGATAATATAATTTTGTGTGGTGTTCAGACAAATACAAACTTTATTGTAACATAGGTGTTATAGTGAAAAACAATTTACTAAAACAGAAAACAATAGGTTGTACATCTTAAATATATAGAATTTTATTCATCAATCATACCTCAATAAAGTGGGGACAATATATTCTTCTCTTTCAATGAAGAAAAAAAGCAAAATATTCTTTAAATTGATTATAATGTACATATAATTTATAGATATGTCCAATATGTGATAGTTTAACAATGGAACTTAAACAATAGTCAACATTTACATATATATGAAATTGAACTGTAAGAGTTTTTAGAAGAAGCTGATCTGGAATACAAAAGAAAAAGTCCCTCAGTGGTATTAAACATATTTGTAAACTAATTCCATAATTTTTCATTTTTTTCAAAATAAATTGAAGTTCTTTAGTCAAAGTAATAGAGTCAAACCTTCTAATTTTTAACATGCTAGCATATATTAATTATTAAAAACGAAACTTGCAAACAGATGCAAGGGAAAGAACTGTGAATATATTATTCTATTATCAAATAGCAGAAAAGAAGATATGAAATTGAAATCCTGCATTTGTGTTTTAGAATATCTTGATATGTGAAAAAATTATTTTAATATACGTTCTATTTGAATTGGGTAAATGTACATTATGTACATGAATAAAAAGTAATTGAGAATACCTATGACTTTGCAACCACAAAAAATGGCAAATGTTTAAAGCAAATAAACTCAGTTAATTTGTATTTTTACATAGATATTTTTGGAGAGAAAAATTTGAAGACAGGCAAAACCTATAGTTTACTTTGAATAAAAATGTATGTAGGTCAATTTGAATAAAAAGAAATCGAGACATTTCCATGTATTATTTTTCCATTAGCATTATTGTTGTGAGTTTATCAGGAAAATTTTTTCTTCATTAAAAATATTGTGATCTACAGAAAATACTCCGTTTAAAATATCAATAACTATAAATTTAGTAATCATTAAAAAGAACTTTAAAGAAGACTTTATGTGATCTTATTAACAAATTAAAATACTTAGGAGAAATTTGAAAAAAATCCTTCAAAAAGTAACAGTGACATGATAATACAGATACTCTTAAGAGAAAAATGAGTAAAATATATGGATACACATGTAGACATACTGATATACATGGAAACACTAATGTATCTATCAAGAATAATCATATTCTATTATTTTTAATAATAAAATAAGAAAAAACAGCATTTAATATATTTTCTTCAATGTACTTGGCTGTGTTTTTCTGTTTTGGATCATTTATTTTAAAAATACTTGAAATAGTTTTACATAGGGAAAACTCTGAATAAAGCAATAATTGAAACCAATTTGTTGATAAACAAATATTTCAAAATTTTTTCTAACCTCAGTTTTTATCACATATTTTGATCTAAAAAATGTTCCAGTCTATATCATGAATAAGATGTAAGAGAGATACAAACCAAATTCCTACTAGGATAAATAAAGCTTAACTGAAGAAATGACACTGAGTCAGGCATTAAAATTTATCAAGATTCCCATTGCTATAAAGGGAGGGAAGCAGCAGATTACACAGATAAACCTAGGGAGAGTTGACAAGGTTCTAACTCAGGATAATTAGGAGATGAAGAAATGGTAGGTTATTATATTACATCCATAGACTATTTTGCCTTTTTATGTATAGTATTTGTGTTCCCTTCCCTGTTCTGCTTCAGGTCAGTTTTTGTTTCTCTAATTATATAACTTTGTATCTCTAAACTTTATTATTCCTATTTGCATAATGTAGAGAGTAATCTACGACATGCAAAAAATTTCATGGACTTTAGGTCTTATGTTGTCTTTAATCCATCTTGAGTTAATTTTTGTATAAGGTGTAAGGAGGGGATCCAGTTTCAGTGTTCTGCATATGGTTAGCCAGTTTTCCCATCACCATTTATTAAATAGGGAATCCTTTCCCCATTGCTTGTTTTTGTCACGTTTGTCAAAGATCAGATGGTTGTAGATATGTGGTGTTATTTCTGTGGCCTCTGTTCTGTTCCATTGGTCTATATATCTGTTTTGGTACCAGTGTCATGCTGTTTTGGTTACTGTAGCCTTGTAGTGTATTTTGAAGTCAGGTAGCTTTGTTCTTTTTGCTTAGGATTGTCTTGGCTATGCAGGCTCTTTTTTGGTTCCATATGAAATTTAAAGTAGTTTTTTCCAATTCTGTGAAGAAAGTCAATGGTAGTTTGATGGGGATAGCATTGAATCTATAAATTACTTTGGGCAATATGGTCATTTTCACAATATTGATTCTTCCTATCCATGAACATGGAATGTTTTTCCATTTGTTTGTGTCTTCTCTTATTTCCTTGAGCAGTGGTTTGTAGTTTTCCTTGAAGAGGTCTTTCACATCCCTTGTAAGTTATATTCCTAGGTATTTTATTCTCTTTGTGGCAGTTGTGAATGGGAGTTCACTCATGATTTGACTCTCTGTTTGTTATTAGTGTATAGGAATGCTTGTGATTTTTGCACATTGATTTTGTATCTTGAGACTTTACTGAAGTTAGTTATCAGCTTAAGAAGATTTTGGACTGAGACGATGGGGTTTTCTAAATATACAATCATGTCATCTGCAAACAGAGACAATTTGGCTTCCTCTTTTCCTAATCGAATACCCTTTATTTCTTTCTCTTACCTGATCGCCCTGGCCATAACTTCCACTGCTATGTCAAATAGGAGTGGTTAGAGAGGGCATCCTTGTCTTGTGCTGGCTTTCAAAGGGAATGCTTCCAGTTTTTGCCCATTCAGTACGATATTGGCTGTGGGTTTGTCATAAATAGCTCTTATTATTTTGAGATACATTTCATTAATACCTGGTTTTTTGAGAGTTTTTAGCATAAAAACCCTAGAAGAAAACCTAGGCAATACCATTCGGGACATAGGCATGGGCAAAGACTTCATGACTAAAACACCAAAAGCAATGGCAACAAAAGCCAAAATAGACAAATAGGATCTAATTAAATTAAAGACTTCTGCACAGCAAAATAAACTACTATCAGAGTGAACAGGCAACCTAAAGAATAGGAGAAATGTTTGCAATCTATCCATCTGACAAAAGGCTAATATCCAGAATTTACAGGGAACTTAAACAAATCTACAATAAAAAAAAACAACTCTATCAAAAATTGGGTGAAAGATATGAACAGACACTTCTCAAAAGAAGACATTTATGCAACCAACAAACATATGGAAAAATGCTCATCATCAGTGATCATTTGAGAAATGCAAATCAGAACTATAATGAGATACCATCTCATACCAGTTAGAATGACAATCATTAAAAAGTCAGGAAACAACAGATGCTGGAGAGAATGTGGAGAAATAGGAACACTTTTACACTCTTGGTGGGAGTGTAAATTAGTTCAAACATTGTAGAAGACAGTGTGGTCATTACTGAAGGATCTAGAACCAGAAATACCATTTGATTCAGCAATCCCATTACTGGGTATATACCTAAAGGATTATAAATCATTCTACTATAAAGACACATTCACACGTATGTTTATTGTGGCACTGTTCACAATAGCAGACTTGGAACCATCCTAAATGCCCATCAATGATAGGCTGAATAAAGCAAATGTGACCCATACACACCATGGAATACTATGCAGCCATAAAAAAGAATGAGTTAATGTCCTTTGCAGGGACATGGATGAAGCTGGAAAGCATTATTCTCAGCAAAGTAACCCAAGAATAGAAAACCAAACATCGCATGTTCTCATAAGTGAGAACTGAACAATGAGAACACATGGACACAGGGAGGGGAACATCATGCACTGGGGCCTGTTGTGGGGTGGTGGGTCGGGGGAGGGATAGCATTAGGAGAAATATCTAATGTAGACGATGGGATGATGGGTACAGCAAACCACCATGGCACATGTATACCTATGTAACAAATCTGCACATTCTGCACATGTACCCCAGAACTTAAAGCATAATAATTAAAAAAGAGACTGAAAAAAATTTTTCATGGGCACTAGAAATAATATTCACAGAATAAGTGGGGTAGTTCCTAGAAAATATTAAATTCTGTATAATAAAATGATTAATGCTCATACCCATTCTGTATCAACTGGGAAAAAAATGTAAAGTGGAGAAAGTAGGTGTTAAATTGTTTTCTGTGAGTAAAATGATATAATTCTTCTCCTGTATCTCTTCTAGCAAACAACTCAAAATCTGTATTTCTTATTAATGCTTTTAGTGAACAAATTTATTAGGAAAATTTGAAGAATTGCCAAGATACATATCATAGGAAAGCATAAATTAAGACAGTATGCACACAATATCTATCCAGAAGATCTATTGTGAGCTAACATCTTGGTTACACATATTTATTTCACGTATTCCAATTTTATTTTTCATTTTCATAGCTTACTTCTTTTGGTAAAATTCACTTTATTTTCTTTTACTATGACATTGTTTTCCTTTATATCAAAGAGAATAGTTAGATAGTTCTTTCAAAATTCTTATTCAGTGATTCCAACATATGTGCCATCTATGGGTTGGTTTTTATCGATTGTCATTTCTCATGAGAATATCTCATATTTTTCTAGACTTTCTTATATGGATAATTTTGAACACTGTTATATTCTTCCAAAAAGTGTTATTCTTTAGTTAGTTAGTTAGTTAGTTAGTTAGTTAGTTAGTTAGTTAGTTAGTTAGTTTCTTTGTTTTATAAGGTATTTAACTTTGTTGACTTGCATAGGAATTGCAAACTATGTCTTGGTGTTTTAGTCAGCTCAGGCTGCTAAAACAAAAACCATCAACATATAAATTTGAGGGATGTGCAAACATTCAATCCTTAACAGATGGTAATAAAAACAATGACAATGAGTGAGTTTGCCTAGAAAAAGTATATAAAGTAAAAAGAGAAGAGTGTCTGAAACAAATCCCTGGAAGAACAGGGAATAACCGGAATAACCTAATTCATGAATACTTGGGAGGAATGATGCAAAAAATAGGATTTGAGTCATGCAAGCGTAGTCAACTCTAAGCTTATACTGGAAAGGACACAAGGGAGACAGAGTTATGGGAAAGAGAAGTTTCAGTGGGGCAGAAGAGCTATTTTTTAAAATAAAATAAACTGAAATATGGATTCATTGTATCTTTCTTAGTAAATTTCACAACTATTTCCAGGCAAATCTCTCTCTTGAGCTCCAGACTTGTCTTAGTTGTGTCTACAGGATACACATTTATTTTTAGTTGTGTCTACTGGATATATGCTTATTTTCAGGCATGTCAAATTTGACTTGTGAAAAGATAATTTCATTGTCTTTATTGTCAAGTCTTGTTTTTTCCTATATTTCTCACCTTAAATAACAGCTAAAATAATAAATAATAGCTTAATAATAACACCTTAAAATAAAAATTTATAAGAAAAGTGTTATGGACTGAATATTTGTGCCCTCCTTGCCAATTACATGCAGTTATCTAAAGCAGAAATCCCAAAAATAAAATCAGATTTTTCATATGGTTCTCCTCTTAAACTTCTTCCTAGTATGTCTAATAACTTTGTTTTCTTCTCCCTGTCTCTACTCACTTTTTTTTTTCTGAACTCAGCTTTATAACAGATTTCTTTGCCATAATTTAATCTTTCTCGTGGCTGCCAGAATTAACACTCAAAAATTAATTTTGTTGTGATGCATATAAAAATCCATATTGACCTCCAAATGTTTGTCATATTTCTATCCTTACACTCCCCTTTGCCAGATACTCTTTCTGTTTTTCAACTAGTCTGTGTGCTTGCACTTCTCAGAGGCTATTTATATGCTTATTTTGTTTTTAAAAATTTAATTTCTTCTTCAGCATTGAAGCTTCTACTATCCCCTAAAAACTTAGCTCAAATGTCACCATATTTGTAAAAACTTTAACCTATAAAGGCAGAATGCGTCACTTTTCCCTGTCAACTCATAACTTTATAAACTTATGGCAATTCCATTACTCAATACGTATTATATTGTCATTATTGAGTTGTTGCTCCTGAGAGATTATTAGTTTATTTAGGGCATTTATTATGCATTATTTATCTTTGGCTTTATTCCTCTATAGTTGTCTCAGTTCTGAGTTTAGAAGAGTAACTGTCATATTGAAGTTGCTCAATAAATGTTTGTTGAGTAAATCAGTTGAGGTTCAGATGGGTTAACTGAGTTAATTAAATCTGTACATGTGACAAAGTAGAAGCTTGGAACTGTCTTCTGACTGTAAGCCCAGAAATTTTACCATGTTACATTAATGACCAGCTTGCTGTGACTGCAGGTAAATAGAGACTTTACCTCCTATCTCGATGCCAGTGTCTCTTCCTGCCAGTGATACATTAAACTCTATCTGATAATTGTGAACGTTTGTATCACTGTTTTGTTTTTATTTGAATAAACTTAAAGCAGAGAGCTGGAAGTTGGAAGCTCACAATTTTAATAAAAATAGAAATTTATGTCCCTACAAAGGACACAAACTCATCCTTTTTAATGGCTGCATAGTATTCCATGGTGTATATGTGCCACATTTTCTTAATCCAGTCTGTCACTGATGGACATTTGGGTTGATTCCAAGTCTTTGCTATTGTGAATAGTGCCGCAATAAACATACGTGTGCATGTGTCTTTATAGCAGCATGATTTATAATCCTTTGGCTATATACCCAGTAATGGGATGGCTGGGTCATATGGTACATCTAGTTCTAGATCCTTGAGGAATCGCCATACTGTTTTCCATAATGGTTGAACTAGTTTACAATCCCACCAACAGTGTAAAAGTGTTCCTATTTCTCCACATCCTCTCCAGCACCTGTTGTTTCCTGACTTTTGAATGATCGCCATTCTAACTGGTGTGAGATGGTATCTCATTGTGGTTTTGATTTGCATTTCTCTGATGGCCAGTGATGATGAGCGTTTTTTCATGTGTCTGTTGGCTGTATGAATGTCTTCTTTTGAGAACTGTCTGTTCATATCCTTTGCCCACTTTTTGATGGGGTTGTTTGTTTTTTTCTTGTAAATTTGTTGGAGTTCTTTGTAGGTTCTGGATATTAGCCCTTTGTCAGATGAGTAGATTGCAAAAATTTTCTCCCATTCTGTAGGTTGCCTGTTCACTCTGATGGTAGTTTCTTTTGCTGTGCAGAAGCTCTTTAGTTTAATGAGATCTCATTTGTCAATTTTGGCTTTTGCTGCCGTTGCTTTTGGTGTCTTAGACATGAAGTCTTTGCCCGTGCCTATGTCCTGAATGGTACTACCTAGGTTTTCCTCTAGGGTTTTTATGGATGCAGCTGGAAACCATCATTCTTAGCAAACTATCACAAGAACAGAAAACCAAACACCGCATGTTCTCACTCATAGGTGGGAACTGAACAATGAGATCACTTGGACTCGGGAAGGGGAACATCACACACCGGGGCCTATCATGGGGACGGGGGAGGGGAGAGGGGTTGCATTGGGAGTTATACCTGATGTAAATGACGAGTTGATGGGTGCTGACGAGTTGATGGGTGCAGCACACCAACATGGCACAAGTATACATATATAACAAACCTACACGTTATGCACATGTACCCTAGAACTTAAAGTATAATAATAATAAAAAATAAAAAAATAAAATAAAATAAAATAAAATAAAATAAAATAAAACAGAAATTTATCAAGCTTACAGTGAAGCTAGCACTTCATCTTCCTGGAGGTATATAGAAAGCCTCACATATGCAAAGGGTAGTACATTCACTTATAAAATGCCTGAGAAGACCATAAGCTTTTACCTAAGGCTGATCCTCAGGCTCAGCACAAGGGTAACCAAAGGTAGAAGAATAAAAAAGAAAAAAATAGCTAAAATAAAAGTTTATAAGAAAAAGGTTATGGACTGAATATTTGTGCCCTCCTTGCCAATTACATATTTAAACCCTGATCCCATGGTGTTGGTATTTGAGGCCTTTGGTAGGTAAATAGATCATGAGAGAGGAACCCTTCATGATGGGATTTGTGCCCTTAGAAAATGTCAGAGAGCTAACTAAATTTTTCCCTCCCTGTGAGGGTACAAGTAGAAGTTAGCTGTCTTAAACCTAAAAGACGGCCTTCACCAGAATTCAACTATGTTGGCTCCTTGATCTCAGACAACCCAGCTTTCAGAATTATGAAATATACATGTTTATTTTTCAACCCATTTAGTCTATAGTAATTTGTTATAGCAGCCTGAACTTACTAAAACTAAAGTTCAGTGGAAAACTTAAGCAGGCAGAATACAGAATCATCAAATTTTAAGATAGGTAAACTGAAAATTTCTGTCTGAGAAGCAGAAAAAATATATATATGAAGAAAAGTGAACAAAACCTAAGGACTTGTCATATACCATCAGGTGAACCAGTGTACAAATTACAGGGATTTCAGAAGGAGAATAGAGAAAGAAAAGGGAAAAAATAATATTTGAAAAATGGGATGGCTGAGAACACCACAAAGTTGATGAAAGACATAAATCTCAACAGCTTAGAAGCTTAAGGCACTCCAAGTAAAACAACGGAAAGAAATTCACTTTGAGATACATTATAATCAAACCACTAAAAGTCAAAATAATAATAATAATTCAGAATATTGGAAGCAGCTAGAATGGGAATCATCATGTACAAGTGCTCTCCCATAAGATTAATAACTGATTTCTCATCAGAAACTATGGAGACCATTGGATGATATATCTAATAAGGGGCTGATATTAAAAATCTACAAAGAACTCTTAAGACTCAATCATAAGAAAACAGCCAATTATAAAATAGGAAAAAGATCTGAACAGTTACACCTTACTGATGGGCATATACAGATGGTAAACAACTATATGAAAACATGCTCAACATAATATGTCAATAGTGAATTGCCAATTAAAACAATGAGCTTTCATTTCATACTTATTGAAGTGAGTCACATTCCAAACACAAAAAATGACAAATGCTGGCAAATATGAGGAGCAACCAGAACTCTCATTTATTGCTGGTGGGAATGCAAAATGGTAGAGCCACTTTGCAAAACAATCTGATGGTTTCTTATGAATCTAAAGACAAGCTTACTATACAGTCCTGCAGTGTTAGACCTCAGTATTTACCCAAATGACTTGAAAACTTACATCCACATCAAAACCTGCACACAAGCGTTATAGCAGCTTTGTTCATGATTGTCATGACTTAAAAGCAACCAAGATATCTTTCAATAGGTGAATAGGTAAACAAGCTGTGGTACAGTCATACAACAGAATTTTTTTTAGTGATTAAAAAGAAATGGGACAACAAGCCATAAAAATACATGGAAAGACATCCAAAACGTAATTGTAAGCAACAGAAGCAAATCTTAAAATGTTATACATTGTAATATTTCAAATATATGAGATTCTGGAAAAGAGAAATCTATAGAGAGGAATGTGCTCAGTAGTTGCCAAGTGTTTAAGGGAGAGAGGAAGAAAAAAGAAACACAGTACAGAGGATGTTTAGGTAAGGGAGACTATTCTTTATGATACAGTAATGAAGAAGACCTATCAATATACATTTATCAAAATCGATAGATTGCACAACACACCAGATGAACCCTAATGTAAATATGCTCTTCAGTTAATGCATCAAAATTGGTTCCTCAGTATAAATAAATGTACCACACCAATAGAAAGTAAACATAATAGGGAAAACTATGTGTGGAAAGAGGGAATATGTCGAAGCTCTCTGTAATTTATGGTCATTTTTTTATTGCTCTAAAAAATATAGTCTATTAAGTATATTAAAAATCTTCAAGAAAATACTAGCCAATTAATTCCAACAGCACATTTAAAAGATTGTACTCCATAACAAAGATGGATTCATCCTGGAAATTTAAGCGTGATTAAATATATGAAACTCAAAGTAATGCAATACATTAAGCAAAGAAAAAATCCACGTGACAATCTTACTAGATGCATTTGACAAAAATCCAACACCGTTTCTCAATACGAACACCCAGAAAACTAATAATATGAGGGACCTCTCTCAACATGATAAGGGTGTTTATGAAAAATCTTCAGCTGGCATCATATTTGATATTGAAAGACTGAAAGTGTTCTCCCTGTAATTAAAAACAAGACAAGAATACTCATTTTTACTAACGCTATTCAAGATTGTTCTAGAAGTTCTAGCCAGAGCCTTTAGACAAGAAAAATAAACAAAAGGCATTCAAATTAGAAAGAAGGAAAACTGTCTTTATTTACAGATAACATAATTATACGTAAAGAAAAGCCCAAGGAATCCACAAGAAATCTATTAGAGCTAATAAATAATTAAAGCAAAATTACATAGTAGAAAATCACACACACACATATTACTTGTGTTTCTGTACACCAGGAATGAGCATTGAAAAATAATTAAAGGAGTAAATCTAACATCCGGTGTTTATAGATTATAAAATTTAGTATTAGTGAAATGACAATACTACCCAGATTTCTCTACAGATTCACTACAAATTCTATCTCAATCCCAACAGCAATTTTTTTTTTCTCACAGACATAGAAAAATCAATACTAAAATTCATATGAAATGGCAAGGATCCCCAAATAACCAAAATAATATTGAAAAAAGAACAAAGTTGAAAAAAACATTTTCAAAATTTTATTTTAACTTCAGGGGTACATGCACAAGTTAGTTATGTAAGTAAATTGTGTGTTGCCGGTGTCTGATGTACAGATTATTTTATCAGCCAAGTAATAAGCATAGTACTTGATAGGTAGTTTTTCTATTCTTTGTATTCTCCTAACCTCCACCCTCAGGTCGGCACAGTGTCTATTGTTCCCTTCTTTATATCCATATGTACTTAATCTTTTGTTCACACTTATAAGTGAGAACGTACAATATTTGATTTTCTGTTCCTGTGTTAGCTTTCTCAGGATAATGGCCACCAGCATCATCCATGTTGCTGGAATAGAATTGCTGGGTCAAATGACAATTCATTTTAAGTTCTTTGAGAAATTGCCAAAGTGCTTTTCACAATGGTTGAGCTAATTTACATTCCCACCATCAAGGTATAAGTGTTCCCTTTTCTTCACAACCTCACCAGCATCTGTTATTTTTTGACTTGTTAATAATAGCCATTCTGACCAGCGTGAGGTGGTATCTCATTGTAGTTTTGATTTGCTTTATCATAGTTTATTTATCTATTCATTTGTCAATGAACATTTGAGTCGCTTCTACCTCTTGGCTATTGTAAGTAATGCTGTGATGAACATGGGTGTGCGAAAATCTCTTAAAGATCCCAGTTTGAATGTCTTTGAATATATACACATAAGAAGGATGGATGGCTTCCATGGTAATTCTACTTGTGACTTTTTTGTGGAAACTACAAACTAGTTTTCATGATGGTAGCACTATTTTACATTTCAAACAACAAACACAGTGGATCCAACTTTTTCACCTACTTACTAACTGTTTATTTTTCTTTGAATAGTGAGTGTTCTGATGAGTGTGGGGTGATAGTTCATGGTGGTTTTGATGTACATTTCCCTTATGATTAGTGATGTTGAGCATCTTTTCATATGTTTATTGGCCATTTATACACTTTGTTTGGAGAAATGTTTATTCAAGTCCTTTGTCCATTTTTTAATTGCATTATTTGTTTTTTGTTGTTGTTAAGTTGCAGAAGTTCCTTATATATTCTGGGTATTAACTCCCTATTAAATATAGGACTTGCAATTATTTTCTGCCATTCTATAGGTTAAATTTTCATCTCGTTGTTTCTTTTTATGTGCAGAGGTCTTTAAGTTTGATGTAGTCACATTTGTCTGTTTTTTATTTTGTTGCCTGTGCTTTGGGTGTCATACTCAAGAAATTATTGTCAAATCGAATGCTGTGAAGCATTTTCTCTGTATTTTCTTCTAAGAGTGTAAGGTCTTACATTTAGGCATTTAATCCATTTTGAGTTAGTTTTCGCATATGGTGTAAGACAATAGGTCAACTTCATTCCTTTGTATGTGGATATCCAGTTTACTCAACACCGATTGTTGAAGAGACTGTTCTCTCCATGTCATGTAGTGTTGGCACCCTTGTTGAAAATCACTTGTCCATATAGGCAAGAGTTTCTTTCTGAACTCTATTCTATTCCATTGTTTTATATGACTGTCTTTATTTTAGTGCACACCATCCTAATTACAGTTGCTCTGCAGTGTATTTTGAAAACAGGAAATATGAAGCATCCAACTGTGTTATTCTTCAAGATTATTTTGGCTACACACAGTGACTTTGAATTCCCTGTAAATTTTATATTTGTTGTTTCTATTTCTATACAAATGCTGGCTAGGTATGGTGGTTCACACCTATATCCCCAGGGATTTGGAAGTCTGAGGCTGGAGGATCACTTGAGGCCAGAAGTTTGAGACTAGCTCTAGCACAAGCAACATGGCAAGATGCCACCTCTTAAAAAAAAAAAAAAATTAGTTAGGCATAGTGGTGCACAGCTGTAGTACCAGCTATTCAGGAGGCTGAGGTGGGAGGATTGATAGAGCCCAGGAGGTTGGAACTGCAGTGAGCCATGATCACTCCATTGTACTCCAGACTGGGCAACAGAGCAAGACTCTGTAGAAAAAACTAAAATTCAAAATTAAAAAAATTAAATGGCATTGAAATTAAAATCTGTAGATGAGTTTGAATAGTATGGATGTTTGAACAGTACTAAATCTTCCAATCTGTAAGAATTGAATGTTTCCCACTTATTTGCATTTTATTAATTTGGTAATATTTAATAGGTTTCAGTGTAAAAATCTTCGCTTTGTCATTTAAGTTTATTCCTAAATGTTTTATCTTTTTGTATGATCCAGTGAGATTTTCTTAATTTCGTTTTGAAATGTTCATTGGTAGTGCATAGAAACACTTCTTAATTTTGAATATTGCTTTGTGTCCTGCAACTTTGCCAAATGTGTTTATTTTTTCTAAATTTTTTTGGTAGAATCTTTACATATAAGATGATGTCATCTGTGGACAGAGATGATTTTATTTCTTTTCCAATTTGAATGCATTTTCTTTCTTTTTCTTGTTTAATTTATCTTCCTAGAACTTCCAGCACTAAATTGAATGAATATTAATGTTAGGAGTAGGCATCTTGTCAAATGTTATTTTCTGCATTAATCGAGATGACCATGTGGTGTTGTCCTTCATTTTGTGAATGTGATATATTATGCTGATGTAATTTTGTATATAAAACCATCCTTGTATTTCAGGTATGTATTTTGCTGGATCATGATGTGATTTTTTTTTTAATACGCTGTTGAATTCAGCCTACTAGTATTACATTTAGGATTTTTGTATCAATATTCATCAGGAATATTTGTCTGTAGTTTTCTTTTTTTCTGTCTTTATGTTATTTCGGTATTAGGGTAATTCTGGCCACATTAAATGAATTTGGGAGTTACTTTCACATGTATTGGTGTTACTTATTCTTTAGGAGTTTGGTAAAATTCTCTAGTGAAGACATTGGCTACTGGTTTTATCTTTTTTGGAAGTATTTGATAGTGCTTCAATGTCCTAACTAATTATAGTTCTGTTCAGTTTTTTAAAATTGAATCATAATTCAATTTCAGTAGGTTGTATGTTTCTAGGAATTTATTCACTATTCTATGGTTTCCAATTTGTTGGCTTATAATTGTTCATAGTCATCTCTTATAATTCTTTTTAATTTCTGAGACAGCCGTTGTAATGCCTCATCTTTCAGTTCTAATTTTAGCTATTTGAGTCTCTCTCTCTGTCTCTCTCTTTTTATTTTAGCTAAAGGTCTCTCAATTTTGTTGATACATTCAAAAGACCAACTTAGATTCATTATTTTTTTTCTGTTGTTTTTGTTTATTTTCTATTTTATTTTGTTCTACTGTAATGTTGAATATTTTCTTCCTCTCAATTTTGGATTTGTTTTTCTTTTCCTGGTTCCTTGATGGATACAGTTATGTTATTTATTTGAGATTTTTCTTTTCTTAGTATCAATTTTTAGACTTTCCCATTCGTGCTGCTTCCACTGCATCACATAAGTTTTGGTTTCTTGTGTTTTCGTTTTCATTTTTTTCTCAGATATTTTATTAATTCTTGTTATTCCTCCTTTGACCCATTGGTTGTTTAAGAATGAATATTTTAATTTCATGTATCTGTGGATTTTCTTGTTTTATTTCTGCTTTTAAGTACTAGTTTCATTGAACTGTAGCAGAGAAGATACTTAATATAATTTCAACATTTTTAATTTGTTAAGATTTGGTGTGTGGGACAAGGTGGTCTATCTTGGAGAATGTTCCATTTCTGCTGGAGAAAATATTTATCCTGTTGTTATTTGATAGAGAGTGCTCTATTTGTCTGTTAGGCTAATTGGCCTATCATGTTGAAGTCATTTGATTCCTATGATAGTCTCCCTGGTTGTTCTGTATATAAATGAATGCAGGATATTGAAGTATCATTATTATTATTGTCATATTATTATGTTACTGTCCATTTTTCCCTCAGTTGTATCTATGTTTGTTTCATATATTTCATTGCTTTAGTTTTAGGTGCAGATCTATTTATAATTGTTGGCTCTTCCTGGTGAATTGATAACTTTATGCTAGTATAATGTCCTTTGTCTCCTGAGACAGATTTTGTCATAAAATCTAATTTTTCTGATATAATTATAGACATACCTGCTCTCTTTAGGTTCCTGTTTGCATCGGATACCTTTATCTGTCTTGTCGTTGCATCTTTTAAAAAAATCATTCTTCAAGTGGAGTGTGTAATCCATTTAATCTTAAAATAATTACTGATGAGGAAGGACTTAATATTGACATTTTGTTTATTACTTTCTGTCTTATAACTTCTTTTCTCTCTCTTTTTCTCTCTTGGTGTCTTCCTTTGGGTTATATTATTATTATTTTTTTGCTGTGACATGTTTTTGTTTACTTCTCATTTTCCTGTATAGTCAGTTTTCTTTGTGGTTACCATTTTAATTAAATAAAATTTTAAAATATAATAATTTCAAATTGATAACTTCAGTTGTATTTAAAAACTTGACTCATTCAAATTTCTGTCCCCTCTCACTTTATGTTGTTAATGATGAATATTACCTTTTTGTGTACTTATTAACAGAGATTTACAATTACTTTCATGCTATTTAAAAAATTCTATATCAGATTTGTGTTATTTACCCACTTACATTACAATATGGCCAGATTCTATATTTGTGTATGTATTTACCCTTATCAGAGAATTTCACTTTTTTGTGTGATTCTCTTTTGCTGTTTATCATTCTTTTCCTTCAACTTACAGTATTCCCTTCAGCATTTATAAGTCTAGTTGTGATTATCTCTCATACTTTTAGCTAATGTAAGAAAATGTTGATTTCTCCTTCTTCTTCTTCTGTTTTTTTTTAAGGTCAGTTTTGTTAAATATTGTACTCTTGGCAGGGCATGATGGCTCAGGCCTGTAATCCAGCACTTTGGGAGGCCAAGAGGGGGTGGATCACCTGAAGTCAGGAGTTCAAGACCAGCCTGGCCAACATAGTGAAACCCCATCTCTACTCAAAACAAACAAACAAACAAAAAATTAGCCGGGTATGGTGACAGGCACCTATAATCCCAGCTACTCGGGAGGCTGAGGCAGAAGAATCACTTGAACCTGGGAGGCAGAGGTTGCAGTGAGCTGAGATTGTGCCATTGCACTCCAGTCTGGGAGACAAGAGTGAAACTCCATATCAATAAATAAATAAATAAATAAACACATACGTACTTATATATGTGTATGTGTAGATAGACCAATAGATAGATAGATAGATAGATAGATAGATAGATAGATAGTACTCTTGGCTTGCAGGTTTCACTGCCCTCCACAGTTCATTAAATATGTTGTCTCACTCCCTCCTATCTTGAAAGATTTCTTTTAAGAAATATGCTGGTACTCTGTGAGATGCTTCTTGTACTTTTGGTAGCTTTTCTGTTGCTGCTTTTAAGATTCTGTTTGTCTGTGACTTTTGACAGTTTGACTACAATATGTCTTGGTGGGGATCTCATTAGATTGATCCTATTTGGAGTTTTTTTGAGATTCTTAAATTTTTAGCTTTATTTCTTTCCTCAGATTGGACAAATCTGGGGCCCTAATTTATTCAAATAGTTCTCTGCACCTTTCATTTTTTCTTCTCCTTTGGTACTCTCATAATGCATACATGGTTCTAGTCAATGGTGTTCCATAAGTACTTTAGTCCTTATATTGTTTTTTCTTTTTCTTCTCTGCTACAGTAATTTTCAAAGTTTTGTCTTTGCTTTCACCAATTCTTCCTTTTCATCAAGTCTTCTGTTGAGTCTCTAGTCAATTTTTCAATTAAGTTATTTTATTATTTGATTCCAGGGTTTCTGTTAGGTTCTCCGTAGTTACTACATCTTTATTGATATTCTCATTTTGTTCATTGGTTATGTTTCTAATTTCATTTAGTTGTTTATCTGTGCTCTCTTTGAATTTATTGAGCATACTTGACAGTAATTTTGAGCTTGTCATCTGGCAAGATCTGTATCTTCATTTCTTTCAGGTCGCTTTCTGGAGATTTAATTTACTCCTTTGAATTTGTAGGCGTCTCTCTTTCTTTACAGGCCTTGTTATTTTTTTCTTGACAAAATGCCTGCATATGGAGAATCCACCAACATTCACAGGCTTTGCACTCCAGTTTTCCATAGGGAGAGCTTTTCCCACTCTACCTGGCTACCCTCTCAGACTTTTCTGGGTAGGCATTCCTCTTTGTGTGTTTTGGGCTTGTGTGTGTAATATTTCATTTGAAAAGTCTTGCTGGTTTCTACTCAAGATCCTCTCTCGTGTCTATGATACTGTGACCTCTCTAGCACCACAGTAAATTTTGGCAGTGGAGCTGCACTTAATCTTTCTGTGGTAGTGCAGATTCTGATGTACATTTAATTGTCTTTGTTCTGAGAGATAAGCCCAACCTGCTTCTCCTTTCCTATGGCTACTTGGATATGGGAATACAGATACCAGTTCTTGGACAGGGTGAGAAGGCGAGAATCTCTAATTTCTCTAATTATTAAGGTATGAATAAATCATGAGAGCTCTACTCTCATACCAAGTAGCCCTAAAAGATTCCATCTCCAATTACCATCACACTGGAAATTTGGGCTTTAACATATGAATTTGGGGGGAACACAAACATGCGGTTCAAAAGTGGGTAATATTTTAATAGTAGAGCCAAAGGAATTCTTATGGATGTAGATATGAGCTGTAAGAGAAAGGATGAATCAATACATTTTGTTAAAATGATATTAGAAATTAAAACATCTACAACCATTACATCTCACAGTGATAGTCACTTGTGTTGGTCATAAAATGCCTCTTTGCCTCCACAAAGTTCTATTTTTCAGCTGGCTTCTGGAAGTGCTACCTTTGCGAATGTACTGCCATTCCCCTCCCAGTTAGCCAATGCTATTCACATGGAAATAAAGAATAGCTCTGTCTATCAAAATGTTTATATGATTTTTCTCCTTATTTTTCTGTTAATGTGATACATCAGGTTTATTCTGATTGTTGAAATAGCTTTTAATTCATAGAATAGGTCTGTCTTGGTCGTAATGTATTATCTTTCCCCCCCGCTAAATATCACTGAATTTGATCGGCTTATATTTTATTTAGCCGATCAATTTTTTTTACCTCTATGCTTTTCAGAAAAATTCCTTGGTAATTTTATTTTCCTATAATGTCTTCATTGGGTATGGGTATCAAGGTGATACTGGCCTCCTAAAATGAATTGGGAAATAATTATTCTTTTCCTATTAGCAGAAATAGTGTTGTGGGATTGATATAATTTACTTCTTGAACATTTCACATAATTCACTCATGAAGATATCTAGACCTAGGGTCCTTGTAGGGATTTTTTTTTTAATGGTAAGTTCAATTTCTTTTAGTATTATTATTATTATTATTATTATTATACTTTAAGTTCTAGAGTACAGTTGCTTAACGTGCAAGTTTGTTACATATGTATACTTGTGCCATGTTGGTGTGCTGCACCCATCAACTCATCAGCACCCATCAACTCGTCATTTACATCAGGTATAACTCCCAATGCAATCCCTCCCCCCTCCCTCTTCCCCATAATAGACCCCGGTGTGTGATGTTCCCCTTCCCGAGTCCAAGTGATCTCATTGTTCAGTTCCCACCTATGAGTGAGAACATGTGGTGTTTGGTTTTCTGTTCTTGCAATAGTTTGCTGAGACAGAATAAAATAATTTCGCAAAAGTCACTACCTACTTTAATAATAACAATAAAATCTCTTGGCAAACTAGAAACAGAAAAGAATTTATCTTTTAAATAATATTGATATACTCTAAACACATGAATGGCAAGGCAAAAAACCTCAGTCACAGAAGAGTACACAGTGTCTGTTTCCATTTATAAAAATGTAAAAACAGGTAAAACTAATCTATGCTATTAAAAGTCAAGAGATTGGTTAATCTTGCAAAATATGGGCTTCTTAGCTGCTAATCATGTTAAGTTTATTGGATGGATATGTTTAGTTTGTGAAAATCAATCAAGCTGTCCACTTTATGATGTATACAGTTTCCTGTAAGTATATTTATTAGACCTCAATAATCAGACTACGGGAATGATACAATGATGCCTTTTATCATCACTTCTAGTAAATATTTACTAGAAATCACAGGTCATCCAATGAGGTAAGAGTAAAAACATCATTAAGAATTGGAAAGAAAAAAATAAAAGTATCATTTTTAATAAGGGACATGATTATTCACAAAGACTATCTGAATAATGTTCAGAAAAACAACTTAGAATAAGCAAATTAAGAAATTTTACTAGTTACATGGTCAATGTACAAAAATAAGTTGTATTTCTTATAGCAGCAATAATAAAAAATAAAATTAAAAAAAAAAGAATAACTCACCATCATGGCCATCTGAGAACAGTGTCTAGTTTCTATAAATCAGTTAATGAAATTAGTTTAAAAATAACAACCTTAACTACACTCCTCTAACAATCAAATGCTGTAACCAAGTTAGAAAATCATGCTTTAGTAGTGTACTGATAATATTATAAGGCTGAGAAGTTTCAACTTGTATAGGGAAAAATGGGTATGCTTTTTATGATAAAAATAATGTTTTCAAGTAAAGAAGAAAAATTGTTTTAATTCCATGTACCTATAAACATCATATAGTTCTTTGATTAACCAATTTTCCTTTTTTCTTCTGCTTTTTTTAGATGTTCTTGGCAGCCCTGTCATTCAGCTATATTGCTAGAGCACTAGGTGGAATCATTATGAAAATGTCCATCACTCAAATAGAAAGGAGATTTGACATATCTTCTTCTCTCGCTGGTTTAATTGATGGAAGTTTTGAAATTGGTAACTTTTTTTTTGTATTTTGATAACCATACTTGCATAAGTTAAAAAACAAACTGTTTATGCATGCTTTATACCACTGGGTCTAAACTAGGTGTAAATTTGTCTCTCATGGGCAATTTGGCAATACGTTAGGACATTTTTGTTGCCATAAATGGGCTGGGGCAGGGAGGATGCTACTGGTACCTAGGGGTAGAGGTCAGGGATACTGCTAAACACTATGCAGTGCGTAAAACAGACTTACCAACAAATAACTATCCCTCTCAAAATGTCTATAGTGAGGGTGTTGAAAAACTCTGATCCTACACAAACTCATGGCTTGCAAATTAACTTTTTCGGAAGCTTTATCTCCCTCGTCTCAAGGTGCCCCAGTGTGAAGAAAGGTTGAGGGAGGACTATAATTCTTCTGGTTTTAAGTGGAGGGACTGCATAGGAGCAACCTACACTAGGTTCTAGTGTTTAACTGTATACAACATTGGGGGTTTAAAGTCTTTTTTTTTTTTCTTTGAACGTTGAAGATATTGCTTTGTTGTCATCATTTTAATTTGGACTTCTCCAACAATAGTGAGGTTTTATATAATTATTGAAAATAGGGTTTTTTTTTCTTATTTTACCTACTGCTAGCTCATAGCCTCTGCTGATTTTCCCTTTTTCTCTTCACTTTCTAATTATTTGGAGGGACCACCAAATTGTCTATTATATAGACTGCAAATATTTCCTACAATTTCTGTTTCTATTTTAACTGTATTTACACAATGCTTAACTAATGACTAAAATGTAATTGTCAAAGGAAGATTTATCTCTTTATATGAATTCAGAATGTTTGTCATTCAAAGATATGACACTCTACATGTCCTTTACTTTTTCACCTCCCCAGCTCAATGAAATCATCTAGAATTTTAGAATTGGAATGTTATTAGTTTTAAAATTTAGTTCACTGTATGTCTATTTTTATCATGAAGTTAATCCTTAACATTTTTGTTAAACTTTGCAACTCTTTAACAGCAATTATTCGAACATCATTATCAGTTTAGTTTCTTTGCTTACCTCTGTTTTTTGAATCCTGTGACTTCAAATCTCATCTTTACTCTTTCTGGAGTATACCTCCATGTATAGATGACCCTCTGTATCCACAGGTTCCACACCTGTGGATGCAAGTCATATTCAAAAAATACAAAACTAAAAAATGGCCATATATTAATAAAAATGTTACAAATAAAACCAACATAGAATAGCAACTATTTACATAGTATTTACATTGTATTAGAAGTATTAGAAGTTATCTAGAGATGATATAAAGCATATAGGAGGATGTTGATAGGTTATATGCAATACTGCATCTTTTGTTTGTTTTTGTTTTTTGAGGCAGAGTCTCCCTCTGTCACCCAGGCTGGAGTGTAGTGCCCTGATGTCAGCTCACACCAATCTCCATCTCCTGGTTTTAAGCGATTCTCCTGCCTCAGCCTCCCAAGTAACTGGGATTAGAGGCGTGTACCACCACATCCGGCTAATTTTCGTGTTTTTAAGTGGAGATGGGTTTTCACCATTTAGCCAGGCTGATCTCGAACTCCTAGCCTCAAGTGTTTTGCCAGCCTCAGCCTTTCAGAGTGCTGGGGTTAAAGACGTGAGCGTCCATGTCCAGGCAATACTACAACTTTTTACTTAAAGGACTTGAGCATCCACAAATGTTGGTGTCTACAGAGCATTCTGGAACAAATAACCCATTGACACTGAGGGATGACCATAGTTTTTTTTTTTTTTTAGGAAGAATTGAAAGCATGGCATATTTTTTAAGCCCTTGCTTGTTGGAATATGCTTTTATTTTAGTATCATATTTAATTGATAATTTGTCTGGGTATGTAATTAAAATTTCCAAATGATTTTTTTCTCATAACATTAAAAATATTCATCTACTGTTTTATAACATTCAATGTGGTATATAAGAAATTATTACCACTGTAATTTTCATACACTGATATGCATCTCCTTTTTATCTTTAAATATCCAAAAATTTACCAGCATGTATCTGAGACTCTCTCTTTCTACATTACTTCTGCTGGACAAATGTGGGAACTTTCATCTGCAAGCTTATGTCTTCCTCTAACACAAAGACTTTATTTTCTGTTTTCTGTTTGTTTCTTTCTGTTTTTATTCTTTCTTTTCTTCTGAAACATATATGAGATAAATAATATATTTTCTGGATATTTTTCTTTTAAAAATTTTTTCCTTTAAATTTCTACCTCTTTTCTCTATGTTTCATCAATCTTCTCTGATGTGTGATGTCATCTTATTATATCAAGTTCTAATTTGTAAATTTTAAATTATATTTTAAATTTATAACAACACTTTATTGTGCTTATTATTTTTAGTCTGCCAGTTCTGATTCTGTGGCTACAACTTGCCATTGTACCTCTAAATATACTAACAGGATTTTTTTTTTTTTTTAAATTGTTTCTATTCTTTTAGTTTAATCTTGTTTAAGTATTTATTCTTGTGTTGCTTTATCTGCTGGTCCATTCTGGTGCTTGCTTTCATGAACTATTTTCCACCAATGTTCAATAATTCTTGATTATTGTCTGTTCATTGTTATATATAAGGCTATAGATAACTCTGAATTGGTCTGCTCTGATGGCTCTTCCACATTTTAATCTAAATAATTTATACTCAACATTAAATCTCAAATAACGTCTCCTCCAGGAAACTTTCACAAAGCCCCTAATTAATTTAAGCTCCATATTTCCATAATCTAACAGCACATCTATCCATCTGTTTTGTTTTATTACTGGTGTGTTTCTAGAGAACAAGTACCATGATTTATTTTATTTCTGACTCTGAGCACTGTGGTAGGTACATAGTATAAATTTAAAGAATGCCTGGAATAAGTTTAAAATATACATGAATGATGATCTTTCCCTCAGATTAGGAAGACAGTTTTCCATTCCAATACAATCTAGTAAACTCCACATTTTCAAAAAAACTTTGCTTCTCTCATGTAGCCAAATTACCTGAGTGCTTTCTTTGCATATAAAACCTATTCTACTTATTAATCCTATACAACTTTTCAATGAGTGGTTTAATGTAGGAGAGTTTACCTTCACAATTAAATGTCATGGTCTTTGAGGGAAGGTACGATGTCTTGGGCATATTTGCATTCCTTTGGGGCATTCGGTTCTACTAGATACAAAATTACGCTAAGTCATATCAACTTAATTCTTTTCTTTTTCTAGGAAATTTGCTTGTGATTGTATTTGTAAGTTACTTTGGATCTAAACTACACAGACCAAAGTTAATCGGAATTGGTTGTCTCATTATGGGAACTGGAAGTATTTTGACAGCTTTGCCACATTTCTTCATGGGATAGTAAGTGCTAAACAGCTCTGAGCCATTTATTATCAGCTACTTGTAACTTAGCAGTAGAATTTTATTTTTATACTTTTAAGTAGGCAGTTACCTTTTGAGAGGATTACCCGCATGTATGCGTAGAGAAATGGAGTATATTTCCTATATAATAGTGCATATATTGCTTTATTCATCATGGCTTTTATAAACTTTTAAATAAGAATAATATTATATAAGATATACAGTTTTATATGAAATAAGTTATTTACCAATTTTAGTATAACATATGTATTTTATGTTTTTGCCTGTAAGATTTTGATTATACTCAATAAGACTTCACAACTTCAGCCACTGCTGTATATGTTTTCCCACCAGCATTTCAATGAAGCTGCTCTTTCTAAGGTAACTGTGTAGTTATGATTAGAGGAAGACGCTCATATGAGAAAACTGAAAATAGCAATAACTTAAATAAGATAGAAGCTTATATTTTACATTTTGTAATGTAGCTAGTCCAAGGATGATGTGATTCTATTTTTCATCATAGTGCTGTGCCTTGCATGGCCCTGTCCTCCTATTACAAAATGTAGCAGTGTATTTCCAGGCAACAGGATAGAAGAAGAGAAGAACAAGAACAAAGAGTGCACATGGGCTGAGGCCCAGGAGCATTTTCAGAAGCAAAACACTTTCACTGATTTCACATTTACCAGAAGTCAGATATAATATATAGATGTTGGTAAAAATATACTTTATTCCAGGCTTCCCTATTTCCAGCTAAAAAAAAAAACCAACTTCTGTTACTATGGAAGGAGAGAAGAAAGGATACTGAGAGACAATGAGTGGTTTGTTAGAGACATCAATTACTTAATGCCAGCAATCATGCCTTTTGGTCACCATATTAATTCTGCTTTTTCCCCCTATATTTGGCCTTTATAAGAACTTTCTTCTTAATGATACTGCTCTAATACGCATCATATTCCACAATCTTGATTCATTTTCCTATTTTTGTGGCTTCTTCATCATGACCATCTTTTTCCTTTGCTTCTGACACCATAATTTCAGTGTCCCACAATTCCCTCTAATCTTCTTAATATCTTGTTCTTCATGATTTTTATGGAGAATATGCCATAAACGCAGCTACCCCAGCTTCATCTTCCATTGCTCCCCATATTTGGGGATCACATTTTAGGCTTACAGTTCTTAGTGTGCCATAATATGTCATATCTTTGCATCTGTTATTTCTACAGACTTGAATTCTTTTCTTCCTTTGTCTACCAATTAGAATTCTATCTATCTTCAATATTCATTTAATCTATCCTTCACATTGTGAAGTTTTCTTTGATCTACACCCCACCTCCAAGAAAAGCTGATTCTTTCTTTTTGGTGGGTGTGTGACAACTCAAGACCTTGTATATTAAACTTACTATATCTTTGATCATATACATTTATCTTAGAGAGTGTGACATTTCCAAAGTACAAACACTGTGTGTTTTATTTCTTGTTCTTTGAAGTTGAGCAAAATGCCTGGCACACTATATGGTACCCTTAGGGCTCACAGAGCACTTGGTATTTTTGGGCATCAACATCCATCCCTAATCCAGCTGCATCTCTGTTGTTCTTGCTAAGCTTTTCCTTATAAAGTTGAAATGAATTAGAAATTTGTTTTTATTGAGTTTTGAAAAGTCAAGCACTAGTGTGTGTGTGTGTGTACATGAAAGAAAATCTGACAGATTGACCATCTTTGATGATAACTCAAAGGGATAAATAGACATAGTTAACAGATTAAAAAAAAACCAACAGGTGAAACCAGGATATTTCATATCTTGACCAGAATATAAGCACTCTTAGGATAATAGCAAGGTGATAACCTACTTTGTTCACAGTGTATTGAAGTATCTTTCTCAGTGGACACTCTCATTTCACCCCCTTCTCATCACCTGTTCTGAAATACATGCTGAGAAGTTGACAAACAAGATTCTGGTAATTTGGAGAAGACAGTGGTTCAAATAAAGGGGAAAATTTCTCTGTATTTCTGGGAAAACTGAAAATATTCAGTAGACAAGCAAAATGTTCAATCTAATATTGCTCTTATAGTTACAGGTATTCTAAAGAAACCCATGTTAATCCATCAGAAAATTCAACATCAAGTTTATCAACCTGTTTAATTAATCAAACCTTATCATTCAATAGAACATCACCTGAGATAGGAGAAAAAGGTAAGAATTAATAGTGACAGTAAAACAAATTCTAGATTGATAGATTTAATCACATCTATAAAGTTTGTGATATTCTTTAGCAGAATTGATTTAAGAACAAACAGGAAGAACATTTATCCCTCACATACAGGCAAAATCATACTGTTAATATATGCAGTCGATTCTTGAACAACACAGGTTTGAACTGCACCTGTTCCCTTATATGCAGCTTTTGTCCAACCAATCAGAAAGAGAAACCCACCCATGTGGAGGTCTGACTTAAATAGGCCGTTTCCACAGGGCCAACGGGAGGACTTACGTCTGCACAAATTTCTGTACATATAAGTTGTCCTGGAACAACTCTCCTAGTGTCCAAATGGACTATGATATATCAAGGGCATTTAGAAGTAGATAAGAATAAAGAACAAATTTAGAAGGAAATTTGCAAAGAACATACACATTTAAAATAAAAAAGCAGAAAGTGGCAGAAATATGTGAATAATAAAACTTCTCTTTATAGAAATGCAAAATGTTACAGCGTTTGAAGACTTTGTAACTATTATGACACAATAATATCATTATAATGATAACCCCAAAATTTAATAAAAATAAATGAAGTGGAGGAAAAAAATGATTTCAAGTTTTATGTATTGCTGAGAGAGTATAAACTGGAAAGTCTTTCTGGAGATTAATTTTCAATATATATTAAAGAACAAAAATATACTTGCCTACTTCCTTGATTAATTTTTTTTTTTTTGAGACGGAGTCTTGCTCTGTTGCCCAGGCTGGAGTGCAGTGGCACAATCTCAGCTCACTGCAAGCTCCACTTCCTGGGTTCAAGCCATTCTGCTGCCTCAACCTCCCGAGTAGCTGGGACTACAGGTGCCTGCCACCATGCCCGGCTAATTTTTTGTATTTTTTAGTAGAGACCGGGTTTCACCGTGTTAGCCAGGATGGTCTCAATCTTCTGACCTCGTGATCTGCCTGCGTTGGCCTCCCAAAGTGCTGGGATTACAGGAGTGAGCCACTGCGCCCAGCTCTTTCTTGATTAATCTTAAGGAAATAATCAGAAATGTTCACAAGGACATTTCATAATCACAGCCATGACATCCGTGTTTAAGAGAATAAAAGTAAAAATATTTTGTAACAACAACAGATTGTTTAAACAAATTAGCAAACTATTATTAAACACACTATTATGCAGTAATTAAAATTTTAATATAGAAGAACTCTTAACAATATGGGGAAATTGTGACAATATAGTGATAACTGTGTATGCACCTTAAAAATAACCTGGATTTTTAAGTACATAATGTACATAATGAATATTATGCGTATTTTGTGCACTAAAATTGTAGAAGATCTAGAATAACATTTGCAATGATCGTCTGTGTGTCGTGTAATTATAGACAATTTTTACTTGTTTTCTTTGTGCCCTTCTTTATTTTCAAACTTTGTAAAGTAAATATGAATCACTTGTAATTAGGAAAGAAACAAACAAACAAAAAAAGGAAAAATGAAGGGTTTAAAGTGGTTAAGTTCCTAATAGGAATGTTAAAATTAATTTTTAAAGTAAAACACTTTCTTATCTCTATAGGTTGTGTGAAGGAATCTGGGTCACACATGTGGATGTATGTCTTCATGGGTAATGTGCTTCGTGGTATAGGGGAATCCCCCATAGTACCATTGGGGATTTCGTATATTGATGATTTTGCAAAAGAAGGACATTCTTCCTTGTATGTAGGTAATGTGCAGAAAATATTAAATTTCGTGATTACATTCCCTGGATCTACCCTTAAAATAATAACGTCATTAGTTTTTTATTTTACCTATTAGAAAAATATTTGCAGAAGTGTATTGTGTAATATTACTTTTAAAAACATGTTAAATCAAAACCAAGTATTTGTGGCATCTGATTAAATTGTTTTGTAATACTTACAGGTAGTTTGAATGCAATAGGAATGATTGGTCCAGTCATTGGCTTTATCCTGGGATCTCTGTTTGCTAAAATGTATGTGGATATTGGATATGTAGATCTGAGTAAGTACTATCAAAACAAGGTACCATGATAGTGTCTTTTAAGTGCAGGACTCCATTCTTCCAAAGAATTAAATTCAGTCTTTCAATAGTTCTTTGTTTACTGTTTTTCAAAAGTTACAAGTAGGAAATAAATGTATTAATAATCAGAATAAAAAAGAAATTTAGCTCCTATTTATACTTTGCTTTTACAACTAAGTGTAAAAAGAGATTTTTAACAAATTTATTTTAGATTACTTGATCCAAAATAACCAAACTTAAAATGTCCCTTTCCCAAAACTGGCCCAGTCAAGTAAATTTTATTTTTCAGTTGGTGGTGACTTGGATGTTGATGTGTAGAACTCAGATATTGATGTTTGCTTTACCAAAGCCTCCTTGTGGCTGCTGCATTGACTTACGGCGGGGGTGTTTTAAGAGGCCACAGTGCACTTTGGTTGTGATCATTTTTCCTGGTTCTCACTGATGGCTTGGCCTATGGCAATATTGAATGAGTGCTTACAGAACAAACGAATGAAGGAGTGGACACATAAATAAAATTTATGAATTTTGTCTTCACTCTCAGAGCATGCTTTATTTCTCCTCTCATAGAAGAATGAGTGTCAATGTTGTAAGATCTGCCTCGACTTCAGGCCCTCCTTCCTGCAAATATACCTTCACCATATCCATATTTATCTTCTTTTACCCATACTTATGAAAAAATATTTATCTTTAGCTAATATTAGTAGATCCAACTGGGGTTTAGATTTCCTCTTTCTGCCTCTTCTACATCTGCACCCTCTCTTTTCCTCAGCAAACACACTCAAGTCTATCCCATCTATGTACACATATACATTTTTATATCCCCAAACAACTTGCCAATTGATTAACTGTTTCTCAATTTGTCTTCAAAGCCAGGTACCTAGAAAAAGTAATCTAACATAAGTGTCTCACCTTTTCACCTCCCATATACTTCTCATCCACTATAATCTGCTTTACCGCTAATAAAACAATCAATTTCTATGTAATTTACTAATTGTAATGGCTATTTTTCTATTATTTGTTTTAATGGATAATTCTACTACTTGTTCAATTTTTTTCTTATTAGATTTTTTTTTAAATAAGTGCCTAAAACTCAACCTGTCAAAAACTGGTCTCATCGTCTTATTTCCAAAGCCACTTTGTTTCCTATATTCCCTCTTGATGATTATCTGTACCTTAATTCAATGATGGACTGAATTCCTATGTCCTGTAATCACACACTTCCCTTTATTTAAAATTGGAAAAACTTTTTTTTTTTTTTTTTTTTTGAGACGGAGTCTCGCTCTCTCACCCAGGCTGGAGTGCAGTGGCCAGATCTCAGCTCTCTTTTTTATTTTCATAGTTCTCAAAGTCTTTTTCAACATGTGACTTTTCTCATATAACCCTTACTTCATCATTTCCATTGGTCTCAAATTCGGTGCTCCTATTAATCATCAAGAGCATGCCTTTATTGTAGCCCTTCTCACAACAATCTATAAATATTTGCATACTTACCCACCGTCTCTTTGAGAACATGACAGAATTGTGTCTGTGTTAGCATATAATAACTCATCAGGGTTTGTGAATAAACAAATATGATTTTCTTGAGGACTTAAATAGATCACTCCAAAGAGACCAAAGGATTCATTCCAAGATGGAATAGCCATTATTGTAGGCCAATGAATCATAAAGTGTTTTCTATTATAAAACAAAAACAAGTAGCTGATGATATGTTTTATATCTTCCATGTTAGACATGTGGCTTAGTATAGCTATACATTATGTACATTATTTTTACTCATTTGCCCTAGTTTAATCATTGCTTTTTAACACTGAGTACAAAATAAGTGTTGGAGGTCTTTAGGATAGTAGTTTTGTAGCCTCTCTATTCAAAAATAATCATACCATTTTAGAATTCATAGTGATTCAACTTCTACCCCTGACCGTTCAGACTTTATCATGTCTTCTCTTATTCCATGAGAAGTATGAAGGGAACTTATGATAAAGTATACTTTGGTAAACTTTAATTCCTACAGTAGCCAAAGACATAACATAAATGAGTAAAGAGTATCAAGGACAGGAAATTAGGGTGTGATGGTTAGAATGGGGGGAGTTGTTGGTGCACTACTCTCCCCAAACACCCCAAAACTCATGTGCTCCCCAGCTCTGGTCTATACTTTTCATACAGAATTTTGGGACCAGCATTAATAAGGCTTTCTGATTGGTTTTCCAGAGAATCCAGGAACTAACATTTTTACGTAGAATTTTCCAATTTTTAAGATTGTGTGTGAGCCACGGGAAACACTGGCAGAACATATCTAGCTCAGTTATAACCTTTAGCTCCTATATATAGACCAGTGAAAGAACCAAAAAAAAAAAGTCATCAAAATTACGTTTCTGATAGGTGATAAACACTTAGCATGTATAATGGAGTTACTGATTTAAGTAGTCATTTCCTGAAGTCTGCCTGAGTTGTTGATTATGAAACAATATGATCACATAAATCAATTTTAAAACCAGATCAGTCCATACTAGAAAATAATGTATTTCTAAATAGTTTTAAACCAAGTCAATATTTTTTCACGTCAATGATTTTTCTTATTGATCAGAGTAACGGCATCAGTTAAGTGTGCTACAAACTTCCATGGTGTGTGTGTTTCCATGTGTGTACGCTTTCTTAATTTTTATCATTTTTATTTTATTGAGATAAGAACAATTAAAATGAACCCTACCTCCTAAAAGTACAGTGGAACCTTGAACAGCACAGGTTTGAACTGTGCAATTGAGATTTGTGACGACATGGAAAACCTTCCAGATAAACTACTCAGCTTAGAAATATAGAAAAGGTTAAGAGAAAGTTAGTTATAGTGTGAATACATAAAATATATGTAAATACGATTTTATAATTTACTATAATAAAATATGCACAGATCTATTATTAAAAGCTAAAATTTGTTAAACTTTCCACAGAGAAACTCTTATAGACCTTAGACGATGCCATTCCCAGTCGCGGTATTAAATCATAACTGCATAAAATTAACTGTAGTGCTTACCTCACTGCTGTAAAAATTCTCTAACCATCTCCTGTTGCTATTGCAGTAAGCTCAAGTGTTGAGAGTATTTATTTAAAATGCCATGTGTCATTCATCATCTCCATGCGAGTAGTTTTCCTCACTCTCCAGTAAGTGATGAATCACAGTAAAAAGTGAACCCTTGTGTTTTCTGTGTATTTTTCATCCTGTTTAGTGCTGTAACATCAACCTTAAGTAACACTGTGTGAGCCATATGAAGTGCCACTAGTGATGCTGGAAGTGCTCCCAAAAGCAAAGAAAAGTCATGACATTATGAGACAAAGTTGAATTGGTTAATAGGTACTGTAGAATGAGCTCTGCAGCTGGCCACTGTTTCAGTATAAATGTATCCAGTACAAGGACCATTGTAAAACAAAAACTAAAATCCACACTCACAGAAAAATGGAACGACATGAAGCCTCACTGCAGCTACAGCATTGGGCACAAAAACCCGTCCTTTTACTGAAATAGCTTTTTATATCATATTGAAAATTCAACTTTTATGTAGATGCAAGATTGCTATCAGAAAGGCATACCTGTAGGCTCGAAACATGATTCAAGAAAAAGTGAAGTCATTATATGACAACTTAAAGCAAAAGGAAAGTGAATGATTTAAAGCTGGAGAATTTCATGCCACTAATGGATACTTTGAAAATTTTCGAAAGAAGTTTGCCTCAAAAAAGTGTCAATATAACAGGAGAAGCAGCTTCTACCACTTAGGAGGTAACGGAAAAGTTCTAAATGGCATAAAGAAAGTCATTGAGGAGAGAGGACATCTACCTGAGCAGGTTTTTAATCAGATGAAAGTGCCCTATTCTGGAAAAAAAAAAATGCCACAAAGTACACTTATTAATAAGGAAGATAAGTGAGCACCAGGATTTAAGGCAGGAAGGGATAGGCTAACGCTGCTGTTCTGCGCAAATGCAGTGGGGTTTATGATCAGAACTGTTCTTACCTATACAACTGCTAATCCCTAAGCCTTGAAGGGGAAAGATGAAAAACAGTTGTTAGTCTTTTGGTTGTACGACAAGAAGTCCTGAACAATAATAACTTTTCTTTTCTGAAAAATTATGACAGTTTCCTTCCATGCTTTGTTCCTGAAGATAGGAAGTACCTTGGCAGGAAGGGTTTACCTTTTAAAGTCCTTTTGATAATTGGCAATGCTCTTGGTCATCCAGAGCCTCATGAGTTGAATACTGAAGGTGCTGAAGTGGTCTGCTTTACCTCAAATGCAATGTCTCTAATTCACCCCCTAGATGTGGGGTCCTAAGGACAGTTAAGGCTCATTACACATGTGACCCTATAGAAAGGATTGTAAATACTGTGGAAGAGAACTCCAACAGAGAGAACATTATAAAAGTCTGAAAGAATCACACCACTAAAGTTGCCATCATTGCTATGTAAAAAGCCACAAAAGCTGTCAAACAGGAAACAAATTTCTACTGGAGAAAACTGTCCAAATGTTGTGCATAGCTTCATGGAATTCATAACCATTCAAGAAAATTATGAAGAGATTGTGGATATGGCAAAAAAAAAAGGTGTGGAGTGAAGAATTTCAAGACATGGATCTTGGAGACATTCAAGAGGTAACAGGTACATCAGAGGAATTAACAGAAGAAAACTTAATGGAGAGAAGAGCTTCTGAACCAATGTCAGCTGATGAGGAAGAAGACATAGAAGAAGCAGTGACAGAAACAAGTTGACATTAGACAGTCTGGCAGAAGTGTTCTGATTATTCAAGACTGTTTTGACATATTTTGCAACGTGGAAGCTTCTGTAATGTGGGCACTGAAACAAAAGCAAACAGTGGAAGAAGGATTGGTACCATATAGAAACATTTTTAGAGAAATGATAAAGCAACAAAGTCAAATCGAAATTATGATGTATTTCTCTAAAGTCACGCTGTGTATACCTGCCTTTCCTGTCTTCCTTTTTACTTCCTTCACTGCCTCTGCCTCTACTACCCTACAGAAAGCAAGAACAATACTTCCCCTTCCTCCTCCTCCACCTACTCAATGTGAAGAGATGAGGATGAAAAGCTTTATGATGATCCACTTCCACTTAATGAATAGTAAACACATTTCCTTGTGATTTTCTAAATGTCATTTTCTCCTGCTTAATTTATACAAATAATACAGTTTATAATACATACAACATGCAAAATATATGTTGACTGCTTATGCTATTGGTAAGAATTCTGGCCAACAGTAGACTATTAGTGCTAAAAAAGCACTTGATAACATTCAACATCCCTTCTTAATCAAAGCCCTAAAAAATCTGGGGAGAGAAGGAACCTACCTACCCAAATATATCTACAGATTCAAGTTTTGGGGGAACTAAAAGTTATACACGGATTGTCACCTGTGTGGAGGGTAAGCCACCCTAAATCCCATGTTATTCAAACGTCGACTGTACAATTCAGGATTATTAACTACAGGCACAATGTTGTTCAGCAGATCTCTAGAGCTTACTCATCTTGTATAAATGAAACTTTTTATACCCATTAACTGGGAATTCCCTCTTTCCCCTTTCCCACAACCACTGGAAATCATTCTACTTTCTGCTTTCATGAGTTTGACTCTTTTGTATGCCTCACATAAATGTAATCACTCAGTATTTGTTCTTCTGTGACTGGCCTATTTCACTTAGCACAATGTTGGCAAAGTTCATCCATGTTATCACATATTGCAGGATGTCCTTTCTGTTTCAGGGTGAATAGTATTCCATTATATGTATAGATCACATTTTCTTTATTCATCTCTCTGTAAATATTAGGTTGTTTTCACATTTAGACTGTTGTGAAGAGTGCTGCAATGAACATGCAACTGCAAATATCTCTGTGAGATCCTGATTTCGATTATTTTGGATATACACCCAGAAGTGAGATTGCTCCATTGTATGGTCGTTCTATATTTAATTTTTCAAGGAAACTTCATACTATTTTTTTATACTGGGTGCACGATTTTGCATTCTACCAACAGTATATAAGTGTTCAAATATCTCCACATCTATGCCAACACTTTTCTCCTTCTTTATTTTTGATAGCCATCCTAACGGGTGTATAGTGATATGTAATTGTGCTTTTGATTTGCATTACCATGATAATAAGTGATGCTGGGTATCTTTTCATGTACCTGTTGTTCACTTCTATATCTTCTTTGGAGAAATTTCTATTCAGGTCTTTCACCTATTCTTAAATCAGGTAATCATATTCTTGTGCTGTGGAGTTGCAGGAATTTTTTGTACATTTTAGAAATTAACACCTTATCACATATATGCTTTATGAATATATTCTCTTATTGTGTATGTTGCCTTTTCACTCTGTTGATTATTTCCTTTGCTGGGCAGAAGCTTTTTAGTTTGACTAGTTCCATTTGTCTAATTTTGTTTTTATTGCCTGTGCTTTTGGTGGTACATCCATGAATTATTGTCAAGACAAATGTAATGAAACTCTCTAAGTTCTATTCTAAGAATTTTATAGTTTCTAGTTTTAAATTTTAGTCTTCAACACAGTCTGAGTTTATTTTTTCAGTGTATATAACGGTATAACATCATTCTCTTGTATGTGAATATCCACTTTTCTCAATACCATTTGTCAGAGAAACAATTATTTCACTATTGTGATCGCTTGCCAAAGATCAGATGACTGTATACACACAGATTTCTCTGGGCTCTGTATTCCATTCTGTTGGTCTATATATCTGTCTTTATGCCAGTACTGTAATGTATTAATTACTTTAGCTTTGACATATATTTGTAGTCAGGAAGTGTGAGCCATCATCTTCATTCTTTCTCAAAGTTGCTTTGGCTATTTGAGGTTATTTGTTGGTTTCATATGAATTTGAATCTGTGGATATATTTAGGTAGGTATGTTCCTTCTATACCCAGATTTTTGAGGGCTTTTATTATGAAGGGATGTTGAATTTTATCAAGTGCTTTTTTTAGCATCAATTGAAATGATCATAGGATTTTTACCTTTCATTCTGTTTATATAACGTATCAGATTTATTGATTTGCGTATGTTGAACTAACCTTGGATCCCAGGATAAATCTCACTTGGTCATGATGAATGATTATTCTAATGTATTGTTGAATTTGGTCTGTTACTATTTCGTTGAGGATATTTGCATCAATATTCATCAGAGAAATTGGCTTGTAGTTTTCTTTTTTTGATGTGTGTGTGTTTGGTTTTGGTATCGGGGTAATATTGGCCTCACAGAATGAGTTTGGAAGTATTCCCTCCTCCTCCATTTTTTGGAATGGTTTGAATAGTATTGGCATTAATTATTTCAGTCTCTTTGTTAAATTATCTGATAGTTTCTGAATTCCTTCTCTGTGTTATCTTGAATTTCTTTGAGTTTCTTCAGAACAGCTACGTTGAATTCTCTGTTTGAACGATTACATATGTCTCTTTCACCAGGATTGTTCCTTGGTGCCTTATTCAATTTGTCTGGTGAGGTCATGTTTTACTAGCTAATCTTAGTGCTTATGTTATTCATCAGTGTCTGGGCATTGATGACTTAGGTATTTATTGTAGTCTTTGTAGTCTGGGTTTGTTTTTACCCATCCTTCTTTACTAGGTTTTTTAGGTATATGAAGGGACTTTGGCCACAACCTCAATAATACCGTGGTTTTTACAGTCTTGGAGAGGTACTGCCTTGGTGACCTTGGAAAGTATATGGAAGAATTCACTGGATTATTAGGCAGAGACTCTTGTTCTCTTCCCCTACTTTCTCCAAAGTAAATGTAGTCTTGCTCTTTCTGTGCTGAGCTGCCTGGAACTGGGGTTTCACTGATGCAAGCATCCTTGTGGCCCCCCCACCACTGAGACCGGACTGTACTGGGTAAGACCTGAAGCTGGCACAGCACTGAGTCTTGCCCAAGGCCTGCTGTAACCACTATCAGAAGCCAGCACAGCACTGGGTCTTGGCCAAGGCCTTCTGTAACTACTATCGGGCTACCATCTATATTAACTCAAGCTCAAGGGCTCTACAATCAGTGGGTGGCCAAGTCAGCCAGGTTTGTGTCCTTCTCTTCAATGCAGTGAGTTCCCCTAGGCCTCAGGCTGGCCTACAGATGCTGTCTGAGAGCCAAGGTTTGGAGCAAAAAACCTTAGCAATTTACCTGTAATAGATGTTCTATTCTACTGTGGCTACACTGGCACCCAAAACACAGCAGAAAGTTCTTTTTGCTCGTCTCTCCCTTTGCCACAGGCAGAGGAGCCTCTCCCTGTGTCCACCGCCACCACAGGCCCAAGGAAGATTCTGCCAGGCCACCACCCATGTTCAATTAAAGCTCTAGGGCTCTTCAGTCAGGTTATATGAATGCTGCCAGGTCTCAGAGACTCATCCTTCAGGGCAATGTGTCTCTTAATTCAGGACTAGGCTATTGGACAGCATTTCTACACTTGCCTGTGGCCCAGGGCAGGTCTAGAAAAGGTGTCTAAGAGCTTAGTCCTGGACTCAGGGACCCCAAAAGCCTTCTTGTTGCTCTACTCTACTGTAGCTGAGCTGGTACCTAAGGTGCAAGACAAAGTCCCCTTTATTTTTCCACCACTTCTCTTAAACAGAAGGAGTCTTTCACCATAGCCACCACAGCTGGGAATGTGTTCGGTCACACCTGAAGTCAGCAAATCTCAGAGCCCAAGGCCCGCAGTGTATTAGTTTGATACTGCTGCTGGTTATTCAGGGCCTGAGGGCTCTTTAGTCAACTGATGATAAATGCTGCCAGGAGTGGGTGCTTCTCTTCAATGCAGTGGATTCCTTTTTGGGCCAGGATATGCCTACAACTGTTGTCCATGAGTTAGGACCTCAAAACTCTGTCTGGTGCCCTATTTTCCTGTGGCTAAGCTGGTATTAGAAAAAAATATTTTGCAATCTATGCATTAGAAAAAAAGAATCACCTCTCCAACTCTTCATGGACAGACCTTATTATAGGAGAAAACCTTCATCAATCAGCCCAGCCATATCTTCTTGGGCCTCTCAAACTTTCATGGTCATCCAAACTGCTATCTTTGTCTTAGGATCCCCCAGGCATGTAGCGTATGCAGGGTCTTATCAGCACCTTTACACATTTGAGACAGAAGACAGTCCTTAGTCAACTCTTAGGAAAGTTTGAATATTTGGCATGCTGTCCAACTCTTTCCCTTCCCACGGAGAATTTGGAAGCTGGGGTTTCTTAACTCATCACTCTGCTTAAATCTAGCGGCAGGAGGAGCTGTGACAAGTGCCCATGTGCTAGTTTAAATTATCATTTTTGTGTTCTTTGTAGTACCCAGGGGCCAAGTGTATGCCTAACCCAGAGACAAGGAAGACAAAATACCTTTCCTTAAGTAGAATTCAGAAAAGAGGAAATGTTATACGTGTGGTCCAAATCTTTGCTTCCCCATGGAAGAGCTAAAAGCTTGAATTTTGTTTCTGTTTTTGTCTGTTTTTGCCTGCTCACTCTGCACTAAGCTAGGGGGCAGGATCTGTGATAAATGTCCACATACTGGCTCATCTTTATTCTCTGTAGTTCCCAGGTGACTGGCATATGCTGGATCCTGTCAGCACTTTGAGGCAGATGAGATAGAAGCCAATCCATTAAGTAGCACTTGGAAAGGTTGAAATGTTGAATGTGCAGTCCAACCCTTTCTCTCCCCAGGGATAAGCTGGGAGCATTTTTTTAAAATTTTATTTTACTTTAAGTTCTGGGATATATGTGCAGAATGTACAGGTCTGTTACATAAACATGTGCAATGGTGGTTTGCTGCGCCTATTAACCCATCACCTAGGTATTAAGCCCCACATGCATTAGCTATTTGTCCTGATGCTCTCCCTCCTTCTGTCCCCATGACAGGCCCTGGTGTGTGTTGTAGCCCTCTCTGTGTTTATGTGTTCTAGTGTTCAGCTGCCACTTGTAAGTGAGAACATGCAGTGTTTGGTTTTCTGTACCATGTTAGTTTGCTGAGGATAATGACTTTCAGCGTCATGCATGTCCCTGCAAAGAACATGATTTCCTTCCTTTTAATGGTTGCATAGTATTGCGTGGTGTATATGTATCACATTTTCTTTATCCAATCTATCATTGATGGGTATTTGGGTTGGTTCCATGACTTTTGCTAATGTGAATAGTGCTGCAAGAAACATACCTGTGTATGTATCTTTATAATAGAATGATTTATATTCCTTTGGGTATATACCCAGTAAAGGGATTCCTGGATCAAATGGTATTTCTGGTTCTAGATCCTTGAGGAATTGCCACATTTTTTTTTTGTTTTTTTTTTTCTTTTTCTCTCACACATTCACTCTGTGTTAAGCCGGAGGGAAGAGCTGTGTCAAGTGTCCACATGCCAGTTTAAACTGCTAGTTTTTCCCAATTGTGTGGTACAATACTGAGGAGGAGAATGGCAAGAGGGTGTCTCCGATTATCTTACTGGTTTTTATGTATCTGGTTTTGTACTTTGCTGATGTATAGGAGTCTCTCAATTAGTTTCTGTATTTCTCACAAATGAAATTGATCTGAATATTACTGTTGAATCAGTATGTTCATGGAGAGAAGGGTATCTAGTGCTTCCTATTCTGGTATCTTGCTGATATTTCATGGATGCCTTCCTGTTACTTAAACTGTATATTTTCTACCTACTAAAATAACTCATTTACACTTGAGATATAGCATTTACACATTACTCTTATACATACTTTAAGGGAAATATAGTTGAAATAAAACGGTTAAATGATCTCTAACATTTAGAGTCCAATATTTCTGGGTTACTCTTAAACTCAGATTTTCATTTTGCATAGTTTCTCATCCTCTGTGCTATCTGGAGAGTTGCAAATCAGGTTCCTGGGTGGTTAGGGTGGTGTGGATAGTGGTGTGGTGGTGGTGTTTATTGTCTCTAAGTATTTTTTGCCAGCTGCTTAAATTTTATTGCTGATGCTTTCTTGACCTCATCAGATGATTCCAGCATTGTCAGACAACAGTGAGGATTCATATTTCTTCCATGAATAGTTATTAAATGGTCTGAAGAGTTAAATGTCCAATGGTGACAGCTGTCCAGTCATGAAATCTGAAAAGCCACCATGTGCACACAAGCTCAGGCAATGTGAACAGTGTCATGACTGATTCCTGGACAACAGCAATTGCAAGATGTCATCAACCTAGTCTCAGAGATAACAAAACATGAAAAGAAGAAAATAGTGTTTTAGAATTGAAAGCAAACATATAGTTTACTTCCTTCATCTATGGAAGACTACAATCATTATCATTATTTCCCAGAACCTACTGTATTTCAAAATGATTTTTGACTGGCTGCTTCTAACTGTTTCTCCTAGGCACTATCAGGATAACTCCTAAGGACTCTCGTTGGGTTGGAGCTTGGTGGCTTGGTTTCCTTGTGTCTGGACTGTTTTCCATTACTTCTTCCATACCATTTTTTTTCTTGCCCCGAAATCCAAATAAACCACAAAAAGAAAGAAAAGTTTCACTCTCTTTGCATGTGCTGAAAACAAATGATGAAAGAAGTCAAACAGCTAATTTGACCAACCGAGGAAAAAAAGTTACAAAAAATGTGACTGGTAAGTATTTAACATTAATTGTCAACTTAGAATTGTTAATCTCAATGAAAGGGAGAAGTGAGTAAAAAATAAATAAATAAAAAAGCATACTCAAATCATCTACAGTTAGCTTTCTTCTCCACTAAATTTAGCTGAATTATTTTTTCTAAAACTCCTATTAAAATTAACAAGTATGTCTTGAGCACATAAAAAGGGGAAAAGGATTAGGTTTCTGCTGTTTAGAAGACAGAAACCAATCGAAGCTATTAACATCTGTTCCTTATAAGCCGAAGAGTACATATTCATTTTAATATAATATAGTATAAACTGTGAGGGTTAAAAGGATTATAATATTTCATTCATTTATTTATTTAACAAATGATACCAGCCATCATACTATTCCCTGGTAATAGAACATTGCCTTTATTTTTTGAGAACTTAGTGGATGATAATGAGAAGTATATGGATCATTGTAATAAAGTATCTTAAGTACTATGGTAGGTTATATTTAACTATTCTCAGGTGTAGAGATGAAATAAGGAGAAGGAAGTCAGGAGATGAGTCTGTCTAGGTAATTAGAGCAAGATTATTTTTCTTGGTAATTAAAATTATATATATCTTATTAAATTAAATTAATGTATATATGAATTAAAAATGTATATATACACATATATAATCTTACTTAAGTATTCAGAAATGAAGTGAAAAGCAACATCAGTAATTAAGATATTTGGAGTCAATAATGTGAATTAGGATTCTTTAGCACTTGATAGTCGTAACTCTTTTGAATATAAGTCACATGGGCTAATGGTGAACCATTGAGAAGCAGTAATCAAGAGAATGATCTAGCAGCTGTCAGAGCAAGATATTTGAAATGGTAAGGTATTGACAGCAGTTTTCAGTTTTAGTTAGCAGTTTTAGGGAGAAATGGTGAAGCAGTAAAACCTGAAGCAGTGCAACCAACACCTAAACCCTTGGCACTTTTTCAGGTTTTCATTGAAGTAAGCTTACAACCTTTCCAAAGTAACCCATATTCTTTCTCTCATCAGTTCTTTCACTTACCTTTGTTGTTGTTGTTATTTTCTCCTCTCCACCACACTAACCCAAGAGCAATGGGATGCTGGAGCCTTGTATATTCACTCATTAGAGTGGATTCCTCAATTTCAGCTGCGTAGGTAGCTTTAAATTGTCCGTGGTAGGAGAATTTACCATCATGTGTTACCATGGAAATGGAAAAATATTACAAATCGGGTTTATTTCCCAATGAATCTGTTGTTAAATGTTTACTAGCACATCATTAATGAGTTTATAAGTTTAACATGCATACTAAAAATAGCATTTCAAGGATTTTTTATTTTGTCTATGATGTGTTTCTACTTTATCTAATCCAATCCATAACAATTAATGATTTTTTTTTCTTTTTTTTTTTTTTTTGAGACAGAGTCTTACTCTGTCACCCAGGCTGGAGTGCAGTGGCGTGATCTTGGGCTCACTGCAACCTCTGCCCCCTAGGTTCAAGCAATTCTCCTGCCTCAGCCTATAGAGTAGCTGAGACTACAGGTGCACGCCGCCATTTCCAGCTATTTTTTTTGTATTTTAGTAAAGTCAGGGTTTCACCATGTTGCCCAGGCTGGTCTGGAACTCCTGAGCTGAGGCAATCCACCCACCTTGGCCTCCCAAAGTGCTGGGATTACAGGCGTGAGCCACCGCACCCGGCCAATTAATGGATTTTCTAAACCAATGAGGACCAGGGTTGACTGTGAGCCCAAAAAGAATAAAGAAGATAATAAGGTTCAAATAAAGGGGCAACTGTAAACATTGTCTATACTATGAGCTTTTTTTTTCTTTAAGGGTAGTGACATGAATAGTAAAGCGAATTTTAATTAGGTGCCCATTAGGAATGGTTAAAATACTAAGTACCTATAGTCAGAAAAACAAATTAGATTTATTCTATACATTCTTGAGTAGAACTAAGACTAATTGATCAGAAGGCAAAGAAAATTTCAGTTCGTTACAAAGACAACATGTAAACAATGAGAATTCTTCAAAAGTTGAGCAAATTCCTCTGAGGTAGCGTAATGTCACTTGAGTTGTTTATTGATCCATTTTTTAATGGATCAACATATAGTGAGTTATGATTGTATGGAAGTTCAGTTTATGTGACATCCGAGTTTCTGTTTACCTCAAAACTTTAACAATTTGGTTAATCCACATGTTCCATTTATTTTGAGCAAAGGTCACAACTCTCTTAGAATGCCTCACAAATCGGTGGTGATTCTTCCTCACTGGGGAGACCTAAGGAGGGAAGTTTGGCGCTTTGTTTTAACAACTTTAAATATTTTTTATTCCTGCTATACATTTTCTTAACTCTTTTCTGTTCTGTGCCATTTCCCTGTCTTTCCTTATTATTATAATCAGAGGAAACAAAGTATTTATTTGTTACCGTTTGAAAGTACTGTCCATATCTAATGAAAATCTTTAAAGGTCTATGGAGAGCAAGATCTTTCAAAGCCCATATCATCCATCTCTCAGTAACCATATCTCAGACTTTCTTGCTGTATTCTGAAACTTCCTGTTGTTCTAAATAGTTCCTTCCACTTTTATCTCATATTGTGGCTGATTGAGTTGGCAATCACAGACCCAGATCACATAATTTCTGCCATGGACAGAAGTTAGAAGTTTGTTACTGCACCTACTTGTAGGCATAGGTTGTTGTACTATTACTGTCGTAATGTCACTTGAGATCAACATCGTTATCCCCTGCCTCACCTTCTTGCATCTTACTATAAGGAATTTATAATACTGCCAGATATACTGAGGCAGTATTTGATGGTACACAAGCTATATACCAGGGAAAAAGAGGTCTGAGCCCTCATACTAATGTTTTCTGTAAAATTTTTTAATGTTAGTGCTCTTATTTCTGTGTCTTAGATTATACTATCTTTAATTTAAATTTATTTTTAACAATTACAGTTTTAATATAATTATGTTAAATGCTAATAAATAAAGGACATCACATTTCTCTTCCTCCCTCCCCCCCCTTCCCTCCCTCCTTCCCCCCTCCCTCCCTCCCTTCCTTCCTTCCTTCCTTCCTTCCTTTCTTCCTTCCTTCCTTCCTTCTTTCCTTCCTTTTTTTTTGTGACAGGGTCTGTCCCTGTCTCTCAGGATGGAGTGTAGTGGTATGAATATGGCTCACTGCAGCCTCAACCTCCCTGTCTCACACGATCCTCCCACCTCAGCCCCCCAAGTAACTGGGACTACATGCATGCCCCACCATGCTCAGTTAATTTGTGTATTTTCTGTAGAGAGGGGATTTCATCATGTTGCCCAGTCTGGTCTGTAACCCCTGGGCTCAGGCGATCTGCATGCCTCAGCCTCCCAAAGTACTCGGATTACAGGTGTGAGCCACTGCACCTGGTGAACATCACATTTCTGATTCACTTTTTTTTTGTTTCTTGGACACTAAGCATATTGCCTGGTACCCAATTGAAAACCAAACATTTGTTGAATAAATCAATAGGTGAATTAGTCTATATCAAATAGTATGGTAAAGTGCCAAAGATAACCAAATATTAAGTGAACAAAGCAAGATAAAAAATACCATTTATGTATCATCCTATTTGAGGTTAAAATGAAGGAAAGAAATAAATAATAATATACATATGGAAAATACTGAAGGAATATATTAAAAACTTGACAGTAGGATTGCAGGGTACTGTCTCTGTGTTATGTCTTTTGTAACTTTAAGTCTTATGTAACTTATGTTGATAAAATTCAGATATTAGTATATATTTTATTATTGAAATATCTTATTTTTATAACTCTATAGGTTTTTTCCAGTCTTTGAAAAGCCTCCTTACCAATCCCCTGTATGTTATGTTCGTGCTTTTGACATTGTTACAAATAAGCAGCTTTATTGGTTCTTTTACTTACATCTTTAAATATATGGAGCAACAGTATGGTCAGTCTGCATCTCAGGCTAACTTTTTGTTGGGTAAGACATATTTTTTACCTGTTTGCTTGATAAATGAAACACTCCTGAGTACTTGTGTTCCAAGTCGCATTTTATTATGAAGGTGATTTTATATTTTACTAAATATAATCTTATCATCTCTCAAACTTTACAAAATTTCTCCATCTTGTGATATTGTCGTTGTTCTGCATTTGAGGTTGCATCTCATGTTAGCTGAATTTAATTCTATAGGTGAAATTCTAAAGAAAAAAATTGCTTGTGAATAAAACATTTAGATGTGGTATCTGCATAATTGGATCTTATAGTACTAAGATCCTAAGACAAACCCTTTTATAATATAACCATTATAATCCTATAATTCATGGACTGAAATAAGGCCTCAGCTACTTACAAAACACATCATATTAATGTTTTCAGAAGGAGAATCAATATAAATACATTACAAAATATGCATGATTCAAAACAAATATCGTATTTTAGAGAGGGTTTTTTTGTTTTTTTTTGTTTGTTTGTTTGTTTTTTGCTACAATACCTATTTTCAAAGTCATATTGAGACCTTCTCCTTAAGGAAAGTTTATCTTATATCACTTTTCCCACAACTCCAGTATTGTAGAAATCTTGTAGAAATTTGATAAATATTTGATGAGTTAAACAATGTATCAAATGGTAGGTATCTCGGTCATATGTACATAGGAAAGTAATAATTAGAAAATCTGTATACTGAAGCATTGGAACAGGCTTCTGGATGATCTCCCTGTTGAACTGACAGGTTTAAACTGAAAGATTAAGTTTTGACTCGCAATAACCTGGCTTGAATTTTTTGTTAGAGGAATCTTCACCTGTAATAACACTTACAAGACCGTGAAATGGAAAAGTTGTAAGAGGGATCAATCATTTTTAATCCTGTATGTAGACATTTTTTATCATATCAGGGTATATATGTGTTTTATGAATAATAAAGAGATTAGTTCAAGAATTTAATTCTAAAGCCTTGGGCAAAATTGGAGTGAGTTATTGAGGATTGAAACTCTGTTTTGAGAGATGTAAAGGATTTTAGGTGGTAGGATAGAAATCTCAGAGGAAGAAAGATTTTGTTTGTTGTTGTTGATTGCCAAAAAAAAAAAAGAAAAAAAAGAAAGCTCCTCATAGAAATAACCGTTTTAGACACATAAATATTCTTAGCCACTGCCTTTTGCTTGTGAGGAAGCCAAGCCCTCATAATTGGCCAAAATAAATTATTTTTGTCTCTCATATGGTATACTTGTCCCTTACCTCCACCCTAGTGTGCCACCCTTCTCTTTTTTATTTTTTGGGAGATGGAGTCTCGCTCTGTCGCCCGGGCTGGAGTGCAATGGCGGGATCGCAGCTCACTGCAAACTCCGCCTTCCGGGTTCGCCACCCTTCTCTTAAAGAAATAAGAAAGGGTGAATTTGGTTGATATACATTGTATTCTATAAATAAAGACATATCAGAAAAACCATATTCATATAATTATAGCTTTTTTCTCTTCTTTTATTTCTAGGAGTCATAACCATTCCTACGATTGCAACTGGAATGTTTTTAGGAGGATATATCATTAAAAAATTCAAATTGTCTTTAGTTGGAATTGCCAAATTTTCACTTCTTACTTCGATAATATCCTTCTTGTTTCAACTTATTTATTTCCCTCTAATCTGTGAAAGCAAATCAGTTGCCGGCCTAACCTTGACCTATGATGGGTTTGTATATATTGCTATATAAATTGTGTGATATATTAACCATTGAATTAAAAGATTATGTGCAAGTAAAATAGGGTAGAAAACAATTGTAATTAAACTTTATTTTAATTGAGAGAAATTTCAATTTTCAAATTCTTAAAATGTCCATTTCTTAAGACGATAAAAATTTGTTTTATTCCTTAAGGAAAAGCTACATAGGTTGAAATAATAACACCTATAATTTATGGGTAATTAAAATGAGTGGTGGACACTTTTACCCCAGTTTTATAGATGTAAAAGTAAGATTTAGAGAAATACACACATTATATGGCTAGCAATGTTAAGATTAAGACACAAATTTGAGATATTAGAGGTATCAGATGTCATTAAATAAAATTATTCATAATGTATTTTCTAAATTAACAATTTACTTATTTTTCTTAATTTAAATTATATACTCATTTGAAGATATTTCATAAATCCTAAATAATTATCATATCTTTACAAGACAACTTGAAATCTTTAAGCTTAAACATTATACAAATAACATATTTTATAATTTTAGTCAAAATATAAAATTATATCTTGTAATTTTTAACTATATTATAAAGTAAATCAGTATAAACAATATTATAGTTTTATTCAAAAAATATACAGAGATTTTTTTTATCCTTTTTCAACTGATTCTATTTATTCCTCAGAGGTTCAGCTTTAACCACATCGAATTCATTTTTTATGTAGTTAAAATACAGATTGCAAAATTCAACGATGTTAACTAACGTGTAGATTCAGAGAATTTTACAGTGAGCTGAGAGGAATGTCAATCTAATGCCATTACCTCCCCGAAGAGAAAGTGAATCTCAGAAAAATGAAGTTACTTATCTAATGTAAAGTTACTTTGAAAGAATGATAAAGACCTCTTGTCTAAGTCTTATCTAACCTCTTTTATTTCTTTTTTAAGTTTTACTTTTTCTAGGTCATAAGTCATGTCTTGGTAAAGAAGGAGAGTTAAAAGTCAATAAGCATTACAAAAATTGCCATTTTGACGTCAGCAAATCAGATTTCTCTAATTAAAGGAAAACCCCTTCTCTTATTTCTCTTCTTTTCCCCTTCTCTTCCTCCTCCTCTATTTCCCCTCTCCTTATCCCCTTGTCTCTCTCTTCTCCTCCTTCTCTACTTCCTCTTTCTCTTTTTTTGATATATTTCTATCATATATTTTCAGAAAAAATTCAGTGGCATCTCATATAGATGTACCACTTTCTTATTGCAACTCAGAGTGCAATTGTGATGAAAGTCAATGGGAACCAGTCTGTGGGAACAATGGAATAACTTACCTGTCACCTTGTCTAGCAGGATGCAAATCCTTAAGTGGTATTAAGAAGTCTACAGTGAGTATTAGTTTTTGCTTTTTCTCCTCTCCTTAATCAAAATCACAGATTTAATAATTACTTATCAAATCTTCCTGTAACTAAGGTCACCAATAAAAAGATAAAAGAAAAAGATTCCAGTGTTATCCGTCCTCATGATAGCTGTGAATTATAAACAAAGCTTCATATAAAACTCTGTTTAGGACACAATCAGACTTCTCTGTTACTTGATTTCTAATTAGAGATTACCCACTTTTTTTTCTTGAGATTTTAAGAATATGACCTGCTAGAATTTGAATGCATTTAGGGTATCTAAGAAGTCTCTCATTTGACTAAAGCACATGATTATTATTAATTTGGAATTACTTTACCCTTTGGAAGTTAGGGGAAAGTTCAGAATTAGCCAGTTGTCTGCATTACCCGCTTTATGAGGACAACGATGTATTTGCATTTTAATATATACAAATCCTGATAAGTTTAGCTAGGGACTCACTGTGGCCTTGGACTTTCTAAGAAATTCATCAAGGCTTCATGTTTACTCGAATTCCCTATTCTTGATTTCCTATTTTGATGTTCCCAAAGCTGGCACTTCTTTTACTCAGTTTAATTTAGTATCCTGCTCATTGATTGCCAACATATCCGTTGGAAATTCCATTTCTTTCTTTCTTTGTTTTTTTTTTTTCCATGTGACACATGGATTTTTCCCAATATCCTAGGTAACTCCCAATGATTGGAAATTAGGTATGCTGTTCCCCATACCTACAATCAATTCAACATCTCACAAAGTTGCATAACTGTTTTTCAGGCCCTTTCCCTATTACCAACATTAGCAATATAGTCAGCTGTGATTATAACTCTCTACCACACTCTTCCATGCTTCAAATCTAAACATTTTCTATCTTTCCCTTGCCCAATGTCCTACCAATTAAATGACATGGAGAAATTTGAAGAATAAAGCATCCTAGTTTCCTTGAAGATAGGCTACAACTTTAATAAACTTGCACATATGTGGCCCAAAGACTATACTTAAAAGCTCACATCTCATATTCATCAGTTATAGTACCTTTCAGTAAGGGTGCCCCATTTAATCCCTGGTCGCACATTGTCCAGTAGTGAAGACCTGAAAGATACATGATGTTAGTATCCTAAAGAGAGCTCTGTCTACGTGGAGACATCATCTTAATAGTGGCAATGGCTATACCATGGGGGGGCTACTGCAAAGTTCCTTTACTAAATCCTCAGTAAAATTGTTAAAATAATGCTCTCTGTATCAAAGTTTGGTTTCATTGGCCAATGTGCTTGCTCCATAAAAGATTCCTCCATATTATTCCTATTGAAAAAAAAAAAGGAAAAAAGGAATCTTTCTTGAACCATACAAGTATGGATTTAAATTCTTTTTTTCTTTTTCTTTTTCTTTCCTTTTTTTTTTTTGAGATGGAGTCTTGCCTTGTCATCCAGGCTGGAGTGCAATGGCACGGTCTCGGCTCACTGCAACCTCCACCTCCTGAGTTCAAGTGATTCTCCTGCCTGAGCCTCCCAAGTAGCTGGGATTACAGGTGTGCACCACCACACCTGGCTAATTTTTTTGTATCTTTAGTAGAGACGGGGTTTCACCATGTTGACCAGACTGGTCTCTAACTCCTGACCTCATGATCCGCCTACCTTGGCCTCCCAAAGTGCTGGGATTACAGGTGTGAGTGACTGCACCTGGTCAATTCTTTTACAAGTTCCCCTTCAGTAAATAGTCTAGCAGTAGTAGGTTCAAGATGAACTTAAATCTTTCATGTAGAATCAGAGCAGAATTTATTAAAGCCACCTAACAACATACACTGCCTACCTGATGAAATCTCTAAAATCACTTGTTCCTAATATTCCTCTTCTATACGCTAACCATTAGCCAGGACATTCTTTTGTGTTAAATCTTTCTAGTAATAATATAATATATTTTATTACCTGTCATTATGGTCTTGAATGTTGCTTTTCCCTTCTTAAGTAGAATTCTGGCACCTGTGCCTGGCTCTGTTTCCCCTGCACTCTGTCCCATTTTCATGAGTGGCTAGATTTTGTCCCTTTTCAAACTGCTATATTTTCTGGATTCTTTGGTAGTTCTTTCTCAGAACTACCAAAGTTCTAAGTCATTAATTAGTTCTAAGTCACTAATACTTAGAACCTGTCAAAGAGAGTAAGAATGTGTATTTTAGAAAGTGAATATGGGTGGAAGAGAAATATTTTAAATAATGTATATTAATGAAAAAATTATATACAGAATTTCATACACTAATTTCTTAACTTCCTAAATTCAGGAAGCTATTTTGCCTTCAGTATTAAGCAACTATATTTTTATAACATTTTTTAAACTGTAAATATTTTAGTTTGAGACTTCCTTAAATATAATGGAATGTATTCATAGCCCTGTTGTATTTGGCGAATGTATTTGGTAATATTCCAAAAAATATTTTTAGGTGTTTTATAACTGTAGTTGTGTGGAAGTAACTGGTCTCCGGAACAGAAATTACTCAGCGCACTTGGGTGAATGCCCAAGAGATGATGCTTGTACAAGGAAATTTTACATCTATGTTGCAATTCAAGTCATAAACTCTTTGTTCTCTGCAACAGGAGGTACCGTATGTATCTTGCTGATTGTGAAGTAAGTATGTCGCTTTGAAACATTGTCACGTATGTTAGACTAAAACACACCTAATGATAGGCATATTTTTACATATTTTGCACTCAAATTCATATTTGGTCAATTTTTAATTCTTTGAGAATGCATTTTCTTAGAATTATTTTGATCTTTCAATGCCATCATTAATAATTTTTGTTTTCAATACTTCCATTGTCAAATCTAGGCTCTATACTTTCTTCTCTTAATAAAAATCTTAAGGCACACACTGATTGACAATTGCCTCGATAGTAGAAGAATCTTTGTGTGATTGTAAAAGAACTTTTAATTTTGAGTTGCGTTGCATCCTAATGAGCCAGTTAGAGTAAATCATCTGTTGATTTCATTGAAGAAAACATTTAGCAACCAGATATAAATATAAACTTCAATTTGTAATGAAATTCTAATGCTTTCAATTCACCCACAGCATGGCTGTTGACCTGCTATCTCACAATACCCTTGTAGACATAAGAAAAATATGTGTAAATAAGTCATTCTTTTTTTCACTTATTAGACAGTTTTTTAGACAGGATATGATGAAGAATATTTCTTAGTGAGTAAAACCAATAAGGTACCTGTTGTTTCACAGCTTAGAAAATGACAAGACTGATGTGAGACAAATAAGTATAAAAATAGACACATAATTACACATTGCTCTTTGTCTTAATAAGGGAAAAGACTTCGAATTAAAGAAATAAAAAGAGACATTAAATTTAGGATTAAAGTAAGGGGATGTGATGGGAAAGATTCACAGAGTACATCTCAAAAGAAGTGACATTATATCTAAGGAGGTAAAGAAAAAGCCAAATGAAGGGCTTTCAGGGAGAGGGTCTAGGTCTTGTTTCCTTAAGGCAGGAAAGAGCTAGAATTTTTGAGGAATGAAGAGAAGCCAGTTTACAGGAACACACTGAGTGAGAGAGGTATGGCAGATGATGTTTGGAGAGTTAGCCAGGAAGCAGATATGTGTGCCCTACTGGCCAGGATAAGCACTCAATCACCTAAAACTGGAAACATGTAAAGACATGCATGTAGATCTTTAAAATATACATGATAAGTAGAGTGACCTGGGGTAACATTTAATTGTACTTTTAAAACCTACTAGTTGATCATAAGTTCACGACTAGTCAACAGCACGACATGGTAGAAAAAAAAAAGTAGGCCGGGCACGATGACTCACGCCTGTAATCCCAGCACTTTGGGAGGCTGAGGCAGGTGGATCATGAGGTCAGGAGATCGAGACCATCCTGGCTAACACGGTGAAACCCCGTCTCTACTAAAAAATGCAAAAAATTAGCCGGGCGCGGTGGCGGGCGCCTGTAGTCCCAGCTACTCAGGAGGCTGAGGCAGGAGAATGGCGAGAACCTGGGAGGCGGAGCTTGCAGTGAGCCGAGATCACGGCCACTGCACTCCAACCTGGGCCACAGAGCCAGACTCTGTCTCAAAAAAAAAAAAAAAAAAAGCAACCAACAATGTGTTTTAACTTTTGTTGACATGAATATAAACCTGTAAACTAAGTAAGTTTACAGTTGTTAAATTTTCACCCTGCCTGCAAATTTTATTAAATTCCGTACAGTAAATATTCCACAAGTATAGTTTCATCTTAATATAAAATGTCTATTCAGAAGAAGCCTTCTATATTTCCAAATTACAAATTTATTAACTTAAAAAAATTCACCTCAAAATTTCATACTAGTTTACATCTCAGCATGTTTTAGCTTCTTAATTGAAACCTTTTCATGAGAAAAGGAGTTTTAAAAACATCGTTCCATCCTTGAATGTAGTTATGTTTTATACGATTAAAAAGTGATTAAATTAACATTACCACTTATCAAAGCATTTATTAATTTCTCACCAGCCTTTGATTTCCTTTGTATTTATTTATTTTTTTTAAGAAAAGTTTTCTAAAGTTGGCTAGAGAATGAAAATATAAACTTCATTTTATTAATGATTTTCTAATGCTTGCATCGTAAGGCTATTGCTAAAACTAGACTAAGCAGGAGTGTAAACATTTACTCATCCAGTACATATTCATTATGTGTATCAGCCACAGATCCATGCACTGAGGATGCAAATGTGAATGAAAATGATAAAACTTCATTAGCATCCAGTGGGGATAGGGAATGGAGAGTGAATGTATATAGAAGAACTAATAAACAAATAAGCAAGTAAATATGTAAACCAGGGTAAATGTGAAGCACTAGAAAGAAAAATAAATCAGAGTCAGAAGACAGAAAAAGTGGGGATAGGTAAGAGACACTAGTTCAGATATTGTGCATTGAAAGTTATATGACAAGAGACCTAAATGAAGACATGAAGAGAGAAGCTACACGCCATGCTAAATGAGGACAGGAAAGGAACAAGCTAGGCAAAGTAGAGCAAAGACAAAGGCCCTTGTGTGGCACATAGTTGATACATACAAGGTTAGAAAAAAAGTGTGTGAGGAAGAGAGAGGTATGAAGTACAATGACAGAGCTAGCGTGATCCAGATTATATTGTTCAGAGGAAAGGCTTTGGAGCTTATTCTAAGCGTGTTCAGAAGCCCCAGAGGGTTTAAGCATTAGTGTTACCTAATGCTTATGGCTTACCTAATGAGAAGATCACTCTGACTGTGCATGGCATGTGTTTTTGGAAGACAAGAATGAAATCAGGGAAAACAGAAGGCTATGATCATTCTTCACGATGAGGTATTATTGAGCATGGTTATGATAAAGGAAGTGGGAAGATATTTGTGCTTCATTCTTTGTTTTGTTTCATTTTCTAAGGCAAAGCCAATATGATTTGCTTGTTGATTGAATGTGGCATGTGAGAAAGATAATTTAAGGACGATCCCAAGGTTCTGGCTTGAGCTCTGGAAAGATGGTGATACCATTGAACAAAAGGGGAAATACAAAGGAAGGGTAGTTTGCAGGAAGTATAAAAGCAAGATTTCTTATATCCCTGTAAAACTGAGCTGCCTGTTAGGTATCTACCAACAATGAATATGTAGAATCTACCATTTAGGAAAATCATTAAAGCCATAGACACAAATCTTAGAGTTTGCAACATAAACAGATGCTATTTAAATTCAGTGGTGTATTGAGATGTTCTAGGGCCTGGGTACAGATAGAAACTACATCCTAGGAACAGCAACAGGCACTCTAACTTTAGAGATTAATCATAGAAGGAGAAGACACTGAAGGAAACTGAGGAGGTCCCATGAGTTATGAGGAAAACTGGGAAAGGATCATGTCCTTGAAGCACAGTGAAGAATATATGAAGAAGTAATGAATAAAGAAACTATGTCAAGGCCTGCTGAGAGTTCATAGGCGTTAGGGACTAGAAAGTGACCATTGGATTTCATTATATGCTCATCACTGTTAACCTAAACAAAACTAGTGCATGAAGATGGGAGGTGAAACAAAAAGTTTGTTTTGGTTGTTTTAAATTTTTTCATTTTTATGGATTTAGAGATACAAATACAGTTGTGAAACATGGATTATATGAGGCAGTGGTAAAGTCTGGGGTTTAATATTCCCATCACCTGAATAGTGTACTTTATATTCAGTAGGTAGTATTTCTTCTCTCCCACTCCCTTCCAACCTCCCACACTTTAAAGTCTCCAGTGTCTGTTATTCCACTCTGTACATCCTTGTGTGCCCATTGTTTAGCTCCCACATCTAAGTAAGTACACGTACTTTTTACTTTCTGTTTCTGATTCATTTCACTCAGGATAATGGCATCCATTTCTATCCACATTGCTATAAAAAGACATGATTTCATTTTTTTATTGCTCACTAGTATCCCATAGTGTATACATATATACCAATGTTTTAATCTAATTGTATTATCAGTGAATGGAAATTTAGTGATTAGTGATTCCATGACTTTGCTTTCTCACTAGTGCTGTGATAAGCATACAAGTCAGGAGGTGTCTTTTTAATAAAATGATTTCTTTGTCTTTAGGTAGACACCCTGTGGTGGGATTGCTGGATTAAATGGTAGTTCAATTTTTGGGTCATCAGGAAATCTCTGTACTGTTTTCCATAGAGGTTGTGCTAATTAACATTCCCACCAACAGTGTATAAGCATTCACTTTTCTTCTCATCTTCACCAACATCTCTTGACTTTCGACTTTGTATTAATAGCTATCCTGATGAGTATAAGATGATATCTCATTATGGTTTTAATTTTCATTTCTCTGATGATTAATGATGTTGGGCATTTTTATATATTTATTGGCCATTTGTATGTCTTCTTTTGAAAAATGTCTATTCATATCCTTTACCCACTTTTTAATGAGGTTTTTTTTCTTTTTTTTTTCATTGAGTTGTTTCAGTTCCTGGTAGATTCTGGATATTAACCCTTTTTCAGGTGCATTGTTTGTAAATATTTTCTCCCATTCTGTGGGTTGTCTGTGTACTCTGTTGATTATTACTATTGTTTTACTGAACAAAAATTTTGTAGTTTAAGTAAGTTCCATTGGTATATTATTTTGTTGCATTTCCTTTAAAGGATGTAGTCATAAATTCTTTGCCTAGACCATTGTCCATAAAAGTTTTTCCTAGGTTTTCCCCTAGGATTTTTATAGTTTCAGGCCTTACAATTAAGTCTTTAAACGATCTTTTTTTTTTGAGTTGGAGTCTGTTGCCCAGGCTGGAGTTCAGTGATGCGATCTCGGCTCACTGCAAGCTTTGCCTCCTGGGTTCACACCATTCTCCTGCCTCAGCCTCCTGAGTAGCTGGGACTACAGGTACCTGCCATCATGCCTGGCTAATTTTTTCCATTTTTAGTGGAGACGGGGTTTCACATTGTTATCCAGGATGGTCTCGATCTCCCGACCTCGTGATCCACCTGCCTCAGCCTCCCAAAGTGCTGGGATTTTTAATCCATTTTGAGTTAATTTTTATATATGATAAGAGACATGGGTTCAATTTTATGTCTGTATATATGGTTCTCCAATTTTCCAGCACCATTTCATCACTGTATATATATTTGTTACTTTGTCAAAAATCAGTATGTTGTAGATATATGACTTTATTTCTGGTTTCTCTATTCTGTTCCATTGATCTATGTGTCTATTTTTATACTAATACCATTTTATTTTGGCTTATAGACTTGTAGTATAATTTGAAGTCAGGTAATGTGGCAACTTCAGCTTTATTTTTTTGCTTAGGATGAATTTGCTAGTCAGACTCTTTTGATTCCATACAAATTTTAGGATTTACATAGGTAATTTAATAAAAATTGTGTTGAATCTGTAGATTGCTTTGGGCTGGATAGTCATTTTACACAATATTTATTATTCCAATTCATGAATATGAAATGTTTTTCTATTATTTTATGCCATATATAACTTTTTTCATCAGTGTTTTGTAGTTCTCCTCATAGAGACTTTTTTACCTATTATTTTAAATGTTTTCCCATATTTTGTATCTATTGTCAATGGGATTCAGTTGTTGATTTGGTTTTGAGCTTGATCATTATCAGTGTATGGAAATGCTACTGATTTTTGTACATTGGTTTTGTATCCTGAAACTTTACTGAAGTAGTTTATCGAGTCTAAGAGACTTTCAGAAGAGTTTTAGGGTTTTCTAGGTGTAAGATTATGTCATAAGTGAAGAGGAATAATTCAAATTCTTCTTTTCCCATTTGGAGACCTTTTATTCCTTTGTCTTGCCTTATTGCTCCTGATAGGACTTCCAATACTATGTTGAATAGGAGTGGTGAAAATGGGCATCCTCATCTTGGGTCCATACTTAGAAGTAATGCTTACAATTTTCCCCCGTTTGATATGTTATTGACTGTGGTTTGTCATATATGTGATTTTTATTGTTTTAAAGTATTTTTCTTCTATGCCTAGTTTGGTAAGTGTTTTTATCATAAAGGGATGCTGGATTTTATCAAATTTTTTTTCTACATCAATTGATTTTATCATATGCTTTTTGAAAAAAGAAATTTCTGTTAATTTTGTAAATCACATTTTTTGATTCACATATATTGAACCATCCTTGCATTTCAGGAAAAAGTCCACTTTTCATTGTGATGAACCTTTTGATGTGTTGCTGAATTTTATTTTCTAGAGGTTTTTTTTTTTTTTTTTTTTAGGATATTTGGATCTGTGTTCATCAGGAATATTGATGTGTGGTTTTCTCTTTTATTTGTCATGTACTTGCCTGCCTTTGGTATCAGCATGATGCTGACTTCATAGGATCAGTTGAAGAGGATTCCTTCCCCCTTGATTTTTTGAAATAGTTTTAGTAGAATTGGTATTATTTCTTCCTTTTTAGTCTGGCAGAATCTGGCAATAATTTTCTCTGGTCCTGCAATTTTTGTTGTTGTCGTAAAGAGATTTTTTTATTATTATTATTACTAATTCAATTTAATTACTCATTATTGGTCTGTTAAGGATTTCTATTTCTTCCCAGTTCAGACTTGTGAAGTTGTATGTTTCCAGGAATTTATCAGTTTCCTCTAGGTTTTCTGGTTTGTGTATGTAGAGATGGCCGTAGTAGCCTCTGATGATATTTTATATTTCCAGGGTAATAGTTTTAATGACACCATTAATATTTCTGATTGTACTTATTTGAATCTTCTTTCTTTTTTTGGTTAATCTACTAGTAGTCTGTCTATCTTACTTATATTTTCAAATAATAACTTTTTATTTCACAGATCCTTTGCAATTTTTTTTGCCCAAATTTTTGTTAGATTTGTTCTTTAATATTTACTATATTCTGCTAGCTTGGGGTGCAGTTTATTCTTGTTTTACTAGTTCTGTGAGGCATGACATTAGATTGTTAATTTGATATCTTTCTATCTTTTTGTTGTAGGCATTTAATTCTAAAAACTTCCCTGTTGGTATTGACTTGTTGTAGCTCAGAGATTTTGGTATGTTGTGTCTTTATTTTCATTCACTTCAATTTCTTAATTTTGTTTGTTTTTTTTGAGACAGAATCTCACTCTGTCACTCAGGATGGAGTGAAATGGTGTAATCTTGGCTCACTACAACCTCTACCTCTTGGGTTCAAGCACTTTTCCTGCCTCAGTCTCTTTAGCAGCTGGGATTAAAGACATGTGCCACCACACCCAGCTAATTTTTTTCATTTGTAGTAGAGATGGGGTTTCACCATTTTAGCCAGGCTAGTCTCAAACTCCTGACCTTAAGTGAGCCACTACACCCAGCGTCATGTCAATTTTTTTTTAAAAAATTCTGCCTTGCTTCCATCATTGACCAAATAATTGTTCAGGAACAGATTATTTAATTTTCCTGTATTTCTATAGTGTTGAGAATTCTTCTAGGAACTAATTTCTATCTTTATTCCACTGTATATTACACTGTATTCTGAAATGGAACTTGATATTATTTTGATTTTTTAAAAAATCATTGAGTATTGCCTTTAGGCATGGTATATGGTCAATTTTTGAAAATGTTTCATGTGTGCATGAGAAGAATGTATATTCTGAGGTGGTAAGGAAAAATGTTCTGTAAATGTTTGTCAGGTCCATTGAGTCTAATGTCCATTGTAAAAGTTTCTCTGTTGAATTTTGGCTGCCATTATCTGCCTAATCTTGTCAGTGGGTTATTGAAAGACCCCACTAATATTGTATTGCTATCTATTTTGTTTTCCTTAGGTCCAGTAGTGTTTGTTTTATGAATTGGGGTGCTCTAGTGTTGGGTGCATATGTTTCGAACTGTCATATCTTCTTAACTGATCCTTTATATAGTAACGTTCTTTGTCATTATTTATGGTTTTTGGTTTGATATTTGTCTTATCTAATCCAAATGTAACTACTTTTGCTCAGATTTGGTTTGTATTTTCACAGAATATCTTTTTGCACCCCTTTGCTTTGAGTCTGAAAAGGTCTTTACAAGTTACTTGAGTTAGGTGGGTTTTTTGTATGTAGCATATAGTTGAATTTTAAAAAATTCATTCTGCTAGACTATATTTTTTAAGAGGAGTGTTCAGTCTATTTATAGTTAAGGTCAGTATTAATTTTTGAGGGTTGTTTCTGTAATATCGTGAATTATTTCTTAATTTGCTTTGCAGTCTCAATTAGGTCATTTTAAAATGAGATCTGTAAGGTTTATACTTTGTATGTTTCCATAATGATAAGTATTGCTCTTTCATTTCTATGTGTTAGAACTCCTTCAAGTCTTTCTTGTAGAGTCAGTCTGTTTGTGACAAATTCCCTTAGTGTTTGCTTATTTGGGAAGTACTGTTTTTCTTCTTGAATTATGAGTCTTAGTTGAGCAGGATACAAAATTCTTGGTTTTTTTTTTGTTTTGTTTTTTTTGTTTTGTTTTGTTTTGTTTTTTTCTTTAAGAGACTGATAATAAGACCTAATTTCTTTTGGCTTGTAAGATTCCTGATGAGAAGTCTGCTGTTAGTCTGATGGGATTCTCTTAACAGGTAATTAGATACTTTTCTCTTGCTATATTTAAGATTTTTAAATTTATGTTGACTTTTAGTAGTCTGATGACTGTATGTCTTGTGCAGGTTATTCTTGCAATGCATCTCCCGGGAATCACCTGAGCTTTTTATATTTGGATGTCTAGATCTGTAGTAAGTCAGGGAAGTTTTTCTGAGTTATTCTTTTAAACAAGTTTCCCACACTTTTACTTTTTCTTCTCCCTCTGGAACATCCATGATTCATAAATTTGGATGCAATACATAATCTGATATATCTTGAAGGCTCTGTTAGGTTTTTCAATTCATTTTTCTATGTATTCTTCCTACTGAGTTTATTTGAAAGACCTGTCTTCTAGCTCTGAAATTGTTTATTCTGCTTGCTCTGGCCTATTCTTAAAGCTTTCAAAGGTACTTTGCAGTCCCTTCAATACATTTTTTTTATTTTCAGAAGTTGTGTCTACTTTTCTTAGTAAAATCTCTCTCTCCTTTTATACCCTATATTATGTTTCTCATTTATTTTTGATAATTTTTAACTTTCTTTTGGATCTCAAGCTTTACATAATCCCATATTACTTGAAGTTCTTATTTCATGAAGACTTCTTTAGAATCAATATTTTGGATTCTTTATCAGCATATCAGAGATTTTATTTAAGTTTGGATTCATTGCTCAAGAGTCACTGTGGTCCTTTGGACCTTTAACATTCTACCTTCTTTATACTTAAATAATTCTTTCTTTGGTTCTTTCTAACTTAGATAAGCTATCTCTCCTTATTTTGAATTTATTTTGTTTGAATTCATTTTTTTCCATTTGAAAATGTGGCTATAATGTGTGTTGTGTAGGATCCAACAGGCTATATTGAAGAGGATCAAGAGAAAATTCTAGACAGGAAAGTGCAACAGTCAGCACGGAAAGTTATTTTCAGGAGTAGTGTTATAAAAGAAGCTGACAAAAGGTGTGGTTGTTAGCAAAGTTGTGGGGTAAAATTTCTGTTTATGTTCAATTCTAGACATAATAGCATGCTGACATACTGATGAGAATCATCAGTAGAGATGAAGGAAACTGACAATGCAGAAAAGAGGGAAGGCAATTACAGAGGAAGGTGAAAAGAGATTAACCAAGATACAGAGTTTTTCTTTGTACAAAAAGAGAAATTGTCTATGTGGGTAAAAGACAGGTAAATGTGTACCTGTAGTGATGAAGAATATTGAACTTTTTTCTGCTGTTTCTACTTTCTTTGTTATAAAAAAGGAATGTAATCAGATGAGAAAGAGGAGGAAAAAAAGAAAGTCTTTAGATCAGAAAATGTGAACTAGTAATCTTGAAGATTAAAGAAACATACTGACAGGGAAAATGGACTAGTAGGCTATTGGACAATTGCCCTGGAGCCCTCCTGAAGGTCTGTGCTTATGAATTTAAAGTGAACACAGTCAGATGTGTGAATTATTTCCTTCAGGGATGAAACTCTTTGTATATAGGTTCAGAGAAGGCAGAGGATTAGATGAAAGCATTTTTACTTGTCTAGTACAGTAAAGGATGAGATGAACAAAAATGTACAGAATATATGCAGAAGAGTGATTTATAACATGATTATAAACATCATGATGAGAAAGAAAGTGAAGTGGTAAAACTAGAGATGGCCTTTGAAGAGATCAGGGGAATCATAGCCTGAAGAGGTAGGGCTACAGCTTCTTGTAACAGATACATGAAAGGGAGTAAATTTAAAATGTAGGAGGTGGTTATAAGGACTAGGATGGCCAAAATGGAGAATTTTAAAAATGGGTACTGATGAACTGACTGTGGGTGGAAGAAATAAGACTTTCCAGAAAAGAGACTAAGAACGTGAAAGGCCATACCATTGGGAGCATAATCTATATCATCTATATTTCCTAAAATAACTAGGAAAAAGGGCAGAAATAATTTTCACAAAAATTACAGGGAGTCTAGAATGAAAATTGTCAAGAAATGATGAGAGTTGTGATGTGCCAGTCTATAGTTAACTTCAACAAGGAGGTTAGAGAATAGTATGGTAAGGTGGTACACCTCTTCCTGGAACCTAGAGGTCTTTCAGAGGAAAGACTCAGATCTGGAAGTGGTAAAAATGAAAGATCAATAAGAACTTCTACATCTCAGGCCCATTGATATGGAGGTTGTGGAAGGAAAACAGTCCTACATGAGAGAGTTACATGGAGTGTCATTGGGAGTAAACCAGGCTTTGTTTAGAACAAGAAAGTGAAAGGGCTACAAAGAATGTAGGAACTAAATATTTTGCTGGTAACAAACATGAGTTTCCCTGGGCAAAATGAAAGGGTTTGAGTAATGGAAAAAGAGTAAGCGAGTGAGTGGGATTAAGGGATATAGTAAACCATGTGGAATGAGAGTCTTGGTACCCAGAGAGGATCTCAAAATCTTGACATTCTGCTGGTGACAGGATGTGAGGCATGATGTAAGTTTATGACAAACAAAACATCAATTTAAATGACCCAAAGAGGGTAATGTTTTAGAACTTTTTTAAAAAAACTACATTTTAGTGGCTTAGCTAGAAAGGATTTGGCTCATATACACAATAAATTAGAACTTTTCTTCAATCTTTTGCAAACAGGAAATCAAGCATTCCCTACCTATGCTATCTATTGTTAGGGTTTCATTAGGTCTAACTGGAAATTACCTCAAGAAACAGCAGGTCATGATGGTTGATTGTCATTAGAAAGAACAACAGAGGAACAATTTAAATGAAATCTCTTAAATTAAATAATTAAATGAAATAGCACATTTAACTTCTTAGGGTGCTTTTTGTGATAAATTCATCCTAAGAGAGATCCATCAAAATACAGAGCTGCTCAATATCATATGTAAAACAGGAGTCACACTACAGTGATAAATAACTTACATGATAACCATGCACGGGTGTATGCATGCAAGTGAGGATATGAGTATGAGCATGTGGCAAGAAGTGTGAGTGTGCATTTGTGTGAATGTAGGGGTGAGTGTGTGTGATTGTTATTGTATATGAATATTACTGTATCACACACATTCATCATCTCCACTGAATTGTTGAAGATTTCAGGCCCACTCTTAGGAAAATATCCTCCCTATTTGCAAGTTCCCCAAGTCTCCTGCATGCTAACCCTTTCCCTGGGTGAAAATACAGCTCAATAACAAATGTCAGTTTACCTTGTGTGTGTAGGACAAAGTATAACTTCTGAAAATCTATTACAGTGAAAAATACATGTCAGGCAATTGTCAAAAAACTCAACCAGGGGTGAAGTGCAATCTCTCCCTTCCCAAAATCTCCTGTGAGAAATCTGATATTTCAGAGTAATAACTAAATAGATAAATTAAACTCCCCTTTCCACTGATTTCCTCCTGACCATCTCTTTGTGAAATAAACTTCCTCCTAAATAGCAGGCATGGATTCTGTATTTGTTTGTTTTTCTACTGCTAATAAAGACATACCTGAGACTAGGCAATTTATAAAAGAGAGAAGTTTGATTGGACTTACAGATCCATATGGCTGGGCAAGCCTCACAATCATGGTGGAAGGCAAGGAGGAGCAAGTCACATCTTACATGGGTGGCAGCAGGCAAAGGGAGCTTGTGCAGGAAAAGTCCACCTTATAAAGCAATCAAATCTCATGAGACTTATTCACTATCATGAGAACAGCATGTGAAAGACCTGCCCCCATGATTCAATTATCTCCCACTGGGTCCCTCCAACAACATGTGGGAATTATGTGAGTAAAATTCAAGATGAGATTTGGATAGGGACACAGAGTCAAACCATTTCATTCCACCCCTGTCCCCTCCGAATCTCATGTCCTCACATTTCAATACCAATCATTCTTTCCCAACAGTCCCCCAGAGTCTTAACTCATTTCAGCATTAACCCAAAAGTCCACAGTCCAAAGTCTCATCTGAGATAAGGCAAGTCCCTTTCACCCATGAGCCTGTAAAAACAAAAGCAAGATAGTTACTTCCTAGATACAATGGGGGTACAGGCATTGGGTAAATACAGTAAATACAGCCTTTCCAAATGGGAGGAATTGGTTAAAACAAAGGGGCTACAGGCCTTATGCAAGTTTGAAATCCAATGGGGCAGTCAAAACTTAAAGCTCCAAAATGATCTCCTTTGACACCATGTCTCACATCCGGGTCAGGCTGGTGCAAGAGGTAGATTCCTGTAGTCTTAGGCAGCTCCATCCCTGTAGCTTTGCAGGGTACAGCCTCCCTCCAGGCTGCCTTCTCAGGTTGGCAGCTTTTCCAGGTGAACGGTGCAAGCTGTTGGTGGATCTACTGACAGCTTCTGGAGTCTGGAGGACGGTGACTCTCGTCTCACAGCTCCACTAGGCAGTGCCCCAGTAGGGAATCTATGTGGGGGCTTTGACCCTACATTTTTCTTCCACACTGCCCTAACAGAGGTTCTCTATGAGCACCTTGCCCTTGCAGCAAACTTCTTCCTGGGTATCCAGGCATTCCACACATCCTCTGAAATCTAGGCACAGGTTCCCAAACCTCAATTATTGACTTTTGTGCACCCACAGGCTCAACACCACGTGGAAGCTGCCAAGGCTGGGGGCTTGCACCCTGGGAAGGCACAGCCCGAGCTCTACATTGGTCCCTTTCAGCCATAGCTGGAGCAGCTGGGATGCAGGTCACCAAGTACCTAGGCTGCACATAGCACAGGGACCCTGGGCCTGGCTCAGGAAACCATTTATTCTACGCTTCCAGGCCTTTGATGGGAGGGGCTACCATGAAGACCTCTCATATGCCCTAACGACATTTTCCCCATTGTCTTGGGAATTAACATTCAGCTCCTCCTTAGGTATACAAATTTCTGCAGGCGGCTTGAGTTTATCTTCAGAAAATGGATTTTTCTTTTTTTTCTATCACATTGTCAGGCTGCAAATTTTCCAAACTTTTATGCTCTGCTTCTCTTATAAAACTGAATGCCTTTAACAGCACCCAAGTCGCCTCTTAAATGCTTTGCTCATTAGAAATTTTTTCTGACAGATACCCTAAATCATCTCCCTCAAGTTCAAAGTTCCACAAATCTCTAGAGCAGGGGCAAAATACTGCCAGTCTCTTCAATAAAATGTGACAAGAGTCATCTTTGCTCCAGTTCCCAACAAGTTCCTTATCTCCATCTGAGACCACCTCAGCCTGGACCTTATTGTCCATATCACTATCAGGCTTTTAGCCAAAACCATCCAACAAGTCTCTAGGAAGTTCCAAACTTTCCCACATTTTCCTGTCTTCTTCAGAACCCTCCAAACTGTTCCAGTCTCTGCCTGTTACCCAGTTCCAAGGTCACTTCCACATTTTCAGGTATCTTTTTAGCAACGTCCCACTCTGCTGGTACCAATTTACTGTATTAGTTTGTTTTTACACTGCTGATAAAGACATACCTGAGACTGGGCAATTTACAAAAGAAAGAGGCTTAATCTATAAGAAAGAGGAACTTATAGTTCTATGTAGCTGGGGAAACTTCACAATCATGGTGGAAGGCAAGGAGGCTCAAGCCACATCATACATGGATGGTTGCAGGCAAAGAGAGTTTGTGCAGGAAAACTCTGACCTATAAAGCCATCAGATCTCGTGAGACTTATTCATTATCATGAGAACAGCACAGAAAAGACCTGCCCCTATGATTCAATTATCTCCCACCAGATCCCTCCCACAACACATGGGTATTATGTGAGTAAAATTCAAGATGAGATTTGGATGGGGACACAGAGCCAAACCATATGAGATTCATTGTCCTCAGTGTAATTTTGTGCCCTCAGTTGTGCTAACAAAGTGCTGCTGTCCTTTGTCAAAGCTGAGCCAAAACACACTTTCCATTTATTGTCTCTCTTAATGTATAACTATTCTGCTTAAGTTTTAATGTATTAGGTTTAATTTAATTTTTGTCTTTTAAAATTTTATAAGCTCTATTGAATTCTTTTCAGAATCTCAATAAAAGGCAGCTCTCTGGCAAGGTATAGAGGCAAATATGTGTACATGAAACAGGTTTAGAGTGCTAGTTCATTGTATTGGATTCTTACAATATATGAGATAAGCATTATCATGCCTACTTAGCAAACAAGGAAACTGAGGCCAAGAGAGATTAAGTGATACACTTCTACAAGTCACTTGGATGAGATAAAGCATAATTTGTCTATTTACTTTCAAGAATATTAACTAGCATGGTATCTCTTAGTAGGTGCTTAGTGAATGTTTCTTGATTGATGATGGTTACTTAGCTCTCTGAAAAAAAACCATCCAACGCTTCGAGGAAAAAAACACCCTTTTTATCAGTTAATTCAAAATTTAGTAACGGTTATTTGAGCCACAGTCATCCTCCTCATCCCAACCCACCTCCTTTACTAATGAAAGATAATTTCATTTCACTTGGTAGGTACTAAGTTATCGCAGGGATGGTAGCGTCATCAGTTTATTGAACACAGAAAAATGGAATTGTAGAAATGTAAGAGTGAGTGAATTTCCAAGTGAGGATACAAATATACTCTGTATCTTTAATATGACAGTTAAATACATTAGATGCTACAACACAGAAAGTTTTTTGACCCTTCTGGTTGTATAATTTACAAATCATATTAGTAAGCTATTCCGTTAACATCGATGACAGAAGTAAGGTGGTAAAAAGAGGTCTCCTAAGAATTACTCCTGGATAAAATATATAATCTTTTAATATGAGCTACCTCGACTAAACAGTCCACACAAAATCATTTTCTTCATCAGCATAATAAAGTCTATTCTGACCACTTTCTTATAGGATTTTCATAGGGATCAAATGTGAACATATTTGTTAAACTGTCTTGAAATCATAAAGCATTGAAGAAATAAGGAAATTATTGTCACTCAGGTGTTTACCTTTTAAAACAGTTGAAAATGTAAGTTTATATAATGTGGGAAATTCATTTAAGAGTATTCATTCTACCAGGGAGAGGAACAATAGTGATGAATGTTTTGATATTAACTCAGTTTGATTTTTTAATGACATGTATTATTTCTTTGCCTTTATCATATTTCAGGATTGTTCAACCTGAATTGAAAGCACTTGCAATGGGTTTTCATTCAATGGTTATAAGAACACTAGGTATGACAAATATATAGAGTATACATTTTAACATATAAATATTGTTAAGCCTTAAAGACTGAATGCAATTAATTTTCCACTCTAAGACTGTATAAAAAGGAGTAAGTAAGAATCATTTCTATTTTGTGATAAATGAAAATAAAAACGAACAGGAAAATTGAGTGACCTAAAAGATAATTTGATTGTTAATTCTAGTTAGAGTCTATCTGTTAAGAGCAAGGAATCATCATGTTTATATTATACTCTTTCTAACAGAAACAGAAAGATAGGTGGTCTCTGAGGCTTTCCTTCTTTCAGAAAAATAAGAATATTTCTCCCAGGTATAGGCAGAGTGGAGGACCTTCCTTCCAAATGGAGACATTACTTAGGACAGCCCTAAAGTAGCTTGGGAGCCCTGGAAATCTGGTCAGGCTCAGGTTGTCTAAAACAACAGAAGGTAACATTAACTGTGCCATTTCCCACTGCCTGGTCCTGTACGACTGGACATCTAACCATTAGCGGGAGTTAATGCAAAAGGGAATGAGAATTCATACTCTAGAACTAGGCGTGTTGGATTAAGAGGATGTCCTGAATGAAAGAAAGCTCAGAAAATTGTGGTTTATGGTGGCAAAAAGTAGGATTGTAGACTCCAGAGGCTGAAGGCCTATTTCTAAATATTCAAAAGTGATGAGAAAAGATTTAGGAAATGACCCTTTATCCCTTATTGCCATTTGCCTTTTTTACTGCACAGATACTTGTTGTTAAATAATGTCTAGTCTAACCTCTGTGAGTGCTCCTTTGTAAGAATTGTAAACATTATGTGCTTATTCCTGGGAAGTAGGAAAAGGGCATCATTCCTCTAGGGATTGGTGCAGAGGACTGATTATGGCCTGTAAGTAACCACAGATGGCAGAAGGAAAAGGAAATGGGAGGGGTCAGTTTCTGGGACCCTTGCAAGCAAAGGAAAAAGTATAACTCTATGGCCAAATTACCGTGAAGAAGTTGAACATGAAGTGTATTTGGTGAGAAGGTCACAGATTCAGAAAGGTAAAAGGAAATATAAAAGGAACAGGAGAGAGAAGATGAAGGTGCTGCAGGGTTCCATTGGCTCTATCCCAGCATTCCCTTTCTGGGTCCTTAATCTTCCAGCCTCTGTAATCTTGGCAGTTGTCTACCTCCACATTCAGAGAAGATATCTCATTCCTAGCACCTGGGCCACAGAGGCTGAAAACAGCATCTGGGTAGTTAGGACTCCTTCTGATATGTTGAAATGAGATTATGACAATAGAAGAAATTGTTTTAGCAACATAACATAGAAAAAAATGAATTTTGTCATTCTAATTGTGAACATCCAATTTTGTTATGTCCAATATATGGTACAATGGACCCTAAATGCTTCTGTGGGAAACATCCACACTTAGTAGCAAACTTCCAATTCATGAACAATTGTCTTAAATATGATATATGTGTAAATGGTAGAAGACCTATATAGTATATTAAACTGAAAGAGATATTTAGAAAACAGGTTATCAGAAGATTTACAATTCTAATAAGACAAAGTTTGTTACTTAAAACATTTACTTCATAAAGTTTGTTTAAACCAGTGGCATAACATGAAGAAAATAAATTGTTGGCATCTTTTCTTTATTTTTCAAAGGGTCGCTGTGATTTTTTGAAATCTGCAAATTTCTCACCCATTATTTCAGGACCAGTTTGCTTCTGATGCATTGGCCTCAGACAGCATTCCCTTGTGATTCTACTATTTCTCAGTCTCAGAAAATTGAGAATGATTAAACGTAAAAAGAATCGGTGAAACATTCATGTAGAAATCACTGTCATTTTTTGTGACAAAACAAAATCTGAAAAGTATGAATCACAAAACAGAACAAGAACAAAGTAAAATCTTGTGTGCTTCATTTCTGCCATCTGAACGATAGCTCTTTACTATGATGGCCCTCAAAATTTTGAACAAATTACCCATTCTTAAAACTAGGAGTTAATCTCAAAATTTATACTTCTCCTGTAAACAACATATGTATCCCTGGAATGCTGCACATTCATCGAAATCAGGCACTACAGATAAAAATTGACTTTGGACAGACCACTGAAAATATATGCACCGTTTTGCACTAACAGACCACTGACAGAAACAAAATTTAGCAACAGAGACCCTAACCTGCAGCCTAGCCTGCTTTAGGAGATATTAAAAAGTGCATGAAATCGATGGAGAGAAAATGTTTGATTGTGGGCTCTAATAGCAGTAAGAAAGAGAGAATTGGGCTCTGAGTCCAGAAAGAAGTAAAACTGGTCAATAGCTGAGCACTCTTTGAAGCTGGGCCTGAGCTTCTCTGGGGAGGGAATCCTTGTGTAAGCATTTACTTTTTTATTATCTTAAAATAGTATTAAAATCTCCTGACTTTACAGCAGTTGAGGTGAGAGCTTTTCCTTTTCTCATAAAGTTGTAATTTAACTCTCAGTAATCCAGCCATTCTTGCCTAAGAAAAATTCCATATGAACCAACATAACTTTCACGTTTTACTAACAACATTCCCCTTTTTACCAATCCGGCTTCAGTTAATTGGTATTGTAGGAAGAACAGAGTATACAGGTGTATAATACTCTTTCTTCTCTCTGTATATATATAGAGAAGAGTAGATCAAATACATCTGTGACATTACCATATGATTTAAGCCTTTGCGATTTCTAATAATTTTGATTCCTGGGTGGATGGAGGCCAAAAAAATGGAATAATTTTCCAAAACTTTAAACTGGTATTAATCCAAAATGTATCAATGTAGACGATCATCCAGTTACATTTGAAGCGTTTCACTTGGATTAATATCTTTTTATCTCATGTTGCAGGAGGAATTCTAGCTCCAATATATTACGGCGCTCTGATTGATAAAACATGTATGAAGTGGTCCACCAACAGCTGTGGAGCACGAGGGGCTTGTAGGATGTATAATTCCGTATTTTTTGGGTAAGTTGTCATAAACACATTTCATTAATAGATTTTTTTCTATGTTAATGTCTAAGATATAGCATTTTTACTGTGATCATAATATTAATAATGACAGCTACCATTTAGTGAACATTTACTTTGTATTCACTATTGTATCAAGCATTCTGGTATCTCATTTTACTACTCATAGAAACTGTAGGAAATGTATATATTTCTCCTTTTTCCTTAAATATGAAGAAAACAAGATTCAAGAATAATGAGCAACTTGTCCAAAATTGCACAAGTAAAAGAAATACAGCTAGGATTTGTACTTGAATCTCTTTTGATTACAAAGCTCTCTCCCACTGGCTTCTCCAGGAAGACACAGAATGACCAGCTGCAGCTCTGGTTTTATGGTAATTGAGGGAAAAAAATGGAAAAGAAAAGTTTCAGTACTCTTCTATTCATAGGCAGACGTATCCTGCAAGTGACATTAAAATAACTAGATTATCTGGAAGAAAAAAAAAGCTGCTACAATTGTACCTTACCTCTTATAGAAACATTAATGTGTAATTTATGTACTGACCCAATATATAAGTTTGATTCCTGAAACTATAAATATTAGAACTACTCATAGTAGAATTTCTTTTAATTATCTAGGAAGAATAAATGTGTTTGTAAGTATGACCCAAATGCTTCAACGTATAATAGAAAAATAATGGTGAAAGGATTTACATTGCTTTGTATATATACCCAATAATAGGATTGATAGGTTGAATGGTAATTCTGTCTTATGTTCTTTGAGAAATCGTCAGACTGCTTTCTACAATGACAGAACTAATTTATATTCCCACCAGCAGTGTATAAGCATCCCCTTTTCTCCACTACGTCTTCAGTATATTATTTTTTGACCCCTTAAAAACAGCCATTCTGACTGGTGTGCGATGGTATCTGATTGTAGTTTTGGTTTGTAATCTAATAATCAGTGATGTTGAATCCTAAGTGAACTAATGCATGAAGAGAAAACCAAATATCGTGGCCAGGCACGGTGGCTCACACCTGTAATCCCAGCTCTTTGGGAGGCCGAGGGTGGGCGGATCATGAGGTCAGGAGATCCAGACCATCCTGGCTAACACGGTGAAACCCCGTCTCTACTAAAAAATACAAAAAATTAGCTGGGCGTGGTGGTGGGTGCCTGTAGTCCCAGCTACTCGAGAGGCTGAGGCAGGAGAATGACATGAACCTGGGAGGTGGAGCTTGCAGTGAGCTGAGGTCGCACCACTGTACTCCCGCCTGGGCAACAGAGTGAGACTCCGTCTCAAAAAAAATAAAAAAAGAAAACCAAATGTTGCATGTTGTCCCTTGTAAGTGGGAGCTAAACATTAAGTACATATGGACCCAAAGAAGGGAACAATAGACACTGGAGCCTACTTGTGGATGGAGAGTGACAAGAGGGTGAAGAAACAAAACTACCTGTAAGTGACTATGCTTATTTAAAAAAGAAGAAAGAACAAGAACAGATAAGGCCGGGCGCGGTGGCTCACGCCTGTAATCCCAGCACTTTGGGAGGCCGAGGCGGGCGGATCACAAGGTCAGGAGATCGAGACCATGGTGAAACCCCGTCTCTACTAAAAAATAGAAAAAAATTAGCCGGGCGCAGTGGCGGGCGCCTGTAGTCCCAGCTACTCGGGAGGCTGAGGTAGGAGAATGGCGTGAACCCGGGAGGCGGAGCTTGCAGTGAGCCGAGATTGCGCCACTGCACTCCAGCCTGGGTGACAGAGCGAGACTCCGTCTCAAAAAAAAAAAAAAAAAAAAAAAAGATAATAAAATATTTTAAAATCTGCATCACACAATGTATTTTAAGCAAAGTTCAACAGCAGGGGTAAATTAGAAGAATTTGTAATTCAGACACAGACACAGCCAAATGTCCTATGTATATAAGGATCTCTTAAAAATCTACAAAAACAGTCCGGGTACAGTGGCTCACAACTGTAAGCCTAGCACTTTGGGAGGCTGAGGCAGGCAGATCACTTGAGACCAGGAGTTTGAGACCAGCCTGACCAACATGGTGAAACCTTATCTCTAGTAAAAATACAAAAAAAATTAGCCGGGCATTCTGGTACATGCCTGTAATCCTAGTTATTTGGGAGGCTGAGGTAGGACAATTGCTTGAACCCGGGAGGTGGAGGTGGCAGTGAGCTGAGATCACCAACTGCACACTCCAGCCTGGGCGACAGAGCAGGCAGGACTCCATCTCAAAAACCAAACAAAACAAAACAAAACAAAAAAATCAATGCAAACATCAAATGCTATCAAGAGTGGAAAACAACAGGAACTTCCTTTCATTGCTGGAGGTCATGCAAAATGGTACTGGAGTGTTGGAAGACAGAGTGAAATTTTCTTACAAGCAAATAGAGTTATTGTATGATTAAGCAATCATACTCCCAGATATTTACATAAATTAGTTGGAGACATGTCCACACAAAAACCTGTACCCGAATATAAAAAAGTGGAAGCATTGAAGATGTCCTTCAGTAGGTAAATGGATAACTAAACTGTGTTACATTCATATAGTGGAATATTAGTAATCAATGTATTAGTCTATTCTCACACTGCTATGAAGAGCTTCCTGAGACTGGGTAATTCATGAAGAAAAAAGGTTTAATTAACTCACAGTTCCACAGGCTTAACAAGAAGCATGACTGGGAGGCCTCAGAAAACTCACAATCATGGCAGAAGCCTAAAAGGAAGCAAGGCGTGTCTTCTCCTAGTGACAGGAGAGAGAGAGGAAGAGAGCAAAGGGGGAAGTGCCACACACTTCTAAACCATCAGACCGCATGAGAACTCACTCACTATCTGGAGAACAGAAAGGGAGAAATCCACCCCCAAGATCCAGTCACCTCACACCAGGTTCCTTCTCCAATTCAACATGAAATTTGGGCGGAGACACAAACCCAAACCATACCATTCAACCCCTGCTCATTCCCAAATCTCATGTTCTCACATTGCAAAATACAGTTATCCTTCTCAACAGTTCCTGTATCTTAACCCATTTCAGCATTAACTCAAAAGCCGACAGTCCAAAGTCTCTTTTGAGACAAGGTAAGTCCCTTCCACCTATGAGTCTATTAAATTTTAAAAAGTTAGTTACCTGCAGTCAGGCACGGTGGCTCACACCTGTAATCTCAGCACTTTGGGAGGCCAAGACAGGCGGATCACAAGGTCAGGAGATTAAGATGATCCTGGTTAACACGGTGAAAGCCCTTCTCTACTAAAAACACCAAAAAATTAGCACGGCATGGTAGTGGGCACCTGTAGTCCCAGCTACTCGGGAGGCTAAAGCAGGAGAATGGCATGAAACCAGGAGGTGGAGCTTGCAGTGAGCTGAGATCACACCAGTGCAGTCCAGTCTGGGCTACAGAGCAAGACTCTGTCTCAAAAAAAAAAAAAATTTAGTTACTTCCAAAATATAATGGGGGTACAGGCATTTGGTAAATACTCTTATTCCAAATGAGAGAAATTGGCCAAAACAAAGGGTTACAAGCCCCATGCAAGTTCAAAACCCAACAGGGCAGTCATTAAATCTTAAAGCTCCAAATGATCTCCTTTGACTCCATGTTGCACATCTAGGGCACACTGGTGCAAGAGATTTGTGTCCAAGGCTTTGGGCAGCTCCACTCCTGTGGCTCTGCAGGTACAATCCCCATGGCTGCTTTCACTGGCTGGTGCTGAGTGCCTGCAGCTTTTCCAGGCACACAGTGCAAGCTGTTGGTGCATCTACCATTCTGGAGTCTGGAGGACAGTGGCCCTCTTCTCATAGCTCCACTAGGTAGTGCCTCAGTGAGGACTCTGTGTGGGAGGTCCAACCCCAAATTTTCTCTCTGTACTGCCCTAATATAAGTTCTTCAGGAGTGTTCCACCCCTGCAGCAGATTCCTGCCTGGACATCCAGGCATCTTTTTTTTTTTTTTTTTTGAGACAGTGTCTTGCTCTGATGCCCAGACTAGAGTGCAGTGGCATGATCTCAGCTTACTGTAACCACCACTTCCCAGGTTCAAGCAATTACTGTGCCTCACTCTCCTGAGTAGCTGGGACCACAGGCATGCACCACCACACCTGACTAATTTTCATGTTTTTAGTAGAGATGGGGTCTCGCTACGTTGGCCAGGCTGGTCATCCAGGCATTTTGATACATACTCTGAAATCTAGGAATAGGTTCCCAAACCTCAACTCTTGCTTTCTACATACTCATAAGCCCAACACCATGTGAAAGGCACAAAAACTTGGGACTTGCATCCTCTGAAGTCATGGCCCAAGCTGTACCTTGACTCCTCTTACCCATGGCTGGAGCTGTAGTCAGTGGGAAATAAGGTGCCATCTCCCAGGGTTGCACAGGGCAGCAGTGCCCTGGGCCTGACCTACAAAACCATTTAACCCTCCTAGGCCTCCAGGCTGGTGATGGGAGGGGCCTCCGTGAAGGTGTCTAAAGTGTTCTGGAGATACTTTCCCCACTGTCTTGGCTATTAACATTTGGATCCTCTTTACTTAAGCAAATTTCTACAGCAGGCTTGATTTTATCCTCAGAAAATAAGTTTGTTTGTTTCTTTCTACCCTGTGGCTGGGTTGCATATTTTCTAAACTTTTATGCTCTGCTTCTCTTTTAAATATAAGTTCCAGTTTCAGATAATCTCTTCGTTCACACATATGAGTAAACACTTTTAGAAACAGCCAGGTCACATCTTGAATGCTTTGCTGCTTAGACATTTCTTCCACCAGTTACCCTAAATCATCTCTCTCAAGTTGAAAGTTCCACACATCTCTAGAGCAGGGACAAAATGCCACCAGTCTCTTAGCTAAAGCATGGCAAGAGTGACCTTTACTCCAGTTCCCTATAAGTTCCTCATGTCCATCTGAGACAATCCTGAACTTCATTGTCCATATCGCTAAGATCATTTTGGTCAAAACCATTCAACAGTCTCTAGGAAGTTCCAATCTTTGCCACATCTTCTGTCTTCTTCTGAGCACTCCTAACTGTTTCAACCTCTGCTCGTTACTCAGTTCCAAAGTCGCCTCCACATTTTCACGTATCCTTACAGCAGTGCCCCACTTCCAGTACCAATATTCTCTATTAGTCTGCCTCAGAAACTAACAGTCATGGTGGAAGGGGGAAGCAAATCATGTCTTCTCATTACAACAGAGGAGAGAAAAGTGTGCAATGGGAAGGGATACCCACTTCTAAACCATCAGATCTGGTGAGAACTCACTCTCCACCATGAGAAAAGCAAGTGGGAAATCCACCCACATGATTCAATCGCCTCCCACCAGGCCCCTTCTCCAATATAACATGGAATTTGGGCAGGGACACAAATCCAAACTACATCAATCAATAAAAAGAAATGAGCTATCAGCCTATAAAAAGCAAAAAATGAAACTTAAACTCATATAGCTAAATAAAAAAAAAGCTTCAGATTGTATAATTTTAACCGTGTGATCTTGTAGAAAAGGCAAAACAATGGGCCTTTTACAAATATCAGTAGTTTCTTGGGGCTCAGCGTGGAGAAAGCGGGGATGAGTAGGCCTAGCACAAGAGATTTTTAGGGCAGTGAAACTATTCTATATGATATTGTAATATTGGATCATGACATTTTGCATTTGCCAAACCTGTAGAACTTTACAACATAAAAAGTGAGCTCTAATGTAAAATATGCATTTAACAATGTATCAATATTTCTTCATCAATTGTAACAAATGTGCTATCCTAATACAAGACATTAATGATAGGAGAAACTGTGTACATGTTGGGCAGGGAGATCTCCATACTTTCTATACAGTTTTCTGGTAAAACTAAAATTGCTATAAAATATAAAGACAAAAAAATCATGAAACATTTTTCAAAGAAGAAGTCACTAGTGGTTATGAAACATAAAAACATTGCAGTTCCGTTATTATCAATTATGTTATAATTGCAGTTCTGTTATCAATGAATAAGAACATGAACATCATCTTGATAATAAAAGAATTATAATTAAAAATCACCCAGATTGTCAACAATAAAAAATGTTGCTTGAAGACTGTGTTGGCAAAGTGTGTAACTTTGAACGAGCAGCAATACTTCTAGGAATTTATCCTACAGATATCTATGCTCCCAAAATGCTGAAAACAAAGGAAGAACCAATCAAGAAGATATCAATTAAATTAATAGTGTGCATGCAGGCAAATGAATATTCTGAGTTCTTAAAAAAAGGAAAAATGTTTTTACTTACTAATATGGAAGCCAATTAGCAATATATTGATATATTCACATATATATTATGTGAAAAAAGGAAACATTACATGAAAAATGTGTGTGTAATATGCAATTATTTATGTAAAGTGGGGAATGTTTCTTAGTTCAGGTTAGATCTCTGGTGAAAACTCCCTGGATCAAATGTACTAGAAGAACTTTCTTCTACTTAACGTGTATATTCACCGTCTAACATCCCCAACAAGTAACGATCCAGCTTTTTCTGGAATTATAGTAAAGCAGCATTCACCAGTCCACAAGCATTCTCTTAAATTTAAAATAATTATAGAAAATATTTCCCTAAATGGGAGATTTATTTCCTCCCGCCTTCCCTTCCCTCCCCCCCTTCCTTCCTTCCTTCCTTCCTTCCTTCCTTCCTTCCTTCCTTCCTTCCTTCCTTCCTTTTTTTTTGAGACGGAGCCCCACTCTGTCACCCAGGCTGGAGTGCAGTGGCGAAATCTCGGCTCACTGCAACCTCTGACTCCTGGGTTCAAGCAAATTCTCTTGCCTCAGCCTCCTGAGCAGCTGGGATTACAGGCGCCTGCCACCACATGGACTAATTATTTTGTATCTCTCCTAGACGAGGTTTCGCCATGTTGGCCAGGCTGGTCTCAAACTCCTGACCTCGGGTGATCCGTCGACCTCAGCCTCCCAGTGTGCTGGGATTACAGTCATGAGCCACCATGCCCGGCTGGGAGATTTTATTTCTATTTATAAAAGTATGGAAAGAAATAACAAAGCAAAACTTAATAAATTTACTTTAAGAAAATATTTATTTTAATTGAAATCATAATCATTTTCAGGACAATTGGCAAGATGCTCCCCAGAATCTCCCCAAAGCAATAATCACCAAGTCCAAGCATCAACATAACATTTTGAGTTGGCGTTACTTTAGTTATGTTAGTTTCAGTATGAAAAGACCACTAAAACATTGTTTTAAAAGCTGTACTAGTTCTTTTTCCTTCAGTGAAGGTTTAGGTAAAAGTAAAAAGAAATGAAAAGTGGAATTTTAAAAAAGGGCAGTTAATTTGCCAGTTAATACACTGAAAGTTAAATGATTCTGATTTTTTATAGATTTTATTTTTTAGAATAGTTTCAGAATCACAGTAAAACTGAGGAGAAAGCACAGAGATTTCCTATATCTTGCCTGCTCCCATACATGCATAGCCTTCCCCATTATCAGTATCTCCCATCAGGATGGTACATTTGTTACAATTGACACATCTTTATCACTCGGATCCACAGTTTACACCAGATTTCACATTTAGGGTTGAACTTTCTATAGGTTTGGATGAATGTAAAATGATATGTATCTACCACTCCACTATCATAAAAAGTAGTTTTGCTGCCTTAAAAATCCTCTGTACTCTGCCTGTTCATCCCCCCTTTCCCCCTAATACCTGGATCCCTGGAACCAATAGTCTTTTTACTACTTCCATAATTTTGTCTGTTTCAAATCATATAGTTGGAATTATACATTCTGTAGCCTTTTCAGAGTAGCTTCTTTAACTCAGTAATATGCACTTAAGTTTCCTCTAGTTGTTTGTATTGCTTGATAGGTTATTTCTTTTTAGCACTGAACAATAATTGATTGTCTCGATACACCACAGTTTATACATTTGCCTACTGAAGGACATCTTGATTGCTTCCAGGTTTTGGAAATTATAAGTAAAAGTTAATAATAAAAGACATCCGTGTGCCCATTTTTGTGTAGATACAGGTTTCAAATTCTTTGTGTCAACACCAAAGTGCAATTACTTGATCATATAGTGAAAATAAGTATAGTTTTTTAAGAAATTGTCAGACTGGCTTCAGAAGTGGCTGTATCATTTTACATTTGCACCAACAATGAATGACAGTTTCTGTTTCTCCACTTCCTTATACACATCTAATGTTCAGTGTTCTGGATTTTGGTCATTCTAATAGGTATGTAGTGGCATCTCATTGTTGTTTAAATTTGCATTTCCTTGATGACATAAGATGTGAAACATCTTATATGCTTATTTGCCACCTCTATATTTTTGGGGGGAGGTATGTGTTAAAGTCTTTGGCCTACTTGTTAACTGTTTAATTGTTGAATTTTGAGAGTTCCTAATATTTTTGAAAACAGTTATTGAATATGCCTTTTGAAAATATTTTCTCTCAGTCTGTGGCCTCTGATCTTATCTTATCCTTTTGACAGTGTCTTACTTTCTCAGAGCAGAATTTTTTTTTTGGTTTGTTTTTTTTTTTTTGGAAATGGATCTCGCTCTGTTGCCCAAACAGGAGTGCAGTGGCACCTTCTTAGCTCACTGTAGCCTTGAACTCCTGGGTTCAGGCGATCCTCTCACCTTAGCCTCCTATTGATGTAATCTTGTGATTATTTTTCTTAGTTAGTCTATTAATATAATGAATTATATAAATGATTTGTGAATGTTAAACTCGTCTTGCACACCTGAGATATATGCCTGGATAACTGTTCTATTCAGAAGTTTTAAATTTTAATGAAGTCCTCCTTATCAATAAGTTCTTTCACGGATTGTGCTTTTGCTGTTGCATCTGAAAAGCCATAGCCAAATCCTAGGTTGCTTTCTCCTGTGTTACCTCCTAGGAGTTTTATAGTTTTGCATTTTACATTTTAGTTTGTGATTCATTTTGAGTTAATTTTTGTGCAGCCTAAATTCTTTATTTTACATGTGGATATCTAGTTGTTTCAGCACCATTTGTTGAAAATACTGTATTTTCTCCATTGTAGTGCCTTCATTTTTTTCTAAAGATCCATCGACAGTATTTAAGTGGGTCTATTTCTTAGCTATTTATTCTTTCCCCTTACCTATTTGTATATTATTTTACCAAAGTCACACTGTCTTGGTTGCTGTATCTTCATAGTAAGTCTTGAGGTCAGGTAGTATCAGTCCTATTATTTTGTTCTTCTACTTAAGCATTGTCTTGGCTATTTAGCATCTTTTGCATCTTCACATAAACTTTAGAATTAGTTTGTCAATATCCAAAAAAATAACTTACAGAGATTTTGATTGGGGTTGCATTGAATCTATGTATCAAGTTGGGACAAACTGACATCTTGACAATATTGAGTCTTCTGATACTGTACATGAACATGGAATATCACTTCATGTTTAATGCTTCTTTGGTTTCTTTCATCAGAGTTTTGTAGTTTTCTGTATATACCCTTTGTATATATTTTGCTAAATTTATACCCAATGTTTCATTTTTGGGAGTGCTAATGTAAATAGTAATGCGTTTTTAATTTCAAAGTCCACTTGTTTATTGCCAATTTATAGGAAAACTTTTCACTTTGGCATATTAATCTTATATCCTACAACCTTGTTATAATTGCTTATTAGTTCCAGTAGTGTTTTTGTCTATTATTTGAGATTTTCTACATATAAATATGCAAACAAAGGTAGTTCTATTCCTTCCCTTCAATCTGTAAACATATCATTGCCTTTTCACTTTTTTTTTTTTTAATCACATGAACTTTCTGTGTACCATGTTGAAAATCAGTGGTGGAAAGGGACATTCTTGGCTTGTTCCAACCTTATCAGGAATGCTCTGAGTTCTTCACCATCAAGTAAAAAATGTGTACAATTTTTGGTGTATATGTTTTTAATCAGGTTGATAAAATCCTCCTCTATTCCTAGTTTAATGAAAGTTTTTGTTCACAAATGGATGTTTGATTTTGTCAAATGCATTTTCTGCATCTATTGATGTGATCATGTGATTTTTTCTTCTTTAGCCTGTTAATATAATAAATTATATAATTGATTTTTGAATGTTGAACCAGTCTTGTAAACCTGAAATACATTCCACTTGGCTGTGGTGCCTAATTTGTTAATGCAACGTCAAATTCAATTAGCTATTTTTGAGAATTTTGCACCTGTATTTGTGAGATGTATTGCTCTGTAGTTTTCTTTTCTTGTAATGTTTGTCTGCTTCGGGTATTAGGATGATGCTGACCTCGTAGGAGACAGGAACTATTCCTGCTGCTTCTATTCCTCTGTAGGAAATTGTAATGAATTGGTATAAATTCTTACTTAAGTGTTTTATAGAATTCACCCATGAACCCATCTTGGTTTGGTGTTTTCTGCTTTAGAAAGTTATTATCAATTCATTTCTTTCACAGACATAGACCTATTCAGATGGTGTATTTCTTCTTGAGTGAATTTAAGTAGATTGTATCTTTCAAGGAATTGGTCCATTTCTTTCAGGTTATTAAAATTGGGGACATGGTGTTGTTTGTGATATTCCCTTTGGGTCTTTTTAAGGTCAGTGGGGTCTACAGTGATGTTCCATCTTTGATTTCTGACATTAGTAAATTGTGTCCTCCTTTTTATCTAAATTAGCCTGGCAAGGGACTCATCAATTTTACTAACTTTTTTCAGAGAAACAGCTTTTGTTTTTGTTGATTTTCTCTCTTCATGTCCCATTTTAAATTTCACTGTGCCCTACTTTTACTATTTATTATCTTCATATTACTTTGGATTCAATTTGCTCTTCTTTTTCTAGTTTGCTAAGGTAAAAGATTAAATGATTGATTTAAGATATTCTTCATTTATCTCTAAGCCTGCTTTTGCTACATCCATAATATTGGATGTTATAATTTTATTTTCACTTAATTCAAACTATTTTTAAATTTCTCATGAGATTTCGTCTTGACCCATGTGTCTCCTAGAAGTATATTGCTTAATTTTCACAGATTTTGAGAGTTTCCAATGATCTTCTTGCTATTGACTTCTAGTTTAATTCCACTGTGGTTTAAGGACAGATATTGCATGATTTTCATTCTTTCAAATTTCTTTTATATTTATTTATTTATTTACTTATTTTTCAGACAGTCTTGCTCTGTTACCAAGGCTGGAGTACAGTGGTACGATCTTGCTCACTGCAACCTCTGCTTCCTGGGTTCAAACGATTCTCATACCTTGGCCTTCTGAGTAGCAGGGTTCACAGGTGTGTGCTATCACGCCTGGCTAATTTTTTTATTTTTTTCTTTTGTATTCTGTATTTTCTTTTTTAGATGAAGTTTCACTGTTGTCGCCCAGGCTGGAGTGCGATCTCAGTTCACTGCAAACTCAACCTCCTGGGTTTAAGTGATTCTCCTACCTCAGCCTTCTGAGTAGCTGGGATTACACACACGTGCCCCCACACCCAGCTAATTTTTGTAATTTTAGTAGAGATGGGGTTTCACCATGTTGGCCAGGATGGTCTCAATCTCTTGACCTCGTGATCCACCCACCTCAACCTCCCAAAGTGCTGGGATTACAGGCATGAGTCACTGCACACAGCCTTTTTTTTTTTTTTTTTTTTTGTATTTTTTAGAGAGACAGTTTCACCATGTTGTTCACCATGTTGATCAGTCTGGTGTCAAATTCTTGACCTCAAGTGATCTGCCTGCCTTGACCTCCCAAAGTGCTGGGATTACAGTCCTGAGTTACCACACCTGGCCTTAAATATCTTAAGATATCTTTTATAGCCCAGAATGTGGTCTATCTTGGTGAATATTCTATATGAGCCTGGGAAGACTTTGTAGTCTGTTGCTGTTTGATGTAGTAGGTTACATCTGTTATACTGTTGATTGATAGTGTTGTTGAGTTTTCAACTGTCTGATCAAATTTTGCCTGGTGAATCTGACCTTTTCTGATAGAAGCATGTTGAAGTCTCCAACATAATTTTGGGTTCATTTACATTAAGTATCCACTTAACATTGTCCACAGGTTCTTAGAAACGGATTTTAAGCAAAACAATATACTATGTACCATAGTAACTATTTTTTATACCAGTTATCTATGGTGAAATTGGTTTCATTATACAATACATAATTTTACTCAAAATTATAATTTCCAAGAACCTGTAGACAATGTTAAGTGAATACTTACTGCATTTCTCTTTGCAGCTCTATCATTTTCTCCTCACATATTTAGACATTCCATTTTTACATGCTTACGTGTTAAGTATTGTTCTGTTTTGTAAAAGGATAATAGGATAACTGATTCCTCTGTTATTATGTAAAGACTTTTTTATTCTTCATAAATTTCCTTGCTTTGAAGTCTGCTCTGTTTGAAATTAAAATAGGTACTCCCACTTTCTTTTGATTAATGTTATCAGTGTATATCTTCCTCAGTCTAATTACTTTTAATCTGTATGTCTTCATATTTAAAGTGAGTTTCTTATAGACTACATATAGTTTGGTTCTTGGTTTTAATCCTATAACAATCTTATTACTATCTTTTGAGATGGGATCTCACTCTGCTACCCAGGCTGTAGAGCAGTGGCTTGAACATGGCTCACTGTAGCCTCAACCTCCTGGGCTCAAGAGATCCTTCTGCTTTAGCCTCCCATGTAGCTGGGAACACAGGCATGAACTAACATGCCTGGCTAATTTTTTGATTTTTTTTTTTTTAGAGATGAGCAACTTTGTTCCCCAGTCTGGTCTCAAACTCCTGGACTCACTTGATTCTCCCATCTTGGCCCCCCAGAGTGCTGGGATTACAGGCATGAGCCACCATGCCTGGCTTATTTTGGTCTTTTAGTTGGTGTATTTATGTCATTGACATTCAAAGTGATTACTGATATAAATTAAAGAATACTGACCATATTTGTTACTATTTTCTATTTGCTATCCTTGTTCTTTGATCCTATTTTTGTATTCCACTCTTTGTCTTCCCATTTTGTTTTAATTGAGCATTTTATATAATTCCATTTTCTCTCATTTCTTAGCTTATTAGTTGTACTTTTTAAATAAAAATTTCAGTGGTTTTCCTAGCATTTGCAATATATGTTTAAAACTAATCCAAGTTTATATTTTAGTAACACTTTATTAGTTCACAGATTATGAGTACCCTTATAATAACAAAATAACCCTAATTCTTCTTTCCTACCCATTGTATCACTGCTGTCATTTACTCCACTTATCTGTAAGCAAACATACACGTATGAATAAGCATGTGTGTTATATATAATTAAACACATGGTTTCTATTATTGTTTTGAACAGTTTTCTATTAAATCAATTTAGAATAAAAATTTTTTTATTCAACCTTAACTGATTTCTTCTCTGATCTTCTTCTTTATGTATATCCAAGTTTCTGACCTATATCCTTTTCCTTCTCTCTAACAAACTTCTTTTAACATTTATTGCAAGGAGGGTATACTGGCAAAACAGTCCCTCAATTTTTGTTTGTGTGATGGTGTCTTGATTTTGACTTAACTTTTGAAAGATAATTTCACATGGTACAGAATTTTTAAGTTGGTGTTTTATTTTTCTTAACAGTTTAAATATTTCACTTCACTCTCTTCTTGCTTGTATGGTTTCTGAAGAGAAGTCTGATGTAATCTTTTCTACTCTATAAACCAGGTTTGCTTTTCCTTTTGTTTCTTTCAGGATGTTTTCTTCATATCTGATTTTCCAGACTTTGAAAATAATAAACCTATGCATAGTTTTTCTGGCATTTATCCTTCTTGGTGTTTTCTGAGCTTCCTGGATCTGAGGTTTGGTGTCTGACATTAATTCGATAAAAATTCTCCATACTTATTATTTGAAATATTTCTTTTGCTCCTTTCATTTTCCCCTTCAAGTATTTCTATTATAAACACTTATGTAATCCTTCCAAAGTTCTTGGTTATTCTGTTTTTTTCTTTCTTTTGTCTTATTTTTCTTTTTTTTTTTTAATTGAGATAAACTTAGAGATTGTTTCCTCAGCAGTGCTCTGTCTAATGATAAATCCATCAAGGCATTTATCATTTCTGTTACAGTTTTCTTATCCTTACTGTTTCGTTTTGGTTCTTAGAATTTTTATCTCTTTACTTACATTGCTAACCTTTCTTACATACTGTGTACATTATCCATTAGATTGCTTAACAAATTAATAAGAGTTGTTTTAAATTTCCATCCCTGGTATTCCTTGATATATCTGGATCTTGTTTTAAGTCTTATTATTTTCAGACTATGTTTATTGCTTTTTAATATGTGACTTGCAAATTTTTCTTGACAGCCACACAAAATGTATTGGGTAAAAGGAATTGCTGTATAGAAGCCTTTATTAATGGGGTGTAAGGTGCTGAAGAAAAAGTAACATTCTATAGTTCTATGATAACGTCTCAATCTTTTAGTGAACCTGTATCTCTGGACTGTGAACTTCAAACATGCTTCTCAGTTTCTGTCTCCCACTCCTTGGGTAGAATGAGATGGTTTGAGGGGGCTGGAGTTACATATTTTCCTCCCTCCCAAAGGAAGGCTAGAGACAGCTGGGGTTTAGTTTCTGTAGCTTCATTTTTTTTTAAATAGCAGAAAAATATTTTATGCCCCAATGAAAAGAATAAATAGAATTTTTCTCTGAATATTTGTGTGTGTAACTTGTTTTTCTTTCTTTTAAGGTATGCATACTGGAGAGAAAAAATGTAAGATGTTTTACATATTTAAAATAATAATCTACTCTCTTTTTTCTCTTTTCACAGAAGGGTCTACTTGGGCTTATCTACGGCTTTAAGATTCTCAGCACTTGTTTTATATATCGTATTCATTTTTGTTATGAAGAAAAAATTTCAAGGAAAGGATACCAAGGCATCGGACAATGAAAGAAAAGTAACGGATGAAGCAAACTTAGAATTCTTAAATAACGGTGAACATTTTGTACCTTCTGCTGGAGCAGACAGTAAAACATGTAATTTGGACATGCAAGACAATGCTGCTGCCAACTAACATTGTATTGATTCATTAAGATGTTATTTTTGAGGTGTTCCTGGTCTTTTCACTGACAATTCCAACATTCTTTACTTGCAGTGGACCAATGGAAAAGCCTATGAATTTAAATAAACTATAAAAAATGGGAGTTCCTATGGTTAGGATATAGCTATGCCTTTGTGGTTAAGCTTAGAATATATGATCCATAAAAATTTAAAGTGAGAGGCATGGTTAGTATGTAATACAATAAAAAGTAATTGTTTTGTAGTTGTAACTGCTAATAAAACAAGTGACTGGAATATAAGGGAGGTAAAAGGGAGAAGATAGAATCATAGCCTAAATAAAGAGAAAAGCCTGATGCCTAAAAAAAAAAAAGAAAGAAAGAAAGAAACACTTTAGATGTATTACTTTGGCCAAAATCTAGACTGGATTTATGCTATAATGATATATATTTTTCATGTTAAGTTGTACATTTTTCAGAAATTACAAATATTATTAATTTAAAATTTGAATTTGTGTCTGACTAACAACCTCGATGGATCTTCTTCCAACCTCCCATTAAAATCCTGCAGGAGAATTGTGAGACAATATATTATAATACGTGTTAAGTTTCTACTGGACCCATGGAAGTAGATAAGAAAAACTGAGTTTAACTTGAGAAAGCAAAACCTATTGATAAGATGTGCCTTCATTGCATCTGTCTGTTCTCTGGGAGAAGCAAAATCTGTGTTAGTCTCTTGCATACTTGTTTGTTTATTCCTTGTGCATAAAAAGATATCTTCCACATCTCCAAAGCTGGACAAGAAATAGAGAAAATGAGACCAAATATTTAAATATTGCATTTTCTAGTAGTGAGGCAGAATATTTCTTGGCCTCTTCACTGGACTTGGAATAGAGGTGCCCTTTATTTGGTCTGCCATGCTCAACGCTTTGCGGAAGGGAGCATGTGACTGATCAAGTGCAAGACCATGCGGGTCATTCTGGTCATCGACACAGAAACAAGCTCTGTGAGTTTCCCATGGCCAGACCAGGTACGAGCGAGTGAATGCTGGACCTGGCCACCCACTCCAGCCACCAAAACAGGAGTGAGTTCCATGCAGGACTGGCAGCCACACAAGGTGCAAGGGTGCTCATGATCCTGAAGCCCCAGAGGGGTTGTTACGGTGCTCTTTTAGTTCCACTGTCTACAGTCTGACAGATGGCGGCATGTTAGTAGCTCAGTTGGCCCCTTGTCTGTTTACCTTGGATGGCTAACCTCTGCAAGTGAGGGCAAAAGCCAGTGTGACAGCCTTTTCTGGGTACCTGCATTTAGTGGGTTCCAGGCCCTTATCTACTGTCCAAGAAGAATGAGGTCACATTGATAGTTGAAGGGTGGTGAAGGTGGAGAATTTTAATGAGTAATGAAAAAGACTGTCCGTGGAGAGGGGAGCTGGAGAGGGGATGGGAAGGGCAGGTTGTCTTCCCTAAAGTCCTGCTGTCTCTTCCTCGAATTCAGGCTGTCTTCCCCACTCCACCAACTGAGTCTGGGGTCTTTGTAGGCACAGGATGGGGAGTGTGTGCTGATTGGTTTCTGAGTATGCAAAAAAGGTTACAGTGAAGGCACCACTCAAAAGTGGGCATGACAGTATAGAAAATCAATTAGGAAAGGGCAGTTATATCTAAAATAGGTGAAGGGTGGGGACCAATCAGAGGAAAGCATGCCAAATAAGAAGACAACTTCTCAATCTGGTCTAAAGATTTCACTTGTAGCCTGGCTTTTGGACTTTAAACTGTCTTCAGCTTGGAGGTAGGGTTTCACTGGGAGCCTGCCCCTATCTGCCTAGGCATTTGGCTGTCTCCTGTCACTATCAGGAGCACCATCTCTACCTAGTGAATGCTAGAGGTTGTAGTTTATAATTCTCAATTGGTTAAAAGATATTTTGTATCAAATCAACTGTAAAAATACATTTTAAAAGAAATATATTTATAGACCTACTTTAGAGATTCCAAATTCAAACATATGTGATGTAGCTTGGATATCTTTGAAACATTCCACATGATGCTAGTATTCCTTGATAGACTACCATGGTACAGGAGAAGGTATAACTGAGAGTAGCAAAGTCACACAAAATTATTACTAGAATATGTGAACTGGCCTGGAAGATATATATATATACACATACACACACACACACACACACACACATATATATATATATCTTTATACCTGTTCTCAACTGTAATCCTGAAAAAAAATTAATCACACAAACAGAAATTTGGGGAAACCCACATACATGCTAGGTTTGTAGGTATCATATAACAAATCTAACAAATCATCATATAACAAATACACACACACACACATAATCATACATATTTATTGAATACAATGTGCTGTTTCAATACATGTATACATTGTGTAATAATCAAATCATGGTTATTAGCATATCCATCACCTTACATATTTATCATTTCTTAATTGTGAGTACATTCAAAATCCTCTCCTCTAGCTTTTTGAAATATACAATGCGTTATTGTTAGCTATAGTCACCTTACTGTGAAGTAAGTACCAGCAACTTATTCCTCCTATCTAACTGTAACATTGTACTCATTGACCAACTCCTCCCCATCTTCCCCTTCCCTGTTTTTCCTGTCTTTGGTAACCACAATTTTACTCTTAATATCTATGAGATCAATTTGTTTAGATTCTTCACATGAATGACATCATGCAGTATGTTTCTTTCTGTGCCTGACTTATTTCCCTTAACAGGCTCCAGGCTCAACAATTTTTTTGTAAATGACAGAATTTCATCCTTTTTTTGTGGCAGAATGGTAGTCCATTTTGTGTATATGCCACATTTTCTTTATCCATTTCTCTGTTGATGGCATTCAGGTTGATTCCATGCCTTGGCTAAAATGAACAATGCAATTAACATGGGAGTGCAAAATGACTCTTCAGCATACTTATTTCATTTTCTGTGACTATATGCCCAGTAGTGGGATGACTGGATCATATGTTGTATCTATTATTAATTTTTTGAGGAATATCCATGCTCTTTTTCATAATGGCTGTAGTAATTTCCATTCCCAGCAGTGTATAAGACTTTCCCTTTTTCCACAGTATTGCCAGCATTTCTTCTTGTCTTTCTTTTTTTGTTTGTTTTTTGTTTTTTGTCTTTTTGATGACAGCCTTTCTAACTGGGGTGAGGTGATATCTCATTTTGGGTTTTATTTGCATTTCCCTGATTGTTAGTGACTTTCAGCATTTTTTTCATATAACTGTTGTCCATTTCTATATCTTTCTTGGAGAAATATCTATTCAGGTCTTTTGTCCATTTTTAAATTACATTATTTTTCTATTGAATTGTTTGAATTCCTTATAAATTCTTAATAACCTCTTGTCAGATGTATGTTTTGCAAATATTTTCTCTCATTCCGTACGTATTCTCCTTAGTCTGTTGCTCCCTTTTCTATACAGAATATTTTTAATTTGATGTAATTACTGTATTTTTGCTATTGTTACCTGAGTTTTTGAGATCTTGTCTAGTAAATCCTTGCCCGGACTGAAGTTATGTAGCATTTCTCCTTGTATTATTCTAGTAGTTTCATAGTTTTGGGCTTTACATTTAAATCTTTAATCTATTTTGAATTGAATTTTGTATATGGTGAGAAATAGAGGTCTAGTTTTATTCTACTGTATGCAGATATTCAGTTTTTTTCAGCACCATTTGTTGAAGAGAGTGACCTTTCCTCAATTTGTGTTCTTGGCATCTTTTTCAAATCAATTGGTTGTAAATGCATGAATTTATTTCTGGCATTTCTGTTTTGTTCCATTGGTCTTTTTGTCTTTTCTGTATTTTTAGCCAATACAATGCAGTTTTGGTTACTATAGCTTTGTAGTATATTTTTAAGCCAAGTTGTGTGATGTCTCTAGCTTTGTCTGTTTGCTCAGAATTACTTTAGTTATTCAGTCTTTTGTAAACTTCCAGTAATGTATTGAATAGGACTGGTAAATGTGGGGAATTTTATCTTGTTCCAGATCTTAGAGGAAAAGCTTTCAACTATTCCTCATTCAGCATTACACTGCCTATAGATTTGTCATATATGGGCTTTGTTATGTTGAAGTATGTTCCTTCTATACCTAATTGTTGAGAGCTTTTGTTATGAAGAGGGACTGAATTTTTTCAAATGGATCTGCATCTATTAAAATGATCATATAATTTTTGTCTGACTCTATTGATGTGATGTATCATGTTTATTGATTTACATATGTTGAAATATGCTTGCATCCCTGGGATGAACCCCACTTGATTTTTAAAATACGTCGTTAAATTTGATTTGCCGGTGTTTTGTTGGCATTTTTTTCATCTAAGTTCATCAAGGGTATTGGCCTGAAGTATTTTTGTTGCTGTTGTGTCTTTCTCTGGTTTTGGAATCAGTGTGATGATGGCTTCACATAATAAATTTGAAAGAGCTCCCTCCTTTTCAATTTATTGAAATAGTTTGTGAAGAATTGTATTCATTCTTTTAAAGATATTTTGTAGAATTTAGCCATGAAATTGTCATGTCTTGGACTTTCCTTTAATGAAAGACCTTTTATTACTGCTTAAAATCTCGTTACTCATTATTTGTTGGTTCACATTTTCTATTTCTTCTTAATTCAGTCTTGGTAGATTTTTAAAATTATTTTTATTTCAATAGATTTTGGGGTACAGGCCGCTTTTGGTTACATGGATAAATTCTTTAGTGGTAATTTCTGAGATTTTTGTGTACCTGTCACCTAAGAAGTGTACACTGTATGCAATATCCTTCACCACTCTCCCAACCTTGACCCAGCCTTGGTAGGTTTTTGTGTTCAGGAACTGATCCATTTCTTCTGGATTTTTCATATTGTTGGCATATCATTAATTGTGCTTAGTAGTTTCTTATGAACTTTTGTATTTTGGTTGCATCAGTTGTAATACCTCCTTTTTAATCCCTGATTTTATTTATTTGACGCTTCTCTCTTTTTTTCTTGGTTAGTCTTGCTAAAGGTTTGCCAATTTTGTTTATGTTTTTACAAAATCAGCTCTGCATTTCATTGATTTTTTGTGTTGCTTTTAGGTCTCTACTGTACTCTGATTTTATTATTTTCTGTCTAATGTGAGTTTATTTTATTCTTGCTTTTCTATCTTTGAGATCCATCATTTGGTGGTTCATTTGAGAGCTTTTTTTGATGTAGACATCAATTTCTATAAACCACCTTCTAAGGACCACTTTGGCTGTATTTCATAAATTTTAGTATGTTGTGTTTTCATGTTAATTTGTCTTGAGAAATTTTTTTTTTTTTTTTTTTTTTTTTGAGATGGAGTTTCACTCTTGTTGCCCAGGCTGGAGTGCAATGGTTCAATCTCTTGGCTCACCGCAATCTCCACCTCCTGGGTTCAAGCAATTCTCCTGCCTCGGCCTCCTGAGTAGCTGGGATTACAGGCATGTGCCACCACACCTGGCTAATTTTGTATTTTTAGTAGAGACGGGGTTTCTCCATGTTGTTCAGGCTAGTCTTGAACTCCTGACCTCAGGTGATCCACCTGCCCTGGCCTCCCAAAGTGCTGGGATTACAGGCATGAACCACTGCATCCAGCTGTCTTTAGAAATTTTTAAAATTTCTCTTTTAATTTCTTCATTGGCTTACAGGTTGTTTAGAAGCATGTTGTTTAATTTCCATGTACTTGCAGCATTTCAGAGCTCCTCCTGTTGTTGATTTCTAGTTTTTTCCATTATGGTGAAAAATGGTACTTGATATGATCTTAATTTTCTTGTATTTTTAAAGACTTTTTTTGTAAACTAACATATGGTCTATCCTGGAGAACATACCATGTGCAATGTAGATGAATGTGTATTCTTCAGCTGTTGGATAGAATGTTCTGTAAATGTCTGTTAGGTCCATTTCATCTAGAGTGTAATTTAAATCTGATTTTTTTTCTTGGTTTTCTGTAAATAATCTGTCCATTGCAGGAAGCAGGGTGTTGAAATCTCCTACTATTATTGTATTACTATGTATCTCTCCCCGTAAATCTATTAATGTTTCCTTTATGTATTTTGATGCTTTGATGTTGGGTGCATATGTGTTCATGATTGCTGTGTGCTCTTGTTGTATTGACCCTTTTATCATTATATAACAGCCTTGTCTCTTTATATATGTTTTAACTTGAAATTTATGTTTATCTGAGAGAGTGTAGCTACTGTTGTTTTGGTTTGGTTTTTATTTGTATGGAGTATCTTTTTCCATTCATTCACTCTCAGTCTATGCATGTCTGTATAGGTGAAGTAAGTCTCTTGTTGGCAACGTATAGTTGAGTCTTGTTATTTTATCCATTCATTCAACTTTATATCTTTTAACTAGAGAATTGAGTCTATATACATTCACTGTGATTCTTAAAAGTAAGAACTTACTACTGCCATTTTGCTGTTCTTTTCTGAGCTGTAGTTTTGTATCTTTTAAAAAATATCTTCCTATCCCCCCCTTCTCCTTGTCCTTCCTTGTCTAGTATCCTCTGTTTTACTTTTTACTTCTATGAGATCAACCCGTTTAAGCTTCCACATATGAGTGAAAACACATAGTGTAAAATATTCCACTCCTGGCTTATTTAATTTATCATAATGTTGTCCAATTCTATCCATGTTGCTACAAATGACAAGATTTAATTCTTTTTTATAGCTAGATAATATTCTATGTATCTCTCTAAACATACAGATATATGTCTATCTATCTATCTATCTATCTATCTATCTATCATCCATCTATCTCATGTTTTCTTTACCCATTTATTTGTTGTTGAACACTGAGATTAATACTATATTTTGGCTCCTGTGAATAAGGATGAGATAAACATCTGGGTGCAGACATATTTTTATTTAGTGATTTTATTTCCTTTGGATAAATTCTCAGTAGTGCAATTGCTAGATTGTAAGGTATTTCCGTTGTAGTTTATTGAGGAACCTCTATACTCTTCCCTTTGTGGCCATACTAGTTCACATTACCACCAACTGTCTGTAAGAATTCTCTGTATTCTTCATCCTTGCAAGCATTTATAGGATTTACTTTTTCTATGATAACCATTCTAACTGGGGTGAGAGGATACCTCATTGTGGTTTTTATTTGCATATCTCTTTTAATTAGTGATATTGACAATTTTTTCATATATTTGTTAGCCAGTTGTATGTCTTCTTTTGAGCAATGTCTGTTCAGACTATTTGCCCATTCTTTTAAAAATTAAATTGTTGGTCATTTTGCTGTTGAGCTGTTTGAGTTCCTTGTATATTCTGAATATTAATCTTCTGTTGAATGAGTTGCTTGGAAATATTTTCTCACATTCTGTAGACTGGCTCTTCACCCTGTTAATTATTTCTATTGCTGTACAGAAGTGTTTTAGTTTGTTACAATCTCATTTATTCATTTTTACTTTTGTTGCCTGTGCTTTTAAAGTCTTACTCATAACATCTTTTTGCAGACCAATGTGCTGAAATATTTTCCCTATAATTTCTTAGAGTGGTTTTATTGTTTCTGTTATAACATTTAGATCTTTGATCCATTTTGAGTTTTTTAATAGCATAAAAAGTGGGACCCCTTTTTCATTATTCTGCATATGTATATTCAGTTTTTTCAGCACAATTATTGAACAGGCTGTCCTTGCCCCAGTGAGAGTTTTTAATATCTTTTTCAAAAAATAGTTGGCTATACATATGTGGATTAATTTCTGGGTTTTCTATTCTGTTCAACTGGTCTGTGTGTCTGTTTTTATGCTAGTATCATGCTGTTTTGGTTACTGTAGCTTTGTAGTATATTGTGACCTCTGGTAGTGTAATGCATCTAGCTTTGGTCTTTTTGGTAAGAACTGCTTTGGTGATTTGAGGACTTTTGTGGTTCTGTAGAAATTTTCTAATATTTTCTATTTCTGTGAAGAGTGTCATTGGTATTTTGATATGAATTACATGAATCTATGGATTGATTTGGAGAGTAGTGTCATTTAAACAATATTGATTCTTCTGATTCATAAACATAGGATTTATTTCTACATATTTGTATCCTCTTCAATATTTTTTGTCAGCATTTTATGTATTTCCTTGGAGAAGATTTTACCTTCTTGGCAAAATTTATTCCTAGTTCTTTTTTTGGGGCTCTTGTAAATAGGTTTGTCCTTCTGATTTTTTTCAGCTAGTTCATTGTTTATTTATAGAAACACTACTGATTTCTGTATATTAATTTTGCATCCAGCATCTTTATTGAAATCATTTTCCATTTCTAATGTTTTTTTGTAAGTCTCTAGATTTTTCTGTATGTAGGATCAGATCATCTGCAAAAACGGACAACTTGACTTTCTCCTTTCCAATTTAAACGCCTTTCTTATTTCTTTTTCTTATTTGCCCTGGCTAGAAATTCAGAAATATGTTGATTAAGAATGGTGAGAGTAGACAAACTTGTTTTGTTTCTTAGGGGAAAAGCATTCTGGTTTCCCCAATTCAGAAAATAGTTAGATGTGTTTTTTTCATATATGATCTTCAACATACTGATGCATTTTTCTTTTATACCTCATTTACTAAAAGTTTTTATCAGGAAGAGATATATGAATTTATTCAAAAGCATTTCCTGTGTCTACTAAGATGGTCACATAACTTTTATTCTACTAATGTGATGCATGACCCTACTGATTCACGTATTTTGAAACATTCTTGCATTCCTTGGATAAATCTCACTCAATCATGGTATTATTTTTTGGTGTGTTGCTGGATTAGTTTGCTATTATTTTGTTGAGTATTTTTGCATCTATATTTGTCAGAAATCCTTGCCTGTAGTTTTTTTCTTTGTATTTCCTCATGCTGTAATTGGATTTTAATTGCAGTGTTTTGCTGGCCTTGTTGAATGAATTAAGAAAATTCCCTCAGTTTCACATTTTTAGAATCGTTTCAGCATAATGAGTTTTAAATCTTCTTAAAAAGAGTTGTACCAGTAGAATTATACCCATAGAATTCAACAGTGAAGCCATACAGTCCTCAACTTGTATTTGTTGGAAGACTTTTTATTACATATTCAACCATGTTACTTGTTATTGGTCTGTCAGATTTTCTATTTCTTCTTTATTCAATCATGGTAGTTTGTGTGTCAGGAATTTATCAATTTTTCTCTAGGTTTTCAAATTTAAAAAAGTGTTCATAGTATATCCTAATGATCCTTTGTATTTCTGTAGTAGCTGCTGTGGAATTTTCTTATTAATTTCTGATTTTATTTAGTTGACTTTTTTTTCTTAGTCTTAGCTAATGGTTTGTCAATGTCATTAATCTTTTCAAAAAACTAGCATTTTGGTTTGTTGATCTTTTGTATTTTTTTTTTTTTAACTCTTTGTGATTTGTTTTGCCATGATCTTATTTCTTTTATCTACTAACTTTGGGTTAGGTCTGAAAATTTTTATGACTTTTTTTTTTGTTTTTTTTGTTTTTTGTTTTGAGATGGAGTCTCGCTTCATCACCCAGGCTGGAGTGTAGTGGCCGGATCTCAGCTCACTGCAACTTCCGCCTCCCGGGTTCACGCCATTCTCCTGCCTCAGCCTCCCGAGTAGCTGGGACTACAGGTGCCCGCCACCTCGCCTGGCTAGTTTTTTGTATTTTTTAGTAAGACGGAGTTTCACCGTGTTAGCCAGGATGGTCTCGATCTCCTGACCTCGTGATCCGCCCGTCTTGGCCTCCCAAAGTGCTGGGATTACAGGCTGGAGCCACCACGCCCGGCCAAGTTTTATGACTTAATTGATGTAAATGTTCAGGTTATTTTTAAATTTTCTAGATTTTTTTGATATACGCCTCCATTGCTATAAACTTGCTCCTTAACACTGCTTTTTCTGTGTCTCATAGGTTTTGACATATTGTGTTTGCGTTTTCATGTTTTTTAGATAATTTAAAAAATTTTATTCTTAATGTCTTTCTTCACTCATTGGTCATTTAAGAATATGTTGTTTAATTTCCGTGTATTTGTATAGTTTTGAATGTTACTCTTGTTATTATGTCTAGTTTTATTTCATATGGCCAGTTAAGATACCAAACATGTATTTGATTTTTTTTAAATAATTTTTGAGATCTATCCTGGAGATTGTTCCACATGCTAATGAAAAGTATGTGCATTCAGCAACTGTTGGGTGAAGTGTTCCTTAAATATCCAGTAGGTCCACTTGATCTATAGTGAAGTTTATTTTTTAATTTTGATTTCCTTTTCTAAACTTTAGATTCAGAGAGTACATGTGTAGTTTATTATAAGGGTGTATTGCATAGTGCTGAGTGTTGAACTTCTATTCATCCTGTCACCTAGATAGTAAAAATAATATCTAATAGAACACGTTTTTTAGTCCCTTGTTTTCATCTCTATTTCCCTTTGTTTGGAGTTGCCAGTATCTATTGTTCTCATTGTTACATCTATGGTAATGCAAGATTTAGCTCCCACTTACAAGTGAAAACATGTGATATTAGGCTTGCTGTTTCTTATGTAGTTTGCTTAGGATAATGGCCTCCAGCTGCATCCATGTTGCTGCAAAAGACATGATTTTATTCTTTCTTATGACTGTGTAGTATTCCATGGTGTATATGTACCACATTTTCTTTATACAATCAACAATTGATGGGCACCTAAGTTGATTCCATTGTCTGCTATTGTGAATAGTTCTGCCATAAACATGAATGCATGTGACTTTTTGAGAGAATGATTTATTCTCCTGTGAGTATCCACCTATTAATGAGATTACTGGGTCAATTGGTAGTGCTGTTTTTAATTCTTGGAGAAATGTCCTAACCACTTTCTACAGACACTGCACTAATTCGGAATCCTACAAACAGTGTATAAGAATTCCCTTTTCTCCATAACCTCATCAACATCTGTTATTTTTATGACAGTTTAATAGTAACCATTCTGGTGGGTGTGAGATGATAGTGTCTCCTTGTGGTTGTGATTTTCACTTCTCTAATAATTAGCTATGCTGAGAAATCTTTTAATTGATATTGGCTGCTTGTATGTCTTCTTTTGAAAAATATCTGCTCATGTCTTTTGTTCACATTTCACTTGGGTTGTTGTTTACTCTTGATTTGTTTAAGTTCTTAATAGACACTGAACGTTAGTCCTTTGTTGGATGCACGGTTTGCAAATTTTTTCACATCTTGTAGACTGTCTGTTCTAATCACAGTTTCTTTTATTGTGTAGAAGCTCTTTAGTTTATGTAAGTTCTAATTTTCTATTTTTCATTTTGTTGCATTTGCTTTTAGGATCTTTATCATAAATTTTTTTCCTAGGCCAGTGTCTAAATGACTACTTCCTAGGTTTTATCAAGAATATTTGTAGTTTGAGATCCTACATTTAAGACTTTAATCAGGGGGGCGGAGCAAGATGGCCGAATAGGAACAGCTCCAGTCTCCAACTCCCAGCACGAGCGACACAGAAGACCGGTGATTTCTGCATTTTCAACTGAGGTACTGGGTTCATCTCACTAGGGAGTGCCGGATAATCGGTGCTGGTCAGCTGCTGCAGCCCAACCAGCGAGAGCTGAAGCAGGGCGAGGCATCGCCTCACCTGGGAAGTGCAAGGGAGAAGGGAATCCCTTTTCCTAGCCAGGGGAACTGAGACACACAACACCTGGAAAATTGGGTAACTCCCACCCCAATACTGCGCTTTAAGGAAACGGGCACACCAGGAGATTATATCCCACACCTGGCCAGGAGGGTCCCACGCCCACGGAGCCTCCCTCATTGATAGCACAGCAGTCTGTGATCTACCAGCAAGGCAGCAGCGAGGCTGGGGGAGGGGCGCCCGCCATTGCTGAGGCTTAAGTAAGTAAACAAAGGCGCTGGGAAGCTCGAACTAGGTGGAGCTCACAGCAGCTCAAGGAAACCTGCCTGTCTCTGTAGACTCCACCTCTGGGGACAGGGCACAGTAAACAGTAACAAACGCAGCAGAAACCTCTGCAGATGCAAACGACTCTGTCTGACAGCTTTGAAGAGAGCAGTGGATCTCCCAACACGGAGGTTGAGATCTGAGAATGGACAGACTGCCTGCTCAGGTGGGTCCCTGACCCCTGAGTAGCCTAACTGGGAGACATCCCCCACTAGGGGCAGTCTGACACCCCACACCTCACAGGGTGGAGTACCCCCCTGAGAGGAAGCTTCCAAAGCAAGAATCAGACAGGTACACTCGCTGTTCAGCAATATTCTATCTTCTGCAGCCTCTGCTGCTGATACCCAGGCAAACAGGGTCTGGAGTGGACCTCAAGCAATCTCCAACAGACCTACAGCTGAGGGTCCTGACTGTTAGAAGGAAAACTATCAAACAGGAAGGACACCTACACCAAAACCCCATCAGTACGTCACCATCATCAAAGACCAGAGGCAGATAAAACCACAAAGATGAGGAAAAAGCAGGGCAGAAAAGCTGGAAATTCAAAAAATAAGAGCACATCTCCCCCGGCAAAGGAGCGCAGCTCATCGCCAGCAACGGATCAAAGCTGGACGGAGAATGACTTTGACGAGATGAGAGAAGAAGGCTTCAGTCCATCAAACTTCTCAGAGCTAAAGGAGGAATTACGTACCCAGCGCAAAGAAACTAAAAATCTTGAAAAAAAAGTGGAAGAATTGATGGCTAGAGTAATTAATGCAGAGAAGGTCATAAACGAAATGAAAGAGATGAAAACCATGACACGAGAAATACGTGACAAATGCACAAGCTTCAGTAACCGACTTGATCAACTGGAAGAAAGAATGTCAGCGATGGAGGATCAAATGAATGAAATGAAGCGAGAAGAGAAACCAAAAGAAAAAAGAAGAAAAAGAAATGAACAAAGTCTGCAAGAAGTATGGGATTATGTAAAAAGACCAAATCTACGTCTGATTGGGGTGCCTGAAAGTGAGGGGGAAAATGGAACCAAATTGGAAAACACTCTTCAGGATATCATCCAGGAGAACTTCGCCAACCTAGTAGGGCAGGCCAACATTCAAATCCAGGAAATACAGAGAATGCCACAAAGATACTCCTTGAGAAGAGCAACTCCAAGACACATAATTGCCAGATTCACCAAAGTCGAAATGAAGGAAAAAATGTTAAGGGCAGCCAGAGAGAAAGGTCGGGTTACCCACAAAGGGAAGCCCATCAGACTAACAGCAGATCTCTCGGCAGAAACTCTACAAGCCAGGAGAGAGTGGGGGCCAATATTCAACATTCTTAAAGAAAAGAATTTTAAACCAAGAATTTCCTATCCAGCCAAACTAAGTTTCATAAGTGAAGGAGAAATATAATCCTTTACAGATAAGCAAATGCTTAGAGATTTTGTCACCACTAGGCCTGCCTTACAAGAGACCCTGAAGGAAGCACTGAACATGGAAAGGAACAACCGGTACCAGCCATTGCAAAAACATGCCAAAATGTAAAGACCATCGAGGCTAGGAAGAAACTGCATCAACTAACGAGCAAAATAACCAGTTAATATCATAATAGCAGGATCAAGTTCACACATAACAATATTAACCTTAAATGTAAATGGACTAAATGCTCCAATTAAAAGACACAGACTGGCAAACTGGATAAAGAGTCAAAACCCATCAGTCTGCTGTATTCAGGAGACCCATCTCACATGCAGAGACATACATAGGCTCAAAATAAAGGGATGAAGATTTACCAAGCAAATGGAGAACAAAAAAAGCAGGGGTTGAAATACTAGTCTCTGATAAAACAGACTTTAAACCATCAAAGATCAAAAGAGACAAGGCCATTACATAATGGTAAAGGGATCAATTCAACAGGAAGAGCTAACTATCCTAAATATATATGCACCCAATACAGGAGCACCCAGATTCATAAAGCAAGTCCTTAGAGACTTACAAAGAGACTTAGACTCCCATACAATAATAATGGGAGACTTCAACACTCCACTGTCAACATTAGACAGATCAACAAGACAGAAAGTTAACAAGAATATCCAGCAATTGAACTCATCTCTGCAGCAAGCAGACCTAATAGACATCTATAGAACTCTTCACCCCAAATCAACAGAATATAAATTATTCTCAGCACCACATCGCACTTACTCAGTAAAGCACTCCTCAGCAAATGTACAAGAACAGAAATTATAACAAACTGTCTCTCAGACCACAGTGCAATCAAACTAGAACTCAGGACTAAGAAACTCAATCAAAACCGCTCAACTACATGGAAACTGAACAACCTGCTCCTGAATGACTACTGGGTACATAACGAAATGAAGGCAGAAATAAAGATGTTCTTTGAAACCAATAAGAACAAAGATACAACATACCAGAATCTCTGGGACACATTTAAAGCAGTGTGTAGAGGGAAATTTATAGCACTAAATGCCCACAAGAGAAAGCAGGAAAGATCTAAAATTGACACTCTAACATCGCAATTAAAAGAACTAGAGAAGCAAGAGCAAACACATTCGAAAGCTAGCAGAAGGCAAGAAATAACTAAGATCAGAGCAGAACTGAAGGAGATAGAAACACAAAAAACCCTCCAAAAAAATCAATGAATCCAGGAGTTGGTTTTTTGAAAAGATCAACAAAATTGACAGACCGCTAGCAAGACTAATAAAGAAGAAAAGAGAGAAGAATCAAATTGACGCAATAAAAAATGATAAAGGGGATATCACCACCGACCCCACAGAAATACAAACTACCATCAGAGAATACTATAAACACCTCTTGCAAATAAACTGGAAAATCTAGAAGAAATGGATAATTTCCTGGACACTTATACTCTTCCAAGACTAAACCAGGAAGAAGTTGAATCCCTGAATAGACCAATAGCAGGCTCTGAAATTGAGGCAATAATTAATAGCCTACCAACCAAAAAAAGTCCAGGACCAGATGGATTCACAGCTGAATTCTACCAGAGGTAAAGGAGGAGCTGGTACCATTCCTTTGAAACTATTCCAATCAATAGAAAAAGAGGGAATCCTCCCTAACTCATTTTATGAGGCCAACATCATCCTGATACCAAAGCCTGGCAGAGACACAACAAAAAAAGAGAATTTAGATCAATATCCCTGATGAACATCGATGCAAAAATCCTTAATAAAATACTGGCAAACAGGATTCAGCAGCACATCAAAAAGCTTATCCACCATGATCAAGTGGGCTTCATCCCTGGGATGCAAGGCTGGTTCAACATTTGCAAATCAATAAACATAATCCAGCATATAAACAGAACCAAAGACAAGAACCACATGATTATCTCAATAGATGCAGAAAAGGCTTTTGACAAAATTCAACAGCCCTTCATGCTAAAAACGCTCAATAAATTCGGTATTGATGGAACGTACCTCAAAATAATAAGAGCTATTTATGACAAACCCACAGCCAATATCATACTGAATGGGCAAAAACTGGAAAAATTCCCTTTGAAAACTGGCACAAGACAGGGATGCCCTCTCTCACCACTCCTATTCAACATAGTGTTGGAAGTTCTGGCTAGGGCAATCAGGCAAGAGAAAGAAATCAAGGGGATTCAGTTAGGAAAAGAAGAAGTCAAATTGTCCCTCTTTGCAGATGACATGATTGTATATTTAGAAAACCCCATTGTCTCAGCCCAAATTCTCCTTAAGCTGATAAGCAACTTCAGCAAAGTCTCAGGATACAAAATTAATGTGCAAAAATCACAAGCATTCGTATACACCAGTAACAGACAAACAGAGAGCCAAATCATGAATGAACTTCCATTCACAATTGCTTCAAAGAGAATAAAATACCTAGGAATCCAACTTACAAGGGATATAAAGGACCTCTTCAAGGAGAACTACAAACCACTGCTCAGTGAAATAAAAGAGGACACAAACAAATGGAAGAACGTACCATGCTCATGGATAGGAAGAATCAATATCGTGAAAATGGCCATACTGCCCAAGGTTATTTATAGATTCAATGCCATCCCCATCAAGCTACCAATGAGTTTCTTCACAGAATTGGAAAACACTGCTTTAAAGTTCATATGGAACCAAAAAAGAGCCCGCATCTCCAAGACAATCCTAAGTCAAAAGAACAAAGCTGGAGGCATCACGCTACCTGACTTCAAACTATACTACAAGGCTACAGTAACCAAAACAGCATGGTACTGCTACCAAAACAGAGATATAGACCAATGGAACAGAACAGAGTCCTCAGAAATAATACCACACATCTACAGCCATCTGATCTTTGACAAACCTGAGAGAAACAAGAAATGGGGAAAGGATTCCCTATTTAATAAATGGTGCTGGGAAAATTGGCTAGCCATAAGTAGAAAGCTGAAACTGGATCCTTTCCTTACTCCTTGTACGAAAATTAATTCAAGATGGATTAGAGACTTAAATGTTAGACCTAATACCATAAAAATCCTAGAGGAAAACCTAGGTAGTACCATTCAGGACATAGGCATGGGCAAAGACTTCATGTCTAAAACACCAAAAGCAATGGCAACAAAAGCCAAAATTGACAAATGGGATCTAATTAAACTAAAGAGCTTCTGCACAGCAAAAGAAACTACCATCAGAGTGAACAGGCAACCTACAGAATGGGAGAAAATCTTTGCAATCTGACAAAGGGCTAATATCCAGAACCTACAAAGAACTCAAACAAATTTACAAGAAACAAACAAACAACCCCATCAAAAAGTGGGCAAAGGATATGAACAGACATTTCTCAAAAGAAGACATTCATACAGCCAACAGACACATGAAAAAATGCTTATCATCACTGGCCATCAGAGAAATGCAAATCAAAACCACAATGAGATACCATCTCACACCAGTTAGAATGGCGATCATTAAAAAGTCAGGAAACAACAGGTGCTGGAGAGGATGTGGAGAAATAGGAACACTTTTACACTGTTGGTGGGATTGTAAACTAGTTCAACCATTATGGAAAACAGTATGGCGATTCCTCAAGGATCTAGAACTAGATGTACCATATGACCCAGCCATCCCATTACTGGGTATATAGCCAAAGGATTATAAATCATGCTGCTATAAAGACACATGCACACGTATGTTTATTGCGGCACTATTCACAATAGCAAAGACTTGGAATCAACCCAAATGTCCATCAGTGACAGACTGGATTAAGAAAATGTGGCACATATACACCATGGAATACTATGCAGCCATAAAAAAGGATGAGTTTGTGTCCTTTGTAGGGACATGGATGCAGCTGGAAACCATCATTCTTAGCAAACTATCACAAGAACAGAAAACCAAACACCGCATGTTCTCACTCATAGGTGGGAACTGAACAATGAGATCACTTGGACTCGGGAAGGGGAACATCACACACCGGGGCCTATCATGGGGAGGGGGGAGGGGGGAGGAATTGCATTGGGAGTTATACCTGATGTAAATGACGAGTTGATGGGTGCTGACGAGTTGATGGGTGCAGCACACCAATATGGCACAAGTATACATATGTAACAAACCTGCATGTTATGCACATGTACCCTAGAACTCAAAGTACAATAATAAAAAATTTTTTTAAAAAAAAGACTTTAATCAATCTTGAGTTAATTTTTATATATTGTGAGACATAAGGTTCCAATTTTGTTCTTTTGCATATGGTTAGCCAGTTTTCCCAGCACCATTTGTTGAATATAGGGTTCTTTTCCCATTTTCAAAGACGAGTTTGTTGTAAATGTGCAGCTTTATTTCAGGGTTCTCTGTTCCATTCTATTGGTCTATGTGTCTATTATTTAGCAGCACCATGCTCTTTGATTACTGTATTCTTACCGTTGGAAGTCATTTAGAGTGATGTCTCTTTCTTTGTTCTTTTGCTCAGGATTGCATTAACCATTTGGGCTCTTTTTTTTGGTTGCGTATGAATTTTGGAATAGCGTTTTTTCTAATTCTGTGAAAAATAACTTTGGCAGTTTGACAGGAATGGTACTGAATCTGTACATTGCCTTGGGCAGAATAAACATTTTAATAATATTGATTCTTTCAATTCATGAGCACCAAATGTTTTTCATTTGTTTGTACCAGCTTTTATTTATTTTGACATTGTTTTTGGTTCTTCTTATAGAGATCTTGCACCTCCTTGATTAGGTTTATTCCTAGGTATTGTTATGTACTTGTAAATGGGATTGAGTTCTTGATTTGGTTCTGAGCTTGAATATTATTGGTATATAGAAATGTCACTAATTTTTGTATGTTGATTTTGTATCCTGAGAGTTTGCTGAAATTGTTTATCAAGGTGAAGTGTCTTTTGGCAGAAATTTTAGCATTTTCAAAGTATACAATCATATAATCAGCAAAAGAGATAACTTTACTCCCTGTTTTCCTATTTGGATGACTTTTATTTCTTTCTCTTGCCTGATTTTTCTGGCTAGGGCTTCAAGTGCTGTCTTTAATAAGGTTGGTGAAAGTTAGACATTCTTGTCTTATTCCAGTTCTTAAAGGGAATGCTTTCAGCTTTTGCCCATTCAGTATAATGTTACTTGTGGGTCTGACATAGATGGCACTTATTATTTTGAGGTAAGTTTCTTCAATGCCTAGTTTCTCGAGGGTGTTTATTATGAAAGAGATGTTGTATTTTTATCAACTGCTTTTTCTGTATCTCTTGAGATGATCATATGAGTTTTGTTTTTACTTTTGTTTATGTGCTGAATTACCTTTATTATTTAGTGTATGTTGAACCATCCTTGCATCCCAGGAATAAAGCCCACTTTATCATGGTGAATTAACTTTTGATGTGCTGTAAGAATTAAATGTGCTGTTAGCATTTTGTTGAGGATTTTTGCATCTATGTTTATTAGAGATATTGGCTTGTAGTTCTCTGTATTCACTGTGTCTTTGTCAGATCCTGATTATCAAGGTGATACTTGCTTCATAGATGAATTAGGGAGCAGTCCCTCCTCTTTGACTTTGCTTTGAATGGTTTTAATAGTATTGCTACCTGCTCTTCTCTGCATATCTGTTAAAGTTTGGCTGTGAATCTATCCAGCTCAAGGATTTTTCTGGTTGGATGGGTTTCTAGCACTGTTTCAAATTAGAATTTGATATCAATCTATTTAGGGTTTTGATTTCTTCCTGGTTCAAACTTGGGAGGTTGTGTGTTTCCAGGAGAATAAGGATGCTCCATTTAATTCATGGTTCCACTTTGCCCACTAGTGAAGACCTGGGAGTGACATGATTTCAGAATCCTAAAGAGAGCTCTGTCTCCATGGAGACATCATCTTCTTAATATCCCTATATACAACTCTAACCACCAACAAATCTCTGCTGTTTAATTTGAACTTGTCCTAACTTCTATCAGTATAAGTTTATGCCCATGAATTAAGCAAAACTGGAAGAGAAATTTTTTCATTCACTACATTGTGAACGATACACTTCTTTTTTAAGAAGCAGGCTTTTGATAGTGGTGAAAATAGAGAACATAAAGATATTTATAAACAAATAAAAGATCATGGAAAAGTGAGATTATAAATACAAACAAAATTGTCTGTTTATCAGTTTATTTAGGGCTGAGCTTATCAATGAATATTATATTGTTTAAATTCCCTACAAAAATGTGTCTTTGAGTCACCTGCATTAAAAATTAATTTTCGTTTGTCTGATAATACCAACATCTGTGTCTTATTGTGGTTTGGTTTTGGTGATTGTTATATCTGTTCAGTGTGTGTTTTCATTGCCTTTTGATGTCTCAGAATATTTTGTTGAAATCTATAAATGTAATATAGGAATGTCAATAATGAAGTAAATATTTATTTTACATGGAGATAATAACATCTTTCCTGCCACTAGGCATATATTGTGGGGGGATTGTCAGTAACAGGACTGGGCTTGCAGTTTTTTGTTGCTTTGATTACCCTGGGAGCATCAGAAGCATTAAATATCTTAGTAAAAATTTGTATATAAATTCTTCCTTCTGAGTATATTTAGTTTCCCCTTTTGCTGTATTACTCAGAAACAATCTGTCTCTTGCAGCTCTCCCAGCTATATTCTACTCTTGTTTTCACTAGATACTCATTAGCAAGGGGGTGATCTTGCTATGAAGCTCAATATTAGGCAAGCTCTGTGAATCTTGGTCTCGATAATAACCTGTTCCTCTCCAAGGAGTGGAGCTTTTCTCCTAGTTCCCCTTCCCAGCTGCAAGGGTGTTCACCAGTACTCTCAAACCATAGAATTTGTTGCCCTTCCCTTTTGGAGATAAAGACTTTTATTCTTTGAAGGAGAAATAAGATTGATCCTGAGCAGGCCTTGAACAGTAGTTGCTGTTCTTATACCCCAGCCAGTACCAACGGAGCTGTCTAGAGATTATCTGTAATCTTCATATAGAGTGCATAGTGGGGCTACTGAAGAATCAGCTGCAAGAAGCATAAAGCTCCTAATGTGTACAGACTTCAGGGAATTCACACTTTCTCTTGTCCAGCCACACTTGGTATTTAGCAACTCATCAAACATTTCTAGCTGAATCATTTTACTTATACAGCACTGGGTGACTTCTGCTTCAAGTAAACAAGTATTCAAATCTTATGTCTTCTTACAGGAGCCCATCTCTCTCTAGATTTCCAGTTAACTGTTTATCTGATAAGCTCAACTCACTGGTGGGTTCAAGAAAAGTTATGATTTGCATTTTATCCATCTTTTCCTATCATAAGGGTATGGATGAGACATTACTGCTCCCTGCATTTCTGATGGAAAGTGGAAGTCTCATTTTTATTTTTTTGCTATAAAGGAAAATGTACTTCAATTACCTTTATACATTTTCAAGACCAATTTGAATATTGTGAGAGTACCTATTTCCCTTATCTGATTTTTATTAATAGATTAATAATTCATACATTATGTCTCTAGCAAACAAATACTTTACCAAAACAAATAGTTTAATCCAGAGTGTAAGTAACTCTGAACTATTTTGTCAAAAGATTGATCCCTCACACCTGTACATTCAGAGTTTTAGTGATGTTTCCCATACAATATCTCTCATAGTCTGGTTGGTTTTTTTTTTTTTTTTTTTTTTTTTTTTTTTTGACAGTCTCACTCTCTCGCCCAGGCTGGAGTGCAATGGTGCAATCCCGGTTCACTGCAACCTCTGTCTCCTGGGTTCAAGTGATTCTCCTGCCTCAGCCTCCCAAGTAGCTGGGATTACAAGTGCCCATCAACACGCCCAGCTAAGTTTTTTGTATTTTTAATAGAGACGGGGTTTCACCAGGTTACCCAGGCTAGTCTCAAACTCCTGACCTCAGGTGATCCACCCGCCTCAGCCTTCCAAAATGCTGGGATTACAGGCATGAGCCACCATGCCTGGCCCTCCCATACTCTTAATATAATCTTTTCATAATATGAGGTCTCTAAACAACTGAAAAAGAGAAGAGGAAATAATGCCATTAATATTGAAGGTAGAAGAAAAGGTGTCGTTTTGCAAATACATGTGATATTTTGAATAACTGCAAGAACATTTCCATGTAGCAAACTTGTTAGAAGTTATTAGGTATATACTACACGAGGTCTGCAAATGATTTTTCTCATAGGCCTTAAGAAAACATGCAGAATCGTGAAAAGAATAAGATTTTCTACTCATATTAAAGATGTACATACCTTTTCACCCACATTAGCTATCCTGAAGAAAAAGTGCACATCTTTACTAATGGAAAGAGTGTGCCTTTTTCAACTTTTATTAGTCATTTCATCAAAAATGATGTTGTTGAAGGGTGACTTTTGAATCTCTCATGGTTTCCATGTTATCAAGATAGGTTAAAGTACTATTTTATTCAAAAACTGACTTTAACAGGAAATATAGACATCGAGGGTTAAAAGAGTCCTGTGATGGTCTTTTAATTTAACTTTCCATTAAATTTGCTTAAGATTTTCATAGGATGAACTGCAGAAAGGTTTTCTACATTTCTTTAATCATCCACCAAGCTTTACTTTATTAACATTTGTTTTTAACAAAGCTCTGAGCTCTTTATTTAGGGTGTGAAATAACAGCTGCAGAACTTTTGAACTATTTGTATAATTTGTGGCCTGTACTAGTTATCCATTTGTACATCAGGTTATAACATTGTGGAAAAATAAAAAGAACATAGCTACATTGTTCAAAAACTTTAAAAAATACTCAGTTATTTGCTGGATCTAAAAAAATCACTTGAGTTATATCTTTTAAAACTAGATACATGAGTCATACATTTAATAATCATTTCCAAAATTTTCTGTGCCTTTATGAAGAAACTGAAAAGGATTTTAGATATATGGTCATTAAAAATAAATTCTTTCTATGTATCCTACAGTAGGAGAAAACATGAAATCAACTTAAATATTAAAGTCATAATATTGTGTAATGGCATTTATTAATCCAGTCCTAGGCATGATTTTGCTAAGGTTGAGATACAAGTAAAAATATGTATCTACTCTCTAGGTATGTGTTATCCATTATAATGTTCACTTTCAACCTTCATCAAATACTCTGTTCTTTTTTTATCCTTCTCCATTCCCTTCCCTTCCCTTTCCTTTTCCTTCTTTTGTCTTGTCCATTTTTTTTCTGAATAATTCCAAACTGACCCATTAGATGGAACCTAGCAAGTAGAACTGTATATCTGATAAGGAAGGGGTTGGTTCTGTAAGAGAAACTATCAGCACCTGAGTGTGGTGTAAGAGCCCAAGGGCCCAAGCAGCATTAGAATAGTGTCCATAAGAGAGTCCAGTAGTGTGTCAGAAACAAGAAAAAGTTCATTAGGGTTTCCAGCGAAAAAGAACATGTCTCTATATATCCTAATACATATGTGTGTGTGCACGTGGGGGTAATCTGTGTATATTTGTAGTTATCCCTTGAAATACGTGGGGGTTAGAAATGCCAACATTACTCACAGTTGAAAACCTACATCTATTTTTTGACTCCCCACAGCTTAAGTACTAACTGCTTGCTGTTGACTGAAAGCCTTACCAGTACCATTAACGTTTAATTAACATGCATTTTGTATGTTGTATGTATTATATACGGTATTTTTTCTACAAAGTTAGAGAAAGGAAAATATTATTAAGAAAATCATGGGGAAGGGAAAATAGATTTACTCTTCATTAAGTGGAAGTGGATCATAAAGATCTTCATTCTTGTCTCTTCACGTTTAGTAGGCTGAAGGAGGAGGAGGGGTTGGCCTTGCCATCTCAGGAGAGGCAGAGGTGGAAGAAGTGAAGGAGGTGGATGAGGACTCTAGGAGACGCAGGCACGGTTAGTGTAATTTTTACTGAAGGAAATCCGTGTATAAGTGACCTATGCAGTTGAAACGTGTCTTGTTCATGGGTCAGCTCTACACACACACATAGACACAGACAGACAGAGTAGCCCTGCAAACTGGAGACCCAAGAAAGAATTGATGCTGTAATTTGAGTCCAGAGGCAGTGTGCCGGCAGGATTTCTTCAAGGAAGGTGAATCTTTTTCTATTAAGACTTTTAATGTGAAAGGTAATAGGTTTTACTCAAAGTCTGTTGATTACCATGACTGATCCAAGTTGAGACATGACTCAGAGAACAAGGAGAATAACTGTACATGGGGCATGCTGGCATGGGTGTCAACACCTTAATAGGGTGAGGAAGACATCCCTGTGGTTGGGGGGTAATCAGGGCAGAGGTCTGATGTGAAGTATTAGAACCTGAGTAAGGTGAGACTAGTGTCTAGGTAGGAGAGTAGCCCCGTTCCTAGTGTAGAATCCCAAGTGAGGTGAAGAAGACAATTGTAGGGGAAAAGACAGGAGATGGGTGGCCAGTCCCACACTGCCCCAGTTACTTTCGATTTATAGGACTCAACATCCAATAGGGGCCTCCCCCACCTTTATTCTTCCTCAAGATTGCTTTGGTTATTCTTGGCCCTTTACATTTTAAGGGAAAGGCTAACATTATCTTGCCAGTTTCAACATTTCAAAAGGCACTGGGATTTTGTTCGAGATTTCACTGAAACTACAGATGTATTTTTGGAGAGCCAGCATTCTTACAATATTAAGTCTTTCAACCAATGAACATGATGTAGGTTTTAATTTCTTTAAATAACATTTTGTAGTTTGAGAGTAGAGGTCTGGGACACCCATTATGAGCTTTATTCCTTGGATTTCAATTTTTGATACTACAATAAGTAGTATGCTTTACTAATATCATTTTCTAATTACTACCAATGTCTGAATCACTACATTTGATTTTCTATACTTTTCTCCTATCCAGCTAACTTATAAAAGTTAACATTAATTTTGATAGTTTGTATGTAGTAACTTTTAAATTTTCTAATTATACTTCTTGTCACTGACATTATATTTGTTTATTTTCTAGTCTTTAAATTTAAATTCTTTTTCTGCCACTTTATAAAGGCTAGAACATCCAGAATAATGGTTAATAGAAATGGTGATAGTAGACGTTATCTTCTAACTCCTGACATCAACAGGAAAGCTTTTAATATTTCTCATTTTAATATAATGGTTGCCGTAGGTTTTTTTTTTTTTTTGATGTCATGATTGTGTCTTGAAGCATATTACATGAAATTTATTGTGACTTTTTTCTCAGTCTAGATAAATATTTGCTTCTTATGATTATTTTGTATTTATGATTTTGAATTATTTTCTTATATAAGCATTCCACTTACATTTTATAATGTTATGAGCCCAGGAGCTCGAGGTTACAAAAAACTATGATCATACCACTGCACTCCTACCTGGGTGCTAGAGAGAGACCTTGTCTCCAAAAGAAAAAATATATATATAAGCTTAAAAATCCACAGCAGGTAGCCCTATCCCTGTTGGTGGATATTTTTTTTCTTTTGTTTATTTATTTATTTATTTATTTATTTATATTATACTTTAAGTTCTAGGGTACATGTACACAATGTGCAGGTTTGTTACATATGCATACATGTATGTTGGTGTGCTGCACCCATTAAATAGTCATTTACATTAATGCTATCCCTCCCTCCTCCCCCGGCCCCACGACAGACCCAAGTATGTGATATTCCCCACCCTGTGTTCAGGTGTTCTCATTGTTCAATTGGTGGAGATGTTAAGTGCTGCCCTGAGTAATGACCCTCCAGCAGTCTCCCAGCTCCGCCACCTTTCCTGTGTTGTCTTTGTTCCCTAGGCTTTTTCCCTCATGGTTGCAAGGTGGCTACTGCTCCCGAGGGCTAATATCCACAGTTCAGAAAAGAAGAAGAAAATGTCTTCTCAGAAAGCTTTGTTGTTTTATTTCAGAAAGAAATTCCTTCCCAACTTGCAAGCCTCTGACAATATCTCATTGGCCTAAGCTGTAATTACTGAATTACAGCCAGTAGCAAAGGAGACATTCTTATATTCTTATAACTATTCCACCAATAAGGACTGGATTTTGTTCTTCCTCTTCATCAATCTGGAGTCATCATTTCTCACCAAGACCTGCATTAGAAGCTTAGGCACACAACTCTGATTAGTGACTCATCACATATCCATAAGGTTAGAAATTACCTGGTACTTTTCTTTGTTGCCGTCACTGCTGCAGTCATACCTATGTCAAAGTTACACTGCTCTTTTCCAATGATTTGAGCTCCTCTTTCTTGTTTCAAGGCTACCTGCATCTTGAATCTTGGTTATTTTTAATATACTCAGAGATAAAATTCCAAACTTCATATACCTAAAACTTAATCTATAATTCTTCCCCCTAAACCTGTTCTACACAGTCTTTCTCATCTCAGTTGCTTTCTTTTTTATATGCTGCATCCAATCATTTGGGAAATCATATTAGCCTGTAAAGAATCTGCACAAAGACCTTCAATTAACTGGTCTGCTTTCTGCCCAGCTACCAATTCACACTCTGAACTGGCAACTCAATTTTCCACCTCCAATGCAGGCTCCTTCTAAGCACATTCTGTATTCCAGCTTCTTCCACTCTGTTGTATCCCTGCAGACACTCTCACTCCCTTTATAGCAGCAGTCCCCAACCTTTTTGGCACCGATTTTTCCACAGACGAGGAGTGGTTGGGGGGATGGTTTCGGGTTGAAACTGTTACACCTCAGATCATCAGGCATTAGTTAGATCTACTAAGGAATGCACAACCTGGATCGCTCACACGTGCAGTTCACAATGGGATTCGTGCTCCTATGAGAATCTAATGCTGCCAGTGATCTGACACAAGCAGAGCTCAGGAGGTAATGCCTGCTCACAGGCCGCTCACCTCCTGCTGTGTAGCCAAGTTCCTAGCAGGCCACCAACTAGTAGCAGTCTGTGGCCCAGGGTTGGGGACAACTGCTTATAGTACACATAAATAACCGTAGTGTTTTCACACCCGGTTCCCCTACATTTCCTTCCTCCCATCTCTTCACCATTAGAGATTTATATCATTTTTATATATTGACTGTCATTTCAATAGGAGGGAGAATAAAAAGACAGATAGAAATATGTCTGTCCATTTTACTCTCTTGTACTAGAAGCCCTATGTTAATTAGTAAGTCTTCTTCTACCTCTAAAATCCTTTCCTTTTTTATTTTATCCATAAACTACACATAATATGAGTATATTTAGTTTTTAATATATACCTTGATGACCTTCATGAAACCCAGTTCAATTCCAGAAGCTGCTCTTTAAATGTTTCATTCTCTGAGATTATTTTTGGAAATTTAGTGTTTGTATTCTAATAGGACACAATGGGTGGCATAAACATTGGTCTAAAGAGTCCTGCTGAATCTGGGAAAGCAGTCCTTTGACAATACGTGACACTACAAATGCCCTTTGAAGACGAGTTTTTCTAACATTGTTCTCTTATCCTTTGAGGCAGGCGCTTGTCTTTTTTTAAGTAAATATTTTTATGTTTAATTTTTGTTGGTCCATAGTAAGTATGTGTATCTATGGGGTACATAAGACATTTTGATAGAGGCATACTATACATAATAATCACACCAGGGAATGTGGGGTATAATCACTACAAGCATTTATCCTTTCTTCATATTAAAGACAATTCAACTTTACTCTTTCAGCTATTTTTAAATATTCAATAAATTACTGCTGACTATGATAATCCTCTTATGCTATCAAATTCTAGGTCTTATTTATCACTTATAACTATTTTTTGCATCCAGTAACCATCCCCGCATTCCCCTACCACCACCCCACGACCATTCCCAGCCTCTGGTAACCATCCTTCTACTCTCTATATACATGAGTGCAATTGTTTTGATTTTTACCTCCCATAAATGAGAACATATGAAGTTTGTGCGCCTCGCTAAATTCACTTAACATAATGACCTCCGGTTACATCCATGTTGTTGCAAAAGCCAGGACTTCATTCTCTTTTATGACTGAATAGTACTCCATTGTGTATAAGTATCACATTTTCTTTATCCATTCATCTTTTGCTAGATGCTTAGGTTACTTCCAAATCTTGGCTCTTGTATATAGTATTGCAACAAGCATGGGAGTGCAGATATCTCTTCGATGTACTAATTTCTTTGGGTATATACTCAGCAGTAGGATTGTTGGATTGAATGGTAGCTCTATTTTTAGTTTTATGAAGAACCTCCAAACTGTTATCTATGGCAGTTGTACTACTTTACATCCTCACCAACACAATATGAAGGTTATCTTTTGTACACATCTTTGCCAGCATTTGATATTGCCTATCAATTGGATAAAAGCCATTTTAACTGGGGTGAGATGACATCTCATTGTAGTTTTGATTTGTACTCCTGTGATAAACAATAACGTGGAGCACCTTTTTGTATGCCTGTTTGCCATTTGCATGTCTTCTTTTGAGAAATATCTTTTCAGATCTTTTACCCATTATTTAATTAGGTCATTAATTTTTTTCCTATAGAGTTTTTGAGGTTCTTATATATTCTGGTTGTTAATCCCTTGCAGATTGATAGTTTGCAAATATTTTCTCTATTTTGTCTGCTTTCTTTGCTGTGCAGAAGCTCTTTATCTTGATGTAATCCCATTTGTCCATTTTTGCTTTAGTTGGTTGTACTTCTGGGTTATAACTCAAGAAATCTTTGTCCACTCCAATGTCCTGGATAGTTTCCCTGATGTTTCTTGTATTGCTAGTAGTTTCGCAGTTTGAGGTCTTAAATTTAGGTCTTTAATCAATTTTTATTGCATTTTTGTAAATGTCAAGATATAGGAGTCTAGTTTCACACATCTGCATATGGATAGCCAATTTTCCCACCACCATTTATTGAAAAGAGACTGTTATTTCCCCAATGTATGTTCTTGGAAACTTTGTTGAAAGTGAATTCATTTTAGCTGTATGGATTCATTTCTGCATTCTTTATTTTGTTCCATTGGTCTGTATGTCTATTTTTATGCTAGTACCATGCGGTTTTGGTTACTGTAGCTCTACCATAATTTGAAGCCAAGTAATGTGATTGCTTCAGTTTCATTCTTTTTTCTCAGAATAGCTTTGGCTCTTCTGGGTCTTTTGTGTTCCATATAAATTTTAGAATTTTTCCTATTTTAGTGAAGAATGTCATTGGTATTTTGATAGAGATTGCATTGAATCTGTAGATTGCTTTGGGTAGTATAGACATTTTAACAATATTGATCCATCTAATTTTTGATCATTTTTCATTTTTTGGTGTCCTCTTGAATTTCTTTCATCAGTGTTTTATAGTTTCAATTGTAGGAATCTTTTACTTATTTGTAAAAGTTAATCCCTAGATATTTAATTTTATTTATAGCTATTGTAAATGGGACTTTTTAAATTTTGTTTTCAGATTTTCATTGTTGGCTTATAAACATAGTACCGATATTTGCATGTTGATTTTATATTCTGGAACTGTACTAAATTTAACTGTTCTAATAGGTTTTTTTTTTCTTTTTTCGGTGAAGTCTTCAAGTTTTTCCAAATAGAAGATTCTGTCATCTGCAAGTAATGATAATTTGGTATCTTCTTTTCCAACTTGTATGTCCTTTGTTACTTTCCCTTGTCTGATTGTTATAGGGCTTCCAATATTATGTTTAATAGCAGTGGTTATTAGGTTATCAGGTTAATAAACTGATATCTTTCTCATGTTCCATATCTTAGAGAAAAGGCTTTTAATTTTGACCAATTTGGTATGATATTAGCTGTGAATCTGTCATATATAGATTTTATATATATTCCTACTTTTTAAAGTTTTAGTTTTTTGTTTTTTGTTTTTTGGTTTTTTTTTGAGACGGAGTCTCGCTCTGTCACCCAGGCTGGAGTGCAGTGGCCGGATCTCGGCTCACTGCAAGTTCCACCCCCTGGGTTCACGCCATTCTCCTGCCTCAGCCTCCCGAGTAGCTGGGACTACAGGCGCCCGCCACCTCACCTGGCTAGTTTTTTTGTATTTTTTTAGTAGAGACGGGGTTTCACCGTGTTAGCCAGTATGGTCTTGATCTCCTGACCTCGTGATCTGCCCGTCTCGGCCTCCTAAAGTGCTGGGATTACAGGCTTGAGCCACCGCGCCCGGCACTTTTTAAAGTTTTTATCATGAAGGGACATTGAATTTTATCAAATGCTTTTTTAACATCAATTAAAATTATATGATTTTTGTCCTTCATTCTGTGGATATGATGTTTTACATTTATTTATTTGCACACATTGAACCTTCCTTCCATTGCTGAAGTAAATCCCACTTGGTCATGATGAATGATCTTTTTAATGTACTGCTGAATTTGATTTCCTGTTATTTAGTTGAGCATTTTTGAATCAGGGATATTGGCCTATGCTTTACTTCTTTTGATATGTTTTTTTCTGGTTTTGTTCTCGGGATAATGCTGGCCTCACAGAATGAGTTTGAAAGTGTTCTCTTTTGCTCTATTTTTTGGAATAGTTTAAATGGAATTGATATTTTTCTTTGAATATTTGGTAAAATCCAGCAATGAAGCTATTGAGTCTAAGAGTTTTCTTTGCTGGGAGACTTTTTATTATGGTGTCAATCTCATTACTTCTTATTGATCTGTTCAGGTTTTGGATTTCTTCATGGTTCAATCTAGGTAAGTTGTATGTGTGTAGGAATTTACTTGTTTATTTTAGCTTTCCCAATTGATTGGCATATATTGGCTCATAGTAGCCACCAATGATCCTTTGGTTTTCTGCAGTATCAGTTGTAATGTCTTCTTTTTATCTGCAATTTTGTTTATTTGGGCTTTCTCTTTTTTCTTAGTTAGTTTGGCCAAAACTTTGTCAATTTGTTTATGTTTTCAAAAACCAGCTTTTCATTCAGTGGTTCTTTTGTATTTTTTCTTCTTTTCAATATCATTTATTTCTGCTCTGATCTTTATTCTTTCTTTTCCTCTACTAATTTTGGCTTTGCTTTGCTCTCACTTTTCTAATTAAAGAGGCATCATTAGATCATTTATTTAAACTTTTCTCCTTTTTTGATGTAGTCATTTTGTAACTATAAGCTTCCTTCTTAGTACTGCTTTCACTATATCCCATAGGTAATGGTATGTTCTGTTTCCATTATTATTTGTTTCAATAAATTTTTAAATTTTCTTTGTATTTCATCATTGACCCTCTGCTCATGCAGGAGCATATTGTTTAACTTCCATGTATTTATATATCTTTAAAAATTCCTCTTGTTGATTTCTAGCTTTATTATATTGTATTCAAAGAATATACTTGATATGACTTCAAATGTTTGTAGGAAGACCTCAGTGCTTTCGGGATACACCCTTGTTTACACTGACAGCAAGTGGTATTGGAGTGTTATAGGGTTGTGAAGAATACCTTTAATTATCAATTATAGGTTTTAAATTTACCTTGGCTTTTAAAGGAATAGGGTACACTGTTTTTTTCTTAACTACTTGTATATCTCTTTCTCTCTTTCTCTCCTTGACTCCCTCTTTGTCTCTCTGTCTCTTTCTGTCTCTTCCTCTCTCTCTTTGCCTCTTTTTCTCTCTGTCTCTTTCCTCTCTCTCTCTCTTCTGGTCTTTCCTTGCCTCTGCCAGCCGCTTATGCTGCTGTTCTCTCAACCACTGTGGTGGGGTGGGGGTGGGGGGGCAGGCCTAAAACCAGCTGTAACCAGGTGTCTATGTACGAGAACTGGTCTGGGTGCCCTGGCTTACAGGTTACCTTGTGCTATACCTTTGAAACAAGGGACCTGTTCAGGCTTCCTTCTGATGTCCAACCTCCTTCTAATGCTGGCCAATCTATTTCACACAAAGTTCTAAGTTTTCCTGTTGTCAGAGTAACACTGTAAGGGGACCTTTCTAGAAATTTTTCAACATAGTTCCTAGTGGGGTGGGCTTACTTTGTGCCTGACCCATGCTTCCTCGTGACAAAACACCACAATCACACCACCTGCACACCACAAAACAAAGAACAGGTAAAAAGAGCACACACACACATTTACAGTTTACACCAAGCCAGAATCAAAACCAAAATCAGAGTATCAAGAAATCCAAGCCAGGTCAAAACCAAAACAAAATATATCAAGCAATCCAAGTCAAGTCAAAAACAAAAACCAAAGTGCCGGTACAGGCACGTTGTGGGTGATCAGGCCACGCTTCCACTCAAATGGAGTGGGCAAGTTCCAAAGACTAGTCTTACCAAGTTTCAGATGTCCGGACTTCAAGTGCCAATTCCTTACTGGTATTCAGCCACTGAGTTGATCCTCCACGGGAGCCTGCTGTGCACTGCTCTGACAAGGCGTTCCACCGGGGCAATTGCCTACCCAGGAGCACTCTCAGGATCCACATCCCTCAAGTTGACCAGAGTCCTCTGCAGGGATGCTCCACAGGGCAGGCCTACGCTGCCTAAGGGGCTGCCTCGACCATCTGCTCATTAATCACCTCTCTTCCCAGTCAAGGAACCAAGAAATGCAGCCGGACAAGCTGCAGACAAAACCCCTCAGACACTGAGTTCAAGAAAGAGGGGTTTATTCAGCCGGGAGCTTCAGCAAGACTCACGTCTCTAAAATCTGAGCTCCCCGAGTGAGCAATACTTGTCCCTTTTAAGGGCTTACAACTCTAAGGGGGTCTGCATGAGAGGGTTGTGATCGATTGATCAAGCAGGGGGTAAGGGACTGGGGGATGCATGCACCGATCATCAGAACAGAACAGGGCAGGAATTTTCACAATGCTTTTCCATACAATGTCTGGAATCTATAGATAACATAACTGGTTAGGTCAGGGGTCGATCTTTAACCAGGCCCAGGGTGTGGTACCGGGCTGTCTGCCTGTGGATTTCATTTCTGCCTTTTAGTTTTTACTTCTTCTTTCTTTGGAGGCTGAAATTCAGCATAAGACAATATGAGGGGTGGTCTCTTCCATTAATTCCACTTAGAAAGAAATAGAAAAGCCAAGAGACCTAGACCCTCTTAGTTACCTAATTTCATTTAATACAGAAAATAGGGCATTAAAATTTTACTGAAGAATATTTTTTTTCTCCTTATCATAGTACTTCACAATCTCTCAGAGGCACAAAATTTTAATAGTTTATAAATTATAAATGCTCTAAACTTTTCTCCAGCACTTATCCTTACTTGGCATTGATAAAAATACCAATTTCTGGAATCCAGGAATTATGCACAGAAATTAGAACATAGGAAAATAAATAAAATACTGAGAGAAATTCAAATTGGTTTGAAAATAGCAAGCCTACCCCTAGAAATATAACTCCATTGGCCTGGGAACCACACTGCCATCCCCCACAGCAGTCACAGCAAGCTATGCCCAAGGAGAGTCTCAGCTCAGAAATTCCTAACCCTTCGCCCTTATTATGGTTTTTCTCTAACCAGCCTGGTAGCCAAAGACAAATGGCATAATCCCCTGGGAGCTCTATGGCCATGCCCTCTTCCTGAGAAACTCGAATATTAATTCAAAGCTGACCTTAGGGTAAGTTTGTAACCTCCCTATACAAACTCAACTGATGTGCTCTTAAAAGCACCACCACCTGGCTGGACACAAAGCAACACAAAATCAGCACACTTAATACAAATACAACCAAGGACCCTCAGAGTTCACTTCACAACCGTGCTGCCTTCACTGTAGCAAGTGCTGGTATCCATGGCTGAGAAACCTGAAGATGGATCATACCACAAGACTCTTTGTAGACACTTCCTAGTACCAGCCCAAAGCCTAGTAGCTCTTCTAAGTGTCTAGAGCCAAATGAGAAATAACAATCAAGGCAAGTTGTCTCTCAGGAAGCTCCCTTTCTAGGAGAAACAGGAGAGCACCACATCAAGGAAGCAATCCGTGGGAGAAAATGATATGAATAGCAGCCCTTAAGTCTCTGATCTTCCCTGTAATATAGTCTACCCAAATGAGAGAAAAAAAAGAAAAACATAAAAACAATTCTGGTAATATGAGAAAGCAGAGTTATTTAAAACCCTCAAAAGATCACACTACCTCACCAGCAATGGATCCAAACCACGAAGAAATCTCTGAATTGCCAGAAAAATAATTTAGAAGGTTGACTATTAAGCCAATCAAGGATGCACCAGAGAAAACTGAAGTCTGAGTTCAATGGAAAAATTCCAGTGAAATAGATGGCATAAATAAAGAATATCACAACTTCTGGAATTGAAGGAGATATTTAGAGAATTGTAAAATGCACTGGAAACTCTCAGCAATAGAATTGAACATGTAGATAATAGCACTTCAGAGTCCAAAGAAAGGCTTTTGATCAATCTGACAAGACAAAAAAAAGAATTTCAAAAAATGAACAAAGCCTCCAAGAAGTTTGGGATTATGATAAATGACTGAGTCAAAGAATAATTAAGAGTTCCTGATGAGGTAGAAAAATCTAAAAGTTGAAAAAACTTATTTGAGAGTAAAATCAAGAAATGCTTCCTCAGTCTTGCTAGAGACCTAGACATCCAAATACAAAAAGCTAAAACTACACCTGAGAAATTCATTGCAAAAATGTCATCACCTAGGCACATAGTCATCAGGTTATCTAAAGCCAAGAAGAAGGAAAAAATCTTAAAATCTGTGAGGCAAAAGAATTAGGTAACCTGTAACGGAAGACCTATCAGATTAACAGCAGATTTCTCAGCAGAAACCCTACAAGCTAGAAGGAATTGGAATCCTATCTTTAGCTTCCTTAAACAAGATGATTCCCAGCAAATAATTTTGTATTCAACAAAGCCAAGATTTATAAACTAAAGAAAGATACATTCTTTTTCAGAAAAACAAATATGGAGAGGATTTGCCACTACCAAGCCAGCTCTACAAGAACTGCTAAAAGGAGATCTAAATTTTGATACAAATCCTCAAAAAACCACAAAATAGAATCTCCTTGAAGCATAAATCTCACAAGACCTATAAAACAATAACACAGTGAAAAATAAAAGCCAAGGTATTCTGGCAACAATTAGCACAATGAACAGAATAGTACCTCACATCTCAATACTGACTGTAAATACCTAAATTCGCCACTTAAAAGATACAGAATGGCAGAAGGGATAAGAATTGACCAACCAATTATCTGCTGTCTTCAGGAGACTCATCTAACACATAAGGACCCACATAAACTTAAGGAAAAGGGGTGGGAAGAGATATTCCATGCAAGTGGACACCAAAAGCATGCAGAAGTAGCTATTCATATATCAGAAGAAACAAACTCTAAAGCAACAGCAGTTAAAAAAGACAAAGACGAACATTATATAATGATAAAAGGACTAGTCCAACAGGAACATGTCACAATCATAAATATATACTGGATAAATTTAGATCATAAATATAATCAAAAATATAATACTGGAGCTCCCAAGTTTATAAAACAATTACTACTAGACCTAAGAAATGAGATAGATTGCAAGAAATGACAATAGTTGGGGATTTTAACACTCCACTGACAGCAGTAGACAGGTCATCAAGACAGAAAGTCAACAAAGAAACAATGGACTTAAATATACCCTAGAAAAAATTCACTTAACAAATATTTACAGAACAATCTAACCAACAATTTCAGAATATACATCCTACTCATCATCTCATGGAACATTCTCCAAGATAGACTATATAATAAGCCACAAAACAATCTCAAGAAAATAAAAAATAACAAAATTATAGCAGATATGCTCATAAACCACAGTGGAATACAATTGGAAATCAACTCCCAAAGGAACTCTCAAAACCATACAATTACATGGAAGTTAAACCACCTGCTCCTAAATCATTTTTGGGTCAACAATGAAATCAAGGTGAAAAGTTAAAAATTATTTGAAGTGAATGATAATAGTCACACAATCTACCAAAACTTCTGGAATACAACAAAAACAGTGTTAAGTGGAAAGTTCATAGCATGAAATGCCTACATCAAAAAGTCTGAAAGAGTTCAAATAGACAATCTAAGCCTGGAGCTATAGAAATGGGTGCCACCCTTTCCCCGCCCAGGGAGCTTAGTGTGTTGGTCAGTTGCAAGTCCCAGTGCTGGTTGCTGTCCTTCCCCTATGGAGCTCAAATGGCTTAGACAGCAGACAGCTGCAGCCAGTGCTGGTTTCCCCTCCCCCTCAGAAGTTTGGTAGGCTTAAGCAGATTCCAACTGAGGGGCTGTAAGAATCTGCACATTCCAGGGTTGGGACACTAGGCCCCCATGGCCTAGGTTCACTAGTAAGATTTTCCAATCCACGGACTGCACAGTTCCATAGAAAAAGCAGTTTCCCTGGCTGGGTAGCATGCCCACTCACCTCCTCCCTTGGCTAGGGGAAGGGTGTTTCCCTTCCCTGTTTGGCTCTCAGGTGGGCCACTGCATCACACTGCTCTTCCTTCTCTCCATAGGTTATGCCAGCCTTCTAGTCAATTTTGATGAAAGAACCTGGATACCTTGGTTGCCAGTGAAGGATTCACATTCTTCCTCCTCCTCCTCCTCCTCCTCCTCCTCCTCCTCCTCCTCCTCCTCCTCCTCCTCCTCCTCCTCCTCCTCCTCCTTCTTCTTCTTCTTCTTCTTCTTTTCTATTATTATTATTATTATTATATTATTCCAGTGGGAGCCTCCTAATGGCTCTGCCAGTTGGCTATCTTGGCCCCACCCCCAGGAATTTCTAATTTAGCTCTTTCAACAAATTGCCAATCAGAAGTTCTTTGAATGTATCTGTTACTTGTAAGTCCTTCAGGTTTAAGTTATCCCACCTCTTCAGACAGCATCAATATATACCTTGCATGTATTGATTAATGTCTTATGTCTCCCCAAAATGTATAAAGCCAAGTTGTAACCCAATCATCTTGGGCCTACGTTCTCAGGATCTCTTGAGACTGTGTTTCAGGCTATGATAACTCATATGTGGCTCAGAATAAACCTTTTAAAATATGTTACAGAGCTTGACATTCTTTGTTGACAAATAAATTGCCAGAGAGTGCCAAAAGTTAAGTAATAATTCCTAAATATTTTATCTTGGTTATGTATAGGATGTTTCTATTTTCTCTTATCCTCTTTGACTTTTCTGTTTTATAAAAGATATATCTCATCAGTAGCAAAGTTTCCCCATATTCAAAGTTATAATTTCTAGCATAAAGCTGTTTCTATTACAGGAGAAGAGGCTCTGGGCCGAGGTGAGTCAGCAGAGTCACCTCCCAAATCAAGTATCACCAGAGGATTATAGAGTTTCTTGAGCATAGAAGGGTAAGAAGCCAGTAGGCTAGTGCCTGGGAATACAGGAAGCTGGAAGGAGCAGAAAGACAAATTCCTAGGTCAATTAGAAAGTAAGATAGTAATTCAGAACTTTAGCATATTTGTCTCTTTCCCTGATATAGAGCAGTGATAGAATGCAAATCTCCTGAACCTTATTTCTGTCTCTATTCCTGTTTACATAATTATATACATCATGTCATCAGCCTAAATACAGCCTTCAAAGATAGCATTAATGTCAGGCCTGAGCCCAAGCTAAGCCATCATATCCCCTATGACTTGCACATATACATCCAGATGGCCTGAAACAACTGAAGATCCACAAAAGAAGTGAAAATAGCCTCAGCTGATGACATTCCACCATTGCGGTTTGTTTCTCCCCCACCCTTAAGAAGGTTCTTTGTAATCTCCCCCACTCTTAAGAAGGTTCTTTGTAACCTCCCCCACCCTTAAGAAGGTTCTTTGTAATTCTCCCCACCCTTGAGAATGTACTTTGTGAAATCCACCCCCTGCCTGCCAAACATTGCTCCTAACTCCACCACCTATCCCAACACCTGTAATAACTAATGATAATCCCACCAAGCCTGCTCTGTTTTCAGACTCAGCCCACCTGCACTCCGATGAAATAAACAGCTTTATTGCTCACACAAAGCCTGCTTGGTGGTCTCTTCACACCGACACATGAGACAATTAAATGCTTACATCAAAAAGTCTGAAAGAGCACAAATATTCAATCTAAGCCTGGAGCTCTAGAAATGGGTGCCACCCTTCCCCCACCCAGGAAACTGAGTGTCCCTATATTCAAAGGGCATATTTTCCTATATGGGATTAACTCTACCCTGGCCCTTGGATAGATGCCTTTGACTCATTTTTAAATAATAATTTCCAGAAATAGGAAAGGAACCCTTAATAAATATATTCAAATATAAGATAAATAATATTATTGTCCATTCTTATTCCCTTTTGTGGAACCTTTAATAAATACTTTCAAATATAATCAAATAACATTATTATTATCCATTCTTATTCCCTTTTGTGACCCCTTCCAAAATTCCTGAAGAGAGAACAAATCTTTTGTTCATTTACCTTACCCACTTAACCAAACACAGTATCTCATTCAAAGTCTCTCAGCAGAAAGTGTTCAGTTACAAGTTCATTGAACAGATATCAGTAAAATGAAGTAGACAACCTGATGAATTTTGTGTTCATCTGAAAATCAGAGTTCCATCTTGCATGCACAAGAAACTGTTTGAGAACATGTTGCCTGAAACTGAAACTGTAGCTTCATTTTGGTATCTCTATAAACACAGGGAACACATGTTTATGTTCAGGAAGTAATGAGGAGAATGTGGGCAATGTACAGATTATCACCTCCTGCTTCCCTTACACCACAACATCCAAATCCAGTAAAAATGTTTTTTCATCTTTACCACTATAGTTATTATAAGTTAATATCATAAAAAATCTTGCCACTTACTGTAAATGTACAATCTTTTTTAGTTTTCAATTATCCACATGCGGATGGTCCACATTTAGCTTACCAAAATTTTAAGTGATCATTTCCTAGAAATAATTACTGTGGGATAGGGAACAAAAAGTAAAAAAAAAAAATGAGACTCAGTAAACTATAATTAGGAAGATAAAGACTGTAGGGGGATAATAATACAACAAAACAGGTCTCCAACGTTGGATTCTCTAAGGTTTGCTCATAAGAAGCATGATTCCCACTTTCTGAGAATCCCTAAAATAATTCCTCCATATGTTTCATAAATGCCTACAAAAAGCAAAGTATTTGCTCATTGTAAAGACAGGCCTTGAGAGAATCTCAGTCACCATGACAGCATAATGTAACGATATTTTCTCTTCTCATAAGATGAAAAGGATTAGTAGACCATGACCATTTAACTTAGGCAAATTACCACAAGATCCACATATCCCTTCTCAGCAAATAAATTGCATGTTGCAAGAATGGAGAAAATATGTTCAGCTAAGTTTCTCCTTGGTGAAAGTTATGCTGGTTTGCTATGTATCTATTAGATAAGAAAAAGCCAAAAGAAAACTTGCCCTTCTGGCTTGCACAAGAGCTAAAGAGTGTTATGGTTAGATGCTTGGATGTCACCAGTAGTCCTAATTTCTGTGCTATGGGACATAATAAAAAGGGTCAAACACAGTCACCTTAGACCAATTGCCCAGTGATGGCCACAGAGTTTGGTTGTGAACTACAGACAAAGGTTCTGTCACCATACTCAGGATCCCATGAGATATGACAGTCTCAAATAAATAACACATTTGGCAGGTGGCAGAAAAATATATAAATTATAGCTGAATATTACTTGAGATTGTCTTGAATATGACAGGAAATTTAAAAACCATAAAAACTATTTTACCTAGGAACTCCTGATCCCTTCAAAAATGACCATCCTGGCTAACACGGTGAAACCCCGTCTCTACTAAGAAATACAAAAAAAAAAAAAAAACTAGCCAGGCGAGGTGGAGGGTGCCTGTAGTCCCAGCTACTCGGGAGGCTGAGGCCGGAGAACGGCGTGAACCCGGGAGGCGGAGCTTGCAGTGAGCTGAGATCTGGCCACTGCACTCCAGCCTGGGTGACAGAGTGAGACTCCGTCTCAAAAAAAAAAAAAAAAAGAAAAAAAAATTGCTCCCCAAAAAGATAAAATATCTTTTGTTCATTTAATGAATCCACTTAACATATAATAACTAATTCAAAGTCCATTCATTCTCAAACATCAATAAGATGGCAGTACATGAATTGTAAACAGAAGAACAAAAGGTATAATTCCACATGCATAAAGAAAATGGGAGATTTGACCAAAAAAAAAAAAAAAAGAATTCAACAAAATTTTTAAAATCGAAAAGTAGATAAGTGAGTGGTCCCTGAATCAGAAGATAAAAGAAATGCAACTCTAAGTGCCTGCAAAGGCGCAATCAAACGCATGCCAAAGGCCCCTGGATCTTCAGGCAAAATATTTATAAATGCAAACGCGGGCATGGTCCAAAAAACAGAAGAGTTTCAATGTGTGTTTGTGGAACAGAGACATCCTCTGTCACTCCAACTGAAAATGTCCTTTGATTCTAGAGTCTGGACAGGCATATTGAGGATAGAGAGGCCATAATAAAAACTGAGATATTAAGAGAAGAGGAAGGAGAAGAAGAAGAAGAGAGGAGGAGGAGGAGGAGAATCCTGGTAGAAAAAAGTGAGATGTCCACTTTCACCTGACTGGTAGCCAAGCGACTACCTCTCAAGAAAAAGACTGTAGAATCCTTGTCTAGGATAACTAACAGGTTACGTGCAATTCTGAACCCTCTGTGAAAAGTTGCTCTGTAAAATGTTGGTCCCTGTGCAATAACTCTTCAAAGAAGTTCTCTATTAACCAACTTCTATACATGTATACGGAGCTTCCAGTTAGCTTGTGGTTGTCGTTATTATCCCTTCTTAAATACTAGTAGAGAGCAAAGGACCACCAGATATCTGAGGGAAGTCTATAAGAGTAAAGACATCCACAAACAAATAAAAAGCAGTGCATGTGGAGGAGCTAAAGAACATAGATTAAGAAAACTTGGGTGAGAAAAGACATTGTATTCTTGAAATAGTAATAATATATTTCTTAAAAAGAGACATTCAAAGAACAAGAATCCTTGAAAAATAAAAATGTGATTGCATAACTAGAAAGCCATTCAAAGATTTGGAAGATAAAGTTAAATCTCCCAGAAAGTAACAGGAAGAAAATAAGACAGAAAATTAGAGATAAAATATGAGAAAACCATAAGCTTAATTCAAGATGTTCAATATTCAAATAGTAGAAATTCTAGAAAAAGAAAACAGAGAAAATAGTGGCATGAGAGGAAGTGTGGAGAAGATATTACCAAATAAATAACAAAAGTAACTCTTCCAAATATTCAGATTGAAAGCACCGAGCGCAATGGAGACAAATAATTTATACAAAGATAGTTATTATGAATTTTGAACTCTGAAGCTTACAAGAAAATTACAGTAGTTTCCAGATAAAGGAAACTTAACCCAGGGATTAGAATGGCATAGGATTCTCAATACTAAAAACGGATTCATGAAAACTTTTGAAAAATGTCTTCAAAATCCCTGGCAAAATGTTTCAACCTAGAATTTTATTCTACTCAAACTATCAATCAATTGTAAGAGTAGAATGTAAATATTATTAAATGTACAAATTCTTAGATTTGATACTGCCCTGGTAAAATTTCTCAGAGAGCTATTATCTTTTCCATTAAAAGGAGTGAGTGTTAAAAGGAAAGCAGGTGTGACATCCGGAGAAATGAGTAACTGGATGTAAGAAAGAGGTAAAAAGCAAATGCCCAAGGATAATAATGAGGGAAAATTCCAAGGAAACAGTCATGCAGCAGGCCTAGAAGGATCCCAGGTTAGATTTAAGATGAATAATTGAAGGTGATGATGTGGTTTGGCTTGTCCCCACCAAAATCTCATCTTGAATTGTAAATCCAATAATCCCCCTGTGTCTAGGGAGAGACCTGGTGGGAGGTGATTGGACCATGGGGGTGGTTTCCCCTATGCCGTTCTCACGAGAGTAAGTGAGTTCTCATGAAATCAGACAGTTCTATAAGGAGCTCTGTCCCCTTCACTTCTCACTGTCCTCTCTTCTGCCAACCTGTGAAGAAGGTTCTTGCTTCCCCTTCACCTTCCACCATGATTATTACGTTTCCTGAGGCCTCCCCAGCCATGTGAAACTGTGAGTAAGTTAAATCTCTTTCCTTTATAAATTACCCAGTCTCTGGTATTTCTTTATAGCGGTGTGAAAATGGACAGACTGGTGATATGTAAGGAATCTCCAAGACAAAAATGATATGCTGTGAGATGGATGAGTATATTGGCAGGAAATTTTCCCTACCAGTGGAAAATTTGGTGATAAATTAGTGAGCAATACAACGAAAGCTAATTAAATAAAAAAATATGTAATTATTAAATCCAGAGATAATAAAAAGTGATATAAGAAAACAATGATAACAGTATGTTTCAGTAGTGAAAAATATTTACATAGTTGTACAAATGAAAATAATGAATATGATTTTGTACTAGAAATTCAATATATGTAACATAACAGTAAAGTACAGGAATACCTGAGAGATAGTGTGGGTTCACTTCCAAAGCACCAAAATAAAGATAATATTACAATAATAAATAAAGCTAATATCATATGATCTTTTTGTTTTGCAGTGCATATTATAGTTGTTTACACTATACAGAAGTCTCTTAAGTGTGCAATAGCCTTATGTCTAAATCTCTACAGCTTCTATATCAGAGCTTTTTCTTTCACCATAAACTTTTATGTTACAAAAATAGCTTATTTCCTTGAAACATGAACCAAACTGTACTAACTTAAAACTTTTTCATGTGGATTATGGTTTGACTTAATGAAAAGTTGTGACTGGGTTAATCTTCTAAGCAGGCTACTCAAATTTCCTTCAGATTAGAAATAACGCTGTTTCCCTTTCTTTTTACTCCTGTGTTCACTAAAGTATTACTACGAATTTTCTTCATATACTTTTCCTTGCATTCACATTTTGACTACTGTTTGGTGCAAGTGACCTAGCTTTTGGCTTATCTTGGGTTTTTAAATGCCTTCCTCACTAACCTTAATCATCTCTAGCTTTTGACTTAAAGTGAGAGATGTGCAACTCTTTTTTACACTTGAACACTTAGAACCTATTGTAAGGTTATTAATTGGCTTAATTTCAATACTGCCATGGGGAGGCAATAGCAAAAGGGATGGGTCAATGCTTGGTCAGTGGAGCACACATAACACACAAAACTATATTAAGTTCACCATCTTATATGGGCATGGCTAGTGATAGCTCAAAAGAATTACAATAGTAACATCAAAGACTACAATAACAGATCTAATAATTATGAAAAAGTTTGACATATTGTGAGAATGACCAAAATGTGACACAGACACAAGTGAGCACATGCTTTTGAAAAAAAAAAAAAAAAAAAAAATGCCACTAGACTTGCTTGATGCAGAATTGCAAGAAATCTTCAATTTGTAAAAAAAATAAAAAATAAAAATAAATAAATAAAGCAACATCTATAAAGCACAATAAGACAACAGACAATGAAAACAGTGTGGAGGAGGGCAGAGCAAGATGGCCAAATAGGAACAGCTCCAGTCTCCAGCTCCCAGCATGAGCGACACAGAAGACGGGTGATTTCTGCATTTTCAACTGAGGTACCAGGTTCATCTCACTAGGGAGTGCCGGACAATCAGTGCTGGTCAGCTGCTGCAGCCCGATCTGCAAGAGCTGAAGCAGGGCGATGCATCCCTTCACCTGGGAAGCGCAAGGGGGAAGGGAATCCCTTTTCCTAGCCAGGGGAACTGAGACACACAACACCTGGAAAATCGGGTAACTCCCACTCCAATACTGTGCTTTACCAAGGGTCTTAGCAAACTGCACACCAGGAGATTATATCCTACACCTGGCCAGGAGAGTCCCACGCCCACGGAGCCTCCCTCATTGCTAGCACAGCAGTTTGCGATCTAAAGGCAAGGCAGCAGTGAAGCTGGGGGAGGGGCGTCCGCCATTGCTGAGGCTTAAGTAGGTAAACAAAGCTGCTGGGAAACTCGAACTGGGTGGAGCCCACAGCAGCTCAAGGAGGCCTGCCTGTCTCTGTAGACTCCACCTCTGGGGACAGGGCACAGCTAAACAAAAAAAATAAGCAGCAGAAACCTCTGCAGATGCAAACGACCCTGTCTGACAGCTTTGAAGAAAGCAGTGGATCTCCCAACACGGAGGTTGAGATCTGAGAATGGACAGACTGCCTGCTCAAGTGGGTCCCTGACCCCTGAGTAGCCTAACTGGGAGACATCCCCCACTAGGGGCAGACAGACACCCCACACCTCACACGGCGGGGTACACCCTTTTGGAAGACGAAGCTTCCAAAGCAAGAATCAGACAGGTACACTCGCTGTTCAGCAATATTCTATCTTCTGCAGCCTCTACTGCTGATACCCAGGCAAACAGGGTCTGGAGTGGACCTCAAGCAATCTCCAACAGACCTACAGCTGAGGGTCCTGACTGTTAGAAGGAAAACTAACAAACAGGAAGGACACCCACACCAAAACCCCATCAGTATGTCACCATCATCAAAGACCAAAGGCGGATAAAACCACAAAGATGGGGAAAAGGCAGGACAGAAAAGCTGGAAATTCAAAAAATAAGAGCGCATCTCCCCCTCCAAAGGAATGCAGCTCATCGCCAGCAACAGATCAAAGCTGGATGGAGACTGACTTTGATGAGTTGAGAGAAGAAAGCTTCAGTCCATCAAACTTCTCAGAGCTAAAGGAGGAATTACGTACCCAGTGCAAAGAAACTAAAAATCTTGAAAAAAGAATGGAAGAATAGATAACTAATCAATGCAGAGAAGGCCATAAACGAACTGACAGAGATTAAAAACCTTGACACAAGAAATACGTGACAAATGCACAAGCTTCAGTAACCGACTCAATCAACTGGAAGAAAGAGTATCAGCGACTGAGGATCAAATGAATGAAATGAAGCGAGAAGAGAAGTCTAAAGAAAAAAGAGGAAAAGAAATGAACAAAGCCTTCAAGAAGTATGGGATATGTGAAAAGACCAAATCTACATCTGATTGGGGTGCCTGACAGTGAGAGGGAAAATGGAACCAAGTTGGAAAACACTCTTCAGGATATCATCCAGGAGAACTTCCCCAACCTAGTAAGGCAGGCCAACATTCAAATTCAGGAAATACAGAGGACAACACAAAGATACTCCTCAAGAAGAGCAACTCCAAGGCACATAATTGTCAGATTCACCAAAGTTGAAATGAAGGAAAAACTGTTAAGGGCAGCCAGAGAGAAAGGTTGGGTTACCCACAAAGGGAAGCCGATCAGACTAACAGCAGATCTCTTGGCAGAAACTCTACAAGCCAGAAGAGAGTGCGGGCCAATATTCAACATTCTTAAAGAAAAGAATTTTCAACCCAGAATTGCATATCCAGCCAAACTCAGGACTAAGAAATTCAATCAAAACCACTCAACTACATGGAAACTGAACAACCTGCTCCTGAATGACTATTGGGTACATAACAAAATGAAGGCAGAAATAAAGATGTTCTTTGAAACCAATGAGAACAAAGATACAACATACCAGAATCTCTGGGACACATTTAAAGCAGTGTGTAGAGGGAAATTTATAGCACTAAATGCCCACAAGAGAAAGCTGGAAAGATCTAAAATTGACACTCTAACATCACAGTTAAAAGAACTAGAGAAGTAAGAGCAAACACATTCAAAAGCTAGCAGAAGGCAAGAAATAACTAAGATCAGAGCAGAACTGAAGGAGATAGAGACACAAAAAAATGTCCAAAAAAATCAATGAATCCAGGAGTTGTTTTTTTGAAAAGATCAACAAAATTGATAGCAAGACTAACAAAGAAGAAAAGAGAGAAGATTCAAATAGATGCAATAAAAAATGATAAAGAAGATATCACCACCAACCCCACAGAAATACAAACTACCATCAGAGAATACTATAAACACCTCTACGCAAGTAAACTAGAAAATCTAGAAGAAATGGATAATTTCCTGGACACCTACACTCTCCCAAGACTAAACCAGGAAGAAGTTGAATCCCTGAATAGACCAATAGCAGGCTCTGAAATTGAGGCAATAATTAATAGCCTACCAACCAAAAAAAGTCCAGGATCAGATGGATTCACAGCTGAATTCTACCAGAGGTACAAGGAGGAGCTGATACCATTCCTTCTGAAACTATTCCAATCAATAGAAAAAAAGAAAATCCTCCCTAACTCATTTTATGAGGCCAACATCATCCTGATACCAAAGCCTGGCAGAGACACAACAAAAAAAGAGAATTTTAGACCAATATCCCTGATGAACATCGATGCAAAAATCCTCAATAAAATACTGGCAAACTGAATCCAGCAGCACATCAAAAAGCTTATCCACCATGATCAAGTGGATTTCATCCCTGGGATGCAAGGCTAGTTCAATCTGAAAAACTATCAGATTAACAGCAGATTTATCAGCAGAAACCCTACAAGCCACAAAGGATGATGATCCTATGATCACAATAAAATTATAGCCAAGAATTTTGTGTTCGGTGAAACTCAGTTTCATAAATGAAGGAAAAAATAGTCTTATCCAAACAAACAAATGCTGAGGGAATTCACCACTAACTAGTCAGCACTATGAGAACTGTTAAAAGTTTGCAGTCTTGAAACAAAACCTCAAGTATACCAAAATAAAACCTACATAAAGCATAAATCAAACAGGGTTTATAAAACAATAGCACAACGAATAAAGGTATTAAGGCAACAACTAGCACAATGAATGAAATAGTATCTCACACCTCATTACCACTGTTAAATGTAAATAGCCTAAATGATCCACGTAAAATATACAGAATGGCAGAATAGATAATAATTCACCAACCAAGGATCTGCTGTCTTCGAGAGCCACCTAATGTAAGGATTCACATAAACTTAAAGTAAAGAGGTCGAAAAAGACATTTTATGAAAATGGACACCAAAAGCAGACAGGAATAGCTATTCTTGTATCAGACAAAACAGATTTTAAAGCAACAGTCATTAAAAAAGATAAAGAGGGACATTATATAATGATGAAAGGACTAGTCCAACAGGAAAATATCACAATCATAAATATATATTCATATAACATTGGCGCTCCCAAATTAACGAAAGAATTACTACTAGACCTAAGAAATAAGTGCAATAAAATAATAGTGGAGAACTTCAACACTTCCCTGACAGCACTAGACAGGTCATCAGGACAGAAAGTAAACAAAGAAACAATGGACTTAAACTATAACCTAGAACATTTATATATACATATATATGTATATATAAAAACAAGATATATAAATATAAATGTTATATATATATATAAACAAGATATTTACAGAACATTCTACCCAACAACTACAAAATATAAATTCTATTCATAAGCACATGGACCATTCTGTAATATAGAAAATGTGATAGAACACAAAGTAAGTCTCAATAAATTTAGGAAAATCAAAATTATATCAAATACTCTCTCAGACCACAGTGGAATACAATTGGAAGTTTGGAAGTCCGTGCAAAATGAACTCACAAAGCCATGCAAATAGATGGAAATTAAATAAACTGCTCCCAAATGATCTTTGGGTCAACAATGAAATCAAGATGGAAATTTAAAAATTTTTTGAACTGAATGATAAGAGTGACACAACCTATCATAACCTCTGGGATACACCAAAAGTGATGCTAAGAGAAAAGTTTACAGCATTAAATTCCTATATCAAAAAGTGAGAAAGAGCAAATATAGACAGTCTAAGGTCACCCTCAAGGAACTAGAGAAACAAGAACAAACCAAACCCAAACCCAACAGGGAAAAGTAATAACAAAAATCAAAGCATAACTAAATAAAATTAAAACAAAAAGTACAAACAATAAATGAAACAAAAATCTGGTTCTTTATACAGATAAACAAAATGGTTAGAGCATTAGTGAGATTAACCAAGAAATGAAGAGGGAAGATCCAAACAAACTGAAATAGAAATGAAACAGGAGATAATACAACTGATACCACGGAAATACAAAAGACCATTCAAGACTACTATGAACATATGCTCACAAATTAGAAAACCTAGAGGAGATGAATAAATTCCTGGAAATATGCAACCCCAATAGGTTAATCCACAAAGAGATAGAAACGCAAAACAGACCAGTAACAAACAACGAGATTAGAGTGGTAATAAAATATTGCCAACAAAGAAGTCCGGGACAAGATGGATTCACAACTGAATTCTATCAGATATTCAAAAAAGAAGTGATATCAATACTACTGACACTATTTTTTAAATATAAAGAAAGAGAGAGTCCTATCTAAATCATTCTATAAAGCCAGTATCACCAGAATATCAAACTAGGAATAGACATAACAAAAAAAGAAAACTACATGCCATTATCCCTGAAGAATATAGATGCGAAAATCCTCAAGAAAGTACTAGCTAACTGAATCCAACAGTGTATCAAATAGATAACCCACCTGATCAAGTCAGTTTCATATCAGACATCGAGGGATGGTTTATCATACACAAGTCAATAAATATGATACAACACATAAACAGAATTAAAAACAAAAACCATAAGAATACCTCATTAGATGGGAGAAAGTACTGGACAACATTCAACATCCCTTTATGATTAAAACCCTCAGCACAACTGGCATAGAAAGGACACATCTTAATGTTATAAAAGCCATCTATAACAAACCCACAGTCAACATTATACAGAATGGGGAAAAGTTGAAAGAATGTTTCCCCTGAGAACTGCAACAAGACAAGGATGCCCACTTCTATCACTTCTACTCAATGTATTACTGGAAGTCCAAGCCAGAGGAAACAGACAAGATAGAGAAATGAAGGGCATTCAAATTGATAAAGAGGAAGTCAAACTGTTGCTGTTCACCAACAATATGATAATAAACTTAGAAAACCCTAAAGACTCATCCCAAAAGCTCCTAGATCTGATGAATTCAGTAAAGTTTCAGGATACAAAATCAAAGTACACAAATCAGTGGCTCTGCTCTATACCAACAGCAACTTAGCTGAGAATCAAACCAATACTCAACCCATTTTACAATACCTGCAAAAAATAAAATAAAATTTGTAGAAATATATCTAGTCAACAAAGTGAAAGACCTCTACAAGGAAAACAACAAAACACTGCTGAGACAAAGCATAGATAACACAAATGAATGGAAACACATCCCATGCTCATGGATTGGTAGAAAAAATATTGTGAAAATAACCATACTGCCAAAAGAAATCTACAAACTCAATGCAGTCTCATAAAAATACCACCATCATACTTCACAGAACTAGAAAAAACAATCCTAAAACTTAGGTGGAACCAGAAAAGAGCTCACATAGCCAAAATGAAACTAAGCAGAAAGAACAAATCTGGAGGCACCACATTACCCAACTTCCAACTATACTAAAAGGCTATAGTCACCAAAACTGCATGGTACTGGTATAAATATAGGCATATAGACTAATGGAACAGAATACAGAACAGAGAAATAAAGGCAAATACTTACAGCCAACTGAACTGCAACAAAGCAAACAAAAACCTAAAGTGGGGAAAAGATACCCTCTTCAACAAATGGTGCTGGGATAATTGGCAAGCCAAATGTAAAAGAATGAAACTGGATCCTCATCTCTCCTTACACAGACAGCAACTCAAGATGAATCAGAGTTAAATATAAGACCTGAAACCATAAAAACTCTAGAAGATAACATCAGAAAAAACCTTTCTAGTCATTGGCTTAGGCAGAGTTCATAACCAATAATCCAAAAGCAAACACAATAAAAACAAAGATAAATAGACAAAACAATAAAATTAAAGACTTCTGCACTACAAAAGGTATAATCAACAGAGTAAATAGACAACCCACAGAGTGGGACAAAATATTTGCAAACTACTCATTTGAAAATGGACTAATATTCAGAATCTACAAGAAATTAAAATAAACAACAACGACAAAATCAAATAATTGCATCAAAAATGAGCTAAGGACATAAATAGACAACACTCAAAAGAAGATATACAGATGGTAGCAAACATATGAAAAAAATGCTCAACATCGCTAATCATCATGGAAATACAAATCAGAACCACAATTCAATAGTACCTTACTCCTGCAAGAATGGCCATAATTGAAAAATCATAATATAATAGATGTTGGGTTGGATGTGGTGAAAAGGGAACACGTTTACCTTGCTGATGGGAGTGTAAACTAGTATAACCACTATGGAAAACAGTATGGAGATTTTTTAAAGAACTAAAACTACTATTCAATCCAGCAATCCCACTACTGGGTATCTACCTGGAAAAAAAGAAGTCATTATATGAAAAAAGACATTTGAACATGCATGTTTATAACAACACTATTTACAATTGCAAAGATATGGAACCAGTCCAAAAGCCCATCAATCAACAGAGAAAATGTGGTGTACATATATGCACACATACTATGAAATATTTCTCAACCATAAAGAGGAATGAAATGATGACATTCACCGCAACCTGGATGGAGTTGGAGACCATTATTCTAAGTGAAGTAACTAAGGAATGAAAAATCAAACATATGTTCTCACTTACAAGTGGGAGCTAAGTTATGTGGTTGCAAAGACATAAGAATGATACAATGATCTTTGGGGATTTGGGGGGAAGTGTGGGATTGGGGTTAGAGATAAAAGACTATGCATTGGGTACAGTGTACAATACTCAGGTGATGGGTGCAGCAAAATCTCAGAAACCACCATGAAACAGCTTATTCATGTAACCCAACACCACCTATTTCCCCAAAACCATTGAAATAAAACAAAAACAAAGAAATATATGCAAAAGGCTGTAAAGTGGCCTGCAAAGCCTGAAATGTTAACTATGTAGCCCCTACAAAAAAGTTTACCAATCCTCAAAATAGTCTGCAGAAAGTTATCAGTTTAGTGGCAGAAATAAATTAGGCCTAAGATAAAGGCTGTCCTGGACCTACCCTAACAAACTTAAAAGTAATCCTGAGGAAAATTCTATTTTTAGTGTTCTTATAGCTTAGCAATGAAACAGAATTCTAGTATTATTTAATGAAATACAACAAAATTCAGTTTTCTAAAATATAAAATTTATATTCATCACTCAATAAAAAATTGCCACACTTGCAAAGAATAAAAATAATTACTTGATTTATTTATTTATTTTGGTATAACAAACTATCCCAAATGTTACTGGCTTCTAACAATAAACATTTCTTATTTCATGTATGTTCTGTGAATCAACAATCTTGTCAGGGCGCAATGGGAAATACTTCTTTCTGCTTTACTACAATGCTTGAGTATGAAGCTGGAAGACTTGAAGTCTGGGGGCTGGAATAATCCAAAGTCTCATTCATCTATATATTTGGCAGTTAGTGCTGACTGTTGGCCACCCATTGTGAAGAGTTAACAGAGCAGGTGTGGTTGTATATTCCTTTCATGTCTTCAAGAAAACATAGAACCATGATTAACCTTTTGCCAACCACTGGGAATATGGTTCTATGATGTTAGGAATTGAATATTTTGTTGTGTCCACCTGGAGCAATGGACTGTGCCATACCAGCCTTTCAGGTTGCTTTGCACAAGTATCGAGATTGATTATGTGCACCTGGCTTCATTCTTGGGGTCCTGCGTTTAAATTGCCAAGATATGCTTATGCGACTGGCATACCAAAAATACTTTGAACCCAGGGTACAAATATTTCACACATGTTCCTGGAAGATGCAGCTAGAGCAAAAGCACATCCTGTGTGACCTCTGATGAAGAAGGACTCTGAAGCCTATACTAGTCTTTTCTGGACTCTGTTCAGAAAAATATCTGTCCTGTTGTTTTCTCTACATCCTTGCCATAATAAACTGTAGCTATAAATATTTTTTAAAAAGTGAAAGAATACTCTTTAACCAATGATGCACAGTAAATAGGAGAGCATTAGGTAAAATAATAAACCTTAACCCTTTCTTTATGCTGCATTAGTCCATTTTTATGCTGCTGTAAAGACATACACGAAACTGGGTAATTTGTAAAGAAAAAGAGATTTAGGGACTCACAGTTCTGTGTGGCTGGGGAGGCCTCAAAATAATGGTGGAAGGTGAAAGTCACATCTTACATGGCGGCAGGCAAGAGAGGATGAGAGTCAAGAGAAAAGGGAAACCTCTTATCAAACCCTTAGATCTCTTGAGACTTATTCCCTACCACAAGAACAGTATGGGGGAACCACCCCAGTGGTTCAATTATCTCCATTGTGTCCCTCCCTCAACACATGCAAATTACAGGAGCTAAAATTTAAGATGAGATTTGGGTGGGGACACAGTCAAACCATTCCATATGCCTTATACCAAAACCAATTCAAAAAGGAGCATAGATTTAAATATAATAAGTGAAAATATAAAACTCTTAGAATAAAGTGAAAAAATCTTTTGACATTGATATAGGCTATGCAAACTTTACCAAAACAAAATAAAAGAAAAACCCTCTTTCAGTGGAAACAAAACAAACTGTACAGATCAAAATAATTATTTGGAATTCATCAAAATTTTCTATTATTGCTTTTGAAAATATGTGAAAACAAATATCTAACAATGATCTTGTTTGAAGACATATAAAGAACACTTAAAAAGTTAATAATGGAACAAGAATCTATCAAGAAAAACTGAGCCAAAAGTTTGAGAATATATTTCATCCCTACTGTATTTATATATTATATATATCTTTTTAATTATATATAATATATAAAATATAATATATAATATATATTTTTATATACATACACATAAAGACACACACAGACACACACACATCACTGGTTATATAGGGAAATGAAATTAAAACTATCATAAGATATCACTACATATTTAGAAAGACTAAAGTTAAATATTATTAATACCAATGGTTACTGAGAATATGAAGAAACTAAAACTCTCATATATTGAGGCTGAAAATGTAAAATGAGACAACTACACAATTGAACAGTTTGGTCATTTGTTAAAAACTTGAACATGCACCTTCCCAATACCTAAGCATTTCAGTACTAAGTATTGAAGATAAACAAAAGAATATGTCCACACAAATCTATGTCTGATTGGTGTACCTGAAAGTGACGGGGAGGATGGAACCAAGTTGGAAAACACTCTTCAGGATATCATCCAGGAGAACTTCCCCAACCTAGCAAGGCAGGCCAACATTCACATTCAGGAAATACAGAGAACACCATAAAGATACTCCTCGAGAAGAGCAACTCCAAGACACATAATTGCCAGATTCACCAAAGGTGAAAAGAAAGAAAAAATGTTAAGGGAAGCCAGAGAGAAAGGTCGGGTTACCCACAAAGAGAAGACCATCAGACTAACAGCAGATCTCTTGGCAGAAACTCTACAAGCCAGAAGAGATTGGGGGCCAGTGTTCAATAATCTTAAAAAAAAGAATTTTCAACCCAGGATTTCATATCCAGCCAACTTAAGCTTCCTAAGTGAAGGAGAAATAAAAATCCTTTACAAACTAGCAAATGCTGAGAGATTTTGTCACCACCAGGCCTGCCTTACAAGAGCTCCTGAAGCACCAAGCATGGAAAGGAACAACCAATACCAGCCACTGCAAAAACATGCCAAATTGTAAAGACCATCAATGCTAGGAAGAAACTACATCAACTAACGAGCAAAAAAACCAGCTAACATCATGATGACAGGATCAAATTCACACACAACAATATTAACCTTAAATGTAAATGGGCTAAATGCTCCAGTTAAAAGATGCAGACTGGCAAATTGGATAAAGAGTCAAGAGTATCAGTGTGCTGTATTCAAGAGAATCATCTCATATGCAGAGACACAAATAGGCTCAAAATAAAAGGATGGAGGAAGATCTACCAAACAAATGGAAAACAAAAAAAAAGCAGGGGTTGCAATCCTAGTCTCTGATAAAACAGACTTTAAACCAACAAAGATGAGAAGAGACAAAGAAGGCCATTACGTAATGGTAAAGGGATCAATTCTACAAGAAGAGCTAACTATCCTAAATATATAGGCACCCAATACAGGAGCACCCAGTCCTTAGAGACCTACAAAAAGATTTGTGACACCCACACAATAATAATAGGAGATTTTAACACCACACTGTCAACATTAGATAGATCCACGAGACAGAAAGTTAACAAGGATATCCAGGAATTGAACTCAGCTCTGCACCAAGAAGACCTAATAGACATCTACAGAACTCTCCACCCCAAATCAACAGAATATACATTCTTCTCAGCACCACACTGCACTTATTTCAAAATTGACCACGTAATTGGAAGTAAAGCATTCCTTAGCAAATGTAAAAGAACAAAAATTATAACAAACTGTCTCTCAGACCACAGTGCAATCAAATTAGAACTCAGGATTAAGAAACTCACTCAAAACTGCTCAACTACATGGAAACTGAACAACCTACTCCTGAATGACTACTGGGTACATATGAAATGAAGGCAGAAATAAAGATGTTCTTTGAAACCAATGAGAACAAAGACACAACATACCAGAATCTCTTGGACACATTTAAGGCAGTGTGTAGAGGGAAATTTGTAGCACTAAATGCCCACAAGAGAAGCAGGAAAGATCTAAAATTGACAGTCTAACACTACAATTAAAAGAACTAGAGAAACAAGAGCAAACACATTCAAAAGCTAGCAGAAGGCAAGAAATAATTAAGATCAGAGCAGAACTGAAGGAAATAGAGACACAAAAAAATGTTCAAAAAATCAATGAATCCAGGAGCTGATTTTTTTGGAAAGATCAACAAAATTGATAGACCACTAGCAAGACTAATAAAGAAGAAAAGGGAGAAGAATCAAACAGACACAATAAAAAATGACAAAGGGGATATCACCACCCACCAATCCCACAGAGATACAAACTACCATCAGAGAATGCTAAACACCTTTATGCAAATAAACTAGAAAATCCAGAAGAAATGGATAAATTCCTGGACACACACACCCTCCCAAGACTAAACCAGGAAGAAGATGAATCCCTGAATAGATCAATAACAGGCTCTGAAATTGAGGCAATAATTAACAGCCTACCAACCAAAAAATGTCCAGGACCAGATGGATTCACGGCTGAATTCTACCAGAGGTTAAAAGAGGAGCTGGTACCATTCCTCTGAAACTATTCTGAACAATAGAAAAAGAGGGAATCCTCCCAAACTCATTTTATGAGGCCAGCATCATCCTGATACCAAAGCCTGGCAGAGACACAACAAAAAAAGAGAATTTTAGACCAATATTCCTGTTGAACATTGATGAAAAAATCCTCAATAAAATACAGGCAAACCGAATCCAGTAGCACATTGAAAAGCTTACCCACTATGATCAAGACAGCTTCATCCCTGGGATGCAAGGCTGGTTCAACATACACAAATCAATAAATGCAATCCATCATATAAACAGAACCAAAGACAAAACCACATAATTATCTCAATCAATGCAGAAAAGGCCTTCAAAAAAATTCAACAGCCCTTCATCCTAAAAACTCTCAATAAATTAGGTATTGATGGGACGTATCTCAAAATAATAAGAGCTATTTATGACAAACCCACAGCCAATATCATACTGAATGGGCAAAAACTGGAAGCATTCCCTTTGAAAACTGGCACAAGACAGGGATGTCCTCTCTCACCACTCCTATTCAACATAGTGTTGGAAGTTCTGGCTGGGGCAATCAGGCAGGATAAAGAAATGAAGAGTATTCCATTAGGAAAAGAGGAAGTCAAATTGTCCCTATTTGCAGATGACATGATTGTGTATTTAGAAAACCCCATCATCTCAGCCAGAAATCTCCTTAGGCTGATAAGCAACTTCAGCAAAGTCTCAGGATACAAAATCCATGTGCAAAAATCACAAACATTCCTATACACCAATAACAGACAAACAGAGAGCCAAATCATGAGTGAACTCCCATTCACAATTGCTGGAAAGAAAATAAAACACCTAGGAATCCAACTTACAAGGGATGTGAAGGACCTCTTCAAGGAGAATTACACACTACTGCTCAATGAAATAAAAGGACACAAACAAATGGAAGAACATTCCATACTCAAGGATATGAAGAATCAACATCATGAAAATGGCCATACTGCCCAAGGTAATTTATAGATTCAATGCTATCCCCATCAAGCTACCAATGACTTTCTTCACAGAATTGGAAAAAAACTACTTTAAAGTTCATATGGAACCAAAAAAGAGCCCACATTGCCAAGACAATCCTAAGCAGAAAGAACAAAGCTGGAGGCATCACACTACCTGACTTCAAACTATACCACAAGACTACAGTAAGCAAAACAGCATGGTATTAGTACCAAAACAGAGATATAGACCAATGGAACAGAACAGAGTCCTCAGAAATAATGCCACACATCTACAACCATCTGATCTTTGACAAACCTGACCAAAACAAGAAATGGGGAAAGGATTCCCTATTTAATAAATGGTCCTGGGAAAGCTGGCTAGCCATATGTAGAAAGCTGAAACTGGATCCCTTCCTTATACCTTATACAAAAATTAATTCAAGATGGATTAAAGACTTAAATGTCAGACCTAAAACCATAAAAACCCTAGAAGATAATCTAGACAGTACAATTCAGGACATAGGCATGGGCAAGGACTTCATGTCTAAAACACCAAAAGCAATGGCAACAAAAGCCAAAGTTAAGAAATGGGATCTAATTAAACTAAAGAGCTTCTGCACAGCAAAGGAAAGTACCATCAGAATGAACAGGCAACCTACAGAATGCAAGAAAATTTTTGCAATCTATCCATCTGACAAAGGGCTAATATCCAGAATCTACAAAGAACTTAAATAAATTTATGAGAAAAAAATCAAACAACCCCATCAAAAATTGGGCAAAGAATTTGAACAGACACTTCTCAAAAGAAGACATTTATGCAGCCAACAGACACATGTGAAAATGCTCATCATCACCGGCCATCCGAGAAATGCAAATCAAAACCACAATAAGATACCATCTCACACCAGTTAGAATGGCGATCATTAAAAAGTCAGGAAACAACAGGTGCTTGAGAGGATGTGGAGAAATAGGAACACTTTTACACTGTTGGTGGGACTGTAAACTAATTCAACCACTGTGGAAAACAGTGTGGCGATTCCCCAAGGATCTAGAACTAGAAATACCATTTGACCCAGCCATTCCATTACTGGGTATATACCCAAAGGTTTATAAATCATGCTGCTGTAAAGACACATGCACATATATGTTTACTGCAGCACTATTCACAATAGCAAAGACTTGGAACCAACCCAAATGTCCATCAATGATAGACTGGATTAATCAAATGTGGCACATATACCCCATGGAATACTATGCAGTCATAAAAAATGATGAGTTCATGTCCTTTGCAGGGACATGGATGAAGCCAGAAACCATCATTCTGAGCACACTATTGCAAGGACAGAAAACCAAATGCCGCATGTTCTCAGTCATAGGTGGGAATTCAACAATGAGAACACTTGAACACAGGGTGGGGAACACCACACCCCAGGGCCTGTCATGGGTGGGGGGCAGGGGGAGGGATAGCATTAGGAGATATACCTAATGTAAATGACGAGTTAATGGGTGCAGCACACCAACATGGCCTGTGTATACATATGTAAGAAACCTGCACATTGTGCACATGTACCCTAGAACTTAAAGTATAATAATAGTAAAAAAAGAAAGATAACGATTGGTGCTCCAATCCTTGAAACTGATACCATGAAGGGATTGCAGTTGGTGTGAAAAGTCTAGGATATATTTAGAGGAATGGGTAGAAGTGAAGATCATTGAGAAGAAAGCTAAAAAACTAAGAAGCCAAAGAATTAAAATATTTCCTTCATAGTCATTAAAATAATGAGTAATTAAAATAGAAGTACTGTTTTGAGAGACTAGCTTTGAATCAAGAGCTAATATTTTCATGGAATGAGTGGGAGTGACTCAGGTTTGTTAGATGATTCCAACAAGAGGAATAGGTGATAGGGTCTTTTGATATTAAAGTCAAAACTATGAATCCAGAGTATAAAGGGTGGGGAAATGGAAAGGAACTAGCAAAGTGAGGCAGACTGAAAACCAGCCCATCTGGTTTGCAGCAATATTGGGGATTAAGAACCCCCTATGTATTACTGCTATGGGAGAGGGAGTGTCTCAGGGAAAACCAAGTTTAAGTTAAAGCCAGAAGTGAAGAAGAATAATTCAGAGAAGAGGATAAACGTGAGGGGGTTATCAGTCATGATTAATTCTGAGTTTCAGAAAATTCAGGAGAAGGATTTTAGTCTAGGTTTAGAAGAGAGAAAGTGGATGGGGGCAAAATAGGAATGTCCAGAAGCATCTGTTTATTAGAGAGCAGGTGATGAGTAATTAGGGAATCCTTGCCTTCTTATGGTGGTCACTACCGTAAGAGAGATAATTGTGATGGTAGGATTAGTCTTGATGATGCCAAAGCTTTGAGGATTGGTAGGCACAGAGACACGATTTACAGGAGAGTGTAGCTTTATGGAGCTGCCTCTTAATCAGCACCAAGGGAGGTGAGATGGGCAAGCCATGGAAGGCTGCTCTGAGCCTGATGGTTTCCTCTTGTGCACCTTTCATACACACCTGAGAACTCTGAAGGTAAAACCTATTGGACATATCTCCAGGGCACAGATCTCAGAGATTTTATTTATACTCATTTAACATAAATTAACTACTTTAAAAATTTATGAAATGCAAATGTCATACAATTAATTTAATTCAGTATTGAATCCACAATGTAACAGGTACTATGTAAGGCACTTTACATACCCTAAATCCTTATTACAAATATTGACTTCCTACTTTATAGAGGCACACAATGATGCTCAGAAAGGGTAAATAACCTACTAATGTTTATACTGCAGGCAAGTAGAAGAGACATATTGACATCAAAGTCTATCAAACTTCAAAGGCCACGATATTTCATCAGAACTATGAAGGCTATTCTTGAAACAAATACAAGCTGATTGTTGGAACCACATTTTTGGATCTAATAGATGTACGGGTGTTAGTATAACATGATATTGAAGCATGTTTTATGACATCTTGCATCTAATATATTTTTCTTTTTCCATGAGTACCACAAGATGAGCAGTATAACTATTTACACAATTAGGAAGAGAGAAATGGCACAGAGAATGCTCTTTGACTTCTGAAAATATTCTAGAATTTTACAACTGGCATCTTTAGCTTATGTATTAGAAAGGTTGTTAGTTAATTTGTATTGTTTTATCTTCATTGTATGTATATATTAGTCTCCACACATGTTGATGTGTCTTGATATGAAATAAGGAGAAAACCATTAGCCTGAATTACACTCAAAAAATTTTTCCATTCAGAATAAAATCAAGACCATAAAAACGACGGAAAATGCTCTTCTGCTATGATGGTTCTCAAAATCCAGGAGTACCTGAAAATTATTTGAAGTGCTTATTTAAAAAGCATTATGTTTGTTCTCCTGAGTCAGAAGCTGCTGGGTGTGGGACTGGATTGCTACTTTGACAACTTCTCAGTAGATTCTCACTCAGCATCTCACTCACTCAAATTAGTATAAAGCCTTACACTAATTTTCCTGGCCTTGGGTCTACATTTCTCAGTTCTCCACAATTGTTCTCTCCCTCTACACTATTTAATTCATTGCATAATTCCAATACTTCCAAGACTTAACCAAGAATAAAACCAATCTATGAAATAACTGTGACACATTAATCAAATACATTTTGGGGCAACTGTATCAACAAATGTCCCATGAATGATAATGAAATGGTCTCATTGTCAGAAGTAACATGTGAGGTTCATTGTCTCCTTGGCCAAGGAGAACAAGGACATGGACACACAAAGAATAAGGTTGAGAGTGGAAGTTTAATAGGCAAAAGAAAGAGAGTAACTCTGTGCTGCAGAGAGGGGTCCCAGAAAAATCGGTTTCCAGATGCACAGTGAAATGTAGGGAGTTTTATACATGATATAATGAGGAGACAGTGCCTGATTTACATAGGGTGCAAAACACTGTTTAGACCAGGTGTGCCATTCGCATGGAATGCAAATTTTTGGTAGCCCCCAACTTATTCTTTAATTGTACAGGCGAGTTCTCTGCCTGAGCTGTACCATGTTGCGAACTCCTCTGTTACTGTACACGTGGTCGCAACAACAAAAACAGAAGATGAAGCCTCCATTTGGACATGCCTGGCCTGCAGGTAGCCCTTTTTGATTGGCACAGCTGCTGGCATTTCCCTGTGCAAGCTTCCAACTTGCTTATCTGTGCTTGCAGCTCAATTCCCAGGCTCCTCTTTGTTAGAAATGATTTGGGGGGCTGCTTTTTTCTTAGAAGGGAAACTCTGCCAAGATTCTGTTGCCCTCAGTTATCTGCCTAAATAATTTCTTTCTATGTCTTGTATCATCTTCCTACTCAGGAGTGAAAACCTTAACTGCTCTTAGCAGGTGTTGTGAGACTACTCTTCTGGCCATTTCCTGCTGGAGAGGGGTGTCATGTGGGGAAGAGCAGTTAAGGCTCCTCCTGAGGATCTAAGGGTCCTTGGAAGAAAGGTGGGTGCACGCATGGTTTCATCTGTAACACCATTTGGAATTCAATAACTTCTAGGTCAGAAGAGATCAATTTTACAAGAAGGTTTAGAATACAGAGTTTGGATATGAGTATTAAGATAACCATTATTAGTGTAAGCATTATAGGCCACAACCACGACAGGGTTTGTTTGGTACCTGGCGACCATTTTGATGGGTTGTAATATGGATTGTCTCCACCAGGTGTCACTGTACTTTATTAGAAGCATTAATGAAGAAGCACCATTTTTCCAAAGTAAATCCAATGTAAGTGGCATTGGATTGAGCGGCCAGAGTAACTTTAGTGTTAATTTTGGCTAAATCTTTCCTGTAATTATTAAGTCTGTTATACAGGTGAAAATTAGGCAGAATATTACAGCAATTAGAATTTTTCATCCAGAATTCCACATTGTGGGTGCCACAGTGTATAGTCCTACGGCAAATAGTAGAGTGAGTATAGCAATTTCTGCAAAAGTTACATAATAATAATTTTCATCTAAAATTTTACTTGCCAAGATACCGAATTCCCCTTTAAGGGTGTATGACGTTACAAATGTAATCCCATGGGTAATCAAAATCTCCCTGCAAATATGCATCAAAAAGAAATTCTAATAACTGGCAGTGAATCTCGAGAGGAAAGGTAGAAATGATTGAAAGTATCTAGCAAGGTAGAGGTAGGACTGAGTAGGATGAGTGGCCCTCACTCATTCACCTAATTTTTTGGTTTCAGCTTAAGATCTCCTATCTTTTCACATTGATATCCAGAACATTCCTTTGAGACATCAAGAGTTGCTCTGTCAGCTTTCCAGGTTTTGACTCAAATGTGATGCATTCGGGAGTTGATTCCTGTAACTTTTCCACTGAGGTGGTTGAGAGAAGAACAGGGTAGGGCCCTTTCAAAACTGGGCTTTAAGAAAGGAGACAGAGAGAGAAGAGACGGCATTTACCAATACCGAATCTCCTGGGTTAAATAAAGGTTTTCCTATTTCTTGGGTTGGGCTTTTGCTAATTGTGTTAATTTGGGTTGGAAGTGAGCTAGGGAGGGTACATGTTTACCACTTCAAAGGTCAGTCTCTTGGTGTGCTAGAAAATCATTTGTAAGGAAAAGCTATCCAAACAGCATTTTAAAAGGACTCAGACCTAACTTTGAAGGGGTATTTCTTACCTGCAGTAAAGCCATGGGAAGAAGAGTGACAGAAGGAAGGTAAGTTTCTTGGGATAGTTTTCTGAGGTGTCTTTTAATAATATCATTTGTCTTCTCTACCTTTCCTGAAGACTGGGGTCTACAAGCACAATAGAGATGATACTGTATGCCTAGTGCCTTTGAGATCGCCTGCATGATGGTTGCCTTAAAAGAGGAACCATTGCCACTTTGGAGGTACTTAGGTAGACCAAAGCAGGGAGTTATTTCATTAACAAATAACTTTATTACCTCAGAGCCCTTTTCAGTATGTCATGGAAAGGCTTCTACCAAGTTATTGGAAGTGTCTACCCATACGAGGAAGTATTGGATGATCTCTGCTGTGAACATGTGGGTGAAGTCTATCTGCTAGTCCTCCCCTGGATGGTTTCCCATCTTTTGGGTTCGAGGCCTATTTTTTTCCTATTTTCTCTTCTCCTTTTTGGCCTGATCTAGGAGACGTATTGCTCATCTCCAAACTTCTCTGCTGCCTGCATAGCTATATTTTTTTTTCACCAGCTGTTAGTGTTTGCTTTGGAACAGCATAACATCCCTCCATGTGAGGTAAAACACCTGAGTTAAATTTTGAAAAGCTTATATGTCTCTATAGGGGTCATCAGAATATTGACTCTACTCTCCCTTTATCTGCATAAGGTCCTATAATGAGAAGGAAACTTGAACCCTAGTGGCATCACCTCCATTGGGCATTTCCTGCAGGGGTAAGAGTGAGATTGGGTAAGTGGAAAGTTTTAGAGATGATGGAACTGGAGGAGTAGATGCCATGGTTGGAGGAAGCCCCAAATAAGAAGGAAAAGAAGGGCCAGGACTCTCAGTTGCTGCATCAGATGGTATGAGGCAAAAAGGTAACTTCCAAGTAACCCTTGGAAGTTACTGTTCTAGTTTTGTGGAATTGTTCCATTTGGGCCTGCCTGATATGACTCCTAAAAGGCCTGGGTTAATTGTGCAATACTTGCAAAGGTCTAGTTTGTCTCACAGGACAAATAAAGCCTGTATGTAAGAGACTTCAGACCATCCACTCTCCTATCTACAGAAAAAATCGAATTGTTGGATAGTATTTAAACCAAGGCTTCCCTACTCAGGCCAGATTTGTTTAAGATGGTAAGAAGGCCAAACCCATGTAGAAAAGAAAATGAGTCACTTTTTATTCAAAGTCTCAGGGCCAAAGGAGTCCCAGTCCTTCAAATGCACTCCAGAGGAGTGCAGGACAAAGATGGTCTGTTCCTCATCTAGAAAGAGAAGTGAGAATACGGCATCCTTTTTGTCTCCTTCTTTTCCATTGGAATAGCCGAGTGTGGAGGGCAAGATAATGGGGGCATGCCCCCAACTGTTTTCTCTCCTTGGTTCCCTGAACCCTGGCATCTGTTAAAGGTGTTGCCCGTGGATGCAGGCATGACCCTCAGTCATGGATCCAGAGGAACTAAGGGATGGGATTAGTAATGCTAACTAACGCATCTCTAGTCCTCCACTGGTAATTTCCCCTTGACTTCTTAGTCTTGTGTGTTCTATGTGGCTGCCCGATAGATGGATGTTGGAAAGACTATGTAATAGTTGTATTTGGGTAAGGCCAGTTAATAAAGGAATTGTTCTGGGTTACGTTTTACATTTTGCTATTATGGCCCAGAATAAAGTATTTATTCTAAGGCAGTAGATCTGATTAACTGTGGACCTAAAATCCCCTTGTTTAGATAACATTGTAAATGGAGGCAGAACAGGTACCTTTCAAAAATATGGGGTCTGAGTGGCTGTTTTCCTCCTGATAGGACAATATCAAGACAAAAATTTGGTTTTGGAGGATATTTTGCTCCTAATTGTTGAGTTTTCTTATTCACAGGAGAGGAATAAAGCCTGGTCTCTAGCAGAGGGGCACAAAAAGGGAGGAGAATTGGGAATCCAGTGTTTTGGAAAAGTGCCAGCAAGATTCCTCATGAGGGGGATTCCTATTCCACTAAGTAGGGCTGTAAACTTTGAAATACCATGTGCTCTCTGGACCAAACATAGAGAGAGAGAGAGACATTCACTGCAAAGGTATGGGGAGACCCTCTGTTCCTGGAGAATCCCAAACATGGAATTCCCTCGAGCTATATTCCCGGTTCCTGTGGATTTTGCTCATCTTGCCTAAAAGGATTATTTCCCTGAACTGTAAAAATTCCTGCAGAATTGCATACAGAGAGGGAACAGAAGACATGGAGGTCATGGAAAGGAAAGAAGAAAAATTGCAATACAAAAAGCTTGGAGATCTTGTTGCTGATGCCCAATGGGCAGTTGGAGGAGGGGTTACTCCAAGAGTCTTTGGGTAGCACCAGGGTATAACCCCAGGTGGACACTGTCAGTTGGCTCTGGATCTCTTCTAGTCCCATGTGATGACTAGGCTCTCCATGAAAGAAAATCTGTTCAAAACAGAGCCAAGATACTGAGCACACTGAAGGCACTGGAAGATTCACCAAGTTTTCTCTGGCAAGCCTTTCCCCTGAGTCTTATAGACTGGCAGCCATGCTAACCATTCTTCAATGGCTGACAGGACCCAGTTTTTATTTTTTATTTTGAAAAAAACTGAGGGTGAGAAGCTTCATAAATGAAAGTAGAGGGTTGGGGTTTACTCATATACTCATCCTTCCAGTGGATCTACATTGGGTTGTGGTTGAACCCCCACAGTGAAAAAGCCTCATTGACTGGAGCAACATTCGAAGTTAGTTTTCCCATGGACAAGGAGAATAAGGACATGAACATACTAAGAGTGAGGTTGAAAGTGGAAGTTTCATAGGCAAATGAAAGAGAATAACCCTTGCTGCAGAGAGGGGTCAGAAAAATAGGTTGCAAAATCTGTTGTGAAATACAAGAAGTTTTATAGATAAGTTCGTAACAAGATAGTGTCTCATTTACATTGGGCATGGAACACTGGTTAGAGTAGGTGTGCCATTTGCACAGGGTGCAAATTTCTGGTACTCTCTAACTTAGTTTTTTATTATGCATGTGTGTTCTCTATCTGAGCTGCACTGTGTTGCCCATTTTTCTGTTACTGAACACGTGGTTTAAGAAACAGGAAGATGAAGCCTCCATGTTGGATATGTCTGCCCCCATGTAGCCCTTTTCTACTAGCACAGCTGCCGGCATTCCCCTGTGCAAGCTTTTAGCTTGCTTATCTATGTTTGCAGCTTGCTCAGGCTGCTGTTTGTTAGGATAAAACCCAGATGAGTGGAATTCCTCTCAGCACAGCACATGACCTCTACCAACAGCAGCCAGTGTGCTTCATTAAGCATGTCCCATAACTTGTACCCCATGACTGGGTGAGACCCCACAACAGGTGTCATAAACAACTTATAAAGGAGTGTTCCTGCTGGGATCAAATTGGTGCCTCTCAGGGACAATGATTCCAGAGCAAACAGCAGGCAGCCATCCTTGCTGTTCTGCAGCCTCCTTGGGTGACCCCTCCAGGTGCATGAGGCACTAACCTCCTACTAACAATTCTTCAATGCTGATTACGGTTTGGAATTGACCCCCAGAGATCCACAGCAGTCTTACAGAAGAGGAGCCTGACTATTAAAAGAAAAACAAACAAACAGAAAGCAGCACAATAACAGCATCAACAAAAGTTTCCACAAAATCCTCATCCAAAGGTCAGCAGCCTCAAAGTCCAAAGCTAGACAAACTCATGAAAATAAGAGAGAATCAACAGCAACAACTACAAAACAAACAAACAAACAACTTCTGAAAACTCAAAAAGCCAGAGTGTCTATTCTCCTTTAAATGATTGCAACACTGCCCAAATAAGGGCACAGAACTGAATGGAGACAGAGATGGATAAATTGACAAAAGTAGACTTCAGAAGGTGGGTAACAACAAATTTCATGGAGCGAAAGGAGAATGTTTTAACCGAATGCAAAGATGCTAGAAACCATAGTAAAACATTACAGGAGCTATTTACCAGAATAACCAGTTCAGAAAGTAACATAAATGACATGATGTAGCTGAAAAGCACAACATGAGAACTTCATGAAGCAGACACAAGTATCAAAAACTGAATAGACCAAGCAGAGTAAGGAGTTTCATAGCTTGAAGACTATCTTGCTGAAATAAAACAGGCAGAAAATATTAGATATTAAAAAAAATAAAAAGGAATGAACAAAACCTCCAAAAAATATGGGATTATATAAAAATTAATAGCACTAAATGCTCACAAGGGAAATCAGGAAGGATCTAAAATTCACACCCTAACACCACAATTAAAAGAATTAGAGAAGCAAGAGCAAACAATTTCAAAAGCTAGCAGAAGGCAGGAAATAACTAAGATCGGAGCAAAACTGAAGGAGATACAAACATGAAAAACCCTTCAGAAAATCAGTGAATCCGGGAGTTGGTTTTGAAAAGATCAACAAAATAGACCGGTAGACAGACTAATAAAGATGAAAAAAGAGAATAATCAAATAGACACAATAAAAAATGGTAAAGGGGATATCACCACTGATCTCACAGAAATACAAACTACCATCAGAGAATACTATAAACACCTCTACACAAAATAAACCAGAAAATCTAGAAGAAATGGATATATTCCTGGACACACACCCTCCCAAGTCTTACCCAGGAAGAAGTCGAATCTCTGAATAGAACAATAGCATGCTCTGAAATTAAGGAAGTAATGAATAGCCTACCAACCAAAAAAAGCCCAGGACCAGATGGATTCACAGCCAAATTCTACCAGACGTACAAAAAAGAGCTGGTACCATTCCTTCTGAAACTATTCTAAACGATAGAAAAAGCGGGAGTCCTCCCTAACTCATTTTATTGGCCTGATACCAAAACCTGGCAGAGACACAACAAAAAAAGATAATTTAAGGCCATATCCCTGATGAATATTGGTGTGAAACTCCTTAATAAAATACTGGCAAACCGAATCCAGCAGCACATCAAAAAGCTTATCCACCACGATCAACTCGGCTTCTTCCCTGGGATGCAAGGCTTGTTCAATAAATGCACATCACTAAATGTAAGCCATTACATAATCAGAACCAATGAAAAAACCCACGTGATTATCTCAATAGATGCAGAAAAGGCCTTCAACAAAATTCAACATCCCTTCATGCTAAAAACTGTCAGTAAGCTAGATATCAATAGAATGCATCTCAACGTAGTAAGAGCTATTTATGACAAACCTACAGATAATATCATACTGAATGAACAAAAGTTGGAAGCATTCCCTTTGAAAACCAGCACAAGACAAAGATGACCTCTCTCACCATGCCTATTCAACATAGTATTGGAAGTTCTCACCAGGGTAGTCAGACAAGAGAAGGAGGCACACCAATATGGCACAAGTATACATATGTAACAAACCTGCACGTTGTGCACATGTACCCTAGAACATAAAGTATTTTTAAAAAGGCATTACAAAAGAAAAAAAAGGAAATGAAGGGTATTCAAATAGGAAGAGAGAAAGTCAATATGTCTTTATTTGCAGATGACATGATTGTATATTTAGCAAGCCCCATTGTCTCAGCCCAAAATCTACTTAAGCTGATAAGCAACTTCAGCAAACTCTCAGGATACAAAACAGTTGTGCAAAAATCACAAGCAATCTGATACATCAATAATAGAGAGGTAAATCATGAGTAACTTCCATTCACAATTGTTATAAAGAAAATAAAATACCTAGGAATCCAACTTACAACAGATGTGAAGGACCTCTTCAAGGAGAGCTACAAACCACTGCTCAAGGAAATAAGAAAGGACATAAAGAAATATAAAAACATTCCATGCTTATGGTTAGGAAGAATCAATATCGCAAAATGGCCATACTGCCCAAACTAATTTATAGATTAAATGCTATCCCCATCAAGCTACCATTGACTTTCTTCATACAATTAGAAAAAACGACTTTAAATTTCATACGGAACCAAAAAAGAGCCCATATAGCCAAGAAGAATAAAGCAAAAAGAACAAAGCTGGAGGCATCATGCTACCTGACTTCAAACTATACTACAAGCCTACAGTAACCAAAACAGTATGGTACTGGTACCAAAACAGATATATAGACCAATGGAACCAAAAAGAGGCCTCAGAAATGACGTCACACATCTACAACCATCTGATCTTTGACAAACCTGACAAAAACAAGCAATAGGGAAAAGATTCCCTAGTTAATAAGTGGTGTTGGGAAAACTGGCTAGCCATATGCAGAAAATGGAAACTGGACCCCTTCCTTACACCTTATCCAAAAATTAATTCAAGGTGGATTTAAGACTTAAATGTTAGACCTCAAACCATAAAAACCCTAGAAGAAAACCTAGGCAATATCATTCAGGACATAGGCATGGGCAAAGATTTCATGACTAAAACACTAAAAGCAATGGCAACAAAAGCCAAAATTGAGAAATGGAACCTAATTAAACTAAAAAGCTTCTGCACAGCAAAAGAAACTATCATCAGCATGAACTGGAAACCCAAAGAATGGAAGAAAATTTTTGCAATCTATCAATCTGACAAAGGACAAATATCCAGAATCTACAAAGAACTTTAACAAATTTACAAGACAAAAACAAATAACTCTATCAAAAAGTGGATGAAGGATATGAACAGATACTTCTCAAAAGAAGACATTTATGAACCAAAGAAACATGAAAAAGAGTTCATCATCACTGGTCATCAGAGAAATGCAAATCAAAAGCACAATGAGATACCATCTCATGCCAGTTAGAATGGTGACCATTAAAAAGTCAGGAAACAACAGATGCTGGCGTGGATATGGAGAAATAGGAATGCTTTTACACTGTTGGTGGGAGTGTAAATTAGTTCAACCATTGTGGAAGACAGTGTGTCAATTCCTCAGGGATCTAGAAATAGAAATACCATTTGACTCAGCAATCCCATTACTTGGTATATACCCATAGGATTGTAAATCATTCTACTACAAAGACACATACACATGTATGTTTATTGCAACACTGTTTATGATAGCAAAGACTTGGAACCAACTCAAATGCCCATCAATGATAGACTGGATGAAGAAAATGTGGCACATATACAACATGGAATACTATGCAACCATAAAAAATGATGAGTTTGTGTCCTTTGCAGGGACATGGATGAAACTGGAAACCATCATTCTCAGCAAACTAACACAAGAACAGAAAACCAAACACCGCATGTTCTCAGTCACAAGTGGGAGTTGAACAACGAGAACACGTGGACACAGGGAGGGGGCATCACACACTGGGGCCTGTTGGGGGGTGAGGGGCTAGGGGAGGGACAGTATTGGGAGAAATGTAGATGACAGGTTGATGGGTGCAGCAAACCACCATTGTGTGTGTATACCTGTGTAACAAACCTGCACATTCCGCATATGTATCCTAGAACTTAGAGCACATTAAAAAAATTTTTAAATGCTATATATTTTTAAAAACTATTTTTAAAAATATGACCTATGGGGCTATATGAGATTAACTCTCTAATTCTAACATCATGTGGTTTTAGTTTTTTTAGACATAAAACAAAAAGTTCTATAAGTGTTTAAAAAAAAAAACCGTTACCAGCACTTTGAAGTGCAAAGACTAATGATAGTATGAAGCAACTACATCAATAAGTCTGCAGAATAATCAGGTAGCATCATGATGACAGGATTAAATTAACACATAAGGACATTAACCTTAAATGTAAATGGGCTAAATACCCCAATTAAAAGACAGAATGAAAAAATGGATAAACAGTGAAGCCCACTGGTGTTCTGTATTCAAGAGACACATCTCACATGCAAAGACAGAAGTAAGTTCAAAATAAAGAAATAGAGGAAAATGTACCAAGCAAATGAAGAACAAAAAACCGCAGGGGTTTCAATCCTGGTTTCTTACAAACAGACTTTAAATCAACAAAAGTCCAAAAGATAAAAAAAATAGGCATTACATAATGGGAAAGGGATCAATTCAACAAGAAGAGTTGACTATCCTAAATATCTATGCACCCAATACAGGAGCACGCATATTAGACAGATCTTTGAAAAGGGATCAATTCAACAAGAAGAGTTGACTATCCTAAATATCTATGCACCCAATACAGGAGCACGCATATTCATGAAACAAATTACTAGAGACCTACAAAAAGATTTAAACTTCCACACAATAATAGAGGCTGTAACACTCAACCATCAATATTAGACAGATCTTTGAGACAGAAAATTAACATGGATATTCAGGACTTGAACTCAGATCTGGATCAAGTGGACATAATTGATATCTACAGAACTCTTCACCCCAAAATAACAGAATATACATTCTTCTCAGCACCACACAACACTTACTCTAAAATCAATATCATAATCGGAACTAAAACACTCCTCAGCAAATGCAGAAACACTGAAATTGTACCAAATCGTCTCTCAGACCACAGTGAAATCAAATGACAACTCAAGATTAAGAAACTCACTCAAAACCACATGACTACATGAAAATTGAACAACCTGCTTCTGAAAAACTCCTGAGTATATAATGAAATTAAGGCAGAAATAAAGAAGTTCTTTGAAACGAATGAGAACAAAGAGACAAGGTACCAGAATCTCTGGGATGCAGCTAAAGCAGTGTTCAAAGGGAAATTTATAGCACTAAATGATCACATGGAAAAGCTAAAAAGATCTCAAATTGACACTTTAATATCACAACTAAATTAACTACAGAACTGAGAGCAAACAAATCCAAAAGCTAGCAGAGGACAAGAAATATCCAAGATCACAGTAGAAATGGAGATAGAAAAAAACAAAAATAATTCAAAAAATTAATAAATCCAGGAGTTATCTTCTGAGAAAAAATAATAAACTGGATAGGTTGTTAGATAGACTAATAAAGAACTAATGAGAGAATCATCAAATAGGCCCAATAAAAATAATAAAAGGTATATCAACAGAGACCCCACAGTAATACAAAAAACCATCAGAGAATACTATAAACACCTCTACGAAAATAAACTAGAAATTCTAGAAGAAATGGATGAATTCCTGGGCACATATGCCCTCCTAAGACTAAATCTGAAAGAAGTTGAATCCCTGAATAGACCAATAAGAAGCTGTGAAACTGAGGCAGTCATAAACAGCCTATAAACCACAAAAAGCTGAAGAATAGATGGATTCAAAGCTGAATTCAAAGTATTCCAGACAATTGGAATGGAGAGTCTCCTCCCTAATTCATTTTATGAGGCCAGACTCATCCTGATACCAAAACCTGGCAGAGACACAAAACAACGAAAACAAAACTTCAGGCTAATATTTCTGATAAACATTGATGCAAAAATCATCAATAAAATATAGGCAGTGAATCCAGAAGCCAAGTACTGTAAATTGTGGAAATGGTATTTGTCTTTTATTAATTTGACTTTTTTTTAAACACTAGAAGGAAATTTTAAAAACTTTACACACACACACACACATGCACACAAACACACACAGCTTATCCTCCACAGTTTATCCTCCACGGTAAAGATGGCTTCATCCCTGGGATGCAGGTCTATTTCTATATATGAACATCAATAAACGTAATTCATCACATAAAAAGATCTAAAGACAAAAACCATATGATTATCTCACTAGATGCAAAAAGTGATAAAATTCAACATCCCTTCATGATGCCAATATTAATGAAATGATCCGTATCTTGAATTAAATCAGTCTTTTAATCGGATAAAGAATTTATTTGGTGAAATTTTTGATGCTTTGTAGTTTATCAATGTGAAAAATTTAGAAATATTTTGATAGCTTCTCTGGTTTCGGATTGATCAAAAGTTACTTATGAATGTGATTAAAATTAAAAATGTGCAATGAATAATATGTTAAAAATACTTTGAATTAACCTATAAATCTAGAATATTAATGTTTTGCAAACTACATTGTGATACTGACCTATTTAAATATTCCTTTAAAAAATAGTATTTTAAATAATTCTGATAAGTAATTTAGGCTGATGAAAGTGAGATCTATAATAGTCAAAAGACCTGGGACAAAAATCTAGTTGATAACTTAGAAAAGCCACTTCATTTTTCCATTTACAAGTTGGTAAATGTCATAATTCTGCCTTTTGCCTTTGACACAAAACTGTGAGGTATTAAATTATACTGGTAATTTGATAAACAGGAGCAAGTACTCCTAAGCACAGAGCTAAATGGGGAAGCCAAGACTCAGCCAATCTGAGAAATTTGCCTGAAGTAACCTACATTGTGAATTGAAAACCCTGGTACCCAAGTCAAAGCCTTTAAGTCTCCATAGGGAAGTCTTGAGGAAATCAAGAAATTAGTTGATTTCCTCTAGATATATATTTTTATTTAGTCACATGTGTAGTCCTATCTAGTTTAATAAAGACCACAGAGATTGGATTCTAAGCCACAAAGGACCTAAGGCAACTCTCAATCAATTTAGAAATTTACCTTACCCAGGTTAAGGATATACCTGGGAGACACACCTGTACATTTCTCCAAAGATGATTTTGAGGGCTTCAATATTTAAAGGAGAAAGGCAGGCTGGATGGAAAAGTGGAAATATATGGTTACATTACTGAATCCACATGTTGCCAGAGAAAAAGGAGCAGGTAAGGGAATAGTCAATCATTTATTTGCCTTCTGCTCAGTAAATTGACACTTTACACAAAATAAGGCGAATATAGAGTAGCTACCTCTGGAAATATTTAACCTTTCATCTGTAGCTATATGCTCAGGAACAAAAGGAAAGACAGCTTCTTGCAGGACTCAGTTTTTAGCTAAATTTTGTTTCTGCGGGCATAGTGAATTGGAGTGCCAAGTTTTTGTTTTTCATGTTTCTGCTCCCTTTTCTGAAAAAAAAAATTTTTTTAGTTTAAAAAGCATTTTAGAAGAAAAAATAGGAGGCGGAAGAGAGAAAATAAGAAATAGCGAAATGGAGAACAATCTTGGTAAACTGATACAGGCAATATCACTCTGAAGTGTATTGTCAGTAGGCAGTTAGAGGGTGATTTATGTCTATAAATAGGTTCTTGTTATTTTCTTCTGAAGTTTAAGTTGTCTAGTTTGCATCCAGAGGGCTTTAATAGAAATCACAGCTTAATATTTATTAATTTCAAATTAGAAACATGAAAGAAAAAAGAAAAATAAAGAGTGAAAACAATTTAAAACATTATTTTGGAGACTTGTAGCAAGAAACAATTTTAGAATTTAGTCCAAATTGTAGAAAATAATAAAAATGGATAAACCTCAGGGAAGACTAGAATTGAGTAACAGGCATACTATAGTTTATAGAAACATAATTTTTCTGTTCAATTCCCCAGTTTTATTAAAGGCAAAATTATAGTAGGACCAATTTATTTGTAAAATAATTTTTAGTACTATTACACTTGGTTTGATTATTTACATAAAGTGCAATAAGAATAATCATTTGGCATATAGGCTGTCTCTCTCTTTTTGTAAAATTGCCTTTGCTGGAATCTTTTTCACAAGGAATCTAAGATTAGACTTTCATGAAATCTTGAAGCCTAGCCAAGAATTTATCTGAGCCTGCAAATAGCTACGTGAATTATTCTCTTTCTGAGGTCCCAAGGAAACTTGGGGTTCCTGGGCCTGTCAGAAAGTTACATTCTTTACTTACCACAGGTCTTGACTCTGTAAAGAACAAGATACGGGGCTAGTTTATAAAAGGGGCTTTCATTGTCTCCACAGGTGGCATCATTTTCTCAAGGCAATCTGAAAATACTATTTCAGTCAAAGCCTTGATAAAATAATCAGTGTCTTCAGTTATTCCTAGTAGTAAAAGAAAACAGATTCTTAGTAAATGTATGCAAATATTCTCATAAATTAAGGATACTTACAAAATAGTTTCCAAATTTTGGAGTAACCAAGTTTACAGAAAGGAATGACATCCTAAATTTTGTTCATAAGAGTACGCTTTACTAAACTGTTAAAGCTGTAAATAGCTTAAAAGGAAAGATTTCCTGACTCTGAAAAATAAAAACAATCAGCAAATATTTTATTTTATTTTATTTTATTTTATTTTATTTATTTTTTTGAGGTGGAATCTCGCTGTGTCGCCCAGGCTGGAGTGCAGTGGTGCGATCTCCGCTCACTACAAGCTCCGCCTCCCGGGTTCATGCCATTGTCCAGCCTCAGCCTCCCCAGTAGCTGGGACTACAGGTGCCCGCCACCACTCCCAGCTAATTTTTTTTGTATTTTTAGTAGAGATGGGGTTTCACTGTGTTAGTCAGGGTGATCTCGATCTGACCTTGTGATCTGCCCGTCTAGGCCTCCCAAAGTGCTGGGATTACAGGCGTGAGCCACTGTGCCCGGCCCACAGCAAATATTTTAAACAAAAATCATAAAGAATTACTTCAGTCTTCTATTATTTTTGTTCATGCAATTAACTCCATGTTCCACTCAGTATTGGATCACTAAACTTTATGAATACATCAGTTCTCCATGAAAGTCCTGGAAATTTTTCTATTTCAATGGCACAATATTTACATTTATTAAAACCTATATTTAAGAGTACTCCTCAGAGTACTATAGCTGATTATAAACTGTCCTATAAAAAAATGAAAATAAAACAGTTGTGGATGACAAAAGTCTTAGAACAGCCATGGTTAAAGACACAATTGACAAGTAAATTTGATTAACTTTGTGGCATACAATTTTACATAATAATCATAATGACTACTAATAACACTAAGACACATCAGAATCACAGGAATATCACACATTTTTGGAACACATTCTAATAACACATTTATATAAATATAATATAATCCAAAGAAGGTTAAACACAAATTTTTCTTTGACAATGCTTTCTGTATAACTTTATTATATCAAACAAGCCAAATATATCTCTTCTGGACTTCAGGAGACCTAATATCAATAAATTAATGAAGTCAAAAGTACTAACTTTATAATTTGATTTTGGAAAGTCTGTCAAATATCAAAAATTAAAATCTTAATATCACAAAATAGGATCACAAGTTACTGTAAAATGAGTCATTCGTTACCCAAAGTGATAACTCAAAGATTTAAAAAATAAAGGCAAAAATCTTCATTGTTTTACTAAGAAGATTTAATTTCCCAAACAATAAGACCTACTAAAAACAGCATGAGACCAATTAAATGTGTTTCTCAAATCTCATAAACAAATTATTAAATTTTAATCATATTGACTGTAAGAAATACGTTTCATATACCTTTTTATCATGTTTTAATTTTATTATATCAAAAAATGGGTTAATGCCCCAAGAAACTTGTTAATCGGATGCATGGGCCTTGATGCTGTCTTTCATCAGTGTGCCTGTAATATTAATGTTTAATTTATAGAGAAACTCTGAACTATGTTTATCGCTCTCAAAATTGATGCTTACAATCTCATGCACCCATGTCTTCTGTGACAGTTCCTGAGCCCAGAGGAGTTTAACAGCTTTAATTTCTGGCCCTGTGTCTCAAGAATGCGGTTAATTTTGATTGTCATCTTTTCCTGCGTTTGAAGATGAAGGTTTACCTGCTGTTAGGGTTTAAGATTTAGTAGGACTTGGTGTCTCTTTTAGACCCAGAATTAAAAGCCCTGCTACTTAACAGAATAAGGACTTTGAAAGAAATACAGGAAGTTACATGGATGTAACCACTTTAATTAAAAAAAAAAAATTCTGTTTTTCTAAGGGAATCAAAACTTAATAACAATGACATAGGCTTTTTTTTTTTAATAGAATATAAAATCTGTTAGGTCAGTTACCAAAAGACAAAAAATAAATAAATAAATAAATAAATAAATAAATAAATAACATTCTACAGTATGCTTGCTTTTCCCAATGAGGAGTCCTTTTAAAAAACCTGTAAGTCAAAACTAATGTAAACTGTACTTGAATTACTTAGACATAGAAAGAATGTGTCCTGGGTCATAAATGAAAATTTTTTGTTCCATAGAACAATTTAAAGCCAAGAGCACAGAATGTTGTATTAAAAGAAACCATTTCATTTACTCATTTTTTAGCATAGGGCCCCAATAGCAGTAGAATCTGAGGGAAAAAAATTACAGAAGCTGATAAAATTTGAAGAAGACAGTTATCTCAGTCCTTCTCAAAGGGAAGAGAAAGCTGAAAATAGTGAGACACAATAAAAGTCAAACTTTGGGGTTAAAAAAAGTAAAACCTCTCATAATTTTATGAAGAGTAAATCAATACCTTAAGAAAATTTTGTTGTTCTAACCAATTCTTTAGTGTATGAGTTTTTTTATATCAAAGCCCAATATCTAGAATCACTATTATAAATAATTTCCTTTGAATACAGAAAACATGATAACATGTAGTTTTTTTTCTCATAAATCCTCTTTTTACAAATTTTATTACAACTTACACAAATAATTTATGACATGCTTGGACTTTGTGCTTTATCTTAAACATCACTCTTATTTTATTTTAAACATCCCTCTCTGTTTTATCTTAAACATCTCTCTCATTTTATCTTAGAAAAAATAATCATATGAGATTATTTCTCATATAAAATTACTTTTTCTTTAAGTTTTCTTATCAAAAATACCTCATATCTATAACTTTTAAAACATTTCTATACTAATTCCCATTACTTGGTTTCATAAACTTTAAATAATCTTTACATTAGAGAAAAATAACTTTCCTTTAAATAAGAACACATTTTCTAGAAAAATATTTTCCTAAAATTAAAAAAAATTAGAAATGACTTATTTAATTAATATTTATTATTTAATATCATAACTAGATTATAAATCATATGAAATTTATTTATAAGCATTTATTGCATTACATTTACCTAATTCAATATTTTTTAAGTATAGTTTACCTAGTTTATTCAAGGAAACTGTGATAGTCAATATTTAATATTATTTATCTGTTAATTATTTTATAGCCTCTGATTTCTGGTGTTTACCTAAGCAAGAGCATTAAGGTTAGGTAAATGTTTTTGTTTGTTTGTTTTGCCAATAACTCAAAAGTTAGCCATTTTATTAACTCAAAAATATTCAAAGCCTTATGTGCACAGAAAATATACAAAGATAATTTTCCTTTGGAGCAAGCTTCATAACCCTCCTGCCAAATTTGGACACCTTATAATATATAGCAGACATAAATATTAAACTGCATGACCAAGAAATCTAAACAATAATGTGTGTTGACAGTTCTAAGACATTTCTAATTTTATTTTACCAACAATTTAAAAACACATTGTTTGTTAAGGATTTACTGAAGTCACATGAACTTGGAAAAAGCATTTGGGCTTTTCTATTTTCTATTTTTTGATAAAGTATTTGATTTAAGTACTTTTTAAAATCCAATTCGTTAAAACTCATATTTTCGGTGGTTAAAAGTAGCAAGCATTATATACATAACAAATAAATAAATAGACATATTAGTCATGCAGATAAAAGTAGAACTTACAGATTCATATTTTAGATATGTTAAACTTCCAATTCAGATATTTTAGACTTTCAATTTCTTATAAACTCTTTCATTACCCTAGGCAATCGATAGCTGGACAACCTTAAATTTGGATACTAAAGGAACAACTCTTAAGTGAAAATCTAATAGCAAAATTTATATCTCAAGGTACAGAGAGAGTGTCTGGTGTGCTAGAGGAAGATTAAAAATGGATGCCAAGTCAAACATAAAATTGTAGAAAGTACCTTGGAATTGTTTAGGAGGTCAGTTGTATTTAGACAGGTAGTTTTAAATTTAGTTTTTATCTTTTAACTGGATCTCTGAGCTCTGCACAGAGCCCACACTGTACCCTAGGTCTCCAGAAAGAGAGAGGCATCGTAACAGTAGGCCGTGCAATGCTTTTACAGTGCACTTTGTTACAAAGATGTTTCTCTACATGTCTAAACCACACCCTTTTGTATTTAACCCACCCAAGAGTAGCACCTGTTGTAATAACTATTTTAGTGGAAAAAAAAATTGGGTAACACAATACAAAAGCAAGCAGTTTAAGATGTGAGAAATGTGTCTGGATATAACAGAGGTTTCTCCCAAAAAGGAGTCTGGGAGGGAACCTCTATTTTCTTAAGGCATCTCAGGCTGCTAGAAATGATTTTAGATCCCTCACGCAGTCAAGTGTGGCAAGAGGAAGGAGAGACAGGCAGAAGTACATGGAGAAAAGAGAGTTCAGTCAACTGAGAATAAAAAATAACTTTCTCAAGAAAAAAGATCCTAGAAGAGAAAAAAGCATAAAGCTGAGCGCAAGCCAACACACACACACACACACACACACACACACAGCCCTTGGATATTAGCTTATAATTATACTGACTTTTAACCATTAAGCTCTTAAAACGTATTTTTGAAATTTTATTGCCATATTTTAGCAGTGATAAACTGCTGATGTTTCCAAAATAACACATATATCAAACCAGAAAAAATTTGATTTAGGAACCAAACCCAGGCTGTCATGGTGAAAAAATGGGCAGAATCTTAGCTACTGTGTGGGGCAACCACCGTCGCACTTTCAATTTGGCTTTCCTAGCACAAGGTGACCTTGTTATATACATAAAAGCCTCAGGTAGTTAATGTCATTTTTACCTTTTGCTGGCAGTTTTTCTTTTTCAACCACACCAAAAAAAAAAAAAAACAACCAATAAATAACAACAGAAACAGTAAAGCAAAGAAACAATTGTGCAATTTATACGATTACTGGATGTTCTAGTGATAAAGATAAACTAACACCAGTTGGTTGTTAAGCTTAACTTCTAGTTATTAAAGATAATTTTCAAGACAAAACCACAATTGAGATACATGCTTAGGAATGGGGCCCAGGCTGAACACAGCTCTCTACCATCCCAGAAGCAGGAAAGCACTCACACTCACCTTCCCTGCGAGAAGTGAGCTGAAACTCCAAAAAGGAGTTGCTGCTCTACATTTTCATAGAGCAGAAAATTCACCTTCTTTGTTGGAAGCAACTGAGACTCCAGATACGTTATACAATATACAACAGAAAAAGATTTCACAACGAAACAAACCTTAGATATTAACCAAATTTTGGGAAATCAGGGATTCTCTGCAGGGGGATCTCCCTGACCTCAGCAAATTGTCCTATTGGTTTCAGCAATGAAGATAACTCAAGCTGGAACCGAGCACCCTTAGGAGGTTTGTCAATGATCGGGGCCCCCTCCACTCAGAGTCCGTTCCCTTGGTCACCAAACTTGTAAATCAAAAGGAATCAGAAACAGGTCTCAATCAGTTTGGAAGTTTATTTTGCCAAAGTGAAGAATGCACCAGGAAGACAGGCCTGTGCCTTTCTCCAGAGATGATTTTGAGGGCTTCTGTATTTAAAGGGTGAAAACAGGCTGAAGGAGGAGAGGGTATGGTCACATTAAAGATTCCACATGCTGCCAGAAAGAAAGAAGCAGGTAGGGGAATAGCCAACTGTGTATTTGTCTTGCACTCAGTAAATTGACAATATAAGGTGAACGGTGATACCACTTTCATGTACATAGCAAAGTGACAACAAACTGGGAGAACAAGGAAGACTTCTGGAGTAATCCCTTAGAGCATATTTGTAATAGAAGCTGGGAGGTAGGAAGTTAGCAATGTAGGCACAGCACATTGCATGTAGCTCAGCAAAGACGTCCTGAGCCAGGGGAAGACACCAGGATTAGATGGACATCAACATTTCAAAAACAAAGCTAAATTGAATAATCATGTCTACAATTGTTGTGTAACAAAATCTTTTAAGTAACTTAAATTGTTAATACTGAGATAATGTCAACCTCAATCATCACTTTACAACAATCCTGTAAAGACTTGTGTGTCTGCAGTTAGATTTTGTGGCATTTCTGTGCCTACTTTGTATTCATAAGGAACAAAAACATACCGGGATAAAATGTATAAATAACCAGAATTTTAAGTTTTCGTAAAGTTTGGGACTTCAAACTATCAACAAAGTATGGTTTCTGTAAAAACAACTACTGAAAATCTCATAAATTTTGAAATATTTTCTATTAGAAATATCTAGACGTACAGAGATAATTAAAACTTAATGGTAAAAATAGATCTAATTCAGCTACATAAAAAAAGAAGATGTGAGAAGCAATAATAGTGGCTAACATTTATTGAGCACTTACTATATGCCAGACATTGTTCTAGTGTTTTATTTGTGTGAGTAGATTTTTCTTCCTTACCACAATTCTATCAACCAGGTGCTGTTATTTCCCTTTTGAAGATGAAAAAACACCTAGGTCTAGAAAAGGTAAATCACGTTCTCTAGTTTCAAAGTTGGTAAGTGATGAAACCAAGGTCTGAACTCACGCAGCCTGATTCCAAATTCCATACTCTCCACTCTGTTCCATAATGCTAAAGTAATTGTCGATTTTTGTACTCTTACTACCCTTAAGATGTGTGGCCTATTTAATGATGTACCTTATTCCATATTATTCAGTATCCAACAACCATGGGACTTGGTTTATGTGCACGTGCACACACTAATACACATCTGGTTACTGACTTGCACATACAGACTCAGTATATGGAAGTGAAAACAGCACAAGCAGATAAACTCATTTAAATAAAATAACACACTTCGATTATTTTCTACCCTTTTACTTCAATTTTTTTTTAATTGAACCAACTAAGTTACATAGAACCTTCCTATATCTTTCATCATTATACTTGTTCTTTCTGCTCTTCAAATTTCCTGTACCTCTACATTGTAATAAAAAGTCTTTAACAACACAGAAATAACACATTATTTAAAAAAAAAAATTAAAGCAAAATAAAAAGTTCCCCCTTTGTTCCTTCATTCCCACTCCCCTTCTGAAGTAAGTACATATGTAACCACCACCAAGATCCGTATCCCACAGGCATTATTCTGGGTCTCTTTTCCCCAGCCATAGTGACCTTTTTGTTATTCCTCAAACATGCCAAGAACACTTCTGACTTGGGGAATTTCTCACTTCCTTGTTCCTCTTCTAAATCTTCTTCTTCCAGATTTTTGTGCTTTCATCTCATTCACATTTCTGTTTAAACATTACCTCATCCCTGATGCCCCCACGTAAAATAGCATTCTCTATGCATAACTCTTTCACCTGTTTGATTTTTAGAATGTTTATCACCAGTTGATAATGACAGCCCAAAGCACACTTGCGAATAGGTGCCTGTCTGTGCATATGTGTGCTTAATGCCTTAAAACAACAAATGTATTATGTCAGAGATCTGAAATTCAGAAGCCTGAAATGGGTGTCAGTGAACTAAACTTAGGGTATCGGCAGGATCATGTTTCTTTCTGGAAATGTTTGGGACAATATGTTTCTTTACCTTTCCCAATTTCTAGAGGGTGTCCAAATTCCTTGACTCGTGGCCCTTTTCCATGTTCAAAGCTAGTAACGTCCACATCACATGGACCCTAAGTCTTTTGCTTCCCTTTTCCACATTTAAAGGAACCTTGTGATTACATTGGATTCACTAGGCCAGATAAAGTCAATCTCTTTATGTTAAGGTTATCTGTTTAGCAACTTTAATTCCATCTGCAACATTAATACCCCCTTACCATGTTGCCTAATATATTCACAAGTTGTGGCGATTAGGACCTGGATGCCTTTAAGGGTCATTATTCTGTCCAATGTTATATTATCTGCAACACTATATATACATTATATTGCATATAACACTATTATTTTATATATATTATATCATATACAACACTATATATATATATATATATATGAGATTAATATTGAGTGTCAACTTGATTGGATTGAAAGATTCAAGGTATAGTCCCTGGGTGTGTGTGTGAGGGTGTTGCCAAAAAAGATTAAAATTTGAGTCAGTGGACCGGGAGAGGTAGACCCACCCTCAACCTGAGTGTGCACCACCTAATCGGCTGCTGGCAGTGCTAGAATAAAGCAGGCAGAAGAAAGTGGAAGGACTTGACTTGCTGAGTCTTTTGGTTTTCATCTTTCTCTCATGCTGAATGCTTCCTGCCCTGGAACATCAGACTCCAAGTTATTCAGCTTTTGGTCTTTTGGACTCACACCAGTGTTTTCCCAAGGGCTCTTGGGCTTTCAGCCATAGACTGAAAAATGTAATGGCAGCTTTCCTTCTGAGGTTTTGGGACTCGGACTGGTTTCCCTGCTCCTTAGCTTGCAAAAGGCCTATCATGTGGTAACCGTGTGAGTCAGTTCTCCTTCATAAACTCCCTTTCCTGTATACATTGATCATATTAGTTCTGTCCCTCTAGAGAACCATAATATATATATTTATATAAACATATATGTAAATATATTTTTATGTATATAAAGAATACATATATTCTCTCTACTAGAGAGATAGACAATAAATTATATATGTATGTAGATTATATATTACATATATATGTAATTTATATTATATGTATGTATATGATATATTACATATATATGTAATTTATTTATCTCCCTGTACCATAACATAAACTCCATGAAAACATAGGTGTTTGATTCATTGCCTTCTGTGTCAAACATTATGAGTGTTAGTATATATTAGCTGAATGTCTGAAAGGATAGATGAATACATATTTTTGTGCTCAATACCCCCTTCCAAGACGGGAGAAATGTCTGCCACTGCTGCTGCTTCTCCTTTTCCTTTTTCTTCCTCTTTTTCTCTTTTCATACTTGTGTTAATATTACTTTGGTATAATTACTATGTATTTAATACATGTCTTGAAAACGAGTGAATCAAATCTGCACTCAATATTTTTAAAGGGGAAAAGAAATGAAAAAACAAAAGTCTATTGTATGTTCTTTTGTATTTAATTTTTTCTCATTAGACACCAGAATATTGATTGATGACCAATTTTAAACACTGATGTACTGACTGAGCCATATTAATGTATTTGTTTATTATATATTCATTCATTTATATATTTATATATTTGTAAATACATAACAAACACCCATGAAATTACTACTTAGCACAGAAACTAAAACAAGACAGAAATTTATATCAGCCTACATTGTTTTCTACTTTCCTGGCTTCTGCTGCTTCTCATCTAAGATGAAGACTAACTTAAATATGTGTTGATGATTGTTTCACCATTTTTAAATGTCAGTTGGCAATATCTATATGCATTCTTTAAAACTTAGATTGTTTAATTCTTTTAACCACATAAAGGACTATCTTGGTGTTCATCAAGTTACATTTTTACTCATTATTTTAATGTTAAGATTCATCAATAGTACTTCATATAGTACTTTATGCATTTTAAAGGCTATATAAAATTTTATTATAGTAATATAGTTTATTTCTCTACTCACGTTGGGTTTCTTTTTTGGATTGCTTTTAGAGATGTTTTATTATAAATACTTTTGTTGTAAATATTTTCATTCATATTTTCTGAGTTACATGGTTTGGCTCTTGTCCCCACCCAAATCTCATGTTGAATTGTAATCCTCAATGCTGGAGGAGGAGCCTGGTGGGAGGTGATTGAATCATTGGTACAAACATCCCCTTTTCTGTTCTGGTGATAGAGTTATCCTGAGTTCTGCTTCTTTAAAAGTGGGCAGCACCTCTCCCACCTTCTGCCCACCATGTGAAGATGTGCCTGCTTTCTCTTTGCCTTCCACCATGATTATGTTTTCTGAGGCCTCCCCAGAAGTAGAAACCTGTACAGCCTGCAAAACCAGGAGCGGATTAAACCTGTTTTTTTATTTTAATAAATTACTCAGTCTCAGGTAGTTCTTTATAGCAGTTTGAGAATGGACTAATACAGAAAATGTGTACATAGAAGTGGGGTATTGCTATAAAGATACCAGAAAATGGGCTAGCAACTTTGGAACTGGGTAATGGGTAGCAGCTAGAACAGTTTGAAAGTCTCAAAAAAAAAATAGAAAGACTGATAGTGATATGGACAATGAAGTCCAGGCTGAGGAGTTCTCAGACAGAAATGAGTTAATGCTGTAGTGAGTTAAAACTTTGGGGGCCTGCTGGGAAGGCATGATTGTGTTTTGAAATTTAAGAAAGTCATGAGAATTGGAAGAGGCCAGGGTGGAATGACATGGTTTGGCTGTCTGGTGTCCAACAGAATCTCAAGTAATCCTCAGTGTTGGAGGAAGGGCCTGGTGAGAGATACTTAAATCATGTGGGCGGACTTCTTCCTTGCTGTTCTTTGACAGTGTTCTCCTGTGATCTGTTTGTTTAAGTGTGTAGTACCTCCATCCTCTCTCTTTCTCTCTTCTACCAGCTGTAAGAATACATGCCTGCTTCCCCTTTGCCTTCCACCATGATTGTAAGTTTTCTGACGTCTCCCTAGAAGCAGAAGCCTGTACAGCTCACAGAACCATAAGTTAATTAACCTCTTTTCTTTTAAATTGACTAATGCATTATTTTACCTTGTACCAAGAGTTTTTCTTGGTAATACTTAGAACTGAAATTGCTAGAACATGGAGTGTATAAATGTTCAATTTTAGAAGACAATGTTGTTTCTTTTTAAAGTGGCTACACAAATTTACTTGATCACCAGCAACATAGAAGTGAAAATCTAAGTGTATGTTCTCTCCAACACTTTGTGTTTTCTGACTTCTTGATTTTTGCAATTTAAATAAGCAATGACGTTTCATTTTTGTCTTGGTTTGTATTCCTTGATATCTAATGAGTTTGAACATCATTCCATATGTTTATTATCCATATGTATTTTCTCTTCTGTGAAAACCTGTGCATATATTTGCCCATGTTTATATTAGATTATTTGTCTTTTTTATTTATTTGAGTTATTTATACCAAGAAAATATTGTGATATGAATTCATTATTATATGTGAGAAGAACATCTTGTAGGCTTTTAAATGTTTTTTCACTTTCTTAATGAACTTCTCACAAAAAGTCTTTAATTTTAACATATTTGAGCCGATCTATAATTTTATAATTGAGTACAATAAAAGTACTTGTACTTTTTATATTTTATAATTGAGTACAAGTAATAAAAGTTTTTTTAATGAATACCTTGTTCTTTCAAAGTGAGAAAGATTTATATCTACACATGTTGCTTTTGAAATTAACATCTTTGATTTATATGAAGTTAATTTTATGTGGAATATGAAGCAGAAATTTAATTCCAACATTCCCCCTTATGGATAGCTATTTTAAGCTGTTTGTTGACTAGCCACTATTTTTCCAATTTATCTGTTGAGCCTTCTGTTCTGTATCAAAGTGGTATGAATCTGTTTGTATGTATCAGTCTCTTTGGAGCTCTATTACCTATTCATTTGGTAATTAACTTATTCCTGTGGCAGGGATAGATATTGCCTAATATTGCCTAAAGCTTCATATTAAGCATTATGTTTGGTCGAGTAGGTAATCTCTTTTTACTTTTCTTCAGATATGACTTCAGTATTCTTGGTGTTTTTAAAATTTTTAATAGACTTTTCAAATAAACTTATTAAGTTAGATGAAAATGTTGTTAAGATTTTGATTAAATTCACTGAATTCATAGATTGATTAGGAAATAATTCAAAATTTTCAAATATTAAGTCTACTGCCCATGAATATGATGCAACTCTCCAGCTATTTAGATTTTATAAAATATCACTTAAAACATTTTAGAATTATCCATGTAAAGATTTATATATGTTTTGTTAGATTTATTTCTAAATACTTGATGTTACTTAAAACTATTGTAAATAATGCATTCTTCTTTTTTTTGAGACAGAGTCTCTCTCTGTCACCAGACTGGAGTGCAGTGGTATGATCTCAGCTCACTGCATCCTCCGACTCCCTGGTTCAAGTGATTCTCCTGCCTCAGCCTCACAAGTAACTGGGATTACAGGCACGTGCCACCATGCTCAACTAAATTTGTATTTTTAGTAGAGATAGGGTTTCACCATGTTGGCCAGGATGGTCTTGATCTCCTGACCTCATGATGCACCCACCTTGGCCTCCCAAAGTGCTGAGATTACAGGCGTGAGCCACTGCACCCAGCCAATATATTCTTTTTATTTATATTTATTTATTTATTTGTTTATTTATTTATTATACTTTAAGTTCTAGGGTACATGTGCACAAAGTGCAGGTTTGATACATAGGTACACATGTGTCATGTTGGTTTCCTGCACCCATCAACTCATCGTTTACATTAGGTATGTCTCCTGATGCTATCCCCCCCAGGCCCCGAGCCCCCAACAGGCCGTGGTATATGATGTTCCCTGCCCTGTGTCCAAGTGATCTCATTGTTCAATTCCCACCTATGAGTGAGAACATGTGGTGTTTGGTTTTCTATCCTTGTGATGGTTTGCTGAGAATGATGCTTTCCAGCTTCATCCATGTCCTTGCAAAGGACATGAACTCATCCATTTTTATGGCTGCATAGTATTCTATGGTGTATATGTGCCACATTTTCTTAATCCAGTCTATCATTGATGGACATTTGGGTTGGTTCCATTTCTTTGTTATTGTGAATAGTGCCACAATCAACATACATGTGCGTGTGTCTTTATAGTAGCATCATTTATAATCCTTTCGGTATATACCAAGTAATGGGATTGCTGGGTCAACTGGTATTTCTAGTTCTAGATCCTTGATGAATTGCCACACTGTCTTCCACAATGGTTGAACTAATTTACACTCCCACCAACGGTGTAAAAGTGTTCCTTTTTCTCCATATCCTCTCCAGCATCTGTTGTTTCCTGACTTTTTAATGATTGCCATTCTAACTGTCATGAGATGGCATCTCAACATGGTTTTGATTTGAATTTCTCTGATGACCAGTATGATGAGCATTATTTCATGTGTCTGTTGGTTGTATAAATGTCTTCTTTTGAGAAGTATCTGTTCATATCCTTTGCCCACTTTTTGATGGGGTTGTTCGTTTGAGTTCTTTTGGATTCTGGATATTAGTCCTTTGTCAGATGGGTAGATTGCAAAAGTTTTCTCCCATTTTGTAGGTTGCCTGTTCACTCTGATGGTAGCTTCTTATACCATGCAGAAGCTCTTTAGTTTAATTGGATCCCATTTGTCTATTTTGGCTTTTGTTGCCATTGCTTTTGGTGTTTTAGTCATGTAGTCCTTGTCCATGCCTATGGCCTGAGTGGTATTGCCTAGGTTTCCTTCTAGGGTTTTTATGGTGTTGGTCTAACATTTATGTCTTTAATCCACCTTGAATTAATTTTTATATAAGGTATAAGGAAGGGATCTTGTTTCAGCTTTCTACATATGGCTAGCCAGTTTTCCCAGCACAATTTATAAAATAGGGAATCCTTTCCCCATTTCTTGTTTTTGTCAGGTTTGTCAAGGTTCAGATGGTTGTAGATGTGTGATGTTATTTCTGAAGCCTCTGTTCTGTTCCATTGGTCTATGTATCTGTTTTGCTACCAATACTATGCTGTTTTGGTTACTGTAGCCTTGTAGTATATTTGAAGTCAGGTAGTGTAATGCCTCCAGCTTTGTTCTTTTTGCTTAGGATTGTCTTGGCAATGCGGGCTGTTTTTTGGTTCCATATGAACTTTAAAGTAGTTTTCTCCAATTCTTGAAGAGTGTCATTTGTAGCTTGATGGGGATGGCATTGAATCTATAAATTATTGTGGGGAGCGTGGCCATTTTCACAATATTGATTCTTCCTATCCATGAGCATGGACTGTTCTTCCATTTGTTTGTTTTCTCATTTATTTCATTGAGCAGTGGTTTGTAGTTCTCCTTGAAGAGGTCCTTCACATCCTTTGTAAGTTGGATTACTAGGGATTTCATTTTCTTTCTAGTAATTATACAAAAGTAATATTAACACAAGTGTGAAAAGGGAAAAAGAGGAAGAAAAAGGAAAAGGAGAAGCAGCAGCAGTGGCAGACATTTCTCCCGTCTTGGAAGGGGATATTGAGCACAAAAATATGTATTCATCTATCCTTTCAGACATTCAGCTAATATATACTAACACTCATAATGTTTGACACAGAAGGCAATGAATCAAACACCTATGTTTTCATGGAGTTTATGTTATGGTACAGAGAGATAAATAAATTACATATATATGTAATATAGCATATACATATACAGACATATAATATAAATTACATATATATGTAATGTGTAATATACATACATATATAATTTATTGTCTATCTCTCTGTACTAGAGAATATATATGTATTCTTTATATACATAAAAATATATTTACATATATGTTTATATAAATATATATATTATGGTTCTCTAGAGGGACAGAACTAATACGTTCAATGTATACAGGAAAGGGAGTTTATGAAGGAGAACTGACTCACACGGTTACCACATGATAGGCCTTTTGCAAGCTAAGGAGCAGGGAAACCAGTCCGAGTCCCAAAACCTCAGAAGGAAAGCTGCCATTACATTTTTCAGTCTATGGCTGAAAGCCCAAGAGCCCTTGGGAAAACACTGGTGTGAGTCCAAAAGACCAAAAGCTGAATAACTTGGAGTCTGATGTTCCAGGGCAGGAAGCATTCAGCATGAGAGAAAGATGAAAACCAAAAGACTCAGCAAGTCAAGTCCTTCCACTTTCTTCTGCCTGCTTTATTCTAGCACTGCCAGCAGCCGATTAGGTGGTGCACACTCAGGTTGAGGGTGGGTCTACCTCTCCCGGTCCACTGACTCAAATTTTAATCTTTTTTGGCAACACTCTCACACACACATCCAGGAACAATACCTTGAATCTTTCAATCCAATCAAGTTGACACTCAATATTAATCTTTTATATATATATATAGTGTTGCATATGATATAACATATGTAAAATAGTAGATAGTGTTATGTGCAATATAATGTATATATAGTGTTGCAGATAATATAACATTGGACAGAATAATGACCCTTAAAGGCATCCAGGTCCTAATCGCCACAACTTGTGAATATATCAGGTAACACGGCAAGGGGGTATTAATGTTGCAGATGGAATTAAAGTTGCTAAACAGATAACCTTAACATAAAGAGATTGACTTTATCTGGCCTAGTGAATCCAATGTAATCACAAGGTTCCTTTAAATGTGGAAAAGGGAAGCAAAAGACTTAGGGTCCATGTGATGTGGACGTTACTAGCTTTGAACATGGAAAAGGGCCACGAGTCAAGGAATTTGGACACCCTCTAGAAATTGGAAAAGGTAAAGAAACATATTGTCCCAAACATTTCCAGAAAGAAACATGGTCTTGCAAATACTCTCAGTTTAGTTCACTGACACCCATTTCAGGCTTCTGAATTTCAGATCTCTGACATAATACATTTGTTGTTTTAAGGCATTAAGCACACATATGCACAGACAGGCACCTATTCGCAAGTGTGCTTTGGGCTGTCATTATCAACTGGTGATAAACATTCTAAAAATCAAACAGGTGAAAGAGTTATGCATAGAGAATGCTATTTTACGTGGGGGCATCAGGGATGAGGTAATGTTTAAACAGAAAACTGAATGAGATGAAAGCACAAGACATCTGGAAGAAGAAGATTTAGAAGAGGAACAAGGAAGTGAGAAATTCCCCAAGTCAGAAGAGTGCTTGGCATGTTTGAGGAATCACAAAAAGGTCACTATGGCTGGGGAAAAGAGACCCAGAATAATGCCTGTGGGATACGGATCTTGGTGGTGGTTACATATGTACTTACTTCAGAAGGGGAGTGGGAATGAAGGAACAAAGGGGGAACTTTTTATTTTGCTCTAATTTTTTTTATAATAATGCGTTATTTCTGTGTTGTTAAAGACTTTTTATTACAATGTAGAGGTACAGGAAATTTGAAGAGCAGAAAGAACAAGTATAATGATGAGGGATATAAAGGAAGGTTCTTTGTAACCTAGTTGGTTCAATTAAAAAAAAAATGAAGTGAAAGGGTAGAAAAAAATCAAAGTGTGTTATTTTATTTAAATGGGTTTATCTGCTTGTGCTGTTTTCACTTCCATATACTGAGTCTGTATGTGCAAGTCAGTAACCAGATGTGTATTAGTGTGTGCACGTGCACATAAACCAAGTCCCATTGTTGTTGGATACTGAATAATATGGAATAAGGTACATCATTAAATAGGCCACACATCTTAAGGGTAGTAAGAGTACAAAAATCGACAATTACTTTAGCATTATGGAACAGAGTGGAGAGTATGGAATTTGGAATCAGGCTGCGTGAGTTCAGACCTTGGTTTCATCACTTACCGGCTTTGAAACTAGAGAACGTGATTTACCTTTTCTAGACCTAGGTGTTTTTTCATCTGCAAAAGGGAAATAATAGCACCTGGTTGATAGAATTGTGGTAAGGAAGAAAAACCTACTCACACAAATAAAACACTAGAACAATGTCTGGCATATAGTAAGTGCTCAGTAAATGTTAGCCACTATTATTGTTTCTCACATCTTCTTTTTTTATGTAGCTGAATTAGATCTATTTTTACCATTAAGTTTTAATTATCTCTGTACATCTAGATATTTCTAATACAAAAGATTTCAAAATTTATGAGATTTTCAGTAGTTGTTTTTACAGAAACCATACTTTGTTGATAGTTTGAAGTCCCAAACTTTACGAAAACTTAAAATTCTGGTTATTTATAAATTTTATCCCGGTATGTTTTTGTTCCTTATGAATACAAAGTAGGCACAGAAATGCAACAAAATTTAACTGCAGACACACAAGTCTTTACAGGATTGTTGTAAAGTGATTATTGAGGTTGGCATTATCTCAGTATTAACAATTTAAGTTACTTAAAAGATTCTGTTAAACAACAATTGTAGACATGATTATTCAATTTAGCTTTATGTTTGAAATGGAGATGTCCTTCTAATCCTGGTGTCTTCCCCTAGCTCTGGACTTCTTTGCTGAGCTACATGCAATGTGCTGTGCCTACACTGCTAACTTCCTACCTCCCAGCTTCTATTACAAATATGCTCTAAGGGATTACTCCAGAAGTCTTCCTTGTTCTCCCAGTTTGTTGTCACTTTGCTATGTACATGAAAGTGGTATCACCGTTCACCTTATATTGTCAATTTACTGAGTGCAAGACAAATACACAGTTGGCTATTCCCCTACCTGCTTCTTTCTTTCTGGCAGCATGTGGAATCTTTAATGTGACCATACCCTCTCCTCCTTCAGCCTGTTTTCACCCTTTAAATACAGAAGCCCTCAAAATCATCTCTGGAGAAAGGCACAGGCCTGTCTTCCTGGTGCATTCTTCACCTTGGCAAAATAAACTTCCAAACTGATTGAGACCTGTTTCTGATTCCTTTTGATTTACCAATTTGGTGACCAAGGGAACGGACTCTGAGTGGAGGGGGCCCCGATCATTGACAAACCTCCTAAGGGTGCTCGGTTCCAGCTTGAGCTGTCTTCATTGCTGAAACCAATAGGACAATTTGCTGAGGTCAGGGAGATCCCCCTGCAGAGAATCCCTGATTTCCCAAAATTTGGTTAATATCTAAGGTTTGTTTTGTTGTGAAATCCTTTTCTGTTATATATTATATAACGTATCTGGAGTCTCAGTTGCTTCCAACAAAAAAGGTGAATTTTCTGCTCTATGAAAATGTAGAGCAGCAACTCCTTTTTGGAGTTTCAGCTCACTTCTCGCAGGGAAGGTGAGTGTGAGTGCTTTCCTGCTTCTGGGATGTAGAGAGCTGTGTTCAGCCTGGGCCCCATTCCTAAGCATGTATCTCAATTGTGGTTTTGTCTTGGAAATTATCTTTAAAAGTTAGAAGTTAAGCTTAACAACCAACTGGTGTTAGTTTATCTTTATTACTAGAACATCCAGTAATCATATAAATTGCGCAATTGTTTCTTTTTTTTACTGTTTCTGTTGTTATTTATTGGTTTTTTTTTTTTTTTTTTTTTTTTTTTTTGGTGTGGTTGAAAAAGAAAAACTGCCAGCAAAAGGTAAAAATGACATTAACTACCTGAGGCTTTTATGTATATAACAAGGTCACCTTGTGCTAGGAAAGCCAAATTGAAAGTGCGACGGTGGTTGCCCCACACAGTAGCTAAGATTCTGCCCATTTTTTCACCATGACAGCCTGGGTTTGGTTCCTAAATCAAATTTTTTCTGGTTTGATATATGTGTTATTTTGGAAACATCAGCAGTTTATCACTGCTAAAATATGGCAATAAAATTTCAAAAATACGTTTTAAGAGCTTAATGGTTAAAAGTCAGTATAATTATAAGCTAATATCCAAGGGCTATGTGTGTGTGTGTGTGTGTGTGTGTGTGTGTGTGTGTTGGCTTGCGCTCAGCTTTATGCTTTTTTCTCTTCTAGGATCTTTTTTCTTGAGAAAGTTATTTTTTGTTCTCAGTTGACTGAACTCTCTTTTCTCCATGTACTTCTGCCTGTCTCTCCTTCCTCTTGCCACACTTGACTGCGTGAGGGATCTAAAATCATTTCTAGTAGCCTGAGATGCCTTAAGAAAATAGAGGTTCCCTCCCAGACTCCTTTTTGGGAGAAACCTCTGTTGTATCCAGACACATTTCTCACATCTTAAACTGCTTGCTTTTGTATTGTGTTACCCAATTTTTTTTTCCACTAAAATAGTTATTACAACAGGTGCTACTCTTGGGTGGGTTAAATACAAAAGGGTGTGGTTTAGACATGTAGAGAAACATCTTTGTAACAAAGTGCACTGTAAAAGCATTGCACGGCCTACTGTTACGATGCCTCTCTCTTTCTGGAGACCTAGGGTACAGTGTGGGCTCTGTGCAGAGCTCAGAGATCCAGTTAAAAGATAAAAACTAAATTTAAAACTACCTGTCTAAATACAACTGACCTCCTAAACAATTCCAAGGTACTTTCTACAATTTTATTTTTGACTTGGCATCCATTTTTAATCTTCCTCTAGCACACCGCACTCTCTCTCTGTACCTTGAGAGTCTTGTAAATTTTGCTATCAGATTTTCACTTAAGAGTTGTTCCTTTAGTATGCAAATGTAAGCCTATCCAGCTATTGATTGCCTAGTGTAATGAAAGAGTTTATAAGAAATTGAAAGTCTAAAATATCTAAATTGGAAGTTTAACATATCTAAAATATGAATCTGTAAGTTCTACTTTTATCTGCATGACTAATATGTCTATGTATTTGTTTATTATGTATATAATGCTTGCTAGTTTTAACCACTGAAAATACATGAGTTCTAACAAATTGGATTTTAAAAAGCACTTAAATCAAATACTTTATCAAAAAATAGAAAATAGAAAAGCCCAAATGCTTTTTCCAAGTTCATGTGACTTCAGTAAATCCTTAACAAATAATGTGTTTTTAAATTGTTGGTAAAATAAAATTAGAAATGTCTTAGAATTGTCAATACACATTATTGTCTAGATTTCTTGGCCATGCAGTTTAATATTTATGTCTGCTATATATTATAAGGTGTCCAAATTTGGCAGGAGGGTTATGAAGCTTGCAGCCAAAAGAAAATTATCTTTGCTTGTGTATTTTCTGTGTACGTAAGCCTTTGAATCTTGTTGGTTTAATAAAAATGACTAACTTTTGAGTTATTGGCAAAGAAACGAACAAATACTTTTCATACTTTTTCATTATTAAAAAAGTATGAAAAGTATTTCTTACAGTCAATGTGATTAAAATTTAATAATTTGTTTATGAGATTTGAGAAACACATTTAATTGGTTTCATGCTGTTTTTAGTAGGTCTTATTGTTTGGGAAATTAAATCTTCTTAGTAAAACAATGAAGATTTTTGCCTTTATTTTTTAAACCTTTGAGTTATCACTTTGGCTAAATGAATGACTCATTTTAAAGTAACTTGTGATTCTATTTTGTGATATTAAGATTTTAAACTTTTGATATTTGACCGACTTTCCAAAATCAAATTATAAAGTTAGTACTTTTGACTTCATTAATTTATTGATGTTAGGTCTCCTGAAGTCCAGAAGAGATATATTTGGCTTGTCTGATATAATAAAGTTATACAGAAAGCATCGTCAAATAAAAATTTGTATTTAACCTTCTTTGGATTATATTTATATAATGTGTTATTAGAATGTGTTCCAAAATGTGTGATATTCCTGTGATTCTGATATGTCTTAGTGTTATCAGTAGTCATTATGATTATTATGTAAAATTGTATGCCACAAAGGTAATCAAATTTACTTGTCAATTGTGTCTTTAACCATGGCTGTTCTAAGACTTTTGTCATCCACAACTGTTTCATTTTATTTTCATTTTTTATAGGACAGTTTATAATCAGCTATACTACTCTGAGGAGTATTCTTAAATATAGGTTTCTAATAAATTTAGATATTGTGCTATTGAAATAGAGAGAAAAATGTCCAAGACTTTCATGGGGAACTGATGTATTCATAAATTTTGGTGATCCAATATTGAGTGGAACGTAGAGTTAATTGCATGAACAAAAATAATAGAAGACTGAAGTAATTCTTTATGATTTTTGTTTAAAATATTTACTGATTGTTTTTATTTTTCAGAGTCAGGAAAACTTTCCTTTTAAGCTATTTAAAGCTTTAACAGTTCAGTAAATTGTACTCTTATGAATTCTAAAATTGCTTCTTGCTACAAGTCTCCAAAATAATGTTTTAATTGTTTTCCCTCCTTATTTTTCTTTTTTCTTTCGTGTTTCCAATTTGAAATTACTAAATATATTAAGCTGTGATTTCTATTAAAGGCCTGTGCATGCAAACTAGACAACTTAAACTTCAGAAGAAAATAAGAGGAAACTATTTATAGACATAAATCACCTTCTAACTGCCTACTGACAATACACTTCAGAGTGATATTGCCTATATCAGTTTATCAAGATTGTTCTCCATTTCGCTATTTCTTATTTTCTCTCTTCCGCCTCCTATTTTTTCTTCTAAAATGCTTTTTAAACTAAAAAAAAATTTTTTTTCAGAAAAGGGAGCAGAAACATGAAAAACAAAAACTTGGCACTCCAATTCACTATGCCCGCAGAAACAAAATTAAGCTAAAAACTGAGTCCTGCAAGAAGCTGTCTTTCCTTTTGTTCCTAAGCATATAGCTACAGATGAAAGGTTAAATATTTCCACAGGTACCTATTCTATGTTCAGCTTATTTTGTGTAAAGTGCCATTTTACTGAGCACAAGGCAAATGAATGATTGACTATTCCCTTACCTGCTCCTTTTTCTCTGGCAACATGTGGATTCAGTAATGTGACCATACATTCCCACTTTTCCATCCAGCCTACTTTTCTCCTTTAAATATTGAAGCCCTCAAAATCATCTTTGGAGAAATGTCCAGGTGTGTCTCCCAGGTGCATCCTTAACCTGGGTAAGGTAAATTTCTAAATTGATTGAGAGTTGCCTTAGGTCCTTTGTGGCTTAGAATCCAATCTCTGTGGTCTTTATTAAACTAGATAGGACTACACATGTGACTAAATAAAAATATATATCTAGAGGAAATCAACTAATTTCTTGATTTCCTCAAGACTTCCCTATGGAGACTTAAAGGCTTTGACTTGGGTACCAGGGTTTTCAATTCACAATGTAGGTTACTTCAGGCAAATTCCTCAAATTGGCTGAGTCTTGGCTTCCCCATTCAGCTCTGTGCTTAGGAGTACTTGCTCCTGTTTATCAAAGTACCAGTATAATTTAATACCTCACAGTTTTGTGTCAAAAGCAAAAGGCAGAATTATGACATTTACCCACTTGTAAATGGAAAAATGAAGTGGCTTTTCTAAGTTATCAACTAGATTTTTGTCCCAGGTCTTTTGACTATTATAGATCTCTCATCTGCCTAAATTACTTATCAGAATTATTTAAAATACTGTTTTTTAAAGGAATATTTAAATAGGTCAGTATCACAATGTAGTTGGCAAAACATTAATATTCTAGGTTTATAGGTTAATTTGAAGTATTTTTAACATATTATTCATTGCACGTTTTTTATTTTAATCAGATTCATAACTATCTTTTGATCTATCCAAAACCAAAGAGAAGCTACCAAAATATTTCTAAATTTTTCACATTGATAAACTACAAAGCATGAAAAATTTCACCAAATGAATTCTTTATCAGATTAAAAGACTGATTTAATTCAAGATACAGATCATTTCATTAATATTGGAATATATGCTTCCATTAAAAATTTGAAATATAATGTTCTTTCTAACAACTTGCCTATCTATACATTAAAGTTCCCCATTTACTTATTTTATTTCAAAAACACGAAACTTATTTCACCTCGAACTCATCAAAATGTCTTGTTTTCTTATTCTCTCAAGATTGTGCCTCTGCTTCTTATTCAAATGTTGATTTTAGTCCATGTTTGAACTGCAGATATCAATGAATGTTTTTAATTGTTTTTATTGCTTACTTTGAAACAATCACTTTTTCAGCAAGAAAAACTATAATTTATTTTATTTTTACAATATATAATTTAGAAATAAGAAAAGCCACAAGGTCATCATCAATCAATCAACCAACCATTCACTAATATTAATTCAGGGTCTACTATGTTCTGATTATTGGGCTAGGTCAATGCTGGACACAAAAGGAGAAAAGACAGACACAAACTCTGAGCCTGAGAGCATTATAATTTAACAGAGAAATAAATTTATGGAGATAAGTTTGTACAAGTAAGTAACATAGAATCACACACTAGATTACATGAGCAAACATTTAATAGTTTAAAAAAGTGCCAGTTAGTCCCTTGCACACAGTAGATACTCAAAATACGTAGAAAAATAATGTAAAGAATTAAATTAGAATAACCTCAGAGAGTTTTATAAAGGAAATACCTCTGGAATCAGATTTAAAAAAAACGGATAGAATTTGGATTTGTTAAAGCAAGCAAAGCGTACTCCAAGTACCTCTCAGAGCAATTCTGGTGATGCTTGACCTTGACACCATCATGATCTTGCTTTATTTTGATATTACTCATTTCTTTTTCAAGAGAAAATACATGCAGTTGAAATGTAAACTTAAAAAAAAGCAAAGATTTTTTCTTTAACCATTGTCCCCTTATCCAGAAATATAATATGTATTTTAATTAAGCACATAATGTTTTCTTTTTATAACACACGTAGCATACTATTAACACTATTCTCTATCTTTGTATTAATAAAAGCCCTCCTCATTTTTCTTTTGGCAGCAGGATATTAATTTGTCCATAATATATGTTACTAGTTCTATATTGATAAGCATTTAGGTTGTATCTAATTATTTCATATTAGAAAACGATTTTTTAGTTATTTTAAGTTCTGAGATACATGTGCAGGACACGCAGTTTTGTTACACAGACAAACATGCCATGTGGGTTACTACACCTATCAACCCATCACGTAGGTATTACACCCCACATGGATTAGCTGTTTGTCCTGATGCTCTCCCTTCCCCTGTTCCCTGACAGATCCCAGTGTGTGTTGTTCTCCGTGTGTCCATGCATTCTCATTGTTTGGTTCCCACTTACAGTGAGAACATGCCCGATTTGGTTTTCTGTTCCTGTTTCAGTTTGCTGAGGTTTATGGCTTCCAGCTTCATTCTTGTCCCTACTAACGACAGAATCTCATTCCTTTTTATGGTGGCATAGTATTCCATGGTGTATATCCTTCATCCACTTTTTGTTAGGGTTATTTGTTTTTGTCTTGTAAATTTGTTAAAGTTCTTTGTAGATTCTGGATATTAGTGCTTGTCAGATTGATAGATTGCAAAAATTTTCTCCCATTCTACTGGTTTCCTGTTCGTTCTGATGATAGTTTCTTTTGCTGTGCAGAAGCTCTTTAGTTTAATTAGATCCCATTTGTCAATTTTGGCTTTTGTTGCCATTGCTTTTAGTGTTTTAGTCATGAAATCTTTGCCCATGCCTATGTCCTGAATGGTATTGCCTAGGTTTTCTTCTAGGGTTTTTATGGTTTGAGGTCTAACATTTAAGTCTTAAATCAATCTTGAATTAATTTTTGGATAAGGTGTAAGGAAGGGGTCCAATTTCCATTTTCTGCATATGGCTAGTCAGTTTTCCCAACACCACTTATTAACTAGGGTATCTTTTCGCTATTGCTTGTTTTTGTCAGATTTATCAAAGATCAGATGGTTGTAGATGTGAGACGTCATTTCTGAGGCCTCTTTTTGGTTCCATTGGTCTATGTATCTGTTTTGGTACCAGTACCATGCTGTTTTGGTTACTGTAGGCTTGTAGTATAGTTTGAAGTCAGGTAGCATGATGCCTCCAGCTTTGTTCTTTTTGCTTTATTCTTCTTGGCTATATGGAATCTTTTTTGGTTCCATATGAAACTTAAAGTCGTTTTTTCTAATTATGTGAAGAAAGTCAATGGTGGCTTGATGGGGATAGCATTAAATCTATCAATTACTTTTCGTGATATTGATTCTTCCTATCCATAAGCATGGAATGTTTTTCCATTTCTTTGTGTCCTTTCTTATTGCCTCGAGCAGTGGTTTGTAGCTCTCCTTCAACAGGTCCTTCACATCCGTTGTAAGTTGGATTCCAAGGTATTTTATTATCTTTGTAGCAATTGTGGATAGAAGTTACTATGATTTGGTTCTCTGCCTAGTATTGGTGTAAAAGATTGCTTGTGATTTTTGCACAATGATTTTGTATCCTGAGAGTTTCCTGAAGTTGCTTATCAGCTTAAGAAGATTTTGGGCTGAGACAAGGGGGTTTTCTAAATATACAATCATGTCATCTGCAAATAGAGACAAGTTGACTGTCTCTCTTCCTATTTGAATACCTTCATTTCTTTCTCTTGTCTGATTACCCTGGTGAGAACTTCCAATACTTACCTTGTATAGGAGTGGTGAGAGAGGTCATCCTTGTCTTGTGCTGGTTTTCAAAGGAATGTTTCCAGTTTTTGTTCATTCAGTATGATATTCTCAATGGGTTTGTCATAAATAGTTCTTATTATGTTGTGATACGTCCTATCAATACCTAGCTTACTGACAGTTTTTAGCATGAAGGGATGTTGAATTTTGTTGAAGGCCTTTTCTGCATTTATTGAGATAATCACGTGGGTTTTTTCATTGGTTCTGTTTATGTGATGGATTACATTTAGTGATGTGCATTTATTGAACAAGCCTTGCATCCCAGGGATGAAGCTGAGTTGATCGTGGGATAAGTTTTTGATGTGCTGCTGGATTCTGTTTGCCAGTATTTTATTAAGGAGTTTCACACCAATATTCATCAGGGATATGGACTGAAATTTTCTTTATTTGTTGTGTCTCTGCCAGGTTTTGGTATCAGGCCAATAAAATGAGTTAGGGAGGAGTCCCTCTTTTTCTATGGTTTAGAATAGTTTCAGAAGGAATGGTACCAGCTCTTTTTTGTACGTCTGGTAGAATTTGGCTGTGAATCCATCTGGTCCTGGGCTTTTTTTGGTTGGTAGGCTATTCATTACTTCCTTAATTTCAGAACATGTTATTGTTCTATTCAGAGATTCGACTTCTTCCTGGTTTAGACTTGGGAGGGTGTGTGTGTCCAGGAATATATCCATTTCTTTTAGATTTTCTTGTTTATTTTGTGTAGAAGTGTTTATAGTGTTCTCTGATGGTAGTTTGTATTTCTGTGAGATCAGTGGTGATATCCCCTTTACCATTTTTTATTGTGTCTATTTGATTATTCTCTTTTTTCATCTTTATTAGTCTGGCTACCAGTCTATCTACTTTGTTAATAGTTTCAGAAACCAACTGCTGGATTCACTGATTTTTTGAAAGGTTTTTCATGTTCCTATCTCCTTCAGTTTTGCTCTGATCTTAGTTATTTCTTGTCGTCTGCTAGCTTTTGAAATTGTTTGCTCTTGCTTCTCTAATTCTTTTAATTGTGGTGTTAGGGTGTGAATTTCAGATCTTTCCTGCTTTCCCTTGTGGGTATTTAGTGCTATTAATTTTCCTCTAAACACTGCTTTACCTGTGTCCCAAGGGTTCTGGTACATTGTGTCTTTCTTCTCATTAGTTTCAAAGAACTTATTTATTTCTGTCTTCATTTTGCTATTTTCCCCAAAGTCATTCAGGAACATGTTGTTCAGTTTCCATGTAGTTGTGTGCTTTTGAATGAGTTTCTTAATACTGAGTTCTAATTTGTTTACACTGTGGTCTCAGAGACTGTTATGATTTCCATTCTTTTCCATTTGCTGAGCAGTGTTTTACTTCCAATTATGTGGCAAATTTTAGACTAAGTGCAATGTGGTGCTTAGAAGAATGTACATTCTGTTGATTTGGGTGGAGAGTTCTGTAGATGTCTATTAGGACCTCTTGGTCCAGAGCTGGGTTCAAGTCCTGAATATCCTTGTTAATTTTCTGTCTCATTGATCTGTCTAATATTGACTGTGTGGTGTTAATGTCTCCCACTATTGTTGTATGGGAGTCTAAGTCTCTATGTAGTTCTCTAAGAACTTGCTTTATGAATCTGGATTCTCCTGTATTGGGTGCACATATATTTAGGATAGCTAGCTCTTCTTTTTGCGTTGATTCCTTTACCATTATGAAATGCCCTTCTTTGTCTCTTTTGATCTTTGTTGGTTTAAAGTCTGTTTTATCAGAGACCAGGAAGCAATTCCTGCTTTTTTTTTTTCCTTCACTTTCCATTTGCTTGGTAAATATTCTTCCATCCCTTTATTTTGAGCCTATGTGTGTCTTTGCATGTGAGATGGGTCTCCTGAATACAGCACACCAATGGGTCTTGACTCATTATCCAATTTGCCAGTCTGTGTCTTTTATTTAGGGCATTTAGCCAATTTACATTTCAGTTTAATATTGTTATGTGTGTATTTCATCCAGTCATTATGATGCTAGCTTGTTCTTTTGCCTGTTAGTTGATGCAGTTTCTTCATAGTGTTGATGATTTTTACAATTTGGTATGTTTTTACAGTGGCTGGTACCGGTTTTTCCTTTCAATACTTAGTACTTCCTTCAGGAGCTCTTGTAAAGCAGGCCTGATGGTGACAAAATCTCTCAGCATTTGCTTGTCTGTAAAGAATTTTATTTCTCCTTTGCTTCTGAAGCTTAGTCTGGCTGGATATGAAACTCTGAGTTGAAAATTCTTTTCTTTAAAAATGTTGAATAGTGTCCCCCACTCTCTTCTGGCTTGTAGGGTTTCTGCAGAGATCCACTGTTAGTCTGATGGGCTTCCCTTTGTGGGTAACCCAATCTTTCTCTCTGGCTGGCCTTAACATTTTTGTCCTTCATTTCAATCTTGGTGAATCTCAGGATTATGTGTCTTGGGGTTGTTCTGCCCAAAGAGTATCTTTGTCGTGTTCTCTGTACCCTGAATTTGAATGTTGGCCTGTCTTGCTAGGTTGGGGAACTTCTCTTTGATAATATCTTGAAGAGTGTTTTCCAACTTGGTTGCATTCTCCTAGTCACTTTCAGGTACACCAATCAAACATAGGTTTGGTCTTTTCACATAGTTCCATGTTTCTTGGAGGCTTTGTTCAATCTTTGTTATTCTTTTATCTCTAACCTTGTTTTCATGCTTTATTTCATTGTTGATCTTCAATCTCTAATATCCTTTCTGTCACTTGAGCAATTCGGTAATTGACACCTGTGTATGTTTCACAAAGTTCTCGTACTGTGTTTTTCAGCTCCATCAGGTCATTTATGTTCTTCTGTAAACTGGCTATTCTAGTGAGCAATTCCTCTAACCTGTTTTCAAGGTCTTAGTTTTTGTTTGTTTGTTTTGTTTTGTTTTGTTGTTTTTGTTTTTTTTTGCCATGGGTTAGAACCTGCTCCTTTAGCTTGGAGGAGTTTGCTATTACCCAACTTCTGAAGCCTTCTTCTGTCAATTTGTAAACTTATTATTTGTCCAGTTTTGTTCCCTTGCTGGTGAGGAGTTGTTATTCTTTGGAGGAGAAGAGGCATTCTGGTTTTTGGAATTTTCAGTCATTTTGCACTAATTTTTCAGCATCTTCATGGATTTATCTACCTTTGGTCTTTGACGTGGGTGACCTTCAGATGGGGTTTCTGAGTGGATGTCCTTTTTGTTGATGTTGATGCTATTTCCTTCTGTTAGTTTTCCTTCTAACTATCAGGCCCCTCTACTGCATGTTTGCTAGAGTTTGCTGGAGGTCTACTCCAGATCCTGCTTGCCTGGGTATCACCAGTGGAGACTGCAGAACCTCAAAGCTTGCTGCCTGTCCCTTTCTCTGGAAGCTTTGTCCCAGAGGGGCACCCACCAGATGCCAGCTGAAGCTCTCCTGTATAAGATGTCTGTCGATACCTGCAGGGAGGTATCTCCCAGTCAGGGGGCATGGGTGTCAGGGACCCACTTGAGGAGGCAGTCTGTTCCTTAGCAGAGCTCGAGCGCTGTTCTGGAAGATCTCTTCACTGCCAGCAAGCAGGGATGTTTGAGTCTGCTGAAGTTGCACCCACAGCTGCCCCTTCCCCCAGGTATTCTTTCCCAGAGAGATGGGAGTTTTATCTATAAGCCCCTGACTGACTGCTGCCTTGTTTTCAGAGATTCCCTGCCCTGAGAGGAAGAATCTAGAGAGGCAGTCTGGCTACAGCCACTTTGCTGAGCTGCAGCGATCTCTGCCCAGTTTGAACTTTCCAGCAGCTTTGTTTACACTGTGAGGGGAAAACAGCCTACTCAAGCATCAGTAACGGTGGACGCCCCTCCCCCTACCAAGCTCAGCCATCCCAGGTAGATGGCTTCAGACTGCTGTGCTGGCAGCAAGAATTTCAAGCCAGTGGATCTTAGCTTGCTGTGCTCCACGGGGGTGGGATCGCCGAGCTATATCACTTAGCTCCGTGGCTTCAGCCCCCTTTCTAGAGGAGTGAATGGTTTTGTCTCACTGGCATTTCAAACACCACTGGAGTGTGAAAAAAAACTCCTGCAGCTAGTTCAGTGTCTGCCCAAATGGCTGCCCAGTTTTGTGCTTAAAACCCAGGTCCCTCATGGCATAGGCACTGGAGGGAATCTCCTGATTGTGGGTTGCAAAGACCTTAGGAAAAGCATAGTATCTGGACCTGAGTGCACCATTCCTCATGACACAGTCCCTCACGGCTTCCCTGAACTAGGGGAGGGAGCTCCCCAACTGCTTGTTCTTTCTGCATGAGGAGATGCCCCATCTTGCTTTGACCCACTCTCCATGGGCTGCACCCACTGTCTAACCAGTCCCAATGGGATGAGTCATGTACCTCAGTTGGAAATGCAGAAATCACCTGCCTTGTGTGTTGATCTTGCTGGGAGCTGCAGTCCAGAGCTGTTTCTATTTGGCCATCTTTCCAGGCACCATCCGTGGTTTTTCCTTTCCATGTTTAGTGTTTTCTACAGGAGCTCTTTCAAGGCAGGCCTTGTGGTGAAAAATTTTTTCAGCATTTGCTCATGTGAAAAGGATTTTTCTCCTTTATGAAGTTTAGTTTAGCTGGATATGGAATTCTGGGTTGGAAATTCTTTCATTTAAGAATGTTGATTATTGACCCCCAATCTTTTCTGCCTTGTAATGTTCCTGCTGAGAGGTCTGCTGTTAGTCAATGGGCTTCCCTTTGTGGGTGACCTGGCCTTTCTCTCTGACTGTCCTTAATGCTTTTTTCTTCATTTTCACATTGAAGAATCTGGTGATTATGTGTCTTTGGATTGATCTTCTCATACTGTAGTTCTGTGTCTTTGAACTGATCTCAGACTGGAGTTCTCTGTATTTCCTGAATTTGAATGTTAATCTGTCTTGTTAGATTAGGGAAGTTCTCCTGGATGATATCCTGAAATATATTTTCAAACTTGGTTCTCTTCTCCCCATCCCTTTTAGGTACCCTATTCAGTCATAGGTTTGGTCTTTTTATATAATCCTGTATTTTTTGGAGGTTTTGTTCATTCTTTTTTATTTTTTTTATTTTTAATTTGTCTACCTGTCTTATTTCAACAAGATAGTCTTCAAGCTATGAAACTCTTTACTCTGCTTGGTCTATTCAGATTTTGATACTTGTGTCTGCTTCATGAAGTGCTCACGTTGTGTTTTTCAGCTACATCATGTCACTTATGTTACTTTCTGAACTGGTTATTCTGGTTAATAGCTCCTGTAATGTTTTATTATGGTTTTTAGCTTCTTTGCTTTCGCTTATAATATGCTCTTTTTGCTCAGCGAAGTTTGTTGTTACCCACCTTCTGCAGTGTATTTTTGTCAATTTATCCATCTCTGCCTCCATTCAATTCTGTGCCCTTATTTGAGCAGTGTTGCAATCATTTAAAGGAGAAGAGACATTCTGGATTTTTGAGGTTTTAGAGGTTGCTTGTTTGTTTGTTTGTTTTGTAGTTGTTGCTGTTGATTCTCTCTTATTTTCATGAGTTCGTCTAGCTTTGTACTTTGAGGCTGCTGACCTTTGGATGACGTTTTCGTGGAAACTTTTTTGTTGATGCTGTTATTGTTGTTGCTTTCCGTTTGTTTGTTTTATTTTTAATAGTCAGGCTCCTCTTCTGTAAGGCTGCTGTGGTTTTCTGGGGGTCAACTCCAAACCGTTATCACCACTGAAGAATGGTTAGCAGGAGGTTAGTGCCTCATGCACCTGGAGGGGTCACCCAAGGAGGCTGCAGAACAGCAAGGATGGCTGCCTGCTGTTTGCTCTGGAATCATTGTCCCTGAGAGGCACCGACCTGATCCCAGCAGGAACACTCCTTTATAAGTTGTTTAGTAACCCCTTTTATGGGGTCTCACCCAGTCATGGGGTACAAGTTATGGGACATGCTTAATGAAGCACACTGGCTGCCGTTGGTAGAGGTCATGTGCTGTGCTGGGAGGAATTCCACTCATCTGGGTTTTATCCTAACAAACAGCAGCCTGAGCAAGCTGCAAACATAGATAAGCAAGCTAAAAGCTTGCACAGGGGAACGCCGGCAGCTGTGCTAGTAGAAAAGGGCTACATGGGGGCAGACATATCCAACATGGAGGCTTCATCTTCCTGTTTCTTAAACCACGTGTTCAGTAACAGAAAAATGGGCAACACAGTGCAGCTCAGATAGAGAACACACATGCATAATAAAAAACTAAGTTAGAGAGTACCAGAAATTTGCACCCTATGCAAATGGCACACCTACTCTAACCAGTGTTCCATGCCCAATGTAAATGAGACACTATCTTGTTACGAACTTATCTATAAAACTTCTTGTATTTCACCACAGATTTTGCAACCCATTTTTCTGTGACGCATCTCTGCAGCAAGGGTTATTCTCTTTCATTTGCCCATGAAACTTCCACTTTCAACCTCATTCTTAGTATGTCCATGTCCTTATTCTCCTTGTCCATGGGAAAACTAACTTGGAATGTTGCTCCAGGCAATGAGGCTTTTTCACTGTGGGGGTTCACCCACATCCCAATGTAGATCCAATGGAAGGGTGAGTACACAAATAAACCCCAACTCTCTACTTTCTTTTATGAAGCTTCTCGCCCTCAGTTTTTTTCAAAATAAAAAATAAAAACTGAGTCTTGTCAGCCATTGAAGAATGGTTAGCATGGCTGCCAGTCTATAAGACTCAGGGGAAAGGCTTGCCAGGGAGAACTTGCTGAGTCTTCCAGTGCCTTCTGAGTGCTAAGTATGTTGGCTCTGTTTTGAACAGATTTTCTTTCACAGAGAGCCTAGTCATCACATGGGACTAGAAGAGATCCAGAGCCAACTGACAGTGTCCACCTGGGTTTATACCCTGGTGCTACCCAAAGACTCTTGGAGTAACCCCTCCTCCAACTGCCCATTGGGCATCAGCAACAAGATCTCCAAGCTTTTTGTATTGCAATTTTTCTTCTTTCCTTTCCATGACCTCCATGTCTTCTGTTCCCTTTCTGTATGCAATGCTGCAGGAATTTTTACAGTTCAGGGAAATAATCCTTTTAGGCAAGATGAGCAAAATCCACAGGAACCGGGAACATAGCTCTAGGGAATTCCATGTTTGGGATTCTCCAGGAACAGAGGGTCTCCCCCTACCTCTGCAGTGAATGTCTCTCTCTCTCTATGTTTGGTCCAGAGAGCACATGGTATTTCAAAGTTTACAGCCCTACTTAGTGGAATAGGAATCCCCCTCATGAAGAATCTTGCTGGCACTTTTCCAAAACACTGGATTCCCAATTCTCCTCCCTTTTTGTGCCCCTCTGCTAGAGACCAGGCTTTATTCCTCTCCTGTGAATAAGAAAACGCAACAATTAGGAGCAAAATATCCTCCAAAACCAAATTTTTGTCTTGATATTGTCCTATCAGGAGGAAAACTGCCACTCAGATCCCATATTTTTGAAAGGTACCTGTTCTGCCTCCATTTACAATGTTATCTAAACAAGGGGATTTTAGGTCCACAGTTATTCAGATCTACTGCCTTAGAATAAATACTTTATTCTGGGCCATAATAGCAAAATGTAAAACTTAACCCAGAACAATTCCTTTATTAACTGGCCTTACCCAAATACAACTATTACATAGTCTTTCCAACATCCATCTATCGGGCAGCCACATAGAACACACAAGACTAAGAAGTCAAGGGGAAATTACCAGTGGAGGACTAGAGATGCGTTAGTTAGCATTACTAATCCCATCCCTTAGTTCCTCTGGATCCATGACTGAGGGTCATGCCTGCATCCACGGGCAACACCTTTAACAGATGCCAGGGTTCAGGGAACCAAGGAGAGAAAACAGTTGGGGGCATGCCCCCATTATCTTGCCCTCCACACTCGGCTATTCCAATGGAAAAGAAGGAGACAAAAAGGATGTCTTATTCTCACTTCTCTTTCTAGATGAGGAACAGACCATCTTTGTCCTGCACTCCTCTGGAGTGCATTTGAAGGACTGGGACTCCTTTGGCCCTGAGACTTTGAATAAAAAGTGACTCATTTTCTTTTCTACATGGGTTTGGCCTTCTTACCATCTTAAACAAATCTGGCCTGAGTAGGGAAGCCTTGGTTTAAATACTATCCAACAATTCGATTTTTTCTGTAGATAGGAGAGTGGATGGTCTGAGGTCTCTTACATACAGGCTTTATTTGTCCTGTGAGACAAACTAGACCTTTGCAAGTATTGCACAATTAACCCAGGTCTTTTAGGAGTCATATCAGGCAGGCCCAAATGGAACAATTCCACAAAACTAGTGGAATTGTTTGCTGCATACCATCTGATGCAGCAACTGAGAGTCCTGGCCCTTCTTTTCCTTCTTATTTGGGGCTTCCTCCAACCATGGCATCTACTCCTCCAGTTCTACCATCTCTAAAACTTTCCACTTACCCAATTTCACTCTTACCCCTGCAGGAAATGCCCAATGGAGGTGACGCCACTAGGGTTCAAGTTTCCTTCTCATTATAGGACCTTATGCAGATAAAGGGAGAGTAGAGTCAATATTCTGATGACCCCTATAGAGACATATAAGCTTTTCAAAATTTAACTCAGGTGTTTTACCTCACGTGGAGGGATGTTATGCTGTTCCAAAGCAAACACTAACAGCTGGTGAAAAAAAAATGTAGCTATGCAGGCAGCAGAGAAGTTTGGAGATGAGCAATATGTCTCCCAGAGCAGGCCAAAAAGGAGAAGAGAAAATAGGAAAAAAATAGGCCTCGAACCCAAAAGATGGGAAACTATCCAGGGGAGGACTAGCAGATAGACTTCACCCACATGTTCACAGCAGAGATCATCCAATACTTCCTCGTATGGGTAGACACTTCCAATAACTTGGTAGAAGCCTTTCCATGACATACTGAAAAGGGCTCTGAGGTAATAAAGTTATTTGTTAATGAAATAACTCCCTGCTTTGGTCTACCTAAGTACCTCCAAAGTGGCAATGGTTCCTCTTTTAAGGCAACCATCATGCAGGCGATCTCAAAGGCACTAGGCATACAGTATCATCTCTATTGTGCTTGTAGACCCCAGTCTTCAGGAAAGGTAGAGAAGACAAACGATATTATTAAAAGACACCTCAGAAAACTATCCCAAGAAACTCACCTTCCTTCTGTCACTCTTCTTCCCATGGCTTTACTGCAGGTAAGAAATAACCCTTCAAAGTTAGGTCTGAGTCCTTTTAAAATGCTGTTTGGATAGCCTTTCCTTACAAATGATTTTCTAGCACACCAAGAGACTGACCTTTGAAGTGGTAAACATGTACCCTCCCTAGCTCACTTCCAACCCAAATTAACACAATTAGAAAAAGCCCAACCCAAGAAATAGGAAAACCTTTATTTAACCCAGGAGATTCGGTGTTGGTAAATGCTGTCTCTTCTCTCTCTGTCTCCTTTCTTAAAGCCCAGTTTTGAAAGGGCCCTACCCTGTTCTTCTCTCAACCACCTCAGTGGAAAAGTTACAGGAATCAACTCCCGAATGCATCACATTTGAGTCAAAACCTGGAAAGCTGACAGAGCAACTCTTGATGTCTCAAAGGAATGTTCTGGATATCAATGTGAAGAGATAGGAGATCTTAACCTGAAACCAAAAAATTAAGTAAATGAGTGAGGGCCACTCATCCTACTCAGTCCTACCTCTACCTTGCTAGATACTTTCAATCATTTCTACCTTTCCTCTCGGGATTCACTGCCAGTTATTAGAATTTCTTTTTGATGCATATTTGCAGGGAGATTTTGATTACCCATGGGATTACATTTGTAACGTCATACACCCTTAAAGGGGAATTCGATATCTTGGCAAGTAAAATTTTAGATGAAAATTATTATTATGTAACTTTTGCAGAAATTGCTATACTCACTCTACTATTTGCCATGGGACTATATACTGTGGCACCCACAATGTGGAATTCTGGATGAAAAATTCTAATTGCTGTAATATTCTGCCTAATTTTCACTTGTATAACAGACTTAATAATTACAGGAAAGATTTAGCCAAAATTAACACTAAAGTTACTCTGGCCGCTCAATCCAATGCCACTTACATTGGATTTACTTTGGAAAAATGGTGCTTCATTAATGCTTCTAGTAAAGTACAGTGACACCTGGTGGAGACAATCCATACTACAACCCATCAAAATGGTCGCCAGGTACCAAACAAAGCCTGTCGTGGTTGTGGCCTATAATGCCCCCATTAATAATGGTTATCTTGATACTCACATCCAAACTCTGTATTCTAAACCTTCTTGTAAAATTTATCTCTTCTGACCTAGAAGCTATTAAATTCCAAATGGTGTTACAGATGAAACCATGCATGGACCCACCTTTCTTCCAAGGACCCTTAGATCCTCAAGAGGAGCCTTAACTGCTCTTCCCCACACCACACTCTTCTCCAGCAGGAAATGACCAGAAGAGTAGTATTACAACACCTGCTAAGAGCGGTCAAGGTTTTCACTCCTGAGTGGGAAGATGATACAGGACATAGAAAGAAATCATTTAGGCAGATACTGAGGGCAACAGAATCTTGGCAGAGTTTCCCTTCTAAGAAAAAAACAGCCCCCCAAATCATTTCCAACGAAGATGAGCCTGGGAATTGAGCTGCAAGCACCGATAAGCAAGTTGGAAGCTTGTACAGGGAAATGCCAGCAGCTGTGCCAATCAAAAAGGGCTACCTGCAGGCCAGGCATGTCCAAATGGAGGCTTCATCTTCTGTTTTTGTTGTTGCGACCACGTGTACAGTAACAGAGGAGTTCGCAACATGGTACAGCTCAGGCAGAGAACTTGCCTGCACAATTAAAGGATAAGCTGGGGGCTACCAAAAAGTTGCATCCCATGAAAATGGCACACCTGGTCTAAACAGTGTTTTGCACACTATGTAAATCAGGCACTGTCTCCTCATGATATCATATATAAAACTCCCCTACATTTCACTGTGCATCTAGAAACCCATTTTTCTGGGACCCCTCTCTGCAGCACAGAGCTATTCTCTTTCTTTTGCCTATTAAACTTCCACTCTCAACCTTATTCTTTGTGTGTCCATGTCCTTGTTCTCCTTGGCCAAGTAGACAACGAACCTCACATGTTACTTCTGACAATGAGACCATTTCATTATCATTCATGGGACATTTGTTGATACAGTTGCCCCAAAATATATTTGATTAATGTGTCACAGTTATTTCATAGATTCGTTTTATTCTTGGTTAAGTCTTGGAAGTACTGGAATTATGGGATGAATTAAAGAGTGTAGAGGGAGAGAACAATTGTGGAGAACTGAGAAATGTAGACCCAAAGCCAGGAAAATTAATGTAAGGCTTTATACTAATTTGAGTGAGTGAGATGCTGAGTGAGAATCTACTGAGCAGTTGTCAAAGTAGCAATCCAGTCCCACACCCAGCAGCTTCTGACTCAGGAGAACAAAGATAATGCTTTTTAAATAAGCACTTCAAATAATTTTCAGGTACTCCTGGATTTTGAGAACCATCATAGCAGAAGAATGCTTTCCATCATTTTTATGGATTTGATTTTATTCTGAATGGAAATATGGTTTGAGTGTAATTCAGGCTAATGATTTTCTCCATATTTCATTCAAGACATGTCAACATGTTTGGAGACTAATATATACGTACAATGAAGATAAAACAGTACAAATTAACTAACAACCTTTCTAATATATAAGCTAAAGATGCCAGTTGTAAAATTCTAGAATATTTTCAGAAGTCAAAGAGCATTCTCTGTGCCTTTTATCTCTTCCTAATTGTGTAAATAATTATATTGCTTATCTTGTGGTACTTATGGAAAAAGAAAAATGCATTAGATGCAAGATGTCATAAAACATGCTTCACTATCAATGTTATGCTAACAGCCATACATCTATTAGATCCAAAATTTGGTTCAAACCATCAGCTTGTATTCGTTTCAAGAATAGCCTTCATAGTTCTGATGAAATATCGTGGCCTTTGAAGTCTGATCAACTTTGACGTCAATATGTCTCTTCTACTTGCCTGCAGTATAAACATTAGTAGGTTATTTACCCTTTCTGAGCATCATTGTGCCTCTATAAAGTAGGAAGTCAATATTTGGAATAAGGATTTAGGGTATGTAAAGTGCCTTACAAAATACCTGGCACATTATGGATGCAATACCTAATTAAATTAATTGTATGACATTTGCATTTTATAAATTTTCAAAGTAGTTAATTTATGTTAAATGAGTATAAATAAAATCTCTGAGATCTGTGCCCTGCAGATATGTCCAATAGGTTTTACCTCCGGAGTTTTCAGGTGTGTATGAAAGGTGCACAAGAGGAAACCATCAGGCTCAGAGCAGCCTTCCATGGCTTGCCCATCTCACCTCCCTTGGTGCTGATTAAGAGGCAGCTCAATAAAGCTACACTCTCCTGAAAAGGATCCCCATGTCTCTGTACCCACCAATGGTCAAAGCTCTGGCATCATCAAGACTAATCTAGTTCTTTTAATAGTGATGTTAGGGTGTCAATTTTAGATCTTTCCTGCTTTCTCTTGTGAGCATTTAGTGCTATAAAATTCCCTCCACACACTGCTCTAGCTGTATCCCAGAGATTCTGATACATTGTTTCTTTGTTTTCATTGGTTTCAAAGAACATCTTTTTTTTTTTTTTTTTTTTTTTTTTTTTTGAGACGGAGTCTCGCTCTATCACCCAGGCTGGAGTACAGTGGCCGGATCTCAGCTCACTGCAAGCTCCGCCTCCCGGGTTCACGCCATTCTCCTGCCTCAGCCTCCCGAGTAGCTGGGACTACAGGCCACCGCCACCTCGCCCGGCTAGTTTTTTGTACTTTTTTTAGTAGAGACAGGGTTTCACCGTTTTATTCCTGCCTTCATTTTGCTATTTACCCAGTAGTCATTCAGGAGCAGGTTGTTCAGGTTCCATGTAGTTGTGTGGTTTTGAGTGAGTTTCTTAATCCTGAGTTCTAATTTGATTGCACTGTGGTCTGAGAGACAGTTTGCTGTGGTATCTGTTGTTTTACACTTGCTGAGTAGTGCCTTACTTCCAATTATGTGGTCAATTTTAGAATAAATGTGATGTGGTGCTGAGTAGAATGTATATTCTGTTGATTTGGGGTGGAGAATTCTGTAGATGTCTATTAAGTCTGCTTGGTGCAGAGCTGAGTTCATGTCCTGAATGTCTTTGTTAACCTTCTGTCTCATTGATCTGTCTAATATTGACAGAGGGGTGTTAAATTATTCCATTGCTATTATGTGAGAGTCTAAGTCTCTTTGTAAGTCTCTAAGGACTTGCTTTATGAATCTGAGTGCTCTTGTATAGGGTGCATGTATATTTAGGATAGTTAGCTCTTCTTGTTGATTTGATCCCTTTACCATTATGTAGTGGCCTTGTCTCTTTTGATCTTTGTTGGTTTAAAGCCTGTTTTATCAGACACTAGGATTGCAACCCCTGCTTATTTTTTTCTTTGCTTTCCATTTGCTTGGTAGATCTTCCTCCATCCCTTTATTTTGATCCTGTGCATGTCTTTGCACATGAGATGGGTCTCCTGAATACAGCACACTGATGGGTCTTGACTCTTTATCCAATTTGCCAATCTGTGTCTTTTCATTGGGCCATTTAGCCCATTTACATTTAAGGTTAATATCATTATGTGTGAATTTAATCCTATCATTATGATGTTAGCTGGTTATTTTACCTGTTAATTGATGCAATTTCTTCATAGCATTGATGGTCTTTACAATTTTGCATATTTTTGCAGTGGCTGGTACTAATTGTTTCTTTCCATGTTTAGTGCTTCCTTCAGGAGCTCTTGTAAGGCAAGCCTGGTGGTGACACAAATCTCTCAGCATTTGCTTGTCTGTAAAGGATTTTATTTCTCCTTCACTTATGAAGCTTAATTTGGCTGGATATGAAATTCTGGGCGGAAAATTCTTTTCTTTAAGAATGTTGTGTATTGTCCCCCACTCTCTTCTAGCTTGTAGGGATTCTGCAGAGAGATCTGCTGTTAGTCTGATGTGCTTCCTTTTGTGGGTAACTCAACCTTTCTCTCTGACTGCCCTTAACATTTTTTCCTTCATTTCACCTTTGGTGAATCTGATAATTATGTGTCTTGGAGTTGCTCTTCTCGAGGAGTATCTTTGTGGTGTTCTACTTTTAGTTCTTTGAGAAGTCTCTACACTGTTTTCCGTAGTGGTTGTACTAGTTCACATTCCCACCAGCAGTGTAGAACTGTCCCCTGATCCCTGCATGTATGCCAACTGTGTTTTGATTTTTTGATTTTATGGCCATTCTTGCAGGAATAAGGTGGTATCACGTTGTGGTTTTGATTTTGCAGTTCCCTGGTCATTAATGATGCTGAGCATTTTTTTCATGTTTGTCAGCATTTGTATACCTTCATTTGAGAATTTTCTATTTATTTCCTTAGCCCTCTTTTTGATGGGATTTTTTTTTCTTGCTGATTTGTTTGAGTTCATTGTAGATTCTGGATATTAGTCCTTTGACAGATGTATAGATTGTGAAGATTTTCTCCCACTGTGCGGGTTGTCTGTTTATTCTGCTGACTGTTCCTTTTGCCATGTAAGTGATCTTTAGTTTAATAAAGTACCAGCTATTTATGTTTGTTTTTATTGCATTTGCTTTTGGGTTCTTGGTCATAAAATCCTTGCCTAAACCAATGTCTAGAAGGGTTTTTCCAATGTTATCTTGCGTTGATTTTTTATAAGGTGAGAGATGAGGCCCCAGTTTTATTCTCCTACCTATGGTAAGCCAATTATCTCTCAGCACCATTTGTTTAGAAGGGTGTCCTTTTCCCACTTTGTGTTTTTGTTTGCTTTGTCAAAGACCCGTTGGCTGTAATTATTTGGATTTATTTCTGGTTTCTCTATTCTGTTCCATTGATCTATGAGCCTATTTTTATACCAGTATCACGCTGTTTTGGTGACTATGGCCTTATAGTGTAGTTTGAAATCAGGTAGTGTGATGACTCCAGATTTGTTCTTTTTGCTTAATCTTGCTTTGGCTATGCAGGTTCTTTTTTGGTTCCATATGAAATTTAGAATTTTTTTTCTAATTCTGTGAAGAATGATGGTATTTTGATAGGATTGCATTGGATTTATACTTTAATTTAATTGAAAGTATGGTCATTTTTCAATATTGATTCTGTCCATCCATGAACATGGGATGTGTTTGCATTTGTTTTTGTCATCTATGATTTCTTTCAGCAGTGTTTTGTAGTTTTTCTTGTAGACGTCTTTCACCTCCTGGGTTAGGTATATATCTAAGTTTTTTTTTGTTGTTTTTTTTGGGTTTTTTTTTGTTTTTTTTGCATCTATTGTAAAAGGGGTTGAGTTGTTGATTTGATTTTCAGCTTGGTCACTGTTGGTGTATAGAAGAGCTACTGATTTGTCTACATTAATCTTGTAGTATTTGGAAACTTTGCTGAATTATTTCATCAGTTCTAGGAGCTCTCTGGAGGAGTCTTTAAAGTTTTTGAGGTAAACAATCATATTGTTAGCAAACAGTAACAGTTTGACATCCTCTTTACCAATTTGGAAACTCTTTATTTCTTTCTCTTGTGTCTTGTCTCATTGCCCTCGCTAGGACTTCCAGCACTATGTTCAAGAAGAGTGGGGAGAGTTGGCATCCTTGTGTTGCTCCAGTTCTCAGAAGGAATGCTTTCAAATTTACCCCAGTCAGTATTATGTTTGCTGTGGGTTTGTCATAGATGGATTTTATTACATTAAGGTATGTCCCTTGTATGCTGATTTTGCTGAGAGTTTTAATCATAAAATGACACTAGATTTAATTGTATGTTTTTTCTGCATTTATTGAGATGATCATGTGATTTTTTTTAAATTCTGTTTATGTGGTGTATCACATTTATTGACTTGTGTATGGTAAACCATCCCTGTATCTCTTGTATGAAACCCGGTTGATCATGGTGGATTATCTTTTTGATATGTTGTTAGATTTGATTAGTTAGTATTTTGTAAGGATATTAGTGTCTATGTTAATCAGGGATATTGGTCTGTAGTTTTCTTCTTTGGCCTTTCCCGGTTTCAGTACTAGGGTGATGCTGGCTTCATAGAATGAATTAGGGAGGGTTCCCTTTTCTCTGTCTTGCAGACTAGTGTCAAAAGAATTGGTAACGATTCTTCTTTGAATATCTGGTAGATTTCTGCTGTGAATGCATTTGGTCCTGAACATTTTTTGTTGGTAATTTTAAAATTACCATTTCAAACTCACTGCTTGTTATTGGTCTGTTCGGGGTATCTAATTATTCCTCATTTAAACTAGGAGGGTTGTACGTTTTCAGGAATTTATCATTCTCTTCTAGGTTTTCTAGTTTATGTACATAAATGTGTTCATAGCAGCCTTGAATGATCTTTTCTATTTCTATGGTGTCAGTTGTAATATATCCAATTTCATTTCTTATTGAGGTTATTTGGATTTTCTCTCTTCTTTTCATGGTTAATCTCGCTAATGGTCCTCAATTTTATTTGTGTTTTCAAAGAACCAGTTTTTGTTTCATTTATCTTTTGTTTTTGTTTCAATTTCATTTAGTTCTGCTCTGATCTTGGTTATTTCCTTTCTTCTGCTGGTTTCGGTTTGGTTTGTTCTTGTTTCTCTAGCTCATTGAGGTGTGACCTTAGAATGTCAGTTTGTGTTCTTTCAGTTTTTTTGATGTAGGTGTTTAGGGCTGTGAACTTTCCTCTTAGCACTGCTTTTGGTGTATCCAAGAGGTTTTTATAGGTTGTGTCGCTATTGTCATTCAGCTTGAAGAATTTTTTAATTTGCATCTTTATTTTGTTTTTGACCCAATTATTATTCAGGATCAGGTTATTTAATTTCTATATATTTGCATGGTTTTCAGGGTTCCTTTTGGAGTTGATTTCCAGTTTTATTTCCCTGTGGTCTCAGAGAGTTCTTGATATAATTTCCATTTTCTTAAATTTATTGAGGCTTGTTGTGTGGCCTAACATATGGCCTATCTTGGAAAAAATTCTATGCACTGTTGAATAGAATGTTTATTCTGCAGTTTTTGGATGGAATGTTCTGTTCATATCTGCTAAGTCCATTTGTTCCAAGTTGTAGTTTGAATCCATTGTTTCTTTGTTGACTTCCTGTCCTGATGACCTGTCTAGTGCTGTCAGTGGAGTATTGAAGTCCCCTACTATTATTGTGTTGCTGTCTATCTCATTTCTTAGGTCTATTTGTAATTGTTTAATAGATGTGGGAGTTCCAATGTTAGGTGCACATATGTTTAGAATTATGACATTACGCTGGTGGAAGATGCCCTTTACCATTAAATAATATCTCCGTTTGTCTTTCTTAACTGCTGTTGCTTTAAAGTTTGTTTTGTTTGATATAAAAATAGCTATCTCTGCTCGCTTTTGGTGCCTATTTGCATGAAATGCCTTTTTCCACATCTTGTCTTTAGGTTTATATGAGTTCTTATGTTAAGTGGGTCTCTTGAAGGCACTAGATAGTTGGTCTGTGAATTCTTATACATTCTGCAGTTCTGTACCTCTTAAGTGGAGCATTTAGGCCATTTACATTCAATGTTAGTATTGAGATGTGAGGTACCATTCCATTCATTGTGCTATTTATTGCCTGTGTACCTTGGTTTTTTCATTTTTTTTTTTCTTTTCTAAACGTATTTTTGTTTTATAGGTTCCTTGAGATTTATGCTTTGAAGAGGTTCTGTTTTGATGTATTTCCAGAATTTGTTTCAAGATTTAGCACTTCTTTTAGCAGTTATTGTAGTGGTGATCTGGCACTGGTGAATTCTCTCAGCATTTGTTTGTCTGAAAAAGACTGTAACTTTCCCTCATATATAATGGTTGGGTTCACTGGATACAAAATTCTTGGCTGATAATAGTTTTATTTGAGGAGACCAAAAATAAGGCCCTAATTCTTTCTAGCTTATAGGATTTCTGCTGAGAAATCTGCTGTTAATATGACAGGCATTCCTTTATAGGTTACCTGGTGCTTTTGTCTCATGGTTCTTTTTTTTTTTTTTTTTTTTTTTTTTTTTGAGACGGAGTATCGCTCTGTCGCCCAGGCTGGAGTGCAGTGGCGTGATCTCAGCTCACTGCAAGCTCCGCCTCCCGGGTTTACGCCATTCTTCTGCCTCAGCCTTCTGGAGTAGCTGGGACTACAGGCGTCCGCCACCTCTCCCGGCTAGTTTTTTGTATTTTTTAGTAGAGACGGGGTTTCACCATGTTAGCCAGAATGGTCTCGATCTTCTGACCTCGTGATCCGCCCGTCTCGGCCTCCCAAAGTGCTGGGATTACAGGCTTGAGCCACCGCGCCCGGCCTGTCTCATGGCTCTTAAGATTCTTTCTTTCATTTTAATGTCTGTGGGATTTGTAGTGGTATCCCCTCTGTTATTTCTAATAATAGTAATTAGTGTTTTCTCTCTCTTTTTTTCCTCAGTTAACCTGATTAGAATGCTAGCAATTTTATGGACCTTTGTAAAGAACCAGTCTTCAGTTGTGTATATTTTCTCTATTGAATTCCTGTTTTTAATGTCATTGATTTATGTTCTAATTTTCATTATTTATTTACTTCTTGCTTTGAATTTCATTGGCCTTCTTTTCCAAGTTTCCTAAGGTAGAAACTTAGATAACAGATTTCAGATCTTTCCTCTTTTCTCATATATGCATTCAGTGCAATAAACTTCCCTCTAAGCACTGCTTTTGCGACCTCTCACACATTTTGATGAATTGTGTTTTTATTTTTATTTAGTCAGAATATTTAAAAATTTATCTTGAGATTTCCTTTGACCTATGTGTTACTTAAAAATGTGTTTTTTAATCTTCACATATTTGTGGATTTTCCAGTTATCTTTCTGTTACTGATTCTAGTTTAATTCCATTGTGGTCTGAGAACAAATGTTATCACATTTTTTTAATTGATGAGATATATTTTATAGCTTAGAATGTTGTCTCTTTTAGTGAACCTTCCTTGTGAGCTTCAGAGGAATGTCTATTTTACTGCTGTTACTGAAGTAATATATAGATGTTTATTATATCCAGTTGATTAATGGTGGTGTTAAAGTCATCTATGTTCTATCTGTTTCTGCCTGCTGGATCTGCCCATTTCTCATAGAGGAGTGTTGATGTCTCCAACCATGATAGTGTATTCATCCATTTCTCCTCGCAGTTCTACTTCCCAGAGTTTGATTCTCTATTGTTGGGTGCATATATGTTAAGGAGTATTATATATTTTTTTGAGAAATGATCTCCTTATCATTATGTAATGCCTCCCACCCCCTTTTTTAACCTCTTATAACTTTTCTTGCTTTGAGATTTGCTGTATCTGAAATTAATTTTGCTGCTTCTGATTTCATGTGATTATTGTTAGCATGGAATATTCTTCTCCATCGATATACTGTTAATCTTTATGTGTTTTTATATTCAAAGTGAGTGTCATGTACACAACATATAGTAGGCTCTTGTTATTTGATCTACTGTGATGCTCTCAATCTTTTAATTGCTCCATTAAGATCAATCATGTTAACCTTCATTATTATTACATGGTCATGTGACATTCAATGACAGAAATGTATTCTGAGAAGTGCATTGTTAGTCTTTATTTTTCAACTTTGCACACATCATAAAGTGTACTTACATAATGCATGTTACTATACTAAATATTGCAGGAATTGTAACACAATGGTATGTATTTTTGTATCTAAACATAGAAAAGGTACAGTAAAATATAGTGTTACAAGCTAATGGGACCACTATCATATATGTAGCCCATTGATGACTAAAATGTCATTATGTGGTGCTTGCCTATAGTTGAATTAATAGCTACCATATTTCTTACTGTATTTTTATCTGTTGTTCTTGATCTTTGTTTCTATATTTGTCTTCCACCCTTTTTGTGCTTTTTTGGTTTTAAAGGAGCATTTTATATGATACTATATTTTCTCCTTTCTTGGCATATTCATTACATTTCCTCTTTGACTTGTATAGTAGTTGCCCTGATGCTTGCAATATACATTTACAACTAATTCAAGTCTACTTTCACACACCACCATACTGCTTCATGGGTAGTGTGAATAGCTTGTAAAAACAAATTATTAACCAGGCGTGGTAGCTCACACCTTTAATCTCAGCACTTTGGGAGGCTGAGACAGGTGGGATTACTTGAGGCCAGGAGTTTGAGGCCAGCCTGGTAAACATGGTGAAACTTCGCTCCACTAACAATACAAAAATTACCCAGGTGTGGAAGTACATGCCTGTAATCTCAGCTACTCAGGTTGAGGCGTAAGAATTGCTGGAACCTGGGAGGCAGAGTTTTCAGGAGCTAAGATCATGCCATGAAACTCCAGCCTGGGCGACAGAGTCAGATTCTGTCTCAAAAAAAAAAAAAAGTTCTATTCTTCTATTCTCCTCTCCCATTTGTTGTACCATTGTTACATTTTTTACATTTATGTGTAAGCCTATATAATAAAATACATTGTAGAATTATTTTAAATAACCATTTCTTAGATCAGTTATGTATAAGAATAATACTTTTTATTTAACCCTAACTTATTTTTCTGCCATACCTGCCTTTATTTATGAAGTTCTGAGTTTTTGATCTATAGTATTTTCTCCTTCTCTAAAAAAAAATTATTTTAGCATCTTGTCAGGCAAGTAAACTGACAAAAAACTTCTTTAATTTTTGTTTGTCTGAGAAATCCTTATTTCTCCTTCATGTTAGAGGATAATTACACAGGGTTTATAATTTTAGGTTGTTGCTTTTGTTTTCTATCAATGCTTTACATATTTTATTCCACTTTTTGTGCAGCCATGGCTCCTGAGAAGTCAGATGCAATTTCTTATGTTTGTTCTTATATAAGTAGGCAGTTAGCTTTATTTGGATTAGCTTTTCCTTTGTCTGCTTATTTTCTGCAGTTTGAAAATGATATTAATAGGTGAATTATTTGGGGGCATTTATCCTGCTCGTTTTTATGTGAACGTGAACTTCTATGATCTGTTGTTTATTATGTCTGACATAAATTTGGGGAAATAGTTGTTATTAAATCAATTATTTCTTCTGTTTCCTGTTTTCTTTTTTCTTTACTGAGTGTGCCCATTATATGTAGGTTGCTCCTTTAATAGTTATCCGTCAGCTGTTGGATATTTTACTTGGATTATTCTCAGTCTTTACTCTTTTTGCTTTTAGTTTTGAAGAGTTTAATTGATATATCCTGAAGTTCATATATTCTTTTGTGAGGCATGTCAAGTATACTAATATGCTTTTCAAAGGAATTCTTCATTTCTGCTACAATGTTTTGGTCTGTAGCATTTGTTTCTGGTTCTTTATTTTTTTAGAAACTTTGTCTCTGCTTAAATTGCTTAACTGTTCTGTTGTTACATGCTGTCTTTTTTTTTTTTCTTTTTCTTTTTTTTCTGTTACAGCCCTTAGCATATTGCTCACAGTTGTCTTAAAATCCCAGCCTGATAATTCCAACCTCTCTGCCATACTTGAGTTTGGTCCTGATTCTTGCTCTCTCTCTTCTAATTGCATTACTTGCCTTTCAGGTGACTTGTAATATTTTCTTGATAGTGAATCAGAATGTGTTGGGTTTTAAAAACCTGATATGCATAGGCCTTTAATAATGTCTTGGTAAGGCATGGTCAGGAGAAGCAGCATCCTAAAATTCTGTGCTTAGGTATCAGTATTTGAATAAACCTGGACCTTCGGACTGTAAATTTCACAAGTGCTTCTCGTGGTTTTTGTTGTTGTTGTTGTTGTTAGTTTGTTTATTTTAATTTTTCCTCCCTAGGCAGAAAAAAATGGCTATAGTGGGCTGGAACTGAGTATTTTTCTCTCTCATATGGAAGTCCAGGACTGGTTGAAGTTGGATATTTCCTTTACCTCAGGTCACTTAGACTCAGACAACACCAGAGTTTATGAGATTCCAATTAACTAGTTTCTCCTGAGGGCAAGTCCTATAATCCCTATTAACAACAGAATGCTCTGGCTTATTTCAAAATGCCTTCACACTGATGGAACGAGAGAATTTTTTCTCCAATATTTACTATAAGATCCAGTTTGGGGTCTTGGGGAGAACAATCATAAAAAGTGGTGTCCTCGACTGAGGTCCTCGACTGGAATGTTTAGCCCTCAGACTTGTTCACATTGAGACTCCAACAATTCAATGATAGTACAGATTTTTTATTTTTTATTTATTTATTTATTTTGCCTTGGCATTGTTTACTTTGTTGTTTCTGTTTATGAGTTTCTGCTCCAGAAAGTCAGCTTATAACTCCCTTATGGGGTTTGTCTCTTCAATCTTGGAGACAGTGTGTTGCCATATGTCGTCACCTCTTTTATGGATCCAGGAAGAGTTGTTGCTTTTCAGTCAGTTTAGTGTTTTTCTTGTTGTTAGGACAAAATGGCACCCTCCAACCTCCTTGTCTTCAGAACTGGAAACCAGAAGTCCCAACATATTTTTTTAAATAGCATTCACTTCTCTCATGCCTTATTGGTTCTAAACTTTTAATTAAAATTTTATTATAATTTCTTCATTAATACACAAATTATTTAAAAATAAGATTTTCCTTCAAATATGTGGGGATTTTTCTTTAGAAATGTTTTCTAGTAGTGTCTGCCATAGTTGTATTGTGGCAGATATTATCTGTATGACACCTACTTTTTGAAATTTGTTGGAATTCTTTTTTTCTAACTTTTATTTTAGGTTCAGTGGGTACATGTGCAGGTTTGTTACATCGGTAAATTGTGTGTCATGAGAGTTTTGTGTACGGATTACTTTAATTCTCATGTAATATGCATAGTAACCAATAGGTACTTGATAAGTTCTCACCCTCCCTGTACCTTCCACCCTAAAGTAGGCCTCGGCATCTATGGTTCATTTCTTTGTGTCCATGTGTACTGTTGAGATGTTTTTATGTCCAAATATATCATCAATTTTTGTAATTCTCCCTCGTGTACTTGAGAAAAATGCATGTCTTTTGAATTGTTGGATGTAGAATTTTATATGTGTCTTGTTAATTGTATTATTTAGATCTTCTATGTCCTTGCTAGTATTTTGACTAGTGACCTATAATAATTGAGAAAAAGGATACATTGAAATTTCCTCTAATTACAATAATCATATTGATTTTTGTTTAATATTTTGCAGCTGTTAAGTTGAATATTTTATAATCATTTTATCTTTCAGGGTGATTTACGTATATCAACATGGAGACACCTGTATCCATAATGATGTTTCTATAAGTCTATTTGGGCTATTATTTATATGGCTATAAGATTTTCTTTTAATTGTTACATTTCTTATTCCTTTATTATCATCAACACTTCCTCACAATTTAGAATTACCTCTTATAAAGAGCATATATTTAGGTTTTTTTGGAAAATATTCAAATTGAAATATCTCTAGCTTTAAACTAGCAATTTTGTCCCTTTACATTTATTGTATTTTATATAGTCAGATTTTTTTCCACTATCTTGGAACATGATGCCAATTTACTCCCTTCTCCGCTGACTTTTAATATTTTCTTACGCTATTTGAATTGATATATCTATTTTTATAACAAGGCAAACTGTAGCCTATTGCTATGCTCTGAATATAATGCCCTCTCCCCATTCAATTGTAGGGATATTGGCAATTGATTAGGTCATGAAAGTAGACGTCTCATTAATCGGTTTAGAGTCATTATAAGAGAGGCCCCAGAGAGCTCTTTTTCCCCTTCCAACATGTGAGATTACAGTGAAATGATGACCCTGCCATGATCACAGACTTTTCAGACTCTAAAAGTGTGACAAGTAAATTTCTGTTGTTTATAACATTCCCAGTTTTGTTATATGCTATATTTTGCAATGTTTTCAGTAGAAGTCCCAAACAGACTAAAGCATAAGTTCTCAAGTTCTTTGGTATGCCTTCTTAACTTCTATACTCTCGAATAGTATCTGGATTTTTAATCTAAAGTTTTAAATTTTGGATACTACACCTATTTTCCCTCCTTTTCTATTTTTGGTCTTATTTTTTTTTAAGACAATAACAAAATTACCAAGTATTTTATTCACCTTGTTTTGCAAATCTCACACAATATCATTTATATTTTATTCTTGTTTTATTTAAGTATTTCCAACATGGATTTCAGTGTGAATCTTTTCATGCCAAACTTTTGAGACCTTATATGCTTGAGAATATGTTTTTTTATAGTTGAATGACTATTTGGTTAAATGCAAAATTATGGATTTCATGTTCTCTTACTTCAATACTGTAAAAGTATTATTAATCTTTTGTACATCCACACTTGCTGTTAAAAAGTAAAATGTTTTCTTTCCTTAAAGATTTCAACATTTTTTCTTGCCACTGATATTCTTATGTTTTACTAAACTTTCTCCATATATGTATGTATTCTTACTTATGTCTTTCACTGGGTTTTCAATGGGCACTCTCATCCTGAAGTTTTTATATTTTTGTTGAATATTGGGAAATTAACAATTATTATTTCTTTAAATATTTATCCTCTTTAATTTTTCTCTTTTTAAGGAATTCATTATTAATTTATTGTTAATTTTAATTAAAATCTTTATATACTTTATACTTTCATATATATATTTCCAAATTTTTAAAATAAAATTCTGTTTAATTTTCTAACTCATGCTTTCTTGTTTTTATCCATATATTATTTTAAACTATTACATATTTTACACTTCATGTTTTACACTTGTACTTTTTAAATCTTATTTTGAGTTTATTTCACTTTACTAATATTTTTCCTTATATATTTTGTGTATTTATTATATTTACTTTAAATTTCTGTTGTCTTCTAAAACATCTACTTCTATGATGTCTGCATACCAGTTATTTTCTCTCTCTGTCTCTCTCTTTTGAAGGGCTTTATTTTCTTCAATAATCTTGATATTTTGTCCTGTGTGTTCACATTTACCTAGTTGTGATAGTCACTCTTTATAGTAGTGAGCACAGGGGAGGACTGCCTACCTTTGCACCCTTACGAATCTCAGTTATTGTAAACCCTGGGAGGTCAGAAAGAGGGGAAGAAGATGAACCTGAAGGTGAAGACCAGCTGACAGTAAACCATATTGCTCTGTGGTTTGCCAAACATTTTTTTAATCCATGACTTCCTCAGTCCCCTGAATGAGAAACTGCTTTGGGGGAGATTATGATCAATTACTGCAGGGATATTGAGGGAATTACCTGTGGAAGAGAAGCCCCAAGGCTAATAAGCTCTACCTTTTTTACTCAGCTACTCTGTTGAGCAGGACTTTGGAGCTTCTCTAACTTTACGCTGGAGGACACATGGAATGGAAGGCTGAACTGTTATCCCAAATCCTTATATTGAGATAGAAAGCAGTGATTACCAGAGGTTGAGCTGGATCATGTAACTGTATTGAAGGCAATAAAAGATAGTATAATAGCTGTGAATTTTTCATACAGACTTTATGTAGCCTGATGACTATAGACCTTGGTGATGACCTTTTTGCAGTGAATCTCCAGGAATTGTTTGAGTTTCTCATACTTGAATATCTAAATTTATTGCAAGACCAGGGAAATTTTCCTCAATTGTTCCCTGAAATATGCTTCCAAGACTTTTTGTTTTCTCCCTCAGGAACACCAATTCTTCTTAGGTTTGGCCCTTTGCCATAATCCCATAGATCCTGAAAACTTCATTTTTTTTTTTATTCTTCTTTATTTTTGTCTGTTTGGGTGAATTTAAAAGCCCAGTCTTTGAAGTTTGAATTTTTTTCTTCTACTTGTTCTAGTCTATTGTTGATACTTTTCACTGCATTTTGTAATTTCTAAATTTGTCTTTCATTTCCAAAAGTTCTGACTGGTTTATCTTTAAGATATCTATCACTTTATAAAATGTTTCCTTCATATCCTGAATGGTTGTTTTAATTTCTTAATGTAGGCTTTCACCTTTTTCAGGTGTCTTTTTGAGTAGGTTTATAATCAACCTATTGAATTCTTTATTTTATATTCCAAAGATTTCATCTAGGTTTGGATCAATTGGAGTGCTAGTATAATCTTTTGGGGTATTACAGAACCCTATTTTGTCATATTCACAAAATTGTCTTTCTGTTTGTTTTTCTCTCATTTGGGTAGAGTATTTCTTCTAATTATTCTTTTTTTTATTTTTTATTTTTTCCAGAGTTTTGCTCTGTCGCCAGGCTAGAGTGCAGTGGCACGATGTCGGCTCACTGCAACCTCCACCTCCTGGGTTCAAGCGATTCTCCTACCTCAGCCTTCGGAGTAGCTGGGATTATAGGTGCTCGCCACCACGCCCAGCTAATTTTTGTATTTTCAGCAGAGGTGGGGCTTCACCATGTTGGCCAGGATGATTTCAATCTCCTGACCTCATGATCCACATGCCTTGGCTTCCCAAAGTGCTGGGACTACAGGTGTGAGCCACTGTGCCTGGCCTAAATATTCTTATTTATTTTTCATTTGACTGGTTTTTAAAAATTTCTTTTCCCCCTCAAGAATGTGACTTTAATGTTTGTAGTTTATTGTAGCTTAATTTGGCTCTTTGTACTTTAATGGGTAAAAATTCTGTATGAATTCCTTGGTTATAGAGAGTCTTTGTATGATGGCTTTCTCTGATGCTAGTTGTAGTAGCAATGTGCTCAGTGTGTAAGGAAGTTCATAGTCTCCTATAGAGTTGGAATGACAGAGGTCTCTTGAAGCTTATCTCATTCCACTCTGGTGTGCATGTTTTTGTTTATTTTTCCTAAGTATTTTAGTTACTTGGTTAAATAGTTCAGGCTTCAGTCCAGTGTGGGAGGTGTACATGTTTAAAAACCAGCTGTGGCTAATCTGAAGATTTAATTTACTCCTTTGAATTTGTTGGGTGGGTGGCGGGGGTGGGGGGGGGGGTGTCTCTCTTTCTTTATATGCCCTGTTATTTTTTCATGAAAAAAAGTCTGCATTTGATAAATCCAACAACTTTTCAGACTTTGTAGTCCAGTTTTCCAGAGGGAGAACTTTTTGCATTCTACATGGCTAGAGAGACTCTGGACCCCTCTCAGGCTTTTCTGGGTATGCCTTCCTCTCTGTGTGCTTTGGCTCATGTGTAATCTTCTATTTGAAAACGTTTGCTGGTTTCTACTCAAGGCCCTCTCTGTGGCCGGGTGAGGTGGCTCAAGCCTGTAATCCCAGCACTTTGGGAGGCCAAGGTGGGCAGATCACCTGAGGTCAGGAGTTCGAGAACAGCGTGGTCAATATGGTGAAACTCCATCTCTTCTTAAAAAATACAAAAAAAAAAAAAAAAATTAACCAGGCATGGTGACAGATGCCTATAGTCCCAGCTACTTGGGAGGCTGAGGCAGGAGAATGGTATGAACCTGGGAGGCAGAGCTTGCAGTGAGCTGAGATCAAGCCACTGCACTCCAGCCTGGGTGACAGAGCAAGACTCCGTCTCAAAACAAAACAAAACAAAACAAAACAAAACACAAAGCAAAACAAAAAACAAACAAACAAACAAAAAAACCCTCTCTTGTGTCTGTGATACTGTGACCTCTCTAGCATCATAGCAAATTATGGTACTGGTGTTGCACTTAGTCTTTCTGTGGTAGTGCAGATTCTGATGCACATTTATTGTCTTTGTTCAGAGAGATACCCAACCTACTTCTTCATTTCTATCAGTACTTGAATATAGGCAAGACAGAGGCTAGACCTTTGGCAGTCACCCTAAAGGTAAAAACATTGGACATAGGGAATTTAGATGCTTCCTCCCCACTGCATGACACAGTGTGGGATGGGAGGGTCTCTGGTGAGACAGAATAATGAGAATCATGATGTTTCTTTCCATGTTATATTTATGCTAACTTATTGGTGCAGAAACCTTGTAATTGGTATCTGGAGTTCCCACAAAGGCAGTTAGTTTATTTGTTGTTAAACCTGTCTTATGGGAGAATGAGGGTCCTAGGCTTCCTCTTCTGTCATTTGGCTGAAATCACTCCCTTTCACATTTTTCCTTTTTTTTTTTTTTTTTAAGATTTTGTTTGTTTGTTTTGTTTTGTTTTTAACATTTATACTAGCTTCGTGAGGACATGTACAGCTTACTTTCATGGGTAAATTGCATGTTCCTGAGGTTTGATATACAAATGATTTCACTACCCAGGTAGTTAGCACAGTACTCCATAGGTGGTAGCTTTCAACCCTCACTCTCCTCCTAACCTCCAGCCTCAAGTAGGCCCTGGTGACTATTGTTTCCCTCTTTGCATTCATGTGTACTTAATGTTTAGCACCACTTGTAAGTGAAGGCATGCAGCATTTGTTTTTCTGTTGCTGCATTAATTTGCTTAGGATAATGACCTCCAGTTCAATCCATGTTGCTGCAAATAACATTGTTTTATTTATTATGGCTACATAGTATTTCATAGTATGTATGTACCATATTTTCTTTATCCAGTCCACCCTTGATGGACATCTAGGTCCTATATATTTGCTATTGTGAATATTGCTATAGTGAACATACAAATACATATATCATTTGAGTAGAATAATTCGCATTTCTCTGGGTATATACCCAATCATGGGATTGCTGGGTCAAATGCTAGCTCTGTTTTAAGTTCTTTGAGAAATCTCTAAATCGTATTCCCCAGTGGAAGAACTAATTTACATACTCAACAGCAGTGTACAAGTGTTCCCTTTTCTCTACAACCTAATGAACATCCATTTTGTTATGGCATGGGTTAGGAAGGAGTCCCTCCTCCTCAATTTTTGGAATAATTTCAGTAGGATTGGTACCTGCTCTTTTTTATACATCTGACAGAAATTGACTGTGAATCTCTCTGGTCCAGTTTTTATTTTAGATTGTAGGATTTTTATTAATAATTTAATGTTTGCCATGTTATCGGTCTATTTAGGATTTCTCCTGGTTTAATGTTGCGAGGTTGTGTATTTCCAGGAATCTATCCTTTTCCCTTTTTCTATTTTCTTTTTTTTTTTTTTTTAGTTTTCTAGTTTGTATGAGAAGAGGTGCTCCTAATAGTCTCTGAGGCTTTTTTGGTTTTCTCTGGGGTTGGTGTCATTTGTCATTTCCTATTGTGTTTATTTGGATCTTCCCTTTTTTTTTTTTTTTAATTAATCTAGCTAGTTGTCTATCAGTCTTATTTAATATTTCAGGGCCAGGTGCGTTGGCTCATGCCTGTAATCTCAGCACTTTGGGAGGCCGAGGCAGGCAGATCACAAAGTCAGAAGTTTGAGACCAGCCTGACCAATATGGTGAAACCCCATCTCTACTAAAAATACAAAAACTAGACGGGTGTGGTGGCACACATCTATACTCCCAGCTATTCAGGAGACTGAGGCAGGAGAATTGCTTGAACCCAGGAGGCAGAGCTTACACTGAGCCGAGATCAGGCCACTGCACTCCAGCCTGGGCAACAGAGCAAAACTCCGTCTCAAAAAAACAAAAGAAAAAAGGATTTCAATTTATTTCTGGTTTAATGTTGGGAGGTTGTAGATTTCCAGGAATCCATCTGGTTTTTCTGTTTGTTTGTTTGTTTGTTTTGGTTTTCTAGTTTGTGTGAAAAGAGGTGCCCATAATAGTCTCTGAAATGATTACGACTGAACAATTTTCATTACTATTCTCTGACACAAAGACTGTATGTACTTCTGTCTGTGCAAGCTGTCAGAGGTGACTCCTCTCAGATGAGGAAATAGATTATTCATGGTCTTGTAGGCCATTGGAAAGACTTGATATTGCTATAAGGCACATGGAAAGACACTGAGTGGCAGCATGATCTATTTTTTAAAAATTATTTTGAAAAGATTTCTCTAGCTACTGTTTTGAGAAGATTCCATTAGGCAGACTTGTTCAGAACTAGAAAGATGTATCAGGAGGCTGCTGCAGTTATTGAGGCAAGACGTGGTGGTGCAAACCACTGGGAATATAGAAGGTGATAAGAAGGGATCTCTTAGTCAGTTTAGAATGGCAGAATAACAAAGATTAGTAACTGAAGAACAGAACTTTATTTCTCACATTTCTGAAGGCTGGGAAGTCTGAGATCAGGGTGCCAGCATAACTGAGTTCTGATGAGGGCCTCTTTCTGCTTTGGAAATGGCTATCTTCTCACTGTGTCCTCATATGGCATAGAGAGAGGGCGAGAATCTCTCATTTCTCTTATTATTAGGGTGCTCTACTCTTGTGACCAAGTATCCTAAAAGGCCCCATCTCCAATTATCATCACACTGGAGATTTGTGTTTCAACATAAAAATTTGGAGGGGGGAACACAAACCTGCCATTCAGAAGCGGGTAATATTTTAATAGTAGGGCTAAAGGAATAGCTTAAGGATGTAGATGTGAGCTATAAGAGAAAGGATGAATCAATAAATTTTGTTAAAAGAAAATTGGAAATTAAAACATCTACAACTACTACATCTCACATTGATACAGTCACTTCTGTTGGTCATAAAATTCCTCTTTGCCTCCACAAAGTTCAATATTTTAGCTGGCTCCTGGAAATGCTACCTTTGCAAATGTACTACCGCCCACCCTCCCAGTTAGCCTATGCTATTCACATGGAAATAAAGAATAGCTCACCATCGTGGCCATCTGAGAACAGTGTCTGGCTTCCTATAAATCAGTTAACGATATTAATTTAGAAATAACAACCCTGATTATACTCCTCTAACAATCGAATGTTGTAACCAAGTTAGAAAATCATGCTTTACTAGTGTAGTGATAATACTGTTACAGGATATTAGACCTTTGTCAGATGGGTAGATTGCAAAAATGCACAAGAAAAAAATTTAAAAACCCATCAAAATGTGAGCAAAGAATATGAATAGACACTTCTCAAAAGACAACATTTATGTGGCCAACAAACAAACACACAAGCTCAACATCACTGATCATTAGAGAAATGCACATCAAAACCACAATGAGGTACCATCTCACACCAGTCAGAATGGTGATTATTAAAAAGTCAAGAAACAAGAGATGCTTGTGAGACTGTGGAGAAATAGGAACGCTTTTACACTGTTGATGGGAAAGTAAATTATTTCAATCATTGTGGGAGACAGTATGACAATTCCTCAAGGATCTAGAACCAGAAATACCATTTGACCCAGCAATCCCATTACTGAGTATATACCCAGAGGAATATAAATCATTCTACTGTAAAGACACATGCATAGGTATGTTTATTACAACACTATTTACAATAGCAAAGTCATGGAACCAAACCAAATGCCCATCAATGTCAGACTGGATAAAGAAAATGTGGTACCTATACACCATGGAATACCACACAGCCATAAAAAGGAATGAGATCATGTCCTTTGCAGGGACATGGATGAAGCAGGAGGCCATCATCCTCAGCAAACTAACACAGGAACAGAAAACCAAACACCGAAATGATCTCACTTGTAAGTGGGAGCTGCCAGTGAGAACACATGGACACAGTGAGGGGAGCAACACATACCAAGGCCTGTTGGGAGTTGGGGGGCGAGGGGAGAGAACTGAGAGGATGAGTCAATAGTTGCAGCAAACCACCATGGAACACATATACCTATGTAGCAAACCTGCATTTTCTGCACATGTATCCTGGAACTTAAAGTAAAATTAAAAAATAAATAATAAATAATAAAAAGAAGTAAAGAAAATGTGGCTTATATACACCTTGGAATACTACTCAGTCATCAAAAGGAATGAAATAATGTCTTTGGCAGCAACTTGAATGGAACTGGAGATCATTATTCTAAGAGAAGTAACTCAGGAATGGGAAACTAAATATTGTACATTCTCACTTATAAGAAAGAGCTAAACTATGAGGATGCAATGGCACAACAGCGGTATAATGGACTCTGGGGACTCGGGGGAATGGTTGGAAGGGGAGTGAGGGTGAGACTACATGTGGGGTACAGTGTACATTGCTTGGGTGACAGGTGCACTAAAATCTCATAAATCACCACTAAAGAACCTCTCCATGTAACCCAAACCACCTATACCCCCAGAAACTCTTGAAAAAAAAAAATCACTAAAAAAAAGTTATAGGGCTGACAAGTTCCAATTTGTATAGGAAAAAAGATGAGTATGCTTTTTATGATAAAAATGTTTTTAAGTAAAGAAAAAAGCTATTTTAATTCCATGTACTTATAAACATTATATAGTTCTTTGATTAATCAATTTTCTCTTTTCTTTCTGCTGTTTTTTAGTTCTTCTCGACAGTCCTGTCATTCAGCTATGTTGCTAAAGCACTAAGTGGAATTTTTATGAAAATATCCACCACTCAAATAGAAAGGAGATTTGAAATATCCTCTTCTCTTGCTGGTTTAATTGATGGAAGCTTCGAAATAGGTAGCTTTTGTTTTTCTATTTTAATAACCATATCTGCATATGCTTAAAAAACAAACTGTTTTTAACACTTGGCTCTCAGCCAAGTGTAAATTTGTCCCTCATGAGCAATTTGGCAATATCTGAAGACATTTTTAGTTGCCATAAATAAGCTGAGGAAGGGAGGATGCTACTGGTACCTAGGGGTAGAGGCCAGGGATGCTGCTAAACATTGTGTAACGCACAGGACAGACTTACCAACAAAGAACAATCCTTCCCAAAATGTCTATAGTGATGATGTTGAAAAACTCTAATCCTACACAAACTCATTGTTTGCAAATTAATGCCTTGTGAAGCTTTACCTCTCTTGTCTCAAGGTGTCCCAGTGTGAAGAAAGGCTGAGGGAGGACTATAATTCTTATGGTTTTAGGAGGGAGGGACTGTAAAGGAGCAACCTACACTAGATTCTACTGTTTAATGGGGTACACAATCGAGGGGTTAAAGTCTTTTTTGGGGGAACATTGAAGATATTGCTTTGTTGCTTTCACTTTAATTTGTATTTCTGCAACAATTGAAATGTTTTAATGTATTGCTAGCTCATTGTCTCTGCTACTTTTCCCTCTTCTTTTTACTTTCTAATTATTTAGAAGGACCTCCAAATCGTCTATTATATAAACTGCAAATATTTTATACAATTTTTGTTTCCAACTTAACTGTATTTGCAATATGCTTAATTAAATAATATTTAAAAAGTAATTGTCAAAGGAAGACATCTCTTTAAATCAATTCAAAATATTTGTGATCCCAACATATTACACTCTACATGTCCTTCACTCTTTCACCTCTCAGGCTCAATGAAATTATCAAGGATTTTAGAATTAGAATGTTATTAGTTTTAAAGTTTAATTCACTGAATGTCTCCTTTTGTTAAGAAATTGATCCTTCATATTTGTTAAACTTGCAGCTGTTTAACAGCAGTTATTTGAACATCATTATCAGTTTGGTTTCTTTGCTTACCTCTGTTTCTTGAATCTTGTGACTTCAAATCTCATCTTTAGTCTTTCTGGAATATATCTTCATGTATAGATGACCTTCTGTATGCACAGAAGGATGTATACCACATCCATGGATTCAACCAACTGTGGATGCAAGATATATTCAAAAAATATAAAAATGAAAAAGTAGCAATACAATTGTAAAAATAATACAAATAAAATCAACACAGAATAACAACTGTTTACATAGTATTTACGTTGTATTAAGTATTAGACATTATCTAGATATGATATAAAGTACACAAGAGGGTATGGATAGATTATATGCAATATTACACCTTTTTACTTAACGGACTTGAACATCCACAGATCTTGGTATCTACAGAGCATCCTAGAAGCAATAACCCATGGACAGTAAGGGATGACTGTAATTATGTTTTTAGGAAGAATTTAAAATATAGCATATTTTCTAAGCCATTGCCTTTTGGAAAATGTGAGTATTTGACTGTCATATTTAAGTTATAATTTGTCTGGATATGGAATTAATCATTCAAAATTCCTTTTTCTCAAAACTTTCATCTGAAAGCTTAAGTCTTCCGCTAACACAGGGAATATTTTTTTTTTTAGACGAAATCTCGCTCTGTCTCCCAGGCTGGAGTGCAGTGGTGCAATCTCGGCTCACTGCAAGCTCGGCCTCCTGGATTCAGCCATTCTCCTGACTCAGCTTCCTGAGTAGCTGGGTCTACAGGCGCCCGCCGCCACACCCAGCTAATTTTTTTTGTTTTGTTTTGTTTTGTTTTTGTATTTTTAGTAGAGACGTGGTTTCACCGTGGTCTCGACCTCCTGACCTCGTGATCCACCCGCCTCGGTGTCCCAATATTTTCTTTCCTTTCTTTTTTTTGTGGGGGGAGGGGGAAAAACAGTTTTTCGCTCTTGCTACCCAGGCTGCAGTGAAATGGCATGATCTCTGGCTCACTGCAACCTCGGTCTCCGGGGTTCAAGACATTCTCCTGCTTCAGTCTCCCTGTTTTGTTTCTTTACTACTATTATTAATAACGCAAAGACTAAATATCAATAAAGGCCAAAACGAGTGAAGAAAGCGGCAGCCTTTTTATTTGCAAATATGCACGCACTCTCGCTGGTCCGCGGGAAAGGGGCCAGGGAAGTTGGCCCGCCTCTGCCAGCAGCTGACTTTCATGTTTTGGCACTGGAAGGTGAAGAGCAGTGGGCGGGATAGGGGCGTGACAGGCGCGTCTCCGTAGGCGTGACCAGGTAAGTTTCGATTTCTCCGGATTGACGTCACCTTGCGCATGCTCAGTTGATCTGTATTTTCCCGGGCGCCGGCTGCGTTTTCCTGGGCGCGGGTAAATTGGTGATGAAGAACCCGGAAGCAACAGGGACTGTTCCTTCTTGTTCACCTTCCTCCATCTTGTCCCTTCTCCCTCACCCAAACATCCCAAAAGCTGGGATTAGCGTGGCTACTTTTGTATTTTTAATAGAGACAGGGTTTCCCCCATGTTGTCCAGGGTGGTTTCGAACTCCTGACCTCAGGTTATCCACCCGCCTTGGCCTCCAAAAGTGGGATTCCAGGCATTAGTCATCTCACCCGGTCAGCCAGTTTATTTTCTGTTTTCTATTTTTTTTTTCTATTTTATTCTGTAACATATATGATATAAATAATATCTTTCCTGGCTCTTTTTGCTTTTAAATTTTTTTCTTCTAAATTTCTATCTATTTTCCTTATGTTTCATCAATCTTCTCTGATGCCATCTTATATCAAGTTCTAATATGTAAATTTTTAATAGTATTTTAAATTTATAACAATACTTTATCATTCTTTTATTACTTTTAGTCTGCCATTCTGATTTTATGGATGCAACACTACTTTGCACCTCTAAATATGCTAACAGGATTTTAAAAAAAAGTTTTTACTGTTTTTAGTTTAATCTTGTTTAAGTACTTATTCTTATGTTGCTTTATCTGCTGGTCTGTTTTGATGCTTTTCTTTCATACTATTATTTTCCATCAATGTTCAACAATCATTGTTGTCTGTTAATTGTTATGTATCAGACTACAGATAAATCTGAATTGATCTGCTCTGATTTCTCTTCTTCCAATTTTTAACCTAAATAATTTATACTTAAGATTAAATCTCAAATGACGTCTCCTCCAGGAAATTTTCACAAAGCCCCTAATTTAAGCTATTTCCGTAACCTAATAGCACTTCTATTCGTCTGTTTTATTTTCTTACTAATGTGTTTCTAGAGAACAGGTACCATGGTTTATCCTTTTTTTATATTTCTGTCTCTGAGCACCGTGGTAGGTATATAGTATGAATTTAAAGAATACTGGAAATAAATTTTAATAATGCATGAACGATGATCAAAAGATTTCTCAGATTAGGAAGATATTTTTTCCGTCCCAATGCAATGCAGTAAACTCCAAACTTTCAATAACAGTTTGCTTCTCTCATATTGCCAAATTATCTAAGTGTTTTGTTTGCATATAAAACGTATTCTGCTTATCATTAGTACTATACAAATTTCAATTAGTGTCTTAATGCGGGAGAGTTCATCTTCACAATTAAATTTCATGGTCTTTGAGGGAAGATATGATGTCTTAGGCTTTATTTGCACTCATTCTGGGGCATTCAGTTCTACCAGATACAAAATTGAACTAAGTCATGTCAACATAATTTTGTTCTCTTTCTAGGAAATTTGCTTGTGATTGTATTTGTAAGTTACTTTGGATCTAAACTACACAGACCGAAGTTAATTGGAATTGGTTGTTTCCTTATGGGAACTGGAAGTATTTTGATGGCTTTACCACATTTCTTCATGGGATAGTAAGTGTTAAACAGCACTGAGCCATTCATTATCAGCAACTTATAAATTAGCAGTAGAATTTTATTTTTATCCTTTAAATAGTCAGTTATCTTTTGAGAGTATTCACTAAATATGTCTAGAAATGGAGCATATTTCCTTTGTATGATACTTAATGTATTGCTTTATTCATCATGGCTTTCATAGACTTTGAAATAAGAATAATATTACATAAGGTGTACAGTTTCAAATGAAACAAATAAGCTATTTATTACTTTTTAGTATAACACGTGTACTTCATGTCTTTGCCTGTAAGATTTTAATTATACTCAGTAAGACTTCACAGCTTCACCCTGTGCATATAGATTTTCCCAACAGCATTTCACCGAAGTTGTTCTTTCTAAGGTAACTGGGTAGCTATGATTAGAGTAAGGTGTTCATAAGAGAAAATTGGAAATAGCAAAAAAATAAGACAGAAGCTTATTTTTTACATAAAAGTTAATGTAGCTAGTCGAAGAATGGTATCTTTTCATCATAGTGCTATGCGTTGCACGGCCTTGGCCTCATGGTACAAATTGTGGCAATGTATTTTCTGGCAGCAGGATAGAAGAAGGGAAGAAAAACAAGGAGAAGAATAAAGAATGCACACAGACTGAGGCTTAAGGAGCATTTTCAGAAGCAAAACGTTTCCATTGGCTTCACATTTACCAGAAATTAGTTACATTTTACACATAGATATATAGATGTTGGGGGGAAAAAAGACTTTATTCCAGGACGCAATGTTTCCAGCTAAAAATCCCAACTTGTGTTACTGTGGAAGGAGAGAAATAAAGGATACCGAAAGACAATGAGCAGTCCCTGTGAGAGACGCCATTTACTTACTCATTGCCATATCCAGCAATCATGCCTTTTGGTCATCATATTAATTCTGTTCTTTTGCTACGTTTGACCCTTATAAGAACTTTCTTCTTAATGGTACTACTCTAGTACTCATCATATTCCATAATCTTGATTCATTTTTCTACCTTTGTGGCCTCTTCATCATGTCCGTCCTTTTCCTCTACTTCTGACGCCGTAATTTCAGTGTCCCATAATTCCCTCTAATCTTCTTACTATCTTATTCTTCGTGATTTTTATGGAGAACATGCCTCAGATGTAACCACCACAGCTTCATCGTCCACTTCTCCCCACATTTGAGGACCACATTGTAGGCTTACAGTTCTCTAAATGTGCCATAGTATGTCATCTCTTTGCACCTGTTGTTTCTACAGCCTTGAATACTTTTCTTCCTTCATCTACCAGTGAAACTTCTATCCATCTTCAGTATTCATTTTATCTGTCACTCACATTACGAAATCTTCTTTGATCTACCCACCACCTCCAAGCAAAGCTGATCATCTCTTGTGTGTGTGTATGTGACAACTAGGGACCTTGCACATTAAACTTACTGTGTCTTTGATCATATGCTTTTATCTCAGAGAGTGTGAAATCTCTAAAGTACGAAAACTGAACTTTAGTTCGCTGAAGCTGAACATAATACCTGGCACACTATATGCTGCCCTCAGAACTCACAGGGCTCCTTAGTGCTTTTGGATATCAGCATCTGTCCCTAATTCAGCACCATCTCTTTTGTTGTTATTAACTTCTTCCTCATAAAGTTAAAATAGGTTAGAAAGTTTTAATTGACTTTTGAAGAGTCAAGCATTAGTGTGTGTGTGTGTCCATGAAAGAAAATCAGACGGACTTACTGTTTGACGATAACTCTAAGGGATAAATAGATATAGTTAACAGATTTGAAAAAACAGGTGAAACAGGATATTTTACATCTTGACCAGAATATAAGCACTCCTAGGATTATAGAAAAGTGATAACCCACTTTATCCATGGTATGTTGAATTATCTTTCTTAGTGAATGCTCCCATTTCCCCACCCCCATCACATCTTCTGACATACATGCTGGGAAATTGACAAAGAGAAGTATGGTAATTCGAAGACAGTGTCATTAAAGGGGAAATTTTTTCTGCATTTTCGGGAAAGGTGAAAATATTATATTCTGCAGATAAGCAAAATGTTCAATCCAGTGTTACTCTTATAGTTACAGGTATTCTAAAGAAACCAATATTGATCCATCAGAAAATTCAACATCAAACTTACCAAACTGTTTAAGTAATCAAATGCTATCACTCAATAGAACACCAGCTGAGATAGTAGAAAGAGGTAAGAATTAATACTGACAATTAAAAAGTATAAAATTTATATATTTAATCACTTCTAAAAATGTGATTTTTTAGCAAAATTGTTTTAAGAACAAATAGGAAAAATATTTAACCCTTACATACAGGCAGAATCATACTGTTAATATACACAGTTGACCCATGAACCACGCAGATTGTAGCTGCATCCGTTCACTTATATGTGGCTTTCGTCCAACCAAAAAGGAGAAACTCGCCCATATGGAGATCTTACTTCTATAGGTAGTTTCCACAGGGCCAACTAGAGAAAATAAGTATGCATGAATTTGGATACACATGAGTTGTCCTGGAAAAAACATCCTACTATATATGTCAAGGGATGACTGTAATATATATGAAGGATATTTATAGGTAGATGAGAAAAGAGAACAAATTTAGTAGGTAACTGGCAACAAACATATACATTTACAATTTAAAAAGCAGGAAGTGGAAGAAATATGTGAGTAATGTAACTTTGCTCTTCATAAAAAATGCAAAATATTATAGCATTTGAAGATTTTGTGCCTGTTATAACACAAATAATAAATTACAATTATAACCCAAAAGTTTTATGAAAAGAAATGGAAAAATGGAAAGGAGGAAATATAAAATTTCACATTTTATATGCTTCTGGAAGTGTGTAAATTTGTAACTTTTTTGGGAGATTAATTTTCAATATATATTAAAGAACAAAAATATACTTACCTACTTTCTTGATAAATCTTAAGAAAATAATCAGGAATGTGCACAAGGACTTATTTATAATTATAGCCATGACATCTGTGTTTGACAATAAAAAAATGGAAATATTTTGAAACTAAAAAAGAAGAGATTGTTTAAACAAATTAGGAAACTGTTATTCAGCACACTGCTATACAGTTATTAACATTTTCACATGGAAGAAATCTTAACAACATGGGGAAATTGTGATAATATAGTGATAATTATGTATGCAGCTTAAAAAAAAACCTAGATATTTAATTATATATTGTACACAATGAATATTACTCATATTTTATGCACCAGAAATGTAGAAGAGCTAGAGTAACATTTGAAATGATCTTCTGTGTTTAGTGTGATTATAAGTATTTTTTGCATGTTTTCTTTGTGCCCTTCCTTATTTTCAAACTTTGCAAAGTGAATATGAATCACTTGTAATTAGGAAAAAAAATAGAATAGCAAAGGGTTTAAAGTAGTTAAATTTCTAATAGGAATGTTAAAAATAATGTTTAAAATAAAACACTCTCTTGTCTCGATAGGTTGTGTGAAGGAATGTGGGTCACACATGTGGATCTATGTCTTCCTGGGTAATGTGCTTCGTGGCATAGGAGAATCCCCCATAGTACCACTGGGGATTTCTTACATTGATGATTTTGCAAAAAAAGGACATTCTTCCTTGTACATAGGTAATAAACAGAAAATATTAAATAGCATGGTTAATTCCTAGGTCTACCTTTGAAATAATAGTGTCATTAATTTTATTCTTTATTAGAAAAATATTTGGAGAAATGTATTGTGTAATATTACTTTTTAAAACATGTTGAATAAAGACCAAGTGTTTGTGGTATCTGATTAAATTGTTTTGTAATACCTGCAGGTATTGTGAATGCAATGGGAATGATTGGTCTAGTTTTTGGCTTTATGCTGGGATCTCTGTTTGCTAAAATGTATGTGGATATCGGATATGTGGATCTGAGTAAGTACAATCGGAACAAGGTACCATGATAGTGCCTTTTAAGTGCAGGACACCATTCTTCCAAATAATTAAATTTACTTTTTCAGTAGTGCTTTGCTTGCTATTTCCCAAAAGTTACAAGTAGGAAATAAATGCATTAATAATCAGAATAGAAATGAAATTCAGCTCTTTTTTATACTTTGCTTATAAAACTACATGTAAAAAGAGATTTTTAACAAACTTATTTTAGGTTACTTAAAATGTCCCTCTCCGAAAAGTGACTACCAAGTCCAGTACATTTTATTTTTCAGTTGATGGTGACTTGGTTGATGTGTAGGGCTCCGAGTTTGCTTTGCTAACATCTCTTTGTGGCTGCTTCATTGGCTTATGGCGGGGGTGGTTTAAGAGGCACCACAGTGCATTTTGGTTATGGTCATTTTTCCTGGTGTTTGCTGAGGACTTGGCACATGGCAACATTTAATGAGTGCTTGTAGAACAAATGAATGAAGGATAGGACATGTAAATAAAATTTATGACTTTTCTCTTCACTCCCTTCACTCTCTTTCTCCTCTCATAGAAGAATGACAGGCCATGTTATAACATCTGCCTCAACTTCATGCCCTCCTTCCTACAGATGTACCTGTACTGTATCAACATTTTTCTTGTTTTACCCATACTTATGAAAAAGTATTTATCTTTAGCTAATATTAATTGATCCAACTGGGGTTTAGATTTCATCTTTCTGCCTCTTCTTCATCTGCACCCTCTCTTTTCCTCAGCAAACCCTCTCAAGTCTCTCCCATCTATTTACATATGTACATTTTTTATATCCCCAAATGACCTTCCAGTTGATTAACTGTTTCTCAATTCATCTTCAAAGCCAAGTACCTAGAAAAACATCATCTAAGTGCCTCATCATCTCATCTCCCATGTACTTCTCATCTAATATAATCTGCCTCTACCACTAATGAAACACAAAAAAGTTCTATGTAATTTACTAATTATAATGGATATCTTTCTGTAATTTGTTTAAATATATATTTCTACTATTTATTCGTTTTTTTTTCTTAGATTTTTTTTGAAAAATAGCTACCTAAAACCCTGTCAAATGCTGGTCTCATCATCTTATTTCCAAACCCACTTTGTTCCCTATATTCCCTCTCTTGCTGAGTATCTGTACCTTAATTCAATGACTGACTGAATTTCTGTGCCCTGTAATCCCACACTCTCCTTTATTTAAAATTGGAAAAACTTTTCTCTCTTTTATTTTCATAGTTCTTAAAGTCTCTTTCAACATGTGGCTTTTCTCCCATAACTCTTACTTAATCATTTTCCATTGGTCTCAAATTTGGTGCCCCTATTAATGACCAAGAGCATGTCTTTATTGTAGCCCTTCTCACAACAATCTGTAAATATGTGTGTACTTACCCACCATCTCTTTGAGAATGACATGACAGAATGGTTTCTGTCTTAACAAATAGTAACTGATTAGTGTTTGTGAATAAACGAATATGATTTTCTATCTCACCAGGACTTAAATAAATCACTCCAGTGAGACCAAAGGATTCATTCTGAGAGGAATAGACATCACAGTAGGCCAACCAATTTGAAAGTGCTTTCTAATATAAAATAAAAGCAAATACTTGATGATGATTTATGTCTTCCATTTTAGAAATGTGACTTAATGTAGCTACACATTATGTATACTATATTTAGTCATTTGATTCCAGTTTCATAATCGCTTTTATCACTGAGTACAAAATAAGTGGTGAAGGGCTTTAGGTCTTTTTTTTTTTTTTTTTGAGATGGAGTCTCGCTCTGCCGCCCAGGCTGGAGTGCAGTGGCCAGATCTCAGTTCGCTGCAAGCTCCACCTCCCGGGTTTACGCCATTCTCCTGCCTCAGCCTCCCAAGTAGCTGGGACTACAGGCGCCCGCCACTTCGCCCGGCTAGTTTTTTGTATTTTTTAGTAGAGACAGGGTTTCACCAGATTAACCAGGATGGTCTCAATCTCCTGACCTTGTGATCCGCCCGTCTCGGCCTCCCAAAGTGCTGGGATTACAGGCTTGAGCCACCGCGCCCGGCCGGCTTTAGGTCTTTAGGATAGTAGTTTCGCAGTCTCTCTACTCTATTCAGAAATAATTACAGCATTTTACAATTCATGGTTATTCAATTTCTACTCCTGACTGTTCAAATATTATCACATCTTCTCTACTCAGTTGAGAAGCATGAAGTGAACTTATTGTAAAGTATACTTTGGCAAACTTCAATTGCTGCACAAGCCAAAGAGATAACACAACAAGTAAAGAGGGTCAAAGATCGGAAAATAGGGTTTGATGGTTAGAATGGGAAGGGTTTTGTTGGTAAACTGCTCTCGCCACACAGCCAAAAGCTCGGGTGCTGCCCAGCTCTGGCCTGTACTTTTTATGTGAAATTTTGAACCCAACATTGAAAAGACCTTCTGGTTGGTTTTCTAGAATATCCAGAAACTAAGATTTTTTTCATTTTTGTAGAATTTTCCAACTTTTAAGATGGTATGTTACCAAGGGAAACACTATCAGACAATATCAAGCTAGGTTATGTTCTTTAGTTCCTATATAAAGACCAGTGAAAGAACCAAAAAAGTCCTCAAAATTACATTTCTGGTAGGTGATAAATAATACTTAGCATGTATATGGAGTTACTGATTTAACAAATCATTTCCTGACTTCAGTCTGTGTTGTTGATTATAAAACAATATGATCACACAAATCAATTTTAAAGACAGATTCATCTGTACTGGAAAATAATTTATTTCTAAATAGTTTTAAATCAAGTCAATATTTTCTTATGTCAATGAGTTTCCTTATAGATCGGAGTAATGGCATAATTTAATTGTGCTTCAAAGTTCTATGGTGTGTGTTTTTCCAGGTGTGTGTTTTCTCAATTCTTATTGTTTTATTGTGGTAAGAACAACTGAAATAAAATTTACCTTCTTAACAGATTTTTAAAAGTACAGTTGACCTTTGAACAGCACAGGTTTAAACTGTGCAGATCCACTTATACATAGATCTTTCAATAAATGTATTGAAAACATTTTTTGAGATTTGTGACAATATGAAGAAACCTGCAGATAAACAACACAGCTTAGAAATTAGAAAATGTTAAGATACAGATATATCATGAATAAATAAAATATATATAGATGCTAAACTATTTTATAATTTGCTACAACAAAATATGCACAAATCTATTATTAAAAGTTAAAATTTGTCAAACTTTACACAGAAAAACTCTTATAGATTTTCCATGATGCCATTTGCAGTCAAGAGAAATGCAACCAAATGTAAGGATATAGTATTAAGTCATAACTGAATAAAATTAACTGTAGTGCATATTTTACTGCTGTAAAAATTCTCTAACCATCTCCTGTTGTTATTGCAGTAAGCTCAAGTGTTGAGAGTATGTACTTAAAAATGCCACGTGTCATTCATCATCTCCATGTGAGTGGTTTTCATCACTCTCCAGTAAGTGATGAATCACTTTAAAAAGTGAACTCCTGGGGTTCCTGTGTAGTTTTCATTTTGTTTAGTGCAATGCCATAAACCTTAAATAACACTGTATGAGCTGTATGAAGTGCCACTAGTGATGCTGGAAGTGCTCCCAGAAGCACAGAAACGTCATGACATTACAAGAAAAAACCAAATTGTTTAATATGTACTATAGTTTGAGCTCTGCAGCTGGCCACTGTTTCAATATAAATGTACCAGTAGAAGGACTGTTGTAAACACACACACACACACACACACACACAGAGAGAGAGAGAGAGAGAGAGAGAGAGAGAGAGAGAGAAATGGAGCAACATGAAGCCTCACTGCAGCTACACCAGTGGGCAAAAAACTTGTGCTTTTAGTGAAATAGTTTTTATCTCATGTTGAAAATGCAGCTTTTATGTAGGTACAACATTGCTATTAAATTAAAGACATGGAATCATCCCAAATGCAGATCAAGGATAGACTGGATAAAGAAAATGTGCTACGTATACACCACAGAATACTCTGCAGCCATAAAAAGGAATGAGATCATTTCCTTTGCAGGGAGATGGATGAAGCTGGAAGGTTTTATCCTCAGCAAACTAACAGGAATGGAAAACCAAAAACTACATGTTCTCACTCATAAATGGGCACTGAAAAATGAGAATATGTGGACACAGGGAGGGGAACAACACATACTGAGGCCTGTCAAGGAGTGAGCACAGCAGGAGGGAGAGCATCAGAAAAAATAACTAATGCATGCTGGGATTAATACCTTGGAGATGGTTTGATAGGTGCAGCAGACTACCCTGGCACATGTTTACCTGTATAACAAATCTGCACATCCTGCACATGTATCCTGGAACTTAAATTAAATTAAAAAATTTTTAAAAGCTTACCTGTAAGACTTAAACACAATTTGAGAAAAAGTGAAGTCATTATATGACGACTTAAAGCAACAGGAAAGTGAAGGATTTAAAGCTGGAGAATTTAATGTCACTAAAGGATAATGTGAAAATTTTAGAAAGAGATTTGTCTCAGAAAAGCATCAAGATAACTGGAGAAGCAGCTTCTGCGAATCAGGAGGTAACGGAAATGTTCTAGATAGCATTAAGAAAATCACTGACAAGTTGGATTCCTAGGTATTTTATTCTCTTTGAAGCAATTGTGAATGGAAGTTCATTCCTGATTTGGCTCTCTGTTTGTCTGTTACTGGTGTATAAGAATGCTTGTGATTTTTGCACATTAATTTTGTATCCTGAGACTTTGCTGAAGTTGCTTATCAGCTTAAGGAGATTTTGGGCTGAGACAATGGGGTTTTCTAAATATATAATCATGTCATCTGCAAAGAGGGACAATTTGACTTCTTCTTTTCCTAACTGAATCCCCTTGATTTCTTTCTCTTGCCTGATTGCCCTAGCCAGAACTTCCAACACTATGTTGAATAGGAGTGGTGAGAGAGGGCATCCCTGTCTTGTGCCAGTTTTCAAAGGGAATTTTTCCAGTTTTTGCCCATTCAGTATGATATTGGCTGTAGGGTTACAAGGGATGTAAAGGACCTCTTCAAGGAGAACTACAAACCACTGCTCAGTGAAATCAAAGAGGACACAAACAAATGGAAGAACATACCATGCTCATGGATAGGAAGAATCAATATTGTGAAAATGGCCATACTGCCCAAGGTAACTTATAGATTCAATGCCATCCCCATCAAGCTACCAATGAGCTTCTTCACAGAATTGGAAAAAACTGCTGTAAAGTTCATATGGAACCAAAAAAGAGCCCGCATCTCCAAGACAATCCTAAGTCAAAAGAACAAAGCTGGAGGCATCACGCTACCTGACTTCAAACTATACTACAAGGCCACAGTAACCAAAACAGCATGGTACTGGTACCAAAACAGAGATATAGACCAATGGAACAGAACAGAGTCCTCAGAAATAATACCACACATCTACAGCCATCTGATCTTTGACAAACCTGAGAGAAACAAGAAATGGGGAAAGGATTCCCTATTTAATAAATGGTGCTGGGAAAATTGGCTAGCCATAAGTAGAAAGCTGAAACTGGATCCTTTCCTTACTCCTTATACGAAAATTAATTCAAGATGGATTAGGGACTTAAATGTTAGACCTAATACCATAAAAATCCTAGAGGAAAACCTAGGTAGTACCATTCAGGACATAGGCATGGGTAAAGACTTCATGTCTAAAACACCAAAAGCAACAGCAGCAAAAGCCAAAATTGACAAATGGGATCTCATTAAACTAAAGAGCTTCTGCACAGCAAAAGAAACTACCATCAGAGTGAACAGGCAACCTACAGAATGGGAGAAAATTTTTGCAATCTACTCATCTGACAAAGGGCTAATATCCAGAACCTACAAAGAACTCAAACAAATTTACAAGAAAAAAACAAACAACCCCATCAAAAAGTGGGCAAAGGATATGAACAGACATTTCTCAAAAGAAGACATTCATACAGCCAACAGACACATGAAAAAATGCTCATCATCACTGGCCATCAGAGAAATGCAAATCAAAACCACAATGAGATACCATCCCACACCAGTTAGAATGGCAATCATTAAAAAGTCAGGAAACAACAGGTGCTGGAGAGGATGTGGAGAAATAGGAACACTTTTACACTGTTGGTGGGATTGTAAACTAGTTCAACCATTATGGAAAACAGTATGGTGATTCCTCAAGGATCTAGAACTAGATGTACCATATGACCCAGCCATCCCATTACTGGGTATATACCCAAAGGATTATAAATTATGCTGCTATAAAGACACATGCACACATATGTTTATTGCAGCACTATTCACAATAGCAAAGACTTGGAATCAACCCAAATGTCCATCAGTGACAGATTGGATTAAGAAAATGTGGCACATATACACCATGGAATACTATGCAGCCATAAAAAAGGATGAGTTTGTGTCCTTTGTAGGGACGTGGATGCAGCTGGAAACCATCATTCTTAGCAAACTATCACAAGAACAGAAAACCAAACACCGCATGTTCTCACTCATAGGTGGGAACTGAACAATGAGATCACTTGGACTCGGGAAGGGGAACATCACACACCGGGGCCTATCATGGGGAGGGGGGAGGGGGGAGGGATTGCATTGGGAGTTATACCTGATGTAAATGACGAGTTGATGGGTGCAGCACACCAACATGGCACAAGTATACATATGTAACAAACCTGCACGTTATGCACATGTACCCTACAACTTAAAGTATAATAATAATAAATAAATTTAAAAAAAAAAAAAAAAAAGAAAATCACTGACAAGAAAGGACATCTACCCGAACAGGTTTTTAATTAGATGAAAATCCCTATTCTGGAGGAAAAAAAGCCACAATGTACACTTATTAATAAAGAAGATACGTGAGCACCAGGATTTAAGGAGGAAGGGATAGGCTAACTGATGTTCTGTGCAAATACAGTGAGGTTTATGATCAGAACTGTTCTTACCTATGCAACTGCTAATCCCTAAGCCTTGAAGAGGAAAGATGAAAAACAATTGTTAGTCTTTGGGTGGTACACTAAGAAGCCCTGAACAATAAGAACATTTTTTTTTTTTTTTACTAAAAAGTTCTGACAGTTTCCATCGATACTTTGTTCCTCAAGACAAGGAGGATGTTGGCAGAAAGGGTTAGCTTTTTTAAGTTCTTTTGGTAATAGACAATGCTCTTGGTCATCCAGAACTCCATTAATTGAGTACTGAAGGTGCTGAAGTGGTCTGCTTTATCCCAAACACAATTCTCTAATTCAGCCTATAGATCTGAGGTTGTAAGGACATTTAAGGCTCATTACACGTTACACTATAGAAAGTATTGTTGATACTGTAGAAGAGAACTCCTATAGAGAGAACATTATAAAAATCTGAAAGGATTACACTGTTGAAGTTGCCATCATCTTTATAGAAAAGGCCACAAAAAGCTGTCAAGCAGGAAACAAATTTCTACTGGAGAAAACTGTGTCCTGATGTAGTGCATAACTTCACAGGATTCACAACATGGTCATTCAAGGAAATTACGAAGAGATTGTGGATATGGCAAACAAAGACGTGAATAATTTCAAAAGATGGATCTTGGAGACATTCAAGAGCTAATTGGCATTACACCAGAGGAATTAGTAGAAGACTACTTGATGAAGAGAAGTCCTTCTGAACTGGTCTCAGATGATGAGGAAAAAACATCGAAGAATCAGTGTCAGAAACAAGTTGACATTAGACAGTCCAGCAGAAGTGTTCTGATTATTCAAGACTGTTTTGACGTCTTTTACAACATGGAACCTTCTGCAATGTGGGCACTGAAACAAAAGCAAACAGTGGAAGAAGGATTGGTATCATATATAAATATTTTTAGAGAAATGATTAAACAACAAAGTCAAATAGCAGTTTCGATATATTTCTGTAAAGGTACACGGTGTGTAGCTGCCTTTCCTGTCTTCCTTTTTACCCCCTCCACTGCCTCCACCTCTACCACCCTACAGAAAGCAAGAACAATGCCTTCCCTCCCTCCTCCACCTACTCAATGTGAAGAGATGAGGATGAAAAACTTTATGAGACCCACTTTTATTTCATGAATAGTAAATATATTTCCTTGTGATTTTCTAAACATCATTTTCTCTAGCTTACTTTATAGTAAGAATACAGTCTCTAGTACATATAACATGCAAAATATATGTTGACTGTTTATGCTATTGGTAAGATTTCTGGTCAACAGTAGGCTATCAGTAGCTATGTTTTGGGGGAACCAACAGTTATACACAGATTGTCAACTGTGTGCGGGGTCAGCCACCATAAATCCCATGTTATCCAAAGGCCAACTGTACAATACAGTATTATTAACTATAGGCGCAATGTTGTATGGCAGATCTCTAGAACTTACTCATTTTGTATAACTGAAACTCTACACCCATTGACTAGCAACTCCCTATTTCCCCTTTCACTCAACCACTGGAAATCACCATTCTACTTTCTGCTTTCATGAGTTTGACTCTTTTATATGCCTCACATTAATGTAATCACTCGGTATTTATTCTTCTGTGATGGGCTTATTTCACTTAGCATAATGTCAGCAAAGTTCACACATGTTATCACATATTGCAGGATTTATTTTCAAGACTGAAGAGTATTCCATTGTATGTATTTATCATATCTTCTTAATTTATTCATCTTTCAGTAGTCATTGGGTTGTTTTCATATCAAAGCTGTTGTGAAGAGGGTTGAAATGAACATGCAAGTGCTAATATCTCTGAGATCCTGATTTCAATTCTTTTGAATATACACGCAGAAGTGAGGTTGCTGCATCATGTAGTAGTTCTATATTTAATTTTTTCAGGAATCTTCATACTGTTTTTTATTCTGGCTGCACCATTTTGCATTCTACCAACAGTTTGTAAGTGTTCAAATATTTCCATATCCCTGTCAACATTTTTTCTTATTCTTTTATTTTTTTGATAATAGCCATCCTAATGGGTATATGGTGACATCTAATTGTGCTTTTGATTTTCATTACCCTGATAATAAGCGATGTTGAACATCTTTTCATATCCCTGTTGTTATTTCTGTGCCTTCTTGGGAGAAATTTCTATTCAGGTCTTTAGCCTATTCTTAAATCAGATTATTTTTATTTTTTTGCTATGGAGTTTTAAGCATGTCTTATATCTTTTAGAAATTAACCGCTTATCACATATACACTTTGCAAATAAATTTTCATATATTCTGTATGCCTTTTTACTCTACTGATTGTTTATTTTGCAGGGCAGAAGCTTTTTAGTTTGATGGATTTCCATTAGTTTAATTTTGCCTCTGTTGCCTGTGCTTTTGGTGTTATGTCCATGAAATTGTTGACATGACCATTTTAATGAAACTATTTCCCTAGGTTTTATTCTAGGAGTTTTAGTTTCTGATTTTTAATTTTAGTCTTCAAAGCAGTTCGAGTTGATTTTTTTTTTGTTATATGTAAGATAAGAGTATAACTTCATGTAAATATCCAATTTTCTCAACACCATTGTCGGAGAAACAAACATTTCAGCATTGTGGCCCCTTGTCAAAGATCAGATGACTGTATATTATTCTACTGGTTTCTATATCCACCTTTGTGCCAGTACCATACTGTATTAATACTTTAGCTTTGGAAAGAATTTATAATCAGGAAGTGTGAGCTATCAGCTTTGTTTCTTCTCAAGGTTGCTTGGCTATTTGATGTCATTTTTTGGTTTCATATGAACTTTAGGGTTATTTTTTATATTTTTGTAAAAGTGTCCTTGGGATTTTGATAGGTATTGCATTGAATCTGTAGATACATTTAGGTAGTATGGAGATTTAACATTATTAGATTCATTAGTCCATGGACACAGGATATATCTTTCTGTTTGTGGCTTCTTCGATCTGTTTCATCAATGTTTTGAAGTATTCAGTGTACAAGTCTTTCACCTGCTTAGTTACATTTATCGTGTTTTATTTCTTTTTATTTAATTATGAATGGGATTGTTTTCCCAATTTCCTTTTCAGATAGTTATTTGTTAGTGAATAGAAAGGCAATGCATTTCTTATGACTTTTTTATATTGCAACTTTACAAAAATTGTTTATTTAATTTTAACAGTTTGTGTGTGTGTGTGTGTGTGTGTGTGAAGTCTAGGATTTCCTACATATAAAGTCATCATCTGCAAATAGGGACAATTTTACTTCTTCCTTTCTAGTTTGATGCCTTTTAGTATTATTTTTTCTTGATTATTAGCTCTGGCATACAATTCCAGGGCTATGTTGAATGTAATTGGTGAGAATAGTCATCCTTTCCTTTTTCCTAAAAGCTTTCAGTTTTTCACTCTTGAATTCGATGTCTGCTATGGGTTTCTCATGTATGGCCATGATTATATTGAGCAAATTTCCCTCCATTACTAGCTTGTAGGAAGTTTTTATAATGAGAGTGTTGAATTTTATCAAATGCTTTTTTGAAATTTACTGACATGATTGTGTGATTTTGTCTTTTATTTTGTTAATACGGTTTATTGCATTGATTGATTTTTGTGTGTTGAACTTGGCATTTCAGGTGTAAATCCACCTTGGTTATGGCATAACATCCTTTTAATGTGATCTCAAATTGGGTTTGGTAGTATTTTGTTGAGGATTCTTTGCATCTGTATTCATCAGAGATACTGGCTTGTAGGTTTCTTTTGATGATTTTTGTCTCGCTTTGATATCAGGGTAATGCTGGCCTCACAAAATGAGTTTGAAGGTGTTCCTTCCTTTCAATTTTTGGCAAGAGGTTGAGAAGGATTGTCATTAATTTTTTCTTTAAATGTTTCTAACATTCACTAGTAAAGCCATCTGGTCCTCAGCTTTTTGTTGTTTAGAGGTTGTTGATTAGTGATTTCAGCTTTTTACTATTTGTAGGTCTATTCAGACTTTCTTCATGATGTAGTCATGGTGGGTTTTTTTTTTTTTTTTTTTTTTGTATCTAGGAATGTATTCATTCCTTCTCAGTTATTTAATTTTTTATATATAATTGTGCATAGTAATCTCATGATTATTTTATTTCTGTGATATTAGTTATAATTTCTCTGCATTCTTTTCTTATTTTAGTTGAACCTTCTCTTTCTTACTCTAAAGTTCATCAATTTTGTTCACTTTTTGAAAAACATTTCAACTCTTAGTTGTGTTGATTTTTTTCTATTCTTTATTTTATTTGCTCATTTTCTAACCTTTTCTTTCTGCTAACTTTGGGCTCAATTTGGTTTGCTTTTTATGGTTTCTTGAAGTTTACAGTTATGTTTATTTGACATCATTCTTTTTTTTTTTACTGCTGTAGTTATGTAAAATGTATTGGTATTTATTGACAATAAACAATTTCCCAGATGCTTCTAGTGACCAGAAATTAGAGAAGTTAACCTCTGAATATAGTCTACAGGAATAAAACTCACTCTGCTAACATAGGATTTATCATTATAAACTTCCCTCTTACTGCTGCTCTTGTTGCATCTCATGTTTTCTAATATTATGTTTTCAGTCTCATTTGTCTCAAAATATTTTCTAAATACCCTTTTGGTTGATTTGAACAATCAATGTTTCAAAGATGTACGGTTTAATATGCATATTTATGTGAAATTTCCAGTTTTGCTTCTGCTATTGATTTCCAGTTTTATTTCGTTGTGATTGCAAAAGATAATTAGTGGGATTTTATTCTTAAATTTGTTAAGACTTGTGTGGTGTTACATGTGATCTAACTAAAAATTCTTCCATTTCTGCTTGAGAAGAATGTGTATTCTACTGTTAATGAATAAAGTGCTCACTGTCAGTTGGATCCAATTGATCTATAATGTTGTTCTCTGTTTCCTCATTGATATTCTCCCTGGTTGTTCTATTGTAACTAAAAGTGGAGATATTAAGGTCCCCTACTATTACAGTCAGCCTATTATGGAGGGCCACTGCATGTAACCATTTTATATAAGGGACTTGAGTGTCTCTGTATTTTAGTATCCATGGAGGGTACTGGAACCAATTCCCCGCGGGTACCAAGAGATGACTGTATTTTATTCCTCTATATTTCTTCCTTCAGTTCTGTCCACGTTTGCTTTATATATTTATATTCTCTGAGGTTGAGTCTATAATATATCTATAATTGTATCTTCCTGGTGAATTAATTTTTAAAATCATTTTATAATGTCATTTTTTGTTTCTTGAGACAGTTTTGATGTAAAGTTTATTTTGTCTAATATATGTATATCTACCCCTGTCTTATTTTGGTTACCATTTGTATTGAATGCCTTTTTCCAGCCCTTCATTTTCAGCCTATGTTGTGTTATTATATCTAAAGTGAGTCTCTTAGAGACAGCAGGTACTTGTATCTTGTTTTATCCAATTATCCACTCTCTATCTTTTGTTTGGAGAATTTAATCCATTTATATTTAGAGTAATTATTGATAAAGAAGGATTAACTTTCTATTTTTAAACTGTTTTCCTGTGTCTTGCAGTGATTTTCCCCTCTTTTCCTGTTGTGCTGTTTTTCTTTATGGTTTGTTGATTTTTGTAATCATACATTTATTTGTTTTTCCTTTTTTGCTACTTCTATAAACGTTTTCTGGGTATCATGGGACTTACATAAAATATAACAGTCTCTTTTAAGCTGATAATAAATCAACTTTCATTGCATAGAAAAATTCTACACTTATTAGCCTGCTCATACTTTATCTTAGGGAAGTCATAGTTTACATCGGTTTATATTGTGTATACATAAATATATTTTAGATATACTTATTTTAATGCTTTTGTCACTTAAATTTTCATAATAGAATTAAAATAACTTGCCCACAATTGATATACTAATATATTAATCTGTAATTGTCTATGTATTTGCATTTCCAATGACTTTTGTCCTTTGAATGCCTTATATTGCTATTTGGCATCATTTTGTATTAAGTAGAAAATTTCCCTTTATTTATTTTATTTTTTTTTACACAGGTTTATGGGTTTAGTATTCCCTCAACTTTTGTTTGTCAGGGGGTTTTATGTCTCTTTTTTTTTTACTACACAGGTACATATTGTTTTTGTTTATTTTTTGAATTTTAAATTCTTAATTTTCGTGGGTACATAATAGTTGTATATATTTATGGGCACATGAGCTATTTTGATAAATACATGTAATGTGTAATAATCACATCATGCAAAATGGGGTATCCATCCCCTCAAGCCTTTAATCATTATGTTATAAACAATTCAGTTATACTCTTTTAGTTATTTTAATATGTACAATTAAATTATTGTTAACTATAGTCACCCAGGTGTGCCATCAATAAATCTTATTCATCCATCCTAACTACTATTTTTGTACCCATTAACCATCTCCACTTTCCCCCCAAACCCCTCCTGCACTTACTACCCTCTGGTAACCATTCTTCTACTCTCTATCTCGATGAATTGAATTGTTTTGATGTCTAGATTCCATAAATAAGTGAGAAAATGTGATATTTGACTTTCTGTCCCTGGCCTATTTTACTTAATGTAATGACCTCTAGTTCCATCCATTGTGTTGCAAATGACTGGATCTCATTCATATTTATGGCTGAATAGTACTCCATTGTGTATATGTATAGTATTTTCACTTTATCTGGTGTTAGTTGCAGGTTGCTTCCAAATGTTGGCTATTGTAAATAGTGCTAAATCAAAAGTAGGAGTGTGGTTATCTCTACAATATATTGATTTATTTTCTTTGGGATATATACTAAGTAGTGGAATTGCTGGATTGTATGGTAGATTTATTTTTAGTTTTTTGAGGAACCTCCAAACTGTTCTCCAGCAAGGTTGTACTAATTTACATTCCCACCAACAGTGTGCCAGGGTTACCTTTTTTCCACGTGTTCATCAGCATTTGTTATTGCCTTTCTTTTGGATATAAACCATTTTAACTTCAGTGAGATATCTTATTGTAGTTTTAATTTTCATTTATCTGATGATCAATGATGTTGAGTATCTTTTCATATGTTTGTTTATCATTTGTATGCCTTCTTTCAAGAAATGTCCATTCAAACCATTGGCCCATTTTTTTTAATGGATTATTAGATTTTTTCCTATAGCGTTGTTTGACCTTCTTATATATTCTGGTGATTAACCTCTTGCCAGATGAGTAGTGTGCAAATATTTTTGCATATTCTGTGGGTTGTCTCTTTACTTTATTGGTAGTTTCCTTTGCTTTACAGAAGCTTTTAACTCGATGGAATCCCATTTGGCCATTTTTGCTTGTATTTCCTGTGCTTGTGAAGTATTACTCAAAAATTTTTGCCCATCCTAATGTTCTGAAGATTTGCCTTAAGATTTTCTTATAATAGTTTCATAGTTTGAGGTCTTAGATTTACGTCTTCAATGCATTTTGATTTTATTTTTTTATATGGCAAGAGATAAGGGTTGAGTTTCATTCTTCTGCATATAGATATGCAGTTTTCCTAGCACCGTTATTGAAGAGACAATCTTTTCCCCAGTATATGTTCTTTGGCACCTTTGTTAAAAATCAGTTTTCTCTAGGTGTGTGGATTTCTTTCTGTGTTATCTTTTCTTTTCCATTGGTCTATGTATCTGTTTTTATGCCAGTACCATGCTGTTTTGGTTAGTGTAGCTCTGTAGAATAATTTGAAGTGAGATAATGTGATTCCTTCAGTTTTTCTGCTCAGGATATCTTTGCCTATTCTGTGTCTTTTGTGATTCTATGTAAATTTTAAGATTTTTTTTTCTGTTTTTGTGAAGAATGTCATCAACATTATAATAGAGACTGCATTGAATCTGTAGATTGTTTTGGGTTGTATGGACATTTTAACCACATTGATTCTTCCAATGCATGAACATGGAATGTAATTCCATTTTTCTGTCTTGATTTCAATTTCTATCCACAGTGTTTTAAAGTTTTCATTGTTGAGATATTTCCCTTCTTTAGTTAAGTAGACCTCCACACATTTAATTTTTTTGTGACCATTGTAAATGGGATTTAATTATTGTATTCAGATTGTTCACTATTGACATATAGAAATGGTACTAATTTTTATATGTTGATTTTGTATCCTGCAATTTTACTAAATTTGTTTAACAGTTCAAATAGTTTTCTTTTTCTTTGGTGGGGTCTAGATTTTTCCAAATATATGATTATATCACCTGTAAACAAGGATAATTTGACTTCTTTTCCTTTTGGATGCCCTGTATATCTTTCTCTTGTCTAATTGCTCTAGCTAGGTCTTCCAGTACGATGTTGAATAACAGTGGTGAAACTGGGTGGACTGGTCATATTCCAGATATTAGAAAAAAGATTTCAGTTTTTGCCCAATCAGTATGCTACTAACTCTGTGGGCCTGTTATCTGTGACTTTTATTACATTTGGGTATATTCCTTGTATATCCAGCTTTTTGATGGTTTTTACCATGAAGCATTGTTTAATTTTATCAAATGATTTTTTAGCTTTCATTGAAATGATTATATGGATTTTATCCTTCACTCTGTTGATATCTGTGTCATGATTGATTTGCATGTGTTAAACCATTCTTACATCCCTGGGATAAATCCAACTTGGTCATGATGAGTAATCTTTTTAATGTATTATTTAATTTGGTTTGCTAGCAGTATGTTGAGGACTTCTGAATCGATATTCATCAGAGGTACTGGCTTGTAGTTTTCTTTCTTTGATATGTGTTTGTCTGGTTTTCGTAGCAGGGTAATTCCGACCTTGTCTTAGGTTGGTTTTGCCACTAAAATGAATGGCAAATACTGCAATTACTTTTGCACCAACCTAATAGAATGAGTTTAGAAATATTGTCTCCTTATCTATATTTTATAATAGTTTGAGCAGAATTGATATTAATTCTTCTTTAAATGTTTGGTAGAATTCAGCAGTGAACCCAGCAGGTCCTTAACTTTTCTTTACTAGGAGACTTTTAATTACAGCTTTAATTTCATTACTTGTTATCAGTCTGTTCAGGTCTTGGATCTCAGTTCAGTCTTGATAGGTTTCATATATTTAGGAATTTATTCATTTCCTCTTGATTTTTCAATTTATTGACATATGTTTGCTCATAGTAGCCTCTAGTGGACCTTTAAATTTCTGCAATATCATTTGTAATGTATTCTTTTTCATCTCTGATTTTACATATCTGGGTCTTTTCACATTAGTCTGGATAAATTTCTGTCAATTGTATTTATGTTTTCAAAAAACAGATTTTTTGTATTATTCATCTTTTGCACTGTTTTCTTTATCTCACATTTATTTATTTCTTCTTTCATCTTTATTATTTATTTTCTTCCATTAATTTTGGGTTTAGTTTGCTCTTGTTTTTCTAGTTCTTCAAAATGTATCATTAGATTAATTATTTGAAGTTTTTCTTCTTTTTGATGTGAGCACTTAAAGGTATGAATTTCTCTCTTGGTATTACTTTTACTGTATCTCATAGGTTTTGGTGTGTGCTTCCATTATCATTCATTTCAAGAAATTTTTCAATTTCCTTTGTAATTTGTTCATTGACCCACTGGTAATTCAGGGGCATATTGTTTAATTTCCATGTGTTTGAATAGTTTCCAAAATTCCTCTTGTTATTGATTTCTAGTTTTATTCTGCTGTGGCCAGAGAAGATGCTTGATGTGATTGCTTTTTTTTCTTAATGTTTTAAGACTTCTTTTGTGACCTAATATATAATCTCTCTTTAAGAATGATTCATTTGCTGATGAGAGAAAATGTTTATTTTGGAGCCCTTGAATAAAATATTCTGTAAATATGTACTAGGTCCACTTGTTCCATAGCTCAGGTTAAGTCTGTTTCTTTCTTGATTTTCTGTCTAATAGATTTTTTCAATGCTGAAAGTGAGTTTTTGATATTTCTGGCTATTATTATATTGAAGTCTGTCTCTCTCTTTCACTCTAATAATATTTGCTTTATATTTCTTGGTGCTTCAGTGTTGGGTGCATATATATTTACAATCCGTTTATTCCCTTGCCTAATTGAACCACTTGTTATTACATAATGACATTATTTGTCTCTTCTTTCAGTTTTTGTCTTGAAATCTATTTTGTCTGATGTAAGTATAGCAACATTGGCATGTAATAACATCTTTTGCCATCCCTTCATTTTCAGCCTGTGTTTATGGTGAATTATGTTTCTTGTAGTCAACAGATCATTAGGTCTTGTTATATCGCCCATTCAGACACTCTATTTCTTTTGACTGGAGACTGTAGTTAATTTACATTCAATTTTATTAAAGGTAGGGACTTACTCCTGCTATCTTGTTATTTGTTTTCTTATGGTTTTGGGGTCTTCTCTTCTCCCTTCTTGTCTTTTAGTGAAGGTCATTTTCTCTAATGGAATAATTTAATTTCTTCCTTTTATTTTTTTAGTTTTTGGTCTGTCATATGTATTTTGATTTGAGATTACCATGAGGCATGCACATACTTATTTATAACCCATTATTTTAAACTGGTAATAGCTTAAGATGAATGCATTAAAAAAATGCAAAAAAAGAAAAACTAATAGGCTGGGCACAGTGGCTCATGCCTGTAATCCCAGCACTTTGGGAGGCAGAGGCAGGTGTCACCAGAGGTCAAAAGTTCAAGACCAGCCTTGACAACATGGTGAAATCTCATCTCTACTAAAAATACAAAAATTAGCCAAGTGTGGTGGCAGGCGCCTGTAGTCTCAGCTACTCAGGAGGCTGAGTCAGGAGAATCTCATGAAGGTGGAGGTTGCAGTGAGCTGACATCGCACCACTGCACTCTAGCCTGGGTGACAAGAGCAAGACTCTGTCTCAAAAAAAAAAAAAAAAAAAAAAAAAAACTGATAAAACCTCTATACTACAACATCATCCTCTTATGTTTAAGCATTTTTTTAGTCTCTCTTTGGATCTTATGTACTGTGTATATCTCAAAAAGATTTGTAGTTACTATTTTTTATTGTTTCATCACTTAGTCTTTCTACTTGAGTAGTTTGCACACCATAATTACAACAGTATAATATTCAGTATTTTTCTGTGTGCCTACTTTTGACACTGAGTTTTTTAACTTTGGATGATTTCTTCTAGCTCATTAACATTATTTTCTTTTAGATTTTAGAACTCCCCTTAGCATTTCTTATAGGACAATCCTGGAGTGCATAAAATCCCCCAGTCTTCTTTTTATTAAACTGGGAAGGTCTTTATTTCTTATGTTTGAATTATATTTTTGCTGGACATAATATTCTAGGGTAAAAGTGTTTTTCTTTCTTTATCCTTCGCATTTGAGAGTTGGGTTGCTAAGTGCCTTGAGGTACTCTTCTTCAGGTTATATTTGCTTGGTTTTCATTAACATCCTTGTACTTGAATGTTGATATTTTCTCTAGGTTTGAAAAGTTCTGTAATGTTATCCCTTTGAATAAACTTTCTGCCCTTTCTCTATCTCCCTTTTAAGGTAAATAACTCTTAGTTTTGCCCTTTTGAGGTTATTTTCTGTATCTTTTAGGTGTGCATCATTCTTTATTTTTTTGTCTCTTGTGACTGTGTAATTTCAAACAGCCTATCTTCAAGCTCATTATTCTTTCTTTTGCTTGATCAGTTCTGCTCATAAGAGACTCTGAAGCATTCTTTAGTATGTCGGTTGAAGTTTTCAACTCTTAAACTTGTTCTTGATGGATTTTAATAATTTTAGTCTCTTTCCTTTGTTTTGAGAATTTTTTTATTTTTAATTTTTTGAGTATATAATAGTTGTATATATTTGTGGGGTACATAAGATGTTTTGATACAGGCATGCAATATGAAATAAACACATCATGGATAATGGGGTATTAAGCCCTCCAGCATTTATCCTTTGAGATACAAATAATCTAACTACATTCATTAAGTTATTTTAAAATATAAAATTAATTTATTATTTACTATAGTCACCCTATTGTACTATCAAATAGTAGGTCTTATTCTTTCTATTTTTTTGGTACTGATCAACTGTCCCCACCTCCCACCTCTAATCCTCTGCTACCCTTCCCAGCTTCTGGCAACATCCTTCTTCTCATTATGCCTACAAGTTCAATTGATTTGATTTTTAGATCCCACAAATAAGTGAGAACATGTGATGTTTGTCTTTCTGTACCTGGCTTACTTCACTTAACAATCTCCAGTTCTCTCCATGTTGATGTAAATGACTGGATGTCGTTCTTTTTATGACTGTATAGTACTCCATATGTGCCAAATCTTTTTTATGAATTCATTTATTGATGGACACTTAGGTTCCTTCCCAATCATAGCTATTGCAAACAGTGCTACAACAAACATAGGAGTGCAGATATGTCTTAAATATACTGATTCCCTTTCTTTTAGGTATATACCCAGCAGTGGGATTGTTAAATCATATAGTAGCCCAATTTTGAGTATTTTGAGGAAACTCCAAACTGTTATCCATAGTGGTTGTACTAGTTTACATTAATACCAACAGTGTATGAAGGTTCGTTTCCTTTTCTCTACGTTCTCACCAGCGTTTGTTATTGCCTGCCTTTTGAATAAAAGCCATTTTAACAGGGGTGAGATATATCATTCATCAGATATCTCATTGTAGTTTTGATTTGCATTTCTCTAATGATTAACGATGTTGAACACCTTTTCATTTGCATGTTTGTCATTTGTATGTCTTCTTTTGGGAAATGTCTATTCAAGTCTTTTGCCCTCGTTTTGATCAGATTTTTAGAATTTTTTCTATAGAATTTTTTGAGCTCTTTATATATTCAGGTTATTAATCCCTTGTCAGAGGGGGAGTTTGTAAATATTTTCTCCCATTGCATAAGTTGTCTCCTCACTTTTCTGGTTGTGTCTTTTGCTGTGTGAAGTTTTTTAACTTGATGTGATCCCATTTGTGTATTTTTACTTTGGTCGCTTGTGTTTATCAGGTATTGCTCAATAACTTTTTTCGCCCAGACTAATGTCCTGATGATTTTCACCAGTATTTTCTTGTAGTAGTTTCATAGTTTGAAGTCTTAGATGTATGTCTTTAATCAATTTTGATTTGATTTTTGCATATGGTGAGAGACAGGGGCCTGGTTTTATTCTTCTGCTTATGGATATCCCATTTTCTCAGCACCATTTATTAAACAGACTGTCTTTTCCTCAGTGCACACTTTTGGCACCTTTTACTAAAACGAATTAACTATAGTTGTGTGGATTCTGGAGTCTCTATTTTGTTCCACTGGTCTATGTATTCATTTTTATGCCAGTAGCATAGTGAATGTTGTTTGGTTTCCATAGCTCTGTAGTAAAATTTGAAGTCAGGTAATAGGATTCCTCCAGATTTTTTTTTTCCTTAGGATAACTTTGGCTATTCTGTGTCTTTGTGTTGCATATGAACTTCAGATTTGATTTTTCTATTTCTGTGAAGAATATTATTGTTATTTTGATAGAGATTGCATTGAATCAGTAGATTGCTTTGGGTAGTATGGACATTGAAACAACATTAATTCTTCCAATCCACGGACATAGAATATTTTTTCAATTTTTGTTGCCCTCCTCAATTTCTTTCATCAATGTTTTAAAGTTTTCATTATAGAGATCTTTCACTTCTTTTGTTAAATTAATTCCAAAGTATTTGTGTCTATTGTAAATGGGATTACTTTTTTATTTCTTTTTCAAATTGTTCACTGTTAACGTATAGAAATGGTACTGGTTTCTATGTTGTTTTTATACTGTGCAACTTAACTAAATTTGTTTATCAGGTTGAGTAGCTTCCTTGTAGCATATTTAGGTTTTTCTACATTTTAGATCATATCATATGCAAACAACTGTAATTTGACTTCTTCCTTTCCAATTTGGATGCCTTTTATATCTTTGTTGTCTGATTGCTCTAGCTAGGACTTCCAGTATACTATGGTGAGTAAAAATGGTGACAATGGACATCCTGGTAGTGTTACAGATTATAGAGGAAAGGCTTTCAGTTTTCCCCTTTCAGTATGATACTAGCTGTAAGTCTGTCATATATGGCTTTTATTATGTTGGGCTATGTTTCTTCTATCCTCAGTCTTTTTTAAGGTGTTTTATTATGCAGTAATGTTAAATTTTACCAAATGCTTTTTCATCATCAGTTGAAATGACCACATGATTTTTATGTTTGATGCTGTTGATACAATGTGTTCGGTTGATTTATTTCCATATAAACCATCCTCGCCTTCCTGGGATAAATGCCACTTGGTCATGGTGAATGATCATTTTAATATATTGTTGAATTTGGTTTGTTAGGATTTTGTTGAGGATTTTTGCATAATTACTCACCAGAGTTATTGGCCTGTAGTTTCCCTTTCTTGATATGTGTTTCTCTGGTCATGGTATGAGGGTAATACTGGCCTCATAGAATGAATTTTGAAGTATTCCCTCTTCCTCTATTTTTTGGAATAGTTTGAGTAGTATTGGTATTCATTATTTTATTCTCTTTGTTAAATTTATCTGATAGAATTCTGGATTCCTTCTCTGTGTCATCTTGAATTTCTTTGAGTTTCCTCAGAACAGTCATGTTGAAATCTGTCTGAAAGAACACATACGTCTGTTTCACCAGGATTAGTTCTTAGTGCCTTATTTAATTTAGTTGGTGAGGTCATGTTTCTCTGGCTGACCTTGGTGCTCATAAATGTTCATTGTTGTCTGGGCCTTGATGAGTTAGATATTTATTGTAGTTTTTGCAGTCTGGGTTTGCTTTTACCCATCCATCTTGAGTTTACTTCCTAGTTATTTGAAGTGACTTAGGTCCCGTGATCAGTGATACTGTGGTTTGTGCAGTCTTATAAAGGTACTGCCTTGGTGGCCTCAGATAAGATCCAGACGAATTTTCTCAATTACTAGACAAAGACTCTTGTTCTTTTCCTCTATATTCTCCAAAACAATGAAATCTCTCTCTTTCTGTACTGAGCTGCCTAGAACTTGAGGCTCAGTGATGCAAGCACCCTTTTGCCCACCACATTTTCAGACAACAATGAGGATTCGTATTTTTTCCATGAATAGTTATTAAGTGATCCATGGGCTTAAGACTTCAATGATGACAGCTGTCCAGTCATGAAACCTGAAAAGTCACCAAGCACACAAGCTCAGGAAATGAGAACAATGTCATGACTGATTTCTGGCCCACAGCAACTGCAAGATGTCATCAAATGTTAGACTGATTCTAGTTTCAGAGATAACAAAATACGAAAAGAAGAAATAGTGTCTTAGAATTTATGACATATACTTTACTTTATTCATCTATGGAGGACTGCAATCATTATCATTATTTAGGACCTACTGTATTTCAAAATGATTTTTGACTGGCTTCTTCTATTTATTCTAGGCACTATCAGGATAACTCCTAAGGACTCTCGTTGGGTTGGAGCTTGGTGGCTTGGTTTCCTTGTGTCTGGAATATTATCCATTATTTCTTCTATACCATTCTTTTTCCTGCTCCCAAATCCAAATAAACCACAGAAAGAAAGGAAAGTTTCACTATTTTTGCATGTGCTAAAAACAAATGATAAAAGGAATCAAATAGCTAATTTGACTAACCGAGGGAAAAATATTACCAAAAATGTGACCGGTAAGTAATTTACATTCATTGTCAACTTGGAGGTGTTAATTTCAATGAAAGGGAGTAATGAGTATTCAAAAGTAATAAAGCATACTGAAATCATCAAGAGTTAGCTTTCTGGCTGGGCGCGGTGGCTCAAGCCTGTAATCCCAGCACTTTGGGAGGCGGAGACGGGCAGATCACGAGGTCAGGAGATCGAGACCATCCTGGCTAACACGGTGAAACCCCGTCTCTACTAAAAATACAAAAAACTGGCTGGGCGAGGTGGCGGGTGCCTGTAGTCCCAGCTACTCGGGAGGCTGAGGCAGGAGAATGGCATAAACCCGGGAGGCGGAGCTTGCAGTGAGCTGAGATCCGGCCACTGTACTCCAGGCTGGGCAACAGAGCGAGACTCTGTCTCAAAAAAAAAAAAAAAGAGTTACCTTTCTTCTGCACTAAATTTAGCTGAATTATTTTTCTAAAAGTCATACTAAAGTTGACAAATATTTCTTGAGCACATAACAAGCAGACGTGGATTAGGATTTTGCTCTTGAGCAGGCAGAAACCAATCAAAGGCTACAAATAAAACATCATTTCCTTATAAGCCAATGAGTATATATTCATTGTAATATTATGTAGTGTAAACTGTGAGGGTTAAAAAGATTATAATATTTCATTCATTCACTTATTCAACAAAAGGTACCAGCCACCACACTATGCCCTGGTGATAGAACGTCACTTTTGTTTTTCAAAAACCTAGTGGATAATATTGAGAAGTATATAGATCATTGTAATAAAGTATCTTAAGTAGTGGTAAGGTAATACTTAACTATTCTCAAGTGCAGAGATAGAATAAGGAGAAGGAATTCAGGAGAGGTTTCTCTGTAGTTAATTGGAGTAAGATTATTTTTCTTGCTAACCAAAATTATATATATGATTTAATTAAAATTATATATATGATTTTGTTAAAATTATATATATAATTTATATATATATAATTGTAGCTTATCTAAGTATTCAAAAATGAAGTGGAAGCAATAGTTTTAATTAAAGTAATTGAAGTCAGTAATGTGAATTAGGATACTTTACCACTTGATAGTGACTCCTCTTTTGAATATAAGCCCTGGCAGGCTAATGGAGAACCACTGAGAAGCAGTAATTGAGAGAATGATCTGGCAGCAGCCAGAGCAAAATATTTGAAATGGTAAGGTATTGACAGTGGTTTTCAGATCGGGACAAAATGGTGAAATCATAAAACCTAAAGTAGTGCAATCAGCACCTAAACTCTTGGCAAATGTTTCAAGTTTTTACTGAAGTAAGATTACAAACTTCCCAAGGTAACCCATGCTTTCGTTCTCGTCAGTTCTTTCACTTCCTGTTTGTTGTTGTTATTATTGTCTCCTCTCTACTACACTAACCCAAGGGCAATGGGATGATGGAGCCTTTTATATTCACTCATGAGAGTGAATTGTTCAATTTCAACTGCACTGGTAGCTTGAAATTGTCCATGGTAGGAGAATTTACCACCATACATTACCATGGAAATTGAGAAATCCTACAAATCAAGTTTTCCAACCAACAAATCAGTTGTTAAACATTTACCAGCATACCACTGTTTTAAAAGTTTTGTAATTTAACAAGCATACTAAAAATAGAATATCAAGGAATTTTTATTTTGTGTATGCTATGTTTCTACTTTATCTAATCAAATCCATAATAACTAATGGATTTTCAAACCTGTAAGAGTCAGAGTTGACTGTGAATCCAAAAATAATAAAGAGGATAATGAAGATACAAAAATGGTACAATTGTAACATTGTCTATATTATGAGCTGGTGTTTTTGGGGGGGTAGTGATGTGAATTGTAAAGAGAATCTTAATTATTAACAAGTGCCTGTTAGGAATGGATAACATACCTAAATACCTATAGTCAGAAGAAAAAATATATTGGATTTATTCTCTATGTTCTCGATTAAAACTAAGACTAATTGGGAAGTTTAGCACTTTGGCCTAACAATTTTAAATATTGTTTATTCTTACTATACATTTTCTTACCTCTTTTCTGTTCTGTGTCATTTCCTTAACTGTATTTTGTATTATTATAATCAGAGGAAACTATTTTTTAAAGAAACTACTGTTAGTACTGTTCATATCTAATGAAAATCTTTAGAGGTCTATAGAGAACAAGGTCTTTCAAAGCCCGTATCATCCATCTCTCAATAACCATTTCTGGGCCTGTCTTGCTGTACTCTAAAACTTCCTGTGTTTCTAAGTAGTTCCTGCCACTTTTAACGTCTGTTATAGTTGATTGACCTGGCAATCACAGTACTAGAACATAAAATTTCTGCCATGGACAGAAGTTAGAAATTTGTTATCACACCTATTTGTAGGCATAGGTTGTTGTACTATTACTGTCATAATGTCCCTTGGGACCAACATTTTTATCCCCTCCCTCTCTTTCTTGCATCTTAATACAGGGGATTTATAATACTGCCAGATTTACTGAGGCAGTATTTTATGGTGCAAAAGCTGTATACCAGGGAAAAAATAAGTCTGAGCCCTCATACTAATTTTGTCTTTAAAATTTTTGAACATCATAGATTGTATTTTTGTATCTTAGATTATGCTGTCTTTAATTTAAATTTATATTTAACAATTTTATTTTAATATAATAATTATATTATTCAGTACTAATACATAAGGGACATCACATTTCTTTTCTTTTCTTCTTCTTCTTCCCCTCCTCCTCCTCCTCCTTCTTTCCTCTTTTCCTTCTCCTTCTCCTTCTTCCTCTTCCTCTTCCTCTCCTTCTCCTTCACTGTGACAGGGTCTGGCTCTGTCCCCTAGGTTAAAATGCAGTGGCATGTATATGACTTGCTGCAGCCTTGATTTCCCAGGCTTAAGTTATTCTCCCTCATCAGCCCTCCAAGTAGCTGAAATGATGGGAGTGTGCCACCATGCTAGTCTAATTTTTGTATATTTTGTAGAGGGGGGATTTTGCCATGTTGTGCAGTCTGGTCTCTAACTCCTGGGCTCAAGCAGTCTGCATGCCTCTGCCACTCAAAGTGTAGGGATTAGAGGCATTTTAGCCACTGCACCCTGTGAACATCACATTTCTGATTCACTTTTTTTTTTTCTGGGACTCCTAGTATATTGCCTAGTACCCAATTGAAAACCAAACATTAGTGGAATGAATGAATAAATTAATTAATCTATATGTAATAGTATGGTAGAGTGTCAAGGATAACCAAATGTTAAGCGAACAAAGTAAGTTACAAAACAGCATTTATGCATGATGCTATTTGGAAGTAAAATGAACTAAACCAATAAATAATAATATGCATATGAAAAATATTGAAGGGATATAGTTATACTGTTAACAGTAGCATTGAAGGGTACTCTTTCTGTGTTATGTAGTTTTGTAATTTTAAATCTTATATAACTCATATTTACAAAATTCAGATATTAATATATTTAAATTACATTGAAATATTTTGTTTACTTTTATAATTCTACAGGTTTTTTCCAGTCTTTGAAAAGCATCCTTACCAATCCCCTGTATGTTATATTTGTAATTTTTACATTGTTACACATGAGCAGCTACATTGCTTCTATTACTTATATCATTAAAATCATGGAGCAACAGTATGGTCGGTCTGCATCTGAGACTAACTTTTTGTTGGGTAAGATATATTTTTACCTGTTTGCTTGACAAATGAAACATTACTGAGTACTTGTGTTAAAAGACACATTTTATTGTGAAGGTGATTTCACATTTTGCTACATATACTTTTAGTATCTCTCGTAACATCTCTCAATATTGTGATATAACCACTGTTCTGCATTTGAAGTTGCATCTCATGTTACATGAGTTCTAAAAACAAAGTTGCTTTTGAATAAAACATTTAGGTGTGGTATCTGCGTAATTGGATCTTATAGTGCTGAGATCCTGAGACAAACCCTTTTGTAATCTAATCGTCATAATCCTGTTATTCATGGACTGAAATAAGGCCTCAGCCACTTACAAAACATATGATATTGATTTTTTTTAAAAAGAATCAATTTAAATGTATCACAAAATATGCATGATTCAAAAAAATATATTTTAGAGAGTATTTTTTTCCTACAGTATCTATTTTCAGTGTCATATTGAGACCTGCCTATTAAGAAGAAGTTATAACACTTTGTAGAAACTATTCTACAAATCTATTATACAAAACTATCAATTTGTAGAAGCATTGTAGAAGTTTGACAAATACGTGATGAGTTTAAAAAATTTATCAAGTGGTATGTGACTAGGTCATGAGTACATGAGAAAATAAGAATTAGAAAATGAATATACTGAAGCACTAGACCAGGCACCTGGATGATCTCCCTGTTGAACCTCAAAGTTTAAACTTAAAAGTTAACTTTTGACTCCCAATAACTTGATCTGAATTTTTTGTTAGAGGAAACGTCATCTTTAATAACTCTTACAGGACATAGTAAAATTGTAGGAGGAATTGACCATTTTTAATCCTGTATGTTGATCTTTTTTATTGTACCCTGGTACAATGTGTACCCTAGTATATATGTGTTTTGATGAATAAGGATGAGACATTGCTTCAGGAATTCAATTCTAAATCTCTGGGAAAATTTGAAGTAAGCTTCAGAGGTTTGGAACTCTATTGTGAGAGATGTAAAGGATTTTAGATGGCAGGCTCAAAATTTCATAGGAAAAAAGAGTTTGTTTTGTTGTTGTTGATTTCCAGAAAAAAAGAATGTGCTTCATAGAAATAATCTGTTCAGACACACAAATATCCTTAGCCATTGCCTTTTGCTCTTGAAGAAACCAAACCCTCATAACTGGCAGGAAGAAATTATTTTTGTCTCTCTTATATGGTACACTGGTCCCCCTACCTCCACCTTAGTCTGCCACCCTCGTCTTAAAGAAGTGATATGATGGGATGAATTTGGTTCATCCAACCTCGTACTGTGTTTCATATAAAAACACGTATCTGAAAAAATGTATATATTTATATCTATTCGTTTAAATATATCTATTTAAATATGTGTATTTATTTTTATATATTCATTTAAATATATATATTTAAATATGTGTATATATTTTTATGTACATGTACATTTTTTGATATATATACACTAATGTTGGCAATAGGAAAATGACCTGAAAAAGATTACACAACTACATATATTTATATATACACACATATATATTTTTATATATATTTATATATTTATTATATATTTATATATTTTATATATTTATATATAAAATATATTTATTTATTTATATAGTTATATATTATATTATAATATATGCATAATATATAAATATATGTGAATATTTATATATTATGCATATAATATATAAATGTTATAAATAAATAATATATAAATATAAAATATATATTTATATATATTTAAGAGAGTGTGTGTGTATATATATCTATTTACAGCTTTTTTCTCTTATTTCTAGGAATCCTAGCCCTACCTGCTATTGCAATCGGCATGTTTTCAGGAGGATATATGATTAAAAAATTCAAATTGTCTTTAGTTGGACTTGCCAGATTGGGATTTTGTTCTGCAGCAGTGCATCTCTTATCTCAAGTTTTATATTTCTTTCTAATCTGCGAAAGCAAATCAGTTGCCGGCCTTACCTTGACCTATGATGGGTTTGTATATATCATTATATCAATTGCATAATATGTTAACCATACAATTAAAAGATTATGTGTAAGGAAAATAGGGTAGAAAACAATTGTAATTAAACTTTCTTTTCATTGAGAGAAATTTCATTTTTGAAATTCTTAAAATGTTCACTCCCTAAGACCTTAAGGTGATTTTATTCTTTCAGTAAAGAAAAACAATATAGGTTGAAATAATAATGTCTATAATTTATGGGTAATTGTAGTGAGTGGTGGGTAATTTTATCTGCATTTTATAAATGAGAAAGTAAAGACTTTGCCTTTTTATTCACATTCTCTCATGAAGGTATAGTGATATTTTAAGACTATATGATATATGTTGATGCCACCAGTCTGACAGCTAAAAATATGTGTGCTTATGTATTAAAATGTATTAATATTAACTTCTACTAGAGTGTCTATAGATATAACTAATTAAAACAAAAAAACATTGGGTCCTTCAATACTTTTTGAGACTCTGAAGGACTCCTAAGAAAAAACGTATTTGAAAACTGTTGAAAAATTATTTTTCCCCGAAAGTCTCTATGAGGTTGACATTTTTTACAAAGAGTAGTCACATTGCTAAGCTATGGCAGAACTAATCTCAACACAAGAGGATCTGATTGCAATTTCTGGACTAGGTCATTATCTTAGTCCATTTGAGCTGCTATAACAAAATATTGTGTCATTTGTAAATACACAGAAATGTATCTCTCACAGTTTTGGAGGCTGGAACATACAAGATCAAGGTGCTGGGAGATTTGGTATCTGGTAAAGGCACACTTCCTAGTTCATAGATTGTGACTTCTAGCTGTGTTTAGTCATGGTGGAATATGCAAGGGGTCATTAACTCCATTCAGGAGGGTTCGCCCTCATGACCAGATCACATTATGACAGCCCTGTCTCTTAATACCTTCACATAGGACATTAGATTTCAATCTATGAATTTAGGGGCGCACAAATATTTAGACCATAGCAATCATAAACCTTTCTCCATAGCTACTCCCAGTAGGATGTTCTCAAGCAAAATAACGAATTAGATGACTTTAAATGAAATTATTAATTATGTTTTTTCTAAATTACTGATGGACTTTTTTCTCAATTTAAATGACATACTTATTCACAGGTACTTCATCAATCCCCATTCATTAACAAATTTTTGCAAAACAAAATAACTTTTAAAATCTTGAAGCAGAAAATTTATACAAATAATATGCTTTATAATTTTAGCCATGATTAAAATTATATTTAATAATTTATAGCCTTATTATAAAGTAAATCAGTTTAAACATATTGTAGTGTCACTTAAAAAATATACAGAACTTTTCTAGCCCTTTTCAACTGATTCTATTATTTTTTGTTTTTCATTCTTCAGAGGTTCGGCTCTAACCAAAATGAATTCTTATTTTATGTAGTTAAGATACAGATTTTAAAGTTCAACCACATTAACTAGCATCCATAGATTCACAGAAGTTTATAGTGACCTGAGAGGAACTTCAATCTAATGCCATTCCCTTTATCTCACCTCCCCAAAAAAAAATGAGTCTAGAAAAATAAAGTTACTTTTCTAATGTGAAACTTCTTGATGGAATCGTAATAACCTCTTGTGTAAGTCTTATCTAATCCCTGATTTATTTTTTAAGTTTTACTTTTTCTAAGTAATAAATCGTGTCTTGGTATAGAAGGAGAGTTACAAGCATTAAAAAATTAAAAGCATTTTAAAAAACCTCTTTTGGCATTATCAGATCAAATTCTTGATCTAATTAAAGAAAATCCTTTATTTCATTTCTCTCTTCTTTCCCTCACCTTCCCTCCTCCTTTATTTCCCCTCTACTTCCCCCTTGTCTCTCTCCTCCTCTTCCTTCTTTTCTTCCACTATCTTCTCTTTCTCTCTTTTTGATATATGTCTATCATATATTTTCAGAAATAGTCCAGTAAGATCTCATGTAGATGTACCACTTTCTTATTGCAACTCAGAGTGCAATTGTGATGAAAGTCAATGGGAACCAGTTTGTGGGAACAATGGAATAACTTACATCTCACCTTGTCTAGCAGGATGCAAATCTTCGAGTGGTAATAAAGAGCCCATAGTGAGTATTTGTTTTTGTTTTTCCTTCTCTCCTTAATCAAAATCACAGATTTGATTTTTTAATAATTGCTTATCGTATCTTCCTATAGCTAAGGTCTCCAGTATAAAGGATAAAAGATTTCAGTATTATCTGTCATTGTGATGGATGTGAAGTATAAACAAAGCTTCGTATGAAGTCCTGCTTAGGACACAACCAAGATTTTCTGTTATTTGAATTCTATTTTGAGATTACCCCACTTTTTTCTTGAGAGTGTAGAAATATGACCTATTAAAATTTAATCCACTTAGGATTTCTAAGAAGCATCTGATTTGACTGAAGCACAGGATTTCAATTAATTTGGAATTAATTTATCCATCAGAAGTTAGAGGAAAGTCCTGATTAACCTGTTGTCAGCACTACCTACTTTACTGGGACAATAATCTATGTGCATTTTTATATATACATCCTGATGTGTTTAGCTAGGGGCTCTCTGGGGCTTTTGACTTTCCAATAAATTAATCAAGGATTTATGCTCACTTAACTGCCCAGTTCTTGATTTCCTATGTTGATTTCCTCACAGCCAGCACTTCTGTTACCCAGGATAATTTAGTATCCTGCTCACTTGTTGCCAACATATCCATTAAAAATTCCATTTTTTTTCTTCACTCAAAAGGTTTTTTTCCATGTGAGCCTCAGGTTTTTCCCAATATCCTGGGTAACTCCCAATAGTTGGAAATTGGGTATGGTATTCCGCATACCTACCATTCACTCAACATCTCACAAAGTTGTGTAATCATTTTTCAGGCCATTTTCCTATTGCCAACCTTAGCAACATAGTCAGCTATGATAATTACTCTCCACCACACTCTTGTATGTTTCATTTTTAAACATTTTTCATCTTTCCCTTGCCCACTGTCATGCTGATATATCATGGAAAGGCATGGAGAAATTTGAAGAATAAAGCGTCCTAGGTTCCTTGAAGATAGGCCGTAACTTTAATAAACTTGTGCAACATATATGGCCCAAAGACTATACTTAAAAGCCCACATCTCATATTCCTCGACTATAATATCTTTCAGTAAGGGTGCCCTCATTTAATCCCTAGTTTCACTTTGTCCACTAGTGAAGATCTGAAAGAAACATAATATTAGAATCCTAAAAAGAGCTTTGTCTACATGGAGATATCTTCTTAATATGGACAATGGCTGTACCCTCTGGGGGCTACTGCAAAATTCCTTTACTAAATCCTCAGTTAAAAAAAAAAAAAATCTCTTTCTAAAATAATGTTCTCTGTATCAAATTTGGTTTTATTGGCCAATGTGCTTTCTCTAAAAAGATTGCTCCGTATTATTCTTAGTGGAAAAAAAGAAGGATTAGAGGAAGCTTGGTGGAACTATAAAAGTATAGATTTAAATTCTTTTAAAATTCTTCCTTCAGTAATTATTCTTTAGCACTAGTAGGTTAAAGGCAAACTTCCCTTAAACTTTTGTTTAGCCTAGAATCAGAAAAGATTTTTTTTAAAGCCACCTACCTACAAACATTGCCTAATTAAACCTCTCAAATCACTTGATCCCAATGTTCCCCTTCTGTACTCTTACCATTAGTCAGGACATTCTGTTGTGTTGGACCTCTCTGGTAATAATATTATCTATTTTATTATCTGTCATTATGGTCTTGAATGCTGCTTTCGACTGCTTAAATAGAATTCTGGCATCCATGCCCATCTCTGTTTCCTCTGTACTCTGTCCTATTTTCATGAGTGGCTCTAGTTCCAGATTTCGGCCCCTTTCAACCTGCTGTATTTTCTCAAGTTTTGGGGTAATCCTTCCCCAGGCATGTCACTAATACTTAGTAGAGATTGTTAAAGTGAGTAAAAATGCGTATTTTAGGAAGTAGGTGTGGGTGAAAGAGCAATATTGAAAACAATTTATATTGATGAGAAAATTATATACAGTTTCATATGCTAATTTCTTAAATTATTTCCCAATTTTAATATTAATAATTTATTAAATGTTAATATTCAATTACATTAGCTTATACAGAAAGTAATTCAGGAAGCAATTTTGTCTTTCATTATTAAGCAACTGTATTTTTATAATATTTTTAAAACTATAAATATTTTAGTTTGAGACTTCTTTAAATATAATGGAATGTATTCATAGCCCAGTTGCATGTGGCAAATGTATTTGGTAATATTTCAAAAATTATTTTTAGGTGTTTTATAACTGTAGCTGTGTGGAAGTAACCGGTCTCCAGAACAAAAATTACTCAGTGCACCTGGGTGAATGCCCAAGAGATGATGCTTGTACAAGGAAGTTTTATGTTTATTTTGCAATTAAAGTCTTAGATTCTTTCCTCTGTGCAATTGGACTTACCTCATATTCTGTGCTGGTGATTAAGTAAGTATGATGTTTTAAAACACTATCATGTATATTAAACTAAAAACACACCCAATGATATACATATTTTCCGTATTTAGCTCAAATTCATATTTTGTTACATTTTGATTTTCTGGGAATTCATTTTCTTAGCATTATTATGATATTTCAATGCTATCATTAATAATATAATTTTGTCTCTAATACTTCCATTTTGAAATCTAGACTCTATACATTGTTCTTTTATTGAGAATCTTAAGACACACACTGATTGACAATTGCCTCGATTGTAAACGAGTCTCTATATGATTCAAAAAGAACTTTTAATTTTCAGTTGCCTTGGATCCTAATGGGCCAGTTAGAGAAAATCATCTGTTGATTTCATTGAAAGAAAACCTTTTGCAACAAGATATAAATATAAACTTCTGTGTGTAATGAAATTCTAATGCTGTAAATTTACCCACAGCATGGCTTCTGACCTAGTATCCCTTAATACCATTGTAGACAGAAGAAAAGTGTATGTAAAGAATTCATTCGTTTCTTCACTCATTAAACAGATATTTAGACAGGATGTGATGCTTAATGAAGAATATTTCTTGGTAAATAAAACCAATAAGGTACCTGTTGTCTCATAGCTTAGAAAATCGATGAGTGATCTGAGACAAATAAGTTTTAAAATAAACATATAATTACAAATTGCTCTTAGTCTTAATAAGGAAAAAGACTGCTAATAAAAGGAATAAAAAGAGAAATGAAGTTTGGGAGTGAAATGAGAGTATATGAGGGAAAGGACTCACAAAGTACGTCTTAAAAGAAGTGATGTTTTATCTAAAGGCATACAGAAAAAGCCAAATGAAGGACTTTCAGGAAGAGGGTCTAGGTACTGATTCCTTAACACAGGAAAGAACTAGCGTGTTTGAAGACTAAAAAGAATCCAGTTCATTGGACCATACTGAGTGAGAGGGGTGTGGCATAAGATAAGTTTGGAAAATTAGGGAGGAAGCAGATAATGTGTGCCCTACTGGCCAATATAATAATTCAGTCAACTAAAACTGTAAACATGTAAAGACAGGCATGTGGATCTTAAAAATATACATGATAAGTAGAATAACCTGGGTTAACATCTGATTGTACTTTTAAAACATACTAGTTGATCACATTCATGGTCTGCTAACAGCATGACATGATAGAAAAAAAAATGTGTTTTTAAATTTTGTTAACATGAAAGTAAACCTGTAAACTAAATTTACAGTTGTCAAATTTTGACCCTGACTGCAAGTCTTATCAAATTATTTATAGTAAATATTCCACAAATACAACTTCATCTTCAATATAAAGTGTCTACTCAGAGGGAGAAGCATATATTTGCTAAAATACAATTTCATTAAAATAAAAATTCACCTCAAAACCTCATACTAGTTTGTATCTCAACATGTTTCAACTTCTTAATTAAAAATTTTTATGAGGAGAGTTTTAAAAATACTGTTTCATCCTTGATAGTTATGATTTATCTAATTAGGAAAGTTATGAAATCAACATTACCACTTGTCAAAAGCATTTATTAATCTCTCACTAGCCTTTGATTTTCTTTGAAGAAAAGTTTTGTGAAGCAGACTAGAGAACACAGATATAAAATACGAACTTCAGTCTGTTAATGATTTTCTAATGCTTATATCATAAGACTATTGCTAAAACTAGACTAAGCAGGAGTGTAGGCATTTACTCATCCAATACATATTTATTATGTGTGTCAGCCACAGGTCCATGCAATGAGGATGGAAATGTGAATGAAAGTGGTAAAACTTCATTGGCATCCAGTGGGCATGGGGAATGGGGGATGGATTGGCACAGGAGAAGAACTAATAAACAAATAAGCAAGTAAATATGTAGCATAGGGTAAGTGTGCAACACTAGAAAGAAGGATCAGAGTAAGAAAATAGAAAAAGTAGGGATAGGTAAGAGACACTAGCTCAGACATTGTGCATTGGAAATCATATGATAAGAAGCCTAAATGAAGAGCTGAAGAGTGAAACTACAAGCCATGCTAAATGGGGCCAGGGAAGGAACAATCAAGCAAGGTAGAGCAGAGGTAAAGCCCTGATGTGGAGCATACTTGACATATACATGGTCAGAAAAAAGTGTGTGAGGAAGAGAGAGATATGAAGCACAATGACAGAGCTAGCATGATCCAGATTATGTTGTTCACAGGAAAGTCTTTGGAACTTATTCTAAACGTGTTCAAAGCTCTAGAGGGTTTAAGTGTTAGTATTACCTAATGCTTATGGCTTACCTAATGAGAAGAACACTCGAACTGTGCATGGAGAGGGAGTGTGTTTTTGGAAGACAAAAATGAAATCATGGAAAACAGAAGGCTATGATCATTCTTCACAAGATGGGGTCTCAACTGAGCATGGTTATGATTAAGGAAGTGGGAAGTGACTTGAGTCTCAGTCTTTGTTTTGTTTTTTAAGGCAAAGCCAATATAATTTGCTGCTCAATTGAATATGGCAGGTGAGAGAGAGAATTTAAGGATGATCTGAAAATTCTGGTCTGAGTTCTGAAAAAATTATAGTACTGTCGAACAAAATGGGAAAGACTAAGGAAGAGTAGTTTTGGGAAAGTGGACAAGTAAGACTTCTTGTGTCTCTAAAACTGAGCTGCCTGTTAGATATCTACCAACAATGTCATGTGTAGAATCTACTATTCAGGAGAAACACTAAAGTTCGAAACATAAATTTTAGAGTTAGCAACATACAGATGCTATTTAAATTCAGTGCTCTATTGAGATCTTCTAGGGACTCAGTACAGATAGAAACTAGATCCTAGGACCAACACCTAGTGCTCTAACTTTAGAGATCAATAATAGAAGAAGCCAGTGAAGGAAACTGAGGAAGTCCCGTGAGTTATGAGAAAAACTGAGAAAAGATCATGTTCTTGAAGCATAATGAAGAATATATGAAGTAGTGAGTAAAGCAACTATGTCAAGGGCTGCTGAGAGTTCACAGGAGTTAGGGACTAGAAAGTGACCCTCAGATTTCATTATATGCTGATCACTGTTAGCCCAAACAAAACTGGTGTATGAAGAAGGAAGGGAAATATAAGGCTGCTTTAGTTATTAAAAAGTGTTTCATTTTTATGGATTTAGGGGTACAAGTGCAGTTGTGAAACATGGATATACTGTGCAGTGAAGTATGGGGTTTTGTGTTCTCGTCATCTGAATAGAGTACATTGTATCCGATAGATAGTATTTCATCCCTCCCACCCTCCCGTCCCATCCCATCCCTGCCACCCTCTGCCAACCTCCCACACTTTAGAGTCTCTAATGGTCTATTGTTTCACTCTGTATGTCCTTATGTACCCACTATTTAGCTCTCACATCAAAGTGAGTACATGCATTTTTTAACTTTCTGTTTCTGACTCATTTCACTAAGGATAATGGCCTCCAGTTCTACCCATAATGCTGCAAATGACTTGACTTCATTTTTTATGGCTGACTAGTATTCCATGATATATACATATATATCAAATTCTTAATGTAACTCTCAGTTAATGGACATTTAGATTAATTCTATGACTTTGCTTTTGTTATTAGTGCTATCATAAGCATACAAGTGCAGGTATTTTTTGTTTGTTTGTTTGTTTTTGTTTTGAGACAGAGTCTTACTTTTTTTGCCAAGACTGGAGTGCAGTGGTGGGATCTCATCTCCCTGCAATCTCCGCCTCCTAGGTTCAAGCAATTTTCCTGCCTCAGCCTTCTGAGTAGCTGGGATTTCAGTCTCCCACCACCATACCTGACTAATTATTTTGTATTTTATTTTATTTTATTTTGTTTTATTTATTTTAATTTTTAGTGGAGATGTGGTTTTCACTATGTTAGTCAAACTGGTCTCAAACTCTTGACTTCAAGTGATCTGCCTGCCTTGGCCTCCCTAAGTGCTGGGATTGCAGGCGTGAGCCACTTCACCCAGCCACAGGTGTCTTTTTAATAAAATTATTTATTTTTTATTTAGGTAGACATCCAGTACTGGGATTTCTGGATTGAATGGTAGTTCAGTTTTTAGGTCTTTGGTAAATCTCTATACTGTTTTCCATAGAGGTTGTACTAATTTACATTCCCACCAACAGTGTATAAGCATTCTCTTTTCTCCTCATCTTCACTAACATCTGTCGTTTTTTGACTTTGTAATAATAGCTATCATAAGGATATAAGATGATACTGTGATTTTAATTTTAATATCTCTGATGATTAGTGATGTTGGGGATTTTTTATATGTTTATTGAACACTTGTATGTCTTCCTTTGAAAAATGTCTGTTCATGTCCTTTGCCCACTTTTTAATGAGATTCTTTTTTTTTTCATGGAGTTGAGTTCCTCATATATTATGGATATTAGCACTTTATCAGATCCATTGTTTACAAATATTTTCTCCCATTCTGTGGGTTGTCTGTGTCCTCTGTTGATTATTTCTTTTACTCAGCAGAAGTTTTTCAGTTTAATTAAGTTCCATTGGCGTATATTTGTTGTTGTTGTATTTGCTTTTGAGGATGTAATCATAAATCCTTTGCCTAGATCAATGTCCAGGAGAGTTTTCCTAGGTTTTCCCCTAAGATTTTTTATAGTTTCAGACCTTACATTTAAGTCTTTAATCAATTTTGAGTTAATTTTTATATATGGTGAGAGATAGAGATTCCATTTTATGACTGCATATATGACTCTCCAATTTTCCCAGTACCATTTATTGAATAGAATGTCCTTTCCTCAGTGTATATATATTTTTGCCTTTGTCAAAGATCAGTATGTTGTAGGTATGTGGTTTTATCTCTAGCTTCTGTAGTCTGTTCCATTAATCTATGCATTTATTTTTATACTATTACTATTTATTTTGGCTTATAGACTTGAAGTATAATATAAAGTATAATATAAATAGAAATACTGAACAAATAATGAGTAATTAAATTGAATTGAATCAGTAATAAAAAAGAAATCTCCTAATAACAATAAAAAATGCAAGAACAGTTGACATCACTGCCAGGTAAGGTAGTGTAATAGTCAGGTAAGGTAATAACTTCAGCTTATTTTTTGCTTAGGATGAATTTGCTCTTCAGGATCTTTTTTGGTTCCATATGAATTTTAGGATTTTTTTCTAATTCTATAAAACCTGATATTGGTAATTTAATGGAAATTGCATTGAATCTTTATAGGTTGCTCTGGGCAGGATGGTCATTTTACATAATATTAATTATTTCAATTCATGAGTGTAGGAACTTTTTCCATTCCATTTTGTCATATATGACTTTTTAATCAGTTTTTTTTTTTTGTAGAGATTTTTTACCTCTTAGGTTAAATGTATTCCTATTTATTATATTTTTTATCTATTATATAGATCAGTAAAAAAAATCTTGTTATAGACAACTGTATTATCTATCAGTTATCTATCAGATAGATAACTGTATTGGGATTCTTTTGTTGATTTGGTTCTCAGCTAGATCATTATTTGTGTATGGAAATTATACTCATTTTTGTAAATTGGTTTTATATCCTGAAACTTTACTGAAATAGTTTATCAAGTCTAGGAGACTTTCAGAGGCATCTTTAGGATTTTCTAGGTATTAGATTATATCATAAATAAAAAGAAATAATTTGAACATTTGTTTTCCAATTTGGATACCTTTTATTCCTTTTTTTGTCTGATTGCTCTAGATAGAACTTCCAATACTATGTTGAACAGGAGTGGTGAAAGTAGGCATCCTCATCTTGTTTCCATTCTTAGAAGTAATGCTTATATTTTTCTCTCACTCAGTATGTTGTTAACTGTGGTTTGCATTTTATGGCTTTCATTATTTTGAGGTATGTTTCTTCTATGCCTAGTTTAGTAATGGTTTTTATCATAAAGGAATGCTTGATTTTATGAAGTGCTTTTTCTGTATCAGTTGGTTTTATATGCTTTTTGGTTTTAATTATGTTAGTTTGATGAATCACATATATTGACTGGCATATGTTGAACCATCTTTGCATTTCAGGAATAAAGACCGTTTCATCATTGTGATGAACCTTTTGATGTGCTGCTGAATTCAATTTTCTACTGTTTTATTGAGGATAATTTGATCTATGTTCATCAGGAATATTGATCTGTAGTTTTATTTTTTATTTATTATTTACTTGCCTAGTTTTGGTGTCAGGGTGATGCAGACTTCATAGAATGAGTTAGGGAGGATTCCTTCCTTCTTGATTTTTTGAACAGTTTTAGTAGAATTGTTATCATTTCTTCCTTGTTTCTTTGGTAGAATTTGGCAGTGATGCCAACTGTTCTTGCACTTTTTATTGTTATTAGGAGATTTCTTTTTTATTACTGATTCAATTTAATTACTCATTATTTGTTTAGTATTTCTATTTTTTCTTGGTTCAAATTCGGGAGGTTGTATGTTTCCAGGAATTTATCAATTTTCTGTAGGTTTTCTAGTTTGTATATGTAGAGATGTACGTAGTAGACTTTGATGATCTTTTGTATTTCTGTGGTAATAGTTTTAATGTCACCTTTATCATTTCTGATTGTGCTTATTTGAATCTTCTTCCTTTTAATGGTTATCTACTAGCAGTCTAGCAATCTTGTTTATATTTTCAGATAACCAACTTTTTTTTTTCACTGATCCTTTGTAAATTTTTTTGCCCACATTTCATTTAGTTTTGTTCTTTGTTATTGCTTTATTCTGCCAGTTTCGGGTGTGGGTTGTTCTTGGTTTTCTGGTTCCATGTGGCATGATATTAGATAGGCATTTAATGCTACAAACTTCCCTCTTAGCACTGATTTGATGCATCTCAGAGGTTTTGATATGCTGTCTTTATTTTTTATTCATTTTGATTTTTAAAAATAATTCTGCCTTGATTTCAATAATTGTTCAGAAACAAATTATTTAATTTTCATTTATTTGTATAGTGTCAAGAATTCCTCTATGTACTAATTTCTATTTTTATTTCACTGTGTTCTGAGAAGGTACTTGATGTAATTTTGATTTTTAAAAAAATGTATTCACTCTTGCCTGTGGCATGGCATATGGTCAAATTTTTAGCATGTTTCACGTGTAGATGTGAAGAATCTTTATTCTGTGGTAGTAATATAAGATGTTCTGCAAATGTTTGTTAGGTTCATTCGGTCTAGTGTTCTATTTACCATTTTTCTTTATTGATTTTTAGCCTCCATGATCTTCCTATTTCTGTTGGTGGGTTATTTATGGACCCTACTAACATTGTATTGGCATCTCTCTTTCTTCAGTCAAGTAGTATTTGTTTTATGAATCTGAGCGCTACAATGCTCGATGCATGCTTTTAGAATTGTTATGTCCTCTTGTTGAATTGAGTCTTTATAAAATATGATAACCTTTTTTTGTTTTTTTACCGTTTTTTATTTGAAATTTGTTTGATCTAACACAGTATAGCTATAGTTGGTTTATGTGACCATGGGATATCTTTTTGCACCCCTTTACTTTGACTCTGAAAATGTCTATACCAGTTAGTTTATTAGGTGGGTTTCTTGTGTGTAGCATAAAGTTGGATCTTTTTTTTAAAACATTCTGCCAGCCTATGTTTTTTTTTTTTTTTTTTTAATTTATTTATTATTATTAAACTTCAAGTTGTAGGGTACATGTGCACAACGTGCAGGTTTGCTACATATGTATACTTGTGCCATGTTGGTGTGCTGCACCCATCAACTCGTCATTTACATCAGGTATAACTCCCAATGCAATCCCTCCCCCCTCCCCCCTCCCCATGATAGGCCCCGGTGTGTGATGTTCCCCTTCCCGAGTCCAAGTGATCTCATTGTTCAGTTCCCACCTACGAGTGAGAACATGCGGTGTTTGGTTTTCTGTTCTTGTGATAGTTTGCTAAGAATGATGGTTTCCAGCTGCGTCCATGTCCCTACAAAGGACACAAACTCATCCTTTTTTATGGCTGCATAGTATTCCATGGTGTATATGTGCCACATTTTCTTAATCCAGTCTGTCACTGATGGACATTTGGGTTGATTCCAAGTCTTTGCTATTGTGAATAGTGCTGCAATAAACATACGTGTGCATGTGTCCTTATAGCAGCATAATTTATGATCCTTTGGGTATATACCCAGTAATGGGATGGCTGGGTCATATGGTACATCTAGTTCTAGATCCTTGAGGAATCGCCATACTGTTTTCCATAATGGTTGAACTAGTTTACAATCCCACCAACAGTGTAAAAGTGTTCCTATTTCTCCACATCCTCTCCAGCACCTGTTGTTTCCTGACTTTTTAATGATGGCCATTCTAACTGGTGTGAGATGGTATCTCATTGTGGTTTTGATTTGCATTTCTCTGATGGCCAGTGATGATGAGCATTTTTTCATGTGTCTGTTGGCTGTATGAATGTCTTCTTTTGAGAAATGTCTGTTCATATCCTTTGCCCACTTTTGGATGGGGTTGTTTGTTTTTTTCTTGTAACTTTGTTTGAGTTCTTTGTAGGTTCTGGATATTAGCCCTTTGTCAGATGAGTAGATTGCAAAAATTTTCTCCCATTCTGTAGGTTGCCTGCTCACTCTGATGGTAGTTTCTTTTGCTGTGCAGAAGCTCTTTAGTTTGATGAGATCCCATTTGTCAATTTTGGCTTTTGTTGCCGTTGCTTTTGGTGTTTTAGACATGAAGTCTTTGCCCATGCCTATGTCCTGAATGGTACTACCTAGGTTTTCCTCTAGGATTTTTATGGTATTAGGTCTAACATTTAAGTCTCTAATCCATCTTGAATTAATTTTCGTATAAGGAGTAAGGAAAGGATCCAGTTTCAGCTTTCTACTTATGGCTAGCCAGTTTTCCCAGCACCATTTATTAAATAGGGAATCCTTTCCCCATTTCTTGTTTCTCTCAGGTTTGTCAAAGATCAGATGGCTGTAGATGTGTGGTATTATTTCTGAGGACTCTGTTCTGTTCCATTGGTCTATATCTCTGTTTTGGTACCAGTACCATGCTGCTTTGGTTACTGTAGCCTTGTAGTATAGTTTGAAGTCAGGTAGCGTGATGCCTCCAGCTTTGTTCTTTTGACTTAGGATTGTCTTGGAGATGCGGGCTCTTTTTTGGTTCCATATGAACTTTAAAGCAGTTTTTTCCAATTCTGTGAAGAAGCTCATTGGTAGCTTGATGGGGATGGCATTGAATCTATAAATTACCTTGGGCAGTATGGCCATTTTCACGATATTGATTCTTCCTATCCATGAGCATGGTATGTTCTTCCATTTGTTTGTGTCCTCTTTTATTTCACTGAGCAGTGGTTTGTAGTTCTCCTTGAAGAGGTCCTTTACATCCCTTGTAAGTTGGATTCCTAGGTATTTTATTCTCTTTGAAGCAATTGTGAATGGAAGTTCATTCCTGATTTGGCTCTCTGTTTGACTGTCACTGGTGTATAAGAATGCTTGTGATTTTTGCACATTAATTTTGTATCCTGAGACTTTGCTGAAGTTGCTGATCAGCTTAAGGAGATTTTGGGCTGAGACAATGGGGTTTTCTAAATATACAATCATGTCGTCTGCAAACAGGGACAATTTGACTTCTTCTTTTCCTAACTGAATCCCCTTGATTTCTTTCTCTTGCCTGATTGCCCTAGCCAGAACTTCCAACACTATGTTGAATAGGAGTGGTGAGAGAGGGCATCCCTGTCTTGTGCCAGTTTTCAAAGGGAATTTTTCCAGTTTTTGCCCATTCAGTATGATATTGGCTGTGGGTTTGTCATAAATAGCTCTTATGATTTTGAGGTACGTTCCATCAATACCGAATTTATTGAGCGTTTTTAGCATGAAGGGCTGTTGAATTTTGTCAAAAGCCTTTTCTGCATCTATTGAGATAATGATGTGGTTCTTGTCTTTGGTTCTGTTTATATGCTGGATTATGTTTATTGATTTGCGAATGTTGAACCAGCCTTGCATCCCAGGGATGAAGCCCACTTGATCATGGTGGATAAGCTTTTTGATGTGCTGCTGAATCCGGTTTGCCAGTATTTTATTGAGGATTTTTGCATCGATGTTCATCAGGGATATTGGTCTAAAATTCTCTTTTTTTGTTGTGTCTCTGCCAGGCTTTGGTATCAGGATGATGTTGGCCTCATAAAATGAGTTAGGGAGGATTCCCTCTTTTTCTATTGATTGGAATAGTTTCAGAAGGAATGGTACCAGCTCCTCCTTGTACCTCTGGTAGAATTCAGCTGTGAATCCATCTGGTCCTGGACTTTTTTTGGTTGGTAGGCTATTAATTATTGCCTCAATTTCAGAGCCTGCTATTGGTCTATTCAGGGATTCAACTTCTTCCTGGTTTAGTCTTGGAAGAGTGTAAGTGTCCAGGAAATTATCCATTTCTTCTAGATTTTCCAGTTTATTTGCGTAGAGGTGTTTATAGTATTCTCTGATGGTAGTTTGTATTTCTGTGGGGTTGGTGGTGATATCCCCTTTATCATTTTTAATTGCGTCGATTTGATTCTTCTCTCTTTTCTTCTTTATTAGTCTTGCTAGTGGTCTGTCAATTTTGTTGATCTTTTCAAAAAACCAACTCCTGGATTCATTGATTTTTTGGAGGGTTTTTTGTGTCTCTATCTCCTTCAGTTCTGCTCTGATCTTAGTTATTTCTTGCCTTCTGCTAGCTTTCGAATGTGTTTGCTCTTGCTTCTCTAGTTCTTTTAATTGCGATGTTAGAGTGTCAATTTTAGATCTTTCCTGCTTTCTCTTGTGGGCATTTAGTGCTATAAATTTCCCTCTACACACTGCTTTAAATGTGTCCCAGAGATTCTGGTATGTTGTATCTTTGTTCTCATTGGTTTCAAAGAACATCTTTATTTCTGCCTTCATTTCGTTATGTACCCAGTAGTCATTCAGGAGCAGGTTGTTCAGTTTCCATGTAGTTGAGCGGTTTTGATTGAGTTTCTTAGTCCTGAGTTCTAATTTGATTGCACTGTGGTCTGAGAGACAGTTTGTTATAATTTCTGTTCTTGTACATTTGCTGAGGAGTGCTTTACTTCCAATTACGTGGTCAATTTTGGAGTAAGTACGATGTGGTGCTGAGAAGAATGTATATTCTGTTGATTTGGGGTGGAGAGTTCTATAGATGTCTATTAGGTCTGCTTGCTGCAGAGATGAGTTCAATTCCTGGATATCCTTGTTAACTTTCTGTCTCATTGATCTGTCTAATGTTGACAGTGGAGTGTTGAAGTCTCCCATTATTATTGTATGGGAGTCTAAGTCTCTTTGTAAGTCTCTAAGGACTTGCTTTATGAATCTGGGTGCTCCTGTATTGGGTGCATATATATTTAGGATAGTTAGCTCTTCCTGTTGAATTGATCCCTTTACCATTATGTAATGGCCTTCTTTGTCTCTTTTGATCTTTGATGGTTTAAAGTCTGTTTTATCAGAGACTAGTATTGCAACCCCCGCTTTTTTGTGTTCTCCATTTGCTTGGTAAATCGTCCTCCATCCCTTTATTTTGAGCCTATGTATGTCTCTGCGTGTGAGATGGGTCTCCTGAATACAGCAGACTGATGGATCTTGACTCTTTATCCAGTTTGCCAGTCTGTGTCTTTTAATTGGAGCATTTAGTCCATTTACATTTAAGGTTAAGATTGTTATGTGTGAACTTGATCCTGCCATTATGATATTAACTGGTTATTTTGCTCGTTAGTTGATGCAGTTTCTTCCTAGCCTTGATGGTCTTTACATTTTGGCATGTTTTTGCAATGGCTGGTACCGGTTGTTCCTTTCCATGTTTAGTGCTTCCTTCAGGGTCTCTTGTAAGGCAGGCCTAGTGGTGACAAAATCTCTAAGCATTTGCTTATCTGTAAAGGATTTTATTTCTCCTTCACTTTTGAAACTTAGTTTGGCTGGATATAAAATTCTGGGTTTAAAATTCTTTTCTTTAAGAATGTTGAATATTGGCCCCCACTCTCTTCTGGCTTGAAGAGTTTCTGCCGAGAGATCTGCTGTTAGTCTGATGGGCTTCCCTTTGTGGGTAACCCGACCTTTCTCTCTGGCTGCCCTTAAGATTTTTTCCTTCATTTCAACTTTGGTGAATCTGGCAATTATGTGTCTTGGAGTTGCTCTTCTCGAGGAGTATCTTTGTGGCGTTCTCTGTATTTCCTGGATTTGAATGTTGGCCTGCCCTACTAGGTTGGGGAAGTTCTCCTGGATGATATCCTGAAGAGTGTTTTCCAACTTGGTTCCATTTTCCCCCTCACTTTCAGGTACCCCAATCAGACGTAGATTTGGTCTTTTTACATAATCCCATACTTCTTGCAGGCTTTGTTCATTTCTTTTTCTTCTTTTTTCTTTTGGTTTCTCTTCTCGCTTCATTTCATTCATTTGATCCTCCATCGCTGACATTCTTTCTTCCAGTTGATCGAGACGGTTACTGAAGCTTGTGCATTTGTCACGTATTTCTCGTGCCATGGTTTTCGTCTCTTTCATTTCGTTTGTGAGCTTCTCTGCATTAATTACTCTAGCCATCAATTCTTCCACTTTTTTTTCAAGATTTTTAGTTTCTTTGCGCTGGGTACGTAATTCCTCCTTTAGCTCTGAGAAATTTGATGGACTGAAGCCTTCTTCTCTCATCTCGTCGAAGTCATTCTCTGTCCAGCTTTGATCCGTTGCTGGCGATGAGCTGCGCTCCTTTGCCGGGGAAGATGCGCTCTTATTTTTTGAATTTCCAGCTTTTCTGCCCTGCTTTTTCCCCATCTTTGTGGTTTTATCTGCCTCTGGTCTTTGATGATGGTGATGTACTGATGGGGTTTTGGTGTAGGTGTCCTTCCTGTTTGATAGCTTTCCTTCTAACAGTCAGGATCCTCAGCTGTAGGTTGTAGCTGTAGGAGATTGCTTGAGGTCCACTCCAGACCCTGTTTGCCTGGGTATCAGCAGCAGAGGCTGCAGAAGATAGAATATTTCTGAACAGCGAGTGTACCTGTCTGATTCTTGCTTTGGAATCTTCCTCTCAGGGGTGTACTCCACCCTGTGAGGTGTGATGTGTCAGACTGCCCCTAGTGGGGGATGTCTCCCAGTTAGGCTACTCAGGGGTCAGGGACCCACTTGAGCAGGGAGTCTGCCCTTCTCAGATCTCAACCTCCGTGTTGGGAGATCCACTGCTCTCTTCAAAGCTGTCAGACAGAGTCGTTTGCGTCTGCAGAGCTGCTGCGTTTGTTATTATTTACTGTGCCCTGTCTCCAGAGGTGGAGTCTACAGAGACAGGCAGGTTTCCTTGAGCTGCTGTGAGCTCCACCCAGTTCGAGCTTCCCAGCAGCTTTGTTTACCTACTTAAGCCTCAGCAATGGCGGGCGCCCCTCCCCCAGCCTCGCTGCTGCCTTGCCGGTAGATCACAGACTGCTGTGCTAGCAATGAGGGAGGCTCCGTGGGTGTGGGACACTCCTGGCCAGGTGTGGGATATGATCTCCTGGTGTGCCTGTCTGCTTAAAGCGCAGTATTGGGGTGGGAGTTACCCGATTTTCCAGGTGTTGTGTGTCTCAGTTCCCCTGGCTAGGAAAAGGGATTCCCTTCCCCCTTGCGCTTTCCAGGTGAGGCAATGCCTCGCCCTGCTTCAGCTCTCGCTGGTCGGGCTGCAGCAGCTGACCAGCACCGATCGTCTGGCACTCCCCAGTGAGATGAACCCAGTACCTCAGTTGAAAATGCAGAAATCGCTGGTCTTCTGTGTCGCTCGCGCTGGGAGTTGGAGACTGGAGCTGTTCCTATTCGGCCATCTTGCTCCGCCCCCCAGCCTATGTTTTTTTAAGTGGAGCATTTAGTCTGTTTACATCTAAGGTCAGTATTTGAAGTTTTGTTCCCATAATATTGTTAATTAGTTCTTAATTACTTTGGGGCATCAATTAGGTGATTTCTTTATAAGATCTGTGTGTTTTATACTTTTGTGTGTTTCCATAATGATTAGTATTGCTCTTTCATTTCTGTTTTTAAAACACCTTTGAGTATTTCTTGTAGTGCCAGTCTGTGACAAATACAGTTAGTGTTTGCTTATTATCTAGGAAATACCTTATTTCTCTTTGAATTATTAAGCTTAGTTGAGGAGGATAAAAAAAATTCTTGTCTGGCCTTATTTTGCAAGAAGACTCAAAATAGGACCCCAGTTTCTTTTTGGCTTGTACAGTTCCTGCTTACAAGTTTCCTGCAAACTCTGGTATGAATTTGATGAGATTTCTTTTATAGATGATTAGACACTTCTCTCTTGCCACTTTTATGTTGACTTTGGATAGTCTGATGACTATATGTCTTTCTTAGATTATTCTTGTAATACATATCCCAGGAATCATCTGAGATTTTTATATCTGGATGTTTAGGCCTGTAGCAAGACCAGGGAAGTTTTCCTGAGTTATTTATTCAAACAAGTTACCCACACTTTTTACTTTCTCTTCTTCTCCCCTTGTAATGGCTATAATTCATAGGTTTGGATGCTTTACATGATAACCTAGTTCTTGAAGGCTTTGTTAAGTTTTGCAATTTATTTTTCTGTATTTGTCTTACTGGGTTTACTTAAAAGACCTGTCTTCTAGCTCTTAAATGATTTATGCTGCTTGTTCAGCCTGTTGTAAAAGTTTTCAGAACTATTTTGCAGTTCCATCAAAATATTTTTCATTTTCAGAAGTTGTGTCTGTTTTTCTCAATAAAATCTATATTTTCTTTTTTATGCTACATCATTTTCCTGGTGTGTTTATGATGGCTTTCAACTTTTGGATCTCAATCTTTACATAATCCTGTATTTCTTAAAGGCCTTATTTCTTGGAGGATTCTTTTAGAATTCTTTAGAATCAATATTTTGGATGTTTTCTTTTTAGAGTTGGAGTCTCACTCTGTCACCAGGCTGGAGTGCAGTGGCATGATCTCGCTCCCTGCAACCTCCACCTCCTGGCTTCAAGCGATTCTCCTATCTCAGCCTCCTGAGTAGCTGGGACTACAGGTGCATATTCTTTATCGACTATATCAAAGATTTTATTTTGTTTAGAATCCACTGCTGGAGGTTACTGTGGTCCTTTGGAGAGGTTGTAACACTCTTTCTTCTTTATACTTCCAAAATTGTTTATCTGATTCTTCCTCATTTAGATAAGCTCTCTCTCTCTTTTTTGAATTTATTTTGTTTTAACAGGATTTTTCTCCCTTTGAAAATGTGACTATAACGTGTGCTGCACAGAATGTGAAAGGCTATATTGAAGAGGATCAAGAAAAATTGCTAGAAAGGAAAGTGCAAACAGTCAGTATGGAAAGTTCTTTTCAGGAGAAGTGTTACAAGAAGAAGCAGAGAAAAAATGTGGTAGCTAGCATGATTGTGTCATCAAGAGTTCTGTTTATGTTCAGTGCTAGAAATAATACCATGCTTGCATACGAATGAGAATTAGCAGTACAGATGAAGGAAACTGACAATGCAGAAGAGAGGGAAAGTAATTATAGAGGAAGATGAAAAGGGGTGTTAACAAGGACACAGAGTTTTTCTTTGTAGAAGGGAAAATTGTCTATGTGGGTAAAAAGCCAGTAAATGTGTACCTGTAGTGATGAAGAATATTGAGACTTTTTTCTAATTGCTTCTACTTTTTCTGTTATAAAAAAGCAATGTAATCAGATGAGAAAGAAGAGAAAGAAAAGAAAGAGTGTTCATATAAGAAAATGTTACCTAGTAATCTTGAAGACTGGAGAAATATACTGACTGGGCCAATGGAGTAGTAAAATATTAGACAATTGCACTGGAGGTCTCCTGAATATTTTTGCTTATTTAAAGTGAGCCCAACCAGCATGTTTGAATTATTTCCTCCAGCCATGCAGCACACTGTACATAGGTGCAGAGAAGGCAGAGGTTTGGATAAAAGCATTTTTGCTTGTCCAATACAGTAAAGGATGAGATAGACAAAAATGTTCAAGATATATGCAAAGGATTGATTATAACAAAACATCATGATGAGAGAGGACGTGAAGAGGTGAAACTAGAGATGGCCTGTGAAGAGGTCAGAGGAGTCATAAGCCTAAAGAGCTGGAGCTGGGGTATATTGCAGCAGATGTATGAAAGGGAGTCATTTTAAACTTTGAGAGGTGGTTATGAGGAGTGGGATGCTCAAAATGGAGAGTTTAAAAAGTGGGTACTGATGAACTGATTGTGGGTGAAAGAAATATGACTTTCCAGAGAAAAGACCAAGAAACTGGAAGAGCAGAGCATTGAGAGCATAGTCTATACGAATATTAAAATAACTAGGAAAAAGAGCAGAAATCATTTTGATGAAAACGACAGAGAACCTAGAATGAAAATTGTCAAGAAATGGTGAGAGTTGTGCTGTGCCAGTCTACAGCTAACTTTGACAAGGAGGTTAGAGAATAGCATATTAGGGTGGTGCACCTCTTCCTGGGATCTAGAGGTCTTTCAGAGGAGAGGACTTCCACATTTCAGGCCTGTTGATATGGGGGCGGTGGAAGGAAAACGATAGAGTTGCATGGAAAGAGTGTTAAGGAGAGTTAGACTTCATTTAGAACAAGAAAGTAAAAGAGCTAAAAAGAATGTAGGAAGTTGGCCAGGCACAGTGGCTCACGCCTGTAATTCTAACACTTTGGGAAGTCGAGGCGGGCGGATCAATTGAGGTCAGGAGTTCAAAACCAGCCTGGCCAACATGGTGAAACCCCATCTCTACTAAAAATACAAAAAAAAAAAAAAAAAAAAAAAAATTAGCTGGGCATGGTGGTGGGCACCTGTAATCCCAGCTACTCAGGAGGCTGAGGTAGGAGAATTTCTTGAACCCAGGAGGTGGAGGTTGCAGCGAGCTGAGGTCATAGCACTGCACTCCAGCCTGGGCCACAGAGTGAGACTCTGTCTCAAAAAAAATTAAATAAATAAAAATAAACATTTTGCTGGTAATAAACAAGAGTTTCCATGGGCAAAATAAAAGGGTTTGGGTGATGGGAAAAGAGTAGAAAAGTGAGTTGGATTAAGGGATGTGTATTAAACCATGTGGAATGAGTCTTGGTACCCAGAGAAGATCTCAAAATCTTGGCATTCTGCTGGTGACAAGGGTGTGAGGCATGATGTAAGCTGATGACAAAGAAAACATCAATCTTAAATGACCCAAAGAAGGGTAATGTTTTAGAACTTAAAAACAAAATACATTTTAATGGCTCAGCCAGAAAAGATTTGGCTCCTTTAGGATATAAATTAGAGTTTTTCTTCGATATTTTGCAAACAGGATGCACATCCTGCGCATGCACTCCAGAACTAAAAATAAAAATACTAAAATAAAATAAAAAGGAAGTGAAATAAGCCCCACATATTTTTTTAAAAATCATCAATAATTAAATGAAATGACACATTTAACTTCTTGGGGTGTTTTTTGTGATGAGTTCATCGCAAAAGATATCCATGAAAATCCAGAGCTGCTCAATATCATATATGAAGCAGGCGTCACTCTACAGTGAAAAATATCTTTCATGATAACAGTGCATGGGTGTGTGCATGCAAGTGAGCATGTGAGTATGAGCATACAAGGAGTAGTGTGAGTGTGCATGCATGTAAATGTAGGAGTGTGTATGGTTGTTATTGTATATGTATGTTACTATATCACACATATCCATCATTTCCACAGAATTGAAGATTTCAGGCCCACTCCAGAAAATATTCACCCTATCTGCAAGTCCCCCAATTCTCCTGCATGCTACCCCTTTCCCTGGGTGAAAATACAAGTTGATAACAAATGTCAGTTTGCCTTGTGCATGTAGTATACAAAGTGCAACTTCTGAAAATGAATTACAGTGAAAAATACATGTCAGGCAATTGTCAGAGAGCTCAACCAGGGGTGAAGTGCAATCTCTCCCTTCCCCAAACCTCCTTTGTGAAATCTGATATTTGAGAGTAACATCTTAATAGAAAAGCTAACCTCCCCTTCCTGCTGATTTTCTCCTGACCACCTCTTTATGAAATAAATTTCCTCCTTATCTAGCAGACACGGATTCATTGTCTTCAGTGTGGTGTTGTGTCCTCAACTGGGCTAACAAAATACTGCTGTACTTGGTGAAAGCAGAGCCAAAACATACTTTCCATTTATTGTCTCTCCTAATATATAACTATCTTATATTTAACTTTTAATATATTATGTTTAACTTTTGCCTTTTAAAATTTTATAAATCCTGTTGAATTCTTTTCAGAATCTCAATAAATGAAAGCTGTTCTGTATAGATGTGATTATGTGTAAATGAAATTGAAGTTTAGAGTTCTAGCTCATTTTATTGGATTCTTATAACATGAGATAAGCATTATTATCTTCACTTAGCAAACAAAGAAACTAAGGCTAAGAGAAATTAAGTGACACACTTCTCCAAGTCACTTAGATGAGAAGAAGCATAATTTGTCTATTTACTCCCAAGAACGTTAACTAGCATAGTATCTCTCAGTAGGTGCTCAGTGAATGTTCGTTGATTGATGACAGCTACATAGCTCTCTGAAAGAGTAACCATCCAAGAGTTCAAGAAAAAAAACACCTTTTTCATCAGTTAATTTATTATTTCAGTAAAACTGGGTGTTTTGAGCCACAGTCACCCTCCCTTTTTTTTTGAACACAAAAAAAATGGAAATGGGGAAATGCAAGAGTGAGTTAGTTTCTAAGTGAGGATACAAGTATACTCTTTACCTTTAATATGACGGTTAAATACACAAGACACTAGAATACAGAAAAGTTTTTTGACCCATCTCGTTGTATTATATAATTTATGAATCTCATTAGTAAACTACTCGCTTAACACTGGTGATAGAAATAAGATGGCAAAAAGAGGACTGCTAAGAATTACTTTTGGATAAGGGTATATAATATTTTCATAAGAGCTACCTTAACTAAATAGTCCACACAAAATCATATTCTTCATAAACACAAGTCCGTTCATCACTTTTTTACAGGATTTTCACAAGGAGCAAATATGAAAATTTTGTTAAACTGTCCTGAAATCATAAAGCATAGAATAAATAAGAAATAAAAATAATTATTACCACCCAGGTGTTTGCCTTTTAAAACAATTGAAAATATAACTATATTTAACATGAGCCATTCACTTAAGAGTTCTCATCCTACTATGAAGAAAAATGATACTGATAAATGTTTTGATATGAACTCAGTTTGATATTTTAATGATATGTATTGTTTCTTTGCTTTAATCATATTACAGGATTGTTCAACCTGAATTGAAAGCACTTGCAATCGGCTTCCATTCAATGATTTTGCGATCACTAGGTATGATAAATATACAGATGAGAAATTTAACATGTAAATATTCATGTTAAGGCTTAAAGACAATGTAATTAATTTTCAACTATGAGAATGTATAAAAAAGGAATAAGTAAGAATCATTTCCATTTTTGTGATAAATGAAAATAATAACAGGAAAATTGAGTGGCCTAGTAGAGAATTTGATTGTTAATTCTCGTTAAAGCCAATCTGTTAAGAGCAAGGAATCATCATATTTATATTATACTTCTTCTAACAGAAAGATAGGTAGTATCTGAAATTTTCCTTCTTTTAGAAATATAAGAATATTTCTACCAGTTATAGGCAGAGTGGAGAGCCTTCCTTCTAAATGGAGACCTTATTTAGGAGAGACCTCAACTGGCTTAGGAGCCCTAGGAATCTGGTCAGGCTGAAGTTGTATAAAACAACAGGAGTTGTTAACATTAACTGTGTCACTTCCCACTACCTGGTCCTGTAAGGATGAGCAGCTAACCATTGGTAGGAATTAATGCAAAAGGGAATGAGAATTCAGACTCTAGAACTTGGCACCTTAGATTAAGAATGTGTTCTGAATAAAAGAAAGATCAGAAAAATGTGATTTATTATTGGCGAAGAGCAAGATTACAGACTCCAGAGGCTAAAGGCCTTTTTAAATTTTTTTTAATTTATTTTTTGTCATTTCAGTAGGTTTTTGGGAAATAGGTGATGTTTGGTTACAAGAATAAATTCTCAGTGGTGATTTCTGAGATTTTGGTGCACCCATCACCCAAACAGTATGCACCATACCCAATGTGTAGTCATTTATCCATTAATACTTTCTCCTGAGTCCCCTAAGTCTATTGTATCATTCTTATGCTTTTGTATCCTCATAAAATATCTCCCAATTATAAATGTGAACATTTGATATTTGGTTTTCCATTCCTGAGTTACTTCACTTAGCATAGTAGTGTGCAATTCCATCCAGGTTGCCGTGAATACCATTATTTCATTCATTTTTATGGCTGGGTAGCATTCCATGATATATATATACCACATTTCCTTTAGCCACTCATTGATTGATGGGCATTTGGGCTGGCTCCATATTCTTGCAATTGCAAATTGTGTTACTATAAACATGCATGTGCAAGTATCTTTTCCGTGTAATTACTTCTTTTTCTCTAGCTGTATACCTAGTATGGGATTGCTGGATCAGATGGTAGATCTACTTTTATTTCTTTAAGAAATCTCCACACTGTTTTCCATAGTGATTGTAGTAGTGTATGCTCCCTCAGTGTAAAAGTGTTCTCTTTTCACCATATCCACATCAACATTTATTATTTTTTAATTTTTTGATTATGGCCATTCTTGGAGGAGTGAGGTGGTATCGCGTTGCAGTTTTGATTTGCATTTCCCTGATAATTAGTGATGTTGAGCATTTTTTCATATGCTTGCTGGCCATTTGTATATCTTCTTTTGAGAATTGTCTATGCATGTCCTTAGCCCATTTTTTGATGAGATTGTTTGGTTTTTGTCTTGCTGATTTGTTTGAATTGTTTGTAGGTTCAGAATGTTAGCACTTTGTCAGATGTATAGATTGTGAAGATTTTCTGCTACTCTGTGGATTGGCTATTAACTCTGCTGATTATTTCTTTTGCTGTGCAAAAGCTTTTAAGTTTAATTAAGTCCCACCTATCTTTGTTTTTGTTGTATTTGCTTTCGGGTTCTTGGTCATGAAGTCTTTGCCAAAGTCAATGTCTAGAATGGTTTTTCTGATGTTATCTTCTAGAACTTTTATGATTTTAGGTCTTGTATTTAAGTCTTTGATTCATCTTGAGTTGATTTTCATATAAGGTGAGAGATGAGGATCCAGTTTTGTTCCTCTACATGTGACCTGCCAATTATCCCAGCACAATTTGTTGACTGGGGTATTCTTTCTCCACTTTATATTTTTGTTTGCTTTGTCAAAGATCAGTTGGCTGTAAGTATTTGGCTTTATATCTGGGTTCTGTATTTTGTTCTATTGGTCGATGTTCCTATTTTTATACCAGTACCATGCTGTTTTAGTGACCATGGCCTTATAGTATAGTTTGAAGCCAGGTAATGTGATGCCTCCAGATTTTTTTTTTTTTTTTTTGCTTAGCATTGTTTGGCTATGCAGGCTCTTACGTGGTTCCATGTGAATTTTAAGATTATTTTTTCTAGTTCTGTGAATAATGATGGCGGTATTTTGACAGGAATTACATTGCATTTGTAGGTTGCTTGCAGCAGTATGGTCATTTTCACAATATTGATTCTACCCAGTCATGAGCATGGGATGTGTTTCCATTTGTTTTTGTCATCTGTGATTTCTTTCAGCAGTGTTTTGTAGTTTTTCTTTTAGAGGTCTTTCACCTCCTTTGTTAAGTGTATTCCTAAGAATTATTTTATTTTTTTGCAGCTATTGTAAAAGGGGTTGAGTTCTTGATTTGATTCTCCACTTAGTCACTGTTGGTGTGTAGCAGAGCTACTGATTTGTATACATTGATTTTTGTATCCTGAAACTTCGCTGAATTCATTCACCAGCTCTAGGAGCTTTTTGGATGAGTCCTTAGGTCTTTCTGTGTTTACAATCATATCACCAGTGACAGTTTGGCTTCCTTTTTACCAATTTGGATGCCTTTGATTTTTTTTTCTCTTCTCTGATTGCTCTGGCTAGGACTTCTAGTACTATGTTTAATGGAAGTGGTGAAAGTAGGCATCCTTATCTTGTTTCAGTTTTCAGGGGGAATGCTTTCAACTTTTCCTCATTCAATAAAATGTTAGCTGTGGATTTGCCATAGATGGCTTTTGTTACCTTAAGGTGTGTCTCTTCCATACCAATTTTACTGAGGGTTTTAATCATAAAATGATGCCTGATTTTGTCAAATGCTTTTTCTGCATCTATTGAGATGATCATGTGATTTTTGTTTTTAATTCTGTTTCGTGGTGTATCACATTTATTGACTGGTGGATGTTAAATCATCCCTACATCCCTGGTATGAAACCCACTTGATCATGGTGAATTATCTTTTTGATCTGCTATTAGATTGAGTTAGCTAGTATTTTGTTGAGGGTTTTTGCTTCTATGTTCATCAGGGATATTGGTCTGTAGTTTTCTTTTTTTGTTATATCCTTTCTTGGTTTGGATTTTAGGGTGATACTGGCTCTATAGAAAATTTAGGAGGAATACCTTCCTTCTCTATCCTGTGGAACAGTATCAATAGGATTGGTCACAATTCTTTGAATTCCTGATAGAATTCAGCTGCGAATCTGTCTGGTTCTGGACTTTTTTGTTGTTGTTGTTGTTGTTGGCAGTTTTAGATTACCATTTCAGTCTCACTGGTTTTTATTGGTCTGTTCAGAATTTCTATTTATTCCTGGTTTAAGGGTTGTTTATTTCCAGGAATTTATCCATCACCTTTAGATTTTCTAGTTTATGCACTTAAAGGTGTTATAGTAGTCTCGAATAATCATTTGTATTTCTGTGGTATCAGTAGTAATATCTCCCATTTAGTTTCTAATTGAGCTTATTTTGATCTTCTCTCTTCTTGGTTAAGCTTGCTAATGGTCTATCAATTTCATTTATCATTTCAAAGAACCAGATTTTTGTTTCACTTATATTTTGTATTTTTTGTTGTTGTTGTTTCAATTTCACTTAATTCTGCCCTGATCTTTGTTATTTCTTTTCTTCAATTGACTTTGAGTTTGGATTGTTCTTGTTTCTCTAGTTCCATAAGATGTGACCTTCTTTTGTCTATTTGTGCTCTTTCAGACCTTTTGATATAGGCATTTAAAGCTATGAACTTTCCTCTTAGTACCTATTTTGCTATATCCCAGAAGTTTTGATAAGTTTTGTCACTATTTTTATTCAGTTCAAAACTTCTTTAAATTTCCATTTTGATTTCATTGTTGACCCAACAATCATTTAGGAGATGGTTATATAATTTCCATGTATTTGCATGATTTTTGGTGTTCCTTTTTCTGTTAATTTCCAATTTTCTTTCACTGTGGTCTGAGAGAGTACTCGATATAATTTCCACTTTCTTAAATTCACTGAAACATGTTTTGTGGCCTATCATATGGTCTATCTTGGACAATGTTCCATGTGCTGATGAATAGAATGTATATTCTGCAGTCATTGGGCAGAATTTCGGTAAGTATCTGTTAAGCTTATTTTTTCTAGGGTATAGTTTAAGTCTATTGTTTATTTGCTGACTTTCTATCTTGATGACCTGTCTAGCACTGTCAGTGGAGTATTAAAGTCCCCCACTATTATTGAGTTGCTGTCTATCTCATTTCTTAGATCTTGTAGTAATTTTTTATATATAAATTTGGGAGCTCCAGTGTTAGGTGCATATATATTTAAGATTGTGATATGTTCCTATAGGACTAGTTCTTTTATCATTATATAATGTGCCCCTTTGTATTTTTAAACTGCTGTTGCTTTAAAGTCTGTTTTGTCTAATATAAGAATAGCTACTCTTGCTCACTTCTAGTGCCCCTTTATGTGGAATATCTATTTCCACTCCTTTATTTTAAGTTTATGTGAGTCTTTATGTGTTAGGTGAGTCTCTCCTGAAGACAGCAGAAACTTAGTTGGTGAATTCTTATCCATTCTGCCATTGTATATACTTTAAGTTGGGCATTTTGGTCAGTTACATTCAACCTTAGTATTGCGATGTGGGGTACTATTCTATTCATCGTGCTAGCTGCAAGAATACCTTGCGGGGTGTGTGTGTGTGTGTGTGTGTGTGTGTGTGTGTGAGATTGTTATACAGGTCCTGTGAGATTTATGCTTTAAGGAAGTTACATTTTGGTGTATCTTGAGGATTTGTTTCAAGATTTAAAGCTCTTTTAGCAGTTCTTGTAGTGCCAGCTTGTTAGTGGCAAATTCTCTCAGCATTTGTTTGTCTTGAAAAGACTGTATCTTTCCTTCATTTATGAAGCTTAGTTTTGCTGGAGACAAAATTCTTGCCTGATAACTTTCTTGTTTAAGGAGGCTAAAAATAGGAACTCAATCCCTCCCAGCTTGTAGAGTTTCTGCTGATAAATCTGCTGGAATTCTGATAGGTTTTCCTTTATATGTTACCTGATGCTGATATTTTTGCCTCACAGCTCTTACGATTCTTTCCTTCATCTTGATTTTAAATAACCTGATGAATATGTGCCTAGCTGATAATCTATTTGTGATGAATTTCCCAGGTGTTCTTTGAGCTTCTTGTATTTGGATGTCTAGATCTTTAGTAAGGCTGGGAAAGTTTTCCTTGATTATTCCCTTAAATCTGCTTTCCAGATTTTTAGATTTCTCTTCTTCCTTGGGAACACCAATTATTCTTAGGTTTGGATGCTTAACCTAGTCCCAAACTTCCTGGAGGCTTTGTTTATTTTTAAAAATTATTTTTTCTTTCTCTTTGATGAATTGATTTGATTTGAAAGCCTTGTCTTTGAGCTCTGAAAGTCTTTCTTCTGCTTGTTTGATTCTATTGCTAAGACTTTCCAGTGCATTTTACATTTCTCTAAGTGTGTCCTTGACTTCCAGAAGTTGTGATTGGTTTTGATTTATCTTATCTATTTCACTGAGAAATTTTCCTTTCATATCTTATATCATGTTTTTTATTTCCTTAAGTTGGACTTCACCTTTCTCTGGCACCTCATTGACTAGCTTAATAATGGACCTTCTGAATTATTTTCTTGGCAATTCAGAGATTTTGTCTTGGTTTAGATCCATTGCTAGTGAACTGGTGTGATCTTTTGAGGGTGTTAAAGAACTTTGTTTTGTCATATTATCAGAATTGTTTTTATCGTTATTGCTCGTTGTGTAGATTATGACAGAAGGAAGATCTGGGGCTCAAGGGCTGCTGTTCAGATTTTTTTGTTCCATAGGGTGCTCCTTTGATGTGGCATTCTCCTCATTGCCCTAGGGGTGGGGCTTCCTGATAGTTGAACTGCAGTGATTGTTTTTACTCTTCTGGGTCTAGCCACCCAGTGGAGCTACTGGGCTCTGGATTGGTACTGGGGAGTTTCTGCAAAGAGTCCTGTGATGCGATCCATCTTCAGGTCTTTCAGCCATGGATACCAGCATTTGCTCTGGCAGAGGTAGTAGGAGAGTGAAGTGGACTGTGTGAGGGTCCTTGGTTGTGTTTTCATTTAGTTCACTGGTTTTGTGTTGGTTGGCCTCCAGCCAGGAGGTGGTGCTTTCAAGATTACATCAGCTGCAGTACTATAGAGAGGAAGCAAACTTGCCCTAGGGTCATCCTGTTAAGTATTCAGGTTTCTCAGTTGGTGGGCAGGGCCTTAGAGCTCCTAAGAGATTATGTTCTTGTCATCAGTAACCAGGGCAGGTAGAGAAAAATCATTAGGTGGGGTCAGAGATAGGCATGTCTGAGCTCAAACTCTCCTTGGGTGGGGCTTGCTGTGGCTGCTGTGTGCGATGGGGGTGTTGTTCCCAGGCCAATGAAGTTATGTTCCCAAGGGAATGATGGCTGCCTCTGCTAAGTCACACAGATCTCAAAGGAAGTGGCAGCGGGCCAGGAGCGGGTGCGGGGGAAATAGCAGTAACAGGCCTTACCCTGCTCCTATCTAGCATGCAGTCCTACAGGCTGGTCTCACTGCCACTGTGACCCCCAACAGCACTGAGTCTATTACCAGGTATTTGGTGACCAAGGCTGAGAACTTGGCCCTGACCTCCAGCCTCCGTGCTGAGAAAGGAAGCTGACTCAGTTTTTTTTGTCATCTAAGGGAGCCTGCAGCTGGTGATATAGTTTCTTCAAAGGTTTGTGGACTCTCTCAGCTTTCCCAGTATGTTGCTATGGTAATTCTTGGAGAAAAAGTTCACAATGTGAGTCCACATGCTGCTCTGTTTGTCTAAGTGGGAACTGCAAGCTAGTCCTGCCTCCTATCTGCCACCTTTTAGAGATCTATATTTTAAATATTCAAAGTTGATTAGAAAAGATTTAGAAAATTACCCTTCCTCCCTTTTTACCATTTGCCTTTTTTTACTGCACAGATTCCTGTTGTTAAACAATGTCTAGCCTCACCCCCATGAGTGTTCTTTCGTAAGAACTGTAAATCTTATATGCCTATTCCTGGGAAGTAGGATAAGGCCAACATTCATCTAGGGGTTGGTGCAGATGACTGATTATGACCCATAGGTAACCACTGATGGCAAAAAGAAAAGGAAGTGGGAGGATTCAGTTTCTGGGACCCATGCAAGCAAAGGAAAAAGTATGGCCAAATTACAATTGAGTTGTCATGAAGTGTATTTGGTGAGAAGGTCACAGATCCTGAAAGGTAAAAAGAAATGCAAAGGGAATAGGAGAGAGAAGATGGGAGATGCTGCAGGGTTACATCAGTTCTCTTCCCAGTATTCCCTTTCTGTGTCCCTGATCTTCCAGTCTCTGTAATCTTGGCAGTTCTCTACCTTCAGATTCAGAGAAGATATCTTACTCTTTGAACTTGGAACACAGAGGCTGAAAATAGTTCTGGGTAGTTAGCATCTCTTCTGATATGTTGAAATGAGACTATGAAAATAGAAATTATTTTAGCAACATAAAATAGAAAAAAATGAATCTGGCCATCCTAATTGTGAGCATCCAATTTCAGTGTGTCCGCTATATGCCACAATGAAGCTCAAATACCTCTATGGGAAAAATCCACACTTAGTATCAAACTTCCAATTCACAGTCATCTTAAATATGATATGTGTGTAAATTGTGGAAGGCCTATTATAATATATAGTGTATTAAACTGAAAAAGGTATTAGAAAATAGGTCATCAGAGGTTTTTAATTCCAGTAATTAAGTCCTAGTTTGTTAGTTAACACATTTAGTTCACAGACTTTGTTCAAACCAGTGGCATAATGTGAAGAAAATTAATTATTGGCATTTATTTTTCATTTTTCAAAGATGCTTCTGAGTTTTTGGAATCTGCAAATTTCTCACCCATTTTGTCAGTACTAGATTGCCTCAGATACATTGGCCTCAGGCACCATTCCCTTGTGATTCTACTATTTCTTACTCTCAGAAAATTGAGAATGATTAAAAATAAGCAGAATCAGTAAACTGTCTTCTATAAATCATTGTCATGTTTTGTGACAAAATAAAATCTGAAAAGTATGAATCACACAAAAAAAAAACAAGAACAAAGTAAAATCTTGTATGTTTCAGTTCTAACATCTGAAGGATAGCTCCGTACTATGATGTCCTTCAGAATTTTGACCAAATTACCTATGCTTAAAACTAGGAGTTAATCTCAGAATGTATACTTCTCATATAAACAATTGTATTCCTGGAATGCTGTACCTTCCGTGAAATCATGCACTACAAATAAAAATTGCCTTAGGGACTGACCATTGAAATGTATGCACTATTGTGGTAAGACCACTAACAGAAGCAAAATTTAGCAGCGACCCTAACCTGTACAGCCTAGGCTGCTTTAGGAGATAAGAAAAACATTAAATCAATGGACAGAAAATGCTGAATTGTGGGCTATAAGAGCACCAAGTAGGAGGAAATGGTACTCTGAGCCCAGAAAGAAGTAAAACTGGCCAGCAGCTGAGCACTCTTTGAAGCTGGGCCTGAACGTCTCTGGGAAGGGAATCCTGATGTAAGCATTCACTTTTTAATTTTCTTGAAATAATATTAAAAATCTTTACTTTGCAGCAGTTGAGGTGAGAGCTTTTTCCTTTTCCCATAAAGTTATAATTTTATTCCCAATAATCCAGTCTTTCTTGCCTAAGAAAAATTTTATATGAATCAACATGATTTTCATGTTTTACTAATAACATTCCCCTTTTACTAATCAGGTTTAAGTTAATCAATGTTATAGGAAGAACAGAGTATATAGGTATATAATCCTTCTTCCCTATGAATATAGGGAGAGAAGAGTAGATCAAGAGTAGATCGGGTATGTCTATGACATTACCATATGCTTTAAGCCTTTGAGATTCCTAATAATTTTGATTTCTGGGTGGATGTAGGCCAAAATAATGGCATAATTTTCCAAATTTTAAACTTTTTTAAACTCAAAATGTATCAATGTAGAATATCACCCAGTTACATTTGAAGCATTTCACTTGGATTGATATCTTCTTATCTCATGTTGTAGGAGGTATTCTAGTTCCAATATATTTTGGGGCTCTGATTGATACAACGTGTATGAAGTGGTCCACCAACAGCTGTGGAGCACGAGGGGCTTGTAGGATATATAATTCCACATCTTTGGGGTAAGTAGTCATAAATACATTTTATTAATAGATTTTTTCTTTGACTATGTTAATTTCTAAAGTCTATCATTTTTAGTGTGATTATAATATTAATAATGATAGCTACCATATAGTGAACACTTGCTTTGTATTTATTATTGTGTCAGGCATTCTGGTATCTCATTTCAATAATCATAGAAACTATAGAAAATTGTTATTCTCTCCTTCTTCTTTAAATATGAAGAAAACAAGTTTCAAGAATAATGAATAACTTGTCCAAAATAGCACAACTAAAAGAAATACAGCTAGATTTGCATTTTAATCTCTTTTTATTATAAAATTCTCCTCCTCTGGCTTCTCTAGGAAGATATAGAATGACCAGCTGGGCTTCTGGTTATATGGTCATTGAGGAAAATATGAGAAAAATATGTTTCAATACTCTTCATAGGCAAAGGTATTCTCTTAGTGACTTTAAGATAACTGGGTGATCATCTGGAAGAAAAGAAACTACTACAATCGTACCTTACCTATTATAGAAACACTAATTTGAAATTTATATATTGACCAAATACACAAATTTTACATGTGAAACTATAAGTATTACAACTACTCATATAGGATTCCTTTTAATTATCTAGGAAGAAAAAAAATGTGTTTCTAAGTGTATTAGTCAATTCTCACACTGCTAATAAAGACATAGCCAAGACTGGGTAATTTATAAAGGAAAGAGGTTTAATTGACTCACAGTTTTTCAGGTCTGGGGAGGCCTCAGGAAACTTACAATTATAGCAGAAAGGGAAGCCAACACATCTTTCTTTACATGGCAGCAGCAAGGAGAAGTGCAGAGTGAAGGAAGGGAAGAGCCCCTTTTAAAACCATCAGAACTCATGAGAACTCATTCACTTTCATGAGAAGAGCATGGATGTAACCATATCCATAATACAGTTACCTCCCACTGGGTCCCTGCCATGACACATGGGGATTATGGGAACTACAGTTCAAGATGAGATTTGGGTGGGGACACAGCCAAACCATATCATTCCATCCCTGGCCCCTCTCAAATCTTATGTCCTCACATTTTAAAACAATTATGCCTTCCCACCAGGCCCCCAAAGTCTTAACTCATTTCAGCATTAACTGAAAATTCCAAGTCCAAAGTCTCATCTGAGACAAAGTAAGTACCTTCTGCCTATGAGCTGGTAAAATCAAAGCAAGTAAGTTGCTTCCTAGGTACAATGGGGAGTACAGGCATTGGGGTAATACACCCATTCCAAATGGGAGGAGTTGGCCAGAACAAAGGGGCTACAGACCCCATGCAAGCCTGAAATCTAATAGGGCAGTCATTAAACCTTACTGTTCCAAAATGACCTCCTTTGGCTCCACGTCTCACTCCCAGGTCACACAGATGCAAGAGGTGGGCTCCCATGGCCTTGGACAGCTCTACCACTGTGGCTTTGCAGGGTACAGCTTCCCTTCAGGTGACTTTTATGGGCTGGCATTGTGTCTGCAGCTTTATCAGGCACGCAAAGCAAAGTGTTGGTGGGTCTACCATTCTGGGGTATAGAGGATGATTGGCATCTTCTAACAGCCACACTAGGCAGTGCCCCAGTGGGGACTCTGTGTGGGGGTTCCAACCCCACATTTCCCTTCCACACTGTCCTAGCAGAGATTCTGCATAAGGGCCCCATCCCTGCAGCAAGCTTCTGCCTAGAAATCCAGGCAGTTCCATACATGTTCTGCAATCTAGGTGGAGGTTCCCAAACCTCTATTCTTGACTTCTGTGCATCTACAGGTTCAACACCACACAGAAGCTGTCAAGGCTTGGGGTTTGCAACCTCTAAAGCCATGGCCCAAGCTGTACCATGGCCTCTTTTAAAAATGGCTGGAGTGGCTGGGACTTCTAGGCTACACACAGCAGCAGTCCCTGGGTCCAGCCCACAAAATCAGTACTTCCTCTTAGGCCTCCTGGCTTGTGATGGAGGGGCTACCGCAAAGTTCTCTGACAAGCCCTGGAGACATTTTCCCCATTATCTTGGTAATTTACATTAGGCTTCCCATTACTTAGGTAAATTTCTGCAGCTGGCTTGAATTTCTCCCCGGAATATGGATTTCTTTTCTGCTGCATCATCAGGCTACAAATTTTTCAAACTTTTATGTTCTGCTTCTTCTTGAACACTTTGCCGCTTAGAAATATCTTCCACCAGATACCCTAAATTATCTTTCTCAAGTTCAAAGTTCCACAGATCTCTAGGGTAGGGGCAAAAAGTCACCCAACTCTTTGCATAGCAACAGTAAGCTTTACTCCAGATCCCAACAAGTTCCTCATCTCCATCTAAGACCATGTCAGCGTGGACTTTATCATTCATATCACTATCAGCATTTTGTTCAAAGCTATTCAACAAGACTCTTGGAAGCTTCAGTTTCCCACATCTTCCTGTTTTCTGAGCCCTTCAAGTCTCTAGGAAGTTCCAAAGTTTCCAACAATTGCTGTCTTCTTCTGAGCCCTCCAAACAAGACCAACCTCTGCCTGTTACCAAATTCCAAAGTTGCTTCCCCATTTTGGGGTATCTTTACAGCAGTGGCCCCTTACTTGGTACCTATTTACTGTAGTAGTCCATTCTCATACTGTTAATAAGGACATACTCAAGATTGGGTAATTTATAAAGGAAAGAGGTTTAACTGACTCGCAGTTCTAGATGGCTGGAGAGGCCTTCGGAAACTTAAAGTCACAGCAGAAGGGGAAGCAAACACATGCTTCTTCACATGGCAGCAGCAAGAAGAAGTGCCAAGCAAAGAGGGAGAAAAGCACTTTATAAAACCATCAGATATCGTGAGAACTCACTCACTGTGAGAACAGTATGGAGGTAACCATCCTCATAATTCAATTACCTCTCACTGGGTCGCTTCCACGACCTTTGGGGATGATAGGAACTATAGTTCAAGATGAGATTTGGATGGGGACACAACGAAACTATAACACTAAGTATTACCCAAATGCCCCAAATGATAGTTTAAAAACAAATGGTGGAAGGATTTTTATTGCTTTGGGTTTATACCCACTAATACAATTAATGGGCTGAATGGTCATTTTGTTTTACATTATCTGATAAATCACCAGACTACTGTCTACAATGGCAGAACTAATTTACAATTCCACCAGTAACATATAAGTGTTCCCTTTTCTTCACCACCTTGTCAGTATCTGTTATTTTTTTTCTTGTTAACAATAGCCATTCTAACCAGTGTGAGATGGTAACTCATTGCAGTTTTGATTTGTATTTCTCTAATAATTAGTGATTTTGAATAGTATGGAACAGAAAATCAAATACCACATGTTCTCCCTTTTAAGTGGGAGCTAAACATTGAGTACATATGGACACAAGGAAGGGAACAAGAGACACTGGAGTCTATTTGTGGATGGAGGGTGAGAGGAGGATGAAGATACAAAGCTATAAGTGACTATGATTATTACCTGAGTGACAATGAGTCTATACACCAAACCTGCACATGCAATTTACCTATATAACAAACCTGCACATGTACCCCTGAACCTAATATAAATGTTAAAACAAAGAAGATAAAAAAAGGAACAAATAATAAAATATTTTAAAAAGTACATCACCAAACTTATTTTAAGTGAAGTTCAAAAACAAAAGATAAATTGGAAGAATTTCTAAGTCAGACACAGACACAGGCAAATGTCTGATGTATATAAAAAGCTCTCAGAAATTAACAAAAACACCACCAAATACTGGCAAGAAAGAGATAACAGGAATTTTCTTTCATTGCTGGTAGTAATGTAAACTGGTACAGCTATGTTGGAAGACAGAGTTAAAGTTTTTTACAAAGGAAAAGATAGATTTATTGTATGATTAAGCAATCATGCTCCGAGATATTTACCTAAATTAATTTGAAACATGCTCACAAAAAAACCCTGCATTCGAATGCAAAAAAGTGGAAGCATTTAAGATGTCCTTAATAGGTAAACAAATAACTGAACTGTAGTACATTCATACAATGGAATATCAGTCATCAATGTATTAGTCCATTCTCAGGATGCTATAAAGAACTATATGAAACTAGGTAATTTATGAAGAAAACAGGATAAATTCACTCACAGTTCAACAAGCTTTAGAGGAAGCATAACTGGGAGGCCTCAGGAAACTTACAATCATGGCAGAAGGCAAAGGGGAAACAAAGCATATCTTCTCATGGCAACAGGAGAGAGAGAGAAAGCGCACAAAGGTTTAAGTACCATGCACTTCTAAACCATCAGATCTTATAACTCACTATCTTGAGACCAGAAAGGGGGAAATCCACCCTCATAAACCAATCATCCCCCACCAGGTCCCTCCTCCAATTTGACATGAGATTTGGGCAGAGACACAAATCCAAACCACATCAACCAATTAAAAAAATGAGCTATCAATCTACAAAAAGAAAGAAAGGAAATTAAAATGTGTAAATAAAAGAAGGCAGCCTACAACAGCTTCAGATTGTATAATTTTAACTGTATAACTTTGTAGAAAAGGCAAAACAATGGACAATGAAAAGATCAGTTGTTTCTTGGGGCTCAGTGGGGAGAAGGGATTGATGAATAGGTCTAACACAAGACATTTTTTAGGCCAATGAAACTATTCTATATGATATAATAATGTTGGATCATAATATTATGCATTTGCCAAACCTTTGGAAATTTACAACATAAAAAGTGAACTCTAATGTAAAATATGGACTTAATAATGTATGAGTATTCTTTCATCATTTGGAACAAATATGCTGTACTAATACAAGGGGTTAATAATAGGAGAAACTACTATGCAGCCATAAAAAAGGATGAGTTTGTGTCCTTTGTAGGGACATGGATGCAGCTGGAAACCATCATTCTTAGCAAACTATCACAAGAACAGAAAACCAAACACCGCATGTTCTCACTCATAGGTGGGAACTGAACAATGAGATCACTTGGACTCGGGAAGGGGAACATCACACACCGGGGCCTATCATGGGGAGGTGGGAGGGGGGAGGGATTGCGTTGGGAGTTATACCTGATGTAAATGATGAGTTGATGGGTGCAGCACAGCAAGATGGCACAAGTATACATTTGTAACAAACCTGCACGTTATGCACATGTACCCTAGAACTTAAAGTATAATTAAAAAAAAAAAAAATAGGAGAAACTGTGTATATGTTGGGCAGGGAGCCCTCCATACTTTCTGTACAATTTTTCTGGAAAACTAAAATTGCTATAAAATATAGGAAATAGTAAAGAAAAATATCATCAAACATTTTCCAAAAAAGTCACTAGAGGTTATGAAACATGTGAAAAGATGAACATCTTTTTTTTTCATTGACAATAACAGAATTGCAATTAAAAGTCACCCAGACTGTCAACAAAGGTGTTGCTTGCAGATTGTGATTGCAAAGTATATGACTTTGAGCCAGTGGGAGTACTTCTAGGAATTTATCCTGTAGCTAGCTATATTCCCAAAATACTGAAAACATGTAAATATCAATCAATAAGGTATCAAATAATGACACATGCAGGCAAATGAATATACTGAGTTCTTAAAAAAAGAAGAAAAAAGATACATATTTTCTAATATGGAGCCTATTCAAATATATTGTTATGTTAAGAAAAAGAGAAAGCATAAAGAATACGTGGAGCATGCTATTATTTATGTAAAGTGGGAAATGTTTCTTAGTTCAGGTTAAATCCCTGGAGAAAACTCCCTGAGTCAAATTTACTAGAAGAACTTTCTCTCACTTAATGCGTAAATTCACTGTCTAACATTCCCAACAAGTAATGATCCGGGTTTTCCTGGAATTCTAGTAAAGCAGCATTCACTACCCCACATTCTCCTAACTTTAAATGTTATTATACAAAATGTCTTCCTAAATGGTAGATTTTATTTCTATGAATAAAAGTATGGAAAGAAATAAAAAAGCAATACTTACTAAATTTACATTAATGACCTAATTTTAAGAAAGTGCTTATTTTTAATTGGAATTATAACTCATTTTAAGGGCGACTGGCAAGATGCTCCTCATAATCTCCCCAAAGCAATGATCACCAAGTCCAAGCATTAACATCGCATTTTAGGATAGCCATTACTTTAGTTACTTTAGTTTCAGTATGATAAGATCCCTAAAATATTTTTTTTTTTTTTAAAAACCATACTAGTTTCTTTTCCTTTAGTGAAGGTTTAGGTAAAACTAAAAGGAAATGTGTGCATGTGTGTGTGTTGTGTACACACACACACACATATGTATATATGCATATGTAAGTGGGAAGCAACAAAAGAGATCAGAGGGATGTGATTGAGAACGACTATGCATATTGTTGCTGGTTTTGAAGTTGGAGGAAAGGGCCCAGAAGCCAAGGAATGTAGGTCGCCTCTAGAAGTGGGAAAAGACAAGGAAACAGATTCTAGAGTTTACAGAAAAAAAATGCAGGGCCGGGCGCGGTAGCTTATGCCTGTAATCCCAGCACTTTGGGAAGCCAAGGAAGGTGGATCATTTGAGGTCAGGAGTTACAGACCAGCTTGGCCAACACGGTGAAACCCCTTCTCGACTAAAAAATACAAAAATTAGCCTGGCATGGTGGCAGGCGCCTGTAATCCCAACTACTCAGGAGGCTGAGGTAGGAGAATCACTGGAACCTGGGAGGTAGATGTAGCAGTGAGCTGAGATCTTGCCACTGTATTCTAGCATGAGCAATAGAGTGAGACTCCATCTCAAAAATAAATAAATAATAATTTTTAAAAAGATGCAGCTCTACCAAGACCTTGATTTTAGCCAATTAAGGCAAGTATTAGGCTTCTGACATCCAGTGCATGCTTCAAGCTTATCTTATACACCCTTTGTTGAAAAGTTTGCACCACTTCAGCCAACTAGAAATAATCATTCCTCTTTACAACTCTCCTGGCATATTATAGCTCACACATGGCCCTTACTACTTTTATTTTAGTCACCTGTGTTCACTGCTGGATTGTTTAAAGTGGAAATTTTTAAAAGAGCAATTATTTTCCAATTAATACACAGAAAGTTCAATGATTATCTTATGATTATTAAAGGACTTTATTTTTTAGATTAGTTTTAGAATCACAGTAAAATTGAGGAGAAAGCACAGAGATTTCTCATATCCTGCCTGCTCCAACACATGCATAGCCTCTCCCATTGCCAACATTTCCCATCAGGGTGGTACATTGGTTACAGTTGACAACCCATATTGACATATCTTTATCACTCATGATCCATAGTTTACATCAGGTTTCACTTTTGTTGTGGAACTTTCAATGGGTTTGCATGACCATATAATGATATATAATCCACCATTACACTATCATAAAAAGTAGTCTTGCTGCCCTAAAAACCCTCTGTGCTCTGCCCTCCTTTCCCTCTAATCTCTGGAAACCTCTAGTCTTTTCACTACTTCCATAGTTTTGTCTGTTTGAGATCACATAGTTGTAACCATACATTATGTAACCATTTCAGAGTAGCTTCTCTACTCAGTAATATGAATTGAAGTTTCCTCTAGGTGTTTGTTTGATAGATTATTTCTTTTTAGCATTGAACAATAATTTATTGTCTAGATATACCACAGTTTTGTCTACTGAGGGGCATCTTGATTGCTTCCAGGTTTTGGCAATTATAATTAAAAGTTCTGTAGATATCTGTGTGCAGTTTTTTTGTGTAGATACAGATTTCAGCTCCTTTGGATCAACACCAAAGTGCAATTACGTCATCATATGGCAAAAATATGTATATTTTATTTAAAAATGTCAGACTGGCCTCAAAAGTGTCAGTATCGTTTTGCATTTTCTCCAACAATGAATGAGAGTTTCTGTTGCTCCAGTTCCTTATCCACATTTAATGTTTAGTGTTCTGGATGTGGGCCATTCTACTAGGTATATAGTAGTATCTCATTGTTGTTTAAATTTGCATTAAATTTGCATTTCCTTGATGACATAAGATGTGAATCATCTTCGTATATGCTTATTTACCACCTCTACATTTTCTTTGGAGAAGTATCTGTTAAGGTCTTTGGCCCATTTTTTTTAACTGTTTTTTTCTTTAAATTGTTCAGTTTTAAGAGTTCTTTGTAAAATTGAGCAGAAAGCACAGAGATTTCCCATATTTATTATTTGGATGTCTTTTGTGAATATTTTCTCTCAGTCTGTGTCCTCTGACTCTCATTTTATCATCTTGACAGTATATTTCTCACTTACTGAGAGATGAATTTGTTTTTGTTTTTTTTTTTTGTTCAGAAATGGGTCTTGCTCTGTTGCCCAAACAGGAGTGCAGTGGCATCTTCTTAGGTCGCTGTAGTCTTGAACTCCTGGGCTCAAGCGATCCTCCTGCCTTAGCCTCCTATTGATGTAATTTTGTGATTATTTATCTTATTTAGCTTATTAATATAATGAATTATATAATCAATATTTGAATACTGAATAGGCAAGATATTTGAATACTGAATAGCCAAGACAAATTGATAGTTGAATGTTGAACCAGTCTTGCAAACCTGAGATACATGCCTAGATAACTCTTCTATTCAGAAAGTTTTAATTTTAATGAAGACCTGCTTATCAATGATTTATTTAATGAATTGTGCTTTTACTGTTGCATCTAAAAAGTCATAAACAAATCCTAGGTTGTTTTCTCCTGTGTTACCTCATAGATTACAGTTTTACATTTTACATTTTTTATAGTTTTACATTTTACATTTGTTATTTTGAGTTAATTTTTGTGAAGCATAATTTCACTATTTTTATATGGATCTCTAGCTATTCCAGCATCATTTATTGAAAATATTAACTGTTTCTCTATTTATATTGCTTTAGTTCTTTATTTAAGATCAGGTGACTATATTTAAGTGGGTCTATTTCTTGGCTATTTGTTCTTTCCACTGATATATTTGTATATTATTTTACCAAAATTACACTGTCTTGATTACTGCGGCTCTATAATAAGTCTTGAGGTCAGGTAGTATCAATACTATCATTTTGTTCTTTTCCTTGAGTATTGTCTTGGCTGTTCAGTATCTTTTACCTCTTCGTATAAACTTTAGAATTAGTTTGTCAATATCCATAACATAATTAATGAAGATTTTGATTGGGAGTGCTTTGAATCTGTATATCAAACTGGGATGAACTGACATCTTGACAATATTGAGTCTTTCTATACTGTACATGAACATGGAATATCACTTCATTTTTATAGTTCTCTGATTTATTTAATCAGAATTTTATAGTGTTCTGCATGCAGCTTTTGTATATATTTTAAATTTTTACCTCATGTTTTGTATTCAGGGTTACCAATGTAAATAGTAATGTATTTTTAATTTCAAATTCCACTTGTTCATTGATAATATATAGGAAAACTTTTCATTTTGTTATATTCATCTTGTATCCTGCAATCTTACTATAATAGCTTATTAGTTCCAGGGTATTTTTGTCTATTATTTGAGACTTTCTACATACACATATGTAAAAAATAAAATAAAAATAAAAAGACAGTTTTGTTTCTTCCCTTCAGCTTGTATACATTTCATTCCCTTTTCATTTTTTTTTTTTTAAATCACATTAGCTAGGATTTCTGGTACTAGTATACATTTCAACCTGTATATATTTCCTTTCAACCTGTATACATTTCATTCCCTTTCCATTTTTTTTTAAATCACATTAACTAGGATTTCCGGTACCATGTTGAAAATCAGTCATGGGAGGTGACTGATTGTCTTGTTCCTGACCTTGGCAGAAGATCTTTGGGTTCTTTGACGTTAAGTATGATAAGTGTAGGATTTTGGCAGATTTTTAAAAATCAGATTGATAAAGTTCTCTATTCCTGGTTTAATGAGAGTTTTAGTCGCGAATGTGTTTGGTTTTCTCAAATGCATTTCTGCATTTTCTGATGTGATCCTGTGATTTTTTTTCATCTTTATCCTGTTAATATAACGAATTATATAATTCATTTTTGAATGTTGAACCAGTCTTGTAAACCTGAAATGCATTCCACTTTGTTGTTGCATATAATTTTTTATATAATGTTGGATTCAATTAGCTATTTTTGAGAATCTTTGCATCTGTATTTGTGAGATTTATTGCTCTGTAGTTTTCTTTTCTTGTAATATGTTTGTCTGCTTTGTGTATTAGGATAATGCTGACCTCATGGGATGAGACAGGAACTATTCCTGCTGCTTCTATCCTATGAAGGAGATTATAATGAATTGGTATAAATTCTTACGTGAGTGTTTGATAGAATTCATCCATGAGCCCATCTTGGTTTGGTGATTTCCATTTTAAAAGGTTATGAATTATTGATTCATTTATTTAGCAGATATGGGCCTATTCAGATGGTCTATTTCTTCTTGTGTGAATTTAGGTAGATCGTATCTATCAAGGAATTGGTCCATTTCGTTGAGGTTAATAAAATTGGGGCCGTAGTGCTGTTCATGCTATTCCTTTTTTTTTTATCCTTTTAAGGTCAATGGGATTGCAGTGATGTTCCATCTTTCAATTCTGATATTTATAAATCGTGTTTTTCTTTCTATCTCCATTAGCCTGGCAAGGGGCTCATCAATTTTACTATTTTTTTTTCCAGTGGAATAGCTTTTGTTTCTGTTGATTTTCTCTGTTCATGTTCTGTTTTAAATTTCATTGATATGTGCTGTACTTTTCATCATTTCTTTCCTTCTGCTTACTTTGAATTTAATTTACTCTTCTTTTTCTACTTTGTTAAGGTAAAAGATTAAGACATAAATTTCAGATATTCCTTCATTTTAAATATATGCATTAATGCTACAAATTTTTCTCTAACCCTGCTTTTGTGGTATCCCATAACTTTTGATACTGTAATTTTATTTTCTCTTATTTCAAATATGTTTACATTTCTCATGAGATTTCACTTTGACTCATACGTTTCTTAGAAGTGTATTGTTTCATCTTCACATATATTAAGATTTTCCAGTTGTCTTCTGTTATTGATCTCTAGTTTAATTCCACTGTGGTCTGAGGAAATACATTGCATGATTTCCATTCTTTTAAATTTGGTAAGATATGTTTTATATCTCAGAATGTGGTCTATCTCAATGAATAATCTATGTGAGCTTGGGAAGACTTTGTAGCCTGTTGCTGTTTGATGGAGTAGTCTACAAGTGTTCATTATATGCTGTTGATTGATAGTGTCATTGAGTTAAACTATGTCCTTACTGATTTTTGCCTGCTAGATCTGCCCATTTCTGATAGAGGCATTTTGAAGTCTCCTAACACAATTATGGATTCCTTTACATTAATTGTCCACTTATTGTCAATAGGTTCTTAGAAACTGACATTAAGCAAAACAACACACTGTATGCCATAGGAACTTAACTCTTGTTTACACCAATTATCTGTGGTAAAATTGGTTTCATTATACAATATAAAATTTCACTTAAATTTACTAGTTTCCAGGAACCTGTTGACCATGTTGAGGACTTCATTTCTTTTTGAAGTTCTATTATTTTTTCCTAACATATTTTGACACTCCATTCTTAAAAGCTTACGTATTAAGAATTGTTATGTTTTTCAAGGGACAATAAGAGAACTGATCCTTTCATTATTATGTAAGGTGTTTTTTTAATCCTTGATCAATTTTCTTGCTTTGAAGACTGCTGTGTTTTAAATATAGTAACTCCCACTTTCTTTTGATTAATATTAGCATTAATTCCTCAGTCTAATTATTTTTAAATCAGCAATGAACAAGTGGAATTTGAAATTGAAAACATTTTAAAAAATATTTTATTAAATCTTTTATTAAATTTTTACCTCATGTTTCATATTCAGGGGTGCCAATGTTTTAATTCACCAACAATCTTATTATTAATATTTTTTGAGACAGGGTCTCACTCTGCCACCTAGGCTGGAGAGCAGTAGCTTGAACATGGCTCACTGTAGCCTCAACCTGCTGGGCTCAAGGGATCCTCCTGCCTCAGCCTTCCACGTAGCTGGGATCACAGGTGTACACCACCATACCTGGCTAATACTAGAATTTTTGTAGAGATGGGGTCTGACTTTGTTGCCCAGTTTGGTCTCGAATTCCTGGACTCATACATTCTTCCTTTCTTGGCCTCCCAAAGTGCTGGGATGACAGATATCAGCCCCATGCCCAGCTAATTTTGATCTTTTAATTGATGCATTTTGATCATTGACATTAAAAGTGATTACTAGTGTAATTGAATTAATATTACCATATTTGTTACTATTTTCTATTTGCTGCCCTTGTTCTTTGATCCTATGTTTGTCTTCTTCTTTTTGTCTTCCTGTTATGTTTTAATTGAGCATTTTATATAATTTCATTTTATCTTATTTATTAGTTTATTAGTTGTACCATTTTAATTAAAACATTTAGTGGTTTTCCTAGAGTTTGCAATATACATTTAGAACAAATCCAAATTTACATTTAAATAACACTTTATAACTTCACAGACAGTAAGAGTACCAAATAATACCAGAATAACCCTCATTCTTCCTTCCTATCCATTGTGTCATTGCTGTCATTTACTCCACTTATGTGTAATCATACATAAACATATGAATAAGCATGTAAATTAAATACTATTAAACACATTGTGCCATTATTGTTTGGAACAAACTGTTTTCTATTAAATCAATTTAGAATAAAACTGTTTTTATTTTACCTTAACTGATTTCTTCTCTGATGTTCTCCCTTCTTTATATCCAAGTTTCTGACCTATATCCTTTTCCTTCTCTCTAACAAACTTCTTTTGACATTTCTTGAAAGACAGGTGTACTGGCAACACAGTCCCTCAGTTTTTTATTGTGCGACAATGTCTTTATTTCAACTTAACTTTTGAGAGATAATTGCACAGGGTACAGAATTTTAAGTTGGAGGTGTTTTTCTCTTAACACTTTAAATATTTCAGTCCACTGTCTTCTGGAGTGCATGGTTTCTGAAGAGAAGTCTGTTGTAATCTTTTGCTCCTCTATACATAAGGGTTTTTTTTGTTTTTGTTTTTTGTTTTTTGTTTTTTTTTTTCTGGCTTCTTACAGGATGTTTTCTTCATCTTTGATTTTCTGCAGTCTGAAAATAACAAATCTATGCGTAGTTTTTCTGGAAATTTTCCTTCTTAGTGTTTTCTGAGCTTCCTAGGTCTGTAGTTTATTGTCTGACATTCATTCAAGAAAAACTTTCATGCTTATTAGTTCAAATATTTCTTTTGTTCCTTTCTTTCTCCCCTTCAAGTATTTCCATTATACACGCGTAGTTATCACAAAGTTCTTGGCTATCCTGTTCTGTTTTGGTTTTTTTCCTCTAGTCTTACTTTTCTTTGCTTTTAATTTTGGAGGTTTGTATTGGGATATACTTAAAGATAGTTTCTTCAGCTGTGCTCTGTCTAATAATGAAAAAATTAAGGTATTTGTCATATCTGTTATAGTATTTTTAATCTTTAGTGATTCTTTTTGGTTCTTCGAATTTTTATCTCCCTGCTTACATTGCTCACCTGTTCTTGCATGCTGTCTACATTATTCATTAGAGCCCTTAGCAAATTAATAACAGTTGTTTTAAATTTCTATTTTGATAATTCCAACATCCCTTATATACCTGGATCTGGCTTTCAATCTTATTCTTTTCAGACTGTGTTTATTGCCTTTTAGTATGAGACTTGCAATTTTTTCTTGACAGCCAGACAAAATGTACTGGGTAAAAGGAACGGCTGTATATAAGCGTTTATTAATGTGGTGTAAGGTGCTGGAGAAAAAGTAGCATTCTACAGTTCTATGATAAGGTCTCAATCTTTTTAGTGAGACTATAACTCTGGATTGTGAAGTTCAAACTTGCTTTTCAGTTTCTCTCTCCCGCCCTTAGGTAGAATGAGATGGTTTGAGGGGGTTGGAGCTGTATATTTTTCTCCCTCCCAGAGGAAGGCTAGAGACAGCTGGAGTTTAGTTTCAGTAGCTTCATATTAAAAAAAATAATAATAACAATAGGACAGAATTTTATGTCCCAATGAAAAGAATAAACAGAATTGCTTTCTTAATATTTGTGTGTATAACTTCTGTTTGTTTGTTTGTTTTTTCTTTTAAGGTCTGCATACTGGGGAGAAAAAAATGTAAAATATTTTACACAATTTAATAATCTATTTTCCTTATTCTTTTTTCACAGAAGAGCCTTCTTCGGCTTGAAGGTAGCCCTAGTGTTCCCGGTACTTGTTTTACTTACTGTATTTATTTTTATTGTAAAGAAAAAATTCCGTGGAAAGGATACCAAAGTGTCAGAAAATGAAAGACAAGTAATGGATGAAGCAAACTTAGAATTCTTAAATAACAGTGAACAGTTTGCACCATCTACTGAAGAATAGTAAAGCGTGTAATTAAGGGGAGAAAAAACAAGCTATTTTGCTGCTGTTTCCAACTAATGCATTGATTCAGTAAGATGTTCCTTTTGTGGTGTTCTGAGTCTTTTCACTGAGAATTCCCACATTCTTCACTTATGATGCAACAATGAATAAGCCTACGAATTTATAATGAAACAAACTATAAAAAATGGTACCCATGGTTAGGACATAGCTATGCATTTGTAGTTTAGAATACATGATTCATAAAAATTTAAAGTGAGAGGAATAGTTAATATGTAATAGAAGAAAAAGTACTTGCTCAGGTAGTTGTAACTCTTAATAAAACCAATGACTAGGATACAGTGGAAGTAAAAAGGCAGAGATAGATTAATAGCCTAAATAAGGAGAAACGCCTGACGCCTTTTTTAAAACAAAACAAAACCATTTAGACATTTTACTTGGGCCTAAAATCTAGCCAGGTTTTATATCTTTTTTTCATGTTAAATTGTACATTACTCAGAAATTATGAATACTATTAATTTATAATTTGAAATTGTGTTTGCTAACCACCTTGATGTTTTCTTCCAACATCCCATTAAGATACTACTGAAAAAATAGAAATATTCAAATATTTGCAAGGTATAATTGTCAGGCAACATATTATAGCATGTGTTAAGTTTCTACTAGGCCTATGGAAATGGTTTAAGAAAAGCTGACTTTGACTTGAGAAACAAAACCCATTGATAAGATGTGTCTTCATTGCATCTGTCTGTTCTCTGAGAGAAATAAAATCTGTGTCACTCTCTTGCATACTTGTTTGTTGGTTCATCATGCACAAAAAGATATCTTCCACATCTCTACAAGCCAGGCAAGACAGAGGGAAAATAAGATCAAACATTTAAATATTGCATTTTCTAGTAGCAACAACTCTACTGTAATGAATGCTAGAGGTTGTAGTTTCTTATTCTTAATTGTTTTGAAGATTTTTTTTGTATGAGAGTCAAGTGTAAAAATATATTTTCTTTTTTTTATTATACTTTAAGTTCTAGGGTACATGTGCATAATGTGCAGGTTTGTTACATATGTATACATGTGCCATGTTGGTGTGCTACACCCATCAACTCGTCATTTACATCAGTTATAACTCCCAATGCCATCCTTCTCCCCTCCCCCGTCCCCATAATAGGCCCCGGTGTGTGATGTTCCCCTTCCCATGTCCAAGTGATCTCATTGTTCAGTTCCCACCTATGAGTGAGAACATGCGGTGTTTGGTTTTCTGTTCTTGCAAAAGTTTGTTGAGAATGATGGTTTCCAGCTGCACCCATGTCCCTACAAAGGACACGAACTCATCCTTTTTTATGGCTGCATAGTATTCCATGGTGTATATGTGCCACATTTTCTTAATCCAATCTGTCACTGATGGACATTTGGGTTGATTCCAAGTCTTTGCTATTGTGAATAGTGCCACGGTAAACATACGTGTGCATGTGTCTTTATAGCAGCATGATTTATAATCCTTTGGGTATATACCCAGTAATGTGATGGCTGGGTCATATGGTATTTCTAGGTCTAGATCCTTGAGGAATCGCCATACTGTTTTCCACCATGGTTGAACTAGTTTACAATCCCACCAACAGTGTAAAAGTGTTCCTATTTCTCCACATCCTCTCCAAATGCTCGTCATCACTGACCATCAGAGAAATGCAAATGAAAACCACAGTGAGATACCATCTCACACCAGTTAGAATGGCGATCATTAAAAAGTCAGGAAACAACAGGTGCTGGAGAGGATTTGGAAAAATATATTTTCAACAAATGTAATTATAGACCTACTTTAGAGATTCTGAATTCAAGCATTTGTGATATAGCTTGGACATCTTTAAAATATTCCACATGATGCTAGTATTCCATGATAGACAGAAAGCCATGTGATAAGACAAGGTATACCTGAGTGTAGCAAAGTCACACAAAATAAATATTACTAGAATCTGGGAAATGTTCTGAAAGTTATATATATACATACACAAATACATATATATGTAATTTCCTGTATGTACACACACACGTATATGTAACTTCATATATATACACACACATATATACACAAACACATATATATAACTTCCAGTGTGTATATATATACACACACATACACATACACACATATATAAAATAGTATTAATATACATAATTAATAAATGTATTAATGTTTCCCCAGTCTGTAAACTAGAGAAAAGAAACATTAATCACACAAACAGAAACTTGAGGAAAACCACACATTTGCTAGGTTTGTAGGTGTCATATAACAAATTTGATGGGATCATATGCACTCACATAAACACATACACATATAATCATATATATTTATGGAATACAATATGATGTTTCAGTACATGTATACATTGTGTAATGATCAGATCATGGTTATTAGCATATTGATCACCTTACACATTTATTATTTCTTTATTGTGAGTACATTCAAAATCCTCTCTTCTAGCTTTTTGAAAGATACATTGTTGTTAGCTATAGTCACCCTACTACACAATAATTACCAGCAACTTATTCTTCCTACCTAACTTTAACACTTTACTCATTAACAAACCTCTCCCTGTCTTCCACTTCCCCTGTTTTTCTCGTCTTTGGTAACTGCTATTCCACTCTCAATGCCTTTGAGATCAATTTGTTTAGATTCTTCACATGAATGATATCATGCAGTATTTTTCTTTCTGTACCTAGCTTATTTACCTTGACATAATGTTCTCCAGGCTCAACTATTTTGTTGCAAATGACAGGAGTTCATCTTTTTTTGTGGCCGAATGAAGTTCATTACGTATATATACATCACATTTTCTTTATCCTTTTCTCTGTCGATGGCGTTTAGGTTGATTCCATGCCTTGGATAATATGAATAGTGCAATAAACATGGAAGTGCGGAATGACTCTTCAACATACTTATTTCATTTCCTTTGGCCCTATACCCAGTAGTGGGATTGCTGGATCATATCACAGATCTATTTTTAGATTTTTGAGGAACTGCCATACTGTTTTTCATAATCCCTGTGCTAATTTACATTACCAACAGTGTATAAAACTTTCCCATTCTCCACAGTATTGCCAGCTCTTTTTTTTTTTTTTTTTTTTTTTTTTTTGCCTTTTTGATGATACCCATTCTATCTGAGTTGAGGTGATATCTCAATTTGGCTTCTATTTGCATTTCCCTGATTGTTAGTGATATTGAGCATTTTTTGGATATAACTGTTGGCCATTTCTATATCTTCCTTGGAGAAATGTCTATTCAGGTATTTTGCCCATTTTTAAATTAGGTTTTTCCTATTGAATTGTTTGAGTTCCTTATAAATTCTTGATATTAATCAAAAATATTTTTGCCCATTCTGTAGGTTTTCTCCCTAGACTCTTGATTGCTTCCTTTGTCATGCAGAAATGTTTTAATTTGATGTAATTACTCTATTTTTGTTTTTGTTGCCTGTGTTTTTGAGATCTCACCTAATAAATCCTTGCCCAGACTGAAGTTATGTAGCATTTCTTCTTGTATTATTCTAGTACTTTCATAGTTTCAGATCTCACATTTAACTCTTTAGTCTATTTTGAATGGAACTTTGTATGTGATGAGAAATAGAGCTCTAGCTTTATTCTATTGTATGTGGATATTCAGTTTTCCTAACACCATTTATTGAAGAGACCGAGCTTTCTTCAATTAGTGTTCTTGGCATCTTTTTTGAATCATTTGGTTATAAATGCATGAATTTATTTCTGGGATCTCTGTTTTGTTCCATTGATCTTTTTGTCTTTTCTACTTTTTTTTTTTTTTTTTGTGGCCAATACAATGCTGTTTTGATTATTATAGCTTTGTAGTATGTTTTTAAGTCAAGTAGTGTGATGTCTCTAGATTTGTCCTTTTGCTCAGAATCACTTTAGTTATTCAGAGTCTTTTGTGGACCTCCAGTAATATGTTGAATAGGTCTGGTAAGAGTGGGGACCTTCATATTGTTCCTGATCTTAAAGGAAAAGCTTTCAACAATTCCTCATTCAGCGTTATGCTGCCTGTGGATTTCTCATACATGGCCTTTGTTATGTTGAAACATGTTATTTCTATACCCAATTGGTTGAGAGTTTTTATTATGAAGAGGTGTTAAATTTTGTCAAATGCATCTTCATTTATTGAAATGATCATATAATTTTTCTGATTCTATTGATGTAATGTATCATGCTTATTGATTGACATATGTTGAAATATGGCATCCCTGATGTGATCCTGCTGAAATTTTTTAATATGTTGTTAAACTTGGTTTGCTAGTACTTTGTTGACAATTTCTGCATTTAAGTTCATGAGGGATATTGACCTCAAGTACTTGTATTGCTGCTATATCTTTCTCTGGTTTTGGAATCAGTGTAATTATGGCTTCATATAATAAGTTCGAAAGAGTTCCCTCCTTTTCAATTTTTTGGAATAGTTTGTGAAAAATTATATTAGTTCTTTTAGAAATATTTTATAGAATTCAGCAATGATGCCATCATGTCCTGGACTATCTTTTAATGGAAGAGTTTATTACTACTTCAAATCCCATTACTCATTATTTGTTGTTTCATATTTTCTACTTCTTAATACAGTCTTGGCAGGTTTGATAAATTGATTCTATTCCTATAGTTTTTGGGTTACAGGCAGCCTTTGGTTACATGGATACTTTGTTTAGTGATGATTTCTGAGATTTTCATGTACCTATCACCTGAGTGGTATATATTATACCCAATATGCAGTCTTTAACTCTCACCCCTCCTCCCAACCTGCCCCACCCTTGATAGGTTTTTGTGATTAGGAATTTATCCATTTCTTCTAGATTTTTCATATTGTTGGCATATAATTAATTGTTCATAGTAGTTTCTTACGGTCTTTTGTGTTTCTATGGTATCAGATGTAATGCCTCCTTTTTTATCTCTGATTATTTTACTCTCCTCTTTTTTTCTTGGTTAGTCTTGCTAAAGGTTTGTCAATTTTATTTACCTTTTCATAAAATCCACCCTCTATTTTATTGATCTTTTGTATTGTTTTTAAGTCTCTATTGTACTTTGATCTTTATTATATCTTTTCTTCTCCTAATTGTGAATGCAGTCTATTCTTGCTTTTCTGTCCTTGAGATCCTTCATTTGGTGGTTCATTTGAGAGCTTTTTTCTTTTTTTGATGTAGATATCTATTGCTATAGACCTCCTTCTAATGACTGCTTTTGCTGGATTTCATAAGTTTTAGTATTTTGTGTTTTCATTTTCTTTTGTCTCTAGAAATTTTTTAAATTTTTCTTTTGATTTCTTCATTGATTTATTGGTTGTTTAGAAGCAAGTTGTTTAATTTCTATGTACTTTTAGCATTTCAGAGCTCCTCCTATTGTTGATTCCTAGTTTAATTCATTTTCATGAAAAAAGATACTAGATATGATTTTAATTTTTTTAATTTGTTAAGACTTTTTTGGTAGACTAACATATGATCTATCCTGGAGAAAATACCACGTCCAGTGTAGAAGAATGTGTATTCTTCAGCTGTTGGATGGAATGTTCTGTTAATGTCTGTTGAGTTCATTTGGTCTAGAGGGCAGTTTAAATCTGATGTTTTCTTCTTAGTTTTCTGTAAATAATCTGTCCATTGCAGCAAGCAGGGTGTTGAGTTTCCCTACTATTATTGTATTACTGTGTATCTCTCCCTTTAGATTGATTAATGTATCCTTCATGTATTTAAATGCTTTGGTGGATGTTGGGTGTGTATGTGTTCATGATTGCTACATGCTCTTTTATTAATCCTTTTATTATTATATAGTAGCCTTGTATCTTTATATAGTTTTTACTTGAATTTTTTTTGATCTGTTATGAGTATAGCTACTTTTGCTTTGTTTTGGTTTTTATTTGTATGAGTATCTTTTTTTCACTCATACACTTTCAGTATATGCATGTCTGTACAGGTGAAATGAGTCTCTTGTAGGCAAAATATAGTTGAGCCTTGTTATTTTTATCCACTCCATCAACTTTATGTCTTTCAACTGCAGAACTCAGTCTATATATATATTCAATGTGATTATTGAAAGTAAGACCTTACTACTACCATTTTGCTGCTCCTTTTTGAGCCATAATTTTGTATCTTTTAATAAATCTCTTCCTATTCCTCCCTTCTCCTTACCCTTTCCAGCCTAGTATCCTCTTTTTTACTTTTTACTTTCATGAGATCAACTTTTTTAAGCTTTTACATATGAGTGAAAACATGTGGTGCAAAACATTCTGCTCCTGGCTTATTTCATTTAATACAGTGTTGTCCAGTTCCATTTGTGTTGCTGTGAATGACAAGATTTCATTCTTTATTATAGCTAAATAGTATTCTCTATATCTCTCTAAATATGCAGAGTTCTTTCTTTCCTTCTTTCTTCATTCCTTCCTTCCTTCCTTCCTTTCTTTTTCTTCTTTCTAATCTATCTTACATTTTATTTATCTGTTCATCTATTGTTGAACACTGAGGTTGATGCCATATTTTGGCTATTATGAATAGGAATAAGATAAATATCAGGGTGCAGATGTCTCCTCAATATAGTGATTTCATTTTCTTTGATAAATTCCCGGTAGGGGGGTTGCTAGATCATAAGGTTTTTCCGTTGTAGTTTATTGAGTAACCTCCATACTGTTCCCTCTGTGGCTGTGCTAGTTTATATTACTACCAACAGTGTGTAAGAATTCTCTTTACTCTGCATACTAGCCAGCATTTTTTTTTTTTTTGCATTTTTTTTATGATAGCCGTTCTAACTAGAGTGAGATGTTACCTCAGTGTGTTTTTTATTTGCATATCCCTTTTAAGTAGTGATGTTGACATTTTTAAAACATATTTGTTAGCCATTTGTATGTCTTCTTTTGAGCAATGTCTGTTCAAACTCTTTGCCCCCTTGTTTAAATTAAATTGCTTGTCTGTGCTGTTGAGCTTCTTGAGTTCCGTGCATATTCTGGATATTAACTACCTGTTGAATCAGTAGCTTGAAAATATTTTCTCACATTTTGTAGACTGGCTCTTTACCCTGTTGATTATTTCATTTGCTGTATGGAAGCTTTTTCATTTGTTATAATCTCATTTATTCATTTTTGCTTTTGTTGCCCGTGCTTTAAAAGACTTACTCATAAAATCTTTCCCAGACCAATGTACTGAAAAATTTCTCCCATGATTTCTTATAGTTGTTTTGTTGCTTCAGGTGTAACATTTAGTACTATGAGCTATTCTTAATTGATTTTTGTATGAAGTAAGAGATAGGAGCCCTGTTTCATTATTCTGCATATGTATATTCAGTTTTATCAGCACAATTATCTAACGGACTGTTCTTTCCCCAATGAGTGTTCTTGGCATCCTTGTTAAAAAAAAAACAGTTGGCTGTAAATATGTGAATTAATTTCTGGATTTTTTCTTCTGTTTCACTGGCATGTGTGTCTGTTTTTATGCTAGTATCATGCTGTTTTGATTACCACAGCTTTGTAGTGTATTTTGAGATATGATAGTTTAATGAATCTAGCTTTGTACTTTTTGCACAATACTGCTTTAGTGATTTGAGGACTGTGATTCTGTACACATTTTAGAATTTTTTTCTATTTCTGTGAAGAATGTCATTGGTATTTTGATATAAAATCCATTAATCTGAAGACTACTTTGCATGGAAGCGTCATTTTAATAATATTGATTCTTCTGATTTATGAACACAAAATGTCTATTTATTTGTATCCTCTTCAATGTTTTTCATTAGTATTTTGTACTTTTTCCTGGAGAGGTTTTCACCGCTTTGGCAAAATTTATTCCTAGGTCTTTTTTTTTTTTTTTTTTTTTGAGCTACAGAAAATAGGTTTATCTTTTTATTTCTTTTTCAGCGAGTTCATTGTTCATTTACAGAAATACCACTCATTTTTTGTATATTAATTTTGTGTAGAGTCTCTAGATTTTCTATATATGAGATCAGGTCATCTGCAAAAATGGACAACTTGACTTCCTCTCTTCCAATTTAATGCCCTTTTTTTCTTTTGCTTATTTGCTCTGGCTAGAAATTCCAGTATTGTGTTGATTAAGAATGGTGAGAGTGGACATACTTGTTCCATTTCTTAGAGAAAAATCTCTCAGATTTATATTACCTAGGAAATAGATGTGAGTTTTTCATATATGACCTTTAGTATGTTGATGTATTTTTCTTCTATACATAATTTATTAGGAATTTTTATCATGCAGGAATATTGAAATTAGTCAACAGCATTTTCTGTATCTATTAAGATGATCATGAGGGCGTGCCCAAGATGGCCAAATAGGAACAGCTCCAGCCTCCAGCTCCCGGCATGAGCGATACAGAAGGCTGGTGATTTCTGCATTTTCAACTGAGGTACCGGGTTCATCTCAATGGGGCGTGTTGCACAGTCAGTGCTGGTGAGCAGGTGCAGCCCAACCAGCCAGCGAGAGCCGAAGCAGGGTGAGGCGACCTCACCTGAGAAGCACAAAGGAGAAGGGAATTCCTTATCCTAGCCAAGGGAAACTGAGACACACAACACCTGGAAAATTGGGTAACTCCTACCCTAATAGTGTGATTTACCAAGGGTCTTAGCAAACGGCACACCAGGAGATTATATCCCACACTTGGCCCGGAGGGCCCCATGCCCACGGAGCCTCCCTCATTGCTAGCACAGCAGTCTGAGATCTAACTGCAAGGTGGCGGCGAGCCTGGAGGAGGGGTGCCTGCCATGGCTGAGGCTTAAGTAGGTAAACAAAGCTGCCAGGAAGCTCGAATTGGGTGGAGCCCACAGCAGCCCAAGGAGGCCTCCCTGCCTCTGTAGACTCCAACTCTGGGGACAGGGCATAGCTAAACAAAAAGCAGCAGAAACCTCTGCACATGTAAATGTCCCTGTCTGACAGTTTTGAAGAGAGCAGTGGTTCTCCCAGCACGGAGGCTGAGATCTGAGAATGGACAGAATGCCTGCTCAAGTGGATCCCTGACCCCTGAGTAGTCTAACTGGGAGACATCCCCCACTAGGTGCAGACTGACACCCCACACCTCACATGACTGGGCACTCCTCTGAGACAAAGATTCCAGAGCAAGAATCAGACAGCAACACTCGCTGTTCAGCAATATTCTATCTTCTGCAGCCTCCACAGCTGATATGCCAGCAAACAGGGTCGAGAGTGGACCTCAAGCAAACTCCAACAGACCCACAGCTGAGGGTTCTGACTGTTAGAAGGAAAACTAACAAACAGAAAGGACACCCACACCAAAACCCCATCAATACGTCACCATCATCAAAGACCAAAGGCAGATAAAATCACAAAGATGAGGAAAAAGCAGTGCAGACAAGCTGGAAATTCAAAAAATCAGAGCGCATCTCCCCCTCCAAAGGAACACAGCTCATCGCCAGCAACGGAACAAAGCTGGACGGAGAATGACTTTGACGAGTAGAGAGAAGAAGGCTTCAGTCCATCAAACTTCTCAGAGCTAAAGGGGGAACTACATAACCAGTGCAAAGAAACCAAACACCTTGAAAAAAGAATGGATGAATGGATAACTAGAATAATCAATGCAGAGAAGAACATAAAAGAACTGATAGAGATGAAAACCAAGACACAAGAACTATGTGACAAATGCACAAGCTTTAGTAACTGACTTGATCAACTGGAAGAAAGAGTATCAGTGATTGAAGATCAAATGAATGAAATGAAGCAAGAAGAGAAGTGTAGAGAAAAAAGAGTGAAAAGAAATGAACAAAGCCTCCAAGAAATATGGGACTATGTGAAAAGATCAAATATACATCTGATTGGTGTGCCAGAAAGTGATGGGGAAAATGGAACCAAGTTGGAAAACACTCTGCAGGATATCGCCCAGGAGAACTTCCCCAACTTGGTAAGCTAGACCAACATTCAAATTCAGGAAATACAGAGAACGCCACAAAGATACTCCTTGAGAAGAGCAACTTCAAGACACATAATTGTCAGATTCACCGAAGTTGAAATGGAGGAAAAAATGTTAAGGGCAGCCAGAGAGAAAGGTCAGGTTACCCACAAAGGGAAGCCTATCAGACTAACAGCAGATCTCTCAGCAGAAACTCTTCAAGTAAGAAGAGAGTGGGGGTCAATATTCAACATTCTTAAAGAAAAGAATTTTCAACCCAGAATTTCATATCCAGCCAAACTAAGTTTCATAAGTGAAGGAGAAATAAAATCCTTTACAGACAAGCAAATGCTTAGAGATCTTGTCAACACCAGGCCTGCCCTACAAGAGACACTGAAGGAAGCACTAAACATGGAAAGGAACAACTGGTACCAGCCATTGCAAAGACATGCCAAAAGGTAAAGACCATCAATGCTAGGAAGAAACTGCATCAACTAACAAGCAAAATAACCAGCTAATATCATAATGACAGGATCAAGTTGACACATAACAATATTAACCTTAAATATAAATGGATAAATGGTCCAATTAAAAGATACACTGGCAAATTGGATAAAGAGTCAAGACCCATCAGTTTGCTGTATTCAGGAGACCCATCTCACATGCAGAGACACATATATAGGCTCAAAATAAAGGGATGGAGAAGGATCTACCAAGCAAATGGAAAACAAAAAAAAAGCAGGGGTTGCAATCCTAGTCTCTGATAAAACAGACTTTAAACCATCAAAGATCAAAAGAGACAAGGCCATTACATAATGGTAAAGGGATCAATTCATCAGGAAGAGCTAACTATCCTAAATATATATACACCCAATACAGGAGCACCCAGATTCATAAAGCAAGTCCTTAGAGACTTACAAAGAGACACAGACTCCCATACAATAATAACGGGAGACTTTAACACCCCACTGTCAACATTAGACAGATCATTGAGACAGAAAATTAACAAGGATATCCAGGAATTGAACTCAACTCTGCACCAAGTGGACCTAATAGACATCTACAGAACTCTCCACCCCAAATCAACAGAATATACATTCTTCTCAGCACTACATCACACTTATTCCAAAATTGACCACATAGTTGGAAGTAAAGCACTCCTCAGCAAATGCAAAAGAACAGAAATTATAACAAACTGTCTCTCAGACCACAGTGCAATCAAACTAGAACTCAGGACTAAGAAACTCAATCAAAACCGCTCAACCACATGGAAACTGAATAACCTGCTCCTGAATGACTACTGGGTATATAACAAAATGAAGGCAGAAATAAAGATGTTCTTTGAAATCAATGAGAACAAAGATACAACACACCAGAATCTCTGGGACACATTTTAAAGCAGTGTCTAGAGGGAAATTTATAGCACTACAATGCCCACAAGAGAAAGCAGGAAAGATCTAAAATTGACACCCTACATCACAATTAAAAGAAATAGAGAAGCAAGAGCGAACACATTCAAAAGCTAGCGAAAGGCAAGAAATAACTAAGATCAGAGCAGAACTGAAGGAGATAGAGACACAAAACACCCTCCAAAAAATCAATGAATCCAGGAGCTGGTTTTTTGAAAAGATCAACAAAATTGATAGACTGCTAGCAAGACTCATAAAGAAGAAAACAGAGAAGAATCAAATAGGTACAATAAAAAATGATAAAGGGGATATCACCACCAACCCCACAGAAATACAAACTACCATCAGAGAATACTATGAATACCTCTACACAAATAAACTAGAAAACCTAGAAGAAATGGATAATTTCCTGGACACTTACATTCTCCCAAGACTAAACCAGGAAGAAGTTGAATCCCTGAATAGACCAATAACAGGCTCTGAAATTGAGACAATAATTAGTAGCCTACCAACCAAAAAAAGTCCAGGACTAGACGGATTCACAGCCAAATTCTACCAGTGGTAAAAGGAGGAGCTGGTACCATTCCTTCTGAAACGATTCCAGTCAAGAGAAAAAGAGGGAATCCTCCCTAACTCATTTTATGAGGCCAACATCATTCTGATACCAAAGACTGACACAGACACAACAAAAAAAGAGAATTTTAGACCAATATCCCTGATGAACAGCGATGTGAAAATCCTCAATAAAATACTGGCAAATCGAATCCAGCAGTACATCAAAAAGCTTATCCACCATGATCAAGTGGGCTTCATCCCTGGGATGCAAGGCTGGTTCAGCATATGTAAATCAATAAACGTAATCCAGCATATAAACAGAACCAAAGACAAAAACCACATGATTATCTCAATAGATACAGAAAAGGCCTTTGACAAAATTCAAAAACCTTTCATGCTAAAAACTCTCAATAAATTCGGTACTGATGGAACGTATCTCAAAATAATAAGAGCTATTTATGACAAACCCACAGCCAATATCATACTGAATGGGAAAAAAATGGAAGCATTCCCTTTGAAAACTGGCACAAGACAGGGATGCCATCTCTCACCATTCCTATTCAATATAGTGTTGGAAGTTCTGGCTAGGGCAATCAGGCAAGAGAAAGAAATAAATGGTATTCAGTTAGGAAAAGAAGAAGTCAAATTGTCCCTGTTTGCAGATGACATGATTGTATATTTTGAAAACCCCATCATCTCAGCCTAAAATCTCCTTAAGCTGATAAGCAACTTCAGCAAAGTCTCAGGATACAAAATCAACGTGCAAAAATCACAAGCATTCTTATACACCAGTAACAGACAAACAGACAGCCAAATCATGAATGAACTCCCATTCACAATAGCTTCAAAGAGAATAAAATACCTAGGAATCCAACTTACAAGGGATATAAAGGACCTCTTCAAGGAGAACTACAAACCACTGCTCAGTGAAATAACAGAGGACACAAACAAATGGAAGAACATACCATGCTCATGGATAGGAAGAATCAATATTGTGAAAATGGCCATACTGCCCAAAGTAATTTATAGATTCAGTGCCATCCCCATTAAGCTACCAATGACTTTCTTCACAGAATTGGAAAAAACTGCTTTGAAGTTCATATGGAATCAAAAAAGACCCCACATCACCAAGACAATCCTAAGCCAAAAGAACAAAGCTGGAGGCATCATGCTACCTGACTTCAAACTATACTACAAGGCTACAGTAACCAAAACAGCATGGTACTGGTACCAAAACAGAGATGTAGACTAATGGTACAGAACAGAGACCTCAGAAATAATACCACACATCTACAGCCATCTAATCTTTGACAAACCTGACAAAAACAAGAAATGGGGAAAGGATTCCCTATTTAATAAATGGTGCTGGGAAAATTGGCTAGCCGTAAGCAGAAAGCAGAAACTGGATCCTTTCTTTACTCCTTATACAAAAATTAATTCAAGATGGATTAGAGACTTAAATGTTAAACCTAAAACCATAAAAACCCTAGAAGAAAACTTAGGTAATACCATTCAGGACATAGGCATGGGCAAGGACTTCATGTCTAAAACACCAAAAGCCATGGCAACAAAAGCCAAAATTGACAAATGGGAACTAATTAAACTAAAGAGCTTCGGCACAGCAAAAGAAACTACCATCAGAGTGAACAGGCAACCTACAGAATGGGAGAAAATTTTTGCAATCTACTCATCTGACAAAGGGCTAACATCCAGAACCTACAAAGAACTCAAACAAATTTACAAGAAAAAAACAAACAACCCCATCAAAAAGTGGGCAAAGGATATGAACAGACATTTCTCAAAAGAAGACATTCATACAACCAACAGACACATGAAAAAATGCTCATCATCATTTGCCATCAGAGAAATGCAAATCAAAACCACAATGAGATACCATCTCACACCAGTTAGAATGGCAATCATTAAAAAATCAGGAAACAACAGGTGCTGGAGAGGATGTGGAGAAATAGGAACACTTTTACACTGTTGGTGGGACTGTAAACTAGTTCATCCATTGTGAAAAACAGCGTTGTGATTCCTCAAGGATCTAGAACTAGAAATACCATTTGACCCAGCCATCGCATTACTGGGTATATACCCAAAGGATTCTAAATCATGCTGCTATAAAGACACATGCACACGTATGTTTATTGCAGCACTATTCACAATAGCAAAGACTTGGAATCAACCCAAATGTCCATCAGTGACAGACTGGATTAAGAAAATGTGGCACTTATACACTGTGGAATACTATGCAGCCATAAAAAAGGATGAGTTCGTGTCCTTTATGGGGACATGGATGCAGCTGGAAACCATCATTCTCAGCAAACTTTCACAAGAACAGAAAACCAAACACCGCATGTTCTCACCCATAGGTGGGAACTGAACAATGAGATCACTTAGACACAGGAAGGGGAGCATCACACACCAGGGCCTATTGTGGGGTGGGGGGAGGCGGGAGGGATAGCATTAGGAGATATATCTAATGTAAATGAAAAGTTAATGGATGCAGCATACCAACATGGCACATGTATACATGTGTAACAAACCTGCACGTTGTGCACATGTACCCTAGAACTTAAAGTATAATAATAATAATAATAAAGAGATTTTTTCAAAAGAAAATAAAAAGTAAAGAATGAAAAATAAAAAGATGATCACAATTTTCATTCTATTGATGAGACCTTATTGATTCACATATTTTGAATCATCCTTGCATTCTTTTGATAAATCTCACACAATCATTGTGTATTATTTTTTGATATGTTGTTGAATTAAGTTTTCTAGTATTTTGTTGAGTATTTTTGCATGTATATTCATCAGGAATATTAGCCTGTAGTTTCCTAATTTCCTGGTGTCCTGATTAGGTTTTGATTACAGTGTTATGCTGACCTCGTAGAAGGAGTTAGAAAAAATTCCTTCTGCCTCACATTTTTATAATAGTTTGAGAATAATCAGTTTTAATTCTTCTTAAAAAGAATGGTACCAGTAGAATTATACAAGTAGAATTCAACACTGTAGCTATACAGTCCTCGACTTGTATTTGTTGAAAGTCTTTTTATTACTAATTCAACAATGTTACTTGGTTTTGGCCCTGTCAGATTTTCCATTCCTTCTTCATTCAATCATGATAGGTTGTGAGTCAGAAATTTATCAATTTTCTCTAGGTTTTCAAATTTAATGGAAATAAATAGTTCTTCAGAGTATCTTCTAATGATTCTTCATATTTCTGTGATAGCTGTTGTAAAGTTCCCTTGTTTTTACCTGATTTTATTTATTTGGGTCTTTTTTTCTTAATCTGGTTAATGGTTTGTCAATTTTCATTTTATAGAACCAACATTTTTGTGTTGATCTTTTGTATTTTTTTTACACTCTTTGTCAATTAGTTCTGCTCTGATCTTAATTATTTCTTTTCTTCTACTAATTTTGGGTGAGGTTGGATTTTTTTTTTTTTTTTTGACTTGATTGAGGTATACACTCAGGTTTTTATTTGAAATCTTTCTAGGTTTTTGATGTAGGCCTTTATTGCAACTTGCCTTTTAATGCTAATTGTACTGTGTCTCATAGATTTTGGTATATTGTGTTTCTACTTTCATTTGTTTTAAAGAATTATTAAAATTTTATTAATTTCTTCCTTCACTCGTTGGTCACGCAAGAACATGTTGTTTACGTTCCATTTATTGTAGAATTTTTAATGTTACTCTTGTTATAATGTTAGTTTTATTTTACATGGTCAGATAAGATACCTAACATGAATTTGATTTTTTGTAATTTTTGAGACTTCTTTTGTGTCCCAACATATTTCCATCGTGGAGATTGTTCCATGCACTGATTAAAAGAATATACATTCTTCAACTATTGGGTAAAGTTTTCTGTAAATATTTAGTAGGACCACTTATCTATGATGAAATTTGTTTAAATTTCCTTTTGAAATTTTAGATTCAGAGGTACATGTGTAGGTTTGCTACAAGAGTGTATTGCATGGTGCTGAGAGTTGGGCTTCTATAGATTCTGTCACCCAGATAAAGAAAATATTATCCCAAAGGAAGTTTTTTTTGTCCCTTGTCCCCATCTCTCTCTCCCTCTGTTTGGAGTCCCCATTGTCTATTTTTCTCATGTTTATGTCTGTGGAAATGTAAGATTTAGCTCCCACTTTTAAGTGGAAACATGTGTTTCTTATTTAGTTTGCTTATGATAATAGCCCCCAGCTGCACCCATATTGCTACTCAGTGCATGATTTTATTCTTTCTTATGTCGTGTAGTATTCCATAGTGTATATGTACCACATTTTCTTTATCCAATCCACCATTGATGGACACCTAAGTTGATTCCATTCTCTGCTATTGTGAATAGTTCTGCAAGGAACATATGAGTTCCTGTGTCTTTTTGATAGAATGATTTATTTTCCTTTGAATATATACCTAGTAATGGGATTACTGGGTCAATTGGTAGTTCTCTGAGAAATCTTCAAACTGCTTTCCATAGAGGCTGCACTAATTTGCAATCCCAACAACAATGTATAAGTGTTCCCTTCTCCCATAACCTCAGCAAATACTGTTATTTTTTGACTTTTCAGTAATAACAATTCTGACAGGTGTGAAATGATATCTCTTTGTGGTTGTGATGTTCATCTCTCTGATGATTAGTTATAATTTTTTATTTTTTTATTTTTGTGGCTGCTTCTATGTCTTCTTTAGAAAAACATCTGCTCATATCCTTTGCTCATTTTTCAGTTGGGTTTTTGTGTTGCTGTGATTTAAGTTGCTAATAAACACTGAATATTAGTCCTTTGTTGGATGTATCGTTTGGAGATTTTTTTTCATATCTTGTGGGTTGCCTGTTTGCTCCATTTACTGTTTCTTTTACTGTTTAGGAGCTCTTTGGCTTAAATTCTAATTGTCTATTTTCGATTTTGTTGCACTTGCTTTTGGGATCTTTATCATAAATTATTTTCCCATCCAGTATCTAGATGAGTACTTCCTAGGTTTTCTTCTAAAATATTTTTAGTTTGAGGTCTTACATTTAATTATTTAACTCATCTTGAGTTTACTTTTGTATATAGTGAGAGGCAGGGGTCTAGGACTATTCTTTTGCATCTGATTAGCCAATTTTCCCATCACCATTTATTGAATATAGTGTCCTTTCTCTATTGTTTATTTTTGTGAACTTTTTCAGAGATGAATTTGTTGTAGATAAGCAGATTTATTTCAGGAATCTCTGTTCTGTTCCATTGGTCTATGTGTCTATTTTGTACCAGTACCATGCTGTTTTGTTTACCATGTTCTCAGAGTGTAGTATGAAGTCATGTAGTGTGATGTCTCTTTCTTTGTTCTTTTTTGCATTCACTATTTGGGCTCTTCGTTGATTCCGTATGAATTTTGGAATAGTTTTTTTATATTCTGTGAAAAATAATGTTCATAGTTTGATAGGAGTAGCATTGAATCTTTAGATTGCTTTGGGCTGAATGGACATTTTAATGATATTGTTCCCATCCACGAGGACCAAATGTTTTTTCATTTGTTTGTATCATCTTTTATTTCTTGCAACATTGTTATGTTGTTCTCCTCATGGAGATCTAGCATGTCCTTGATTATGTTTATTCCTAGATATTTTTATATGGTTATTGTAAATGGGATTGAGTTCTTGATTTGGTTCTGAACTTGAGTATTATTGGTGTATAGAATGCTACTGATTTTTGTATGTTGATTTTGTTTCCTGAGACTTTACTGAAGTTTTTTCTTTATCAGGTGGAAATGTCTTTTGGCAGAATTTTTAGTGTTTTTGAGGTATAGAATCATATCATCAGCAAAAGAGATAATTTTTGGCTCCTTGTTTTCCTATTTGGATGACTTTTATTTCTTTATCTTGCCTGATTGCTCTGGCTAGGACTTCCAGTACTAGGTTTAACAGGAGTGGTGAGAGTAAGACAGCTTTCTCTTATTTCAGTACTTTAGAAGGCTTCCAGCTTTTTGCCCATTCCGTATGATATTGCCTGTTTTTTTTTATGGATGATACTTATTATTTTGAGGTATGTTCCTTCAATGCCTAGTTGTGGGTGGGTTTTTTCATGAAGAGATGTTGTATTTTATCAAATGCTTTTTCTGTGTCTATTGAGGTAATCCTATGGGTTTTGTTTTTAATTTTGTCTAGGTGCTGATTTACCTTTATTTATTTGTGTATGTTGAACACTCTTGCATCCCAGGAATATAGGCCACTTTATTATGGTGAATTAATTTTGTGTTATACAGTCAGATTTTATTTGCTAGTGTTCGTTGGGGATTTTGCATCTATGTTTATCAGCCTGCAGTTTTCTTTTTTCCCTGTGTCTTTGTCAGATTCTGGTATCAGGATGATACTTGTTTCAATAATGAATTGGGGAGGAGTCCCTCCTCTTTAACTTTTTTTGAATAGTTTTAAAAGAATTGGTACCAGCACTTCTCTATATTTATCGGTAAAGTTTGGCTGTGAATCCATCAGCCAACGGCTTTTTTGGTTGGATGGGTTTCTAGCACTGATTCAGATTAGAACTCTATATTGATCTATTTAGGGTTTCAGTTTCTTCCTGGTTCAAACGGGAGGTTGTGTGTTTCCAGGAAAGTAAGGATTCTCCCATTTAATTCATGGTTCCAACCTGTCCACTGGTGAAGGCCTTAAAGTGACATGACATCAGAATCCTCAAGAGAGCTCTGTCTACATGGAAACATCATCTTCTTAATATCCACATACACAACTCTAACCACTAGCCAATTGGCACCGCAAACTTTGATGTTGTCCCAAGTTCCATCATTATAAGTTTATGTCTCTAAATTAAGACTTAGCCTCCAGCAAAGTTGGAAGAGAAATGTTTTCATTCACTGTGTATTGTGAGTGATATATTTCTTTTTTAAGAAGCAGGTTTTTGATAGGAGTGAAAATAGAACATGAGGATATGCACAAACTGAGAGAAAAGATCAGAAAAGTGAGACTATAAATACAATTGTCTACTCACCAGTTTCTTTAGGACTGATCTTACAAAAAATATTATATACATTTAAATTCTCTACAAATAAAAGTTTCTTTGAGTCACATACGTTAAAAATTAATCTACCTTTTGTCTGATAATTCCAACATCTGTGTCACATTGCAGTTTGGTTCTGATGATTGCTATATCTGTTTAGTACATGTGTTTATTGCTTTTTGATGTCTCAGAATTTTTGGTTGAAATCCACAAATGAAGTATAGGAATGTCAATACTTAAGTAAATATTTATTTTACATGGAGATAATTACATCTGTCCTGCTAGGCATGTACTGTGGGGGGTTGTGTCAATAATAGGGCTGGGTTTCAAGTTTGTTGTTGCTATGAGTACCCTGGGACTATCAAAAGCTTTAAATATTTTAGGAAATACATGTATATAGATCTGCTGCCCCTCTCTAGATTTGGTTTCCCCTTTTTCTGTATTACCCAGAAACAATCTGTATCTCACAGATCTCCCAGCTATATTCCACTCTGATTTTTTCTAGATACTCATTAGCATTAGGGTGATGTTCCCATGAAGCTCAATATTAGGCAAGCTCTGTAAATCTTGGTCTTGAGGATGACCTATTTTTCTCTGAGGAGTGGAGCTTTTCTCCTGGCTTCCTTTCCCAGCTACAAGAGTTTTCACCAGTACTCTCAAACCATAGTTTTTGTTGCCGTTCTCTATTGAAGATAAGGACTTTTATTCTTTAACGGAGAAAGGAAAGTTTGGTCTTGAATAGGGCTTGAACAGTAGTTGCTGTTCTCATGTCCCAGCCAGTACCAATGGGGATCTCTGAAGATTATCTCTAATCTTCCTACAGGGTACATAGTGAGGCTATTAAAGAAATAGTAAAGAGGCATAAAGCCCCTTATGTCTGCAGGCATCAGGGGCTTCACTTTCTTTTGTCAACCCATCCTTGGTATTTACCCACTTATTAAAATTTTCCAGCTGATTCATTACACTTACTTATACAGCATTGGGTGACTTCTGCCCCAGGTGAATAAGTGTGCAAATCCGGTTTCTTCCTACAGGAGCCCATCACTCTCAAGATTTCTAGTTAGCTGTTTACCCAGTAAGCTCAACTCACTAATGGGCTCAAGAAAAGTTAGATTTGCATGTTATTCATATTTTATTCACATTTTTTTTCTATCATAAGGATGTGGGTGAGACACTCCTGCTCCCTGCATCTCTGATGGAATGTGAAAGTCTCATTTTTATTCCTTTAGTATAAAGGGAAATGTGTTTCAATTGCCCTCATAAATTTTCAAAACCAATTTGAATTATATGAGAGTACCTCTCTCCCTTTCCCTCACCTGATTTTACTTAATAGATTCTCTAATAATTCATACATTATGTATTCAGTAAACAAAGAGTTTCCTGAAACAAACAGGATATATCAGAGTTTAAGTAACCCTGGATTATTTTACCAAAACATCAATCCCTCACACCTCTCCATTCAGAGTTTTAGTGATGTTCCCCTCCCAATATCTCCCATACTCTTAATCCAATCTTTTCATTAATATAAGGTCTCTAAACAACTGAAAAAGAAAAAATAAAATGATGCCATTAATATTGAAGGTGGAAGAAAAAGTGTAATTGTGTAAATGTATCTGATATTTTGAATAATTGCAAGAACATTTCCAGTGTGGCAAACTTGTTAGATGTTATTAGGTATATACTACACTAGGTCTGCAAGTGACTTTTCTCATAGGCCTTAAGAAAACAAGCAGAATTATTAAACAATAAGATTTTAAACTCGTATCAATGACCTATATACCTTTCCACGACATTAGCTATTCCAAAAAAGTAGCACAGTGTATCTTTACTAACAGAAAGAATGTATCTCTTTCAACTTTTATTGCAGTCATTTAGTCATCAAAAATGATGTTGTCGAAGGGTATCTTGAATTTCTCAAACTTTTCATGTTATCAAGATAGGTTAAAGTAGTATTTTATTCAATAATTGACCTCAACAGTAATGATAAACATCTGAGGGCTAGAAGAGTCCTGTGATGGTCTTTAATTTGATTTTGTTTTTCATAAAATTTGCTTAAATTTTTCTTAGAACCAACCATAAGAAAAAAGCAAAGGTTTTTCACTTTGCTTTTATCATTATGAAGCTTTACTTTATTAACAATTGTTTTTAACAAAGCTCTGAGCGCTTTATTTGGGATATGAAATAGCAGCTGCCTCACCACGTGGATCATTTCTGTAATTTCTGTCCTTTATGAGTCATGAAAAAATAAAAGGAACATAGCTACATTGTTCATAAACATAAAAATAATCTACTCAGACAGTTATTTGTTGGATCTAAAAATTACTTGAGTGATATCTTTTAAAACTAGATAACGATCATACATTTAAATATTATTTCCAAAATTTCCTGCGCCCGTGTGAACAAACTGAAAAACATTTTAGATATACCGTCAGTAAAAACAAAGCCTTTCTTTCTATTCATCCTAGAGTGGGAGAAAACATGTAATCAATTTAAGTTTTAAAGCCATGATATTGTGCAATGGCATTTATTAATCCAGTCCTAGGCATAATTGAACTAAGGGTGACAGATAAGTAGACATATGTTTCTATTCTCCAGGCATGGGCCTTCCATCATAATATTCACTTTCAAAATTTATTAACTATTCAGTTTTTTTCTTCTTGTCCATTCCATTCCATTCCCTTTCTTTTTCTTTTTTCCTCTTGTCCATTTTTCTTTCTGAATAATTTGAACTTGACCCATTAGATGGGACCTAGCAAGTGGGACTGTATATCAAGAAAGGGGGTGGCTCTCTAAGAGAAATTATAAGCACCTGAGTGTGGTGTAAGAACCCAAGGGCCCAAGCAGTGTTAGAAGAGTGTCCAAGGAGAGTGATGGTTCAGTGGTGTGTCAGAACCCACTGAACTAACTAAAAGCATATTAGGCTTCTCCAGAGAAAAAAAACATTTCTATGTATGTCTTAATACATATGCATGTGTCTGTATGTGTGTTTGTATCTGTGTATACTTGTAGTTGTCCCTTGAACTACATGAGTGTTACAAATGCCAACCTCACAGTCGAAAATCCACATTTAATTTTTGACTCGCCACAATTTATGTACTAATTGCCTGCTGTTGACTGGAATCGGTACCATTAACATTTGATTAACATGCCTTTTATACGTTGTATGTATTATATACTGTATTCATTCCACAAAGTTAGACAAAAGGAAATGTTATTAAGAAAATCATTGGGAAGAGAAAATATATTTACTATTCATTAAGTGGAAGTGGATCATCATAAAGATCTTCATTCCTGTTTCTTCACACTGAGTAGGCTGAAAGAAAGAGGAAGAGGAGAGGTCGGTCTTGCTGTCTCAGGAGCGGCAGAGGCAGAAGAAGTGAAGGAGGTGGAGGAGGGCTTAGGAGAAGCAGACACACTTGGTGTAACTTTTATTGAAGGAAATCCATGTATAAGTGGACCTGTGAAGTTGAAACCGGTGTCGTGCGAGGGTCAGCTATACACACACAGACCCAGACAAAGACACACACACACCCACCCACACACCCACACCCCCCCCCCCACACATATATATATAAGGTTAGACTAGTGGCTAGACTAGTGGCTATATATATATATGTGTGTGTGTATGTGGGTGGGTGGGTGGGTGTGTATATATGTATATACAGACAGAGAGAAAGAGATTAACTCTGCAAACTAGAGACCCAGAAAGGAATTGATGCTGTAATTCAAGTCCAGAGGTAGTGTGCTGGCAGGATTTCTTTGGGAAAGGTGAATCTTTTTCTATTAAGACTTTTAATGGGAAAGGTAATATGTTTTACTCAAAGTCTATTGATTTAAATGTTAATATTTTCTAAATACACATTCACAGAAATATCTAGAATGATGTTTGACCAAACATCTAGGTACCCTGGCTCAGTCAAGTGGAGACATAAATCACAGAGAGCAAGGAGAATATCTATACATGGGGTATCCTGGCATGGGTGTCAATACCTGAATAGGGTGAGGAAGATATCACTGTGGTGGAGGGTGAGCAGGGGAGAGGTCTGATATGAAGTGTTAGAAATTGAGTAAGGTTAGACTAGTGGCTAGATAGGAGAGTAGTTCAGTTCCTAGTGTGGAATCCCAACTGAGGTGAGGAAGTGATCTGCAGGGGAAAAGATAGGAGATGGGTCGTCAGTCCCACATTGACTCAGTTACTTTGGCTTTATAGGAATTAATATCCGAAGCTGGCTTCCTCCACCTTCATTCTTCCTCAAGATTGCTCTCGTTATTCTTGGCCTTTTACATTTTAAAAGAAAGGTTAACATTATCTCATTAATTTCCACATTTCAAAGAGTACTGGGATTTTGTTTGAGATTTCACTGAAACTATAGATGTATCTTTGGAGAGCCAACAGTCTTACAATATTGTTTTTCAACTAATGAACATGATATAGTTTTTAATGTCTTTAAATAATGTTTTGTAGTTTGGGAGTAGTGGTCTGGGGCACCCATTATGAAATCTATTCCTCGGGTTTCAATTTTTTTAAAACTGCACTAAGTAGTATACTTTACTAATATTATTTCCTAACGCGACTAATGTATAAATCACTACATTTGATTGTGTATATTTTATTCTATCCAGATAACTTGTAAAAATTAGCATTAATTTTGAGAGTTTATATGTAGTAACTTTTAAATTATCTACCCATACCACATGTCACTGACATTTTATTTTTTTCTTTTCTTGTTCTTAAATTTAAATTCTTTTTCTTGCCATTTCTCTGACTAGAACATCCAGGATAATGTTTAATGGAAATGGTGATAGCAGGCATTATCTTCTCACTCATGACATCAGCAGGAAAGCTTTTAATATTCCCCATTTTAATATAATGGTTGCCGTAGGGTTTGTTTGCTTTCTTTAAAGTCATGATTATATCCTGAAGCATATCACATGAAATTCCTTGTAACTTTTTTCTCATTCTAAGTAAATATTTGCTTCATATGCTCATTTTTATTTATAATTTTGAATTATTGTCTTATAAAGGCCTTCCCTTAAATTTTATAATCTTATGAGCACAGGAGTTCAAGGCTACAATAAACTACGATCATACCACTGCACTCTAGCCTCGGTGCTGGAGAGAGAACTTGTCTCTAAAAGAAAAAGGAAAAAGAAGACCTAGAAGCATAAAACTCCACAACACCTACCCCTACCCCTACCCCTGTCGATGCAGATATTCAGTTCTGCCTTGGGTAATGACCCTCCAGCAGCCTCCCAGCTCCGCTACCCTTCCTGTGTTGTCTTTCTTCCCTAGGCTTGTTCCCTCATGACTGCAAGGTGACTACTGCTCCCCATGGCTAGTATCCCCAGTTCAGAAGAGAAGAAGAAAAATGTCTTCTCAGAAAGCTTTGTTGTTTTATTTCGGAAGGAAATTCCTTCCTAATTAGCAGCCTCTGCCAATATCTCGTTGGCCTAAGGGGTAACCACTGAATCGTAGCCAGTAGCAAAGGAGACAGTCTTATATTTGCCTCTATTATTAATTACATCAGTAAGGACTGGATTTTGTTATTCCTCTTCATCAATCTGCAGTCATCATATCTCACTAAGTCCTGCATTAAAAGCATAGCAAAAAACTCTGATTAGTTAGTGACTTATCACATTTCCGTAGGATTTGAAATTAACTAATACTTTTACTTGTTGTTCTGTAATTCTTTTCTGTGTATATTTATTTATTCATCCTAATAAAAAGATATCAACTTGAATTTTATACCTTACAACTTAGTAAGTTACCACCTTCCTCCCATACCCACACCAACACGCCTCTCCTCTGCAATAAAGAAAGGAAATGAAATGAGAAATCAATTGTTCCATAAACATCTATTGGGGATCTTCAATAACTCTTATAATTTGGGGACTCAGTTTCTTCCCCTTTGATAAAATGCATTATTTCAATTATTATTATTATTTTTACTGATATGAGGTTCTTTATAAACATGTTATTATTATTATTAGAGACAGGGTATTGCTCTTTAGCCCAAGCTGGAGTGCAGAGGCACAATCACGACTCACTGCTGTCTCAGTCTCCTAGGCTCAAACAATCCTCTCACCTCAGTCTTCTAAGTAGCTGAAACTACAAGACCTCATTATGCTGCCCAGGCTAGTCTTGAACTCCTGGACTCAACTGGGCTCAAGCAATTCTCCCACCTTGGCCTCCCAAAGTGCTGAGATTACACTCATGAGCCACTATATCTGGCCAAGGTGTTATTTTTTAATTATATTTTTTCTGTACTAGAAAAAAAAAATCAAATGACACAAAAGGAATTGAAATGAAACACAAATGTATTGTCCTGTGATCCTCCTTATGACTAGTCCAATGCCCCAGAGACAAACACTTTTAAGCAGTTTTGTTTTTAGGTCCACTGGTAGTGAACTCCATAAATCATATATGTATACCATTAAATCTTAATTTATCAAGTTTAAAACATCTTTTAACTCCATGCCATAAAGTACTAGACATTGTTATTCCTCTATTTATATTTTTCCCAATTTTCATTTTTTGAAGTGGTTTTCAAAATTCCTGTAAATATTGATTGCATTTGGAAACGTAAATAATATGTTAAATCATAATGTTTAATTTCATTAACTTGAGACTTCTCACGATATTAAATAAGAAAAAAACTGACCCTTAACTTCTCACCACCTGTTTTGTCTCTTTCCTCTGCGTTTGTCTGCTGTTATTATCTCCTCCCTCATGAGAGTAATGCCAGTGCTCAGAATAAGAACTGAACCCCCAGACCTCATGGATGCCAATGACAGAGATCATAATGGATCCAAAAGTGCTCCAACACCCACTTTCTCTGACCTGCTTTCCCCCACCAAGAAGTGTCAAAGGAGAAACCTATACTTTCAGAGTAAAATACCATCTCCCCTGTGAGGCAATAAGAGTGAGCCCACGGTACTAACTCCACAATCACGTCCCTCTGGGCCTACGTTGCTGCATTAGGGAGGAATTTAAGTGAGTGAATTGTGCACAGAGAAAAGACTTAACTTTCTCCAATCACCTCAAACCTATCAATAGTGGTCAGAAAAGGGCCACAGGTGCTTGAATGAGTTACTACTTCTCCAGTTTGTCTCCATGGCAAGGGGTTGCCAAGTAGTCCAGGCATACTTACCCTAATATTGACACTCACCATCTCACCAATACTGTCTATCTTCAATTCATAAGAATTAATCTCATTATGTTCTTTGCTCCCATTTATGTCAGTCACCTGAAAAGCTCCAGAATTGCAAGTTAGTTTTCATTCTTTTATAATTGCCATAAGTCTAACCTTCATATACCTCCTATGCTCCACCTTTTCGCCCACTTCCAGTTCATAAATCTGCATTCTGTTCACCACTGCACACTCAGCGAAATCTGCTTCCTCCGAAACCTTACCATACAATGGGTGTTTACTTTGTCTTACAACTCTGTGGTTAAAGGGCAAGACCTTGCTTCTCATTTTAGCTTCCAGAACATTATTCTCGCTCCCTCCTTGCCCCCCACAAAGAGCAGCTTCACATTTCATGTCCTTAGACCTTAACACGATACCTACATCAAAGTTACGTTCCTCTTTTCCAATGATTTGAGCTCCTCTTCTTGTTTCAAGGCTACTATCATCTTGAATCTTGGTTATTTTTAAGACACTCAGAGATAAAGTTTCAAACTTCATGGACCTAAAACTTAACCCATAATTTTTCTCCTTAAACCTGTTCTACACATTCTTTTTCATCACAGTTGCTTCTGGCTGATATCTCTGGACTTGTCTGGGGCCAAAGTGAACTCATGGCCCTAAAAGGAAGTATACAAGCCATTCTGTAGGTTGCCTGTACACTCTAATCATAGTAATTTTTTTTTCTGCGCAGAAGCATTTTAGTTTAATTAGATCTCATTTGTTGACTTTGGCTTTTGATGTAATTGCTTTTGGTGTTTTGGTCACCAAGTCTTTGCCCATGCCTATGTCCTGAATGGCATGGCCTAGGTTTTTTTTTCTAAGATTTTGGTTTTACATTTAAGTCTTTAATCCATCTTGAGTCAGTTTTTGTAAAGGTGTAAGGAAGGGGTCCAGTTTCAGTTTTCTGCATATGGCTAGCCAGTTTTCCCAGCACCATTTATCAAATAGGGAATCTTTTCCCCATTGCTTGTTTTTTTGTCAGGTTTGTCGAAGATCAGATGGTTGTAGATGTGTGGTGTTATTTCTGAGGTCTCTATTCTGTTCCATTGGTCTGTATGTCTGTTTTCGTACCAGTACCATACTGTTGTGGTTATTGTAGCCTTGCAGGACAGTGTGAAGTCAGATAGCATGATGCCTCCAGCTTTGTTCATGTTTTGTTTAGGATTGTCTCAACCATATGGGCTCTTTTTCTTTCCATATAAAGTGTAAAGTAGTTTTTTCTAATTTTATGGAGAAAGTCAAGGGTAGTTTGATAGGAATAGCATTGATTCTATAAACTATTTTGGGCAGTATGGCATTTTTCACGATATTGATTCTGTGTATCCATGAGTGATATCAGTATGATATTGGCTATGGGTTTGTCGTAAATAGCTCTTATTATTTTGAAATATATCCCATCAATACCTAGTTTATTGAACGTTTTTAACATGAAAGGATGTTGAATGTTATCAAAGGCCTTTTCTGCATCTATTGAGATAACCATGTGGTTTTTGACATTGGTTGTTTATGTGATGGAATACATTTATTGATTTGCATATGTTGAACCAGCCTTGCATCCCAGGGATGAAATTAATAAGACTTTGATGTGCTGCTGGATTCCGTTTGCCAGTATTTTATTGGGATTTTCGCATCCAGTGTTCATCATGGATATTGGCCTGACATTTTCTTTTTTTCTTGTGTCTCTGTCAGGTTTTGGCATCAGGATGGTAAAGGCCTTGTAAAATGAGTTAGGGAGGAGTCCTTCTTTTTCCATGGTTTGGAATAGTTTCAGAAGAAATGGATCCAGCTCCTCTTTGTACCTCTGGTAGTATTTGGCTGTGAATCTGTCTGGTCCTGGACATTTTTTGGTTAGTAGGCTATTAATTACTGCCTCAATTTCAGAACTTGTTGGTCTATTCAGAGATTCAATTTCTTCCTTATATAGTCTTGAAAAGGTGTATATGTTGAGGAATTCATCCATTTCTTCTAGATTTTCTAGTTTATTTGGGTAGAGGTGTTTATAGTATTCTCTGATGGTAGTTTGTATTTCTGTGTGGTCAGTGGAGATATCCCCTTTATTACTTTTTATTGTGCCCATTTGATTCCTCTCCCTTTTCTTCTTTAGCAGACTGGCTAGAGGTCTATCTTGTTTATTTTTTCGAAAAACCAGCCCTTGTATTCAATGATTTTTTGAAGGGTTTTTTTGTGCCTCTATTTCCTTCAGTTCTACTGTGATCTCAGTTATTTATTGTCTTCTGCTAGCTTTTGAATTTGTTTGCTCTCATTCTCACTTCTCTAGTTCTTTTAATTGTGATGTTAGGGTGTTGCTTTGAGATCTTTCCAGCTTTTCTGATGTGGGCATTTAATGCTATAAATTTCCCTCTTAACATTGCTTTAGCTATGTCTCAGAGATTCTGATTTGTTGTCTCTTTGTTCTCACTGGTTTCAAAGAACTTTTTGATTTCTGCCTTATTTACCCAGGAGTCATTCAGAAGCAGGTTGTTCAATTTCCATGTAGTTGTGCAGTTTTGAGGTAGCTTCTTATTCCTGAGTTCTAATTTGATTGCCTTGTGTTCTGAGAGACTGTTTGTTATGATTTCAGTTATTTTTCATTTGTGTTTTACTTCTAATTATGGGACCAATTTTAGAATAAGTGCCACATGGCTCTGAGAAGAATGTATATTCTGTTGATTTGGGTTGGAGAGTTCTGTAGATCTCTATTAGATCCACTTGCTTCAGAGCTGAGTTCAAGTCCTGATATTCTTGTTAATTTTCTGTTTTGCTAAGCTGTCTAATATTGACAGTGGGGTGTTAAAGTCTCTCACTCTTACTGTGTGTTTGTCTAAGTCTCTTTGTAGGTTTTTAAGAACTTGATTTGTGTATCTGGGTGATCCTGTACTGGGTGCATATGTATTTAGAATAGTTAGCTCTTCTTGTTCGATTGATCCCTTTACCATCATGTAATGCCTTTATTTGTCTTTTTTGATCTTTGTTGGTTTAAAGTCTATTTTTTCAGAGAGTAGGATTGTAACCCCTGCTTCTTTTCTTTCTTTTCTTTTTTTTTTGCTTTTTTTTTTTTTTGCTTTTTATTTGCTTGGTAAATATTTTTCCATTCCTTTTTCTGAGCCTGTGTGTGTCTTTGCATGTGAGATGGGCCTTCTGAATACAGCACACTGATTGGTCTTGACTCTTTATCCAATTTGCCAGTCTGTGCCTTTTAATTGGGGGCATTTAGCCCATTTACATTTAAGGTTAATGTTGTTATGTGTTAATTTGTTCCTGACATCACGATGCTAGCTGGTTATTTTGCACACTAGTTGATGTGATTTATTCATGGTGTCATTAGTCTTTATGTTTGGTTGTTTCTGCAGTGGCTAGTACCAGTTTCTTTTCCATATTTAATGCTTCTTTCAGGAGCTCTTGCAAGGCAGGCCAGGTGGTGACAAAATTCCTTAGCATTTTGCTTGTGTGGAAAGGATTTTATTTCTTCTTTGCTTATGAAACTTAGTTTGGCTTTATTTGAAATTCTGGGTAGAAAATTCTTTTCTTTAAGAATTTTGAATATTGGCCCCCACTCTCTTCTGGCTTGTAGGGTTTCTGCTGAAACATTCACTGTTAGTCTGATGGACTTCCCTTTGTAGGTGACCTGACCTTTCTCTCTGGCCTCCCTCAACATTTTTTCCTTTATTTTGACCTTGGAGAATCTGGTGATTATGTGTATCTTGGGGTTATCTTCTCGTGGAGTATCTTAGTGGTGTTCTCTATCTTTCCTGAATTTGAATGTTGGCCTGTCTTGCTTGCTTGGGGAAATTCTTCTGGATAATATCCTGAAGTGTGTTTTCCAGTTTGGTTCCATTCTCCCCGTCACTTTCAGGTACACCAATTAATCATAGGTTTGGTCTTTTCACATAGTTTCATATTTCTTGGAGGCTTTGCTCATTCCTTTTCATTCTTTCTTCTTTAATCTTGTCTGTGTGCCTAATTTCTGCAAGGCAGTCTTCAATCTCAGATAGCCTTTCTTCCACTTGATCAATTCAGCTATTGATGCTTGCGTATGCTTCACGAAGCTCTCTTGCTGTGCTTTTCAGCTAGATCAGGTCATTTATATTCCTCTCTAAACGGGTTATTCTAGTTGGAATTTTGTGTAACATTTTATTAAGGTTCTTAGCTTTCTTGAGTGGGATTAGAACATGCTCCTTTAGATCAGAGGAGTTTTTTTATTATCCACCTTCTGTGGCCTACTTCTGTCAATTCATCAATCTCATTCTTCGTCCAGATTTGTGTCCTTGCTGCAGCAGTGTTGCGATCCTTTGGAGAAGAAGCAGTCTGGCTTTTGGAATTTTCAATGTTTTTTCACTAGTTTTTCTTCACCCTCATGGATTTATTTACCTTTGATCTTTGAGGCCGTTGACCTTTGGATGGGGTTTTTGTGGGCAAGCCTTTGATCTTTGAGTCTGTTGACCTTTGGATGGGGTTTTTGTGGGCAGGTCTTTTTTGTAGATGTTGTTGTTGTTACTGCTTTCTGTTTTTTAGTTTTTCTTCTAACAGTCAGGCCCCTCTTCTACTGGTCTGCTGAAGTTTGCTAGAGGCAAACCCCAGACCCTGTTCACCTGGGTATCACCAGTGGAGGCTGCAAAATGGCAAAGATTGTTGCCTGCTGCTTCCTCCAGAAGCTTCATCCTAGAAGGGCACTGGCCTGATACCAGCCAGACCTCTCCTGTATGAGGTGTCTGGCAATCCCTGTTGGTAGGTCTTTCCCATTCAGGGGGCACGGACGTCAGGGACCCAGTTGAGGAGGCTGTCTGTCTGTTAGCAGAGCTCGTGCACGTGCTGGGAGAATTCCCCTTGTCAGGATCAGAGCCGGCAGGCTGGAATGATTAATTTTATCTGCAAGCCCCTGACAGCAGCTGCTGCGTTTCTTGCAGAGGTGCCCTGCCCTGTGAGGAGGAAGCTAGAGAAGCAGTCTGGCCACAGTTGCTTTGCTACGCTGTGGGAAATTCTGCCCAATGCAAACTTCCCAGTTTGCTTAGCACTGTCAGGGAAAAACTGCCTACTAAACCCACAGTAATGACGGTCGCCCCACCCCCAACCAAGCTCTATCATCCCAGGTATCTCCAGACTGCTGTGCTGGAAGTGAGAATTTCAAGCTAGTGGTTCTTAGCTTGCTGGGTTCCATGGGAGGGGAACCCACTATGTGAGACCACTTGGCTCCCTGGTTTCAGCTCTCTTTCCAGGAGACTGGATGGTTCTCCTGTCTCACTGGAGTTCTAGGTGCTGCTGGAGTACAAAAACTCCCGCAGCTCAGTGCCTGTCCAAACGGCCACCCAGTTTTGTGCTTGAAACCCAGGGCCCTAGTGGTGTAGGCTCATGAGGGAATGTCTTGATCAGCAGACTGCAAAAATCTGTGGGAAAAGTGTAGTATCCAGGGTGGGTAGCACTGTCCCAAACCGCTTCCTTGGCTGGGAGAGAGAGGTTCCCGGCTCTGTGCACTTCCCAGTGAAGCGACACCCCACCCTGCTTCTGCTCACTCTCCGTGAGTTGCATCCATTGCCCAACCAGTTGCAATGAGATGAGCTGGGTATCTAGGTTGGAAATGCAGGGATCACCTGTCTTCTGCGCTGATCTCACTGGGAGCTGCAGACCGAAGCTGTTTCTATTTGGCCAACTTGGCCCCTCCTTGCCTTTTTATTCTTAATAGTGTTTATTTGTGCTTCCTCTCTCTCTTTACTTGTCTTTCTAGATTATTTTTATTGTTATTATGCTTTACCTTTTCAAAAACATAGTGTTTTATTTTTTGTTACCTCTATAGTACGTAGTCTATTTATTAAATTCTGCTTTTTATTTTTAAAATTTTATTTTATTATCAAACATTTCTGTTATATAGAAAAGACATTGGTGATAAGAGTTAAGTCATACTATAATCCAGCATAACCTCATTTTAACTTTTAACTTAAATAATTCCATTTGCAAAGACCTTGTTTTCAAATAAGGTAATATCGTGAACTTCTGAATGAATATGAATATTTTGAGGAACACGACTCAACACAGTACAAGGTGTTCTATCTCATTAATTAGATTGAAATCATGAATCTGGATTAATCTCTTCATTCCATATAGATACATTATTTTCCCTTTGGAAATTGATATCCCAGAAACCATTGCCCATTTATAGACTTAGAGCCTGTGCATTCAGCCTGTGAATTCAGTTCTGTTTACTCCTTTATGCTTCTGTTTAATTTCTGGAAAACCAGATGTCAAGGACAATGTTTATATTGTCTTTGAACATAGATACGTCCCTGTGGAATTTTAAAAGTATATTGTACCAGTTATTCTTATTTGATATAGAAAATATATCAATATGTAAATTATTTAATTATTTATCAGGTTGTTCTACTTTTTTTTTTTGAGATGGATTCTCACTTGGTCACCCAGGCTAGAGTGCCGTGGCATAATCTTGGCTCACTGCAACCTCCAACTTCTGGGTTCAAGCGATTCTTCTGCCTCAGCCTCCTGAGTAGCTGGGACTACAGGTGTTGCCACCACACACAGATAATTTTTGTATTTTTAGTGGAGACGAAGTTTCGACTGGTCTCGAACTCTTGACCTTATGATCTGCACACCTCAGCCTCTCAAAGTGCTGGGATTACAGACGTGAGCCTCTGCATCCAGCCTCTTTCACTTTTAAACTAGCTTTTTTCAAGTCCTGAAGTACCAAATCATCAGGCTTTTAGGAAATAGAGGGAGTAGGCAATGCTCTATTACTTCTGTTCTATTATCTTTTTCCTCTCTTTTCTCTCCCCTTTATTTCCCCTTCTCAGGCTCAATCACCAAGCACAATGTCAGAAACATTATAATCATTCAATGCATTGTGTCTGTCATAATAGTTTTTATCAAAGTATAGACAATACTGTAATAAACATCTTTTTATGTAATTATTTGAATACATCTGTAGTTTTCTACAGTATATTATCTTGGAACCAAAATTACTGAATCAAGGAGTGTAAGCTTTTTGAAGTTCACTTTTCAAGTTTCTTTTCAAAAAGATTTTACCACAATAGTTTTTCCATACAGATTGTCCCTGCTTATTCATATTTATCAGACATAGGGTTTTTTCAGTATTCAATAATTTATTGCAAAATATCTCATTGTTTGTTCATTTTTGTATATCTGATTGTAGATGGCATGTATGCTATTTTGACAGGAATTTATGATAGAGTCCTCTAAAATATTTTGTATGATAGAAACTTTTCTCAACTCTTTCTGGTTCTCTTGGGCTCATCTAGAATAATACTCTTTATACTCAATGGCTAAAAAATGTGTGTCCTCTTGAATAGCACCAATGTGGCTTTGGTTTACTGTAACAGAAATCCTAATTAGTGCTCAGTTTTCTGATATATAATCAATAATGTAGAAAACAAGATAAAGAAGTTTTCTGAAAATTTCAACTCTCATAGAATTCTGAAGTTATATGTTCTCACATGATATAACAAAGACCAACCACAATATGTCAGATTTTCTTTGCAGCAACAGTATTCTCCTCTCCTCAACTCCTGCTAATTAAGTGTCTCCCGAAATTCCAGCTATGACCTGCTTGGATCATCTTGCTCATCTACCTTAGACCTCTAAAAATGTGTTCCCTGTTCTGTCGACTGTAAGCCTTCTGAGATCCTCTTGACACACTGGATATCTATAGCTGCCTAATAATTTTTACAACACATTAAATATGAAAAACAAGTTTCTATAACAACCCAAAAGATCACACTAGCTCACCAGCATCCAAAGCAAGCAAATGTGAATTGCCAGAAAAAGAATTCAGAAGGTTGATTATTAAGCTACTCAAGGAAGCACCAGAGAAAGATGTAAATCAGCTTAAAAAATTTTTTAAAATTATAAGATATGGATGAAAAACTCTCTAGAGAAATAGATAACATACATAAAAAACAATCTCCACTTCTGAAAATTAAAGACACACTTAGAGAAATGCAAAATACATGGAAAGTCTCAAAAATAGAACTAAACAAGTAAAATAAGTAAATTTAAAGCTTGAAAATAAGACTTTTGAATTAACCCAATCTGATAAAGACAAATAAAAAAGATTAAAAAATGAACAGCCCTCAAGAAGTTTGGGATTGTGTTAAATGACCAAACCTAAAAATAATAAGTGTTCCTGAGGAAGAAGGAAAATATAAATGTGTTGAAGATTTATTTGAGGAAATAATTGTGGAATACTTTCCTGGCCTTGATAGAGATCCAGACATCCAAATATAAAAAGCTCAAAGAAAACCTTGGAAATTTATCACAAAAACATCATCACCTAGGCACATAGTCATCATGTTGCATAAAGTGAAGACAAAGGAAAGAATCTCAAGAACTGTGAGGTAAAAGCATCAGGTAACCCATAATGGAAGACCTATCAGATTAATGGCAGATTTCTCAGCAGAAACCCTATAAGCTAGAAGGGATTGGGATTCTATCTTTAGCTTCTTTAAACAAAATAATTATCAGCCTAGAATTTTATATCCAGCAAAACTAAGCTCTGTAAATAAAGAAAAGTTAAAGTCTTATTCAAACAAATGCTGAGAGAATCTGCTACTACCAAGCCATTTCTACAAGAAATGCCAATAAGACGTTCTAAACTTTGAAACAAAACCTCAAAATACACCAAAATAAAACCTATGTAAAGCATAAATCTCACAGTGTCTATAAAACAATACATAATAAAGAAAAAATAAGGTATTCAAACAGCAACTAGCATGATGAATAGAATAGTACCTCACATCTTAATACTAATATTGAATGTAAATGGCCCAAATACTCTACTTAAAAGATGCAGAATGGCAGGATGGATAAGAATTCACCAACCAAGCATCTGCTGTCTTCAAGAGACTCACCTAACGCATAAGGACTCACATAAACTTCAGGTAAAAGGATGAAAAGAGATGTTCCATGCAAATGGACGCCAAAAGTGAGCAGAGGTACTTATTCTTATGTCAGACAAAATAGACTTTAAAGCAGCCGCAGTTAAAAAAGACAAAAAGAGACATTATATAATGATAAAAGAAATAGCCCAACAGGAAAATATTACAATCAAAAAAGTATGCATTCACCTAACACTGGAACTTCCAAAATTATAAAAGAATTACTACTAGACCTAAGAAATGAGGTGGATAGCAATCCAATAATACTGGGAAACTTCAATACTTCACTGACAGCACTAGACAGGTCATCAAGACAGAAAATCAACAAAGAAACAATGGACTTAAACTATGCCCTAGAACAAACAGACTTAACGGATATTTAGAGAACATTCTACCCAACCACTGCAGAATATATGTTTTATTCATCAGCACATGGAACATTCGCCAAAATAGACAATATGATAGGACACAAAGAAAGTCTCAATGAATTTAGAAAAATCAAAATTATATCAAGTACTCTCTCAGTTCACAGTGGAATACAATTCTAAATCATCTCCAAAATGAACTCTCAAAGCCATGCACATACATGGAAATCAAATAATCTACTCCTGAATAATCTTTGGGTCAACAATGAAATTAAGATGGAAATTTAAAAATTCTTTGAACTGAATAATAATAGTGATGCAAACTAACAAAATCTCTGGAATACAGCAAAAGTGGTGTTAACAGGAAAGCACATAGCATTAAATGCCTATATCAAAAAGTCTGAAAGAGCATGAATTGACAATATAACATCACACCTCAAGGAACTAGAGAAACAAGGACAAACCAAACTCAAGCCTAGTGGAAGAAAAGAAATAACAAAGATCAGAGCAGAACTAAATGAAATTGAAACAAAAAATATATAAAAGATAAATGAAACAAAAACCTGGTTCTTTGAAAAGATAAACATAACTGAATTTTTTGAAAACCTTTATCTGTGCTTTCCCATCCTTCTGAAAGCCTTCTCATATTTCTGAGTGAATATCTCACATTGAAGGCCACTGGGGTAGAGGATTAATAGCTAAGATAGAAGAAGAGACACCAGATCTCTTTCTTTGTGCCAGACATGTTCAGAATTCATGAAGTTGATAATGAAGAGATTTTTGAAGGCATAATTGATTCATTTATTCAATGTATTTATTTTCTATAATAATAATTTATTGTAATATTAAGTTACAATGAACTTTATTATAATAAAGCTAAATGTATTATAATAAATTAATATTAATGAAGGTTAAGTTCCTATAATACATTAAGTATCTTAATTTATTTTAATATTAAGTTATTATAATAATAATTTATTTTCTATGTATAATGATTTATTCTTTGTGGTAATATGCCAAGCACTATACTAGAATCTGATGACTGATCAAAAAAGATGAAGTTTCTGATCTTTTGTTGATCATATTTATGGAAGAAAAGACAATATACAAACATATTTCATAAAATCATGTAATTTTAAGAGATGGGGGTTTAGGGCAAGAAAGTAGAAATTTACAAATGTTACATTTTTAAGTAGGTCAGGGCGAGCATCTGCAAAGCAGTGATAATTGAGCAGAAAAACAATTGAAACAAAAAGTGGACATCTGTAGATAAAACATTTCAAGTAAAAGGAAGAATCATGTAGCTTGCTTCATGGTCAAGTTTGACTCTTTAAACAAAATAAATGTTGACTGCTTCCTATTTGTATCACATGTATTGATGATTGAATAACTGCTTCACATGCAATTACTGTCATCTTTCTTACCATTTAAAAATACTATTGCAGATTAAGTGTTTGTTTTTAACATCAGTTCATTGGTATGCATTTTTAAAATAGATATTTCATTTATTTATTTAAAAAATATTTATTGAGTATCTTCTAGGTATGAGACACTATTCTTGGAACTGAGTATACAGCAGTGAACAAGGAAAACAAAAACCTATCTTTGTTCATCTGGAGATTCCTCTGCAGCCTAACTTAATGGTTGTTGAGGCAAAGGAAGGCTGGCAGTAAACAAAACATGTGAGTAAAATTTATAGTATGATGATGAGAGAATAATAATTGAGTACCAAAGGGAGTAATATTAAAAAACTGTTAGAGAAGACCTCGCTGAAAAAGTGTCATTTGTGTGGGTACTAGAATATGGTGAAGGCGTAAGCTATGCAGCTATAGGGAAAGAACATTCCGGAGAGAAAGAAAACTAGGAACAAAGATCCTCAGTAGAGGATGTATAACTTATAAGGCCTTAAAGCTGTTCTTTTGATTTTTGAGTTGATCTGTGAAGCCAATGGGGGATTTGAGCAAAGCTGTGACATGGTATGACCCTCACTGATGTGTTAAGATTTACACAGGGGAATGAGGTTGGGGAAGAGGGGCTGTGAGTGGTCAGGAGAAAAGCCGAGATGCAAGTATGAGGGTATTGCAATAATTTAGGACCAGCCTGAAAGTTGTGGAGGAGGTGAAAATCATCAGATTCTGGGTATATTTTGAAATTAGAGCCTAATATGAGTGTGAGAAATAGAGAAGAATGATTCTAATATTGTGTGTGTGTGCATGCGCACGCATGTGTGCAACTGGAATGATAGAAATACAATGTATGGGGATTATTGTCTTCCCTGGACAATAATCCTTGGAAATGGGGATTATTATAAGAGGAGAGGTTTGGGAAGGGAAGACAAAGATACCAGGTTAGAAAATATTAAGTGTAAGATGCCTATTAGAGATATATAGGAAGATGGTGAGAAGTCAATAGATAAATCTGGAGTTCATGAGTAATTTGGCTAGAGAAAAAATTTTGGAATTATCAACGTATGGATAGGATTTAAAGATATGAGAATAGATGAAGTCACAAACACACACAATAAGGTTATTTTCTGACATGCTTCAATTTGGAAGACAAAGATAAAGAATTTAGAGTAAATGAGGTGTAAATAGGTAAGTCAGTGAGTTAGAAGGCAAACCACAAAGGGTAGTGTCCTGCAAAGTTTTGCTTACGGAGGGAATTCTCAGTTCTGAAAATTGCTGCTAATAGCTCAAGTTAGATGAGGACTATTAGATGTAGCATTTAGGTAATTTATGACTTAGGAAAAGTAGTTTCAGTGGAAATTTTGGGGGGCAAAAACCTGATAAGAGTGTGCTCAAGGAGAATAGAAAGAGAGAGATTGAAAGCAATAATTAAACACGCTATTTCTCTGTAAAAATAACACAGAAATAGGGCAATATTAGGAAAAAATGGGATCGAAAGAGAGATTTTTGGAAGATGAAAAAGTGACGGCATGCTTACATGCTGATGGAAACATTTCTTTAAAAAGAGGATAGTGATATCCTTAAAAACACAAGGGGAAGAGTCAATGTCATATGCAAGTGGAGATTGGCCTTAGCTTAAACTTGGGTAGTTCATGAAGGTAGACCATGTGATACTGGGGCTTTACGTAGATAAGTATGGTCAAGGAAGCTTTTGAAGTTTCTTCTTTATTTATTTATTTATTTCAGTCAAATAGGTCATCAGCTAAAGGTGGGGAAGAGATGTATTAGAATTTCAAAAAAAAAAAAGATGAAGGCACAAAATACTCAGAATGCAAAATGATGTAAACGACTTCTTGGCAAAATAAAAGGTCCATTTGGGCTTCCTAATCATGCGTTTAAAGTCAGCATGGTTGAGAGATTTTCCTCAGTTACATTTAGCTTCATGAGGGAAATGTGCAGTTATTTGAGAGTTAAATTTCATCAAGATTGTGGCTTTCACATGCAATTAGAATAATGCAAAATAGTCAAAATTACATGAAATTATATAGAAAAGAGTGATTACCATGACCATTAAATTAACGCAGATGTATAGAAAAGGAACAGTGAAATCTCCAGCAAAATCAAATTGTAAGTTATATATCCTGGTCAGTGGAAGCAGGTGGATCTAGGGTGTTACTGAATGTGAGCTAGGAATGATAAAGAGTGGTGCTCCAATCTTTGGTATTATGGAGAGATTACAGTAGTGTGAAGTCTAGGATATGCCCATAGCAGTAGGTAGAAGCCAAGATCATTGAGCAGAAGGCTAAGAAATTTAAAAAATAAAAATAAAAAAGAGAATTAAAAAGATTCTCTTCATGGTCATCACAATCATGAATAATTAAAATAGTAGTAGCATTTTGAGAGAATGGCTTTGAATCGAGAGCTAAAATTGTCATGAAATGAGTGGGAATGACTGAGGGTTGACAGATGATTTCAACAAGAAGAATACGTGATAGAGTCTTTTAATATGAGATCCAAAACTGTGGATTATGAGTGTAAAGGGTGGGGAAATGTAAAGGAACTAGCAAAGTGAGGCACCAATTTTTAAGTTCAAGCCAGAAGTGAAGCAGAATAACTTGGAGAAGAGGTAAAAGTAAGGGGAGTTTCAGTCATGATTAGTGATGAGTTCCAGAAAACTCAAGAGAAGAATTTCAGTCCAGGATTGGGAGCGAGAGAGAAGATGAGGGCAAAAATAGGAATGTGCAGAGCCTTATAGGGATTAGAGAAGTGGTGATGAGTCATCAGGGAATCCTTACCTTCTTTTAGTGGTCACTAACATAAGAGAGATAATTGCCATGGTAATATTGGTCTTGATGATGCCAGAGCTTTGAGCATTGGTGGGTATAGAAACATGTTTGGAGAATAATATGTAGAATAGAGGTTCTTTCCAAGAGAGTGTAGCTTTCTGGAGCTGTCTCTTAATCAGCACCAATGGAACTGAAATGTTCAGGTACTGGCGGATCTGCTCTGAACCTGATGGTTCCTCCTTGAGGTGTGCCTGTGGTACACACATGAGAACTCTGGGGCTAAAACCTATTAGACATATCTACAGGATACAGATCTCAGAGATTTTATTTATACTCATTTAATATAAATTAACTGCTTTAAAAATATATAATATGCAAATCTCATACAATTAGTCTAATTAGATATTGAATCTATAATGTGCCAGGCATTATGTAAGGCACTTTACATACACTAAATGTTTATTCCAAATATTGACTTCCTACTTTATAGATGAGCACACTGATGCTCAGAAATGGTAAATAACTTACTGATGTTTATACTGCTGGCATGTAGCAGAGACATATTGGCATTTAAGTCTTTCAGACTTCAAAGGCCATGATATTTCATCAGAGCTGTGATAGTTGTTCCTGCAAAAAATTCAGCTGATTCTTTCAATCTATTTTTGTCATCTAATTGATGCATGACTGTTAGCATAATATTGATCTTGAAAGATGTTTCGCAACATCTTTCCCCTGGTGTACTCATGTTTTTCCATGATCCCACAAAATGAGCAGTCTAATTATTTACACAATTAGGAAGAGAAAAGGGGCACAGAGAATGCTCTTTGATCTCTGAAAATATTGAAGAATTTTACAACTGGCACCTTTAGCTTAGGATTAAAAAGGTTGTTAGTTTGTACTGTTTTATCTTCATTGTATATAATATATATATTAGTCTCCAAACATGCTGATGTGTTTGCAATGAAATAGATGTCTGAGGAGAAAACCATTATCCTGAGAAAACCCAAACTGTATTCCTATTGTAAATAAAAGGAAGTCCATAAAAATGATGGAAAATGTTCTGCATTCCTGCTATGACATCCAAATCTGGCAGTACGTGAAAATTTTTCAAAGTGCTTATTTAAAAGGCATAATCTTTGGTCTCCTGAGCCAGAATCTGCTGGGTATGGGACTGGATTGCTATTTTGACAACTTGCCAGTAGATTCTTACTCAGCAGAGTATTTGGAAGCCTTACTCTAATGTTTTGGCCTTGGGTCTACGTTTCTCAGTTTTGCACAATCATTCTTCCCCTCTACACTCTTTAGTTTGTCTCATGATTCCAATACTCTCAATAATTAACCAAGAATAGAACTAATCAATCAGATGATTGTGATATAGACATCAAATACATTTTGCTGCAACCATATCAACAAATGTCACATGAATGATAAGGGGTAACCATATTCTCACATATGCAACCTCACATTACCACATATATATATGTGTGTATATGTGTCTAAATGTAAGTGTGTGTATATATGTATACATGTATGTTTGTGTGTATATACACACACATATATTCACACTTTTCTGAAGTATATATATTTATGTGAGAGAAGGGTCTGTACTTTATTTCAGAAGAGAGCTTAATGTCTGAAGTATAATTGGGAGTCTAAAATTTTTGAGTTATTGAATTAATTAAACTTCATCTCTACTTAAGAAAACTTTAACTGAGTTAAGCTCTTCCTTTCTCCAAAAGTCAAGTCAATAAAAGGAAACTGTGGTATTAATAATTCTTTCAGGTTTTGATGTAAAGAATCTATCTTACAAAGCAGTCTTAATTTTCGTCATTCAGAAAAATGGTCTTGCAGTTAATTTGGACTCTCCTATTCCAGATGGTATATCCAGTCTCCATATATACCATATTAGAACCATACCTATGTGCCAAGCAAAGAGGGTATATTTTAATTTGTAAATGCCAGTGTAACCTGTAAGAATATTTTTATGTGTCTTAAATTATTTCCTATTTGGAAGTTTTGAGTACCTTGAATAATTTATTGTATTCATATTTTTAAAGAAAAAATCTTATGCCACCAACTTAATTGAATAAACAAGTAAAAGCCATTCCCAAAAGTAAGGTTGACTTGTTAAGATTAACATAAAATAATGTGAGAATTCTGAGAAATATAATCTTTAAATATTGGCAGCTGGAGTGAACTCTTAAAACTAGGTTTTATCTGTTTGACTAGAGCAATGACATAATAAGATGGTTAATCATCACTGGACTTGTTTTCAAAAAGCCAACTATTTTAAGAGGAATAAAGGGTGGACTTGTTGCAGTTGCTGTAGGATTCTAAGTCCAGGTAAGAACCATTGAGATTCTCTAATTTTAACGTATATTTTATGTAAGAAATTTTCACTAATTTCATGGAAAAAGATTTTGGTGGTCTTGATAAATATTACAAATTTTATGCTCTGTGTCTTCCACATGCTTACATTCTGAGTTCTCAAAACATAGTAAATATTCCTTCTGGGAGTAGAAGAGCCTCAGATTTTTATACTGTTAAAAATAAAGTAGAGAAAATAATACCTTTATATATTTAAATATAAAGTTTCAAATATTGGTCTTATTAATTTCTAAACAAATAAAAATCAAGTCACAAAAATGAAGCTCTAGTTACCTTCTTAAAATATGCTACAGGATAATTATTTTTATCAACTACATTGATTGATCACACTAGACTCTTTATTTCTTTGATGTCTTCTTAACTGGATGAAGGTGGCCAAGGGTGGGAGTAGAGGGAAGAGTTAACTGGCAAACATAAAAAAAATAGGTGTCTCAAAATCACATAACCACCTCAACTTCCTTGTTTCAACTCAAGTTTGATACAGGGTTAAGGGAAATATATTTTCTAGATAATTTATCTCCAATTAAATAAGCAAAAAGTGTTCTCAGCACAGTTTTTGGCATGAACTAAGGCCTCGATAAGTATTAATTCCCTTCTCCAATTCAGAAAAGTGTCTGCCTTGGTAAGACAATTGTTTTTATTGTGAAAGTAAGGTGGAGATGGGGGATGTCTCCCCTATAAAAGGTCTAAGAAATTAGCAAATGCTGTTTTTCCTTTTTGCTCCTCAGTTGCATAGGTACATGGTAGAAATTGGGTCACTTTGCCTAAACTAGTTTTCTATAACTCATTAAGTATTAAAAGCTTGACACAGATAAGTAGAGGCTGATAAGATTCTGCCCTGCACCCTACTCCTATCAGATTTGGAAGAACTGAATTATTCAGGAAAGAGATGCAATACTAAATCCAAATGCCTATGGCTCTATCTATCTTATAAACAAACGGTGCCCTCAAAATTCATTTATGTAAATCATTTGAAGTTTAAGACAAAAAAATATGTTCAGAGAAAAATATGTTAAATGTCAAGGTGAATTAGAAAGTGTGGCATTTAGTCAAGCCTAAATTAGTATTCCAACTTTCTAGTTACTATGTAGTCACTTATTTAACATTTTGGTGATGTGAGGAACAAAGTGTCCACCTTTTTTTTCTCCATATTTTATCTGAAGATCTAGGAGAGAGATGTGGAATAGTTGTCTGGGAAAGTAGGGAAAATACAAAGAAAAGTAATGACTTTAGGTATATTCTCCACTGGCACAGCAGGGTGAGAGATAATATCAACAGGAGGTAAGTATGAAAATATTGAAGAGGTACAATTTGGATCAGCATTACAACCAAGAGATGGAAAAGGACATTCAGGATTGAAAGAAACATACAGGAGGGCAGAAAGCTTTCTTCTTGGGACTGTAGTTCGATGTGTCTGCAGGTGCTATGAGTATTTTGAGAATGGTTCTAAAATCACGGGCTTGGTTTAGGTTGTGAAGACCCTCAAATAGAAACCATGAATTTTATTTTGTGTGGTTAAAGGGATCTTTGAAAGATTCTTAGGATAAATACATAGGATAGAAAGAAAGGTGGGAGACAGGACAAACAGAAGTTAATCAATTGAAATAAACCAGGTTTGGAGTGGTGGGACAATAGCCTTCAAGACTTCAAGAATATTTGTTAGTAGAGAGAAAATAAAAGCCTAAAACTAAGGGAAGAATATCCACCTTGCAAGTCATACAAAGATATTTGCTATTACATAATTTTTTTTTTAAAAAAAGGATTTCCTAATATTTAAATTATGAAGAAAGAAATAGAAACAGATATTCATGGAAAAAGTGGGGTGAAATTTATCAAAGGACAGCTTATTACCTTGAGACTACCCAGACTTTTTCCTCACTCACTGAACCCAGAAACCCGACCTATCTAGGTACAGGCATGCATAAAACACACACACACACACAAAATGTAATAATTGGAGTTCACTTAGAGGTACACATATATGGGTTTCTGTATTCAACCATATGTTTATATATACTCACATATACATAAGTGATAATATCCTATTTATTGCTTCCACATTTATGCACTATCCCTTAAATATGTATTCTAATATTTATATTATTCAGAATCAATAAGCCCTTGTTGAATAAATTAGTGAATGAAATATGGAGTCGAGCCTCATTATTCACGAATTCTATGTAAGAAAATTTGTCTACTCACGAAAATTCCTTTGTGACATCAAAATCAATACTGCTGGGCTTTCATGGGCATTCACATGCATGTGCAAAGTGGTGAAAAATTTGAGCTGCCATGTTCCTAACTGAGGTTGAACAAAGTGAAGCTCTGTCTTCTTGTTTCAGCTCACATATGATAAACAAATATCCTTTTCACAGTGTGTTTGTTGCCACATTTTTGGCACTTTTGTGTTTTGTGTTTCTGAGTTTAATGTTTCAAATGGGCCCCAAAGATGGTGCTGAAGTGCTGTCCGGTGCATGAGAGTAACTGAGGGAAAAGACACATATGCTGTATAAGCTTCCTCTAAGCCTGAACTACAGTGTTATTGACAACTAATTCAATGTTAATGAATTAAGAGTATGTATTAAATAAAGTATCTTTAAACAAAACATACATAAAACACAGTTCTCTATTGAACATCTTACAAAAATATTGTGACCAGAGGCACACAGGCATGTAACTACCCTGACATCTCTCCAAGGAACAACCTTGGAGAGATGTTCAGTGTTCCCAGCAACTTTATTAAACATAACTATTGTAACAAGTATCAACTGTACATATAACATATATTAGACATATTTTATAATTAGTGCCCTATTTAAAATCATGTATCTATGCTGTGTCTGCTTATATAGATATCTTAGATAAATAAATATGTATTGTTTACATGCATATGAACAAGAATGTATTTCTAAAACTCCGTGAAGAACACATTATATTCTATATAAAAGAGTCAATTGAAGTAAAAAGTTAAGTAATTTTACTAGTCTTTAAAATAGGACCTTAATGACTTTCAAAATAACAATTTCCCTTATACGTTGACTCCAAAACTCTAGTTGTTGAACTTATTCTGCAGCTATGGCCACATAAAACCAAAATGGCACATGATATATTAAGAACATCTTTAATATGAAATGATTAGATACAACCTAAATGCTGATTAATATAGAACCAGTTACATATATTATGGACAACTTAATACCCTGCTACCATAAGAAAAATGAGAAAGACTTTTATTAACACAAAGTTAAGTATATAGAGAAGATAAAAAGGTAGAAAATAATGTTTAAGGTATGCTAGGACTTGTGTTGAAAAGGAAAATATTATGTATTTACTGAAAAATGCATATTATATTTCTGGATAAGGGGACAAGAGTTAGAGGAAGAATCTTTGGCTTTTTTTAATTTGCATTTTCAACTATATGCATTTTCTCTTGGAAAAGAAATGAACAAAATCAAAATAAAGTAACATCATGATGGTGGTAAAGTCAAGCAATACCAGAGTTGCTCTGAGAAGTATTAGGAGTACACTTTGCTCTTTTTAACAAATCCAAATTCTGTCTGCCTTTTGAGCCTGATTCCAGTGGTGTCTCCTTTATTAAACTGTCTGAGGCCATTCTGATTTAATTGTTTATATTGTTTTTGTATCCATTTTGAATATCTACTCTGTGCAAGGGACTAATTGGCACATTTTAAAACTATAAGGATAAAGAAAACATATATTTGCTTTTATAAATTTTACAATATAGGTGTGTAGAAAAGATAATTTAAGTTTCTATAATGTAAAATGTTCGTGTAATCTGGCGTGTGATTCTATATTACTTATTTGTTTCAAATTTCTCTCCACAAATTTATTTTTCTATTAAGTTATAATATCCTTAGGCTAGAATTTGTGTCTGTCTTTCCTACTTTTGTGTCCAGCATTGATCTAGCAGAGTGGTCAAGACATAGTAGACCCTGAATGAATGTTAGTGAATGGTTGATTGACTGATGATGGCTTTGTGGCTTTTCTTTTTTTTTTTTTTTTTTTTGAGATGGAGTCTGGCTCTGTCGCCCAGGCTGGAGTGCAGTGGCCGGATCTCAGCTCACTGCAAGCTCCGCCTCCCGGGTTTACGCCATTCTCCTGCCTCAGCCTCCGGAGTAGCTGGGACTACAGGCACCCGCCACCTCGCCCGGCTAGTTTTTTGTACTTTTTAGTAGAGACGGGGTTTTACCGTGTTAGCCAGGATGGTCTCGATCTCTTGACCTCGTGATCTGCCCATCTCGGCCTCCCAAAGTGCTGGGATTACAGACTTGAGCCACCGTGCCCGGCGGCTTTTCTTATTTCTAAATTATATATTGTAAAAAATAAAATAAACTATATTTTTTCTTCCTTAATAGGTGATTGTTTCAAACGAAACATCAACAACAACTGAAAATATTCATATGATATCTATATTTCAATCATGGACCAAAATCAACATTTGGATAAAACAGCAGAGGCACAATCTTCAGAGAATAAGAAAACAAGACACTGCAATGGATTGAAGGTAGAATAAGTTTTATGTTTTTGAGCTAAAATAAGTAAACAGGGAACTTTAATGTATAGAAAGCAAGTTGTTAAAAAGAACATTATATTTCAAATTATGATTTTCAATTGAAGCATATATTGAAATATTAACATAATGATTCATACCTTCATTTCAGTCTTTTAATCTGATCAAGTATTTCTTTGGTGAAATTTTTGATACTTAAAAGTTTATCAATGTAGAAAATGTAGAAATATTTTGATAGCTTCTCTTTGGTTTTGGATTGATCATGAGATACTTACAAATGTGGATTAAAATTAAAAATGCACAATGAATAAATAGTATGCTAAAAATTCTTGGAATTAACTTAGAATAATAATGTCTTGGGACTCACTTTGTGATACTGTCTTATTTAAAAATTCTTTTAAAAAAAACAGCATTTAAAAAAATTCTGATAAGTAATTTAGGCTCATGGAACAGAAGTCTATGATAGTCAAAAACCTGGCCCAAAGACCTGTTTGATGATTTAGAAAAGACATTTAATTTTTTCATTTGCGAGCTGATAAAAGTAATAATTCTGCCTTTTGCTTTTGACACAAACTGTATTAAATGATACAGGTGAGGTGTTAAGTGATGGTGGCATTTTTATAAACAGGAAGGAGTACTCCTAAGCACAATGCTAAATGGGAAGCCAAGACTCAGAAAAGTTAAGAAATTTACCTGAAGTCATGTACATTGTGAATTGAAAACCCTGGAACCCAAGTCAAAGCCTTTAAATCCCCATACGGAAGTCTTGAGGAAATCAGGAAATAAATGAGGGTCATCTTTTAGCAAATGTTTTACATTTTTTATTTAGTCAAATTTGTAGTCTTATACAGCTGAATAAAGACCACCAAGATTGGAGTCGATTGCAATAATGTGATAAAAGGTTCCTTTTAACTTCGTCCAGGGAACATAAAATTTGTTTTCTGAGATCACTGATAAAATCTTCTCTGATGAAATATTTGAGTATTATTTAGGCAGAATGGCAGACATAAGGAAAAAGTACTGGTTAATGCAAGTGAATTATGTTCTATATTCTAAGGGTAACATAATGTACTGAATTGTTTTTATTTTGAAATACTGAGTGTTACAGTGATTTCACTTACATGTGCACAGCACGGTGGCAGCAAATTGCCTGGAGCAATAACATTTCCAGAGTGATCCCTTATAGTATATCTGGAGAAGCTGGGAGTTAGGGAATTAGCATTGTATGGAAAAGACCTTAACTGCAGCCCAATGAAGACGACCAGAGCTAGAAGAAGATACTGGGATAAGACTGACATCACTAATGCTGGTATTTCAGAAACATTGCTAAATTGGTTAATCATGTCTACAAGTGATATTTAAAATAATATTTTCACTAACTTAAATTGTTAACATTGATATGTTGTTGAGAAAGAATATTAAACTCAACAATCATTTTACAATAATTCTGTAAAGACTTGTGTGCCTGTAGTTGAAGTCTGTTGTATTTCTGAGCTTACTTTTTATTCATGAGGAATGAAAACATAATGAGACAAAAATTTTTAAATGAAGGGTATTTTAATTTTTTATGAAGTTTAGGACTTCAAAGTATTAACAAAAGTTACTGAAAATATATTGACTTTTACTTTCATTAAATTACATTTTATCATCTGATTTCTTAATTTTCTGTATTTGAAATATTATGAATTAGAGATATTTCTATAGATAGAAAGATAATGAAAACATAATGGTAAAACAAATGTAATTCAGGAGCATAAAAAAAGATGAGAGAAACCTTAATAATAGTAGCTAACATTTATCGAGCATTTACTATATATGCCAGACATTGGTTTAGTGTTTTACTTTTGCTAACAGATTTTTTTCTTACCACAATTCTATCAACTGGATGCTATTATCTCCCCTTTTCAAATGAAAAAACCTAGACATAGAAGTGGCAAATGTCTTCTCCTAGGTCTCAAAGTTGGTAATTGTGTACACTGAAGGTCTGAACTCAGGCAATCTGATTCCAAATCCTATGCTCTCAACTCTATCCCATATCGCTAAGATAAATGTGGATTTTTGTAATATTAGTACCCTCAAGATGTTATGGCAAGCAGGGTTTTATAAGTGCTCACTTTAATAACTTCCCCCTACTTCTAAAAAATTATCTTAAAATTAAATTATTAATGTCAAGCAACCATGGATTCTAACACTTGCTAACATGCATGCACACACCCAAATATACATGATGTTTCTTACATATACAGACTCAGCAGGTGGCAGTGTATAAGTACAAATTGATAATGTATCCATGTAAATAAAAACAATACTTTCAGAAATCAAATACTTGGATTCTTTTCTACCCCTTCTCCTCAATTTTTGTACTGAACTAACTACATTACATAGAATCTGCTAGTATACGCCTCATCATTATGCTCGTCATTTCTTCTCTTCAAATTTAAACTCAACAAGATACAGGAGAAGATTTAAACACAATCCAAAGAAAACAGGAAAACAATTCAAGAGTTTAAAGATGATATAGTCATTTTAAGAAAGAATCAAAATTAACTTCTGAAATTAAATATTTTACTACAGGAATTTCATAATACAATTATAGTAATTAACAACAAAATAGACCAAGCTTAAGAATCTCAGAGTTTGAAGACTACCCCTTTGAGTCAACACAAGCAGACAAGATTAAAAGAAAAATATTAATGAACAAAATCTCTGAGAAATATGGGATTATGTAAAGAGACTAAACCTGTGACTCATTGGCATTCCTGCAAGAGAAGGAGAAAGAGTAAGCAACTTGGAAAACATATTTGAGGACACAGTCCGTGAAAAATTTCCCAATCTTGCTAGAGAGGCCAATATGCAAATTCAAAAAATTCAAAGAATCCTTTCAAGATACTCTACAAGATGGCCATCCACAAGACACATAATCATCAGATTCTCGAAGGTAAACATGAAAGAAAAAAACCTTAAAGGCAGCTAGAGAGAAGGGGCAGGTCACTTACAAAAGGAGCCCCATCAGTCTAACAATAGATCTTTCTACAAGCTAGAAGAGATTGGGGACCTAATTTCACCATCCTTAAAGAAACGAAATTTCAATAAGAATTTTATATTCTGCCAAACTAAGCTTCATAAGTAAAGAAAAAATATTCTTTTCAGTCGAGCAAATGCTAACAGAATTTGTTACCAATAGACCTGTTTTACAAGAGATGCTTAAGGGAGTCCTAAACATGGAAATGAAAGAGTGATACCTGTCACCACAAAAATGGACTTAACTACAGAGCCCACTGACATTATAAAGCAATTATGCAATCAAGTCAACATAATAACCAGCTAACAACACTATGACGGAATCAAATCTTCATATATCAATATTAATCTTGAATGTAAATGGGTTAAATGCCCACACTTAAAAGGCATAGAATAGCAAGTTGGATAAAGAAGCAAGACCCAACCATTTCGTTGTCTTCAAGAGACCCAACTCACAGGTCGTGACATCCATAAGCTAGAAAATTAATAAATTGAAATAATATTTATCTCAGAGTTGTCAGGATATTTATAAGGTGCTTAGTACAGTGTTACATAGAAACTCAATAAATTGGAAAGTTCCAACATAATAGCATTATAGTTGCTGCCCTTTTTTTGAGACAGGGCCTCTGTCACCCAGGCTGGAGTGCAGTGGCATAATCTTGGCTCACTGCAAACTCCACCTCCTAGGCTCAAGTGATTCTCCCACCTCCTGAGTAGCTGGAACTACAGGCACATGCCACTTCACCCAGTACTTTTTTTTTTTTTTTTTTTTTTGTATTTTTAGTAGAGATGAGGTTTTACCTTGTTGCCAGGCTGGTCTTGAACTCCTAGGCTCAAGTAATCTGCCTGCCTTGGCCTCCCAAAGTGCTGGAATTACAGGTATGAGTCATTACAGCTGGAAGCTGTTTCTTTTTAAAGTGACTATATTAATTTATTTGATCACAAGTAATATGTAAATGAAAAATGGAGTATACATTCGCTCCAACATTTGGAATTATGTGACTTCTAGATTTTTGCAATTTAAGTAGGCATAAAATGGTATTTTATTTTGGTATTTGTCTGTGCTCCTTGATTCTTATAAATATTATATTATCATGAAATCCATTGCTGAATGCAAGTGGGGCTGGTTACATTTGCCTATTTCCAAGTTTTAGTACATTTATTTTTGAAATATATTTTATCAGTTTAAGGACTTATTTGTAATATCTTTGTCTGGTCTTGGTATTAGGGTAATGTTGGCCTCAATAAATGAGATAGGAAGTATTTTTTCTGCTTCTAAACTCTGAAAAAAATTATAGAGAATTGATATAAATTAATTCTTAAGTATTTGGTAGAATTCATCAGTGAAACCATGTAGGCCTGTTTCTTTCTGTTTTGGAAAGTTATTAAAATCAGTTCAATTTCTTAAACAGAAACAGTCCTTTTAATATTGTCTATTTATTCTTCTACAAATTTGGGTAGATTGTGTCTTTCAATATATTGGTCTATTTTATATAGGTTATTATAGTTGTAGGCAGAGTATTGCTTATAATATTTCTTTATTATCCTTTTCGTGTATATAGGATCTGTAGTTATGTACCTTCCTTTATTTCTGTTATTAGTAATTTGTGTCTTCCCTCATTTTCTTAGGTAACCTGGCTGGGTCAATTTTATTAATCTTTCTAAAGAATTAACCTGTGGTTGTGTCAATTTTCTCTATTGATTTCCTGCTTGTAATTTAATTGATTTCAGGCCTAATTTTTATTCTATTTTTTCTTGTGCTTACTTAAAATTTAATTTGCTTTTCTTTTTGATTTTTCCCAAGGTGGAAACTTAGATATTGATTTTAGAGTTTTCTTATTTTCTAATATATGCATTCAGTGTAATAAATCTTTCTCTAAGCCTTGATTTTGCTACCTTTCACAAATTTTGATTTTTATGTTTAATTTTATTTTTTTCAAAATGTTTTAAAATTTTTCTTCAGATTTCTTTTGACTCATATGTTACTTAAAAGTGTGGTAATCTCCACATATTTTGATATGTTTCCAGTTATCTTTCTGTTATTTTCTAGCTTAATTTCATTGTCACTACAACCTTTATTAAACGTGTTAAGGTGTGTTTTATGGCTTAGGCTGTGATATATCTTGGTGAATGTTCTATGTAAGCTTAAGAAGAATGTGTATTCTGCTGTTGTTGGATGAAATAACATATAGATGTTTATCATGTCCAGTTAATTGATGATGTTGTTAAGGTCAATCATGTTCTTCCTGTTTTTACTTGCTGTATCTTTCCATTTCTAGAGAGGGGTAGAGTCTCCAAGTACCATAGTGTGTTCATTTATTTCTCCTTGTATTTCTACTAGCTTTTACTTCATATAGTTTGCTGCTCAGTTGTTTGGTGCCTCTATGTTAAGAAGTGCTATGTCTTTTTAATAATTGACCCCTTTATCATTTTGTAATGCCCCTTTTTTACCGCTGTTAATTTCCTTGTAGAGTCTGCTGTATCCAAAATTAATTTAGATTGTCTTGCTTTGTTTTGGTTATTATTACCATGGAATGTTTTTCTCCACTTCTTTACTTTTTTAAAACATTATACTTCTGGGATACATGTGCAGAATGTGCACGTTTGTTACACAGGTAAACACATGCCATGGTGGTTTACTGCACCCATCAACCCATCATCTACATTAGGTATTTATCCTAATGCTACTCTTCCCCTAGCCCCCCAACCCCCAACAGGTGCTGATATGTAATGTTCCCCTCCCTGTGTCCATGTGTTCTCATTGTTTAACTCCCACTTATGAGTGAGAACATGTGGTGTTTGGATTTCTGCTCCTATGTTAGTTTACTGAGAATGATGATTTCCAGCTTCATCTATGGCCCTGCAAAGGACATAAACTCATTCTTTCCTGTGACTGTGTCCAGAATTGGTGGGTTCTTGGTCTCACTGACTTCAAGAATGAAGCCACGGACCCACGCAGTGAGTGTTACAGTTCTTAAAGATGGTGCGTCTGGAGTTTGCTCCTTCAGATGTTCAGATGTGTCCAGAGTTTCTTCCTTCTGGTGGGTTCCTGGTCTCGCTGACTTCAGGAGTGAAGCTGCAGACCCTTGTGGTGAGTGTTACAGCTCTTAAAGGTGGCACATCTGGAGTTGTGGTTCCTCCTGTCTGGAGTTGTTCGTCCCTCCCAGTGGGTTCAAGGTCTCACTAGCTTCAGGAGTGAAGCTGCAGACTTTTGCAGTGAGTGTTGCAACTCATAACGGTGGCACAGACCCAGAGAGTGCACAGCAGCAAGATTTATTGCAACGAGTGAAAGAACAAAGTTTCCATAGTGCCGAAGGGGACCAGAGCAGGTTGCCACTGCTGGCTGGGGCAGCCTGCTTTTATTCCCTTATCTGACCTCACCCACATCCTGCTGATTGGTCCATTTTACAGAGAGCTTATTGGCCCATTTTACAGAGAGCTGATTGGTCCATTTTGATAGGGTGCTGATTAGTGTGTTTACAATCCTTTAGCTAGACACAAAAGTTCTCCAAGTCCCCACTAGATTAGCTAGACACAGCACTGATTGGTGCATTTACAAACCTTGAGGTAGACACAGAGTGCTGATTGGTGCATTTACAATCTTTTAGCTAGACACAAAAGTTCTCCAAGTCCCCACTAGATTAGCTAGACACAGCACTGATTGGTGCATTTACAAACCTTGAGCTAGAGACAGGGTGCTGATTGGTGTTTACAAACCTTGAGCTAGACACATAGTGCTGATTTGTGCATATACAATCCACCAGGTAGACATAAAAGTTCTCCGAGTCCCCACCCAACTCAAGAGCCCAGCTGGCTTTACCTAGTGGATCCTGCACTGGGACTATGGGTGAAGCTGCCCGCCAGTCCTGCGCCCCCCCCCCCGGCCCCCACCGTGTGCTCACACTCCTCAGCCCTTGGGCAGTTGCTGGGACCCGGCGCTGAGGAGCCAGGGGCAGTGCCCGTCAGGGAAGCTCAGGCCATGCGGGAGCTCACTGGTGGTGGGGGGAGGGTGGGACTTGGGCATGGCGGGCTGCAGGTCATGAGCCCTGCCCTGCAGGGAGGCAGCTGGGGCCCAGTGATAATTCAAGTGCAGCATGGGCAGGCCAGCAGTGCTAGAGGACCCAGTGCACCCTCCACAGCTGCTGACCCAGGTGCTAAGCCCCTCAGTGCCTGGGGCCGGTGGCACAAGCTGGCTCCTCAGAGTGTGGGGCCTACCAAGCCTGCACCCACCCAGAACTCACGCTGGCCCACGAGCACCGCATGCAGCCGCAGTTCCTGCCCATGCTCTCCCTCCATACCTCCCCACAAGCAGAGGGAGTTGGCCTGGCCAGCCCAGAGAGGGGCTCCCACTGTGCAGCGGTGGGCTGAAGGGCTCCTCAAGTGTGGCCAGAGTGGACACCAGGGCAGAGGAGGCGCTGAGAGCAAGCGAGGGCTGCTAGCACATTGTCACCTCTCAGCTGCATAGTATTCCATGGTGTATATGTGTCACATTTTACTTATCCAGTCAATTATTGATGAGCATTTGGGTTGGTTCCAAGTCTTTGCTATTGGGAATAGTACTGCAATAAACATACATGTGCATGTGTCTTTATAGAAGAATGATTTATAATCCTATGGGTATATACCCAGTATGGGTTTACTGGGTCAAATGGTATTTCTGGTTCTCGATCCCTGAGGAATTGCCACACTGTCTTCCACAATGGTTGAATTAATTTACACTCCCACCAACAGGGTAAAAGCGTTTCTGTTTCTCCACATCCTCTCTAACATCTGTTGTTCCCTGACTTTTTAATGATCTCCATTCTAACTGGCATGAGATGGTATCTCATTGTGGTTTTGATTTGCATTGTCTAATAACCAGTGATGATGAACTTTTTTTATAGGTTTGTTGGCCGCATAAATGTCTTATTTTGAGAAGTGTCTGTTCATTTCCTTCACCCACTTTTTGATGGCATTGTTTGTTTGTTTGTTTTTCTTGTACATTTGTTTAAGTTCCTTGTAGATTCTGGATATTAGCTCTTTGTCAGATGGGTAGATTGTAAAAATTTTCTCCCATTCTGTAGGTTACCTATTCACTCTGATGATAGTTTCTTTTCTGTGCAGAAGCTTTTTAGTTTAATTAGATCTCATTTGTCAATTTGGGCTTTTGCTGTCATTGCTTTTTGTGTTTTAGTCATGAAGTATTTGTGCATGCCTATGTCCTGAATGGTATTGCCTAGGTTTTCTTCTAGGGTTTTTATGGTGTTAGGTCTTACGTTTAAGCCTTTAATCCATCTTGAGTTAATTTTTGAATAAGGTGTAAGAAAGGGGTCCAGTTTTAGTTTTCTGCATATGGCTAGCCAGTTTTCCCAACACCATATATTAAATAGGGAATCCTTTTTCCGTTGATTTTTTTGATCAGATATGTCAAAGATCAGATGGTTGCAGATTCATGGCATTATTTCTGAGGCCTCTGTTCTGTTCCATTGGTCTACATATCTGTTTTGGTAAAAGTACCATGCTGTTTTGGTTACTGGAGACTTGTAGTATTGTTTGAAGTCAGGAAGCGTGATGCCTCCAGCTTTGTTCTTTTTGCTTAGGATTGTCTTGGCTATACAGGCTTTTTATTGGTTCCACATGAAATTTAAAGTAGTTTTTTCTAATTCTGTGAAGAAAGTCAGCAGTAGCTTGATGAGGATAGCATTGAATCTATAAATTACTTTGGGCAGTATGGTCATTTTCACGATATTGATTCTTCCTATCCATGAACATGAAATGTTTTTCCATTTGGTTGTGTCCTCTCTTATTTCCTTGAGCAGTGGTTTGTAGTTCTCCTTGAAGAGGTCCTTCACATTCCTTGTAAGTTGTATTCCTAGTTATTTTATTCTCTTTGTAGCAATTGTAAATGGGAATTCACTCATGATTTGGCTGTTTGTCTATTATTAGTGTATAGGAATGCTTGTGATTTTTACATATTGATTTTGTATCTTGAGACTTTGCTGAAGTTTCTTATCAGCTTAAGGAGATTTTGATTGAGGCAATGGGGTTTTCTAAATATACAATCATATCATCTGCAAACAAAGACAATTTGATTTCCTCTCTTCTTATTTGAATATCTTTTATTTCTTTCTCTTGCCTGATTGCCCTGGCCAGAACTTCCAATACTATGTTGAATAGGAGTGGTGAGAGAAGGCATCCTTGTCTTGTGCCAGTTTTCAAAGGGAATACTTCCAGCTTTCACCCATTCAGTATGATATTGGCTGTGGGTTTGTCATAAATAGCTCTTATCATTTTGAGATATGTTTCATCAATATCTAGTTTATTGAGAGATTTTATCACAGCTGCAGTGTGCAGCTCCCAAAAAGATCAACGCAGAAGGTGGGTGATTTCTGCATTTCCAACTGAGGTACACAGCTCATCTCATTGGGACTGGTTAGACAGTAGGTGTAGCTGACAGAAGGCAAGCTGAAACAGGGTGGGGCATCACCTCACCTGGGAAGTGCAAGTGGTAGGGAAACTTCCTTCCCTAGCCAAGGAAAGCCATGAGGGACTGTGCCATGAGGAATGGTGCATTCTGGTCCAGATACTATGCTTTTCCCACAGTCTTCACCACCTGCAGAGCAGAAGATTCCCTCGGGTACCTATACCACCAGGGCCCTGGGTTGCAAGCACAAAGCTGGGTGACCATTTGTGCAGACACTGAGATAGCTGCACGATTTTCTTTTTAAACCCAAGTGGTGCCTGGGACACCAGCAATACAGAACCATTCACTCCCCTGGAAAAGGGGCTGAAGCCAGGGAGCCACTTGGTGTTGCTCAGCAGATCCCACCCCCATAGAACCCAGCAAGCTGAGATCCACTGGCTTGAAATTCTCCTTGCCAGCACAGCAGTCTGAAGTCGACCTGGGATGCTCGTGCTTGGTAGGGGGAGGGGTGTCTTCCATTACTGAGGCTTGAGTAGGCAGTTTTCCCTCACAGTGTAAACAAAGCCACTAGGAAATTTGAACTGGTTTGGAGTCCACTGCAGCTCCACAAAGCCCCTGTAGCCAGACTGCCTTTCTAGATTCCTCCTCTATGGGCAGGGCATCTCTTAAAGAAAGGCAGCAGCCCCAGTCATGGGCTTATATATAAAATTCCCTCTATCTGGGACAGAGCACCTGGGAGAAGGGGCGGCTGTGGGTGCAGCTTCTGCAGACTTAAACCATCCTGCCTGCTGGCTCTGAAGAGAGCAGTGGATCTCCTAGCACCATTCTCAAGCTCTGCTAAGGGACAGACTGCCTCATTAAGTGGGTCCCTGACCCCTGTGCCTCCTGACTGGGAGACACCTCACAGCAGGGGTCAACAGACACCTCATGCAGGAGAGCTCTGGCTGGCATCTGGCGGGTGCGCCTCTGGAATGAAGCTTCCAGAGGAAGGATCAGGCAGCAATCTTTGCTGTTCTGCAACCTCTGCTGGTGATACCTAGGCAAACGAGATCTGGAATGGGCCTCCAGCAAACTCCAGCAGACCTGCAGCTGAGGGGCCTGACTGTTAGAAGGAAAACTAACAAACAGAAAGGAATAGCATCAACATCAACGAAAAGGATGCCCACACAAAAACCCCATCTGAAAGTCACCAACACCAAAGACCAAAGGTAGATAAATCCACGAAGACAAGAAAAAACCAGCGCAAAGGGCTGAAAATTCCAAAAACCAGAATGCCTCATCCCCTTTAAGGATCATGTTTACTTTTAATCTCTATGTGTTTATATATTTAAAGTGGGTTTCATGTAGACAACATATAGTTGGTTCTTGTTACTTGATCTACTGTGTCAATTTCAGTCTTTTAGTTAATATGTTTAGATCATTTGTGTTAAAAGTGATTACTGATATATAGTCATGTGTCATTTAACAACAGGAACACATTATGAGAAATACATTGTTAGATAATTTTGTCATTGTGCAAACATCTTAGTGTGTACATACACAAACCTAGATATTGTAGCCTACTACACATGTAAGTTTATGGTATAGGCTATTACTTTGAGGCTACCAAAACCTGTATATTATTGTGGTTTACTAAAGACTGTAAGAATTACAACACAGTGATATTGGTGTATCTAAACATATCTGAGCATAGAAAAGATAAAGTAAAAATATGGTATTATAATCTTATGGGACCATCATTGTATATGCTATCCAAGATTGACTTAAATGTCATTATGATGTGTGTGACTATAGTTAGATTAATATCTACCTAGTGGTTGGCTTGGAGTTTGCAAGATAAATTTACAAATAATGCAAGTCCACTTTCAAATGACATCATACTGCTTCATGGGTAGTGTGAGTACCTGATAATAGCAAATTATTTCTAATACTTCCCTTCCATTTCTTGTATCATTATTGTCATTCATTTCAAATTTTTGTCAGTATACATAATCAAATACATTATAGATACTAATTTAAAAACAGTTATGTCTTAGATTAAGAATAAGAAAAGTAATAATTTATATTTTATGCTCACTTATTTCTCCTCCAATGCTTTCCTCGCTTTAAGTAGATCTGAGTTTCTGATTTATACCGTTTTATCTTTCTGTAAAGAACTCCTTTTAACATCTTGCAAGGCTGGTCTAAAGCAAAACAGTTCTTTCATTTTCATTTCTCAGAGGAAGTTTTATTTCTCCTTCATATTAGATGGATAAATACACAAGGTATGGGGAAGGTATTTTTTCCTCTGTATTATTTTGGTATTTTTTTCCTTTGTCTGTGATTTTCTATAGTTTTAACATGACATGACTAGGTGTAACTTTTTGGGCATTTATTCAAGTTTTTATTCTATGTACTTCCAGGATCTGTGGTTTGTTTTTGCCTGATATTAATTTGGGGAAATTCTCAGTTGTTACTGTTTCAAATATTTCTTCTGTCTCTTTCTATTTCTCCTTTTAGTGATTCCATTATGTATAGGCTATACCTTTTGTAGTTGGCCCACAGTTTTTTGACACTTTGTTCTATTTTTTGTCTTTGCTATTTTTATTTGCTTTTCAGTTTTGCAGATTTTAATTCATATATCCTGAATCTCAGATATCCTTTTTTCAGTCATGTGCAGTATACTGATGTTTACCAAAGGCGTTCTTCATTTCTGCTACAGTGTTTTGACATTATAATATTGTTTTTAATGAAATTTGTATCTGTCTGCTTTCATTGTTCTGTTCTTGCCTGCTTCTTTATTTTACCACTAGAATGCTTAGCATATTAATCACAGTTGTTTTAAATTCTCAGTCCAATAAATCCAACATCCTTTCTGTATCTGAGTTTGGTTCTGATTCTTCCTCTGTCTCTTCAAAATTATATATTTTTTCTTTTAGATGATTTGTAATATATTCTGGATATCCAGACATAATGCACTGAGTTTTGTAAAACATGCTATACATAGGCCTTTAATAATTGTTGCTAAGGTGTGGGAGAGAAGAGGCTTTTTTTTTTTTTTTTTGCCTCTGGACTGTAACCTTCACAAGTGTTTTGTAGTATTTTTTTTCCTTCTTAGTCAGAATGGGTTTGGTAGCGAGAGATGGATTTTTGTATTTTCCATCTGTCACATGGAAGACTAGAACTGGCTGGAGTTGGGTATTTCCTTTCCCTTGGGTCAGTTAAGCTCTAATAACACACCATCTTATGAGGCTCTGATAAACTAGTTCTGCCTGAGGGCAAGTACTACGAGTCCTATTAAAAACAGAGGGCTCTGGTCTATTTCAAAATGTGTCTTGTCCCCTCATGCTACTGAAAGAACAAGATAATTTTTCTCCAACATTTACTCTAAGAACCTGGTACAGCTCCTGGAGGGAAAACTCAAAATGTGGAGGTCACTGACTGGGTTCCCTTGGAGTGTTTAGTGCTGACTTAACCATACTGAATGAGACTCTAGCAGTTTATCAAGTATAGTGAAAGTATTTCTACCTTCACACTAGTTCCTGTGTGGTTTCTGTTCATGAGTCTCTACTGCTGTAAGCTGTGACTCTTTGTAATCACCTATTTGTCTCTCCAATCTTGAAGGCAGTCGTTTGCCATTGGTCCTCACCTCTTTTACAGATCCAGGAAGAGTTGTTGCATTTTAAATTGGTTCAGTGTTTTTTTTGTTGTTACTATAAAATGGCAACCTCGAGCTCCTTGAAGTTTTCCAGAGCTAGAAACCAGAAATACGAGCATATATTTTTTATTGCATTTTCTTATCTCATGTCTTACAGTTATACATTTTACTTAAGATTTCATTGTGATTTCTTGATTAATACACAAGTTGTTTAAAAATAATTTTCTTCAAATATTTGGAGATTTTTCTTAATAAATTTTTTTGCCACTAATATTTGTTGTAATTGCATTGTGGAAGCTATGACAACTAATTTTTGAAATTAGTTGAGACTTCTCTACGTCCTAGTACATCATCAATGTTTGTAAGTTTCCCTGCTGTACTTAATAAAAATGCATATTCTTTGAATTGCTGGATGTATAATTTTATATGTGCCTGAGGGGTCAGTCTTGTTAATTGTGTTATTCAGATCTTGTGTGTCCTTGCTAATTGAAAGAAAGATCATGATTTAGCAATATCTCTTATAAAAAGCACAGAGGTAAATTTTGAAGAAAAATGTAAACTAAAAATTACCTATCTGTAAACTAGCAATTTTGTCCACTTATGTTTATTATATCTATTGATATAATTAGACTTGTTTTTACTATCTTAGATTATTATGCTGATTTTCTCCTTTATTATGCTCCCTTAAAATTCTTTTATACTTTTTGAATTTTATCTCTCTCATAACAAGACAAACACTCTAGCATGATTCTATGGTCTGAATGTTTGTTTCCCCCCAAATTTGTATGTTGAGTCATAATCACCAAGGTGATTCTATTAGAAGGGGGGGACTTTGGAAAGTGATTAGTTCATGAAGGTAGAGTCGTCTTGAACAAAATTAATGTCCTTATAAAAGAGACCCAATAGAGCTTCCTTGCCCCTTCTAACATGTGAGGTTGCAGTGAGATGATAGTTCTCACCAAATACCAAATCTGTTGACGTCTTGATCTCAGAATTCCCAGGCTCAAGAGTTGTAAAAAGTAAATTTCTATTGTTTATAAAGTACACAGTTTTCTTATATGCTGTATTTTGCTATACTTTCTTATAGCACTCCAAACAGACATATGTTCACATACTCTTTGATATGCCTCCTTACCGTCTATACAGTATGATGCTATTTGGATTTTCAATCTAAAATTTTAAATTTTAGATACTATGACTATTTTACCTCCTTTCCTGTTTTTAGTTTTATTTTTTAAAGACATTGAGAAAATGTATCAAGTATTTTATTCACTTTGCTTTACAAATTTCATGCAACATCTTCAGAATTTTATTCTTCTTTTATTTAAGCAATTCTTCCAAAATTGTTTCCAGTGTGAGTGTTTGGTTACAGTATTTTTGAGGTCTTATATGCTTGAGCATATATATCTTTATAGTTGAGTGACTGTTTAGCTTAATATAAAATTATGAGTTCAATGCTCTTTTACTTCAATACTTAAAAAATATGTTTCTTTGTCTTTTGTATACCCACTTTTGCTATTAAAAGGGATATACTTTCTTTCCTGAAAGGCTTCAAATTTTTTTCTTGTCTTTGATATTCATAAATTTTAATATACTTCTTCCAAATATGTCTGTGTTCTTACTTATCTCTTGTGTTGAGCATTCAATGGGCACTCTCAACCTGCGTTTTTTGTTTTTTTGTTTGTTTTTAATCTTAGTAAATTATTGGAAAATTTTCATTTATTATTTCTTTAAATATTTCTCCTCTTCAACTTATTTTTTTTCTAATTTGAAGGCATTAATAATTAAATTATTCTCAATTTTAGTTAAAAACTATGTGTATCTTAACATTTTACCTATATATGCTTTCAATATTTTAAATGAAATAACCAATTTTATTTTCCAATTCTTTTCTTGTTTTAAACCCATATATTATTTGAAACTATTATACATCTTGCACTCCATATTTTCTACTTCTTTTTTGTTATCTTATTTTGCTTTTATGTCATTTGGCTAATTTTTTTCTTATATATTTTATGTATTTGTAATGCTTACTTTAAACTCCTGGTAAGTGTTTTCTAAAACAATTACTTCTTATGGTGTCTTCAAACCAGTTTGCTTTTTTCTTTCTCTTTTGAAGTGTTTTCTCAAAAACATCACTATTTTGCCCTGAAGTCACACTTACCTAGCTATGATGGTTTCTTTTTTTATAGTAATTGCACAGGGGAAGAGCTAAAGGATAGAACTCTGTCACTGTGAACCCGCAAAGGTCAGAAAAAGGGGAGGGAGATGAGCCTGAAGGCCAAGACCAGTAACCAATAAACCACATGTCACTCAGCACTTTGACAAGCATTTCTTTACCCATGGCTCCCTTAGGCCCCTGAATGCGAAATTGCTTTGAGAGATTGTTAACCAGTACTGCAGAAATACTGAGGGGATTACCTGTAGAAAGGAATGCTCCAGGCTGGTTAGTCTTTCGTCCTTTGCTCAGCTGCTCTGTTGAACAGGACTTCAGAGCTACTCTGATTTTACTCTGGAGGACCCCTGCAACCAACGTCTGAACAGTCGTACTCAATCCCTGCATTGAGGTAGAAAGCACTGATTACTAGAAGCTGATGTGAATCATGCAACTGTATTGAAGGCAACAAAAGAATAATAAAATAGCCATGTATTTGAATAGGGAAAGTATATAGTGATTGAAAAGAAAAACTAAAATCAATACAAGAAGTATTGTGACTGAGAGACAAAGGTAAATTTGAAGATAGGTTTGTGATTTCATAACAGAGACCTTTGAATGCTAGGAGCTACACCCTCCATTTGTAAAGAACAACATTAGGTAAATGATTAAAAAATTATGTCAAAGTCTATGATTTTGAAACTCTACCATGTTTGAAAATATTGTATTAAAATAATGATATCAAACAAAGAATTTGCGACAAATGTTCATCTTTTAAGTAAAAGAACTTTAAAATCTGTAAGCAACTAAATCTAATGACATAGGCAACTGCTAGGATATCACAAAAGAATGAGATTGTAACAGTGAATTTATAAAATGTGCCTGAAATTAATCAAATCAGCACAGAAATGCACAAAGAGATGACAAACATTGTAAAATGTAAGAGGAATTAATCATAAGAAATGTATTTGGCTAACGTGACTACTGTTAAAGATAGAATTGCCTAACGTTAGTTAATAATGGGAAAAAATCTGAGATTTTAACAAGTGCTATCTTAATCTATCAAAATTATATAAAGTTAAAGCAAAGCAATGTAGGTCTATAAACAAGAACCTTTTAAAAAGCATAATACTGATGCTTAATACAAATTTATATCTTGAGCTGGGGTACATCATCCAATTTATGCATGAGAAACGTGTTTTATAATTTTTCACTCTGTAATTCATATTTTGAACTCATCCGAAAGGTATTTTACAGAGGTAATAACAAGCAACTTGGTGCTCAACGCTCTTCCTGCTTTTCTCCTACTGCTAACATAATTTGTGTAAATGAACTGTGAATGAATTTAAGTTTCAGAAATAAAATTTATATTAATAGAGAGAAAGAAGGATAAATCAATAGTCTTGCAAATATGATACATGTACAATGCATTGATATTCACGAACATGTTCATGAACACATGAACATAATTTCTTTTGAATTACCATGAGCTTCTAAAATAAGTAAGTTAAATATTCTATATTATACTACTATTTATGAGGAAACTATATTTCTGTGAATTGTGTAACTTTTTCATCTTTGTAAGTTTAGCAAGCAAAAACAAACAAATAACAGCAAAATAAACAAAAAACAAAAACTTGGCCCAGATCTGACTCTAAAGTACATTCTCTTTTATTGTATAACATACGATCTAAGTCCACAGATGGGTTCCTGATTTAGCCAAGAATATAGTAAAGTGAATGTAAAATAGAAGAAAAAAGAAGGAAAATATTAGGTTTAGAAACACACATGAAATAAAGACAGCCTACTCTTTCTGAAATGCACCAGTAAAACATACTTGAATCTTGTATATTGAGTTTATACTCATACATTCAATTCAAAATTAAACTAAAACTATGGAAACTGATGGCTAATAATAAAATGATATGTACAACATTCTAATCAGAAAATCTTCTAAGCAATTGTGCAATTCAGATAAGAAGAAATAATTACAAATGTTCAGAAATTAAGATTAATTAAGACTGTAAATTTGTTTTGTTTTGTTTTTGTTTTTGTTTTTGTTTTTGTTTTTTTTTGAGATGGGGTCTTACTGTGTCTCCTAGGCTGCAGTGGCTCACTGCAAGCTCCACCTCCCAGGTTCACGCCATTCTGCCGCCTCAGCCTCCCAAGTAGCTGGGACTACAGGCTCCCGCCACCACCCCTGGCTAATTTTTTGTATTTTTAGTAGAGACGGGGTTTTATCATGTTAGCCAGGATAGTCTCGATCTCCTGACCTCGTGATCTGCCCCTCTCAGGCTCCCAAAGTGCTGGGATTACAGGCGTGAGCCACTGCGACCAGCCAAGACTGTATAATTTGTTCCTGAAGGGCAGGGAAAATGCAGTGGTAATTTTTCAAGATGAATTGGAAGATAAAGAGAGGTCAAATTATTTGTGTTATTCAATTGAAATAGTTTTGAATTTAAATAAAACAAGTTAAGGAATGCCCTTTGTCATCAAATTGATGTGAAGAGTAAAATAATTTTAAAAACTGCTTGGGCGCGGTGGCTCACGCCTGTAATCCCAGCACTTTGGGAAGCTAAGGCGGGTAGATCACAAGGTCAGGAGATCCAGACTATCCTGGCTAAAACGGTGAAACCCTGTCTCTACTAAAAATAGAAAAATTAGCGTGGTGACGGGCGCCTGTAATCTCAGCTACTCAGGAGGCTGAGGCAGGAGAATGGCGTGAACCCGGGAGGCGGAGCTTGCTGTGAGCCGAGATCATGCCACTGCACTAAAGCCTGAGCAACAGAGTCAGACTCCGTCTCAAAAAATAAAATAAAATAAAATAAAATAAAATAAAATAAAATAAAATAAAAAACTAAATTCTTTAATATGTGAAAATAATCAAAGATTATTTAAAATTCAACAAACATTTAACAAGTGTATACCCATCCTATGTTCCAGTTTTATCCAACTTCTTATTCCTAAGTATACTAAGTAAAGTAATAGCTATTAATATGTTGATGTCATTAGCAGAAAAATAACTTTGCAAATGATTAAATGATGACAGTTGTATATCCATGTTATTAGATGTTCAAAATTCAAAAAATAATTAATTCAATAAATTTTTGAAACTAAATTCATAGAATAAAAACATAATTTTTCAAACTATATTTTTCAAAGGTAAAAATTTCTCACATTAGGCCAGGTGTGTGGCTCACACCTGTAATCAATCCCAGCACTTTGGGAGGCCGAGGTGGGCGGATCACGAGGTCAGGAGATTGAGGCGAGCCTGGCCAACATAGTGAAACCCCGTCTCTACTAAAACTACAAAAATTAGCCAAGTGTGGTGGCACGTGCCTTTAGTCTCAGCTACTCAGGAGGCTGAGATGAGAGAATCGCTTGAACCCAGGAGGCAGAGGTTGCAGTGAGCCAAGACCATGCCATTGCACTCCATCCTTGGAGATAAAGTAAGAGTCTGTCTCAAGAAAAAAAAAAACTCTCATATTATTGTAAATAACATTACAATAGCTAACATAAATTCAAGATTTATAATAAATTACTTTTTTTTTTTGCTCATACAAAATACACATTTTACTGGATCTTGGGTGTTGCAGTAAAAAACAATTTACTAAAACGAAAAAATATAATGTATACCTTAAATACATAGAATTTTATTTGTCAATCATACCTTAATATGAGAAAATAATGTTCTTCTTTTTCAAAGAAAAAAATTAATGGAGCAAAGCATTTTTATAAAATATAAATTATTTTATATTTTACAACAATTTACATGTAATCCATAATTCTGTCCAATATTTGATATTCTACTAATTGAAGCAGTGCTTGCCGACATTTACATATATATGAATAATCAAACTATAAAAGTTCTGAGAAGATGCTGATCTGAATTACAAAAGTTCCTCTATGATAATAAACATATGCATAAATTAATTCTATGAGGTTTTATTGCATTTTCTCAAAATGCATTGAAGTTCTGTAGTCAAAGTAATCAATAGTCAAAAATGTTTTTGAACAGTTTAGCATATTTTCACTATTAAAAACAAAACTTGCAGATAGATATAAGAAAAAGAGCTGGCCAAATTAGTTTATTAGAGTTTAAATTGCATAAAATAATAATTTTGAAATTCTAATATTGTATTTTAGAAAATTTTGACAGGTAGAAAAATTATTTTAATACAGGTCTTATTTGAATTAGGTAAACTTATATTCTATACCTGAATAAAAAGCAATTGAAAATACCTATGACTTTGCAGCAATAAAAAATGGCAAATAAAAAAATAATAAATACAATTTATTCAAATTTTCTTACATAAATATTTGTGAAAAGGGGAAACTGAAGAGAGAAAATGTGATAGTTTATTTAAAGTGAAACATTTACATAGTTCAACGTAGATAAAAGCAAATTGAGAAAATTCCTATTTAGCATTATTTGCTGTGAGTTTACCAAGATAATGTTTTTCGCCATTTTAAAAATAATGATCTATGGTCAAAAAGTAAGTCAAACTATCCCTGTTTGCAGATGACATGATGCTATATCTAGAAAACCTCAAAAGCTCCTTCAACTGATAAACAACTTCAGCAAAGTTACAGGACACAAAATCAATGTACAAAAGTCACTAGAATTCCTATACACCAATAATAGACCGAGAGCCAAATTGGGAAGGCAATCCCATTCACAATTGACACAAAAAGAATAAAATACTTAGAAGTAGAGCTAACTGTGGAGGTGAAAAATCTCTACATTGAGAATTATGAAACACTGCTCAAAGAAATTAGAGAAGACACAAACAAAGAGAAAAATATCTCATACTCATAGATAGGAAGAATCAATATCATTAAGATGGTCATACTGCCCAAAGCAACTTACAGGTTCAATGCTATTCTTATTAAACTACCAACAATATTCTTCACAGAACTAAAAAAACAAAAAGAATTTTGAAAGTCATACAGAACCAAAATAGCCCAAATAGCAAAGACAATCCTAAGCAAAAAAGAACAAAACTGGAGACATCATGCCATCTGATTTCAAATTATACTACAGAACTATAGTAACCAAAACAGCATGGTACTAGTAGAAAAACAGACATATAAACCAATGGAACCAAATAGAGAGCCCTGAAATTAGGCTGCATGCCTATGATCATTTGCTCTTCAACAAAGCTGACAAAAACAAGCAATTGGGGGCCGGGGGGGAAGCCCTGTTCAATAAGTGGTTCTGGGATAATTAGCTGGTCATACACAGAAAATTGAAACTGGACCCCTTCCTTACACCATACATAAAAATCAACTCCAGACAGACTAAAGACTTAAATCTAAAACCTCCAACTACAAAAACCCTGGAAGACAACCTAGGCAATATCATCCTGGACATAGGAATGACAAAGATTTCATGACAAATGACACCAAAAGCAATCAAAACAAAAGCAAATATTGACAAATGAGAAATAACTAAACTCAAGAGCTTCTGCACAGGAAAAGAAACTGTCAACAGCATAAACAGATATCCTACAGAATGGGAGGAAATATTTACAAACTATGCATCTAACAAAGGTCTAATATCCAGCATCTATAAGACACTTAAATTTACAAGAGAAAAACAAATGGCCTTATTAAAAAGTAGGCAAAGGGTATGAACAGACACTTTTCAAAAGAAGACATACACATGGCCAACAACCACATGAAAAAAAAGGCCAATATTACTGATCATTAGAGAAATTCAAATCAAAACCACAATGAGACTATCTCACACTAGTCAGAATCACCATTATTAAAAAATAAAAAACTAACAGATGCCTGGCAAGGTTGTGGAGAAAGTGAACACTTATTCACTGTTGGTGGGAGTGTAAATTAGTTCAACCATGTGCAAAGCAGTGTGGCAATATGTCCAAGAGCTAAAACCAGAACTACCATTCAACCCAGCAACCTCATCACTGTGTATATACATCCAGAAGAATATAAATCAGTCTACTATAAAGACACATGCATGTGAATGTTCACTGCAACATTATTCACAATAGCAAAGAAAGACATGGAATTAACCTATAAGCCCATCAATGACAGATTGGATAAAGAAAATGCGGTACATACTGTGGAATACTGTGCAGCCATAAAAATAAGAAGATCATGTCTTTTGTGGAAATATGGATGGAGCTGGAAGCTATCATCTTTAGCAAACTAACGCAGGAAGAGAAAACCAAATACTTCATGTTCTCACAAGTGGGAGCTGAATGATGAGAACTCATGAACACAAAAAAGGGGTTGACAAACACTGGGGTCTAGCTGAGTGTGGAGGGTGGGAGGAGAGAGAGAAGCAGAAAAAATAACTATTGAGTACTAGGCTTAATACCTGGATGATGAAATAATCTGTACCTCAAACCCCCATGGCACATGTTTACCTGTATAACAAACCTTCACACGTACCTCTGAACTTAAAAGTTAGAGAGAAAATGTTAACAACTTTAAATCTAGTAATCATAAATGTCAAATTTTAAAAAAGAGATTTTAGGCTGGACACAGTGACTCACACCTGTAGTCATAGCACTTTGGGATGCCGAGGTGGGTGAATCACTTGAGGTCAAGGGTTCGAGATCAGCCTGGCCAACACGGTGAAACCCTGTCGCTACTGAAAATATAAAAATTAGCCAGGTGTGATGGCATATGCCTGTAGTCCTGGCTATTCAGGAGGCTGAGGCAGGAAAATCGCTGGAACCTGGTAGGCAGAGGTTGCAGTGAGCCGAGATCACAACAGTGCACTTCAGCCTGGGTGACAGAGTGAGATTCTGCCTCAATACGTAAATAAATAAATAAATAAATAAATAAATAAGATTTTAAATAATATTATAAATAAACTAAAATTTCTAGGAACAATTTTTTAAAATCAGAAAAATAAATCACATGATAATACAGATACTCTTAAGAAATGCATACAATACATGAATATACATGTGTTCTTGTTGATGTGCATGAAAATACACTAATATATCCAACAAGAATCATTATATCCATTATTTTTTAATATTAAAGTAAGCAATAAAAAGAACACTTAAAAATGTTTTATTCAATTTAATGGACTACTTTTTTTAATTTGGAAAACAATTTTAACACGTATTTTAAATAGTTTAAATAGAGAAAAATGTAAATAGAGCTGTATTACAAAGATCTTCATGGATAAACATTTCAACATTTTTTTAACTTCATTATTTTTATCATGTATTTTGCTCTAGAAAATTTCCATTCCACATGATACATTAGTTGTATAAGAGATAACAAAACAAATTCCTACTAGAAGAAATAAAGCTTCGCTAAGGAGGTGGCATTAAGCTGGGCATTAAAATTCATGCAGAATTCCCATTGTTTCAAATGGAGAGAAGCAGCAGTGTACCACAGATAAACAAAGTGAGACGTAATAAGGCTTTGACTCAAGATAAAAAGGAGACGAAGAAAAAGGGGGTTATATTGTGTTCATGAACTACTTTTCTTTTTCATGTATAATACTTTTGTTCCAATTCCAGTTATGCTCCACTTCAGTTTTGTTTCTCTAGTTAAATAACTTTGCATCTCAAAACTTTATTATTCTTATTTGTATAATGAAGACAGTAACATATGCCAGGCAAAGATTTTGCAGACACTAGAAATAATATACACAAAATAGCTGAAACAGTTCCTGAAAAATAGTAGATTCCATATAATGACATGATTTATGCTTATGCTCTTTCTGTATTATTTGGAAAGAAATATGTGAAGTGCAGGAAAGTGTTGTGAAGTTATTTTTGTGGGATATCTGATGTAATTCTTCTCCTTTATCGATGTTATCAAATATTTTTCAAAAGCTGTATTTCCCATTAATGCTTTTGTGAATAAATTAATGAGGAAAATTTGAAGAAGGGCTACAACATACATCACAGAAAGGTATATATTACAAAGAAAGTACATACACAATACCTGTCCAGAAGCTGTGGTATAAGTTAACATTTCGGTTATACTTATTTACTTCAAATATTGCAAATTTTTCTTATTTTTATACCTCTTTTCTTTTAGTGACATTTCCTATATTTTCATTCACTATGACATTGTTTTCTTTGTGTCAATAGTTATGAAGAGAACTAACTATTCTAACTAGGAACTACTTCCTAGTTAGAATAGTTATTTTTAAATACTTCATTAAAGGACTACAACGTGTGTGCCATCTATGAATTAGTATTGGTTGATTGTCATTTTTCATGATCTTCGTAAGTGGATAATTTGAACACTGTTATATTATTTCAAAGTATGTTGTTTGCTTGTTCATATGTTCTACAAAATCAGACTTTACATTTTCTATTTTCCCCACCTCCTGTTGGTTCTCCTCTTAAACTATTCCTTGTGTGTCTGTAAGCTTGTTAACTACTTTTCATCACTACTCATTTTTTTTCTGAAGTCAACTTTCTAACAGATCTCTTTTTTGTAAGTTCTTCTTCCTCCTAGCTGCCAGAATTAACCCTCTAAAATTTAATTTTGTTATGTAATATTTTAAAATGCATACTGACCCCTCAATGTTGAACATATTTCTGTCTTTACACTTCACCTACACAAATATTATTTCTGGTTTTCAAATAATCCATGTTATTTCACTTCTTAGGAGCTTTTCATGTGCTTCCTATTTTGTTTTACATATTTTGTGTCTTCAATATCTAAGCTTCTATTACCAACTGAAGGTTTAGCCCCAATGTCAACACATCTATAAGAACTTTAACCTGTAAGGTCAGAATAGTCCCTTTTTCCTATCTGCTCATAACATTATAAAATTATGGCAATTATAGAACTCAATACATATTATACTGTCATTATTGGTTTACTGTCACTGAAGATTATAATTTTTAGTGCATTGATTATGTCTTATTTGTTTTTACTGTCCTTGTTCCTGTTCCTCTATACCTGCCTCAACTACATAGCTTAGCAGAGTAACTGCTATATTGCGGTTGCTCAATGAGTGTTTCTTGAGTAAATCAGTTGAGTTCCAAAGCTAATCAAAGTTGTGCATTTGACAAATGAGAAGCTTGGAACTGTCTTCTGACTTTAAGTTTAGAACTATTGCCATAATAAATTAATGACCGATCTGCCATGATTACAGGTAAATACAGACTTTATTTCTTATCTCCTTGTCAATTGTCTGTTTCTGCCAATGCACATTTTGTTTTATGATTGTGCACATTTATATCTCTGGTTTTTATTTGAAGAAGTTTAGAGCATTTAGCTAGAGACGGTAGCTCACACTGATGATGAAAATAAGTTATTATCAAGTTTATTATGTAGCTAGCATGGCATGTACACAGAGGTATTTAGGGAGCCACACATATGTCCAAGGCAAGACATATGCTCATAAAACATCTGAGAAGATTATATCCTTTTACCTAATGCTAACCTCCAAGCTTAGAACAAGGCAAGTGAAAGGTCAAAGGAGATAAAAAATACAATAAACAAAATGAAAATTTACAAGAAGGTGTTATGGACTAAATATTTGTTCCCCTGTCCCCAAAATTGTATATTGAATTTCAAAATCCAACGTGATAGTGTTTGGAGGTCTTTGGGAGCTAAAGAGATTATGAGAAATTTGCTCTTATAATGCAAGTAGTGCCTTACAAGAAAATGCTGAAGAGCTCACTAGATTTTTTTTCCTCCGTGTGAGAACACAAAGAGAAGTTAGCTGTTTGCAGCCTATGAGAGGGCCCTCACCAGAAACTGACCATATTGGCACCCTTATCTCAGACTTCTCACTCTTTACAACTGTGAGAAATAAATATTTGTTGCTTAAGCCATACAGTCCATCATAATTTGTGATAGCAGTCTGAACTGACTTAGACAAAGGTTCAACAGCAAATTTTAGCAGTTAGAACACAGAATCAGCAAACTTGAAGATAAGACAATTGAAATGTTTAGTCTGAGAAGCAGAAAGAAAAAAAAACTGAAGAAAGATTAACAAAACCTAAGGAACTGTGGGACGCTATCAGGTGAACCAGCATAAAAATTATGGTAGTTCCAGAAGGAGAGGAGAGAGAGAAAAGGGAAGAAATAATATTTGAAAAAAAAATGGCTGAGAACATCCCAAATTTGATAAAATATATGATCTAAACATTGTAGAAGCATAAAATCCAAATAAAATTAACTCAGAGATTCACTTTGAGGCACATTATGATCAAACTATCAAAGGCCAAAAAATAAAAATAAATACAGAATCTTGACAGCAACAAGAGTAGGAAATAATCATGGGCAAGAGTTCCTTAATAAGATTAACAACTGATTTCTCATCAGAGAGCAGAAGATATTGGAATGATATATCAAAGAAAGAATTGATATTCAAAAGTATGCAAAGAACACCTAAAACTCAATAATTAGAAAAATAACCCAATGATAAAATGAGGATGAAATCTGAACAGATGCCTCACTGAAGAAGATACAGAGATGACAAATGAGCATGTGGAAAAAGCTCCACATCACATCATTAGGGAATTGTAAATTAAACAATGAGCTATATCACTATATGCTTGTTTAAAGGACTAAAATTCCAAACACAAAAAATGCCAAATACTGGCAAGAATGTGGAGCAAAAGGAACTCTTATTTATTGCCAGTGAGAATGCAAAATAGTACAGCCACTTTGGAAGATATTGTAATGGTTTCTTACAAATTTAAAGATAGGCTTACCATACAATGAAGCATTTGTAGTCCTTGGTATTTACTGAAATAAATACCAGGTGGGAAGCATGTCTACACAACAGCCTGCAAACAGGTGTTTATAGCAGCCTTATTGATAACTGCCATAAGTTAGAAGCAACCAAGGTGTCCTTCAATATGTGAATGGGTAAAGCGACTATGGTACATTCATGCAATAGAATAAGAATATTTTGGGTGATTAACAAGAAATGAGACATAACCAATGAAAAGACATAAAACATTAAAAGCATATTTATAAGTAAAAGAAGTCAATATTAAAATGTTACCTACTATATGATTCCAACTACATGACAAATTTTATTTTAAAAATGCTTTATAACAAAAGTTATTTCTAAAAATGTTTTAATGCCACCAAAAAACAACCAAAAAATGTGATGGAGATCATCTTTATAGTCTTTTATAATAATCCTCTTGATAAATATTTTATCATAACAAATCTTGACAGTTTATATACAAGGATATGACATTTTAATTACAAATTAATAAACTCTAATAAAATGTGACAATGAAAATATAGCTCGTTATAAAAGAACCTAAATTAGTAGAGGGTGAGAGAGGAATGGGGGAGGGGATGTTTATCAAGAAGTTCTGTATCAGTACAGAACTTCATAAATTAGTGGATAACAGTATGGTAAAGAGCTATTGTAAAGCAAATGAAAATGTCGTAGAACTCCTTTTAGTATCTGCAGCCACTCTGGCACTTTAAACATATCCAGTAGGAGAGGTTAATTCTCTCAGCAGGAGACCACTCACATTACTTTTTCTCCCTATAAAATAATGCATTGTTTTGTCATGCTGGTAAAAAAAAACCCATAACATTAAATGTACCTTTTCAACCACTTTTTAAGTGTACAATTAAAAAGTGTAAAGTACACTCACATTGATGAACAGATCTCTTGAACTTTTTTATTTTCCAATGAAGAAACTTTGTATCCACTAAACTATCTTCTCCTCAGTTCTTAGTAAATACCTTTCCACTTTCTGTTTCTATTTTTTCGACTACTTTAAATATTTCTTTCTTTTTTTCTTTTTTTTTTTGAGATGGAGTCTTGCACTGTCACCCTTTTTGAGATGGAGTCTTGCACTGTCACCCAGGCTGGAGTGCAGCAGTGGGGCGATCCTTTCTCACTGCAACCTCTGCCTCCTGGGTTCAAGCGATTCTCCTGCCTCAGTCCCCCAAGTAACTGGGATTACAGGCGACTGCCACCATGCCCAGGTAAATTTTTTTGTATTTTTAGTGGAGATAGGGTTTCACTATGTTGGCTAAGCTGGTCTCAAACTCCTGACCTCGTGATCTGCCCACCTTGGCCTCCAAAAGTGCTGGGATTAAAGGTGTAAGCCACTACGCCCGGCCTACTTTAAATATTTCATATGAGTAAAATTATACAGTATCTCTCTTTTTGTGACTGGCTTATTTAGCTTAGCGTAATGTCCTTGAGTTTCATCCATATTGTAGCATGTGATGTAATTTACTTATTTTTTAAGTCTGCATAATATTCCATTGTGTATGTATACCACATTTGCTTTATTCATTCATCAATAGACATTTGGGTTGCTTCTACCTCTTGGCTGTTGTTAATAATGCTGCAATGAATATGCATGTGCAAATATCTCTGCTAGATTCTGTTTTGAATTATTTTGAATATATACCCAGAAGAAAAATTAATGGCTCATATGGTGATTCTATTTTTTGGTGTTTGTGGAACCTCTAAACTCTTTTTCATGAGGGCTGAACCATTTTATATTTCCATCAACGAACATGAAGTTCCTAACTCCTCTATATTCTCATCAACACTTGTTATTCTCTATTCCTGAAATAGTGACTTTTCTGATGGCTGTGGGGTGATATCTCATTGTGGTTTTAATTTTCATTTCCCTGATAATTAGAAAGTTGAGCATCTTTTAATGTGCTTATTGGATCTTTGTATATCTTCTTTGCAGAAATGTCTAAGTCCTTGGCCCATTTTTAAATTGGATTGCTCTTTGTCGTTGTTATTTCCTTGGAAAAGTCCATATATTCTAGATATTAACTCCTCACCACTTATATTATTTGCATTTATTCTGTGCCATTCCATAGGTTATCTTTTCACCCTGTTGTTTTCCTTTATGTGCAGAAGATTTAAGTTTGATATAGTCTGATTTACGTATTTTTACTTTTGTTCCCTGTGCTTTTTGTATCATATTTTAAAATTTGCCAAATTCAATGTCCTGAAGCTTTTCTTCTATTTTTTTTTCTGTAAGTTTAGGGTCTTACATTTAGGTATTGAGTTCCTTTTGAGTTAATTTTTGCATATACTATAGAGTAAGGGCCCAACTTCATTTCTTTGCATGTGGGTATCCAGTTTTCCAAACACCACTTGAAGAGCTGTCAGCTTCCTTGTACTAAATGAATGGTTTTCTTTTGCTGCTGCTTTTAAGATTCTCTGTTTGTGTGTACTTTTCGACAGTTTGATTATACTGTGTCTTGGTATAGAGTTTTTTAGATTTATCTTATTTGGAATTATTTGAGCTTCTTAAATGTTTGGGTTCCTTTATCTCCTAAGATTTAAAAAATTGGGGGCCATAATTTACAAGTTTTCAGACCTTTCTCATTTACTTCTCTTCTGGTATTCCCATAATGCATATGTTGCCCTGCTGGATGGTGTCCCATAATTTCTTTAGACTCTTCATTGTTCTTCTTTTCTTTTTGCGCCTGTGACTCTAATTTTACAAGTTCTGTCTCTGATTTTGCTGATTTTTTCTTCTGCTTAGCCAAGTTACCTTTTGAGTCTTTCTAATGAATTTTTCAATTCAGTTATTTTATATTTCAACTCCAGAATTTCGATTTGGTTCTTCATAGTTTCTACTCTGTTAATATTCCTATTTTGTTTATTTGTTATGTTCTTCATTTCATTTAGTTGTCCATGTTCTCTTTTAATTCATTACACATACTTGACGAATTTCAAGTCCTATGTCTGGCAATTCCTGTATCTTCATTTGTTTTCGGTCAGTTTCTGGAGATGTAATTTTTTTCCTTTTAATGTGTGAGAATCCTCTCTTTCTTTTTATACTTTGTATTCTTTTGTTGTTGAGATTTTAACATTTCAAAAATCAGTCAACTCTCCCAGATTTTGTGAGATGATTTTCTACAAGGAGAACTCTCCTCACTAATTCTGGATAGAGATTCCGTGGCCTACTCATGCTATTTTTCTAGTATGCATTCCTTTCTTTCTCCTTTAGGCTTGTGTTGTGTGATCTGTTTGAAAAGATTTGCTGATTTCTGTAGAAGGCCCTCCCCTGTTGCTTGAGAGTGGCCTTTCTGGAGCTGCATTAAATTGTTGTACTGGTGCTCCACCTCGTGTCTATGTCTGGAACTGCAGTTTTGGTGCACCTTTGGTTGCCTTTGCTTTGAAAGACTCCATTTTTATTAGTACTTGAATATAGGCAACTCAGAAGGCAGTCCTTGGGCAACCTCCTTAAAAATCAAAATATTGAACACAGGGGATTAAATGTTTCCTTCCAACTGCGTTGCACAGTGTGGAGTGAGAAAGACTCTAGTGAGAGAGACTGGAAACAGTCATGATTTTTCTTGCCAGGTTGTTTTCACGATAGCCTGGAGGTACAGAAACCTTGTAATTGGTGTCTGAAATTCCTACAGAGGCGTTTAGTACATATAGTGTTAAAATTGTGCCTTGCTGTTGAGGTTCCAGGGCTGTTCTGCTGTCTTGCTGATGTCACTATCTTACACATTTTTTAGTCCTTTTTAATAAAATGATTTTTTAATGATTAGGACTTGAACAATTTTCATCACTATTCTATGGCACAAAGACTGTATACATTTTTACAAGATGTTAGAATTGACTATCTTTGAAGAAAATCTCTATAATTTTTGCCTAACTCCATTGCCCCTTTCTCCTGTCTTGTTCTTCCCATCATCAACTTAGTACAACTAGTATTGATACTCTTCTACCTTTTATTATGCTGTTTCGTAGATAACTTTTTATATTTTATTTTAAAACTTTTAGTTATCTCTATAAGTTGTATCATTTAATAAATTTTTCCAATTCCTTTTATCTTCATTAATACCATGTATCATTTGACAGTTTCTTATGCAGAAAGGAACACACCCACATTTTGTCAGCTATCAAAGAGTTTTTTGGGGGGGCCCTTTTATCTCTATCCCCCAAACATGGCCTAGGGCAGGACACAGAGTAGGTTTTGGTTATATAAATGTTCACTCATTATTTCTTAAGCATCTTTGTGACAGGCACTGTCCTAATCACTGGGGATGGAGCAATGAACAAAACAGACAAAAACCTATGACTTGATGGGGCTAATATTCTGCTGTGGCAATATAAAATAAACACATAAAGGAATAAATGTATTGTGAGCAGAAAGGGGTGCAATTTTAAAGAGAGTAGTTGAGGAAAACCTCACTGTGAAAGTTCCATTGAGCAAAATTCTTAAGGGTGTGAAGGAATGAATGATAGAAATACGACTATGGGGAAGAGCCTTTCATGTCAAGTGAAAAGAACAAAAAGCCTGGAGCAATATAATGAATCTGGAATGCTCAATATACAACAAGAAGGTCTAATGTAGCTGGAGAGGAATGACCAAGGATAAGAGTAACAAAGTATAAGATAAGAGGAATATTTGTGGGGAGGTGGGTGTCAAAAAGAGGACAGGTTGTTTATGGTCTCATAGGTTATCGGAAAAAACTCGATATTACTATAAGCCATATGGGAAGACAGAGGGGCAGCATGGTCTATTTCTGATTTATAAAGGACTTCTTGAGCTACTTTGTTGAGAAGAGACTGTTAGGCAGATGTGCACAGAAGTAGACACATGGCTTAGGGGCTCTTGCAATAATTGAAGCTAGGCATGGTGGTGGAAACCACTGGGAAACATAGGTGGTAATTAGAAGGGGTCATTTAGTCAATTCAGACTGACAGAATAGCACAGACTTGGTGTCTTAAACAACAGATATTTATCTCTCACATTTCCAGAGGCTGAGAATTCTGATATCAGAGTCTCGGCATGATTGAGTTCTGATAAAGAGTCCTATTCCTGGTTTCCAGAAGGCCATATCCTTGTTGTATCATCTCCCTTGGCAGGGGGAGAGAGAGAGAGAGAGAGAGAGAGAGAGAGAGAGAGAGAGAGAGAGAGAGAGAGAGAGAGAGAAATAGAATCTCTAATTTATTGTCTTATAAGGGCACTAATCTTATGAAGAGGACTCCATTCTCATGACCTAATTGCCTCAAAAAGACCCTATCACCAAATATCAACACATTGGAAATTAGAGTTTCAACACATAAATTTGAGGCAGGGGATATAAACATGTAATATATAACAAGGTAAATGTCAATAGTAGAGAGCCCAGAGAAATTTGTTTATGGATATAAATGTGAGCTGTAAGAAAACTGATTAATCGATACATTTTATTAACATGAAATTGACAAGAAAAACATCTATAACCACTGCATCTTACGCTGGATGCCAGTCACTTGTGTTGGTCATAGAATTTTTCTTTGCCTCTGAAAAGTTCTATTTTTCAGCTGGCTTCCTGGAAATGCTACCTTTGAGAATGTGCTGCCACTCCCCTCCCAGTTAGCCAATGCTATTCACGTGGAAATAAAGAATAGCTCATCATCATGGCCATCTGAGAATGTGAAGTAGCTTTCTATAAATCAGTTAATGAGATTAATTTTAAAATAACAATCTTAACTGCAATGCTGTAATATTTTGATATTATAACCAAATTAGAAATGATGCTTTATCAGTGTAGTGATAATAACATTTAAATGTTAGTACCTGATTAGTAGTACCTGGTAAGAAGGAAAACTAAGTATGGTTTTTAAGATACAAATAATGTTTTTAAGTAAAGAAGAAAAGCTATTATAATTCCATGTGCCTGTTGACATTATATAGTCCTTTGATTAACCATTTTTCCCCTTTCCTTCTGATTTCAGATGTTCTTGGCAGCTCTGGCACTCAGCTTTATTGCTAAGGCACTAGGTGCAGTTGTTATGAAAAGTTCCATCATTCATATAGAAAGGAGATTTGAGATATCCTCTTCTCTTGTTGGTTTTATTGATGGAAGCTTTGAAATTGGTAACATTTTTTTTTTTCTATTTTAATAACCAAACTTGCAAAGTTAAAAAAAATATGCTTTACACCACTGGTTATCAACTGGGGTAAATTTATCTCTCACAGGCAATTTGGCAATGACCAAAAACATTTTTGGTTGTCATAACTGGACAGGGACTGGGGGGTGAGGGAGGTACTACTGGTATCTAAAGTAGAGGTCAGGGGTACTGCTAAATATTCTATAATGTGCAAAGAATGATGTAGCCGAAAATGTTGATAGGATGTTCAGAAACCCTGATTCTACACAAATTCATTTTTTGCAAACTAATGCCATGTCCTACTTTACCTCCCCTCTCTCAAGATGAAGAAAGTTTGGGAGAGGACTGTTATTCTTAAGGAGAAAGGAATCTTTTCAGAGCAACCTACATTAGACTTCTATTGTTCCACTGAGCACACCAAAATCTTTCCTTTGAAATATTGAAGATATTTTGTTGTCTTCATTTTAATCTGGATTTCTCCAATAATAGCTCAGGGAAAACATTTTCTGGTTCATATTTGTGTCTTTCCCTATTTAGTTATTTTCTTCTAGAGCATTTATGAGATGAATATTAAATTTTCTGGGAATTTTTCTCTTTAAATTTTTTTCTCTTAAATTTCTATTGTTTTTCTTTATGTTTCATTAATCTTTGCTGATGCCATCAGTCATCTTACCATATCAAGTTCTAATTTTTGTATATATCTATATTTTACATTTACAACAGCACTTACTATTTTTAGGCTGCCAGTTCTGATTTTATGGATGCAATGTGCCCTTATACTCCTAAAGACACTAAATTTTTTATAAAGTAAAAAATTTACTCATTTATTTTGGTGCTTTTCTTCCAAACTATTTTTATGTTATTTTTTTCATAAATGCTCAGTAATCCTTAACTGCTATTTGTTCATTGTTATGCATGAGGCTCCAGAAGGATTAGAAGTGGTCATGACTCTTTCCATTTGATATGCTCTATGTATATTATTTAATATAAATGACTTATGCACGACATTAAATCTCAAGTGGTTTCTCCTCCAGGAACCTTTCTGGAAGCTCCTCTTTTTTTTGAGTCGGAGTCTCACTCTGTCGCCCAGGCTAGAGTGCAGTGGCACGATCTCGGCTCACTGCAAACTCTGCTTCCCGGGTTCACGCCATTCTCCTGCCTCAGCCTCCCGAGTAGCTGGGACTACAGGCGTCGGCCACCACGCCCGGCTAATTTTTTATATTTTTAGTAAGACAGGATTTCACCATGTTAGCCAGGATGGTCTCAATTTCCTGACCTCGTGATCCACCCGCCTCAGCCTCCCAAAGTGCTGGGATTACAGGAGTGAGCCACCGCGCCCGGCCTCTGGAAGCTCTTGATTAAGTTCCCCCTTTCTGTGGTTTAATACCAGCTCTGTCCCTCTGTTTTTGTCATTAGTATGAAACTTCTTGAAGACAGATGCCATGGTTTATTCTTTTTCAAGTAACTTTCTTATTTCTGGCTGTAAGCTTCATGTCAGTTACATGATAGAAATTTAACTAATATTAAGAATAAAAAAGAAATGCATGAAGGAGCACCTTACCCTCAGATCAGGAAGATTCATCTCCATTTTTCTTCATTCCAATATAATCCAGTCAACTCTAAATTTTTCAGTAAAATGTTGCTTCACTAATATTGCCAAGTAATTCAAGTGCTTTTTTTTGTGTGTGTATTTAAAACAGCTTTTCAGTGAGTGGTCTAATGTAGGTGAATTCACCTTCTCAATTAAATTACATCATCTTTGAGGGAAGGCACTATGTCTGGATTCTATTTGCATCCATTCTGGGGTTTTCAATTCTAGATGCAAAATTGAACTAAGTTGTATCAACATACTTTTGTTCTCTTTCTAGGAAATTTGCTTGTTATTGTATTTGTGAGTTACTTTGGATCCAAACTACACAGACCAAAGTTAATTGGAATCGGTTGTTTCATTATGGGAATTGGAGGTGTTTTGACTGCTTTACCACATTTCTTCATGGGATAGTAAGTGTTTAAAAAAAAAAAAAAAAAAAGAAAGCCTCTGTGCCAGTAACTATCAGTACCTTGTAAATTAGGAGTAGAATTTTATTATTATCCCTTTAAATAGGCAGTTACCTTTTGAGAAGTATACCCACTAAGTGTGTATAGAAATAGTGTCTATTTGTCTACATAATCACTTTATCATAGCTTTCATAGACTTTGAAGTAACAGAAAGACTAAACTGTAGAGTTTCAAATGAAATACATAGGCTTTTTACGAGTTTTTAGTATAACATATATACTGTATGTCTTTGCCTATAAGATTTTGATTATTTTTGATAACACTTCAACACTTATACCTCTACCCACTGGGGTATAGGTGTTCCCATCATTTCGCTGAAGCTGTTATTCCTAAGGTCACTGTGTAGTTATAATTACAGTCAGATGCTCCTCAGAGAAAAGTTAAAATGGCACATGAGGGATAAACTTATTTTTCACATTCAAGTTAATGTAGCCAGTTCAAGGATGATATGATTCTAGCTCTTTCCATCGTAGTGCTATGCCTTGCATGGCCTTGGCCTCATGATCCAAATTATGGCAATGTATTTCCAGGCAACAAGACAGAAGAAGAGAAGAACAAGAAGAAGAAACAAACAGTCCACACAGGCTGAGGCTTAAGCAGCATTTTCAGGAGCACAATATCTCCACTGACTTTACATTTACCACATATTGGCTACATTTCACACATAACTATATAAATGCTGAAAAAAATAGACGTTATTCCAAGATACCACGTTCCCAGTTAAAAATCCCAACTATGATTACTGTGGAAGGAAAGAAGAAAGGATATTGAGAGACAAGGAGCAGTGTCTGTTGGAGACACCAATCACTTTCTCAATGCCAAATCCAGCAGTGATGTCATTTGCTCACCATATTAATTCCATCTCCCTGCCATATTTGGCCCTTATAAAAAGTTTCTTCTTAGTGGTACTGCTCTAGCTTGTTTTCATCATACTGCACTCTCTTGATTCATTTTCTATCTTTGTGTCTTCTTCATCATGTCCATTTTTTTTCCTCTGCTTTTGGCACCATATCATCAGAGTCCCCTAATTCCCTTTTTAATCTTTATTTATTATTTGTCATGATTTGTATGGAAAATAAACCTTAAAGGCAACTATCACAGCTTCATCTTTCATTCCACCCTAAAATTAAGGACCACAGTCTAGATCAGCATTTTTCTAAATATGACATAATATGTGACACCTTTGCACCTGTTATTTCTACAGCCTTAAATACCTTTGTTTCTTTGTCTACCCTTCTGTTCATCTTCAAGATTCGTTTTACCTGTCATTCTTATTTTGGTGTCTTCTCTGATCTATTCCCACAGCCTCCAAGTAAAGCTGATCATATCCTTTGTCTCGGTGACAACTCAGGACCTTGTATATTAAACAAACATTTTATCGTATATGTTTATATTAGTGTGAAATTCCCTAAGTACAAAAACTGTTCATTTTATTTCTAGTTCTTTGAAGCTGAGCATAATGCCTGGAATATAGTAGGCTGCCTTTAGAGCTCACATGGTACCTGATTATTTATGGATATTAACATCTCTGTTGTTCCTATCAAGTTTTCTCTCATTTAGTTGAAATGGACTAGATTTTATTTTTACTACGTTTTGAAGAGTCATACATTAGAGCGTGTGTGTGAATATGTGTCCATGAAAGAAAATCTGACAGACTGATCATCTTTGAAGATAATTCAAAAGGATGAATGGTTACATGCAATTAATAATTACTTTTTAAAAAGGTGAAACCAGGGTATTTCATATATTGACCAAGATATAACCACTCCTAGGATAATAGGAAGGTGATAACCCACCTAGCCTGGGGTGTACCAAATTATCTTTCTTGCTGGACACTTCCGTTTCACTTTTACCCATCACATCTCTTAAAACACATGCTGGGAAATTGACAGAAAGGATTCTGGTAATTTGGGGAAGATAATGGTGCAAATAAAGGGGAATATTTCTCTGTATTTCTAGGAAAAGTGAAAATATTCAGTAAATAAGCAAAATGTTTAATTCAGTGATGTTCTTACAGTTACAGGTATTCTAAAGAAATTAATATCGATTCATCAGAAAATTCAACATCGACCTTATCCACCTGTTTAATTAATCAAATTGTGTCACTCAATAGAACATCACCTGAGATAGTGGGAAAAGGTAAGAATTAACATTGACGGTAAAAAGTCTTCTAAAGTGTATAAATTTAATTACATCTCTAAAAATTGTTGTGATTAGCAAAATTTAATTACGAATGAATAGGAAAAACACTTGACTCTTACAGAAGTAATTACAGTGTTAATGTACACACTTGACCCTTTAACAACACAGGTTTAAACTATGTGGTTTCACTTCTATGCAAATGTTGTCCATCCAAACTGGGTGATAAACCTGCCAATAAGAATATCTGACATTTTCTATATTTGGATTGCCCAGGGCCAAATGCAGAACTTAAGTGTGCATGAATTTGAGAACACACAGGCAGCCCTGTAACAAATTCCTTAATATACCAAGGGATTACTGTATTATATGTAAAAGCGTTTAGAAGTAGATCAGAAAAGAGAGTATTTTCAGTAGAAAATTGACAAAGAATATATGCATTAAAGTAAAACAGGAGGAAATAGTATTAATATGTAAATCATATAACTTTGCTTTCAATGCAAAAGGCAAACTATTGTATCATTTAAAGATTTTTTGCCTATTGTAACCCAAATTATAAATTATAATTGCAAATTGTACCGCTAAGGATTTTTTTAAACCTATTAAATAGAAAAAGACTAAAAATATATAGAAACGAGGTGGAGGCAAAAAAGGATTTCACATTGTGTATATTGCTGAAAGTGTATACATTTGTAAATCTTTCTGGAGATTCATTATCAATATATATTAAGAACAAAAATATACTTACCTTCTTAGTCTGAAATTCTGCTATTATCGATTAATCTTGAGGAAATAACCAGGAAACTGCAAAAGGACTTATTTACAGTTATAGTCATGATAAACCTAACAGAATAAAACAATAGAAAAGAAAATGAAAAATAAGATATTGAATAAACACATTTTGAAACTTATTCAACACATTGCTGTCCAGTCATTAAAGTTTTGATATGAAAAAAATCTTGGCCAGGCGCGGTGGCTCAAGCCTGTAATCCCAGCACTTTGGGAGGCCGAGACAGGCGGATCCCGAGGTCAGGAGATCGAGACCATCCTGGCTAACACGGTGAAACCCCGTCTCTACTAAAAAATACAAAAAACTAGCCGGGCATGGTGGCGGGCGCCTGTAGTCCCAACTACTCCGGAGGCTGAGGCAGGAGAATGGCCTAAACTCGGGAGGCAGAGCTTGCAGTGAGCCAAGATCCGGCCACTGCACTCCAGCCTGGGCGACAAAGCAAGACTCCGTCTCAAAAAAAAAAAAAAAAAAAAAAATTCTTAACAACATGGAACAATTGTTATAATATAGTGTTAACTGTGTATACCATTTCATAATATGAACTGGATTTTTAAATATATAATGGACATAACGAGTATAATGTGTATATTTTATGCAAATCTGGAAGATATATAAAAACACTTGAGGTGATCTTCTGTGTGCGATGTGATTACAGATAATTTTTACTTGTTTATGCTTTTCTATATGATATGGCTTGACTGTGTCCCTACTCAAATATCACCTTGATTGTAATAATCTCCACATGCCAAGAGTGGGGATAAGTGGAAATAATTGAATCATGGGGGCGGTTTTCCCCATACTGTTCTCATGGTAATGAATAAGTCTCACAAGATCTGATGATTTTATAAATGAGAGTTACCCTGCACACGTTCTCTTGCCTGTCACCATGTGAGACATGTCTTTGCTCTTCCTTCACCTTCCACCATGATTGTGAGGCCCCCAGCCATGAGGAACTGTGAGTCCGTTAAACCTTTTTCCTTTATAAATTACCCAGTCTCAGGTATGTATTTATTAGCAGCATAAGAATGGACTAATACACCATATTTTCAAAGTTTGCAAAGTGAATATAAATTACTTGTACCTGTAAATTTTAAAAAAAGAGTAGAGTCAGAGTTAAGTAGTTGAATTTGTAATAGAAATGCTAAAATTAATGTTTACAATGAAACACTCTTATCTACATAGGTTGTGTGAAGGAATCTGGGTCATACATGTGGATGTATGTGTTCATGGGTAATATGCTTCGTGGAATAGGGGAGACTCCCATAGTACCACTGGGCCTTTCTTACATGGATGATTTTGCTAAAGAAGGACATTCTTCTTTGTATTTAGGTAATGTACACAAAATATTAAATTGCATGATCACTTTCCCTTTGTCTACTTTTGAAATAGTAGAGTTACTAAACTTATTATTTCACCTATTAGAACATATATTTGGGTATATGTATTGTATCATGTTTCTTTTAAAAACATGGTGAATAAGAACCATGCATTCTTGGCATCTAGTAAAATTGCTTTATAATATTTTCAGGTATAGTGAATGCAATCGCAATGATTGGTCCAATCATTGGCTTTACCCTGGGATCTCTGTTTTCTAAAATGTACGTGGATATTGGATCTGTAGATCTAAGTAAGTGCAACCAGAACAAGGTACCATGATAATGTCTTTCTAAGCACACACACAGAAAACATTTTTCCAAATAACTGAATTCACTCTTTCAATAGTCCTTTGCTTAATATAATTAGAAAGTTACAAGTAGGAAATAAATGCATTACTAATCAGAATAAATATAAAATCTAGCTCCCATTTATAGTATCTTTTACAGCTAAGTGTAAAATGAGAGAATGTAAACAAATTTATTATCATGAGCTTGGTCCAAAATAACCAAATGTAAAAAGTCTCCCTCCCAAACTGACGGCCCAGTCAAGTAAATTTTATTTTTCAGTTGATGGTGGCTTGGATGTTGATGTGTAGAACTTAAAGTTTGCTTTGCTAAAGTCTTCCTGTGGCTACTGCATTGGTTTATGGCTGGAGTCATTTGAGAGACTTCACTGTGTAATTTATGGTCATTTTCCCTGGTCCTAGCAGAGGGCTTGGCATATGGCAACATTCAGTATTTGTTGAACAAAGGAATAAAGCAGAGGACACATAAATTAAATCTATGATTTTCTTCTTCATTCTCAGAGCATACTTTCCTTCTTGTCTCATAGGTGAAAGTGATGCCATGTTATAAAAACTGTCTCAACTTCAGGCCCTTTCCCTAAAAATATTCTTGCACCGTATCTGTCTTTATCTTCTTTTTCTTTTTCCCAACTCAGTGAAAAATATATCCATCTGTATCCATTGCTGATAGATCTAGCTGGAGCTTAGATTCTCCCTTCCTATTTCTTTATCTCCATCTTCTCTTTGATTCAGCAAACACCCTCAAGTATTTCCCATCTTTATACATAGCTACAGTTTTTTACACCCCCACACAACTTTCTAGCTGAATCTTTTTTTATTCCTCTTCAGAGCCAAGCACCTAGGAAAATACCAACTAAATTAGCTAAGATATCTCGCCTTCTCACCTCCCATCCACTTCTCAATCCAGTATAATCTGCTTCTGTTGTTAGTGAAACACAATCGATTTCTACCTACTTTGCTATAGATCTGTAAATGGGTATATTTCTATCATTTGTGTTAACTGATATTTCCAGTTCTTCTTCATGTTTTCCCTTCTTAGATATCCTATTAGCACCTAAAGCGCAATATGTCAAAATCTGATCTCATCATCTTACCTCCAAACCCACTTTATTCCCTCTATTCCTTCTCTTGATTAATATCCATACCTTATTCAAGTATTGACTGAGTTACTGTGCCCTGCAATCTCACATTTCTCTGCATTTACACTTGGTAAAACTTCTCCCTTTTTTCATTTGCATAGTTCTTGAAGTCTCTTCCAAAATATGGCTCCTCCTAGAGAAACCTTACTTTACCACTTTCTATTAGTCCCAAATGAATAGCCAAGAGCATGCCTTTATTGTAACCCTTCTCACAATGAGCTATTAATACTTGTGTGCTTACTTGCCATCTCTTTACCACATGACAGAATGACATGTTCTTAGCAAATAATAATTAGTTATGTTTGTGAATAAATAAATATGATTTTCTATCTCACTAGGACTTCAATAGATCATTCCAAAGAGATCAAAGGATCCATTTCCACGATGAGATAGACATCACAGTGGGCCAGCAACAAGCCAAAAGCTTGAAAGTGTTTGCTAATCTAAAACTATAAAGAAAATACTTGATAAAATGTTTTACATGTTCAGTGTTAGACATATGACTTAGAGTAGCTACATGTTATGTATGTTATTTCTACTCATTCAACTCCAGTTTCATCATTGCTTTATCACGAAGAGCACAGAAATAAGTGGTAAATGTCCTTAGGTAAATTATTTTATAAGCTCTCTATTAAGAAACCATTACATGATTTTATAATTTATCATGATACAATTTCTAACATTGAATGTTCAGGTATTATTATATCTTCTCTTATTCAGTGATGAGTATGAGCTTCACTTATAAAGTATACTTTGGCAAACTCCAATGCTTAAAGGAGCTGAAGAGATAAAATAAATGAGTAAAAAGTGCCAGGAACAGGAATTTAGGGTGTGATGGTTAGAATAGGAGAATTTTTTTGGTTGTGAACTGCTCTCCCCACAGGTCCAAAAGCACATGTGTTCCTCAGCTCTGGGTTATTCTTTTAATGCACAAATTTAGGCCCTGCATTGACAAGGACTTCTGATTGGTTTCCAAGAAAATCCAAAATCGAAAATTTTTATGTAGAATTTTTCAATTTTTAAGACTGTGAGTAAGCCAAGAAAAACTATTTCTCAGGTCCTATCTAGTGAGATTTTGACCCTTAGTTAGTATGTGTAGAACAGTGAAAGAACAGGAAAAAAGTCATCAAAATTACAGTTGTCACAGGTGATGAATAAATACTTTGCATGTAGATGGAGTCACTGATTTAACCAATCATTTCCTGAAGTCTGAGTTGTTGATTATGACACAATATGATCATATAGATCAAATTTAAATCTGTGCATACTTGAAAATAAATTATTTCTAGATAGTTTGTAATCAAGTCAATGTTATCTCATATTAATGAGTTTTCTTATAGATCAGAGTAATGGCACCACTTAATTGTGCCACAAACTTCTATGGTGTGTGTGTTTCTGTATGCATACGCTTTTTAATTTCTTATTATTTTTCTTTTATTGTGGTAGGAACAATTAAAATGAAATCTACCTTCTTAACAGATTTTGAAACATACAGTGTACCCATGAATAATAGGTTTGAATTATGCTTGTCCACTTATGTACAGATTTTTTCAAGAAATATATTGAAAAACTTTGAGGAGATCTGTGAAAATTTGAGAAAATTTATAGATGAATTGCATAGTGTAGAAATATAGAAAACCTTGGCCGGGCGCGGTGGCTCAAGCCTGTAATCCCAGCACTTTGGGAGGCCGAGACGGGCGGATCACGAGGTCAGGAGATCGAGACCATCCTGGCTAACACAGTGAAACCCCGTCTCTACTAAAAAGTACAAAAAAACTAGCCGGGCGAGGTGGCGGGCGCCTGTAGTCCCAGCTACTCCGGAGGCTGAGGCAGGAGAATGGCGTAAACCCGGGAGGCGGAGCTTGCGGTGAGCAGAGATCCGGCCACTGCACTCCAGCCTGGGTGACAGAGCCAGACTCCGTCTCAAAAAAAAAAAAAAAAAAAAAGAAATATAGAAAACCCTAAGAAAAATGTATGTTATGAACGCATAAAATGTTTAGATACTAAACTATTTTATCATTTACTACCATAAAATATACACAAATCTATTATAAGAAGTTAAACTTATTAGAGGGGACAACATGGCCAACTGGACACACTCAGAAGCACCACTTCCACTGAGGAAGCCCAAAATATTGAGTAAACTAACATACTTCCAGCATATCTTTTGAGAGAAAACACTGAAAGTCAATAGAGGTGACACAGACACTGAGGCTGAAGAGAGAGAAAACTGGAAACCCAGTGCAAGGTTGTTGAACACCAGAGATAGTTTCCAGCCCTGAATGGCTCCTAGCTAAGGGGTGAGTAAAGTGGCGGTAGAACAGCCTATTCTTGCTGATGACATCTGGGATCCTACCTACAAGAGAACCCACGACCCCCAGAGACAGTGGAACAGGCAGAGGCACCTGCCCAGAGAGTGGACAGAAATAGAACTACAGCCAGCATTGAACCCAGGGGGGTTTGCATATTGGGTAGCTGCAGCAGAACGCAGCTGTAGGTGTCCAACATCCAATGCTCCCTTTCTTCCACCAAGTAGCTCTCAACTCACCTGACTGCTGAGCCAAGAGGGAGTGGGGCCAACTTTCCTGTGAGCTGGGACACATCTGTACTGTAGGCCCTTCTGCCCACCAGTCCCTCCCAGTACTCCTGCCTGGCCACACCTGTAAGAACATGTGCACAGCACAGCCTCCACTGCTCAGCCTGAGGGTTTTTTCCAGTACTCCCACCTGGGTACTTCCTCAGTGTCCTTGGAGCACTTCAGATCCCCCAGTGTAGCTACTGCCTGAACCAGAGGGACCAGACAATGGAGCCACAGGCTAGTCCCAAAACCTCAGGGCTGCAGTGCATAGTTTGGGAGTGTGAGCTGAGATTGGTGCCAAGCACTCAAGCAGAGGAGGAGCCCCCAATCTCAGAACACTGAGAGGGGTGAGATGCATGGAGTCATGGGCCAGTGCAGAATGAGACATGCCTCTTTTCATAGGCCCAGTCCAGGAAGGCTGTGTCCTGTCTGCTAGCTCCTGCTTCTGCCTGAGGGAGCTCCATGGCTCAGAACAGTTTCCTAACAAAGGAAACACAAGTATGGTACTAGTGACCAGAGAGGGCATCCCCCAAGGCCCAGGAGTAAGCCTGTTATGGGGGTCATCTGTCTTCCCTGCTGCCACAAGCACTGTTGTAAACACACTGAAAAACAAAAGAGCTATGCCCCTGAGTAACAGTTTATCTGGCAGCCATTACTCTTAAGCACCATTTACTGGATTACAGCTCAATTTAAAACATCTATATTTATAAAGATAAACATAGATAACATAGATAACATAGATAAACATCTATATAAATATATATACACACGTATATATGTGTGTTTATATATGTATATATATAAAATTTGAGACTGTATCTCGCTCTGTTACCCAGGCCGGAGTGCAGAGAAGTAATTATAGCTCACTGTAGCCTCAAGCTCCTTGGCTCAAGTCATTCTCCCACAGCCTTCTAAGTAGCTGGGACTACAGGCACACACCACTACACTTAGCTAATATTTGTTATTTTCTGTAGAGACAGGGTTTTCCATGTTGCCCAGGCTGATCTCAAACTTCTGGCCTCAAGTGATCCTCCCACCTTAGCCTCATAAAGTGCTGGAATTACAGGCTTGGGCCACTGTGCCTGGCTTCAAACATAGTTTGCCAGTATACATTGTGTATGAAACTGAGAGCAAGAATCTTGCTACAAATAAAAATATTGTACAGAGTCTTATCCCAGAAATTAACCCAACTGACCATACTGAACTTGTACCACAGTTAAACAAACACCAGCCATTCAAGATTAAAAGGAATCAACAAGAAATCTGGCAATTCAAAAGGTAAGAATGTACCTTAAACTTAAAATGGGTGCATTTGAGCTCTCCAGCAATGGTTCTTAACCACATTGAAATGACTAAAATGACAGACAGACAATTCGGAATCTGGATAGGGAGAAAGCTCATTGAGATTCAGGAAAGTGTTGAAACACAATTTAAGGAATTCAGTAATTCCAGTAGAATGAACCAAAAGCTGAAAGACAAAATAGCCATTAAACAAATACTACTTCTGGAATTAAAAAAAAAAAAAAAACTACATGAATTTTATAATACATTCAGAACTTTAGCAGCAGAAGAACATACCAAAGAGAGAAAAGAATCTCAGAGCTTGAAAACCAGTTTTTATAATCAACTCCCATCAGACAAAAATAAAGAAAAAAAACCTTAAAAATGAAGAAAACTTCTAGGAATTTGGTTTCTTTTGGTAAAGATACCAAACCTATGATTCATTGGAATTCCTGAGTGAGAAAAAGAGAGAGTAAGTAACTTGTAAAACATATTTGCAGATATAGTCCATGAAAATATTCTCAATCTTACTAGAGAGATTGACATGCAAATTCATAAATTACAGAGAACCCCTTTGAGATGCTATAAAGATGGCAATCCCCAAGGCATCTACTCATTAGATTCACCAAGGTCCATATGAAAGAAACAAATATTTTAAGATTTTTTTGGGGGCAACTAGAGAGATGGATCAAGTCACTGTCAAGGGGAACCCCATCAGTCTTGCAGAATGCCTTTGAGCAAAAGCCATACAAGCCAGAAGAGATTGGGGGCCTATTTTCAGCACGCTTAATGAAAAGAAATTTCAACCAATGATTTCATATCCCACCAAATTAATTTTATAAGTGAAAGAGAACTAAAATCCTTCTCAGACAAGCAAGCATTGAGGAAATTTCTTATCACTAGGCCAGCCTTTTAACAGGTCTCTAGAAGAGTGCTAAACATGGAAACAAAAGATTAATACCTGCCACGACAAAAACACACTTAAATACATAGCCCAGACACATAAAGCGACTACACAACCAAGTCTATGAAACAACCAGCTAACAACATGATGCCATGATCAAAATCTCACATATAAATAATAACCCTGAATGTAAACAGGCTAACTGCCCCAATTAAAAGACACTGAGTGACAAACTTCATAAGAAGACAAAACTTAGCCTTCTGTTATCTTTTAAAAGACACATTTTACATGTATAATACCCACAGGATCAAAGTAAAGGGATGGAAAGAAATCTATCCATGCAAACAGGAAACAAAACAGGGCAGTAATCACTATTCTTACATCAGATAAAACAGACATTAAACCAAAAACAGTTAAGAAGGACAGAGAAGGGTATTATATAATGATAAAGTGTTCAATTTAACGAGAAGACTTAACTATTCTAAATATATATGCAGTCAAAAGTGGAGGATCCAGATTGACAAAAAAATTTCTTAGAGACCTAAGGAAACTAAAAACAGAGAGCCGTACCATAATAGTGGAAGATTTCAGCAACTCGCTGACAGTGTTAGGTATCGAAGCAGAAAATTAAAATGTAAATTTTGGACTTAAACTCAACTCTCAAACAATTGGATCCAAAAACATCCTACAGAATACTCCACCCGACACTAACAGAATATACTTTCTTCTCATCTGCATATAGATTGTATTCTAAGATCAATCACATGCTCAGTCATAAAGAAAGTCTCAATACATTCAAAAAATTAAAAGTTTTTTGAGCACATTCTTCAACAAAAGTGCAATAAAAATAGAAATCAATACCAAAAAGAGTTCTTAAAGCCACCCAAAACATGGTAATTCAACAACTTTTCCTGAATAATTCTTGATTTAAGAATGAAATTAAAAGAGGTTTTTGAAATTAAATGAAAGAGAGACATACCTCACTAAAATCTTTGGGATCTATCTAAAGTAGTGTTAAGAGGAAGTTTATCATGCTAAAGGCCTTCATCAAGAAGGCGGAGATATTTCAAATTAACAATTTAATCTTGCACTTACACTAACCAGAAAAAAAAAGGACATCCCCCAAGCAAACTGAAAATAAATAACTAAAATCAGAGAAGAACTGAATGAAGTTGTGATGCAAAATGTAGACAAAAGATAAATAAAACCAAGAGTTTGTTATTCGAAAGAATATAAAAAGTTTAATAGACTGTTAACTAGATTAACAAAAAAAGGAGATCTAATTAAGCACAATCAGAAATGACAAAGATCACATTACAACAACTCCCATAGAAATGCATTATGAATGCCTCTGTGCACACAGATTAGAAAATCTAGAGGAAATAGAGTCATTCTTGGAAACAACCTCCGAAGATCAAATCAGAAAAAAAGTGAAAACCTGAACAGAACGATAACAAGTTATCAAATTGAATTAGTAGTAAAAAACCTACTGACCCAAAAAAGCCCTGGACCAGATGGATTCTCAGCCAAATTCTACTAATTCTAATTTTATTTTATTCTAACATAAAAGTTCATTTTTTTAAAAGTTAAACTTTAAATTTAAGGACAGAAACACATATATACCTCATATTATGTCATCTACAGTCAAGAGAAGTGAAAACAAATGTGAAGATGTACTATTAAGGCATAACTTTATAAAATTGACTGTAGTACATACTTTACTGCTGTAATAATTTTATAGCACCTCCTGTAATTGTAGTAATAAGGCTGTGTTGAAAGCACCTGCTTAAAACACCATGTGACACTAATTATCTCCACATGAACAGTTCCTCTCTCCAATAAATTGTGGATTGCAGCAAAATCTGATTGCTTGTGATTCTTATGTATTTTTATACTGTTTAGTGCAATATTGTAAAGTTGGAATAACACCATTGGAGCCATATGAATTGTCACTAGTGATGCTGAAACTGCTCCTAAGAAACTGAGAAAGTCACGACATTACAAGAAAAGTTGAATTGCTTGATATATAATGCAGAGTGAGGTCTTCAGTTGCCCATTGTTTCAATACAAATGAATCCAGCATAAGGATCATTGTAAAAAACAAAAAAAGGAAAAAGAAAAAAGGAAATTCATGATTGCATTGCTGAGGCTATGCCAGCAGGCACAAAAGCTTGCACTTTTAGTAATATACCATCGTATCTCATATTGAAAATGACATTGTTATGTGGCTGCAAACTTTTATAAGAAAGGCATAACCATAGACTTTAATGTGACTTGAGAAAAAAATGAAGTTATTATATGACCATTTAAAGCAAAGGAAGGTGAGGGATCTAAAGCCGGAGAAACTAATGCAAGCAAAGGATGGTTTGATAATTTTAGAAAAAGATTTGGGTTTAAAAATTTTCAGAATAACAGAAGAAGCAGCTTCTGCCAAATGAGAGAAAGTGAACAAGTTTTCAGATTCCACTAAGAAAATCATTGAGAAAGGATATCTGCATGAGCAGGGTTTTAATGCAGATGAAACTGGGGGAAAAAAGCCACAAAGGACATTTATTAATAAAGAAGAGATGTGAGCACTAGGATTTAAGGCAGGAAGGGATAGATTAAGTCTACTACTCTGTGCAAATGAGGTCAGGCTTATCATCAAAACTGTTCTTATCTACAAAGTTGATAACTCCCAAACCTTGAAGGGAAAGAATAAAAATCAACTGCTAGTCTTCTAGTCATACAAAAAGAAGGCCTGAACAATTAGAACTCTTTTTCCGTATTGCTTCCATCAATGCCTTGTTCCGGAAGATAAGAAGTAGCTTGACAGTAAGGGACTGCCTTCACAGTTCTTTTCATATTAGTCAATGCCCCTGGTCACCTAGAACCCCATAAGTTCAACACCAAAGGCATTATAGTGATCTATTTCTTCCACCACAATGTCTCTAATTCAGCCTCTAGATCATGGAGTCATAAGAAACTGCAAAGGATCATTACAGATGATACTCTATGGAAAGGATTGTCAGTGCTATCAAAGAAAATCCTGATAGGCAGAACATCATAAAAGACTCGAAGAATTGCACCACTTAAGATGCTATTGTTGTTGTAGGGGGAAAAAAAAAAAGTGAAAGTCATTAAGTGCAAAACAATGCATTTCTACCAGAGAAAATTTTGCTCAGATGTTGCACATAAATTCGTAGGATTAACATGGCCAATCAAGAAAATTATGAAAGAGATTATAGATATGGAATAAAAGGTGAGGGGTAAAAATTTCAAGATACAGGTATTGGAGAAATTCAAGAGCTAATTCGTATTTCATCAGAGAAATTAACAGATGACTTGATGGAGATGAGTGCCTGAGAACTAGCGTCAGATGATGGAGATGGAGACACAGAAGAAGCAGTGCCAGAAACAAATTGTTATTAGGCTATCTAACAGAAGGATTCTGACAATTCAAGACTGTTTTTGGCTTCTTTTACAACTGGGACTCTTCTCTATTGTGGGCACTGAAACTAAAGCATATGTTAGAAGAAGGATTAGTTCCATTTAGAAAAATTTTTAGAGAAATGACAAAACCACAAAGTCAAATAGAAATTATGACGTATTTCTGAAATAGTTGCTGAACGTACTTGCCTCTTTTGCCTTCCGTTCTACCTCCTCCACCTCTTCCACCTCTTCCACCTCTGTTAACCTAGTGAAAGCAAGACCAGTGCCTCCCATTCCTTCTTCTCCTCAGCCTACTCAATGTGAAGAGATGAGAAAGATCTTATCATGTTCCACCTCAACTTAATGAATACTAAATATGTTTTATTTCCTTGTGATTTTCTTAATAATATTTTTTTCTCTAGCTTACTTTATAGTAAGAATACTATGTACAATACGTATAACATACAAAACGTGTTAATCAACTGTTTATGTAAGGATTCTGATCAACAATAGCTGATATGATTTGGATCTGTGTTCCCACCAACATCATGTAGAATTGTAATCCTCAATGATGGAGGTGGGACCTGGTGGGAGGTGATTGGGTAATAAAAGTGGTTTTTCATGAATAGTTTAACACCATCCCCCTTGATGTTGATCTCATGATACCGAGTGAATTCTCATGAGATTTATTTGCTCAAAAGTGTGTAGCAACTCCCTGCTCTCATCTTCCTGTAGAGACTGCGGAACTCCATAACTGAAACTTTATACCCATTGACAACTCCCTGCTTCCCCTTCCCCTTAATCACTGACAATCACCATTCTACTCTTTGCTTCTATGAGCGTTACTGTTTTATGTTCCTCAAATGAATGTAATCATGCAGTATAGGTCCTTCTGTAACTGGTTCATTTTGCCTAATGTCCTCAAAATTCATCCAAGTTATCACATATTACAGAATACCCTTCTTTTTAAAGACTGAATAATATTCCATTGTGTGTGTATACAATATTTTCTTTATCCGTTTATCCCTCAGCAGACATGAGGTTGTTTTTACAACCTAGCTATTATGAATAGTGCTGCAATGAACATGCAAATGCAAATGTCTCTTCAAGATAATGATTTCAATTCTTTTATATATGTACCCAAATGTGGGATTGCTGCGTCATACGAGAGTTCTGTATTTAATTTTTGAGGAATCTTTATAATACTTTGTATACTGGCTGTACCTTTTTGTATTCTACCAGCAGTGTACAGTGTTCAAATATCTCCACATTCTTGCAAACACTTTCCTTTCTTTCTCATATGGTAGCCATTCTACAGGTGTAAGGTGTAGGAGAAGGGTGGATTTGTGCTTTTGATTTGCATTTCCCTGATAAATGATGTTGAAAATCTTTGTATTGAGCTGTTATTCATTTGTATGTCTTCTTTGGAGAAATTTCTATTCAGGTATGTAGCCTAATAGTGTTTTCAAATTTACTCTTTTTTTTTTTTTAAAGTCAGAGTCTCGCTCTGTCACCCAGGCTGGAGTGCAGTTGTGTGATCTTGGCTCACTGCAATCTCTGCCTCCTGGGTTCCAGTGATTCTCCAGCCTCAGCCTCCAGAGTATCTGGGATTACGAGTGCCTCCACCACACCTGGCTAATTTTTGTATTTTCAGTAGAGATGGGGTTTCACCATGTTGGCCAGGCTGATCTCAAACTCCTGACCTCAGGTGATCCAATTTGTCTTGGCCTCCCAAAGTTCTGGGATTACAGGCATCAGCCACTGAGTGACATATATAAAATTGTATTTTTATCATGTACACTCCAATGTTTTGAAATAAATATATACGTGGAATAAATTTAGTTAATTAACAAATGCATTATCTTACATACTTATTTTTGTAGTGGAAACACTTAACATCTACTCTCTCAGCATATTTCAAAAATACAACATATTGTGGTTAAGAATAGTCACACTGCTGCACAATGAATCTCTGTAATGTATTCCTCCTACCTAATTGTAATTATATATGCTTTGACCAATATCTCCTCATATGGGAGATCTGTCAGAGTGGTGGGAGAAGCTATAGGGAAAGAGCAGACCTTTTGAAAGGTCAGAAAGCTCTGCAAAGCTTCATGGGAGAATAAGCTGATGACAGCTGTTCTCTTACCCTGAGGCAGAGGGCGAGAAATAGGTACAAGGAAGTATAGACGAATTTATCTAAATAGGCTTGTTTACCCATGTTGTCCAGAAACTGACCTTTGACCATCACGCACGTGACTGTTCCCTGTAAGGGGGAACAATAACGTTAATTGCCCACAGATTAACATTATTGGCTCCAGGTTTTTGGCATTATGTCTATACTAAATAAAAGCGAGCAGCACCAGCTTATTGGGACTGCTGCTCACTCTTCCGCAGTCCCGTAACCACTCTTTCACTGCATACCTGTGTCTGAGTACTCCTTTCATCCATTGGTAGGCCAGGGTCTGCAGGACGAACCCGACATCCTCAACTCCACTCTTCTCCCAACCACCTGGCTTCTGGTAGCCACCATTCTACTCACTAATAATTAATTAATTTTTATTTCAATAGCTTTTGGGGTAGATGTTGTTATTAATTACAAGGGTGAATTCTATAATGATGAATTTTGATATTTTAGTGCACCCAACCTGAGTAATGTACATTGTATCCAATATGTAGCTTTTTATCCCTCAGTTCCCTCCCATCTTTCCCCTTCTGAGCCTCCTAAATCCATCACGTTAATCTGTATATCTTTGTATCCTCATGGCTTAGCTCTCAATGATAAGTGAGAACATACAGTATTTGGTTTCCATTCCCGAGTTACTTCACTTAGAATAATGTCCTCCAGTTCCATCCAAGTTGCTGCAAAACTTTTAATCAAGTTATTATATTTTTGCTATTGAGTTGTAGGATTTCCTCATATGCTTTATAAATTAACCCCTTTTCATATATATATGATTTATAATATTTTATTTTATTCTGCATGTTTCTTTTTTATCCCATTTATTGTCTCTGTTCTGTTTCATTGGTCTATATTTCTGTTTTTATGCTGGTAACATATTGTATTAATCACTATAGTTTTAAAATACATTTTGTAATTAGGAAATGTGAGGCAGCTTTATTCTTACTCAATGCTTTTTTGGCTATTTGATGTCCTTCTTGGTTCCATATGTATTTTAGAATTGTTTGTTATATTTTTGTTAAAATACTGTTGGGCTTTTGATAGGTATTGTATTGAATCTTTACATATATTTGGGTAGTATGGACATTTAATATTAATAAGTCCTTCAATTAATTAACACAGAATGTCTCCCCAATTATTTATGACTTTAATTTCTTTCCTCAGTGTCTTGCAGTATCTCATGCACAAGTCTTTCACCTTCTTAAATTTATTTTTGTGTTTTATTCTTTATGATTTTAGTGTAAATGGAATTGCTTTCCTAATGTCTTTTCAAATAGTACTTGGTTAATGCGTAGAAATATAAGTAATATAATGATTTTGTATCCTGCAACTTTACAGAATGTGTTTATTCAATTCTAACAGGTGTCTGTGTGTGTGTGTGTGTGTGTGTGATCTTTAGGGTTTTCTGTATACAAAATCATGCCATCTGCAAGTAGAGGCAGTTTTACTTCTTTCTTTCAAGTTTGAATGCCTTTTATTTCTTTTTCTTGTTTAATTGCTCTGGCATAAAATGGCAGGACTATGTTGAATAGAAGTGATGAGAATGGCCATTTTCCTTCGTTCCTGAAATCTTTCAGTTTTTCACTCTTGAAGTTAATGCTTGCTGTGGGCTTTTAAAATATGCACTTCATTTTATTGAGGCAATTTTTATCTATTCCTAGCTTGTTGAAAGTTTTTATCACAAAACATTGTTGGATTTTATTAAATGCTATTTAACATCTGCATATATGATCATGTAGATTTTGTCCTTTATTTTGTTAATGTGTTACATTACACTTGGTGATATTTGTTAAACTTAGCATTTCAGGTATAAATCCCCCCTGAATGTAGTGTAGTGTCCTTTTTATATACTATTAAATTTGGTTTACTAGTATTGTTTTAGGATTTTTTCCTCTGTCTTCATCAGAGATATTGGTTTGTAGTTTTCTTTTGGTGTCTTTGTCTGGCTTTGGTATAAGAATAATGCTGGCCTCATAAAATTAGTTTGAAGATGTTCTCTTCACTTCAATTTTTGGCAAGAGATTAGAATGGATTGCCATTAATATTTTCTTTAGCTATTTAGTAACATGCACCAGTAAAGCTATCTGGTCCTAAGTTTTTTTGTTGAGAGGTATTTGATTATTAATTCAATATTTTTATTAGTTGTAAATCTCTTTATATTTTCTATATTTTCTGTGTTTTATGTCGCCAGGAATTTATTTTTTCTTTCTTATCTAATTTTTGATGTGTAATTTCTCATAGCAGTCTCTTATGATTGTTTTATTTTTCTAGCCTCAATTGAATGTCTCCACATTCAGTTCTTGTTTTGTTTGTTTGAGTCTTTTCTCTTTTGCTTAGTCTAAAGTTTGTCAATTTTGCTTATCTTTCAAAAAGATCAACACTTAGTTGTGTTGATATAATTTTTTTTCCCTATTCTTTATTTATTTCTTCTCTAATCTTTTTTCTTCTGCTGCTAACTTTGGCCTTAGTTTGTTTTTCTTTTTATAATTTTGTGAGGTGTAAAATAGGTTGTTTATTTGAGATAATTCTTTACTTTTTACTAGCATAATTATGTTATATTTATCAGTGTGTATTAAGAGCAAACCATGCCAGATGCTGCTAGTGACCATAAATTAGAGAAATAACCTCTGTTTTTTGAATATGGAAATAAAATTTACCCTACAAATATAGATATTTATTATTAAACACTTCTCTCTTACTACTGTTCTTGCTGCATCTCATATTTTAGAATGTTTTGTTTTTGATTCTCTTTGTATCTAAATATTTTCTCATTTCTCTTTTGATTTCTTTGACAATTTAATTATTGAAAAGTTTGTTAATATTCATATTTTTACAATTTTCTACTTTTCTTTTTGATACTAATTTCTGGTTTTATTCCATTGTAGTTAGAAAAGATAATTGGTATGATTTTAATTTTAAATTTATCAAGACCTGTTGCATGATGCAACATGTGGTCTATCTTAGAAAATGTTCCATTTCTGTTTGAAAAGAGTATACATTCTGTTTTTATTGAGTGAAGTATTCTCTATGTGTCTGTTATGTTCAATTGGTCTATAATGTTGTTGAAGTCCTCTGTTTCCTCATTGATATTCTCTCTGGTTATTCTATTTATAATTGAAAGTGAGATATTATGACATCAGCCTATTATGGAGGGCTCACTGTAATACACTATTTTATATAAGAGACTTGAGCATCCTTGAATTTGGGTATCCATAGGGAGTCCTAGAACCATTGCTCACAGATACCAAGAGATGATTGTATTGTATTTCTCTATATTTCTCTTTTCAGCTCTGTCCATGTTTGCTTTATAGCTTTTGGGTTTTTGAGATTGAGTGAATATATTGGGTTGTATATTCCTGGTGAATTCACTGAAAAATCATTCTATAATGTCTTTTTGCAACTTGAGACAGTTTTTTACTTAAACTCTTTTTCTTTCTTTGACAAATAGTTAGGTTGCAAATTTTCCAAACTTTTATGCTCTGCTTCCCCTTTAAATATAACTTTCTACTTTAGGTCATGTCTTTGCTCTCATATCTGAGCATTGCAGGTTGGAAGCAACCACTTATATCCTTAATGCTTTACTGCTTAGAAATTTCTTCCATCAGATGTTCTAAGTCATCACTCTTTAGTTCAAACTTGCACAGATCCCCTAGGGTATGAACACAATGCAGCCAAGTACTTTGCTAAGGCATAACAAGAATGACTTTTGCTCCAGCTCCCAATAACTGTCATTTCCATTTGAGACCTTGTCAGCATGAACTTCATTGTCCATGTCACGATCTGCATTTTGGTCATAATCATTTATCCAGTTTCCAAGAAGTTTCAAACTTTCCCTCATCTTCTTATCTTCTTCTGAGTCCTCCAAACTCTTGTAAGCTCTGCTCATTACCTAGTTCCAAAGTCAATTCCACATTTTCAGGTATCCTTATAGCAATGTCCCACTTCTTGGTAACAATTTTCTGTGTTAGGCCATTCTGGCATTCTTATACAAGAATACGTGAGACTGGGTAATTTCTCAAGTAAAGAGGTTTAATTGGTTCATGATTCTGCAAGCTGTACAAGCATGGCACTGGCATTCTCTCAGCTTCTGAGGAGACCTCAAGGAGCTTTTACTCTTGGCAGAAGTTAAAGCAGGAGCAGACACATCACATGTTGAGAGAAAGAGCAAGAGGGGGACGAGGTGCCACACACTTTTTAAGCAATCAGATCTTCTGAGAACTCATTCACTATTGCAAGGACAGCACCAAGCAATGAAGGATCAACCCCCATGACCCAAACACCTCCCACCAGGCCCTACCTCCAACATTGGATATTACATTTCAGCATGAGATTTGAACAGAACAAATACCCAAACCATATCAGCCTCCAAGTCTTCACGAACTGGTATTATATAGGAGAAAACTTTCATCGTTCAACCCAGGCAGAGCTTCTGTCGGCCTCTCAAATTTTGATTCTTGTTTAAACTGCTATCTTTTTGTTAGGAACTTCCAGAATCTAGAGTATGTAGGGTCTCATGAGCACTTTTAGACAGTGGACAGAGAAGCCTGTCACTTGGTCAACTCCCAGAAAATTTTGATTATTTCACATGCTATACAATTTTTTGCCTTCCCAAGGAGAATTTGAAAACTGAAGTGTTTTATTTTTTGTTCGTTTGCTTGTTTGTTTGTTTGTTTCCTTTTGTTTTTTACCTCCTCACTCTGCATAGAACTGGGAGCAGGGAGGATCTGTGGCAAGTGCTCATTTGCTAATTTAAGCCACCATTTTTGCATTCTTTGTAGCCCATTGGAAGCAAGCATATGCCTAGCCCCAAGATAGGCAAGATAATGACCAGCTGCTGGAGTTGGACACAGAAAAGATGAAATGTTAGGTGTGTGGTCGAAATATTTCCCTCCCCATAGAGAAGCTAGAGTTAAGTTTTTGTTTTTAAGTTTTTTTAACTTGGTCACTCTGCCCTAAGCTATGGGCCAGGAGCTATGGGAATGCTTACATACTAGTTCAAGCTGCCATCTTTGTTTTCTGTAGCCTCCAAAGGTCTGGTATGTGCTGGGTCCTGTCAACACTTCAAGATAGGTGATATAGAAGACAGTCGCAAGGGTAGTACCTGAAAAGTTACAGTTTTGGATGTGCAGTCCCACTCTGTCTCTCCACAGGGATAAGCTGGAGATGCGGTTTTCTTATATTCAATCTCTGTTGAGCCAGGGAAAAGAGCTATTGCAAGTGTTCGCATACACTTTCAAATTTCTAGTTCTTCTTGAATGCATGGTATTATAATGAGGAGAGGAACAGCAAAAAGGTGTCTCCAATCTTCTTAAAAGTGTCTATGTAGCTAATATTGCACATTCCTGGGGTACAATGGCCTGTCAACTAGTTTCTGGATTTTTCACTAATGGAATTGATCTGCATATTATTGTTGAATCAGTATGTTCATGAAAGAAAAAAGGGTCCAGTCCTTCCTATTATGCTATCTTGCTGATAACTCAGATAGGCTTTCTTATTACTTAGATTGTTTACTTTATACCTATTAAAAGAATGCATTTACCCTTGAGACATAGCATTTACAGAGTACTCTTATTCATGATTTAAAGAAAAATACAATTATAATAAAATGGTTAAACTATCCTTAACATTTAGAGTCTTAACTCTTCAGGGTTACTTTTAAACTCACATTTTCTTACCTCTGTGCTGTCAAGAGAGTTGGAAATGCTTATTTCAGGCATGGTGGGAAGCCCCTGTATTGGCTCAGTGGATTTCTTGCAAACTGCTTACATTTCATTGCTGACCCTTTCTTGATTTTATTAGCTTATGCCAATAGACATTTTCAGACAACAATGAGATGTCATAGTTCTTCCACAGGTAGTTATTAAATGGTCTGCAAGCTTAAATGTACAGTGATAGAAATTGTCCAGTCATGTAATCAGAAAAGCCATCAGTGCACACAAGCTCAGGCAATGACAACAATATCATGACTGATTCCTAGACAGTATCAGTTGCATTATGTCATCAAATGTTAGACTGATCCTAGTCTCAGAGATGACAAAAAATTAAAATAAAAAAAATCGTGTCTTGGAATTGAGGAAATTTAGTTTACTTTGTTCATACCATTACTTCCCTGAACCTATTGTATTTCAAAATGATTTTTGACTGGCTTCTTTAATTATTTATTCTAGGCACTGTCAGGATAACTCCTAATGATTCTCGTTGGGTTGGAGCTTGGTGGCTTAATTTCCTTGTGTCTGGACTATTCTCCATTATTTCTTCCATACCATTCTTTTTCTTGCCCCAAACTCCAAATAAACCACAAAAAGAAAGAAAAGCTTCACTATCTTTGCCTGTGTTGGAAACAAATGATGGAAAGAGTCAAACAGCTAATTTGACCAATCGAGGAAAAAATATTACCAAAAATGTGACTGGTAAGTATTTTACATTCATTGTCAATTTGGAGTTGTTAATCTCAATGAAAAGGAAGAATGAGTATTCCAAAATAATAAAGCATACCCAACTCATCTGGAGTTGGCCTTCTTTTGCACTAAATTTAGATAAATTATTTTTCTAAAACTATTATTAAAGTTAACATATATATCTTGAGCACATAACAAGTGGAAGAGAATTAGGTTTGGGCTTTTTAGCAGGGAGAAACCAACCAAAGTTCACAAACATCCCTTTTTTTTATGAGCCAAGTACTATATATTAATTTTAATATTATATGGTCTAAACTGGGAGAGTTCAAAGAATTATAATATTTCATTTCTTCATTTATTCAACAAATGGTACCAGGAACTGTACTATGCCCTGGTAATAAAACATTACCTCTATTTTTCAAGAACCTGGTGGGCGATACTGAGAAATATATAGACAATAGCAATATAGTGCCTTAAGTAACATGGTGAAATTAAACTTAACTATTCTCAGGAGAAGGAAGCCAGGAGAAGTTTCTCCCTAGGTAATTAGAGTAATATTTCTTTTGGTAATTATCTATCTATCTATTTTATCTAAATATTCAAAATAAAGTGGAACCTAGGGTGGTAGTTAAGATAATTAGAGTTAGTAATGTAAATTGGGATGCATCAGCATTTGATAGTGCCTCCTCATTTGAATATAAGCCCTGGGACTAATGGAGAACCACTGAGTCAATAAACAAAGAGAATGACTTGGCAGCAGTCAGAGCAAGATATGTGAATCAGTGAGGTGTTGACAGCAGTTTTCAGATTAGGGAGAAATGGTGAAATACTAAAAGCCAAAGCTGTGCAACACCTAAACCCTTGGCATCTTTTTCAAGTTTTCTTTAAAGTAAGATGACAAATTCTCCAGTGTAACCTACGTTCTTCCTTTCATCAGGTCTTTTACTTACTACTTTATTGTTATTTTCTCCTTTCTATCACACTAACCCAAGAGCAATGGTGTTCTGGTACTCTTTATATTGGCTCATAGCAGAGGACTGTTAAGTTTCAGCTACATTGATAGGTTTAAATTGTTCATGACGAGACAATTACCATGATTTATTACCATGAAATTAGGATATACTACAAGCAGAAGTTTGTTTCCTAAGAATCAGATGTTAAACATTTATGTTTTTAAAATTTAACGTTCACACTAAAAGTACTATACCAATAATTTTCATTTTGTATGTTTCTACTCTACCAAATCAAATCTTCAAAAAATATTAGATTGTCTAAACCTATAAGGAGCAGGGTTGACTGTGATCTAAAAAGAACAGAGAGGATACTGAAGATGTAAAAATAGGACAGTTGCAGACATAATCTGTATTATGAACAGTTTTTGTAGGAATGACCCTAATAAAGAGGATCTTAAGTATGTATCTATTAGGAATGGATAAAATAAGAATATATAGTCAGAAAAAAAATATTGAATTTATTCCATATGCTCCTGAATAGAACTAAAACTGATTAGAAAGAAAAGATGATTTCAGTTCATTACAAAAACTGTGTAAACAATGAGGACTTTTCAAAAGTGGAGCAAATTGCTTCCTGAGGTACTCAGTTTAATGCCACTTAAGTTGTTTACTGATTCACTTATTAATGATATATAGTAGATCACGATCATACAGAAGTTTACACTAGATGACATCAAATTTCTCATCTTCAAAAATGCAATGATTGTGTGAATGTATATACTCCATTTCTGTTGAAGAAAGGCCACAACTGACTTATGATACTTACAAATCAGGGATGGTTCTTCATGACTGGGGAGACCTGTGGAGAGAAACGTGGCACTTTTGCCTAAGAATTTTAAATGTTTTTTATTCCTACTCTACATTTTCTTACCTCTCCTTTTTTTCTCTTCTGTGTCTTTTCTCTAACTCCCTTTTCTCCTTATTTTAAGCACATGCAACTCTTTTGTAGCTGACATTAGATGGATGTCTTAGTTCTGACCATATCTAATGAAAATCTTTAGAGATTTAAATAGAGAAAAATATTTCAAAGCCCGTGTTCATCCATCTCTCAGTAACCATATCTTGACTGTGTCTTGATGACCTCTGATACTTCCTACTGTTTTTCTAAGTAGTTCCTTCTAACTTTTAACTCCTATTACAGCTAGTTGACCTGGTGATCACAGATCCAAATGACATAATTTCTACCATGAACAGAAGTTAGAAGCTTGTTACCACAGCTGTTTGTAAGGATAGGTGGTTGTATTATTACTATTATAACACTACTTGGGACGCAACATTATCTCCTGGCTGTTTTCCTTGTATCTTAAGACAGAGGGTTAATGATATTGCCAGATTTACTGAGAAAGTATGTTATGGTAGAAAAGCTGTATACTAGAGAAACAAGAGGTCTGAGTCCTCATACTAAATTAATCTTTAAGAATTTTGAACCTCAATGTTCTTATTTCTGTGAGTTTTGGATTATGCTGTCTTTACATTTCCATTTAATAGTTATATTTTTAATATAATATATAATTAAGTACTAAAAAATAAGAAACATCATATGTCTTTTTCACTTTTTTGTTTGTTTGTTTTTGGTTTTGTTTGTTTGTTTGTTTGAGATGGAGTCTTGCTCTGTTGCCTAGGCTAGAGTGCAGTGTCACCATCTCAGCTCACTGCAACCTTTGCCTCTCGAGTTCACGCGATTCTCCTGCCTCAGCCTACCGAGTAGCTGAGATTACAGGTGTGTACCATCATGATGGCTAAAATTTGTATTTTTAGTAGAGACGGGGTTTCACCATGTTGGCCAGGCTGGTCTCGAACTCCTGGCCCCAGGTGATATATCCGCCTCGGCCTTCCAAAGTGCTAGGATTACAGGAGTGAGCCACTGTGCCCGGCCTTCACTTTTGTTTTTTGAGCAATTAGCATATTGTCTGGTACCCAGTTGAAAACCTAACATTTGTTGAATGAATGAATAAGTGAATTAATATGTTTGCAATAGTATTGTAAAGTACCCAGGATAACCAAATATTAAGTGAAGAAAGCAAGTTACAAAGCAGCACTTATGTACGACCCTACTTGAGGGTAAAATAAACTCATAAATATTAATATTCGTATGGAAAATTTTGAAAGGATACATTTAAAAACTGTGAACAGCCTGTAGTATTGCAGGCTATTCTCACTCTTTGCATTGTGTGTTTATAGAATTTTAAATCTTACATGACTTACGTTCACAAGTTTTAGGTATAAATATATGTCTAATTTACATTCAAATATTTTCTTTATTTTTACAATTTTATAGGTTTTTTCCGGTCTTTTAAAAGCATCCTTACTAATCCCCTGTATGTTGTATTTGTGCTTTTGACGGTGTTACAAATAAGCAGCTATATTGGTGGTTTTACTTATGTCTTCAAATATGTAGAGCAAGAGTATGGTCAGCCTTCATCTAAGACTAACGTCTTATTGGGTAAGACATATTTTTTACTTGTGTGCTTAATAAGTGAAATACTACTAAGTACTGTATTCCAAGTGACATTTTATTGTAAAAGTGACTTTGTATTTTAGTAATACAAAATAACTATAATTTTCTTGTATTCTTTCTCAAATGCTATTAAACATATGAAACTTGTGATGTCATTATTGCTCTGCATTTGAAGTTGTATCTTATTTTAGATGAGTTCCTGAAGAAAATGTTGCAAATAAATGGAAAATTTAGAGGTAATATCTGTATAATTGGAACTTATAATTTAGTGCTGAGATCCTGAGACAAACCCTTTTGTAATTATAATCATTATAATTCTATAATTTATGGACTTTGAAATCAAGACTCAGTTACTTACAAAAATATGACACTGATAGTTCCAAACAGAGTATCAATTTAAATACATCAAAATATGCATAATTCAAAACAAATATCATATTTTACAGAGTATTTTTTGCTACAATATCTATTTTCAATGGCATATTTAGATGTGCTTATTAAGGAAAGTTTCCTTGTATTATTCTTCCCACAACTCTAGTATTGTAGATACATTATAGAAATTCAATAAATATATGATGAATTAAACAACTTATCATGTGGTATGTAACTAGGTCATAAGTAAACAAGAAAACGAATGTACTGAAGCAGGAGACCAAGCTTCCAGATAATCTCTTTATTGATCTCTTTGTAGATCTTAAAATCTAAAGGTAGTGTTTTGACTCCCAGTAACCTAGCCTGAGCTTTTTCCTAGAGAAGACTTCATCTTCAATAACTCTTACTAGACAATGATATGGAAAAGTTACAGGAGGGATTAAACATTATTAATCCTGTGTGTAGACCTATTTGTCAATTCAGGTTCTATATGTTTTTTAATAAATGACAAAGATATATTAATTATTCTATTGTTAAGCTCTGGGCAGATTTAGTATGAATTATTGAGGGTTAGAACTCTATGTGAGAGAGGTAAAAGGCTTTAGATGAATTTCCATAAGCAGAAAGATGGTGTTTTGTTGTTGTTGATTTCCAGAAAAACAAAATTGCCTCATAGAAATTATCTGCTCCAACAAACAAATATCCTTAGCCACTGCCTTTTGCTATTGAGGGAACCAAACTGTCATCATTGGCAGGAACAAATTACATGGATCTCCTACCACCATCCTGCTCTGTCATTCTTCTTTTTAAAAAGTAATAAGATTGGCATTCTACTATAAAGACACATACACACATATGTTTATTGCAGCACTATTTACAATAGCAAAGACTTGGAACCAACCCAAATGACCACCAATGATAGACTGGATAAAGAAAATGTGGCACATATACACCATGGAATACTATGCAGCCATAAAAAATAAAGAGTTTATGTCCTTTGCAGGGCATGGGTGAAGCTGGAAACCATCATTCTCAGCAAACTAACACAGGAACAGAAAACCAAACACTGCATGTTCTCACTCACAAGTGGGAGTTGAACAATGAGAACACATGGACACAGGGAGGGAAACATCACACACCGGGCCTGTTGTGGGGTAGGGGGCAAGGGGAGGAAGAGCATTAGAACAAATACCTAATGCATCCAGGGGTTAAAACCTAGAAGACAGGTTGATAGGTGCGGCAAACCACAATGGCACATGTATGTGTATGTAACAAACATGCACGTCCTGCACATGTATCCCAGAACTTAAAGTGAAATTTTAAAAAGAAGTAATAATATTGAATAAATTTGATTGACATACACTGTGTTTCATCTATAAAGATATATCAGAAAACCTATATATGATTACAACTTTTTTTCTTTTTTTTTCTAGGAATTGTAACCCTACCTATTTTTGCAAGTGGAATGTTTTTAGGAGGATATATCATTAAAAAATTCAAATTGAACCCAATTGGAATTGCCAAATTCTCATTTTTTACTGCTGTCATGTCATTGTTCTTTTACCTATTATATTTTTTCATACTCTGTGAAAATAAATCAGTTGCCGGCCTAACCATGACCTATGATGGGTTTGTATATATCACTATATCAACATAATACGTTAACCATCTAATTAAGAATCTCTGTATAAGTAATACAAGGCAGAAAACAATTTTAACTAAACTTTCTTTAAGTTAAGAGAAATTTCAATTTAAAATTTTTTTAAATATCTGTTTCTTAAGACCTCAAACACATTCTTTTATTCATCCATTAAAAAGAAGCAACATAGGTTGTAATAATAACTATTATTTATGTAGTACTTACAATTAGTAGAGAGTACTTTTATCCTTATTTTTTGAATGGGAAAAGTAAGGCTTAGAGAAATACATGGATTACACAGCTAGCATTGTTAAGATTCTAATTCAAATTTGGAGTTTTTTTAAGTCTAAAACTCTTAATCTTAACCACCACTGTAATCTTGGATGGATCACAAGAGTCACATAAATGGCATTATCCAAAAGTGACTAAACAACTTTTATCTACAGTTCATATTGATGTTTAACAACTGCCTTTACAAAAGAACACTTTTAATGTTGTACCAAATTTTCTTTTTTGCAAGCTAATATTGTTCTTTCTGATATTATCAACATTGGAAGTAGCATTAAGAAATATTCTATATATAATTGCATATTAGACATTGAAGAATCTTTACTTTTCCATGAATACCATGTATAGCAAAGTATTTTTAGTGCAACAGTCTCCACCTCAAATCAAGGGCAAGAATGCTATGCAATTTTCTAATAATCTCCTGAATATAGTGCACAAGTTCAAAACTATTTTTATAATAATACTAAGAGATTATTTGCCTTTTTATTCTCATGCTCTCCTGGCAGTATAGTGATATTTTCTAATGCTCCAAGGTATGTTGTTAATTCATCAATCTGACTGCTAACAATGTGTGTGCTTATGTACTTTTGTGTATTAAAATTTTCTTAGTATTACTTTCTAATATACATGTCAAGAGATCAACTTATTTAACAAAATCCCTTTGGAACAGACCCTCAATCTTTTATAAGAGTGTGAAGGACTTCTGAGAACCCATATTTTTTCCAAAAAAAAAACAACCCTGTGAGGTTGACATTATTATCTATGACTTACAAATGGCAAAACTGATTTTAGAAAGAAGTACCAGAACTAATATAAACACAGATGTGACTGATTGCAATATCTGGACTGGGTCATTGTCTTAGTCCATTTAGGCTGCAAAATTCCAGGTAGCTTATTAATACACAGAATTTTTCAAGATTCTAAAGGCTGGGACATGTAAAACCAAGGTGATGCCAGATCTGGTGTCTGGGGAGAGGCCATTTCTTAATTCATAGATGGTACCTTCTTATTGTGTCGAGGCATGGTGGATGGAACAGGCAAAGGGTCAATAATTCCATTCATGAGTACTCATCCTCATGACCTTATAACTTGCTAGAGGCCTGACTTCATAAAGTCTTCATATACGAGATTAGTTTTCAATCTATGAATTTGGGGGTCGCAAACGTTCTGACTACAGTAGTCGTAAACCATTCTGCTTAACCACTCCAAGTAGTATTTCCTCAAGCAGAATATGCTTTTTAATAAAATTATTGATAACATAATTTCTGAAGTATAAATCTTAGTTTTTCTTTTAAATTATGTGCTCATTCAAAGATAACACATCAATCCTCAATTATTATCAAACATTTGAAAGAAAATTTTTTTAATGTTTAAGCAGAAATGAATTATACAAAAAATATATTTTATAATTTTAGCTATGGCATAATCATATTTTATAATTTACAACCATTTTATAAAGGAAATCAGTATAAAGTGTACTATAGTTTTATTATAAAAATATACCCAGTTTTTCTAGCCTTTTTCTATTATTCTTGATTTTTCATTTTGTAGAGGCTCTGCTTTAAGCATGTCTGATTTTTTTCTTACACATTACAATAGAGATTTTTTAATTCAACCTAGTTAAATAGCATTAATAGACTCATAAGACTTTACAGTGAGCTGAGAGGAATGTCAGTCTAATGTCATCACCTTACTGAAGAGAAACTCAGTCTCAGAAAAAAGACGTAACTTATCTAATGTGAAATTTCTTGATAGAATTATAACAACTTCTTGTCTAAGTCTTACTTAATATCTTTGGTTTATTTTTACATTTTGCTTTTTCTAAGTCACAAGTCATGTCTTAGCAAAGATGGAGAGCATAAAATAAATAAGCACTAAAACAAACTTTGCCATTTCACATCATCAAAGCAAATTTCTTCATATAAAGAAAAATTCTTTATCTTCTCTTTTTCTTTTCCCTCTTTCTCTGCTTCCACTTCTTCCTTCTCTTCCCTTTCTTTGTCTTTTTCTTCTCTCACTCTCTCTTTTTGATATATGTCTATCATGTATTTCCAGAAATAATCCAGTGACATCTCATAGAGATGTACCACTTTCTTATTGCAACTCAGACTGCAATTGTGATGAAAGTCAATGGGAACCAGTCTGTGGAAACAATGGAATAACTTACATCTCACCTTGTCTAGCGGGTTGCAAATCTTCAAGTGGCAATAAAAAGTCTATAGTGAGTATTAGTTTTTACTTTCCTCTCCTTATTCAAAAGCAAGAATTAGATTGAACAATTTTTTACCAAATCTTTCTGTAACTGTAAACTGTAAGGACTCCATTTAAAAGATAAAAGAGAAAGTTTCCAATATTATCTGTTATTGTGATAGGTGTGATGTTGTATAAACAAAGTTTTATATAAAAGTCTGTTTAGGGCAAAATCAGGTTTTTCTGTTACTTGAATTCTAATTGGAGATCACCCCACTTTTTTCCTTTGAGATTATAAGACTATGACCTTTTAGAATTTGAATACATTTAGAATATCTAAAAAGCACCTAATTTGACTGAAGCCTATAATTTTCATTACTTTATCCCTCAGAATTCAGGAAAATGTCCTGAGTTAACCCATTGTTAGCACTTCCTGTCTTACTAAGACAAAAATCAATACGCAATGTTATATTCAGATTCTGATCTGTTTAGCTCTGGGATCACTACCCTTTTTACTTTCTAAGAAATTAATCAAGGCTTCATGCTCACTTAACTGCCCTATTCTTGATTTTCTATTTTGATTTTTCCAAAACTGGCACTTCTACCCAAGATAATGTAGTATCCTGCTCACCTATTGCCAATATATCCCACAGAAATGTCATTTCTTTCTTCTCGCAAAACTTTTCTTTCCATGTGAATTATGGTTTTTCTCTAATCTCCTGGGTAGCTCCCTATCATTGGGAATGGGTTATGGTGTTTTCCACTCAACATCTCACAAAGTCATGTAATGTTTTCCTAGGAACTTTTACTATTACCAACATTAGTGAAACAGTCAGCTACAGTTATTGCTCTCGGCCACATCCTTCTGTGTTTGATTTTTAAACATTATCCATCTACTCTTGCCCACAGATCTATCAATTGTAATATGTAAGGGCATGTAGAATTTTAAAGAATAAAGCATCCTGGACTTTTTGAAAATATTTAAGTGCAACTTTAATAAACTTACACAAATATGGCCCAAAGACTATACTTAAAAGCTCACATCTCAGTCATGGCAATAATGGCTCTGTTGTTCAGTTGTTTCCTTTTCCTTTGCTATTTATTTTTACTTTGCTATTTTTTAAAAAATAATTCAACTCTTGTTCTAGGTAAAGAGGGTCCAAATGAAGATGTATTACATGGGTATCTTGTGATAAGCCGAGGTTTAGGGTACAATCGTTCCCATCCCCCAGGTAGGGGGCATAATACCCAATAAGTAGTTTTTTAGTACTTGCTCCTCTTTTTCTCGGTCCAGTCTAGTAGTCTGTAATATGTATTTTTCCTGTCTTTATATTCGTGTGTACCCAGTGATTAACTTCCACTTATAAGTGAGAACATGTGGTATCTGGTTTTCTGTTCCTATGTTAATTCACTTAAGTTAATGATCTCCAGCTGCATCCAGGCTGCTGCAAGGGACATTATTTCATTCGTTTTTGTGGCCATGTAGTATTCCATTGTCTATATGTACCACATTTCTTTATTCAATTCACTGTTGATGGGCACCCAGGTTGAGACCATGTCTTTGTTATTGTGAATAATACTGTGATGATTATATAAATATATAAGTAGATGTGTTTTTGGTAGAAGAATTTATTTTCCTTTGGGTATACAACCCAGTAGTGGGATTGCTGAGTTGAATGGTAGTTCTGTTTACATTCTTTGAGAAATCTCAAAACTACTTTACACAGTGACTGAACTAATTTACATTCCTACCAACATAGGATAAGCGTTCTCTTTTTTTCTGCAGCCTTGCCAGAATCTTTTTTTAACGTTTTAATAACAGCCATTCTGACTGGTGTGAGATGGTATCTCCTTGGGATTTTGATTTGCATTTTTCTGATGATTAGTGATGTTAAACAGTTTCATGTGTTTGTTGGCTGTTTGTGTGTCTTCCTTTGAGAAGTGTCTGTTCATGTCCTTTGTCTACTTTTAAATTTTTTATTGTTTTTTGCTTTTTGAATTGTTCAAGTTTCTTATAGATTCTGGATATTAGTCCTGTGTTAGATGCATGATTTATAAACGTTTTCTCCCATTCCATAGGTTGTCTGTTCACTCTGTTGATTATTTCTTTTGTTGTGCAGAAGCTCATTAGTTTAATTATATCCCACTTATTAATTTTGTGTGTGTTGCAATTGCTTTTGAGAACTTAGTCACAAATTTTTTGCAAGGCTGATATCCAGAATATTTTCTAGGTTTTCTTCAATGGCTTTTATAGTTTTAAGTTTTACATTTTAGTTTGTAGTACATCTTGAGTAAAATTTTTTTATGAAAAGAAGGGGTCCAGTTTCGTTTTTCTGCATACAGTTAGCCAGTTATTCCAGCACCATTTAATGAATAATGAGTACTTTCCCCATTGCATTTTTTTTTTTGTTTGTTTGGCTAACTTCTTTGAAGATCAGGTGTGCGACAGGTTTTAGGTGTGCAACTTTGTTTCTGGGTTCTCTATTCTGTTCCTTTAGTCTATGTGCCTGTTTTTGAACCAGTACTATGCTGTTTGGTTACTGTGGCCTTTTAGTATAGTTTGATATCAGGTAATGAAATGACTCTCACTTTGTTCCTTATGCTTAGGATTACTTTGACTACTCAGTCTCTTTTTTCGTATTGAATTTTACAATAGTTTTATTCTAATTCAATGAAAAATGATGCTGGTTGTTTGATAAGGATACCATTGAACCTGTGGATTGCTTTGGGCAGTATAGACAGTTTAATGGTAATTTTTCTACCAATCCATGAGAATAGAGTATTTTTCCACTTGTTGGTGTTGCCTATAATTTCTTTCATTGGGGTTTGTATTTATCCTAGTAGAGATCTTTCACTTCCTTGGTTTAAATGTATTCCTAGGTATTTAATTTATTGTGGTTATTCCAAACGGAATTGCATTCTTGATTTGGGTATCAGTTTAACTGTTATTGGTGTGTAGAAATGCTACTAAGTTTTGTCCATTGTTTTTGTATTCTGAAACTTTATTAAAGTATATTATCAGTTCTAGGAGCCTTTTGGCATAGTCTTTAAGGTTTTTGAGATATAGAATCATATCACAGTGCAGAGAGATAATATGAGTTCATTTCCTATTTTTCATGTTTTACTTCTCTCTCTTTCCTGATTGATCTGTCTAGGATTTCCAGTACTATGTTGAATAAGAGTGGTGAGAATGGGCCAGGCGCGGTGGCTCAAGCCTGTAATCCCAGCACTTTGGGAGGCCGAGACGGGCGGATCATGAGGTCAGGAGATCGAGACCATCCTGGCTAACACGGTGAAACCCCGTCTCTACTAAACATACAAAAAACTAGTTGGGCGAAGTGGCGGGTGCCTGTAGTCCCAGCTACTCGGGAGGCTGAGGCAGGAGAATGGCGTGAACCCGAGAGGAGGAGCTTGCAGTGAGCTGAGATCCGGCCACTGCACTCCAGCCTGGGTGACACAGCAAGACTCCGTCTCAAAAAAAAAAAAAAAGAGTGGTGAGAATGGGCATTCATGCCTTGTTCCTGTTCTTAAGAAGAATGCTTCCAGCTTTTGCCCATTTTATATGATGTTGGCTGTGGTTTTATCATAATGGCTCTTATTATTTTGAGCTATGCTCCTTCAATGCCCAGTCTGTTGAAGAACTTTATCATAAAGGGATGGTGGATTTCACTGAAAGCTCTTTCTACATCTGTTGAAATGCTCATATACTGTTTATTCTAAATTCAATGTATGTAGTGAATCACATTTATTGATTTGTGTATGCTGAACCATCCTTACATCTCAAAAATAAAACCTACTTGGTCACGATGAATTAACTTTTTGATGTGCTGCTGGATTCAGTTTGCTAGTGTTTTGTTGAGGAATTTTGCATCTATGTTCATCAGGGATATTGGCCTGTTGGTTTGTTATTGTTGTTGTGTCTTGCTAGATTTTGGTTCCAGGATGATTCTGGCTTCAAGAAAATGAGTTAAGAAAGAATCCTTCTTCCTCAGTTTTTCAGAATAATTTCAGTACAGTGGGTACTCGCTCTTTTTTGTATTTCCAGTAGAATTTGGCTATGAATGCATTTGGTCCAGGCCTTTTATTGATAGGCAGGTTTTTTCAGTACTGATTCAAATTTGGAACTCCATATTGGTGTTCAGGGTTTCAATTACTTCTTCATTCAGTCTTGGATGGTTGTGTGTTTCCAGGAGAGTAAGAATGACCCAATTAATGCATGGTCCCTCTTTGCACACTAGTGAAGGCCTGAAAGTGATGTAATATTAGAACCCTGAAAAGAACTCTGTCTACCACAAGACATAATCTACATTATACTGGCAATGACTATGCCATTTGGGGGCTACTGCAAAGTTTTTATTATTTACTTATTTATTTTTTACTGAATCCTAGATAATGAACCATCACATCTTAAAACAGTGTTCTTTGTACCAAAGCTTAGTTTTATTGACCACTACACTTGTTCCATAAAAAATTCTTCTATGTTATTCCTAGTGAAAAAAAATAGTAAGAACTGTAAGTTTGCCAGAACTGTACTTGTATAGATTTAAATTCTTCTACAATTCTTCCTTCAATAATTGGTCTTTAGTATTAATAGATTCAAGGTGAGCTTCCCTTGAACTTTTGCCTAGATTTAGAACAGAATTTATTAAAGCCACCTATCTACATAAACTGTCCAACTGATTAAACATCTGAAATCACTTGTTTCTACATTTTCCACTTCTGTGCTCTAAACACTAGTGGGGCATTCTGTTGTGTTTAATGTCTCTGGTAATAATATCATCTGTCATTATGTCCTTGGATTTTGTGTATGCCTGCTAAATTAAAATTTTAGCATCTCTACCTGCCTCTATTTTTCCTGAACTCAGTGCCATTTTCATGGTTGACTCCAGTTAAATTTTGATTCCTCCCAAACTGCTATATTATCTGAATTATTTGGATAATTCCTCTTCAAGGCATGTCTCTGAAACTAAGAAATTGTCCAAAAGACAATCTCTGTTCTGCAGAGAGTAAAAGGGAATAGAAAATAATTATTAAAGAGAATCTACAGAGATAAGAAAATTATATACAGAGTTCTAAACACTAACTTCTTTGTTTCTTAATTTTAAAATTAAGAATGAACTAAATGTCAACCATGAATTACATTTTCTTGTATAGGAAGAAATCCAAAAAGCTATTTTACATTTTATCTGTTAAGCAACTGTATTTTTAGAATCTTCGTAAACTGTAAATACATTAGTTTGAACAAGTGAGACTTCACTGGATATAATGCAATGTATATGCAGCACTGCTGTGTCTTCCAAATTTCTTATGTCATATTTTATACACAATATTTCAGGTGTTTCATAACTGTAGTTGTTTGGAAGTAACTGGTCTCCAGAACAGAAATTACTCAGCCCATTTGGGTGAATGCCCAAGAAGTGATGCTTGTATAACGAAATTTTACTTTTTTGTTGCAATACAAGTCTTGAATTTATTTTTCTCTGCACTTGGAGGCACCTCATATTTCATGCTGATGGTTAAGTAAGTATGACTTTTAAAAACATTTTCATATGCATGAGACTATAAACACACCTAATGACCTAATGATATGCATATTTTTACATAATATACTGGGATTCAAATTCATATTTTGTCAAATTTTAATTTTCTGAGAATTCATTTTATTAAAATTACTATGAATTCTCAAGGCCATAATTAATAATTTTGCCTCTAATTTTTCCATTAAGAAGTCCAGATTCCATACTTTCTTCTCTTACTAAGAAGCTGATGACATAGACTGGCAATTGCCTCAGTTGTAAAAGAATCTCCCTAGGATTCTAAAAGAACCTTTTGAATTTTGAGTTGACTTGCATCCTAATGGGTCTGTCAGGGCAAATCTATTGATTTCACTAAAATAAAGCATTTGAAAACTAGATAGAAAATATGCTCCATTTGATAATAACATTCCAAAGCTTTTAATCCACGCACAGCATGACTTTTATAATATCCTTGTAGAAAACTAAGAAAATCCACAGAAGCATTCATTCCTTTCTTGGCTCATTAGACAAGATACAATGCTTGATGAATATTACATGGTAAATGAAACCAATAAGATACTTGTTGTCATACAACTTTCAAAATTACAGGAAAGACTGGTGTGAGATAAATAATCTTAAAATCAAAACATATTTATAAACTGTTCTGAGTGCTCATCAGGAAAAAGATTTCCCTAAAAAGAAAGATTCAAAAGGGAAAGTTAATTTAGGATTGGTTGGGGGGCAGCTGTGAAGAAACGGATTCAGAGTACATCTCAAAATAAGTAACATTTATTCTAAAAGTCTAAAGAAAAAGCCAAATCAAAGGGTTTCCGGGAGAAGGTCTGGGTGCTGACGCCTTAATACAGGAAAGAGCTGATGTGTTTGAGAAATGAAAAGAAGCTGGCAGATTGAAACATACTGAATGAGAGGTTGTGACACATGATAAGATTGGAGAGGTAGGCAGGGTGCAGGTAATGCATATCCTACTGGCCAAGTTGATTCAATCACCTAAAACTGATAAAACATGTAAATAATTGGTCTTAGATCTTAAAAATATACGTGTGTAAGTATAGTGACCTGGGTTAACATTCAATTGTACTTTTAAAACCTACATAGTTGATCACAAGTTCACTGTCAGCAAACAGCATGACATAGTAGAGATGAAAAAAAAAAGCATTTTAACATTTGTTAACATTAATATCAACTTGTAATTTGAATTTACAGTTGTTTAATTTTGACTCTGACTGCAAATCTTATCAAATTATTTATACTAAATATTCCACAGATATAGTTCCATCTCAATATAAAATGTTGTCTACTCAAAAGAAGTCTTTCATATTTGCCAAATTAAACTCATTAACATACTAAAAATACCTTAAAATTCAACAATAGTTTGCATATCAACAGGTTTTAGCTTTTTATTTTAAACTCATGAGTTTTAAAAAACACTGTTCCATCATTGATGATAACAATATCATATCTATTTCAGAAACTGATTAAATCAGCATTACAACTTGTCAAAAATATTTAACTCTCGCTAGCCTTTGATTTTATTGAAAGAAGCATTTTGTGAATATGACTACAGAACAAAAATATAAATTTCAGTTTGTTAATAATTTTCTAATGCTTAGACTGTGAAGCTATTTTTTAAACTTGATTAAGTGGGCAGAAGGACATCCATTTATTCAATATGTATTCATTTTGTGTGTCAGGCACCGTTGTATGCACTGAGGATGCAACTGTGAACAAAAGTGATAGAACTTTATTAGTTTTTAGTGTGGGTGGGGAATGAAGGAATGAATGTATGTAGCAGAAAAAACAATAAGCAAATAAATGAGTAAATATACAGAGTAAGTGTGAAGCACTAGAAAGATAAATAAATTGGAATTAAGAAAATAGAAAAAAATGAGAAAATAGGTAAGAGATACTAGTTCAGATATTATGCATTGAAAGTCCTTTGAGTGACCTGAATGAAGAGATAGAAAAGTCATCTTGAAATCATGATGCATTGAATAAATAAGGTAATAATTGTTATTATTGCTGAAGTGTTTGCCTTTTAAAACAATTGAAATATAACTTTATACAATGGGGCCATTCAACTGAGAACTTAATTCTATCATGAAGAAAAACAACACAGGAGAAGGCTTTAATGTTGTTTCATTTTGATATTTTAATGATATTTAATGTTTCTTTGCTTTTATCGTGTTTCAGAATTGTTCAACCTGAATTGAAATCACTTGCACTGGGTTTCCACTCAATGGTTATACGAGCACTAGGTATGATGAAAAATGTATATTTATATACACACACACATATTAAATTTAAGTTATAAATATAAATGTCAAGGCTTGAAGACTGAATGTAATGAATCTTTAATTGTGATAGTAAATAAAATTAGTATCGTTTCTATTTTGTGATAAATAAAAACAATAAGAGATAGAGTAAAATTGAGTGACCTAAAAAAGAATTCGATTGTTAATTATACGTAAAGTTAATCTGTTAAGACTAAGGAATTATTGTATTTATATTGCACTCTTTCAAACACAAAGGTCCTCCAAATTTTTCTTTTTTTCAGAAAAATAAGAATATTTCCTCCCAGTAGGCAGAGTGAAGGGCCTAACTTCTAAACTGAGGCATGATTTAGGCAAGGCCTAAAGCTAGCTTGGGAAGCATGGAAATCTGGCCAGGCTATGGCCAAATTACAATGAAGAAATTGTCTAAGAAGCGTATTTGATGATAAAGTCACAAATCCTCAAAGTTAAAAAGAAGAAATATACAGGAAATAAAACAGAGGAGATGAGATGCTGTAGTATTCCATTGGTTTTCTTCCCACCATTCCCTTTTGTGTGTCTCTAATCTCCCAGACTCTGTACATCCTGGCAGTTTTCTACCTTCAGATTCGATGGGGATGCCTCACTGCTGGAACATGGGTGACAAAAGCTTAAAGTAACACCTGGGTTGTTAGTACTCCTTCTGATATGTAGAAATGAGACCAAGAGAATGCAGTAAAATTTTTTTTTATCAATAGAAAATAGGAAAAAAAATGAGTTTCACCATACTAATTCTGGGTATCCTATTTGGATGTATCCAATCTGTGGCACGATGGAACCTAATGCACCTATGGAAAAAATACGCATTTAGTACAAAACTTCCAGTTCACAAACAATTGTCTTGAATGCAATAAACGTGTAAATTGTGGAAGGTCTATATAGTGAAAAAGTCATTTAGAAAATAGGTTATGAGTTTTAAAACTGTAGTGATTAGGACCAAGTTTGTTACTTAAAACAATCCATTACATTTGTTCAAATCAGTGGCATTATGTGGGGAAAATAAATTGTTAGCATATATTTTTCATTTTTCAAAGGGTGGCTGTGATTTTTGAAACCTGGAAATTTCTCATCCATTTCCTCAGTACCGGGTTTTTTCAGATACATTAGCCTCAGTCCCTTGTCATTTTAAGATTTCTCACTCTCAAAAACTTAAGACTGATGAAAACTAAATGGAATAAGTAAAATTGTGATACATCAATCACTGTCATTTTTTCCATGACAAAATAAATTCTGAAAATTATTCACCACAATACAAAAAAAGAACAAAGTAAAGTTATGAATACTTCAGTTGCACCGTCTGAAGGATAGTTCTCTACTGGCATGTCCCTAAAATTCTTTATCAAATTACCTTTGCCTAGAACCAGGAGTCAATCTCAGAGTTCATTAAAACAGCAGTGGAAGCAGATGGACACTTATTATATAAACAATTTATTATATAAACAGCATATCTGTCCGTGCATTCTGCAAAATCATGAGCTCCAAATAAAAATTAACCAAAAAAAAAAGACCACTGAAAACTTATGCATCATTGTGATCAGAACACTAACACAAACAAAATTTAGTACCATAATCCCCTAACTTAGCCTAAGCTGCTTCAGGAGGTATTTACAAATGCACAAAATCAATTAGTAGAAAATCACTGGACTATGACCTCTAATGACATCAATAAGTGGGAATTAGACATCTGAGCCCAGAAAAAAAGTACAGCCTGCCAAAAGCTAAGCACTCCCTGAAGCTCAGCCTATACTTATCTGGGGAGGGAGTTCTGATGAAGCACTCACTTTTAAATTCTCTTAAAATAGTGTTTAAAAAAAATAATAAAAGTCTGCCTTTACAGCAGTTGAGCCAAGATCTTTTTCCTTCCCCCATAAAATTGTAATTCTACTCCATTTCAGGTTTCTTTGCCTAAGAAAAATCCTGTATTAACCAACATAACTTCCCAGTTTTACTAACAACATTCTCCTTTTTACCATTCAGGCTTAAGTTAATTGCTACCATAAGAACAGAGTGTACAGGCATGTATGTAGGGAGGGTACAAGTGGGTAGAAGGCATCAGTGACATTACTACATGATTCGGGTCTTTGAGATTTCAAATAACCTTTATTATTGGGTAGATGCAGAACAAAATAATAAATAAATCCTCCAAATTTTTAAACGTTTATTTAATCAAAATGTATCAATGTGGAATATCATACAGTTACATTTAAAATATGTTCCCTGGACTGACATCTTCTCTTCTCCTATTACAGGAGGAATTCTAGCTCCAATATATTTTGGGGCTCTGATTGATACAACATGTATGAAGTGGTCCACCAACAACTGTGGCACACGTGGGTCATGTAGGATATATAATTCCACATTATTTTCGTAAGTTGTCATAAATATATTTCATTAATTTCGCTTTGACTATATTAATTCCTAAAGAATATTATTTTCATTATATAATAATATTAATAATGATAGCCACCATTTAATGGAAACTTACTTTGCAGGCAGTATGGTATCAAGCAATCTGGTATCTCATTTTAGTACTCATAGAAACTATAGGACATGGATATTTTCTTCTATTCTGTTATATGTGAAGAAACTATGATTCAAGGATAATAACCAACTTGTCAAAAATCAGAGATAATAGAAAATGGCTAGGATTTGTATGTGAATGTTTTTTGTTTCCAAAACTCTCTTCATGTTAGTATATACAAGGATAAATATGCACATGTAAATATATATATGTGTGTGTGTGTGTGCGCGCGTGTGTGTGTGTGTGTATTCAATTGCCTCTGACTTCTCTAGAAAGACACAGAATGACTAGCTTGGGCTCTGGACATATGTCAATTAAGAAATAAAGGAAAATACGTTTCTATATTACTCTATTCACAAGGAGAGATATTCCATAAGTGACACGAAGATAACTGCATGGGCATCTGGAAAAAAAACAATGCTACAATTATACTTTACCTCTTTAAAAAAACTAATTTCAAATTCATATATTGACAAATTATACACTTTGAAATGTGAAACTATATGTATTAAAACTCATAGTATAATTTCTTTCAATTATCTACGAAGCAGAAACTAAGTATGACCCAAATGCCCAGAACTACAATAGAAAAAAAAGACAAAATATTTATAACATCTGCATCATTAAACTTTTAAAAGCAAATTTCAAAGTGAAAATATAAATTAGGAGAATAATTTGCAACTTGTGACACAGACACAGGCAAATATCCTAACTATATAAGGAACTCTTAAAAATCAGCAAAAACAGCATCCAATGCTGGCAAAGATGCAAAACAACAAGAATTTCCTTTCATTTTTCTTTCATTGCTGGTGAAAATGTAAAAAATAATAGAGCCATGGTAGAAGACAGTCTGGAATTTCTTACAAAGGAAAACATGGGCTTATGATATGGTTAAGTAATCATGCACCTAAGTATTTACCTAAGTTAGATGAAAACAATGTCCCCACAAAAACCTGCACTTGAATATGAAAAAATGGAAGCCAACAAGATGTCTTTCAATAGGTGAATGGATAGCCAAACTGGGGTACATTCATACAATAGAAAATTATTCAACAATAAAAAGAAGTGATCTGTCAACCTACAAAAAGACAAGAAAGAAACTAAATGCATGTAGCTAAGTGAAAGAAGGCAGTCTAAAGAAGTTTCTGGGCCTGGTGTGGTGGCCCACGCCTGTAATCCAGGCACTTTGGGAGGCCAAGGTGGGAGGATCCATGAGACTAGGATTTCAAGACCAGCCTGTACAACATGGCAAAACCCTGTCTCCACTAAAAATACAAAAATTAGCCAGGCATGGTGGTGCACATCCGTAATTTCAACTACTTGGGAGGCTAAAGCACAAGAATCCCTTGAACCCAGGAGGCAGAGGTTGCAGTACGCCAAGATCATGCCACTCCTCTCCAGCCTGGCTGACAGAGCGAGACTCTGTCTCAAAAAAAAAGAAAAGAAAAATTAACAAAAATTAAAGAAGCTTCTAACTATATGACCTTTTGTAAAAGGCCAAATTGTGAAGACAATGAAAGATCAGTGGTTGCTTGGAGCTCAGTGGGGAGAAGACAGGGATGAGCAGGTGGAGCACAGGGCATTTTAAGGGTGGTGAAATGATTTTATATGATTTTATAATGTTGGATACATGATGTTATGTATTTGTCAAACCTGTGGATCCATACACATACAACATACAAACCACATAAAAAGCAAACTAATCTAAAATATGAACTTAATAATAATGCATTCATATTGATTCATCAATTGTAACAAAGTTACCACACTAATACAAAATAATACAAACTATTAATGATAGGGGAAACTGTGTGTGAGACGGGGAGTATACGGGACTTCTTCATACTTTCTATGCAGTTTTTCTGTAAATCTAAAATTTCTGTAATAAGTAGGTTCTATTTAAAAAATCAAATATCTCCCAAAGAAAAGAATCACTAATGACTATTAAATATATAAAAAGATGCTCAAATTAATTGATAATGACAGGATTGCTATTAAAACTCACCCAGATTTTCAACAATCAAAAATGTTAAGTAGACATTGTATTGACAAAAGTACAGAACTTTGAGCCAGCAGCAAACTTCTAGAAATTTATCCTACAGATAGCTATACTCCCAAATAGATAAAATGGCACATATATAAGATTACATACATGTGTATGGCAACATTGTTTATGATGGCAAAATATTGGAAGCAACTTAAATATCTCTTGATAAGGGAGTCATTAAATAAATAGTTCTACTTGCAGGAAAATGAATAGTCTGATGTCTTGAAAAAAGAAGAAAAAATTATTTGTTTACTAATGTGGAACCTTCTTCAAGACATATTTTTGTATGAAAAAAAAGAACCATGAAGAATGTGTATGGAACATGCTATCATTTATATGAAAGTGGAGGAAGTTTATTAGTTCAGGATACATCTCTGTAGTAAAGACCTAGGATCAAATTTACCAAAAATACTTCCTTCCATTTAATGTGTAAATTCACTATCTAAAATCCCCAATGGATAAAATGATCCAGCTTTTTCCAGAATTGTACCCCATAGGCATTCTCATAAATTTATTTAAATATTAATGATAGAAAATTTCTCACAAAATGGGAGAAAGAAATGAAAGGAGATTACAAATGAAAACTTCATATATTTATCTTAATGACTTTTTTTAAGAATGTGTTCGTTTTTTATTGAAATCATCATTTATTTCCAGAACACCTGGCAAGATGCTCCTCAGAATTTCCCCAAAGCAATGACCACAACTTCAAGTATTCATGTAACATTTTGAGATGGCTTTATAATGGTTTGAGTATAAAAAGACCCTAAAACTATTTTTAAGCCATACTAGTTCCTTTTAGTTCAGTGAAGATTTAGTTAGAACTAAAGTGAAATTTTTAAATTTTTTATGTTAATTGATTTATTAATGCATTCTTCTTGTTGAATAACTGTTATAGTATCCAAATTTTTAATATACTGCAAAGACCATTGTGATAACATTATATAGTGTATATGTGTGCTATATATATTTAATATGCATGTATATGCATATATAAGATAGATATATAATATATATGTTATTCTTGTGCACTTTAATTTATGCTCATCCCAAGACATTAAGATTTAAAGGGTCAGTCTTTGTACATCTCGACATATTTATCATTTTATTTTCTCTGATTTCTTCTTGCATGTCTACAAAATGTCTCAAGTACTGATCTTCGGTTTTACAATAGTGATGTTATCTTCAGGAGCAATTTGGGTAGGGTCAGAATCTTGCAGCCTTCAACTACATGGCTCCTAAATCATAATTTCTAATATTCTGGCTAATTTGTTAGTTCTGCAAAGGCAGTCTAGTCCCCAGGCAAGAAGGGGCTTGTTTTAGAGAAGGGATTTTATTGTTTCTTTTTTCAATCTCTATAATATAAATGAAGTTATTCCCAGAGTTAGTAGCAAAAGGAATAATTATTTGTCATATAGGTTCCTTTATAAAATTGGCTATGTTGAAACTTTATTCTATAAAGAACATTATATTTTAATTTTAAAGCCTTGAAGTCCCACAGGTTTTCTGTACAGTGTTCCTGACCTGTGATTTTGTGCCATCACATACCTGTAGGAGTTCGGTAATTTTTCCTCCTCTCAAGGTCCCAAGATAAAATGTGCCAAGAAGAAAGGGGCATTCTTATCACAGGTCAGGAACACTGTACAGAGAATGCATAGACAAGATATAAGGCCAGCTTTTCCCAGGGGCTTTTATTGGATCTATAAGTCAACTTCTATTCCTCAAAGAAAGTATTCCATTCCAGTTAAAGCCTTGGTAAAATGACCAGTTTATCCAGTTAGGTCCTGTTATAAGAAAAAACATATTCTTATTGCACTTATGCAAATAAGTATACTGTCATAAGTTGAGAATACTCACAAATAGTTTTTAAATTCTGGAGAAATTAGTTAGAGGGAAAGCAATATGCTCCAAAGTTTACTCCCAGGAGCATACTTTACTCAATTGCTAAAAGTTGTAAATACTCAAAATAAAAAGGTTTATTGACTCTGAAAAACAAATGAATTAGCAATGTTTAACATCTCAGCTCTCTGTGAGAGTCCTAGAAATTTGTGGTTTTTTCTTCTATTCCAATAGCACAATTTCTAAAGTTATCAGGGGCCTGCATTCAAGAGTACCTGTCAGAGTCCTCTATCTGATTCTAAACTGCCTTTTGAAAAGGATCAAAACAAAACAATTGTCTGTGGATAAAAAAATCTTAAGAAAGCCACTATTAAAATCACAGTTCACTAGGAATTTTGTTAATTCTCTGACATACAACAATTTTACATAACAAGTTTAATTTTGAATAACAGTAAGTCATATCAGAATTTTAGGAGTTTCCCATTATTTTGGAACATACACCAATAACTTATTTATACAAATAGAGTCCAAAGAAAACCAAACACCATTTAATATTTGGCAGTGCTTGCTGTATGATTTTTGTACTAAATAAAACAAATATGCCATTTTTAGACTTTAGTAAACCTAATAGCTAAGCAATTAATTAGGTCAGAAAAAGACATACTCATAACTTATAATTTAATTTTGGAAAGTTTGTCAAATATCAAAGATTTAAAACACTGGGTATCACAAAATAGGATCACAGGTTATTTATTTAGTCAAAGTGGTAACTCAAAACAATTTTAAGAAGACAAAAACCTGCACTCATTGATATAGGAGAGAATTATCTTTCTAAACAAGACTCAATAAAAACAGCATAAGGCCACCTGAATCTGTTTCTTTCCACTCCACTCTTCCCTTTTTCCTGCCATTTACCCAAAGAGGCAAACAAAATCCTTTCATTATCTTTTAATATTACACAAAAATTTCGTTGAGAAGAGAAAGTCAGATTTCACCTTTGCATAGTGTACTATTAATGTTAAACCCAATTCTTTAAAAAAAAAAAATCCTATAAACCAAGTTATATAACTTTAGTTAGTTTGAGCATATGGTAACATTCTCATAAGCTTATTATATCCCTTTACAATTTTTATTTGTTAAACAGCAGAACAATGCTTTAAGAAAACCCTGTCATACTTTTATTACAATGTTCAATTTATGGAAAACTGAATAATACCCCTTTAACTTAGCTAATGTTTACACACAGAATTTCCTTTACAAGATTAATTTTTCGCAAACCTTTCACAATTTGCTCAAACTTTTAATTGTATTCTAACTTAAGACATTCCTTTAGCCCTCTAAACTAGGCAAAAACAACATTTCTAAGCCTTCTTATAATCTTTTACCAAAAACACAGTTTGCTTTCCTTACACACTTTGCATGAAAAACTATTACTCCAGTAATCTTAATTACATGTTACAATGTTAACTCAGCAACTTTTATTTTTGGTGAAAACTCTGATTAGTAGTGATTTTAATTATGTCCTTGGTATGGAGCCTAGGACACCAGAAGTACAAATAAGGTCTCTTTCCAGAATAGCTAAGTAGCATAGTTAACTCAACGTGTCCCTCAGGCCTTACCTAGAATCTAATGGTTCTAAAGCAATCAAATGTCAAAATTTTGAAGACATTTTTATTTTGTCAATAATCTTTAAAACTGTTTTTATTTCCCAAAGATTACTAAAGTCATGTGAACCAAAAGGCATTAAAGTATCTATTTCTCTGACAAAATATTTGACTTAAGTGCTTAGTTTTTAAGCCAGTTAATCAGAGCTCTTTTATATATAAATGTCACACATAACATATATAAATACACAAAAAGACAGAAGAAGATTCAGTACTTGTAAGATTTTTTATTAGCCAGTTTCTTAATTGAATTAGTGACTTCAGCATGGAACCCTTTGAGGTAAAGGGCCAGGAAAGCAAGCAGTTTCTAGGGCCTAATAAGCAGGCACAGCTGGAAGGCAAAAACAATAGGTAACATAATGTAAAACAGAGCAAAATTTTTGATTTTGAGAGAGTACTATCCTCCTTCAATGCCTGGGGTTCCATGAGGAAAACAGAGCTTTCTCCCAAAAATGGTACCCCCCATTTTTCCCAAGGAGTCCTAGTCTGTCAGAAATTAACTTAGTTACTTTCATGTGGGCATCAAGGGTAGCAAAAAGACTGACTGAGGAAATAATTCACTCAAGTGAGAAAAAAATAAACAAACAAAAAGTTATTCTCAAAAAACAAGATCCAAGAAGAGAAAAAGCACAAAAGCCTTGTGTGTATATATGTGTATATATATATACACACACACATATATATACACACAGAGACACATGTATACACATATATGTATATATGTGTATGCTATATATACATGTTATATACATGTATATATGTGTGTATAGTATATCTATACACACATATGTATGTGTGTGTATGTGTAGAGAGAGAGAGAGAAAAAGAGAGAGGGAGAGCACTTGGATATCCATTTTTAATTCAGGTGACTTTTAGCCATAGTGTCCTTTAAAAAAAAATCCTTTATATCTCTTGTTATCTGACTTTAGCAAGGCCAAACAGTCAATATTTCTGGCTTTTGAACTTCTTTGCAAATAGTAATCTCCTAGGTGAAATAAATAAGCCTTAACTAAGGTTCTAACTTCACTATGAGTGTATGAGGTATTTTCAAATAGGTGGTGAGCAGTTTTTACAAGATCTAGAATCTTCAGAGGTAACTCAGAGAAACGAAAATTCAAGAAGGGAAGCCAGAAGTTGGTCACGGAGGAGCAGAGAATCAACAAATGGCAAAAGTCACAAGAATATCAAATCAGAAAGCACTCATTCCCTGGGCCAAGAATTGAGTCCCAGGCCACCATTGTGAAAAGACAAACCCTTAGCTTCTGAGCTTCAGCATTGGTTAGTCTTCATTACTTTTCCCCGAAGGATTTTAGTGCAACCAATTTCAAGCTTGCAAAGGTTTTTAACTGTTCAAGATAATTTTTAGAGCTAACTATGACATTAACCACAAAATTCCTGTCCTCTAGATGGCAGAGACCAAGAGTAAGTACTGCCACATGGTTGCAAGGTCAAGCTCCCAAGGACATAAAACAAGATGAGAGGGAAATCTCATCCAGTATAGGTTTCAGGAACACACAGCAACATTTGTAACTGACCAGCCTGAAAGGCTGGCTTAAAAAGTAGGCTTATAGGAATCCTAAGGCTACTTTCTATATTCTTTCCTATGATACCCCTCTCCATTACAGAACAACACTAAAAGACAAATTCTTAGGACAGAGGACACCAGATTTGCTAAAGCCTAAGACTAGTCTGAAAAATTCATTTTTCTATTAATCAGACTACACACACACAGAGTGAGAGAGAGAGAGAGAGAGAGAGAGAGAGAGAGAGAGAGAGAGAGAGAGAAAGACAGAGACAGAGACCAGAAGCTTGGCTGGTAAGAAATTCTTACCCCTTTTGCCAGCATGCCACGTTTCCGGGTTCCCTTTCTCTGCACTTCCAGAAGAATGAAATGACTTTTGATAACCCTACTCATCGCACTGTAGCTTTGGGGGCCAAGCCACTTTACAAAAGAAAATTATCCTTTTCTGTGTTGTCAAACCATAGGCAAAAGCTTCTCATTTTTGCAAGATGCTGCCTAATGGGCTTCATGAGGAATCAAATTAACATTTTCCACCCCTGCCTAGCAAAATACACATAACAAAACAGACATTTGTAACCTCATTCAGCACCCAGTATTGACCTGGCAAGGCTCAAACTTCCTTTCATTGGTCCCTGTCATCTCTGATCCACTCAAGGTTTGGAGAGATAACCTCCAACTGGGAATGCAGTTCTCTGGGCAAGATGAAGAAGTGGACAGTCACCCCAAGTCAGGCCTTTTGAGCTTCCTTCAGGACTCACTGAATGTGACCAGACAAATAATGAGGATTTTCTGAGTTAGATGGCCTAGACTTCCATCAGTAGTTCCTTTAGAGGTTTCCTCCACATGTACAAACACACACACACAATAAAAACAAGACAGACAGAAGACCTTCCAAACCACAACTTCTAACCAAGAATTCCGAGTATTCCTCCCGAACGAACCTTCTATTCTCCACCTAAGAAATCTCCCTGAAATCTTTTTGATTGAAGAGAAATCTCCTGAACCAAGACTGTTCCTACTAATTAGAGAGAGCTAACCAACACCTCCAAAAGAGCTGAACTGAGACCTCAAAAAAAAAAAAAAAAAAAAAAAAAACAACCAAGGGCCCCAAAGGAGCCAAACCAAGGCCCCTAAAGAAGCCAAATCATGATCCCCAGATGAGCCAAACCAATTGGGAGAAGGAAGGAGGTGTTGGCAGTACCTAGAATACTCACCAAATTAGTTTAGAGACAGATACTATTTCCAGGAACTATTTCTCCATTGCAATTAAATCCATGCGCATTGGGTCAGCAGCACGCTGCCAGTAGAGACAGTGCCAGAGTCAGCCCACAGTCCAAGAGAACTAGGCAGCCACTTGAGCTGGCCTCTGGATCCATCACCAGAGCAGGGCTACTGAACCACGGGCAGGTAGGCACAAGGGCAATCCCAGATGAGACCCCAAGTGTGTAACCACCTAACGGGTTCACCTCGCCCACTGCCTAGACAGAGCTTATTTATCAAGAAAGATGTTACTAATCAAAACAGGGGAATTACAGTAAACAGTAATTCATGCAGAGCCAGCTGTGCAGGACACCAGAGTTTTGTTCTTATTCAAATCATTCTCTCTGAGAATTTGAGGACTGGAGTTTTTAAAGATAATTTGGTGGGTAGATGGCGGGGGGCAGTGAGTCAAGAGTTCTGATTGGTCAGGTCAGAGATGAAATCATAGCATGTTGATACTGTCCTGAGTCACTTCCTGGGAGGGGGTCACAGCTTGAGATAAGTCAGTTTATCAGTCTGGGTGGTGTGAGCTCATCTGTGAATTTCAGGATCTGCAAAATATATCAAGTATTGATCTTAGGTTTTACAATAGTGCTGTTATCCTCAGGAGCAATTTGGGTAGAGTCAGAATCTTGTAGCCTCCAGATGCATTACTCCTAAATCGTAGTTTCTAATCTTTTGGCTAATTTGTTAGTCCTACAAGGCTGGTCTGTTTCCCAGGCAAGAAGCTGGTTTGTTTTGGGAAAGGACTGTTACTGTCTTGGTTTTAAACTGGAAGCTGTAAACTAAATTTCTCCCAGAATTAGTTCCGCTTACACCCAGAAATGAACAAGAACAGCTTGGAGGATAGAAGCAAGATGGAGTTGGTTAGATCAGATCTCTTTCATTGTCTCAGTTATAATTTTGCAGGGACAATTTCATAAGCATTTAGTGCAATAAGCTTTCCACTTTACGCTGTTTATGCTGTATCCTACAGGTTTTAATATACTTTGTCTCGATTTTCATTTGTTTAAAACAAAAAAATTGTGTTCTGCCCTAATTTTGTTATTTACCCAAAAGTAATTTAGGAACAAGTTATATAGGTTTCTTGTAATTGTGTAGTTTTGAGAGTTGCTCTTGATATTGATTTCTATTTTTATTCCACTGTGGTTCATGAAGATGTTTGTTATAATTCTGATTTTTTAAAAAATGTATTGTGACTTGACTTATGACTTAGAATGTGGTTAGTTTTAGAGAATGTTTTATAAACAGATAAAAAATGCATTTTCTCTGATTTTGGGGTAAAGTATTATCTAGAAATCTATTAGATCCACTTGGTAAAGACTCTAGTTCAAGTCTAAATTTTTTTTTAACTTTTGGCCATGATGCTGTGCCTGCCTAGTGCTGTCAGTCTGGTGTGGAAGCTTATTTCTCAATGTATTACTTTCTATCTCTTTGCTTAGGTCTGGTAGTATTTATTTTATAAATATGATTGCTTCAGTATTGAGTGTGTATATATTTAGATTAGTTAAATCTTGTTGAATTAAATGCTTTATCATTATATAATGCACTTATTTGGGTTTTTTTGACAGTCTTGTTTGTTTAAGGTCTATTTTATTTGATACAAAGAGAGGAACTTCAGCTTGTTTTTGCTTTCCATTTGAAAGATAGATCTTTCTTCATCCTTTTACTTTAAGTCTATGGGTGTCCTTACATACGAGATGGATTCCTTAAGGGCAGCAGAAGGTTGTCTTTTTTTTTTTTTAATCCACTTTGCTACTCTATGTCTCTTATATGGAGCATTTAGGCAATTTACATTCAAAGTTAATATTGATGTGTGAGGCTTTGTACCTCCCATACTGTTGTTAGTTAGTTGCTTTGTAGATACCATTGTGCAGTTACTTAATAGGATCTGTAGGCTTTGTAATTATGTGCGCTTTTATGGCAGCTAGTATTGGTCTTTGTTTCCTGTTTTGAACTCCTTTGAGCATTTTTTCTAAAACTGATCTGGTGGTGACATATTTCCTTAGCATTTACTGGTCTGGGAAATACTTTATTTCTACTTTATTTACAAGTCTTCACTGGGGAGGTTATGAGGTTCTTGGCTGTCATTATTATTATTATTATTATTTTGTAGGTCTAACAATGGGCCCCCAATCTCTTCTAGCTTGCAATGTGTCTGCTGGGAAGTTCACCTTTAGTCTAATGGTATTTCCTTCATAAATAATTTGGACCTTTTCTCTAGCTGCCTTTAAGATTTGTTCTTTCGTGCTGAACGTAGCCAATCTGATGACTATATTCCTTTAGAATGGCTGTTTTTTATAGTATCTCATAGGTATTCTCTGAATTTCTTATATACGGATGTGAAGCTCTCTAGCAAGATTATTTTTTAATTTCTGAATTATTCCCACAACTGTGTTTTCTAAGTTGCTTACTTTTTCTTTTCTCTCATTAGTGCTAATAATTCATACATCTTGTTTCTTTAAATAGCTCCATGTTTCTCAAAGGCATCACTCATTTTTTTACCTTGTTTTCTTTTTTTTTTTATGACTATGTTAATTTGAAAGATCAGATTCAAGATTGTATTAGTCAGGTTATCTAGAGGGATAGAACTAATAGAATATATATATATGTATAAAATATGATATACATAGATTTTATATATATAAGTATATATATCCTATATATCATATTATATATAATCTATATATAGAGAACTAATAGAATACATATAATATGATTTTATATATATATAGCAGCATATTAAGGAGTGCTAATTCACACAATCATATATATATCTCATATATATCATATATATACATATATATTACATGGAAGTGTATTAAGGAGTATTAACTCACAAGATCACAAGGTTTTACAATAGGCCATCTGCAAGCTGAGGAGCAAGGAAGCCAATTCAAGTCCCAAAGCTGAAAAACTTGAAGTTTGATGTTTGAGGGCAGGAAGCACCCAGCATGGGAGAAAGATGTAGGCTGGGAGGCTAAGCCAGTCTAGTCTTTTCGTGTTTTTCTGCCTGCTTTATATTCTGGCCATGCTGGCAGCTAATTAGATGGTGCCCACTCAGATTAATGGTAGTTCTGCCTTTCCCAGCCCACTGACTCAATTGTTAATCTCCTTTGGCAACACCCTCACAGACTCATCCAGGATCAATACTTTGCATCCTTCAATACAATCAAGTTGACACTCATTATTAACTATCACAGATATCTTTAATTATTTCTTATGTTTAGTCTAATTTATTGTCAAAGTTTCCAACTGTATTTTGGAATTTTTTGGTAACTTTTTTAATTCCAGAAGTTCTATTGTGTTTTTTCTTAATATGTCCATCTCACCTTTCTTATCCTAAATTGTTTTTCTGGTTTCATTTATTGGTTTTCAACTTTCTCTTGAACTCAGATTCATTCCTGAGTGTTGGTACTGTCTCCTTTAGTAATTGTTGCTGTACCCACGTTCTCTTTGTCCCAAGGAAAGTTATAGTGGGCTACAGTCCCCACTCTCTTAGGGGAAGAACACATTGAGAGTTAGATCTCCAGAGGTCCTGCTGTTTCCCCAAAGTCCACTGACCCCTGTGCCTGCCAAAGTCAGAGAAGTTGGTTGGATATGTTTGCCAGGAATTTGGTGGTATGGTGACTCAAAGATGGAGACTCCTCAGGCAGGGCAGTGGCATACCACAGATGCACAAACAGTGTGGCACCTCCTTCCTTTAGATGGGAAGGTGGTGCAGCCATACCTGTGCAGGCTGGCCACCCAGTTGTCTATCCCTGGGGAGTTCCCAAATTGCTACCAATAGCATTACCCTGGGTCAAGAGGGCAGAGGAAATTACCAACAATTTGGTGGTCAGCAGATTATCAGACATGTGAGGAGAGCAGAGAAGCACTTTTAGCTGTGTTTTCACAGGGTTCTCTGGGGGTTGATTATTGCCAGACTTTTACTGCTTTTTTTTACTGCACTACAGCTTCTTCTTATGGGCACTTTAACAGTTCCTGACTCTCTTTCCTCAGTTTTTCATTTGGAACTTCCTTATTCACCAGTAACCTTGATCTTCTTTCCGAGGAGAACTGTAATTTGATGTCCCTGGTCAGCCATCTTGAAAATAACTTGACTATTTTTATTTTTATCAGTGGTAGCATGATATATCTTCCTGCACCTAATTACTTTTAATCTATACATCTTTAAAGTAGATTTCTCAGAGACTACATATAGTTTGTTTCTTCTTTTTAATCCTTTAACAAACTCAGTCTTTTAATTGGTGGATTTAGATCATTGACATTAAAAGTGACTACTGATGTTGTTAGACTAATGTTGATCATAATTTTACTATTTTCTATTAGTTATACTTGTTCTTTGACCTATTTTTGTCTTCTATTCTTTTTTCTTCTGTTGTGGTTAACTGAATAGTCTCTATGACTCTGATTTTATATGACTATATAATTATAAATTTTTATTTTACCTTTCTTTGTGTATGTCAAGTTTCCGACCTATATGAGTCTCTCTAAAAAGCTTCTCTTAACATTTCTTACGAGGAAGATGTACTGGAAAAACGTTTCTTCAATTGTTGTTTGTCTGAGAATGTCTTTATTTCTACTTTACTTTTAAAAGAATTTCACAGAGTACAGAATTTTAAGTTGGTGATTTTTTTCTCTTAAGACTTTACATATTTCACTCCACTGTCTTTTTGCTTGCATGGTTTCTGAAGAGAAGCCTGACATATTTTCTCCCCTATAGATAAAATTTATTTTTCGTTCTGGTTAGTTTCAGGATAAAGTTTTCTTTATCTCTGACTTTCTGTAGTTTGAAAATAACACACCTACATGTAGTTTTTCTGATCAATAATAACTTATTTGTATATTTTTAAATAACTTAGGAAGTGTAGTTGAATTGTTTGTAACTCAAAGGATAAATTCTTAGCATTTTCTAAGGTTCCCGAATCTGTGATTAGTGTCTGACATTAATTTAGGAGAAATTCTTAGTAATATTTTTTTTTTTTTTTGAGATGGAGTCTCACTCTGATGCCCAGGCTGGAGTGCAATGGCATGATCTTGGCTCACTGCAACCCCTGCCTCCCGAGTTCAAGTGATTCTCCTGCCTCAGCCTCCCGAGTAGCTGGGATAACAGGCATCCACCACCACGCCTGGCTAATTCTTGTATTTTTAGTATAGACGGGGTTTCACCATGTTGGTCACGCTGGTCTCTAACTCCTGACCTAGTGATCCGCCCACCTCAACCTCCCAAAGTGCAGGGATTACAGGTGTGAGCCACTGCACCTGGCCAGTAATTATTTTTTTAAAATATTTATTTTGCTCCTTTTCTCTTTGTTTTCCTTATAACTCTTCCATACATACACTTATATAATTGTCTCAAATTTTTTATATAATATCAATTGGTTTACTTTTTAGTCCTGTTTCTCTTTGCTTTTCAGTTTTGGAGGTTTTCATGGATATATCCTCAAATTAGAGAGTATTCGTCAGCTGTGTTCTACCTACTAATAAACCCATCAAAGGCATTCTTTATTTCTGCTACAAAATTTTTTATTTTTAGTGTTTTTCTTGGAGTCTTAAAATTTTTATTTTTATACTTACATTGCCCATCTGTTCTTAAATGCCGACTACTTTATTGATTAGAACCCTTAACATATTAATCATAGTTGTTTTAAATTCCATTTTGAAAATTTCCACATCCCTGACATATCTAGATCTGGTTTTAAGCTTGCTTATTCTTTTCAATCTAAGTTTTTTTCACTTTTGGTATGACTGGCAATATTTTTCATTACAGTTAAGCATAATGCATTGGGTAAAAGGAACTGCTTTGATAAGCCTTTATTAATATGGTGTGAGGTGCTGGAGAAGGGGTAGCATTCCACAGGCCTATATTTAGGTTTAATTATTTTAGTTATAATCGAGTAACCTCTGGATTATAAATTTCAAACATACTTCTCAGTTTCTCCTCCCAGCTGTAGGTGGGGCGGGATGGCTTAAGAGGGCTTGGGTTGTATATTTTTCTCCTGCTATGAAGAAGGCCAGAGGCAACTGGAGCATAGTTTCTATGGCTTCATAACCCTATTAATATCTATCATTATGCCCCAATACAAATAATTATTAGAATTATTGTCTTAATATTTTACCTCTAATTTTATTTTTTTCTTTAGGATCCGGATACTGGAGAAAATGTTAAAGTTATTATAGACAATTTAAAATGATTTATTGTTTTATTTTGTCTACTTCCACAGAAAGGTCTACTTGGGCTTGTCTTCAGTGTTAAGAGTCTCATCACTTGTTTTATATATTATATTAATTTATGCCATGAAGAAAAAATTTCAAGAGAAAGATATCAATGCATCAGAAAATGGAAGTGTCATGGATGAAGCAAACTTAGAATCCTTAAATAATAAAAAACATTTTGTCCCTTCTGCTGGGGCAGATAGTGAAACACATTATTAAGGGGAGAAAAAAAGCCACTTCTGCTTCTGTGTTTCCAAACAGCATTGCATTGATTCAGTAAGATGTTATTTTTGAGGAGTTCCTGGTCCTTTCACTGAAAATTTCCACATCTTTTATGGTGAAAGTATTAATAAGCCTATGAATTTATAATAAAACAAACTATATGTAGAAAAAATGAGAGTATTCATTGTTATGTTATAGCTATGTATTTGTGGTTAAGGCTAGACTATAAGATCCATACAAATTTAAAGTAAGAGGCATGGTTATTGTGTAATAAAAGAAAAAATACTTGTTCAAGTAATTGTAATTCTTAATAAAATAAATGAGTAGAATACAGGTAGAAGTTAAAAAGAAGGAGCTAGATTAGTATCCTAAGTAAAGAGAAATGCCTAATGTCTATTTTGTATTAAACAAACAAACATGCAGTTTGAACTGTAATACTGAGGCCTGAAGTCTAGCCTGGATGAATGCTACAATAATATCTGTTACTCACATAAAATTATATATTTCACAGACTTTCTTAATGTATAATTAATTATTTTGGTCAAGTAAATTTAGAATACATTTAAATATTAATGAAGAAATAAAGACATTCCAATATTTGCAAGCTGTGATTGTCAAACAACATATTACATTACGTGTTAAGTTTCTGTTGGATTTAATGGATTAAGAAAAATTGACTTTGACTAATGTAGCCACTCTTATACTTATCTTAGCTAGATTTCCTGGATCATTTGCTGCACCTTCTACATCAGCACTTGCTTCTTCACTTTGCACTTAGGTAATGAAACCAGCTTCTTTTTTTAAACCCCATGAACTAAATTCTACAGCATTTTTTCTTTTGCAGCTTTCCTACCTCTCTTAGTTATCATAGAATGACAGAGAGGTAGGGCCTTACTCTAGATTAGATTTGGCCTAAGGGAACATTATGGCTGCTTTGATCTTCAGTACCAGGCTACTGAAGTTTTCTCTATATTAGCAGTAAGTCTGTTTCACTTTGTTATTATTTGTGTGTTCACTGAAGTAGGACTCTTAATTATCTTCAAGTACTTTCTTTTTGCATTCACAACTTGGTTAACTATTGAATGCAAGATGCTTAGTTTTGACTTACCTTGGCTCTTGATATGCCTTCCTCACTAAACTTAATCATTTCTAAAATTTGATTTAAAATGAGAGATGTGTGACTCTTTCTTTCACTCAAACACCTAGAGGTCATTGTAAGGTTATTAATCGTCTTAATTTCTATGTTGTTCTGTCTCAGGACACAGGAAGGCCCAAGGAGGGAGGTGTAGCAATAGCTGGTTGGCAGAGCATTCAGAACACACACAATTTTATTTATTAAGTTCCACATATTATATGGGCATGGAGAGTGGCAAGTCGAATCAATTACAATAGTAACATCAAAGATCACTAACCACAGGTCACTATCACAGATACAATAACAATGAATAAGTCTGAAATATTGTGAGAATTAGCAAAATGTGACACAGAGACATAAAGTGAGCACATATTTTTGAAAAACTGATGTCAATAGACTTGTTTGATGCAGGATTGCCACAAACTTTCAATTTGAAAAAAAAAAAAAAAAAAACACCAAAATATGTGAAGTGTGATAAAGTGAAGTTGAATAAAATGAAGTATTTCAGGAATAAAAACTAGCAGGATCACAGGATCAATATCTACTTAAAAGTATTAGAAATATGGAGGTAAATAGAAGAAATAGCTAAAAAGAGTTGTAAATGCTTGCCTCAGAAAGCAGTAATAACAAGCAGAGAAAAACTCACTTTCAATATGAGATTTTTGATGTAATCTTATTTTTACAACTTTGTGCATAAATCATTTTGGTAAAAATTAAAAATCAATCATCAGACTGGTATGTCTCTTATTAATCAACAATAAACAATAATATTGATACCCAGGTAATACACTGAGAGCCTTGGGTGAGTCTCCAAGTCTCGCTGGTTTCAGATACCAGAGGGATCACAAGGGTTAACACACTAAGCAGACTCTTGAGGTCCTTGGTTCCAGGACTTGACTCTTGGATAGCATTTCTGAACCTGCCCTTGGCCAGAGAGGAGCCCACTGTCCTGCAGGTTGAATCCCAGGTCAGGCAGAATTCAATAGAAGCTGATTAAAGTGCCTTTGGGCCTTAAGGAAACATTGGCAGTAGTCTGGCAGTACTCCCTGTGGGCCTGAAGTGGTTGTGGCTATGGGTTGAGGCTCCCCTGTATTTGGAAATGTGAGGAAAGAGTGGGAAAGACTGTCTTGTGGTTTGAGTGACACCTCAACCACTATATGATAGAACACCAAGTAGCCTTTACGAGTTTTGGCTCTAGTCTCTGACTCCTGGATGGCACCTCTGGGGCCTGGGGGACCTCACCACCCTGAAAGGAAGGACACAGGCCTTGCTGGCTTTGCTGCCTGCTGATTGTAGAGCCCCATGGGCAAACATGGGCAGTAGTCAGGGAGTAATTATAGCAGACCTTGGGCAAGACTCAGAAATGTGCTGGCTTCAGGTGTAACCCAATATAGTCATAGTTCTGGAGGCCACAGAGCTGCTCATGCCACTCCAAACCTAGATTTAGTTGGTTCAGAACAGAGAAGGAGACTGTATGTTTGGGAGAAAATAACCAATAGAACAAGAATCTCTACCTGGAAATCCAGACAATTCTCCTGGATGTTGTTCAAGACCATTAAGGCGGTACCTCTACGAGTCTGCAAAAACCTCAGCATTACTGGGCTTGGGGTCCTCCCTAAAGCAGACACAGCTTATATCACAATAATCAAGTTCTTTTAAATGCCTGGAATCCCTTCCCAAGAAGGATAGCTGCAAATAAGCCCAAACATCCAAGACTGTGATAAATACTTTGCTCTTCAATGCCCAGACCAACAAATATCTACTAGTATCAACACCATCAAGGAAAACATGACCTCACCAAGTGAACTAAATAAGGCACAGGAACCATTCCTGGAGAGAGATATGTGAGCTTTCAGACAGAGAATTCAAAATAGCTGTTTTGAGGAAACAGAAAACTACTTCAAAGCATTTAATAATCAAACTCTCAAAGGTCAAAGATAAAAAAATGATCCTAAAAGCAGCAAGATAATTAAGATAGAGTGGCACTCCGAAATTCTGGCAGCGAAGTTTTTACTGGAAACCTTACAGGCACGCATGGCATAACATATTTAAAGTGCTGAAGGAAAAAAAAAAAAAATTTTATCCTAGAATAGTATATGCAGGAAAAACATCTTTCAAACATGAAGAAGAAATGGAGACTTAGCAAGACAAACAAAAGCTAAGGAATGTCATCAATACCAGACCCATCCTATAAGACATGCTAAAGGAAGTGCTTCAAATGGAAAGAAAAGAACATTATTGAACGATAAATAATCACCTAAAGGTACAAAACTCACTGCTAATAGTAAGTATGCAGCATAACATAATGTCATAACATAACCAACTGTGGTATGTGATCTATTATTCTAAGTAGAAACACTAAATGATGAACCAATCAAAAATATAACTTCAACAACTTTTCAAGACCTGGTACGGTAAGCTATAAATAGAAACAAGAAAAAGTAAAAAAGCATGGAGATAAAGTTAAGGCGTAGAGTTTTTATTACTTTGATTTTTGCTTGTTTGTTCATGTAAGTAGTGTTAAATCGTTATTAGGTTAAAAATAATGAGTTATAAGATAATACGTGCAAGCCTCATGGTAACCTCAAACCAACAAAATATACAATAGATGCACAAAAAATAAAAAGCAAACAATAAATTATATCACCAGAGAAAATCACCTTCACTTGAGGAAGATAGGAAGAAAGAAAGAAGGACGAAAAGACCACAGAACAACCAGAAAACACCTGTGGTGTAGGCACTTATAGCTATAAACTTCCCTGTTAGTACTGCTTTTCCTGTATCCCATAGATTACCATTTGTTTAAGAATTTTTTCAAGATTATTTTAATAATCTTCCATGATGTGCTTATTTTACACTGCATGCCTGTATCAAAATATTTCGTATACCCCATTAATATACATATCTACTATGTAACCACAAATAAAAACAACACAATCTCTTTGTGATTAGAAGTGTCTAAATAATCCTAAGAAGGAAATAATCTCAAATTTTGCCTGGTCCTGAGAATATTTACACCAGACTCAACTCCTTGAAAAGAATGTCCAAAATTCCTATTGAAAAAATTGACAAAAATGACTCTGTGAGTGGAAGTGAGAGAGCCACAAGCACAAAACAGGCTGATGGAATAGAGCTTGCATCTTCCCATTCCCATTACAGTTGAAATTATTTATTGAAGTAACATACTTCAAGTATTAGTGTAATTGCTTTTCTATGAATAAATATCTGACACTAAGTAATTTATGAAGAAAAGAGGTTTAATCAGGTCATGGTTCTGCAGACTTTACAGAAAGCATGATAGTGGCATCTGCTTCTAGTGAGGCCTCAGGAAGCTTACAATCATGGTGGAAGGTGATAGAAGAAGTCTGCATGTCACATGGTGACAACAGGTGCAAAAGGGAGAGAAGAGGGGGAAATCCCAGACTTTTAAGCAACCAGATCTGATGTAAATTACCTGTGTGAGAATTGACTGATTACTAAGTGATGGTGCTAGTCTATTTAGGAGGGATCAAATTCCATGATCTATTCATCTCCAACCAATCCCCACCTGCAACACTGAAAATCACACTGATGCAGTCTCACCGATGCACCACAATGTAGCAGTCTCTTGTTGCCTAAGGTAGTACCAGGAGTTCTTTGTCTCAGCACCAGCAAAGGTAAGGAGTGCAGACACCAAGGGTGATGTTGGAGTGGAAGCTTAATAAGCTAAAGAAGAAAGCTCCCGGCTGTGAAGAGGGGGCCTGGAAGAGTGTTGCCGTTTTCACAGTTGAATGCAAAGGTTTTATTAAAAAATTAAAAAATAAGGGGTGGGCATCTCATTTGCAAAGGCACAACTTTCCAGTGGCTCCACCCCATCCTCTTAGTGTGCATGTGGGCCCTTAGCTTGAGTTGCTCCATATTCCTTTGTTCCCCTTACTGCGCATGTGTCAGGGGATGCAATTTTCCATTGCGGACATGTCTGGGCAAGTCACCTGTGTAGCCTTTCTTATTTGTGTGACTGTGGGCATGTCTTAGGCAAGCCCCTCTGTGCAAGTTCCCTTATTTGTGGCTGCAGGCTCTTCTTTTGTTTGAAAGGAATTCAGCCGAATTCAACCGAGGACCCAGCCTAATTGGCTGCCTGGCTGGGTTTTTTGCTTTCTCCTCTCTTAACATATTAACATGAGATTTGGAGGGGACAAACATCCAAACTATGTCATTCTGTTCCTGCACCCCAAAAAACATCATATTCTTTTCACATTGCAAAATATAATCACCCTTTCGCAATAGTTCCTCTTAGTCTTAATTCATTCCAGCATCAACTAAATCAAAATCTGATCCAAAATCCAAAGTCTCTTCTGGAGATGAGTTCCTTCAACTATTGAGACAAGAAGTCTCCCGATCGAAGGTTTTTCTTGATTGAAAGGTTCATGGTCTCACAGGCTTCAAGGAATGAAGCCGTGGACTGCAGTGGCTAGTGTTATTGCTCGATTAGAGAAACGTACAGACCTAGAGTGTGTGGCGGCAACATTTATTAAAGCGAAAGTGAAAGTACAGCTTCCATGTGGTGGAAGGGGACCCAGAAGGGTTGCTGTTTCTGGCTTGGGTGTCTTATGCTTATATCCCCTTATGACCTTTCCCGTTTTCCTTTCTCTGTCCTATAGAATTAGCTTATTTTCTCTCCACTTGTAGGTTGGTGGGCCTGATTGGTTAAAAACATCAGGCTGAAGCAACAGCTTAAACTCCCTATATGATTGGGTGAAGTTTCAATCCGTTAGCTGGCACCTGTGACTCATTTTGGCCTGGGGGAAGTCCCCTTTGATTGGTTGAAGTTTCAATCCCTTAGCTGGCAGCTATGACTCATTTTGGCCTAGGGGAAAATTCCCTTAGGGAAGTCCCTATTGACCCAGGAAGTCCAGCCAACTTAGCCACTTAGTGCCTCACTACGAGCTTGTGAAATCAAAACTAATTTAGTTACTCCTAAAATACAATAGTAGTACAGGCATTGGGTTATTCATTTCCTTTCCCAAAAGGAGAAATAAAGCGAAAGAAAGGGGCAATAGGCCTCACACATGTCTGGAACTCAACAGGGCAGTCATTAAATCTTAAAGCTCCAAAACAATCTCCTTTGACTTGATGTTCTGCATATAGGGCACACTTGTGCAAAAGGCTGACTCCCAAGGCCTCATGCAGTTTCATTTCTGGGCTTTGCACGGCCCATCTCTTGTGGCTGCTCTGATGGGTTGGAGTTGTGTGCTTCAGTCTGTTCCACACTAAGGCCACAAGCTTCTGTTGGCTGTACCATTCTTGGGTCTGGAGAGCAACATCCCGTTTTCCACAGCTCCTCAAAGTGCCCAGGTGGACTGTATGTGGGCACTTTAACACCACTAGCATTCCCTAGTAGAGCTTGTTTGTCGGGGTTTAACCCCCGTGGCAGGCTTTTACCTGGGCACGCAGGCTTTTCCACACATCCTTTGAAATCTAGATGGAAACTACCCAGGCCTTCTTCAAGCTTGCATTCTGAGCATCTGCAGACTTAACAGCATGTGGAAACTGACAAATCTATGGCTTGCACCCTCAGGACCTGTGACCCAAGCTGCGCCTGAGTCCCTTTGAGCTGAGACTGGAACCAGAGCAGCCAGGACACAGAATCAGTCCCTCAAGGCTGCTCATGAAAACAAGGCCATGGGCCTGGTTCAGGAAACTGTTTTCTTTTCTCTTAGGTATCTAGGAAGAGGCTGCCTAGAGGATCTCAGAAATGACTTTAGGGCCTTTATCCATTGTCTTGGATATTAGCACTTGACTCTCTTTTAGTCATGCTAATATCTCTAGTAAGTGTTTGCAACATGCTTGCATTTCTCTCCCCCCAAAAACCTTTTTTTTTTTATCTTTACCACATGGCTAGGCTGCTAGTTTTTCACATTTTCCAAACTTTTACACTCTGCTTTCCTTTTAAATATAAGTTCCAACTTTAAATTATTTATTTTCTCCCATATCTATTTACAGGCTATTAGAAATAGCCAGGCCACATCTTGAATGCTTTGCTTCTTAGAAATTTCTTTCAACAGATACCCTATTTAAAATAATTTGAATTATTATTAATTTTTCATTCATATGAATTTAAAACAATTCATATGAATGAAAAAAAGTAAATACAGAGTTTCAGACACTAATTTCTTCAATTTGCAATTTTAAAATAAAGGGTGAATTAAATGTTAATAATGAATTAAAATTTCTTGTATAGAAAGGAATCTAGGAAAATATTTTGCTCTTCATCTATTAACTCTATTTTTAGAATTTTTAACTAAATACTTTAGTTTTAATGAATGTGAATTCTTTAAATACAATGGGATATATTTATAGCCCCATTGGGTGTGAAAATGCATTTCGAATTAGCACTCAAGTGTAATAATTCCCAAACTATTGTTTTAGGTGTTTTTTAAGTGTACTTGTGTGGAAGTGCTTGATCTCCAGAGCAGAAATTACTCAGTCTCTTTGGGTGAATGCCCAAGAGGTGATGCTTGTGCAGGGAAATTTGACATTTATATTGCAATGCAAGACTTGAGTTACTTTTCCTTTTCAATTGGAGGCCCCTCACATATTACGCTGTCAGGTAAGTATGCCTTTTTAACACATTTGCATATATAACAGACACACTTAATGATATACATATTCTTCCACAATAAATTGAGAACTCAAATTTATATTTTGTTACATTTTAATTTTCTGAGAATGAATTTTCTTACTATTACTGTGATCCTTCAATGCCATAATTAATAATTTTGCTTCTAGATTCCATATTTTCTTCCCTTAGTAAGAACCTTAAGAGACAGACTGACAATTGCCTCAACTGTAGAAGAATTTCTGTATGATTCTAAGAGAGCATTTAATTTTGAGTTACTTTGAATCCTAATAAGCTAGATATGATAAATCATCTATTGATCTCATTGTAAGAAAATATTCGGGAACTGTGACTGTAATCTTCAGTCTATAATGAAATTCCAAAACTTTTAATCCATGTACAGCATGGCTTTTGACCTAGTCTCCCGTAATATGCTTACAGACTAAACAAAAATACACAAAAATAATTCATGCCTTTCTTTACTCATTAGATATATATTTAGACCAGATATCATGCCTAATGAAGAATTATTTCTCATTGAATAAAATGAATTAGCTACTTATCATACAGCTTAGAAAATGACAGGAAAGACTGACATAAAACAAATATGCTTTAAATCAAACTTAGAATTACAAGTTGTTCTCAGTCCTCATGAAGAAAAAAAAATCTATTCTTAAAGGAAAAAAAGGAAAATCTAATTTGGGAATGAGGTGAGGGGTTGTGAAGGAGAGGACTCAGAGAGTACATCTCTAAAGAAGTGACATTCAATCTAAAGGTCTAAAGAAAAGTTAGCCAAATAAAGCAATTCAGAGAGAGGGTCTAGGCAGGAAAGAGCTGGTGTGTTTGAGAAATAAAAAGAAGCTAGTTAACTGAAACATACCAAGTGAGAAGGGTGTAGCACAAGATAAGAATGGAGAGTTGGGGAGGAATGCATACCCTACTGATCAAGTTGATCATTGAATCACCTAAAAACTAGAAACATGTAAAAACGTGCATGTATATCTTAAAAATTTGCATGAATAAGTATGTTGACTTGGGTTAACATATAATTATTACTTTTAAAGCCAACATAGTTGATCACACGTTCACTGTCAGCTAACAGCATGACATCATAGGGGAAAAAACCAAATGTGTTTTTAACTTTTGTTAAAATGAATATAGACTTGTAAACAGAGTTTGTTTTTTTGTTTGTTTGTTTTTGGGTTTGTGTTTTTTTTTTTTTTTTTTTTTTTGAGACGGCGTCTTGCTCTGTCGCCCAGGCTGGAGTGCAGTGGCAGGATCTCCACTCACTGAAAGCTCCGCCTCCAAGGTTCACGCCATTCTCCTGCCTCAGCCTCCCGTGTAGCTGGGACTACAGGCGCCTGCCACCGTGCCCGGCTAATTTTTGTATTTTTAGTAGAGACAGGGTTTCACCGTGTTAGCCAGGATGGTCTCAATCTCCTGACCTCGTGATCCACCTGCCTCGGCCTCCCAAAGTGCTGGGATTACAGGCGTGAGCCACCGCGCCGGGCCAAACTGAGTTTACAGTTGTTTAAATTTAACCCTGCCCCCAGATCTTGTCAAATTAATCCTACTAATTTATTCTACAGATACAACTCCACCTTAATATAAAATATTGTCTACTCAAAACCTTTTATAATTGCCAAATTACAGATTTATTAACTTACAGAAAATCACCTCAAACTCCTTACTAATTTGCATCCCAACAAGTTTTAGGATCTTAGTTTATACTACTTTATGAGACAAAAAGGGTTTTAAAAAAAAACAACCATACTTGTGTATCTTCATTGCAGCACTATTCACAACAGCCAAGACATGGAATCAACCTAAATGTCCATCAATGGTAGGGTAAGTAAAGAAAATGTGGTACTTATACGCCATGGAATACTGTTCAGCTTTAAAAAACAATGAGATCATGTCCTTTACAGGAAAATGGATGGAGCTGGAGGTCATTGTCCTTAGCAAATTAATGCAGGAACAACAAACCAAATACTGCATGTTCTCACTTATAAGCAGGAGCTAAATGATGAGAACACATAGACACATAAGAAGGGGACAAAAGACATCAGGGCCTATTAGAGGGTGGAGGCTGAGAGGAGGGAGAAGATCAGGAAAAATAACTAATCGGTACTGGGCTTAATATCTGGGTGATGAAATACTCTGTACAACAAACCCCAATGACACAAATTTACCTATATAACAAACTTTCACATATACTTCTGAACTTAAAAGTTAAAAAAATAAAATATATTGGCAAGAAAAAAAAGATAACAAAGAAAAAAAGAAAAAAGATAAGAAAGAAAAGAACACTTTATAGTAATTATATTTCATTTTATTAAGAATGTGATTAAATCAATGTTATCACTTCTCAAAAACATTATTAATTATTAATATCTCAGCAGTCTTCGATTTTATTGAAAGAATATTTACTAAGCTGACTGTAGAACAAAAATATAAACTTCGGTCTACTAATGATTTTATAATGCTTACATCATAAGTCATTGTTAAAACAAGTAAGTAGGAGGGAGGACATTCCCTTATTATATATTCATATGTGTCAAGTATAGTTCTATGTACTGAGGATGCCCCTGTGAAAAAACAGGTGATAGAACTTCACTAGCTTCCAGTGGGGATGGGGAATAGGGGAGTGGATGGGTGTAGGAGAACCAGCAAACACATAAGCAAGGAAATATGTAAAATAGGGTAATTGTGAAGCACTGGAAAGAAAAATAAATTAGAGTAAGAAAATACAGAGAGTGGGATAGGTAAGAGACACTAGTTCAAATATTGTACATTGGAAGTTGGAAGTCCTTTGATGAAGACATGAAGAGTGAAGGTAAAACCATGCTAAATAAGGACAGGGAAGAACAATCTAGGTAAGGTAGAGCAAAGACAAAGGCCCTGGTATAGAGCATACTCAACATGTATAATACAAGGTCAGAAAAAAGTGTGAAGAAGAGAGATAAAAGGTGTAGTGAGAGAGCTAGCATGGTCCAGATCATGTGGGTCACAGGAAAGGTCACCAATAAGAGTGGAGTTTACTCTGAATGTTTTGGGAAGCCCCAGGGGGTTTACGCATTAGCATCGCACAGCTGACTTACCTAACTAGATTACTCTGACTGTGCATGAATTATATTTTGGGGAGACAATGAAATCAGAAAAAACAGAGGCTTTGATTGTCTTTCACAATATGAGGGCTTGAATGAAGATGCAACGTTAGAATGGAATGTGATTTGAGTTCCAGTCTTCATTTTGTTTTGTTTTTTAATGCAAAGTCAATAAGGTTTGCCGATAGATTGAATGTAGCCTTTGACAAAGAGAATGTAAGGATGATCCCAGGGTTCTGGCTACATTCTGGAAGGATGGTGGCACTATTGAACAAAATGGGAAACGCTAAGGAAGAATAGGTTGCAGGAAGTGGAGAAGTGAGAATGTGTTCTATCTCCAAAAATTTGAGCTGCCTTCTAGATATCTAGCAACAATGCCACATACGCAATCCAACATTCAGGAGAAAGTTTGAAGCCACAAACATACATTTTAGACTGAGCAACATTCAGATGGTATTTAAATCCATGGAATTAATGAGATCTTCTAGGGACTGAGTACAGACAGAAGCAAGATCCTAGGACCAAGGACTCTAAGTTTAGAAATCAATAGTAGAAGGAGAAACCAATGAAGAAAACTATAAAGGAGTTCCTATGGGAAAAACTAAGAAGGGGGAGTGTCCCCAAAGCCTAATTAACCATGTATCAAAAAGGAAGTAGTAGTAATTGCTTCAAGGGTTGCTGAGAGCTCATAGGAGTTAGGGACTAGAAAGTGACCATTGGGTGTCATTATGTGCTGGTTACTTAACCTAAACAAAAGTAATTCATGAAGATGAGAGGTGGGAATAAAACACTGTTTAGTAAGGAATCAACAGAAAATGCAAGAAGGGGAAGTACAAACAGCCAGTATGGAAAATCCTTTTCAGGAAAAGTGTTATAAAAAGAAGCAGAGAAATGGCGTGGTAGCTGGCAGGGTTGTGGCATCAAAAGTTCTGTTTATGCCTAACTCTAGATATAATAGCATGCTTTCATACTGATTAGAATTGTCAGGTAGAGGAAAAGACAGTTGTTAACCCAGGAGAGAAGTGGAATGAGCAAAGAGGAAGATGAAGAGAGATATCAACAAAGACAGACAGTTTTGCCCTGTAGTAGAAGGGAAGGTTGTCTGTGTGGGTAAAAGGCAAGTAAATGTGTAGCGGTAGTGGTGCAAGAGTATTGAAATTCTTTTCTAATTGCTTGTATTTTCTCTATTAAATAAAAAGCAAGATAATCAGCTGTGAGTAAGGTGGAAGAAAAGAAAGAGGTGAGATGAGATCAGGACATGTGAACTAGCAATCTTGAAGACTGGAAGAATATAGTGACTGGGAAAATGTACCAGGAAACTCTTGCTGAATTGCCCTGGAGACCCCCTGAATGTTCATGCTTATGAAATTAAAGTGAGTCCTGTCAGCATGCATGAATTATTTCCTCCGGCAATGCAGCTCTTTGTATATAGGTACAGAAGAAGCAAAGGGTTAGATGAAAGCATTTTTGTTTGTTTAGTACAATAAAGCATGAAACGGGAAAAAAGTACAGAATATATTCAGAAGAGTGATTACAATAAGAGAGCACGTTGAGAAAGGAAGTGAAGAGGTGAAACTACACATAGCCTGTGAAAAGTTAGAGGAAGAGAAGGGCCTGAAGAGCTATACGGGGCTGAAGATTGTTGCAGCAGGTGTATTAAAGGGAGTAAATTTTAAAGTTAGGAGGTGGTTATGATGACAGTGATGCTCAAAATGGAGAATTTTAAGTGTGTTCTATGGGTTGAAGAGGTAAGATTTTCAGAGAAGAGGTCAAGACACTGGAAGGTCAGAGCACTGGGAGAATGATCTAGGTGGACATTGAGACAATTAGAAAAAGTGGCAGAAATTTTGACAAAAATGACAGAGACCTTCTAATGAAAATCATCAAGGAATGATGGAATGGTGGTGTGCCTGCCCATAGCTATGTTCAACAGCGAGATTAGAGTATGGTATATTAGGGTGGTGCACCTCTTCCTGGAATCTAGAGGTCTTTCAGAAGAGGGACTCAGGTATGGAAGTGGTAAAAAAAAGATCAAGAAGGACAACTACATTTCAAGCCCATTAATACACAGGATATGGGAAGAAAATGGCCCTCACTTGAGATGGATGCATGGAAATAGAGTCATTGGGAGATAGGTTTTGTTTCAACAGAAATGTGAAAAGATTGCAAAGAATATAAATGTGAACATTTTGCTGGTAACAGACATGAGTTTTCTTAAGAAAAATGGAAGGCTTTGAGTGACATGAAAGGAGTGGAAGAGTGAGTGGAATTAAGAGATATACTAAACCATATGGGGTGAGAACCTTGGTACCCACAGATGCCTCAAAATCTTGGGATCTTGCTGTTCACAGAGATGTGGGCATCATGTAAGCTTATGACTAACAAAATGTTAATCTTAAATAGCCCTAAAGAGGGCAGTGTTTTAAAACTTTTTAAAAATTTACAGTTCATTGATCTGGCTCAGCTATGAAATGACTTAGAACTTTTTTCAATCTTTTGCAAACAGTAAGACAAGCATTCCCTATCTATACTGCCTATTGATAGGTTTTTATTAGATCTGACTGGAAATCATCTCAAGAAACAACAGATCCTGATGGGTTATTGTCATTAATGAGAACAACAGAGTATCAATTTAAATTACATCGGTTATGTTAAGAATATATTCTTCAATAATTAAATGAAATAGCACATTTAGCTTCACAGGGTGCTTTAGTGATGAATTCATCCCGTGAGAGGTCTATCAAAATACAGAGCTGCTCAATATCACATGTAAAGCAGGAGTCACATTACAATTATAAACATCTTACATGATAACAACACATGGGTGTGTGCATGTGAGTGAGCATGTGAGTATGAGCATGCGGGGAATAGTGTGAGTGTACATGCATGTGAATGTAGAAGTGAGTGTGTGTGTGATTGTTACTGTATATGTATGTTACTATATCACACGCGTCTATCATTTCCACTGAATTGTTGAAGATTTTAAGCCAACTTTTAGGAAAATATTATCTCTACCTGCAAGCCCCCCAATTCCCCTGCATGCTAACCTTTTCCCTGGGTGAAGATACAAGATGATAACAAATGTCAGCTGGCCTCTTGTGTGTGTAGTATGCAGACAGGGTACAACCACCACTGAAACTCAATTACAATGAAAAATACACGTCAGGCACTTACCAGAGAACACAACCAGGAATGAACTACAACCTCTACTTTCCCAAAATCTCCCTTGAGAAATGTATTATTTGAGAGAGACCTCAGTAGATAAGATAACTTCCCCTTCCTGATGATTTCCTCTTGACAATCTCCTTATGAAAGAAACTTCTTCCTTAAATAGCAGACATGGCTTCACTGTCCTCAGTGCCCTCTACTGGGCTAACAAAGTGTTGCTGTCCTTTGCAAAAGCAGAGCTAAAAGAGTTTCCTTTGTTTTGTTTGTTTGTTTGTTTTGTGTGTGTCTCCTAAAAAATAACTATACGTTTAACTTTTATTATATTATGTTTAACTTAATTTTTGCCCCTTTTAATCTTATAAATGTTCTTGAATACTTTTGAGAACCTTAATAAATGGTAACTCGCCTACAAACTTTAAGAGGAAACTACGTAAATAAATAAACTATGTAAATAAAATTGAGGTTTACAGCGCTAGTTCATTGTGTTGAAGATTTTCATAACATATGAGGTAAGTATTATTATCTTCACTTAGCAAACACGGAAACTGAGGCTAAGAAAGGTTAAATGACTTACTTGTTCTAGTCACTCAGTTGAAAGGAAGCATCATTTATCTCTTTATGCTGAAGAACATGACTAGCATAGCATCTCCTAGGAGGTGCTTAGTAACTGTTGAATGATGCCAGCTACTTAGCTCTGAAAAAAATACAGTTATCAAACAGTTCAAGGGGAAAAACATCTTTTCATCAGTTAATTCAATATTTCAGTAAAAGTGGAATTTAGAATCTTGGTCACCTCCCCAACCCCAAACCATCTCTTCCACTACTGCACTATAATTTCATTTCACTTGGTAGATGTTACCACAGGGATGGTAGCAACATTCATTGACCACAGAAAAACAAAATTGTGGAAATAGCTTTCTAAATGCAAGAGTGAGTAAATTTCTAAGCAAGGATATAAATGTGCTCCTGGTCCAGCGCGGTGGCTCACACCTGTAATCCCAGCACTTTGGGAGGCTAAGGTGGGCAGATCACCTGAGGTCAGGAGTTCGAGACCAGCCTGGCTAACATGGTGAAACCCTCTTTCTACTAAAAATACAAAGAAAATTAACTGGTTTTGGTGGCCTGTGCCTGTTATCCCAGCTACTCGGGAGGCTGAGGCAGGAGAATTGCTTGAACCCGGAAGGCGGAGGTTGCAGTGAGCCAAGATCACACCATTGCACTCCAGCTTGGGCAACAAGAGCAAAACTCCATCTCAAAATAAATAAATAAATAAATAAATAAGTTCCTTACCTTTAAGATGGCAGTTATATACTAGACACTAGAATACAGAAAACATTTTTGACTCCTCTGGATATATTGTGTAATTTATGAATCATATTAGTAAGCTTTTTCATTAACATTGATAACAGAAATAAGGTGGCAAAAAGAGGTCTACTAAGATTTACCCTGAGGACAAATATCTGGTCTTTTTATATGAGCTATCAGGACTGAATAGACCATACAAAAATCAGTGTTTTTAACGGACATAAGAAAGTCTGTTCTAAGCTTACTCATAAGATTTTCATAAGGACCAAATGTGAAAATATTCATTCAACTGTCTTGAAATCATAATGCCTTCAATAAAGAAGGAAGTAATAATTGTTATCATTATCATTCTGGTGTTTGCCTTTTAAAACAACTGATAATATAACTTTATATAATGTGGGCCATTCACATGAAGGAATATATTATATCATGAAGAAAAACGATACTGGGAAATGTTTTGATGCTTAGTTTAATATTTTAATGATGTTTAATATTTCTTTGACTTTATATTATTTCAGGATTGTTCAACCTGAATTGAAATCATTTGCAGTGGGTTTCCGTTTTAAGATATAAATAATAGCAATAAATGTAAGATACAAATATTTGTATCAAAGAATAAAGACTAAATGTAATTAATTTTCAATTATGAGAAAGTTAAAAAAGGAATAAGTAAGATTCATTATTTTTTACAATCAATGAAAATAAGAGACGGAGGAAAAGTGTTACCTAAAAGAGCATTTTAATTGTTATTTCTAGTTCAAATCTATCTGTTAAGAATAAGGAATTATCATATTTTTATTACAGTCTCTCTAACCAAGTCTCTCTCTCCTATTCTATGTTAAAAATAAGGAATTATCATATTTTGATTACAGTCTAAACTACTGAAAGACAGGTGGTTCTCAAAGTTTCCTCCTTTCAGAAAGTTAAGAATATTTATCCCAGGTAGGCAGAGTGGGGGACCTTCCTTCTATACTGAAACATTATTTAGGAAAGGCCTAAAGCAACTTGGGAGGCCAGGGAATCTGGCCAGGCTGAGGCTGTGCAAAACAGGAGCTGACATTAACTGTGCCACTTCCCACTGACTGGTCGTGTAAGGCTGGGCAGCTAAGCTTTAGCAGCAGTTAATGCAAAAGGGAATGAGAACTCAGACTCTAGAACTGGGATTTTTGATTAAGAGAATGTTCTGAATAAAGGAAAGCTAAGGAATCGTGTTTCTCTTGGCAAACAGTAAGAATGTAGACTCTAGAGGCTAAAGGCTTGTTTATAAATATTTAAAGATGATAAGAAAAATATTTAGGATATTACTATCTTTCTTATTGCCATTTACCATTTTTAGCACACTGGTGCCTGTTATTGTTAGGTAATATCTACTCTAATCTTTGTGAGTGCACGTTTGTAAGAACTGTAAATGTTATGTGCTTATTCCTGGGAAGTAGAAAAAGGGCATCATTCCTCTAGGGATTGGTGCAGAGGACTGATCCTGGCAACCTTTGATAGCAGAAGGAAAAGAAAATGGGAGGGGTCAATTTCTGGAACCTTTGCAAGTAAAGGAAAACGTGTAACTCTATGATGGCCAAATTGCAATGAAGAAGTTGTCCAAGAAGTATATTTGATGAGAAGGTCACAATTCCTCAAAGGTTAAAAAAAAAAAAAAAAAAGAAATATAAAGGGAATAGGAGGGAGGAGATGGAGATGCTGCAGGGTTCCATTGGTTCTCTTCCTTGTATTGTCTTTTCTGTGTCTCTAATCTAATCTAATCCAGCTTCTGTATATCCTGGCAGTTCTCTACCTCCAGATTCAATGGAGATATCTCACTCCTAGCAGCTGGGCCACGGAAACTGAATATAGAAATTGGGTAGTTAGCACTCTTTCTGAAATGTGGAAATAATAGTAGAAGCAATATTTTTGGCAATATAAAATAGAAAAAATGAATTTTGCCATTCTAATTCTGAGCATCCTATTTTGATGTGCTCAGTATATGGCCGAATGGACTCTAAATGGTTCCATGGGAAAAATACACAGAGCACTAAACTTCCAATTCAAAAATAATTGTCTTGAATACAATATATGTGTAAATTGTGGAAGGCCTATAGAGTATTAAATTGAAAAAGTTATTTATAAAATGAGTTATGAGAAGTTTTAAAATTGCAGTAATAAATTGTTGACATATTTTTTTCAGTTTTTAAGGACAGCTGTGATTTTTTGATACCTGCAAATTTCTCACCCATTTTCTTACTACCAGTTGTCCTCATATTCATTGGCCTCAATTCATTGTCATTCTAAGATTTCTCACTCTCAGAAAATTGAAACCATGAGAAATAAATGGAATTAGTAAAATCGTGATATATGGATCATTACGATTTTTATGTGACAAAATGAAAGTATTCATCGCAACACAAAAAAAGAATAAATAAAGTCATGAATACTTCAGTGCTACCATCTGAAGGACAGCTCTCCACTGTCATGTCCCTAAAATTTTGATAAGATTACCTATGCTAGGCTGGACGCAGTGGCTCACGCCTGTAATCCCAACACTTTGGGAGGCCAAGGTGGGTGGATCACCTGAAGTCAGGAGTCTGAGACCAGCCTGGCCAACATGGCAAAACCCATCTCTACTGAAAATACAAAAATAAGCTGACACGGTGGCACACTGCTGTAATCCCAACTACTAGGGAGGCTGAGGCAGGAGAATTGCTTGAACCCGGGAGGTGGAGGTTGCAGTGAGCCGAGATTGCACCACTGCACTCTAGCCTGCATGATGGAGCAAGACTCCATCTCAAAAAAAAAAAAAAAAAAAAATTACCTATGCTTAGAACCAGGAGTCAATCTCAGAATTTATTAAAATAGGATTAGGAGCAGATGGATACCTCTGCTATACACAACATATGTGTCCCTGAAAAGCCACACATTGTGCAAAATCATGCACTACAAATAGAAATTGACTAAAGGATAGAACACTGAAAACGTATGCATTATTGTGATCAGAACAATAATCAGAACTAACAAATGAAATTTAGCACCGTAGTCCCTAACTTGGAAAGCCCTAGTTGCTTCAGAAGTATTTAAAAATCCACAAAATCAGTAGAGAGAAAATGCTGGATTATGGGCACAAGTGACACCAAGAAGAAGGAAGGAGAGCTGTGAACCCAGAAAGAGGTATAACCTGCCAAGAGCCAAGCAATCTCTGAATCTGGGCCTGCACTTCTCTGGCGATGGGGTGCTGGTGTGAGAACTCACATTTTAATTTTCTTAAAACAGTGTTGAAAAGTCTTGTCTGTACAGCATGCTGAGAATGTTTTTCTTTTAACATAAAGATATACTTCTACTCCCACAATTCCATCTCTCCTTGCCTAATAACATCCCATATGAAAGAATATGGCATTCCTGTTTTACTAACAATATTCTTCTTTTTACTAATCAGACTGAAGTTAATTGATATTGTAAGGAGAACAGAGTGTACAGGCATATAATGCTGCTTCTTCCCTATGTGTGTAGAGAGGGGAGGGTAGATAAAACATGTCTATAACACTACTATATAATTTGGGACTTTGAGATTCCTTATAATCTTGATGCTTGGGCAGATTTAGGCCAAAACAGTGGAAGAATCCTCCAACAAGTTTAACTTTTACTTTATCCATTATGAATCAATGTGAAATATTATCCAGACGCATTTGAAATACGTTCCCTGTATTGACACCTTCTCTTCTCCTGTTGCAGGAGGAATTCTAGTACCAATATATTTTGGTGCTCTGACTGATAGAACATGTATGAAGTGGTCCTCCAATAGCTGTGGGAAACGAGCGTCTTGTAGGATGTATCATTCCACATTATTTGGGTAAGTTGTCATAAATTTCATTAACTTTTTTCCTTTGCGTTATTAGTTTCTAAAAACATGATTTTCAGTATGTAATAATATTAGTGATAGACACCTTTTAATGAACACTTAATTTTGTATTTAGTATTTTATCAGGCAATCTGGTATCTCATTTTAATACTCATAGAAAATGTAGGAAATTGATATTTTCTCCTTTTTCTCTGTGTTTCTCTAGAGAAGCAAGAGGCAATTGAATGTGTGTACGTATATACATGTGTGTACACACATGCACACACATGTATGTATATACATATACATGTATATATGTGTGTATACATATACATGTGTACACACACGTATATACGTATATATACACGTGTATACATATACACATATATACATATACACGTGTATATACATATACATGTATATATACACATGTGTGTATACATATACATGTGTACACACATGTGTATACATACATACACACACACACACACATTCAATTGCCTCTGACCTCTCTTGAAAAACACAGAATGACCAGCTGGAGCCTGGTCATAAGTGAATGAGAAAAAAAAAGGGAGTATATATTTCTACACTCTTCTACTCATAGGGAAAGATATTCTGTAAGTGCCATGAAGATAATTGGATGGTCATCTGGAAAGAAAAAATGCTGAAATTATACCTTAACTCTTAAATAAAGTCGATTCCAAATTTGTACATTGACAAAATACATACCTTTAAATGTGAAATTAGTGTTATTAGAACTCGTAGTAAAATTTCTTCTAATTATCTAGTAAGCAGGAACGTGTTTCTAAGTATGACCCAAATGCCTAAGGCCATAATAGAAAAAAATGATAAAATAGTTTTAAAACTCTGCATCTCAAAACTTATTTTAATCAAAGTTTGAAAACAAAAGATAAAGTAGAAGAATTTGCAACTCCTAACAGAGACACTGGCAAATGATCTAAGCATATATAGAGCTGTTAAAAATCAACAAAAACAATGCCAATGCTAGTAAGGATATGAAGCAACAGAAATTCTCTTTCACTGTTTGTGGAAATGTGAAATGGGATATTCATATTGGAAGAGAGACTGGAAGTTTCCTACAAAGGAAAACAGACTTATTACATGATTAAGTAATTGTGTTTCTTGGTATTTACCTACATAATTTGGAAACATGTACACACAAAAACCTGCATTTGTATGAAAAATTGTAGCAATCAAGATATTCTTCAGTAGGTGAGTGGATAACCAAACTGAGGTACGTTCATACACTGAAATATTATTCAGTAATTTTAAAAAATGAGCTATCATTACTGATATTATTCTGTAATCTTAAAAAATGAGCTATCATCTACTAAAAGACAAGAAGGAAACTTAAATGCATATAGGTAAGTGAAAGAAGAAAGTCTAAAAAAGCTTTAGAGTATAGGATTCTAATTGTATGATCTTCTGCAAAAGGCAAAACTATAAAGACAACAAAAGATCAATGGTTGCTAGGATCTCAGTTAGGAGAGACGTATGAATAGGTGGAGCACAGGGAATTTGCAGGCATGGAAACAATTATGTATGATAACTGCTCTAAAATGAATAAAATTAGATTTATTCCTTCATCCCATTTTCTCAATTACTCTCAATATACCATTCCTTCTAGTTCATTAGACGGTCAGTCTGTTGACCTCTTCATTCTCTCCCTTTCATTAAGACACCGATGTTCAGTAAAAACATAATAAAATAAGATTATTCTGTAGGATATTTTGGTAGATACCTTTATCACCTTAAGGAAATTATTATTATTTTTAACTTTCAAGGTACATGCAATAATTTAATACATTTATATAATTTTTAAAGATAAAATTAGTATAATCAGGATATTCATTATTACTATTGTCTCTTCGTTATGGTAGAAATATTCAAATTATTCCCATCTATCTATTTTGAGATATAAAATAGATTATTGGAGACAATTGTCACCCTACTGAGATATTAAACACTAGGTCTAATTCTTCTATCAAACTGTATATCTGTACCTATTAACAAATTCCTCTTCACCCTCTTCTTTCCCCTACCCTTCCCAGAGGAAGTTTTTGTCTATTCATAATTTGCAAGTTTTATTCCTCATGAATGGATGCATTTTTATCAAAAGATTTTTGTATGTCTTTTGAGATGAAAGTGTAAGTTCAAGAATTTTTACTGGTTTATACTGGTGATACTGTGAATAACAATATTAATTGTTTAATGTTAAGTCATCCATTCATGTTAAAAAAGAAACAAGCAAACAAACAAACAAAAACTTACCAGAAAACTAGAAATAGAAGGGAACTTCCTCAACATACATCTACAAAACCCACAGCTAGCTGCATATTTAATTATAAGAGATGAAAAATTTTTCTCTTTAGACTGAGAACAAGATATGACGCCTGCTTTCACTACCTCTTTTATATTTATTTATTTATTTATTTTACCTTTTTTTATTTTATTAAACTTTAAGTTCTAGGGTACGTGGGCACAACATGCAGGTTTGTTACATAGGTATACATGTGCCATGTTGGTTTACTGCATCCATTAACTCATCATTTACATTAGATATTTCTCTTAGTGCTATCCCTCCCCCCTCTCCTCACCCCACGACAGGACCTGGTGTGTGATGTTCCCCACCCTGTGTCCAAGTGATCTCATTGTTCAATTCCCACCTATGAGTGAGAACATGCGGTGTTTGGTTTTATGTCCTTGTGATAGTTTGCTCAGAATGATGGTTTCCAGCTTCATCCACATTCCTACCAAAGGACATGAACTCATCCTTTTTTATGGCTGCATAGTATTCCATGGTGTATGTGTGCCACATTTTCTTTATCCAGTCTGTCATTGATGGACATTTGGGTTGGTTCCAAGTCTTTGCTATTGTGAACAGTGCCACAATAAACATACATGTGCATGTGTCTTTATAGTAGCATGATTTATAATCCTTTGGGTATATACCCAGAAATGGGATCACTGGGTCAAATGGTATTTCTAGTTCTAGATCCTTGAGGAATTGCCACACTGTCTTGCACAATGGTTGAACTTGTTTACACTCCCACCAACAGTGTAAAAGTGTTACTCTTTCTCCACATCCTCTCCAGCGCCTGTTGTTTCCTGACTTTTTAATGATAGCTATTCTAACTAGTGTGAGATGGTATCTCATTGTGGTTTTGATTTGCATTTCTCTGATGACCAGTGATGATGAGCATTTTTTCACGTGTCTGTTGGCTGCATAAATGTCTTCTTTTGAGAAGTGTCTGTTTATATTCTTTGCCCACTTTTAGATGGGGTTGTTTCTTTTTTTCTTGTAAATGTGTTTAAGTTCTTTGTAGATTCTGGATATTAGCCCTTTGTCAGATGAGTAGATTGCAAAAAAATGTTCTCCCATTCTGTAGGTTGCCTATTCACTCTGATGGTAGTTTCTTTTCCTTTGCAGAAGCTCTTTAGTTTAATTAGATCCCATTTGTCTATTTTGGCTTTTGTTGCCATTGCTTTTGGTGTTTTAGTCAGGAAGTCCTTGCCAATGCCTATGTCCTGAATGGTGTTGCCTAGGTTTTCTTCCAGGGTTTTTATGGTTTTAGGTCCAACATTTAAGTCTTTAATCCATCTTGAATTAATTTTTGTCTAAAGTGTAAGGAAGGCATCCAGTTTCAGCTTTCTACATATGGCTACCCAGTTTTCCCAGCACCATTTATTAAACAAAGAATCTTTCCCCATTGCTTGTGTGTGTCAGGTTTGTCAAAGATCAGATGGTGGTAGATGTGTGGTATTATTTCTGAGGCCTCTGTTCTGTTCCATTGGTCTATATCTCTGTTTTGGAACCAGTACTATGCTGTTTTGGTTACTACAGTCTTGTAATATGGTTCGAAGCTAGGCATCTTGATGCCTCCAGCTTTACTCTTTTTGCTTAGGATTGTCATGGCAATGCGGGCTCTTTTTTGGTTCCACATGAAGTTTAAAGTAGTTTTTTCCAATTCTGTGAAGAAAGTCATTGTTAGCTTGATGGGGATGGCATTGAATCTATAAATTATGTTGGGCAGTAAGGCCATTTTCACAATATTGATTCTTCCTATCCATGAGCATGGAATGTTTTCCCATTTGTTTGTGTCTTCTCTTATTTCCTTGAGCTGTGGTTTGTAGTTCTCCTTGAAGAGGTCCTTCACATCCTTGTAAGTTGGATTCCTAGGTATTTTATTCTCTTTGAAGCAATTGTGAATGGGAGTTCACTCATGATTTGGCTGTTTGTCTCTTATTGGTGTATAGGAATGCTTGTGATTTTTGCACATTGATTTTGTATACTGAGACTTTGCTAAAGTTGCTTATCAGCTTAAGGAGAAGTGCTGAGACTATGGGGTTTTCTTTTCTTTTCTTTTTTTTTTTTTTTGAGACAGAGTCTCACTCTGCCGCCCAGGCTGAAGTGCAGTGGCTGGATCTCAGCTCACTGCAAGCTCCGCCTCCTGGGTTTACGCCATTCTCCTGCCTCAGCCTCCGGAATAGCTGGGACTACAGGCGCCCGCCACCTTGCCCGGCTAGTTTTTTGTATTTTTTTTTTTTTAGTAGAGACAGGGTTTCACCGTGTTAGCGAGGATGGTCTCGATCTCCTGACCTCGTAATCCGCCCTTCTCGGCCTCCCAAAGTGCTGGGATTACAGGCTTGAGCCACCGCACCCGGCCGACGATGGGGTTTTCTAAATATACAAACATGTCATCTGCAAACAGAGACAGTTTGACTTCCTTTTTTCCTTTATTTCTTCCTCTTGCCTGATTGTCCTGGCCAGAACTTCCAACACTATGTTGAATAGGAGTGGTGAGAGCGGGCATCCCTGTCTTGTGCCACTTTTCAAAGGGAATGCTTCCAGTTTTTGCCCATTCAGAATGATATTGGTTGTGGATTTGTCATAAATAGCTCTCATTATTTTGAGATATGTTCCATCATTACCTAGTTTATTGAGAGTTTTTAGCATAAAGGCTGTTGAATTTTGTCAAAGGCCTTTTCTGCATCTGTTGAGATAATCATGTGGGTTTTGTCATTGGATCTTTTTATGTGATGGATTTTGTTTATTGATTTGCATATGTTAAATCAGCCTTGCATCCCAGGGATGAAGCCAACTTGATCGTGGTGGATAAGCTTTTTGATGTGCTGCTGGATTCGGTTTGCCAGTATTTTATTGAGGATTTTCGCATTGATGTTCATCAGGGATATTGGCCTAAAATTCTCTTTTTTTGTTGTGTCTCTGCCAGGCCTTGGTATGAGGATGATGCTGGCCTCATAAAATTAGTTAGGGAGGATTCCCTCTTTTTCTATTGATTGGAATAGTTTCAGAAGGAATGGTACCAGTTCCTCTTTGTACCTCTGGTAGAATTCGGCTGTGAATCCGTCTGTTCCCTACTTTTTTTGTTTAGTAGGCTATTAATTATTGCCTCCATTTCAGAGCCTGTTATTTGTCTATTCAGAGATTCAACTTCTTCCTGGTTTAGTCTTGAGAGAGTATATGTGTCCAGGAATTTATCTATTCTAGATTTTCTGGTTTATTTGTGTAGAGGTGTTTATATTCTCTGATGGTGGTTTGTCTCTCTGTGCGATTGGTGGTGATACCCCTTTTATCATTTTTTATTGCATCTATTTGATTCTTCTCTACTAGTTGGAAGAGTTTAAATACCTTGAATAATCTGTTGTATTTGTATTTCTAAAGAAAAAAGAATCTTTTGCTTAATTTAATAACAATAACAATTTAATAAGCAATAAAATACAAGTCATTCCCAGAAACAAAATTTATTTTTAACATGAGCATAAAATGATATGTTAATTCTGAGAAATTATTAATACAACCTTTAAAATATAGGAGCCTGGAGTGAATTCCTAGAATTAACTAAATATTCTGTTTTCTGTTTACCTAGTACAACAACCTAATTGGATAGTTAATCACCATTTGACTCATAAAAAAATACTAACTCTTTAAAAAGAGATTTTAACAACAGAAAATGGATAGACTTGTTGCAGTTGCTGTAGATTCTAAATCCACGTAGGAACTATCGAGATTCTCTAATATCAGCATGTCTAAATCCAGGCAAGAACCACTGAGATTCTGTGGTATCAACATTTCTTTTACATACAAAATGTTTACAAATTTCAGGTAAAAATGTTTTGATGGTCATGATAAATATATATTTTACGTTCTGTGTTTTCTACACACTTGTGTTCTGAGCCCTTAGTATTTCATCCTAAGATCTAGAAGACAGGTGTGGAATAGTTACCTAGAAGATTAGGGGGAATATAGAGAAGAGTTATCAGTTATCACTATACACATATATTCTCCAGTGGTACAGCAGGGTGGGGGAAATTATTTCCAGTGGGGTAACTGAGAAAATATCAAAATGATATTATTTGTACTAAGCATCTCTTATGACCTAGAGATGAGGGAGGACATTCCAGCTTGAGAAAAATCATACAGGAGGGCAGGGAGCTTTTTGCTTGGAACATTGGTTCCATGAGTCTGCAGGTACTTATGGGTGAATTGAGAAATTGACTAAAAACAAGGGCTGGGTTTGGCTTGTGAAGACACTCAACAGAAAGTTTTTTTTAAGGCTGAATAATATTTTATTGTGTGTATGTGTGTGTGTGTGTTGTCTCTCTATATACACATCATATATATATATATATACACACACACACACACAGACACATATATATAATGTTTTCTTTATTCATTCATCAATGGCCATTTGGGTTTCTTCTACCTCTTGCCTATTGGAAATAATGCTAAAATGAACAAGAATGCGCAAATAAATATCTCTTCAAGATCTCATTTTGAATTATTTTGAATATAACTCAGAAGAAGGATTAATGGTGCATATAATAATTCTATTTTTTACATTTTGTTGTTTTGGGATTTTTAAGTTTTTTATAGTCCCATTTGTGTATTTTTTATTTCACTGCCTGTGTTTTTGGTATCATATTTTAAAAATTATTGCCAAATTTAATGCCCTAAAACTTTCTCCTTCATTTTCTTCTGAAGTTTAAGGTCTTGCAGTTAGGAATTTAATACATTTTGAGTTAATTTTTGCCTATAAGGTAAGGTAAGGGCCTAACTTCATTGCTTTGCATGTGGGTATTCTATTTTCCTAACACCATTTGTTGAAGAGACTCTCCTTTCCCTATTGTGTAATCTTGGCACCCTTGTTGAAAACCATTTGTCTGTATATTCAAAAGTTTATATCTGAGCTCTCTATTCTGTTTCATTGGTTTTACATGCCATTACAACAACATCTTAATTAGAGTTGCTTTGCAGTATGTTTTGAAATCAAGAATATGAAACATCCAATTGTGTTCTTCTTCAAGATTTTTTTTTTTTTTTAGCCATTCAGGGTGTGTTAGGATTTTATATAAATTTTAAATGGGGTTTTCCTATCTTTATATAAAATGTCATTGAAATGTTCATAGAAATTGTGTTAAATCTACACATGGCTTTTGATAGCTTGGATGTTTTCTTAACAATATTAAGTCTTTCAATCCATGAACACAGAAAGTTTTCCCATTTACTAATGTTTTATTTCTTTTATTAGTGTTTTAAATTTTCAATATTTATGGATACATAGTAGGTATATATATATATATTTATACAGTACGTGACATATTTTGCTACATTCGTTATTCTTTCTGATGTTCTCACTCCTCCCACCCCCAACCCTCCAACAGGCCCCAGTGTGTATTGTTTCTCCCCATGTGTCCATGTGCTGTCATCATTCAGCTCCCATTATAAGTGAGGACACATAGTATTGGTTTTCTGTTCCTGCAGTAGTTTGCTGAGGATAATGGGTTGCAACTCCATCCATGTCCCTGCAAAGTATATTATATCATTCCTTTTTGTGGCTGCATAGTATTCCATAGTGTATATGTACCACATTTACTTTATCCAGTCTATCACTGATGGGCATTTAGGTTGTTTCCATGTCTTTGTTATTACAAATAGTGCTGCAGTGAACATACACATCCATGTATTTTGTAATAGAATGATCTATATTTCTCTGGGTATTTTCCCAATAATGGGATTGCTGGGTCAAATAGTATTTCTGCCTCTAAGTCTTTGAGGAATCACCACCACACTGTCTTCCACAGTGGTTGAACTAATTTACACTTCCACCAACAGTGTGAAAGTGTCCCCTGTTCTGCACAACCTCACCAGCATTTGTTAGTTTTTGACTTTTTGATAATAGTTATTCTGATGGGTGTGAGATGGTATCTCATTGTGGTTTTGATTTGCATTTCTCTAATGATCAGTGATATTGGACTTTTTTCATATCTTTTGTTGGCTGCATATATATATGCTTTTAAAAAGTGTCTGCTCATGTCTTTTGCTCACTTTTTAATGGTTTCATTTTTCTTGTAAATGTAAGTTCCCTATAGATGCTGGATATTAGAACATTGTCAGATGGATAGATTGCAAAGATTTTCTCCCATTCTGCAGGTTGTCTGTTTACTCCGTTGATAGTTTATTTTGCTGTGCAGAAGCTCTTTAGTTTAATCAGGTCCCATTTGTCAATTTTTGCTTTTGTTGCAATCGCTTTTGGCATCTTCATTAAGAAATCTTTCCCTGTGCCTATGTCTTGAATGATATTACCCAGGTTTTCTTTGAGGGTTGTTATAGTTTTGGGTTTTACATTTAAATATTTAATCCATCTTGACTTAATGTTTGTATAAGGTGTAAGATAAGGTCTAGTTTCAATTTTCTGCATATATGGATAGCCAGTTCTTCCAGCACCATTTATTAAATAGGAAAGACTTTCTCCATTGCTTGTTTTTGTCAGATTTGTCAAATATCAGATGGGTGTAGGTGTGCAGTGTTATTTCTGGGTTCTCTATTCTGTTCCGTTGTTCTATGTGTCTATTTTTTTACCAGCATTATTCTGCTTTGGTTACTGTAGCTTTGTAGTATAATTTGAAGTTGGGAAATGTGATGCCTCTAGCTTTGTTCTTTTTGCTTAGGATTGCCTTGGCTATTTGGGCTCCTTTTGGTTCCATATGAATTTTACAATTTTTTTTTTTTCTAATTACGTAAAGAGTGTCAATGGCAATTTAATGTGAATAACATTGAATCTATAAATTGCTTTGGGCAGTATGGCAATTTTAACAATATTGATTCTTTCTATCTATGAGCATGGAATAGCTTTCCATTTGTTTGTGTCCTCTCTGATTTCTTTAAGCAGTGGTTGGTAATTCTCCTTGAAGAAGTCCTTCACTTCCCTTGTTAGCTGTATTGTTAGGTATTTTATTTTATTTTATTTTTGTGGCAGTTGTGAATGGAAGTTCATTCATGATTTGACTCTCAGCATGCCTGATGTTGGTATATATAGGAATGCTAGTGATTTTTGCACATTGATTTTGTATCCTGAGCCTTTGCTGAAGTTGCTTATCAGTTTTAGAAGCTTTTTGGCTGAGACAATGGGGTTTTCTAGATAAAGAACCATGTCATCTGCAAGAAAAGATTATTTCACTTCCTCTCTTCCTATTTGAATACGCTTTATTTCTTTCTCTTGCTTGATTGCCCTGGCCAGAACTTCTAATACCATGTTCAATAGGCGTGATGTGAGAGGGCATCCTTGTCTTGTGCTGGCTTTCAAGGAGAATGCTTCCAGCTTTTCTCCATTCAATATGATATTGGCTGTATGTTTGTCATAGATGGTTCTTATTATTTTGAGGTATGTTCCTTCAACACCTTCAACTCTTTATTGAGAGTTCTTAACATGAAGAGATGTTGAATTTTATCAAAGGCCTTTTCTGCATCTATTGAGATAATCACGTGGTTTTTGTCTTTAGTTCTGTTTATATGATGAATCGCCTTTGTTGATTTGCATATGTTAAACCAATCTCGCATCCCATGGATGAAGCCAACTTGATTGTGGTTGATACACTTTTTGATGTGCTGCTGGATTCAGTTTGCAAGTATTTGTTGAAGATTTTTGCATCCTTACGGTTTTCTACATAAAAGATAATATCGTCTGTGAGCAGAGATAATTTTACTTCTTACTTTTTGACTTAGATGCCCTTTATTTCTTTTTCTTAATTGCTCTGGCTAAAACTTTCAGCACTATGTTGAGTAAATGTGGTAAAAGTGGGCATTCTTGCCATGTTCCTGACCTTAGAGAAAAGGATTTCAGTCTTTCATCATGGAGTATGACGATTGCTATGGGCTTTTCATATATGGCTTTTATTATGTTGAGGTAGTTTCCATTTTCTCTAGTGTGTGGAATGTCTTTATCATGAAAGTGTGTTGAATTTTTTCAAATATTTTCTTCTGCATCAATTAAGATGTTCATGTGGGGTTTTTTTTTCCTTCATTCTGTTAATGTGGTGTGTTTTTTTCATCGGTTTTCATATGTTGAACCATCTTTGTATTCCAGGAATAAATTTCACTTGGTTATGGTTTGTAATCATTTTAATGTTAAATACTTATAAATTATGTTCACTAGTATTTAGTTGAGGATTTTTGCCTCAATGTTTATCAAGGTCATTTGTCTTTAGTTTTCTTTGCTTGTAGTGTTTTTGTCTGGATTTGGTAGCAGGGTGAGGCTGGTTTCATAGAATGAGTTAGGAAGAACTCTGTCCTTCAAATTTTTTTGAAAAGTTTTGGAAGGATCAATGTTAGTTCTTAAAATCTTTGGTAAAATTCACCAGTGATGCCATCAGGTCCAGGGTTTTTCTTCATTTAAAAATTATTGATTACCAATTTAATATCCTTACTATTTATAGGTTGATTCACATTTTCTATTTCCTCATAAGTTGGTCTTGATAAGTTTTGTTTTTCTAGGAATTTGTTCATCTAGAACATCTAATTTGTTGCTGTGCAACTGTTCATAGTACTCTCTAATAATCTTTCTTATTTCTATAGAGTTAGTATTAGTAGTAATGTCTCCACCTTCATTTCTGATTTTTTTTTTTTTTTTAATTTATTATTATTAAACTTCAAGTTGTAGGGTACATGTGCACAACGTGCAGGTTTGCTACATATGTATACTTGTGCCATGTTGGTGTGCTGCACCCATCAACTCGTCATTTACATCAGGTATAACTCCCAATGCAATCCCTCCCCCCTCCCCCCTCCCCATGATAGGCCCCGGTGTGTGATGTTCCCCTTCCCGAGTCCAAGTGATCTCATTGTTCAGTTCCCACCTACGAGTGAGAACATGCGGTGTTTGGTTTTCTGTTCTTGTGATAGTTTGCTAAGAATGATGGTTTCCAGCTGCATCCATGTCCCTACAAAGGACACAAACTCATCCTTTTTTATGGCTGCATAGTATTCCATGGTGTATATGTGCCACATTTTCTTAATCCAATCTGTCACTGATGGACATTTGGGTTGATTTCAAGTCTTTGCTATTGTGAATAGTGCTGCAATAAACATACGTGTGCATGTGTCCTTATAGCAGCATAATTTATAATCCTTTGGGTATATACCCAGTAATGGGATGGCTGGGTCATATGGTACATCTAGTTCTAGATCCTTGAGGAATCGCCATACTGTTTTCCATAATGGTTGAACTAGTTTACAATCCCACCAACAGTGTAAAAGTGTTCCTATTTCTCCACATCCTCTCCAGCACCTGTTGTTTCCTGACTTTTGAATGATTGCCATTCTAACTGGTGTGAGATGGTATCTCATTGTGGTTTTGATTTGCATTTCTCTGATGGCCAGTGATGATGAGCATTTTTTCATGTGTCTGTTGGCTGTATGAATGTCTTCTTTTGAGAAATGTCTGTTCATATCCTTTGCCCACTTTTGGATGGGGTTGTTTGTTTTTTTCTTGTAAATTTGTTTGAGTTCTTTGTAGGTTCTGGATATTAGCCCTTTGTCAGATGAGTAGATTGCAAAAATTTTCTCCCATTCTGTAGGTTGCCTGCTCACTCTGATGGTAGTTTCTTTTGCTGTGCAGAAGCTCTTTAGTTTGATGAGATCCCATTTGTCAATTTTGGCTTTTGCTGCCGTTGCTTTTGGTGTTTTAGACATGAAGTCTTTGCCCATGCCTATGTCCTGAATGGTACTACCTAGGTTTTCCTCTAGGATTTTTATGGTATTAGGTCTAACATTTAAGTCTCTAATCCATCTTGAATTAATTTTCATATAAGGAGTAAGGAAAGGATCCAGTTTCAGCTTTCTACTTATGGCTAGCCAGTTTTCCCAGCACCATTTATTAAATAGGGAATCCTTTCCCCATTTCTTGTTTCTCTCAGGTTTGTCAAAGATCAGATGGCTGTAGATGTGTGGTATTATTTCTGAGGACTCTGTTCTGTTCCATTGGTCTATATCTCTGTTTTGGTACCAGTACCATGCTGTTTTGGTTACTGTAGCCTTGTAGTATAGTTTGAAGTCAGGTAGCGTGATGCCTCCAGCTTTGTTCTTTTGACTTAGGATTGTCTTGGAGATACGGGCTCTTTTTTGGTTCCATATGAACTTTAAAGCAGTTTTTTCCAATTCTGTGAAGAAGCTCATTGGTAGCTTGATGGGGATGGCATTGAATCTATAAATTACCTTGGGCAGTATGGCCATTTTCACGATATTGATTCTTCCTATCCATGAGCATGGTATGTTCTTCCATTTGTTTGTGTCCTCTTTTATTTCACTGAGCAGTGGTTTGTAGTTCTCCTTGAAGAGGTCCTTTACATCCCTTGTAAGTTGGATTCCTAGGTATTTTATTCTCTTTGAAGCAATTGTGAATGGAAGTTCATTCCTGATTTGGCTCTCTGTTTGACTGTCACTGGTGTATAAGAATGCTTGTGATTTTTGCACATTACATTTCTGATTTTAGAAATCTGAGTCTGCTCTGTTTTTCTTTGTCCATCTAGCTAAAGCATTATTTTTCTTGACATTCTCAAAGAATCAACTTTTGCTTTCATTTATTTTTTCTATTGTGTTTCCATTCTCTATTCATTTATTGCTGCTCTAATTCTTATTATTTTCTTTTTTCTTCTAGCCACGGGTTTAGTTTCTTTCTTTTTCTTATTTCTTACAATGTAAAGTTAGATTGTTCATTTAAAATGTTACATTAAATTGTTCATTTAATGTAAAAATTTATAGCTATAAATTTTCCCCTTAGCACTGCTTTCACAGCATTTCATACATTTTTCTGTTTTTGTTTTCATTTTCCTCTAAGTATTTTCTAACTTTTGTTAAAAAATTTTAGCTGATCTATTTGTTGTGTAAGAGTATGTTGCTTAATTTCTACAAATTTATACATTTTCCAACCTTTCCTCTGTTATTGATTTCTAACTTCATCTTGTTTTCATTGGAGAAGACACTTTGTATGATGTCAATCTTTTTAAATCTGTGGAGACTTAATTTGTGGTATAACATATGTTCTGTCCTGGAAGATATCTCATGTGCACTTAAGAAGAATATGTATGTTGTTATTATATAGAGTATCTGTATATATGTTAGATATAGTTGGTTTGTTACATTGTTTAAGTTCTCTATTTTCTTATATATCTTCTGTTGGTCATTCTATCCATTATTGAGAGTAGGGTATTAAAGTCTCCAAATATTATTGTAGAATAGTCTATTTCTCCATTCAAGTCTATCCAAAAGTTTTGTTTCATATGTATTGATGATCTGCTATTACGTGTGTAACAGTTTATAATTGTTATATCACCTTGCTGTATTGAGCCTTTTATTAATATGAAATGTCTTCATCTTTTTTAACCTTTTTTTTTTTTTTTTTGAGATGGACTCTCTTTCTGTTGCTCAGGTTGGAGTGCAGTGGCGCGATCTCAGCTCAATGCAAGCTCCGCCTCCCACATTCACGCCATTCTCCTTCCTCAGCTTCCCGAGTGGCTGGGACTATAGTGCCCACCACCACACCCAGCTAATTTTTTGTATTTTTAGTAGAGACGGGTTTTCACCATGTTAGCCAGGATGGTCTTGATCTCCTGACCTCATGATCCACCTGCCTTGACCTCCTAAAGTGTTTTTTAACCTTTTTTGAAATTAAAAGTCTATTTTTTCTCATATTAATATAGCCATTCCTATTCTTTTTTGGTTATTGTTTACCTGTAACTCACCTTCAGTCTATTTGTGTCTTTGCATCTTAAGTGAATTTTTTGTAGACAACATGGAGTTTGTTCATTTTTTTAAATCCATTCTGCCAATCTCTGTCTTTTCATTGGAGAGTGCAATCTATTTAAATTTAAAGTAATTACTGATAAGGAAAGACTTACTTCTGTCATCTTCTTATTTGTTTTATATTGTTTTCTATGTTGCTTTTTTTGTCCCCCCTTTTCTGAATTACTGTCTTCTTTTGTGTTTAATTTTTTAGTATTGAAATATTTATATTTCTTTCTCATTTTTTTGTGTGTATATTGTATAGTTTTTTTGGTGTGATTACATCCTTATTCATTGTGTATACTGTGTGCCCAAAACATAAACTAATGATTTTTTTTTTTTTTTGTCTTTTTAGACAAGGTCTGGGTCTATCACCCAGGCTGGAGTGCAGTGGTGCAATCTCAGTTCACTGAAATCTCTGCCTCCTGGACTCAAGCCATGCTCCCACCTCAGCCTTCTGAGTAGCTGAGACCACAGGTGTGCACTTACATGCCCAGTTAATTTCTGTATTTTTTGTAGAGATGGAGTTTTGCCATGATTCCCAGGCTGGTCTCAAACTCATGAGCTCAAGCGATCCACCCACCTCAGCCTCCCAAAGTGCTTGGATTATAGGAGTCAGCCATCCCATCTGGCCACTAATTATTTTGAATACATTAATCTTTTAAATTTCATATAAAACAAAATGTGGAGTTACAAACCAAAATGTCAATATAATTTTTGTATAATATTACTCTCTTAAAAAATGTAGAAAGTTAAAGTGGAGTTATAAATCATTGTTATAATAATGCTAGCTTTTATGATTGCCCATATATTTACCTTTATTGAGATCTTTATTCCTTCACACAGCTTCACCTTACTGTCCAGCGTCTTTTTATTTCACCTTGCAAGACTCCTGTGAGCATTTCTTTCAGGGAAGGTCTAGTGTTAATGAACTTGCTCAGCTTTTGTTTATCCAGGAATGTCTTAATTTCTCCTTTACTTTTGAAGGATGATTTTGCCAGAAGTAGAATTATTAGTTCACAGGTTGATTTTTTTTCTCTCTTTCAGCATTTTGAATATACTGGCCCACTGCCTTCTTGCCTCCAAAGTTTCTGGTGAGAAATCTGTTACTTTCATTGAGAATCCCTGATACGTGATGAGTCACTTCTCTCTTGCTGCTCTTAAAATTTTCTCTTTGTCTTTGTCTTTCAAAAGACAAAGTGTGGATCTCTTTTAGTTCATTTTACTTGGAGTTTGTTGAGCTTGGATGTTTATATTCATATTATTAATCAGATTCAGGGAGTTTTCAGCTACTGTTTATTTGAATATTCTCTCTTCGTGTTCCTCTTACTCTTCTCCTTCTTGGACTTCCACAGTGTGCATGTTGGTCTGCTGAATGGTGTCCCACAAGTCCATTAGGATCTCTCTACTTTTTCTCAATCTTCTACTCTTCTGTCGCTCAGACTCAGTAATTTCCATTGTCCTGTCTTTAAGTGTACTGATTCTTCTGCCTGCTTGAACCTGCCTTTAAATCCCTCTAGTAAAATTTTCATTCCAGATGTTGTATTTTCAGCTTCAGAAATGTTTCTTTTCAAGTATTCTATTTCTTTGTTGATATTTCCATTTTGTTTGCACATCATTTTCTTGACTTTCTCCACATCTTTCCTTAGCATATTTAAAAGAGTTGTTTTAAAGTCTTTGTCTGGTTGATGTACCATCAGGTCTTTTCTAGGAACAACTCCTGTTGATTTATTTTCTTCCTTTGAATAAGCTATGCATTTCTGTTTCTTTATATGCCTTGTGCCTTTTTTGTTGGAAACTGGACATTTGAATCCAAAATATATTCTAACTATAAATCAATTATTTCCCTTCCTTAGGGTTTGCTATTGTTGTTTTTAATACCTATATGCTGCCTGTGTGCCAGGGATCAGCATAAAGTGTAAACTTGACATCTCTGGTCTTTTTTGAACCTGTGTCTTTTCCTGGCCATTTGTAGTCCCTTTCTAATTTTCTCCATGTATACAGTTGCTGTTGAATATCTTAGTATTTAATGTCTGGCTCCCAAAGGGGGGAAAATAAAAAAATGAAAGGAGGCAAAGTAGTGCTGGCTCTTTAAGCCTTCTGGAAATCACTCCAATTGATGAGGGAGGAGATTGCAACAATGAGGGGAGGTCCAAAAACAATGGCTGCCCATTTATGTGTTTGCATCTTTGTAGTTAGAAGCAGCAACCAACATTCTGAGAACAGCTACCTGAAATTTGAAGAACAGGATGATTTTGCCCACCCTGGCCCCCACACACTGCATGCAAGCTGCTCCTGGAACAAGTGCCCAGCTGCCTGCCATGGAACTGGCAGTGGGGGATGGGTAGTTGCTACTCTGCTAAGGGCTGAAGTTCACCAAAATTAACCTCAATTTATGTTTAAACCTTCCCCTGGAAGTTGTAAGCCTTCAATTAGCTCCAGAGTTTCAAAATAGTTACAGAAGTCATAATCTACCAATAAATTTGTTGTCTAACTAGGAAGACAGATTTCTGGTGCTCCCTACTCTGCTATCCTCCCAGAATCCTCTGGGACAAATTACTTTTACATAGAAAATTATTTTTGGAAGCTTCGTCTGAGTCTAAGTTACAATGAAAAAGAGAAACAAAAGCTTGCATTTTAAAAATCTTCAAAGTACTTTATACCTCGTTTTATTTTCTCCTCTCCTTTCTTTCTTCCTATATTCTCTCCCTCCTCCATTCTGTTCTTCCTTCAAAACTAATTTAGTGCTTTTCCAGTTTGGGGGCCTTTTACATTTGGTGAATTAACCATTTAATTCCTCCAATTCTTTCTTCTTGTCAACCTTTGACCATTTTCCTGTTAACTCTTTCATTGGAAGAAACTGGATGATGAGATTAATTGCTGACTGAGGTTAGGTATTATCATTGGATTCATGTTTCCCATGTTCTCTCCAGCCTTTCTCCCCTTTGCAGAAGGGGAGACAACTGAAATAAGTGGAAGTGGAGTATATTTTTGTGACCTCGAGGGAAGAGGAGAAAGGAAGGGACATGGAAGAGAGAAGATATGATTAAGCCAATGTAGACATTGTTAAGAAATTTATTTGCAATTTTTTTGTTCATTTGTTAAGTAACATCATTCCTTAAATATAAAAGCAATCTTACAGGAATATGCAATAGTGTCTCACACAGAAATGACTCCAAAGCTCTCCTTGAAAGGTTGCCCCTTCTGGATTTCATGACCTCTCTTAAGGGTAAGAAGACACCACCAAAGAAGCCTCTGACCACAGGATCATTTGATCATTACTAACTACAGGAATATTTACAACAGTAAGACTGTGAAGTTGTGGAGTCAAGAGGGGAAGGGGCAGAAATGTGCAGAGGTGTGGGGAATGGTGACAGTGGAGGCACTGCCCATCTTCCCATGACTCTCTGAAACAGGCACAATGCAGATTGGTTTAGGGGCAGGAAGGTGGGTCTGAGCAGGAGGACATGAGGAGGAGGGATGGCGGAATTTTATCTGGAGGCTTTCACACGGAGGGAAGTTTTGTGTGGTAGCTCTGGTGTATTAAAATAAAACATCAATTGTATGAGCATAATAGACATTCTAGTTCTTCACCAGCTGGGGATCTGTCACCTTATTTCCTAATGAACTCATGTGTTTTTCCACAGGTGGTTTTCACCTGCTACCATTACAGACTGGTCCAGACCTCCTTATCCTTTTGTTTCCCACAGCCTGTTTCAGTGCAAGTCCTCATTTCCATGAGAGTCTGGGAGAACAGCATGCATTCTGGACAGGGTTGGACACAGTGATGGGATGGAATGTGGTCTGACTGGGAAGTCAAGGGATGGATTCCAGGTTTGAGGATGGATTACAGCTGGACGCATTGATGGCTTAAGGCCAGAAAGTAGAAGGTGCTCTCTGTGTTTTGGTCACAGGCAATGCCTTCTAAAGGAGCCCTCTGCACAGGACTGTGTTAACAAATCATCTGCCCTTGATGCTCAAGTTTCTTCCTCCAACCTAGAAACTTTTGAACATTGGTGTAATTTCTCCATGTTGGGAAGGCTTAGGGGTCAGGAACTTGGCAAAGGACCCAGTTACTCATCCTCTTTTATGCCCTTTGGGATTCTACAGAAAAGCATTCTCTGCTCTCTTCTCCTGGCTAAGGGCTCAAGAGAATTTCCTCAAGGGGGCCTGAAATCTGCACTCTCCAGTTCCTTGGCAGGCAAACAACGGCTTACCCTACTGCCTGCTTACCTCTTTTTCCTTTTCCTCTTGGTAATACATTTGAGGGATCTAAGAATGCCAGAACAGGAATTCTCCGGGCCCAGTAAGTAAGAACCATTCTGTCAATTTCTGCATTTTTTGATGTAGAAATCATACCCTTTTAACATCTACAACCTCTTCCACCAGGAGCTTTCTCTGATAATGACCTTGGTTCAAGCAGCATGAGTGATTTTTAGATGGTGTATGTTCAGTCAATGTATGATTTATGCCAGGAGAAGTGGGATAGTACCCTTTTTGGAAGGGCTGCAAAGTCAAATTACTTACATTCTCAAAATGGGGATGCATGAGAGGACCCACAAAGCGGAGGTTCACCTATGAATCAGCCCGTAGCTGATCTAACAGCTCTGGTTACATAACATTCTGGTTACATAACATTTAAAGCTTTTGGTTACAAAACATTTTGAGCTTTTGTTTAATTACTTAGTCTTTGTTTTGTCTTCCTTATTGTTAGTAGAGACATAAGAGAATTTCCATGGAAAATTCCAACTCGGACTCTACTCAATGTTGAATTGATTTGTTATTCTTAATATATTTATTCAGCTGCAATCCCTAGTGTCCTTCCAGAGACTGATTAAAAGGCTCTTCTAATATACCAGAAAGACTAAGGGTCCTTACCACTTCATGTGCTGTTACTCAAATTTCTTAAAGTCATCTGAGGAGAAGTTAATGATTTAAGGAGGAGTAGTATTTTTTCAGTGTGGATAAATAATATTTATTTCATAATAATAAATGATTCTGATGGCACTATTTCCACCCACGGAAGTCATTCTGGTTCTGTCTTCATGTCTGTCTACACAATGATCGCCCTTCTGGGAGGAGGAAAATTCCCTTATGTAGAGCTCAACCCCAGCCCTTGAACCTTAAGAGTGTGTGTATTCTGAGGTGTTCAAGCATCTCCCCAATAATGTGGAGATGTAGCAGAAACCCATTTACCTGATATAATGATATCGGACTCCACAAAGCAACATTTCATTGCTTTGAAATAAAAAAATTAATTAAAATAAAACCATAGGTGGATTCACAAAGAAACTGTGTAAGCATTTGTAAATATAGTAATAAATATATTATAATTTTTGAATTACAAGTAATGTATTAAACCACTATTTCTAGTTTCATTAACTTTATACTACCCACAATATTAAGTAAGAAAATTGCTGACTCTCAACTTCTCACTACCTATTCTCTTGTTTCTCTTCTCCGTATCTGTCTGCTATGCCATTATTTCTACCCTCATGAGACAGTACAAGTGCTCAGAATAAGAACTAAACTCCCAGGCTTCACGTATACCAACAACAGAGGTCACGAGGGATCCCAAAGCACTCCAACACCCACTTTCTCTGACCTGCTTTCTCCCACTAAGAAGTGTCAAAGGAGAATCCTATGCTTTCAGAGTAAAATGCCATCTCCTCCATGAGGGGATAAAAGTGAGGCCAAGGTACTAAGTCCATAGCCACGTCTCTCTGGGCCTATGATGCTCCATTGAGGGTGTTCAAGTGGTGAATTGTCCACAAAGTAAGACAGCTTTCTCAGATCACCTCAAATCTATCAATAGGGATAATGAATGGGCCTCAGGAGCTTGAGTAAGTTTTGCTTATTCAGTTTTCTTCCATGACAAGAGGTCACCAGGGAGCCCAGTCACCACCTTGACTAATTTTGACACTCATAGTTTCACCAACACTGTCTGCCTTGAATCCATAAGAACTAACCTCATTATGTGCTCTGCTCCCATTTATGTCAGTCACATAAATAGCCAGAATTCCACGCTATCTCTCATTCCCCTTCTTCTAATTTCCATAAGTCTAACTTCCATATACCTCCTATTCGCTTTTTATCTCAGATTCCAGTTCAGAAATGAGTATTCTCTTCCTCATCGCACACTCAGCAAAATCTGATTCCCCCAAAACCTTCTCATGCAGTGGCTGTTTACTTTTTCTTACTGCTCTGTGAATACAGGTAAGTCTTTTCTCCTTGTTTTAGGTTCCCGGTCATTCTTCTCACTTCCTCATACCACAAAGGAAATGGCTCCAAATTTCATGTCATCAGATCTTAATACGATATCTCACTGCTGCAGTCATACCTACATCAAAGTTAAACTCCCCCTTTCCAATGATTTTAGTTCCTCTCTCTTGTTTCAAGGCCAGTCTCAGCTTGAACCTTGGTTATTTTTAATATGCCCTGAGTTGAAGTCTCAAACTTCATGAAACTGAAACTTTTCATCCTTCCCCTTAAACCTGTTCTATACAGCCTTTCTCTTCTCAGTTGCTTTCTTTTTTGGGAAATCATATTAACCTGTAAAACATCTGTACACAGTCCTTCAGTTAACTGACCTGCTTTCTGTCCAGCTGCCAACTCACACTCTGAACTGGCAACTCAGTTTCACGCTTCCATTCTAGGCTCCTTCTAGGTGTATTCTGTATTTCAGCTTCCTCCACTCTGTTGTATCCCTGCAGACACTCTCCGTTTATGGCACTCATAAATAACCATAATGTATGGACACCCACTTCTCCCACCCTTCCTCACTCCATTATCTTCATCCATTAGGGATTTATGTCATTCTTAAATATTGAGTGTCATTTCAACAGGAAGGAGAATAAGGAGTAGACAAATAGGTATTTGTCTGTTCATTCTACCCTCTTTTACCAGAAGCCTGTATTAATCAGTAAGTCCTCTTCTATATCTAAAATCCTTCAATTTTTAATTTTATCCATAATTTACAAAATAATAATATAAGTAGATTTAGCTTTTAATATGCACCTTAGCCTTTATTAAACTCTGTTTCATAACAGAAGCTATTGTCTAAGATTATTTTTGGAAAATCAGTGTTTGTGTTCTACCTTAGGACACAATGGGTGATATAAACATTGGTCGAAAGAGTCCTGAGTCTGAGAAAGTGGTTCTTTGACAATATCTGACATTACAAACAGACTTTAAGAGCTGGAGTTTTTATGATATTGTCCTTTCATCCTTTGATTCAGACACTTGCTTTTAAGAAAGACTTTAGTCACCAGATGTGAATTGCTGGAAAAAAAAAAATCCAACAATCTTTGCCTCATGATTTTTTAATAACCTGCTTAAGTTTGTCAGTACGCTGTACAAATTGATCAAACATATGAGTAACAAAGACGAGAAAAAATTGAAAGCAGGAAGGTATATTTATGACTAATCTATTATGTAGGAGTCATGCCTAGAATAAACAGAAGAGTTAAAGAACGATTCCTAAATAGAATAAGAAGATGTAGGCTTCTCTCACATGGAAGTGATAAACTTGAATAAAATACTTAAATCTTCACATAACAGAATGAGAATTTAGGCCTCTGAATAATTCCAATATCAAAGCACAAATTTAGTGGAATTAAATAGGTTTTCATAACAGAAAATTTTTAGAACTATTAGTAGAAGGAGATGTAGGAAGTAGACCCTTACTTTGATGAATTAAGAGAAATTGCTGTTTCAACATAAAAATAAAGCTGGCTCTAAGAATCTTCTTTAGGGGGCCATTATAGATAACCCTCCTAGGAAAACTCAAGTGTTATTGATATCTTAGAAATATCATTAGTGAACATTTTATTATTTTGAGTTAAGAATTTTTTTTTCAGGTTCTTAAAGACAAGAAAAAGTTATCTATAGTACCTCTGTTGATTTTTAAAATAATTAAGTTGTACAGCATGTTCTCCAATTCTGAAAAAAGTAATATAATAGGGCAATTACAATTTAGTTTTCAATTCATCATCATTCAAAACCGTGGGCTTTTGGTACATATCTTTGCACTCATTTTTCTTCCCTTTGACTTTTGTCTCTATAAGCTCGGTTCCTGAAGAGGCATTTTCACCAGGTAGCTGACATTTCCTCAGAAGTATTAGGATGATTAAGGCTGGAACAAAGCTTGATCCTCTTAATGCTGCTGGCAATCCAAGGTAGATGTATCTATTTTTTTCAAAGTTAAAACATATTAAATATTACATAGACAGTGTGGTTAGTGCAAACTACATTTGTATATCTTTATATTTTATTCTGATAAAAACAGCAGCTGATAGTTTTGCATGCTGATCTTATATAAGCAACTTTACTAAACTCTCTTATTAATTTCAGTATTTGTTAAAATGTTTACGTTGGCCGGGCTCGATGGCTCACGCCTGTAATCCCAGCACTTTGGGAGGCCGAGGCGGGTGGATCACGAGGTCAGGAGATCGACGTCATCTTGGCGAACACGCTGAAACCCCGTCTCTACTAAAAATACAAAAAATTAGCCGGGCGCGGTGGCAGGCGCCTGCAGCCGCAGCTACTCGGGAGGCTGAAGCAGGAGAATGGCTTGAACCCGGGAGGTGGAGCTTGTAGTGAGCCGAGATTGCGCAACTGCACTCCAGCCTGGGCGACAAGAGCCAGACTCCGTCTCAAAAACAAAAACAACAAAAAAAAGTTTTATGTATTTTTTTAAATTTCCCATTGAGAAAATCCAAATTTATTTTCATCTTTTCTAATGTTTTGTTATTGTTATAACTAACTTTTCATTGAATAGGATCTTCACCTCAAAATTAATACTGATAGTGATAGCAGTGAATAGTATTTAGTAAGAATGCTTCCAAAGAATCATCATGAATTATAATATATACTCTTGTGAGAGTTTCTTTAGATGACCTTGATCAGATTAAGGAAGTTATTTTCTATTATGAGCTTGCTCAAAGTTTTAATCATGAACGTGCAAAATATAACCAAATAACTTTTCTGCTTGTAGTCGGAAGAGTATCCAAGGTTTTCTACCTTTATTGTGTTAATTAGCATCTATTACACCAATAGATTTTCTGATGTCGACCTATCCTTGCATGCTTAAAATAAACTGTATTTGTAATTTTTACACATTATTAGATTCAATTTATCAATTTTTATGTAGAATTTTTGCATGTATAAGATTAGCCTACAAATTTTTTTCTTGTACTGAACTTATCCAGTGTGATTATTAAGATTGTACTAGCTTTGTGAAATGAATTACAAAATTTTCCCTTTTTCTGTTTCTGAGAATAATTGCATAATTTACGAATGAATCATCAGTTCATTGTAGGTTTTATCAGACTCTCCTGAAAAGCATCTGAACTTAGTGCCTTTGGGAGATGAGCATTTTTGAAGGATTTACATTTTTAAGTAACTATAAAAATATTCATGTTTCTATAGATTTATAATAAAATCTAGTAATATATAATTGTCTAGAAAAATATCTATTTAATGTTTCTAAATTGTTATATCTAAAATCCCTATGTAAGTATTAGAATATCTGTACTTATATTACCTTTTTCATCCTTAATGATGTTTTATTTGTGCCTCCTCTCTTTCTTTATTTGCCATTCCACAGTATTGTTATTAGTAATACCTTTGCAACTTTACAGAAACATAGCTCTTTACTTTCTGATACCCTCTATGGTATATAGTCTATTTATTAATTTCTGCTTCTCATTTTTATATTTCTACTTCTAAAATTTGCTTTTATTATGAAACATTACTAGGAGTCAGAAAAAAATGGACACCAGTGATTGGATTTAAGGCCTACTGCAATCCAGTATAACCTCATTTTAATTTAACTAATTCCACTCGTAAATGCTGTATTTGCAAATAAGTTCACATTGTGAAGTTCTGAGTGAACATCAAATTTTGGGGAACACTAAACCCTGTACAAGGTGTTTTGCCTCATTAATTGGATTAAAGCATTGAATCTGGATTTAGTCTCTTGACTTAGAAGTACCTTATTCTTCTTTTGGAAGCTGATACCAGAAACCACTGCCCATTTTGAGACATAGAGCCTGTGAATTCAGCTTTGTTTACTCCTTTATGTTTCTGTTTAATTTCTGAAAAATCAGATGTTTAGGATGATGTTTTCATTGTCTTTTAACCAAGATATGTCCCTTTTGAATTTTAAAAATATATTGTATCATTTATTCTTATTTGAGATAGAAAATATATCAATACGTAAATTATTGAGGCATTTATCAGGTTGTTCTACATCATTTGTATATATTTTATTGTTCTTTTTCTAAATTCTAAGTTCATCAATTTTCAGCCTTTTATATGTAATTTGCATTTACATGTATTTACATGTAATCTGTATTTACATGTATTTACATGTAATATGTATTTACATGTATTTACATGTAATATGTATTTACATGTATTTACATGTAATATGTATTTACATACATATTGTATTTTATACATATGTGTATATAAACATAAACATATATACCTATGTGTATATACATATGTGAATATATATTGCGTATGTATATTTATATATGTAATACATCTATATATGTAAATACACATTATTTATATACATATATAAATAAATATGTATATATGTACTTATATGTATGTATTAATATACATATTTATATACATATATTTGTACATATGCAAACATATACATATGTGTATATATATTTATACATTTAAAGCTCTAAAAATCCCTTTGATTACTGGTTGGTTTGGCTTCATCCCACAAGTTTTCTTATTCAGTGCTTTCATTGACATAGCGTTCTAATTATTTAATCATGTTTATTGTAATTTATTCTTTTAACCATGAGTAATTTAAGACTGCATTTTTTTACTACTTTTCAAACATTTGAGGTTTGGGCATCTTTTATTATAGGCTTTCATCTCCATTGCATTGTGAACAGAAAACAGGATTTATGTGGTATCAATACTTTTTTTTAACTTTTTAGTGGCATAGGTGCTGGTATTTGGGTTAACAATTATCCATGTATTCATGTAGATATAGATACAGATGTATTATAGATTCATATAGATTATATATATTCATTTACATTTATCTGTATATTCGATTACTCTTGTACAATTTGAAGCTGAAATATACTGTATCCTCACTCATTTTCATCTGTGTTTAATATTCATTTGTGGCACAAGTATATTGAAATTTTCCATTCTGTAGAATTCTTCTTATAATTTTATAAATTTTTGTTTTGCATATTTGAGGTTATGTTGATAGATTTACATAGGTTCATAATTTTTCTATATTTTTTCATGTTTTCCTTTTATTATTAAGTAATATCCCTGTTTAACCCTATTAATTTTTTCCCTTTAACTTATACTTTGTTTAAATCATTAATATAACTACAGAAGTTGATTTAGTATATGTCTGGTATCTTTTTAAAACCTTATCTTCAATCATTTTATATTTTTGATCTGTCTCTTATAAACAACATATAGTTCAAATTTTGAAAAGTCCAGTATAAAAATTGCTATCTTTTAACAAGCAAGTTTAACCAATTTGCAAAATCACTTAGGCTTGTTTTTTAACTTATTTGTGTGGGATTTTTTCCTTAAGAATTACTACTATTGCATTTTCTCCCCTTCTATTGGTTGAAATAAATCAAATTAATCATTTTTACCTTTTTTGCAAAATGTAAAGGTAATCAGAAGTTTGTTCTCAAGAATCGTAAAAGAGTCTGAGATTTTACTTCATTTGTAAGTTAACAGGCTAGCCTGCCACAGTTTCAAGGATGCTAACAGAAGATACAAGACTCATAGGTCAGGGACAAAGGACTTTTTTTCACTCGCAACACAGCAGTCAGCACAAACTTCATTTTCAGGTTGGTTTTCCTTACCCTCCACGTCCCAAAATGGTGAGACAGAGGGAGAACCAGGTAAACGGTGTACACACGGTGGATTTGGGCCGCAGTTAGAAAGTCCTGAATTTAGGAAACCCCAGTCTTTTAAATGGGCTTCAAAAAAATCTGCCCAAACTTTGCCCCAGAGGGAGACATTTTCTTATCATCATGAACAACAAACTACCTGCCCTCTGTCCTTGAGAGAGACACTATTTATATCTTCTAAGGTCATTTACTGTTCCAACATCCTTGAAAATATAGTCCAGAAAAAATGCTCTCAGTGCCCCTGCTAACAAGAAAAGCAGAAATGTAATGTAGGGGTCCATGGAGAATTGTCTACCAACAATATTTACCCTTATTTCCAGAATATCTTGGCTTCTGGTAGATTTTCTCATGGATACACCATTTCATTGACCAGTCTAATTGGTCTGACTAACAGAGAATGGAACCAAGTCTGTTTAATGTGTCTCAAGCACCATTTGATTCAGGATACTATCAACAAGAATCCAAGCAGCAGATGAGGCCAACCCTCAATACTGATCCTTGGAGTTCCTCAACTGTGGTAGAAATCTACTGCATACATAGCATGTAGCTGAGCTTCCCTCAACATCGCTCCTGGGGAGCTCTGGGGGAAACGGGAATGGATGCAGAGATGAATCTCCTGCTCTCTGCTCTCCCCATACTTCTTGATATATGTCCTTTTGCTGATCACGACAAATATATTAGAATGCTATAAACAATGGTAAATTGTTTTATACTGAATAAAGTAGCTTTATTATTGCCCCCATCAAGAGAAGTTAATTCAAATTTAAACAAGACTCAAATTTCCTAATGAAAAAGAAGATGAAAATAGAAAGAACAAAGAGTTTTATTCAAAATTAGACTTGTATTTACCAAGGAGAAGGCATTAGGAGACATGAAGAAGATTGTTTCAGCAACATTTAAAGAGGGAGAAAAGATATGATTTTGGAGACCAGAGATGTGGTGAGAGGAAGTGAGGCTTCAGACTCGTGACATGATGAAATCATGCAGGATAAAACAAAGAGCCTTTAGAGATCCATATAAATTGGATAGGCATCCATGGTATATATACAACCATTACCTTCAATATTGTGTTGACTCTAAGAATTTAACAAACAACACTTTGAAAGCCAAGGTTAGGGAAGCCATGTATGCTTATATTTACCAAGCACTTGAGAAATAATGGGAAAATACAATTCTAGTATGCAAATAAGGAATGGAGATATAACATCAGTATCTCTTCTGGAAATAAACACAAAAGTATTCTTTTCACTTGACAAAAAAAAAAGTTAGGTATGAATGGTGCTGTGTTATGCATAGTCTATGCTTATAAAACAATTTTAAACCCATTATTATCTTTACCTGAAGGTGGTGGAATTATATATCCTGCATGCCCCTGACTCACCACATTTCAAAGTTCCCCAGTGTAAACATGTGGAATCCATTAAAGCGCCAAAATATATAGGTGCAGGAATGCCAGCTGCAATTAACAGGGAAAGAAAGATCTATCAACAAGAATTAAGATACTTGATTTATTTGGAAATATTTTGATTTTCTTTATTTGTACTGCAAAGTTTATCAAAACATAAATCTAATGGTCTCAATTTTATTTTTAGAAATGAGTTACTCTTACTGTAAAGTTTCTAAATTATTAATAAGTAATCTTAAAAGTAAAAGATTATGCAGCATAATTATTAGTAGGGTAAAACATTCAATTAAAGATTCTGAACTTCATATATTTTCTTAAATGTTTTGGGCCTATTATATGTACATTTTATTTGGGCAGAGCATTTTCTTTCATTTTATTTTCAAATCTTCAAAGAATAGTGTAATTAAGGTCAGACAGGGCCTTTTCAAGTAAAAGAGGTGCTCTATCTCTTTGTGTGCTGCATTCTCATATTTATAATGTGCTTTTTACATACAGAAGGGACACTTGCTAGACTGTTTTTCTGAAATAATTATCTTGTTTATCTAGTATTTAATATTGTTCCGATAGGATGTGGAAAAAAATAACTATTTTTACCAAATACTCTTGTGCAAAATGTATGTAATCCCACACCAAGGGACTTCTCTTCAGATTTCATACACCTGAAAAGTAAATAAGTTTGTAAATAAAAGAAAAATAAAGATTTAAAACTATCATACTGTCTTGAAAAGGCCGGTTGTAAGCTAGTCACACATAAGGAACATTCAAAATTTTACTTTCATGCTCACTTATTGGTTATTCAGGCCTTTATTATCCAGCTGGTAGCCTACACAGGAGCCCATTTCTGGTTACTGACACTTCACCTATCACTTTTTCTTATTAATACCTATTTTATTAGTCGGGCGCGGTGGCTCATGCCTGTAATCCCCCAGCACTTTGGGAGGCCAAGGCAGACAGATCACCTGAGGTCAGGAGTTCGAGAGCAGCCTGATCAACATGGTGAAACCCTGTCTCTACTAAAAATATGAAAAATTAGCTGGGTATGGTGGTGGGTGCCTGTAATCCCAGCTACCTGGGAGGCTGAGACAGGAGAATCACTTGAATCTGGGAGGCAGAGGTTGCAATGAGGTGAAATTGTGTCACTGCACTCCAGCCTGGGTGACAGAGCTACACTCCATCTCAAAAAAAAAAGAAATTGTTTTTAATAACACGGAAACTAGATACACTAAAAATCTACAGTAAGAATAATAATAAATTTTATACAGTTCTTATTAAAATTAGAAAAGAACAAGAATACTCACTATCACAACTATAGTTAAATAAATCTTGGAGGTTTTAATTTATGCTACAAGAGAATTTTAGAAGTCTAAGATGTGTAAGGTTTGGAAGTGAAAAGACAAAACTTGTCATATTTGCACATTGAAAAACTTACATAGAAAACCTAACAAAATCAACAAATTATTAGAACAAATAAGAAGGATGCTGGATGGCATCTCTGGACCTTTCTGGGGACTAGGAAAACTCACAGCTCTGAAGGGAAAGACAAAAACATGACTGGATTACCACTGGCTGATTGTAGGGTTGGGCCTTGAACAAACATAGGTGGTAGCCAGGTAGAGGTAACAGTGGGTCTTGGGTGAGATTAGTGCTGTGCTGGATTCCAGTCTAACCCAGCACAGTCCCAATGGTGGTGGCCACAGGGGTGCTTGCGTCACCCTACGCCCAGTTCCAGGCAGCTTAGCACAGAGAGACTCCATTTGTTTGGGAGAAACTAAGGCAAAAGAACAAGAATCTCTGCCTGGTAATCCAGAGAATTCTTTTGGATCTTGTCCAAGACCTCCAAAGTGGTAACTCTATGAGTCTACATGAACCACAGCATTACTGGGCTTGGGGGCCCAAGTCCTTTTGAATACCTGGAAAGCCTGCTCAAGAAGGATGGCACAAACAAACCCAGACTATGAAGACTCTGATAAATGCCTAATTCATCAATGCCCAGATATCAACAAACATTGACAAGCATAAGGAACATACAGGGAAACATGACCTCACCAAAGGAACTAAACAAGGCAGCAGGGACCAATCCTGGAGAAAGAGAGATATGTGACCTTTCAGATTGATAATTCAAAATGGCTATTTTGAGGAAACTCAAAGAAATTCAAGATGATAGAGATAAAAAATTCAGAACACTATCAGATGAATTTTACAAAGAGGTTGACATAAAAAAAAAGAATCAAGCAGAAATTCAACAGTTAAAAAATTGCAATGACATACTAAAGAATGCCTCAGAATCTCTTAATAGCAGAATTTATCAAGCAAAAGAAAGATATAGTGAGCTCGAAAATAGGCTATTTGAAAATACACAGTAAGGGATACAAAAGAAAAAAAAAATAAAAAAGAGTGAAGTGCACCTTAATGATCCACAAAATAGTCTCTAAAGGGCAAATCTAATAGTTATTTGTCTTAAAGAAAAGGTAGAGAAAGAGATAGGAGTAGAAAGATTATTCAAAGGGATGACAGCAGAGAACTTCCCAAACCAAGAGAAATGTATTGATATCCAAGTGCAAGAAGGTTATAGAACACCAAGCAGATTTAACCCAAAGAAGATCACCTCAAGGAATTCAATAAATCCCCCAAGGTCATGTATAAATAATTCTCAAAGCAGCAAGAGAAAAGAAGTGACTAACATACAATGGAACTCCAATACAACTGGCAGCGGACTTTTCGGCAGAAACCTTACAGGCCAGGAGAGAGTGGCATGACATATTTAAAGTGCTGAAGGAAAAAACTTTTACCTTTATATCTGGTGAAAATATCCTCCAAACAAAAAGAAGAAATAAAGATTTTCCCAGACAAGCAAACGCTGAGGGAGTTCATCAATACCAGCCCATGCTATAAGAAATGCTAAAAGGAGTACTTCAATCAGAAAGGAAGGGATGTTGATGAGCGATGAGAATTCATCTGAAGGTACAAAGATCACTGGAAATAGTAAGTAAGCAGAAAAATGCAGAATATTATAACACTGTGACTGTGATGTATAAACTACTCTTAACTAGAAAGACTAAAAGATGAACTAACCAAAAATATTAACAACTTTTCAAGACATAGACAGTACAATAAAATAGAAATAAAAATAACAAAATGTTAAAAATCAGGGGGACAAAGTTAAAATGTAGAGGTTTTTTTTAGTTTTCTTTTTGCTTGTTAGTTTCTTTATGCAAGCAGTTTTAATGTATTATCACCTAAAAAAATGGGTTATAAGATAGTATTTGTAAGCCCCATGGTAACCTCAAATCAAAAAACATACAATGGATACACAAAAAATAAAAAAGCAAGAAATTAAAGCATACCACTAGAGATAATCACCTTCACTGAAAGGAAGAAAAAAAGGAAGAAGAGAAAACCAGAAAACAAATAACAAAATGGCAGCAGTAAGACCTTTCTTATGAATAAGAATATTTAATGTAAATAGACTAAACTCTCCAATAAAATGACATAAAGTAGCTGAATGGATTTTAAAAAATACCCAATAATCTGTTGTCTACTAGAAACACATGTCACTCGTAAAGACAGAGACACAGAAAATAAAGGGATGAAAAAGATATTCCATGCTGATAGAAACCAAAAAAGAGCAGGAGTAGCATACTTATATCAGACAAAATAGATTTTAAGACAAAAACTGTAAGAAGAGACAAAGAAGATCATTATATAAGGATAAAAAGATTAAGCGAGAGGACATAAAAGTTATAAATATGTATTCACCGAACATTGAAGCACCAGATATATAAAGCAAAAGAGAGAGAGAGAGCCTAATACAATAATAGCTGACGATTTCAACACCTCACTTTCAGCATTGGACAGAACTTCCAGACCCCCCCAAAAAATCAACAAAGAAACATTGGATTTAATCCAAATTATAGACCAAAGGAACCTAATAAATATTTACAGAACATTTTATCCAATGGCTACAGAACACAAATATGAATCCAGCACATGGATCATTCTCAAGGAGAGACCATATGTTAGCTCCCAAAACAAGTCTTACAACATCCAAAAAAACTGAAACAGTATCAAGTATCTTCTCTGACCACAAACTACAAATCAATAACAAGAGGAATTTTGAAAACTATACAAACACATGGAAATTGAGCAATATGCTCCTGAATGACCAGTGGGTCGATGAAAAGCTTAAGAAGAAAATTTAAAATTTTCTTAAAAAATAATGGAAACACAACATACCAAAACTCATGGGATACAGTGAAAGTGGCACTAAGAAGGAAGTTTATAACTATAAATGCCTACATCAAAAAAGAAGAAAAACTTTAAATAAACAACCCAATGGGCCAGGTGTGGTGGCTCACACCTGTAATCCCAGCACTTTGGGAGGATGAAGTCGGTGGATCACAAGGTCAGGTGATCAAGACCATCTTGGCCAACATGGTGAAACCCTGTCTCTAATAAAAATACAAAAATTATCTGGGCGTGGTGGTGTGAGCCTGTAGTCCCAGCTTCTCAGGAGGCTGAGGCAGAAGAATCGCTTAAACCTGGGAGGCGAAGGTTGCAGTGAGCCGAGATCGCACCACTGCACTCCAACCTAAGCGACAGACTGAGACTCCGTCTCAAAAAAAAAGAAAGAAAGAGAAAATAATAATAATAATGCATATTAAAGAATTAGAAAAGTAAGAGCAAACCAAACACAAAATTAATAGAAGAAAAGAAATAATAAAGATCAGAGTAGAAATAAATGAAATTGAAATGAAGAAAACAATACAAAAGATCAACAAAACAAAAAAATAGTTATTTGAAAAGAAAAACAAAATTGATGAACCCTTAGCCAAAATAACTAGGAGAAAAGAGAGAAGACTCAAATAAATAAAATCATATATGAAAAAGAAGACATTACAACTGATACCACAGAAATCCAAAGGATTTTAAGACATAATTGTTAAGCTATGTTAAACTAAAGGCTATTATGAACAACTGTATTCCAATAAATTGGAAAACCTAGAAGAAATGGATGAAATCCTAGACACATACAACTTACCAAGATTGAACTATGAAGAAATCCAAAACCTGAACAGATCAATAACAAGTAATGAGATTGAAGCTGTAATAAAAAGTCTCCAGCAAAGAAAAGACCCAATGGCTTCACTGCCTAATTCTACCAAACATTTAGAAAGGAAATAATACCAATATACGCAAACTATTCTGAAAAACAGAAGAGGAGAGAAGCCTTCCAAACTCATTCTATGAGGTCAGTCTTATCCTGATACCAAAACCGGAAAAAGACACGTAGGGAAAAAAAGAAAAGAAAACTAAAGGCTAATGTCCTTGATGAATACTGATGCAAAAATCCTCAACAAAATTCTATCAAACCAAATTCAACAACACATTAAGAAGATCATTCATCATGACCAAGTGGGATTTATCCCAGAAATCCAAGAATAGTTCAAACATATGCAAATCAATCTATAGGATACATCATACCAAAAGAACAAACAAATAAAACCATATGATCATTTCAACTAATGTGGAAAAAATATTTGATAAGATTCAGCATCGCTTTATGGTAAAAAAAAAAAAAAAAAAAAGAAAAACCTCTCTAAAAACTGGGTATAAAAGGAACACGCCTCAACGTAATAACGGCCATATATGAGAGACCTATAGTGAGTATCATACTGAATGGGGAAAAACTGAAAGCCCTTCGTCTGTGATCCGGGACATGAAAAGGATGCCCACCTTCACCATTGTTACTCAAGATACTACTAGAAGTCTGAGCTAGAGCAAGCAGACAACAAATGTAAATAAAGAGCATCCAAACTTGAAATTAAGAAGTCAAATTATCATTGTTCGTAGATGATATAATATTCTATTTTGAAAAGCCTAAAGACTCCACCAAAAAGCTACTTGAAATGACAAACAAATTCAGTGAAGTTGCAGGATACAAAATCAATATAAAAAAATCAGTAGTGTTTGTATATGCCAACAGCAAACAATCTAAAAAAAAAAAAGTAATTCTAGTTACAATAGCTACAAATGCAATAAAATAACCAGGAATTAGCTTAAAGAAGTGAAAGATCTCTACGATAGAAACTGTAAAACATTGGTGCAAGAAATTGAACAAGATACAAATAAATGAAAATATATGCTCATAAATTGAAAGAAACAATATTGCTAAAAACAAAGGAATCTGCAATCTACAGATTTGATGCAATTTCTGTCAAAAAACCAATGACATTCCCCACAGAAATAGAAAAGGTAATCCTAATGTGGAACCACGAAAGATCCAGGATAGCCAAAGCTACCCAAAGCAAAAAGAACAAAACTGGAGGAATCACATTACTTGACTTCAATTTATATCACAAACCTATAGTAACCAAAACAGCATGGTACTGGCATAAAAACAGACACATAGATGAATGGAGCAGAATAGAGAACTCTGAAAAAAAAAATCCATACATCTACAGTGAACTCATTTTTGACAAAGATGCCAAGGATGTACATTGGGGAAAAGACAGTCTCTTCAATAAAAGGTGTGGGGAAAATGGAATATCCATAAGCAGAAGAGTGAAACTAGATGCATATTTTTTGCCATATTCAAAAATCAATCAAAATGGATGAAAGACTTAAATCTAAGACCTCAAACTATCAAACTGCTACAAGAAAACATTCGGGAAACTCTCCAGGACATTGGACTGAACAAAGATTTCTTGAGTAACACACCACAGGCACAGATAACTAATGAAAAAAAAAAGGATAAATGGGATCACATCAAGTTTAAAAGCTTCTGCACAGCAAAGGAAGCAATCAATGAGATGAAGAGACAACCCACAGAATGAGAGAAATTATTTGCAAGCTACTCATCTGACAAGGAATTAATAACCAGAATATGTAAGGAGCTCAAACAACTCTATAGAAAAAAATCTAATAATCCAATTAACAAATGAGCAAAATTTGAGACATTTCTCAAAATAATAAATACAAATGGCAATTATATGAAAAGGTGATCATCAGAGGAATGCAAATCAAAACTACAATGAGATGTCATCTCACCCCAGTTAAAATGACTTGTATACAAAAACAGTCAATAACAAATACTGGTGAGGATGTGGAGTAAAGGGAACCCTCCTACACTGTTGGTGGGAATGTAAATTAGTACAACCACTGTGGAGAACAGTTTGGAGGTTCCTCAAAAAACTCAAAAGAGAGCTACCATATGATCCAGCAATCCCACTTCTATGTATTAATATATACTAAAAAGAAAGGAAGTCAATGTATCAAAGAGATATCTGCACTGCCATGTTTATTGCAGCACTATTCACAATAGTCAAGACTTGGAAGCAACCTAAGTGTCCAGCAATAGACGAATGGATAAAGAAAATGTGGTACATATACATGATGGAGTAATATTCAGCCATAAAAAAAGAATGAGACCCTTTCATTTGCAACAACATGAATGGAACTAGAGGTCATTACGTTAAATAAAGTAGGGCAGGCACCAAAGGACAAACTTTACATGTCCTCACTTACTTGTGGGAGCTAAAACTGAGAACAGGCTGGGCCCAGGAGCTCATGCCTCTAATCCCAGCACTTTGGGAGGCCAAGGCGGGTGGATCACCTGAGATCAGGAGTTCAAGACCAGCGTGGCCAACATAATAAAACACTATTTCTACTAAAAATACAAAAATTAGCATGTGTGGTGGTGCATGCCTGTAGTCCCAGCTACTCAGGAGGCTGAAGCTGGAGGATTGCTTGAGCCAGGGAGGTGGAGGCTGCAGTGAGCCAAGATTACGCCACTGTACTCCAGCCTGGACAACAGAGTGGGACTCCATCTGAGAAAAAAAAGAAAAAATGAAAACAATTGAACTCATGGAGATAGAGAACAGAAGGGTTGTTACCAGAGGCTGGAAAGGGTAGCCTGGCTGTGGTGGGGAAGTAGAGATAGTTAATAGGTACAAAAAAATGGAAAAAATGAATTAAACCTACTATTTGATAGTGTATAGAGTGACTATAGTGGAAAATAATTTAATTGTACATTTTAAAATAACTAAAAGAGTACAAATGAATTGCTTGTAACACAAAGTATAAATGCTTGAGGGAATGGATACCCCATTTACCCTAATGTGGTTATTACACACTGCATGCTTGTATCAGAATATCTCATGTAACCCATAAATATATACACCTACTATATACCCATAAAAATTAAAAATTAAAACACTATATTTATATATGATTATATAATTTTGTAATCTAGTTTTTACTTCTGATTTATTTTATGTTTAATTTTAATCATATGCTATGTAATTATAATCTAGATATAAAATTTATATTTGTATATGGGGAAATGATACACATATATACATATACACACAAAATATGTAAAAACACATTGATAATCACAAATTATAAGCAATACAAATATAAATTTAAATATATTTAAAATCAATACAATATAAATCAGTTTAAAATCACAAATACACATATTCATATCTATATATATTTGCAATCACAAATATTTACATGTGTATGATATATATGTATATTGCATGTTTGTGATGGTAATGGCACCATTCTCTCTGTGTGTGTGTGTGTGTGTGTGTGTGTGTGTGTGTATGGCGTCACAAGAAATATATTTGGTCTTTGTCCCTAGCTCCTGGCACATGGGTCCTTGGAGTTCTTGGAATTCCCTTGGAGCGTCCTTAGTGGTAGGAATGTATTTTGTCATTCTTAAGGAGATTGTTTTGATCACACCTGAGTCTATACTAATGAGACGACAGGGTGGGCTCCCAGACTGAGGCTGGGACTGGTCACCAGAAAGACCAAGTTATTAGAAGACTGGAATTCTCAACCCCACACTCAGACCTCCCGGAGGATGGAGTGGGATGTGTGCACTGAAGATCAAGCTCACTAAAAGCTCTTGAACTAGGAGATTTGATGAGCTTCTGAGCTGGCAAACACATCCATATGCCAGGAGAGTGGCACACCCCAACCCTACCCTGGTTTCCATTTGTGTCTTTTATAATAACCTTCATAATAAACCAATAAATGTAAGTCAAGTGTTCCTTCCCTGAGTTCCGTGAGCCATTCTAGAAAATGGAGGAGTCAACCCTAATGCATAGCTTGTCAGTCAGAAGCCCAGGGTAGAACACAAAACAAAACAAAACAAAACAAAACAAAAGCCCAGGGTGTCTGGATTTGTGATTGACATCTAGATTGGGGGCAGTCTCATAGGACTGAGCCTTTTAATTTGTGCAATCTGATGCAAAGTCTATGTAGATAGTGTCAGGATTGCATAGAACTGTAGAACACCCAGCTGGTGCTGCAGAATTGGACAGTGTAGGAAAAAAATCCACACATCTGGCTATCAGAAGTGTTCTGTATGAATAGAGAAACCATTTGTTTTTCTCTCTGTGTGTGTGTGTGTGTGTGTGCGCGCGCGCATGTATGTATGTATCTATGTGGCTATATGTACATATATGTGTGTGCATATATAGACATGTATATGTATACATATGTGTGTATATAATTTATATATTTATATATAGTATTTAAGAAAATCTAATGGCACATCACCTTTATGAAAAATTTTCAGAACTTTAAGGATACAAAGGAACATTTAAGCAAATGCGAGGATATTACATGTTCAAAAATATTTGATGTCAGATTTTTCTCCAAGTAATCTGTGGAATCTACACTAACTCAATTGAAATTCTTATGAAGATATAAAGACCCATAGACAGCTAAATCAGTTTGAGAATAAAAGAATAAAGGAAAAGTGAAGATGACAGGGGGGTGAGGAAAAGTTACCATATGAAATACTAACATTTGCAAGGCCAAAGTAATTAAATCAAGGTGACACTGGTATGAGAACAGGCAAATAAATCTGTGGAACAGAACAAGGATGAAAAATAGATTCATGTTATATAAAAACTTGAGATGGTGGCACCACAAATCAAAGGAAAAAAGGATGTATTATATAGGCTATGATTTTGGAAAAAACTTTATTATTCGGAGAAAAATAACACTGGATATCTATGTCCCTTAAACCACATATAAAAATAGATTTGAGATGGCTTAAAAAGCTATGCAGAAAGTAAAGCTGGAAAGCTAGGGGGAAATAAAATTTAAAAGAATATTTTTATAAGTGACAAATGTGGAAGCAATTTTAAAAATGTGACTTATCTTCCAAATACACAAACACTAAGGCAAGAAAATTGTTAGATTTTAGTACAACAAAATTTAGGATTTCATTTCATAAATGGCACTGTAAAAGTTAAAAGAAAGAAGACAGACTAAGTGAAGATAATTGTATAACATAAACAGTATTACATTAATACCTGTAATTTACATCATAATCATCAAAATCATCAAGGAAAACATAGGAAATAGGAAATATAATGAGTAAAATGGGTAAAATAAATTGAATAAGCATCATCTATCAGAAGCCTAAATAGCTAAAAAAGTTGTTTGAAGAGATGCTTAAGCTCAGTATATCAGGAAATCACATATTGACACGTCAGTGAGCTATCATTAGTATTTTACACCCATTGGATTAGTCAACATCACAAAGTGAGATAATTCTAACTCCCATGCAGTGATGATATAAAAATTACTCTAAATAGGACTGGTGAATTTATCTATGCATCTACCTTATGAACCAGAACAAGACTTAATACCATACCACCATTGGTGTGAATATAAAAACACATACACACAAAAAAATTTAATATTTTACAAAGGAAATGCATATTTAATGACATTAATCTGTCATATTTAAGTGAGCAACTATGGTGACTGGAAATAGGGAATTGAATAGAAGTAAATAAATAAATGAAGTAAAATAAGAGAGAATCCTTGCTCTGGCCTGTGATGATAATGTGTTATGACGTGAGCATTGTGATTAACTTAACTCTACTTTTGATCTCCAAAACAAGAAGAAGAAAGAAAAAATACAAACTATGTTCAGGATTGTTTACTAGGCATGGAGAGTGGTGTAGGTGAAAGAAGATTTATTTAATATACCTAAATTTGAAAACTAGCTCTGCAGTTTCCTAGTTTTAGAAAGTCCTTCAGCACTGATGTCTCACAGTAGCCTTGTGAGAGAGCTGAGTATTTATTATTATGCCCATTATTATTAAAGAAAAATGGAGCTCAGAAAGATCCAGTGGCCTTGGTGAGATGGGGGCTTCTCAGAGCTTTGCGCTGCTGTCCTACTGTAGGTTGAACCTTAGGAAATGGCTGCTAGGCAGTCACTCTTTACCTATCAAAATGGCCATTTTCTGTGGCCTACCCTAAGATGTAAACGTGTCTCTTTTGTCACAAAATGAGAGGTCCACTCATTTAACTCTAAGAAATAAGGAAGAAAAATAGGGAGGAATAGGAGTGAAATGCCAGGAGATGAATATATGCATTGCTAACTTCAAAATTTTGTGAAATTCAAAAATGCTTAATACAAAACCCTTAATAAATGGTACGTTAGAGCACTGAGTTCTTAGATACTGAGTCCCGAGTGACTTTCTTAGAACAAGCTACCTTAATAAATGACCCAAAAAAATTTAAATAAGGAAAATAATTTTGTACCTCAAGAGAACCATATATCCAGGTATGGCAGCCAAAGAATAAATGAAACTGCTCATTGCTGATAAGATTAGGAAGTACTGGAGCATCATGGAACAGTCAGGTCCTTTGTCACACAGCCCAAGAACTGCAGATGAATTTCCTGATGTTTGAATACAGCTGCAATTTTGGAACACCTGTCAAAAAATAACATATTATACTAACTAAGAAAGAAATATCTTAAACACACATTTTAAACATTTTCTACACAGCCAGTTGGATCAAGATGGAGACTCCTTGTTCCTTTACTCCATCTCCATTATGATGTCTCTCAAGATTACAGCATATAACAAAACTGGAAGGGTGATTTCAGAAAAATGGTATATTTTCCTAAATATTGTAATAACTAATAAGCTACCCTAAAGACACACTTTTTAATTATTTTATTTATTTATTTATTTATTTGAAACAGAGACTCATGCTGTCGCCTAGGCTAGAGTGCAGTGGTATGAACTTGGCTCACTGCAACCTCTGCCTCCCAGGTTCAAGTGATTCTCCTGCCCCAGGCTCCAGGGTAGCTGGGACTACAGGTGCCCACCACTACACCCAGCTAAATTTTGTATTTTTAGCAGAGATGGATTTCATCATGTTGGCCGACTGGTCTTGAACTCCTGACCTCAGATGATCCACCCGTCTCTGCCTTCCAAAGTGCTGGGATTACAGGCGTGAGACACTGCGCCCAGCCAACACACTTTTTAAAATAGTGTTTTGATACAACACTACATTGGACAAACAAAATCTGTTTCAGAGTGCTCAGTTGAAATGTTTAGATGCTTACAAATAACCAAAGCTTTGCTTCTAAAGAAATAGTTTATTTCGGCAGGGCGCAATGGCTTACGCCTGTAATCCCACCACTTTGGGAGGCCAAGGCAGGCGAATCATGAGGTCAGGAGTTCGAGACCAGCCTGACCAACATGGTGAAACCCCGTCTCTACTAAAAATACAAAAATTACTCGGGTGTGGTGGCGTGTGGCTGTAATCCCAGCTACTCAAGAGGCTGAGGCAGGAGACTCGCTTGAACCCAGGAGGCGGAGGTTGCAGTGAGCCGAGATCGTGCCACTGCACTCCAGCCTGGGTGACAGAGTGAGACTCCGTCTCAAAAAAAGGAAAGGAGAGGAGAGGGAAGGGGAGGGGAGGGGAGGGGAGGGTTTATTTCAAAAACAGAATTGTCAACTTTTTTTGAATTGTTACATGTTTCCAGGTCTTAATAAGAATCAAAATTTATAGTTTACTTGGATCACCAACCAACATTATATTAGTATTAGTATTGTTGTTATATTAGATCTTGATATGTTAGAGGCAAGAGAACATTCCTAATTCTAAATTCTTAAAGAACTGTCAGAATGTGAAAAACACAGAAAGCACACCCATACATATACACAGAAAAAAAAAAATATATATATATATATATATGTATAGCAAAGCAATTAGCTGGACAATTGAGATCAAAACCACCAACTTTATTTCAATGATAAAATTTTTTTTAGTCCAGAGTATTTACAACCCAAATTATTTGAGTAATAATGTAAACTTCTCGGAAATTTCAGATCACTGTTCAGATGCTATGAAGGTTTTACATAAGATCTGGGAAATAAAAGGTAATCAAGTGACTGTCATAGAGTTATTTTTCCACATACAAAGAAACTAATTTGGTTTTGAGGAAACACTAATTTTACTTTTATTAAGTGTAGGCCCAGTTCATAGTTGGAAAGTAAAAATGCAACTCAAAAAAGTTCTGTCAAATAGGATGTCTTACCATGTTTATTCCCATTCCAATGGATGTCTCACAACCAGCAAGACAAGCTGACAGATATGACAAGCCATTGTTTCCACACACAGGATCCCATATTTTAGATGGACAGTTGCAATCCACATTGCAATTAGCAAAGACGTTATTTCCCATATATAAATCTTGTGGAATTCTGAAGTGATTTAAAATAATGCCATAGATATTAAAAGATGATTCAATCCTTTTTTTCTTCTTTTCATCTCAATTCCCAATTAGATTTCCTCTTCTCCCATGAATAGAAAGAGAAATCTTCCAATCATCAATGTGTGACCTGTTTACTATAGCTTTGGTATAAAAGAGACCTGTTTTGATGACCACATAGCCACGCTTTCAATGATTTATCTCAGAAGAATATACAGGTAATAAACAAGCATTGAGTGCCTACCTTGTGGGAGTCACGTTTTCACATACTATTAGATCTCAAAAATGAGGATGAACTAATCTCTGTGATGCATCCATTAGGTAGCAAATAGCAAGAAAGGACTAGCATGAAGACAAAAATCTGCAAGTTCCACTTGTAATATAGATAATACGTTTAGCTCCAGAAACATAGGTATTTGAATTAAAGAAATACAAGTGACCAGTGCTTGTAATACGATTGAAAGAGCACTTGCGTGGCAGTTTAGAGACTGAATTCAGACTAGATCACAGTGCAACTTTCGACACATTATGTCTGGGAATCAGCATCATTGGAGATGGAGACAATCTTTAAAATTTATTCCAATTTTAAAATCCATTTCTGTATTGATGTGGTTGAAGAGATTTGAAATGAACTCCCTTTATCATTAAATCTCTCTGAATCTGTAAGTGGAGGTAATAATGTTTATCTTAAATAAAGTTTATGAGTCTCAAATCAAATACCATATATAAAATTATATTATTATTTTACATTTGAAATTGTTTCAATCTAATAAACCTTGATAATTTTGAAAAAACATTTTAGGATGTTCTTTATTTCATTTTAATTGATAGCTTGATTATCAAAATGTGCCCTATAGGTGAATTCTTTTAGTGTACATCACTATGGAAAACCTTTCAATAAAACCCAGATAACCTTCAAAATACAAAATATGAAAGTATTCAATATTTTAGATATAGCAATACAAATGAAATATATGAATTATGTATTAATTAATTTACCATGTATTATGATTCAGTTATGCCAAACTTAAGCCCATTGTATAAACATATAAAGGCTATTTTGACTGTATAGTCTACTCTTAGTTTTACTCAGTTATGGGAGTATAAGACATATGGATAACATATTTTAATACAAACAAACTGTAGGTAGTTTCTTTCATAGGATAATGTCTACTCGGATATCACAAAGACAATCATGCACACACACCCACATGCACATGCAATCATAAATTCACTCACCCTGTGATATGTTCCCAATCTCGTTAATAAGCCTAGAGCTTGGATAGATTGGCTTTTGACTGACAGACGGAGAAAAGATACAGGAAGAGCATGGATTACTACCATTAACTCCAACAAGCAAACGATCTGATCATGCATTGCCGTTGTAAAAAATATAATAATAACCATTTGTTGAAAGATTCTGACATTCATTAGAAAACAACATACCCTTCATAAGAGGTATTTATTCCAACAACTGAAGAATTTTCACAAGTCACAAGAAAAGATAAAAAATGGAGAAGATACTCAAGTAAGGATAACCAGCATCCTATGTGGGCAGCTTGTTTGACAGTAATCTTGAACTTCTTCATAATTAAACCACCAATTATGTATCCAATACATATTGGAGGTAAGTTATAAATACCTATAAATGCAAATAAAATATTATTTACAAAATGACTTACCAAAGGAATAAATATGTTACCACTTTTATGTAATATGTCTTATATAAGAAACTATTTAGGTCCAACTCATAGTGAAGAAGAATGATTTAATTTTATCCCCACTTAGTTACACATGACCCACAGGGAGATTTTGAAATACCCCATAAATGGGGAAGTATATTTTGGGAGACTCTTGTTGTTATATTATCATTTGTTTAACTCTTTGCAGTAGCTTGTGAATTTCTTATAGGCAGAGATCATGACAAAAATCTCTCTTCTTCGGATCCAGGTAGATGTGGCAAGTCAAAATTGGCCAGTAATTTATTCATTTATTACCTTCTATTCTGTGTAATGAGAACATATATATACAATTTTTCAGTTACTTATGCCCACTTTGGTTGTGAAGAATTAGACTCCTCTCAAGGTGCTTTTCTTTTCTTTTATTAGAGACAGAATCTTACTCTATTGCCCAGACTGGAGTGCAGTGATATGATCATAGCTGACTGGAGCCTCAATCTCCTGGGCTTAAGGGCTGCTCCCACCTCAGCCTTCTAAGTAGCTGGGACTACAGGTACACGACACCACACTGACTAATTTAAAACCAAAAATTGCAGAGACAAAGCTTTGCTATGTCGTCCAGGCTGGTCTTGAACTCCTGGCCTCAAGTGATCTTCGCTCCTCAGCATCCCAAAGTGCTGGAATTAAAGGCATGAGCCACCACACCCAGTTCAGGGTACTTTAGAGAGTCACTTTGCTGAGCCTGTTGCTGTCAGGTGTATTTACATTTCATGTCTTGCTGCTACTGGCCAGCGCTCTTCCTCTCTCAACCCTTCCCAATAAGAGAAAAAAAAAAAGAATAGTAAAAGGAGAAGATAGCCCTAGGTTCCATCCATACAATGTGAACGTCTGTCTCCCTGAATCATATTATGGAGAGAACTTGTTAAAAATCCATTCCAGAGCCCCACGCCCTAGAGTCTGATTCAGTGTGTCTGAGGGGGAACCCCAGGTATTTGAAGCTTTCACAAGCACTTTAGGTAGTGTGGATACAAGTAGCTTGGGATATTGACTTTTCAAAACAGTGGAAAGATCCCAGGAAAAACCCAAGTTAGGCTAAAACCTCTGAGGTTAGTGTGGTTGCAGGAAAGGCCGAATGTGTGTGGCTGCAGAGACACCTAAAACCACTAGGGGGACCGAAAAATTAAATTAGGAGGACCACAGAATCCTTGAACTGGAACCAAGAGAGTAAAATTTGGTAGTAAAATGCAGAATCCTATCTCAAAATATGTAATTTTTGCACTCCCAATGATTTGCATTAATATTATGAATTCACATTCTGACTTCGGAGAGAAAATCAAGATATCTCTGACCTCTTCCCTTCCCTACCCTTTCTTGATTTTTTTTTTTTCTTTTTTTGGAGAGTAGAAGAAAGAAATCCACCAGAGACAAAAAATATGCTAAAAGACTTCAACTTAGGAGTTTGCTACACCCGCCATCACACTATTCACCATTTCGTGGGGGTAAAAATTGTGCTAGTAATGCAGAGAAAAACAAACATACCTATTAGAAAGATTGCATCTGAAGATGATTTTCCATATTGCTGTTCTATGTATTTAGGCATGAAGGAGATCATGTTAACGAATGCGTTGAACTGTATCACACTTATAAGTATGAAAAGCATATAAATTGGATTGCAGGAAAGACTTTTCATGAATGGTAGAAAATCTGAAATGAAAGAATGACAACAGTTTCAAATGAACTTGGCTTTGCATTTTGTGACTGGCTTTTCCTGAAACATCCACCTCCTCAACAAATTATGCTTTTTACTATTTTGTAATGTGTATGTGTTTGTTAATTCCTTTTTCCTCTTGAAAGCTGAAGTCATAGAAATGTTTTGGTGGCTTCCGGAAGTCAGTGATGTAGCTGACTGGGTAGGGATCAGAACACAATAGATTTGCCCTCAATAAGTCACTATTGAGTCTTAAAGATCAATAAGCAAAACTACAAAGTGACCAAAATATTGTCTACATCTACAGCATGTTATTTCTAATCTTTTGTTCTTCTATTAATATATTATTTTTTCTACAGCTCATTAGAATGAAAGATGCTTGTTCTGTTCTGTAATGTCTGGAGGAAAATCAAGTTGATAAAGAAGATTTCACATAAATATTTATTTTATCACTCCTTGAACATTTGAAATAAAGATATATGTGGGAATTAATGAGATATGAATGTTCTCAAGTATCCAGAATTTTTTTTTTTTGCTTCTTCAGAACAACAGTTTCAGTGGTTCTGTCAATGGTTCTCAACAAGATCTACCCAGAGATATTTTTTAAAATACCAACATCCAGGTCCCACCCTCAGCGATGCTGATTCATTTGGTACATTCTAAGGACTATGTAAATGATTTAATCAAAAATTATTCCTGTTAGAAAAAGCACAGAGCCAAATGTGTGGCCTGCCTCTAGTAATGTGTGGCCTGCCTCTAGTAATGTGTGGCCTGCCTCTAGTAATGTGTGGCCTGCCTCTTGTAAATGTTCTTGGTCACACTGCTGCCATTCAGGCTCAAGTTCTCACTTGTAATTTCCTTTCACTTTTCCTGTCCACATGTTCTCTGTCTTGACTTTCTTATTTTGCACAATCCTGGTTTGCTTAATAAACTGCTCACAATTCATTCTGGAATAAAATTTCAATAAATAAACAATTTAGAAGAGGAAGACACACAGATTAATGCAAACAGATGAGTTATAATTGTAAAATTTATATTTATGTATAGGGTACCTGACAGGAGAGAGAGTTATTGTCCGACTCTGAAGGTTTTTAAGTCACCCATGTTTGCTGACATCCCTGTCCTAATAGATGAGTTTCAGAAGCACAAGTTTGTTTTCTACGTCTTGCAACAAGCTAAGCTCTTTCCTGGTTTTGAAAATGGACCTGATCTTGCAGACCACAAGAGGTCTATCAGTCCATAACAATCCTTAGTCCCAGCTACTCGGGAGGCTGAGGCCGGAGAATGGCGTGAACCCAGGAGGCGGAGCTTGCAGTGAGCCGAGATCCGGCCACTGCACTCCAGCCTGGGCGAGACTCCGTCTCAAAAAAAAAAAAAAAAAAAAAATCCTTTAAGAAGAGTTTTTAATATCATCAGAATGATTCTGAGAATTTGCAAGATTCTGAGTTGGCTCCTAATGACCCAAGATGTATTAAATTATGCTCAATTGTGATTTAAGAGAATTTATAATTGTTAAGAAAATTTCCTTGCAAATTGACATTGTAACTTATGGGTGATGATAGAAACAGCAATGGCAACAATAAAAGTACTAACACTAGTATCAGTATTAATAATAATGTGTGCTAGAATGTCTTTTACCTTCACACCACAATAATTTATCCGCATTTGACAGAAAACTCAGCCCCTCCCCATCCATCAAATAAACATTTTAAAGTTCCAATACCCAGGCCACACATTCACACTAACTAAATCAGACCTTTTGGGAATACTACAGAACTTCCAGGCATCAATCAGTTTTAAAATTTCCTAGGTGATTCCAATGTGCAGCCAAGTTTGAGCATCAGTGCTCTTGAGTACTAAATACTGAGGCTTTTTTAGTTTAGTTTCCCACAGAAATGCTTTGAACTTTTATTGAGGCTCTGTACCAAAAAAAAAAATGTTACATGAAATTTACCCTTTCATTTGCTGGAAAACCACTTTGTGGCTCAAAATTACCTGTATCATACATCATATGATCATTTTTTATTTTTTTCTACAATTTCTTCCTTGGAGAACTGCTTCTTTTTATAAATTTTTATAAATAATTCTTTTCTTTTTTTATAATTTCTTTTTATAAATTATTTCTATTTCTTTTTATAAATTATTTATGATTATTCTTCCCTCTACCAAGTATAGAGAGGTGGGTCACTGATCATGTTTTTTATTTTTTTTTTCTTTCTGCTTTAACTTCCAGGAAGCTCATAATTAAACTAACACATTGTTACAAAACTATACTACCTATTAAGATTAGAGTATACACTTTCCTACTTTTGTTCTTAGTTTAAATTTGCTTGTTCATTTTGTTTCAATTCAACCTATGTTCTCTGAAAAATGGGTTTTTTGAGCAAATGAGACTATATATATATATATCTATATATATGAGACTATATACATATAGTCTCATTTGCTCAAAAAACCCATTTTACAGAGAACACAGATATAGATATAGATATAGATATAGATATAGATATAGATATCTGAGAGAGAGAGAGTGCCAAGACTGACATAAAAGTTTACATGAATGCTAATCTGAAATAATTCAACTTCCAAATTATATTATTTCTTTTCAAGTAGCACCATAGGCAGAAAAGGACTAGTTAGGAATTACTGACTGGTGACAGTTGATGACAAATTGTCTCAACACAGGATAGCATATCATGGTGTTAGACTAAAATACAGACATATCTATATGAAATAAAAGGTCAATTTCATAGTATTTAAAATATGCATATTTGCCTTTAGTGATTCCATATTTTTCTTTCTTGTCTTCTTCTCTTTGTTTGTCTTCATTTTCATTTTTAATGATGTCAGCATTATTCTCCAGTCCTTCCTTTGGAAGTGTTTTGGGCAAAAAGAAAAAAGGAATGGCAGTGAGCACATTAACTCCTGCACAAATCAGAAAGCCAAACCACCATGCGCCAACCCAACGAGTGTCAGTGGGAGTTATGGTCAGATCATCTGTAAAAAAATATACACACTTTTATTAGCTTAAGTCAGTATTTTCTGTATGAACTATAGAAAATTCTTAAAATTAGAATTATCAGGCCCTAACCAAGTATAAAATTGGCTTACAATTCAGACACTGATAAAATTTTTCTAATAATACGTGGTGTTATAATATTGTCTAGTAATAAATTAGGCTGGTTATCTGTCTATGGTGTAAGGGATTTAAAAGCAGGTATTAACTAAACAGCTACAAGTTCTATCTCATCATCAACAAATGATTGCCTAATTGAAATAAATTCAAACCTACATGCCTAAATTTTGTAAAACCAAGAAATACAGTTGAAGTGCAGTAGAAAGAGCATGTGATTCTGTGTCAGATTAGCATTTTATTTTGCTCTACTGTTTTCTGGTTTGGAATATTTGAAAAGTTATTTAAATTCCTCCACTAGAGTTTCTCACTTTTAAAGTGGAGATCATTTATCAAATTGAAGGTCAAGTAAGGCCATGATTACATGTGATAATATACCTGAGATGCTTTGTATACTCTAGACACTGTACAAATAGATTTTATTGAATTACCTGTGTTCACAGATCCAGTGTCAACATAAACATTTGCACAGAATGATGCCAACAAAAGTCCAATCAAAGGACCAATAATAGCTCCTGTTTCTATAAGCCCTAAAAATAAATAAAAGTATAAGGTTATAGTACAGTTATATGCCCACATAAAGAGTTCTAGGTCCATGAAAAGCCTGAAGATTAAATGTTTTTGCCTTGGATACTTTTGACTAGATGTACAATTTATATGAAAGTTAAGCTTGATGTACATATAAGTGACAGTTGTTTCTGCAAATGTTGAAAAGGAAGCCTCATAATTTAAAGCCACTTTCCCTGGCCTCCAAATTCTCTTTCATGTTGGGTCACAGGTAGAGATTTGCTGTAGCAGCACAGGCAGTCCCAGCTGGGATCATGCCATCGACTAGGTCATGATATAACCAAGGTCCTGTTAATTCATCCCCCAGGCATGTTTTGGGAGGAATTCTGAAGCAATACCATCTTATAATGGATCTCTCATGGCACATTCCTCAAAAAAGTTTCACTCTCAGATCTACAACTTGAAACTTCCTTCTGGCTATGTCCTCATTATTATTATATGATACACAACTCTTTGATTTTATCATGTTCTCCTTCCTTTTCTTCCACATTTTTATTTTCCATGTCCATCAGTCCTATCTGTCTTCATTTGAATTCTTATTGATTAAAATATCATCATCAGCTGTCTCATCACTTGTCTACAATTCAGAATCTATGCTGAACCCTCCCTGATCTCTGAAAATCCAGACACGAGCTTCTTCAACTTTCTTCCTGTTCACTTCAAAATTTGGCTTTGCCTATTATCTCTGCCTTCTCCATGGTTCTATAGAGAACCCACCCTACACACACCTAACTTCTTGGTTCCAACCCCTTCTATCTTCTCTAAGGTTTTGCTCTACCAAACACTCCCTCTCTTGTGCGTGTTCAATTTCCCCATAGCCAATGATTCTACAAAATCTCAAATCCACCCTTTCACTATACTCTCTGCCTCTACTTCTTCACCTCTCACTCACTTTACTCAAATCCTTTTACGTTCTCCCCCAAATACTCTCAGGTAGCCCCAGTGATCTCTTTGTCACTAATTTAGTGCCCTCTTTTGGTCTTCATCTTCCTAGCTTTCTAGGTTATTTGACATTGTTGGCCAATAATTTCTAGATTATTTTCACATTTCTTCCTAAGACTTTCATTAAACTAGACATGTATTGTTTCATTGTGTTCTTATGACTATTCCTTCTTTGATTTTCCTTTCTCCTATTCTATTTACTAAGTAGAAACCTTTCCCAGTATTTTATCCTAATATCTCTCAGTATATATACGGTCTTCCACAGCAACCTCATTTCTCCCTCTTGATTTCATTTATTACCTCTCTATAGATAATTCTTGAACTTTTTTTTTTTTTGAGATGGAGTTTCACCCTTGTTGCTCAGGCTGGAGTGCAGTGGCACGCTCTCAGCTCACTGCAACCTCCACCTCCCGGGTTCAAGTGATTCTCCTGTCTCAGTTTCCCGAGTAGCTGGGATTACAGGCACCCACCACACCTGGCTAATTTTTGTATTTTTAGTAGAGATGGGGTTTTATCATGTTGGACAGCTGGTCTCAAACTCCTGACTTCAGACGATCTGCCCGCCTTAGCCTCCTGAGTAACTGGGATTATAGGCACATGCCACCACACTCGGCTAATTTTTGTATTTTTAGTAGAGACGGGGTTTCATCATATTGATCAGGTGAGTCTTGAACTCCTGACCTCAGGTGATTTGTCCGTCTCGGCCTCCCAAAGTGCTGGGATTACAGGCATGAGTCAACACACCTGGTCGATTCTCCAACTTTTAACCTAGCTTTTGTGTTCTCTTCTAAACTCCAGAGCCATACGTGGAACTGTTTTCTTGGTATAGAGCTATTTGATTTATAGTTATTTGGTTATGGATACACACGTGAACACACACTATATATGTATATATGTATATATACACACACTATATATATAGTACTAATAATTATGTAGTTCTTTACTAACCTTATATGGACCATATCATCCTCATTTTCATATGTATTAGAGATCATCACAGCTATGTTTATATATAATACACCCTAGTATTTGTTGAATAAAGATATAGATATCATAGCAAGGTGTTTGTTAATTTATTGTTGGAGAGTATTTGCATTCTTTTAATATAAGTGTGTGAAGGAAGTTAAAAGGACTGAATAGAAAATCACTGGAAAAGATTATTGCAAAATTAGTGAGTTGCCAAAATGTGTCAAAAGTCACTTGGGTTAATGATTCCTCAATATTTTAATCCATCTTGATTATGTATAAATCATTTCCATCTTCTCTCACCCTCTTTGACTTTTCTAGTTTTTAACAGATATGCCTACAGACATTAATAGCAAAATGTCCCTATACTAAACGTTATGAGTTTATGACCAACTATTGATAGAATAACAAAACATATAAGCAAGTCATGCATAATAAATTAAGAATATTTCAGAGATTGGAAGGAAGCACAAGAAAGTGGGTCTTAAGTTGGCTATTGTGCCAGGTGACCTACATGGATTTTAAAATGATAATTTCAAGAAACATAAACAAAAAGATGAAGACGTATTTGTGAAAAATATCAAGAAGCCTGGAGAGATCATGATGAAGAGAAACTATATAGAAAACTAAGTAAGTGAATGTCATGCAGAGCCATGAGTAATAAGTGGAGAGATCAGATTTAATAAATGAGGAGCTTATATGTGTCATAAATATAGTAGAGAAGACATGATTAAAATAATGCTTGAGAAAAAATATATTGCAGGAATGTTTCTTAAAAACTGAGAAAAGAAAATACTGAAGAGAAAATAATTAATAAAGAGAACCTACAGACAAAGTAATGAGAACCTCAACAAAAACAGAGGTAGTGAAAATAGTGAGAAAGGTTTTGAATGCATGGAACATTTTAGAGAAAACATTGGTAAGTCTCTTAACACATTGGATATGGTGTGGTGCAAAGCAAATGAAAGGGTCACCTCCAGGAGCACTACATTTGTGGTATTTCCAATAGTAGAAAGTAGATTTATTAACAAAGTAGCTCATTGTCATTTAGCATATCTCATTTCCATTCAATAAACTTTTATGAAAGGCCAACTGTGCCAAGACACTCCACTCATCATTGTGGAAATCACTAAGACTACAAAAGTATAACTCATTTCTAACCTCAAGGAACTTATTGCCCTGAAAAGAAGCTAAGGTAGATTTTCAAAACTTACCAATATATAAAGGAGAATTTTCAGATTTGGCAAAATCTTCTATATAGGAAATACCCAAAGGCAGGATGGGAGTTTCGCCCATTCCACGTACAATATTGCCTACCAGGACGTACACCCACATTAATGATTTAACTTCCTTTGTACACTCTGCATTAAAAAAAAAAAAAGACATGACATTAGCACATTGACAATAAAGTGTCAGTAATATTAATTCTATGTTTTCTGTAGGCATTTTGCAGTTATATGACGATGGCCCCTTGTCAATGATTTATATTACTATTCCAGCAATGACTTCTTGGGGCACCGCTAGTGCATTTTCTGACAGTGGACTTGAGTATGGGCAAGTGTAAGTGATATGCTGGAACCAGTCCCTACTGAGTTGGGAGAGATGAATATACACACCTCCCGAGGTGTTCAGTGACACCTCATTGGTAGTTTCATAGCAGTGTTACACCACAGAAATTGGCAAACATTAAAAATCAAGGTTTTTTTATTCTCTACAGAGATTCAGTTTCTCAGCAACTCCCAAACTCATTCAGCTGCTATAAGTGCTTCCCCATTCCTATCCAACTTTGGGGAGACAAAAAACACAAAAATATCTTTCTCTAGAATTGGTACTATATTTATAAGATTTAAACAAAAGTTTGCTAAAGCGTGAATTCTCTACAGCTCTAATTATTTCATAGAAACTAAAAATATTTAACTGGGTATTCATCACAGGTTCTCTACAGAGCATGTTGTATACTGTAACAACCAAATAACTTTCAATACAGAAATCCACCCCAATCCGTGGAGACACAGCTACTTAGTACGGTAACCAAGACTAGACCAAAGGGAATAGAAAGTGAGAAAGATAGGGAGATCTCTGAAGAATTATGTCAATCTCTTTGCCATCTATGTTCTAGGCCGAAATAGCTGATAAGCTGGGAGGAAGCTCTGTGGAGTCCCGTTTTCAGGAAAGTGAAGGTCAATGCACTCTTCACCTCCTGTAAATTGGCCAGGTGAGACTGTGAGGTCCTGACCACAGCTGGGTCCAGGAATTTCTTGTGAGCGCTCTCTTTCTGTTATTTCCAGTCAGAAAATAATAGTCTCTGTTTCTGGGGATTCAGATTTTTTGTGTGATGCGCAAAGTGATTTGTGTCTACAGATCACAGGCAAACTCTAGGCCTAATCTAGGGCAAAACTGAAAGCATCAATCCACCTTCCTGGAGATGTGCCAGAATAGGAAGGTTTTGCTATATCTACAATGAAGCCGACTAGCACCTGGGTCAGTCTTTGGCAATAGCCAGCTCAGGAAGAGAACACAGACCACTGTTAATATCACTGTTTTCCTTTGTTTCCCCCAAGGGGGTTCTTTGGCTTCTTCTGAGACAGATATTTTTCAACTTTTTGAAACTGTTTTGGTTTCCTAATTCAATGATGGTCATGAAATTCCCACCCTTGTGGACTACCGCAACTTCCATGAACATGAATCCAGAATAAGAATGTCCCCATAAAAATGTTGAGTCATCAGAGTCATCTCCAGACCAAGTATAACCAGAAGATTATACAAGTCTCATAGCAGAAGGGACAGAAGGGGCAGAAGTCAATACATTGGTGCCTAGAGCTATCGGCAGCTGAAAGAAGTACTACTATTGTGTAGAATTTTAAAGCACTATCTCCAGTAGAGGAAAAAAAAAAAAAGCAGAAAGACAAGTTCCTAAGTCGATAGAAAGGAAATAGAGTAATTCAGAACTATAGTGTACTTGCCTGTTTCCCCTGCTATTAAAGATCAGTGATAGAATACAAATCTCTTGAACTTTCTGTCTCTAGTTCCTATTTACATAATCATATACACCAAATCATCAGCATAAATACGTCTTTCTAAGACATTTTCCTCTGTGGAATGAACTTGACAGTGATCCTTGGAAAGATGTCTTTGACTCTTTTTTTTTTTTTTTTTGGAGGAAAGTCTCACTCTGTTGCCCAGGCTGGAGTGCAATGGTGCAATCTTGGATCACTGCATCCTCCGCCTCCTGGGTTCAAGCGATTCTCCTGCCTCCAAGCAATTCTCCTGCCTCAGCCTCCTGAGTAGCTGGGATTACAGGTGCCCCCTGCCATGCCCGGCTAATTTTTGTATTTTTTAATAGAGTGAGGTTTCACCATGTTGGCCAGACTGGTCTCAAACTTCTGACCTCAGGTGATCCATCCATCTCAGTCTCCCAAAGTGCTGGGATTACTTTGGGAGTAAATGCACCCGGCCCTCTGACTGATTGTTAAGTAACCATGTTAATAAATCAACAAGGAACTCTTAATAAATACATTCAAATATAAGAAAAATAACATTCTTTATTATTAGCTATTCTTATTCCCCATTGTAACTCCTTTGGAAGTTCCTGGAGAGATAATATATCTTTGTTTAATTATCTAACTCAAGCAATATCTCATTCAGGCCCCTCAGCAGAAAGTGTCCAGTTATAAGTTCGCTGAACAAAAATCAATACAATGAGGTAGACAACCTGATGGATCCTGCGTTGGTCTTAAAATCTGGGTTCCATTTTCCATACACAAGAAACTGTTTGAGGACAAGTTGCCTGAAACTGAAACTGTAGATTCATATTCATATCTGCATAAACACAGGGAAAATATGTTTATTTTAAGGAAGTAATGAGGACAATGTGGGCAATGTACAGATTGTTACCTTCTGCTTCCCATACAACACAACATTCAAATCCAGCAAAAATGTCTTTTCATCGTTGGCATCCAAGTTATCACAAGTTAATATCATCAAAAAACTTGCCACTTTCTGTAAATGTACAATCTTTTTACACTTAGCTTTCAATAATCTGCCTGTGGATGATCTACCTTTAGATTATCAAATATAAACCTTCTTTGATTTTTAGGTTATCATTTCCTGGAAATAATTATTACAAGATAAGGAACACAAACTTTAAAAAATGTGAGATTTAATAATGTATAATTAAGAAGATAAATGCTTTGGAAGGAATAACACAGCAAAACAAGTCTTCAACTTGGCATTCTCTAAAGTTTGCTCAGAAGAAGCAAAACCTCCAGTTTCTGAGAAATCCTACAATAATTCCTCCATGCGTTTCATAAACCTCTAAGAAAAACAAAATATTTGTCCATCATAATGAGAGGCCTTAAGAGAATCTCAATCACCATGACACATAATGTAATGACTTTTTCTCTTCTCATAAGAACAAATGGATTAATAAACTATGACCATTTAATTTAAGCAAATTAGCACAAGATCCACATGCTTTTCCTCGGAAAGTAAATTACGTGGTGCAAGAATGGGAAAAAAAAAAAAAAGTATATTCAATGAAGTCTCTGTTAGAAATAATGCTGGATTGTTTTCTGTGTTTCTATCAGATAAGGTAGCCAGAAGAAAACTTGCCCTTCTGAGTTGCACAAAAGCTAGAGTGTTATGCTTGGATGCCACTGATAGTCTTAATTTCTGTGCTATAGGATATAATAAGAAGTCTCAAAATACCTTCCCCTTACAACAATTGTTCAGTGATGCCCAAAGAGTCTGACTGTGAACTATAGACAAAGGCTTTAATCCTATGAGACATGACAACCCCAAGGAAATAACACCTTTGGCAGGTGGTAGAAAGAAATGTAAATAGTAGCTGAATGTTACTTAACATTGTTTTGGATAGGCTAAGAAATAAAAGAAAAGGAAAGACTCTGCTTAGAAACTCTGATCCCTTCAAAAATACTTTAAAAGAGAAAATATATTTTGTTAATTTATCCACTAAAAATCCAATAACTCAAAGTCTATTCATTCCCAAAGCATCAGCAAAATGACAGTAAACAGATTTTCAAACAGAATAGAAAAAGGCATAATTCCACAAGGAAAAAAAAGTAGAGAATTTTACAATAAAAGAGAGCTCAACATGATTTTGAAAATGGAAAAGCAGGTAACTGAGTGGTCACTGAAATAGAAGATATGAGAAGTGCAACTGTAAGTGCCTGCAAGAAAACAATGCTGCAAAGCCCAGGAACATTCAGGCAAGATACTTAAATGCAAAAGTGAGTATGGTCCAAAACACAGAAGAGTGCAAACACTTTGGTTTAAAGTGTGTTTAAGAAACATTAAACTTCCAGAGACATTCCCTGCCACTCCAACTGAAAATGTCCATTGACTCGAGAGTCTGGAGAGGCACATTGAGCGTAGAAAGGCAATACAAAAAAATTGGGGGTATTAAGTTAAAAAAATCTACATATCTACATATTAAACAGTGAGATTCCCACTTGCATTTGGCTGGTAGCTAAGCTTCTACCCCCCAAGCAACAGACTGAAGAATCCCTGTCTAGGATAACACGTTATGTGCAATTCTGAGCCATCTGCAAAACAGCCAGTCCCTGCTCAATGACTACAAAGAAGTCCTCCTTTAACCAAGTCCTACACATGTATTCAGAACTTCCAGCTGGCTTCTTGTTGTTGTTATTCCTCCCCCTTAAGTGTGAATAGATAACAAAGAACCACCAGATATATGAAAGAAGTCTGTAACAGTAAAGACAGCTACAAACAAATTTTAAAAAAAAAACGGTACACTTGGAGGTGCCAGAGAACAAGAAGAAAAATGAACAAAATTTAGATGGGAAGAGAGAATGCATTCTTGAAAGAACAATAAGATGTTCCTTCAAAAGGAACATTCAAAGAACAAGATCCCTTGAAAATTAGAAATGTGGTAGCATAAGCTAGAAAGTCATTCAAAGGCATGGAAAATAAAGTTAAATCTCCCAGAAAGTAACAAGACAAGAGGACAAAAAATTAGGGATAAAAGATGAGAAAACATAAGATTAATACAGGATGTCCAATATTCAAGTAATAGAAGATCTAGAAAGAGAAAACAGTGTTATGAGAGAATGTAAAGGGGAGATATTATCAAAGAAATAACAAAAGTAACTTTTCCAAATGCCCAGATTGAAGGCTCCTGGCACAATGGAGGAGACAGATTTATACCAACACAATTATCATGAATTTTGGACTTCAAGCTTAAAAGAAAATTCCAATAGTTTCCACCAAAAGAAAGCTGATCAGAGAGATTAGAATGGCATAGGATTCTGAGTAATTCCTGTGTCAAGTGTTGATTACAAGTGTTAGATAGAGCTGGAAAACATTGGGAAAATATCTTCAAAATCCCTAGGGAAAATATTTCCAATCTAGAATTGTATCCTAGCCAAAGTAGCAATCAAATGTGGGAGTAAAATAGGAATATTTTCAGATGTACAAAGTCTTACATTTTATACTTCCCTTGTACACTTCCTTGGAAAGCTATTAGATTATTTTCTTCACAAAAACAAGTGAAGAGGAAAGAGGAAAGCAGGAGACAGGACATCCAGAAAATGAATAACTGAATGTATGAAACAGCAAAAAAGCAAAGTCTCAAGGATAATGATGAGGGAAAATTCCACGGAAACAGCAATGCAGCAGGTCTAGAGAATTCCAAGTTCAGATTGCAGATGGAGAATTGAAAGTGATATGTGAGGAATCTCCAAGACAAAAATCAAACTCTATGATATGAGATAAGAATATTGAGGAGACATTTGCCCTACCAGTGGAGAATTTGGTGATGAATCAGTGAACAATACAAAGAAAGCTAATCATATGATAAAATGAGGTAATTATTAAGTCTAGAGCAAATAAAAAGTCATATAAGTAAAGAATATGCGCATGGTTCAATAGTAAAAAAGATTTACATAATTATACAAATGTAAATAGTAAAAATGATTTTATGGTAGGAATTCAATACATATTGTGTAACACTAATGTATGGGCATACCTCAGAGACATTGCATGTTTGGTTCCAGATTGCCACAATAAAGTGAATACCACATGAATTTTTTAATTTTCTAATGCATATAAAAGTTATGTTTGCACTATATTGTAGCCTATTAAGTGTGCAACAGCATTGTGTCTGAAACACAATGTACACACATTAATTTAAAATGTTTTATTGCTAAAAGATGCTAACAATCATCTGAGCCTTCAGAAAGTCATAATCATTTTGCTGGTAGAGGCTTTAGCCTCCATGTTGATGGTTGCTGGCTGATCAGGCTACTGCAGGTTGTGGGGGGGCTGTGGAAATTTCTTAAAATAAGACAACGATGAAGTTTCCTGTGTCAATTGACCCTTTCACAAAAGTTTTTTCTGTAGCACACAATGCTGTTTTGTTGTTGTTGTTTGTTTGTGCGTTTTTGAGACGGAGTCTCGCTCTGTCGCCCAGGTTGGAGTGCAGTGGTGCAATCTCGGCTCACTACAAGCTCCGCCTCCTGGGTTCACCCCAGGTTCACACCATTCTCGTGCCTCAGCCTCCCGAGTAGCTGGGACTACAGGCACCCGCCACCACGCCCAGCTAATTTTTTTGTATTTTTAGTAGAGATGGGGTTTGACCGTGTTAGCCAGGATGTCCTGACCTCCTGACCTCGTGGTCCGCCCGCCTCGGCCTCCCAAAGTGCTGGGATTACAGGCGTGAGCCACTGCGCCCAGCAACACATAATGCTGTTTGATAGCATTTTACCCACAGTAGAACTTCTTCCAAAACTGGAGTCAATCCTTACAAGCCCTACCTACCAATCCTTACAAGCTTTATCACCTAACTTTGTGTAATCTTTTAAAACATTAGCTGTCATTTCAACAGTGTTCACAGCATCTTGATCAGTAGTAGATTCCATCACAGGAAACCACATTATTTGATTGGCCATAAACAAAAAAATCTTCATTTATTCAAGTTTTATTATGAGATTGAAGCAATTAAGTCACATCTTCAGGTTCCATTTTAAATTCTAGTTCTCTTGCTCTTTCCACCACATCTGCAGTGACTTTCTCCACTAAAGTCTTGTGACTTCCTTCACTAAAATCTTGAACCCCTCAGGGTTATCCAAGAGGCTTTGAGTCAACTTTGCAAAATTCCTGTTAATGTTGAGATTTTGCCCTCCTCTCCTGTTCCTATTGGAATGTGGAATAGTGAATTCTTTCGAGAAGGTTTTCAATTTATGTTACTTAGATCCATCAGAAGAATCACTATTTATAACAGCAATATGCTTCCAAACTGTGTGTATTAAATAGTAAGACTTCAAAGTCCAAATTACTCCTGATTCATGGGCCACAGAATGGATGTTGTGTTAGCAGGCATGAAGACAACATTCATCTCCATGTACATCTCCATCAGAGCTCCCAGAATGTCAATTAGCAGTAATATTTTGAAAAGACTTCTCCTCCCTATGTCTGAAAGTCCGAGGTGGCATCTTCTTTCAAAAGAAGGCTGTTTCCATTTTGTGAGGCCGAGGCAGGCAGATCACCTGAAGTCAGGAGTTTGGGACCAGCATGGCCAATGTGGTGAAATCCCGTCACTACAAAAAATACAAAAATTAGCCAGGTGTGGTGGTAGGCACCTGTAATCCCAGCTACTTGGGAGGCTGAGGCAGGAGAATCACTTGAACCCAGGAGGCAAAGGTTTCAGTGAGCTGAAATCATGCCACTGCATTCCAGCCTGAGCAACAGCATGAGGCGAAGAAGAAGAAGGAGAAGGAGGAGAAGGAGAAGGAGAAGGAGAGGGAGAAGGAGAAGGAGAGGAGGAGGAGGAGGAGGAGGAGGAGGAGAAGGAAGAAGGAGGCTGTTTCATCCACATTGCAAATCTGTTACTTAGTGTAGCCATGTTCATCAATTAACTTAGCTAGATCTTCTGGATAACTTGCTGTAGCTTCTCCATCAGCACTTGCTGCTTCACCTTGCACTTTTATGTTATGAAGACAGCTGAGATCTTTCCTTAAACCTCATGAACCCACCTCTGTTAGCTTAAAAATTTTCTTCTGCAGCTTCCTAATCTCTCTTAACTTTCTTAGAATAGAAGAGAGAGCCTTGCTCTTTTGGATTAAGGGAATATTGTGGCTGGCTTAATCTTCTGTTCAGACTATTCAAACTTTCTCCATCTCAGCAATAAGACTGTTTCACTTTCTAATCATGTGTGTCTTCCTTGAAATAGTACTTTTTCTTTGTTTTCACAGCTTGGTTAACTAGTTGGTGCAAGTGGCTTCACTTTGGGCCTCTCTTGGCTTTCAACTTGCCCTCCTCGCTGAGCTTAATCATTTCTAGCTTTTGATTTAAAGTGAGAGATGTGCAACTCTTCCTTTCACTTGAACACCTGGAGGCCACAATAGAGTTATTGTAATAATTGGCCTAATTTCAATATTTTTGTATCTAGGGGAATAAGCGGGCCCAAGGAGAGGGCAAAAAATGGGGCAATGGCTGGTCAGTGGAGCAGTCACAACACACGCAACATTTATTGATAACGTTCACCATCTCAAGACTGGCACAGTGGCTCACGCCTGTAATCCCAACATTTTGAGAGTCTGAGGCAGGCGGATTGCTTGAACCCGGGAGTTCAGGACCAGCCAGGGCAATATGGCAAAATCCTGTCTCTACCAAAAAAAAAAAGAAAATACAAAAATTAGCCAGGCATGGTGGCACGTGCCTGTAGTTTCAGCCACTCGAGAGGCTGAGGTGAGAGGATCACCTGAGCCTGTGGAGGTCGAAGCTACAGTGAGTGAGATCACATCACTACACCCCACCTTGGGTGACACCGTAGCTCTAAAAAAAAAATACATAAATAAATAAATCACCATCTTAAATGGGCATAAGTTAGTGGCACATCAAAACAATTACATTAGTAATATCAATGATCACTAGTCACAGATCACCATAACAGATACAATAATAATGAAAAAGTTTGAAATATTGCAAGAATTATCAAATGTGACCCAGACACCAAGTGAGCACATGCTATTGGAAAAATGATTCTAATCCTCAACATAGGGTTGCCATAAACCTTCAATTTGTGAAAAATGCAATATCTGCAAAGTGCAATAAAGTGAAATGCAATAAAGCAGAGTATGCCAGGATTCAAAACTAATAGAATAACATTTACTTAGAAATAAGGAGGCAAGGCTGGGCCAGGTGGCTCACGCCCATAATCTCTCATTTTGGGAGGCTGAGGTGGGCGGACTGCTTGAACCCAGGAATTCCAGACCAGCCTGGCCAATTTGGGGAAACCCCATCTTTACTAAAAATACAAAAATGAACTGAGTGTAGTGGCACACACCTATAATCCCAGCTACTCGGGAGGCTGAGGCAGGAGAATCACTTGAACCCGGGAGGCAGAGGTTGCAGTGAGCCGGGAGGTGGCACCACTGCACTCCAGCCTGGGCGACAGAGTGAGTGAGATTATCTCAACAAAAATAAAAACAGAGGCCGAGGAGGGCAGATCACGAGGTTAGGAGATCGAGACCTTCCTGGATAACACAGTGAAACCCCCATCTCTACTAAAAATACAAAAAATTAGCCAGGCATGGTGGCGCGTACGTGTAGTCCCAGCTACTCGGGAGGCTTGAGGCAGGAGAATTGCTTGAACCCTAGAGGCGGAGTTTGCAGTGACCCGAGAACGCGCCACTGCTCTCCAGCCTGGGTGACAGAGCGAGAGAGACTCTGTCTCAAAAAACTAAATAAATAATAAAAACAGAAAAACAGAAAAAAGGAAAAAAAGAAATTGGAAGCAAATAGAAGAAAGAGCTAAAAGTTGTAAGTGCTTGCCTCTGGAAAGCAGTAATAAGTGACAAGGGAGAACTTTTTGTCAATATAAGCCTTTTTGTATAGTTTCTATTTTTATGACTTTGTACATAGTTACTTTGGTAAAAATTAAAAGAAAAATCAACCTTCAGACTGGTCTGTCCCTTGGTGACCTGCAATTAAGCAGAACTTCATTATAATTAGAAGTATTTACATGGTCCTGAGAAGGGAATAATCCCAAGTTTTGGCCAGTCCTGAGAATCTTTTCACCAGACTCAACTCCACAAGAAAAGGTGTCAAATCCCTATTGTGTAAATTGACAAATTTAGTGAGGCAGCCAAAAGCACCAAATAGACAGATGGAACAGAATGTGCATCTTCCCCTTCCCATTACAGTGCTCTATGCTGTTGGAAAGCATTGCTCCTTGAGAGGATAGTGTGAGCTTCATTTCCCGCAAGTGAAATTTAACCACCCAAAATTATCAGACTGGAATACTTACTGGTTCATGAGGAAATGAGGTAGTGATTTTAAGAAACAGCCTAAGCCCATAACCACACATCCAATGCCAATCATTATAGGTCTATGCAGTTTGGTTCCAAAATAACTCACAAATATAATCAACAAAAGATTTCCTAGGAAAAATTGAGAATAATCATTTTTAAAAGTATGAACAAAGTCTTCATTAACCGCCTCACCCGATCATTTACATTCTAGCGTTTACTGCATAACAACTATCTTAAATACTGGGATTTGTGCTAGGGTTGTATTAAATAATAAACGAATATAACACAATCCCTGCCCCGAAGAAAGGTTCTGTTTTGCAATGAAGGCAGATACAGAAACAGATATCTCTGAAACACCAACATTTATAGAGGGGAGAAGAAGAGAAGCCAGTGAAAGGGACTAAAGAATGGTTATGGGAAATTTGAAAGGCTCTATTTGTGACTATCTAGACTTGGGAAATGAGGTGCAAAAGAAGGTGTCAGCCTGCATGTGACCTCTGGCCTCTCTCTCAGTGCCTACTCCATAGAACGTTATCATGTTTTGCTATGCCCAGAAAGAGAAGCAAAAGTCAAATTTAGATAACTGAGTGTTTTGTAACTCATTATTTTAAAATACCTTCATTTTGGTCAACATGACCAACACAAGGATCTTTTTTTTTTTTTTTCTACTTCTTTCCCTAGATCAGACAATGTAGTTAAGTAAAAATTAGTAGACCCCCCCCTTCTACTGGGTCTTCAGTGATTCTGGATTTGAGGAATAAAAATGGCAATGAAAAATGTATCCCTGTGTCTTAGGATAAAGAAACTAATGGGGGAAGGCCCATCTGATGGACAGATCCTTGAAGAGTGTGGAGTAAAGATTTGAAAAAAACAAATATATGAGTAAGTTTTTTGCCAACCATGCATTTTTTAATTCAGTAAATAATATTTACCTTGCTCCCACTATATATAAAGAATGCCTCTGCAATGACTCAAGATTATAAAAATTTCAAAAATTTTTTTCCTCAAGGAGTTAATAATCTTCTAAGTGGTGTATATTTTGAAAACTTTTCCTTCCATCTATATTTTTCTCTAGTCTGCCCTGTATGTAGAAGATACGTCCATTTGTACATCATTTTATATGGAGCGCGCCCCACCTCAATAACTGTATCAGCCACATTGACCTCTCTAGGTTTCTAAAATCTATCACCAAAGCCATAGGTATTGAAGGGAGTGTCTCCAGAGGCCACTGTTTGAAATTTGTATCTATTTTTTGAAAGGAGAAGAAAGGAAGAACATTCCTTCTTCATGTAAGAGTGAGTTCGTGTTTTAAACTGCCTTGCTCTGTCAGGAAATAATTGCAACAAGAAAGCAGGGGAAAAGGTAAGTAATTTTTTTCAAAGGTATGGAGAATGCTGCCTGTAAAACTGACTGGGGAAATGTAAGCTAAGTGATATGTTTATTGGCATTTATAAATTTCACACTATTTCTAATCTTCATCATTGTCCTCAAGCTATCTATCACCACCCACTAGTAGTAGAAATTGTTAATATTTTCTACGTTATCAAGAAATATGGGGCAATCGAACATGAAGGCATTTGAGTTTTCCACCTGAAGGCCTTACCACCTTCCTTCAGTTTGAGAGGTTGTGGTGCCCATCTTACCATCTGACACTAAACACATCACCAGGGCACTGCCATTTTCTTCAGCCACTTACTCTAGTAATTAAAATCTCTCATATATATTTTAAGCCTCTCTCTCAACTAGACTTTAGCCTACACATATTCTCCAGTTTCTCTCCAAACTTCCCAGAACATTCATCCATATTCATAGATTCCACTTTTCCCCCTCCCTAATCCCCTAACATCGCTCTACCTTCACTGCTCCCTAGCTTCTAAATTTGCTAGTGCCCTGGCAAAGACCATCAGTTATCTCCATATTATACAACCCAGGGAATCGTTCTTCATTCTTATCTAACTGGATACTTCTAATGCTTTTCACACTGCTAATGCTTTATTTTTTTCAAATTTCTACTCCTTTGTCTTTCATAATACTATTTTCTCCTGGTTTCCCCTCTTGTTTCTCTGACCATTCCTTCTCTTAATATTGTCATAGACTCCTTTTCTTCTACCTGTGCCTTAAATGTTGTGCAGCTCAGGATCTATTCTTTGTCCATTGTAATTATCACCCTATATCCTCTCCCTGAATAACTTCATAAATTCTCTCTCTAGTTTTAGCAAACGCCTACTTACTTACTAATCAATAGCTCCAGCCCAGATGGTTCCCCAGTGCTTCAGACTCATGTAACTGCAATGTGAACATTGTCACCAACGGTCAGCAATAGAAGCTACAGATATGTTCAGATGACAATATGGCCATTGCAAACAATTTAAAATATTGACCCAATAATTACTTTAAAATTAGTGACTTTTTAATTTAATGGGTTGATTAAAATATAAATATTACTATATAAAAATTTGTTTTAATATTTTGATAATTCTACTTCAATATAACTAGCTTCCTTTGCACCCATGTAGTTCTTTGTTGTGCAATTAAAATAATTATTCCAGGATCATACGGTGTTACAATGCTAAAAGAGTCCTTGGCACAGAAAGGTTAATAACCCCTTCCAACTCTCAGTGACACTCCCTCATCTAGAGGATTAAAAGGTAAATGCCACAGCAGGCACACAAAGCTCTCATTAACCCATTTCTCACCCCTGCCCATTTCTCCAGGCTCACATCCTAATCCTTTCCAATTTTATCTTGGCTAGTCAATGTTATCAAGCTGAATGTTGCTCCTCACATAGTGTATTACGCTGCGTCATTCTTAGGCTTCTTCTACTGGAATTTTCTTCACATTTGCTTAACCTCGTTTCTTCTCCTAGAAAACTTTTAGTCATCCTCTGAGAGTCTGTCTTCCCTAAATGAGTCTATGTTTCTTCTGTTCCTGTAAGACCTTGTATATATTTACGCTACCAAACTTACTTCATTCAATTAATGTTATCATTATCTGCATTTCTACCTTCCGTTAGATTATGAACTGAGTCAATTTGTGGGCTATACATGGAGTTAGTTCTAACTCACTGGGATCAGCACACAGGAGATACAGGGTAAGATCTAAGGGAGCTGAACACTAGTAGATAAGATCAAGAATCACATTTCAGTTTTGCTTCTCCTCAATCCTGATTTTTTAAATATGTTTATATTAAAGGCAATTATCACCTTGAAGAAAGTGGAAGCTATTATAAAACTAGAAAAGGGCGACACTCATATTTCTATAACTTTTTTCGTGGAAGAAATCCTTCTTTCCCTCATTCTCCCTCTCTGTGGTCACATATTCCCAGTCATCCACAAAAATCAGAATCTACGAGTAGACTTTATTCTTCCCTAGAGGCTGCCTCTGAAATAAATTCAGAGAGATATAAAAGCAATCTTTTCTTCTCTCTGTACTTGGAAAAAAAAAAACTGTTAACCTCCCAGACCAAATAGCAGAAAAATATTTGCATTTTCATTTGTAAGGCAATTTCCTTGGTCTCCAACAATATCTTCTACATCTTCTAGGTCTTCCACCTTTGTTTTTGTTGTTGTTGTTGTTTGTTTGTTTTGTTTTTGTCTGTCACCCAGACTGGGGTTCTATGGCAATCTCGGTTCACTGCAAGCTCTGCCTCCCAGGTTCACACCATTCTCCTGCCTCAGCCTCCCGAGCAGCTGGGACCACAGGTGCCCGCCACCATGTCCGGCTAATTTTTTGGTGTTTTTAGCAGAGACGGGGCTTCATCATGTTAGCCAGGATGGTCTTGATCTCCTGACCTCATGATTGCCCATCTCGGCCTCCCAAAGTGCTGGGATTACAGGCATGAGTCACCGTGCCTGGCGGTCTTCTACCTTTGTATCTTCTAAATACAAAGATGGAGCCCTTAGTTTCCTTTAGGGTTATCAAATGATAGATTTAAATATAAATACTGTAAATACTCTGCTACTCGTGCTACATAACTAAGAAACTATTAGAATAAAAAGAACAATGGTGGGATATGTGGCAATATTTAGGTGTTAATACTAGGTAATATTTAAATGAATTATTTCCAAGCATGTTCTGAGCTTAGCTAATCAATCAGTTTTAGAAAACATCCAACTCAGTCAGATTAAATGACCTAAAACAGCAAATAAGGAGAATAAAATTCAGACATGCTCCATAGATAAGACAAAATACAAAAAGAAGAAATGCAAAAATAATTCATTACCAATCTCAAAGCTTCCATTAATAAATCCAACTAGAGATGTTGGGATGTTGAATTGTCTCTCTATTTGTGTGAGCATGGAATTCATATAAGATCCAGATAGGGTTTTGGATACAAATGCACATGTTATTGCCAACAGAAACATCTAGGAAAAAAATATAAGATAACATAGAAAAATTTATTTTTAAATTGTATACTTGCCGTCTGTTGACAAAATGCCTTCCACCATAAGACTGATTGTCTCCAACTTAAGTAACCTTTGAATCTGCAAGAAACTGTAAAATGTAGTCTGTTCCCCTTGTCTGTCATACTGTGATTTATCTCTGAAAACTCAAAGTGAGACTAATTTTGTAGGCAGTTGCAGCCTCAATATTGTATAAGCATACTGGTACATGCATAGAAACAGTCATTCTAAGTAATACATAGCTGATGATTTAACCAGGTCTTCAGAACTACAATGATATCTAAAGTACAAAAGAACCCATATATATACTGTAATGAAAAGAAAGAATACAGAATTATACAAAGACATTATTTTGGTAGCAAATACACTTAAGTTCTCTCTGCAAAACAGTAGGGCCCCAAAAAAATGAGGGCCCCAGGGTCTCTCATCCTGGGAGACCATTTGACCTACTATCTAGCTAGATTACCTTGGCTTACCCCACTCTTTCCTATTCTTGCTTGCAATTCTTGGTCAGAAACATTCTGCATTCTCAGCAAGGAAGGAAATATCCAGAACAACCTGAGTTATGTCCTCATTCTTCCCATAGTAGGATGTTCTGCAACTCTTGAGCTCAGCAATCCCAGTTGTGTCTAAGGCATGTAAGCCCAAGACACAGTGTTTTCAGGGTTTCTCAGCTGCAGTGTAAATGGAGGACCACACAAAAATGAGACTCCATTTATTTTGGGAAGCTTTCCTGAACCTTGGAGAATCAGCTCACATGGACCCTTGGCTTCTGTTCATTCTTATTGCCTGCCTAATATGTATACTATAAATTTCCATATGTTTTATCAATCATACTTCCTATGAATTGGTATAGTTCCAGGAAACAGTGAGGTTGATGCAATCCATAACAACATCAGGGATGAGTTCACAGATAGAACCACTGTAATCACCAGGAGCTACTATGGTTTTACTAAAAATATGAATAGTTAATATTCTGATAGGTTTATTAAATTTAAGACAGGTTTTAAGACAGGAGCACTGTCTACTGGTAATATTATAGTTAGGTAGATTAATTACTACTTCAAAATGAACAAATTATAGATTTATGTCAACTTGAATGGTGGTCTTCAGTCACATGCCATAGGGATTTTTGCTTGGTCCTATTAAAGATATTTTCTGATGACATTTGCATCCTGGGAGACCATTTGACCTACTGTCTAGCTAGCATGCTCAAATTCTTAATATTCTCACACCTTCCACCTTCCACCTTCCACACCTCCAGTCTTAAGCCAATCACACAACTTATTTTCTATCTCACATATTCTTTTCAAGTTAACTCACAACCTTTTCTGTTTCTCAGTGTCCAACCCAGTCACATGCTCTTTCTTCATGACCAGTAAATGATATCAGCAACTTCACCTGCAAACTTACCTCTGTCCCTACCTTCTCTAATTTGCCTATGTCTTTAGAAAGATTGGTGTCCCTTTCCTGTACAATAAAATCCCTCCAATCTTGCTGTTGAATCCATTCTTCCCATTTCTGAGATTCTAATTCATCCATATTGCTCTTTTTTCTCACTTTTTATTTACTTATTTTTTAGTTTTTTGAGACAGTCTTACTCTGTCACCCTGGTTGGAGTGCAGTGGCATAATCTTGGCTGACTGCAACCTCCACCTCCCGGGTTCAAGCAATTTTCCCACCTCCCAAGTAGCTGGGGCTACAAGTGTGTGCCACCATGACCAGCTAGCTTTTGTTTTTTTAGTAGAGACAGGGTTTCACCATGTTGGCCAGGCTGATCTTGAACTCCTGACCTGAGGTGATCCACCCACCTCGGCCTCCCAAAGTACTGAAATTACAGGCAGGAGCCACTGCACCCAGCCTTTTCTCTCTATTTTCAACCTCACACTCTATTGCTTGATTGCTTCTTTCCCCACTAGCTTATTAAGATAGCCAAGATAATTCTTGTCTTTTGAGGAAGAAAAAAAAAAAGTTCACTCAGCCTTGATGGATACCACAAAGCTGTTTAGAAGAATAGTCTAGACTCATTGTCTGTACCATTTAACCTTCCATCCGCCCTATAGTCTGCTATAGCCTGGTATTTCTTGAAATTACCTCCATAAAAGGTCATAAACAACTTCCTTATTCCCATATATCCCAAATCCACAAACTATGTCTGATTATCAGCTTACTTCAAGACTCTCAGTCATTTGATACTGTTGATCTCTCTTTTCTTCCTGAAATTCCCTTCCCCATGCATACCTGTATCTCTGACTAACTGCTAGATTCTTTCTACTCAGTCTTCTCTTATTTGGTCAACACTTTCAGGCCTCTGTCTTGTATTCCCTACCCTTTTGCTATGCGTGATCTCTTTAGGATGTCTCATGCCCATCCATGCCTTTAACAACCACATATATGATGAAACCTCTCATATGTATGAACAGTTTAGCTCAGACAATTGAAATCCTATTTAGTCTCCTCTAGCCTTGTGTACCTCCAACCTCTCTTTCACATGCCACCTCCAATAATTTGGATCCTAATTTTTTTTTTGTTAAATGAATTAATAAAATACATAGTTAGCATGTGATTCTACTTCTTAAAACTTTTCAGTAATTCCCATAAACAAAAATCTCTGATTTTTAAGATAGTAAACAAAGTCTCATCTATATTTCAGTATCATCTCCTGTTGCTTGTCCTTAGACACAATGTTCCACTTCTGGCTGTGTTAATTAACCATGCCGTTTTATAGTTCAGTGCTTTTATATAATATTCCTCCAGTTATAATGCCTTTTTTCCCTTTGTTCATCTTGTAAATATGTAATTCATTTTCAAGAATCAGGTATTTTATTACTTCTATTGTGAAGCCTCTTTTGCCTCTGTGCTCCCCAGTTAAGCCCTAACCATTCATTCACTATTTATCTTCCCACCCTACTGTGTGCCTAACTCCATTACAACCTCTATTACAGTGCACTTCATTTATATAAGTTCCTCTTTATTTATATGTCTATAAGTTCCTCTCTCATTATTCTGTGAACAAGTCAGAGATAGGAGCCGTATATTATTTACCCTTGTGACTCTGGTGCTTATTAAGTGCCTGACAAATAGCAGGCACCCAATACAAGTTTACTGAATTAATGACAGAGTAAGTATCAAAAACATCTTGAAGAAATCAGAGCTGAGAGTAAAATGAAATTGAATAAGATTAAATATAGTGTTTTCATCCATCTGGGCTGCTACAACAAAATACCCTAAGCTGAGTGGGTTATAAACAACAGAAATTTAATTATCATAGTTCCAAAGACTGGAAAGTCCAAGAGCAAGGCACTAGCAAATTTGGATTGGCTGATGCCTGTGAACTCAAAAGTATCTGAGACAGTTTTCAATCAATTTAGAAAGTTTATTGGCCGGGCGCGGTGGCTCAAGCCTGTAATCCCAGCACTTTGGGAGGCCGAGACGGGCGGATCACGAGGTCAGGAGATCGAGACCATCCTGGCTAACACGGTGAAACCCCGTCTCTACTAAAAATACAAAAAAACTAGCCGGGCGAGGTGGCGGGCGCCTGTAGTCCCAGCTACTCCGGAGGCTGAGGCAGGAGAATGGCGTAAACCCGGGAGGCGGAGCTTGCAGTGAGCTGAGATCCGGCCACTGCAGTCCAGCCCGGGCTACAGAGCAAGACTCCGTCTCAAAAAAAAAAAAAAAAAAAAAAAAAGAAAGTTTATTTTGCCAAGGTTAAGGATGTGGCCATAACACAGCCTCAGGAGGTCCTGACAACATGTGCCCAAGATGGTCAGGGTATGGCCTGCTTTTATACATTTTAGGGAGACATAATATATCAGTCAGTACATGTAATATTTACATCAGTTCAATCTGGAAGGACAGGACAACTTGAAGCAGAGGGTTCCAGGTCACAGGTATTTTTAAAGTTTTAAAATGTGCTGATTGGCAATTGGTTGGAAGAGTTATTATCAATAGAAAGTAATATCTGGGTTATATTAAGGACTTTTGGGGACCAAGGTTCTATCATGCAGATAAAGCCTCTAGGTAGCAGGCTTCAGAAACAATAGATGTAAATGTTTCTTGTCAGACTTAAAGTCTGTGTCAATGTTAGTTCTGGCTGGTTTTTGCTGAACTCCAAAAGGGAGGAGTGTACAATGAAACGTGTCTGACCCACCCCCCTTCCCATCATGGCCTAAATTTGCTTTTCAGATTAATTTTGGAATGCCTTTGGCTGACAGGAAGGGTCCATTCAGATGGTTAGGGTTCTCAGAATTTTATTTTTGCTTTATATTCTCCCTCTTCCAGCTAAGATTTGCCAGAGGCAACAACACTATCTACCAAATTTTTATTTCGGCTCATACCATGGTCGGGGTGGCATGGCTGCCTGCTTGAGATCCATCCTGTCCCTCGGTGGGACCCCCTATGGCCAAGGGACTTAGAGTCAAAAGACTTATAGCAAATTAAATGTTCTAAGCCAGATAGGAATGGACATGGGTGAGCATTTATTACCCCTTAAATTTTTTCAGTAAAAAGCCAACAAACAAAAAGCCAAAGGCCAGGTTACAAAACTGACTTATCTTTAACTTCTATGCATCGAGCTACTATAATCTTGGTTTTAGTTATGGACTTACAGCAATTAACTACACAAAACATAAGCATTGTTCTGAAAGAAATTTTTTTAATATATACTGGCCAGGCACCGTGGCTCACATCTATATTCCCAGGATTTTGAGAGCAGCCTGGACAACACTGCAAAACCCTGTCTCTAAAAAAATACAAAAAGACAAAAAGCTAGCCAGGTATGGTGGTGCATGCCTGTAGTGCCAGCTACCTGGGAGGCTGAGGCGTGAGGATCACCTGAGTCCAGAAGGTCAAGGCTGCAGTAAGCCATGATGGCGCCACTACACTCCAGCTTGGGTGACAGAGTGAGACTCTGAGTGAGTCTCAAAAAAGAAATAAATACATGAAAATAAAATGTAAAAACACATATCTATCTGCACAACTCATAACTGGGAGTCTTACATCCAGAAGGCTTTGTCACAAGGTATCTTTATCCTCTCAATAGTTATTTTCTTTTAATTCTACAAAAAGCATGACATTCTTTATGATTGGGCTGGATGAAAAGATGCCACATAATAGCTCAGTAGGCAAAAAACTTTGTTTTACCAGTTGTTTAGGCATCTGTGTATCCATCGTTGATTTGGATGATCTGAACTAATTCACTTCCTCAAACCTAGCCCTTACAATCTCTCACACCCACCTCTTCCACAGCAGTCCTTAGGCCTAGATGGAGGGTGCTTGTATAGTCTTAACAGAAGGGCATTTACAGTGAAAAACAGATCGGGCTCAGTGGGATGCCAAACGAGAGAGATTTGCATCTCTAGTCTTGAGAATACCATGATTCCAATTTCCTTGGAAGTAAATCAAGGAGAGATAAATAACATTAATATTTTGACAATCAAAAGAATATGTGTGTGTCAGAATGGAAAACAGAAGCTATTTCATTATGGATTCAACTAAAAATATGAAGAAAAACTATAATCTGTATTCTTTAGAGGATTATTATAGCCAAGAAATCATTCATGAATCAATCTGCATTCAAAAACAAAGGTCGGGGCTGAAATCTAGTAACAAGTGATAAACTTCTCCTTTGAAAAAAATGTTCTCTCTCTCTAGCCCTCCTTTTCTATTAAAGACAAATTATAGTAAGACTGATTTGTGTGTAAAAATAAGTTTTAGGCTTATTATACTTGGCCTGACTATTTGCATAAAGTGCAGCAAGAAATTGACTGACCATATAGGCTCTTTTTAAGTTGGCTTTGCTGGAAATTTACCTGAAAATATGTTATTCTAGTCAAAGGCTTGGTAAAATAATCAGTGTCTCCAATTGTCCTGTTTTAAAACAAAAGACTCTTACTAAACTTATGCAAATAACTATATTGTGATAAAACCAGAATACTCACGGTTTCCAAATTTTGGAGAACTTGGAGAGAAAGGTAAATTTGTTCATAAAAACATACTTCACCCAATTGCTCTAAAGAATAAATAATTTAAAAGAAAAAGATTCCCTTGACTCTTTAACCAGAGCATCAGCCTTCCAAACAACATGTCCTTTGTTCACCTTGAATTGCCATTCACATGCTAAGCAGTTCTTGTCATATGAGAGCTGTTTATCAGGCACTGTAGAATCTAGCAGCTCCTCACAGTTAGAGTCAGCCCTAGGGGAAAAAGAATACTCTCTGCTCATAAGTATCTCCTCTTTGCATCCTCAGGTAGCAAGATCCTATGTAAACAATTTTTAAGTTATTATGGAACTCTTTGGGGCACCATTATTTCCATTAGCAAAGGAGTAGCTTCAGTTAACATTCCATAACAAGGCCATAAATGTCCCTCAACGGGAAATTCTCTAGTACAGTATTTGTCTTTGGGAAGTGCTCCCAGTCTTTTACCATAAGCCCTAATAAATGCTCCACACGGGGATATGAAGTGGAGAATTGTTCCCCTCTAGCCCTTCAGCTTCTACCATACATTCTGCAGGCTCAGGCAACCTTACTAGTTTCCATTTAGTGAGTCCAATTAACATTCTTCAAAGGGAACATTTACATGACTTCAGTTTCATAGTACTTGATAGGAGAAACATCCCTCAATCAGATACAATACCAATTTTCACAAGACATTTAGGTAAAGGAGTTAAAATTACCTGACACACAGGCTGTACAGACATCTCAAATTTCATAATCCTATCAACCTGTACATTTCTATGTTCTAGTTCAAGGAACTTTTCTTTTCTACCCCCAGACTATTTTACTTTTTCTGGTGAAAAGTGATTTGAGTTCCCAGCAGGATATTGAGCCAAGGGACTTGGGCTGTTTTTTTAATCTTCATCTTAATTTACCTCAGCATTACCCCAGGTAATGTCAGCTCTTTCATTATAACCTTTGCCTTTTGCTGTTTCTTCAATTTCCCCGATCTGGGGCAAATGCAGAAAACAGGTATGTGGCCTTTTAATGTTGGGGGACCAGTAGGGGTTCCCTTTGGTCCATCCAACCTTTGATAGTGTTGTACGACCCTTGTTTCAACCCCATCGATTTTCATTTTATTTATTTCATTTTTTATGAAACATCCAAATATTTTCATCACCCTCTGGGGTGAGTCCTCTGACTCCCTTTTGCCTTTCTCATTATTCTTTGTTAATTACCCCAATGTTTTATTAAGCATCTGTAAGACCCATGAGGACAGCAAATTTGATCAGGCTGTGATTCTGTGGTATTAATGTCACCTGGAGTGCCCTTGTAGCACTTAAGCTTTAAATTTACCATGTGATATGGTTTGGCTGTGTCCCCACCAAAATCTCATCTTGAATAGTAGCTCCCATAATCCCCACATGTTGTGAGAGGGACCCAGTGGGAAGTAATTGGATCACGGGGGTGGGTTTTCCCATGCTGTTCTGTGATAGTGAATAAGTCTCACAAGATCTGATGGTTTTATAAAGGGCAGTTCCCTGGCACATGCTCTCCTGCCACCATGTAAGACATGCCTTTGCTTCTCCTTCATCTCCCACCATGATGGTGAGGCTTCCCCAGGCATATGGAACTGTGAGTTCATTAAACCTCTTTTTCTTTATAAATTACCCAGTTTCAGGTATTTCTTCACAGCAGTATGAAATGGACTAATGCAGTAAATTGGTATAGAGAGTGGAGTGCTGCTGTAAATATACCCAAAAATGTGGAAGTGACTATGGAACTGGGTAATAGGCAGAGGTTGGAAGAGTATGGAGGGCTCAGAAGAAAATAGGAAAATGTAGGAAAGTCTGGAACTTCCTAGAGGCTTGAAGGGCTCAGAAGACAGGAAGATGTGGGAAAGTTTGAAACTTCCTAGAGACTTGTTGAATGGCTTTGACCAAAATGCTGATAATGATATGAACAATAAAGTGCAGGCTGAAGTGGTTGCAGATGGAGATGAGGAACTTATTGGGAACTGGAGCAAAGGTGATTCTTGCTATGCTTTAGTAAAAAGACTGGCAGCATTTTGCCCCTGCACTAGAGATCAGTGGAACTTTGAACTTAAGAGACATAATTTAAGGTATCTGGTGAAAGAAATTTCAAAATAAAGCTTTCAAGAAGTGACTTGGGTGCTCTTAAAATCATTCAGTTTTATTAATTCACAAAGATATGGTTTGAAGTTGGAACTTATGTTTAAAAGGGAAGCAAAGCATAAAAGGAAAATTTGAAGATTGATGATGTGATAAAAAAGGAAAAACCCATTTTCTGAGAAGAAATTCAAGCTGGCTGCAGAAACTTGCATAAGTAATGAGAAGCCAAATGTTAATCACCTAGACAGTGGGGAAAATGTCTCGAGGACATGTGGTAGGTCTTCACGGTAGCCCCTCCCATCACAGGCCCAGAGGCCTAGGAGGATAAAAAATGGTTTTCTTGTGCAGTCTTTGGACTTGGTGCTCTGGGTCCCAGGCATAGGACCCAGAAGGAGCCAATGTACACTCAGTCCATTGCTTCAGAGGGTGCAAGTCTCAAGCTTTGGTTTCCTGCAGGTGCATAAAAGTAAAGAATTGAGGTTTGGGAACCTCTGCCTAGATTTCAGAGGATGTATGGAAACACCTGGATGTCCAGGCAGAGGTGTGCTGCAGGGGTAGGACCCTCATGGAGAACCTCTGCTAGGACAGAATGGAAGGGAAATGTAGGGTTGAAGTCCCCACACAGAGTCTCCACTGGAGAACTGCCTGGTGGAGCTATGAGAAGAGGGCCATCATCCTCCAGATCCCAGAATGACAGATCCATCAACAGCTTGAACTGCGCACTTGGAAAAGCCACAGAACACTCAACACCAGCCTGTGAAAGCAGCCAGGAGAGGGGCACTGTACCCTGCAAAGTTCCAGGGATGGATCTTCCCAAGACCAAGGGAATCCACCTCTTGCATCAGTGTGACCTGGATGTGAGACATGCAGTCAAAGGAAATCATTTTGGAGTTTTAAGGTTTGACTGCCCACTGATTTCAAACTTGCATGGGGCGTCTATCTTCTTCTTTTTGGCCAATTTCTCACATTTGGAATGGGTGTATTTACTCAATGCCTGTGCCCCCATTGTATCTGGGAAGTAACTAACTTCCTTTTGATTCTACTGGCTCCTAAGCTAGGATGTTTGTGTTAATACTGAAATGAGTTAGGACTTTGGGGGACTGTTGGAAAGGCATGATTGGTTTTGAAATGTGAGGACATGAGATTTGGCAGTGGCCATGGGCAGAATTATATGGTTGGGCTGTGTCCTCACCAACATTTCATCTTTAATTGTAGCTCCCATAATCCCCATGTGTCAGGGGAGGAAACTGGTGGGAGGTAATTGAAACATGGAGGTGAGTTTTTCTGTGCTTTTCTCATGGTAGTGAATAAGTCTCACAAGATCTAATAGTTTTATAAAAGGCAGTTCCCCTGCACATGCTCTCTTGCCTGCCACCATGTAAGATATGCCTTTGCTCCTCCTTTGCCTTCCGTCATGATTGTGAGGCCTCCCCGGCCATGTGGAACTGTGAGTCCATTAAACCCCTTTTTCTTTATAAATTACCCAGTCTCAGGTATATCTTCCTTTGAAATAGATACAAAACAGTTTGAAAGATGGGGAAATCTATGGGAAAGAGAAGAGAAATGGGGACAGGACTCAGTCTTTTTTTTTTAATACCAGAGGACTCTGGCCTGAACCAGAAATGCAGTCACAAATGAGAATAACTTAAATTATCTGATAATTACAGTATTTACAACAGAAGGGGAGGGAGTCACCTAGTGCCCCTCTTCCAGGCTGGACAGACATCAATCCTACTGCTAGGCTGAATAGATGCCTACTCACTCTAGGTAGTTATGGATTCTCCTGGCATGAGCAGGTAGAGGTAGTGGGATTGCCTGTTTTATGCAGTGTCCTAACCTTGGCCCACCACCCTGCACTACAATGCCATGAGGTCTCTGGAGCTCTTTCTGACCTGGGGGTCCTCCCTCTTTCTGTGCTGAATTACCATTGGCCCTTGGAGTGTTCTATACAGTGCAACTGCACTTAGGGCAGGAGGGACTTCCCCCACCCAGTTTCCCCTGAACTAGTCCCAAGACCAAAAAAGAATTACTTCAGAGGCCAGTGCCACTCCAGGACAGTGAGAAAAGGGGAGGAGAGAGGTCACAGGACACTGACCTGGATACTAGTCATATTCAATGGGAGAATATCCCAGTTATACACTTTCACATGGCTTGCATATGAAGCATATCAACTGCATCATCTGGGGTGCTCCACTTGGCATTTTATAGGGATGGTTGGGAAGTCCCATATCCAGGGTAAACAGACCTTACAGTAGCAATTATCCAGTCAATTAGGCAGGTTGCTCTCTTAGGAATAACCTCCTACACGTTTGGATCACATATACTCATCAGCAATTTAATCGTGATTTGTGAATCCTGCATCAACCCAAACAAGCTCTTTCATTTTGTAGCCTTTAAAATAAAGGATTCTTTCCTTAAAGTAGTTAAGGTTTCTCAAGAACCTGATTATATCAATCTACAAAATGGAACAATTACTTTGCATTATACCCTCTGGTTTTAATAGTTACTTGGTTTTGCCCTTCCCACACATTGACTATCTTCTTGGTAACCACAGGTCTCAGAGGTGACTTTTGTTGCCCTGGTTTAATTTTTCTTTCTGTGGATATCTTGGAGGCTGGTGGCCTGAGCTGGGACAGACACACATCTGGGCCTGGTCCAGCCTTAAGGATCAACCCAGCATTCTTATACATTCATTTAGCTATTACAGATAACAATAACCAAGAGATTGAATATTTTTGCTTTTTTTTCTTATTAGTTTGCATCTCCTTATGCATTTAGAGAGCCAAATACCCAGGATCTTAATCCATCCCTAATTCTAATGAATTTTACCTTTTGTAATTGAATGTAGCTCAGCTGCAGCTCCCTACCATAGGTAACCACATAGCCAGACTGGAGTCAAGGTTTTTCATCATTCATCTTTTAATTTCTCTCTTTGTTCATTTAGTTTTATCTATATAATGTTTTTATCTTTAATTAAAATAACTCTTAGTCTCTAAATTAGAAAAAAAATTCTTTAGCAAAAGCTACATCATTGTATTTTTATAAATTTTACCAAAAACACCATTTACTGTCCTACTATTTTAACTCATAGTAACCCAGATTCCCAGTGAAAAAAATAGGGATTATTTAATTTAACATAACATGACTTTAAGATTTTAAATTACTGGAGGTAATTTTTAGGTTAAATTTACCAAATTAGTCTTACCCAAAACTACTAAGGTCATATGAATTAAAAGGCATCTTGGGTAGCTTCCTTCAGTCTGAAAAGCACTTACTTTTCTTTCAGCCAAGTGATTAGAGGTCTTTCATAAATACTGTTAGTGAAATATCACTAATACATGACACATATAAATATATAGCTATAACAGACATACAGACAAAAGCAGATCCAAAATATTTTTCATTTGCCTGTTTTCAAAAATTCTGTTTCTTAGTTTCAACTATTAACTTAAAAAGTTAGGCCAGAACACCATGGCTTGTGCCTATAATCCTAGCCTTTTGGGAGGCTAAGGCAGACAGATCATTTGAGTCTAGGTGTTCAAGACCAGCCTGGGCAACATGCGAAACTCCATCTCTATAAAAAAAATACCAAAAAATAAATAAATAAATAGGCTTGGCTTTGTGGTGCACACCTGTAGTTCCAGCTACTCAGAAGGCTGAGGGGAGGATTTCTTGAGACTGGGAGGTTGAGGGTACAATGAACTGAGACGGTGCCACTGCACTCCAGCCTGGGGGACAGAGTGAGGCCCTGCCTCAGAAAAAAACAAAAACAAAAATAAGAAGTTACAGGAGTCAAAAAAAGTTGAAGGAGAGAGTTACCATTCCAGGCCTTCTCAAAAGAGGAAAAACTGAAGCAGCAGGGCACAGGTTCTGAGATATCAATCTAAATAATTTTAAAAAGAAACAGATTACAGAATTCAAAAATTTTAAAGTTCCTGCATTATGATTTACTCAACATTTTTAATAAATAATGTTCTAACCAATTATTTAGTGTTGTATGAATGTATTTTTAATATCAAAGTTCAATTTTCAGAAAAACTATTTATTATAATTTATTTTAATTGTAGCCAACTAAATCACATAACATTTTAATAAATTCTTGTTTTACAACTTACACAGACCATTCACAACATTCTTGGACTTCCTAGTTTGACATAATATTTCTCTTTCTTAACAACGAGTCATTTTATTTTAGGACAAAAATTCATCATGCAAGATTCTTTCTCATATAAAATTACTTTTCTTTTAAGCTTTCTTACCAAAAATACTTCTTTATATCTATAACTTTCTTTGCATCTCTTATTTCCTGGTCCTTTTTACCTCATTTTATATATAATCCTTAAATAACCTCTGAATTAGACAAAAATTATTTACCTTTGAATAAGAACACTTTAGACCTTAAGAAGAATCTGCCCATGACTCTTGAAACTCCACAAAGAAACAAAGGGTGAGTGATGCCTTTGTTCTGAGTGCTTTAAGGTGTTCAAGTCATTTGATGCCTTCTCTAGATTTTTTTTGGTACCAGACAGTGAAGGGGGAAGGAGAAATAGAGTGGAAGAAAAGAAAATGATAGAACAACTGTCTTTTTAAGACAGAAAACTGCAACAGAAACCAAGTACATAATTTGTTTGTTTTCGTTTTTTCAGCTATGAGGAATTTTAGCAACTTCAGAGGCCTGGCTGCTCATACTTTGTAATTCTCATTTGAATTTGACCAAGTTGGGTAGAGTTGGTCAAATCTGATGGGAGAAACACCAGGACAACAAAAAACCCCAACAATACAATTACTGAGCACTCTAATGATAAGGAGAAATTAAGACTAGCTGGCTGTCAATTCTAATTTTTAGTAATTAAGGAGACTCTCTGAGACAAAAAAAAAAAAAAAATACAAGTCTGCTACTTATCTAGGAATGAGATCCTGGCTCAAGACTGCTGTTTACTATCTTAGAAGCAGAAAATAAAATTTAAAAAAAGCTCAAACTTGCCTTCCCTGTTGGAAATTAGCTGAAACGCCAGAAAGGAGTTGCCCATTCTCCATTGTCATGGGAGCAGGAAACTTGTCTTCTTTGTTGGACACAAGTAAAACTCAAAAAGAGGAGTTGTAGAGAGAAATAAACTTTAGATCTTGACCAAATTTAGGGAGATTTGGGATTCTCTGGAGTGGGTGGGGGTTCCCAGGCCTCAGCAAATTGTCCTATCAGTTTGAGCCATAAGGTTAGCTCAGGCTGGTACCAAGTACCCATAGGAGATTTATCAAAGGTCAGGGGCACCTCCACTCAGAATCCTCTCATGGTTGCTAATTTGTGAACCCAAAAGTATCTGAGACAGGTCTCAATCAATTTATAAAGTTTATTTTGCCAAAGTTAAGGCATGCCTACAGTACAGCCTCAGAGAGGTCCTAAAAACATGTGTCCAAGGTGGAGTACAGCTTGCTCTTATACATTTTAGGAAGACATAGTACATCAATCAATACACATAAGATTTACATTGGTTCAATTGTGAAGGGCAAGATAACTCAAAGCAGGAACTTGCAGGTCACAGTTTGATTTTAAAATATTCTGACTGGCAATTGGTTGGAAGAGTTATTATCAATAATAAAAAATAATTTATTGTTTATAATAAGGGCTTGTGGAGACCAAGGTTTTATCATGCAGATAAAGCCTGTAGGTAAGCAGGCTTCATAGAGAATAGATATAAATGTTTCTTATCAGACTTAAGGTCTGTGTTGATGTTAATGCTGGTTGGTTATTCCTGAATTCCAAAAGAGAGGAGGGTATAACGAGGCATGTCCAACACCTCTTTCCCATTACAGCCTAAACTTGTTTTTTAGGTTAACTCTTGAATGCTCTTGACCAAGAGGAGGTCCATTCAGTGCTGGCCGGAGTGGGGGGGGTGGGTTGAATTTTATTTTTGGCTTACAGGCCCCACATATTGATTCATAAACTGCCATCTTTCTCACTGTGTCTTTACATGGCAGAAAATGCAATGAATCTCTCTTAGTCCTCTATTATAAAGCCACTGAACCCATTCATGAAGGCTTTACCCTTGTGACTTAATCATCTCTCAAAGGTCCCACTTCCTACTACCATCACCTTAGAAGTTAGGATTTCTTTTTTTTTTTTTTTTTTTTTGAGACGGAGTCTCGCTCTGTCACCCAGGCTAGAGTGCGGTGGCCGGATCTCTGCTCACTGCAAGCTCCGCCTCCCAGGTTTACGCCATTCTCCTGCCTCTGCCTCCCGAGTAGCTGGGACTACAGGCGCCCGCCATCTCGCCCGGCTAGTTTTTTGTATTGTTTTAGTAGAGACGGGGTTTCACCGTGTTAGCCAGGATGGTCTCGATCTCCTGACCTCGTGATCCGCCCGTCTCGGCCTCCCAAAGTGCTGGGATTACAGGCTTGAGCCACCGCGCCCAGCCAGAAGTTAGGATTTCAACATGGGAATTTGTATGGGACACATTCAGACCACACAATACACCTAAGCCAAAATTTATCGATTATTTTTGGGAAACCTAAATAGAAATTTATGTGAAAAGAACCTGGAAATTTGAATAACAATCGTAATATGAATCAAAACTGTGATTGACTACAGCATAGTATGGCCATATCACTAGCTTTTTTTTATATTGAATACCATTTCTGTCTTCCCACTATAAACCTTCTCAGAGCATATTCTTGAGAGTAAACTATTTTCACATAGTTTTATAAATCAGATTTTATATTTAAAAGCAAGTCCTACTAAATCAAGTACAAATCAAATTTGGAAAAATAATTTATTCTACTTAACATGTTAAGAAAGGAAATTAGATGGATCATGACCCCATTGCTTTTTCCCTAAAACACATGGGTTGCCTACTTGTTTGGTTTTATTCACAGAGTGAAAGAAATCAGTGGCTATTCTGACCCACATCTAGTGCTAAATAATCTCTATATTTATAAAGCTACTACTAACTTTTAGCAATAATGCCCTTTCAACTTATTTCGACAACAAAGTTTAAAGCAAAGTTGTTGAAAATAGTCCTTTCGTGCTTCCTAATGAATTTGCTTAATGAGTATATTTCTAAGTTCAGAGAAACAGAGAAACTTAACTTGCTATTAAGCAATTGCCTCTCACTTTTACCTGATAAACTTGTGCTTACAGCATTTTGTCATAACATCCACATCAATTTCTAACCTTGCTAAACTCCAGAGCAATCAAAAATTAAAGACCTCTTGTTTATAAATAACACTTGACTTTTCTCCACAAATGCTGTTAGTGTTATTAGCTAATATTTATTGAAAGTTTACGATATTCCAGTCATTGTTTCAAACATAAAAGAATCCTGTAAAGTAGGAATGTTGTTATTACCCTTTTCAGATGAGAAAACTGAAGTACAAAGAGTTTTTCATAATTAACATAACATTTCAGGCAAGTCTATTTTTTTTTAGATTTATATCATAATTCTTCAATTTTGTATACATGTTTAAATTTCCCCAACACATATATAAATAGAAAACAAACTTCTGATAGGGAGGAAATGAGTGACAGTGTTTTAGTTTTGAAACCACTTGCAGGCACTAGCTATAGGATCAAGAAAAATGTCCAGATCCCTTGGTTTATAATAAATTCAAATTTTGTTTGAATATAAAATGACATTGAAGCTAGGAAACAGAATTTTCTCTGAAATAGATAAAAAACATCAGAACAGCTGACAAAATGGCCATTTTTCTTATAGGAAATTATTGTTATGTTGCCGAAGCTTAAAGAAAACATTTGTTTTGCTGGATAATTGCATACAAATCTTTGCATACAATTCAACAAAGCATTTCTGTGCAATGAGCCATTTTCCAAGAGTGACTCCCACACTTCTCTGGGTTAAAAATCCTGCAAGAGTGAGTATGGCCTTTGATCCACAAAAATAAATCCTGCCACAGTATGTGTGCCTGGAAATTTTTAGGATCCTGTCTTCCATTTAAGTCCCTCAAAGCCATTTAGGACTAATTTGCCTGAATCAATAATCCTGTTTAGACACACTCTCAGTTATAAAACCAACTTCTTTAAAGCAAGAAATCATCAATAGATCAGGCAGTATGGCATTAATATTAGATCACGTCATGCAGATAGGAGCAGTTTTACCAGGACTGTCATATTTTAAAAACTAGTGTACATGCACATATATCCACATACAAAAATTCCATACCTTCAACTTGGAAATACATCTTATTCTATGGGTTTCAATTCTTTTCTCAGTTTCTCCCATGTTGCTCTTCAGGGTGTTCCAAGCTATGTATGATTTAAATCTTGGTCAGTCTTACTTCTACCCTTTTAAGCAAACAAAAAAATATGTTAAATTAACTACAAAATTGTAAAGCATCACTCTTTTGAAGTAAGTTCTGAAAATGAACAACATAATTGAAATCCATTGTATTACAAAAATACCTGGAATACTTTTAATACAGATTAGAAAATCATGGTGTTAGAGAAGATTTAGTTGATTTTCTATTTCAAAAGGTACATCAAATAACTTCAGTTACTCTTCAGTGAGATTAAAGACATTAGAATTGTTTGTTATCATCTTGCAAAATAATGGTCACATGGTTAAAAGAAAGCTTTTCACTTCTTTAGCCAAAACAAATAGTACCAAAGGACTTACATGAAAATAGCTGCTTTTAATAACACACATACTTTGAGTTGTGTTTTTGCTAAAACCTGCCTCAGTAACCCTACCAAGGCTCAAAAATCTTTTTTTGGCCAGGCTCTCTTTTCAAGTTATTTGCATTCCAAGGCTTCCCTAGAGTCTCAGGAAGGGAAACACTTTCTGGGGCACTGCTGATACATGGAAACCTGGGGAGACATGGAATTTTAATCATGAAAATAGGCTAGTAAAAATAACAAACAATTCTATGTTCTGGAAAATAATCCCACAATTGCAAATTAAGATGTAAGATTTAGGAGATTAAACATATAAATGGATATCTATGTGTAGCTATATGTAATAGGTATAGATATATGTGGAAATATATGTACATAGGTATAATACACAGGCACACATTTTTATATATAAAACAAAAAGTTGACTTAAACTCAAATAAATCCTACTAATCCCATCAAAGATTTTGTTTGTTTTACATCGGGAAACTAAGGCAATATTTTGTATCAAAACCAAAGTGTTTCATTTTGGCAGTATTTATTCTAGTTTCTAGAATGATTTCTTAACAGTATCCCCAGCATTAATTAATTAAGTCCTTTAAACAATATCCATTTAACATGGGATCCTGAATGGCACTAATTTTTTAAAAAAACAACTGCTTTGCCTCTACAAACGTGCTGAATCCCAAACACATATTAAGGCAACAGTCACTGCACTATAATGTTTGAGTTTTGTTATTTTTACACATTGTCTCACAGATACAACAAATATTTATTGAACATCTACTCTGTGCCAGTCATGGTGCTACACACCAGCATTCAGCAATGAGCAAGACAGCCAAGTACGTGCCTATGGAGAATATAAACTAGTGAGAGAAGTATGTTTCTGTGGAAGATACTTGGACCCAGATTCCAAGGAACTTAAACTTTCATTGGGAAAGATAAAACTTTTAAATAAAACATGCTGGAATCGAACCAGACAGTGTAGAAGGAAATGCAATTTACTTGGTATGTAAGTGGTGAAAAAATTCGTAGATTATTGTTCTCAACTGCCCTCATTTCTTTCTTCTCGTGCATTTACAACCCAATCTCTTTCCCCTTTTTCCTTCTCTGTCTCCTAACCATTATCTTAGCCCAATATAGTCACCCTATCAAACACTAAGGGAGAGAACTTATTGTTCTTCCATGTCAAAACTGTCTTCATTCTTCTTTGTGGCTAAAAACATTACTATATTAAATGTCTATTTTTTCATATATAACCAGAGGGCATAAAAGCTGGAGGTAGCGCCACAGCGAATCACCACATAGGGGAATTCTATAGAGTTCCCACCATGAATTGTGACACTAAGTAACCATCTAGAGCAGTTTTTTTCACCATATCTGGAAGATTTGTTTCAAAATGTTTTGACGTATTGAAAAAAAGGGTTAAAAAACTATTAACTGAGGTAAGAGGTAATATTTAACGCTAAGCACTTCAAAAGAATTAAATGGGATTAAATGAACCCTAAACTTTCCCTAGTTTTCCAACCTATACAGTGAAAATATTTTATATTTTCAGATACATTTCAAACATTTTCATGGAGGAAAATAAATTAACAAAATCTATTCCATTTATTCAACAAAATCCATGAAATCCAACAGTTAATATCACAGTCACTGTTGTCCATCTTGGCCCCAAATCAGGAAATTGCGTGTGTTGTCTTTTCATCTTCTCGAGGTTGTGCTAGTGCCAGCCATGTGAACAGTCCTCTTTTGTTAGCACAGCGTTGTTTACACAGTGACTTCTGCTTCCAGGACCACACAGTGTCACCAACAAATCCCTGTCAATCATCACTTCTAATGAAAAAGACGTGCTGAAGTTTTATTAAGTGGAGAATTATTTTATTTCCCTAACTCCTTCTCAGCATTCACATGGGAACAGGTAATGCTTCAGTATGCTTTCTCACACAAATATTGGATTTCTTCCATGCCTGCTGGTCATAGTTCTGTGTTGTGTTGTTTTTTTTTGTTTGACTGGGATTTTTAAAAAACACACAAATAAGAGGAGCTCTACTCTCCTAAATTTTTAAGTGCACAGTACAGAATTGTTAACTATATACACATTGTTATATAGCACATCTCTGGAACTTTTCATCTTGCACGACTGTAATTCTATATCCATTGAACAGCAACTCTGGGGCTTTTGACACCTGTTGGTTTCCAGCCCCTAATGATGTGTCTCAATCACAAGATAATACAAAGTTTGATAAAACAATAATACGAAGTTTTATCAAACAAATCTTGTTTGGGAGTGTTAAGTAAATTGACATAGTTTGTGATTGTTAGAAATCAACTGGGAAAAAATGTATGTGTTTAATTTTACATTACTCTGTACTCTCAAATTAATGAAATAAAGGCCTTACTTTACAGAAAAGCTAGCAGTACATACATGAAGAAGACTTAGGAGATCATCCTTTTCCTGGGGAAAATAAAATTTGTTACACCAGCAAAAACCTTATTTCCAGGATCCTGAAATGGCTCCTAGCTCTGTGAGAAGAGAACAGCCTCTTGGGTGGTATCCAGCTGAAACAATTTCAACCAATACTAATCCAAGCAAGTATGTGCCAATGAATTACATGTAGAATCAACAATGGCTTTTTGTATTTTGTCGATCAAACCATTTTACTTAAATTCATTCATTTTCACCAGAAATTAAAGAATAAAATAATGAATTCTGCAATTCAGTTTTACAAATATAAGTATTATTTTATTTTCTAGATTCAGAGGAGGTACTAAGAATGCATTGCTTGGAAAAACTACGAGAGAAACTTAACTGAGCCATAAAATGTTACCCATACATGTGATTTCACCATGCAAAGCAAAGACTGGATCTCACAAAAACACAAGTAAACACTTTCATCAACAATCCATCAGTAAAAATATCTACCCTATGACTTTAGATAATGTGCTAACTCTAGATAATAGACCAAGAAACAGAAAATTAAAGTTGAAACCTGAATTCTGTGTTTAGGAGAATTGGTTGTAAATATCATCAGTGTCACACACCATACCAAGTAATTCTAGAGAATGAGTAGATAATCATGGAGATAACGAGCATTTTTCGCACTTGATAACAAGATGAACTCCTTTACCTAAGTCTAGTTCTGACTCCTCTATGTCCCCTAGGCCTCAGTCTTGGTGCCCAACCCTCTACTGCCCAATTGTAGTGAGAATCTTGCTAAGTCTGTTTAGAGAGAATCCCTCACTCTTGATATCTGATTGTCTTGATATTTGATCAAATTCCACATCCCCGGAATTCCCCAGGTGATATCTGATCATCCTGGCCTTCAGTCTGCAAAAGTCCTGTCACATTGGTTTAGCCACAATCCCTCCTCACTCCCGATGTTTCCTCGTAGTAATTTTCCATCCCCTCATCCCCCACCCTACTCCTTCGCTAAAAATCTCCATCTGTTCAAGCTACATTCGGAATTGAGCCCAGTACTTCACTGAGGTCTCTTTTCTCCTGTTGCAATAGTCCCTGAATAAAATCTTTTACCACTTTACTGTCCAGCTCTGATTTTAGTTTGACAGCAATATCAACTATTTCATTTCTTCAGATTATTATCCCAATTCTTATTTTCTTTTTTCCTGCATAGTCTAGGTAAGTACAAACATATGTATTTTCATTCAATATATGGCATACTGAGCTGCTCCTTTTTCTCATAGAGACAAGACTTTATCTGTTTATAAAGCTCAAAAAAATAACTGAAAATTCAATAAAATGCTTTGAGTTTTTTCCAACACATTTATTTATGTATTTTTTCACATAAATTGATGTAGGGAGGCAGCTACACATAGTCAAGATAGCAGACCTTGTAATCCACTTAGCCTAGGTTTAATCCCAGATTAATTGTGAGTTGTTTAAACTCTTTGAGCCTATTCCTCATCTCTAATATTGAAATATTTATGCCTACTTTGCAAGATTTTCATGAACATTGAGTTTTAAAATTTATATAAGACTCCTTGCAGGGCTGCTGAAATAAAATAGTCACTCTGTCAATGACAGTGATTACTACTCATTTATTCTACAAATATTTATTAAGGCTCTACTACATTCCAAGCACAGTAGTAGGTACTGGGGATACAAAGATGAATCAAATGTGCCTGCTCTCAAGTGACCTTATAAACAATTGGGAGAGATAGATAATTAAGTGATGATGATAGCTAGTTAGTGCCATAATGCAGACAATTTGAGCTAAGTAATAGAAAGAGGTGATTAATGAAAAGTATTCATTTGGGTATTCATTTGAACTATCACTTGAATGCAGCATAGTAGTTCAAATACTTGGGCTTTGAAATTAGTTACAACTTGTTTGAAAGCCTGTTTTTAAACTAGCTGTGTGCTTTTGTTCAAGTTACTTAATGTTTCTATAAAATGAAGACAGTATCTATCTTTGTCAAGGTCCTGATAGGAAAACAGAACTCACAATAGATAATTTAATAGAGGGATGTTATATGGAAAACATCTCTTCATTCTTACAATGATACAAGAAGAGCTAAAAAAAAAAAAAAAATGTGGGATTGTGGGCAACTCAGAGATTTACAACAGTGGAAAGTCACTCCTACTCCAAAGGCTATATCGGCAATGAGAAGGGCTGACGTGCAGAAAGCCATGACAGGCAGAAATACCTTGCTTTCCCCTTCTCCATAACCCTAATCTCACACCAGTACTTCCCACTGACATACATAAAAGGAAGTCAGGTGGCATTGGAGTAGAAAACTTAGTTGGCAGGAGTTATTCTCTTGGGATACAGAGAGGATCAGAGGATAGGAGAGAATGGGTGTGAGGCCAGACAAACAAATGACCAACACAACCATAATCATTGCAATAGAGTTAGATAAAAGATGTATAGTGTATAAACGTATCATATAAAACTAGCATGCCATCAACATTCAATGAAGGGTAGCTATTCATATTTAATAACATAATTTCAGTCCTCAATGCTCTTTTTATTCTTAGTAAGAAAAAAATTCAGGAGACTTACAATCTGCATAATTGGTCAGCTCCCCACTTTACATATGTAAGCATTGCAATTTCTGTGCCATATCAAATAAAACAAAATGTTATCATCAAATCAACTGATTTTTAACCAACCTGCATACATTCACTGTTGCATCATGTAAACACAGCCAAAGTCACCAAGTCTTCACATAGCAAAATAGATACAGTTTACTTATTTAGTTTATGTGTGTGGGGACAATGTCCAAGAAGGACTCACTTGATGATACATACACAGTATTTGTTACCATTAGCTGCTTTGTAAGAATGCTTCAGCAGTCAGATTACAAACAGTACATAATTTTTAAGGCACATAAAAATCAATAGTGAAATGTTTCCATGGTGGAAGGAGAAAAAGAGAAAAGGATAAGATTAATATTGTTTCTCATTTTTAGGATTTGCTTCTATGTAGATTTAGCTCCATTGGCACAGCACGCCTTTCCTTTCCATACCCCAGTCACTCATGTGGATAACACTGACATAATCCAGTGAAAACATGGAAAGTCCTTCTATCTGGAGGTTCACGATGAGGAAATCCACTTGCCATTGGATCCCCTAATAAGCCACATCTCCTAATAGGAGCTTGCCTCATGCTAAAATTGACACTTTGGACTTCGGGTGCCGTACTTGTGTGTCTTGTGTTTAAACTGATTTACAATTAAGATGGAGGAAGAAAGTCGGTATTTATTGAGTACTTTCAAAGACCCCAACATATAAGAAAAGGATGAAGAGGCAGATGTTCGTAAAGGGCTAGCATCAAATTGGAAAACCACAAGCTTTAATATAACATACAATGTGATGTTGCTTTTTGTAAAACTATATACAATTAGAGATAATAATAAAAATATAAACATTATATACTGCTTTCTATATTCCAAGCACTGTTCTAGGGGCATTTCAGATGTCAACCCATTTAATTCTCCTAAAATCTTATGACATAAGTACTATTCCCAACTTTAAAGATGTAAAAGTTAAAGCACAGAGAGGTCAAGTAACTTGTACAAAGTCACACACCTTATAAGTGACAGAGCCAGGATTCAAACCCAGGAAGTCTGGCCCTAGAGAATCTTAACTACTCTAAGCTACCTCTCCACAGGTGTGTGTCCGTGTGGATATGCCTATTGATGTATTCACTTAGATAAAACACTGGAGGACCTAAATCAGAATTTAAAAAGTGGTTATCTCTGGATAATCTATAGTTATCCAGAAAGGGGATAATCCTATGGTTGATTTTATTTTTCCTTTAGGAATTTCTATACTGGTTTCCACAAGGATCATTATAGTTTTCCCAATTAAAAAGTCATTTAAAAAAAAGAATCATTGGAATCGATTCTTTAAAAATGTAAAAAGAATACAGAACACCTTGATCCATGTTAATGCTGTGTTCTTGACTACTTCAGGGTTTGGTATTTTTTTCGTGTTTCTCTAATTGTTGTATTTTGTGTTCTCCAATAACCTTTGTCAGTCTCCAATTTTTCTGCCTTTTTTTATTACTTAGAGTGAAATTTAGAAAACTGGCCTGAGGCAGCCATAATGTTCCTGACTGTAGCCACGAAACATTAGTTAGAGCTAGGACGCATCCAGCGTTGATTCCCAGAACTTCTCAACTGGCTGCATGTGGTTTAAGGTTGGGATAGTATCGATTCAGATTTCTACTTCGGGACGAGTAAATAAAATGATGATTGAAATAATATAAAGGGAACAGTTTGGAGCTCTGTGTATGTATAAATGAGGCATGGGATGAGGTTTAATCGATGGGCATGTGCATATGACTCACCTCTCCTTCGGTTTGCCACTCAGCTGAATACCATTTGTCAGCATGGTGGTTTGGATCATTAGACAATTTTAAATGATCCTTATTTGTGGTCATATGCTGTTTTATTTATTCCTCTAATGAACCATGGCTAAAGGCAGGAAGCATAAAGAGCACTGATCTCAAAATATAACCTAATGAGGAGCATAAAATGATAATGTTATACATTTCCCTCAAGATTGCCTTCACCTGATCAGTAAATTTCATTCAGCTATTCAAAATATTTACCCAGTACCTCATGTTATTTTTCCGTTGTTTCAAGACCTATTTTTGAAAAAAGCGTAATAGGATGGAGAATTTTACATAAGCAGGCTTTTCATATTCAGAGAAATATGCTGATATAAAACCCACTCTTCTTTCTTCCATTTTAAAGGAAACTCCGACATTATTAAACAAGTGTATTGACATTTTACACTTTTAAAATATTTTAAGTATAAAAATTCCAAACATAAAAAATCAGTTTCCTCTTATTTTAACAAATTAAAACATATATTAAACTCCAATTTACAAGTATGACATAATGTCATCTATAAATTTATTTCTTAACAGGCCACACTTTTTCTCTCAACATTAATTTAACGTAAGGGGTATATGTTACAAATTAAATAGCATGATATATAAGACAAAGAATATTGTCTTCACTTTTAATATTACCAAATGTCATAAATAAGTAAATTTTATAATTATCTACAAGCATATTGATCTAAAATTAAACATTTTAGATAGAATCATCTATTTGTATGAAAAAAATTTTTCAGAATTAATATTTGTAACTAATGTCTTTAGTGATTACTGAATATATGGGATGAAAGAGGAGGAGGAAGTATCAAAGATGATTCCCAGGTTTCTAGCTTGGTAGTACCAGTACTTGAGATAAAAAACATAGGACAGAGAGCAGCTCTAGAGGGAAAAGTATGCTCAACTTCAACATGAATATACTCATGCTCATACTTACGCTCAGACATGACCTATGGGTCACATCCTGGTGGGTATGTCCTGTGGACAGTAGGACATGAGTCTGAAGCTCAGGCAAAAGGCTAGAGTTACACATTTTAGAATCTTCAGTTTAGCAGAGGACTGTGGTACCCAGATGTGGAAAGGGAGGGAGAGAGACTTACTTGATTGAACTGTTGCTTTGGGACTCTGTAGATACAATCTTTTCATTCCATTAGATTCATATTTTCTTAGGCCGCTGAGACACAGTTGCCCATTTTCTCTCATATGATCTTAGAACATTTTCAGAACTAAATATTCCCAGTCCTATGATCACTTCTTCTTGTGCTGAGAACTAATTACAAATGAGACTTAATATCTCTTCACATACAGCACTCATGGCAAGGTATTGTACACAGTAGGTGATCAATAAATGTTTGTCCTTATTGCTTACATTCATCTGGCTCTCCATAAACAAAATTGGCTCCTTTTTTCTTGCAGGACCTTCTTTTTTGCTTCTCGATGTACTTCTTACAGTTTTCTAAGACAACTTCAAGGTTAAATGCAAGTGGGCTGTTCTTAGTAGGTAGTTGTCTTCCATTCATCAAGACTGAATGTTTGCCTTATCACCACAAATTGCTTATTGCAGGATTTGTGAACATCTATTTCTTATCTTAGGAAATACCATAAGACTTATCCAGTTGAAGTCTCATGGAGTGAGTTAAGGTTGTAGCAACCCGGTGGAACAAATCCCTGATTCCAGGTGGTGATGGAGGTTATGCATCACATTTTACTTTATTTGAAAAATATGTGCAAAAGAGTCACTAAAAATAATAACACTATGCTTTGTTACAGTTGAGTGGCTTGGCAATTTTCTGCATAGGAGAATCATGGGATTTAAAAGATTTTGTAGCGGGATAAACGCCAGTTGCCCTTGGAATGGAAATAGAGTATCCTTCTTAAGAGCACTGATGTTCTGTGATTTCTTTGGTATAATGACCTTTATGAGATGCTGAAGTTCAAGGACTATAACATGTACTATATAGGACCCAGATAAAAGAACCAGATAATAGTGTCCATATGTGTTGGTCCTCTAAGCGCAGATATGTTTTCTGTCTGGGACTTTCACAGTCACATGGGGTAGTTGATTTCCATTCTGATGAAAAACTTGACCCTTTACACATAGCTGCACCTGTTTTATATATTCAAGTAACGAAGCTTTGTTATCATTCCACAGGAATAGGTGCTTGTCTTTGCAAGGATATTTACAGCATGACAGCTTCAATAAAATTTTAAAACACTGGGCCCAGATGTAGTTATTTCACTCTAGCATTCTACCTGGGAGTGGATACCAAGAGTATTCATTTGTACCTCCATTAGGAAACTTCATTTTGGCTTTTTACTGTCCTTTCTTCATGTTGAGATTTGTTGAATCATAGATACATGCAAGAAATTGGAAAACATCATCATTAGCAATTGAGCTCCAGGAAAATAATGTCCAAGTTGCTGGAACACCATTATCAAACAGAAAACTGGCTACCAAGGCACCACCATGGTTTTCAGAGAAGACAAATGTCTCCATTTTCAGCCACTTTATGACTGCCACAGTTTCAGGTTGTCTTGATACATTATTAAATTCAAAAGCATTCAGGAAAATTCTTTTCAGGCCATACTAGTTATAATTCTTCGCTTCCATTAGTGTAAAAATGTTCAGGCTTTTTTATAGCTGCAAATTCATCTGAGTTCACTAAAGTCATGATCTGTATCTCAGTACTATTAATTGGCTTTGTGATTTTAGGATCTTTCCCATCAGTGGTTATGAGATATTCAATCAGATGGAGCATCAGTTTCCATACAACAATCTCCTCTTAACGCTTATTTGCCCCAGTTTTGAACATTTGAGATCTGGAATCCCAATCTTGTTCCTTTGGAAATCCCAAAACAAGAACCCAAAAGTTTTTACCCTGAATGACCTCAATAGCACCAAGTCTGAAAATAAAAAACAACCAACCACTAGACCTGGAGAATACAAGCCGCTTAGAGGGTTTTAACCATCTCCTCTAACTAACATTGGCTATCTCTGGCCTATACCAGAGTAAATACACATAGAACAAACTGTTTACTTTTCACAATCTGATTGTCAAAGTAAGGGTAATTTAAACGAGGTTTTTTTTTTTTTTTTTTTCTGTCAAGATTGGGAAAACTACCTTTTTTTACCCTAAAGTTCTTTCTAAAAACATGTGTTCCAAAGAGTTGTGAAATACTCAGCGTCTTTCTCTTCACTACAAAGTAAATGAAATTTGGATTCGAGATACTTCGGTGTCTGTTCTGTGAAAGGGCAGTATATGCAAAGTGGCCCCAAATGCTGAAAGAGCCAGGAAACCAAAGAAGAAGGCAGACAAATCCAGTTTGTAGGCATAAGATGATTCATTAGAACTTACAGAGAGAAGCGCGTGGGTAGTCAATAGACAGGTACATCTGTACACTGCAACTCCCCACACTTAGGGCTTATATCTCGAGGAAAAAGTACATGTACTCAGAAGGAACGTGTAGGTGGTGGCTGCAGGCACCCAGTCTATTATGTATACAACAATATGAAGGGTTGTTTTGAAAGAAAGGCAAAACTTACAGTGAATACATGTTACTACATAAGGAGTTACGTTAGTCATCAACTAGACATTTGGAGGCATTCCTGAACATGGGGCTAAACAGATTAGCATTTAAAATAAAGTCCCTCTTGTCCCCACTGTATCTATATTCAGTAATTCACTCAGGGTTTGACACAAATCTTGGGACTCAAATGTTGGCTCTCAGGGTTTGACACACACGTGTGCCCAACTGGGTTTGCTTGGTGGATCAAGAAAAGTATTCCATTTTAGAAAGATTTACTAAGATCTACAAGATAAGAAAGCAGACAATAAGTTTGAGAAAGTATTAGGAGTTCAGAAGAAAGAAGGAAAAATGTGCTTTTTAATTTATAAAAATTTTCAAGAGATTAGGCATTAGTGTGAAAAATCATTGTAAATCAAATGAGACTGGCAAAGATTGACTTAGTCAACTTCTCATTTAGCAAATATGGAAACAGTCATTGTGTGGGGACAAGGTGACTGTATTTTAGATGCTAAACTGCCGTGTGACACCTAACTACCTTCAAGTCCAGGAATGACTCTGGGGTTTCTGGCCTAGGTATTACTTTTTATTTACAAATTTAGAAACACCTATTTACTGTAAGTTTTACCTTTCCTCCAAAACAACTCTTGCTGCTGCTGCATATATAAAATAGGCTATGACACCAGCAGAATTCTCTCAGCCACCTACATCTTCCTACTTTTTCCTCAAGATATAATCCCTGGGTCAGGGGGATTGCAGTGTGGAATCTACCTGTCATTCAACTGCCAAAGACCATGCTACTGTCTGAAAGTTCCCCAAATAAATCACCCTGTTCTGTTTCTGAGCGCCTTTTGCATTTTAGGAATTAAGCTCCAGGAAAATAATGTCCAAGTTGCTGGAACACCATTATCAAACAGAAAACTGGCTACCAAGGCACCACCATGGTTTTCAGAGAAGATAAATGTCTCCATTTTCAGCCACTTTATGACTGTTTTACATCTACCACCCTTTCACAGAGCACCTTGTGTACTATATACACAAAACACTTAATAACGTACTTACAAACACACACTGCTTTGACTAAAAACAAATAAGTACTGAAGTGCATGATTCTTAGCCAGAACACGTCTTCACTTTCTGCCTGTTTGCTTATCTTTCTACCTGTTCATAGTATATAACAGAAATGAACCTTGTTAAAGTACACCTTTCATAAAGAGTTCTATTAATTTTATCTGTTCCTTTGGGCACCAGTATTGTTTCTGGTAACTTTTATTGTAACCTGAAACATACAGAAAAGTTGCGAGTATTACATCGAATTTTCATATAGCTTTTATCAAGAGTCACCACTTGTTTGCATTTTGCATCATTTGTTTCTCATTCTCTTCCTCTCTTGATTGATTAGATAGGAAGGCAGATTATCGATTGACAGATAGATGATAGATAGATAGATAGATAGATAGATAGACAGATTTTTTTTCCTGAACCACTTAAATAATTTGGAGATATTATCCTCCTTCTCACCTAATGTGTCCATATGTATCTGTATGTATTTTCTAGAAGCAAGACACAATAATTTGAATAAAATCATCAAAATCTGAGAATTTAACATTGACTCGGTCTTCATATCTAATCCACTATCTGTATTCAAGTTTTGTCAACTGTCTTAATAATGTTCTTTGTAGCTTTTTTTTTTTTTTTTTTTTTTAATTTTGAGACGGAGTCTGGCTCTGTCACCCAGGCTGGAGTGCAGTGGCCGGATCTCTGCTCACCGCAAGCTCCGCCTCCCGGGTTTACCCCATTCTCCTGCCTCAGCCTCCGGAGTAGCTGGGACTACAGGCGCCTGCCACCTCGCCCGGCTAGTTTTTTGTACTTTTTAGTAGAGACGGGGTTTCACCGTGTTAGCCAGGATGGTCTCGATCTCCTGACCTCGTGATCCACCCGTCTCGGCCTCCCAAAGTGCTGGGATTACAGGCTTGAGCCACCGCGCCCGCCCTGTAGCTTTTTTTTTAATGACCCAGGATTCAGTCCAGCAGCACACGTTATATTTAGTTGTTTTATCTCCAGTTTTTTAAAATCAGAAACGGTTCTCAACATTTTTAATTATTGGCAGTTGGGGAAGTATTTTTGTCCTTTTTTAAAAAATTTCAGACTATAAGTTGAGCCAGACGCAGTGGCTCATGCCTGTAATCTCAGCACTTTGAGGGGCTGAGGCGGGTGGATTGCCTGAGCTCAGGAGTTCAAGACAAGCCTGGGCAACATGGCAAACCTATAAATATAATAATCTCTAATAAAATATAACATAAAACCTATAAATATAATCTCTAACAAAATATAAAATAAAAATATAAAATCTGTAATAAAAATACAAAACATTAGCCGGGCATGGTGGTGAGTGCTTGTAGTTCCAGCTACTCAGGAAGCTAAGGCACAAGAATCTCTTGAACCCAAGAGGCGGAGGTTGCAATGAACCGAGATCTCTCCACTGCACTCTAGCCTGGGTGACAGAGCAAGACTGTGTCTCCAATAAATAAATAAATATAAAAATAAAGACCATAAGTTAGTTGTTTTGTAAAATATTCCTAAATATAAGTTTTTCTGGTGTTTATTGATTGGGTTCTGGTTACACATTTTGGACAGAAATAATATTGAAATGACATTACGCCTTCCTCAAGTGCTTGAGACAGATGATGTCACTTTGTCAAATGTTGGTGATATTAGCTTTGATGACATGGTTAAAGTATATCATCCAGTTTTCTCAGTATACATACTATTTTCTCTTCAATAATTAGTAAGAAATAAGTGTGGAGATACTTAGAGACCACATAAACATTATTTTTCTTATCAAACTTTAATCCACTAGTTTTAACATCCATTGCATATTTTCTAACCCCATTATAACCCCATGTTATATTTATTATTTGGTATTCTAGTCTAAGAAAGAGTTTCCCTTTCTGTCTTGATATTTATTTATTTATTTCAGTGTGGACTCATGATTTTTTATTTTATTCAATGGGTTATAATCTGTTACTTTGATTGTTTATATTCATGTTCAGATTTTCGAGTGGAAGCTCCTTCAAGCTGGTTTCTATATACTGATATGTTCTTATTCAAGTAGAAGCCTCTTCAAACCGATTCCTATATTTTTAATATGCCCCCATAATTGTTTGAGTACTTCCATACTTTATCACTCCCAAAAATGTCCCAGGCTCACTTTTTACTTTCCCTAGAACAGCTCTCAAATCAACATTTTCTTCAAGAAATTCTAGTTCCTTGCAGTGAAGAACAATATTTAGAAGCTAAGATAAAGAGATAGAGATATCTATACACATGTACACCCAGAAATATATGTCTATATCACCAAATATAGATGGATAATATATAGATAAGTGTATCAATATTAAAACTGGATTTTAAACTGATATTTCCAATTCCAATTCAATACCACAGAGTACATTCTAGTCTTCTTTCTATACCTGTAACTCTCATCTCCTTCCATGAGAAACCTATTTTCCATTATTTCCAAGACATTTATTTTGAACCTAGAATATAGAGAAAGTACTTTTCAGAATTGCTAACCCTTATTACTTTGAAAAACAAACCTATTAACAGGAATTCAATATTTGTTTACAGCTCTGCAGGTGAAATTAACATACAGTGAAATTGCACTAAGCTTGAATACGGTTCATTTACTTTTGACAATTAAATACACCTGTGTAGTACACATCCCTATGAAAATGTACAGTATTTCCATTATGCCAAAAAGGCTCTTCATGGGCATCATGAAGTTATCTGGGGTCTTCTTAATGTGGGTTTTTAGTGGTAACAAGGAGTGCTTTAACTTATTTGCAATTTTAAAAACAACAAATTGAGAATGACTAAACACACTGTGTAATAATACAAAAATAAATTAACTGAGAAAAATCAGTCTTTCCTTGCTGTGGAATATGCTCACATTTCTTAAATTTTTTATTTCCATAGATTATTAGAGAGCAGGTGGTGTTCGGTTACATGAATAAGTTCTTTAGGGTGATTTGTGAGATTTTGGTGCAACCATCACCCAAGCAGTATACTCTGCACAAATTTGTAGTCTTTTATCTCTCACCTCCTTCCCACTCTCTCCCCCTGAGTCCCCAAAGTCCATTGTGTCATTCTTAAGCCTTTGCATAGCTTAGCTCCCACTTACGAGTGAGAGCATATATTTGGTTTTCCGTATCTAATTGACTTCACTTAGAATAACAGCCTCCAATCTCATCCAGGTCACTGTGAATGCCATTAATTCATTCCTTTTTATGGCTCAGTAGTATTCCATCATATATATATTCCCTTCAACATAGTACTGGAAGTCCCAGCCAGAGCAATTAGACAAGAGAAAGAAATAAAGGGCATCCAAATCAGTAAAGAGAATGTCACCATTGCTGTTTGCTGATGATATGATTGTTTACCTAGAAAACTCTAAAGACTTCTTCAGAAAGCTCCTAGAACTGATAAAAGAAATCAGTAAAGTTTCTGGAAACAAAATTAATGTACACAAATCAGTAACTCTTCTATGCAACAAGAGCAACAAAACTGAGAATCAAATCAAGAACTCAACCCCTTTTACAATAACTGCAAGAAAATGAAACACTTAGGAGTATCCCTAACCAAGGTGGTAAAAGACCTCTACAAGAAAAACTACAAAACACTGCTGAAAGAAATCATAGATGGGTAGAATTAATATTGTGAAAATGACCATACCGCCAAAAGCAATCTACAAATTCAACACAATTCTCTTCAAAATACCACCATCATTCTTCACAGAACTGGAAAAAACAATTCTGAAATTCATATGGAACCAAAAAAGAGTCTGCATAGCTGAAGCAAGAGTAAGCAAAAAAACCAAATCTATTCATCAGGGATTTGGTTCTGTAGTTTTCTTTTTTGGTTATGTCCTCTCCTGGTTTTGGTATTAGGGCAATGGTCGCTTCACAGAATGATTTAGAGAAGATTTCCTCTTTCGCTATACTGTGGAGTAGTGGCAGTAGGATTGGTACCAATTTTTTGAAAGTCTGGTAGAATTCCGCTGTGAATCCATCTGGTCCTGGACTTTTTTTGTTGGTAATTTTTTTATCACAATTTCAATCTTGTTTCTTGCTATTGGTCTGTTCAGGGTATCTAATTCTTCCTGATTTAAGCTAGGAGTTTTGGAATATATTCACAATTAATTATCAGCACTTTGTAATAGGGTTATGATTTCAATTATACAAAGGAGAATAAAATAATTAGAAATAGATAAAACCTTAGCCTGTGTAACTAAGGAAATATCTTTTCTCGGGTCCTATTTGAATTTTGTTTGTTGTGGATTGTATTAATCATCTTCCTCTGTAACTCATACTGATCTACACTAAAATATTTTTCCTCTTGAAAAAAATTTTCAGATTCTCATGTCAAGAAGATTTTGTTTTTCTCATAATGTATTTGACTTTCAAACACAACACAACACTACGTTATCTTTACATGTATTTGTCAATAAATTCATGCCCCTTAGTTCATTAATTCAATTAAAGCTAAACCTCCAGAAGAGCTTACCACCTTTCTAATTATTAGTCAGGGGTAACAAGCATCTGTATTTGCAATTCCCTTATGATTTACTCGAGTCTACCTGTTCTAAGCCCTCTTTGGGAGCTTCCTTCTATGTTCTCTGCTACATAGCAATAGAGAAGTCTTTATGGACCTTTTTGTTGTGGCTGCCACTTTATTTGTATTTTTCTATTTGCTTTTTTCTAGAAGTTACTTTAAAAATTGTATTCAAGCAAAAAAAACTTCCCACTATTTACCAGAAGCAGAGTCTAGTATAATTCCCCCTATCATTATTAAACATCTATCCTGGAGACAGCAGTTGACAGTTTTGCTGTTTAACTCTTTCTCGCTCATTAGTGAGATGGGCTACACACATTAAAATAAATATATGTTCATGTGCATATTATTTGTATTAGGAAGGGTATGTCAGCTATGTTAAAAAGTATAAAGTTTAAGAGCTATTTACGTTTTTGATCCACAAATAAAAGACCAAAGTTGACTGAATATCTGAAGAAAGTTTGAGGTAAAAGGAAATTAAGAGAATATACATGGAGTGACTATGACATTCTCATTGAGGAAGACAAGTTTTCCTGCAGAAAGCAAACTAGTACGGACATGCTGGAAGACTAAATAGATGAAAAAGTTAAAAATAGTCATCATAAATATTTAAATAGGAAGCTAAAGGGAAAGGAGTAAAGGAATTGGTGAATAGCATTGATTGCTACTCTGAGTCAGACTGCATAACATGTGTTTGTAAAGAAGTTCATCAACATCATTATGTAATTTATTCCAGAAACACTCAATAGAAAAGGGAAAGGAGGAAGACAAGTAGATGTATGTGTTTACCCAGAATTATGAATTAGCAATTTTGATTTAGTGATAGATTAAGGAAGTAAAGGAATCTGTGTACAAAGTCAGTAAATACACACTTGAAATTATAGACTATAAAGTCAAGTTTGAATAGAGAAGAAAAGGAAAAACAAAGAAAGTGATATTAAAACCACAGGGAGGGTCATATGGTGAGTAATACGATACAGGTGAAAGTTGATTAATTTAAAAGATTAGAGAATTAGACAAATAAAACATTATTGTTAAAGAAAAAAACATTCAGAAGGATTTCCTGTTGGGAGATAAGAGGTGGGGAGTAGTTTCTTGAGGTGACAAGGCCACAGAACAGCAACATATGTTAACTGTTGTTGTAAGGTAGATGTGAGTCACTGAACTGGAATAGTATTCAAAAGGCAATGCCAATATTTAAATAATTTATCAGAATGGTGTGAATTTTACCCAGATGAAGCAAAAAGATTTTTTAACTGTGTAGTGCTTAAAAATGTTGTATACATTTTATAGTTAATATTTGACAAGATTGTAGGCTTTTCTGAAATTTTAAAAAATTCCTTTGTCCAACATTTAAAAACTATCAGTACTTTTTTTCCCATCCTATGTTCCCTTTCCTGATGCACCCATTACAATAAAGAGTTCATCAAAATTTAATATTTGACAAGCGGTTAAGTGAATATGCTTCTAAAATATCTTTTAGAAGCTTAGAAAAGTGATAGTCCACACTAAGTGAAATAAAAATTCCAGAAATTCCATGGGAAATGGTAGGAGAAGGGATCAAAAAGCTCAAAAAAGTGCATGAGTAGATATATTACATAAAGTCCCAAACTCCACCATCCATCCATATTTCATAGGAAAGTTTACGGAATATTCCATTTTCCAGAGCAATTGGGAATTCACCAGTAAGCATTGTTGAGAAGCTCAGTAATGGCAGCCTTCTGTAGGCCAGGGATGACATTAAGAAATCCTTTTACAGAATAGGGATGTCTGATTCAACCAACTGGTATCTCTCAGTCTGTTTCATTGGCTACCCTAGAGCTGGGCACATGAACAAAATGATCATTGGAAACCATGGGGGTAATGCATGGGATCAATAGGATGAATCCTCTCAGCCAAGGCTGATACAGATACTGTCCCAGATAAAGCAGATATAGCTACTGTCCCAGATAACCATTCAATTTTCCAGGAACAGAAACCAACTATGAGTTCCCAAAATTGTACACTTAAGAAAATTAATCAGTCATTTGGTAGCAATTTCTTACATTGGACCCCTTCCACCCTGAAAGGGGAATTTGATACATCTGTACCAGAAGATACGGTCTGTGTGAAGAAATACCTTTTCTGCTCATAGAGTCTATCTGAACCATTATCTACGTGGAGTGTTTGGTCTACATATGCAGTGCTTGGTCTACCTTCAAAACACAGGATCCTGCAAAACTTAAATTGGACCAAGGAACCTATGTTATAGCTGAAGAAGATATGGACCCATTACCATATATATTAGTCTGTTCTCACACTGCTATAAAGAACTGCCTGAGATTTGTTAAGTTATAAAGCAAAGAGGTTTAATTGACTCACAGTTCTGTGTGGCTGGAGAGGCCTCAGAAAACGTATAATCATAGTGGAAGGGGAAACAAACACATCCTTCTTCACAAGGCAGCCAGAGAGAGAGGTGCAGAGTGAAGGGAGAAGAACCCCTGAACCTCTATTGTATCTAGGAAGTAACTAACTTGCTTTCAATTATACAGGCTCATAGGTGGGAGAGACTTGCTCTGTCTCAGATGATACTTTAGACTGTGGACTTTTGAGTTAGTGATGAAATGAGTTAACACTTTGGGGAACTGATACGAAGGCATGATTGGTTTTGAAATGCAAAGACATGAGATTTGGGAGTGACTAGGGGTGGAATGATGTGGTTTGGCTGTGTCCCCATCCAAATCTCATCTTAAATTGCAGCTCCCATAATTCCCACATGCCGTGGGAGGGACCTGATGGGAGATAATTGAGTCATGGAGGTGGTTTCCCCCATACTGTTCTCATGGGAGTGAATAAGTTTCAAGAGGTCTGAAATGTTATAAGGGATTTCGCCTTTTGCTTGGCTCTCTCATTTTCTCTCTTGCCTGCTGCCATGTAAGACGTGTCTGCCACCTTCCACCATAATTTTGAGGCCTCCCCAGACATGTAGAACTGTGAGTTCATTAAACCTCTTTTTCTTTATAAATTATCCAGTCTCAGGTATGTCTTTATCGGCAACATGAAAACAGACTAATACAATTTCTATGCTCATGTCTCTGCCAGTTGGGTGAAGAACAGCTGAACTAGGCTTAGCTCTTCTCAACCAGGGTAGATTCTAGACTTCTGTTTTTATTGGCGAGCTCTTGTTGAAGCCATAGGATTTTCCTGAATCATGCCCTTCCCATGAGAACTCATATACAAAAGGGTATGCTCAAATAAGTGATGCCTCTGGGCACCTTGGACTCAAACAGAAACACTCTCACTTCTTCCCAGATTCTACTGGCTAAAAATATTCTCATGGCTAAAGTCAACATCAAGAAAGTCTGCAAATATACTCAATCATAACGGGAAGTACTGAAAAGTTACATTACAAAGGGTCTGAGTATATGTTTTATTAAGTAAAGAGTTAAAAAAATTGAGAACAATATTGCAATCTCCCATAGTCTTCCCTCTTAATCACAATTACTCACTTTTTCTCACTCACAAAATACACTCGTGACCTATATTTCAGATCTACCTCAGGTCCATAAATAGGTCCTCTTGATCCAGAATCCTATGAATTAAAAAGACAGGTTATCTTCCCCCCACATACTTAACTCTGGAAGAGAAATAAGATAATCACATTATTGTTCCTATTCAAAAAGAGAGAAAATGTTATGTACATAGCAGTCCCCAGTCCACTGCAATTTTCAAAACTCACTGGGCAGATGTTCCTACTCTAGATCACAACTCTAGCTGTCTCTGAATACACTACTATCCCCCTCCAGTCAATTTTTTTCCAGAGCTACATTCTCTTTGTCTACATTACTACATTAAAGAATATGCCCTCTTTGACACCTGAGAGTCTTTATTAACCTACTTACTGTCTGTAGAAACTTGGGGACCCAACTTTTACATGTTTTACATCTCCTCAGATACTATTTCTTTAATCTAGTCTGGCAGCACATTTGGCAATACAGTGATCTCAAATAAACTTTGTTGGTTTTCTAGAAATTCAATTAGTCAATAACACACTCCCCAAGCTACATTCATAGTTTATTTTGAGATATGCTTCTATCTTTACAGATTTAAATGCAGACATTTGAGTATATTAGGCTTCGATGGTACTTTGATCTTAATAGCATTTCATCCCAATGAAAGATCTATTAGGCATGCTCTTCATCCTTTTAGGAGTCTTTATAAAGACCATGCCTTTGCTCTGAGTTTATCCCTAAAAGGCAGTCCATGAGTATGGTTTCCATCCTGAGGATATGCCTTAATGACTGCACCTTCATTGTGGTGAGAAACAATTTTATTTTCTAATCCCAGGTTTCTAGGTTCTCTACATTCCCTTTCAATCCTGCTTGCAAACGAACTATTTTCTAAGCATATCTCTATTTTGTAGCGCTTTTTAAAATTGTAGTTAGCAACAACCAGCTCACGCTATGAAATTTCTGCCTCAAGACGTCCTTGCCAATGCCACATGTTCATTAAGTCATGATTTTGGTTGTTTGTTTTCTAAGTCATTTCAGATGAGCTGTTTGACCAAATGTTTAACCACCACATAACATGGGTCATCACTTTTCACATTATGGTTTCTTGTCACACTATCCCAAAACCAGTGAGATAGAATTTCATGTTTTTGTTACCAAAAATAAGCCCATTTGCAGTACCCATTTCTATATTAATCAGGTTTGGGTGCAATAATGCTGCATAATAAACAACCTCAAAAATCTTAACAGCTTTAAAACAACAAGTATTTGCACAGCTCTGTTGTTTGACTTTGGGTCAGATACAGGCTGTGCTTAGCAGAGCCAGCCTAGATACTAGGCTTTTAGTAAGACTTAGTTCTACTCCCATATTCCACAGAGACACAGGCTACCTGATGCGTATTCTTCTCTTATGAGATCACAGGTGTACAGACAAAACAAGTAGAAACAGGCAATGCACCTTAATGCCTCATATTAGATCTTACAAAATACATTCTGACCACATCCTACAGGCCAAAGGATACCAAATGGCCTAGCCAATATCAGACTGGTCAGAGGCTTTACAAAGTCACATGGCCCTAATTGTGAAATCCATGTTTATTTCTGTACTCACTCTATGCTCCACCTACATGTATCTACCAGTTACTTTTTTCAGACTCACCCATTTACGTCTTATCACACTTTTCCCTTTTACTGGAACGTGTTTCTGCTTTCTCTGCTATCTAATACCACTTATTCTTCAAGGTCACAGCAAAAAGCATCATTCTTTGAAATATCTCCCATGCCTTCTTCATCTGCCTTCATCCAAATTTATATAATTTGTCATTTTCATTTTATCACAGTCTTTGCATTTTAAATATGTAAATACCTCTGAAGAGGTTATAATCTCTTATAAGGAAGATATGATACTTTACTTATTGTTGCCCTCCACCAAAGAGCTTTCCAACTTCCGTGCAATTTATTCAGTGAATGGGTTAAATCTGTATGAGATATTAATATCACAGCCAAAGGATGGCCAGTTGGTCTGGAGCAGCCAGATTCCCTAAACTGGTCACCTTCAGTTGAGAGCAGCCACTTTCATTTACCCTGGTATGAAATACAAATAGTTATTTTCTCTGTGTGTCACAGGAAAAGCTCCCAAGCACCTAGAAATGTGCTGCTGTGTTAGTAAATACTCAAAAATTTTTATTGAATAAATGGGAGGACAATAATATTATTTCTAAAATAAATTATTATTGTAAGCATTTGCTAAGCAAATATTCTAAGTTCAAAATATTCCTACAGGTGAGTGTCACATCTTTTCTTGGAGGTCAGGATGTAGAAGTCAAATAAGCTATTGCTAGACTTCTCAATTATTATGTTAATACATAGAAAAATTATAAAGAATGATAAGAAAAATTATATAAAAACAACATGTTTGAATAAACTGAAAGAAGGAAATATTAACTAAATGTTTTATTCTGGGATATACAAAAGTCCACCCAATATGAATATGTCAGATGGTAATAAACACAAGATTGCCTAAGAAAAATTGCCCAACACATTTCTTCAGGTCAAGAGAAAATTATATTTTCCTAGGGCTGATGAAAGCATGGCAAGTTGAGTTATGATATAAACTAATTTCTATGTGTCTATTTCATCTGCATCTGAATTTTAGGTAATCTGATTGACCTTCTGACAAAGTTGGAAATCAGAAAACATGATCAAAACGTAAAGAATTGGCTGTCTCCTTGCCTTAGTTCATCTTCATAACACTTACACAAACACAAATGAAATAGTTAAAAAATATCCGGTATATCCGTTTGGTTTAGAGACCTGCCACTGGGGGTGGAGGGCATTATGAGAGAACTTTATGAATTGTCATGTTTTATTAATCCTGTCAGTTCTCCCTGTTACTTAGTCCTTGAAAGGATTCAGTTTTTTTCATCTCCTTTGCCACCACTCTAGTCCAATGTACCATCTAGTCTCATGCAGTCTCAACATTATTGAGTAAGTGGAAATAGTTATTTCTCCTTTATTTGACTGCATACTTCTTCCCATCCTTCTTTTGTATATTATATTTGTTTAGTAGACATATATTATATACAGTCATGTGCCCATAATGGTAACAATGTTTTAGTCAATGATGGACTGCATACAGGATGATGGTCCCATGAGATTATGATGGAGCTGAAAAATTCCTATTGCCTAGTGACGCAGCTGTTGTAACATCTTAGCACAACTCATTACACATTGTTTGTGGTGATGCTGGTGTAAACAAACCTACTTCACTGCCAGTTGTATAAAAGCATAGTGCTTACAATTGTGTACAATACTTAATACTTGGCATTAATAAGCAACTATGTTACTGGCTTATGTAACATAGCTGGAATACTATACTTTTTTATTGTTACTTTAGAGTGTACTCCTTCTACTTTTTTTTTTTTTTTTTTTTTTTTTTTTTTTTTTTTTAAGTGCGGAGTTGGCCAGGCGCGGTGGCTCAAGCCTGTAATCCCAGCACTTTGGGAGGCCGAGACTGGCGGATCACGAGGTCAGGAGATCAAGACCATCCTGGCTAACACGGTGAAACCCCGTCTCTACTAAAAAAATACAAAAAAAAAACTAGCCGGGCGAGGTGGCGGGCGCCTGTAGTCCCAGCTACTCGGGAGGCTGAGGCAGGAGAATGGTGTAAACCCGGAAGGCGGAGCTTGCAGTGAGCTGAGATCCGGCCACTGCACTCCAGCCTGGGCCACAGAGCGAGACTCCATCTCAAAAAAAAATAATAATAAATAATAAAAATAAAGTGCGGAGTAACTGTAAAATATCCTCAGGAAGGTCCTTCGGAAGGTATTCCAGAAGAAGGCATTGTCATAGGAGGTGACAGCTCCTTGCGGGTTATTGCCCCTGAAGACTTTCTACTCCTTTCATGATGCAGGAATAGAAGACAGTGAAATTGATGGTACTGACCCCATGTAGGCCTAGGCCAATACGTATTTGTGTCTTAGTTTTTAACAAAATAGTTTAAAAAGTAAAACTAAAAATTTTAAAATAAAAAATATCTTAGAGTATAAGGATATAAAGAAATATTTTTTTGTACAGCTATATAATGTGTTTGTGTTTTAAGGTGTTATTACAAAAGAGTTTAAAAATTTAATTTAAAAGTTTAAGGAGTTAAAAGGTTACAGTAAGCTAAGGATCATTTATTATTAAAGAAAAAAAATTATAAATTTAGTGGTGCCTCAGTGTACAGTGTTTATAAAGTCTACAGTAGCTATAGTATTGTCCTGGGCCTTCACATTCACTCACCACTCACTCACTGACTCACCCAGAGCAACTTCCAGTCCTGCAAGCTTCATTCATGGTAAGTACCCTATACAGGTCTACCATTTTTTATCTTGTATACAGTATTTTTACTGTACTTTTTCTATCTTTAGATATGTTTACATACATAAATACCATTGTGTTCCAATTGCCTACAGTATTCAGTACGGTAATATGCTGTACAGGTTTGTAGCGTAGGAGCAATAGGCCATACCATATTAGCCCAGGTGTGTAGAAGGCTATACCATGTAGGTTTGCGTAAGTACACTATGATGTTCACACAACAACAAAATCACCTAATGACAAATTTCTCAGAATGTATCTCTATCATTCAGCAGCACATGACTGTACAGAACATACAAAGAATACTTTTCTAAATGCGTGGAGGATAGATAGACACCTTTGGAAGACATGATTTCTATCTATGTAAGCTGATTCTATTATCAATAAAATCTATAAAAATACGTACTTTAGAAGTTTGCTCTGAGAATCAAATGAGTTAATGTGTGCAGAGATCATAGTATTGTGCCAGACACATAGAAAGTGCTCAGTAAATACTACTTTTATTAATGGAGAAAAATATCACATTTGACATAGGAAATCAAAGAAGGTTTCAAGAATCAGACAGCACTCAGGCTGAACTTGAATGTAGAGATTAAACAAAGAGAAGAAACAAGGCATTCCAGACAGGAGAGTGAGACAGCAAAGGTCTAGCACAAAATAAGCAGACTTCCTTTAAACACAGCATTTTCCCCCCGAGCCTACAGGAGACAGAATTAAATCCTTAAGGTTAGCAATTGATCATGAAAGAGACATAATGCTTAATGACTTCTTCTCTTGGGCCTCTATTACTCTCCCTTATGTTTCTTTTTCTAACCTGGTATTTTCTCTGTGTGTAAAAGACAGGAATGGATTAGATGATTACATTATTTTCCAGATGGGGACATTGAGATCATAATCATGAAGAGATTAGACTAAGATCACATACTGGATATTTGCAGCAGCAAGCATCACCTGCCAATTCCCAAAGCAGATCTCTTGCCTGTGCTTTCAGTCTCTCCCCAGCTCTGTTCTCCAGAACCACCAACATACTCACACATGTGTGTACACACACATACATCTGCACACTCACACAAACATTTTATTTTCCATCATTTTACAGCTCAACAAATGACCATTCTAACGTGAAAACCTACAAGAAATGACTCATTTTTGTGTAGATTATCCCAAAGGAGTAAATGGTTTCAGGCCACATAGAAGAAGAGTGACCCTGTAGCCTACTGTTGGGGGTATGTTTTAGAGAAGGTGGAATGCGAAGGATTCCTTTATGCAAATCAATGGTGGCTAATGCTATTGTGTATGAAGGAGAAATCAGAGTTGATAAAAATCCAGTCTCCATCCCAAAATGAGGAATAAGTCAGGCATCATTGCTTACTTATAGAGAAAGCTGGATAAAAATTAAAATTTAAAAACTCTGAAATATTCATACCAGCAGTCTCTGCCTTAAGTTAGTAAATAGTCGTCAATCTTGCTTTTAACTTGGTGCTGCATAGAATTGGCATCAGTATCCAAAATAGTCAAAGTATTATCCCAAATTAGTAAAGCAATTTTTAAAGCAGCTCCCTTAATGATATGGTCACTTAGCATAGATAAGCCTGTGGTAAGATATGAGTTGAAGCCCTTTTAAGTTCATCTAATCTGAATTGCTTACAAATTAGCTATGTTACAGAAAGGGTTTTGATTAACAAAATTTAAACACACACGATGTGGTGCAGGTTGACTGCAGCTCAAAGATTGTTTTTTCTTGAGTTTTTCACAAAAGGTCATTAATGATGATTCATTAATCACTGTTTTTGTAATTAGATAGCATTTTACTTTCATTATACACCAGGCCATAATTCTGAAAGTACGGAAATATGCCTATCTTCAAATTCATCAAACAATGGCAAAAAGATTCTTGGTTAGACATAAGAATAACTAATAGATGTAATTTACTCATAGACTTTTTGTTTGAGATATCATTGGCCCTGCCAAGATACAGAAAATAAATTAAGCATCTCTTGGTGGTCTACTAACTCTTTCCTTTTTTCTCGGCCACAGTAAGTTGTTGCCTACCGGATGGGATTTTAAGTAAACTAACTCCAAAACATCACCTTCAAAAGGCTGCAGATACCTGCACTCCCCTGTAAAAAGGCTTTGAATAATTCCTGTTAAAAATACACCTTCATAACGCAGAGAGTTCCAGAGGGGTAGACCACGTAAGATCCTATAGGCAACAGAAGAATTCTGCTTTTATTCCAAAAGAGAACAAAAATCACTGTTTTCCTGCTTTTATTACAAAAGACAATGAAAATCACTGTCAAGTTTGAACAGAGGAGTGATATTTTCTGACACGCTTTTAAAACTCATCACTCTGACTGTTGTGCCAAGAACAGGATGATTATTATTTTTGAAGCCGGATGGTGGGTTCAGAGGCATTTACCACAGTCTTCTTTCTACTTTAGTGTATATTTGAAATTTGCCACAATAAAAAAAAAAATTAAAATTTAAAAAATACACCTTCTTATGTAAAAGAGGCTTAATAAATATTTGTAGAATGACTGTTATTGTATCAGTCACTATGAGATTACCTTATACATGGTAAGTTACTTGGTCAAAAGATACAGTTGATAGTTCCTAAAGTTGCATCATGTGCCTCTAATCAGGCTAAAACACCTAGATACAGTGTGAGAAACTCATATAATACACATGTGCACATACAGACCTTCCTGATGTATTCCTGTCACCTTAAGAGCATCATATTGTCCTTGTCATTTATTTTTTCTCTCCTTAAACTATATGAGAAATGACAGACTCAATCAAAGACTAACTATTATGCAAACATCTTTTTCAACCCCATTTTCTCTTCTTCCTTTATTTTAGCACCTCAGACATATCCCTTGAGTACCTCATTTTGCTACTTTTCAGCATGACATCAGCTAACCAAAGAATGTTCTGATTAAAGGATAACTAATCCTCATCCTCCTTTCCAGAAAAAAAAAAAAAAAAAGTATGTTTATAAAACACAGAAGACTCTCCCCTTGCTTACCTCATGCAAAAGTAAAATGTTAATAATGGACATTTGCATTGGAATGGAAATAGGGCAGAGCAGAACAAAATTTTGCAATACCTCTCAAATCACATCCATTAGATGGACACTTACTGTGTCTATCCTCAAGACCTGTTGTTATGCAGAAAGTATGAAGAATGCCTACTAATGGCTGAAGAAAGGCAAAGGAATCATATGGGTCCAACATATTCCTTTTGCCAGATAAATAGTGTCCTTTAAATATGATAAAATTACTGATGAGCAGTAAAAACTGGAACTTTCACAAATGAATTCATTAATCTTCAAAAATTAGATAAATCTTGTTTACTAAGTGAACATTTGCATGCAGCATTGATGTTAGAGGTACATTAAGCAACTTTATGAGCTATCAATTGTATCTATTAAAAAACTACATTTCCTGCCTTTCAGGAACTTCTAGAATGAGAGAATCATAAAATTTTAGTGTAGTAAGAAGCTGAGAGACAATATAATCCAAGCAATAGCCCTCTCCCCTTAATCTACCACACCATAAACCCATATGTTTCTGATACTCGGCTTCATGGAGGCCTAAGTTATATTCACCTGACTCACTTTCCATAGTGTTCCATGCCTTGGTTCTATTCTAGTTGCCAGAAAGCTAATCCAATTAATAAATTCATGACAATAGATTACCACTTCTTAATTTTGAATTTGATATGCCCCTCCCAGTTAGATATATATTTTAATAGGGGCCTTTTGTTAGTTTTTTTTAATTAAGGGGACTGGCTCACATGTTAGAAATTTTAGCATACTCGAAGCCTAAGAGGCAAATATATGTAGTCTGGGAGACCTTTTAAGACTCTTCATAAATGCTGTGAATTTCTTATCTGAATGAATGTAGCAGAAAACTATATGCATAAGACAGAGCCAAGAGAAAGGAAACATGCAAATTAAAGGTCTGCTCTACGCAATGTTAACAATGCATTTGATTCATCAAGTTACATACAAATGAGATTTAAAAAAAGAAAAGGTAACAGTTTGGGGTTTTAGATTTAGAATGGGTTTTTTTTCTTTACATTGAATTCAAATGTTAGTAAATCCTAGCCCAATTTCTTAAATAACTAATTGCAATACTGCTTCTACTTCTTCTTGATAAAATCACTGTTAATAATAAAGGTTCTTTCTCCAAAATCTCCTATTCCATATTTATATAAATCCTAGGAGAGAGTTTATTCATATAAACTCCATAGGAAAGAGTGGGTAAATGTTACTTTTCATTATATAAAAATACTAAAAGCCATAATAACACAATAAAAGAAGCAGGTTAATTTTTAATTTTCAAGCGTTGGAAGGCTTTGTTTTGATTTTGATCTCTTTTCGTTTCCTACTTGGTTTTGCTAAGTAAAATTGCAGAATTTTTTTATGCTTCTGACATTTATGGTGCAAATTCAGTTCATTCTTCACGTAAATCTCAGAAAATAAGGGCTAAATACATGTGAAAGTAGCATGTTCAGATGGAATCCGCTTCCTCCTTGCAGTAGACAATAAATCGTTATAAATCTGCGACTCAATTCTTATGATGTAAGCATAGTAGTCTTGAACTAAGAATGGTCCAGACTATTCTAAAATGTTAGAACCAGAGAAAGAGTGATGGGTTCATTGGCATGCAGGGCCACAACTTTTTTTTTTCCTTTGGGCAAAGACAATAACTCTGCTCATTCATTTTAGATAAATAACAAATCCCCAAAAAATCAAATCATTATCAGTTGTAGGAATAGATTTATAGTATCTTGTTGAAAATTATAATTGATTTTAAGTAAGTTTTTATTACATCATCATAGAAGCCAAGTTGGCAAGGCTGAATGAAAGCTATGAAACTAAAGTGTATTTTTTCCATTTTAAGTCTTGAAAAACAATCACAAATTATGCTTTCTTAAGTAAATAAATTAATAACAGAATTAAACCCAAGGTCAGTTACAACATCAATTCACCAAGTGACAAACTTGCCACATTCGCCAAATTTGCAAATTTACTAAAATTTGGCATAAGAAATATTATTTTTAAATATACACATTTTCATTAAATGTATTTTTTAAATAATGTTCAGTTTGCCAAAAGTTGGATCCTAGGCTTATTACTTTTTTGTGAATATTTTTAACAAATACATAGACTATATAACGTGGATATATCTTAATAGAGTTGAGTGTAAATATGTTAATAAAGAGCACATTCCAGTAAAGCAGTTCTACAAACATAATCAAGAAGAATAAATTAATGAATATATTCTTAATGTGAAAAATATACTCATAAACACTACAATTAGGAAGAATGCATTTATAAACAATATATTCATGCTGAATATGTTCTTCAGTAGATTATTAAATATATTTTTAAAAATCATATCCATTTAATATAGTAAATAACATATGTTTAAGAGAAACCATATACAAAATCACTCAATATGATCAAGCAGATTAATCCGTAAAACAATATTCTTGGTAAACCAGTAAATTTACTTAATTCACTATTCCAGAGGTGGCTTTCAGTGTTTTGATCTTTGAAGAATTCACCCACCACTGTAGAACTGTCAGTGAGAGAGCTGTGCTGAAGCACAAACATGGATATATTTTTACTGAGCACAGGATACAGATCCATGATGGATTCTTGTGTTCAGAAAAATGTCCAGTGGTAGTGTGTACGGTTCAAATCAAGCCATAATTGTGAACTATGTGACTTTATTTTTAGAAGATATGATCACAAAAAGAAAACATGTGGAACAATGACTAGGAAAATGACTTTCACCCTTGCTTCATCAAAAGCCACTGGCATAGCCACCTTCCCAGCAATGGTAAGTACTTAGTTACAGATTCCCAAGTGATTTTCCTTTGATTGGAGTTTAACACGTTGTGTGACCCAACCTCCAACATCATCAAATACTACATATCTTGAATTTGCAGACTTAACTGAGACTGTCTGCTCTACTCCCCCACAAAAGTAACATTCACACTTCCCATGTACTTCATTTGGAAACAAGATGGATTACAAGCCATACATATACCACTGGTGCCATTAATAGTAGGCTCATTTGTATTTAACAGTAATTTCCCATGAAAATCCACCTACACAAAGAAGAACATTTCCTTAACTCCTTGTGGAAAGCTCTTAGCAACATGACTGAGTCTATGTTCGGAATTGTTTCAAACATCCAAAAAAAAAAAAAAAAAAGCTACTATTGATAGCCCATCTGTCAAGACTGCATTGTTTTGTAAGATGAAGTATGTTTTAACATACAGAGGAGACATTCTTTTGATAAACTGAATCAAAAAGAAACTTACTGTTTAAAGTAAAACAACTTTAAAGAAAACTTGCTGAGAAAAATTAGAAAAAAAAATTTAATTTCTACTTCCTTCCATACCCCAAAGGAAATTCCAAAAAAGTTCTGGACAAAAAATGTTGTAACTATTTATAGGCTGTGATGGAAGCTTATTTATAAGCCTTTCTAAACACAAAACCAGAGGCAGAATACCTATATCAAAAAGTTAAAATTTAGAGAAACAACAACAAAGAAAATAAAATAAATTCTATTAATAATAAATTAAGAATCTGGGGGTCAGGCGCGGTGGCTCATGCCTGTAATCCCAGCACTTTGGGAGGCCAAGGGGGGCATGGATCACCTGAGGTCAGGAGTTCGATACCATCCTGGCCAACATGGTGAAACCCCCTCTCTACTAAAAATACAAAAATTAGCCGGGCATGGTGGCACGCATCTGTAATCCCAGTTACTCAAGCGGCTGAGACAGGAGAATTGCTTGAATCTGGGAAGTGGAGGTTGCAGTGAGCCAAGATCATGTCACTGCACTCCAGCCTGGGTGAAAGAGCAATACTCCGTCTCAAAAAAAAAAAAAAAAAAAAAAGACAAGAAAGAAAGAAAAAAAGAAACTAGGGAAAACGGAATCATATAGAACAAATTTAAGAGCATCATATAAACAGCACTTATATATCAAAAAGTAAAAGATACCACCAATTGAAATATGGACAAAAAATAGAAACAGATGTACAAAGAATAAATGGCAAACCAATTAATGTATTTTAAAATAATAAACTTCAAAGAACTTTTTTTTTTTTTTTTTTTTTTTTTTTTTTGAGACGGAGTCTCCCTCTGTCGCCCAGGATGGAGTGCAGTGGCCGGATCTCCTCTCACTGCAAGCTCCGCCTCCCGGGTTCACGCCATTCTCCTGCCTTAGCCTCCTGAGTAGCTGGGACTACAGGCGCCCGCCACCTCGCCCGGCTAGTTTTTTGTATTTTTTAGTAGAGATGGGGTTTCACCGTGTTAGCTGGGATGGTCTCGATCTCCTGACCTCGTGATCCACCCGTCTCGGCCTCCCAAAGTGCTGGGATTACAGGCTTGAGCCACCGCGCCCGGCCAAGAACTTTTAATAGAAATGCCTGTAATTGCCATCTTTAATTCTTCAACTCATTACTCAACACCTGCGGCTTCCAGCCAAACCACTGTGCTATGCTTTCTGCATCAGGAAGTCCAATGAACTTTAGTGTTGCTAAATTCAACATCCACCTTTTAGTCTTTCTTTTTTTCCATCTCCTAGCAATAGTGGACAATGAGGACCATTCCCTTTTTTAAAAAATTTTTGTGAGTACATAGTAGGTGTATATGTTTATGGGGTACATAAGAAGGGGTACAGGCACGTAATCTAAAATAAGCATATCATGAAGAATGGAGTATCCATCCCCTCAAGCATTTAACCCTTGCGTTGCAAACCATCCAGTTACACTCGTTATTTTTAAATGTATGGTTAAGTCATTTTTGACTATAGTCACCCTGTTCTACTATCAAATAGTGAGTCTTATTCATTCTGTCTATTTTTGTAACTATTAACCATCCTCACCTCTCCCTCACAGCCCCTCACTACATTTCCAGCCTCTAGTAACCATCATTCTACTATCTATGTCCATGAGTTCTACTGTTTTGATTTTTAGATATCACAAATAAGTGGGAGAATATGTGATGTCTGTCATTCTGTGACTGGCTTATTTCACTTAACATAATGATCTTCAGTTCCATTCATGTTGTTGCAAATGACTGGATCTCATTCTTTTTTTACTCACTTTTAAAAAAAGTCTTCTCTTCCCTTGGCTTCTATGACACCACATTCTGTGTCATCCTCACTCTCATTTTACATTGCACTTTGAGCCATTTATCAACCACAAGGAATCAAAGCCAGAAATCATCTTTATCATTTAAATTTAATATCTATTCAGTTCAGCCACTTGTTATTAATAGTCATACTATCTTCCATGGAGCACAGTGGATTTTTAGGGCAGTGCAGCTACTCCAAATAATGTAACAGTGCACACATGTCATTATACATTTGTCCAAACCCACAGACTATACAACACCAAAATGAACAACTTATGTAAACTAAGGCCTTTGGGTGGTAATGATGGGTCAGTGTGGGTTCACCAGTTATAATAAATGTACTACTCTGGTAGAGGATGTTAATGGAGGAGTATATACAGTTGTGGGGGTAGGAGGCATATGGGGAATCTGTGTACCTCCAGTCTATTTGACGTAAACCTAAAATTCCTTTAAAAATTAAGATATATTTTTAAAAAGGGGAGGAGAGAGGATCTGTTCCTTTCCAGATGGTGAGGCAATAATATTTGTATTACAAGAGTCACCTCTGGCCTTGTTTTCAGCCATGTAGAGGAAGTCAGTCTGAGATCATTAGTTTGAGATATAACGAGAGGATAGAAAAAAGAAGAATAAGAGAAGAGAACAGGAAAGTTGGGGAGGGGTAAAGATAGAGAGACTATTAAGAGCATTGGATTCCTTGGTTTCTATTCTGCTGAGAGGCCCAGATGAAACTTCTACTTTTCATGTTTGGGTTATAAGAATCAACAAATTCTCCATTTTGCTTCAGTGGCTTGAGTTAAATTTCTGTCACTTGCAATCAAAGAGTTCTTAATAATACACGCTGCAAGTCATTGTGGTCGACACTGTTGCCTTCCATCTGGGCTCCCCACATGTATCCTTGCTTTCTTGTACTCAATTCTCAAACTTCAATCAGAATTATTTTCTTAAAAATGAAACATCTAACCTTCAAAATAAAGTCCTCAATCTTAACATACCTTCCAAGGCCTTATGGTATCTGACACCTAACTACCTCTCGGGGCTCATTTTGACTCATTCTGTTATACTCCATGCACTAACCAAACTATTTTCTTCAGTTTCTCCAGCATCGGCCAGTCAGGAAAGATTTTACTTCTGTGGCTCCCTGCATTGCCTTCCTTTACCACCTTGGCTAACTTCGATTCACCTGTAAGTGCCACTTTAGGAGGCCTAATCAAACACCCTGAACCTAGAACATAACCTTCAGTGCTCTTCATCATCACACCTTTAATTGCTACTTGTTTGAAGTTGTTAGACTTTAAGTTCCATCAAAGTAGAAACTTGATCTGCCTTGCTCACCTCTGAATCACTTCCCCTTCCCAATATTCAATGACTGGAAGAGAGGAGATGCACAGTAGTATTTGCTGAATTGAAAATAAATTTTGAAATACAAATTAGTTGCCATTTTCCAATTATCAAATTGTCAAAGGGTTCTTTCTTATGATAGGTAACATTGGTAGAGATATTTCACTTGTTGATGATGAAAGTATAAATATTTCAGTGGCAATTAAGTAGTAAGTATAAAATCTTAAAAAATGTATAAAATCTTAAAACTATAAAGTCTTAAGTTTATAGTCTTAAGACTATAAAAAATTGACAAGAGATTGTACAAAGGAATATTCACCACAGTTTAACAGCTTTGTTTTAGTAGAATACAAAAAAAGGGAGAAGAAAACCTAAATGTCCGATATTATGGAATTGTTTATTTTATATATATACAATAAGAATAAAATATGGTTATTTAAAGTTACAAGGTAAAACATTATTAATATGGAAAAGTATTCATAGCATGTTCTTTCAAAAAAGGCACACTACAAAAATGATCTGAATGGCACATTAAATTGACATACAAATAAATATAAATTAAAAATAAATGTTTCAGGTCAGGCACAGTGGCTCATGCCTGTAATCCCAGCACTTTGGGAGGCCAACGCTGGCGGATCACAAGGTCAGGAGATCGAGACCATCCTGGCCAACATGGTGAAACTCCGTCTCTACTAAAATACAAAAAAAATTAGCCAGGCATGGTGGCGGGTGCCTGTAGTCCCTGCTACTCAGAAGGCGGAGGCAGGGGAATCGCTTGAACCCAAGAAGTGGAGGTTGTAGTGAGCCGAGATGGTGCCACTGCACTCCAGCCTGGCAACAGAGCAAGACTCTGTCTCCAAAAAAAAAAAAAAAAAAAAAAAAAAAAAATCATGTTTCAATATCTCTGGGAAGTGAAATTAGATTGATTTTTATTTTAATAGTTTTCTGACATATATTTCCGGGATTTTTTAAATAAGCATATACTGGGTAACTTAAAATCTCTTGTTACTCAGTGTTATAAATGAGGAAATAAGATTCAGATATATTAATTTGCTCACAGCAACAACACAGACTGTATTCCAACCCAGTTTGTCAGTCTCGAAAGCCCTGGCTCTTAACCATCACACTATAATAACACGGCGCCTAAGTGTGTACAAGGCACTATGGGAGGCACTGAGTAAATAAGAAGTTAGCAGCTTGGAAGCCAATAGATAAGAAATATAGACAAATCCGTGACATGGCAAAACGTGTTTTGTAACCTGGGAGGTACAAGCATGGAGGTCACAAAGTTCAATGCTTGCTTGGAATAAAAAACAAGTCAGTTGTCCTGTTTTATTAGTGCAATTTCTCCAAGTGTGGTCTACAGTCCTCCTGGAACATATTCCTAAACAGACCTGCTAAAGAAAATCTCCGCGCAGCTCAGGAAACTTCAAATTACCTCCAGGAGCATCATCCATTTGGTGCCTTGCATTTTTTTTGGATGCCTTACAATACTCATAAATACAACTAGTAAAATTGTAGGCCGGGAGCAGTGGCTCATGCCTGTAATCCTGACATTTTGGGATGCCAAGGCGGGTGCATCACCTGAGGTCAGGAGTTCAAGACCAGCCTGGCCAGCATGGTGAAACCCCCTCTCTACTAAAAAGCACAAAAAATTAGCTGGGCATGGTGGTGTGTGCCTCACATCCCAGTGACTCAGGAGGCTGAGGCAGGAGAATCGCTTGAACCCAGGAGGCGGAGGTTGCAGTGAGCTGAGATCATGCCATTGCACTCCAGCCTGAGCAACAAGAGCAACACTTTGTCTCAAAAATAAAAAATAAAAATAAAAGTTTAGGAATAGACCATTATTGAAGGGAATATACAAAGTGTTCCAAGACCAGGCTTTGTTTCCAAATATCTGAGGTCAGATAAACACTACGCAACCTCACCAACATCCCCTAATCCTTTGGGTCCCAGTTTAGACTGACTCGAAATTGCCCTTAGGAGGAATTTTCTTGAATTTCAAAGAAGGTTTAGCAGTGTGTGGCATAAACAAAATCTCGGGATAAAATCTGAAGGAGAGACTGAGAGGAATTCAAGATGCCTCCAGGGTCTCACACTCTCATGGAAAATATCAAACCCTCTATTGCTTCAGCCTCATACTCACTCAGAAGGCCTTCTATTTTATTTCATAGGTTGAAAGGTTAGAATTGGATGTCACCAAGCATTTCACTACAGAGCAACATGCCCTAAACTGAACTGATCTGGGGAAATGCGAAGAGAGGAAAAACTAGGACAGGTGGATGGCAGCAATTAGACAAAATTCTATGAGGTTTGAGCCATTAAAAGCCCTATAGGGCTTTAGTCTTATAACTCCAATTTCGTAGTGTCTGTAAAATCTCAATTAATCTCATTCTATTTTTGCAGAACTGGTTTATTACCATAGTTCCTCCCTTCACCTGATTTCAATAAGATCATCTGATTGAGGGAATCCCCTAATTGAACATTTTATTTGAATCTTCTAGTAACAGTGCTACTACAGCTATGTGTGGTTGTGTCTGAAAATACCAGCCGTCAATCAAGAGTCCGTCAAGGCTGCCCAACTCTTTATTAATTAATACCTGTCATCTGTTGTTTATAGACAAAACTTGGTTGCTCTGGGCCTCTGAAACTCAAAATATTTGTTCAGAATACACAAGTTTTGGCTCTTCCATCCACAGCGAAAAGCATACTGCGAGAAATAGCTTCAATCCATTTAGGCTGAAACATTAAACTAAAAATGTTTTTTCCTGGTTGCTTTACATGTTTGTTCAGTTCATTGCTTGGTTGATTGTTCTTGTGGGAACTGGGGGAAGTACCCGAGGTGTATGCAAAAATATCTCAGTAAGCTTGGCCAGTTTGTCTGGCTCAATTTACATTTAAAGTGAAACCACCGATCTTCAAAGAAACTTTTGGCACAAGTTATTAAACTTTGGAACAATGGTTATAAAATAGTTAGATTTCAGCTTTAATTATATGCTACCTCTCTGAGCAGTGCTACAACAAAATAACAGAATATTCCCCCTTAAATAATCATAAGGTCCGTTTAAACATTCAAATTCTAATCGTTCCTTTGACTATACACATTACTGCTTAAAACCCCATTATAATTTTATCCAAACACAGTATTCATTATCAAGAATTTATAACTAAGAGAAATAAATAGTTGGAAACAGTTAATTTTATCATATCTACTTAAGTTGGAAGTTACTTAGCAGGAGATCAAATTGCAATACAATTCAAACATAAACAACAGAAAATAATAGTATTTTTCAAATGTTCCTAAATATGGAGCAAAAGAAAATATATAAAAACAGAGTTTCAAAGAGCTAAAGATCTTCTGAACCAACACGAACAGTAATATGGATGCTTAATCCTGAGGCTTCTACTATCTGGAAGGTTCATAGCCTCTTTATTTTTTGGATGATGTTCAGGAAAAAAAAAAAAACGAAAAGGCAAGGCTCAGTGGCCTTGATAGGAGATAGCAGATTGCTCTGATGCACCTGATTATATCCCGTTTGTTTTCCCTTTTCATTTAGCTCATATGTGAAAATCTCCTGTGGACAACTTGGTTTTTTCCCGGGAGCTTGGTCCAATTCCTGCTTCCAGTGCCATCAGCATGGAAGGGACCAGGGAGCAGGGCCAACCAGTTGCAGATCTGTGTGGACACTGCTTCGGGTGATGAAAGGGACATTGCTGACAAGTCAGTAGAGAGTAGAAGGCCAGCCTAATGGCTATTCTCAAGCGGTCATTCACAGCTATTTGCCAGTGAAAATTGAGACTGAAATTTCTCTAATTTACCTTCCCTAGAACTTCAATCTTTTTTACAATATGTAATTTTTTAACTTCTTTATAACTCTCACCGTGTGGCAGCTTTGGTGTGTGACACATGGAGGTGCGATTCTCCTTCTTGCCACTTTCGAACACGAATTTGAAAAAGTTACTTGGCCGGGCGCGGTGGCTCAAGCCTGTAATCCCAGCACTTTGGGAGGCCGAGGCAGGCGGATCATGAGGTCAGGAGATCAAGACCATCCTGGCTAACACAGTGAAACCCCTTCTCTACTAAAAATACAAAAAATTAGCCGGGCGTGGTGGTGGGCGCCTGTAGTCCCAGCTACTCGGGAGGCTGAGGCAGGAGAATGGCGTGAACCCGGGAGGCGGAGCTTGCAGTGAGCCGAGATTGCGCCACTACACTCCAGCCTCGGCCACAGAGCGAGACTCCGTCTCAAAAATAAAAGAAAAAGTTACTTAACCTTTCTAAACACTCAAATGCTCACTGTAAAAGGTAACATTAGGATTGTTTGAAGATTATGGGAGATATTGCATAAGAATGTTCTAACACAATTCATGACATAAAACATATTCTGAATAAACTGATATTTCCAAAGTCCACTTCCCTCCTCCTTAAAACACTAATGTCTCTATCACACTCATGATCCCATTGCCTCTAAGTTCTCTGGGGACATTGTGCCAACAATTATATTTTTCCTCTCCTTTCCTGGTGGCTACTGAAAAATCAACAAGCATTCACTGAACATGTGTTTAGCAAGTGCCAGGTATTTTTTACATGTTACCTTAACCTACCCCTAAGCTCTCCTGAAGGTATTGGTATCTCTCCTTTCTGCTATGATGAAACTTTTTAAATTAGGTGACAATAAGAGAATCCAGATAAAGATGGTTATCAGAGGAAATGTGACTATCTAGATACTGCATTCAATATTTAGATTGTGTGTGCATGTGAGCATTTTCCAGAAAAAAAAAATCAATTTTTTTCCATCGTAATCTCAAAAGATCCCTGACTCTCAACATAATACATTACATTGAATCTACATTAGTAGTTGTTCAGGACTGTCCTGCTATTCCATTATATCTGTTTCTGTCCTTACCTCAAAGCAGTCTAACTATGGTCGTAGGTAAACTTTTGCTTTTAAATTCAAATTTCTGTTTTTCAGCCTTCATCCTGTGTTATCTTCATCATGGAACACTCATAACAACCTTTCTTTCTTTGAATTTTTTCTTCATTTGATTGCTGACACTACTGATATCTCCCAAGAAGTCATCTTTGAGCACTTCCATGTCTTTCTTTGACTCCTACTTCTCAGTATGACTCATGAATTCTGGTGTTTCCTGAGATACTCTTTGTCTTAATTTACTGTTGTTGTACATGCACTCCTTGGATTATATACTGTATGGGCAAAGCTTTCTGCATCTCCAGGTCAGACCTATCCTAATATCTACATCTATATTTCTAGGTGACTAAAAAGTAAATTGCACAAATGTCCAAAAATGCACTTTAAATCACTACTATCAAAACTAAAAACCAACTTAACACAAAGATACTCCTTTTCTTTATCATATGATCCATGTATATTATTTTATTATAATGTCCTGTGTTGGCAATTTTAAGAAGACCAGAGCCACTAAAACATTTCTAGAGGAGTATGGATTGTTACAACCTTTATAGAGTAGAATTTGTCTATATAGCTCAGAAGTCTTTAAAATGTGCATACGCATCTCTATTTCCTGAAGTATGACTTTATCCTGAAGAGTCCTCCCACTAAAAGACAACTAGAACTTAGATAAGTTAAGACAAACATATTTTTATGGCTAAGCTCACAAAAAGGAAAATAAAAACTCGAAGTGTGAGGGGGTAGGCAATGAGCTGAAATCCAAGCAGACAGCCATGAGTAATCAATAAGTGAGAGGAAGTTGTTCCGGGAGCAAATACTGAGACAAGGTCTAAGAGCTGGGAGACCTGAACTTTGAGTCTGTCTCAAGGTTAGGGAGCTGATGTGAGTCTCCTATATATACCCTTAATCCCCCATGGAGCTGAAGTGATCCTAGATGTTAGGAAAATCTGTATAGTGGTACATGCAACCAAATCTTTTCTCAGGGAATATTTCCAACATAAACACTTAGGATTCTTACAGATTAAGTTCAAAAACAGATGATCTTATAAACAAAAACCAAACTACTATAACTGAGAGTTCTCAGAAACAAAATACAGATTAAGTTTAAGAGAAAAGTTGTATGCTGAAATTATCAGATACACAGTATAAACTAATGATATATAAAACCGTTAAAAGATTTTAAAATGGATTATTTTTAATTAACCAAAAAAGACTACTTAAAATGGCCAAGAAGTATTTAGTACTAAACTAACTTAATCTTTGATATTAAAATAGTATTGAATGAGTAACAGCATATCAGATACAGATGAAAGGGATGATTTGCGAACTGGAAAATAAATTACACAAGATTATCACAAAAGGCATAAAATAAAGACCCTGTATAGTGATACAGAAAAAAATTCAAGAATCAGACTCAATTTGAATCACAGCTCTATAAGCAACTAGCTCTGACTTTCAGTATGTTATTACCCTCTCTGTACCTCAGTTTCACCATATATTTTTAAATGATGATTTATGTAAGAATTAAATTTAAAATATTTATATATAATTCTTGAATAAAGTCTGGTAATATTAAGCACTATAGAATAATTTTCATTATTCATATGACAGAACTAAGCCCCAACATACCTATTATATTAAGAAATATGCAGGCTTGGCCGGGCGCGGTGGCTCACGCCTGTAATCCCAACACTTTGGGAGGCCGAGGCAGGCGGATCACAAGGTCAGGAGATCCAGACCATCCTGGCTAACAAGGTGAAACCCCGTCTCTACTAAAGGCGGGCGCCTGAAGTCCCAGCTACTTGGGAGGCTGAGGTAGGAGAATGGCGTGACGCCGGGAGGCGGAGCTTACAGTGAGCCGAGATCGCGCCACTGCACTCCAGCCTGGGCGACAGAGCGAGGCTCCATCTCAAAAAAGAAAAAAATAAAAAGAAATATGCAGGCTTAATTTACCTACTAAAAGAAAGAGCTTTTCAGATTAACTCCCAAAACAAATCTCAATTTTATGCTGTGTATGAGAAAGACACACTAAATACAAATTTATACATAAAGATAACAATAAAAGAACGGGCACAGTGGGATACAAAAGAAAATAAAGCAGAGAGAAAAAGGAAGGAGAGAGGTAAGAAAAAAATGAGTCATGATCATAATATTTGAAAAGGTAAAATTCAGAGCTTTTGAAAAAACATTAAATGTGACATAGAAAAGTACTTTAAATATACTAAAGGGAACAATTCACAGTAAAGATATAAGTGTTATACATTTCTATGCACCTAATGAAACTTCATGAAGCAGAAAACACAGGAGATGCAAAGACAAACTGGCAGAAACATTTAAATAATAGTAGCTTAATTCTCTTGCAGTCCAAGATCTAGTAAGGTGAAAAGTACAAACAAGGATTTGTGAGACTTAAGTAACATTTTTAATAAAGTAGATTGTATGGAGATCTATACAGCAGCAAGAACTTTTGTATCTTAAACAGAAAATATTCCTTTTCCAGCGCTCATAGAACCTATACTGAAATAGATTGTATTTTAGATTACAGATATAAATTTAATAAAGTCCCAAATAGCAATAACACAGAAAACATTGAACACAAACAATAAAAGAAATAATTTCACTGAGAAAGATTTACGAACAAAATCTATTGAGTTAAAGAAAGAATAAAAACAAACAAAAATTATAGAATGTCCGGAAAACCTTTATGGGTTAAATTGTGTCCCCCGCAAAATGCATCTGTTGAAGTCCAAATAGTGCCTCAGAATGAAACCACATTTGTAAACAGAGTTATTTTTGAAGTAATTAAGATGAAGTCATACTGAGATACTTTGGGCCCCTAGTATAATATAACTGGTAGACATATAAAAAGGGGAAATTTGGTCACAGAGACACACACACAAGGATAATCCCTCATGGAAATAAAGACAAAGATCAGGTGATGCTTCTTCTACAAGCCAAGAAACACCAACGATTGCCAGGAAACTACCAGAAGCTAGGAAGAGGCATGGAACAGCCCTCAGAAAGAACCAACCCTGCTGACACCTACTCTTAGACTTCTTGCCTCCAGAACTGTGAAACAGTAAATTTCTGTTGTTTAAGCCACATGGTGTTGTAGCACTTTTTGTCCCAACAGGTTGGAAATGTCATTGTTATTTTCCCATTTGTTGACCAAATCTCCAATTAGACTATATATAAGAATTTAGTGTCCAATAGATGCTCTAAGTATTATTGAATGAATAATTCAAGCATTATGGGAGGGTTAAATTATTCTTAAGTTTTCTTCTAACTCAGCGATTGTTTTTCATTTGTTTCTGTGTTTATTTTTTGTTTTCATTTGGAAGAATCATCAAGCCTTTCTAAAGCTCCTAATCTGTATGTCTGAAATAACAAGATTTCAGGAGTCCTTAAGAAATGCATTTTCTTTTAAAATATTAAAACAGTATTAGAAAACACATGTTCTTGCTTAAGAAAATTTCTTGAGAAATTTTAAAAATACAAACATGCAAACCATTAAATACTGAATTATCCACAAAACCACACAAAGAAAATGAAGCTCTAAGTGAGAGCGCACTGCTCACTCTTACTCAGACTTCAGTGGGTGGGTAGCGTGAGGTGGGGCAGGATGGAGTGAGTTGGTCTCCTGCCTCTTTTCAAAACTTTACTTACATGTTTTGAATCAGATAAAAAGATAGGAAGAGAGTGTTGGAATAGGTATTTTCCATTTAATAAACTTAAAAATGTCCGTGATACATTTTAAAGAATGGTAGAAATGAATAATTTTTTAAAAGACAATTCTAGATTGTTCTCCAGCAAAGTGAATCTGTGATACAAAGAGATGAAAGTAACGCTGGAAAAAATCATTAAGCTTGCTAATTTGCAGCTTTTTGCATAGAATATCATGTTATTCAAGCATTCATAGTGGAATGAAATAGAAAAAGTATTGTTTGATACCAAACAGCACAGATTTAAAAACACATTTTTTCCTCTCCAAAAAATGTTTAGAACAAAGATACAACTTTTAAACTATGTGGCAATCCACTAACAAGATGATTTTAAAACTATGTGACAACATTAAAAATGCATAGAGAAATGTCAGCCATGACCTAATATTAACACAAAAACTATTATGATATTTTTGTTTTCTTTTATTGTATGCAAATATTGTGTATAGTTCTATCATCATACATAGATAATTTTGTACCTTATATTTTATCAGTAGTCAATACTTTTCAATATTTAGTCTCTTTTTAATTTGTTATAATTAAAAATTAACTTTGAAACATGAAAAGTCTACAAACAATAAATGAACAATATTGGAAAAATTAAAAGCAAAATAAAAAGCAATTTGTTGGAGATACTTTTAAAATATAAAGATGCAAACCATTAAACACTGAATTCTAATACATAAGTCTAAATACCTACCAAAGCCACAAACAGATTCCTGAAGGAATTAACATGTAATGTTACACTTCATTTAACTATGGCAATATTAAAATGAAAGCAAAGAAATAAAAAGAACGCATGGACAAAAAGAATGAGCGAGGAAACAATAACAGGCTGAAAATATTCACATATATTTGGAAGATGGCAAAAGACTGAGGAGAGATAATGACTTCTCTTCAGAATCCTACCCTTAGCTAAGAAGGCAATCTTAACAAGAAGCAAGCTGCTACTCCACTGTGCCTGCAAGTCTAGGGATTTTTAGACCCCAGAAAACTCAGAAGCAAGGCCATGAAGACTAAAAGCTAGAAGATTTTTATATACTTTAAGACTATGGACTTTAAGAGAGACCCTCCCCACATACTTCCTTCCAAGTATCCAGGTAACGACCTTCTCTAATCCCAACAAGAGTTTAATCTCTGGATAAATTAAACTTGATAGACTCTAGGTCTGTGGAAACCAATCACCATAAAGGGAAGAAGAAAAACACTAGATTAAAAACAGGGAAAATCAACTAAATTGTAAACCCTCTTCCTCAACTTGACTATTCGCTCCTTGTGGAAAACATTAGTGAATTTAAAAAAAGAAAAAAAAACACAAACCTGAAATTCCCTGGCTAGAAGAACCACAAATACTGATATTTGGGAGTCTCCCAGATAAATGATCTTGTTCCTACCCAATAACCATACAATGAAATCCACCATTTGGCAAGCCATGTCCATGCATATAACACCCAAGCAATGTTGTAGCGTCTCACTAATAAAAATTAATGACTTCTTACTCTCCCCTACACACTTAAACAACAGAGAAGAAGAAACATGTGTCAATACAAAGACTTGTACATTAATATTTGTAGCAGCTTTATTTGTAATAGCCTCAAACTAGAAACAACCCGAAGTCCATTAACAAAATGGCTAAACATGTTGTAATATATTCACACAATGAAACACTACTCCACAATCTAAAATACACACATGGATACAGAATGCAGATAAATTTCAAAATCATTATGCTGAATGAAAAAAAAAGTCAGGCAAAAAGGAATACATGCTATACTATCTCATTTGTACAGAATTCTAGAAAATGCAAACAAATCCATAGGAACAAAAAACACAGTAGCAGTTACCTGATGAGGGGTTTGGTGAGTGGAAGGAAATGAGGAAGTATAACAAGAGATAAACTAAAAAAGGTTACAAGACAACATTTTAGGAGGATGGAAATGTCTGTTACATTGATTGTGGTGATGTTTCAGGGGTGTGTGCATTGACCAAAAGCAGTCAAATTATACATTTTAAATATATGCAGTTTATTGCGTTATGATAATCCCTAAATGAAGGTGTAAAATGACACCAATATAAAAATAAATAAATGGGCCAATAAGGATCATCAGATATTTAAAGAAAACTCCAATAAGAAATATAAACATCAAAAGAGTTTTTTTAAAAAAGGAATCTGAAGGAAATGAAGACCGCAACAGAAAGAGAATTTTAAAAAGAAACCAGAAAAGAGAAAGCTGTAAATAGTAACCTCAGAGATGAGGATGGATATTACATCAGTGAAACAAAAGCAGGCTGCTATAAAAGAAGATTCAGAAAGGAAGATCTCTTAAAAATTAAAAATATGATTGTAAAAGTTAGTTTTTGTATGGAAAAGTTGGTAGATTAGGAACTTTAAGAAGTTAAAAAATTAAAGAGATCAAAAAATAGTGAAAATACGTATAAATAAATACAAGAATAATAAATTCAATTCTAAAAAGCCTTTTGGGAAGGAAAGCAGAGAAAATGGAGAGGAGACAAATATCAAGAAAAAATTCAAAAGTACTTTTTAGAACTAAAGAACACAAATTTACTTATTAAAAGGTACACTGAGTTTCCAGCTCAGTCAATTAAAAAAGATCCACACCAAAGCATATCATCATGAATTTAAACGTATCAGGAATACAGAAAAGATCCTAAGGACTTCTACAGAGAGGTTTTAAGCAATGAAATACAAAAAATCAAAAACTGCTTTTCTTTGTAGCCACATTAGTGATTAGAATACAATGAAATAATGCCTTTATAATTCTGATTAAAAATAATGTGTTTAGAACTATGCTCAGAAACAAAAGGTCTCAGTCTTTCATGTGTCCATTCTCAGGAAGCTACTGCAGTATATGTTCCATCAAAATAAGAATGTAAATCAAGAAAACAAGAACAGTATATTTAAAATGGAAGAATGGTGGGAGTATTTCTCAGTACAAAAACAAACAGATAAAAACAACTGGGCGGCAACCCCAATCAGTTTGGAGAAAAGGAGGAGGTCAGAGGCCATACGAGAGAGACTTCCATGAGAATGGGCAGTGAGAGGGAAAGTTGGAAATAAGAAAGAAATATTATCATATGAAGGGTGGTCATATCATATTTTATCATTCTGTGAGACAATTTGCAAGTCTAAAACTGAACAATCGAAAAAGAGGCAAATGTTAATTAGAAGAAAAACAAAAGGTATATCAGAAAGGAAAATACTCATAGCATATTACTCGGTTCAATAGTAGTCAGCATTTAGGCTGTCATAAAATCATGCCATTCATCAGAAATTAATAAAGCTATCAAAGTACTGAGACAGTGTCAGCAAGACATAGAAGGCAACTGGAAGGGATTCCTATTGATCCAACATGGGATAATTTTAATACGAAAAAGATAAAGGAAATCAAAATACATATCTAGTAAAGTATATTTCAAAAAATGAAAAAGAAAAATCATATATCTTGCCTTTCATTTAAAACTACCTCAAGGTAATCAAATAGTTAACAAGAGATGTTCTCTTTTATTGAAGAATTTCAACTAATAAATGACAAAGGAATGACAGAATTAGACTAGCACCATCTTTCAACCCCTAATAAAAAGTATTTCAGGCAATTATCATCAAAGATTGCTAAAAACCAGTAAGTGAAAGCCTGATAGAGAACTCAGAATGAACAACTTGCCTGCTGTCTGAACTCACTGATCATTCTTAGCCTCATAAAAGATATTATATGCCCCTTGTTATAATGCAATAGGAAATAAACAACATCACGTGAGACATATCTTACCAAAATAGTGGAAGCTGAATCATATCAAGCCTCTAGATCAAACTACAAGTATAGAGGAAATGCAAATGAGAAAGGAACATGTTAAATGATACCACACATATGCCATCAGCAAAATCCAGGATGTGGGAAATTCTACACAACAAATGCCCCCATTTTTTAAATATCAACAATAAGAAGAATAAAGGACAGACAATTATAAATTAAAGAGTCACAAAGAGCAACCAAATGCAATCTTCTTTAGATCCTGAATCCAACAAACCAGTTAAATTTTTATTTGTAAACAACTGGAAAATGTGAATGCTGAATGAATTATTTATTTATATTAAGGAATTCCTGTAAATTGTATGTGTAGATGGGATAATGGTTTTATAGCTCTGTTCTATAAAATGTCCTTATCTTTTATAACACTAAAAAATGTACAGCTAAAATTATGTGATCTCTAGGATTTGTTTTAAATAATACAGTGGGAGGTGGGAGGAAAGTAGGTAGGAATATAGAGTGAGCAAGATAGATCATTTGTTGATAATTGTTCTAATTTTATATACATTTGAAAGTTCCCACAAGAAACACTTTAAAATGTAAGTAGAAAAAAGATGTACATCTAATATTGATATAATTCAAAAAATCTAGTAAACTATTTTAGGATGGTGGTAGAGAAGAAAAGTGAGGAGAGCTGAATTTTCATCCTCTAATATGGGGTATCAACATATAAAATGTAAATTTAATAAATCAAGAGAGACCAGAGAAGTAAATATTTTTGAAATGTAGAAACAGCTAAAATAGTTAAAATTGAATGCCTGTGGAGAGCAAAATTTATGGGTGGGCAGATCAAGGCAAGGGACTGCTGTGATTATTATTAGTCTTCTAATACCATTTGAACACATACAAATTTGATAAAACATAAAAATTATTTTTTAAATGATAGATAAAGCATCTTTTACTTCTAAAATTTGATAGGAAGAAGCCCATTAATACATATTATGAATTATATCCTAACCTGACATTCATGTTTATCGTCAATCTCTTCTCATTTGTTCCCTTTCTTTACGTCATTGTCAAAGCATGTTATGATTATGAATATGACTTGGAGTCATTTACTTCTCTAACTCCTCAGCAACCACCCTGGTCTAATGCCTCATCATCTCACTGACATTGTCTGCTAATAGATTTCCTGTTTTTACCCTTGCCACCCTCTAAGTCATTCCACAAATATCCTGGGACAGGCAGATGAGAATTTGTCTTTCACTCTGCCCTTGAGTACCTCTTTCACCTTAAGCGAGTCGTTTATATTCTTTGAATCTCAGTTTCACTATCTATAAATTAGAGCAGATGATAATCACCGTAGAGGTGTGAAGATGAAGTGAGGTATCACATATTATTCCACATCCAGACTGATGTTTTAAAGATGCAAAGCAGAACATTTTATACCCCTGCTTAGACTTCTTCAGGAGCTTGAAATTGTCATCTGAATAAATCCAAGATCCTTAACACAACCTTCAGAGCCCTACACCTACAGGTTCCTGCTTGGGTCTCCAGCATCATGCTGCTTTTGCCTTCATTCACTAGAACTGGCATATACTTTTTCTGCTCTTGAATACTTCCCCATCACTCTTCCGTTAGCTCTTAGGCTTTGCAATTCAGCATAAATGTCACTATTTTTTTTTCTAACTCTGCCATATTTTTTTTTCTCCCCGCAGTGCTTACTATTTGTAATTGCACATTTACTGTTCACTTGCTTACTCTGTTTCTTTTACATACTATAAGCTGCGTGAGAACAGGAATGTGTTTCTTTGACTGTCACATTTCTTGTACCTAGAATAACTCCTACCACAGAGTAGATCCTCAGTAAATACTTACTGAATCCATAAATAAATGGAATGTATTACGGGACAGTTTTTCTCAACTGTAGTGTGCACGCAATCACTAAGGAAAGATCATTTTTGTTTCGGTTTTTTTGTTTGTTTGTTTGTTTGTTTTGAGACGGAGTCTTACTCTTTCGCCCAGGCTGGAGTGCAGTGGCGCGATCCTTGGCTTACTGCAAGCTCTGCCTCCTGGGTTCAAGCGATTCTCCTGCCTCAGCCTCCTGAGTAGCTGGCACTACAGGCACCTGCCAGAACACACAGCTAATTTTTTTTTTATATATATATTTTTAGTAGAGATGGGGTTTCACCGTGTTAGCCAGGATGGTCTCGATCTCCTGACCTCGTGATCCGCCCGCCTCAGCCTCCCAAAGTGCTGGGATTACAGGCGTGAGCCACTGCGCCCGGCGGAAAGATCATTTTTGAAATGCAGATTCTGGTAGAGTGGATCCAAGGTGCGGCCTGGGATTCTGCATTTCTAATAAGCTCCCAGGTGATGCAAAAGCTGCCAGCACCTTATTCACACTTTGTCTTAGCAAGGCTAGAGGAGATATACCAAGATAAGTGACAGTGATGCTTGTCCTTTAGAAAGGAGCTTATGCCCTTGTAAAGATAATCTAAATATCCACATGCCACCTTCACTTTCATTAGTGCTGTAGGGAGCATGTAAACTCTGAAGCTATTTGAGATTGGGATACATGTTGATTTTACTAAACATTATACGAGACCAGCATAAGGTCACATCTGGCTATAACAAAATCATTCAAGGTGTTATAACAAGATATACAACTTAGAGAAAGCAATTAGCAATTTAGAATATGAAAATATAGATCCTTTTTAACAAAGAAAGAAATATCCTGAAACAGACGGATGGTAATTTGTCTTTCACTCTGCCCCTGAGTAGCTCTGTAACCTTATGCAAGTTGCTTATATTCTTTGAATCTCAGTTTCATTATTTACAAATTAGGGCAAATGATAACCACCGTAGAGGTGCAAAGATGAAGTGAGATATTACATATCAATTATATGACTGTGCCTGACATATGGTAGTCCTTATAAAATACCGGGTCTTCCTGTTCTTTCCTTAGATAGAACATTTTGTTTATGTACCCTCTCTTAGCGTGAGAGGATCCATTTTGAATGTTATGTTTGGCACCCTTAACATCTTAGAAAAAAAAGGTTATGAAAGTAGAATAAATAACAACGTAGGTAATAGGCAAGTATTTTTGTCTAAATGAACACTAGACCATGAGTCAGAAAGCTAGGCTTTGGTCCAGGATGCAGCATTAACTAGATGTTTGATGTTGAACCTTTTTTAGTGTCACTGGCCCTCCTATGCTTTCTACATCACTGTATTTAACACAGGACAGGTGAGCCCCAAAGTGGGGCTTAGCCCTCAAGGGTTCTTGGCTTTGTTCATGAAAGAATTCAGGGGCAAGTTAGAGGTAGAAGAAAACAGCTTTGTTGACGAGGCAATGTTACGGTTCTGGCATTTATGACTCTGTGATAATATAATATATAATATACAATAATGATAATATAAGCCCTTCAGGGCAGGGCTACCCCATATGCAGAGAGTAGCAGCTTAGGGCGGTTTTGCAGTCATATTTGCACCCACTTTTAACTGCATGCAGATTAAGGGGTGGTTTAGGCAGAAATTTCAAGGGAAGTGGTAGTAACTTTGGGGTCATCCAGTCATTACGGTGGAAAGAAGCAGTAACTCCTGGGTGTTACTACAGCAACGATAAACTGACATGGCACACTAGGGGGCGTGCTTTCCATTGGCCCTGTTTTAGCTAGTTCTCAATTTGGTCTGGTGATCAAGCCCTGCCTCTGAAGTCTAGTCCTTCCTCCTACCTCATATTCACCTTATTAAGTACACTATCTTCTTACGGAAATGCATTATCATTCCAAATCTTTTGATTTTATTTTGTTTTTTTTCTTTTGAAATATCAGTAAATTTCACAGAAAATATTAAAATTGTAGAATCATTGAATAATGAGAACACGGATTCTAAACAAGTTTGTTTCTTTCCTCCTGAAATCTCTACCAAACACCTTCAAACTATGTTACTACACTTTCAATAAGTGTATGAAATCAATGAACTAATGTTTCTAGTTTGAAAACTTTAATTTTTTTAAGATTACACAGGCATGCACATTTTCACTGACAATTGAAATTTATTTGCTTTACATGACATTAAGTTGTTATATTAATAACTAAGATAACAAATATAATTTAGAAATACAAAAAAAGAGGCCGGGTGCAGTGGCTCACGCCTGTAATCCCAGCACTTTGGGAGGCCGAAGCGGGTAGATCACCTGAGGTCGGGAGTTCGAGACCAGCCTGACCAACATGGAGAAACCCCGTCTCCACTAAAAATACAAAATTATCCGCGCGTGGTGGAGCATGCCTGTAATTCCAGCTACTCTGTAGGCTGAGGCAGGAGAATCACTTGAACCCGGGAGACAGAGGTTATGGTGAGCCGTGATCGTACCTTTGCATTCCAGCCTGGGCAACAAAGAGGGAAACTCTGTCTCAAAAAAAAAAAAAGAAAGAGAGAAAGAAATACAAAAAAAGAAAAAAAAAAAAAAAGAGCAATTTGGAGAAAGATTTAAAAACCAAGTCATTTTAAAAGACAAACTACAAAGTACTGAGTCAAGCCATTCATAATGTTCTCGTGAAGCTATAGGGAAACAAATCTGTTCTTTCAAAATAATTGCAAATTTCTGTGTAAGAATGAATGGAAAAAGTCATCCAAAAACTACTTGACTACATGTACTTATGGATCTCTATGTAAGTGCCAACAAATGAATTTTTTTATTCATTTGGTTATGTAGCAGTTGTTCATTCTAATCTTGTTTTGTTCCGTCATATCTCTGGTACCTAGAATAATCCCTACCACGGAGTAGGTCTTCCATTACTCTTATGCTTTTAAATCTCCCCTCACCTCATTGTAAATGACTTTTGATTTCTCTTTTATGCCCTTTTTATACACCTTTCCCTAATATCTCCATTTATTTCTGAAGCTTCATAGGATTCAGCCATTGAGGTCACTTGGGTTTAGATATACCAAAAGTCTGTGATTTCTTTATTTGCATATATGCACATTTGTTGTTATCCTTACCACCTTCTATCAGTTCCTTACCATAAGATACATTTCAATTTCTTGAAAATTCACTTGTGTCTTACAAAGATGGCAAATTCAAACTTTGGCTGTGTATGACACACCATTAACTGCACAAGGACACTCTGTATTTGCTACGTTAATATTTACTGATGAGTTAATGTAATAACGACCCATCTGCTTCTGCTGTCTGTGAGGTACTTTCTATCTATAGGGATGGAAATTAATGACAAGGCTCTCTGAGCTGCCTGATGTCAGAGCTGAGAAAGGTGTGAGGGGTATATAAGAGCTGGATTACTAGTTAGCAAATGAGGGGGTAAATATTCCAGTGGATACAAGCTTGGGCTCTTTTCTTGAAGCTTTCTTTCTGTCAAAGGCATTTGCTGATATTGCTGACGTTGAAACATTAAAAGGTAAAGAATTTCCTATTTCTGGGAAAGTTTTATTTATTTAGAAAAATGTACACTTGGTGTTAAATTCATGGTTTATTTCAAAGAAGGCTAAAGGGAGAACATATTACAATATAAATGTTCAGATTGTTTAGATAAGGAAATTGGGAAAGTAAAAATCTCAAAATTACTTGAAAAGTAGACAGTATTAGGGACTAAATCAATAAAAATGTTGATCCTTGTAAATTATGTTTTAAAAAGATGTTTCTTTTAAAAACTAGGCTCTAATTTAAAATTACATCAATTAGAACTGTAAGAAATCTCTTGATTTCAGTGCTGGATTATTCTTTGCAGAAAATTTGAGAAGCAATGTGCATCCTGAAGCTGCAAGTATTTCTCATCGTGCTCTCTGTTGCATTAAACCATCTGAAAGCTACACCCATTGAAAGGTTGGTAACTTTAAGATCCTATTTCTTCTGTAAAGTGTGGGAAAATTAGAATTAAATACTGTCAAATGACTAACAGCCTTAGATTTCTGACTATATCATGCTTAAGAACAGTACTTTCAGTTATTCCATTGTTGCTTGAATTCTGTGTTCTTTAAAGAATAACACCAGTGGCAAATAAATATCTTTGATGGAACTTCTGACAGACAAGAATGGATAATTCCAGTTACATATTTAGTTTCCAGCATATTTCCAAGAGAAATATGGTCTTGGAACTTAGAGGGGCAAAGCCAGAACATGAAGCAGAAAAAAAATCAAAAGGTAGTAATTTCTCCTATATTAAACTGATACTGAAACAAACCAGAGGAACTTAAGTAAAGCATATATTTTTGTGCCAACTGTAATTCTTTTTGTATATTTACTTAGATTTTTATTTTCCTCAAATGTCTCTGGAAATATTCAAAACTTTTACATCTTGTGGAAATGGAAATGTATAGAAATAATCAGGAGCAAATTAATGTTTTTAAGAAATGAAACATAAAAGAACTAGTTAAAAAGTCATTTGCTGTTGGGGGATTTATTCTATATTGTTAGCTAGCTATTCTGTGAGTGAAACAGATTTATAAAAAGTTAATCTTCATACATATTACTTCTAAGCTGCTATAAACTTAATACTTTTTAAAATTACTTTCAATAGGGAGCATGTACATCAGGATTTCCTGGGAAGTCTTTGTATGAAAGGTTTCCTGACATTTAAATGGTAATTAAGGAAGTCTAAAAATTATGTCATGTAAAACTTTTAAGAGTAGTTACAATTTTCAAACTGAAACTTTAATACTGTAATTCTCCATTAATTTAAAGGATTACTAAGTTCAAATCTGTGCATAAGTCATAAATAATATAGTGAGGATTTGTTTGTGCCTAAATCAGTTTTGCTCTATACAGTCTTATGGGACTGAACTTACACACTCTTTAACACCAAGGAGAATTAAGTTTACATTTGTAAAGAGTGTGCATTGTCATATTAGAACTCTTCCCATTAGAATGATCATCATCTTGTCTTTGTTTTCCTTTGAGATCGTTTTTCTTGGAAGCCCATAGCAGTATGCAAAGATTTCTACAGCACCTATGTATAATAAATAGCAAGAATCATGTTTTTTGTCATTTCAAGACTTATTTAGTTTACAGGGTGTTCTTCTCAGAACTGACTCTAATTTTCTATTTGATTTTTACTAGATAAAAATAACTTTTAAAATGACATGAAGTTTCTGATAAGCAGAATAACTGAATGATGATAGGAAAATCAGTAGTATTTCCTACTACATCTGTTTATATCTTGATACTTTCTTTCAATAGATATGGAAATTTACTCAGCACATTTACCCTCTTTTTTAAAACTTTATTTTGAGACAGGATCTCTCTGTGTGTCACCCAGGCTGCTGGAGTACAGTGGTACAATCATGGCTCACTGTAGCCTTGACCTTCTGGGCTCAGGTGATCCTCCCACCTCAGTCTCCCAAGTAGTTGGGACCACAGGCACCTGCCACCATACACAGCTAATTGTTTTATCTGTATTTTATAGGGAAAGGGTCTCCCTATGTTGCGCAGGCTGGTGTCAAACTCCTGGGCTTAAGCCTTCCTCCTGCCTCAGTCTTCCAAAGTTCTGGGATTATAAGAGTGAGCCACAGAACCCAGTCCATTATGATTTTATAGATGCTTGTTTGTTTATTATGAGAGAAACTTCTCTTAGAAATAGGGTAATATGTAATATAATGTTACTTATTATTAAATTATTTTGGTGTTAGTCTAACAATCTTTAACGTTGAATTATTAGAAATCTTGTAAAACATTCTTCAAATTGATTTTAAATGTGTTACCTGAAATGCATATGTTTGAACATTTGTTAAAGGGAGTATGATTTATCATGCTGAGATGTTAAATCATGTACTATTCTACGTATCTCACAGAAAGTTAGGAAAATATATGTGGAAAATGTGTCAAATTTTAAATTCTTTTAAAAAATAAAACTAATATTATTCAATGTAATTTTCCTCATAAAATTTAATCATCTCATTAGAGATTTTTTCAATTTGTAAATGTATGAAATAGGATAAAAGGATCACATACTTTCCCACCAACTTTTTTACACTCCCTTGTAAATATCTGCCTGGCAGGTAATCAAAGGATAGTTAAAAATGCCAAGATGTAATCACTAGGATCTCCCTGCAGGAGCTCACAGACTTCCACAGATGAATGTTAAGAGCTGAGGGCAGGGAAGCACTTTAAAGCCATTTTTAAAACTCTGGAGCGACAATTTAAAAGAGAAGCAATTTAAGAGTTATACTTTGGCTTATTGTCATCTCTGTTTAAACTCTCTTAAAGTCAAGAATTTCCATGTGTGTATGTGCCTGTAAGTGGTCAACAACTTTAATGTTTGTTACTAGCTGGTATGTTACATGTCCAGGTAGTCAATGAGAAAAAAATGCCTGAAACCGGGGAGGTAATGCCTTTTATTAACCATTTTAGACATCTTTTTCCATCCTAAAGACTGCTTTGGACAGAATCTTATATATGCTGAATAGTATATTTAGATGAAAAGTCTTTTTTAGAAAAGCAATTTAGGCCCGGCACAGTGGCTCACGCCTGTAATCCCAGCACTTTGGGAGGCCGAGGCAGGCGGATCACGAGGTCAGGAGATCGAGACCATCCTGGCTAACAGGGTGAAACCCCGTCTCTACTAAAAACACAAAAAAACTAGCCGGGCGTGGTGGCGGGCGCCTGTAGTCCCAGCTATTCGGGAGGCTGAGGCAGGAGAATGGCGTGAACTCGGGAGGCGGAGCTTGCAGTGAGCCAAGATCGCGCCACTGCGCTCCAGCCTGGGCGACAGAGCGAGACTCCGTCTCAAAAAAAAGAAAAGAATAGAAAAGCAATTTCACAAATATGATAAAAACATAAATGCTCTTACTATTTATTCTAAGTGGAATGATGGCCCTTCTAGCTAACTCAAATAAGGTAACATTCTATTTAGAACAATTTTAAATTATATTATTGACCTTCCAACCAATTATCAAAATACCACTCAGCATTTAGCATATAAAGTATATCACATTCTGCTTCAGTCATATGCTAAACATATCTTGGAACAGATATTCCCTTTGAATCTTCTTAATTTGACCCATAATTTTCCTTTACTACTTTTTTTCAGATGTTTGGACCAAATTCCAATTTTTATGTTTTTCAAGAAAAGTTAGTATTTTAGAATTCAGTGCAAATGTATGAAATTACTAGTTCAATCCTTAAAGCATTAAATCACTCTTTTGAAATGTACATTGGTCATATTTACTGTAACTTCAAAAATAAATAATTGAACAGATAGTGTGAATGAGATTGACATAGATTAAATAATTATGGTTTCCTTTGCCCAGATAATTTGTTCAATAATTTGTCGGCATACACTTACATTCAACAAGTATCCAGTTCACCTAATGCTGTAAGAAATTTTCTGTACTTAGGAGGAAATATGGGAGTAAAAATTTTTTTTAAAAGGTTTCACATTAGATTATTAAACATTTACTCTTAGGCTACCTCTGCTTCAAGATAGAGATAATGAAATACTCCCCACACAAGGTAAACACAATGAGATAAATCCATTACATTTAAGTCCCAAATTGTGCATATCCACTGGCTCCTGGACATTCAGTTTTTAACCCTATAACTATTTCATTTTCCATTTACGCTAAGTTTCACCAATATTTTGATTTCTATGAAGCTGAAAACTAAAATATTTCTCTAACTTTCCTAATAATCAGCAAGGAGGAAACAATGTTATTATTCTGCATCCATTTCCGATATCATTTTGAAAGTACATTGACACAAAAGGCGATCAAAAAAATGGAGTTGGTATACAAATAAATGCTTTAAATAAAAACATAAGTTAAAATTAAATGAATTATTTAATTTATAGTTATGATTTCTGAGTTTATAAGTATTATTATGCACTTCCTCCAGGTGGCTAGAAAAATGTGATGAATATTAATACCATTGACATAAAAAGTGTTTTGGTTTTAACATTTAACCTAGTCTTATCATTAAAGTGCTTGAAAGTATAAGATCCAAGCAGGAAAATGTATTTATGCTAAAAGTAATAAAACTCTCACATTGCAATAGAATACTTGAACAAGTGATAGATTTGATTCTTTTTGAGACTTTATGATATTCTCTTTTTTGACATTTTTATGACATTCTCTCTTTTCTATTTTATTATATTTCATTTTATTGTGGCAAGAACAAAGTATGATATCTACCCTATTTAACAAATTTTTAAGCATGCAGTACATTATTTTGGATTACGTGCAAAATGTTGGACAGTACATCTCTAGAGCTTAGTCATCTTGCTTGACTGAAGCTTCACACCCAATGGTTAGTAACTCCCTATTTCCCCCTCTCCCTTGCCCCTGATAACCACCATTCCACTCTTTAATTCATGAATTTGACTATTTAAAATACTTCATATACATGGAACCAAGTGGTATTTATCTTTCTATGACTAGCTTCTTTCGCTCAACCTAATGTCCTCAAGGTTCTTCCATGTGTTGCATATTAAGGAATTCCCTTATGACATTTCTTGCGTAACACTCCTGATTCAATTATCTCCAGGAACTTAAAGATTAAGTAATACTGCTTTATTCTTATTGGAAAGATGTAGAAATAATTATTTTTAAATTTCTACGTATTTCAGGTTACATTTAGATTTTACATTCTAAATTTTTTTATATATTAAAAAATAAATTACTTAAGATTTTTTAAAATGTAAGACAAAGACACTGTTATTTTGATTATATGTAATCTATTCTGAATTTCCAAAGGAAGACTTTTAACTAAGAAATGCAACACTGACTGTAATGAAAGATGTTATATGATTTTCAATTGTCATTTCAAGGTGTCAAAAAAAAAAAATCCCAGCCGGGCGTGGTGGCTCACACCTGTAATCCCGTGGGAGGCCAAGGTGGGCCGATCACGAGATCAGGAGATCCAGACTATCCTGGCTAACACGGTGAAACCCCTTCTCTACTAAAAACACAAAAAAACTAGCCGGGCGTGGTGGGCGCCTGCAGTCCCAGCTACTCGGGAGGCTGAGGCAATGGCGTGAACCCGGGAGGCGGAGCTTGCAGTGAGCCGAGATCGCGCCACTGCACTCCACCCTGAGCGACAGAGCAATCCTCTGTCTCAAAAACAAACAAACAAACAAATAAACAAAACAACTCAGTCATCTAGGTGTTTGCAAACCTGAGTTACTTTTGTGAAAACTGTTTCTTTAGTTTTCATCAATACGAGATATTTGACGTCGCGTGGCTGGATCCAACTAAAATAGTAAGGTTCTAACTTTTCACATTTGTTCCATGTCACCAGTCATCAGGTGGAAAAGCGGAAATGCAACACTGCCACGTGTGCAACGCAGCGCCTGGCAAATTTTTTAGTTCGTTCCAGCAACAACTTTGGTACCATTCTCTCATCTACCGACGTGGGATCCAATACATATGGCAAGAGGAATGCAGTAGAGGTTTTAAAGAGAGAGCCACTGAATTACTTGCCCCTTTAGAGGACGATGTAACTCTATAGTTATTGTTTTATGTTCTAGAGATTTCCTGTATAATTTAACACTGCCTTTTTCATTTCCAGTGTGAATATATGGTCTGTGTATCTGATGTTTGTTGCCAGGACATATACATTGTCAAAAGATTGTTTCATATACAGTACTAAGGTCACATAATAAAAAGATAGTATCTTTTAAAATGAAATGCTTTTACTATAGATTTTTATTTTAAAGCATAAAAAAATCATTTTGGGACCTATATCTCAGTGGCGCAGGTTTAAGAACAAAGGAGAAAACAGTAGTTTGAACCGCAGTAAATTGTAAACAGCTAATAATAAAGTTATTAGTCCTAACATTAGAAAATCAGTAATTGGGCTGGGTGCGGTGGTTCACACCTGTAATCCCAGCACTTTGGGAGGCTGAGGTGGGCAGATCACGAGGTCAGGAGTTCAACACCAGCCTGACCAACATGGTGAAACCCTGTCTCTACTAAAAATACAAAAATCAGCTGGGCATGGTGGCACGTGCCTGTAATCCCAGCTCTTCAGGAGACTGAAGCAGGAGAATCACTTGAACCCAGGAGGGGGAGGTTGCAGTGAGCCGAGATTGCACCACTGCACTCCAGCCTAGGCGACAGGGCAAGACTCCGTCTCAAATTAAAAACAAGAAAGAAAGAAAGAAAAAAAAAAAAATTAGTAATTGTAAGTACCCCTGTTAAGCAAATTAGTAATTGTAAGTACCCATGTTAAGCAATTCCTTTTTGCAGTAGATTTCTGAAATGATAGGATGCTGTTTTAAAAACAAAGAAAATCCTGCTCCTGACTCAGTCAAAATATTTTTTAAAGTCCATTGTTTGTTGTGCTTGCTGGTACTAAGAGGCTATTTAAAAATACAAAACCACTTTGTATCCATGAGGGTTTCATTGTGTGTTAGCAGCAGTGAGCTTCTGTTAAATGTATATGCCCTTTATTCTGTTTAAGTGGCTTTCAGCAAACCTCAATCGTGTTTTTATGCAGGGTATTGCAAAACAACTTGTGTTCTATTAATCGTGTCTTCAATTAAAAGACCACAGACGTCTGGAAACTATTTGCTGTATAGGAATTATTTCCTTTGTTTAATAAATTGGACATTTCTGGCAGAGGTTTATGTGTATGATACACTTTTTTTGATAGCAGCTGCAATGTTGGACAGGAGATGAAATGCTTTGCTTTGAGTCAGATTCTCATAGAATGAAGGGGTGGCCTGCCCCTCCACACCTGTGGGCGTTTCTGCTTAGGTGGAACGAGAGACTTGAGAAAAGAAATGAGACACAGAGACAAAGTATAGAGAAAGAAAAAGTGGGCCCAGGAGACCGGCACTCAGCATACAGAGGACCCACGCCAGCACCGATCTCTGAGTTCCCTCAGTATTTATTGATCATTATCTTTACCATCTCGGAAAAGGGGAAGTGGCAGGACAATAGGATCATAGTAGGGAGAAGGCCAGCAGAAAGACATATGAATAAAGATCTCTGTGACATGAATAAGTTTAAGGAAAAGTGCTGTGCCTTGATATGCATATGCAAACAACTCCATAAACCTTTTTAGTGCCTAAAGAGCAGCATTGCCACTAGCATGCCCCACCTTCAGCCCTAAGGCGGTTTTCTCCTATCTCAGTAAATACAACATACAATTGGATTTTACACCGAGACGTTCCATTGCCCAGGGACAGGCAGGAGACAGATGCTTTTCTCTATCTCAACTGCCCAGAGGCCTTCTTTCCTCTTATACTAATCCTCCTCAGCACAGACCCTTCACGGATGTCAGGCTGGGGGACGATCAGGTCTTTCCCTTCCCATGAGGCCATATTTCAGACTATCACATGGGGAGAAACCTTGGACAATACCTAGCTTTCCTAGGCAGAGGTCTTCCACAGTGTGTATGTCCCTGGGTACCTGATATTAAGAGAATGGTAATGACTTTTAACAAGCATGCTGCCTTCAGGCACTTGTTTAACAAAGCACACCCTGCACAGTCCTAAATCCGTTAAACCTTGAGTCACCACAGCACAGGTCTCTTGCAAGGACAGGGTTGGGTGTAGGGTTACAGATTAACAGCATCTCAATTACAGAACAAAATGGAGTCTCTTATGTCGACTTCTTTCTATATAGACACAGTAACAGTCTGATTTCTCTCTCTTTTCCCCACGTAGAATATCTGCTTTTCCCTAACTTTGAGTTAGGTACCTATGGAAGTAGCATTTAATTCAGATAAACTACCATCATGCTGTGTTATGCCATTTCTAAAGGCACTCAACTTGTACTTTTAAAAAAATAGGAAAAGTAAGCATTTCAATCTAAGTGGAAATTTGACTCATTGACTTACCTTTCTATGTTAAAATTTCCCTATATGAAGTGTGTCTTAGATTACCAAATTGTAGAGGCTTTTGTTGGTGGTGGTAAGTGGTAGTGGTCATGAGTGTATAGAGGCAGACAAATATATTTATAATACATTTTATGTCATGAATTACATATTGAAATAAATAGGTGAATATATAAATTTATATTTGTGGTGTTCAATTATTGGTCCTCCTTTCACAGTGGACTCAAACCCAGTATTTCAAATTGAATAAGGTACAATTAAATTATAATCTCTCAAACTTATTTGAAAAATTTCCCACAATAGTCTACAGTTTTATTGCATATCACGTCTACATATAATATAATATGTAATTTATAATATGCCATTATTTATAATATCAACATTATATTTAGGTTTATAAATATTACATTTATGGCTTTGTCATTTAATATTATAATTTATTTCAACTCCCCCATCTCTCTTTCTAGTGTTAACAAAATTTTTTTTTTTTTTTTTGGAGACGGAGTTTGGCTCTTTTTGCCCAGGCTGGAGTGCGATGGCGCGATCTCAGCTCACCGCAACCTCCGCCTCCCGGGTTCAAGCTATTCTCCTGCCTCAAGCTCCCGAGTAGTTGGGATTACAGGCATGCGCCACCATGCCTGGCTAATTTTGTATTTTTAGTAGAGACAGGGTTTCTCCATGTTGGTCAGGCTGGTCTTGAACTCCCGACCTCAGGTGATCCACCCACCTTGGCCTCCCAAAGTGCTGGGATTACAGGCATGAACCACCGCACCTGGCCTGTGTTAACACAATTTTAATGAGTGCATATGATGTTCAAGGACATTGCCTATGGTAGCATACAATTCCCAGGAATTAAACAAGAGGAATTATGAATAGTAACCCAACAACCTCTGGTGCTAGGGATTAAAATATAGTTAGAGTGACTCTATAGCACTCTATATAACACAAAGGTTACTATGTGGATACATCAGATATTAATTGTAGATTTTATTCTGAAGTTTATTCATTCAATTTCTTATGAAAGTGAAGCGTTTAAACAAATTCAGCATTATTTCCTTAGTTAGGTTGGTATTTGCAGCTCAGTAAGGAATCAAATACATTAAGGTTGAGAATGCCTTACTGCCAGGGAGCTTACTGAGTGTATTCTCTGGTTTCGCACAACTACTTTGGAAAAAAATAATGAGAATAACTAAATTACTGTAATTAGAGGTACCAACAGTAAAATTTTGGTGACTACGTTTATCTTAACCTTTCTCAGTGTGTACATGAAATCATAGGTACCCTTGAGTAACCTGAGTGAGTTAGGCTTCCAACCTTTCCCTGGTGCTGGCTGCCACCAGTTATTATTTTAGAGAGACTATTTAACAACTGCCTGACCATCAGCTGATGGTGGTCTGATAATTCTTGGTTGGGGATTGGGCGAGTAGGGACATGGGGGTGTGGGTAGGATTGGGGAGCCCTCTCTTGCTTGCCTAGCTACCCATTCTAGCACTTGGAAGCCTAACTCACTCAGGGATGTAATTAAACTAAAAAACTTCTGCACAGCAAGAGAAATAATAAACAGAGTAAACAGACAACCCACAGAATTGGAGAAAATATTTGCAAACTACACATCCAATAAACAACTAGTATCCAAAATCTAAAAGGAACTCGAACAAATCACCAAGAAAAAAATAAATAATCCCATTGATAAGTGGGCAAAGGACATGAATAGACATTTACTTTAAAAAAGATATACAAATAGCCAACAAACATGAAAAAAATGCTCAATATCACTAATCATCAGGGAAATGCAAATCAAAACCACAATGAGATACCACCTTACTCCTGGAAGAATGTCCATTATTAAAAAGTCAAAAAACAGGCCAGGTGTGGTGGCTCACACCTGTAGTCCCAGCACTTTGGGAGGCTGAGGCAGGTGGATCATGAGGTCAGGAGATGGAGACCATCCTGGCCACAATGGTGAAACCCCATTCCTGCTAAAATACAAAAAATTAGCCTGGCATGGTGGCGCGTGCTTGTAGTCCCAGCTACTTGGGAGGCTGAGGCAAGGGAATCACTTGAACCCAGGGTGTAGATGTTTCAGTGTGCTGAGATCGCGCCACTGCACTCCAGCCTGGCAACAGAGCGAAACTCTGTCTCAAAAGAAAAAAAGAAAAAAAAGAAAAAAGTAGAAAAACAATAGATAGTGGTGTAAATGTGGGGAAAAGGGAATGCTTACACAATGCTAGTGAGAATGTAAATTTGTACAATCTCTATGGAAAAGAGTAAGGAGATTCCTTAAAGAGCTAAAAGTAGGTCTACCATTTGACACAGTAATCCTAGTACTGAGTATCTAACCAAAGGAAAAGAAGTCATTTTATGAAAACCACACTTGCCCATGTATGTTTATAGCAGCACAATTCACAATTGCAAAGGTGTGAAGCCAACCTAAGTGCCCATCAACTAATGAGAAGGTAAAGAAGATACGGTATTCAGGCCGGGCGCGGTGGCTCAGGCCTGTAATCCCAGCACTTTGGGAGGCCGAGGCGGGTGGATCATGAGGTCAGGAGATCGAGACCATCCTGGCTAACGCGGTGAAACCCCGTCTCTACTAAAAATACAAAAAATTAACCGGGCGCGGTGGCGGGCGCCTGTAGTCCCAGTTACCCGGGAGGCTGAGGCAGGAGAATGGCGTGAACCCGGGGTGGGGCGGAGCTTGCGGTGAGCCGAGATCGCGCCACTGCACTCCAGCCTAGGGCACAGAACAAGACTCCGTCTCAAAAAAAAAAAAAAAAAAAAAAAAAGAAGATACGGTATTCACCCACTATGGGATACTACTCAGCCATTAAAAGGAATGAAATAATGTCTTTTGCAGCAACTGGGGTGGAGCTGGAGACCATTATTCTAAGCAAAGTAACACAGGAGTGGAAAACCAAAAACTGTATGTTCTCACTTTTAGGGGGGAGCTATGCAAAGGCATACAGAGTGATATAACGGACTTTAGAGATTCAGAAGGGGAAGGATGAGAGGGGGCCAGGAATAAAGAACTATACATTACATATAATGCACACTTCTTGGGTGGCAGGTACATTAAAATATTATAATTCACCACTATATAATTCATCCGTGTAACCAAAAACCACTTGTATCCCAAAAGCTATTGAAATAAAGAAATGACAATAATTTTTTTTTTTTTTTTTTTTTTTTTTTTTTTTGAGATGGAGTCTCCCTGTTGCCCAGGCTGGAGCGCAGTGGCGCCATCTCGGCTCACCGCAAGCTCCGCCTCCCGGGTTCCCGCCATTCTCCTGCCTCAGCCTCCCGGGTAACTGGGACTACAGGCGCCTGCCACCGCGCCCGGCTAATTTTTTGTATTTTTAGTAGAGACGGGGTTTCACCGCGTTAGCCAGGATGGTCTCGATCTCCTGACCTCATGATCCACCCGCCTCGGCCTCCCAAAGTGCTGGGATTACAGGCCTGAGCCATCGCGCCTGGCCAATAATAAATTTTTAAGAAAGAAAATGGCTGGTGCGGGGATTCACTCCTGTAATCCCAGCACTTTGGGAGTCCGAGGTGGGCGGATCACGAGGTCAGGAGTTCAAGACAAGCCTGGACAACATGGTGAAACCCCGTCTCTACAAAAATACAAAAATTAGCGGGGCATGATGGCAGAAACCTGTAATCCCAAGTACTCGGGAGGCTGAGGTGGGAGAATCGCTTGAACCCAGGAGGCAGAGATTGTAGTGAGCCAAGGCTGAGGTGGGAGAATCGCTTGAACCCAGGAGGCAGAGATTGTAGTGAGCCAAGATAGCACCACTACACTCCAGCCTGGGTGACAGAGGAGGAAAGAAAAGAAAAGAAAAGAAAAGAAAAGAGAAGAGAAGAGAAGAGAAGAGAAGAGAAGAGAAGAGAAGAGAAGAGAAGAGAGAAGAGAAGGAAAGAAAAGGAAAGAAGGAAAGGAAGGAAGGAAGGAAGGAAGGAGAAAAGAAAGGAAAAGAAAGAGGGAAAGAGGGAAAGAGGGAAAGAGAGAGAGAGAGAGAGAGAGGGAGGGGGAGGGAGGGGGAGGGAGGGGGAGGGAGGGGGAGGGAGGGGGAAGAAAGAGAAAGAAGGAAGGAAGGAAGGAAGGAAGGAAGGAAGGAAGGGAAAGAAAGAGAAAAGGAAAGAAAAGAAAAGAAAGAAGGAAGGAAGGAAGGAAGGAAGGAAGGAAGGAAGGAAGGAAGGAAGGAAGGAAGGAAGGAAGGAAGGGGAAGGAAAGGAAAAGGAGAAAGGAGAGGAAGCTAACTTATCTAAGATCACATAGTAAGGGTGGATTCAGGATTGAAACGCAGGTATATTGACTCAGAAGTCCAGAAAATTTCTCTACATCATGTCCAAATAAAAATATTTTTCTTTTACTCCCACTTTGCACTGTGTTTTATTGAATGTCAGACCATGCCAAATCAGTTTGTCTTGAAACTGGACAAACAGGTCAGGCAAAAGAAGAATGAGACAAATAGTTATCACCTTGTCTGACATTGAGAATAACAATCTTTACCCTACCCATTATGGAATACTTTTGTTTTGTTTTATTTTGTGTTTTAAGGTTTTAACTGGAAGAAAGTTAAAAAAAAATCAGTACACTTATTAAATATTTCCAACACTGAAAGATTGCTGGTAGCACATCTTTTTTTTCTTCTAAAATCCAAATGGGATTGTTCTATTTTCTTTGGTCTATATACAACTAAGAAAATTTTCTTTTATGGTTCCATAAACCCTTTACCGACTAAATAGACCCACATCCCGTAGCTGGTCCCTTAATGTCCTTCTCATGGAACTTTGGTCTATATTTTCATCTGCCTCATTACTGCTTCCCTTGTGCATTAACCATCCCATACCCCACACTCAGCTGCCTCCACATTCTTGCTTATACAACTTACTCCCTTGAAATATCCTTTCCTCGCCTCTGGGCTCTACACTGTACCCTGGTTCTGCTCAAAGACCACACTGTCCATAGAGCCCATCATGATTCTTTCAGTCATGCATAGATAAGAGTCTTACACAGATAAGAGTCTATGTAAATACAGATTCTGAATTTACAGACGTTCACTCAGTGACTGAACATGTTTAGTTAGCTTATTTTTATACTTGATATGATATTAGTGGTTGGGATTTTGAGACCACCTTGAAGAAGTTCACAGGTTCTACCTTATTTTTTGGTTATATATGCACAAGTGTTATTTCCCCATCCAGCCTGTAAACTAACTGAGGTCAAGGATGTATGAGTCATCTCTGTAATCCCCACAACATTTAAGCTCGTTACTTGCCTATAACAGATGCTCAATACATATTGGTTGACTACATTTACTCTATGAATAACGAAAAGACAAATTATTTTAATATAGATTTGTAATTTAATACAGTGTGATTAAGTTGATAGAGTGTGGCATCTCATACTCCCTTTGTAAAACAGGGATAGTAATATCTATCTTGTATAGTTTTCTTGAAGATTAGAAATAAAATATGCGAAGTATCTGGTATATCTTTAATGTCCAATCAGTGATAACTGAATTGACAATGATAACTACACAAACCAAAGAATGGTATGTATTACAGTGGGTACTTTTTAAATTAATTTTATTAAGAATTTTAAAAGAGACAGAGAAGAAAATAAGTCAGTCACAAAAGCGGGTACAAAACAATGCAGAGAAAGGTTCAAAGATGAACAAAAAGGGAAACAGAATAATGAAATTAATCTTCCCAAATCCTAAATAAGATTTGCATAAGTAGATACCTTCTCTGCTCAAATAACAAAATGACACAAAGAAACTTGTACTGCACAACCACATCTAGAATTACAAAATTTTTAAAGAACCATAAAGATACTGGTTCTGAAAATCCACCGCTTCTCTGTGGGAACATTCCTTATGCTATTTAGAACAAAGGTTATCATCACTAAGAAGTGGCACACAAACCCTTGAAAGGATATTGCAGACAATATAGAAACAGCATATCTGGTAAGTTTATCAGGGTTGTAAGTAGATTAGAAGAGCAGGAAGAAATTCTAAAATTCTAAAATGATATAATTTAAGTAGTGAGAAATCTTACCACATATATAACAAACTGCATTAATAAACACTTTAAAAATTGAAATCATCGATAGGCATTATAAAAAGAAAAATGAAATATATCAAAAAAGTGTCCACTTAGATTTTTTTTAACAATGAGAACACTTGGACACAGGAAGGGGCACATCACACACCAGGACCTGTCGTAGGGCAGAGGGATGGGGGAGGGATAGCATTAGGAGATATACCTAATGTAAATGACACATGTATACATATGTAACAAACCTGCACGTTGTGCACATGTACCCTAGAACTTAAAGTATAATGAAAAAAAAATAAGAAAATAAAATAAAATGAAGAAAACTAAAAAAAACAAAAAACAAAAAAAACAAAAAAACCTTTTTTACCTTCATGGACATAATGCCCTGATTATCACATAAATATATAAATACAAAACCTCTGGAACCGAAATGCTGAAAATTTAGTATAAGCTTACATGAAAGCTAAGAGGCTGTGGTCCCACATACAGCTATAACTGTTATAAAACTCTGTTCTGTTTTCTGATCATTCACTTCTTTGTATAGACTCCATGCCTCCACTTTGGTAAATAACCTGATCAAGCAACAGATCTTGAGCAGAAACTCTGTCCAGAATTTACTCTATAAATTTCTATAATGTGAAACTCATTCTTGTGCATAATAAGTGCTTTTTAGTCAAAGAATCTCTCATTAAAAGACAAATCCTTCTTGAAATAAAAACTCTCATCAATATCAAATAAGAGTTGAAGTTAGCTAACAGCTGGTTAAGAGCAAAGCCCTAAGAGAACAGGATAGGCACCTTCAGCAAGAACATTGGTAGAGGAATGGTAGGGGTAAACTGTAAGGAAAGCAAAACGGAAAAAGAGCAAAAGAGAAGGGCATGAAGGAGTCCTGTTACCGTACAATGTCTCTGGTTGGGCTTTGAGAGCCATATACATTTGCAATCACTTTTCTTCACACATCTGGGTGTGATAAGGATTTAAAGCATCTATTTCACTCTGGTTTTGAAATCCTAATATGTTAACCTGGAGGATGGGTAGAGGAGGCTGGCATGACAAGACAGGGAAAGGAGCAAGACAACAGAAACATTTGTTTTTCTGAAGCTTCATCAGCCTTCTGAAAACAATATTTGATCCTTATGAGGTGCTTAGAAACCATATTTTTCTGGAACCTCTCCTGCAGAAAAGCCACTGGAAAATAAAAGAGGATATGAACCAGAACCAAGCCCCTGGAGTACCCAGATATTCAAACTCAGTTTTCAGAGCTTTATTTGATTTTAAGTTTATGATTATTATCTGGCTATACCAAGAGATATTGTCTAAGTGTTTTCAACTTTCATATTAAAGTAAAATTTAAAATTTAAAGAATGTCCTGCTGTGATGCTGAAGAGCAAAAAATCAATAGGACAGTGAAAGATACTACAGTAGAGTCATTGGTGCAGTGGGAAAAACAGGATTTTTTTGAATCAGGCAGACATTTGTTAGGATACTGGCTCTTTTTTAAAACTTTGTATACATATCTTGACTTCTTTTTGCTTCAACTTTCTTATTTATATATTAAAAAAATCTGCCTTGCAAAGATATGAGGATGAAATAATGTACAAAAAGCCCTTAGCATATAACAATACCTGGTGATAAGGTTTGACTGTATCCCCAACAAAATCTCATCTTGAATTGTAGCTCCCATAATCTCTACACATTGCGGGAAGGACCCTGTGGGAGGTAATTGAATCATGGTGATGGGTTATTCCCATGCTGTTCTCATGATAGGGGATAAGTCTCACGAGATCTGATGGTTTTCTAAAGGGCAATTCCCCTGTACTTCTCTCTTGCCTTTTGCCATGTAAGACGTGTGTTTGCTTCTCCTTCATCTGCCATAATTGTGTGGCCTCCCCAGCCATGTGGAACTGTGAGTTCATTAAATCTCTTTTTCTTTATAAATTACCCAGTCTCAGATATTTCTTCACAGCAGTATGAAAATGGACTAAAGCAGTAAATTGGTACCAGGATTAGCGGGGCGCTACCGTAAAGATAACTAAAAATGTGGAAAAATGTGGAAGCAACTTTGGAAATGGGTAACAGGCAGAGGTTGGATAGTTAGGAGGGTTGAAGAGAAAACAGGAAAATGTGAGAATGTTTGGAAATTCCTAGAGACTTGCACGGCTTAGGAGACAGGAAAATGTTGGAAAGTTTGGAACTTCCTAGAGACTTGTTGAATGGCTTTGATCAAAACACTGATAGTGATATGGACAATGAAGTGCAGGCTGAGATGGTCTCAGATGGAGATGAGGAACTTCTTGGGAACTAGAGCAAAGGTGACTCTCGCTATGCTTTAGCAAAGAAACTGGTGGTTTTTTGCCCCTGCCCTACAGAATTTTGAACTTCAGAGAGATAGGGTATCTGATGGAAAAAATTTCTAAGCAGCAAAGCATTCAAGAGGTGACAGAGCATAAAAGTTTGGAAAACTTGCAGCCTGACAATGCAGTAGAAAAGAAAAACCCATTTTCTGGGGAGAAATTCATGCCACCTGAAGACATTTGCATAAGTAACAAGAAGCCAAATGCTAATCACCAAGATGATGGAGAAAATATCTTCAGGGCTTGCCAGAGACCTTCACAGCAGCCCCTCCCATCCCAGGCCCTGAGAACTAGGGAGGAAAAATGATTTCCAGGGCCAGGGCCAGGGCTCTCCTGCTGTGTACACCCTTGGAACTTGGTGCCTTGCATCCCAGCCACTCCAGTCGTGGCTAAAGGGGCCAAGATACAGCTCGAGCTGTAGCTTCAGAGGATGCAAGCCCCAAGCCTCGGCAGCTTCCGTATGGTATTGACCCTATGGGTGCACAGAAGTCAAGAATTGAGGTTAGGGAACCTCTACCTAGATTTCAGAAGATGTATGGAAACGCCTGGATGTCCAGGCAGAGGTTTGCTGTAGGGGCAGGGCCGTCATGGCGAACCTCTGCTAGGGCAGTGCAGAAGGAGCATGTGGGGTTGGAGTCCCCCCACACAGAGTCCCCAGTGGGATACTGCCTAGTGGAGCTGTGAGAAGAGGGCCACTGTCCTCCAGACTCCAGAATGGTAGATCCACCAACAGTTTGTACCGTGCACCTGGAAAAACGACACAGACACTCAACACCAGCCCATGAAATCAGCCAGGAGGAGCACTGTATCCTACAAAACCACAGAGGTGAAGATGTACAAGGCCATGGAAGTCCACCTCTCGCATCAGCATGACCTATATATGAGACATGGATCAAAGGAGATCATTTTGGAATATTAAGGCTTAATGACTGCCCATTGGATTTTGGACTTACGTGGGGCCTGTAGCCCCTTTGTTTTGGCTAATTTCTCCCATTGGGAATGGGTGTATTTACCGAATGCCTGTACCCCTATTGTATCTAGGAAGTACCTTGCTTTTGATTTTGCAGGCTTATAGACAAAAGGGACTTGCCTTGTCTCAGATAAGACTTCGAACTTGGACTTTTGAGTTAATGCTGAAATGAGTTAAGACTCTAGGGGACTGTTGGAAGGGCACATTGTATTTTGAAATGTGAGGACATAAGGTTTGGGAGGGACCAGGGGCAGAATTATGTGATTTGGCTATGTCTCCACCCAAATCTCATTTTGAATTATAGCTCCCATAATCCCCATGTGTCATGGAAGGGACCCAGTGGGAGGTAATTGAATCATGGGGGCAGGTTTTTCCCATGCTCTTCTTGTGATAGTGACATTTCACAGAATCTGATGGTTGTATAAAGGGCAGTTCCTTTGTACTTCTCTCTTGCCTGCCACCATGTAAGATGTCCTTTGCTCCTCCTTCTTCTTCCACCATGATTGTGAGGCCTCCCCAGCCATGTGAAACTGTGAGTCCATTAAACCTCTTTTTCTTTATAAATTGCCCCATCTCGGTTATTTCTTCATACCAGTATGAAAATGGACTAATACCCCTAGCAATACAACACTTTAGTAATTTTTAATTGTAATCATTAACTAAAATTCTAGGATCCTGTGGCATTGACCAAAGCATGAAGTGCTCAAAAATATTATGCCACTTCACTACTTTCATATAAGGCCCTTTCTTGATTCTAAGACTTCTGAAAAAAAAAATAAGGAAATATGTAAGCCCACAGGTCAAGATGTTTAGGAAATTCTAATAGCTGCAACTGGTAAAACGCTGCAAGTGTAGGATTTGTCTTCCAGAGTACATGCAAACATAGACCTAGCCCCTTTTGTACCTCATCATTATAAGTACCATAATACAGCAATCCAATGGATGTTTAAATGTGACTATTTTTAAGACATAATGTACTGAGCCTCTTCAATAGCTTTAAAATCTCACACATCTGTAGTACACGTTGCCCTGTCAATATATGCGAGTTTAGGAGCTGAATAACCTAAAATGGATAATGTACTACTTTACAGCCAAATATGAGCTAGGGTCACTGTGACCAGTAATCTGAGGTAAATTGTTTTTTCATCTATAGTAGAGGAAGGCATCAAGATATCAATTTACTTGTCAAAAATAGTTATAATTATTACAGGTACATTGTACTGTATGTTTGTATCTGGAAATTAGCCTCTGCAAAGCTTATGTTATTACCACCTACACGTTTTGCTTTCTCACTTTTCTTATAAATATATATTTAAAACTTTATTTAGTCTGTAGAAATACCCACAAATATGGCCAAAATGTTATGCAGATAAGACTTATTAACAAGTTAAGATTCAGATGCAGATTAAGACTTATTAAGTCTTATTCAATACAGATAAGATTTATTCACAAGCTAAGATCTTAAGTTAACAAATGATCAGTGTGCCAACTGGAAACCAGAAATTCAAAACACAGTCTAACCTCTGCACTCTTCCGTATCCATATGAAGAACTTATTTTTTCATGTGAATGGAACAAAATATTTTATTGCAAAATCAAAGATTTTTTGACATGACATTATAGTTCATATTGAACTTAGCTATTAGACAGCCCGACCAGTAAGTCCCATCTAGCATGGATTTTAACACCAAGATTTACAGCATAAAGAGTAGGCACACACATACAAATCACCAATGGCGTAAGTGCCACTAAGAAATGAAGAAAAAAAATCATGCACCCACAGAGATACAAGAAAGAAAATGAATAGGAAAAGTAAACTATCTCATTTCTTCTTCAAAATAGGATGCTTCCTGTGGGCTTTTTATTATATAATGCTATTATATTACTAATTATAGTATATAATTATATTATATTACTAATGTACTTTTACGTTAAAATTAAATTACTTTTAATGGCAAAAAGACATAATTACTTGTGCACCAGCCTAATATTTACATACTGTTTCTTCATTTTAAAATGCAAATACATGTATACTGTTACACTAGATTACCATGTTATATTCTTATAAAAATAGATGGGATCGCAGACAGTTACTATCAAAAATGTGTGATTTGTAAGACAAACATGCTGGTGAACTATGTTCACATTACCAGCTATTTATTTCTAGAGTTTTATAGAAAATTTTAAATCACAGAAAGATATTTGTAGTGTCAGGAGGCGTCTGACCATATGGGCCAAACTTAAGTAAACTTACGTAGTTTTGAGTTTCTAAATTACTGTTGCATACTTTATTTTACTCAAAAAACATTGTCATATGGACCTTAGACCGTGTCTAATGTCCACAAAAAGGAAAAGAATGTAAACTTGTGAAAGATAGCCTTTTAAAAATCTGAAGTACAAATATATTCATAGTTAAAATGATGATAAGGTTTGTAAAACGCAGTGCAGGAGGTTGTGGAAGAATAAAGATACTATTTTCTTGTGCCCCAACTTCTAAATTCCCCTAACAACATTTCCCAGTCTACATTCTCCTATTTTTTTTCCAGTCTTGCAAACATTTACATCATATATTGCACTTGGATAACATTTTGGAACACCCAAGCTGCTACTGTAACAATGGAATTGATACTAACTTTTAAATCCAAATAATAGAAATATTTCTGATGCTTTGGTGATTGCCAAGGGACCATCTTGGTAGATCTCTTAGGCTTCCTAGAATTGACTCAAATAGGAGATATCTAAATCTTCTTTTGCTGAATCCTAAAAAGATTAGATATCCACATAGCATATAAAAAATGAGATAAATTATGTAAAGTCCCTACTAGAGAGCCTGAAATGTTACAAATTTCAATAATTGGTAGCTCCTGCTGCTAGAAAAATTAACTGAAAAGTTGTCAGCCTTCAGCTCTGTCTTGTCCTTGTTCTGCCGCTAAGTAGCAGTATTAAGTAACCCCTAAGCCATTTTTTATTTTCTGTCCCCATTTCAAAGGTAGGACATGTCTTTGAACACTTATTTGTTTTGGCTGTCTTACAAGAAACAACGATTTCAAGAGATTTAAAATGTATAAATTTCTGAAATTTTCCATGTAAACGTAAAAAAAATTACAGCAAAATCAAAGATTTTTCTGACATTATAGTTCATACTGAATTTAGATATTAGACAGTCTTACCAATGAGTCCCATTTAGCATGGATTTTAACACCAAGATTTATAGCATTATTATAAGTGATGGATTCTCCTTTAAAAATATCCATTTATAGAGAAGCCCAAATTTGATTCAAATGCTTTGACTGTCCCTATCAATTTCCATCTCACGGAGATGATGACATGCCTCTCAAACAAAATCTATTCCATGATTCATGAAGTTGTCTGTAAGTTAAATGGTAATATATATATATAAGCTGAAAAACTAGTAACAGCATGCCAAAGTGAGGAGAGTTGCAGAAGGAAAAATTACAATCCTAGTGTCTTTCTGAGCATAAGGACAATATTTACCGAAAGAGGTGTGTTATTGAAAAATACTTGAAAGTTGTGATAATGCACTGTTGTACTCCCAAGCAATATTTACATTTGAAAAGGATAGTAGGTGCAGGTAGCTTGAATAAATGGGATGTATGTGGTGATATTAGAAAAGAGACTAGTTCTTCCTCCACTGCCTATCAAATTCATTTTATAAGGCCAGTTTTGTTTTTTTGTTTTTGTTTTTTTTTTAAATTCCGCTGACACTAACTGTAATCTCAAGCAGGCTGCACTACTTTCCACTGACATTCAAAAGAAAAAAAAAAAAGCCCTCTGGTCACTTTTAGTTCCCCCAAAAGGCACAGTTCTGGATTAATATGTCTAGTTCACTTCACATTTTATGTAAACCAAATCTCCTTCCCTCCCACTATATCAGGTCCAAAGTCTACATTTGAGAAAGAGGGTCTAGGTTATTTCTCTATTTTTTATCCTAGTTTCTCTCCTTCTGCCTTCCTTTTTCTCCCACAATTGAACAAAGCTGTTCTATCTCCTCTAGAGGTGAAACTTAAAGGGGAAGAGTTAATGAAGGAAGAAATGTCTTCCTTGATTCCTTTGCCCAGGGCAGTATCTAAAACTGACTCTTTCTCCTAAGGCCACTTTCTTGAGTTCTTTGGAGATCCCACCCCTCATTCATGGTCCGACACCTGCAGTATCTTTGGCAGGGTAAATATTATCTCCTCTGACTAGTCACATCCAATTTCTCCCTGCAACTTTAGATATTCAACATACACTTTTAGCCTCTTTCTACTAAACTCTCATCACCACTCCATACAATACAATCATTCTGGATGTAAGACAGCCCCAGACTAGCTCTGGGTAACCCATCGCTGGCTGGCGTGAAGCTCTTTTTTAAATGTGGCCTTCTCTTCAATTCACCTCCTGGCAGGTGGATCCAGCCACAGCCTTTTGCCTTTTAGACTTCTTGAATTTCTTAAATATGAATTGGACGCCAGTCCCCTGTGTCTCCCAAACTGCAGAGGATAAATATAAAGCACTCTGAGCAAACTTAAAGTTGTGCTCCCTAGGCTTTAAATCAGAAGAAAGAATAGCTTACCTTTCCCTAACAGAAGTGAAAGTGGGACTCACAGCACAACTCTCTCTACAGAAACGACTTTTATCTTTATCTCTACCCTTTGATCTCTAGTGCACCTCTCTACCTGTACAACCTGTTACACATGCTGGCAATGAGAGTTTTCACAAACCCTGTTCTTGTATATTTTACAACTTTATTTTACAAGTTCCCTAGGTGGTCTAAAACAGGTTCTCCAAACCAAGGTATATGAATATTTAGAACGCATAAAATTTTCCAAGGGGTACATGAACATGAATCGTTTTAAGAGAAGTCACTTCATTTTCCATGTAGACCCTTTTGAAAAGCCAACCTCTCTGAAAATGTATCTTAAGTTTAGTCATCGTGCTAGTCCTTCTTTCCCAACCCTTGGCCTCTGCATAATTTCCTTTTCAAATGTTACAAAAGGAAGGACTTATCTCTCACCTATTCTAAATCTTACTGTGGCATATTTCATCCTCCTCTCCTATAATCAAATAATTCATGCCTCCTGGGGTAGAATCAGATGAGACCATATTTCTCTAAGTCTCCTGTTTAGCACTGGGCAAATACTTTATGTTTTGTAGTTAATTTTCCAACAGAAGATTTCATTGTACACTTAAAATCAGAATATATATATATATATATATGCAGATAAAGATCAAGATCACATAATGAGAACAGAACTGATAATAAACCCTCTATCAATCCAGCAATAAGTAGAACACAGATATGGTTCACAGTGCACAGTGATTTTCATTGCTTCCCCAAAAGCAATCTAGGTAACAATGCATTAAACCTTAGAAAACCAGTTTCCTTTATTTAAGATTAATTACTCCCGTTCAGAGAATGATAAACTCTGATTCTACTAGATGCATAATAAGAAACATAACCATTTTCAATTGTGAAAGAAATTCTAATCAATATAGATATAAAATTCTCAAAAATATTTATTTCTGTTGCTCTGTCAAGATTTTTGAAGCTGCTTAGAGACCAGCCAGATTAAAAATTTTTAATTTGGCAAAGATAAATAAATCTTTGCTCAGCTTATCAAAGAAAGTTCTGCAATAGACAATGTCCAATTTAAATTTTTTAATACCATCTATGTGTAGCTTCAAAAACAAGGTGACTATAAGAGATAAACAGATACAGTTAGTAATCCTTTTTTCAATCTAGATAAAATTGTAAGGTATATTTCTCAGAAATCAACAAAATGAAAGATTCTAGTAACTAAAGTATTTTTCTGTAAAAATTTTGAATGTTTTCAACAAACTTGAAAGAAAACCAATGTATCAATTGTCAGTAATTTTTGATATTGCAATACAATTTGAATTTTGATATATAACTATAGAGGGTTCAAATAACCAAGTGACATTACTATAGTAAAATGCCTTCCCTCAACAACATCTTCATGTAAACATAGTTCCTAGTGCTTACCTCTATAAAATAATAACAGAACTGATAATAAACTTTGTATCAATCTAGCAATAAGCAGAGCACACCCATGGTTCAACATTGCACAGTGACCTTCGTAGAGAAAATATAAATCTAGGGTGTCTGTAAGTGAAAACCCCCTTTCCATTAGGTGCTCATAGATTTCAAGAAAGAAACATGGGCCCATGCACAAGACAGTGCTTCAAAAGACAGTGTCTATGTACATCTTTCTTCCCATTCTGGTCAGCTTGCCTTAGTGGCTCAGCAACAGTATAAAATGTTGGGCAAGTGCAGTGGTCTGCCAGTGCACTTTGGGAGGCCAAGGTGGACAGATTATTTAAGTCCAGAAGTTTGAGGCCAGCCTTGGCAACATGATGACACCCCATCTTTACACACACACACACACACACACACACACACACACACACACACAAATTAGCCAGAAGTCGTGGTGCATGTCTGTAGTCTGTAGTCCCAGCTACTAGGGAGGCTGCCATGGGAGGATCTCTTTAGCTCAGGAGGTAGAGGCTGCAGTGAGCTGTGATCGTACCACCACACTCCAGCCTGAGTGACAGAGTGAGACTGTGTCTCAGAAATAACACACACACACACACACACACACACAAAACACAAGAAAAAGAAATGTGCAGGGAGACATACTGCAGTTAGAGCAAGCTATTCCTGAACAAGGTGATATGGCCACCTCTACAAAATTAGCTGTGCACAGAGAAGAAAAAGTGCTCAGAATGCTGGTCCTGCGGAATAGTAAATTATCCCAGCGAGAGGCTTGCATAACATTTTTTTTTTTTATATTTAGATATTTTTCAACACCTGGGAGTGGGTGGTACACTCAAGCCACTAATACCAATGGCTAAAAAGCTTAATTCACATAAAATAACAGATCCTTCCACTAGTATTTTGCTAACAATTGCTTACCATCTTGTCAGGAAGATGATGATGATAGTAACATAGCAGGCACTTAACAAAGCACCATAAGTGTGCTGTGAAATAACCAAGTTAGTCTCATGAAAATCAGGAACAAATAAAAGTTGCCAGCTAATATCATTATTATTCATCACTGTTTTGATATTTCTTGCATTAGCTAATACAAGCAAATGAGAAAATGAAATTAATACATAAATATTGTAAATTAAAAAACAAAATATATTTAATTATAGAAAATTACTAATACTTGCAAAACACAAAAAAGTTCCTATATTGTAATTAATAAAAGAATTTGATACAGAAACATGATACAAAATATATAAAGCCAAAGGCTTTTCTTTATACTGGCAGTATAATACAAAAATTAAAATAAAAATGAAATAGCATTCACAATAACAATCTAACTATAAAGTACCCCAGAAAACTTTAACAAAAATGTGCAACTGTATGAAGAAGAATACAAAATTTTATATTGAAGGTCATTTTGCATGAATTAAGAAAAACTATCATGCTTACTGGACCAAAGAAAACTCATAATATTATTAAAACCTTTATCTTTCCTAAATAAATATAAATATATAACGCAATTTTAATCATCATTTTCTTGAGATACTAATTTTTATTTGAATTTTCCTTTATAATTTTAAATGATTTTTAATTTTAATTATTTTTTATTTTGTTTATTTCTACTTTTTAGTTTGACTTTAAATTTTATAAGGAAGAATAAATATGTAAGATTTGCCTAAAAATACTGAAAAAGATGGTAGGTACCTGACATAGGAGATACTAAAGCCTTCTGTGATATTAATTTGATTAAAATACCATGTTATGACCACAAAAAATGTACAAGTTACTGTACAAAACTGAGTTTATAACTACATCCAATATAAATATAAAAGAAAATGTGTTATATGATAAATACTTCAGCAAAAATATACGTATCCATAATAAATACATAATAGCTCAACAGAGAAAGTATAGTTTATTTAATAAATGATTCTATAATTACATTAGATCTTCATTCAGCAAGAAAAGAGTGGTATTCCTGCATAATGCCATGTTTAAAGATGAAAAAGAGCAATAGATTAGGGATTTTAATGTTAAAATAAAATGTAAAAAACATGTGAGAAATAAGAGTAATGTTAGGTTAAAGAAAAACTTTTTTTAAAAAGACAAAAAAATAAGAAACTATAATGGAAAAAAATTATAGAGTCTACTTCTTTAATAGTACAAATTTACACAAAGGCAAAAAATACCATATATAAGTTTTTTAAAAAATAGAGAACATGTTTGAAATGTATATGAGAGGTAAGCTTTATAACTCTAATGTAAAATACAGAACTTCTACAAATTGAAAAGAAAAAGCAAACGTGGGTAAAATGTATGAACTGGGGTTTGTAAAAGAGGAAAATGGCAAATAGACAAAAATTATTATAACCTTTTTATAAAAGATGCTAAATCTCACTGGTATCCAAGGAAATGCAATTGAAAAGTAGCACAATACCCTCATTTTTGCATATAGTAAATTTAAAAAATTTTTTGAAAGATTTATCACATATGATGGAATGGGGTGGAGAAGTGATGGGATTGTATGTTGCAGTACATGATGTTTCTTCATTCCACTTTTGAAAATTCATTCTGCAGAAATAGATATTCTTATCTAAGGATTTATGGACTAACCATGATTTAGATATACCTGCTGACCTAGAGGGATGTCCATAGTTCATAAATGATTACAGTAACAAGTGAAGATATGTATGTAAGATGATCCTATATTTGTGAGTAAAAGTTGTAGGGGAGCATATGTGTATAATTACATACATCATGTATGTTTTACATGAGCATAGAAAGAAATGTAAAAAGATATGTGCAAAATTGATTTTTGTATATACTCCTCTGTTACTTGGCTTTGAAAAAATAATGTTCTCATTTTTGAACTTTAAAAGAAAACTCAAAAAAAAAAATGTGTATATGTGAGTGTTAAGTGTGTAGCTATATACGTTATAGACAACTAATGTTCTAAGATTTCTGGAGAGAGAGAGAGACATGTGAAGAACACGGGGCTTGATCAGAATTGGAACGATGGTTGTGGAAGAACTGGATAAACAAAAAGGGACTTTCCAGGCCAATGACAAGACAGGAGGAAAACAACATTATCCAGAATCATTTAGACATACTTCTAATGCTCCAAGCCACTTGTAACTACATATTTAAAAACTCAAAATGTAAACCTGTATCTGTGCATGCATAAACAAACAATATTATTATTACTGCACAAAACGAATCCTGCATTAAACAGAATTGTCATTGCTATAGGAATGTATAAACAAAATAATTAGAAAACCCAAAGACTCTTATAACTAAGCATTAAATCTCCTTACATTTTTCCAAGTAAAAATGACTGAATTGCAACCCATTAAACTTCATTTAACCCAAATAAATGAAGGACTTTTACCTTAGCATTCACCAACATCACCATTCATTGTTGCTTCCATACTGTAAGATCATCGGATTTTTTAAAAATTACATATTGAGTAGCCAGTATGAATAAAGCACCTCAAACGTGTAAGCTGGAGCTTCTTGTTCGTCAGAGAAGCAGAGTTGTAAATAAAAGGATCTTTGTTTACGTAAGTTTTAATCCTTTAGTTAAGTTTCTTTGGCTCTGATGGTTGCATAAAACAGGTTATAATCTTGGAAACAGGTTCTAAGATTACTGTACTCACTTGGAACCAGAGGCTTCTCCTTGCTTTTTTCTTTTCTTTCTTTCTTTCTTTCTTTTTTTTTTTTTTTTTGTTGCTGTTTTTTTAATCAGTTCACTCTTATGTGGCCTTGGCTCCAATATCCTGTTGAAAAACCTCAGTTAATGGCACTAAACTTTGTTGAGCGTCAATTTTCTCAGATTTTTTCTTTTGTGATTAAGGCGCCTTTAACAAGTCTCTTATAAATCAAAGACATGTTAATTTACTCATTGAGTCAATCGACACACATATATTTGAGCATGAGTTCAATTTTCACTGTAGCTGGATATCCAAGGAAAAATGACACCAAAACGGGAATGAGCTTGAAAACAGAGTTGATGTAGACAAATATATTAATTTCTATGGGATGCCACTGACATTTTTGAACAGTAGCCTGAGATGCAAAAACCAGTGTCTACAGATTATTCTATCAGTAACTTTCTAGCTGGATGGGATAAGTAAAAGATTAGGGGCTATGTTAAAATAATTAGGTGGTCATATCCAGGTGTAATTTGTAATGGAGTGGATAAAATAGTGGGATTGATTTTTTCTAATTTTGTGGGGAAAAGAAAGAGAGATCAGACTGTTACTGTGTCTATATAGAAAGAAGTAGACATAAGAAACTCCATTTTGTTCTGTATTTGAGATGCTGTTAATCTGTGACCCCACCCCCAACACTGTCCTTGCAAGAGACATGTGCTGTGGTGACTCAAGGTTTAACGGATTTAGGACTCTGCAGGGTGTGCTTTGTTAAACAAGTGCCTGAAGGCAGCATGCTTGTTAAAAGTCATTACCATTCTCTTAATCTCAGGTACCCAGGGACATATACACTGTGGAAGGTCGCAGGGACCTCTGCCTACGAAAGCTAGGTATTGTCCAAGGTTTCTCCTCATGGGATAGTCTGAAATATGGCCTCATGGGAAGGGAAAGACCTGATCGTCCCCCAGCCTGACACCCGTGAAGGGTCTGTGCTGAGGAGGACTAGTGTAAGAGGAAAGAAGGCCTCCTGGTATAGCAGGACAAGCCGCAGACAAAACTCCTCAGACACCAAAATAAAGAAGGAAGGGGTTTATTCGGCCGGGGCATCGGCAAGACTTCTGTCTCAAGGGCCGAGCTCCCCGAGTAAGCAATTTCTGTCCCTTTTAAGGACTCATAACTCTAAGGGGGTGCATGTGAGAGGGTCGTGATTGATTGAGCAAGCAGGGGGTACATGACTGGGGGCTGTGTGCACCAGTAATTAGACAAGAACAAAACAAGATAGGGATTTCTATACAGTGCATTTCTATACAAATGTCTGTAATCTGTAGGTAACAGAACCAGTTAGGTCAGGGGTGGATCTTTAACTACCAGGCCCAGGGTTTGGTGCTGGGCTGTCTGCCTGTGGATTTCATTTCTGCCTTTTAGTTTTTACTTCCTCTTTCTTTGGAGGCAGAAATTGGGCATAAGACAATATGAGGGGTGGTCTCCTCCCTTGCTGGTGGTTGAGATAGAGAAAGGCATCTGTCTCCTGCCCATCCCTGGGCAATTGAACATCTCGGTATAAAACCCGATTGTATGTTCTATTTACTGAGATAGGAGAAAACTGCCTTAGGGCTGAAGGCAGGATGTGCTAGCGGCAATGCTGCTCTTTATGCACTAAAAACGTTTATGGAGTTGTTTGCATATGCATATCAAGGCACAGCACTTTTCCTTAAACTCATTCATATCACAGAGATCTTTGTTCATATGTCTTTCTGCTGACTTTCTTCCTACTATGATCCTATTGTCCTGCCACTTCCCCTTTTCAGAGATGGTAAAGATAATGATCAATAAATACTGAGGGAACTCAGAGACCGGTGCTGGCGCGGGTCCTCTGTATGCTGAGTGCCGGTCCCCTGGGCCCATTTTTTCTTTCTCTATACTTTTTGTCTCATTTCTTTTCCCAAGTCTCTTGTTCCACCTAAGGAGAGACGCCCACAGGTGTGGAGGGACAGTCCACCCCTTCATAATTTTATTTTATATTCCAGGATACATGTGCAGGGCATGCAGGTTTGTTACATAGGTAAACATGTGCCATGATGATTTGTTGCACCTATCAACCCATCAACTAGGTATTAAGCCCCACATGCATTAGCTGTTTATCCTGATGCTCTCCTTTCTCCCCACTCCCCAACAGGTCCCAATTTGTGTTGTTCCCTCCCTGTGTCCATGTATTCTCATTGTTCAGCTCCCACTATTAGTGAGAACATGCAGTGTTTAGTTTTCTGTTCCTGTGCTAGTTTGCTGAGGATAATGGCTTCCAGTTCCATCCATGTCCCTGCAAAAGACATGATCTCATTCCTTTTCATGGCTGCATAGTATTACATGGGGCATATATACCACATTTTCTTTATCCAGTCTATCATTGCTGGGCATTTGGGTTGATTCCATATCTTTGCTGTTGTGAATAGAGCTGCAGTGAACACACTCCTGCATATATCTTTATAACAGAATGATTTATATTCGTTTGGGTGTATACCCACTAATGGTATTGCTGGCTCAAATAGTATTTCTGGTTCTAGATCTTTGAGGAATTATCACCCTGTCTTCTATAATAATTGAACCAATTTACATTCCCCCCAACAGTGTGAAAGCATTCCTATTTGTCCACAACCTCTCCAGCATCTGTTGTTTCTTGACTTTTTAATAATCACATTATGACTGGAATGAGATGATATCTCAATGTGGTTTTGATTTGCATTTCTGTAATGATCAGTGATGCTGAACTTTTTAAAATATTTGTTGGCCACATAAAGGTCTTCTTTTGAGAAGTGTCTGTTCATGTCCTTGGCTCACTTTTTAATGGGGTAGTTTGCTGTTTTTTTTTTTTTTTTTTTGTCTTGTAAATTTAAGTTCCTTGTAGACTCTGGATATTAGACCTTTGTAAGATGGATAGATTGAAAAAATTTTCTCCCATTCTGTAGGTTGTCTGTTCACTCTGATGATAGTTTCTTTTGCTGTGCAGAAGCTCTTTAGCTTAATTAGATCTCATTTGTCAATCTTTGCTTTTGTTGCAATTGCTTATGATGTTTTAATCATGAAATCTTTACCCTTGCCTATATCCTGAATAATATTGCCTACGTTTTCCCATAGCGTTTTTATAGTTTTGGGTTTTACATTTGAGTCTTAAACTACCATTAACATTTTTCACTGAATTCGAAAAAAAACTACTTTAAAATTCATATGTAACCAAAAACACAAGTATAGACATGTATAGCCAAGAAAATCTAAGCAAAAAGAGCAAAGCTGCAGGCATCACGATACCAAAACTCCAAACTATACTACAAGGCTACAGTAACCAAAACAGCATGGTACTGGCACAAAAACAGACACATCAACCAAGGAACAGAAAAGAGATCTCAGAAATAAGACCATACATCTATAACCATCTGATCTTTGACAAACCTGACAAAAACAAGCTATGGGGAAATGATTTCCTATTTAATAAATGGTGCTGGGAGAACTGGCAAGCCATATACAGAAAATTGAAAAGGACCCCTTCCTTACACCTTATACAAAAATTAACTCCAGATGGATTAAAGACTTAAGTGGATTGATATTTTAAAGGGAGAAACATGATGCAATGCTATGGAATGTTTAAAAGCACTAGCTGAACCCAGCACTAGCATTGACTAGCTGTTATCTTGGACAAGTTAATTAACCTCATTTTTAAACATATACCACAGGATAATCATAGCACCTACCTCAAAGAGTTGCTGATGTTGTTATTTCATTCAAGAAATATTTATTGAGCACCTATTCTATGCCAAATATTTCTAGGTTCTAGAGATATTGTTACAAGCAAAAGAGTCTAAATTACTACTCATGGATTTTGGTCTGGTTGAAGGAAGAAAGAAAATAAGTCAACAAGTAAGATTAAGAGGGAATCCTTTTCTTTTGCTAGATCAAATGAGTAAATATATTTAAAATGGGGTGGGGGTGTGTGTGTGTATTCGTGTGCAATGCTTGGTAACCAAATTAGAACTTTTTTTCTAAAATCCCTTTTAGAATTTCTCAGATGTTACTTGTACTGCTACTCAGCTGCTGCTGATGAGACTTCTTTCACTTTGCCAACTATTTAAGTAGTTTGAAAAAAGACGGACAGAAAAATATTTGCCAGTAGTGAAGCTCTGTGGACAAAACCTGGAAATTGCTTCAAAAGTAAGGGGAGGAGCCCTGATCACTCCTGCCACCTCATCTGGAGTGGAAATGGACATTTCAACCTTTCATTTCTCTTGAGAAGCTTCAAGCAGCAGGATTGTTTTCTACTCTCTGGTAAAAATTAGGGTTAACATTTCTTGAATATTTATGATGTGCCGCAAGTTATTCTAGGAACACAGGGCTGTTAACTAATGTAATCCTCTCAACAAATGTTTAAAATAAGTACTATTATTATCCCACTTTTACGGATAGGACACAGGTACAGATAGGCTTTATAATTTCCAAGATTTCACAGCTGGTAAGCAGAAGAATGGAGATTCAGTCAGCTTCAGAACACTACACTATACTGCCTCTCAGTAGTTGATATTAAATTAGCAAATAGATGTGAAAGAGACTTAAAATAATTTTAGAGACAACTGCATGTTCTTTCTCTTTCTTTTGTTGAAATATGTATAAACTTTTAGAATGTTGAAAATAGTGAAGAACCAAACCACAGAAAACATATGGTAGTCTATATATCTCAACTTTTCTCAAAAGAAAACATTTCTCAAAAGAAAACACATTGCCTATGTTCAAAAGCACCCTGGCTCCATGCCTGGCCCCCACCCACACCCACCTCCTTGTTTCACTTTTTCATCTCCTGTCAGGATCATCCAGGGCTTTTATGAAACCATTTAACAAAATAATTTCAGGAAGGCAAAAGTGCTATAAAGACAATCAAACAGAATGATGAACTTGGGAGTGCCCAGGGGTTTACATTTTTGGGGCATGGACTGGAAAGTTCCTTGATGAAATAATGCTTGAAATGAAATTCAAAGCGTAAGAAGGAAAAAATGTGTGAATATCTAGAGACAGAATGCTTCAAGCATGGAGATCAGTAAATGCAAAAGTCCTAGGATGGAAGGAAACAAGCTTGGCATATTTGATAAGAAGGTTGGTGTAGTTGGAGAAAGAGAGCTATCCTCACTGAGGGGAAAGGGGAACAAGATGCAGCTGGAGCATTGAGCAGAGGCCAGGTCATGTACCGCACTATGCCCAGCAAGGAGTTAGGATTGTATTTATTGGAAATGGGAATCCATAGGAGGGTGTGAAGCAGAAAAACTACTTGATCAAATTTGTGTTTTTAAAAGGCCTATTTGGGCCAGGTGCAGTGGCATATGCCTATAATCCCAGCACTTCTGGAGGCCAAGGCAGACGAATCGCTTGAGCTCAGGAGTTCAAGACTAGCCTGAGCAACATGGCGAAACCCCGTGTCTACAAAAAATACAAAAATTAGCCAGGCATGGTAGTGCGTGCCTGTAGTCCCAACTGCTCCCTACTCAGAAGGCTGAGCAGGAGGATCACTTGAGCTTGGGAAGTCAAGACTGCAGTGAGCCAAGATTGTGCTACTGTACCACAACCTGGGTGACAGAGACCCTGTCTTATAAAAATAAAAATAAATTTTTTAAAAAAAAGCCTTTGGCTGCTCTGTGGAGACAGGACTGGCCAGGGGAAGGAAGAGTACAGCCAAAACACTACTGCAAAAGCCCAGGCAAGAGATGGTCAATGGGTATAAGTTTGGTGTCACTGACAGTAAAAATCTGCACATATTTGGAACTTATTTGGGAGAGAGCCTGAAAGGTTTACTGATTGAGCTTTTCTGGAAGGCTTTCTGTAAGGGGAATATTTAGAAAATTCTGTGGCAACTCCTCGGATAAGGAGTTGTTAAGGAACCAAATTATTTTCCCTAGAACCTTAGTTACTCTGGTAAGTTTTTACACAAAATAATGTTTCTGGGACTTAGACGGGCCTGTCCAAAATGCACAAAAATGCCTGTTTTATATGACAAATGAATTTATTAACCATGCATAAAGTGTTTCTAAAACACTGATAATGTCCCTTAGTCATAAAAACACATTCTTCCCTTGCTTCTTTGTGTCTATCAACCTCCCTCTTTTTTTTTAGTCAGAAACAATACTCTTCTTTGAATAAATCTCTACCCAAGGTCATCATCCCTCCCTCAGCAACAGTGAAACATAGAGTCCTTTAAGTTGTCACTGTTGACCCTCACTCTACTCCCAATATTCAATGTGATTTCTTAACTTTCAGTACCACTTTACCACATACAATGTTGTATTTAAAGACCTGTGTACATACTCCTCTTCAATTTGCCGGTGAGTCTACCAGAAACCTGCAACTGCCCAACAAAAAGTGTCCCAGTCCCCTTCTCTGTTGATGAAACCCAGTATCGTGTTGAAGATACTGGTCCTGGAAGCTGGCAAGTAAAAGTTCTAGACAAGCATATATATCAGGGAGGCAGCTATGAAAATGTTTGGCTGCCACATGCACGCGCGCGTGTTTGTGCGTGTGTGTGCATGCACTCATACACACACACACTTATAGATAAGACAGAGAATAGTCATGGCAAAAAGTGAGCTTGTTATCCATCCTAACAAATAGGATGGAGAAAATTATGTACAAAGACCACCAAAAATCCCCAACGCTCTTCTAAAACAACTTCCAAATAACTGGTAGAATAAAACTTTCAAATTTTGTCCCAAACTTATAAATAGACAGGCAGCAGAGGTAGACAGAGTTTGTGGATCACCCTCAGAAAGGTTTCCTGGGTTCTAAAAGCGACCAAGTTTTAGCTCCCAAAGAAAACTGAGAATCTTCCTTTCAAATTCTGTTACTGTTTGCTTCTCATCTCAAATTCGGAACTCTAGAGATAGTATCACCTGATGAGAAGTCTGTTGGAGGGACTCCTGTAGTGTGGATCCTGAGGTTTTGTTTCTTTTCATATTGGAAGATGAAGCAACTCTTGTGGTATAACTTATTAAACTCTAAGACATGGGATAAAGACGATCTTATCATATTGGCAAGCATGTTGTATTCATATTCTGCCTCTGCAAGATACAAAGACCAACTATTGGATAGATAGTATAAAACTAGGGTCAGTCTGTGAGTAGAATCTGGCCTGCCACCTGATTTTGTAATTAGAGTTTTATTGGAACACAGCCACGTTCAATGATTCAAATTTTATCTATGGCTGCTTTCGCAAACACAAGGCAGGTTTAGATATTTGAAACAGTGATATTATATCTAACAAAGCCTAAAATATTTGTAATATAATAATATATTTAGACCTTTACAGGAAAAGGTTTGCTGATCTCTGGTGCAAAATGATGCTTCTGGTAGCAGTAGTGGCCAGTTTGTGGTAGTGTGTGCAGAAGCTCTAGTAAATATTGGGACCTGTGGCTAAACAGATAAATCCCAATGGAAAGTATTGGGATGAATTCACGTGTCTATGGTGACACATCTACCGTTGTTGTCTTTGAATACAACCTCTGAGATCACAGTCTTATATTTGAGCCGTATGGTACACAGTCTTCCTTCAGAGTCTGCACATCCTGTTATGTCACTGTAAACATCAAACACATTAGGTGTGTTCTCTTCACTCCATTACACAAGTTCTTTCCTCTCAATGAGCATTAATTAGTCAGGTGTGGCGTCCCATAAATTTTTTTCTGTGTTCTATTTTTTTTGTGTGCGCTCTATTTTTAAAATGTGGAAAGTAAGCCCTCTAGGAAATCCTTCATTTGGAGGATATTTTATTTAATGGCTCTCAGGAGCATAACATTGAATTAATCATAATCCTTGGATCACCCCCTTGCTCTCACCATTTTTCAGGCATGGTATACTTTTATTTATGAAATCTAAAACTTTGTCAATAAACTAAATCTAAGAGTCAGGCTTCCCCCACCAACCCACCCCCTGTCTCCTCCAGTCTGAGGAAACTTCTACCTGAATCTTGAGTCCATCATAAATCTTCTGCTTATCACTCCCTTACTTTTAATTTTATACAGTTTTGCAATTGCACTTATGCATATTCCTAAAGAGAGAGAGAGAGAATGCATGTGTGCCTGTGTGTATGTGTGTTTAGTTGCTTAAAACTATATATAGAGAGAGATTGAGGCTATATATAACTTGAAAGAACATTTTTCTCACTCATTGCTATCATTCATCCATGTTGTAACTATCCATTCATCCACATTATTATATAATTCTCATTAATTTATGGTTATAGCTGTAGAATACTATAATAGGCGAATGCACCACAATGTAGTCATCTAATTTTACCTTTAATGAGCATTTGGATTGTTCTTTGGGTTTTGCTGTTTAGAACAGCTCCTACTATGTAAGTGCAAAAGTTTCTTTTGGGAATAGACTTGTCTGTGAAACGGTGCATTAAATGGTGTGTTAATGCTCAACTCTAAGAGGCAAATCCAAACTATATTCTAGTAGTGATACCAATTTACGCTCTTAGCAGTAATGTGTCGGTGTTATTTACACATATTGGTATTTTCGAAGTTTTTATGTTTCTCAAATGGTTAGGTATAAAATTGTATCTCATTATTTTAATGTGTATTTCTCTGATCATTAAAAAGAGTAAACATTTTCTTCATATGTTTATTGGCTATTTGCATTTCTTCTCTCTGATGTGCCTGTTCATTTATCTTGTCTCTTTTTCTATGGGTTATTTGTACTCTTTTTATTAATGAGTAAAGATTCTTTGTGCATTATTAATTGTAACCTGTTAGTTTTGTGCATTGTAAATACTTTCTCCCATTGTGTTATTTGTAATTTCATTCTTTATGTTGGCTTTTGATAAACAAAAATTCTTGTTTTTCAGTAGCCATCTTGGACCTGAGGAAGAAAAAAAAAATCCTTGCTTTTAATACAGTCAAAATTTTAAATTTTTTTCTCTTGTAGCCAATGCTTACTTGTTACAGGTTTAAGAAATCTTACCCTGCCTAAAGATGTTAAAAAACAAAACTCTAAATTTTTAAAAGATGTTTGAAAATGTTGTTTTTGATATGTAAATCTTGACTTGGGGTTTATTTTTGTACATGATATGAAACAGAAATTCAATATTATCTTTTTCCATATAGATATGCTTTTTCCAGCTCCAATCTCTTTTCCTCCTTGATCTCTCATGCAACTGTGATCATATACCAAAATCCCAAACATATTTCGACCTGTTTCTGGGCTCATTCTGTTACACTGTGTCAATTTATCTATCCTTGCACTATTACCACACTGTGTTCATTATTATGGCTTTATCATAAGCATTAGAATCCAGTAGGTAAAATCCCAGTCCACCCCTCACAGATTTCCCTTTAGAAGTGTTCTGTTGGTGACCTTTTACTTGACTGTATAAACTGGAAATAATCTTATCAAATTTTATGACTGTTACTTACTTTGAACCTATAGGTCAATATGGGGAGAAATGTCATCAGTATAATTTTTTTTGTTGTGTTTTTTTTTGAGACAAGGCTTCACTCCATTGCCCAGACTGGAGTGCAGTGGCACAATCAGCTCACTGCAGCTTTGAGGACCTCCTGGGCTCAGGTGATCCTCTCACCTCAGCCACCCAAGTCGCTGGGACTGCAGGCGCACTCCACTATGCCCAGCTAATGTTTTGTATTTTTTTGTAGAGACGGGGTTTTGCCATATTGTCTAGGCTAGTCTCGAATTTCTGAGCTCAAGATATCAGCCCGCCTTGGCCTCCCAAAACGCTGGGACTATAGGTGTGAGCCATTGCACCTGGCCATCAGTGTGATATTAAGTTTCATCCATGAACATGATTTATCTATTTAGGATTTAGTATTTTCTTAATATGTTTTAAAAAGTATTATAATGTTACCTATAGAGATATCAAATATGTTTTGTAAATACCTACGAAGACTGGGCATGGTGGCTCATGCCTGTAATCCCAGCACTTCGGGAGGCCGAGGCGGGCGGATCTCCTGAGGTCAGGAGTTTGTAGACCAGCCTAACCAACATGGAGAAACCCCATCCCTACTAAAAATACAAAAATTAGCTGGGCATGGTGGCAGGCGCCTGTAGTCCCAGCTACTTGGGAGGCTGAGGTAGGAGAATCGTTTGAACCTTGGAGGCAGAGGTTGCAGCAAACCGAGATCACACCACTACACTCCAGCCTGGTGACAGTGAGACTCCATCTCAAGAAAAAAAAAAAAAAAAGTATATCTATGAAGTATCACTTCATGGAGACTTATCAGGTCAAGATCCTTTTCCTTCTATGTCTAAGTTCCTTTGAATGTTTATCATGATTAGTTATTAAATTGTATCAAATGCTTATGAAATGGTATTTGTAGTCTATTAATGTGATTAATGGCACTTACGAATTTGTCTATTTTGTTAGGTTTTTAAAAGACCAAATACTTGCCTTTCTTCACCGTTGAAAGGTAAGAGTAAATTTGTCCAAGACTGATTCCCTGCAGGGTACCTCCTGCAATGCTCCACTGGAAACTAGCTATTGTTTAATACTTAAGGCAATCAGTCTTGTAGAGTGTTACAGTGAAGGCCTCAGGTTCTAGAAGGTTTGAATTAAGATTCATACCTTAGCCCCTCACCATGACAAAGGAAGTACTAGTGTTCCCTCATTAATAAATGCCATGATCAAGGAATAAAGATATAGATAAAAATGTTGCCAAGTCACAGTGCTATGACCTGTACACTTAGAGTCCATCACTTCAAATATCAGGAAAGGGACTTGTGCTTTCTTCACAGTCCAAAGCCAGAGGTCCTCTCCCCAAATCTGGTATCCAGTTCTGCCAGATATATGTAGAATGCCTAGATGATAGGGGACCTGCTCACCTGTTAGAATTTCTATCTACCAAAGTATCCTTCAATAAATGATGTTCTAGAAATATTTGTGTGCCTCTTAATTTTATTTTTATATTATTTTTTGTTGATTTTGGTATATATGTACACATATTCCTTTCTTTCTATATTATTTGTGCTATTGTTTTGTGTTTATGACTCCTTAAGATAGATACCTAGTTCACTGATTGTAATTTTTTCTTTTTTCTTTCTTTCTTTTTTTTTTTTTTTTTTTTTTTGAGAAGGAGTCTCCCTCTATCTCCCGGGCTGGAATGCAGTGGCACATTCTCTGTTCACTGCAACCTCCACCTCCTCCTGGGTTCAAGCGATTCTCCTGCCTTCTGAGTAGTTGGGACTACAGGTGCACGCCACCATGTCTGGCTAATTTTTGTATTTTTAGTAGAGATGGGGTTTCTCCATATTGGCCAGGCTGGTCTCAAACTCCTGGCCTCAAGCAACCCACCCTCCTCGGCCTCCCAAAGTGTGGCAGTCCTATTCTCCCTGACAATCCCATAGACAGGCTTGCATGACAGCCACACAGACAGGCCTGCATAGCACTCCAGTTACATGGACAAATTTCCACAGAGCTGCCTTAACATTGAGCAAATAGTCAGTGCCCAGACATCAAAGCTAGAAATGCAAACATGGCCATCAGGAGCCTTGCATAGCCTTCTCCCTTGCTGGAGCAAGTCAAAATAAAAGAGACAGGCTTGCTAGTGCCAGGACCCGTCTCGGGTTGACAATATCTGAGATGAGTGAAGGTAACAGAGGCAACTGTTTGAATAGGTTTATTGGAGAGTCTAAGGCAGCTCTCCGGACCAAGCTGTAAAGAAGATAAGCTAGAAATAATCACTCTGGGACCACAGTAGACAGGCCTTGAAGGCACTGGGGCCCTCACAGCTTAATTGGATTTAGCAAGCATTTTTTCTTCCCCCTCTGAACTTCTAATTGAAACAAAATTAGTTACCTATAGATTTAGGCAAACGCTGTACTGCACATAGGCACATAACCCCAACCTATATAAGCACAAGAAAATTGTAACACTTTGAGTTGGTCTGGTGGAACTATCTCCAACCTTCTCCCTGTATCCAGTAATAGCAATAAATTCCCTTCTTTCCTAGTTTGTCTGCTTCTCATTATTGGGCCAGGAGAAAATGCAGCCAGACCCAGCTCTGTTCTGAGAACAAAAGTGCTGGAATTACAGCAGTGAGCCACTGCGTCCAGCCTCTTTTTTTTTTCTTTCTTCTTTTCCAATGTAAGCCCTTAAAGTTATAAGTTTCTCTTGAAGTACAATACATGTTGCTAAGTAGTGTTTTCTTATAATTTAGTTCTAGATAATTTTTAATTTTCATATGATGTTTTCCTTTACCTGAGTTATTTGCTAATTTTTATTTCTTTTTTTCTTTTTTTGCTAATATTTTTTTAATTTCCAAATATGTGGAATTTTGTATTTACGTTTTGCTATTAACTGACTTAATTGCATTGTGTTCAAAGACTGGGATATGAATGATGCTTGATTTTTTTAATTTATCAAACTTATTTTATTGCCTGGATTCTGATCAGCTTTTGTAAATGTCTCCCATTTTCTTCAGAGAAATGTGCCATCTCTAAATGTTAGATGCAGAACAACTCTATATCTGTCTATCACGTCAAGTTTGTTGCATGTATTGTTTAGATATTTTAGTGTTTAGATATTTTCAATATTTCCAAATTTTTATATATTTAACTTATCAATAATGAAAGGATGTACTGAAATTTTAGTATAATCCTGGATTTATAAACATTTCTCTCATATTATTAATTTAGATTCATGTATTTTAAGGCTTAAAATTTCTACACTTCCATAGTGCATTGAATACTTATTATTATTATTTGATGATATATTGTATTCCTAATCATCCTAATCATTATTTTGTACTTTGAGGTCTATTTTATCAGATATAAATAACTACACTAATTTTCACTTGGGTAACACTTGCCTGATGTATCTTTTCTTCATGTTTTTACTTTTGATCTTTAAATGTTCTTATCTTTTTGGTATACATTTGGATTATTTACTTATCAAACCATATCTTTTAACTGGTGAGTTCAGTCTAATCTTATTTTTTGAAATTATTGATATACTTAGACCTTTTTTATCATCTTAATTCATTATTTCAGTTTGTCCCACTTTTTGTTTTATATTCTTTCTTACTTTATTTTAAAATTTACATCTCTATTTCCCCCTTAATGAGATCAGAACTATCCTCTTGATTCTTACCATACTATCATTATCTAGACTTTCAACTTTGCATCAGGGTTTTTGTGAATATATTTGGGGAGAAGGGCAGTTAGCAATTTTTAAAACAGCAACAAATGTTTATTCTTTTTTTTTTTTTTTTTTTTTTTTTGAGACAGAGTCTCGCTTTGTCGCCCAGGCTGGAGTGCAGTGGCGCGATCTCGGCTCACTGCAAGCTCCGCCTCCCGGGTTCACGCCATTCTCCTGCCTCAGCCTCCTGAGTAGCTGGGACTACAGGCGCCCGCCACCTCGCCCGGCTAATTTTTTGTATTTTTAGTAGAGACGGGGTTTCACCGTGTTAGCCAGGATGGTCTCAATCTCCCGACCTCATGATCCACCCGCCTCGGCCTCCCAAAGTGCTGGGATTACAGGCGTGAGCCACCGCGCCCGGCCAAATGTTTATTCTTTTAATCGTCTTTACCTCAAACATTTCATGTATTTCCTGGATTTTCTTTCTTTTTATTTAAGTATTTTATCCAAAACTGTTTTTAGTAGGAACTTTTGTGTGGCAAACCTGAGATCTTGTCTGCCTGAGAATATTGTTTTTATATTATACTCTCATTTCTGAATAACAATTTGGCTCACACTAAATTTAAGATCTTTTTCTGTGACATTTTTAAAATATTGCTTCATTTATTCTTGACCCTAGTGTTGGAACTGAGGAACCTAAGATTGATATTTTCTTGTCCTTTTGCATGTCAATTTTTTATTCTCTTCAGAAGTTTTTATATTTTTTTCTTTGTCTTTGTTAGTATTGAATTTCACTATAGTATTTGTGTATGTGCTTTTCAATATTTCTATTTTTTAACATTCTATAAGCTCTTTCAATATGAAGACTTGTAAAATATTTTAATTCTAGGAAGTTAGCACTTTTCCATTATCCTCCTCATCTCTTGGCGTCTCTTTTATATTTTCCTACTTTTTGTCCTTGGCTTCTTCCTTCTGGAAGATTTTCTCCATCTGATATTCTCTTTCAATACTTCATTCCTCAAGCTTTATCCATTCTGCTAGTCATCCCATCTGCTGCGTTCCTTATGCAATTATTTTTTATACATAATATCCTCTGTTCTTTTGGTGTTTTGCTGTTCTTGTCTCATATTGTCAGTAACTATACTTTTTTTCTCTTTTAGTATGTTTATTACTTTAATTTTTTGTAACTGTTCTAATATTCTGATTCTGTTTATATCTGTAACCTAATCTGTTATTTTTTAGTTCAAATGGCTGTGCTCTCAAATATCTTTTTATTTGAGTCTGGGAGCTCATTTTACCTTGAAAATATTGGCTAATGTGTCAGGCAATGCTAGGAAGGAAGACTAGACCTCATTTTCTGTCAGTCACAATCAAATCAGGAAAGGGAAATAATGAATCTTTGGATACAGAATCTCAGGTACACACACACACACACATAAAAGACAATAAATCACTCGTCCTCCCAAACTAACTCCATAGATCAAGTTTATATGTCAATTGTTTGTTCCCCAAGTTTAAATATTATATCATTAGGAGGATTTTTTTTTTTAACATTGTAATTCCTCAAACTTGAGAACTAAGCTAGCTTCATGGGTTTGTGTGACCTGTTCATGCTCACTGAGGGTGTCATGCTTGGTTTAATTGTCTGCAGGCTGGTCTTGTTTAACTTTTGTGTTTTTATTTTAAGAGACAGGGTCTCATGACATTGGACAGGCTAAAGGGCACTGACTATTCACAGGAGCAATCCCACTACTGATTAACACAGGAGTTTTGAACAACAGGTCCCATCTTTTTTTTTTTTTTTTTTGAGATGGAGTCTTACTCTGTCCCCAGGCTGGAGTGCAGTGGCACGATCTCGGCTCACTGCGACCTCCGCCTCCTGTGCTCACGCCATTCTCCTGCCTCAGCCTCCTGAGCAGCTGGGACTACAGGCGCCCGTTACCACGCCCAGCTAATTTTTTTGTATTTTTAGTAGAGACAGAGTTTCACCATGTTAGCCAGGATGGTCTCGATCTCCTGACCTCCTGATCCACCTGCCTCGGCCTCCCAAAGTGCTGGGATTACAGGCGTGAGCCACCGAGCTCGGCCTGGGCCCCATATTTTTATTCGGCTGGGCATACTCATCACAAATGAAGGAGTTAACCAAGAAAAAAATACATCATTGAGTTCAGGAAACAAGCGATCTTACTCAAATGAATGGAATTTCTGGAATGAGAATGAAAAGAAATTACTGTGCAGCAAAAATGGAGAGCAACAGTTTAATTGGATCAGGAGGATAAATGTCTCTCAAAAGGAAATTTCCAAGGAAAAATCAAAACTAATATTTGTTGAATGTATTAAGCTGGAATGTTGAGTATTTGAACTTAGTGATTGAGAATGTTGAGTCTTTGAACCTTCTGATCTAGAATGTAAGGTCCATGAATGCAGTAAGTAGCACACAGTGGTACTCAATGTATTCTTTTTCAATATTCCTGATATGACTTCACTTTTTCTGGCAGATTTGGAAACAAAGTGATAGAAACAAAGAAAACTAAGTAAAGAAAAAAACCAAGGCAATTTTAATTACAGGAAAAACAAAAAGTTGTATAAGAAATGTAATTATACTACAATATATGAATCAGCTATGAATAATATTTGCATAGTCATTAATTACATAAACATTGAATACTGATTTAATCAAAATATAAGGAACTATATTGAGATGTTTTCAAAAGGAGTAATGAATATATGGGGAAATACGTTATTTAAGAAAGCTTTTTCTTAAAGTTACATTTTTCATAGTAGATTTAAAAAATTACATCTTTCATAGTAGATAAAAAGCAGAAGGCCATTACTTAGATTTTCTTTTTAAAAAGAGGCAATACCAGAAGAAATGAAAAATATTGAAAATAATTGTCTTAAAAGAGGGGAATTTGGAAATGGGAAAAAGTGACAAAGGGGATTATTATTTTTGTTGTAAATCTTATAAAACTATTTTCAAGCAATTTATGCATACATAATTTATTAAAAGTCAATTTAAAATAAAATATAAAAATTAAACCTATATGGAACTAATATACTCAATGACAAAAATTATGAAGAAGATGGGATTTGGTAGATATCAAAAAGTTAAATCACAAAGTTTCCTAAACTGTTTGGGAGAATGATCGAAACACTGACAAACTTTAGATCTCGTTAGAAAAATATAATGTACATATATATTAAAATGGAAGGAGAGTCAATAGAATTGTAGAAATAGAACACTGACCTTTGCTTCCAGTATTAGTTCAGAGGAGAGTTCTGTGAGACTTTCCCACTAAAGAACACAGCTTCTGTAAAGAAAACACACTTTTATAACACACTGTGGGTCTCTATTGAGGTAGGGGAGGTCTAAAAATATCCTAAAACTTTATATCCTCATCCCCACACCTGACCTGCACCTGGGTTGCTCTGAAGGATGAAGACAAGAGAGAAATACTAGTATTTGGATACTATACCTTAAGCCAGAGGCAACAAAGGGAAGCTTAACATGAGACTTCTGCACTGAGCCAAAATCTAGAGAAAAGATTCCATGTCAGTGGTGCCCCTGGATATCAACAGAAGCAGAAGAAAAGTCTTCCTGTCTGGAGAAAAATGTCCCTCAACTTAGGTATATGACTAAGATCAAATAATCAGCTCCAAAACAATGGAAAGACAAATCTTTTGAGGGAAAAGAAATAACAAACAGAATCAGATTACTGAGAACTGCAGGTATTAGAAACCTCAGGCACAGAGTATTGAACAGTCATTGTTCATTTTCACACTGCTGATAAAGACATACCTGAGACTGGGTAAGTTTTAAAGAAGAGGTTTAATGAACTCACAGTTACATGTGGCTAGGGAGGCCTCACAATCATGACGGAAGGCAAAAGGCACGTGTTAGATTGTGGCAGACAAGAGAGAATGAGAGCCAACTGAAAGGGAAAACTCCTTATAAAACCATCAGATCTCACGAGACTTATTCACTACCACGAGAACAGTATGACAGAAACCTCCCTGTGATTCAATTATCTCCCACCGGGTCCCTCCAACATCATGTGGAAATTATGGGCACTACAACTCAAGATGAGATTTGGATGGGGACCCAGCCAAACCATATCAGTCATGTATAAAAACTTAAAGAAGTAAGGGGGTTTCTGCTATTACTAGTGATGGTCTAAAACAGGGGATTAGCAAACTATCACCTCTAGGCCAGATTTGGCTTATGATCTATTTTTGTATGGCCTGTGAACTAAGAATAGTTTTTACATTTTTAAATTATTGAAAAAATTTAAGAATAATATTTAGTAGCACACAAAAATTATATAAAATGCAATATGTTCCAGCTCTGGGAAGTTGAAATAGATATACGTTTCCCTATTTCTCCCGTTATATAAGGCTAATAATTCACGATATTACGTATAAAATCAAACATAGGAAGACTCTGCTTACTATTTAACCCAGAAATACCAGTAAATAAAGCGTCTTTGGTTTCTTTAGCCAAAGGACCAGGAAAGGGGCAGTTTACCTGCACTGGAAAATTTTTTGGATAATAATCTCTCCACTCCTCCTAAAGACCACAGAAAAAAAACAGTGGTCTCACCCCCCTTAATGCCAAAATGGTGGAATAAGGGACCTAGATGTCTACCATTGAGAGGCTATAACAAGGCAGTCCAATATCTGCTTCCCACCTCCCTGCGGTTTTGTCAGAAGAGTGAAAGTAGGAACCGGGAACTTCATCCTTGCTAACCAGTATGAGCCCCCCAGCCCCATAATGTCAGTGGAGATCACATGGTGAGCCTAAACTTCTAACCAACCCAGTACCTTTTCCTTACTGGGTGATGCCAGAAGAAGCCTAGTGAAGAGTCAGGACTTTCACCTTTGCCCAGTGGTAATGAAGCAGCTCCCACTGAAGAGACCACATGAAGAGCCAGAACACCCATCCCCTCCCAGTGACAAAGAGAAGGCCCCCACCTCCCACCCCAGCTAGCTACCAATGGAGGCCATGTAAAGAATCGGGACTTTAACCTTTACCTGGTACTTAAGTGGTGGTGTCATCCATTGCCCTACAAAAGTCATTGTCAGAGAAAGCCAGTTAAGGCCGGGCACGGTGGCTCAAGCCTGTAATCCCAGCACTTTGGGAGGCCGAGACGGGTGGATCACTAGGTCAGGAGATCGAGACCATCCTAGCTAACACGGTGAAACCCCGTCTCTACTAAAAAATACAAAAAACTAGCCGGGCGAGATGGCGGGCGCCTGTAGTCCCAGCTACTCCGGAGGCTGAGGCAGGAGAATGGCGTGAACCCGGGAGGCGGAGCTTGCGGTGAGCAGAGATCCGGCCACTGCACTCCAGCCTGGGTGACAGAGCCAGACTCCGTCTCAAAAAAAAAAAAAAAAAAAAAAAAAAAAAAGAAAGCCAGTTAAAAAGGATTTAACTATTAACACATACAACAGCCAACATTAATATTCAAAACATTATGCTGAGTGAAACAAGTTAATCTTAAAAAGTTACTTGCAGTCTTATTCCATTTATACAACATTCTTTAAATGACAAAATTATACAAACAGAGATCAGATAAGTGGCTACTAGGAACTGAAAAGAGCACACAAGTGGGAGGGAAATGGATGTGGTTATAAAATAAAACCATGAGGGATCCTTATGGTGATGGAAAAGTGCTGTACCTCGCAAGTATGAGTGTCAATATCCTGGCTCTGTTATTGAACTAGAGTTTTTCAACATGTTACCACTGGGGGAAACTGGGTAACGAGTACATGCATCTTTCTGTATTATTTCTAACCCACTTCATGTGAATCTTCAGTTACCTCAATATAAAAAGTTTGGTTTCTAAAAGGCATGCAGAAATTATATGAAATTCAATTTTCAGTGTCCAAAAAACAAAGTTATATTGGAAAACAGCCATGTTAATTCATTTATTTATTGCCTATGGCTGCTTTCATGCTTCAGTGATGGAGTGGAATCATTAGAAGGGATACCATAGGGTCTACAAAGTCAAAAATATTTACTATCTGGACCTTTTTAGGAAATGTTTTCTGAACTCTGATCTAGATAAACCAGACCAACCTTCTTACTGAAGTAGTAGTAAAAATTTTTTTGTGTACGTGTTCACATATATTTAAATATGATAAATTTACTCACCAAAATTTAGCAGAAGATAAAATTAAATGTAGTCCCAACATTCAACAATGTTTTTGTCCAGAAGACATTTTTTGATCTAGAATAAATAACAGCAAAACTCATCTATTTCTGTGGATCGTGGGGGCAAAAGGCTGACTCAAGTGGACCTAAGAGAAAAGAAGAAAAAAAATATTTCTGCAAATGGTAAAGAAATTTTTTTCAAGGTCACTAATGACTAGGGTGACCTTATGTTCAGTTTTTCCCAGACATTTTTGTCTTATGCCTATGGTTTTGCCATCATAATTAATACTCTCCCTCTTTCTGTTTTAGAAAGGTCAAGTTTGAATTATAACCAATATAGTCACCTTATCAACGACTTCTCCATTGCTAAATCCAGTAGATGTTTCTCACTGTTAATTTGACTTTGTGGCATTTGACAAAGTCTATCATTCCCTTCTTCTGGAAACTTTCAACATTGGGCTTTTAGCACACCATACTTCATGGTTTTCCTACCATCTTACTGATTCCTTTTTTCAGAGTCTTTTGGTGGACGCTTCTCTTCCACAAGATCTTCGAACACTGGAATACTTCATGGTTCACTTCTTGGTCCTTTTCTCTACTCCATCTATATTTATTTCTTCAGTGATCTCAACCAGTCTAATGACGTTTGAATACGACCTATAGGGTCACCATTCCCAGATCAATATATCCAGTCCGGACATTATTACGGAACTTCCATCACATGTTTACTCAATAGCTCCACAAGATCTCTAATGAATATGTCAAACTCAACATACATAAAACAAGACTGTTTTCCCCCTTCTTCCCTCTCCCCACTGACCCTTTTCCCCCAAAGGAAGACCCTGTTTCCTGCTCAACCTGCAGGTTTCCTTATCTCACTAGATAGCATATTATCTCTCTGTCTTCTTAACCAGAAACATTGGGACAATACTTACTTTTTCTCTCAGCACTTTTTCTCCCAGCATGCAATGCTTCATTTGACCAGAGGACATTTTTCTGCCGTAGTACAAATAACTGCAAAACAATCTATTTATATGGCTTCTGGAGGCAAAGCCTGACAGAAGTGAATTTAAGAGAGAAGGACAGTAGAAGTTGTTCTGCAAAGAGGGAAAAATGTTCTTTTCAAGGGCACAAATGAATACAATGGGTTTATGTCCAGGACAATTCTGGTTTATGTCTCCTGCCTTGGCATAATACTTAATAGCATCCCTAGATAGTTTTAGAACTATCTAGTACAGACGCTAAAAATTGTATCGTCAGCCTCCTCAAATCCTGTTGATTGATTTTGTCTTCAAAACAGATTCAGAATCTAAGTGTTTGTCACCTGTGCAAGTCACCATCTCGTCTTACCTGCTGCACCTTCTCTCTCTCTCTCTCTCTCTCTCTTTTTGTTTTATGCTCTTCGGAACATGTCACTCTTCCACTCAAAGTCCTACAGTGACTCCTTGTTTTATCCAATAAGTGCCAAAGTTCTTACATGGCCTACAAATGTCTATTTAATCAGCCCACTCCTTCCCTGATCTTCTCTGACGTCATATCATACTTCTTTCCCCATCATACCCTCTGGTCCAACGAGATTGGCCTCTTCCATGTGAGAAATGCTATCATTTTTTAACTGTTTGCCCACCACCCCACCCCTACTCACCATCTATAAAGTTCTTCCCCCAGACTCCACATGGCTTTCCCACTTCCATCATGTCATAAGTCAAATATCATCTTTTCAATAAAATCTACCTATTGATCTTATTTAAAATTTTCTACTCTGCACATATGGATCCCACTTTCTTTTTTTGAATTGCTTTCCATACTCTTAGCACTTTTTGATATACAACCCTGTGTATTCATTAATTTCTTTAATTGACTGCCTTTCCCTTGTACAGCAGAAATTTCTGTTTGTTTTATTCACTGATATATCCTAGGTGCACATAGCAGGTACTCAATAAATATATGTTGAATAAATTAATGAGTGAAAAGGTAACAATTTTAAAACTTTCAAATAACATTAGAATAGTCTTACTGATTTGCATTTGCAAGGCCCAAATGTAATTCTCTTAATTCATTTCATTAGTTTTTTTATTACAAAATTAAAACATGCTTATTGAGCATATTTAGTTAATTTTGATAAATACAAACTTCTAAGAAACTGAGAAATGTATTCAGACTTAGAAATTTACCACATTAAATCATTAAATAGAAATCCATGGTGGTTGGGAAAAAAGCAAGGCTATTGCCTTGGAAAAAGTTACATTTGTATAACTATTTGATATCTCAATCACATACATAGATATAAATGTAGATGTAGACATAGGTGTAGATATGCCTATAGATACACACAGGTAATTAAATGTAAGTTAGTTTGCACAGTAGCCTGCTTCCTGCTCTCTGCTAAGCAACCTCAATAGAGAAAAGGTGGCAAATTGGAATCTACATCTGATGAAATATATCATGCCTAAATTTAAAAAAAATTAATTTGGACCAACTTTGTAGGAACGATTAACATGAATTGGCATCAATATGGTCAAGTAATGGTATAAGGAAATCAAATGTCACCAAGGTTCCCAAATTATAAATCACATCATGCCAACAGCAAAAGATTGCAGAAAAATCACACTGAGAAATGTCAGACTAAATCGTTGAACTCTTTTGAACCAAAAGTAATTTATTTGGCTTTGCAAATGATACAGAATATTGCCTTCAGTTTTTTATATTTTCAAATAGTACATTGAAGAGAAAGCAGAGATGAGCAACAGAAATAAATATGGCTTGATCAAGCATAGGTGTCCTTAGGCAATTAAATAAAAGCAGACTCAGTATTATACTCAGTGATCACCACAGACAAGGAAGAGTGGATTAAACATATAGCAATTTGCCTCAGGCAACAAGAGTCCTGGAGATAGACAATCCAGATTTGTAAAAGTGGTTCAGTGAAGCCTTTAGAGAAGGATCACTCTGTCTCTTCTCTTGACATCATTAGTATATGTGCCTTTATCTTCTTCATACTTGCCATCTCCTGGTTGTAAGACGACCGCTCTACCTTAACCTCACATCCACATTCCAGACAGGAAGAAGGAGGAAGAGAAGAGGTAGAACTAAAAGCCTCAAAAGAGCAAAAGCTTTCCCCAAATCCCTGACTGACCATCCATTATTCATTGGCTAGAACTGTGTCCCATGGCGACCTCAGCGAAAAGAGTCTGGAAAGACAACTGTTTTTGGATGGCACGTTGTCAATTCAAACAAAATTGGGGTTCTTTTAGTAAGAAAGCAGGGAATAATGAATATTTGATAGGCAAGTAGGAGTAAACGTACAGATAAAGGACATATAGAAAGAAGAAAATTTGGTAAAGAAGATGGCTTTGAGAAACAACTACATTTAGGGGCAGGTAAAAAAAAAAAAAAAAAGAATAATCACAGGAAAGAGAAAAAACATAACCAAAGATGTAAAACAAAAATAGGAATATTGTCAAAAAGTTATTCATGTTTTTGCAATATTATTAGGTTTGTAAAATGTTTTGACTTATTTCTCAATTATCTTTGAATGTAAGGAAGGTAATTACATTATTATTCCATAAGTCATGACCATCTAACAATTGACACTTAACATTCCTCTTCAACAAGTAACATTAATAAATACAGAAAAGCATAGTGTCGGTTCCTGAAGCAGACGACTGGGGCAAAAGAAAGTTCTTTACAGACATCTGATGCTGTAATTGTTAGTCAACTGACAAAAATTTAGATAATTTCAAATCACAACACAGTCAGCTGATGTGTCCATTTAAATAAATATTTCTTTTTATTGAGGGAAAAAAAGCTTTTTCCTTTGTGAATGCAATTTCACGGCCAAAAGAATAACTATTTTGTTGTTATATCAAATATGTTTTTTTTAACTGCTCTTTTGCTAAATGTACTCTATGCACTAAATGACCTGACCTGAATCAAGCCAGAAATTTGTTAGACTTGTATCTCCAAAGTTTGAAGATGAAATGAGAATGTTTCTTTTCATTTGTAGCTTGCTGCTTTTGGTTAAGCATTCTCAATGTGCATCATTGTTAGCATAAATAAACTGATTAAAGATATTTTGATAGCTAAAACTGTAAAATCTCATGTAAACCTGAATATATTTTCAAAATTGAAAAGGAAAATTTATTTAAATGTTCATATACATATGTTCGGGATTAATTTAAACTGTAAAAAGTTAACATGTACTGCAATGATATTTGGAACAACAAATGTGTTTCATGTTTCTTTCCAAAACAAGTAAAATTAAGAGATAAAAATTCTTTAATTTCAATACTATCAGTCAACAGAAATAAATTAGCCACATTCATTTGACACCATAATTTAACATTTTACTCATTACACATAAATTATGCTCTATTTTCTTTGCATCTTATTTTTTAGAAAACACAAGTTATTTTAATCAACAAAAATAGGAGTAGAAAGTGTTGCTTCTTCTTTTTTCTTTAGTATAATAACTAGCCTCAAAACAGTTTATTTTATTTATTTTTTTTTTTGAGACAGGGTCTCACTTGGTCACCCAAGCTGGAGTGAAATGGTGCAATCATAGCTCATTGCAGCCTTGCCCTCCCGGGCTCAGGTGATCCTCCCATCTCAGCTTCCAGAGTAGCTGGAACCACAGGTGTGCACCACCATGCTTGGCTAATTTTGTGTTTTTTATAGAGACGAACTTTTGCCATATTGCCCAGGTTGGTCTCAAACTCCTGAACTCAAGCGATCCACCAGTCTCAGCCTCCCTCCCACTGTTGAAATTACAGGTGTGAGTCACCATATCTGGCCTGATTTTATTTATTTATGAAAAAAAAAATCTGAAGTTCCCTGATCTTCTATGTAACTGATGTTAAAATGTTACCTGATATATTAAATAGAAAATAACTAAGCCTCAGATCATTAAATAATAATTCTTTCAATTGCTGTCACAATAATTTTATATATGGAAAGCATAGCAATTAATGAATGATTGCCATGAAACATAAGTATGAATATTTTATTCAAAACAGCATGGAAGTTGTAAATCTATTTCTTTATAGAGGATATAGAAAAGTACATGCAAATTACCTTATAATATTTCATACTATGAAGGACATCTTTTAGAAGTTTCCATCATGATTCAAAAGTTATAGAAATGAGATGTGGATAATAAAAAAGATTTTATATTTGGCTTTGGAATTTGTGTACTTACAACTTAATAAGAGTATTTCTTGTTGATATGGTTGGAAACTTAAATTGAAATATCAAGCTCCATGGAACCACTTGTGAAGAGCTTAGAAATTTTATAAACCTATCAAACAGCATTGGAAACCCAGGAGGAAAGCCTCTTATTGTAATAAAGAGCCTGATTCCATTGTTGATGTTTGACTGCTGGAAGTTTTCAAGCCTCGCGATTCCCCTGTCCCTTGCTGCCCCACATCTGGGCAGGCTGAGAAGTTTCAGTATGCCCCTCCCTTGGTGCCCACGGGATTTCTCAAGCCATACAAGGCCTGTTCTGTATGTGCCAGAACTCTCACCCCAGCTCCATCACCTAATCTTATTAAAAACAGGGCCTGTCACCTTTCTCTGCTCTCCAAGCCTTTTTTGTACCAGCTTATAATCCTATCCTATTCTCCCCAGAAAGCCTCATTATGTAAGTAATAAGCCTTTTCATTCCCTCATGGGGTATGTGTGTGTGTGTGGGCGTGTGTGTGTGTGTGTGATCAGTAATCTTCACATCCAAATCAAATTTTGGATGGAGGTTCCTTCCTGATACTGTGGGGTGACTGTAACATTTATCTATCTAGAACAACAGAGCAACCTGGTCGCAAAATATCATATCAAACTATTGAAAAAGGAACAGCAGTATCTCATAAGGCAAATTCATATTTCACAATCGTAGATTCAGCCATACTATGAAGCCTGAGTCTTTATAAGATTGTGCTTACTATGCTAATTATAAAGCCTTAAGAAACATTTATTGAATATATATTACTTAAATAGCTGTGCTAAATTCTGGGATCAGGGGCATAAGCCAGAAAATCAAAGGTGAATAAAATGCATTCCCTTTTCTCAAAGGAGCCCAATAAGGACACACCAACTTAACATAAGAAACACTGCTCAATGCAGTAAAGTACTACAGATTTGGCCATTTCTCCCTAAGAGTGGTGGGTGGCATCTGAGCTTGCCATTCTTAGACCCATAGATTTCTATAGGCAGAGCAAGAAAGCCTGTAATGAAAGAAATCAAAATTCTTTTTTTTTTTTTGGAGACAGGATCTCACCCTTTCTCTCAGGCTGGAGAACAGTGGTACGATCAAGGCTTATTGCAGCCTTAACCTCCCCAGGCCCAGGTGGTCCTTCTACCTCAGCCTCTGGAGTAGCTAGGACCACAGGTGCTTGCCACCACACCCAGCTAATTTTTGTATTTTTTGTAGAGACGAGGTTTGGTCACGTGGACCAGGCTGGTCTTGAACTGGGCTCAGGCGATCTGTCCACTTCAGCCTCTCAAAATCCTGGGATTACAGGCGTGAGCCACCAAGCCCTGCCTGAGACAAGAATTCTTGATGCATTCAGGGAACTGGGAATGTTCCAGAAGCAGAAGTGGTAGAAAGGCAGAGGAACCACATCTCCCTTTTATAAGATTACTCTGACAGCAGCATGGAGGATAAGTTTAAAGACAGTGAATGGAGGAACAAAGACCAATCAGGAACTCATTTTAATAGTCTAAATGGGAGAAGAAGACCAAAAATAGCGCAGTCACATTCAAAACTGACATGAGGGAACTGAGAATCACTTTAAAATTGGTAGGACTTGGGAAACTATACTTTGAAGTTGAGGGAATATCGTGTAAAAAATGCATTCAGTTTTCTAGATGGTATAAGTTTAATATTTATAAAACAAACATGGTGTATCATGGGGTTAAATGTGATTTCTCTGGTTAATTCAGCTTCAAAAACTTAAAACAATATGATATGCACCAAATTGCCCAATGCCTTTAACACAAGGCACTAGACCACATAGGCAACACATGCTAAAAGACTGTAAAATTAGTTCTGCCAGCATTAGTCCATCACATTCACTCCCTGCTCCAATGTGCTCACGAAGCATATGGGGAAAGGAAAGGAAAGTGTTTCACCCCCCCACCACCAATTCCCTGTTGGCAGCACAAGTGAGTGGGATGTTAAGGGAACCATTTAGAGAGCTTTACAGGTAGCCCCTGGAGTCTGAGTGACACAGAAACTGATACCTCACTGAAGGCAAGGAGGTGTGGCCTTCCACTGAAGACAAGGAGGTGTGGCTAGCTAGACATTCTGACAACAGAGGAGAAGAGAGGTGCTCTGTTAGTTTGGTGTGCACTTTCAGGGTCTAGTGGGGACAAAGGATGAGTCAGTTTTCCAGAAGCCCATTGTGGACCCTGTGTCATCTTAAAAGGGACTGAATCTGGACAAGGAATGGCCCAGAAACTGTAGGTGAGAAATCCCCAGTGATATTGAGATTCTGATGTGCCCATAAAAAACCCCAGCAGAGAAAGAATCAACATTTGGAATCAGCCACACCAAGAAAACAGCAATGCTAGATTATAACTAATGTTTGTGCCGGCAAATGTTTAACGACTGGCTGTCTCAAAAAACTGCATGTATAAATATATGTGTGTGTATGTATGTATACATAGGTTTATTATAAATTTTATTGAAAGATGCATAGCAAATATTTTACAAATAATAATATACAATACTCTTTATGCAAATTCCATAGTCAACTGATTCTCACAGAATCCTTTCATTGATTTTTGCTGAATCCTTGTATTACCCAAACTATAACAGCAATTGATGAGTGTAGTTTGAATTTTTTTTTTTTTTTTTTTTTGAGACGGAGTCTCGCTCTCTCGCCCAGGCTGGAGTGCAGTGGCCGGATCTCAGCTCACTGCAAGCTCCACCTCCCTGGTTTACGCCATTCTCCTGCCTCAGCCTCCCGAGTAGCTGGGACCACAGGCGCCCACCACCTCGCCTGGCTAGTTTTTTTGGTATATTTTAGTAGAGACGGGGTTTCACCGTGTTAGCCAGGATGGTCTCGATCTCCTGACCTCGTGATCCGCCCATCTCGGCCTCCCAAAGTGCTGGGATTACAGGCTTGAGCCACCGCGCCCGGCCAGTTTGAATGTTGCTTGACTTTTCTATTTACATTAACTAGTAAGATGGAAGTGAAACAAAGGAACTATAGGTCGCAATTCCACTTGTTTGTCTGATATTAATGAGTTCTTTGCTAAATTGAATAGCAGCTCTCTGACAAAAGAATTTCTTCAGTTTTTTGTGCTATTCACAGCATACTACAATCTACTACAACAGACACGACATACTTTTAATTTCATTATTAATATTCTCTCCATCACTTTTTAAAAATGAGTCTCCATCTATGTTATGTCTCTTTGTTTAACTTTTAAGTTCAGGGGTACATGTACAGGATGTGAAGATTTGTTACATAGATAAATATGAGTCATGAGAGTTCGTTGTACTGATTATTTCATCACCCAGGTATTAAGCCCAGTATCTGTTAATTATTTTTCCTGATCCTCTCCCTCCTCCCGCCTCCACCCTCAGATAGGCCCAGTGTGTGTTGCTTCCCTCTATGTATCCATGCTGTTCTCATTATTTAGCTTCCACTTATAAGTGAGAACATAATGGTATTTGGTTTTCTGTTCCTGTGTTAGTTTTCTAAGGATAATGGCCTCCAGATCCATCCATATCCCTGCAAAGGACATAATTTGATTCCTTTTTATGGCTGCATAGTATTCCATAGTGTATATGTACCACATTGTCTTTAACCCATCTATCATTGATGGGCATTTGGGTTGATTCCATGTCATTGCTATTGTCCACCACTTTTTTAAGTCTAAAAAATCAACAATAAAATAAATCAAACTCTGATTTGTATAATCTGCCATTTTCCATGGTGTAAATACTCCCATTATGGCCAATTTCAAGCTATCAACATGACATCACTGAATGAGGCAGTAGGAAGAAATGTGTAGCAGCCCACCATTATATTTTTACCTATAGGTACAATAGATGTAAATAACCTCAAGAGTAGAGATAATAGCAAAAGAGTTAGGAAATAATGAGTTTTGAATACTTACTACCTTTGTCTTAATATAATTTATGTGATTATGTTTATACAGTTTAGTGTTTAACAATAGCTGTGCTAACAATCAACTCACACAAATCCTAAAATTTTAACAATCAGCTCTCACAGATTCACAGTTGTACTACACCACTAATTCATAGATACAGGAAGACAGCCTGTGGTATAGCAAGAGTGACACCACGGCCATGATGACTGATGTTTGATTCCTACATACTAAGGTATTCTGCAGCAAGGTCCTTAAACAATGCCCATAGCATAGATAACCCTTCAAAAGAAACAAAGCATGTAGCATAAATAATTACCTCAGTAAGACTCTTATCTAGACTCCCCAGTATTCATGAGTTGTGCAAGAAAGTCTGAGATAAGATCAGCTGTACATGTTTTATCCTAAAACCTTACGTATTTTCTGGAGGGCAGATGTGGGGATCTACTTTAACAGAATCATCATTTCTGTTTGTAAGTCCCTATTAAATATCTCTTTCTAAGAAACAGGATTTGTCAGCTTTTCTTTGGCCTCTCAGCTCCCTCAGCCTTTGTGGGTAAGTTTGCATATCTATGCTCATACAGGAACAACAGTGAGGCTCTTTCCTCTCCTTACTCCTTACCCACTCTCCAATTTTAAAGCCCCTAACTAAGAAGCAGCAGAGAAGCAGAAAAGACAGAACTTCAGATCCCTTTATCTCTGGTCAGCAAGCTTAGGAGTGAAGAGCATATCAACCTGGTGACTGTTTCTGAGGAGTCAAAGAAATACCAGTGTGTTGCTAAATATTATAGGGTAAGTTAAGAGGTCTTAGTTAGGAGAAGAGCTAGAGCAAGAAAGCAACAATAAATCATTTAGCGTTGCCTGTAGTTAGGTGAGGCTTTAATTGGATGTGTGTGTGGAGTTTTGATAACACGTAGTACCAGACTTTTTATTACCTGAGAATGATCAGATAAGCTAAATTAATAAGCATTTAATTTGGAGAAGAAAAATACATTCACAGGAAAATTATCGAGAACTAAAAATGCTTGCTTTAATTTCTTCCCTATATAGTCCTGCTTGTTCAGTAAATCAGTTACATGAACTATTAAAAACAAAGAAGTGGTTTCGAGGGCAAGATGAATCTAGGCTGTACTCACAGTGAATTGGCAAAAACCAAGATAACAATGAGAAGATATCCAAGATGCTTCAGAAATTTCAGACTTGAAGATTCAGAGTAGATTACATGAGAGATAGACATCTGGGAGTTCAAAGCATAATAGGTTTGTCAAGGTTATGACCATAGATAAAATCCTTTAGACAGAGAAACATAGTCTATTCAACAGGGCACAGGCAGACAACCATTAATCCTACTAAGAGGCACGCACTGTGCTAGGAAGTTTAAATATGTCACCTCACATTTGTATCAAAGCAACTCTACAAAGTAGATCTTATACCCACCTTGCCAATGAGGAAACTAGGGTTCAGATGAGGTAAATAATTCACTGAATAGTCACACAACAAAGAAATGCTGGTGCCACATTTGAACCTAGGTCATCTGACTCAAAAGCTATTAATCTTTAACTACTCTATGAAGTGTCATTATTCATTCCCAATTTTTGCAGTTCAAAATTAACCTCAATACTCCTATCCTAGACATTTCTGATATCAACTTGAAGAAGAATGGAAAACTAGATTTTGATGGTAGTTTAAAAGTTGGAATGGCCTTCAAGAGATTAGGCGGGTATGGGAGTCAGATGTAAGAACACTATGGAGGGAAATAGAAGAAGATAGCTTTATCTCCTTCAGTTTTTCCAGATGAATCTTGAACTCCCCAACCACTTTTCTTTCTTTCTTCCCTTTTAACCATCTCCTGTATTTCCCATGCTCATTCCTGCTACTAAGCCTTTGGTTCTTGGGATATTTCCTACATGACTTGCCACGTCTTCTTCTGAACCTATCCAAATGCTATTGGCCTTTGAGGTTCAATGTAAGTTCCACTTCTTCTCTGAACCTTTCTTTGCCAACTCCAGTCCTGCTATTCTTTTCCACCCATAAACATACACCATAATATTTAGCAACACACTGGTATTTCTTTGACTCCTCAGAAACAGTCACCAGGTGGATATGCTCTTCACTCCTAAGCTTGCTGACCAGAGCTAAAAGGGATCTGAAGTTCTGTCTTTTCTGCTTCTCTGTTGCTTCTTGGCATTGGGCCTCCCTTATTTGTAGGTGCCCAGTTTTCTTTGCAGTTGCCCTTCCCCTAACCTGTACCTATTGCTGCCCTCCCTGTGGATAACATGTTTCAAGTTACCTATATCTTACTTTTAACCCATCCTACATCCAGTATATGTATCTAATTTAATCAACATTAAGGTGAGATGTACTGAAAGTTCTTTAACTCTTAGACATTTCTAAAAGTTGGATATTCATGCCAGTGTGGCAGGCAGGTAGGTCTTATCCCTACACCACCTTGACAAAAAGCCAGCCTTCAAAAGCGGAACAAAAAAGGAGAGTGTGGAGTCATTACTCCGTTACATTTGAGGAGGCTCCTGCCACTTTGCTTCCCCTCCCATAGACAATGATCTCCCTCCATTTCCCCTGGGAGCTTAAATTCCACTCTATTCTTCCTTCCGACTGAATTCCGTAAAGAGGAAACCCCTTTCACAATATACAGGAGGATCTTGACCCTGAACAATGAATCTAGAAGTCTTTAGAAGGACTTCAAGGCAGTTTCATACTGCACCAACTTTCTACTTCATTCAGCACATTTTTATTGAATATATACTACCTACTAAACATTGGAGATACAAAGGGAGACAAAAATAATCCCTGAGATTAAGTAAGGAGTTTATGGTGGTGGTGGGGTCAGGCAGTAAGAATTTACAAAAAAGTGGGATAAGTCTAAATTTAGAGGATGACAAGGTGCTACAGGAACACACAGAGAGGACACCTAGTTGTCTTCAGGATGTTAGATAAAGTATCTTAGAGGAAGCAATGGCTTGATGAAACCAAAGGTCGATGAGTTAGCTAGGGAAAAGTAGTTGGGAAAAAGGTATGTGCAAATGCTCAGAAAGAAATTGGCATATCCTGGGATCTGGAAGTGTAGTGTGGCCTGAATGGACCACAGTGTGAGGGAGATAATGTGAAAATAAAGTGAAGCAAGATTAGATCTAAATGGGCTTAAGGAATGTATTTCCTCCTCCTCGAAATGAATGCTTTGCTTGGCTGCTATACTAGTAACAGGAATTAGACACGTTTATTAAACCGCTTACCATTTAACTTGGTAAATCAAAGAACAATGATTTTTATGGGTATCAGTAAATATCTGTAATTAGATACGTGGTAGGCTTTCCTGTTCATATATAATGGTTATTCTCAGTGTTTAAAGAATTAAAGGGACACTGGTAATTACTAGTTTTAGAGTGAGCCATTTGAGAGATAACACCTTACCATTACAATAGTACCTTACTATTACCAATAGTAAAATAATATGAATAGTGAATAATATAGTAAAAACAGTTAGAAATAATTTAGCAATTTCTTAAAAACAATCGACCACCACGAAAAAAATTCACAATAAAACGGAGACTGGGAATGTTTCGTTCAACTTTCAAACATGCTGCTATTGATTGGAAATGTAAGAAATGTTCATTTGTTTTCACAAAATGGAAAGCAACTGTACATTATTACTGGAAACTTTAGCTGAGGTCAACGTTGTAAATGTAAAGGATAAGTTCTTAGAGAACAATTCAGTAGTATTGTTTTGCCTTGTCATGAAGAATTTTTGTGCTTCCACAGACAAAAATCTTGGATTGTTAGGTGAACGGTGGCAATGAAGTGGTTTTCAGAAGACTCAGTTTCTTCATCTACAAAAATGACAGAAGTGGGGCCGTCATTCTGCCAGTAAGACATTCTGCCAATAAGACATTCTGCCAATAAGTGGGGCTCCTTCTGCCAATAAGAGCATGAGATCTACGCCTCTAATTTCTCTCAGAAACAAATAATGAGAACTTCATACCAATTCATCTATTATATGAAAGCTTTGTCCCTTGAGAATACTGGTCTATCTTTAGATATGTAATTTATCAAACTTCTTTGGGCAACCCATCTTTTTTACTTTTTTATTTTTTATTTTTTGGTCTTCTCTTTGTCAAATTTTTATGGAATAACTACATTCAGGTGTAGTAATACTAACGCAAAGCTCTGAAAATCACGAAACAATTCGTTGCTTCGGAAACGCAGCTGGCAGCACGCACTCGAGAAGACTAAGTGTGAGCTCCCGAGCACCCGTAGGTTGGATAACGTGGATACGGCACCGGAAGTGACCGCTTCTTGGCTGCTTCCTCTCCTGGAGTCCAAAGTCCAGCTGCTCCGCCGCGATATTCAGTAAACCACTGGGAGTCCGGCAGCATGGAAGCAGCGCGCCCTCCCGCGACTGCAGGGAAATTTGTGGTGGTCGGCGGCGGCATCGCGGGCGTCACTTGTGCGGAGCAGGTAGGGCGGTGCTCAGGCGGTTCCGCCTCTTTCCCCTACCCCAAAGCCTGTAGCGCTGAAGGCTTTCCTCCCACCGCCTCCCTTTTTCTTCTTCCGGGTTCCTCTTTTGCTGCGCGCTTTTCGCACTTATTGCTCCCAGATTTTAGAAACTGCTTGGTGGTCCTCGTATGGCCTCACTAGCTTTCTCTCAGGCGCAGGGAGGAGTGGGAGGCAAATTATTGCCGAGAAACCAAAGCTGGCAGATCTGTGCTCAGATCCTTGTAATATCAGAGCAGACATGAGGACTTCGTATTCACACAAAAAATTCAGCCCTCTTTTTTTTTTTTTTCTTTTTATTTGAGACGGAGTCTCACTCTGTCGCCCAGCCTGGAGTGCAGTGGTGCGATCTTGGCTTAATGCAACCTTTGCTTCCTGGGTTCAAGCGATTCTTCTCTTGCGTCAGCCTCGCAAGTAGCTGGGATTACAGGCGCCCGCCACCACGCCCGGCTAATGTTTGTATTTTTAGTAGAGAAGAGTTTTCACCATGTTGGCCAGGCTGGTCTCGAACTCCTGGGCTCAAGCAGTCTGCCTGCTTCCGCCTAACAAAGTGCTGGGATTACAGGCCTGAGCCACAGCGCCCGGCCCTCAGCCCCCTTTGTTAATTGTCATAGGTGACTGAGTTTAGTTTCCAGATACTTGCGAAGTCTTTAGTGCACCTTAACTAATTAATAAAGAATCCCATACGTAAGTTTTCTATACTTCGAACTCCCAAGATAGAAGATACTTTTATTTCTAGTAATGTTTTATAAAACAATCAGGAAGGATTATGTGCATGTAGGGCATGCTTTCCTGTTGATACTGAATAGCAAGACCGTATATATTCATATACATGTGTGTATTCCAAAAAGTTCTAGGTTATTGTTGATATAAACATGAGCAATCGCTGAAGTCATAAGAAATAGTACAAGAAACTGAAGTGTTTTCATTATTGGATGCGTATTTTTCATGTATTCACTAAGTAAGCATATATGATGCAGGCACCGTATTTAAGGGCTGAGTGTTCAACTATGAACAGCATGGTATACCATACTAGGGACCCACAGCCTAGTGGAAGAGACAATGTTGTATGTCTATGCAAGAGATATCAACGGTTATCTTAGGAGTGCCTGTGGAGTAGGTAGGGAGTGAATTAGGGAAGAGGAATTTTTTTTAATCGAAGGAGGTATTTTTAAAATCTCATTTTGAGAGAATGAGTGAAAGTTCAAGTATTCAAGAAAAGAATGTCATCTCCAGTGGAAAAGCATGGATCATCAGCGAGCAGTAAAGCTTAAAGCATAGATCATAAGGAATCTTATAAAAATCATGCTAAGAACTTAAGAAGAATTTACAAGTAGTCAGATGTGTTTGAGCGGTGGAGTAACTTGATCATGTGAAAAAGTTTGAAAGATCATTAGTTACAATGTATTTGTGGCAGAGGCAGCTGGTTTATACGTGAAACCGGGGAGCCAATTTGAAGGTGATTTGGGTAGTATAAAGAAGTTTCGAGGACCTCATCTAGCAATGGAAACAGGGGGATAAATTACAGAATATACAAATGAAAGAAAGATGGAGAGAGTAATAATATTGCCAAATATAGAAAGTTCAGATAGAATGAGACTAAGAAGAATCCCATGGGTGTTGGGCACGATAGCTCACAGTTGTAATTTCAGAACTTTGGGAGGCCAAGGTGAGAGGATTGCATGAGGCCAGGAGTTTGAAGCCAGGCCGGGCAACATGGCAAGATCCCATCTCCATTAAAAACAAGAAAAGAAAAGAAAAGAAATAATCCCTTGGATTTTAAGGATTCATAGATACCTCAAACATGCTGTTTTAGTGATGTAGTAGGAATAGAAGCCAGATTATTGAGGGTGGTGGTTTGGAGGAACCAGACTTTGAGATAAGAAAGTGCTTTCAGGTACAGAGTGAAGAAAAAGATTATAGCTAAAGGAAAATAATGAAACATTAACAAGTTATACCTCTAAATTTTGTTGAAGCTATTGTTAAAATGGCTTTATCATCCCACAATATGTACTGACTGGAAGAGGCAGAATAGGAGTGCCAAAGCACTTGGGGAAAGTCAGATCAATATTCTAAGTGTTTAATATTGAGGGTTTGCTTTGATTTCATCCCATTGAAGACAAATGAAATATTATTTTAAGATGAATATAAGTTGGTTTAACTGTTAGGAAAATAGTTTATTCTAATTCTCTGCATTATAACTCTAAATTGGTATACAAAATAGTTGAAGTAAATAAAGTATACTCCTTTTTTTTTTTTTTTTTTTTTTTTGATACGGAGAGTCTTGCTGTGTCGCCCAGGCTGGAGTGCAGTGGCGCAATCTCGGCTCACTGCAAGCTCCGCCTCCCGGGTTTACGCCATTCTCCTGCCTCAGCCTCCCAAGTAGCTGGGACTACAGGCGTCCGCCACCAAGCCCGGCTAATTTTTTATATTTTTTTAGTAGAGATGGGGTTTCACTATGTTAGCCAGGATGGTCTCAATCTCCTGACCTCGTGATCCGCCCGCCTTGGCCTCCCAAAGTGCTGGGATTATAGGGTGAGCCACCGTGCCTGGCCATAAAGGATACTTCTTTATATCACTTTTCTTGTTCAGCAGTTCTTTGTTAGTGTTTGCTGTAAATATATTATTTTATCAGTATCAGAGTTTACCATTATTTACCATTGCCCCGTAGATAGGGACATGATAGGGGATAATGGAGACCTTTAGATGAGGAGCAGTGAGTTTTTAATTTTCTAGATTAATTACATTATTAAAGTTGCATCATCCTCAACCCCAAACCATATATGCCAGTACTTAATTTGTCCTAATTTTTTTTCTCTCTTTTTAAAAATAAGTTGGCTACTCAGTTTCCATCAGAAGATATTCTCTTGATAACAGCTTCTCCTGTTATTAAAGCAGTTACGAATTTCAAGCAGGTAAGAACCTTTGTATAACTTCTTAATATTAATTTGAAAAAGTTGCAGTTTAACTTGCATAGCATTAGGGTAACTATTTTTTTCTTTCTTAAAAATTGACAAGTACAATTATATGCTGTACAACATGATGTTTTGATATATGTATACATTGTGGAATGGCTAAGTCAAGCTATTTAAAATCTTTCCAATTTTGATGCCTTCTATTTCTTTCTCTTACCTAATTTAATCTAGCTAGGACTTTAGTACTATGTTGAATAGAAGTGTTGAAGAGTGGGCATCCTTTCAGCTTTTCACCATTCAATATAGTATTAGCTATAGGCTTGTGTATGACCATTTTTATGTTGAGGTACATTCCTTCTACACCTAGTTGTTGGGCTTTTATTATGAAAAGATGTTTAATTTTGTTGAATTTTTTTTCTGTATCTGTAGAGATGGTCATGATTTTTGTCCTTTGTTCTGTTAATGTGGTATATCACATTTACTGATTTGCATATTTTAAGCCATGTTTGCATCCCTGAATAAATCCCCCTTGATTATGGTGAATTGATGATTTGTATTTTATTGTTGTTATTGTTTTGTTTTTTGTTTTTGTTTTTGTTTCTTTTTTGAGACGGAGTCTCGCTCTGTTGCCCAAGCTGGAGTCCAGTGGCGCAATCTCGGCTCATTGCAAGCTCTGCCTCCCGGGTTTACGCCACTCTCCTGCCTCAGCCTCCTGAGCAGCTGGGACTACAGGCGACCACCACAACGCCCGGCTACTTTTTTGTATTTTTTAGCAGAGATGGGGTTTCACCATATTAGCCAGGATGGTCTCGATCTCCTGACCTCACGATCCGCCCGCCTCGGCCTCCCAAAGTACTGGGATTACAAGTGTGAGCCACCACACCTGGCAAATTGATTACTTTTAATATGTTGTTGAAATCAGTATGTTAGTATTTTGTTAAAGATTTTTGCATCTATGTGCATCAGGGATATTGACCTGTAATTTTTTTTCTTGTAGTATCCTTACCTGGCTTTTGTATTGGGTACTGCTAGCCTCATAAAATGAGTTTGGAAATTTTCCCTCCTCTTCAATTTTTTGGAAGAGTTTCAGAAAGCTTGGTATTAGTTCTTTAAATGTTTGACAGAATTCAGCAGTGAAGTCATCAGGTCTTGGGTTTTTCTTTGATGGAAGACTTATTATTGCTAATTTAATCCCCTTACTTATTACTGATCTGTTCAGATTTTCTGTTTCTTTGTGGTTTAATCTTGGTAGGCTGTATGTAGGTATGTATCCACTTCTTCTAGGTTGTCCAATTTGTTGGAGTATAATTATTTCTAATAGTTTCTTATGATCCTTTGTATTTCTGTTGTATCAGTTGTAAAGTGTCCTCTTTCATTTCTGATTTTATTTACTTGAGTCTTGTCTCTTTTTCAGTCTAGCTAAAGGTTTCTCAATTTTTTTGTATTTTCAAAATAACATCTTTTTGTTTTGTTGATCTTTTCTATTGTTTTTCTAGTCTCTACTTCATTTATTTCTGCTCTGCTCTTTGTTTCCTTCCTTTCCCTAATTTTGAGCTTAGTTTGTTCTTGGTTTTCTAGTTCCTTGAGATGTAACCTTAAGTTATTTACTTGGTATCTTTCTTTTTTGATATAAGTGATTATTGCCATAAACTTTGCTCTTAGAACTGCTTTTGCTGAATCTTGTAGGTTTTGGTATGTTGTGCCTCCATTTTCATTAGTCTCAAGATATTTTTAATCAAAAAATTCTTTCTTGACCCACTGGTTCTTTAGGAGAATGTTGTTTAATTTCTAAATATTTGTGAATTTTCTGAAATTTCTCCTGTTATTAATTTCTAGTTTTATATCATTGTGGTAGGGAAAAGGTGCTTGATATGATTTCATCCTTGTATTTGTTAAGACTTGTTTTGTGACCTATTGTGATTTATCGAATGTTCCATGTGCACTTGAAGAGGATGTGTACTCTGCTGCTAAGTGAAATATTCTGTATGTGTCTGTTAAATCCATTAGTTCACATCCAGTGTTTTATTTCCAATAATCTTTTCATTGTTGAAAGTGGGGTACTGAAATCCCCTACTCTTTTATTTTTTGAGACAGAGTCTCGCTGTGTCACCAAGGCTGGAGTGCAGTGGTGCGATCTTGGCTTACTGCAACCTCCGTCTCCCAGATTCAAGTGATTCTCCTGCCTCAGCCTCCCGAGTTGCTGGGACTACAGGTGTGTGCCACCATGCCTAGCTAATTTTTTTTTGTATTTTTGATAGAGATGGAGTTTCACCATGTTGGCCAGGCTGGTCTTGAACTCCTGACCTCAAGTGATCCGCATGCCTTGGCCTCCGAAAGTGCTGGGATTACAGGTGTGAGCCACCGTGCCCAGCCACCCCTACTCTTTTTATACTGCAAACTGTGTCTCTCTTCAGATCAGTTAATATTTGCTTTATTATTTAGGTGCTCTGATGTTAGGTACATATATATTTACAGTTGTTATATCTTCGTAATGAATTGTTCTCTTTACCATTTTGTAATGACCTTTTTTGTTTCATTTTACAGTTTTTTACAAACGGCTATTTTATCTGATACAGTTACATCCACTCTCTTGTTTTCTCTTTGCGTGAAATATCTTTTTCCCTCCTTTCCCTTTTCCTGTGTGTCCTTACAGGTGAAGTAAATTTCTTGTAGGTAACATGTAGTTAGACCTTGTTTGTTTATTCATTGAACCACTATTTCTTTCACTTGATAATTAGTCCATTGATATTCAAGGTAATTGTTGATAGGTAAAGACTTACTGCTGCCTTTTTTTGTTAATTGTTTTCTAGTTGTTTTGCAAATCCATATTCCTTTTTTCTCTCTTCCTGTCTTCCTTCTAATTAAATTATTGGTATCCTACTTGAATACCTAATTACTAATTGGTATCCTTGCTTTTCAGTTTGAAGAGCTCCCTTCAGCATTTCTCTAGTGGTAGCTTCGATTCCTTAATCTTTTTGTATTTAGTGTCTGTTTTTGCTTTGTGGTTATCATGAGGCTTATGTAAAACAATTATAACGGATATTTTTTCTTTTTTTTTGAGACAGAGTCTCGCTCTGTCGCCTGGGCTAGAGTGCAGTGGCTGGATCTCAGCTCACTGCAAGCTTCGCCTCCCGGGTTCACGTGATTCTCCTGCCTCAGCCTCTCGAGTAGCTGGGACTACAGGCGCCTGCCACCTTGCCCGGCTAGTTTTTTTTTTTTTTGTATTTTTTAGTAGAGACGGGGTTTCACCGTGTTAGTCAGGATGGTCTCGATCTCCTGACCTCGTGATCCTCCCGTCTCGGCCTCCCAAAGTGCTGGGATTACAGGCTTGAGCCACTGCACCTGGCTATAATGGATATTTTAAGCTGAAAACTACTTAACTATGACCACATAAAGTAACTCTACACTTTTACTCTACTCCTCTACCACATTTTATGTTTTTGATACCACAATTTACCTCATATTATGTATCCCTTAAATTATTGAAGCTATTGTTATATTTAATAGTTGTGTCTTTATTTAATAGTTTTGTGTAAGCCAAACATATAAGTGGCTTACACACCACCATTACAATTTTAGAGTATTCTCAGTTTGACTGTGTAGTTACTTTTACCAGTTAATTTTTATATTTTCACATGTTTTCATGTTACTAACTGGTGTCCTTTTCTTTCAGTTTGAAAAACTCCCTGTAGCATTTCTTGTAAGACAAGTCTGTTGGTGAAGAACCCCCTCAGCTTTTATTTGTCTGTGAAAGTCCTTATCTCACTTTCATTTCTGAAGGACAACTTTGCCAAGTACTGTATTTTTAGTTGGCAGTTTTGTTTTTTGTTCCTTCAGCACTTTGAATATATGATTTGTGTTAGGCCTTTCTTGCATTGCTATAAAGAAATACCTGAGGCTGGGTGATTTATAAAGAATAGAGGTTTAATTGGCTCATATTGCTACATGCTGTATGGGAAGCATGGTGCCAGGAATCTGCTCAGCTTCTGATAAAGCCTCAGGAAGCTTACAATCACGGTGGAAGGCGAAGAGAGTAGATGTATCGTATGGTGAGAGCAGGAGCAAAGGAGTGAGTGTGAGGGGAGGTGCCACACACGTATAAACAACCAGGTCTTGCAAGAACTCATCATCGCAAGGACAGCATCAAGCCATGAGGGATCTGCTCCCGTAATTCAGCCATCTCCCACCTTCAACACTGGGGATTACATTTCAACATGAGATTTGGCAGGGACAGACATCCAAATCATGTTATTTTTTCATTTTGTCCTGGCCTGTAAGGTTTCTCCTGAGAAATCTGCTATTAGCCTTTTGGAGACCCCCTTATTGTGATTTGCTTTTCTCTTTCTGCTGTAATGGCCCTCTCCTTGTTTTTGATTTTTGACGGTTTAATTATAATATATCTTGGTGTAGCCTTACTTGGATTGAATCTGATTAGAGACTTTTGACCTTCTGGTTCCTGGATATTTATATCTTTCTCCAGATTCGGAAAGTTTTTTATTGTTATTTCTTTAAATACACTTTCTACTCCTTTGTCTCTCTCTTCTCCTTCTATAACTCCTATAACTCAAAGATTTGCTTCTTTGATGCCATCCTTTAAATTCCATATTTTTACATTATTTTCATTCTTTTTTCTTCTTCCCTTTTGATTGTATATTTTCAAATAATCTATCTTTAGATTTACAGTTTTTTTCTTCTGTGTGATCAGTTCTCTTGTTGACATAGTCTGTTGCATTTTTTTGTTTGTTTGTTTCATCCATTGCATTTTTCATCGCCAAAATTTCTACTTTGTTTTTTAATAACTTGTCTTTTTAAATTTTTTATTTTGGTTGCTTGTTGTTTTCCTGATTTAATTGAATTGTTTGTTTATAACTTCTTGAAGTTCCTTCAGCTTCTTTAAACAATTATTTTGAATTCTTTGTCAGGCAGTGGTTTTGTGTGTGTGTGTGTTCTTTTAGTGGCATGTCTTCTTGGTTTATCATGTTTCTTGTTGTCATTTCTTTCTGTTCTTTTGGTGGCATGGCTTCTTGGTTTATCATGTTTCTTGTTGCCATATGTTGATGTTTGCACATTTGATGACACACTCACTGTTTTCACAAGTATGGGCTAGTTTTGCTGTGGAAAGACCTTCCCCTATGGGGAGGGCTGCTTGTTGGATAGGATGTGGCAGTACTGGCACCGGTGAGGGTCCATGCAGCTCTGTCAGCTGAGTTAATTGTTGAAGATTGCAGGGATCCTCAGCATCCAACTCTGGATATCTGCAGTGGTAGTGAGGGTTGTTGGGGTTTTCAATGTCAGTGGCTGCTAAGAGTCTCCCAATCACAAGGAAGTTGTGGCTTAGGGGATCCCAATTGGCACTGAGTCTGCCTTCAGGTTCAGTGGCAGCACTGGTGTCTGATAAGTGGTACCTATGGAGCAGTGATAGAGCTGAGACCCAATACACAGGCATACATGGAGGAACAAAAGCTCTGGGATCTGGGACAGTAATGACATTGTTGCCTAGAGTGCAAGTACCCATACTGCTGTATTGGTAATAGAATGTGAGGTGAGGATGCTTGTGAAGCAGCCAGGGAAACCAGGAATGGGAGCACAGGTGTGCTCAAAGTTATAGCAGCTTCAGTGTCAGGGAAGGGCCTTGCTTTCAACTGTGGCTGAGCTAATGCCTGGATTTCAGACATGTGCAGTGAGGCTTGGTTGCAGGGCCCAAAGTGCACACTGGCTCACTATGGTGATGGCTCTGGTGTCTGAGATGTAGGTGGGCCCAGTGTAGGCCATAGACCGTGTGTCTGATGTGTGGGATTGGGATTGGGACACTATGGGGTTGAGAGATGAAGTGACTCCTTTCCCAAAGCATCTTGACATTGGCCACTTCTTTGTGAAGACAAGCTGTGCCGCCATGTCTCCCTCTCTGGGGCTCCCTGGCAGGAATGGTTGTTGGATCCGTCACAGTAGCAAGGGATGCCAGTTTCCTCTGCAGTGCAGGCCACCATGGACCACAGTGCTCCCCACCATGTGACTGATATTGATAGCCTCTGCCTTTCTTTTCTCCTAGCCGTTTCCTGGTTTCTCAGGTGTGCCAGGGTCTTTATTGATTCTTGTTATGTGGCTGTTCTCCATTTTCTTGCTCCACTGTGTTGCTGCAGATTGTTTAATGGGCCCTTGAGCCGTCTTTGGGCTATTTTGACTTGTGAATAGTTGTCTATATTTGTTTTGTTGTTTTTTTTTAATGGGGGAATGAAGGCTGGTATCTCCTACTTAGCCATCTTGATGATAATACCTCCGTGCATTCTGGAGTGTTTTAATTGTTTAAAATTACAAATATTCTTTTGACAGTCATTTGAAAAAACCTCGAGTTGAGAATTATTCACATAGAATACCGAAAGCTCCCAGAATTATACGGAATTTTTAGTGTTCTATTCTTTTTCTCCATTTTCTTTCCACTTAGAATTACTTTTGAGTAAGTTTCCAATAAAAATTTTCCAGGAAAGATGCTCTGCAAATCTAAAATGGGTACAAATATACATGTAGATATTTATTATAAATATGGGTAGGGGTATGTGTATGTGTGTTTACAAATCAGAAAAGTACTTCCAAGCCAAGTTTATACTTACAGATAATTGGTGTTTAAGATATGTAATAAGCATCTCGGGATACTTTGTATTCCATTAATTTATATTCACATTATAATAGGAATCTAAGAACAGTGGGGTCACAGTATAGAAAAGCCATCTCCAAACTTTTTTGATCCTGTAGCTCAACTGTTAAAACATTTTGCCTTGACATCCCAATATATTTATACTAATAAGTTATATGCATGAGCTACAGAACTACAATTATAAATGTTATAAAGCCTATGCAAAATAAAATTTATAAAAAGGTGAAAAACGTAGGTTCTATCTTTCTTCCCACCCTTCAGTGAAGACTACTACCATAGCCCTTCATTTAATACGATGTTTCTTGTAATATCCTGATAATGGAATATATTTTTCTCATATTGTAAACCTGTAAGACCAAGGGTAGTTTAGTGGCATATACCATGTTGTCCCTTTATAACCTAAGCAGAGATACACATGATATCTTACTAGTTAGGTATAGCCAAAGAGTTATGGAGTTTGGGAGAAATAGAGGAAAAATTATAGCTATTAATCTTTAAAAGGTAAAAGTACATATTTAATGGCAGGCTGAGACTGTGTACATAAGAGAAAGATGTATAGCTGGGTCTCATAATTATCTTTCCAGAAGACCTAATTCAGTATAATCATCCAAGAGTTGTGAGACTTGAATTCAGTGTTTGCCAGTTTTGTAAGTTATGCACAGTAGAAGGAAAAAACTTGGTTTCTAGGCGTCTTATTTACTGGTTGGGTAGCCTTGGAAGATCTCTGTAAGCTGCTTCTCCTGTTGTGTTAATACTTTCCTTACTTACTTCACAGGGTTGGGAGCTTAAATGTGCCAATAACAAATATACAAATATCAGCTATTCTGTGTACAGCAGTAGAAAATGGCATTATCCTTATGATTTATTGAGTACCTATATTATAAGCCAATGTTCTAGGCACATAAGATACAGAGATTAAAAGTATAGAACATAACACCAAAAAGTCACTAGTGCTTATCCTGAAGGATTATGGATGAGATTTGGAGAGGGATAAAGAGAGACTTTAACATTTACTCTCTATTATGTATTGTTTGTTTAGTGTTACAAAGAGCATGATTCATGACTTGTGTAATTTTTAAAGGAGAAAAAAGATTACTACTAATAATTCATGTTTATTAAGTGCTTACCATGCACCAAGTAGTCTTCTAAAGGTTTCCAATATATGATCCTTAGATAACCCTAGAAGTAGGTTCTTACATAATTTGTAAGACCGTAGAGGGGTCACGAGACCAAAAGGTTTGAGAACTGTCAAGGCCATGCAGTAAGATTTCCATGCAGTTTTTAAGGAGCAGCTGAGGTTGAATATCAATCTGTAAGGCTGCGTGGTCTTTCTGCAGCAAACTGGGCTTAGGACTAGAGCAAGTAGATAATTTATAGGGTTGGGGATTTTCAGGTTAACAGTTTAGGATAAGAGAGCAAGGAAGTGAAGGATTTAGGGAAAAGGTGAAATGATTCACAACTGAACTTTAACTGGACAGAAAGGAAAGTGAGTCTAGAAGAATACTGATGGTTTTATAGAACAGGAAGGAAGAGTGCAAAGACTAGATGACCATAAGGTCTGCTAGTAAATAGAGAGTGAAAGCTTGAAGGATAAGGAAATAAATAAGCTGTTTGACTAAACTGTAGAAATGTAAGTGGTGTTACCGCTCATTTTACAGGTCAGTTCTCATTTTATTAGCTGGGAAACTATGGCTTATAACACCTACCTTGCCCAGGAGTGGCCAAGCAAATATTTAAGTCTCTAAATGCTGAATCTAGTCCTCTTTCTACTCTATATAGTGCAGTTGGCTAACTTTTTTGTTTTACAAACACAAAATAGTGTATAAAAGCAAAGTATTTTTATTATTTAAGTTCTTGAAAGAAAATACTTTAAAAACATAAATTTTTAATCTCTTTGATCTGTACAGATTTCTAAAATATTGGAAGAATTTGATGTTGAAGAACAATCAAGTACCATGTTAGAAAAACGCTTTCCCAACATTAAGGTTATAGAATCTGGCGTAAAGCAACTGAAGAGTGAAGAACACGTAAGATAATTGTTTTCTTAATAACATTTTCCATTATTGAATCTTGATGAGGTTTTGCCTGCCTTCTTTTCACTCCAGCTCTACCACCACCACCACCATGTAAGTTTTTAATATGTAAAGTTTAGTGACATTGATTTCTAGTATTATTAGAAAAAATACAGTTTTTGTAAGTTTATTGGAATTATATAATTAGATTTGGGATTTTAGTCTTCACATTTCAAATTACATTAATGTTTATAAAGTGTCCACTGTGTTCTGGTTACTGCATTAGGTGCTGGGATGCAGTAGGGATAATACGAGGTGTCTGCTCCTAGGGACTGTCAGTGTCAAAGGGAATATGAACATGCGTACAATAATTATATTGACATATAAAAAACACAGTCACTGAAATACTATCAAAGCTCTGATATCAGGGATTTAGGAAGACTTCACAGAGAGAGTAAAATGAGCTGGGTATTAACAGATGAGTGAAATTAAGAGTTCGCCAGGTGGAAAGGGGCATTCCGGGAAGAGGAGGTTGAATGTACAAAGACCCAAAGAAAGGAAAAGAAATATGAAGAATAGAGATGTCAAAGGGATTAGGGTATGGTTAAGTAAAGGGGATTGGCAATCAAGGCTAGAAGCTAAGTAAATAAGATCTTGAAGGGTTTTTAATGTCATACTGTAAGAAGTTGAGTTTGTTTTATATTTGGGAGAAATTGTAAGGTGATTTTAAGAGCTGGGGCATCAATAATAAAATTGATTTTTTTTTTCTAAGGAAGATGGATCTGATAGGAGTGTTGAGAATGAACAAGTGGCCAGTAGCCAACCAAATTAGAAGGTGGTTATGATAGTCAAATATTATGTAAAGGGTCAGGAAATTATGTACAGGCTCACACCTATAATCCCAGCACTTTGGGAGGCCAAAGCAAGTGGATGGCTTTAGCCTAGAAGTTCTACTCTAGCCTGGGCAACATAGCAAAAACCCACATCTACAAAAAACATACAAAACATTAATCAGGCCTGGTGGCGTGCACTTGTGGTCCCAGCTACTTGGGAGACCGAGGTGGGAAGATCACCTGAGCCTGGGAGTTCAAGGCTGCAGTTAGCTGTGATTGTGCCACTGCACTCCAGCCTGGGCAACAGAGTGAGACTGTCTCAAAAAGAATAAACAATTTTTTAAAAAATTGATTTGAAAAATGATGTAAGGCCTGAACTGAGACAGGGACAATGTAGTTGTAAAAAATATCCAAGATTTGAGTGAGATTTCTACTATAAATTCAGCAGGACTCAGTAACCCTTTGCATGAGAATGAAGAAGGCAGTCTCAGGAAAGGATGTTGTTAGATGATTTACAGTATCCTCAGATGAGCTTTAGACAAGATAAGAAGTAGGTTTGTAGTTGTTTGTATAAGGCAGTTCTAATTTATGAGGTCTAACCCATAAATTAGAGATGTGTTTTATCCCTAAAGGGATACCACATTTGAAACACAAGTAATTTCAGAGAAAAAAGTAAAAGTACTGAATTTTATCAGGAAACAATAAAAAATCTGAATCCCCAAACCAGATAAGTTTCTAATACTTATAGTGGTATTACATATTCCAAGTAATATCGTTGTGAATTTATTTTGTATTTGAGGTGGGCTCTCAAAATATGCTAAATGTTTTGTGAGGGGATTTATGTGTTAGGGCATTTGAATGAATCAGAATGCCTCCCATTACCATTTGAAAAATATCCCACATGCAGTGCATGTCTGCCTTCTCTTATCCATTGTCCTTTACATTTTTGTTTTTTTAACAGTTTATTATAATTTATTTAACAATCTAAGAAGTTCGCAGCCATCAGCAGTTCTAGTGCTATGTTTCAGGTGCAGTTGGGAGTTTGGGAACTCGGTGGAGCTGTTAGTGTAGCGAACTTTGTATGTAAAATACATGCATACTTTTGATAGCACATGTGAAGGTATCTCTCTAAAATTGACCTAATTGGTTTCATTCTCAGCAAACTGACCTGGGCCACTCGTGGCTTTTATCGTGTCTGATGTTAATGCATGTTATCTTTTTACCGTAAATTCATGGCCATCAGATGATATCAATTTCACATACTTGGCATCGGGGCCTTAACAGCCACCATAGGTTTTCTCCTCTCCATCCTTCTTTTTTTTTTTTTTTCTTGAGACGGAGTCTTGCTCTGTCGTCCAGGCTGGAGTGCAGTGGTGCAATCTCAGCTCACTGCAAGCTCCGCCTCCCAGGTTCAGGCCATTCTCCTGCCTCAGCCTCCCGAGTAGCTGGGACTACAGGCGCCCTCCACCATGCCCAGCTAATTTTTTGTATTTTTAGTAAAGACGGGATTTCACTGTGTTAGCCGAGTTGGTCTGGATCTCCTGACCTCGTGTTCTGCCCCGTCTCGGCCTCACAAAGTGCTGGGATTACAGGCTTGAGCCACTGCGCCAGGCCTCTCTCCATCCATTTTGTTTTTGTGAAATGCTATTGTGCTTCCCCAGGAACTTCAGTAGTTTCTTGGTGAGGTGAGGATGCAGAGTGTGTCACTCACTTCCATCTGGAGAATTGTCCTTTACATATTTTAGTGAATAAGAGATAGTATGTTTTATTTTCACATCTCCTGGCAAAAATTTAGCAGTATGGAAAGAGTTTTTGTGTGTGTTTGTGCTGTTTGTTTTTACAGCAGCTAAATGCAAATTATTTTTTAAGTTTTGTCAGTGCCTATAATTAACTTTTGTTCTTGTCAGATAAAATTCTAATGAGATTATCTGAAAGAAGACTTGTATAAAATTTCCATATGGCTTATGCTTATGCTGGATTACTGGTTTTATGTGTTTGTTTTGCAACTAAAGAGTTAATTTGGGTTATAAATGTCTCGTTGGGTATTAAGTGCTATGATACAATTTGCCAAGGTTTGTAAATCAAATAATTGGCACAAACATGAGCACTTATTCAAACAAAGTTGAACATCTCTTGTAGTATCATGCATTATGTTTAAATGTTTTCTAAAGGCTACTATTTATATGTAGTTTTTCATTCAGTATTAAAGAACGAAAGCACTAGATCTCTGATATGTAGTTTTAGACCCATTTATTTTATTAAAACTTAATATAAATTTAAAGCCAATACATGCTAGGATTGAAGATTATCATGTTCTTTACTTATACTAAAGTATACCCCAAAAGCATTTTGTTTGCTAGTGAAGTCATTATTTTTACTTAAGAATATAAATACTGCTTTTTTTTTAATAGCACTTCCTAGTCTTTTTAGATGAAGAAGATATACCGTAACTTATTGCACCACTCACTGCGTTTCTGTACTCATAATAGATACGAAGGTATGATATGATTAGAATTACTGGGTCGTCTTACAGTAACTTCCCTTGAGATCAGAAATCTTCATCAAGGCCTGTCACAGGTGTAATGAGAAAGCTTAATTTAAAAATGTCTTGAAGTTTTGTTTTTAATATGGGGTCAACATACCTTTTCAACCAACATGGGATTCCCTGAAGTTTAATGTAAAACTTTGCATGAATGTACCTTTTTATTCCAGGGGAGAAAGACTGGTTTTCACAAGATCTCAGAATGGTTCATGAGCTTAAAATGATTAAGAATAACTGGATCAATGCATGTATTCTCATGCTTAGTTTTGTAATTGCTATGACAAAGAACTGAGTGCCACCAAGAGGCAACCTTAATATGTTACGTTTTGCTTTTGCCTTATTGAATTTTTAATTTAAAGTGAAATTGTATCCATGTTGATTATGTGTCCCCCTTTTCTCTCGTTGTTTGGTGTATTTACAGTGCATTGTAACAGAAGATGGCAATCAGCATGTATATAAGAAACTCTGTCTGTGTGCTGGAGCTAAACCAAAGTTGATATGTGAAGGAAATCCTTACGTATTAGGAATCCGTGATACAGACAGTGCTCAGGTAACATTTTAAGGTTGAATCATGGGAAGGAAAATAAAAGACTTTTCTACATTTGAATTAAACTGTTCCACTTATGATTCCTAAATTATAATGGCAGAAGGGAATTTTGTTTCATGACCAATGAACACAGAGTGGTTATGTTTTATTCCCACCAATTTTTCTTTTTTTTTTTTTTTTTTTTTGAGATGAGTCTCCCTCTGTCACCCAGGCTGGAGCTCAGTGGAGCGATCTCAGCTCACTGCAAGCTCTGCCTCCTGGGTTCACACCATTTTCCTGCCTCAGCCTCCTGAGTAGCTGCCATTACAGGCGCCTATCACCACGCTCGGCTAATATTTTTTTGTATTTTTAGTAGAGACGGGGTTTCACCATGTTAGCCAAGATGGTCTCGATCTCCTGACCTCGTGATCCGCCTGCCTCGGCCTCCCAAAGTGCTGGGATTACAGGCATTAGCCACCGCGCCCGGCCTATTCCTGTCAATTTATTTATTTGTAGTTGATATTATGTTTTTAAGTTCATGCTGATGTGTTATCACCATGAGATAACCCAGATATAATGACTCTGCTGAATATTAACAACTTGCAGTACACACACATTCATTACTCTACTTTGAGAATATGTGATTTGCAGCCTAAATAATATAACACATACATACCACATTTGAAACACAAGTTTTTTCCAAAAAGGTAAAAGCAATTCAAAAATTACGGCTCTTATTCTCCAGCAAAAAAATTTCAAAAGATCTTTGTGGTACAAAATCATGACAGAATCATAGAACAGAAAAAGTCACTTGGCTTATTGTTCTGCCCTAGATAAACTATCCCAATAAGGTGAAACATCTGTATTTGGAGCATTATACAACTTCCTTTTGGTAATTTAATTCAGGGCTTATTAACCCTTATTGCCAAGAAGCTCTTCCTGGTTTCACAATACTATGTCTAACCTCGGATTTGTTGTTCTGTCTCATGACATGATGATTTTGCATTAATATAATTTATATTCTGAAAAATTAATAAGGTTTTCTTTCAGCCTATTCTTCTCCTAATTAAATAATTAGGAATTGAGAGAAAATTTAAAGGAACTTGATTATCTTCTTGTAAACAATTTAAGTTCATATTATCAGAGATTGAGCTTATAACTGTTTCAGCTAGGTCCGCTACATACATGAACTCATTGAATCCTCATGATAATCCTGTGTGACGATTATTACTCCCACTTTACAGATAGGAAACTGAGGTTGAGAGATTATGTATCTGTACTAATTTAGCTATTAAGTTTATCAGATACACAATTTAAAGTTGTGCTTTTCACCTCTAGGTCCAGTGCTCTTACAGGTCTTTCTTAAATTGCAATATCCTCAATGCAGGACAAACTAAAATAAACTTCAGTGGTTTTTTTTCTTGGAGAATTTTAAAGATATCAGCTTCAGTGAATAGTATCAGTTTGGAGATAAACTTAATAGAAACTTAGTAGGAAGGAGAATTTTTCTGTTCAGATGTCATTTTGAAGCAATGAAACTATTCTATACTTTTGAAAGTGCCCAAAGAATTACCACTGGTAATTCCAGTGGTAAAATACCACTGGTAAGCTCACTGTGGTCTTTTTTCTGGAGAGTGGCGGCATCAATTTATCTGTCTTAGAATGTTAATAACATTTTTTGACATTATTTTGCACCTGCTACTCCTACCAGCTTTGTCTGTATCATCTCACGTAATCTTTACAGAAGCATCAGGATATATAGTCACTTATCATTTCTATTTATTTGGGTTTTTTTTTTTTTTTTTTTCGAGACAGAGTCTTGCTCTATCACCCAGGCTGGGGTGCAGTGGCGCGATCTCGGCTCACCGCAAGCTCGCCTCCCGGGTTCACACCGTTTTCCTGTGTCAGCCTCCCGAGTATCTGGGACTACAGGCACCCGCTACCATGTCCAGCTAATTTCTTTTTGTATTTTTAGTAGAGACAGGATTTCACGGTGTTAGCCAGGAAGGTCTCAATCTCCTGACCTTGTGATCCACCCACCTCAGCCTCCCAAAGTGCTGGGATTACAGGCCTGAGCCACCGCACCCGGCGGATCATTTCCATTTATAGTTGAAGGACCTGAGGTGCAGATAGGGTAAGCAATTTGCAAAGTCATTCAGTTAGTAATTGCTAGAGCCAGTGCTTCCAGAGTCTGCTCTTAACCACTGTGCTGCTGAACTTCTCATTCCTAGAAGTTTTTTTTTTTTTTGAGACGGAGTCTTGCTCTGTAGCCCGGGCTGGAGTGCAGTGGCCGGATCTCAGCTCACTGCAAGCTCCGCCTCCCAGGTTCACGCCATTCTCCTGCCTCAGCCTCCGGAGTAGCTGGGACTACAGGCGCCCGCCACCTCGCCCGGCTAGTTTTTTTTTTTTTTGTATTTTTAGTAGAGACGGGGTTTCACCGTGTTAGCCAGGATGGTCTCGATCTCCTGACCTCGTGATCCGCCCGTCTCGGCCTCCCTAAGTGCTGGGATTACAGGCTTGAGCCACCGCGCCCGGCATTCCTAGAAGTTTTAAGTGTTGAGTAACTCTAGGGAAACTGAGAGTCTAGGCAAAAAGAAAGAATAATTGATTTGGTCAAATAGTTGGGAATGTGCTAAGTTAATAGTGCCTCCTGCTGAAAGTCTGAAGTACTCTGAATGTAATGACCTAAAAGGAAAGGAAAATCAGGAGAAGCATTGCTATAAAAAGCAGCTTGGGTTAAAGTAGAAAAGGGAACTTTTGTAATATTAATTGAGAAGGATGTACCCTGATAGAGTGGGAAAGTGAGATTCATTTTTTTTTCTTTACAAATTCAATAAAATATTTACATTTTTAGAATATTATCATTGAAGCCTCTTATTTCAGATATTGTCCGCTATTACAAAATACTGCCTCATTATTTTCTTTTTAACATAGGAATTTCAGAAACAGCTTACTAAAGCTAAAAGAATAATGATCATAGGGAACGGTGGTATTGCACTTGAGTTAGTGTAAGTATATATTTTTAAATATAACATTTAAATTGTTTAAAAATCATTTGTTTTTAAATTTAACAATTGCTTTGTGATTCATGTGATTTGTTGGCAGACTGGAAAATGTTTTTTATTCTGAAAATCAAAGATAAATATAATTTTCATACATTTTCAAGGGGAAAAATTCACCTTTTTTTTTTTTTAGCTTTTGTGGACTCCATAATTGTAGAAATTTTATTATAAAATATATATGTTTTGGGAATGCTTTAGGTCTCAAGGTGGTTGCCAAATTTGGCCCCTAAATGTGTTTTATAAGTATATTCTATGTTTAAAAATAATTTAAATATTTACATCTTTTGAGATTTCTAGTGATAACCCTCACCACTTTTTTTTTTTTTTTGGAAACGGAGTCTCGCTCTGTCGCCCAGGCTGGAGTGCGGTGGCGCGATCTCGGCTCACTGCAAGCTCTGCCTCCCGGGTTCACGCCATTCTCCTGCCTCAGCCTCCCAAGTAGCTGGGACTACAGGCGCGGCCACCACGCCCGGCGAGTTTTTTGTATTTTTTAGTAGAGATGGGGTTTCACCGTGTTAGCCAGGATGGTCTCGATCTCCTGACCTCGTGATCCGCCCGTCTCAGCCTCCCAAAGTGCTGGGATTACAGGCGTGAGCCACTGCGCCGGACCACCCTCACCACTTTTTATTGCTTATATGATAAATCCTGCTTCACTCATTCATGTTACCTGTCTGGCCAGTGTAACCCAAAATATTTGTGACTCCTATTTTAGGATATGTGGTTCTTCCAGCTCTTGGTTTTTGGTGGCTTAGGAAATGTGAACACATTAATTAATATGAAATATTTTCATCTTAAGATGACATTACAAGTTCAAAAACCATTGAGAAATATCCCGCTGTGGCCTGCAGAAGACTGATTCACTTCATGATTTTATCCTCTAGCAGATGATTGACATGAAATAGTCTGGATCTTTTTCAGGCCATAAAGTTGGGTCAGACCACAAAGAGGACAAATTTGAATCAAAATAAGGACTCTTCCAAAGCCATATCTCTACTCACTTGCATTCAATCCAACTCTCAGACTAGGTTTTTGCCCCGCTTTTAGAGGATGATCTGACCCAGTGGAAGCCTGTAGGAGTTCTTAAATTGCCTGAGTACTATGGGTAGCAGTCATTATTGTTATTATGAAGTTTGTGGCATTGTATGTAGAAATACAGAGAAAGGGTCAAAACCAAAATGTGGACCAAGAGGGAAGAGGTATAGATTTATTGTAAATGGGGTTTCAAATCCATGTGTATAATATATACATGACAGGTTTTCTCCATCAGCTATCACCAAAGTATCACCATTATTGTAACTGTCATTATTTACATTTAAAAATTTTATGTTCAGAAATGTTCAGAGTCTTACATTTAATCCGATTCATCATTTTCATTAAGTTGGAGATTGAAGACAGTATAATTGGATAAAACTTATAATTTTGTATTTAGTAAGCTCTTCTTTGATAAATTAAAATGGACCCACATAATGTTATTCTCTGACTTTAGGTCTGCTAAATGATTAGGTCTTTGTCTGTCATGAAACTTGGCATACTCATACCCTTTCTACACTGTGTTTCAGTGAAAGTAATACTCATGTTCTTCATTATACATTTTTTTCAGTTATTATCTGTTTTCTTGTTTCTAAGTGTAAGTTAATCCTTTCCTTCTCAAACAGATACTGTTTTTCATAACTTCACAAAACTGCAATACCTCATTGTCTGTTTTTGTAGAGTCATTTTAAAAATGAAAGCATATTTCCCCTCTGTATGTGATGATAATCGTCAAACTTGTGCATCTTGCATAGTTCAAGTTAGGAAAAGAGGATTAGAAGGTGTCTTCAGAGGTAGAGCAAGTACTGAAGTTTCTTGTGGTTGCTTGTAATAACTTCGTCTGCTAGTCAGTCATCAGTATGTTAAACTACACTGATAGGTGTTATATTGTAATATTACTTTAAATTTAAAAATGGTAATACAAATTCCCAGTTTATCAAAAAGAAAGCATTACATGATAACTGTAGATCTGTATGTAAATTGAAATACAAACTTTTTTTACCAAATGTGTGTGTATTCCACTTTCCACTGGTCAGTAATGCTATATGACAGAGTAACATAAAATTGAATGTTCACCCACTAATCTGAAATTTGGTGACTAAATGTTTACTGACATAGGAGAGCTGGAAAAATAAAGACTTATTAGATGAAGCAAGGAGCTCCTTATCACCATATGTTGAAAAGTGTGAATATCAAGTGACCTGGATTCAGATGTACTAAACCCTTTTTCTGTAATCTGTTTATTGATTAGTTTTGAAAAGTTGTATAACCTAACTATGTTATATCAGTCTGCAAAATAAAGATGGCAATACTTTGTACCGTAAAGAAATGTGAAAAATTAATACCTTAACTTTTTAATTACAGTATTTTATTAGTATTGCAAGTTTAGATAAAATCCTATTATAGTTAGGATGGCCAATATATCTTGTTTGACTGGGATTGTCTCCATTTCCACCAGTTGTACCAAAAATGATTGTTAGTAGCAGATAGTATACCAAGTTAGATGATAAATTATATGATCACCTTAATTATAATGGACTTCAGGGACTTTGTGAAACGAATATTGTTAGGAAAACCACTTCTCAGTATCTAAACCTTCAATAAAATATCACATGCCCATTACCTTACATTGGTGGTAAATAGTAATAGAAGGTGGCTTACATATACCATGTCCATTCGTTCCTTCCTCTAAGATCCTTGATGTTGATCCTTAAGATTTTTAGCTTATAGCTCTGATTCTCTCCATTTTCTATCTCCTTCCACAATGTGCTTTGAAGATACAAAAAGTCGTTACCAAATAAGTGACTGATCCTCAATGTTATAGCTATGTACCATCCATCCATTACTGATTACACTATAACCAGAGTTGTTAAAAAGCACTGCTTACCCCTGGGGGCCATTCATGTAATAAGTGTGTTGTAGAAATTGAACATTTTCTAATGATGTACATTGTCATGAAATTACATGTATTTGTCACTTAATACATATTCATATTCAGTACATGTATTTGTCACTTGAAGGTTCTTTCTGTAAACAGCTTTAGTTTCTTTTACTATTCTATTTTTCTTAGTATCTTTAAAGAACGTTAATATTCCTCTTTATAATCAGTTTTCCCCAGTTTGCCTTAAAAATGTGTTCCCTGCTTTTGCTTCAGGAGATCATTATTTGCAAATGCAAAGATTTTTTACTTAGACTTTTGAAATTACTCTTAGTAACTTCAATATTGTTTTTAGGTATGAAATTGAAGGCTGTGAAGTGATTTGGGCCATTAAAGATAAAGCTATAGGGAATACTTTCTTCGATGCAGGAGCAGCTGAATTCTTGACTTCAAAGCTCATTGCTGAAAAACCAGAGGCTAAAATTGCACAGAAAAGAACCAGATATACAACTGAAGGTAAGCGTAGCACCTAGCTCATTAATTCTCATACAAAACTTTGTTTTAACCATATAGAAAAGGGCTACAAGAAAATTTAATAAAACAAATTTTGGAAATAGTAATATGAGTATTTATGTATCTTTACATGAAGTTTTCAGATTTTCTATTATATATATTTTATATATGTATGTATTTTATATGTACAATTAAAATAAGAAATTTAAAATGAATTGAATAACTCAGCCCATCTGCGTCTTTGCAAAGAGATGCTACATTTGGGCAACACCTAAAGAAGTTTTGTAAAAAATGCAATGATAATATAAACATATTTTTTAAGTTTGATGGCTTTAAAAAATTTTTAGGTCATAAAATTAAACGAGTTTTGTACATTTTGGAGGTGCTAAAAATTGACAAAATTACAAAAATTCGAAAGCTAATTTTCTTACCCTTCAGATTAACCAATGTAACATCCAAAATGTAAGTTGAGTGTGTTTATACACAACTTACACAATTGAAAGAGTATCCATTTTGTAACTCTCCATCAGAAAAGTATTAAAATAATGACTAAAATGATTAATAGAGATAACATAGTTTAGTCATGCTGTAATGTATGTATATATATGAATCGTTACATTGCCTAAATAAAAAACTTCAGAACACTAACCTATTTCTCTACGTGGTAATTTTTATGTTATTTAATTTCATCTCTTTAGGAAGGAAAAAGGAAGCTAGAAGCAAATCTAAAGCAGATAATGTAGGCAGTGCACTGGGACCAGATTGGCATGAAGGCTTGAATCTTAAAGGAACAAAAGAGGTATCTTTTCATATACTGACTGGACATGTCTAAATGTAATTTTAAATTCTTGAACCATTTATTAAAGACTGGTTATAGTCAATGAACTGCTAGGTCACTTTACTTAAAATCCATGGTGCTAGGAAGAGACTTCCAATCCAGTTGGTCCATTTGGCCACCAAAGAAAAGTGAATGTCAAAGCATCTAAGACTGGATTTCAGCCTACATTTTAACTCTTGAGGTGTGATACTGTAATATATATATAGTCATCCCTTGGAGTATTGCAGGTTCAGTCACAGACCATCACAGGAAATAAAATATCACAATAAAGTGAGCCACACTAATTTTTCAGTTTCCCAGTGCATACAAAAGTTAGATGTATAACATACTGCAGTCTATTAAATGTGCATTAGCATTATGTCTAAAAAAACAATGCACACACCTTAATTTAAAGATGCTTTATTGCTTAATATGCTAGCAATCATCTGAGCTTAGCAAATCATAATCTTTTTGTTGGTGGAAAGTTTTGCCTCAGTATTGGTGGCTGATGACTGATCAGGGTGGTGCTTGCTGAAGGTTTGGGTGGCTGTGGCAATTTCTTAAAATAACAAGGAAGTTTGCCCCATCAATTGACTCTTCCTCTCATGAAAGATTTCTCTGTAGCATGTGAAGCTTTTTTATAGCATTTTGCCCAGAGTAGAAGTTCTTTCAAAAGTCAATTCCCTCAAACTCTGCTACTGCTTTACCAACTAAGTGTATGTAATACTTTAAATCCTTTATCATTTCAACAATACTTGTAGCATCTTCACTAGAAGTAAACTCCATCTCAGATAAGTACATTCTTTGCTCATCCATGAGAAACAACTCCTTATCTTTTCAAATTTTATCATGAGATTGCAGCAATGTAGTCTCATCTTCAGGATTCACTTCTAATTATAGCTCTTTTATTATTTCTACCACATCTGCCTTTCTCCATTGAAATCTTGAACCCCTCATAGTCATCCATGAAGATTGGAATGAACTTTTTTCAAGCTCTTGTTAATGTTGATATTTTGACTTCCTCCCTTGAATCATGAATGTTCTTAATAACATCTAGAATGGTGAATTCTTTCCAGAAGGTTTTCAGTTTACTTTTCCCAGATCCATCAGATGCCTCACCCTTTGTGGCAGCTATAGCCTTATGAAATGCATTTCTTCAATAAGACTTGAAAGTAAGAATTACTCCTGGATCCATGGGCTGCAGAATGGATATTGTATTAGCAAGCATGAAAACAACATTCATCTCTTTGTGCATCTCTGTCAGAGTTCTTGGGTGACCAAGTACCTTGTCAATGAGTGTAATATTTTGAAAGGAATCTTTTTTTTCTGAGCAGTAGGTCTCAACGGTGGGCTTCAAATATTCAGTAAACCATGTAAACAGATATGCTATGTATTACTGCATTCTCACAGTACTATAAAGAAATACCTGAGAGTGGTAATATTTATAAAGAAAAGAGGTTTAATTGGCTCATGGTCCCATGGGCTATACAGGAAGCATGACTAGGGAGGCCTCAGGAAACTTTCAATCATGGGGGAAGGGGAATTAGGCACATCTTACATGGCCAGAGCAGGAGGAAGAGAGAGAAAGGGACTGGTGCCGCACACCTTTAGACAACCAGATCTCATGAGAACTCTATCATGAAAACCATTAAGGATGGTGCTAAACTATTGGAAACTGTCCCCATGATCCAGTGCCTCCCACCAAGCCGTACCTCCAACATTGGGGATTACAATTTGATATGAGATTTGAGTGGAGAACCAGACCCAAACCATATCATGCTGTCATCCAGGCTTTGTTGTTCCATTTATAGAAGACAGGCAGGGTAGATGTACTAAAATTCTTAAGGGCCCTAGAACTTTCACAATGGTAAATAGGCATTGGCTTCAACTTCAAGTCACCAGTTACATTATCCCCTAACAGGAGAGTCTACCTGTCCTTTGAAGCCAGGTATTGACTTCTCTATAGCTATGAAGGTCCTAGATGCATCTTTTTCCACTAGAAGGCTGTTTCATGTACACTGAAAATCTATTGTTTAGTGTAGCCACATTAATCAGTTATCAATTGTATTTTTTTGTTGTAGAGATGTTTCTTTCCTTAAACCTCATGAACCAACCTCTGCTAGCTTCAACCTTTTCTTCTGCAGCTTCCTCACTTCTCTCAGCCTTTACAGAATTGAGAACAGTTAGGGGCTTACTCTGGGTTAGGCTTTGACCTAAGGGAATGCTGTGGCTAGTTTAATCTCTCCACACGGCTAAAACTTTCTCCATGTCAGCAAGAAGACTGTTTCACTTTCTCCTCATTCATGTGTTCACTGGGTTACCACTTTAGATTTACTTCAAGAATGTTTCCTTTGCATTCACAATTTGGCCAACTGTTCAGTGCAGGAGGCCTGGCTTTCCACGTGCCTTCCTCAATAAGGCTAATAATCATTGCCAGCTTTTGATTTAAAGTGAGAGATGTGTGATCCTTCCTTTCACTTGAACGCTTAGAAGCCACTACAGAGTAACTGATTGCCCTGGTTTCAGTATTATTGTGTCTCTGGGAATAAGGAGGCCCAAGGAGAGGGAGAGACATAGGACAACAGCTGGTTGATGGAGCAGTCAGAACACAGAACATTTATCGATTAAGTTCACTGTGTTAGATGGGTGTGGTTCATGATATCCCAAGACAGTTACAATAGTACATCAAAGATTACTAATCACAGATCACCATAGAAGATCCAATAATGATGACAACTGTGAAATACTGCAAGAATTACCAAAATGTGACAGAGACACAAAATGAGCACACGCTATTGGAAAAATGTCACCAATAAGACTTGATTGATGTGGGGTTGTCATAAACCTTCAATTTGTAAAAAACACACTGTCTGTAAAACAATAGTGAAGCACAATAAAATATTGTGCCTGCAGTTTTCTGGCACACAACTTCTAAACTTTTTGGCATCTCTAAAGTGTTGTGTCCTTTTGTATGCTAACGAGTTGACTGGTTAGCCCCTAGGTGGCTTCAGAATGGGGACTGGTCACAGGAAAGACCAAGGCATGATTAGAGAATTTAGACTTTTCAACCCCCAGGAAAGGAAAGGGGTTGAAGGTTAAGCCAATCACTAGCAGCCAATGATTTAATCAGTCACCTACATAACACAGTTTCCATGAAAACCCAAAAGGACTGGGTTTGGAGAGCTTCTGGATAGCCGAACGTGTGGAAGTTGCTAGAGGGTGGTCTATCTGGAGAGAGCATAGAAGCTCCATGCCCCTTCTTATGTGCTTTGCCCTATGTATTTCTTCCTCTGTTTCCTCGTGACATCCTTGATGATAAACCAGTAAATGTAAGTAAAGTGTTTCCCCAAATTCTGTGAGATGTTCTAATAAATTAATTGAACCTAAGAAAGGGGCTCATGGGAGCCCCTTGATTTGTAATTGGTTAGTCAGACGGACTGGTGAAACACCCGGGACTTGCAGTTGGTATCGGAAGTAGAAGACAGTCCTGTGAGATTGATCCCTCAACATGTGGGACCTGATGCTATCTCCAGGTAGATAATAACATCAGAACTGAATTGAATTAGAGGACAGCCAGATGGTGTCCTGTGCAGAATAATTGCTTGCTTAGTGTGTAGAAAACACCCCACGCATTTGGTCGCAGAAGTATTCTGTGTTGTGAGAGTATAGTAGGAGAAACTAAGTTTGTTTTTTCCTGTATCCTCAGATCAGGGATAGAGCTCTCTACACCCAGACTGCAGTGAATACACCTGCCCTATTTTAAATTAATCTTTTCTCAAAGGTCATTTCAGATGCATGCAGTAAACTTATAAAAGTTATTAGATTGATTAGAAATATACACTTAATATCCTAATTGGATAAGGAGATGATTTGCTTTTCCTCGTTTTGTTAGATATTTTGATTTTTTAATAGTTGTTAAAAGGCTCTGAAAACTAAACGTTGTAAGAAGCATGTATGCAGTCATTCGTTACTGTGTGTGGTTTCTTTTTTTTTTTTTTTTTTTTTTTTTTTTGAGACGGAGTCTCGCTCTGCCGCCCAGGCTGGAGTGCAGTGGCCGGATCTCAGCTCACTGCAAGCTCCGCCTCCCGGGTTCACGCCATTCTCCTGCCTCCGCCTCCCGAGTAGCTGGGACTACAGGCGCCCGCCACCTCGCCCGGCTAGTTTTTTTTTTTGTATTTTTTAGTAGAGACGGGGTTTCACCATGTTAACCAGGATGGTCTCGATCTCCTGACCTCGTGATCCGCCCGTCTCGGCCTCCCAAAGTGCTGGGATTACAGGCTTGAGCCACCGCGCCCGGCCGTGTGTGGTTTCTTTAGAGCATTGGTTTTTGGCTTTCAGTAGGTGGGAGGGGGACTGGCTGCATGGTGTATCTAATTTTTGTAATGGAAATTATACAAAGTCCCTTCTTTCTGCACCTTCAGATCCCAATATTAATTATATTTTTAACCTGAGGACTTCAACAGTTTAATTCAGTAAGCATTTATTTAGTACTTACTACCTACTTGGGACTTTATTAATGTTCAGGGATACAACAATAAGTCAAGACAGATCTGACCTGAGTAAATTTTTAGGGTCTATAACTATTGTATTTTTTTTTTTTTTTCTTTTTGAGAGACAGAGTCTCACTCTGTCAGCCAGGCTGGAGTGCTGTGGTATGATCTCGGCTCACTGCAACCTCTGCCTCCTGGGTTCAAGCCGTTCTCCTGCCTCACCCTCCCGAGTAGCTGGGACTACAGGCACATGCCACTAGGCCTGGCTAATTTTTTAATTTTAGTAGAGACAGGGTTTCACCATATTGGTCAGGCCGGTCTCAAACTCCTGACCTCAGGTGATCCACCCACCTTGGCCTCCCAGAGTGCTGGGATTACAGGCATGAGCCACTGTGCCCAGCAACTACTGTAATTTTAAAAATATATACTTGTAATTGTCAGTGATGCCTAGACTAAAAAACATTCCCTCGATGCTGTCTGCTAATGCAGATACCAAATCTCTTAAGTTACTGAATGAATTTTCGTTCACTCCTTTCATGTGCATAAAGAGACTTATTTTAGGGCACTCAATGTGTTTTCATTTGTATTATAAGAATTATGTTTTCTATGTGTTTCTACAACTATAAGTTTTTTCTTCATCATTAGTAACCCAGGTCATTCTTTCTGGAAGTATTATGCTAACCAGTGTTTTCTTAATGTTAGTTTTCTCATAAGATTCACCTCGAAACTATGTGTGAAGTAAAGAAAATCTACCTTCAGGATGAGTTTAGAATTTTGAAGAAAAAGTCCTTTACTTTTCCAAGAGACCCTAAGTCAGTTACAACTGATACAGGCAAGTAATGAAAGAAGAAGTATATATAACCACTTAATTAAAAGGAAAACAATTTAATCCTGCTGTGTTATATTAAACATAACTTCATATTTCCATATAAAATTTAAACATGAAAAGTAAAAACCATAATGTAATAACATTCACTTCACTATCCGTTGTTTTCCAGTAAATTAAACTGTGTAGGGCATTACATCTTACATAGAGCTCATAATGTTTTGATCAACAATCAGAATATATTGTAAATCCAAATAAAACAAAAACCTGCAGCTCTTAAAGGTGAGATGATTTCACCCAAATCAGATTGAAAATGTATATTTTGGGGACTAAGATGCAGCTTTCCTAACTCCAATTCCACAATTCCTCCGAGAATTGCCATGATTTGAAGAAATACACTCTGTGAACTAGCATATGAAATATTCTGCTGTTCTGAATTCTTTGAATTTTTCCATAGGAAAGGGGAATTTGAATATGAATAGTGAGGGAAAACACCCAGTTGAACTAAACACGAAGTGGAGTGTAAAGTATTACGAAAGATTTTTAGAGAAATAATTTAAATTTACTTTGTCAAAATGTATGTGTCCAAATTTGAAGGAAAAACATTTGAAATGCCATGGTTTTAAAATTATACCCAAACAAGATGATGTTAATTGCATTAAAATTGCTTTAGCAAATATGCCTCATAATAATTACTAAGGAGTGTGTTACAAAGTCATCTCTTGCCTGCCTTTTCTTTCTTTCTTTGTTTCTAGTCATTGTAGTCACATGCACTGCTGTGTGGTGGTTCCATTTGCAGATAAAGTCTGTTTTTCTTTTTTTTCTTAAAGAGATGTGGCCTGTCTATGTGGAATTGACCAATGAAAAGATATATGGCTGTGATTTCATTGTCAGTGCTACAGGAGTTACACCAAATGTAGAACCTTTTCTCCGTGGTAACAGTGTAAGGTGAAACTTTTTTGTCCAGCTGTGAATATATTTGAAGTATTTTTGTGAAGATCTTTAGTTCTCAAACATGAATAATAATTATTTTAGTATACTACTGTAACTTGATATGGTTGAAGACAGTTTGGTTAAAACATTGTCTTGATTTACAGTATTTCTTACTGCTTAAAATCCTTACATAGTTACATCCTGGCATAAGCATCATCAGTAATGGTTCATAATGTACAATTTGTTTATCTAAATGTTGGTAAGAGACTGACACCTCCTGTGACTTCTCAAAAGTGATTCTTTTAGAGAAACCATCTTGTATTTTTTGCTTTTCAACACTTGAAGCTGACAAAAAAAAAAAAAAAAAAAAAAAAAGAATATTCTTATAGTTGTGAGTAGGATAGCCAGATGGTTATTGGATACTTTTCATGTTGAAATTCTAAGATTTTTATGGATCAATCTTAGTTGGAATTTGATCCATGGAAATTCGGCTGACGTGTCTAAACTTTGTGGCTATTTTTCATTTTCTCATTAAAGATGAGCATGCCAAAGTGTAACAATTTGTTTTTACTTTAGAATGGAAAAAATCATGTTTCATTTTTTTTTTTTTTTTTTTTTTTTACCACTTACGCTTCCGGGGAACATTGTTTAGTTTAATCTAGGAGAAGATGGTGGCCTGAAAGTGGATGATCATATGCACACATCCCTTCCTGATGTCTATGCTGCCGGTGACATCTGTACTGCATCCTGGCAGCTGAGCCCAGTCTGGCAGCAGGTAAGCTAGCATACGTGATCGTGTTTTTATCAGAGATTCTGTCTGAAAATAAAGCAGTTGTTACCAACAAATCCAACTTCTGGTTTTCCAACTTTGCTGCTTAAGTGGGAAGCTAGCATAGAGTTGTTGTATATATTTAAAAAAAAAAAAAAACTAGAATATTTCCCTGTGTGGTAAGTTCCCTATAATGGTAGACTGGGCTATCTTTTAATTTGAAGGAAATTATGGGCTGTCACTTTGTTTTTCATTCTTACATGCTTGTCAGCACTGTCCAGGAGAACTTTTTGTGATGATGGAAATGTTTAATTCTGCAGCATCCAGTCAGGTAGCCAGCAGTATATAACATGAGCACTTGAAATGTGGTCAATGTGACTGAGGACCTGAATTTTTATTTTTACTTACTTTTCATTAACTTTAAATAGCTATATGTGGCTAGTGTTGGACAGCACAACTTTAGATTAAAAAAACGACTAAGATTGTAAATTATATAGATAAAGCATTCTATTCCTGGATGATCCTATTCTGTCCCTGTGGTAATTATTACTACAAAATGTTCCTGGCCGGGAGTGGTGGCTCACGCCTATAATCCCAACACTTTGGAAGGTCGAGGCAGGTGGGTCATCTGAGGTCAGGAGTTCGAGACCAGCCTGAACATGATGAAACCCTGTCTCTACTAAAATACAAAAAAAATTAGCTGGGCACGGTGGCATGCGCCTGTAATCCCAGCTACTCAGGAGGCTGAGCAGGAGAATCACTTGAACCTGGGAGGCAGAAGTTGCAGTGAGCTGAGGTCACGCCACCGCATCCCAGCCTGGGCAACAAAAGCAAAACTCTGTCTCAAAAAAAAAAAAAAGTTCCTGTCGTAAACACTTTTCCTGAGCCTTAACAAGTCCCAACTAGATCTAGGCTTTTTCGAACCCTCATAGCTTTACCTACATCCTCCTAACGGTGGAACAAAAATACTAGAGGAAGATAAAGACAGTGACCAGAGGTGTGCAGAGGGGTAGAGACCTAGGTAGATGTTTGAGATAAAGGAACCCTGCAACATTTATCTTTGTTAAAGACCAGCTCCACAATTAGGGACTTCATTCATTCAGATTATGCAGTGTGAAGTAGTAGAAGAGCTAAAAGTATTTCAAGAGGCAGCACCATCATTTTGTGTTCTTACAGACAGTAGAGACATCAGTAATAGGAGAGTGGTCGCAGCCTTTTTGTTTCTAACCTGCCTCATTCTATGTCATTTCTGTGGCAAGACTATCACAAATTCTTTAGAGTTGGAGTTTGTGGGTTTTTTTTTTTTTTAACATTTTTAATTCTTTAGGGTAAATTATATCTTCTTGTGTTATAATCTGAAAGAGGGGGAAAAAAATCCAAAAACAAACAGATGTCCCTTGTTTTGAGCGCACCTTATAGACCCCACATCTTGGCTTACACAAGCAGTAAGGATACTAATTTATGCAGTTTGAGAGGCAAATTTTCAGGCCACTTCTATTAGCTGTTCTCTAGTTGTAACTGTGCCCAGTTTTTTCTGACCTCCAGCCATAAAATGCCTTTCACTTTATCAAATCTACACCTTGTTTACAGAGGAGATTGAAAAAAAAAAATCTGTATCACTTCTGCTAGAAAGACTTAAAGCTCATGTCTATGATTATGATATTATTTCTGCAAACAAAAGATAGCATTAAGTACATATGCACATACAGGGAGGTAGAAGGAAACCAAGTGCTTACTATAGGCCAATCTATTTCATTCTCTCAGTAGTTATGGAGTAGGTAGTGTTATGTTTATGTTTCAGGTAAATGAACTGTGGCTCAAGAAAAGTTAAATATATGTGTAGATCTGGTGATATTAAAATCCACTGTGACTTCCAAGGTCAGTGTTCTTTTATACCAGGGAGTCTCAAAACTTTGTGGAAATAAAATAAAGATACAATACAGGATAAATTAATACTGTCATACAAAACAATTTAAATGACTTCCCAGAATCAGTTGCTGAAATATTTATGTTATCCTGGGGTGAGGCACCTACAGTCTGTCTGACCACTGAGGTCAACAGCACGGCAGACCTTAACTAGCGCATAAAAGTGAAGGTTGCTGGAAAACAGAACAAATTCTTCAGTGATAATTTGACATCTCTATTAATGGTGATGACAAATTTTTGAAGAAGGGACTGGTTAATTAAAACATTTTTCTCACCTGGTATAGCTTAATATAGTTTCATAATATTTAATAGAAATGCTACTAAAACAGGCATGATTGGTACCATCTTTTAATTTTAAAGACAGTAATTTAGATAGAATTAACAAATACCAAAAATCAGTCTGATTAGTTGTCCATTGGTGACTGCTTCTGTGGCAAAGATGACAGAAAGACTGTCAAACATTGAACTCCTTTAAGTGAATTTACGAAGTTAAGATAACATTTTTCAAATAATGATCATGAAAAATGACATTGTGTGACATTTTTTCATTATTTCAGATGAGGCTGTGGACCCAGGCTAGACAGATGGGATGGTATGCAGCAAAGTGCATGGCTGCAGCGAGTTTAGGAGACTCCATTGACATGGATTTCAGCTTTGAACTGTTTGCTCATGTGACAAAATTTTTTAACTATAAGGTAAGATAGTTAAGCATATTAACGCCTTCTCTGCTTGTTAGTCTTATGACCATGGTAGATCGTTTGATTTTCTTGCTTGAATACAAATGTACATAGTTTTAATCATCTTACAAAAAAATGACATTTTTCATTTCTTACAAACCAATACCTGGTATTATTGCTGGTCTTAATCCCTAATCATCTGATAATTATTATCCACCTTACCACTATTCTATTTTAGTTAAGAGGGGAAAAAATTTCTCTCCAGATCTGTTCCCCGTTGGTGCATTTTTAACTTTTACTTGTGATTCATCCTTTCTTTGTGAAGGGAACTAACAGCTATTGTACACAAAAATAAACCAAGTACCTTCCTGTATGTATTATCTTATTCAGTCCTCTTTACATTACGCTGACGAAGGTTGTTTTAGGTTTTTTCCCCCCCTAATTTACAGAGAAGGAGAAACATACTCAAAAGGCTCAGGGAAATTAAGTCACTTGTCCATGAAAGCTCTAATTCAGTTCCTTGCCAAATCTTTAAACCATGACCCCACATTGTTTAATGTATCCACATCCTACATATTTATATATTCACTAGTTTTAATGTTCATATAGATTGGTAGAATCACCTACCTATATTCACTAGATATTTTTAGTGTTAAAACACTAACATTAATTACTAATATTAATTAACATTAATTACTAATAAATAACATTAATATTTCACTATATTCACCAGAATTTTTTAGTGTCAGTGTAGATTGTGTGGCGGTGTCATCTGTAGAATTAATGCATGCTATTCAAACTTTTTCTTGGGACTGTCCCCAATAACATTTTTAGTTATGAAATTTTGTGGCATCATTTTTCTGCTGGCTATTCTAACATGACACAAAATACCCATTACATTTTCTGTTTGATACTCATGACAATAACCTTTTTATCTCTATACATAGGTTGTACTGCTGGGAAAATACAATGCACAGGGCTTAGGTTCAGATCATGAATTAATGCTGAGATGTACTAAAGGACAAGAATACATCAAAGTCGTCATGCAAAATGGACGAATGATGGGCGCTGTCTTAATTGGTGAAACTGATTTAGAAGAAACATTTGAAAACCTAATCTTAAACCAAATGAATCTTTCATCATATGGAGAAGATCTACTAGATCCAAATATTGATATAGAAGATTATTTTGACTGAAAATAGAATTTCTTCAAGAATCATATAAAGTTCCAGATGACACCAGAAGAATCACAAGTCAATAAAATCAATGACGGCATTGAGTTAATGATGACCACACTGAAAATTACTGAAGTGATAATGGTATTAGTGGAAAAGTATAAAAACATAAATTCCAAGTTTGAAATCAGTTCAAATAGTTTATTTATAATCTTTCCAATACAGCACTGACCGCTTAGATAAAAATCTTAAGTTATTTATTTCTATGTTTTAAACATAAATATGTTTACTTGTGATTTAGCTTTGAAGCAAATTTAGCTAAGTTACCTACTTAGCCAAATGTACCATTTGGCTAGAACCATTTGTAGACTAGAACCATTCTTTGTGAAATGTCAAAATATGACTCTGGTTTCAGGAACTTTAAAATCGGTTTTATTTTACTTTAAATAGAGATGTAGCAGTATCTCATCTGCTAATATTTATATTGATGACTTACTCCTTTTTTGTTTGAATTGTACTTCTGGTTTTATAACCTGAAATCATCTTGTCCAACTCTAGCCCACGGGCCTAATGCAGCCCAGGACAGCTTTGAATGCAGCCCAACACCAATCTGTAAACTTTCTTAAAACATGAGATTTTCGCCGGGCGCGGTGGCTCAAGCCTGTAATCCCAGCACTTTGGGAGGCCGAGACGGGCGGATCACGAGGTCAGGAGATCGAGACCATCCTGGCTAACATGGTGAAACCCCGTCTCTACTAAAAAATACAAAAAAACTAGCCGGGCGAGGTGGCGGGCGCCTGTAGTCCCAGCTACTCGGGAGGCTGAGGCAGGAGAATGGCGTAAACCCGGGAGGCGGAGCTTGCCGTGAGCTGAGATCCGGCCACTGCACTCCAGCCCGGGCGACAGAACGAGACTCCGTCTCAAGGGGGGGGGGGGGGGGGAGGAAATTTTCTTGCAATTTTTTTTTTTTTAAGCTCATCAGCTATCGTCAGTGTTAGCGTATTTTATGTGCGGCCCAAGACAATTCTTCAGTGTGGCTCAGGGAAGCCAAAAGATTGGACATCCCTGATCTACGTATTTAACTTAAAGTATCACTCAGTGAGCCTCTGTCAGTATAATATTGCTTTCAAAAAGATAGTTATGTCAAAAGAAAAAATATAGCTAAGTATATAAAGGCATAAAAAACTTAAGACAATTATATGAACTTAAATATTTTACATATAAAGTGTTTTACATAAAAATTTTTCCCTTGTATTATACTGGAAAATTATATAATTCATGATCTCTAATTTTCAAACGTTCTCAAAAGTTTAGATCTTCAGAGATAAGCTCTGAAAATATAGATCCATACATATAAAATATCAATGAAATTGCTTTAAAAATTAAACTTTTATCTAACTACAAAAATAATGGCATATACATGCATAAACTATCTTTAATTAGAAAATTTAGTAACATTCATTTCAGGCATCATCAATTTTTCTTTTCTTAGCTCCTGTATTCTTAGAACCAGATTGCTGAAGCATGTTTGCAGCCGCCTTCTGGAAGTTGCCTGAATTTTTTTCCAACATCTTTTTATCACCTTGTTCAGAATGACAAGTTTGAGATGATTCAGCCTACGAAAACAATAACAAAGCAAGCACTTTGGTAAAAATTCAGCCATTCAGTTTTCTCATGAGATTAAAGATTTCAAAATATCCTTTCTGTATCAGTTGGCTTTTTAAGTATATAAGAATCTAGTTTTTTTAATCTGCAAATGTCTATTCAAATATGAGCTCTAGCCGGGCGCGGTGGCTCAAGCCTGTAATCCCAGCACTTTGGGAGGCCGAGACGGGCGGATCACGAGGTCAGGAGATCGAGACCATCCTGGCTAACACAGTGAAACCCCATCTCTACTAAAAAAAAAATACAAAAAACTAGCCGGGCGAGGTGGCGGCGCCTGTAGTCCCAGCTACTCGGGAGGCTGAGGCGGGAGAATGGCGCAAACCCGGGAGGCGGAGCTTGCAATGAGCTGAGATCCGGCCACTGCACTCCAGTCTGGGCGACAGCACGAGACTCCCTCTCAAAAAAAAAAAAAAAAAAACAAACAAATATGAGCTCTAGTTTGAATAAAAGGGGCTATATTGTGAGAGAAGTTCTAAAGACCTCAAATGTCCTGAGACAATGGCACTTGACATGCTTTTGCAGACTTGATAGTATTTGGTTTATAACAGTGGTTTTTAACCACTGGAACAGCAGAAACAGACTTCTCAACTATTAATAATCACAACCAAATAAGAGCAGGGAGCATAACAAAATTAGATATTCAAATGGAGTCCTCCCATTCCAAGACATTGGAAACCCCTAGTTTATGTTAAAAGGCCAGTCTAAATTCTTCCACTTATATCTTTACAGAAAAGTATGTTTTCTCTCTTCCATACCCAGAAATCTAATCAGAAAAGTGGACCTAGGGAATATGACAGAAAAGCATCCCATAGGCTTTAATATACTTTTAAAATATATAAAATATAATATACTTTAAATATATAAAACTGAAAATTAATAGCCAGTTACCCTGAAAGAGTTCTGCGTGGACTTTGTCACTTGCATAGTAATAGCATGTGCGTCACTGTTCAGAAGATTAGCTTTAGGTCCTATTTTCAAATATGAAATGGTAGCATAAGCTGTAAAACTGTAGTCTTCTCTGCATAAAATAAAGGCCAACAATAAGAAAGTTTTTGAAGGAATCACAGAAAACAAATTTATAAAAGAAATAACTGTGCAATACTTTTTAACACATTGACTTGAAATAATAAAACAAGAATGCAAATAAAGCCTTTAAAGAAAATATTTTTGTTACATTTTTTGATTTACAGTGATTGAAGTTTGAGTGTTTTAGGTAAATTTCTATAGCATTTAAAAGTTCACACAAAATAACTGCAAAACAGTGTATTCTGTTGCAATTAAAAAAAAAATAAATAAATAAAGACAACCTGAAAGGATAATGAATGGGTTTGTACATACTTAAGATACTGCTGTATTAGAAAGTGTGCAATAATCTTCTCCAGGTCTTCACGAGGAAGTGTGGGAGCCACAACACCTGCTACTCTCAGTTTTGCTGCACCCTTTCCCATCCAAGAATCAATCAGTTTCAATGGAGTGAGTTTTTCATTCAGTTCCTCTGCCTGCTTCAGGATCTTGATTAGATCTCTGCAGTACTCTGTTATATTCTTTCTTTCAAATGCTGTAATAAAACAAATATGGTAGCAGGTAACTGGGATTTAGAAATGAGGGCAAGGATAGGCTATCTTAAGTGGTTAAACTGGTTTAAAGCTGGTTATCAATGTGAGCCACCCTAAACACTGATTTTTAAATGTATTCTGAATGAAGACTAGGCTGTTCCTCAAGTCTCTGTCACTAGACCAAGTTACGATCTCTACATTGTGGGGTTTACAGTGATATTTAAAAAAAAAAAATGGTTATCAGAAGCCCTGCCATATACTCTAGAAATCAATGTATCTGCCAGATGTGATTATTAAGTTACTAAGAGGTGTGCTATATAGGAGACCCTGTCTAGTTATAGGCTCCTGTGCGCTCTGATTTAGCAACAAGAATGTCCTCAACTGATACCCCGATTGTTAACAGACCAGTACTCTGATTTATATATAACACTCTTGTTATTTTATAAGATGGTTTAATAAACTCATAAACTTCTCTGCAAAGGTAAAAATGTAGTGGCTTCCACCTAACAAGGCATCAGAACTCAGTAAGGTCTTACCATGAGGTCCAGATCTTCAAATACAACACACAGATGACAAAAAGTTAAAATACAGTGCCAAAATGATGCAGGCAAATCCCAAAATTGGGACTCAGCCCAGGAGGGGTTCCCAGTTTCATGCAAGAAAGAATCTGAGAGCAAGCCAACAGAGTAAAGTGAAAGCACAGCAAGTTTATTAGCAATAGAGTATAGAAAATGGCGGCTCCACAGACAAAGTAGGGCTACCCCAAAGGCAGAGTGGCACTGTAGATTGCTCACTAGCGATATTTACAGCTACTCATTAGTTACATGCTAAATAAGGGGAATATTATTCGTGAATCTTCTAGAAAAGGGTAGGAGTTCCTAGAACCATGTAACTTTCGGGCATTGTCACGGCATTTGTAAACTGTCATGGTGCTAGTGGGAGTGTCTTACAGCATGCAAATACATTATATTTTCTAGTTCTAACTGGTTTGGGCCAGTTTCTTTGCTACATCTTGTTTGACCAGATCCTGTTTTGATCAGCAGGGTTGTGAACAATGCTCAGAAAACAAGTCCTGCTGATCTACCTTTAAAAGAATTTTAAGTAAATCTCCTATGACTAATTAGCCATTAACTGGATCAAAAATGATTCTCTATAATCTCTATTTTGCACTAAATTTTCTTCTCAATTAGTGACTATAAAGTATTAGAGATTATCACATGGTTAGCGTTTTCTTACAGAATAGCATTTCTGTTCAGAAGAATTCAAATATTTTCCTTCATTTCTTAAAAATTTCACATCCTCAGTATAGCAATATAAAATGTGTGCATACACATAAGACTTTTCCTTTTATTCACCTTTGTTTCAAAACTTCATGTTGATACTTTTAATTCTGGAAAATCTGAGTCACACTTTAATCTTTTAAATCCATTTGGAAGTCTAATACTTCTCTCATGTCCCAGCTGTATATACAGTTTTGTGTGTGCCACATAGTATTTTGGTCAGTGATGGACTACGTACATGCCAGTGGTCCCAAGAGATTATAATACCATGTTTTTACTGTACTTACTCTATGTTTAGATACACAAATACTTAGCAATGTGTTACAGTTGTCTGCAGTATGCAGTACAGTAACACGCTGTACAGATTGGTAGCCTAGGATCAATAGGCTATACCATATAACCTAGGAGACCATACCATCTAGGTCTATGTAACTACACTTTGATGTCTGCACAATGACAAAATCACCTAGTGATGCATTTCTCAGAACGTATCTCCGTCACTAGGCAATATATGACTGTATTAGCCTATAAAGGTTTACAAAACAACAAACTCACCACTGTCTTTACAGCAGTTATCACACATTTTGTTACATGCTTCTGAGTTCCATACTTCATCAAAATGTTGAGCCATCAACACACGACGACATCTGCAAACACATTTAAAGATACAGATTATTAGAGGATATAATAAAGTTTTAAGAATCTCTTTCAGATTACACCATTATATACTGTATTCGCTTCCTATAACTTCCTTAATATTACCATAAATTTAGTGGCTTTAAACAACACAAATTTATTCTTAACATTTCTGTAGTTTAGATTTAGAAGTGTACTATGGGCCGGGCGCGGTGGCTCACGCCTGTAATCCCAGCACTTTGGGAGGCCGAGGCGGGCGGATCACGAGGTCAGGAGATCGAGACCATCCCGGCTAACACGGTGAAACCCCGTCTCTACTAAAAATGCAAAAAATTAGCTGGGCGTGGCGGCAGGCGCCTGTAGTCCCAGCTACTCAGGAGGCTGAGGCAGGAGAATGGTGTGAACCCGGGAGGCGGAGCTTGCAGTGAGCCGAGATCACGCCACTGTACTTCAGCCTGGGTGACTGAGCGAGACTCTGTCTCAGAAAAAAAAAAAAAAAAAAAAAGAGGTGTAGTATGGGTTTCACTGGATCAAAATCAGGGTGTCAGGTTCTTCTCACATCATACAATCTAAAATAATCTCCCCATTTTAAGGTTAGCCAATGAACAGTCTTAATTCCATGTGCAACTCTTAATTTCCTTTTGCCATGTAAGGTAACATACAGGTTAGGAATTAGGACATGAACATCTTTGGGGCACATTGTGTCCCCGACATAGGACTTTTTTCCCCACATATTCTTGATAAACACTGTTTAAAAAATTGTCTGAGTTCCATTTTTAAATTCAATGTTTTACAACTATTAGGAGAATATTCTTGACAGTAAAATAGTTTCTTATATTTTTAAGTAGCAATATTTGAGTCGAAGCCTTAAAATATGCTTCATGAGAATCTACTGTGCTTTTAAAGACATTTTCATTTTCTCATTTCTTTTAACTAGATTATTGTAGCATCTATTGGAAAGAAAGAACATTTCTATCACTGTCTGTCTGCTATTTACCACCTCGACATTTCTGAGCACTTTTTATGTGACAGGCAATAAGAGCACAAAGATAACTATGAAAAAAAGCTTTCAGGAAACTATATAGTCTAATGAAAGCCACCCTAAGTAGATTTAAACTTACTTCTTAAGGAGAAACTTGGTATTTCATTGACACATGAGCTAGCAGGATGGCACATGTTACTGAGCCTGACTCTCAAAATGCCTATCTTAACCATAGACCTTTTCAAAATTATTAAAGCATGTAACTGTACACCAGTGCCAGAGAAAAAAAAAGGCTTCAACTGCTATCAGTGGGTCTCAAAAACCTTCAATTAAAAAAGTAGTTTTGGAGGATTATCTCAAAGATAGGGCATCTTTTCTTGATGCCCTACCTACCCTCCAACATCTGCTTTTATATATCTGTACTTTGGTGTTACACCAATGTATTTAGTAAGAACTTAAAAACGATGTCATATACTTTCATATTTAATTGATAAAAGTTATAAAAAGGTATGTGGCTTACTTGCTTATGTTTTGACAGTATGATACCATCTCATAAAGCTTCTGCTGTCCCACATTTTCCATCACCACCATTGAACTTATTCTGAATATATCTCCAAAGCCATAGTACAAAATGCAGTCTGCTTTCATGTCATCTCGACCTGTGGTGCAAGAAACCTTGAGATTGCAGAAACCTTGAGATTGCGGAATTACATTTAAAAATTCAAAATATGCAAAAATGATATATGTAAAATTAGCAGGCAATGTTTCATACTACATCTAGAAATTTTAGAGATGTGGAAGTTAATTTGTAATGGGTACCCTCAAATTAAAAAAAACTCTAAAGAGACATCAATAATCAGCTCTACTAAGTTAAAAAAATGTGTCTATAATCCAGTTAAGTTACAGATTTGAAATCACTAATTAAAAATTCAGGAGGCAAAGATGAATATCAAATTATCTTAACACACATAAGAAGAAACAATTCAGATAACAACAGAACATAAGTAAAAATTTCTCCATATGCAAGTAAGTGTCCGACTGCTAAAAATACATTGTTCTAAAAATACTATCCAATAAAGATAAAATATACAGACTTATTAAACATTTATAATGTGTTTTTGGGAAAAGCTTTCTTTTTTTTTTTTTTTTTGAGACGGAGTCTCGTTTTGTCGCCCAGGCTGGAGTGCAGTGGCCGGATCTCAGCTCACTGCAAGCTCCGCCTCCTGGGTTTACGCCATTCTCCCGCCTCAGCCTCCCGAGTAGCTGGGATTACAGACGCCTGTCACCTCGCCCAGCTAGTTTTTTGTATTTTTTTTTTTTAGTGGAGACGGGGTTTCACCATGTTAGGATGGCCTCGATCTCCTGACCTCGTGATCCGCCCGTCTCGGCCTCCCAAAGTGCTGGGATTACAGGCTTGAGCCACCGCGCCCGGTCTTTGGGAAAAGCTTTCTAAAAATTTACTTCTGGATTTGAGTCCTACATACCTGCACGTCCACTCTCTTGGTAATAATTTTCCATGGATTTACTCATTGAATGATGGATGACAAACCTCACATCTGGCTTATCAATTCCCATACCAAATGCAACAGTTGCCACTACTACCTGAAATATTTCAACATTTTATCAGTTAATTAAATCAAGTTTAAATATTTTAAATGTAAATTAGGCTTCCATGGAAGATTTATACCTAACCTGAATTTCATTGGCTGACCATTTTCTATGAACTGTGGTCTTATCTTCTGGCTCCAAATTGGCATGGTAAGCACCTGCATGAATTCCCAGATTCTGCAAACTAACCGTAACTTGTTCAGAGTCTTTCTGAGAAAAACAATATATGATTCCTGCAGTAAAATATGTGCATTTGTTAGATAGATATGGTATACTCCTGTAAGATAATTTTCAACATACGCATTCGGGACACTGATTAATACAATGCACAGAAGGAAAAAAAGAATTATGAAAAATTTCAAGGCCTTGTGCATATATTGACATTTTGGTATAATTCCAGACTTGAGTACCAGCTTGCTTTAAAGCAGAAATGAGCCTGAGCCATCAGTTTTCATTCCCGTTATCTCTTTTCTCTCTTTATTTCCCACTACACAGTATTTCTCAAACTGATGTCTGTAAGATGCTAACAAATGTGCTATGAGTGTTCTCCGGATTAATTTTGGGTTAATTTAGATTAATTTGCATGCAAATTAATTTGGAGAACATTGCATTCAACAAAGTTAAATGGGTGTCTCTCTTTATTTTCAGGGATGGTCAGAGCTTCTAGTTTGCTGATATACCCTGTGAATGTCCAGGCAGAATAAATACCTACAACCTTTCTCAAATTTATTTGACCCTAGAACTCCTTTTACCCAGGACACCCATTACTACCTCCTGAAAATCCATAGAACAGTTTAAAATGCTACTTTTACACAAATTCTTTGCTTCGGTAACATTTGTTTAGTCATTAAACCCAGAAAACCATGTATATATGGTTTACTGGTTATATGGTGGCTTTAAACAACACAAATTTATTCTTAACATTTCTGTAGTTTAGATTTAGAAGTGTACTATGGGTTTCACTGGATCAAAATCACGGTGTCAGGTTCTTCTCACATCACACAATCAAAAAGAATCTCCCGATTTTAAGGTCAGCTAATGAACAGTCTCAATTCCATATGCAACTCTAATTTCCTTTTGCCATGTGAGGTAACATACAGGTTAGGAATTAGGACATGAACATCTTTGTTCATGTCCTAATCTATTCAGTATGTACTACTGGATTTACTTATTGCTTTAATGTGTCCTTTACTATAAGAGAGTATATTTTCTATCCCTTTAGAACATCAGTTGCTTAATCCACTATTTTGTACTCAGTGAATACGTACTAAATATGTGCTGTTGATAATTCACATTAAGTCATCAGGTCTATTCTAAAGCAAGTGTAAATAAGCAAAAATAGATCAGGCAATTTGATGACTCATAATCTATGGCATAAGCAAATGTCACACCCAACTTCTAAGATCAAGTGAATTAATTTTATCACACATTTTCAAGTATCTTCTGCTACACATTAATTTTTTTGGTGTTGGTCTTGAACTCCTGACCTCAGGTGAGGCACCCGCCTTGGCATCCCAAAATGTCAGGATTACAGGCATGAGCTACTGGTGTTATTTGGTGTTATTACACAGATAATAACAGATTTGGTGTTATTCAGTTATCAATATAATTCTCAATATAATATGAAGCCACTTTTTGAAAGTTATCTCTGTCTCCAAAGTTGGTTTTTACATTACCTGATTGCCCTTTGTATCTCCCATTAATGAGCTTTACAATATCCTCAATAAAATCTTCAGTATTTGAGGGCTTCTGCCGAACCTAAAAAAAACTTAACTTATTAAAAAGTAAATGAATGAGTACCATCCAAGTGGCTGTCTACTCACAACTTTCAGGATGCAGTTCTTTCATGACCATAGTGTTTTTCTATTACTCTTTCACTTACTCATAGGATTCAACCCATCTGACTCATCTGTTCCTCCTTCCAGACTCTTCTTGATCTTTATTTTTTTAATTTACCAGAGAAGAGCAAGCACAGGAGCAGTGAATAACTTGTAAGGATGAAGACTTTTTTATTTTGTGATGCTACTTTTATAAAAGCAAACTGTAACATAAATAACTCTTGAATGAAAACTCAGAAAAGTATTAAGTCTATTCTTAAAAGGGTTTAGAAAGAAAGAAAAGACAGCTGTTAGGTCATTTTTCAAGTTTATCAAGTAAAATCTAAACAGAATTGGCAAATCTTTAATGGCATATTAATACTTCTATTAATTAGTAATTAATTTGAACAGAGATGTAATTAGGGTCCTTAGTATCACTCCATCCTTTCTCCCCATCTTTATACAAAAAAGAACATACAGAAATTTAACAAAGATATATAACTTACTCATATATTTTATAAAAAGTGTCACCTAGCAAGAGTGTCTTCCGTTTAATTTAACAAAGGATTATGTAGCAAAAGATACATGAATGAAGCCCTAATTACAGAATCTACTTATAATTACCTCCTAATGTTAAAAGTTTTTGTAAAGTATTTAACTGCTGCTCATGTAAACAAACATAATAAAAAGGTAGATCATCTCTATGTAATTCTTCACGAAAGTAATGAATGGACATAAAAATTACATACCTCATAAAATAGATTTGGCCTATTAAAAGAAGCTGTAAAAGTAAAACACTTTTCAATGCACAAAATTTTCTGAGCATCCGTCAAAACGTGATTGGTTGCAGTCGCAGTCAGCCCAATTAGTGATGCGTTAGGGAACTGCCGCTTTAAGATACCAAGCGCCTTATAATCTGAAAAAACAAATAAAGTAGCCCTTTTTCTATCCTTTAAGAGTTAGAGTAAACTATACCTTTTAACATTATGCAGATAATCGATGACTACTATGATTTTATCTCCACAGCCATCTATAGCAGTAAATTTGCAGTTCTGTGTTAGCCTCTTTGATGTGCAGGCTTTATTATATTTATTCCAGACATTATTCTTGGTCACAGTGGACTCAAGAGACAGTGGGTATAGCCACAGTGGTTTAATTTATTACAACTAACAAAAGATAAAACCGGCCATCAGACAAACCCCTGCTACCACCTAGTGTCATCAGACCAAATAAAGCTTGGTAAGGGCAGCACTGCTTTGTATATAACCTATTTCTGGGAAACCATTCTAGGCTCAAACTTGTTATATGCATCTAAATCCCTAGCTAAACTGTCCTTAATCTCCCTTAAGAACTTGAACTATTTGGGGGAAAGTGAAAAAAATGTGGTAGAAATTGCTTATATGCTAAGTAGAGGACTACTATGAAAACACAGAGGACAGAACTGCTGCTTGGGGAGTGAAGATTTCAAGGAGATAATACTTGAGTTATGTCTTAAGAGAATGAGCAGAAGTTCACTAGGAAGACACGAACATCACGCAGAGGAAACAGCATATACACTGCAAATACACTGGCATGAAATTAGTATGTTCAGACAACAGCAAGCAGTTCACTGGGGTGGTCACAGAGTCTTGTGGTGGATGGATTTATTGTCCAATCCATTAAGCTGGAAATTACATTTCCCAGAATCTCTTTCCTGTTCCAAGTTAGAGCTGACCCAAAAGAGGAACTTGTGCAAGATTTGGTGGCAGAAGTGAACCAGCTACCATTGCTCCTTCAAGGTCTTTACAAGCAGAGAGGATGATGGACAGATCTAGAAGTGCTCAGCCAGTTCTAGGTCATCCTAGTTCTTTTCCAGTCCTCACTCAGCTGTTCCTCCCAACTGCAGGTCTTGCCAGTCAACAGCAGACCCACAGAGGCGATAGCTACTCACAGGAAGTAGCTTACCAGCGACCCTTCCACAACCTTCCCTTTAGGGGTCCTCTTTGCCACTGTACATGCCAGCTGCAGATTTCCCTACAGGCTCTGCCTCGTCCTCCTGCACCAGTGCTTAGGCATCAATCTGTTACTTTTCTCTAATCCTCCAACTCCCCTCTTCAGACCTTCACTTCCCCAGTTCCTCCCACAGTTGTTCAAGATCTACTTCCTACAGTAAAACCGTTATCCCGTAACATTCATCGTGACTCTGCTTCCCTGCCTGAACCCTGACTGACACTGTTATGTAGAAGGCAGGTGAGGAGGCCGAGGCGGGCGGATCACAAGGTCAGGAGATCGAGACCATCCTGGCTAACATGGTGAAACCCCATCTCTACTAAAAATACAAAAAAATTAGCCAGGCGTGGTGGCGGTTGCCTGTAGTCCCAGCTACTCGGGATGCTGAGGCAGGAGAATGGCGGGAACCTGGGAGGTGAAGCTTGCAGTGAGCCGAGATCACGCTACTGCACTCCAGCCTGGGCGACAGAGTGAGACTCCGTCTCAAAAAAAAAAAAAAAAGCTATGAACAATGCAGCCAGTTGATTCTAAGCTGAGACTTTATCCTATAGGAAATGAGGAGTCATCATGTAATTTTTTTTTTTGAGATGGAGTCTCACTCTGCCACCCAGGCTGGAGTGCAATGGCATAATCTCGGTTCACTGGAACCTCCATCTCCTGGATTCAAGTGATTCTCCTGCCTCAGCCTTCCGAGGAACTGGGATTACAGGCATACACCACCACATCTGGCTAATTTTTACATTTTTTGTAGAGATAGGGTTTCACCGTGTTGGCCAGGCTGGTCTTCAACTCCTGACTTCAGGTGATCCACCCACCTTGGCCTCCCAAAGTGCTGCGATTACAGGCATAAGCCACCGCGCCCAGTCCATCATGTAAATTTCTAAAGACATATGCTTCATAAATCATCTTTTGGTGACAGTGCAAAATATAGACTGGAATAGACAAAACACTGAAGGAAAACCAGTTAAAAGATGGCAGTAACAGACCAGAAAACAAATAATACAGAATATAAAATAAGACATGACATTAAGGACAAATCAGAAAGAGTAAAGAGACATATATGAACCTACAGGTCCTAGTGACTACTGGGATCTGGAGGTGGCAGGGAGGAGGGAGAGAGTGCTAGATTTACCCATTCATCAGTAGATAAATGTTGAACACCTTTTTAATTGGGTGCCAAGCACTTCCCTAGGCACTGAAGATAGAGTGAGTGATGAACAAGACAAAAATGCTATGCAAATGTGTCTGTAATTCAAGCAAAGAAACAAGACAATACAAAGAGTAAGCCAATAAATATGCCATTAGAGAGTGGTAAGTGCTCGTAATGATAAGCCCAGTATAGCTGGGGCTTAAGAAGTAAGAGAGGAAGAGTAGGAAATCAGGTAGACAGATGGGGGCAGATCACCTATTGCCCTATGGGCCCCAGTTAAGAACTTTGGGGTTTTATTCTAAGTACACAGTAGCTACTGGCTAGTTTAGGTAGGGAAGTAACATGATTTGATTTATATTTAGAAAATATCACTGGTTGTTCTGTGGAGAATGAACTGAAAGGGTAAGACCAGAATCACAGACTACTTAGGAAGCTACTGCAGTAGACCAGTGGAAGGGAGCTCAACTGTATGTAAGACGTAGGTGCACAAAGAGTAGACAAACTTGAGATTCATTTTAGAGGCAGAGCTGACAACACTGAGAGGTGGACTGGACCTGCAAAGGGAGCGTAAATCAAGGATGGTGTGTCATCCATCATTTTTTTGTCATCTCTAACCCTACCTTCTATACTCTGCTTTGGGATGCTGCACCAAGGACTCTGCACACTACGCATCAGCTTTGCCTGCTGGCCCTGCGTGGAAGATTCCATGGCTGCTTCCTCCCTAACTGCTTCCTGTGGGCTTGCTTGTGTTCCTGTGACTGCCACCCCAGCAAGGCTTCTCATCCCTACAGCAGCACTTCTTTCCTTAAGAGCAACTAAATACAGCTGGCGGTTTTTTCAGCCTTTGGAGAACCAGCTGTATCACAGATGTACCCCACCTCTGGCTCTACCAAGAGACTCCGGCACCAGGGAGCTCAGTTCCACGGGGGCCTCTCCTTTAAGTTTCTAAGTCTTATTTGTTGCAATCTTTTCTTCCTGTTCTCCCAGCCCTACAGGTGGTTGTTGCTCCTTCCAGCTTTTAACTCCATGATATCTTAGTTTTCTTTTTACTTTTTCAGTTATCTATGTTATCTACTTTTTACCTAGTTCACAATTCTTTATAAAAAATCCTCTGTGTTCAAATAACTGTCTCCTGACTGGAATCTAAATGATAAAGGTAACTGCTACAATTTTGGCTTCAGCAAACAGGTGAGTGAGTGGATGACTTTCTAAGACAGAGAAGACTGAAGGGGAAAATTGCTTGAGAGTGGAGAGGAGAAGGGAGAAAGGAAAGGTGAAGAAAATAAAAAGTTTTTGGTTAGAACGTCGAGTAGAGTTATAGGGAAAATAGTCACTCCCAGTTGAGAAGAAAAAGAGTAGTTCTTTGGGGGGAATTTAGTTTTGTTCATGCTAATTTAGATACACATTTCTGATAAACAATTAGGAGTATAAATTTAAAGTTTAGAAGTTCAATAATTAGATATGGGAATAATGTTTTACACTTCGGCAGCAGATCCACAGAGACAACGTAAGTCATGGTAATACTTAAGCAAGGGTGATAATCGTAAGTGATCACACCACTTAGGTTGAAAATAGGGCAAGAGTCACAAATTGGGTAACTTCAGTGGCCACCAGGTGACAACCATGTGGTGCTATCTGGTTAAGAAAGTGGGGTCCTTAATAGAAAGGAGTAATCATCCTGTTTAAGGCATTTAAATCCATTTAAAATATATAAATAAAAACAATGCCCATAATAATTCTGTAGGTAGACAATGCAGTCTTCGGGCTACAAGCTCACTATCCCTGGAGAAATGTAAGAAAGGGTAAAGACTGATATTTACCCTAGGGAACACTAATATTTAAAACGAAGACAAAGGAAGATGAGCGAAGGAGGTAATAATGGAAAGGAAGACACTGACCAGCATTACTGTACAGTAACCAAGGGAATAGCATGTGGCAAGGTGAGAGGTGAATATATAAAATGCTATTGAAGTTAAGTGGGAAGAGGAATGAAGATGAGACCACGTGATGAAGCCACTGGGGGTGGGTCATCGATGGCCTGTTTCAATAGTACAGTGGTAGCAGAAGGATATGATTCAATTAGTTCAGAATGGGTTAAAGGTGACAAATGGAGATGGTAAGCTGAGAAGTCTGATGGTGACAGAAAGAACAGAAAGAGGACAGTCACATTAAAAGGTGCAAAAGATCAGAAGGGTGTTTTAGTTTCCGTTTTTAGGGAGGGGACAAAAGAGACTCAAGGTGAAGGAGTGAGGAACTTGGCAGTGCAAGATCTTAAGAAGGCAGGAAAGGATGAAATGGGAGTGGTCATGGTTACCCTTATAAAGAAGTGGTCTTTTCTGCCTTAACAAAAGAAACAAAAAAACAACAAAGATTACTAATGTTTGAAAGTAGAAAGAGGAGCTGTTCATACCTGATGGCATCTATTTCCTGTGAAGCAGAAAGCATCTGCTAAGTACAAATTAGGGCCTGAATAGAAAGTTAATGATACGAGACATTTGTTGGAAGGAATGTATAAAGGAGTTGAAATAGGGACAAGTGTAAGGACAGCTGAGGATAATGAAAAGCTGAACGGAGGTATGCAATGTTTTTTTTTTTTTTGGATAATGTTTAGTAGCCAAGCAGCAGGAATAGGGAAAGCAGAAGTCTAGATGAATCCAGCGTCTCAGGCACAACACCTGAAGCAGACTGGCAGAATGGCCAGGCAGTGCAGGGCAAACATAACAGAAGTCAGGGGTAACAGCACAGTGTCTGGACGGGAAAAAGAGTGATTGCTATGTAGGGACAGGAGCCTGGATAAATAAGCCGGGATTAAAAGAGGGATCCAGCAAATCCTAATGAGTGTGAAAAGCTTCAGAAGGAAAAGAGGTTGAAGCCAGGGAGTCAGATTTTTGAATTTAGGATTTTTTTGCATATAACAATTCTGAGTAACTTACTTTAGGCTATGACTGTAGGATTAGGTGGTGGGATGAAGAAAAAGGTCACTAAAATATCTCATCAAAGTTTAATGCTGAGGAGTTGCAGGTGGGTGCTAAAGAGACCCCCAGAATGATGACTAAAGATGACAACTTTGAAACAGATGCAAATTCTTCAACAAATGTGAAGGAATACATAGATGTCATAAATGTCAAAAAGATGTCCACTATCGGCTAGTAAACATATGTGTCCATATTTGTCCATAATTGACAAAGACAGTTAAACTACAGACTACAGAGGGGAATGAAACTAAAGATTCTGCTTCTCAGTCCTCCTCATAATGAGGCAAGATAAAATGAGTAATACAGGCTGATCATCCCAAATCCAAAAAAATCCAAAATTTAAAACCCTTTTGGTTCCAAGCATTCTGGATAAGGGATATTCAACGTGTAACTACATGAGGCTGATTTTAATAGAAGCAGAGATTTCCATCATGCCAAGCTGAGTAAGGACACGGTCTATGACATCAAAAAGCTTTCTAGATAAAACATACATACCAGGTCTGAAATCATGTCCCCACTGACTACAGCAGTGAACTTCATCCACAGCAATTCGAGTGAATCTCCTTGCTTCATAGGCTTTCTCTAGTCTTGACATAAACATTTTGCTTTTTGCAATTTTCTCTGGAGTCACATAAATCAGCTTTAACTCGGAGTTTTTATTTACCATTTCAGCATGAACCCATTTAACATGCTCCTAGTAAAAGAAAAAACAGACACAATGATAGTAAAACTAAGCTGGCAGACTGAAATACTAGGTGGTAAATGAAAACGTTCATTTCTCCAAAGCAATAATAGACTTCGGCTCTTCTAGGAGCAGATGTTTGGTTCATTAAAACTGAAACCATGTCCCAGTACTAAACATCACGGCAGCTGTGTAAATAGCATTCTAGTTATTTACTAACATCTACATTGTTGATGATTTAAAAAAAATTCACTTGACAAAAAAGAACAAAAAAAATGAACATGAACAGATAGTCCAATGAAGAGCATTTATTCTATAAAGGGATAATTCTCAATTGTTCATAATATATTCTAAAATGTGAGCTAGATGCAATTGTTATGGTTATAAAGGTGGGTTTTATTAATTTTAACATTATAATCCCTTTATGTATGTGAACAAAATTTATTATTTATTAACTTCTTAAATGATGCCATCAAATCTTTTAATGTCTTTATTTAAACATAAAGACCATGGGGTTTCACAAAGTATCACTCATTAAATTAAGATAATAATAAATCTTAAAAGCTAACATTTATTAGCTTCTTAGTACTGTAATACAATTCTATATAATACTTAGCACATTAGATGTCATTTTTTTCCTTCTAACCTAAAGAGGACCAAAAAAGTATAAAAACATGCCAGTGAATGGGATAGAAAGAGACAATCAAACTGCTTTCATCATCCCAGCAAAGCAGTTTGTTAATTCCTAGATATATCCTAGGATACAGATGTTCTTTTTTTCTCTCTCCAACTTTTCAAGCAGTAGGGATATATCATGAACTTGTAATTATCTGCAACTTTCTAAACTACTTTCTATTACTATTATGTTCTTTTTCAATTTTAAGAAAGTACATTATTAGAAGGCAGTTTTCTCCACAGATTGATTTTGTTGAATGAAGGAGTAGTTATAATAGAATGACATGGAGTTTAAATAAAACAAAAATATATGAGTAAACTAAAGGAAGCAGGGCTTCTTAGAGGTATGGCTGACTCTAGGTCTGTGCAGGAAATGCATAAAATGAACATGGATTATCTTACTGCAAAAGAAAGCAAGGAGCAGAAGCAATGGGGTTAAGAGAAAAGATTCAGGAACCAACTTAAAGAGGCTCTCACTGCCCAAGGCCAGGACTATTTCAGCATTACATATATACATATTTATATGATTCCAAAGGTGAATCATTATATCTAAAAATTTGTAAGTTTATAGTGATACTTGGGGGAAAAAAATACCTTAAAAATCTTGTTGACCACCTTTGGAGAATGCTAGAAAACCAACTCTTTCTGAAAACTGGGAAAGAAAGGGAAAAAAAATCAAGCATTTTCATCATGCAGAGTTAATGAGGAAGAAGTTCATTTTTGTAGAAAAAGTGTAGCTAATACGAAGAGTGACAGATTTAGGTATCACCATTTTGCACCTCTCTAATGAAAGCATGGCTCTCACAGCGCCACTCAGTGGCTGCTAAAACCATTAGATGAAAAGTTGATAACCAGAGATCAGGCAGACATCACTTGAACCCACTGATGCTTAGCATCACAGAAAGATAACCAGGTACTATGTACCACCTGAGTAATACCACAGTAAGTATATTCTTGCAAAAAACAAAAAAAAAAGTTAAAGAAAAAAGAAAAATTCCAAATACAATCAGGCTTTTAGATCTAACAGGATCCAGTTACCTATGTAACAAACCTGCACATCCTGCACATGTACCCCAGAACTGAAAAGAAAGAAAGAGAGAGAGAGAGAAAGAGAGAAAGAAAGAAACGAAAAGAAAAGAAAAGAAAAGAAAGAAAACACCACAAGGATGCAATCAGGAAAATGTAGAAAGATAGAGGACCATTAATGTGGTTTCTTCAACAAAGAATTTGCATGGGAAATACAAAAGAGATAAAGGGAACCTATGGATAAATCAACCAAATACAATACAATGCATGAATATTATCTGGGCTATATTTAGAAAAAGAAAACATAAAAATGAGACAGAGAAATCTGAATTTTTCATAATTCTAAAGAATTGATATTAAAGTTTTTAAATGTGATGATGGCACAGCACTTTTCTTTAAAGTTAGAGATACATACTGAGGAATTTACAATTAAAATATGATGCCTGGAATTTGTTCTGAATAAATAAACTAAGGGGAAGGGGGTAGGGAAGACTGGAGGTATATAGATTTTTTAAAAATTAGCCATATGTTGATAACTGTTGAAGGGGGAAATGGCTACATGGCAGTTTTTATGCTATTCTCTCTCCTTTTGAAGATTTCAGTAATATGCTTTTTAAAAAAGAATAGGAGGGACATGCTTTATTCTACAGATGACGGTAAAAGGGTCCATCCCTAAATAGAAGAAATTCCATAGGTACAGGGTAACTTCTTAGTAATTCATATTTCATATTTCATTACACTGCATAATTAGAAATTCTCCCTTACTATTTTAGAATGGATAATACGAAACAGGTCAGCAAACGTCTCCTGTAGAGTACCAGACAAAAATATTAGGTTTCGTGGGCTACAAGGTCTCTATCACAACTACTCCACTCTGCCATTATACTGTAAAAGCAGCCACAGACAACATGTAAACAAATGAGCATGGTTGTGTTTCAATAAAACTTTATTTATGGATACTGAAACTTGAACTGCAAATAATTTTCACATTTCACAAAATACTCGTTTTAGTTTTTTTAGCCATTTAAAAATATAAAAACTATTCTTAATTCATGGGACATACAAAAATAGACAGTGGGCCAGAACCAGCCAAGAGCAGTAGTTTGCAACTCCTGATATAAATAGTTCACAGTTTATAATTTTATAAGCAACTCAACTGCAGGTAAAGCTCCTACTTCAGTGAACAGTTTATATTTTTTTTAAAAAAAAAAAAACCCCACTGAAACATACCTTAGAACTTGAAGCATTTAACATGGTTGCTGAAATTCCTAATTGTTTTAAAACCATTAATTGGTCTTCCATAAGAGAGATCAATGGGCAAATGACAAGTGTAAAACCTAAAAGAGAGGGGAAAAAAAGAATCTACCTTAAACTTTACACCACGCTCAGAATCAGTTGCAAACCATTCACCTTCTTTTTTTTTTTTAGAGATGGAATCTTGCTCTGTTGCCCAGGCTAGAGTGCAGTGGCGCGATCTTGGCTCACTGCAATCTCCGCCTCCGGGGTTCAAGCAATTCTCTTGCCTCAGCCTCCCGAGTAGCTAGGAGTACAGGCATCCACTGCCATGCTTGGCTAATTTCTTTTGTATTTTAGTAGAGACAGGGTTTCACTGTGTTGCCCAGGCTGGTCTCGAACTCCTGAGCTCAGGCAATCTGCCCACTTTGGCCTCTCAAAGTGCTAGGATTACAGGCATGAGCTACTGTGCCCAGCCCATTCACCTTCTTAACTTGTGGGCACCGCCCATCAGTTCAGATTAATTTTTAATGCAGCTTTAGTGAAGCTTACTTACATCTTACTCTTATTAATTAGATAAGAATAAATGACCAAACAAGGTAACTATAAGCCAAATAAACAAACATACAACTGAACAGAACTCTATCCTTATAAAAATAAAGACAGATGTTAACATTTCAAATGTTTAATTTGCTATCATTTTAAATAATCACTATCGGTATTTTCAGTAAGGTAACATGTAACAGTTCAAACACTAAACAGTTTCATCAGGGAAAAATTACTACAAAGCTTTCCCAAAAAAACAGTAACAGTTTATAATTTTATAAGCAACTCAACTGCAGGTAAAGCTCCTACTTTTTATATGAGATTAATTTATGCTGAGTAGAAATCAGTGAACAGTTTACTGTCTGAATGAAGTTATGGTAATATGCCCCCTTCCTTATAATTGAAACTGTTTAAAGTACAAAAGCTACTCTACAGTTAAAATTATATGGCTTTACGTTTCTGTAGTTCGTTTCTTACAACAACCTTTGGCAGACTGCAGACATGTTTAAAAAACATAATCAAATTAAGACCTTATTAGGGATTTTGCCCAGTCAGTTATTCTCTCTCCTATTATTTTCACTTTTCCTGACTAGCACCTACTCATTACATTTAAACATGGTCAAGTCTCTCTTATCTTGGAAAACACCGACTATGGTCTGAATGTTGGTATCCCCATGGAAGTGATTAAGTAATGAGGGCTCTGCTTTCGTAAGTGGGATTGGATTAATGCCATTTTACAAGAAGTTTAAGGGGGTGCCTTTTCTTTGCCACCATGTGAGGGTGCAGCAAGAAGGTGCCATCTATGAGAAATACCCCTTCTCTAAACACCAGAATCTATTAGCATCTTGATCTTGGACTTCCCAGCCTCCAGAACTGCAAGCGGTAAACTTCTATTGTTTGTTAATTAACTAATATAAAGCATTCTGTTATAGCAGCTGGAATAGACTTAAGATAACACCTAATTTATGGCCCCCTCTCTTCTTCCCTTCATAGCCATTCTTTTCCAAAGAGCATCCCACACTCACCAGTTCCACTTCCTCAATTCCTACTCACTTCAAACCATTGCTATTTGGTCTCCACCCAGCCATTTCAATAAAATTGCTCCAGCTGAGGTCATAGATGAGTCCTTTGTCATTAAACTCATTGAAACTTAATCCTTATCGTACTTGACATTTTGCTAACAGACATCACTATTAACCACTCCTTCAAACACACCCTTCCCTAGGCTTCTAATAACACCATGCAATCGTGGTTATCCTACATGTTGCTACTCTTTCTCAGCCTTGTCTGCAAGCCCTCTTTCTGTTTATCCCTAAACTCTTGGTGTTCTGGTTTCTGTACTAGGCATTCTTCTCTTCTTATGCTGCTCTGTAATTCATTCCAATGGCTTCAGTGCCATCTCCACACTAACAACCTCCAACTCAGACCTCTACCACCAGGCTTTAGACACAAACATCCTCCTACTCAGGACAATTCCATCTGGATGCCTTAAAGGCATCGTAAATTCAGCACGTCCCAAATAAATTCATCATCTTCCTTCTCTCCACTCCCAAGAGTTCTTTCTCCAGTGTACCCCATTTCAGTGAAGAACCTCGCCATTTGTCCAAGCCTAAAATTTGAGCATCATTCTTGACTATTCTTTCTCCTTTCCCCACAGGCAATAAATACCAAGTCCCACTGAATCTATCTTCCAGATGTATCTGGAATTCATCTAACTGCTAGAATTATCCTTCTAAACCATGAAATAATGAGTCTCTTACCTGTGTAAAACCCTTCAATGGCTTCCTGCTAAAATAAGGAAAAGTTTTTAAAAATAAGACTCTTTCCACATATCTTACCACTGACTGCCACATAGGAATTCCTCTAGGTTACTGAATACATCATAATGTGAATGTTCTCTCTTGCTTTTGGATCTCACACATGTTGCTTTTCTGAATGAACACCCTTCCTTCCCTGTCCCTTCTGTCTACTCACCCTTTAACTTTTAGCTTAAACATCACTCCCTCAGAACAGTTTTCCCTAGACTAGATCTTTGCACAGTCTTAATTCCCTATTAAAACCTATATCCCAAAATTCTTATTGCAATTGCTTGCAATTACCCGTATTTTCTAAACCAGGGATCAACAAAGTAAGGGCTGGTTGCCTATTTTTGTAAGTTATTTTAATGGAACACAGCTACACCCATGTGTTTACACATTACCTGTGGCTGCTTTTGTGCTAGAATGGCAGGGTTGAAGAGCTGCCAAGGAGACCATATGGACCACAAGCCTATATTATTTACTACCCTTTCAAGAAAAAGCTTGCTGACCCCTTGCTACTCCCCAATCAGTAACATCAGTAGCACCAGAGAACTTGTTAGAAATGCAGGATCTTTGGTCTCACATAAAATCAGAATCTGCACGTAATCAAATCCTCAGGCGATTCTTATGTACACTAACGTCTGAGAAAGTGCTACTCTACACTATGAGTTCTGTGAAAACTAAGACCACGCCCATTTTGCTCACTACTGTACCTCCCAGCGCCTAGCACCGTGGCAGACACTCAATGAAGATCTGGGACTAGAATTCAGGTCTACTGATTCTTCTTCTAGAGTTGCTTCTCCTACAACATTTTTGGGGGTTTTTGCCCCTTTTATTTTCTGTTCTAGTGTTCTATAGCGCTATAGGGTGAATATGATTAACAGTAATTTAGTATAGGGTTTTGAAAAGCTTAGAAGAGAGGATTTTGAATGTTCAGTACAATATGCTTTTAAATTTATGTTTCAGGAACCAGATAAAAGGATTAATCTCAGAAGTTTTAAAAATTCCCCCTTTAGGTAGAGAGGAGGGCAAGGGTTGAAAAACTGCCTATCGGGTATTGTGTTGACTACTTGGACGATGGATCATTAGAAGTCCAAAGCTCAGCATCACACAATATACTCATGTAACAAACTTGCACATATATGCTGAAACTAAAATAAAAAATAAGTAAATTCCCCCTTTGAGCGAAACTTTAAATTTCTATTAATATAGAGGAAATCAAACAAAAATGCACTTGATTTTTACATATGTATGATTAGAAATTATTTTTAAAAATAATTTAAAATGTATGATGACAAAGCACTTCTTCAACTCTAAATTAATTTTTATTAGTACACACCATCTGAACATAATGCTGGCAACTGGTAACATAAGCTCTTTCCACCTCCTGTAGGCATAACAAGAAATACCTCCTTTCCAGCCATTGTTACGTTAATAGTTTCAAGCTGAAGTGGTCTGAACTTCTGCAGCTTAAAGACATTTTGCAGAACATCTTTAACTTTACCAGACCATGGAAAATCTAGAAAAAGAAAGATAAGAACCAGACAAACATATAATACTATTATAGAAGTTTGATAAGAATGAGACAAACATATATAAGACCTCTAATACTTATAGACCATTAAACTTTTATGATAATAATTTTGAGATTAACTCACTAGTTAAGCAAAAACAAATTAAATGATGTGTTATAAGACATAGTAGGCGTGGTGGCTCATGCCTAGGCTCCTAACAGTTTTGGGAGGCCAAGGCAGGAGGATTACTTGAGTTCAGGAGTTCGAGACCAGTCTGAGCTCAAGCGATAGCAAGACTCTGTCCCTATAAAAAATATTTAAAAGTAGCCGGGTGTGGTGCTGTGCACCTGTAATCCCAGTTACTAGGGAGGCTGAGGAGGGAGGATTGCTTGAGGCTGGGACTTTGAGGCTGCAGTGAGTTGTGGTTGTGCCACTGTACTCCAGCCTGGGGAACAAAGCCAGACCCTATCTCAGAAAAGACCCTATCTCAAAAAAAAAAAAAAAGTAACGAATGTAAAAATTTGCCAGTTGAGAATTAACCCACACAAGAGAGGAAGGTGTTTGATCAGGTATTTGAAAAATAGTCTCAGTGCTGATCAGAGAATTTACAGCATCATCAAATACTCAAATATCAAGAACAAAGTGAACAATTATCTGGAATTTTTGGTGAAAATATCTTGTTTAGACGTGAATCATTAAAAAGCAACATCCACAAAAACCACAATTCCTTCTAGAGTTATTCTAATTATCATATTATAGTACTCTATTTATAATCGATAAACATGATGTTGGATAAGATCTTGGATCATGAAAGGTTTGTTCACTAGGGCAGGAAAATAATCTAAACTTTGGCAAGGAGTTTGTATTTTTTTTTTCTTGTTTGTTAATGTAAGTGAAATAAGTATCTCATTTTCTAAGCATGATCAATGTTGCCAGAACAATAATTGGAAAACAATGTCTGAATAATAAAAGCTTAATTTAAAGACTACAGAACATTAGGGAAAGAATGATCCACCTGCAAGTTTCCCATTCCACTGGAGAAATGGCCAGTTTCACCTCTAAGCCTACGGGAAAGCACTGACCTAGCAAGAATTCATTCTAGCTTTTTAAAAAACGAGAAGAAACAAAACTAGCAAAAAGAAAAGTTAACCTTCTTTATTCCAAGCGGCAGGTGAAGAATCATGTTCGTTGCTTGCCCCGGCATCAGAATCCTCCAAACACTGCTTTATTTTCTTGGTTAGGACTTTTTTTTTCTGAATAAGCTCTTGTTGCCTTTCCGTTAGTTCTTGAATTTGAATTTCTACTGCATGTAGCTCGCTGGTTATAGAATCTAGTTCCTCAGTCAGAGCTATGGGAGGCAGCGGGGATACAATGATTAGACAGAGTAAATTACAACTTTAGGTCTCCAGATTGATTGTTGGGTGTTCCCCACCATATCAATTACAGATGAACTTGAAGTAGCATAGCAAAATGGTTAAGAGCATGTTTTTGAGTCATACAGACCTAAGTTAAATCTCAGGTCCTCCTTTTACCTGCTGAGTGACCTCAGGCAAGATGCCTACCTGTATCCCCATTTCCCTTCCTGTAAAATGAGGATAATATCTAACTTTCATCGTATTTTTATAAAGAGCTAGTGAGATAATATATTAAGAGTTCTAGACACAGTACCTGGTACACAGTCAAATATTTAATACATGATAATTTTTTTATTATGTTGGAGAGAAGTGGTCTAACAATCTCCTAAGTCATTTAAGTAGAACAGACTTTGAAGCAAAAGGAGGCTAATGCCCTAATTACTTTGCTAGTACTTTATTGAAGGCATTCCTATTTGGGCTCATTTGATGGTTGATAAGGAGTTGGTAATTATAAACAAGAGGATGTAGTAAGTAAGAGAAATCAAGTGTAGTATTCGAATTGGCATTTTATCTCCTTTGTAACTAATTTATAATGAAACCTCAGTGTATGATTCTAATCAATCTAAGTATTAAAGTCAAAAAGTGAGATGATTTTTGATACCACATCAATGGAAGCTAGAAAAATCTTAAGACATTCTTGGTGCGTTCTCATATACCTGCCTGTATTAATCAGTATACAGGTTTAATGTGTCCCTTCATGAGATAAAATGTATGGTTGTGATTTAAAATAGGATGTTGGGGTGCCTTTTCATTGTACCAATTGCCATCATCCCTTGTATCAACCCTTCCCTGCATGACTTTGGGTTAAGTTTGGCCACAAGTGAACTCTGCATGAGATTTAGAAGGCAGAAATAAAGCAGCAGCCAGTTTTACATTGGGATGGTTGGCCTAAGGCCAGGTGCTTCTGCAACTCACTCATGATATTAGCAATCTGCTACCTCACTTTGTTGATGTGGGGCAGAAGCCAGCTCCCCCAGCTCCTGCTAAATCTTCTCGGTGGAACAACTTGGCCCACAGCTTCTTTGGCTTCTTGGTCATGTTGCTGAGCAACCTTCTGTGACAAGAACACTAGCTTTTCAGCAGGACACCAGCATCCTAACTTTGTCCTCATGAGTTTCAACTTATCCTTGCAGCTTCCAGCTCATCCATACCCTCCCACACTTCACACCCATCTTCCTTTCTCACTGCTGGTACTGCTGACTTCAGGACCAGAGGCTGACTCAGGGATAGCTGCTTAACCAGCTCCCATGATCACATAAGGTTTAATACCCATAATAAAACTTATAGCACTCATAATGGTTCAGCATACCTGATTGAACCCTAACCAATACAGAATTTTGATCCACAAGAACAGAAACTAAATAGGTTCTCTGAATTGCTTCTGGGCCACATAGAATTGGTTTTCTGATCTGATTAGATTTCAAGGCATTAATAACCCTGTTTCCACTGATAAAGGGAACATAACTATTCTATGTCACCATGCAGTGAAAAAAGTTATTTAAATCATCATCCATAGACAACAGTAGATAAATACTAGAGAAGGCAAGGCTGTGGGTGACAAAGTGTTTGCTGTTACAAACATTTTGGTGAGAATACTGGGGTTGACTGGTTGCTTCTAAGTGTGCAAAGAACTCAGGGGAAAAATGTAGGATCTGCATTAAGGAACCTCAAAGTTTCTATGACTGTCCTTAAAAAAACCTTATCCCCTATAGGTAAAGGGCCAATATTTTGTAAAAAGAGCTGTAAGTCTAAATCCTACAGATGGCTGAATTTCAGTACAAACTGAATTATCAACCTTGCAGGGACTCTTACTATAAAGTCAGCACACTGACTGGGAAGGAGACTCTGAAATTTGGAGGGGAACATAAGGGCAGACTCCAATGAAGCAGGTTACCTTAAACCACTAAATTATGCCAAGTCTCTTCTAACCTGCCTTCCCTTTCTGAAACAATGTCCCCCTAACTGAAGTCCTCACAATGGTCCTCGTTGCCTTGTATGGGACTGCTAATCCTCCTAAGAATCAGCCTCTACCATCTTTCAGTGCTTTAAGATCCAGGAAGTCCTAGAAGATAAAACACAAAGATGTAACCTGTTGAAAGACATGATATGCACCAAAAGAGCTGCATTTGCCAAAACATATCAAGAGAAATTGTGTTCATCCATTTTACATTGATATAAAGGCATATCCGAGGCTGGGTAATTTATAAAAGGAAATAAGTTTATTTTGCTTATGGTTCTGTAGGCTATACTAGGAGCATAGTGCTGGCATCTGCTTCTTGTGAGGACCTCAGGAAGCTTCCAATCATGACAGAAGACAAAGGGGGGCAGGTATGTCACACAGTGGGAGATGGAGCAAGGGAGAGAGGAGGCAGTGCTAGCCTCCTTTAAACAACCAGCTCTCGCGTGAACTAACAGAGCAAGAACTCACTCATTACCATGGGGAGGGCACCAAGCCATTCATGAGGGATCCTGCTCCATGACCCAAACACCTCCCACTAGGCTCACCTCCAACACTGGAGGTCACATTTCAACATGAGATTAGGAGGAGACACATATCCAAACTACATCAGAAACCTAGAGAATGTATATGGGAATAGATCATAAAGTACTGAAACAGGGTTTATGGAATACAATGTTGAATTAAGCTAAGCTTATTGATATGGGCTCACTAAGAAATTCTAGATTTAATGTTCTACATAGTGGCCAGGAGTGGCCGTAGTAATTTGCTTGGCTCATTGCCTGAAACCTGGCCTCAAAGATGAATGTCAGAAAACTAGGATGGAATAAAACAAGTGTAGCGTCCAGTGAGGCTGGACTTCTGGAATTTCCTGGGCGTGCTCTAAAGGAAGGTATTCAGAGGCTTAGAGAGAGAGCAGTGCCAGAGTGGATGATCAAATGGATTGATCATCCACTCCCTTGCTGTACCCCAGGAGAATCTAGAGTCTCCTTTCACCAAGACGGTGAAAAATACAGTCATGAGGGGAGCCCCAGCATCAGCGGAGCTCTTCAGGGATGCTGGGGCTCCCCTGGCTGTTCTCTGTAAGCTAGGAATGACAGTGGGAAATACCATCTTCCAAGTAGACTACCTGATTCAACGACAATGATGGATTCCAAGGTATGGGGGCTGAACAGCGGCAATTGAATGTATGACCAAAAATAAAGTGGATGTGGTTGCCATGAAGGGCAACAGAGCTGAGGCAGCAATCAGAATAGTTTGACCCACACGATCTTGGATTGGCTAGTTGACTGCGATGTCCCTGAAATGGAAATAGATTACTTGATTTGTATATGCAGAATAAAAAGCTCCGATTCTGGTAAACAGAACCAGAAACACCACAACACGGCGACCATCCTTCGACCAATTTCCAGAATTGAACCAACTTATAGAACCAGAGGCCCTTGAATAAGGCAGAGGTTGGAGCCCCTTGGGGAAGGACTCTACCACACAACTAAAAATATATGTAATGAATCTTCCTACTAGTCTTCACTAGAGATGTTTATTAGGGTAACTGTGCATTAGAAAAAGAGAAATCACTTCTCAGAAACTACTGGACATTAGCTGTGAACTGATGCTAATTCTTAGAAAACCAAAATGCCATGGTGATCCACCAGTCAGAGTAAAAACTCGACTTAAGTGAGGTAATCAATGCAGTTTTGGTTGCCAGAGATTTAAAAGGTAGAAATAAAGCAATAGCCATATTTTCTGTATTTAAGAAACTCAGTGTAAGGGCAGGCTGGTGATCTCATTGGCATGGGGGAGGAGCAGGCTCAAGTCCAGTGGCTGCTAGTGATATACAGCAGACCTTCTAATCTGCTACGTGATTATTTCCTCAGTTCCAGAATGTATACCGAGAACAGATATATTCAGCAAGTGGCAGAATCCACACATTGGTCTCCTGGCCCATAATTAAGGATTATCATGATAGGAAAGGTCAAGTGGAAGCCAGCAAAACTGCCTTTACCACCCAATACAGCAAACCAAAAATAATACTGCCTACATCAAGGGCTTGAAAGATGTAAAGATAATGACGACTTCCACGTTGCATTCAGCTCACCTATGTGGTGTATGCAGAAGCCAATGGATTCTGGAGATTGAGAGTGAAGTATGCCAAAATTAATAAGGTTGTGGCTCCAACAGCAGCCACTGTTCCAGCTGTAATTTCATTAATGAGACAGAACACATACCCTGGCATCTGGCTTCAGCTATTGATCTGTTGAATGTTTTATTCTCCATACCCATGTACCTGTTATTATAGCAGAGGGAAACAGTATAGCACAGTAAAAGCAGTTTGCTGAGCCAGCAATGTATCCTTACTCTCCCACCTCAAAGCTGTATCTACTCTCTAGCTCTAATCTAGTCTGCAGGGGTCCTGCTTGCCTTTTCATTCCACTAGACATTACACTCGCTCTCTGCATTGATGATTTCACGCTTGCCTGACCTGCTGAGCAAGAAGCAGCAGTAGCAGCTACTACAGACAAATTGCTAAGAGAGACTCTTGCCAGAGGATATAAGATAAATCCCATAAAAATTCAGAAGCCTGAATTTTTCTCACCTTGGTGAGAGTCAAAGGGTATGGGGCATGTTGAGCGATCCGATCTCTTCTAAAGTGAAGGATAAGTTTTGACATCTGGCCCCTCCTATTACTAAGAGAGCAGCACACAGCCTAATGGACTACTTGGATTTGGGAGGCAACACACACCTAATTTACCAAGTAACCCCAAAATTTGCCTGTTTTGAGTAGGACCTCGAACAAGAGGTAATGCCATGATACAATCTTCTCTTACCATTGAGCCATATGACCCAACAGATTTGATGGTGCTGTAAGTCTGTGATGAATGGGGATGTTATATGACACCTTTGGCCTACAGATGAGTCACAACAAAGATGATTAGGATTTTGGAGCAAAGCTTAGAGAACTCTTACCCTTTTGGAAACAATTTCTGGGTTACTCCTGGGTCTTACAAGAGACTAAGTGACTATGTGACCCGTGCTGCCTATCATCAACCAGGTGTCATCTGACCGATCAATTCATTAGGCAGACCTCCATCATCACAATGGAGCTGGTATATGCCAAAGGGAGCAGGTTCTAAGTGAAGGCATGAACAAGAAGTCCGAATGCTCATGCACCATGCTCCCCTTTGCCTCCTCCTCCTCAACCTGCACCTATGACCTCATGACGGGATCCCCTGTAACTAAGGAAGAAACAAAATGCAGGCCTAATTTATAAAAGATTCTGCATGATATATTGTCACCACCTGAAAGTGAACAACTAAAGCACTCTAGCATCTCTCCAGAGAGGCCCTGAGAAACATTGGAGATGGGAAATCCTCCCCGTCAGCAGTAAGCAGTGCACATAGTTACTCACTTTGCCAGAGGAATACATCCACAGTATCATAGGCAATGGTTAATGATTAGCAGGATGGTTAGCAACCTGGAAGGTAGCAAATAGGAAAACTGCTGGCAATGAGGTCTGAGAAAGAGATGTATGTATAGACCTCTCTGAATGGTCAGTGTGAAGGTATTTGAGTCCCATGTTAATGCTCACTGAAAACAACCTCCACAAAAGATAATCATAATCAATCAGGTAGACTAGATGACCTGGACATGGACCACACCTGTCCTTGCACAACGAAATCAAGAACAAAGTGCCTTCTGCAACATGGATTGTCACTCACGAAGACCCATCTGGCTACATCCACAGCTAAGTGCCCAACCTGCAAACAGCTCATACCAACCTTGAGTTCCAATGGAGGCGCCATTTTCTGTGGGGACAGTCAGATGCTCGATGGCAAAGTGACTGCATTGGAAACATCTATAATGAAAGGCAGCACTTTGTTCTCACTGATACAGATGCATACTCTGGATATGAATTTACCATCCCTGCCTGCAGTGCTCTATCATGTCCACTCTGCATGAATTCAGGGAATTCCTGCTGACTGTCATCGTATTCCCCACCAAATTACTTCTGACCAAAGAACTCATTTATAGCAAATGAAGCACAACAGAAGGCTCATGTTTAAGAAATTAACTGGTTTAACTATGTTCCCCAATACCCTGAAGCAGCTGGCCTGAGGAAATAATGGAGTGGCATTTTGCAGACTCAATTATGCTGCCGGCTGGTTATCAGCACTTTAAAGGCTAGACTGGTAGCCTCCAGGATATGGCATGCTATACATGAGTGCATAGTGCTGCTTCTCCCATTGCCACAATTCACGGGAATCAGGGGTGGAAATGGGAGTGGAGCCTTACCCTTAGTGATTCACTAGTGAAATTTTTGCTTCCCATCCTTGAAACGTCAGACTCTTGTTGGCCTAGAGGTCTTAGTTACCAAGAAAGAAATGCTTGTACCAGGGGAAAATACAGTAGTTCCATTAAACTGGAAGTTGACTGCTACTTGGCCACTTTGGGTTCCTCATGCCAACAAATGAACAGGCAAAGAAGGGGATTACTGTACTGGCTGGGGTAAGTGATCCTGACTACTAAGGGGAAATCAGACAGCTGCCACACTATACGGATAAGGAGGAGTATGTCTGGAAAGCAGAAGATCCTCTAAGGCACCTCTCAGTATTCTCTTATCTTGTGATTAAAATTAATTAAAAACTATAATAACCAAATATAGGAAACTACTAAGGCAAGTAGTCCCCACCAAGCAAAGACCCGTTACCAACGGAGAACCAAGGAATATGGAATGGGGAGTTGAAGAAGGCAGTTGTAAAGTACAAGCTATGACCACAGGACCCATTGAAAAACAAGAACTCTAATAGCTGTAAGCCATTCTTCCTTTTTAACATTTGTATATAAACCAAGTTGGGGTTTTTCCTTTTATTTGGTCCTTCTCCGATACATTACAGTATTACCAAGGAGGACATGATTCAGCAAGAAGAGAAATGAGCATCACCCAAAGACGAATAAAGATAATTTGTACCTGCTCTTTTGGGGAAGGAGTCAGTGTATACTCAGCTGTAAGAGAAATAGGCAAAAGAATGATTCTGCTATTGCCTTCATTTGGATACAAATAAGGTAAAAATTAGACACAAAAGGACAAATGTTGTATGATTCCATTTATATGAGGTACCTAAAATAGTCAAGAAACAGAAAGTAGAATAGTGGCTATCAGGGATTAGGAGAAGAGAAGTAATGGAAAGCTATGAATTAATGAGTATAGAATTTTAGTTTGCATAAATGAAAATGCCCTGGAGATGGATAGTGTTGATGGTTGCCCAACAATCTAAATGCATTTAATGCCAATGAATTATTCACTTAATAATAGTTAACATGGCAAAGTTTGTAATATATATTTTACCTAAATAAAAAAGCTGAAGAAAATCATTTCTATAATCAGAATTTTTAAAACAAACATTTTTTTCAAATATCATACAAATAGATATAGAACAGAAGAAACAAGAAAATGTAATCATTGCTACTAACCTGAAACGGACGCCATTCTTTTTCTTTCCAAATTTGTTTCTAAAATAATCCAAATTTCTTTCTAAAAATAAAAGCACACAGTGACAACAAGTTTTTAAAAACAGTACTATTAATGATGTTCACTCAACAGTAATCTGTCATTCCTAAGCATGAAAAATGTTAGAAAGTAAATTATATACTGCAGTGACCTTTCAAATAAGAACCACATGGTTCTTTCAACACTAATTTTTTCTGGAAAACTCTCTATATTTCAGCTTAATAACCCACAAGACTCAGAACAACTAACTCTAGATTTAAGAGAAGTGTCCAAAGTCACATAAACGCATACATGACAAATACAGTAGCAATAACACTTAGCAAACATCCACCCAATATAAAGTGATGTAACAAAAAACAGCAAATATTCAACAGTTCGAGCACCAATGGCTATGTGACTAAATTACTATGTTACACAAAGTTGCACATGCTGTTCCTCTAAGCTTCTTTCCCTACTTGTAAAACTGGGAGGACTGCAATCTTATAAATAAATTGGATAGATTCAAGTGTACCAGATTAAGCAAAATACATCAACATAAATAATAAAATTAATCATCTAACATTTTATTGAGCACTTGCTCAATAAAATTACAATATAAGTTCAATCTTAAAAGAGAAATTGGTATTCTATAAAGCTAGATTTTTAAAAGGGGAGAACACAAGAAGGTTAGAAGTGGGGGGAGGGGAAAATGGTTTGTATTAATGAACTCTAAATATCTATGAATGACTAAAACCTAAGCATGCATATGGACAAGTGGAAAATGGGGCTTGAGAGTGGAAACTTTAAATTCCCCATAATCCTAAAAACACCTCTTCTATCGCTCTAATATGGACACTTTCTAAAACTAAGATGCTCTCCAAAAGTCACTTCTGCAACACCTATCCTTAGACTGCTGACCTTATACCCTTTCTACACAGAATTCTGAAGCCTCCACTAGGCTGGAAAGATAGGCTGACTCTTTTTTGCCTTGCTAAAGAATGTGGAATCACCACACCATTAAAAGAAGGCTAAATAGGAGAGTAAACCAAGGACTTCTAATTCTTTATACAAACATCTCTTCACGTAACGAAAATGTAACATTCCTTCCATAGACTGTAAGGTCCTTTAGCAGGGCTGGGGTTCAGTCTCTTCACCTTTGTATCCGCACAGCCCAGCAAAATGCCTTGATATAGTGAGGGCTCAGGTTTGCTAAGGCAGCAGGAGCTGTTTCTACCCTTATGAAAAGACACAGTCTATATATCCAATTTCCCCCCACGATTTTAAATTACTCCTTTGATTATGCCGTTAAAAGACTGCTCCTTCCCAAAATGATGTGATTTGTTAGCAAAAGATATCTCAACATAAAATGTATCCAGAAATTGAACTACAGCGGATCTGTCACTCAGAAGTATAAGCTAGGCATCCACAAGAAAAATGTTACAGGGTGACAGCCAGTCATCAATGTTGGAGGAAACGACACTGAGGTACTATAGGCTAAATCCTCTCTCTCCCCGCCACCTGCATTTAGAGGCAATAGTAATTGAATATTAATAACGCCCTTCCTTCCGCTGCTGTGAAGCAGTGGATGGAAGAAGCATCCCCAGTAGTATTTACCAACAAATGGCAGCTGCTAATAAACAGGCTTCGGTGGCCAAGCCTCCTGCATGGAAAAGAGTGGGGAGATCAAAAGACCCGTCAGCAGGCGAACGTGCCCCTAAAGGCCCGAGTTCTCGGAGCAGAGCAGTGATTAACGTTCCGGTTTCTCCTCCGCCAATGTGTGGGCGAAAGGAAGTGACCCGCTACAGACCGGCCTCGCCCTCCAGCAGGAAAGGGAAGGATCAAACAAGAAATGCACACCCTTGACCCTTCAAAGCTGTAACAGTAGTTATCCCAGAGCCTCTCCCCACTGAGGAGCCCAGTCTGACTCTCCGGTGTCCGACTCTCCTGTGTCCGACTCTCCGATCTCCGACTCTCGGATCTCCGACTTCAAAGAACCCAGGCCTCGAGCCGATCTTTCCTCTGCTCCGGAGTAAAATCTTCCCGCCACCCAGCTGAGAGCATCCACCCTTCCGGGTCGGTCCGTTCAGCCAATCACAAATAACACCCTTCTCTAATTGGTCAAGGGGTGTGGTCACCATGAGCGTCACTGAACAACATTACGATTTATTGGTTGAGATTGGAAGCAGGTTTCGCCAATAGGAAGAGGTCTTAAAGCGGCAGTGAGGGTGGCTGCGTGTTTCCGGAAGACGTGGCGGCTCTCGCCTGGGCTGTTTCCCGGCTTCATTTCTCCCGACTCAGCTTCCCACCCTGGGCTTTCCGAGGTGCTCTCGCCGCTGTCCCCAACACTGCAGCCATGATCTCCTTAACGGACACGCAGAGTAAGCACCTGCTCCGGGGTCCCCGCCTCGAGCCGTGCACACCCATCACCTGGCTGGGTCTTGCCCCTCCACAGGGTCAATGAATGAAGCTCCGGGTTGGGGGCGGCGGCCTGCGAGACAGAGCTAGGGCTGCTGGGACCCTAAGGGGCTGCCTTGGGGATGCCGGGGCTAGACTTGCAGTGGCGGACCTGACCTGGGAGAAGAGTGTGGGGCAGGGTGGGACGCCGTAGCTGGGGAGGGGAGCTTTAGCCGAGTCTATCCCATTCCAGGGTCGCGATGATCTCCTTATCCCCAGTGAGATAGGCGCTTTGTTCTGGGGGCTCGCCACAAGAGAAAGTTTGCGTGGTGCCCACGGCCCACTCTCGGGATCGTTTATGCGCATGACACACTTCGGGTCCTCTACAAGTCCCTGGCTGGCTGGTTATTTGGGAGGCGGTATTTTAAATGTCACCTACAGTAGTCTGTTTTTGAAAATGTGCTTATGCTTAAATGTGGCATTTTGAATATTCGCTTTTTGCCAGTACTGTAAGCAACCTTTTAGAAATCTCTTGAAACATTCTCACTTTTCTACCTGCTAAAGTTTCAAGCAGTAGAGAAAAGCCACTTTGTGTTTCATTAAAGGATGTATTTCGTTAGTATTGTATATTGTGCTTTGTGACTTGTTTTGTTATTTTAGCGTCACTCTCTGGCTGTCACAGAGTTTTCCAGTCCTATTTCATCTCTAAAGCTAGCATTGATATCGGTTTCCTTTTCTTTCATTATAATATTTCCACTTTCCTACTGCTTTTTGTTAATGTTAATAATTTTTGTATTTATGTCTGCCCAAGCTCTATGCCTCATCTCTTGATGGTCGTAAGAGTCATCTTTTTGTCTCACTTTGCTTTATCTGCCACGCCTTTCATTTCATTCCAGTTAACTGAGATTTTCAAGATTTTAAGACTTAAACAGTGTATTGAAGTAAAAAATAGAAGTTTATTTAAAATGCCCTGTTTTAAAGTGGAGTCTTCATGTGTAGATTCAAGTCATGGCAGATCAACTTCACAGAGCTTCTAAGGCCTCCTACACACACTGCCACCCCCCAATCAGGCTATCTTCCCTCCTGAGGCTGGACTGCGGCTGCTCCTTGGGACCACCTGCCCCAAGGTTGCCACCCACTTTGGTCCATTTACCTGGCCTATTCTGATCAAAGAAAATAAAAATGTAGTCTTAAGCGGGTAGGAATCTGGTGTAATAATAATTACTGGCAATTACATAAAGGTATTTTGTTTCAGTTTACCATGTGCTTTCATGTGAATCATTACGCATAATTCTTACAAGACCCCTGTAACGCAAACAGAAGCATGCCCCTTTCATAAGTTAAATGAGGCACAAAAGAAATTCAGTGCATGGTCATAAAAAAAGTGACAGAAACAAAACTTGATCCCAGGTGTGCTGGCTCAGAAACCTTTTGCACTGTACCCCACTATCACTTAAGAAGACTTGATATAAACTTTGAGATCTGAGAATAACCTGTGCATAGAAATTATAGTTTTGAAGACTTAATATAGTAATGAGTGCCTGCTTTACATCCTTGCAAAAACAAGAAGGTGGAGTTGGACTGTGGGCATTCTCCCTGAGAAGCATTCTCCTCACTTCATTAAATTTTGTGAGAGCAATGAAACTTTTCTCTTTGCTGTTCACTTGTCACATGTTTTAGGTGAAACAGCGGATTGGAACATAAAACGATTAGTGAACCAAATGCATTTTGGATTTCAAATTGTGTTTGTGTGTGAATGTGTTTAACTGCAGGGATTGGCCATCATTCAAGTGATTTGTCAGGATTATTCTGGGATTTTGGGTTTTAGAGAGAGTGACCAAGCACCGATCAGAGTAGAATAAATGGAAATTCGTGATTATTTTAAGGGATTCTAGGACTTTCCTCATCGCCTTCCCACCCGGCCCCAAAAAAAGGCAAGACTTATTCAGAGGGACGGAGGAGGGGCATGCTGCCTCTGAATCTTCATTTCATCACGTTGTCTAAAAGTCTAGTGTGATAATTGCGTTCTCCAGTACAGTTAATGTTCAATTGAATTCTTTCTTGACTTCTGTTTTTCAAAGGGCATAGTAAGAAAGACAATGCTGCTTTTAAAAAATTGTGAATAAGATATCAGAATGTTAACAGTGTTTGCCATTAGGTAATGCATGTCTTTCCTTATAAAATTTCTGCAGTATGCTCCTTATGTTAGACAGATTCGTTTTATTAAATTGTTTTTATATTTTTTAAAACCTGTGGGTAGTTTTTTAAACGTGGGAGGAGTGAAGGAAGATAAGTTTTACTTCTGATGGAAAGAAGGCAGCTCTGTGCAGGGCTTTTGATAGCCAGAGGGCTTATGAATGCATAAGGATAGGGAAAAGGGGGATCCTGGAGGTGAGAAAAAGGCATGAGGCCAATTTGAGACTTTTGACCGGTGTGGATCAGGAGCTACTTGGCAATGTCATTGCCAGTGCCAGTTGTGGCAAAGATGTTTTGGGCAATGTCTCCTGCTGGACTGTACTGGATAAAGTAGTGGAATATTTTGGTTCCCATGTTGTAGTTGTAGGACCATTGTCTGTGGAGTGAGAAGACTGGTTGAATGCTGACTCCACAGACTGTTGTACCTGCCTCCATACCACCAGCACCCACACACACATTTTTCCTGCTTCTGTGATCAAGAACAAGTTAACTTAATACCTCTAGGTTCACGGTTGCACATATGAACCATAGGACTAGTGCTACTTTTAACCTCACAATTTTGTTAAAGAAATTATAAAATTTTTGTATGAACACTTCATGACATGGTAAAGCATACTCAGAGATTGTCCTTTTTCACTGCAGTTAATTTTTAATAGTTCTACTTGGCTATGTTAGATAACAAGCTAATATTAAACTTGAATCCCCTAAAAGACGCGCCCTCCAGACGTTCAGTATACTCCAGTGTCCTTGAGTTTCATGTAACCAAACACCTTTAACCTAAAAACTAAACATTCTGTGGGAAGAACTATGGCATTAATGGTTAAGCACATGAGCTTTGGATTCAAAAGACCTTGGTTCAAATGCTTCATTAGAAGTGTGGCTTTGGGCAAGTTAAGTCAACTCTCTAAACTTCATTTTCCTCCATCTTTGAAAAGATGTAATTATACCTGCATTCCAGTAGCACTGGAAGTATTAAGTTATATAAGGTATGCGAAGCACTTCATAAGGCCTAATTCGCGGTAAATTCTCAGTACATAGTAGGTGTCTTTCCATATACTTTCCTTTCTAAAAACATCTCACAATGTTTATGTAATCATCAAGGTTATTTGTGAAAAGATAGAAATTAGTCATATTCAACCAACAAAGCTGCCGATGTTTAATCCTAACTACTAAATAGTTACTAATAGAATTTTACTCGCTCTTTTGTCCATATTTTCCCCTATGAAATTACGTCCACTATCCAAACAGCTAATTTGGTAAATTCTCTTAAGGTATTTGATCATGAAAGTATCAGCCTCAAATTTTCATAGGAATGTGTGTTGAATACGCTTTACTGGTGTATTTATAGACCAGGTACCTGAATTATTTTAGACTAACTTTGGGAACAAAAGATGTCTGGAATGGAAGACACTAGTTATTAGGAAATTGAGCAGGTGGGGAATGTAGAAAAAGCTAAAATTAATGCAAGTTTTCAAATTATCAGAACATTTTATATGACTTAAGATTTTTTAAAGTAGCTGTGACCTAGATTTTAGCTTTCTGGAGCTGAGGCAAAAAGTTAAGCAGTAGATCAGAAATCAGTGATAGGGTATTTTAAATTGTGCTTCTAAAAATACAGTGGCTTCTACTCTGACCTATCTGTATGCAGATTGTGCTTCTAGCTAAACTATGGATTAGTGACTATTTTCTAAAATCAAAACTAAAATGATCAAGGAGGTAACTTAGTGAATTGCGCTTTTTAACATTAATAGAAGAGTACATCTGTCACCTTAGACGTTGAGACTTTTCATATTAAAAACATAAGACCTAGGGAATGCACAGTCAATAAAAGTATTAATTGTATATGCAAGATAAACATAGACTTTAAAGTTTGCACCTCGTCTACCACTATATATCCAGTACCTGGAACAGTTCCTTGCATCTGGCAATTGATCAACATTTCTTTGTTTTTTAATGAAACACTAAAAACCTAGAATATTAATATTAGGTAAAACAAGATTCTTTGAAACTTTGGAGAGGTGATTTTAGGACTGTAGACCAAATATGTAAGTGGATTTGTAGTTTGGGTAAATGTGTAGATAAGTCCATAATGAGTAATCAAGAAATTAAAAGTGACGCCTGACCTTGTGAAAATATGATTTTGAGAAGACTGCTACCATGATTTTCAAAATATTTCTTGTTGCCATTGTGACAAGCAGTGTATAATTGACTAAAGGATATTGTGCTGACCTACCGTAACATTTCTAATGGAGTAAAGAAGGAATTAATTTTAAGGAGAGTAAGAAGGAACTGTAGATATTGTGCATATAAATAATAATTATAGAATGTGAAAGGAGATAAGTAATTAAAGGAAACCTATACATTTATGTCTGATGTGAGAGAGCTTCTTAGGAGGAAAAAAACAAATTATATATCTACAAAACCAAAGATTTAGAATCCTGATTTATCTTTTTTTATTATAGCTATGTCTGAGAAATGCTATCTCCCATATAAGGATTAGAAATTTTCATTCATGTTTTAAATTTTTAAATAATTTGCTGATAATTAATTTGTTATAGAGCTAAATAAATGTCATTATGAAGTTAACCTGCAATGTTGAGTACCTGTTTTCGTATATCTGTGAAAGGAAAACTGGAAAGTTTTCTTAGTTTACAGGGATGTTAATGTGAGTTTAATTTTTCTCTGCCCTTAACCATATAACTTATATTGCAGAAATTGGAATGGGATTAACAGGATTTGGAGTGTTTTTCCTGTTCTTTGGAATGATTCTCTTTTTTGACAAAGCACTACTGGCTATTGGAAATGTGAGTTTTTAAATACATATTTTAACTAAATTTATAAGGAAATTTTACCTACAAATGAATTATTACCTGCTATTAAATTTGGGGAAAATAATTCAGTATTACTCATAAGTAATTCCTGTTACATTCTCTATTTCCATCAGGAATGAAACCTGTCAGCTTTCTGTTTAAATAAAAGGTAAACACTTAATGAGGTTTTCTAATTCCATAACTACTCTGTTAAGTGTTTGTCATGAGATTTACAATACATTAAATGAAGGCTGCCTCTAAATAGGAGTTCAAAATAGATGACTTGATAGTCTCATGTCCTGATAAATTCACTGAAGTATTTTTGCTTTAAACATCCGAGACTTTGCATTTGATTCAGCTGCATAAGATAGATTTTTTTTAACCTTTTAAAAAATATATCTCTATGTTAATGGTTGACTTGCTTAGAAAGGGATCTATGTTGTTTATTTGGAATGTGTACTATGCTATTCATGTGTGGAGGTTATGATGCGGAAATAAATAATAACCCTTCTAAGGTAGTGAAGACACTGTATATATATACACACACACACACACACACACACACATATATATTTGGGCTTTTAATTGGAAATGGGAAAAGATAAAAGATAGCAAAATTGTTCAAAATTGATGTCTTAAAAATGATAATAGCATTGCTATCCTAGAATATGAAGCTTAACCATTAGGCTTAATATATATTTGTGTGAAATAGTTTTCACTAAAGAATGTTAATGGAGAGGGCAAGTATTTGGAAAGAAAACCTGGGGAAAGCAAGCTCTTAATACATCACCATTTCTTGTCCACAGAATACATTCAAAATATTTGAAAACACGTGGTTGTATTTTTATTTCTGCTGCCACCAGATATTCTAGAATTTATAAAACTAGAATCTTCTTGGCTTCACGTTGTTTCTTCTGCTATCAACTTAGCCATGTCAATATTTCTCCCATCCATAGAAACTCCTGTAGCCTATGATGAATATTTCAGAACCAAGAGGAATACCCTTGGGTGACATATTTATGGGCAGCTTTCCTCTTTATGCCTTGCCAACTCATCTGCTTGACTAAGCCTTCCTCATCCAGCTAAAACTAGGAAAACTACTGCAGACACAGATGCCCCTTGGTAACGTCTAATCTTTCTTTGTTTCTCTTTTTCTCCATTTAATCAAGATAGAAGAGGAATGAGACAAGTGGAACAAAACTACAACTTTAACATGCATAACCCCCTCCTTGGTTCTGCTTCTTGGTTGTACATTACAGTTCTGTCTGGCCAGTTGCCCACATTAAACCAAACAAATGAGCTTCTTTTTTTATATTTAGCTTTGATTTTACTTTTAAAATTTATGCAGTGTGTTTAACTACCTTTTCTGTGTTGTATTTTTTTTCTCTTTTAGGTTTTATTTGTAGCCGGCTTGGCTTTTGTAATTGGTTTAGAAAGAACATTCAGATTCTTCTTCCAAAAACATAAAATGAAAGCTACAGGATTTTTTCTGGGTGGTGTATTTGTAGTCCTTATTGGTTGGCCTTTGATAGGCATGATCTTCGAAATTTATGGATTTTTTCTCTTGTTCAGGTAAGGTATATTATTGTCTCTTTCAGTAAACCAGTGCGTCAGATAGTTAGTACAAAAACTCAGATATTTATGTCACTTGGAGTAAGATGATGATCATTTCCTTAATTTTATTTAAGTTGAATCTTTTATTATAGTTTTAGATGAAGCAACTATAAAAATGTTTATCAAACGTAAATGATTGCCTAAGTAATGGTATAAATTATCTTGTCAGCACAATAAAGTTCATTTTATTGGCATTTTAAGGCACCATCTTTATGTTTGATATTTTTATCAACTAAATAGTGGTTGGTGCTAGGTAGGTAGGTAGGTAGGTAGACAGATAGATCGAGCCAGCATTTTAGTGTGTAGAATCTTATACTTCGTAGTTACTACTACTTGATCCAAATTTATTTAGGACATACACATATTAGAAGATTGTTTACCAAATACACCACTATGGGAGATGTTGATCAGGTAATATTTTGTAAATGCCAATTAGCAGGTAAGCAATAGTATGTGTATCTATCTATGTGAAAATAACTTTGGTCAGGTGCGGTGGCTCACCCCTGTAATCCCAGCACTTTGGGAGGCCAAGGCAGGTGGATCACCTGAGGTCAGGAGTTCAAGACCAGCCTGGCCAACATGGCGAAACCCCATCTCTACTAAAAATACAAAAATTAGCCAGCTGTGGTGGTGCATGCCTATAATCCCAGCACTCGGGAGGCTGAGGCAGGAAAATTGCTTGAACCTGGGAGGCGGAAGTTGTAATGAACCAATCACACCAGTGCACTCCAGCCTGGGCAACAGAGCGAGACTCCATCTCAAAAAAAAAAGAAAATACCTTTAAGTAGGGTTGGGCTTAATTATTTATTCCAACAGTGCATATCCTTTGTCTTCTATCTGCCAGGCACTGTATTACCCACAGGAGACATAAAAAGAAGTACCAAATCTGCTTTAGAAAATCTCTCATTTCTATTATGGGAAGTAGACTCTAAAAATACCAGTAGGATATAGTCATAATGCCATTATGAATGTATATGCAGAATATTGTAGGAGCATGATTAAATAATTAGTAAATTCAGGGAGAGGTAAGAAATGTTAACTGATAAACTGGGCTTTGAAGAATGGGTAAGAATTTATCCTATAAATGAGAAAGGGAACGACAGTTAACAGAAGGAACAGACAGAGCCATGAAAATACACAGCTTGTTCTGAAAAGAATGAATACTCCTATAGAACAGGAGCATATGATGAGTTGAAGGAGATGGTTGGTAATGAAACTGAAAATGAAGTCTGGAGCCAGGTTGCAGACTTTCTTTGATGACTTGTTAAGAAAAATATATCTTAACCTGTAACCAAATTTGGGCTGGGGGAGCAGTGTTGGGAGAAGGTTGGGGTAGTGACGCACAGGTATTTTTAAGCCAGAGGTGATACACAGGGCAGATGTTTTAGGGAGGTTGTTCTGCTACCAGGATAAAGTAGGTATTAAAGAGAAAAACTGAAGTCAGGGGAGCCAGTCAAGAGGCTGTTAATACAGTACAGAGTATAGAGTGATAAGATTGGAATCTTGGGGTACTCTTGACATTTTAGGGTGGGCAGAGAAAAAGAAGAAAACACTAGAAGAAACGAGGAAAAGAGGTGGGAGAAGAACTAGGAGTAAAGCTCATAGTGGCTAAGAGAGAAGAGAGTAGAGAAGAGGAGTTTGTGTCGGCAGATGTATCTTGCAGCAGAAAACTTAAGCATCTTAAGAACTAAGAAAATCATTGGCTTTCTTAATTATGTAGGAATTTTAGTAATGAAAGTTAAAAGCCAAAGCTAATCTTTGAGATGAATAAAAGATGGGAAGTCTTAGTATCATTGACAAGCTTGGAGTAATACGTAGGTTTTATGGTTTAGAGAGCTTTGTGGTATAAATACCAGTTTTTGTTCTTGGGTTTTGTTGTGTTCTGAGATATTCTGAGCTGGAGATTTAGTGCCAAGGGTCTTTGACATTGTTTTTCTAGATATTTATAATCCTAAATAATGGCGTTTGAAATCACACATTTTTATGTTTTAAAACAATACTTAAAATAAAAGTGATCTTTTGAATTCATTACTACTGGAAAATAATTGTGATTTTCTTTGAAACACACACATATACCATCAACATAAATACTTGTCTAACTTAAAAAATTCTACTTTCTGTTTAATTCTTTATTTTGACTTCTGCGGATTCATAACAGAATCTTATTGCTTAATTTCTGAATTCTATTCATGGTAGTATTTTCAAATCCCTATCTAACTCTGTGAGGAAAACAGCTTTTTTTCTGTACTCGTCTTACCACAATCAACACAGAAGACTGCTGTGACCAAATGTGCGGGGGGTTTTCCCCATACAGCAATCAAACAAGTAGTTGTCTGCAACAGACAACAGCTGAGTGTCCTCCCAATGTAGTTCTGACACTGTCTGCATGGAGATAGCTCCAGATCACACAGGTTGAGGGCTCAGTCCCACAACAGTTCTCTACTCCCAGCGATGCCAGCCACAAGCCCCAGGTTGTTTTACCCATGCTTCTGACTGACCAGCTCTAAATTGGGGTTCCCATGATCCCCTGTTTGGATCTGACTAATTTACTAGAGAGGCTCACAGAACTCAAGGAAACGCTGATGTTTACTAGTTTATTATAAAGGCATTACAAAGGACACAAATAAAGAGATGCATAAGGCAAGGAAAGGGGAAAGGGTCGCAGATCCCCCCACCCTCCCCAACCCACCATCCTCCGAGAACCTCCTTGTGTTCAGCTATCCGGAAGCTCCCTTAACACTGTTAAGTGTTTTTATGGAGGCTTCATTACTAGACATGATTGATTAAATTATTGGCCATTGGTGATCAGCTCCACCTTCAGCCCCTCGCCCCTTCGTGGAGGTTAGGAGGTAGGGCTCAAATTTCCAGCCCTCTAATCTTGCCTGGGTCTTTCTGGTGACCAGCCCCCATACTGAAGCTACCTAGGGGCTGCCACCCATTGATAACTCATTTGTATACAAAAAGACGTCACCTTGTAGGGACTCTAAGTATTTTAGGAGTTGTAAGCCAGAAAATGAGGTCAAAGACCGAATATATATTTCACAGTATCACAGTACATATTTTAAGACCCAGGAAAAGTTTACTTTCTTTGCATTTTTAAAATAAACTATTTCATTCTCTTCCTATACTGAGGTAGCTTAACTGATCTACTGTTAATTTTAAACTGGTTAGAAGCTGTGGAACTTCTGTAGACTTGTGTTTCTACCAAGAAAGAATGAGACATACTGTGAGGATCAGTACCTGGCAGGCAGTCTCTTAGTGTTAACTAAGTGTTTTGACCCTTAGTACTTATTTAGTAAATGATAGCTATTATTATTTTCATGGTTCTACACATATGGTCTCAACAGCCCCTTTCTTTTGATCAGTTTCACCCCACACAACTCATAGTTGGAGAAATCTTCAGCAGTTGAGCTAACTCATAATCTAAATTATAGCTAGGCCTCATGTACTTCTCACATTTTTACCAACAATCACAAAATTTTTAATTAAATTTGTAGTTATTTCTAACTCTGAAGTCCCTCAATTGTTCAGAATTTTAACAGGATACTTTTTTTTTCTTTGGTTAGCAATTATTTTGAAAATAGAAAATGTAACTATTAAGAACCTTTTTTTCCCTCTCCCAGGGGCTTCTTTCCTGTTGTCGTTGGCTTTATTAGAAGAGTGCCAGTCCTTGGATCCCTCCTAAATTTACCTGGAATTAGATCAGTAAGTAACCATGTATTTAGCAATATATATTTTAAGCCAACAGAATACGTATTTTGTGCTTTTTACTTCTAGAAATTTGAGTAATTGAAACATGGTTAACTGATGAGTTTTGTATTATGATATAGTTACCTCACACAGATCATGAGTACCATGAAGACCAAAAAGTGAATATTGCTAAACCTATAAAAGGCGAAATTTTGTTTTACTAGATCCATTTCTGGATCCATATTCTCTTTTTTAATGTTACTCAGATTTGATATGCTATGCTACCTTTCTCTCTGAGAGTTCAGGGCAAGTTTTTATTTAACTTTTATATAATCTTTAATTTTAGTAGCAATAATGTAAAAAGGTAACCATTATTTCCTGCAGATATTTTCTTTCTCCACCAAGTAGCCTAGATTAAGACAGTTAAATAAGGCCAGGTGTGGGGGCTGACACCCTGCACTTTGGGAGGCTGAGGTGGGTGAATTGCTTGAGCCTAGGAATTCGAGACCAGCCTGGGCAACATGGTGAAACTCCATCTCTACCCCCGAAAATACAAAAATTAGCTGGGTGTGATGGTATGCGCCTGTCGTCCCAGCTACTTGAGAGACTGAGGTGGGAGGATTGGCTTGGGCCTAGGAGGTCAAGGCTGCAGTGACCCATGATTGTGCCACTGCACTTCAGCCTGGGTGGGTGACAGAGTAAGACCCTGTCTCAAAAAAAAAAAAAAAAAAGAGTTGAATAAAGCAATATTATACTGGGATTCAGATGGTAAGAGTCTGTTGCCAGCTCTGTTTACAGTTTAAACAAGCTTGTCAAATTTGTTTTCCAGCGTGTGCCTTGGTTTCCATCTTGATAAAATAAAAGGAATCAAATCAGACAAAGGTTAAAGAGAACATTTGCAAAATTAACAAATAGAGTTTCTTCCTTTTATTCAATATTCATTCAACAAATGTTTCATACTAAACTGCTACCTTGAAGGTAGTAACATCTTTTGGTGGAGTCTTAGAAGGCCATTCAGAATTCAGCTTATTTTTTGCCACCTTAGGAAAACCTTTCCTGACTCTCTGTGGCTGGCTCGGGGTGTGCTTCCATAACATTCCTGTGCACACCTCTATTATAGCATTTACCTCTGTTTTTTTCTTTGTTTTTGTTTTTCTTAGAGACAGGGTCTCACTATGTTGCCCAGACTGTTCTCAAACTCTTGGGCTCAAGCAATCCCCCGTCTCAGCCTCCCAAAGTGCTGTGTGAGCCGCCATATAGGTGTGAGCCGCTACGCGCAGCCTTACCTCTCATTTAATTGTCAAAAAAAAAAAAAAAAAAAAGGCTTCAGGCCATGCGTGGTTCACTCCTGTAATTCCAGCACTTTGGGAGGCCAAGGTGGAAGGATTGCTTGAACCAGGAGATCAAGGCTGCAATAAGCTATGATCACACCACCGCACTCTAGCCTGGGCAATAGAGCAAAACTTTGTCTCGAACAAAAAAGAAAAAAGAAAGGAAAGGAGAAAGGGAGGCACTTCCAGGTAAAACTACAGTCCTTGAGGGCAGAGACAGATTGTATCTTAGTCATTGTTCTATCCCCAGTGACTAGCATAGTATCAGGCCTATAATGGAAACTCAAAATATTTTCTGCTAAGCAAGTGAGCGAAGGATGGCATTTTGTTGACCTTAGGGAACTTGCTCAATTTCAAGACAACACTAGATGACTGTTTCTTAGCCTACCTCCTCAGTTTCAAAACTAAACCAAAATCCTTAATTTCTAAAAGAATCTAGGTGATCTAGAATTCAGCTGAGTTGGCTACAATCCTTTTGGCTGTAGGTCCAACCCATATCAGAAGTATTCATATCCTTCTTTGTATTGGTTTCATAGGTCCAATTCTGTCCTAAATAAGTAGGATAAAGTAGCTTTAAAGACCACAAGTTCCAATTAGGTTCCAGGGAAGTTAATCAACTTTCTAAAGTTGTTCACAGATTTTTATAGATGTTTCTAGAGAGAAAGTTCATAGCATTTATTGAATTCTCAAACAGCTAAAGAATGGCTTACCTATGGAAAAATAAGTACCACTATAAGCCTAATCCTATTTCCATCCCCAGGGTAATTTTAGGGTCAGAACCTTACAGCCAAGACAACCTAAATATTTCAAGTTACCTTTGGGGAGAGATTGTTGTGCTTTCTCTCCACTTAAATTTACCTTAAAATTCTAATAAATCCGTGTATTCTTCGAGAGTGACTTTTAGTTTCAGTTGCCAGTCACCTGTTGGTGATAATATAACAAAACGTTGGAATGTAGGCTTATAGGGGTATACTCTGATTTCATTTGCATTAATCTGCAAATGCATACAGTAGTGAATGTTACTTATACCTAAAATGGCTTTTGAATGTACTGAAACTTCTAGTTACAGAGTCATAATCATTATTTGTGCCCTTAATTTAAGGATTCTCAAGAATTTGCATAAATGGACACCCAATACAATAGAATATGTTTCTTATCATTATTCATCACGATAAGTGTTTATGTAAAAATGTGAATTGTGAAATAAAATAAATGATCAGGTGATTGCTAGAATTTGATAGTATAACCACCTGGGTTATATAACTTTTAATGTCTCTACCAGTTATATACAATATCAGTCTTTACATCACCATCTGGAATGTTAAAAAAAAAAAAAAAACCCAACTGCTTTATGTTTGGGGTGGAGTAAGCAAAGTAAATAACCACTTACAGTAATGTGTGTTAAAATTTATATTCAATAATTATAAATTTATGCTTACATCATTAAATCTATCTTTAATGTCATTACCACTTTCAATCCAAAGTCCAGAATACACATTTAAAGTATTTTTAGTCAATAACTGTTGTTAACTATTGAACTTAATGGAGTTAAATCTGTTTGTTCAAAGACTACATAGGCCCCGAAGAGATCCACAGTAATGGTCAGTTGAAATATCTTATTGGGTTCATTAATGCATGAATGGCTGACATTTCAGTTTTTTTATGTTTTTATTTTTTTATTTTTTGTTAAGCTAGCAGTGTTATCTTCATCTTATACAATTTCTTTATTCATTGTGTTGCATTTTTCATGTTGCACCCTTGAACTCATATGTATAACATGTCATGCAAAAAACAACTTTTAGAAAAAAAAAATGTTATACACATTTATGTATCAGAAGATGATGGTGAGTAGTACTGGATTAGCCATTGTCAGTCATACCTTAAATTTCCACAACTATTCTTGTAAGGCTGGGTTTTTAAAATCAACATTTTAAATATTGATATAATGTTTTATAATGTTCTGGACTTTCTTTAATTATCTGTTTTTCTTCTCCTTACAGTTTGTAGATAAAGTTGGAGAAAGCAACAATATGGTATAACAACAAGTGAATTTGAAGACTCATTTAAAATATTGTGTTATTTATAAAGTCATTTGAAGAATATTCAGCACAAAATTAAATTACATGAAATAGCTTGTAATGTTCTTTACAGGAGTTCAAAACGTATAGCCTACAAAGTACCAGCAGCAAAATAGCAAAGAAGCAATGAAAACAGGCTTCTACTCAAGTGAACTAAGAAGTCAGCAAGCAAACTGAGAGAGATGAAATCCATGTTACGATGCTTATGAAACTCTTGAAGGCTATTTGTATTGTTTTTCCACAATGTGCGAAACTCAGCCATCCTTAGAGAACTGTGGTGCCTGTTTCTTTTCTTTTTCTTTTGAAAGCTCAGGAGCATCCATAGGCATTTGCTTTTTAGAAATGTCCACTGCAATGGCAAAAATATTTCCAGTTGCACTGTATCTCTGGAAGTGATGCATGAATTCGATTGGATTATGTCATTTTAATGTATTAAAACCAAGGAAACCCCATTTTTGATGTATGGATTACTTTTTTTTTTTGTAAACATGGTTAAAATAAAACTTTTGTGGTTCTTCTGAATCTTAATATTTCAAAGCCAGGTGAAAATCTGAACTAGATATTCTTTGTTGGAATATTCAAAGGTCATTCTTTACTAACCTTTAGTTCCCAAATTATAACTGACTAAGTTTGGTCAGCAACATACTCTAGAAATATTCTCACACTTCTTGGGAGTCTGCCCTCCTAAGTATCTATTTATATCATTCATTACATGTAAGTATTTAACAAAAAAGCATTCTTGACCATGAATGAAGTAGTTTGTTTCGTGGCTTGTCTCATTGAATAGTCTTGTTGAAGATACTAAATGATGCAAACCAAATGGATTTTTTCCATGTCATGATGTAATTTTTCTTTCTTTTTTTTTAATTTTAGCAGTGGCTTATTATTTTGTTTTTCATAAATTAAAATAACTTGATAATGTTTACTTTAAGACATTAACATGCTAAAAGGTTAAACTTAGGCTATTTTTAAAGGGCTATTCATTTAATCTGAGTTTTCCCTTATTTTCAGCTTTTTCCTTTTAAGCATGACATATCCTTCATATGATCACTCGAGTTAATTAGAAAATACATGAGTTCACATGCTAAAGTTATTTCACTGTAATTAAACTGGCTATAGTTTCTTAAGAACATGACACTAAAAAAAAAATGTGTTCTTTTTTCCACCATTGCTGATTATTAGACAGTAGGAAATAGCTGTTTTCTTTAGTTTTACAAGATGTGACAGCTTTAGTGATAAATGTAGGGAAACATTTCAACAGCGATAGTACTATTTGTTTTACCACTGATTGCACTGTTTCCTTTTTTTAACAGTTGCAAAGCTTTTTAATGCATAAAAGTATAATTGAAATGTGTGGTATTTATTTACAAACATCTACAAAAATAGATTACAGCTTATTTTATTTGTAGTTAAATCTCTTGATACACAGAGAACTCCCAGTCTTGCTCATCTAAATAAGGAAAGACTTTGGTGTATAGTGTAATGGTTTAGTCTTGAGGATTACTGACATTTTTGGTACTTGGATTTGACTTATGATATGTCTGTGAAAATGCAGTAATGACAAATGGAGACTCCTACCTCAATAGTTAATGGAATAATAAGAGCCTACTGTTGTGTCTAATGTTCTTCAAAAAAGTAATATCCTCACTTGGAGAGTGTCAAATACATACTTTGAGGATTGACTTATATAAGGTGCCCTGTAGAACTCTGTTACACATATTTTCGACCCATATTATTTACAATGTCTTGATAATTCTACCTTTTTAGAGCAAGAATAGTATCTGCTAATGTAAGAGACATCTGTATTTAACTCCTTTGTAGACATGAATTTCTATCAAAATGTTCTTTGCACTGTAACAGAGATTCCTTTTTTCAACAATCTTAATTCAAAAGCATTAGTAGACTTGAAAGGGTTTGATAATCTCCCAGTCCTTAGTAAGATTGAGAGGCTGGAGCAGTTTTCAGTTTTAAATGAGTCTGCGGTTAATATCCAATGTGAGTTTGGGACTGCCTGGCAACACTTATATTTCTTATTCAGAACCCTTGATGAGACTATTTTTAAACATACTAGTCTTCTGATAGAAAGCACTATACATCCTATTGTTTCTTTCTTTCCAAAATCAGCCTTCTGTCTGTAACAAAAATGTACTTTATAGAGATGGAGGAAAAGGTCTAATACTACATAGCCTTAAGTGTTTCTGTCATTGTTAAGTGTATTTTCTGTAACAGAAACATATTTGGAATGTTTTTCTTTTCCCCTTATAAATTGTAATTCCTGAAATACTGCTGCTTTAAACAGTCTCACTGTCAGATTATATTATCTAACAATTGAATATTGTACATATACTTGTCTTACCTCTCAATAAAAGGGTACTTTTCTATTAATTGGTCGTCAAGTATATCTGTGTTATGAAGTTCTAAAAGCTAGTTTAGCATTGTGAAATAACCTCATTTTTTAAAAATTAACCTTATATGCAATTTTTTCTTATTTATCAAATGATCTTCACATCTTTCATTTCCAAATTGTTGAAATGGACTAATGAATACAAATAGACTTCAAGTAAGCACAAACATTCTTAATTTTGAAAACTGTAAAATAAAAGAAAGTCACTTACCTTGGGCAATATGCTATTTTTTAAAAATCAGACTCTTAAGTTTGTATATTATGTTATTCAATAGACATTTTCTGAGTACCCCTTGAATACTAAAAGTCCTGTGTTGAATGTGGGAGACTGAGGAGAACAAGATCTGCCATCTGCTCATTAATTGTTTACAATGTTAACATTGCTCATAAATTCTTAGCCGTGTTTCCAAACAACTTGTCCTGACTTATACTGCAAACAAATGTTGGTAGAAGAATTTGTGGTCTAAACACCCCAACCTCTTATTTTTCTCCCAGTCAAGAGTTGCTAAAACTATTCAACTTTCAGCTGTGTTTCTTTGTGGCGGGGTGGTAGAGAATTGTTTTTAATGTAGGCCTAGGGATTTAAAACTGTCACTGTTATTTGGGTTATCCAAAAGCCTGCCACAGAATTTGTATTGCCACAGGCAGTTGGGACAGTTTTCTGAAAGCTGCTGTGATTGCTACCATTAATTGCAAAATTTAAAAAGTGGTCAGGGAATTTAGAAATTAGAGGAGAATTTTTCTCAGAATGGAAAGGATCTTAAGTCTTTGTCACCTAAATAAGACCACAACACCTGCAATGTTTTGACTGTAAATTTTATTAAGGCCGAAAAAAACCACTGGCCAAGTCTACCACTTAAAATACCCAGTAAGTATTTGTTGAACTCACAAAGTAAGCTGCAAATCCAGACTATTGTTGGGTGAATGGGAAGTCTTGAATCTGTTGTTAAATATCCAGCATGTCTCTCTAATCTTGACCTGGGCCAAAAGGCCCCAACCTCTTCTGTTACCTGTATCCATGTAGGAGATTGGACACTAGCAGCATGCTCGAAATTCTTCATTGACTAATGTGTATCCATGACTTTCGCTTTACTCAGTTCTCAAGGCCTGATTAAAATGTCACTGCTATTATATCTTTCCTGACCAGTTAGGCCCAAACAGCTGCTCCTTCCTTGTCCTCTCATATAACTTTCCACTTGCTTTGTATTGATTTGGTTATGGAAAAGATTCTTGAGGTTCGAAATCTCCTCTTACATTTGTATCTCCAGTAAATGTTGGTTTAATGAGTGAAAGTTCATTCTGCCAACTCTTCTGTGCTGGCCCCACTGATCACTTCTGTTTGTTTGTTTGTTTGTTTATTTTGAGATGGAGTCTCGCTTTTGTCGCCCAGGCTGGAGTGCAGTGGCAAGATCTTGGCTCACTGCAGCCTCCACCTCCTGGGTTCAAGCAATTCTCCTGCCTCAGCCTCCCGAGTAGCTGGGATTACATACGCCCGCCACCACACCTGGCTAATTTTTGTATTTTTAGGAGAGACGGGGTTTTGCTATGTTAGCCAGGCTGGTCTGAAACTCCTGACCTTGTGATCTGCACACCTTTGCCTCTCAAAGTGCTGGGCTGGGATTACAGGTTTGAGCCACCGCACCCAGACTGATCACTTCTAATCTATTGAAATCAGCCTCTATCAGCCATAAAATTGAATCTAATGATCTGGCCCCCGCAGAAGTCTCTACCTGTCTGCTTCACATTCCTTAGGACTTTACTGTACCCAGTAGCTCGTCAATGGAGAGAGGGATCATAGATGAAAGAAAGACCATGCCTACAGATTGGCTGCCCTTCTTCACTAGAAACAGGAGGCTGCTGGGGAAACCAGAAGCTACTCCCGAAGTTTTGAGGCTGGTGTGAATCACTGATTCTCAGTTTTCCTTTCTTTCCAATATGAAATGAAGAGTTTCTTGGGAGTTTTTTGTCGTTGGAGCTGGTATTATGAAGTAGAATTATCCCAAAGAGAAAATGAAATTTATTCCTTAAGTGACGAAAGCCAGAAATAATACCCTATGACAAGAGGGATCACTTGCATGACAGTCTTTTACATATATGAAATAATGCTGATAATAATGGGTAATTGAATCCCTGAAGAAGACTCTTCTGATGTGATGTGATCCTGTGTGGTGACTCTGAGTTCTGTGGCGGTATAACGACCAGTCTTGGTGCTAAAACACTAACTCTACCACTTAGTGTCAAGTCAAACTCTCTGAGTATGCTCCTAAGTGAAACTCAGGATCTACTGCATGAATTTGGTATGAAAATTGAATGTAACAATGGATGTCAGAGGGCTTCCTCAAATTTAAAGTGTTATGAATACAACATGTATTATTGTCCTGAGAGTGTTTCTGGCCCAGTGATACAGATTAGAAGTAGGACAACTGACTATCCCATCTTCCTATTAATGATCACACCTGGCAACACCTGGTATTCAACCTAATTCACATTACAGGAGTATGGGATCATTCTTCACATTTCTGAGCTACCAATGTTTATAAGGCTCAACATTTCCAAAAAGCTATCAGTATTAGTGTTCTCTTGTTTGCATCTTGATTCAAGACCTTTTTTGCTATATTTGTCCTCTGTCTTTGTGCTGCTCCTACATAATATACACAATTAGCAGCCATGTCTCATGAATTATCCTGTAGTAATGGTGGCTGTATATTAATTCATATTCACCATTCTGTCATTTTGGAAATGAATGGTAAAACATTTTAATCCAGAAGAGAGTATGAAATTGGTGAACTTGAGTCTTCCCTGCTTCACTTTTATCTACCCCCAACTCCCTAAATAGTGCTTATCTTAACTCTCCTCAGAAAACCAGTATCTTCATATTTTCTCCTTCCTCTCCCTATCTGTAGTTCTGGAGAAAGGATCTGAAACAGTCTGTAAACAAAGAATTGCAATATTATCTGCTTCAGGGTGTGAGTTCATTGGGAATCAAAGCCTTAAGTAAAAGAAAGCCTGGGTTAAAACTTTGGCCAATTGCCAGGCGCGGTGGCTCACGCCTGTAATCCCAGCATTTTGGGAGGCTGAGACGGGCGGATCACGAGATCAGGAGATCGAGACCATCCTGGCTAACACGGTGAAACCCCGTCTCTACTAAAAATACAAAAACTTAGCCGGGCGTGGTGGTGGGCGCCTGTAGTCCCAGCTACTCGGGAGGCTGAGGCAGGAGAATGGCGTGAACCCGGGAGGCGGAGCTTGCAGTGAGCCGAGATAACACCACTGCACTCCAGCCTGGGCGACAGAGCGAGACTCGGTCTCAAAAAAAAAGAAAAAAAAAAAAACTTTGGCCAATTAATGGGAAGTTTTATTTTGGATAGCAGGCCTTCTTAATGCCCCTAAAGCCCCTCTTAAAACTGGTAACCCGTTGGGGAAATGACTTCTTTCATCTGATTATGAGACAACTGGCCTAAGGGACTGAATAGAAGCCCCATAGAAGATTGAACTCATATCTTTATTCATGCTCTCCAACCCAAATTCTCTCTATTCTGTCATCAAAAAGTAATTTAGCCATTTTGTATCATAATAGCCATATTGTTCAGATAACCTTATCCAAGATAGCAGCTGTTTTCCTTGTAAACACAATAATCACTGACCTTGAAAGAATGTCATTTAAACAGTGACAGGTGATCGTTTGTTAAATAGGGTCTGGGTACTCTACAGTCAACTACGAGAATCCAGCTAACAGTGCCAAATTCAAAACAGTCTTCATTGAATGTGCCTTTAAAAAAGGCTTAAAAGACCATTTGTTCAACATCTACGGCCTGGTCATACTGTCAGGAGAATAAAATTCAACGGCTTTACCTATCTTGGTTTTTTTCTTGTTGTTTGTTTTGTTTTGTTTTATACCAAATATTTTAACTTAACCCATGTCTGGTTTTGGACCTGTAAAAACCTTAAAAGCTTTGTGACTTAAAAAAAACATTCTACTGGGGTTCAGTGCCCTTTGGAAATCCTTTTAGAAGTAATACATTCTAGCATGTTACTCTTGATAAGACTGCAATATTGATAATATGTCAAAACCATTCCCTTCTTTTGTGCACAGTAAACTGAAAATGGCAGCTTTGACGTAAGACATCTGCTTGTGAATTCATTAGCTAAACTATTACCAGCAAAGCACATTTATTTATTTCTTCTTAAAATTGTAAGTTCAAAACACATTTTATTGGTGATTCATTTTCCTGCTCCTCTTCCCAAAACCTTTGTGTTTCGGGTACAGAAAGGCATTTTACTTATTTTTCAGGTAACCTAGTAATCAGGTTTCACGTGTGACTATTTAAAATATAAACACAGCGTATTTCACTTCTTTTATTGCTCTTTTTTGAAGGAAATTGCCACAATCCTTAGAAATGAAAATCCTAAAATCTCACATTTGAAGCATTATTAAAATAGCATCCAGGGCCGGGCGCGGTGGCTCAAGTCTGTAATCCCAGCACTTTGGGAGGCCGAGACGGGCGGATCACGAGGTCAGGAGATCGAGACCATCCTGGCTAACATGGTGAAACTCCGTCTCCACTAAAAAATACAAAAAACTAGCCAGGCGAGGTGGCGGGCACCTGTAGTCCCACCTACTCGGGAGGCTGAAGCAGGAGAATGGCGTAAACCCGGGAGGTGGAGCTTGCAGTGAGCTGAGATCCGGCCACTGCACTCCAGCCTGGGCGACAGAGCGAGACTCCGTCTTAAAAACAAACAAACAAACAAAAAAATAGCATCCAGATAACCTTTTAGTCAGTTTTTATCTTTCTCCTCTCCTACGACAGTGGAAATAGAACATTACACTAATGCCTCTAGTTTTTTCCTGCTTTACGTTTTTCCTTGAAGACAGTAAAGAGTTCTCAAATTTCTACTCACATACTACTTTCTATATTCCATTCTCATTTTGTAACCAAATCTCAGTTTTCCTGTTTGCATATGACTGTCAAGTCTAAATATCAGCGCCCAAACTCCAATCTCTTTTCCAAGTATTTGCAGGTAGATAGCATCAGCCCTTTAAACTTCAATCCCAAATGAAACTTACCAGTTCTCTCCTCAGAGTCCCTGCTATTTCTGTGTCTAGCCATTCTTCCAGCCACACAAACTCTGAGGTTTAGTTTTCAGCACTTCTTATACTCCTAAATCTTTGTTACTCAAAATGTCCAAGGGCCAATAGCATCTATCACCATCAGCTGGGAGTTTATTAGAAATGTAGAATTTTGGGCCCCACTCCAGGTCTACTGAATCAGAATCTGCATTTTAACAAACTCCCAGGTGATTCCCATGCACACTAATACATGAAAACCACTGTCCTGACTGAGAAGGAATTGCTATGACCTAAATGTTTGTGTCCTACCAAAATTCATATGTTGAAATTCTAAACCTCAATGTGATGGTAGGGCCTTTGCAAGACGACTAGGTCATAAGGGTGGAGCCCTCATAAACGGGATCAATGTCCTTATAAAAGCATTCCAAGTAGTTTGTTTTTCCCTCCCACTCATGTAAGAACACAGCAGAGAAGACAACAGTCTGCAGCCCAGAAAAGGGCCCTCACCAGAACCCAACCATACTGGCTGGACTTTGATCTTGGACTTCCTTGAGTAAGGAATTTCCATTGTTTATAAGCTACCCAGTTTGTTGTATTTTGCTATAGCAGCCTGAATGGACTAAGACAGCGACCACCTCTTTCTTTCATGGTAACTTAGTATGTGGTGGATACTCAGGTTCTTGTTCCATAAACTGTCTGTGTATACAGATCTTTTAACTGAATATTGATACACTTTGAATCCTCTTGTCTTCTAAGAATTTCCTTTTGCTATTATCTTGCCTTTCTTCTACATCATGAGTTTCTCCTTCCCTACTGATCATCCCCATCGATATACATGTCTTACAAATGGTTTCTTAGTTGTCACATCAACAGAAACCAACAGACTGATTTGGGAAAAACAAAGATTTTATTAAAAGGACCCTGCAGCTGGCGTCACCACTGCTGGAGCACTGGATGCTGGAACTTGCCACTAGCACTGTAGCTAAGACTACTCCAGAAACTCAATCTTACTACAACCCCCACTGCACCCGAGCACTTCTTCCATCCGGGCATGAGATTCCCCATCTGAGCATGTCATCTGATTGGTGAAGCCTATGTCACATGCCCACATTCTCCCTGATAGGGAGGCGAGAAAAGTGACTATCTGGCATTTTCAGTTTGTACAATAGAAGAAACACTCTGCCTCCCAACAAGATTCATAGTTTCACAATTTGTAATTCAGGTAATTTTAGGAATTGCCTAGAAATGAGAGGTTTCAGATGTTACCTTAAGCCCAAAAAGTATAACAAATCTTCTATCTTATCTTTAAAAAAGAAAAAAAAAAAAGATTTCACAGGCCAAGGGTGCCTATAATCCCAGAGGTTTGGGAGGCTGAAGTGGGAGGATTACTTGAGGCCAGGAGTTTCAGCCCAGCCTGAGCAACATGGTGAGACCTTGTCTTTAAAATAACAATGACAATAATAATAACAGTAAAAAAATATTTCTCGTTTTTTCCTTTCCCTCTTTCGTGACATCTCTTAAAGAGATTGTTTTTTCTTGGCTTTAATTTATCATATCTTATTCACTATTCAACCGACTCCAATCTTGCTTCTATCCTCAAAACCATCATATTCCAAATCCAGTGGGTATTTCTTGGAGCTCATGTTGCTTGACCTCCCAATACTGCTGGATCTTCACTTGGCTTCCACGGCATCAGGGTCCCCTGAAATTTCTTTCCTTCTGACTCTATCTCAGCCTCCTTTTCTGGCTCTTCCTCTGCTCACTCTCTGTGCGTTTGTTTCCATAGCTCTGTCCCTGCTCCTCTTCTTTTCTTTTCTTTTCTTTCTTTTTTTCCCCTGCTCCTCTTCTTTAGTCCCATTCACTCCCTAAGTGTTGTGTTTAATCTCATCCCTTTACTGGTTTTAAAATTCATAGAATTCTTAAAATTCTTAAATTAATCATTTCTGCCCCCCTCCCCCCCAAAAAATCTGTAGGCTGGTGACCTCTTTACTGACCTCTATCGAGTTTTGTATTTCCAACCTCCTATTTTGTACTTGTACTGGATATTTTTAATATACATTTTAATTTTAATATGCCTATATGGCAAGTGTTAATTTCCCTCTCTTAACTGGCTTAATTTCAGTAAATTACATCATAATTTACCCACAGTTTCATCCATAAACCTAAGAATCATCCTTGATTTATTTTTTCTCACACTCTCAAATCCCTTTTATATACAAGTTCTATATTTTCTACCTCCACAACATGTATTCCAAATTCATTTACAGCTCTTCTTTCCCTGTGTGTACCATCCCAGTGTAAGCCATCATCATCTTTTGCTTCTAATCATATTTCCACGTCAACTAGCCCATTTCTTCTTCTCCAATCTCATTTCAAAGCACCTCCCGTCACCCACACAACTCTGCCTACATTGGCCTCTTTCCTAGTCCCCAAGCAAGACATACTCTTTGTTGTCCATATATTTTGCTTTTCTTTCTTCTATTGAGAATGCCTGGAATACTAATTTCTGCCCCAGCTTTTCCCATTACTTCACCTTATCCTTCAAGACTACCCTCTGTTTTTAACCTTCCCTAAAGTAGCCCACCACTTATCCTATCACCTCACCTTGCTTACTTTTACTTAACGATTTAAAACATTCTGTAGTTACAGTAGTCCCTGCTTATCTGCAGTTTCACTTTCCATGGTTTCAGTTACCCATGGTCAACTACAATCTGAAAATATTAAATGGGAAATTCCAGAATTCATGTTTTAAATTGTGAGTTTTAAATCTGAGTAGGGTGTTGAAATCTTTCATTGTCCAGCTCCAGCTCACCCAAGACATGAACCATCTTTTTGTCCAGCATGTCCATATATAAATACCACTCCCCTATTATCAATTAGTAACCATCTTGGTGAACAGATTTAAAAAAAGCATAGTATACATAAGACATATACATATCTGTGGTTTCAGGCGTCCACTGTGGGTCTTGAAACATGCCCCCTGACACACACACACACACACACACACACACACACACACTTATGATTAAGGGGGTAACTACTGTGTCTTATTTATCTATTCATCAGTTTACTGTGTACCTTAACTAGTAGGTAACTTTGATCAAAGAAGAGACCATGTCTTTTCACTGCATGGCTGTGTCCCTTGAAATAAAAGGATTGTGTGTCTCATAGTAGGCACTCAATAAATATTTGCTAAACAACAGGATGAATTGATAATTAAGTGAATGACTGATGTCAAATTCCATTGAGATTCCCAAACCTTTTCATACATCTTTAGCCATCAGTGATAGACTGATAGCTAGTTACCCAAGACGAGTTTTCTTACTTATTCTTTCACTTTTGATTCTGCCTTGGACTATTGATTGTTTTCATTAATAATAATAATAACACACTACTTTGGGAAGCTAGTAGGAAAAGCAAGGGCAATGATGCTGACACATTCTGAATGTCTCCTGGGTGATGCAATCAGTATTTAAACAAATAATTTCTGCCCATCAATCATTCCTCTACTTCCTGCAATGAAGCTCCCTGGAGGAGTCATCAGATTCTCAATCTTGCTTGAAGACTGACAAGATGTCCCTGTGGACTCCCAAACATACTCCAGATGGGGAGGGGTCCTTAACACCAAGATTTTAAAAGCTCCAGTTTCAGAGCAACAGTCAAAAACTCACAGGTAAAGTTATAGTAATTTCAGGGTTCTGAAAAGACGCAGAACATGGAGGTAAGTAAAGACTTTATTCACTTGAGACTTCTTAGCTGTTTTTTAAAACGCTTTATAGCATTTTACCTATTTCATGTTTAATAAGCATGTTAGAGTTTAAAGGATATTTGAATGATATGCCTTTAGAATAACAGAATCATTTGATTTTACTAAGAAAAAAAATTCACGTCTTATTCTTCATTTGGGTGAAGTAATATGAATAATATGTTTCTAAATACGTTTTTTCAAGTGGACTCTTTGTGAATTAACTAGAAGGTAGAAGGGAAACACCTCCAGAAAACTGAGTATTAAAACAGAATATTGTGAGAAGTAAGGGGTTTGTAATTGTCCAGGCGTCTGGGAAGGAAGCAGAAGAACCTATTGGCACAGAAATGACCCTTTCTGGTTGATCGCTTCATACAGGTACTCAGAAGTCTGGCAGCAACAATCTTGGCTCTTTTCCTGGTGTTTTTTTTCCTGGGAAACTCCAGCTGCGCTCCGCAGGTAATCAAATGCAAAATAAAAATTTTTTTAAAAATGCGCACTCTGTGTCCACTCTGCTCTTTCTTTCTTCCTTCTTGTTTTATTATTCTTCTTTTTTATTTTGCTGTAACAGAGGACTGAGCTGCAATGTTTTATTGATTGTTCTTCCCTTCTCCCGGGTTATAGAGACCGTTGGAGAGAAGGAACTGGACTCCTCAAGCTATGCTCTACCTGAAAGGGGCACGTAAGTTCCAAATATTTTGCTCTTCCTACAATAATGGAAGACCCTTAGGAGTCATGAACAGATAGATGGAGAGTTGCGGAGAGAGAATAATGTCGAGTTTATTCCCTTAAATCATTGAGGCCATCAAAGAGAACGGTAGGTGAGGGAGGAGTGGGAGAGGGGAAGAGTCCCTGATTATTGGAAATCCTCCATCCTTATTAGAAATTCTCCATCCAAAACTGGAGGGTTGCTTGTCTTGGTCCAAATGGGAACCCTGGGGTTGCCTGGGAAATACCGCACTAACCCGGCGTCCGGTCAGGCGCGGGGCTTTCTTCCAGGTCTCCAGGGCGCCTGGCTCACCCCGGCGTTGCGCTGGGAGCGCTGGAAACTCGGCAGCCCCTCGCGACCCTAACCTGGAGCAACCTGCCTCCTCCCCAGGCCCGGGGACTGCGCTGTGCCGGGAGGAGCTGAGGTTTAAGCCCGGGTTGTCCCGGGCCGGGCGGGCGCTGAGCCCCGGGTCTCGTTTTTGCAGAGGGTCGCCGCTTCATCTCCGACCAGAGCCGGAGGAAGGACCTCTCCGATCGGCCACTGCCGGGTGAGTGACCGGGGTGTCAGGGCGCTAGTCCTGCGCTTTTGAAATAGGATGGGGCGGGCAGGGCTTGCTCCGCGGTGGTGCCTAAAGAAAGCTTCTCCTCACCGGAAAGACGCGACTCTGTCGCGCCCTCAGATATAGTCGGCCCAAGGGCAACCCAGGTTGGCAGCAGCGGCTGGAGGCCACGCACCGGAGCTGGGAGCTCGCGCCTCCAGCCCGCGCCAATGCTGGCAAGGGCGGCCGAGGCTGGCGCTGCGGCTCCCCAGGCTTTATTGGCTTGCTGCTGTTCAGCCAACCCTCTGGCCGCCAGGGTGTGCAGAGGTCGCCAGGGAGTTAGGGCCTGAGGTTCAGCTCAGAGGGGTAAGGCGAGATAGGAAGAACTATGCAAATGCTTCTAGAAATGTATCTGCGTGTTTATGCAGGAACTTTACTCAGCCTCCTCTTAAACGCTGTTATTACTAAAAAAGGAACTTACCTAGGAACTTCAAATGTATGCTTCTGTTTTACTAGAAAGAACTACCAAAGGTTCAAAATCAAAAGAGTAACATGCGGGCAGTTAAGGATGGGACCAGGGACTATTCTTTTCCATGCTAAACCTTTCCATCGTATTGTTTTTAAAAATAACAGTACAATTCGATAAAATTGTAAAGATTGAAATGCTAAAATGAAAAATTATACTTACTTGGAAAAATACCAAACACCGCTATTGAACACATAGTAGGTGCTTAAATTTTTGTTTAGGCTCTTCAAACATGCTGTGTAATTGAGCTTATTTATCTTATGAGAGTGAGATTTGTTTCTCAACTTCAGTTGCCCCAAATTAGAAATCATGTTTGGTGCTGAATCAGAACAATTTGTCTTTTTTCAACTTAGATTTGAAATAACTTTGAATTCTTAGCAGATACTCCTTCAGTCAAATAATTACCTTATATTTGGCCGAAAAGGTAAATTATTATCTAAACTTCTCTTTGGCATATAGTTTAAAATTCTCTTCCATACCCTGTTTGTAAACTTGACGTAACCAATTGTAAGTCATTTCCAAGGCAAGTGTGACATGTTTCCATTTATAAAAAATTAGTCTTCTGTGTAAGTAGTCCTTTGTTGAGGGGTCAAAATCTATTTCATAGAGGTTTTTCTAGTATTGCTGCATGTTAGAATAGGACTTATCTACATGAATATATAAATGCTAACAGAATCTATATACATTTTTGTTTCTCCAGAAAGGCGAAGCCCAAATCCCCGACTACTACCTATTCCAGAGGCAGCAACCATCTTACTGGCGTCCCTTCAGAAATCACCAGAAGGTACTAGCATACTGATCTATTTCACCTGCCTAACAGAACAGCTTTGCTTACTTTTGGGATTCTATGTTGAGTGCAGCACCCCTCTCCCAGAATTTCTTGGCCTTAGGCCCAGAGATTCAATTCTGTACTGCTTGAGTGAGGCCCAAGAACCTCTGTCCTTAAGCAGTTCTTCCACATTATTCTGATGATTGGTCAGGTTTGAAAACAACAGGAACTTCAGAGCCAGTTAATAAAAGTTGAAATCATGCGAATGGAGATACCTTCTAGGGCTTAGATGTAGTGGGAAAAGGGAAGACACCTAAAAAAACACCTAAAAATCAAGGGAAATAGGGGAAAATAGTACCAGTGAAGGGACATTAAAAGGAGCAAGCAGAAAGATGAGAAAAATCAGAATAAGAGAGTATCCCAGAATTCATTCGGTAGTTGATGCTACTGATCACCCTCCTCTTGAAACTTTCTAAGGATGGAAACTATCAGAATGGTTACTATAGCAGAATGTTTAGTAAGAATACAGAACTCAGGAGACATTAAACAGTGTGTCACCGGACATCCCCACACCTCCTGCCCAGTGACACAGCTTGCTGCTGCTATGCCATATCTGAAACCTTGTTTACAGAATGTGATACAAGAAAGTAAACTGCGAAGTTAAGAGCAAGCACGTCTGAGGCTCTGGAGAGCTGGCATGACTCTCAGAACTCTAGCAGTGGAAAGTTGTGAAATAGTTGAATGATGGGTAGAGGATGCTATATCCAAGGTGTTCTTTTTAAAACCCAAGATGTGGAACCCAGTGATTTTTGAAGTCAGTATGAAAAGAGCTCTGACTTCAATGGAGATTGGTAGATAGTGACATTTTAGATTTGGTCGTTGGGAAGATATGCAGAGCCAGAAAGGAAAGGGACCTATAATGGACAAGAGAGAGCTAATTTTAAAGAGGAGAAGTATCTTCATTAGCAATTTGAGGAAAGGATGTGATTATAAGGTCCCCATCTCAAGTCTTTCTTGGGAGATAAATATGTATTTGTTTAATTATTGAAGTTTTCTAAGTGGATTGTCTCTGAAGATGAAATAACTAATTTTATTAGTCTTAATTGACAGAAAAGTTGTTGATTCCCATATGATAAATTAATCACTAGTCTTCTTTAGTATTTTTATTCTATACTCCCTCAATATTATTTAGAAAGCTCTTATTTAGCGAATTATGGTTTCAGTGGAATTTACACAGGGATGCGGTTCTGGTTTTGTTTTGTTTTGTTTTGTTTTGTTTTGTTTTGTTTTGTTTTGTTCTTCCTCCCCTTTAAAGAGAAGCCCATTTTCTGCAATGGTTTACAGTGTGCTAGAAATTCAGGTTAAGATGTAACCCAAACATTCAAATTATATTGCAACTAACTGAAAGGTGATCTTAGAAGAAATTAGTAGATGAACTTTGTCCCTGGCCACTCCTTCCCCCTACCTGATTGTAACTTTTAGTCATTCTATCCTATTTTTAGAGTCCCAGGAACCTGCTATTGTCTAACTCTTTAAGTATCCCTGCCTCAGATGTGATAACTCATGCTCCAAAGTTTCGTGATCCCACACAGCAAACGAGTGCCTCTTCTTTTTGTCTCACTTCCTCCCCAGAACTCTAGCTCCCCTAATAAAAGAACATTTGCAAATGTGTTCCCATGTCATCTTTCCTGAGTAAGATCCATTTGAACAGGAAATATAAAGAGACAGTCCTTTGATACAAATGAATTATTTTAATGGTGGATATTTTAGACATAAGTCAATTTGTGAGACACATGGCTCTTTGAGATTTTTACCAGACATACCATACTGTAGTTTCAGTCATTATAGAGGTTCAGATGTAAAATATGAATTCCCCAATGTGTCCCAAGCTGAGAAGAAAAGATTTTAAACTGAACAAATCAAAACCCATACTGTTTAAATTTTCAGTGGCAGAGTCCATGAGTTAACATAGCTTAGAAGGCTAAATGTTTATTTCCTGAGATTCTCTGTCTTACCTTTTCCTCTATTAAAACACAGAGTGTATGTTTATTTTAAACATTTTTTTTTCTTACAGATGAAGAAAAAAACTTTGATCAGACCAGATTACTGGAAGATAGTCTGCTTAACCGGTGAAAATATGCTAGATTATGTTTAATTATAGTTCTATTCTCTTTGAAAACATGAACCATGTGAATAAAACCTTTGGACCCTTTTATTCCATTTGTAATCTTAAGAACACACACAGATAGTTTTATTCTTTCAGAAACAAAATATATATACATGCTTAGCTGAGAACATCATCTTCTTTCATTGCTTCAGGTCCTGTTTAGATGACTAAAAATGTTTTTAGATCACCTTGTGTCTTACTCTTGAGTTTCTTAGAATATTTATAATTATAAGGTTGAAGACTAAAGTGTTCTTTCCTTTTAATTATAGCCAGTACCTGTCTTGATCTTAGTTGTTGTTGTTGTTATTTTCATTTTGTTACCCACTTGCATTTTGTTTTCACTCAACAGAAATTCTCCTTCCCTGTTTTCCTTTTATCCCATCCCCAAGGAGGTGGGAGGAAGGCAAGAAGCATGGCAGGATGGGAAATAGGAGACTATGACTCTCTATAACTCATCCAGGAGTGATCAATTAAGAAGATAAGTTGGATGACTGGGGAGAAGCCCTGTGACAGGAACACTTCAGTGTGGTTGCTGAGAGGAGACAGTCATTGAGGTAGAAGGTTTGCCAAAGATCTAGAGCTTGGAGCTCCCTTTGTGCTCTTTGGGAATTACCTTGCATTCAGTTTAGAAACATGGATCTAAAAGTTACTGGGAAATAAGCAGATGGAGACACATTCTGTTGTTTATGTATTGGAAGAAGGGAATAAGCCAGTTTTGTTAGAGGTAACTCATTTTCCATGACCAAACAGACTCAACAGATTCAAGTACTCCGCTTACTCTAATTGACTAGGCTCTAGGTTTTCTTTGACATTACAGAAATCACTCTGATAACATAAGTGCACAGTAATATGCCTGATCTTCTCCTTTTTAAAAGCCAACTTGAGTTCAATACTATCTGAATACACCCACGCGCACATACACACACACGCGTACACACATACTCCTGTGGCAAACATAATAATGTATTTATTTAGAATTACAATATGACCGTCATGTTAATTTTTTTTTACCTAATCAGAGTTGTTATTGACAAATGTCATAAGTGGAAAGCATTGTTAATTCTTATTGTCATCAGTATTTACCATTATTTAGTAGCTCAAGGATATCTTTATGTGAATGTCTCTGTAACTTGGAATTGCAATTTAACTGTGTTAAGTCATCAGAACTCTGCTTATAAGATTTATCTGTATCTTGCTTCATGATTTAATAATGAAACTAAATTCAAGTTAATGTAATGTTGATCTCTGAAAAATAACTTGTGAGCATTAAAATATCTGTATGGCATTATAAGAGGCACCTGTCATTAATTATGACTTGATTTGAAAGTAGACTTACTAGGCAGTGCTTATATCCAAGTTATTGAAATTGTTTCCGAAATCATTGTTTTTTATTTATACAGGGTCCTAACCACTTCATCATTAGGAGGGGTGGCACATTAAAAATTATTTACCCATCAGACATAAACTTGTACATATTGACGATTGAAATAGTATGTGTATTCAAAGAACACTTTTAACATCTATCTTATGAAATAATTCTTCCCACAACTAACCAGAACAATCTCAAAAGTGTCATACTAATCATTGTTTTAAAAGTTGTCTCGATGATCAATAGCTGTTAAAATATAGCTCCAAGTATTCTAAGTACTCAAATTCCATGAATGTTCTTAGGTACAAATATACTGATTAACTAAAAAGTCCCTCTTCCTAATTTTCTATAACTTTTCAACTCTCTTACGGTGTCTACATTCTATTTATTTCTAGATTTTTTAAAAACCGAAATGAACAAGGGATCATAGATCAGAAAACCTTCACATTATATGCCTTGTGTTTTAAAATTGGAAATTTTCTGCCTTCAACATGGATACATGCATGAGAATACCTCGATCTGCAGGCAGGGCTTTCAGTCACTTTCTGCACAATTCTCATTGCTCTTGCCTTTTTTGCCTCTATAGCCTACCTCGGCTATCTGGCCTCCATCCTGGGCTCTTAATTATTCTTTGTTTTCCAGTAGTTGCCTTCTCTCTCCCAATACCATCATTGTGTTCCTAAGACAGGAGAGAAGAAGGCGAAGTGGCCCTGGCTTGTTCAGATTAGCCTCCAGCTTGCATTTCTTCTTTCTTTAACTGGTTATGATAAATGAAAATGTATTATCTTATCAACCTTGAATTACATTATTTTATCTTGACCACAAAGAAAGGGAAGTTGGGAATGTAACTTCATTCTGTTCAGTCTCTTCATACTGGACTGTAAATTCCTTTAGAAAGAGCTCATTTTTAATATGATTTAATCCTCACAAACACTGTGTGAAATGGGCCATTTTATCGTCCATATTACTCATAGACATTTGGGCTCATTCAGTGAAGACTCTTTGGACCTCCCTAAGTAGACTTGACCAGTCCCTCTCGTGAGTCTTCCTTGTACCCTGGAAAACTATTAGTATAACACCTGCAACATTTATGTTCTCATCTGCATATGTAAAACCAGTTCTGTTCACTCTAACCCTTACCATGGAAGGGACAGTAGTGTCTTGATCAGTTCAGGCTGCTAAAACAAAATACTGCAAACTGTGTGACTTATAAACAACAGAAATTTATTTCTCACAATTCTGGAGCCTGAGAAGTTCAAGATCAAGGTGTCAACAGAATCAGTGTCTGGTAGAAGGTCCATTCCTCATAGATGGCACTTCTTGCTGTGTCCTCATGTGGTGGAAAGGGCAAGGCAGCTCTCTGGAGCCCCTTTTATAAGGGCAGTAATCCTATTGATGAGGGCTCTGCCCACATGATCCAATCCCTTCCCAAAGGCTCTGCCTCCTTCGTGGATACCATCACATTGGGGATTAGGATTTCAATACAGACTGGCCCAATTTATAATGGTTCAATTTATGATGTTTCAACTTTATGATGGGATGAAAGCAACACACACTCAGTACACTCCTTGACTTACCATGGATTTATATTCTGATAGGCCCATTATAAATTTAAAATATCAGATGGTTGGCCAGGCATGGCGGCTCACGCCTGTAATCCCAGCACTTCAGGAGGCTAAGGTGGGCGGATCACTTGAGGCCAGAAGTTCAAAGACCAGCCTGGCCAATATGCCAACACCCTGTCTCTACTAAAAAGAAAACACAAAAATTAGCCAGGTGCGGTGGCACATGCCTGTGGTCCGAGCTACTTGGGAGGCTGCAGTTTAAGAATTGCTTGAGCCTGAGAGGTGGAGGTTGCAGTGAACCGAGATGACACCACTGCACTCCAGCCTGGGTGACAGAGCAAGACTGGAAGGAAAGAAAGAAAGGAAGAAAGGAAGAAAGAAAGAAAGGAAGGGAAGGAAGGGAAGGGAAGGAAAGGGAGGAAGAAAGAAAGAAAGAAAGAAAGAAAGAAAGAAAGAAAGAAAGAAAGAAAGAAAGAAAGAAAGAAAGAAAGAAAGAAAGAAAGAAAGAAAGAAAGAAAGAAAGAAAGAAAGAAGAGAAAGAAAGAAAGAAAGAAAGAAAGAAAGAAAGAAAGAAAGAAAGAAAGAAAGAAAGAAAGAGAGAGAAAGAAAATATCAGTGGATTTATCCAAACATAACCCCATTGTAAGTTGAGGAGCACCTATATATGAATTTGGGGGGCACATAAACATTCAAACCGTAGCAGGTGGTACAATCCATAAAAAGATCTTTCTCTCAGCTGATCAGATACCGTACATTGTTTCTATAGCTCTTGTCCTTCAACTTATGAATACATACATTCTTTAAAAGCAACAATTTTTTGAACCTCTGTGTCTCCCAATAAGACCTTTTATTTATGCAACTGTTATGTACAAGGCACTGTACTAGACACAGAGCCATCTGCTAACAATCTTATTTGCTTCTCCTCACCAGCTTTTGTCGGTCTTGGGGAAAAGGATGAAGAAATGACTAGAGTGGAGGCATGGAGTCACCTGGCAGCAGCTGTCTAAATAGGGGACCAAGTACAGGATAGAAGGTGATTCCTACACATGCTGTCAAAGCCAGGTGTTTGCAAGTCAGCTAAATTCCATGTGCCCTATTGTTTGTCCACACTTATTATCATCAAATTATTATTTCATTGAACAAAAAGCACTTACATCTTCAGGTATTTTACTGTGTAGGCATGTTTTCAATAACAGTTGAACAACCAGTTACCAATCAAGAATATCATCTGAATAGACACTGTATGCTACTTTACTAGGGATACATTTTCATGGTTATTGTAACAGTGAACCCTCATTTATCACAAGATCTTTCTGGTAATTCAGCGAATGAGCCTATAATATAAGTCCATCTCATATTTTTTCAACTTTCCAGTACAGAGCATTTCAAACTTCTTTGCAGATGCTGGGTTAATTGGCATCCACAGAGCATGTGTCAAAGGTTAGATTTTAGGTCAATTATTTCTCTTCTTTCTGGACATCTAAGTAAAGTAAATTTCCAGCCATCTTCCATTTTGGTCTGATTTGCTTCTTGTATCCAACAGTCTTCTACTTTTTTCTAGCTAATGGAGCAATAGGAGGGCTGAATTACAGTTTTCCAATGATCTTGAACCATCTGACACCTTGTCATTGCTGCTCTTCCATTTTTGTCATCAATAATCCATCTCTGAGAAGACCAAAACTTTTTTAGTGCCTCTTCAGAAGGCCAATTGATATGTCAATAAAGGAAGTCACTGTGAGTTAAATGGAACTCTCAGTGAATAACTACTTAGTTATGAAAAAAAGCAATCCAAGAGTGTGACTTTTGTTTTTGTTTTGTTGCCAATTTAGACTTAATTACACTTAAAACATAAATCTGCTAAATTAATAATCGTTCAACTATGACTCTACGCACATCACAGAATATGTTAAGAGACATTGTTGTTATTACAACTGAATAGATGTTCTATTCTAACTACTTTTAGAAAGATAGCTTCTGTAGGAATTATTCATAACAGCTGCTTCCCACATGTTATTGGAATGTCTAAATAATTTTTAAACAAGGCATTATCGGTGAAAGTTAAGTTATTAAATATTAATGCATTTATTTACTTGGATTTAACAACTTATCATCTATGAAGACTGACCAAATTTTTAAAAAGTCTTTCTATTTAAACAATAGAAAAATGTTACAGTAAGATGTTGGTACCATGCACACGGTAATATCTTCCATGCACATGGTAATATCTTCCATTCACATGGTAATATCTTCCATTAATTACAACATAAATTCTAGAGTTCAAAAGTGAATAAATGTGCATTAATATGCATCAAAATATGAACTTAGGGTAGCTGTTCACACATGGATTTTGTCTCTGCAAAACTACATATGAAACATGGTTCTGATGCATGTGAAAAATGAAAATAATCAGTAAAAATCTAGCTTTTTAAAATATGTAGGTAATGCGCATTCATGGGTAAGATCAAGGTTTTCAGAGGGAAATGAGAAATTTGTGTGGTGGGGTAGAGAAGCTGCATAAATAGTAAGCAAAGGATTATGGTGATAATTTAAAAATAAACAGAGTAAGAGAAAATCCTTACCACTTAAATTCACCATTTTAAAAACACTTTTCCATCTTCTGCCTTTAATGAGTGCTCCTCCTCATGCCTAACTTTTACGGGGGAAACAAGAGTTGGGGAAAACAATTTGGATCTTATTCTAAATTATGAAATTGTCATTCACTCAATTTCTTCCACTTTTTAGGCAGATAATAAATTCCATTGTAATACTTAGAAGGAGAAAATGAAATGTGTGGCATTTTTATTTTACATAATTAGTCTTACTTTGCTTTTTAAAATTAGCTCTTCTCAGCACATGTAGAATTCAGTTCTTATATTCACCATGCAGCTTTTTCTTCCCACGAGGAACGTGGCTCAGTGCAAATGGTGACTTGATATTTAACCGATCCCTTTCAGCCTCCTTTTCCTCATCATATCTCTCATCCTCCACTTCGTCTTCCACATCACTGCTCTGAGGACTGGAGGCCTGAGACCCTGAAGGAGAAGGTGGTACTGAGGAAGGCCTGGGATATTTAAATCCTTCTGTCTGCCAAAGACAAAAACAAGACATAAACATCATAACAATGTACTGGTTTTCAATGATGTAAATACTATGCATCAACTATCAATTTTGTAAGTAGTTATCTATCTATTGTAGTCTGGGTGCTGTTAAACTTTGATTCATTTTGATTTTGATACCACCAATCTCAAGAGGGAGTCATTAAATATATAGCTATTCTTTATTAAGTACTGAAATGTGCCAGGTGTTATATACATATTATTATCATCTCATCTTTTAACAGCACTCTGATACATATGTTTTTTTCAGTACAGAAGAAAATGGAGGGTTAGAGGGGTCAACTAACTTGCCCAACATCACACAGCACATCAATGGTAGAGCAAAGATTTGTACCAGGTCTGTGATGACTCCAGAAACTTTAATGTCAACTGCCATCTTACACTGCTGATACTGTTAGTCTCTAAGTCTCAACTTTGCTCAACAGAGCTTTGGAATGTGGGTAGCCTGGAAATGCCACGGACAGCCACCACTTGAAGGCATCCTGGAAGTCAGGCCACTTCACTGACCCTACAATTCCACCAGTTGCTGTTATTTCGGTTAATGAGAAAATACCACTAGACTTTCATTAATTTGCCCTTCTCCTTGAGATACTGAGATAACTTGTTTGCAAACACATACTGAGCACCAATTATGTATCTGTCACAACAATGCCACTAAAGAAACTAGATGAAAAAACATGATTGGAGTGCATATGATTGAATAGGGAGACAGATGTATAAAAGTGTTACAGCGCTCGTCACTCTGTATTCCAATTATTTTATACATTATTATCATGTCATACATGTACAGTCATTTTAAGGTTCAGATACTTTACCTGTTAGCAATACAACAAAAGAACTGAGCTCTGCACTTGAGACCTAGCTTGAAGTAGGTGCTCAATGCTTATTAGATATAATAACTGGATAAATAAGTAGATAAACAGATAAATAGATGAATATTGCTGAATTGTCATTAAGTAGAATGACCACGTCTGAATAAGCTAAGCAATCAACTTTGAATGCTAGAACCATAAACATGAAAGTCAGAATTTGTAACCTGAGCGTTTAAGAAAACCTTGTCACCTTTTTCATGGGCAAATTTTACTTCAGGTTAACTTTCTAGATCTGTTCCACTGGAAACCTGATATAGGTGGAATATAAGTCATGTTATCAGGGATAGTTGTTTATAGTAACAGTGACCCCTGATTGAGAAACTATATCTGAACTGAAAAAATCTATAAATACCTGATGAGGAGCCAGAGTTTTTGGGAATCTCTGAATGATGACTTGTAATTGGGCATATTCCTTGCAGGGAGCATGAAAGCTGGTTTGCAGGGATTTACATGAGATAGAGGCTCCTGTGGGACATGGAGCTACTAGCTAAGGTGATCTCATTTGCAATGGTATGGGTCTTATCTTCCTGCACCTAAGCCGTCACCTAGTGTGTAGGGGGCCAAAGATGTTTAGCTCTTGGATCGCTGTGTAGACTACTGCAAGGACTAATCCCACTAAAGAGAAATGCCCGATGCTACCCTGCTTCAAGCGGCACCTCCTGTCTTCTACCCTGCTAAGTGAATCTGATGACAAATGTGGCCTATAGCAGTCTTATGAACATAAATGTCTAGTTGGATTTTAGAAGAAGACACCCTGGTGGGCATTGCTGAATGGAACATAAATGCTCATGTAGTTCAGTTCCTGCTGGGGTGCTGAACTTACTCTATTTCACTCTTACCAAGTGGTCACCCATATAAACACTTTCTTGGGGAGCAAATTCACTTTCGATTAAAGCAGTCTAGTTTGTTTTTGAACAACTCCCCAAAGAATGAATGTCCATCAGAACCGTTTCAAGCACTAAGGCAGAGAAAGTTTTAACTCAGAGATGCTTCTCCAATGACATGAATCAACTGTCTTGAGAGCTTTAAGACAGTCTGATTTGTGAGTTCTTCTCTCTCTTCTTTGGTTTGATTCAACATTATGAAAAAGTATCATAGCTTGTGTGCATAGCTACTTCCAAATTTAAATGTATTATTTAAACTTATAAAAAGAAATATAGCTTTCAAAACAAACAATACATTGAATATTTACCGTTGGTGGTGATGTTAGTTCCACATGGAATTTATCTGGAAAAGCTCTGCTTAATGTCAGGTGTCTGGCATGCTGGTAATACTATTGACAGAAAGCCAAATCACAGGTTAATAAACACCCTTGGTATCTCAATAACCAAGTTATTAAATAAGGCCTTATTCTCCACTTCTGAAACATATGTATTTTTTAAAGTGACAGAATCTATGCACTCTAAGTTTGAGACTCAGGAAAGAAATTGCAGTTTATAGTTTTACTATTTTTCAACCCATAGGCAAAGAAATACTATAAAATGCCGGGGAAGGATGCCCATACTGGTCATACTGAGCTCTGAATTGAGCATTAAGGTGACTGAAAACACTGGTTTCATTCCACAGAGAAGCAGTGTGGCATGGAAAAAAGATAGGGCCTGAATATTCAGATAAATTGGGTGTAAATCCGGCTTCAGACCTCAGGCAAGAAATATCACTTCTAAAAGTCTCGTGTATCTATTTTCATTGCAAGATGGAGATAGTAAAATTAATCATCCAGGTTGTAATGAGCACTGGCATTTGTGTGTGCAGATACTCAGCAAATGGCAGCATCTATCATTCAGCCAAGAGTGTTCAGCACTGTGCAAACAGACACATTATGTGAAGGCAAAGTCAATTTATTTATTATTAAATCACCACTGCTAAGCTATGTGAGCATCCAGGTGTTTATAAACCTATTGCATGATTGAGAGGAGGTATTTCCTGTACTCATCATTTTGAAAAACCATATTATTCCCATTACTCACTACAGTTGAGAAATATGACTGCAATATTTCTCTAGAGAGAAACAAAGTAGGGACTTTTCTCTTGATGTTTTCTTCAAGTTCATAAAATGTTTCCTTATACCAGTAACATATCAAGTGTGGCACTGACAATGGAATAGCTAGTAAGATTAGTGCTAGATCCTGATGGACTTGCTATTATGGATAGATTCAAACTAAACATGAAGAAAAAGATTTAGGACTTTGTAAACTCATTAAATTTTTAAAAGTACATGGAGACACTGAGGTTTTAACAGTTATAATATTGGATTAACTTTAGAGATTATGACTAGAATCAGCATGTTTATAATGCAGTGGAATTTTTTAAGTGGTCTGCTGTGTTTATCAAAACTTGCTTACTCTGCCTAAGTATCTCCAATCCAGAAGATCTGAGAGCCTCTCAGTTCTGTTCCTCTGGATAATCCTTTGGCGGCGTGACTGTTTGCAAAATCCATAAAGAAACTGAGTCAGCTGATTGCAAGAATCATCTGGAGAACGGAACCGCCTGTCAACGATGTAAATACCTGAAGAACACAAAAGCCAAAGCACAAGTAAAAGTAGGACTCACCTTAAACATTTCTCCTATGATTTACTAACTCTTTTGTTCCATCAAAAACCTATGCATTATCTACCCCCTGACTCAGGAATTACCCCCACTTCATTCTTTTCTAAGGCCCTTCTAATGGTTTATAACCATCACTGACATACAACCAACAAAGTGGATCTTGCTGAAAAAACTCTGCCGGTCTAGGGATACGCTGGATCAGTGATCCTCCATGTGGTTGCTCACTAACCAGAATTTCCAGGGCAGGGCCTGGATATCTGTGCCTTTTAGGTTCCCCAGTGTTCCCACTGTGCAGCCATGACTGAAAACTCCAGCTCTAGCCTGAGGAAAGAGCAACAGTACACCTAAAAAAACGACTGAGGGAAGGCTGGGCCTTAGTAGCTCACACCTGTAATCCCAGCACTTTGGAAGGTAGAGGTGGGTGAATTCCTTGAGCCCAGGAGTTAGAGACCAACCTGGGGAAATCCCATCTCTACATACAAAATTTAGCCAGGTGTGGTGGTGTGCACCTGTAGCCCCAGCTACTCGGGAGGCTAAAGCAGGAGGATTACCTGAGCCAGAAATGTGGATGCTGCAGTGAGCCAGGATCAGGCCACTGCTCTCCAGCCTGGGCAACAGAGTGAGACCATGTTTCAAAAAAAAAAAAAGACATTCAGGGAATTGGCAATGTATAGGCAGAGAATGTATCCCATTCTAATTTTTCTTGCTTCTAATCAATATGAACAGACAGATAACGGTATGCAAATTATTGTACCATCTTAACAATTTAGGTGAATTTTGCTAACTTGGCATGGGCCTTTAAAATAATAACAATAATAATAATACTAATATATGTACTCTCTATCTAATGACCAATATATGTACTCTAAGACCATAGTTATTGTAATACCACTTCTAGGCAGTAGAAGGGATCAAAATCCAGGGGGGAAAAAGGTAAAGAACAAAGTTTGTCCAAGGTTTGCATTCTTTTTGCAGTTTGTCTTATGGGCAATATATTAATATTAATAGCATTCTAATGTTATTTGTGGACCACATATTTAAAGCTACTTTTTTTTTCTCCACTTTTAGTTTAGGTTCAGGGGAAACACATGCACATTTGTTGGATGGGTACATTTCGTATTGCTGAGACTTGGTGTACAAACGATCCCATCGCCCAGGTGATTAACATAGTGCCTGGTAGGTAGTCTTTCAACCCATGCCCCCTTCCCCCACTCCCCACTCAAGCAGTCCCCAGGTGTCTATTGCTTCCATCTTTGTGTCTATGTGTATTCAATGTTTAGCTCCCACTTATAAGTGGGAACATGCAGCATTTGGTTATCTGTTCCCGCACTAATTCATTTAAGATAATGACCTCCAGCTGCATCCATGGTGCTGCAAAGGACATAATTCTATTTATAAATCTACTTTTTAAAATTTTTTTTTGAGACAGCCCGAGGCTCTGTCACCCAGGCAGGAGTGCAGTGGCACGATCTCAGCTCACTGCCTTCTCCGCCTCCCAGGTTCAAGTGATTCTCATGCCTCAGCCTCCGGAGTAGCTGGAATTACAGGTGTGAGCCACTACACTTGGCTAACTTTTTTTGTATTTTTAGAAGAGATGGCGTTTTGCAATGTTGGCCATGCTGGTCTCAAACCCCTGACCTCAAGTGATCCACCCGCCTCGGTTTCCCAAATTGCTGGGATTACAGACATAAGCCACTGTGCCCAGCCTAAATTGACTTTTAATTAAACAAGAAATATAGAAACATTAGTTTAATTATCAGGATAACTTCAGAGTTAGGCTCTGTAAAGAACCTGTGCTTTGTTTGGTTAGAGGTCACAAATCCCCAGGATGGGTTAATGATGAAAAAGCTCACCGTAAGCAGTAGGATCAGCCACATGCTCCTGCATGAAACAGCCAAACCCGGAGAGATTCGTGGTCACGCTGGGGATACCCATCACCGTGCATTCAGCTGCCAGGGGACATAGACCAAAGCTCGGCTTCAGACCAGTGCCTAAATCCTTGTATGCACTCAGAGGAGGAAAAGGCCCTCCTCCTAGTAATAGCAACGTTCACTTTGTGTCAGGCACAAGACTAAACTCTTTACATGTCTCATTAACTTATTTAATCTCACAGCAACCCTGTGAAGTGGGGCCATCATTATCCCCATCTTACAGCTGAAGAAATTGAGGCACAGAGAAATGACTCGCCCACCTTCACAAGGCCAGGGTTCGTGGTATAGCTGGGATTTGAAGTCAGGCATCTGGCTGCAGAACCCTTGAGCGGAACTGCCAGGCTCCACTGCACCTTCAATCCCAGCTGGTTTTGTTTTTTGCTTCTTTCTAGCCTGTGTTTCTAAGAACTTGGCAAGTTTATAGGATAGGTTAAATATGTTTTGGATGTGACCAGCTTCTTCCCCCATTTAAATCTCCCTTGGCACAAATTCCTTCCACTGTCTCAGGAGCTCAATAAATGGAAGATCTCTTTCGCTGCTCCCTCACCTTTTAATCAAAATCTGTTTTCCAGGAAATAACTGATATGTCTTAAAAATTTTACTAGTCTCAAGGATATCTGCATTTTTAGGAATTTATATTTGATAATGGAATTATCCTTGGTTGGTAAGTGGTGATGGAGGAAGAAAGATCTTCCCATTACCCATGAAGTAATACAATTTAGACAGCAACCTTATCTCTTGCTCTGCAAATGTTTCCTCTTGGTTTAGCTATATAGCTATGGAGTTGTGGTTCTCTAATTTTAGTGGCGGGTGGTGCAGAGGAGGAAAGTGGGATGGGGACTATCAGCCCTTTTGAGAGTCTGATGAACATTTTGGAACTCCTTTCCAGAAATATTCTCTTTTTTTTTTCTTTTTACATAATTTTATTTCCTCAGACTTCCTCCTGGATTCAGCTCCCCCTTCTTTGGGAGTTGGGAGTTGGGAGTTGGAGAGTATCTCTTACTTTCTTTTTTAAAAAATTTTACTTTAAGTTTTGGGATACATGTGCTGAATATGCAGGTTTGTTACATAGGTATACATGTGCCATGGTGGATTGCTGCACCTCTCAACCCATCATCTAGGTTTTAAGCCCCACATGCATTAGGTATTTGTCCTAATGCTCTCCCTCTCCTTGCCCCCCAGTCCAACAGGCCCCGATGTGTGATGTTCCCCTCCCTGTGTCCATGTGTTCTCATTGTTCAACTCCCACTTATGAGTGAGAAAGTGAGGTGTTTGATTTTCTGTTCCTGTGTTAGTTGGCTGAGGATGATGAAGAGAAATATTCTTATACACATATGTATACAAAATTTTGTCTACAATGCCATGAAAGTTCACAGATCCTTAATGTTTACTCAATGGCCATCAAATCACTATGCAGTAAAATTCCAGGCACCCATGAAGCTTAGTATATGTTCATTGAATTAATTTAATGAAGTAGGTGCTTATATTTATTTGGCTCTCTGAAAACACATTTTGAGGAATAGAGTGAGTTAGATCTAGTAACACGTAAAAAGATTATTCTAAAAATATTAGAGAGTTATCTAATATGCTTATGTTAAATGTATACCACCAGAAGTCGCATTCTTTCTGTAACTATAGGTTGGGGAAGAGTGACCAGCTCCTTCTGGTTAATGTAAATCACAGCATGACTCATTCACTATGGACTATTCCACAAGCTCACTTATTTGTCTATTTACAGTATCCTTTGTAACATCTTCTTTGGCCTTTATCTTAAAACATTAGATATATCTCCTTTATCATTTTGGGTTGTTAAGTTTAACTTTGCCTTATAAAATGACACTTCAGTGGACAGTCAGCTGTTAGTTCTATCACATTTTCTTGACCCAACAGAAAGGACTTCCCACATTGCCTCAGTCACTCATGCATTTGGTTGTATGCTTCTCTATTCATGATAATTCCAATAGTAAATTGTTTTACTAGAAATAATAAGAACAAGGTCAAAAACAAAGTGTTAAGTTCGTCAGTGAAATGTGTGCTTTGTGTGTCTCAAAAGATGGTGTATTGCAAGCAATTTGTGATATTTATGTGGACATTTCATAAGTAAGAAGACAACACCTTCACAAAAGTAGGCCATTTTTAGATCTGCAAGAGAGACACTTGGAGGAGTTATATACAAATATTTTCTATGTCATGTTTCAAGACAATCCTTTGTCTATTTTCCCCAAGAAATTTTAATGTTTTCATGGCTGCTGGTATATTATGCTTGGTGAAAGCTAGGACAATAGAATAGGACCTTATGACCAAACACGCATAACCCTCATGTTGTTCCTGCTGTAAGCAATACCGGATCCTATTTTTGTAGAATTTTAAATTCTGTATTTTAATTCTAGGATAAAGATGCAAATAATAGAAAAAATTCTTCCTCTTCGTAATTCAGCCTATTATTCCCCCTCACCTTGGCCTCTGCTGCTCCTTCCTTGAGCTTTACATCAATGATAACATTGAGATACAAAAGGCAACATTTATTATCTCAACTATAAATAAAAATGTTTTCTGAACTTTTTAAAAATCACAAGTGAAGAGGCCGGGAGTGATGGCTCATGCCTATAATCCCAGCACTTTGGGAAGCCGAGGCAGGTGGATCAGTTGAGGCCAGCAATTTGAGACTAGCCTGGCCAACATGATGAAAACTGTCTCTATCAAAAACACAAAAATTAGCCAGGCGTGGTGGCGTGTGTCTGTAATCCCAGCTACTCAGGAGGCTGAGGCACAAGAATCTCTTGAACCCAGGAGGCAGAGGTTGCAGTGAGGCAAGATCATGCCACTGCACTCCAGCCTGGGCAACAGAGAGAGACTCTGTCTCAAATAAATAATAATAAAATCGCAAGTGAAATTTTATTTACATTGGGCAGAAAAATCTCTGATCATTAATAAGAGATGGAGAAGTTATTATTGCATTCTTTGCATTGACATGTATTTAAAGTATTTGTTTCCCTTTTAATTAGACATTTCAGTACAAATACAAATTGATCACTTTTGATGCTAATGGCAACCATGCCAGTTGGGTCCAGAAAAGAAAAATACATAGTAAATCTGATAATCTACCATCTGTTAAAAAATAAAATAAAATAATGAAGGAGGGTGAAGAAGGAGGAGTTTCTGAATGGAATGACGTCATTGTTGATAATACTTACTGAATTGCTAGCCTCTCTTAGTACCTTTTATTTTGAGGCACACGAATGTGAAGAAGACTTTTCACTGTACACCTTTTTATATTTGTTTCCCTAACCATGTGACTGTGTTACCTATTATATATTAAATACATTCATTAAATTTTAAAAAGAATTATTCTAAAATAATTTTTTAAAGGACAACATTGCCAGACTATTATTTATTATATTAATCCTACTTACAGTCAATTTCTCCTTCACACTAATAAATGGGGCAGATAGAGATGGCTAAATAACATACAACCTTTATAACACATTCCTTTTTCTTTGGAATTCAATGAGGCAATATCTCACATACCTTCTAAAATATGCCCAAACCGTGGTGTACTTATATAATCTTCATCCTTATTCTTAAGTAATCATCTACAATGAATCCCTGAGATGAATCCAATCAAAATTTTTTTAAAACTGAAGAATTGAAATCTCATTAGAAATTTAATATCAACTTTGAATATTATATATATGCACATAAAATAATATACTAACAAAATCCAAAACATTCCACATTCTATGCATGACACATACCTGGAGTATAACCCCAGGGTTCATAGTATGACGGAAATACTCCAAGGTGACAACCTCTGACAAACTCTTCATAGTCCATGGGTAGTAGGGGACTGGTGGAGGACAGAAACTCCGGGTGCAAAATCACCTAAAAAAGGAAAATTCTAATGAAAAAAAAGAAAAAGAAACAGGAAAAGTGAAAAATCTCCTACAATTTGGTTATCTCAGTACTGTACTATAGAATCCTTATGTTCTAGATTCAGAAAGAAAAAAGAGATGAGACAAAAGAAAAAGAAAAAAGTCTTGGTGGTTTGTTCTCCTCTCTCCATTTTGGAAAAGTGTCTACACTGCATATTTAACTTTCCCTCAGGTTCCAAGGCTGAGATTGAAGGATAAGGAGTCAGAGTGCTCATTTTTGTTCACACACTAAGCTACATCCTCCAGTCCAGCTTTGACATGCAGTAAACATTATATTTGGTTTTCTAATTGCTCTTGTCTTTTTACCAATTTATTCCCAACTCAAGCAGGGAAGAGGGAGCTACATAACAGTCCACTCTTACATGCCTTAAGCATGAGTTGTTCAAGCGAAATGGAACCAAGGGACAGGGAAGATGTTCTAGGAATGCCATCTAGATTAAATCATGCCGCAGGACTTCATGCAAACCACCATCCTCTCTCACCTAGAGGCCATCACCTCCTAGCATACTTGCCTGCCTCTTTCTGTTCCACTGGGGTCTCTATTCAACACAACTAGATTGATCCTTTAAAAATGTCAGTCATTCCCTTGCTCAAAGTTGTTCAGTGGCTTCCCATTTTACTCAGAGTAAAAGCCAAAGTGTTTACCATGGCTTCTAAGCAGTAGTGTGCTGGTAAATATTTAAGAACTGAGACAGTGAAGTATAAATATATATTAGTACATAAACTTATTGTAATTTTTAATGAGATGAATAATGTATATACAGTTGCCAAACAATGAAAGATGTTATAACATGTAGATGTTTATAACAATTTTATTCATAATTGCCAAAACTTGGAAGCAATACAAATGTCCTTCAGTAGGTGAATGAATACATAAATTGTGGTACATCCAAACAATGGAATATTATTTAGTGCTAAAAAGAAATGAGCTATCAAGCCATGAAAATAAATAGAGGAAACGTAAATGCATACTACTAAGTGAAAGAAGTTCATCTGAAAAGGCTACATGATGTATGATTTCAACTGCGTGACAATCTGGAAAAAGTAAAACTATGGAACCAGTAAAAAGATTAGTGGTTTCCAGGGGTCAGGGGTAAGGGAGGGGTGAATAGGCAGAGTATAGACAATTTTTAGGGCAGTGAAACTATTCTGTATCATACTGTGATGATGAATACATTTGTCAAAACCCATAGAATGTATAACACCAAGAGTGAACCCTAATGTAATCTATGGAACTTGGGTGGTAATTATGTGTCAATGTAGGTTGATCTGTTGGAACAAATATATCACTTTGGGGGATGCTGATAAGGGGGGAGTCTGTGCATGTGAAGGGGCAGAGAGCAAATGGACACTGTACTTTCTGTTCAATTTTGCTCTGAACCTAAAACTGTTCTAAAAAGCAAACTCTATTAAAAGTAGATATATACAAAACTCCTTATTGTGAATTCTATGTAGTCAATTAATTTTCACAATTTACTATTTTTGTTTTTCCAAAATTTTGTATTCATAACCAATTTATGGTTTCAATTGATGGCTGAATGTAGCTCTGACATAAATGTTGATTGATTTGCTTTGTTAATGAGTAGAAGGAGCTGAAATAACAGAGAAATTTGTTGGAACTTCACGAGTTCATCAACAATGCAAGTGACTTCTTTGCTAGATCAGATAGTAGTTTTTGAACATAGAGAAAATAAAGGTTTTTTTGCCACTCACAATGTACAGGCTACAGATCCAGAAATCAATACGCAGTAAATGAAGCCATGATTTGTAGCGTTTGCCTATTTTCATTCTAAAAATATTCCCACCAAAGTCATTTTTAAGCTACTAGTATGATGTTGCTGAGACAGGGAAACTCAGAGACAGGGAAAGCAGTAGCACATCATTATAAAGCATTTGCACCACAAAGATCTGACAGACATAGTCTCAAGTGCATAGGTCATAGTAACATGCAGTAAATAATTAAGATGTGAGGAATTTTGAGCATTACCTTTTATTTAATATAGTTGACTTATTTTCACATTTATATAATTTAATTTTAGCAATAGCTGTATTTAAAACTGGCTCACAAAGTTTCTGAACATTTAACTATTGGCTCTTGTGCACTTGCATGAGCCAGTTCTGGGCCCACACTGGAAAGGCAGAAACAAGAGCATGGACATTCTGTACCTTCTGTTCAATTTTGTTGTGAACTTAAAACTGCTCTAAAAATAAAGTCTATTAAAAATGTACACATTTTTAATAGATTCACATTCCTTTTTGTGAATTCTACATAGTCAATTAATTTGCACAATGTGCGATTTTGCCTAGTAAGTTTGTGTGTGTGTGTGTGTGTGTGTTGGCATGTATTTTGCCCAACATGCTATTTTATCCTTCTGATTCCTACTATTTTCTCCATCTCTGAATTCAGTGACATCACATTGGTAGCTTGACAATGGCCTTGGTGGCAGGGAGAGTTTTCATAGAATGAAAATAGGCAAATACTACAAATCATGGCTTGATTTACTGTGTATTGATCTCTGGACTCAAGAAAGTAATGGAAAAATATTAATAGTTCAGGTTTAGCCTTAAAATGTGTTGTATCTGTAACCATTACATTGTGAGTGACACAAAATATTACTAATGATGACAGTATGGCTATAATTGGAAAGTTGTGACTAGAATAGCTATTTAACTTGCTAACCGTGTGAATGAATTGTCCTATTTCTCCCACTTACTACAGTTATCACTGAGTTATTATTAGATTATCTCTCAGCCTCACCCATACCTAAGGGGTTATTGAAAATAAGTGACATCTGATATAAAAGTATTGGGAATCCCACATTTACAGAAAGTTCCAAGTACAATATGAAGAGAATTCACGTATTTTCAGAACCATTCATAAACTGCTGACTTGATGCCCAGCATTCCCACGTACTTAATGTGTATTTCCCACAAACAAGAGCATTCTTACATAATCTTACAAAAACATAAAAGTCAGGAAATTAACATTGATACATCACTACCGTATAATCCTTAAACCCCATTTAAGTTTTCTGATGATTAAAATAGTGATTTTTAAGCCAAAGCATCCAGTTCAGAATTACATATTGCATTTAGTTGTCACATCCCTCTAGAGTCCTTTAATCTGGAAGAGTTCATGGGCTTTTTTGGCTTTCCTGACTTTGATATTTTTGAAGACTATAATCTATTTATTTTGATGTATGTCCCTCAATGTGGGTTTGTCTAATGCTTCTTCATAATTAGATTTAGTTTACACATCTTTGGCAGATATATCACAGAAGTGGTGCTGTGTTCTTTTCATTGCATTTTAATCAGGTGGTAAAGGTTTTCTATTTTTTTCATTAATGATGATGTTTATTTTGATCTCTTGACTAAGGCCAAGCCTTTTTGGCTTCTCCACTGTAAAGTTATTCTTTTTTCTCTTTGTTATTACCAAGTATTGGGGCAGTTATTTTGAGGTTGTGTAAATATCTCATTCCTAATTAAACTTTTAATTAATATTTTTATTGGACTGCTGGTTCCTTATGTCATTCAATGCATCCTAATTCCTTACTATCTTTATTTATTTTGACACTCAAATTGTCCGTGATTTGGCCAGTGGGAGCTCCTTCAAGTTTGTTTCTGTATATATTTAACAAGCCTTCATTGTTCCTTGAGCATTTCTTTGATTTTTGACACAAGAAGTTTCAGGCTCATCTTGTACTTTACCTGTCACAGTTCTAGAATCAGCCAATTCTAAAGGCAGCCCTGGTTCCCTTTAGTAGCAAATGGTTTTTAGCAATCAAGACCTGGCTACCAGGTGTGCTTATTGTCATTGGCCTATTACTTCCCCCAAGTGCTCTGAGTAGACAGAGATAAAGAACGCACACACACACACACACGCACACCCGGTTTTTGCTACCTTTAATTTGCTATGTATTGGGTCAATCTTCTTCTGTGTAACTAATCTTTCTCCACACACTCCCTCACATGCACGGATGCCCTCCCCTCTCCACTCTGGCTCTGACATTGCTTTAGGCTGCTCCTCTTTGTGTAGACATTTCTCAAACTGCTTGGACTCTGATGCCTTTCTCTGGACTTCCACAGCACTCTCCCTGTTCTAGTGCAGATACCTACCTTGTGTTGCCCACCAAATGGCTTTAGAACTGAATTGTTCTGGAAGGAAAAGGAAAGATAAAGAAAAAGAAGACAGGCCAGGTGCCGTGGCTCACTCCTGTAATTCCAGCACTTTGGGAGGCCGAGGTAGGTAGATCACCTAAGGTCAGGAGTTCGAGATCATCCTGGCCAACATGATGAAACCCCGTCTCTACTAAAAGTACAAAAATCAGCTGGGCTTGGTGGCGGGCACCTGTAATCCCAGCTACTCGGGCGGCTGGGGCAGGAGAATCGCCCAGAACCTGGGAGGCGGAGGTTGCAGTGAGCGGAGATTGCTCCACTGCACTCCAGCCTGGGTGACAGAGCAAGACTCCATTTCAAAAAAAAAAAAAGAGAGAGAGAGAGAAAGAAGACAAACTAGTTTTACACAAGCACACTACACTTCTCATGTTTATTCATGAAATAATAAGTACACATTCTTCAGAACAGATTACTTTGAAGAAAAACCCTAACTTGGATATGTAACAATTATCATTATATTTGTAGAACATTTTATATATTATAAATATACATATTACCTCATTTAATCTTAGTGACATTGTGCAATTGGTAAAGGAGACATAAAGAGGGCCATTGCATTATCAATTTTAAATTGATTTTTATCACTTTATAATCTCATATACCAAGGATTAGAGAGTTTTACCCCATGGATCCTCAAGGACATTACAAACATTAATTATATCTCAGCAGATCCATAAGTAGGAGAGAAGTTAAACTTAAGAAGAAATAAAATAAGATATGCAAACCTCAGTACTTAAGAATTCAATCACAGAAATTACAAAATGGCAAAGTAAAAGTGAACACAGTATTTTCATTCATAGAACATGACTTGAGTTCCTATTTGTGCAAAGTACCTCACTATAAAAAAAGACAAAAGACACAGATACTGTATTTGGGCAATCATCAGATTGGCAACCCATTGTACTCTCTTGGCAAAGAACAAGAAAGGGGGATTTGAAAAGCATGTGTCTACTTTAGCATTTCCAAGCTTAGGAAAAGTTGCACTCTCCAAAGTCCATCTTGGAACATGAAAACACCATGGTTCATTTGTTTTGCTCCTAGCCAAACAGAATGACAGCAAAACTAAAATAAGAAAACAGCTGCTCTGGCCCTAAACCAGCCACTTGCAGAAGCCCAGGGATGAGGAAGGTATATTAGAGGTCAGCTGAAGGTTATAAAGAGGATTAAATGAGATCCTGTATACAAAAGCCCCAAGGAATACTCCTGGCTCACAGAAGGCCCTACTTAGATCAGTAGGAAAAACAAAACAGAAACAGAGACAAAGACTTGTCTGACTCTTTATTTATTCCAGGACAGAAGTAAGGTCTCAGGAAGTTAGTTTATTTTTACACCGTGGCAGCCCACAGTTGAGACATGAAATCTTCAGCCTGGGCTTTCCTCACCATACCACGTAGCTAAGGCAAAATGATAAATAAATTCGAATTCAAAATCATCTGCAATGTTTGCTGAATGAAATATGACATTCATATGAAAAACTTATCAATGTACTCAGAGAGTTTAGAGCCACTCTGTAGAGTTCTTTAAGAAAGCAGGTGATTAAACAGTTACTTAAATCAGCTCAGGCCTAAGTCATTGCCAAAGTTTTAAAGAATTGTTAATGAAATATAATACCTAATTCTGAATTGATGGGAATTTTTCTCAGTGCTTTGAGTATATAGCAAATGTCAGGAAGGAGCTATACATTTATTTTGTGTGTATCTGTGGCTGCCTTATGATAATAATAAATGAATATCTCAAAATATTCATGAGTTTAACTGTATAGACATAAATTACAAGCCAAACTTTCATCTCCACTCACCCTATGAAAGTCACGTGCTTTGATATCTCCGTGCCTTCTCCTCTACCTTTTTTCTCTGCCTGGTGAGTCCTCTTTCCTGTTATTTACATGATGAATTCCTGATCATTAATCAAGATCTAGCTAACCTGTCATCTCTTTTATAAAACGTCTTACCAAATCCTGCAGGAGAAGATAAATCCACTTTTTTTCAACTCTCACCAAACTCTATTCACATCTCTCTTCTAAAAATAATGAGTTCCCATCATGTGTCAGATACTGGGCTAAGAACTAAAAGGAGTGAATACTTATTATGTATTGACTATGTGTCAAGCTGTTAAATGAAGTACCTATTTATGAATTATTTTTGAGATGGGGTCCCACTCTGTGGCTCAGGCTAGAGTGCAGTGGCACATTCATAGTTCATTGCACCCTCGAACTCCTGGCCTCAAGTGATCCCCCCCCACCTCAGCCTTCTGAGTAACTGGGATCATAGACAGGAGCCACTGCACTTGGCCTATGTCTAATTTAATCCTTACAGTTCTATGAGTGTGGGGTTATTTTATCACCATTCACAGATGAGAAGACTGAGGTACAGACAGATTCAGTGAATTTACAAAATTGATAAGTGTCAGGGATTTAAATATAGTCTTCATGGACTTAGTCTGCTGCATTCTTTGTAGATCTGCCAGCCCTGGAAATACAGCTCAGCTTTCCTTCTGGAGATCTTAGCCCCAGGAATCTTGACTGACAGCACCAATTGCAACAGCTGCTCCTAACTTACAGGACTGGCAGAAAGAGTACCAGTGTAAAGTCATTTCTGCCCAACAGGTGCCTTTAATGGGCAATTTTTGTTTGGGGAATCCCTATCCCTATTAATAGGAATCTGTATTTAGTTGCTCATAGAATCAGACACCTATCTGTCTGCCAATCTGAAACTATTTTGGTAAGTGGGAGGTACATATAAAGGTAAAACTTGCTGAATACAGGAAAAAGTTGTATGTAGCAACATTAACACTAATATATTTAAAATAAGTTAACAGTAAACCAATTTATACACACACAAAACACACACACATAAAATAGGCTTCTTTTGTATTAAGAAATGAAGCACCGTAAATAGTTCTGAATTTGTGTTAGCTGTAGACAGCACTATTGAAAATTATTTTTCCTATATTTCTGTGTACATGTGTATGTATGTATTCCTTTCTTTCTTCCATTAACTGACAAGCCATGTTGAGTGGTTTTGGACCACCGCATTTCCCCTGTGTGAGGCACAAGCGCTGCCGTGTGTGTATGTTTTTTGTATATTAGCCAATTTTTATCAATTCTTGTTTTTATTAAATACATTGACTGTCCTTTCTAGGAAGGAAATAAGGAAAGAAGGAAGGAAGGAAGGAAGGAAAGAAGGAAGGAAGGAAGGAAGGCAGGGAGGGAGGGAGGGAGGGAGGGAAGGAAAAAAGGAAGGGAGGGAGGAGGAAGGGAGGAAGGAAGGGAGGGATGGAAGGAGGGAGGGAGGGAGGGAGGAAGGAAGGGAGGGACGGAAGGAGGGAGGGAGGGAGGGAGGGAGGGAGGGAGGAAGGACAGACTGAGGCATTTTTAAATCTGGGCTGCAGTCTGTGGTTTTTCCTACATCATCCTTCCTTCCTGCTCTCTCTTCATGGGTATATTGACCTGCAAGACCTGCATCTCCCTGCCTGTACTTGCTTTCGACCCCTTGGTCCTTCACAGGGCTTTCCTCTAATTAGTCCTTTGCATATCTAACCTCACTTTGGCAACTGCTTTCTCAGAGAACCTAAACAGAGACAATACATATGAGACATGATTGATGCCTCAAATAACTGAGTTCTTCTAGAGAAATGAACACAACATTTTTAAAAATACAATTTGTTGTAATAACTCATATAACTATAGTAGATATAAAGCTTCTCGAGAATGCAGATTAGGAAACAACTGTTCCCATCTGGAGTAGAGGAATGTGTGTTAGGAAAAGGGGCAAGGAAATGACTTTTAGGTTGGAGCCCAGAAGAATTGTTAGAATGACAGATAAGAGTATTTCAGAAAGAGATGATAACATCAGGAAGGACACAGAGGTATGAAAGTGTTATGTATGCTTAGGAAATAAGGTATTTTTCCATTCCTGGAAAATTGTTTCACTGATGCGAAACACTTTTAAAACACAGATCAGCAAGGCATTCTTCATTTAGAGCTTCCAATTTCAAGGAACTTTCCAGTCTCAGTCTTCCCAAGAGCAACGGAAGCATAAACTATTGCCAGCTGCATGACCTATCCCTCCTTTTCCCACTTTCCTTCATCCCTCCCTTCTATCTGCATGTATTGTATGTAACATGTGCCAGGCAGCAGACAGCTCCTCAGAAAAAGATACATAGATTTAGATAAAAGTGTGACACAAAAGGTTCTGAGAAAAATAGAAATCTACAGGGAAATAAAAGGCTTTCCGTGCCCCTACTATTTCCTTTCCAGGAGACAGAGAGAGAGAGAGAGAGAGAGAGAGACAGAGACAGAGAGAGACAGAGAGAGACTAGCCTAGGTTAAACTATATGAGAATGAGGCCTAGTTAGTACTGACATCCTCTGCAATGAAGTATAATACTAAAAAGTGGTATTATAATACTAAATTGTGGATATAATACTAAAAAGTCTAAGGGATAGATTTTTCTATCTCTTAGAAATTATTTCTATCCCTTAGTATTATTTTTACTTTGATGGATACATTCCTACATTCCCAGGGATGTAGCTCACTTATTATAGGAGGTGTGCTAGGTGCAGATATTTCAGAAATACAGAGACACAAATGAGAAAATAAAAATGACTTACAATGAGAGTGGCCCCATTGTCCTATAGAAATAATACTTATCGGTTTTTAAATAAACATAGAAATTGACACTTCTGTTCTTAAAACTTGAAATTTACATTTGTCTCATCTGAGTTCCTCCCACAGGAAACTGATCCTTAGGTAAGGCACAGAAGCTCACCAGATCACCACATCCAGACAATGAAACGCCAGACCCCTTGTTCCTCCTGATTGCTTCTTTATCCTTTCCTAATTCCTGTTTTACGTTCCTTCCCCGCTTGTGTAAACTCCCCAATTTTAGTCAGATGGGGAGATGAGTATGAGGCTGATCTCTCATTCTCCTAGGCTGCAGCACCCGTACAGGGCTTCTTCCCTGGCAGTACTCATTTTCTCAGTAACTGGCTTTCTGCCTCACGAGCAAGGGGACCCAGATCAAAAACCTGGCATCTCAGTAACAATGCTATGGCTTGGGCCATCTATGTGCATATGGATATGTTTGATATAAATGTTCCACAGCATGGAACATTTTATAAACTGCTTGTGTTACTTAATGCTGTATCATGAAGTCTTCCTACAATTAAGAAAATTTCTCCTGCATCAATTTCTGAAATATTTTTCTTTTTATTCTCTGCTCTTTCTTTCTTTCCCTGACTTTTCTTCCTCTAATTTTCTCTTAAATCTTAAAGTTTCCTTGGACTGACATTTTTCTCTACTCATTCAACCTGGTCTTTTTTATTTTTATTTTGTGTTTTTTTGAGACAGAGTCTCACTCTGTCACCCATGCTGGAGGGCAGTGGCACAATTGCAGCCTCTACCTCCTGGGCTCAAGGAATCCTCCCACTTATGCCTCCCTAGTAGCTGGTACTACAGGCATGTATCACCACATCTGGCTAATTTCTTTGCATTTTTTGTAGAGACAGGGTTTCACCATGTTGCCCAGGCTAGTCTTGAATTCCTGGGCTCAAGCGATCTACCTACCTCAACCTCCCAAAGTGCTGGAATTATATGTGTGAACCACTGCCCTGGCCCTCAACCTGGTTTTCAGTGTGTCAGGGTCATCATTCCATGATGTCCACTGCTGCCTATGCACCAATATCTCTCCTTCAAGGTTGCCCTCATCAGCTCCAGGCCTATGTTTTCTCAGTGCCCATTAAACATCTCAAGTTGTATATCTGACATGTAACTCAAACTCAATTCATCAGAAACCAAACTCAGTTCATGACATGACCCTCCAACCAGTTTCTGCTAAAGACTTGTTTTGATTTTTAGGAAGCGTTGGTTAAATACTGAAGCCAAGAGGCTATTATTCTTGAATTTTCCCTCTTTCTTACTCCCAGTATCCAACAGTCACTAAGGATGACCTTTCCTACATGCAGCCATCTCTCCCATGGTTTTGTAAAAACATCAAAGGGAAAGAGGGTGAAGGCCAAATTTATTTGTTTGACTTTTTTAACATGGAGAAATATAAGAAATATTTATAGATAGCAAGAGAAGAAGCTAGTGATAACAATGAAATGTACAATAGAACAGAAGGTAAAAAGATAAGGCAAGTTTCCTAAGAATGTGCATACTGAAATCTTAGAACAGTTGTAAGAACCTGAAGGAAAAAATGTAAGGATGGTCAAAATCTATATTTGAGGCCAGCTTGGGAGGACACTGAAGGAGTTCATAATTCATTTAATTCTCAATTAGGTCACTTGCTAAAAATGAAAGAAAGAAAGGGGTGAAAGTGGGGTCATTTGAAAATATTTGTTGTGGCCATTTGATCTTGAACATTAGTGGATGGAGCTTAGTAGAGGTAAGCAATTATCTGTTTGCATGTTCATATTTGTCTTCTATATCCAGAACCATGCCTGGAATACAGCAGGCCCTCAGTAAATATCATATAGTTTAAACTCCACGGTGGCAGAAACCAGGTCTTATTCATATAAATGTCCTCAGCAAGTAAAATTGTGCCTAGTCATTGTAGAAACTCAAGCCAAAAGAATGAATTGCTCTATAGAAAATTATATAAAAACATTATCAGCCACATTCTCCGAAATTGGAAGCTTCTCATATTATCCCCTTAAGTTGAACTTTATTAGAAAGAAACAAACACAATTCATGTTAATGTCAACAATTCCTTCATTCAAATAATTCTTAGAATAATTGGTAGCATTAAAAAGTAATTTCCTTATGCTTATTGGCAGTATTGTACAGTGGAAATAAATGCTAGAATTATAGCTCAAAGCTATGAATATGCTTCAGTTTTCAAGAATTATACGAAAATATTCATTATGCTTTAGTTATCCGAGACAAGAAACTGAGCCACTTTTCCTTTAAAATACTTAAAATATTTCTTGTAGATGTAAAAACAACTAAGGAAAGCTCCTAATAAATTCTCAGAAAATATATTTTATGTAAGTTTAAAGTTCCCCACATAAACAATTAGTTCTACCTTGACTCTGTCTGTACGGTTGTTGAAAAGTCCGATCCGTCTAATGGTGCTGAGGATGGGGTCGGTGGAGTCATCGATCATGTTGTGCGTGGTCACTGGGGGCAATGACTGTCGCTGAAGTATGAGAGGGAAGGAAATGTCAATTGCAGAAAGAATTAATAAGGGTGACTAATTTCAACAATAGGTCACTGACATTTCATCCAACCTTCACACCTTCAGTCTTTTGAGACAGCACTAATGATGATGACTAAGTCTTGTGTGTGTTTCAAAGGAAGATATGGGTTGAAAAATCTCCTTTGCATACTATGAACACATGAAGCTTTTGCTTTCCCCCTGCAACTACTATATGAGAGACGTGGACTTCCTGACTGCTTCCAGGACTTATTTGGAATATAAAGGTGTCCTGAAGTCTTGACTTAAGATGAACTTTACTGATTTCTTTTAGCAAGGCTGTCCTCCAGTACCTGATTCTTCCCTATTATAACAAGCATTTTGATGCAAGTCTAACACATTTGTTTTATCTCTTTTGTAATAATTCCACTTGACTAAGAAATACTCTTTTCTCTAATGTGACTCAAATTCTATGTTTTGGAAATATTTAGGACTTTTTTGTAATTACTAAACTATACATGATTTTTATAATGAATATATTGATTCAAAAATAATTTTGTAAGTGAGTGGAAAGACAAATTTCATGAGATTTTTTTAAGGAGTCCTTAAAACCACTAATGAAAAAATGTCCAAAGTAATCATTTAAGTGACTATGTAAGAATGTCTTTTTTAGCCTCAGGTCTAAAAATGTTCCAAATTAGCACATTCCAATACATTAAAATACTGATTAGATAGAATTTTATAACTATGGGATATGGTAGGTGCTTTTTCCTTATTACCTGAGTTGAAAAGATGGCTCTTTTCATAATTGTTAGATCATCTCGATCTAAAATATTGTTCATGTCAGGAATTTCTCCTCTGCAGGGAAAAAACATTAATAACAAAAATAAAAACAGCTGGCACTAATTCAGTGATTCCTAAGCATCAGATTATATATTATACATTTCATGTATTTTAATAAATAATGTTGATTATTCTATTAAGTAAATGTGTTCACATAGACTTAATATTTAAGTACATATTTAATACACATTGTCAATATATATTTTGAATTAAAATCTCATGAAGTCTCCCTCAGCTTCAGACTGACATATCAACCCTTAATGCGTTCATCATTGAATTAGAACTTGCCTGCATACAACTGTGTTCCTATTTGTACAGCTGTTTACAAGTTTTGTCAAATGAAGGATAAAACACTGTTCACATGACATAACACACTTTCAAAGATTAATTCCTTTATATTTGGAACAAAATTAACAAGTTATATCTAAATTGTTGAGTTTGAATAGTGAAGCCTTGAGTGATTGAAGTACAAAGCATTTCAAGCACCTACCTTAATAATGCATCATAGAGTTTTTTTCCAAACTTTTCCTTCACAGAATGTGCAATGTCCCTATTTGAAACAGAAAGATTTATCATTTAAACAGTATGACGATGTTTAATCTTTATTTGTTATGATAATGCTATTGTTTTGTTGACATTCTTTGATATTGCATTCTTTGAAATTACAGGTATCTTTTTTATAGTCTCTTCTGTTATTTTGCTACTTGCCAATTCAGCTTAACTTGACATCTCCGGAGCTGAGGCAACAGAACACCATGGCCAGCACAAAGTGCTTAAATTTTTTTTTGCTTCATGATGATCAGAATAGGGTAGAGAGCAGAGAGGGGGAGTAGATAGATGCATAGATGTAACAAGACGGGAATTCATTGATCATTGTTGAATCCGAACTATGAGTATAGAGGGAGTCATATTACTAAGCTTTTTGCTTGACATGTTTTTAGAATTTCACACACAAAAAAGTTAAAAAATGTTTGACTCATCTTTAAAGATTTCTACATGGCCTTGTTCCTTCGATGGTAGCTCATTCCAAAATTTGTATAACACCTATAATGTTATAAGCATTATAATAATCTAAAATAGTAGCACGATGAAAAGAGAGTCAAGTATTATTTGTCTGTAATAATCTTAAGGAAAAAACAAAGTTCAAGGCGATACATGAGATATCATTCACTTAAAAGAAATCTTTTTACATTTATTGCTTGAGAACATTCACAGGACGTGAGATTACCACAGTTGTTTTCGCACTGCTTGTCCTTTCAGGGTTTCCACGTTGAAATTATTTGTCTTGGCAGGCATGATGAAAAACACCACCACTGTGACGTCACTTTTATGCATCTGATGAGGAATTAGTAAACACAACAGAGTCAACTATCAAAGATTTCTTAAAAGTATGATAGATTGAACTTACACATAGAAAAGTAGTGTTTTAAATACCAGTAGATAAAAGGAATAGTTATTATGATTCACAGACAAATTATATTCACCTTCCTGAGACTTTTTCAGAAATTTTAATTAAAATTAACATTTAATTAAACATTTAATTAACATTTAATTAAATGTTTAAATTTTCAATTTTCAGTCAGTGCTTGTCAATGAACAAATGGACTTTCAATCAGTATTTGTCAATTAACAGTTTGAAAATTCAAACAGATTATTTTCACGCCTTTGACAATCTAGAATAGATAACAATTGCTATTGATAACACTGCGCTTTTCTGTGGTTAAAAAAATAGCATGAATGAGAGCTAATATTACAAGACCAAAATTAATTCTTTAAAATTTCAGATTGGAAATTTAATGAAGATTTAAGCTTTGGTAAAAGCTAAAATAATATTTAAATTTTTTTGCTTATTCATGTTGATTGATGACAAATAGATAATTCACATTTTTCTGCTAAACGTCTTGATTCTCATGATGTTATATTTTGGTTTTTAGCCCTAAAGTAAAGCAACAAGCACATGCTGAGCACTGTGCTGGGGTGCTTTAAATATACTACCAATAATCATGTATAATAGGCATTTCTCTCCTCATTTTATCAATGTCAAAAGAAAGGAATGAGAGGTTAAATATTTTGTCTGAGTTCCTACAACAGGTTAGTGCCAAAGCTGACATGTAAACTGCTGGCTTAGCATCTCTCAAAAGGAAATGACTAATTAAGAAGCTATAAGAATGAAAGAATAAACTCACTTAAAATCATGCACCTCTAAGAAGGTTTATGTGTTCTGGAAATGACTGACTAGTTCCAGAGTGTGGGGCACTTTACCATCTGGTACGTAGCCTCGGCTCTCCTCTGGGGCCTGACATTTTATTAGGGAAAGCTACTAAAGGCATACAATAGGAAACTCACCCTAGGACCAGCCAATGTGCTATCAAAGAATAAATGTACTATGTGGAAAGAGAATTCCTTCTTTTAACTTCTCCAAGTATTGCAGTTATGTTTTATGTCTAGTGTAATGGTAATCAGTCTTTTCTTCAAATCTATAAATAAACTGAATATTTAATAATTATATAAATACATTTATTAATAATGTCCCTAAAGACTCTGCATATTTAATGTAGTTGTGAGTCCATTATAAAGCTTGTTGAATGAATATATACTAGGAAAATATGAAGTAAGATTATTTAAGAATAATCTTTTTAGCCTTCAGTTCTATTTTGCAGAGTTGGACTTTATTAATGAATTGCTTGCTTATTAATGTGACTTTAGTAAATTTTTTTAGCATATTTGGTATAATGTCTGCTCTAAAGCAAAAAGTTTATGTCCAAGAAATAAAAATTTAACTCGAGTATAGTAGAAAACTCAGGAAAGTTTAGATTTTCTCATTATCTCATTAAAATTGAAATTCTACACTCCTGTGAATATTTTCCTATTACTTATTCTGTATTTTTATGTGATTGGGATTGGAATATAAACCAATAGCTCCCATCAATAGCTATGACATGGTACCATTTTTTTATAGTTGCTTCTATTTATGCATATTGTATTGCTCAGTTAGTTGAGAACCCACTTTGTATCCCACCTTCCTGAGTGAAAAAATGATTTCACATTGTTGGGAGTAAGAACCTTCTTTTTCCTCCTTCATGCTTTCATGTGATGTGACATCCACTAGTTCAACAGTTTAAGACTCTCAGTCGCAGGAAGGAGGTGTGGCTGGGGAGGTGAGTGAACCAAGTGTGTGTGTATCTGCCCTGTTCTATAGAGAGTTAGAGACGTCTGGTTTGACTGCCAGCTATGTGGCACATGCTTCAGTTCGGGGAGGAGAGTGATGGTCAGAGCTTCCTATGATTAAATGGCTAAGAGTAATAACAAGGTTCAGTATTAGGATGTCTACTGCCATGTGCATAAGCCACATCCTCCATTATAGTCTTCAATGATTTTTTGAAAATCAATATTTTGCTCTCCATCACTTGACTTCTCTATACTTATTTTTCAATTGATTACAAACTCATGTGAGGGAAAAGGGATGTTATAATGACTTCTTAAAATATAGCATATATAATGGGATAAGCTTAAGCTTCTCCTAAAAAAATAAAAAAGATGACATTATAGACAAATATACAAGTCAACACTGTGGCAATTCCAATATGTAAATTGAAAGGCTGAAGCCATTTTTGGAATACTATTATCATTTATTCTCTTGAAAACTATTCTTCACTTCCCGCAGAAGAAAGTTCTCCCTACAAGGGTGTTATATCATGTCCTAAAGCTTTCTTACCCTCAGCAGGAAATTTAGCCTGGATAAGGATTCTAGGAAGATGTCAGCTCCTTTGTTTGAAAACTCATACCTCCCAGCAATGAAAAGGAACAAAGTCTTTTCAAGATCAAAGTCCAGATGACTAAAACAAAACAAAACAGTTTCAAATGAAATACAGCAATAGTAACAAAATGTACACAAGAATTCTGTTAATGTACAAATGGGACTGGGAGAGATAAACATTTACTATTACAATTCTGTTTTCTCTCTACCAAAGATCCCTCATATCTGATGCTTCTTTTCTTTAATAAAGAAAATCATACCCATAGAAATGACCTCGAACAAAATCTTGGATTCTGGCCTTGTACATGGCATGTAGATTTTGAAACTCATGAACTGCTGAAAATTTCTTAACATTCAAGCCATTTGGAGTAACTACATCTAGAAAAGTAAAACAAAATTATTATTAAAATTCTCTTTTCAAAGAGGGTACATTGTAGAAATAAATATCTTTAAAACTATAAAGCTAGATGTTTATTAACATTCTACTTTCTGACTACCATAAAAAGTAAAATTTATAAAACTTCCAGTTCATAAAAAGTTCATAAAAATTCACAACACATTTGATCTATTGATTGAAATAGGAAATCAGAAATGCCTGACCAAAATAACAATGAGGGACTGGTACAGTGAAATATGTTAATCAACAGCAATAATAATTGTTATTATAGTATTCATTTATTGATTATTTAATGTGCACCAGGTTTTGCTTTAAAGGCTTACAGTGTAACTCAATCTCTTCAACAAACCAAAGGAGTGAGTGCTCTTATCTGCATTTTCAGAGGTGGAAACTCAGGCACAGAGCTGTTCAAAGACCCTGTCCAAGAACACACGGCTGGTAAGTTGAAGCAGAATCCTTGCAGTCTGCCCCCACATACTGTTTCCTCAACCCTGCACTAAACTACCTCCTGCCATCTTGTTTTCCACAAGTGTATGGGACACCTTTTGTACATTTGGAAAATTGGAAAAGGCAGCCTCTTACTTCTAATTTCTATTCTTATCTCTATTTCTTATTTCTAACACAACTGATTCATTCTTCCCAGCAGATTCTGTTGCTCAGGCAGGAAGACCTTCTTGGTTTTCCAAATAGTGGTCTGTGACAAGAAACAGAGGGAGCACTCATAGCATATGATGGAAACTACCTACTGAGTTGAATACATGGGTTATCACATTTAGTAGCATAAAAGCAAAAGCAAGAAAAAAGAAGCTATGTTAAAAAATATTTAGCACAGGGCTATGAAGATTTTTGTAATTTTAAGAATCTTTTCCAGCCTGGCCAACATGGTGAAACCCCATCTCTACTAAAAATACAAAAATTAGCCAGACGTGGTGGCAGGCACTTGTAGTCCCAGCTACTGGAGAGGCTGAGGCAGGAGAATCGCTTCAACCCAGGAGGCAAAGGTTGCAGTGAGCCGAGATCGTACCACTGCACTTCAGCCTGGGTGACAGAGCAAGATTCCATCTCAGAAGAAAAAAAAATCTTTTACAGTTAACTGCCTATTTTTTGATATGGTTCCACAAAATCAATCCAGGCTTTTTGGTCATTTTTTGTGGAAAATAAAAACTTACTGATTTTTATGAGTTTTTATTAAGTAATCTGACATTTGTTATACTCTTTTACATACATGGCCACCATAGAATCAATTTTAAGTAGCCAAGGTTTCCAGTGAAAGCTTTCATGTGAGTAATTCCTAAACGAACTATATAATGTGATTCGTATAGTATGACAATTACATCTTAAAATGTATTTATCTTTCTATAGCAATTACGCAGGGCTCATTTTGTGGCAGGCAGGCCCTATTACATTTGACATATAATAATTTTTTAAAATTCTTATGAGGTAAGTTGTTTTCACTGTCCCCATTTTACAAAAAAGAAACTGGCCTACAGAATATTAAGTCATTTGGTCAATGTCAAGTGAGTACAAAGTAACAGAGGCTGGATTTAGAACCAAAGCAGCCTGGCTCAGGAGTCTCTGCCCTTTTGACACAGTGGTGTCATACAACAGTACCATACAAAAAGCTATAGAAGGCAAGAATGTAGGTGGATACCAGCTTATTATGGATTGTAATCCTCAGCAATTTTCTAAATTGTTTTGCAAACAATTATAAAAAAAGATCTGTGTCCTGATATTGTCTGTTTATTAGCCTAAAGAGTTAGGCCAATGAGGTCTTCTAATATCTATATTAATAACAGAATAATCTCATATGCACAGGCCTATGTGCAGTCATATGTTGGTAAAATTTAACAAAATGTACTCCAGGAAAAAGAGAGAAAAAGAGAAAGAGAGAGATAATTTTAGTATTTCCCTTTCTCCAAGGTGTAAATATTCCCATCATGACTGATTTCAAGCTACCAATGTAAGTGCAGAGTTGGGAAGAAAAGTGCAGTAACACCATTGTAGTATTTCCATCCATATATATATATGGATGTTAATGCACCATTATATAGGTTATAGGTTTTAGGTTATTTTTATGTAATGGTGCAGTAACATATAATGGTATTATTGCACCATTATATAAAAATAACCTAAAATCATAGTAAAATGTAGTAAAATAACTAAGAAATGATGTTGAATTAGTTAAATTGGTTTGATTAGTTAAAATTAATTAGTTCATATAATAGAATATGAATAGGTTTTCTCTGGAAAAGAGATCTTTCCCTGGAAGCAATATTGGTCACTAATTTCTTGCTATTGTACCCAAGTAGAAGACAATGTCAATGTTACCCACATTTCTGATGTTAGGTAATGCCAACACAAAGGAAAAACATTGACTAAAGGATGGTATTAGCTAGAGTTCATATTAAGGTATTAGCATGGGCTCAAAAATCAATAATTGCAACACTATTAATGATTATATTAAAGGGAAAATGACAAATTTTTTAAAGCAACACAGGATATTTAAGGCAAACATTGTATTCAGTTTTGTATCTGTAATTAGTAAATTTATAATACTGCCTTCCCTCCAATATTTTAAAGAAAATACCACCTTTTCAACATTTTAAGTTATTTTGAGTCAAATTTATGGCAAAAGCATAATGATACAGTAGTAAATATAAGCTTTTGCCAAAGATTATATAGTGATATTTTGAAAAATATCTGGTCCCATGCATGTTTTTGATCTAGTCAATTTGTCTCTTGCTCTGTAGTTGTGCCCTCAGCATTAAAAGTAATGGCTCTAGTTAAACTTTTATTTGGGGAGGACTTCAAGAAAAACCAAGGAATACGAAGTCATAGTTACTCTATGTGATCCTTTTTTTTTCAGAGTGCTCTTGGGAGGGTTTATATATTTACTGATCTACTGAAAGTCCATTGACCTTCTTGAGCCACAAAATGTTCAGAGATTTCACAATTTCCATCAGAGCCACCACATGATTCTACTGCAAGTCTGAAGAAGACCAGATTGCAGTGTTTATAGTTTCTGGTGGAACTTCCAGGTAAAGCTAGTTTGTGGACACTCAGTGATAGATGAGAACTTGGGGAAAATCTAGACAGTGATCCACACAAAATAATAATTGTTGATATTCTCTAAATCTTTACAATGGACCAGGCACTGAGCTGAGTTTTTTCCATATGTTAACTCTTTGAATCATTGCAATAATTCTAGATAAGAGAAAGGATTTTTTTTTTTTTTTTTTGAGATGGAGTCTCGCTCAGTCACCCAGGCTGGAGAGCGGTGGCCGAATCTCAGCTCACTGCAAGCTCCGCCTCCCGGGTTTACGCCATTCTCCTGCCTCAGCCTCCTGAGTAGCTGGGACTACAGGCGCCCGCCACCTCGCCCGACTAGTTTTTTTGTATTTTTTTAGTAGAGACGGGGTTTCACCATGTTAGCCAGGATGGTCTCGATCTCCTGACCTGGTGATCCGCCTGTCTCGGCCTCCCAAAGTGCTGGGATTACAGGCTTGAGCCACCGTGCCCGGCCTAAGAGAAAGGATTATTATCCACATTATGCAGATAAGACACAGAGAGCTTAAGCAATTTTTATAATATCACACAGCTAGTAATGTATACTCAACATAAAACCATTTTTGATACTGAATACAGGCAGTTTGGCAAAAAGTTCATGCTTTGACCACTACTCTGTAGCTATATTCTTAAGAAAACAAAAGTTTAAGAAAATAGTATATAGAGAAAGCAGGACCCAGAATACAATCTTGGAGAATGTCCACTTTGAAAAGTAAAAGAAAGTAGAAAAACGATTAGAAGCACCAGAAAAGATTATACTGGAAAGAAATTAGAATGTGCAGTGTTATGAAAAATAATGGAAACATGTTCACCACCTTTAAATGCTAGAGAATATAAAGAAAAATAAAAAACATTAGATAACCCTGAATTTGATGATTTTTGGAAAAGCAATTTTAGGCCAGAGTTGGAGGTTGGAAGCCAGAGTCCCAGGGGCTAATGAGTAAGTGATCCTAGCAATTATGGTTTACTCTTACAAGATATTTGGCAGCAAGAGAAAGGAGGAGATGGTATGACATTTGGCAGGGTAGCAACCTCAACAGAAATTTTCATTTTAGAATAGGCAAAAACAAAGAAAGTATTTCTGTGAGCTCAGAAAAAGATATTGTAGACAGGAAAAAGGAATATCCAAGAGAGAAACAAGCATATTGATGGAATAAACTCCCTAAAGAAGAATGGGAGTAAGAATCCAAGTGAATCCAAGAGAATCCTTGGAAAGAAAAATGCTACCATAGGTTCTTAATGCTTCACTATTCAAATTAGTTGGGTTCTCGTTCTATATTGTTTTTTATTTTTTTATTTGTTTGTTTTAATCTAGCACCTTGAAATACCTCCTCTACACATTCTGCTATCTGAAAGAAGGACAACTAGAGACAAGACCATAGGAATTAAGCAAGGAGGATATATTAATTACGATGGTTTGGTTGCAAGCAATATAAACCTACTAATGCTGGCTTAAGTATAGTAACAAGGAATTTATTAGTAGGATGCCGGAGTGTCTCACTGCAAAGATTTAGCTGAGCCTTAGGAATGATTTTTAAAAGTGGTTGAAATTGGCCGGGCGCGGTAGCTCACGCCTGTAATCCCAGCACTTTGGGAGGCCGAGGCGGTTGGATCACGGGGTCAGAATTTCAAGATCAGCCTGGCACTCCGTCTCCACTAAAAATACAAAAATTACCCGGGCGTGGTGGCGGGCGCCTGTAATTCCAGCTACTCCGCAGACTGAGGCAGAGAATTACTTGAACCCGGGAGGCGGAAGTTGCAGTGAGCCGAGATCCGGCCACTGCACTGCAGCCTGGGTGACAGAGCGAGACTCCGTCTCAAAAAAAAAAAAAAAAAAAAGTGGTTGAAATCACTGTGGAGAGCCTAGAGTTCTCTCTCTGTCTGTTTTGCTTCTCATAGCAATTCAGTGTAGTTTAATCTCTTTGCATCCAGTGCAACAGAATAGAAAAATAAACACTACCAATAGCTCAAAGCTGGCATTCTATCATATGGCAGTGCATTCAGAGATTCGTTTGAATGGGAGCATTCTGATTGGCCCAGCTTATGTTAGATGTCTTCTTTGGGGCCAATCAGCTGTGGCCGGATGACAGGGCTATAAGTCTTATAAGTTCTTCACATTGCAAGCACTGGTTGGGTCTGCAGATAGTTCCTAGAAAATTTGCAAGGAATATGAGGATAGGTAAAACAACATGTTTCTACCAACACAGCACCAATGAGGCAACGTTATAAGATGTAGGACTGGGATAGTCTCACACAAATTTCTATTTTCTTGGCTTTCATTTTCTTAAAAGACAAGAGTCAACTGAGCTTCCTTACACATCCCAACTCATTATGACAATCCAGGTCATACTGAGGTTACTTCAAGCATAGCTCATTTATTCAACAAGCACAGATTGCACACTTAGCCATGTTCCAGATACAGCTTTGTGTTGGTTTCCCGCAAACCTACTGAAATTGAGAATTAAAATACACTTAAAGAGCTGCATGGTAACTGGATGCAATTTTTCCTCAAACTTCACGACGGAAAAACAAAATCCTCATAGTCTAACGTCATTTGGAACCGAAAGATAGGTGATCCAGGGATAATAATTACCAGGCTTTCTCTTCAGCATATGTTCGGCCTCTATTGCTGTTATTTCAGAAACCGTGGTGAACACATGAGCGCAATGAACGGAGGCTCGCTCCATGCAGTACCGGTGGTAAATCTGCCTTTCCCCAGCCTCTTTGTCTATGTTAAACTGTTAGAAACAAAAATAAAACACACATTTGCTAACACTAGCCCTTCTACACAAGCAAAACAAAATCACACATTTCACCAATTGGCTTTCCTCAAGGCTATGTAAAATTTTATGACCACATAAAAGTAATAAAAGCTTGAATTAAACCCATTACTACAACATACACAGGAACTTACACTTTAAAAGACATTGTTTACTCCATTTCTCCTTCCAAACTGCTGTTTAACTCCCTAAATAAATGATGCTTCTACCTTGCTGTAATCACATAGAATTCTTGAATTTTTGACATTTTAATTACACTTTTACTTATTCTACATCTTGGAATACTGAGCTAATGCCTTTCTCTAAAGTCTTTCATGTATTTTCCCATAAACAGTGAAACAAAGTTGACGTTAAACTTGACATGGAAAATAAGAATAATTATTATAATGCTTAATTCACTGGAAGAGAACCTGAGAAAGAGAAAGACAAATGCTTTTCCTTGGTTATAGATCTTCCCCTTTATAATTGCAAAGAGTGTATAGTTACTCTAGTTAGATATTGTGCTAGATTATGCAATTATCTATACTTCTGGGTAGTTTAACTTTAAAAAAGTCAAATTCCCAACAATCACTTAAATAATCGGCAACTGTTGTGGGCTTTTGCCATTGTACTTAGTTACTGAATGTAATGTTTCACATAGCTGCATATGAAACTAGCAGTGTCTAAGACAAAAAGAATATGTAAAGTTTCTGACATTATATAAGTAGGGTGCTTTTCATAATGGAGATTGTTAGTAGCTCTTTAGCACTAGTGTCAGGCACTCCACTAAGCACAATGACATATTTAATCCTTGTAAACTACTGAGACGCATATTTTGTCTTCATTTTATGGAGAAGGAAATTGAACCTTTTAGAGGTCAAGAAACTTGTCGAAGGTCACATTGCTATTAAGAATCTTAGTAGAACCCTAATTTGATCCCTAATCAGCCTGACTGATGAATGAATACAATCTTGTATTCATCTGTTTTTATATAATTTAGACTTCAACTCTATCAACAAGTTAATCCCAATAATTATGGCAGCATGGAGAGAAAAATACTGAAAAGAGGCCCATTAGAGGAATCTCATGATTAGAACAAGAAAACTTCTAGAACATTCTTTCATGGCTGTAATATTTGGAATCATCTCTCTGAAAATGTTTGAATCAGGTTGTGTATGACATGCTTGGATTAGCAGAAGTTTTCTTAAAAGCTCTATGTGTCCGGTCTAATTCATGAAACCAAATCTCTCATTTAATCAACTTTTGTGAGCAATTTATGTGTATCTATTACCTTTAAGAAACTTATAAATTAATGGAAAATGGGTAAAAAAACAGGTAGAAATGAAATGAGTATGTGTCTGAATAAGTTACAGGATCAGAGCAGCACTGATTCACTCTGGCTGAAGGTAGGCAAAAGTATCTCATACTACGCAATAAGTGTAGTCAGCATCAACCCTACAAATGTAAGACTTTCAAGTGCAAAGACGAAGACTTACTCATCTTTGTACTTCCAAACTGGTTGGATGAATAAAATGGCATTTGGACCAGGACATGAAAGTTTAATTCTGGGAAAGTTATTTTTAGCTGAAATGCTAGCCGCCCTAAAGAACAAGTATAGAAAATGCTATGGCATGTGCAGAAAATAGCAACACATCTGATGTGACTGTAGCATTGGATGTAGAACGTAAGAGACAGAGGCTGGTCAGATACAATAGGGCCAGATCACTGAAATCCCTGAAGATGAGCTTAGGAATTTTGCCTTTGTCCTATAAACAAGAAAAGCCACTCTGAACGTGTTTGTTTAGAGGTGTGGTAAAGACAGAGTTGATGTTTAAGAAAAATAACTCTGGAAAGAAGTAAAGAATGTTTTCTATCCCGTTGAGTATTTTGTGAATTTCAAATGAGATAACAAATGTCAAATGTTTAGAAAAGTGCCTGGAATATGGAAAGTGCTCAATACATTTAGCCATTGTTCTTATTAATTATTATTATTGTTGTAGAGAATCACATGTCACAGATTAGACAGCATTTAACATTTGGACATTTAGAGATGGAAAGATAGATTTTCTAAATGAGCAGGCTGAGTATGCACAAATACAGTGGCAGGATAGCAGGAGCCTGGAAACCCCGTGAGAGGCCTTGGGAAAGTCAGGCAGGTGTGCATGCTTCTGCCTTTCCCTCCTCCCATGGGGGCACCCTTATCTTTTAGGTCTGTAGTATGTGTGGCCACACCTGTGGCTTTACAGAAACCCTATCCATTTACACATGTTGTCCACTCTTTATGATTGTATCTTAAAATCTCTGTACAATAATTCCAACATAGGACATATCTGGGCCTGGTCTTTTTGACAATGGGTTTTTACTTTCTTGCATTTTAATATATCTCATAATTTTTTATTGAATTCTGGAAAATGTGTATAGAAAAACAAAAAATGGGTAAAGTACATATTAATCAATAAAACACAGTCCGGTGACACAGTGGGTAACCCTATAATTGAAGTTGACTAGCTCAAAACTTGATCAGAAGAAAGAGTTTAAATCCACCAAATAATTGTCCATGGCTTCCTTTCCCATTTTCCAATCCCAAATGGCATTGTCCTCAGATTTCCATCTAGGAAATTCTATTACAATTAAGAAAAAAAAAAAAAAAAGGCCAGGCGTGGTGGCTCATGCCTGTAATCCCAGCACTTTGGGAGGCTGAGGCAGGCAGATCATGAGGTCAGGAGATCAAGACCATCCTGGCCAACATGGTGAAACCACGTCTCTACAAAAAACACAAAAATTAGCCGGGCGTGTTGGCGCGTGCCTGTAGTCCCAGCTACTCAGGCGGTTGAGGCAGGGGAATTGCTTGAACCCGGGAGGAGGAGGTGGCAGTGAGCCAAGATCGCATCACTGCACTTCAGCCTTGCAACAGAGCAAGACTCCGTCTCAAAAAACAAACAAACAACAACAACAACAACAACAAAACCATAAGAAAACTAAAGGCTTTAGGGAATAAAAAAGCATTTATTATGTAGCCATTAGAGTCGAGGAGATAATTGATCAATGACTGGACTTTAAAAAATGAGTTTGGAGGCTGAGCATGGTGGCTCACGCCTGTAATCCCAGCACTTTGGGAGGCCCAGGCGGGCGGATCATGAGGTCAGGAGATTGAGACCATCCTGGCTAACACGGTGAAACCTTGTCTCTACTAAAAATACAAAAAATCAGCCAGGCGTGGTGGCGGGCGCCTGTATTCCCAGCTACTTGGGAGGCTGAGGCAGGAGAATGGCTTGAACCCGGGAGGCGGAGCTTGCAGTGAGCCGAGATCGCGCCACTGCACTCCAGCCTCGGTGACAGAGTGAGACTCTGTCTCAAAAAATAGTAATAATAAATGAGTTTGGAGACATATTCTTAGAGGTTCTCAGAAATTTCATATGCTGGCTGAAAATGGTTAAAATGTTATTTTAAATAATGAATTTTACTAAAAACTTAAACCATCATTAGAGTTTTTGTAATTGGCTTCTAACAAGAATTGTTTTCAATTAGCAGTAATTTGAGGAAAATAGCTCTAATCTTTCTGATTTCACAAAAGTTTAATTATCTTATTTTTGTTCTCATACTTACCCTATTTTTATTTGTCTGAGTCAGAATTTACTGAAACTGATTCTGGTTCCTGCATCAAAGATTAAACTATGACTTATTCCCATACTGAATTTTTAAAAACCTGTCACGTATATAATTTGGTATTCTTATGTGTCACTCAAATTCTAAACTTAGTGTGAGCATGGTGGCTTCTGTTGTGAAAAATTATTATGAACTTAACCCAAAAGCTAGTTGTTGACTCCTTGTGGTCTACTAGTCATTTTGCTAGATAGAACATTTTACTGGAAAGATGGGCAGGGGTCTGACTAAACTTAAGTATCTCAACCAGTGAGGGGCTTTAAACTAGGGAGATATGTGATTATATGTGAAGAAAGTGTGATAAATACGGCCCTTTCCTCAAAAGGGTAAAGTTGTAATATATAATTATATACTATAATGTGTTTCTTCCTTAAAACCAAGTAAGAATATCCTATGTATATTATTAGTAGCTTTTAAAATTATTTATTACTATATAAGATTCAAGAATTCCAAAGTGGGCTGGGCGCGGTGGCTCAAGTCTGTAATCCCAGCACTTTGGGAGGCCAAGTCGGGCAGATCACGAGGTCAGGAGATCGAGACCATCCTGGCTAACACTGTGAAACCCCGTCTCTACTGAAAAATACAAAAAACTAGCCGGGCGAGGTGGCGGGCGCCTGTAGTCCCAGCTACTCGGGAGGCTGAGGCAGGAGGAATGGTGTAAACCCGGGAGGCGGACCTTGCGGTGAGCTGAGATCCGGCCACTGCACTCCAGCCTGGACCACAGACAGAGCGAGACTCCGTCTCAAAAAACAAACAAACAAACAAACAAACAAACAAAAATCCACAGAATTCCGAAGTGAAATACTCAATCTGCCACTCTGACATTTTCTCTTTCACTGAAGTCAAAGTGCACTCCTCTCCAGGAAGCATGCTTGTTCATCTTATCAGCTTATCACAGATGACTGGTTTGCCCTTATTAGTCCACCATTACTATGTGCCGCTAAGAACCGCCTATATCTCCAAGCTTTCTGAAATCCTTGGTGACTTTATTTTAAATGTACAGCTTATGTTTCTAGTTTGACCTTTAGATTAGGCTGACCTTTTCATAGGGAAGGACTAATCAGGACCACTCATTGCTTTACAGATGTTAAAAGTTTTTCAGAAAGAGCTTTCTTGCGCCCTAAGTGTCTTTGAGACAGTAGTATAACTTTTCAGTAGTATTATCTGAGTATTATTTGTGTATTACACACACATACACATTCTGTTTTATAGAATCCTAGAACTCTTTAAGCTGGGAAAGTTTTAAAAATCAACTTTCTAACTTCTTTATTTTCCTGATAATGAAACCGAACCCTAGAGTGCTAAATAGATTTGATAATACAGATACCAAATCTGCAAAACCTCTGAATTTACATCCTCAAATGCTTTGTTAATATTATTAACATGATGATATAAAATACGTACTTTCATTAATCTAAATTGACATATAAAAAAATAGAAGAAATAAATCAAAACTGAATGACTTTGGCAGGTCGTAGAATCAGGTAACCTGCTAAGATTAGCAAAAATAACTTGTTGTTCATCAAGGACCCATATTTCTGTTTTCAATAACTTCTGTTTTACTTGATCCCACAAAAATGCCCCCTGTGCATTGCAAAGTTACAGGGAAAATTGAACCTATCAACCTATAATGTGGCTTTTAATCAGTTGTTTACTTGGAGGATAGAAGAAATAGAGGAAGTAAGTCTCACAGTGCAAGTTTATATGTCTCAAATCCCAGTTCTCTACCTGCCACTCAGAGCTGTGTGTGGATCCAGGGTGTTCACAGCACTTCCATAGCCTTTGGCTAGAACAAGGGCCCAACCCTGGGCCGACACCATGTCTTTACTCCTACCATATCCCTCTGGAACTATTGTTCCACAGCGGGACAGAAATCAGGCCTCTCACCTCTATACTCTAGTGTACTCTGAACAAAGTTTTGCTATATGAGCTGTCTGTCAACCCAAGGGAAGCTTTGTCATGAATATTGATTAGCTAAAAGGGCATTTCTGCCATCTGGTTGGCAGATGAAATGTACAGATCAATACTTATCTTTCAGCTTCAGCAATCTGAAAGAAGGGTGAGTAAGAGGGAAGGAGGAAGGAATATTTACCTTATCGAGATGGTTGTAGAAATCAATATTTGCTGCACAGAGATACCTCCCGAGTAGTGTAGCATGGGTTGTAAATATTGTGGCAATAGGAAGTTTCCTGGCTCGAGAAAGGATCAGTCCAATTCCAGCCTGCCATTCATGGAATTGGGCAACGACATGTTTACCATCTGCGTGATCTGTCACCTACATTAGAAAAAAAAAGCATTCAGAAAAGTTGTTGATGAAGCTTGATTGTGATCATGGTCCACATTACAAGTGGAGTTATGGTGTCTATAAAATATTTTACAATTTAAAGGAGTCTACATATAGAACATGAATATTTAGCAAGGATAAGTACAGGATTCAGTGGCATGTTCATTAACCCCATATATTTTTATATCTTAATACTCTCTTTCAGTGATGGAGCAGATTTTTTGTATCCACAGAAGAATAAATACTAATATTAATGACAGGTAATGAATATTAATAAATAAATGGAATAAATGCAAAGTAGGCACTCAAAAAATATTTATTGACTGGATGAATAAATAAATTCTTAAAGATATCACTGAACAGCTGAATCAATTGGGACTACTCACTTACAAGTTTATTTTTTTAAAACTACTTGAATTTTTTTTAATTGACTAGACTTGTGTTTATTTATTGTGTACATTTTGATATTTGCTGAAGGAATGGCCAGGAAGAGACTTCTATAAAATATAAAAATGCCTTCTTTATTTGTAGGGGCCCAGTTACGGAAAAGCAAATGTTGCCTAAAACTATATAGCAATCATAATGAAAAAAATGCATATGAAGAAAAAGTGACTTTTACAATATCATTTTTTTCTAATAAATAGTACTTGGATTTTCGATGACTTGAAAACTCTAAAAGCCTACAATGATTCTCATATGTGTATTTGCATATTTGATTTTGAGAAACAAAGATAAAATGCCATTACATCATTTTAGAATAAATAATAAATGATTCCATGTTTTAAATTTATCTTATTTGGGTTTTCTTTTTCTTGAAGGCAACAAAATTTAACTGATATATTATTAAGAATATGGAATTAGAGAGAAAGAGGCTAATAAAAAACATGCCTTAAATTAAATAGCACCTTTGCAGCACACTGAAGATCGGGGTATAATTGCACACCAGGGTCTAGTTCCAAATCAGGTGGGTATCCGTCTCTTTGCCTTACAAAGAGACAGCTTATTTTGTTTGCTCTTACAAAATATTAACATTCACACTGACTCCACTGTGAGAATTCATTTCCTTAATAGAGAAAAGAGCAAAACACTGGCATTCAAGAAGGCTGAGCAGAGAATTTGGAAGTTTGGAGCGTTAACTTAAAACAGTGGTTATCACATGTAGTGTACATCAGGATCACTTGGAGAGCTTATTAAACAAATAGCTTATTAAGCTGTTTGCTACTGTTAAGATTCTATACTTCATGTTTTTCTTATATATATATTAAGTATCATCTATATATCAGGCAATATAATTGGGTGTTTGACACACATCATGCCATTTAAATTTGACATGAGGTAAATAGTAATAAGTATCATTATTATGCTGTTCCAAAGACTGGCATTTAATTTCCAGAATGCTCAACATTTTCTCAGATTTCTTTCAATTGTATTAGGACAAGCCATAATGGCATCATCTCAAAATTTCCTTCATTTAAAGATCATGGGATCATTTTTAGGCACTGAAAGCAGTTGTGCTGTTCCTCTGTTGCATCACTGTATAATAAACCATACCTCTTTTAAGAACCAGGCAGTTAAAGATCCAAATATTAGCATATCATTGGCTTCTCGGTCATGATAAGGAATGCCGACACTGCATGCTTCCCAGAGGTCACCCTTCCACCTATCCAGATTCCAAGCTGAAAAGCCTATGTCAAAAAGTACCACATAAGGACTTCCTTCTATCAGCCATCTTCCAAAATGCACCTGTCATATAAAGAACACACAGCCATGTAGTGATATTAAGTCATGCAAGACAGGACAATGTATTTGCACTCTGAGGATATAAACTTTATGTAGTACTCAATGGCAGATTAAACAAGCTACTTAGAAAAGAATCCTGATAACATATAGCCTCTGCTGTTTGAACCTCAAGCTGAAATGGGCATAAATCCATTCTTCTAGAATCTCCAAATTCTTGCTCTTCATTAAATTTAAAAACAATGTATCTAGATCATGTAATCTCTGTTCATCTGTCTCTAGTTACTCACTTGTGACCTTGAACTCATAGGGTTTAATATTACAGCCTCTGCTTTTATGACAGAGCCATGAAATGCTTTGTATCTCTGAAAACCTGGGTAGTTGGATATAATGGCTCCAGTGTCACTTATTTTCTTTTATGGAACAGGACTAACAATATTTCCTACTAGAAGAAAAAGCTATTTCTGTAGACCAGTATGTATGATTTATCTGGCTATTCCTATCAAAAAAAAGTGATGCAAAATGTTTCCCAATATGGTTGCCGTCAGAGGTTTAACTAAACACATTGCCCTAGATACATTATCTCTTTAATCTAGCAGCTCAAAGTATAATTCTATTACAATATTCAAATTGACATTGATTCCTAAATGTTTTGTCTTCTGCAAGTTTTAATGGATTAGCTCTCTCATTTTTTTCCCAATTGTGTGTATATCATCACTTGAATATCCAAGTTTTAACTCCCTTTTTGGTCTCCATATTTCTACAGCAATTTACTTGCTCTTTTGTCTTAATTTTTATTTTATGTTTATTCTCCTATTACATGATATACAACCTCATAAACCACTTCAAACCCTTTCTGGAACTCAGCAGAGGCTAACAGTCTCTTTGAATGTGGATCCAGGCTTCTCTAGAAAATAAAATATATTCATATCGCTTACATATTGGCACTTATGACTCCACCCGTGGCTGAATTTTGCAGGACTTCAAAGCCCAATTTGATCATTTCGTACCGGGGACCCAGACATGTGTGGGGATGCTTCTCACCCATCTGTTCCTTGGTCAACCTTGAAAGACCCTCATTATGTTTCAGTTGTTTCCTTTATAATTCAGTGTTTATCATGCCACTGTTTCCTTTTAAGATGAAATTTTCCTGAGCCCCAAACAATTTTTCAATAGTTTTTCTCCTTGGGAAATTCATTGTTTCATGTATTTTAACACTGTGAATAACATGTAATATTACTATATAATGTTTACTGACTGCCTTATATGTGCCAGATGATACATAAGCTGAGATTATAAAGAAGAGCTGACACTATTACACAAATAGAGAATGTAAGCCAATTGGTACTGACCTCCAGTCAGTTCTTGGCTGCAACATGAAAATATCCCTACACTAGAAAGCCAGGCAGTCTTGAGACCAGTCAGTTCCATTGTGTTTCTCATCTACCTCCTCCTTTACAAGAACTTCAAATGCAAGCCCCTTCTAATATCTCCTTTATTTGCATCCTGATAGTACAATAGGCATTGTTCTATCACATTTCTAACATTCTCTATGCTGCCTTCACTAAGAAATGTTTTCCGGTACTCTTTGGGATCTCACGTTCCCTTGTAAATTATACATTCCACTCCTTAAACCTTGCGTGCACCTCCTAGACACCACTACCCACACAGCATCTCAAGTGAAGACTTCGCATTTTTTCACCCCCAGAAACTATATTCCTGGGATGAGTAGGAAGGAAAGTTACTGACTTTTAAAATTCTACTGAAACTTTTAAAGCCTTATTCTTTATTTACATATAAAACACCTTTGAAATGTATGCTATCCAAAAATATTACCATTCCTTGCTCAGCAAAGATAAGGTTACTTTTTGACCTTATCCTAAGCAACTTCAAAGGCCATATTTTTTATCCTGCACACTTAACCTCATGGTTACTTGACCTTATGGACTTAAAAGACTTTCATGTCATTCTGCTTTCAGCTACTCAAGATCATGATTGCATTCTTTCCTTGTCAAATCCCAAAATTGTTTCTTCTCTAAAATATTCCACTCCGGCATTCTGCTACCCAGTTAGAACTCTTGTACTTCCATTTCTGTCACTCTGTTTCTGCCAGTGTATATATTCTTTCTTTCTCCCCTTTAAGATCTCCGGTTCCCATAACCCTCCATTTTGTCCTACATTACCATCTTCTTTCTGGCTTTGCTTACTTTCCTGTCTATTCCTTATTTAATTCCTTCCTTTTCTATATATTCTAATGCAATGGCCCATCAAGTAAACTATTAATTCAATCACTTTCACAATTATTTCTATTCTTGGGCTACCTTGACCCACTGTATGAATGGTGAAATTAAACAACACTGGATCTTCATCTATTCTACTTCCTGCACCGTCACTCAGACTGCAGATCTCTCCTGGTCTAAGTCAGACATGTGTGTATTTGTGCCACTATAAAGTAATGACTACATCTCAAACATGTCCAAAAATTCCTTGAACACTTTTTCAGAACTTCTTTCTTGAACTTCCCTAGTTTCTACATTTGCCTCTTAATTCTCATAAAATGACCTTTAACACCTGCTTCAGTAAGATCATCAAAAACATTGGGTAAGATTGGCCTGAATTCTTCATTAACTTGTATCTAGTATTTGCAGATATCCTTGTTTCCTGTTTGAGTGAGACAAGTGAAAAATGATTCTTTCAGTATTGCTTTGGATCTTGTTCCCTTCCCCATTCTCAGTGACTTTACTCTCTTCAATCTTCCATTTATTCTGAGCTTTTAGCTTTTCCCTGTCTGCTAGGTATTTCCCTTTTGCAAATAAACATGCTCAGGTCTTACCCATATTTAATAACACACCAATTCTCAAAACCATGTCATTCTGCAACTACTTTATTATATTTTATCTTCATAGAAAAATCTCATAATCACAACTTCTGTATCTTTTTTCTTACCACTTGTTTATTCCTTAACCCATTGAAATGAGATTTAACCTTCCTTTCTCTTCTGAAACTGTACTTACTCATGTTACAAATGGCCCAAATATTACCAAACCCAGCAGACCCTGGATCAATCCTTTGTTGACTTAATCCCTTCTTCATACTTAAAATTCTCTCCTCCCTTGATTTGATATCGCAATTCCTATTGTAGCTGTAACAAATTACCAGAAGCCTAGTGGCTTAAAACAAATTTATTATCTTACAGATATTGAAGACAGTCGTTCAAAATAGACTAGTCAGTGTATTGATAGAGCCACATTCCTTGTGTAGTCTCCAAGGAAGAATCTATTTTCTTACTTCTTTTTTTTTTGGAGATGAAGTTTCACTCTTGTTGCCCAGGCTGGTGTGCAATGGTACAATCTCGGCTCATTGCAACTTCTGCCTCCTGGGTTCAAGTGATTCTCCTGCCTCAGCCTCCCAAGTAGCTGGGATTACAGATGTCTGCCACCACACCTGACTAATTTTTGTATATTTAGTAGAGCCAGGGGTTTCACCATGTTGACCAGGCTGGTCTTGAACTTCTGACCTCAGGTGATCCATCCGCCTTGGCCTCCCAAAGTGCTGGGATTACAGGCATGAGCCACCGTGCCTGGCCGCCTTTTCTTACTTCTATAGGCCACCTATATTCCTTGTGGCCTTTTCCTCCATCTACAAAGTAGCGGCCTTCAACCTCTGCTTTCATTGTCACATCTCCTGCCTGATTCTAATTCTACAGCCTCCCTTTTATGAGGACCCTTATGTTTACTTTGGGCCCACCTAGATAATTCAGGATTATCTCCCCTTCTCAAAATCTCTAAGTTAATCACATCTGCAATATTCCATTTGCTATAAAAGGTAACATATTCACAGCTTCTGAGGATTAAGACGTGAACATCCTTGGTTCTACATCATTAGCTTTGCTTCTACATTTGCAATATCTAGCTTCTTTTAATGTAGATGCCCTTACATGCTGACATTCCACAAGGGTTGGTTGAAAACCTTTGCTCCATATCTAAACATTTCCACGGAATAATTTTAACAACACTCGTGACTTCAGTTTATGTACAAATGACTTCCTCAAAAACATTTTTACACTATAGCTTCTGCTGAACTCCAAACCACTTATCCTTTCTCCTTGGTTTTCACAAGGTGTCTCAAATGCAATCCATTTAAAAGGAAGTTCATAATCTTTCTCACAAACCTACTATTTTTCTCTAAGTAGGTGAATGGTCTTCTCTTGTGAGTTCATGTTAATTGCAGTCTTTTTTCCCATAAGTTTACTGAGAATTGCCAAGTAAAGTGTCAGTTCCTTTACCTGGCAGCCATGCTTATTCATTGCGTCCACTGCTCTTCTGACAGCATCATTTACAGGTTCACATTGTTCCACCTGAGTCTTCATATTATGCTCAAAATATGGACCTATCAGAAAATAGTTGTCTCCCCATTCATCTGCCGTTGTTTTGGCCTTTGTCTGAATCACAGTATAGATGCCTCCAACTGTTAAAAGGAAAAAAGTTTCCATTGTTATTCAGGTTAGCGATTCGTTCAAAGTGAAAAGGGATGAAAATGAGTTCAGATTTTTAAATTAGCATTTAGGATCCACTAAGCCCAAGGATTTATTTACCTTTCAAAAAGAATAGTATTTAACATATTGTTAAGGGACACCAACGAACGGTTACTGCTTTGTTCAATTCTGTGCGTATTTTAAAGTCCCTTCCAGGTACATGTGAAAGAACAGCAGGCTGGCAGCAGCAAAAAGGTAAAATACTTCAAAAAAAAGTCTGAAAAGACAATTGTAGCAAAACACTAACTTGCTTAAAGCTCCAGTCACTTTGTAGTGTCAAAGTTAGGACAAATACCCATTGTCATCATACATGCCTTCAGCATCAGAAATCACTTTCACCTCTCTTCCTCCTTCTCCGACAGTGGTCCAGAAGGGGCTCAGGCATGTTCAAATAACAGCTCCTGTGGTTTTCAATTATGAGGAAATCTCCTAAGCTAAGGTACCTTTTGATAAGGAGAAAGTGCTTATAGATGTTCATAGAAGATGCTTGGTCCAACCCTGATGTCAAATCCAATAACACAGATACACATTTCATTCTCACATAGTATTTCTCCCTTCCTAGTAAGGGAGGAGACCACCTGTCATATTGTCTTATGCCAAATTTCTGCCTCCAAAGAAGAAGTAAAAACTAAAAGGCAGAAATGAAATCCACAGGCAGACAGCCCGGCTTCCGCACCCTGGGACTGATTAAAGATCAACCCCTGACCTAGCCTGTTGTGTTATCTATAGATTCCAGACATTGTATGGAAAAGCATTGTGAAAATCCCTGTCCTGCTCTGTTCCATTCTGATTACCGGTGCATGCAGCCCCCAGTCATGTACCCGCTTAGAGTTGTAAGCCCTTAAAAGGGACAGGAATTGCTCACTCGGAGAGCTCAGTTGTTGGAGATGTGAGTCTTGCCAAAGCTCCCAGCCTAATAAAACCCTTCCTTCTTTAACTCGGTGTCTGAGGGGTTTAGTCTGCAGTGTTTTCCTGCTACCCTAGAATCATTGCTTAAATCTACCCTCTGATATTGCTGCTACCTCTATTAAAACACAAAGCCAGAAAATATGGATACATTTGGAAAATATGCACACCCTTGGATCCAGCAAGTCCACATCTAGAAAATTGACCCAGGGGAAAATTAAGGAGAGTGTGAAAAGGTTGTTTACTGAAGCATTATAATGGCAAAAAATTAGAAACAACTTACATTGAACTAGTCAACTTACTTAACTGACAGAAGTCTCAATTAGCTCCTGTGGCAAATGGGGGTAAAATAATATTTAGCTTGGAGGGAAAGACAGGCTCTAAAAGAGGATTAAAAATTAGACCTGGCCTAGGCGACGAATTTATGACCAAGTCCTCAAAAATAAACACAACAAAAGCAAAAATAGACAAATGGGACTTAATTAAACTGAAATGCTTCTGCACCACAAAAGACCGAATCCACAGAGTAATCTATATCTATATCTATGTCTATGTCTGTCTCTATCTATCTATCTACCTACTACCTATGTTTCTCCTATTTGTTTTGTCTCTCTACAGAACCCTGGCAAATACAGTGAGCTCAGGTCCTGAGCAGACATTTTCCAAAAGAAGACATACAAGTGGCAAACAAATGTGAAAAAAATGCTCATCATCACTAATAATCATAGAATGCAAATTAAAACCACCATGTGATACCTCCTTATGCCAGTCAGAATGGCTATCATTATAAAGTTTAAAAACAGCAGATGTTGGTGAGGATGTGAAGATAAGAAAATGCTTATACACTGTTGGTAAGAATGTAAATTAGTACAAACGTTATGAAAGACAGTATGAAGATTTCTGAAAGAACTAGAAACAGAACTACCATTCGATCCAGCAATCCTGCTACTGGGTATGGACCCAAAGTGAAAGAAATCATATTTAAAAAGATATCTGCATTAGCATGTTCAAAGTAGCACTGTTTCCAATAGCAAAGATGTGGAATCAACCTAAATGTCTATCAATGGATGATTGGATAAAGAAAATGTGGTGTATATGTGTGTATTTATATATGTATATATTAATATGTTAATATATATCTATTAGCCATAAAAAAGAATGAAATCATGTCTTTTGTAGAAACAGGGATAGAACTGGAGGACATTACCCGCAGTGAAATAACTCAGAAACAGAAAGTCAAACACAGTATGTTCTCACTTAGTGAGAGCTAAGTGAGAGCTAAACGATGGGTACCCATAGACATATAGAATGAAATAATAGACACTTGAGACTAGAGAAAGATGGGAGGATAAGAGTACGGTGAGGATTGAAAAACTATGGATTGGACACAATGTTCACTTTTCAGGTGATGGTCCACTAAAAGTTCAGACTTCACCACTATGCAACATATGTATGTAAGAAACCTGATCTTATACCCTGATACAGCTTGGCTGTGTCCCCAGCCAAATCTCATCTTGAATTGTAGTTCCCATAATCCTCACATGTTGTGCGAGGGATTTGGAGGGAGGTAACTGAATCATAGAGGAGGTTACGTTCATACTCTTCTCGTGATAGTGAGTTCTCACAAGATCTGATGGTTTTATAAGGGGCTTTTCCCCCTTTTGCTTGGCACTTCTACTTGCTGCTGCCATATGAAGAAGGACATGTTTGTTTCTCCTTCTGCCATGATTGTAAGTTTCCCGAGGCCTCCCCAGCCCTGTGGAACTGTGAGCCAATTAAACATTTTTTCTTTATAAATTACCCAGTCTCGGGTATGTCTTTATAAACAGCATGATAATGAACTAGTACATACCTTCTAAATATATACAAATAAACTTTAAAAATATAAAATAAATTAGATCTGATTGGAAAGGCAAAAATTGAGCAAGTAAAATGTCACTCAATGGGGTAATTACAAAGGGTGAAGAAATTGGGCAAATGGATGTCATGAAGAGGAATTTTTAGGCAGAGGTAATAGTTAGAGCCCAAGCTCTAAGCTGGAGTAGAGTGTGCAAGGAAAGAGTAATAGGATTGAAAAGGATAACCAGATAGAAAGATATAGGGAGGGGTAAGAGGAGGAAGACCTTAAGCAAGATATTTCCCGTGACAGCGCTAAACAATAATCACATGTGAGAGTACACAAATTAGTCTGTCAATTACTTGAGCAATACTTTGTTCATGAGCTAGAGCAACGGAATGACTCAAGAAGTCCTTTGTAATAAGATCCTGGCATCAATCTTCAACTCAATTGCAAAGAGCAATTTTATTACTTATGTATTACTTCTCATTTTTCACTACTGTCTTTCAAAACATATTCCAATTCATCAGACTACAGGTTTTGATAGCTACTATATTTCTTAAATGGATTATTCCAGTAACTTATACTTTACATAGTAAATCTTACCAATAGTCACAATCAGTGGTCACAAGGTAGAACTACATCTGGAGACATTGCTTTAAGCCTGAGCCGTGCAAAATATACTTTTTGGAAAATTGCCCTTTGAAAGGTGAGACACAAAAGGCAAATGTTGATGCTATTATATGGTACCATAGGATTCATTAATTTACAAAAGAGAAGAGCTAAGGTAACTCCAAAATCCAAGCAATTTTCATATGAGTCTACACAAGCTAGTTGTCCTTAATAATTTCATCTTTAAGGGAAAGTTTTTTACTATATCAAAAAAAGTTTAAACTGTCATTGAGCAGAGTCTGATAATAAGGACACTATCAAACCACAGTTCAAATGCCACATGATGAGGACAGAACAGAACACATGAGGAGGATATATAAAGCTTGCAAGCAGAAACTTTTAGAGTGGACAAGAACAGACATGATTCACTTAACCATCCAACAATAAATCTAAGTTAACATAAATTGATGTTATCTACTACACCTAAGTATTTCCTCAAATTCTGGACAATTTTAGAAACCATCAAAATTATTCGTTGAGGAAAAATAAACTTAGCCAATTTACAAGGGCAACTAAAATGAAGAACTTTTCTTTAAAGTGTGGGAGTCACATCTTAGCAACATATTTAAATATATCTAAGCTTTCTTCAAAACCACTATCCACAAAAATGCAAAATTTCCAAAGAATTTATCTTCTTCTGTAGACTTATTTTCTTCATCTTTTCCAGGAGAATATACCATAAGTTTCTGATGGTACATGTTTATTAGATGTTTTATTTACATGCTTTATCCTTGAAAACTCTTTTTATTTGCAACTATGCATCTTGCTCAGAGATCTTAAAACATTCTTGTTTGTTAGATTATGTATTTCAAATTCATATACACTTTGGTAGATGCTAACACTTTTATTTACTAAAGAACATAAGGGGGAAATAGAAATTCTTTATTTGAAGAAACAAATGATTTGATTTGGGAAATGAAATGAAAAGATAAACATAGTTAATTAATGTGCTACGTCTTTTACTCAGCTGAGGCCTTCACATAGTTCCCCATATAGCCTTGGAGTGTGTCAACTATGATTATGCTCTCTCAGTCTATTAGAAACAAAAACATACAGCTTTAAAAATTTCAAGGGAAGGGGCTTCAAGATGACTGACTAAAGGCATCTGATACTCGCCTCCTCCACAAAGAACCAAAATAGTAAGTAGAAAATCCTACATAACAGAGAATTCTGGAATTCAACAGAGAAGTGACAGGAAGCATCTAAGGCAATGAAGGCGAGGGAAGCAAGGAAGCCTACCCAGTAGGCATCCTCTGTGAGGCCAGAGAGGCTCCCCAGTTCATGGAAAGGTAAGTGACTGACTCCCAGTGGTCCACATCTGCATTATGGACTCCAGCAATTCTAGCCACAGGAGAGTTCCTTGACCATGCAGGCCTTGAGACTCACATAAGGAATTGCCCAGCAATCACACAAAGGCATTGCTCCGGAGAAGGAGCTCTCACTGGGTCTCACCCCTGCCATCCCCATTTCTGAGCAGCAAGGCACCATTTTGAGAGCCCAACCCCCACCTAGATGACATCTTTCCTCAGACCCCAACATCATCTGCATCTCCACATCCCTGAAGCCCTGTTGACATTCCTCACCCACAGCTGAGTGCTACTGCTGGCTGCTGTCACCAGGGATAAAATGTGTGTCATTAGAAGTGGACTCCTCCACCCCCCGTAACAGGGCTGTTACACATTTACAAGCTCCCAAAGAAAATGCTACCCCACTTGCAACCACCATCTAGGGCTGTAACACATGCTCACAAGCCACCCGTTTATGGCTGCTGCCACTGAAAGCAACATACCCTGCACCCTATCAAGAGCAGGGCAGCAATGCAGTAGCTACTACTTCACTCGGGCATTCTGCTGCGGGCCTGAGGATCACTGCACTCCAGCCTATGACAACCAGTGTCCACATACACCATTGAGTGGCCTGAGGACAGGAAAACCCAGCCTGGTTTTGCCTTCCTCAATGCCTAAGCAAGCAGTCTGGGAACCTTTCGTAGATGCTAACTACATCTACCAAAGACAGCCTTGTCCCATCCACCACAACTAGTACCTAAACACTCCTCCCAGAAGCCTGATGATGGGCCTACCCAATCTGCCATTGCCATCACAACTGGCACCACCTGCATGTGCCATCTGTGGGTCTGAAGATTGACTCTTCCAGCCCTTGCAGCCACCAGCAACACCAGTATAGACTGCTTGGGAGCCAGAAAGTTGTCTTGCAGTTGCTACAGCCATCACCCACACCACACCCACTGCCTAGAAACCTGAAGACCCGCACACCAGCCCAGCCTACTATGGCCACTACTGGCACCCAAGTAAACTGCCTGAAGGCCAAAGAATCAACCCAACTAGACTCATTACCATCAGTGCCAGTGTACACAGCCCTGGTGCCCAAGGACAGGAATGTTAGGCATACCACTACCACTGGGGCCAAGGACTGGCCTACCTGACATTCTTGTCTCCAGCACAACTTCATCACCACCTTCACTAACAACTGCACCCTAAGCCACTGAAAAAATCACAGACACGGCTGATACTGTTGGCAGCTGAAACAAATAATATGAAGACTATGCTACTGTATGCACCTAGAAATCAAAACCAACGTGCCCTACTCAATCAACACCAAGATATATCTTCAGGAAAAAGTCTTCCCCTGCAAAAACAAATTTACAAAATTGGAAGCAGCAATCGTTACACCAGATGCATGGATATCAATGCAAGAGCAAAATAAACATAAAAAGGTGAAGGAATATGACACCCCCAAAGGAATTTAATAATTCTTCAGCAACATATGCTAGTGGAAAAAAAAGAAGACATTTATAAAATTCTGGAAAGAAGAATCCAAAATGTTGCTATTAAGGAAGCTTAGTAAGACACAAGAGAACTCAGATACACAAAAAGAAATCAGAAGAATAATTCATGATATGAAAGAGACATTTACCCAAGAGATAGATACAATAAAAAAGAACCAAACAGAAATTCTGGAACTGAAGAGTTTATTGAAAGAAATACAAAATGCATTCAAAAACTTCAACAATAGATTAGATCAAGCAGGAGAAAAAATTCAGAACTTGAAGACAGGTCTTTTAAAATTACCTAGTCAAATTTTACCTAACTTTCAAAGAAAACTGACAAGTCTCCCTAAACTCTTCCAAAAATTAAAGAGGAAGGAATTCTCCCTAACTTATTATCTGAGGCCAGCATTATCCTGATTAGATAACCACCTTACTTCTGCAAGAATTACCACAATCAAAAAATAAAAAACAGTAGATGTTGGCATGGATGTGGTGAATAGGAAACATTTCTATATTGCTGGTGGGAATGTAAACTAGTACAACAACTATGGAAAACTGTCACAATTCCTTAAATAACTAAAAGTAGAACTACATTTGATTCAGCAATCCCACTAGTGGGTATCTACCCAGAGGAAAAGAAGTCATTACAGGAAAAGATACTTGCACACGCATGTGATAGCGGCACAATTCGCAATTGCAAAATTGTGGAACCAACCCAAATGCCCATCAATCAACGAGTTGATAAAGAAACTGTGGTGTATGTATACATGATATAAGACTACTCAGCCACAAAAAAAGAATGAATTAACGGCATTCGCAGTGACCTGGATGAGATTGGAGACTATTATTCTAAAAGTAACTCAGGAATGGAAAATCAAATATTGTATGTTCTCACTGATAGGTGGGAGCTAAGCTATGAGGGTGCAAAGGCATAAGAATGATGAAATAGACTTTGGCGACTTGCGGGCAAGGGTGGGAGGAGGGTAAGGGATAAAAGACTACATATAGGGTGCAGTATACCGCTCAAGTGATGCGTGCACCAAAAATCTCACAAATCACCACTGAAGAACTTACTCATGTAACCAAATATCACCTGTACCCCAATAACTTATGGAAAAATTAAATATATATATATATAATTTTTAAAAATTAAAATATTTCATATAAGTCTCAAAAAAAAATGTAATCCCCAATGTTGGAGATGGGGCCTGTCAGGAGGTGGTTGGATCATGGGATAGGATCCCTCATGAATGGCTTAGCATCATCTCCTTGGTGATAAGTGAGTTCTTGCTCATTTAGTTCACATATCTGTTTAAAAGAGTCTGGGGCCAGTTGTGGTGGCTCACACTTGTAATTCCAGCACTTTAGGAGGCCAAGGTGGGCAGATCTCTTGAGGTCAGGAACTCAAAACCAGCCTGGCCAACATGGCGAAATCCTGTCTCTACTAAAAATGCAAAAATTAGCCAGGTGTAGTAGTCTCAGCTACTCAGGAGGCAGAGGCATGAGAATCACTTGAACCTGGGAGATGGAGGTTGCAATGAGCCAAGATTGTGCCACTGCACTCCATTGTAGGCAACAGAGTGAGACTCTGTCTCAAGAAAATAAATAAAATAATAAAAGGAAGAAAGAAAGAAAGGAAAGAAAGGAAGGAAGGAAGGAAGGAAGGAAGGAAGGAAGGAAGGAAGGAAGGAAGGAAGGAAAGAAAGTTGAGGATCTTCCTCTTCTCTCCTTTGCTCTTTCTCTTGTCATGTGATGTGCCTTCTCTGCTTTGCCTTCTGATGTGAATAAAAGCTTCCAGAGGCCTCACCAGAAGCCAAGCAGATGTGGGTGCCATGCTTCCTAAACAGCCTGTGGAACCATAAGCAAATTAAACCTCTTTTCTTTATTATTACTCAACCTCAGATATTTCTTTATAGTGATGCAAAAATGGCCTAATACATCCTCTATTTCTTGCCATATAAAACATTAACTCAAGATGGATTAAACACTTAAATATAAGACTCAAAACTATAAAACTACTAAAAGAAAACATAAGGGAGACACTTCAAGACATTGGGCAAAGATTTTATGGCTAAGACCTCAAAAGCACAGGAAACAAAGCAAAAATAGACAAATGGGACTATATTAAGCTAAAATACATCTGAGCAGTAAAGGAAACCATCAGCAGAGTGAAGAGACAACCTGTTGAATGTGAGAAAATATTTGCATACTATTCATTTGACAAGGAATTAATCTCCAGAATATATAAGAAACTCAAACAACTCAACAGTGGAAAAACAAATAATCTCATTAAAAAATGGGCAAAGGATATGAATAGACATTTTTCAAAAGAAGACATACAAATGCACAATGGGTATGGGGAAATGCTCAACATTACTAATCGTTGGGAAATGCAAATTAAAATCACAATGAGATATCATCTCATGCCAGTTAGAATCGTCATGATTTAAATAAATTAATAAATAAATAACACATGCTGGCAAGGAGGTGAAGGAAAAGGAACTCTTAGGCACTATTGGTAAGAATACAAATTAGTATAGCCACTATGGAAAACAGTATGTAGATTTACCAAAAAACTAAAAATTGAACTATCATAAGATCCAGCAATCCTATTACTGGGTATTTATCCAAAGGAAAAGAATTCAGAATAATAAACAGATACCAGTACCACACTGTTTATTGCAGCACGATTCACATTAGCAAAGATATGGAATCAACCTAAGTGTCCATCAATGGATGAATGAAGAAAATGTGGCATATACACACAATGGAATATTATTCAGCCATAAAAATATAAAATCATGTCATTTGCAGTAACATGGATGAAACCGGAAGTCATTACATTAAGTGAAATAAGCCAGGCATAGAAAGACAAATTTTGCATGTTCTCACTGATATGTGAGAGCTAAAAAGGTTAATGTCATGCAGGAAGAGAGTAAATGATAGATACCAGAGGCAGAGAAGGGTGTGTACGTTGTGGGAGGAAGGGAGATGAAGAGAAATTGGTTAATGGAAAGAAACAGGCAGTTAGATAGAAGGAATATGTTCTGATGTTCAATATCAACGTAGGGTGATTACAGTTAACAACAATATACTGTATATTTCAAAATACTAGAAGAGAGGTCTTGAAATGTTCCCAACACATAGAAATGATAAATATTGGGGTGATGAATACCCCAAATACCTGACTTGATCATTACACATTATACACATGTAACAAAATGTCACATGTACCTGATAAACATAAACACATGTTATATATCAATAAAAGAAAGTCCATCTTATATTGGTTGAGGCCTGATTGTAAATAAATCTTTGTCCCTCCAGACATTTCCCTGTATAGTCTTGCTATGAGGAGCTTCTTTTACTGCTATTTCTTATATTCCAACACCATTTTAGCCTTTTTTTTCTCCCTATATTTTTACCTCAGTTTTTACTGTTTATATAGTACACTTTGTGCTACAGTTTGCCTCAGTTTTTACTATTTACAAAGCACACTTTGCTCCAAACTTCTCTCTTAGCAAGCTAGAATATAAGCGAACGCCACACCATAGAGAGAGGGTCATTCCTATTTTCAAATTCGAAGTATACCCCAAGGAGATTTACATACACGTTTATTTTTTGAAATCTGCAAATAAATAGTTTTATTCTGACATTAAAAAAGAAAACACTTAATATCATTAATGAATGATCGTTTTACCACAGCATAGGTCACTGAATTTGAACTTAACCTCCAATTTCAAACAAGTACTTTGTATTTTATTGATCTCTATTTTCCTGGAACAACATGGGGGCTACGCGTAGTGTGAGGACAAAGTATCACACTTTTCACCTGAAAAAAAAAAGATGAACTACCATGCTACATATAACAATGAGATTGTTAAAACCCTAAGTTGGCATCTGGCAACACTGCCAATTTACTAAAAATCACTATTCCAAAGAAGTATAGAATAGATATCAACCAAAATAAGGATCTCTCTTCCCGCCTCTCTCTCGCTCTCTTTCTCTCCCCCCATCTTTCTCCATCTCTGTCTCTTTATATATGTATACACGCATATATACATATGATACACATATGGAGAAACTTCACTATTTAGTATGTGCGTAAAAATTACGGACTTTGGAAGTCACATGACTATTTCAGTGTGTGTGGCTACTAATCTGCCCCTCCTGTTCCAAAACACAGTTGCAGAAGCTGAGGGAGTCATTATACAGTTAGAACATCATTATATAAGGCAGCGGGTCTAGTAGGAAGGAGATTAGGTGCTACTTGTGACAATGGTCAGCAAATAGTTGTGTTCCCAGTACTTTTCTAGATACTCAGTTAAAATCAAAGCAGCTGCAGTCTTGGCAGTGGGAGGTGATACTCAAACTTTGAACAAGACCACCTGCACTGCCACCAATTATACCTACAATGGCAGCTCCAAATATTTTATATGAAAGGGGCCTAGATATGGCATGCTGAATGAAAAGGAAGTGAGTAGACTGGTGCTTTCCTTGAAGCTGTGCAACCAAGTATAGTTTTTACATAGGCTGTGTGTTTCACATGGTGTGACAACAGCTTGAGATGCCATTGACATAGCCCACCGGCTTATCCACACCAGTAATTAGGGCAAAGAAATCCTAATTACTATGTATCCCATGATTGAAGTAACATTGGTGTATATATATTTTTTCGTATTCCTTCTGCTTTTGTGTTTAAAAATGCAATTATGGACTCATTCAAAGTGAAAGCTGGTATGACAATACATGAGCTAACTTCCTCATATTATGAATACATTTGATAAAGAAATAAGCTAATACCCACAGAGTGTTTATTAAATGCTAGGCACAGTTCTGAGTGATTTACAATTGGTATTTCTTTTAATTTTCACAACATTGTTACAGGTGGATGGTGTTATCTTTATTTCATAGATGGAGAAACTGGGGCACAGAAAGAATATGCAATAAATCTCAACTTTACCTAGGTGATGGTGGAGTTGTAATTCCAAATCAGGCAGTCTGACTTTAGAGCCCATAGGCCGTAGACAGCCAGATAGTAAGTGAAGGAATGGAGGAACAAATTGATGGATCTTTTTGCTTTTGTTTGTTTGTTTGAAACAGGGTCTCGGCCGGGCGCGGTGGCTCAAGCCTGTAATCCCAGCACTTTGGGAGGCCGAGACGGGCGGATCACGAGGTCAGGAGATCGAGACCATCCTGGCTAACACAGTGAAACCCCGTCTCTACTAAAAAATACAAAAAACTAGCCGGGCGTGGTGGCGGCGCCTGTAGTCCCAGCTACTCGGGAGGCTGAGGCAGGAGAATGGCGTAAACCCGGGAGGCGGAGCTTGCAGTGAGCTGAGATCCAGCCACTGCACTCCAGCCTGGGCGACAGAGCCAGACTCCGTCTCAAAAAAAAAAAAAAAAAAAAAAAAAAAAAAAAAGAAACAGGGTCTCACTCTGTCACCCAAGCTGGAGTGCAGTGGCGCAATCTTGCTCACTGAAGCCTCACTAGAACACCTGGACTCAAGTGATCCTCCCGCTTTAGGCTATCAGGCAGCTGGGACTACAGGTGTGAGCCTCCACGGCCGGCTACAGAAATTTTTTAAATTTCTGTAGAAACAGGGTCTCCCTATGTTCCCCAGGCTGGTATCCAACTCCTGATCTCAAGCAATTCTCCCGCCTCGGCCTTGAAAAGTGTTGAGATTACAGGTGTGAATCACTGTTCTGGGCCTTGATAGATCTTTAAAAGTGGTGGTGGGTGGGAGAAGAAGAGGAAGAACAGAAACAGTATCACAAAAGATAAACATCATTAGGTCTTGGGAAGGATGGAATCCTTTTTATTCTGCTCTGGAGAAAAGCCATTTGGAAAACTTCTGTGTTAACAAAAAAGAGCCCCGTGGCTTAGTAGTAAACTTTACAGCAGTTGTGCTTTACGGCAATCACAGGGGCCTTCAGGAAGCTGATGAAAGTATGAAGTCCTCTTCTCAGAAAAAAAAGCACTTTTATACAACGTGCACCTAATTTTTAGATAGATTTTCTGAAGGTTTAGAAACTCCTTGAGTTCACTTATATCAAAGTCCTCACCTTTAGAACTCCTGTCTTAGGAGAATGGACTCATGTTTATAATTTCTTCCATAACCACTTTGACTACAGTTTTCTGAATTCTTCCCTGTGCCACTTGTACCGTGTAATTGACAGGTGTAGTGTCCAGTTTCAGGAGGAAGCAGGTAAAGTATTATGTCCAGCAACACGTTGGCTTAGGCAAAAACAAATTGTTTCTAGTCCATTTTAAGAGGGAAGCATTTATTTAGGGACTACATTGCGAAAGTCTTTACAAATCTTAAGTTAACTTTCATCATGTGTGACAATATTTACTAACTTTTTAAATGATCGTAAATATCCTTAACAAGATAATTTCTCCATAGTCTGTAATGTTCTGAGCAAGTCTGTGCAGAAGAAACGATTGTAGTAAGACCTGGGCAAAGGAGAGAGTAAACATTTTTCCCCCGACATTTGGGCAAACCTTTCCATCCCAGGTCACACTGCAGTCTAATTTCCCTACTCTCCTCTCCCTCGGTTGGTAACAGTGCTTCTTCCAAAACATATCTGACTACTTAGCACTTCCCACTACTATGCATAGAATTTCAGTGACTCCCCATTCATTAGTCATAGCCTGGATACAAAACTCCTTAAGGCTATTAACTCCCATTGAGTTTCACAATCTAGTCCCTGCAGGTCTCTCCCATCTTCTCTCATACTCCTCTCCTTTTCCGTCTCTGAGCCCCGCTCATATCTTCGAACAGAGAACACTTCTGCGTCTTGGCATATATAGTTCTCTCACATAGAACGCTTTCTCCCCTTTAGCTATGCATCCTTCAAGTGTCAACTCAAACATCTCGTCATTAGAGAGGCTTTTCCCAAACCTCTAGGTAACTAGGTTAGAAACCACTACACGGTACATTGTGTAGTCTTAGGACACCTGGTTCCCTTAGTCTCACACTCCTCACATTTGACTGTATTGTATGTTCAATGTCTACCTTCTACAAATCTGCAAATTCTTGAAGATTAACAATCAGTTCTGCCGGGCACGGTGGCTCATGCCTGTAATCCCAGCACTTTGGGAGGCCGAGACGGGCGGATCACGAGGTCAGGAGATGGAGACCATCCTGGCGAACACGGTGAAACCCCGTCTCCACTAAAAATACAAAAAAATTAGCCGGGCGTGGTGGCGGGCGCCTGTAGTCCCAGCTACTCGGGAGGCTGAGGCAGGAGAATGGCGTAAACCCGGGAGGCGGAGCTTGCAGTGAGCGGAGATCCGGCCACTGCACTCCAGCCTGGGCGACAGAGCAAGACTCCGTCTCAAGAAAAAAAAAAAAAGAATCAGTTCTGTATTCTTAACTCTATCTCCCTCGCCTCTCGGTGCCTAATACCTAATAGACACTTGATGAATCCGTACCAAATAATAAAATGGATTAATGAATAAAAGCAATAAATTTCAAGGTTAATATTAACAAATGAAAAAGGTTATTTTGAGGTGTGAGAATTAGTACCCAGAACTAACTGTGACTGTCTCATCTGTTATGTTTTTCACATTTCCATTGTTCATGGACAAAATTCTGGCAGCAAGGGATTTTTCTCCTAAGAAACCTCTTGTTTTCTTAGATGTGAATACACTTCCTTGTTTGCCAGAAAACATGGTAAGAAAAGTGGAGAATATAACATTCATTTTATTCATGAAGATACTGTTATTCAATGTAAAGGGTTCTTTTTCAAAAAGTTTCAGAAATCCACGACCTTTGACTGCAAGTTCTGTGTTCTTACATCCATAGCATATTTCCTTTGAAAACCGAGGTTATAATATTTAATTCTTACATAATAGTAAAAAAGTGAATTGGCCTTGGAGAAGACCTAAATCCTGGTCCTAACTCTACTATTTGCTTGATCATTAGATGCCTCTAGGAATCAATTTTCTCTATGAAGTGGAGGAGTGGGATGCATGATCTCTAAGATACTTCATATCACTACTATGAAATGCAGGGAAGTAAAAATTCAAACCATTAAATGTAAAGAAACTGTAGTGGCAATGTACTCTTAGGAATAAACACAATAATTATCCATCTTTATGAAAATCTCTAACCATACCAGGCTATGATAATACTAAAATAAAGATATATTGAAGATGTTACCAACTTGGGTAAATCACATTGTGGGGACCTCTCCACAAAAACACTTCCCTTCCCCTTGAAATGGAAATGATAGAAAGTAAGTATTAAAGGCAGCTTAGGGATTGAAAAATAAATGTATTCCTTTATCCAAAAAAATCCATTGAGCATTTTCTATGTACCAGGCACTGTTTTAAACCCTGAGATTCAGCACACATGCTACTGATTATAAGATCCATAAAATAACTTAGTTTCACTGGCATGTTCCCAGTGCCCAGGAAACAGTGCTCCATTAATGTTTGTTAAATGATGAGAAAAGAAGAAAGGAGAAGAGGCTCTGCTAAGGTGCAGGAACTCGTGCAGAGATCTTCTGGACTGATTCCTAGTGCTAAGAGGCCCCCTCCAGTTTTATCCACCGATAAGCTATGTCCTTGAGCTCCTGCCCACTCTCTAGAGAAAACTTTTATTTTAATGCATACTGTGGGATTCACATGTAATAGAGATGGTTCTGTTCCCAGGAACTTTGGGCATATTTAAAAACTGGACTGGAAAAATTTGTGACTAGAAAAAGGACATTAAAAACAGGTACTCATTTCAGGATAAAGATCTCTGAGGAAAAGAATAAAAAAATATTTAAAAGGAAACAACAGAAACAGGTACTCATAAAATACTTCACTTCTCTGTAATAAGGTTTCTGTCCTCCTAGATTCTTTCTCACTAAACTACAGAGAAAAAGACTGTGCTTTGTTCTCTTATACGCATTCTGTCCACTTCTACATAGGCAAAATTGACTTTTAATTTTGATTTTACGAATGCATACACACAAGAACTTCGAACAGTTAGTATAAGGTGAAAAATCAGAATGCATGCCATATATAATGCCTTTAATTTTGAGATTATGCTGGCTCTGATTAGCCAAAAGAAGGAAGTAATGGAAATAACCACATTCTGGTTATTATTTCAAATCCTTTAGGTTACTGTAACAGACATGTAATAATAAACACAAAATGAAAAATAAGCATGTTATGTATCACAACACATGTCATAATTTCAGATCCTTTAAATTACACAGGTCATCACTGCCAGTTACCCGGCAATCAGTTGGCTTGATTCGTCAAGATCTTAAAGAACTAGTCTTCAAAACCATTACTTTTTCTTTGTTAATGTTTCTTCAATAGTCTTGACACTTTTAAACTAGAGAGTATAAATCCACAAGGAATTATTTTTATAATTTTACAGATGTCTTTATTTTAAAAATCATTTACATTGTGGTTCTCTACCTTGCCTTCTCTTACCCAGCACAAATGAGGTTATAGCTTACTCGCAAATTGATTTAATTTTATCAGTTTGATTTTCTTTATTTTATAATCCCTATGTAAGCATAGCATTGAAGAAAAAATTACTTACATTCTGAAAAGGAGCACAGTATTTTGCCTTTTGAGAAGCACCTGAATTAAAATTTTAATTCCAAGCTAATTGTGAATTAGAAACATTATTAAGCATTTCACATGATCACTAACAGAATGTAGAGTTAAAGTTTCTAACTGGTTCTAATCACATATACATCTTCCTAAAATAAAATGTTTAATTATACTATTTTGCTGAGGAAAATTTTAAAACAAAAAAGGAAATATTAACTTTTTATTTCTATTTTTGTCATAATATGGATTTTAAATTTTAATTTAAATGCACATTCCATGGCAACGGTTAATATTTTCAACTTTCTCCCTCTTCAACACACAGCCAAGTCTGTATTCATAGCCTGTTGTAATAGACAAGGTTAAATGTAGCTTAAATGTACATTCCATTTAAATGCTTTCCTCACTCACTGGCAATTGGTTATCACTAGAGAGTCATCTGTGAAATCTTACTCTACAGTCTTCAATCACCTAGCAAATATGCACCTTCAGGAGCAGTACAAACCTTTATTGGTCACCTCCCAAGCAACTTCAAAGAGCAGTAACTCCTCCACAGGAAGTTCTTCGACTTCCCACCGGGGAAGCCCACTCAGGGATGTTACAGACAGGGCTCGGCCTCGAAGCATTCTTCTTACGGTCCTCTGAGATTCCGTTAAATCCCTGGTTCAATTTGTTGTAATCCCAGGAGAAGTGTACTTAGAGACACAAAAGTTAGAGTTGGTAGTTACCAAGCTTTGGTAGCTTCTCTTGGGAATAAACTAGTAGTGTGAAATCCTATGTGCTTCCCAGAGAATTCCTGGTGGAAGGAGGAATTTTTCCTCCTCTTTCCCGTCTTTCTGGGGAGGTATCTTTAGGACAGTTTCTGCCCTACCAGTATCTACCCAAACAATCCAGAGCTGTCAACAGAAAAATCCTCTGATTCAGGACATAGGTTAGCACCTCCTGGGATAGGCAGAGCATGACCCAAGTTCAGTCTTTTAGCCCTTGTCCTTTTGACCAGACTCCTAGATTTATACAGTTGCCAATGCTTATTTCACCATTTCCAAAGTGATCCAATATTGGCAACTCCCTTCATAAGTGTGCAGGCCTCCTTAGATTACATGTAGACTGATTGGGACGTATTTTTATGCTTTAAATCCTTTTGGATTTCCTAAATATTCTTATTTCTTTTCATTCCTATTTCTAGAGCTTTTAAAAAATAATCCTAGTTATTTTATTCTACACTTACAAATTGAATTTTGGTGATAGTCAGAGACCTTGATCCACCTTTTCTTAATTACTCTTCTTAAAACTTTCCCTATGAAAAAGCATAAATTTCAGTATGTCTTTGGGTGTAACATGAAAAAAAAATGTAATTTTGACTAGTCAATAATCATCAGTCAATAATTTTGATGAGGTAGTAAAAATTAATCTTTGTCATGTTTGTACATTTCCTTCAAATATTATCAAATTGATGACGAATAATTCAGTCGATGTAAATGTTCAAACATGGGAAGAACATTGCAAAAGAAATTAGATTCTAAACTATCACCAGGATCGGATTGCAGATAAATGGCATATGTTTGCTTTTCCCTATGTGCGTACATCTATATGTTCCAATTTATTTCCACACCCATACAGACATATCCTATATTGTACCTATAGAGAGTTGGTGCATTCACAAGCAAGCTTAATTTTGAGCCATCTTTACAGATTTAGCTAAAATCAGTATTTTACATTATTATTCTCTAGAGAAGCAGAACTGAAGCTCATACAAAATATCCTTCACGTTAGAATTACAGTCAGAATTGTCAGTAATTTGTTACTTGATAATACTATTTTAGTACCTCTTATTAGGTTTTAAATTATTTTCTATTTAGTTGGTCTTATTGACTTACACCTATTTTAATGACTCAAGATGGGCAGAACCACATTTCATTATATTATATTAATAAATCTATGTAAGTCAAATAGATTAAATATGTCAAGCTGATGTGGTAGTACACACCTGTTGTCCCAGCTACTCATGAGGCTGAGGGGGAAGAATCACTTGGGCCCAGGAGTTTAAGGCCAACATGAACAACCTAGTGAGACCACATCTCTTAAAAAAATAAATTCATTAAAACAAAAATACATAAATGTCTTCTATGATTTTGTGACACATTTCATTCTTATCTTTGTCCAGAAAAGTACATTTAAGTGCATAGTTTATCCATTTGTTTGCATTGTGAGAAAAAGATTATATGACTAATAAAAAAAACAAGCACTAAAATAGAAAACATATGAGTCCAAATGATCAAAGTGATTGTCTCCTTTATGAAATGGTTTCCTTATGTTAACGTAACCTCTGAGAGTCCCGCAAGTACACGTTCCAGTAAAACCAGACCTAAGGACATGTTGACAGGAGTGAGAATGGGATGACAGTGTGATGATAGAGTTTCACGTTTGCAATTTTCTGTCCCAGCAGCCTTGAGATTGGTTCATCCAGTGTCACACAGGCCACACGAGCACACTGATCCATATTCTCCAGCTTACACGTTAAGGCTGGTTTATTTATTTACAATCTGTTCCAGGTATCAACTGCTTAGCTGTGAGTTAGTCGCCTGTGGCATCGCTTATCTGCTGTGTAAACTTGAGCCAATTTCTTACCTAAGTTTTTGTTTTCTTGATAAAACGGGGATGAGATAATCTATATAAGTCACTTAACATAGTGCCTGGTACCATGACAACCACTTTAGTGATCTCAGCCTTTTTTATAACGTATATGATGGTCTAGTAAAAGCTTTCCCTAATGGCAGAGGTTAACCATTGAAGAGGAAAGGGGTAAAAAGAAGACTTTACTTTTCTTTCATTTTTTTTTTAACGTTGTACCACCTGTATATATTACCTGATCAAATGCTTAATTAGAGAAAACATTTTTTTTTCAGAAAAATGACCTTAAGATCAATGGATGTATATATATATATATATATATTTTTTTTTTTTTTTTTTTGAGATGGAGTCTTGCTCTGTCGCCCAGTCTGGAGTGCAGTGGCCGGATCTCAGCTCACTGCAAGCTCCGCCTCCCGGGTTCACGCCATTCTCCCGCCTCAGCCTCCCGAGTAGCTGGGACTACAGGCGCCCGCTACCTCGCCCGGCTAGTTTTTTGTAGTTTTTAGTAGAGACGGGGTTTCACCGGGTTAGCCAGGATGGTCTCGATCTCCTGACCTTGTGATCCGCCCGTCTCGGCCTCCCAAAGTGCTGGGATTACAGGCTTGAGCCACCGCGCCCGGCCCAATGGATATATTTTATAACATCCTAAATGAAAATAAGTAGGATGTAAAATAAAATAAGTAGTATGACTGATGCAATTTTGTGAAAATGTACTATATACCTCTGTTCATGAAGTATATGCAATAGAAGGCTGGAGTAGATTAAACAAAAGACGGGAAGCGACATGTAAAAACTCTTACAATAGTTGTCTTTAACTGGTAGTAATTATGATTGATGTTTATGTGGTGCTTTTGTTTATTTGTGTTCTACACATTTTCTGCAATAAACGTATACATATATACACACCATATATTGGATGAGTAACACAGTTTTCAAAAGTTTAATCATGTAAATGAATTAAACACGCATGATTGTTTCACACATTTGCACTCGTTATTCTGATTTTTTTAAAAATTTCTAGTCTTTAGTTCCCATTTGGCGTTTTTGTGTCAAGTACCAGCACTCTCAGCCACACGTCATCTCCTAACAATCCCTCATAGTAGACTTATTCTCTTGATCCTGTTATTCTCAACATGAGAACATCCTTTGCCAGTTCTTTGCTTGTTAATGGTAAATACCATTTTCAAAGTTGTTCGTTAGGTTAAGTGAGGTAAAATAAATGGAACCCTATGAAGTATATCCTTGAGATGGATATATCTTCATCTATCCATAGTATCTGGATGAATTCCCTTCCTTCAGATATTTGTGCAGAGAAAGGCAGTCATTTGTGCAATAAGATTTGAAGAGGAATCAGAGAAAGTTCTCTTCCTAGCATGTCCCTGAACATTCTCCTATAATGTTTGTGCTAAAAGCACAAATTGAGGAAATGGGAGCAGAAAGAGAACAGTCATCCAGACAGAAAGGGAGATGGGCTTTCTCCAAGGTGGGAGAAGCACTCTCAAAAGTCCCTGATACCAAATTTTATACTTACGCTAACATTTTATCACCCAATGAAAAGAGGTGAGAGGGCAAGTAGGAGCAAATGAAGACTTGTATTTGGTTCCCTTGGTAAGTATTCCAGCAGAGGTCACTAGATACATTTAGAAAACCACACATTTGCTTTGACATTTTGGAATCTTCTTAGAAGTCTTCCAAAAAGCCTTTAGACTTCAAGACTTGACTAGCCTGCAGATGCATATCCAGAATAACTTAGTTAGCATATTTATGAGGCCGGCCGCGGTGGCTCACACCTGTAATCCCAGCACTTTGCGGGGCCGAGACGGGCGGATCACGAGGTCAGGAGATCGAGACCACCCTGGCTAACACGGGGAAACTCCATCTCTACTAAAAATACAAAAAATTAGCCAGGCGTGGTGGCTGTAGTCCCAGCTACTCGGGAGGCTGAGGCAGGAGAATGGCGTGAACCCAGGAAGCAGAGCTTGCAGTGAGCCCAGATCGTGCCACTGCCCTCCAGCCTAGGCTACAGAGCGAAACTCCATCCCCACACCAAAAAAAAAAAAAAAAACTAAAAACATATTTATGGAGCGCGTACTATGTGCTACTATTCTCATCACTGAGAAAATTTTCAATAAACAGTGGACAAGTCTTTGCCTTTATATGGACACATAGACATTGATCTTATAAACAAATTATGTTATTTCAGATTCTGCTAAATTTCTGGAGAAGAAAAACCGCAAACAGTAGTGACTGCTATTGGATAGAAATGAGTGCTTTAGGTGGGGAAGTCAAGAAAGACCCTTCTGAGGAAATGATATTTGAGTTAGGATATAAATGATGAGAAAGTGGCCACATTTGAAGATCTGAGAGAAGTGATAGCAAAGCCTTTAACTCTTACAGGAACAGAAAGACCAATGTGGCTGAAGCCAAGAGCATAATGAATGAGGGGAAGCCTGGAGGGTATGAGGTCAGAGGAAAGTAGGAAATGGATCATAGAGAAGCTGGTCAAGAGCTTAGATTTTATTTTGGTTGTAGTAGGAAGTCATTGGAAGGTTTTAAGCAGGGGACTTTGTGCTACAAAAAAATGGAATGTTGAGAAGTATAAAGGAGGAGGCTTGGAGACTGAGGTTATGAAGCTTGCACGTCAGTCGTAAATTCTAGAATGTAAAACTTTATTCATTTGGTAGATAATCCCTATATTCTTCTGAATGTCATAAAAGCAGAAATGAAAGTTAGTTATTTAGCATTTAGTCTTTGCCTTTTAAGGTTAGAGAGAGTACCTCTGTTATCCCACATAGTATCTCTATATAATTTTATTTTCTTATCTGTCCATTGCTTGTATGTACTTTATTATGCGTGTAGTGATGTTGTTACTACAGAAACTGGAGAATTAAAAGCTATACATCAGGTACTGTGATCACGATTCTTGCTCTTATGAAGTTTACACTCTAGCAGAGAAAGCAGTATTAAACAAGTAACTAAAAGGCTTTGGGGGTGGTGAATGGAATACAGAATCTATGAGAGCATGTAACAATAGAATTAACTCTATATGGAGTATTAAGAATGATGTCCCTGAGAAAATAATATTTATATTGAGATCAAAAATGGGAAAAGCTAAGGAAGAGGGGCTCCAGGCAGAGGAGCTAGTGCATGCAAAGACCAATAGAAATAAAGAATGTGTAAATTCAAAAAACTGAGAGATCAATACATTTAGATTCAGCAAACTTGAGGTAGAAAGTGATATAGGAATGAACCTGGAGAAGTGGGAAGGGGCTGATAAGAATTTTGAATTTATCTTAATGATAAGGAAAAGCAATGATAGGATTTGCATTATTTTATTTTTTTATGGTTTTAACTTTTAAGTTGAAGTGGAACACATTAATAGCAAAGTGTAGACATTATGGCCCAGTGAGTTGATACAAAGCAAACACTTTTGTGTTACTATTCAATAAAAAATTGGAACAAACAATACCAGAGTGAATTTTTTTTCAAGGAACTGATTCCATGGTATGACATATTTCAAATAGTGGATCATTCTAAAGATTTGCATTTTCCAGAGATCATTCTCACTGCATAACTGAGAATGAGTTAGGATGAAACTCAAGGTGAAGTGTCTGTAGCATTTTGGAGATGTATTATGTCAACATTTGACTCCTGAATATTTAATTATATCGGCTAGACAAAGAGAAGATAGAAAAAACAAGAAATAACATTTTAAATAGCCTGGAATAATTTACTCAGTGAAGAGACAGGAGGCCCCAGAATGAGGAGCCACTGGGAGACTGCGTTTTTTTACAGTCGGTCTTCTCAGAATCTGAGTGTCTCACTGGCTGAATGTGGTGAAGGGTTAACACACACATTTTGATCAGAATCCCTACCTTATAGGCTGGCTTTAGAACCCAGCATCAGTTAAAATGACTCCAATGTGTCTAGACAAGAGAAGGTGGCTGGTTGCACAAGAGTGATGGCAGTGAGATTAGAGAAGTGAGTAGTGAGATATGTTTGAGGTAACAGTTCATGGAGTTGATTGGTTGTGGGGAAGGGTTAATGCCTAGGTTTCTAGTCTGGACAACCAAGTGGATGGTCATGCAGTGTACCACAATAAGAAATATTGAGTGTGGGAGGGAAACAGATTTGCTTGAGAGATTAGAGAATGACTTCTGTGTCCAATGTGGTGAGTTTGAGACACCAGCCAGATGCTCAGTAGGAAGTTAAATATGCCTACTAAGAACCTGAGATGAGAGATCTGGGACACAGTTGGTAACTGAAGACATGGGAGTGGTGAGTTCTGAGGAAGAGGAGGTGCAGGGTGGATAGGGTAAACTACATGAAGCAGAGCTCCAGAAGGGTCAACTTTTAAGGCAGAGGCCACAATATGGTGTGATGAGTTTAGATTGGTATGTGCAATGCTCCCACAAAAGAGTCAAATATCTCTCAAAAGAGATTTCACATAAAGCTTTGGATTCCTCTTTTCTCTTCAAAAATCAAATCTGGCCACTCTGGATTCTATTTGCATGCCTTCATGAAATAATCAGCTGGAGCTGGGTAAATCTTTCCTGAAATCACCACAGTCATCTCAGTCTCCATGGGCCTACATTCACTGTCAGGTTTCTAGAAACACTTAAGCTCCTGAGTTAATTTTTTTTCTATACACATTTGGAGTTGCTGATCAGGAAGCAGCCAAAGACAAAGCAAGACATTATCCTTAAATTAAACTTAAAATCTAAGTTGACAATGCCCATCCACCACATTGAAGATTGTGACAGCGATTTTTGACCTTGACTGTTGAGATTATCTTAGTATAGACTGAATTTTACCCATATACTCAGAACTTGTTCTTGGAATAGAGCTTTTGGTTTGTTGATCCCTCTTCTCTAATTTTATTTTAAACTCTTCTTTTAAGTTTTTACGAATTACTAGTTCAATACCTGCCACAGTTCATTACACCACAGGTGCTTTGGGGAGGTTCTAGAACATACGTATGAAATTAGGAACTTTATATTGATTGTGTAAAATATTAGAGATCACCTCAACCAAAACGCACATTTAAAATAAATATTTTTTGTCTCCTTAGGGGAGGAGTAGTGAAGTTTGTAGAATAACAAGAAGAGGAAGTTGTTATCTGTTCTAGACATCTGTTTCATTCTTTTTGGATTTATTTTTCTGAGGGCTTCAGAAGATTGCAATGGCTAGAATTTTACTCTTCTTATGGTGGTAAATAGTTACCAAATTATATTTTTGAAAAACATCCTCATGGAAAATTGGCCTCCTTATGTCTGACCAGAAACTGATCCGCTTCTGGTGCAATTAATTCATTCTCTAGAGTCAACGTCGCAGACAGAAATTGGACCCATTATAACAAAATTCTATGAGGAATGCTGCTCACCTGGTTTATTGTTGAAAACTCCGAACGGCAGAGGCTGGAGTGTAATTCAGGAGACTTTCACCCAGTTAACACATTTAATGCATAACCATCTTTGGAGAATTTTGCTAATTTAGAATTGTACGAAGACTACATGATTAGTTACATAAGAATAAATTCACATTGAATAATATGAACAAGTTTTAAATAGTTAACTTAGGCATAATCTGTGCAGGAAAACACAAATGATAGTTCCATTATTCATTCCTAGTTTCTTCCTTGCAAGGAATTGCTGAAAGCCCTGACCTGCAAGCAACTGAGAGAAGATCTTTCTTCACACAATTTCTTGACCTCTTTCTTTTTGGAGTTGCCCAGATGTTACTGATGCTTTTCCTAATGTTTCCTGGCCATCTGTCTGTCTCATGCCACACCCTCCTGGGAATTGTTATTTTTGTGTCAGAGTCCTTTATTAGTACTTCCAGTTTTTTCATTGTGCATCTGGAAATGTTCACAGTTCATGCTCTGAGTTGTACTGATTTTCTCTTAAATGTATCTCAAAGGAGTCCATTTTCCCCCACTGCCTGTGCTGCCACCGCCATCCAGCCACCCTTATCTATAACCTATCATTATAACTTATCACAACCTTATTTATAAGGCAACCTTAGCCTTCTGACTCCTTCTAACTAGACTTCCCCCTTTTTCTTAGCTCTCCCTGCCACAAACGCACACAGTCATTCCCACATAGCAGCCAATGTAATCATTTCATAGGAAACTATGACCATATTTCTATTGTGCTTAAAACATCTCATCTAATTCCATCACTTTTGGGTAAGTCCAACACCACCAAAACAACCACTGCCCCCCTTCCACCCCACCCAAAGAAAAACCCAAAACATCTATTCTGTTTGGCAATTCAAGTAATTTTGTGCTGGGAAGACTAGATATCTTTATGACATTGTCCTCCCACCCAGGAATATAAAATATCTATTCTTGTCTTAGTTAATGTTTATTATTTTCTTTGTATAATATTTCACTTTTATCATTTAATTTGTTCATAGATATTTTAGAGTTTTTTTCATTAGTGTAATATGTGAAATGAGATTTTTTTTCAAGAAACAGGGTCTTGGTCTGTTGCCCAGGCTGGAGTGCAGTGGCGCATTCATAATTTACTGCAGCCTTGAACTCCTGGGCTCAAGCGATCCATCAGCCTCAGCCTCTCTCTGAGTAGCTAGGACTACAGGCTCACACCATCATGCCCAGCTACTTTGTTTTTGTTTTTGATTTTTGGTGGAGACAGGGTCTCACTATGCTGCCCAGGCTGGTCTGGAACTCCTAGCCTCAAGTGATCCTCCTGCCTCAGCCTTCCAAAGTGCTGGGATAACAGGTGTGAGTCACCACCCCAGACTTAAAATGAGATTTTTATATTTCAATTTTTAATTTCTCTTGGTAAAATGAAAGTTGTTGATATTTACATAGTTATCTTGTATCTGCCATCTTATTGTATTGTCTTGTTAGTACTGATAGATTTTTAACAATGTTTCCTGGATTTATTCTCTTTTTTTTTGAGATGGAGTCTCACTCTGTTGCCCAGGTTGGAGTGCAGCGGCGTGATCTTGGCTCATTGCAACCTCTGCCCTCCGGATTCAAGCGATTCTCCTACCTAGGCCTCTATAGTAACAGGGATTACAGGCACCTGCCACTGTGCCCAGCTAATTTTTGTATTTTTAATAGAGACAGGGTTTCACCATCTTGGCCAGGCTGGTCTTGAAGTCTTGACCTCCTGATCCACCCACCTCAGTCTCCCAAAATGCTGGGATTACAGGCATGAGCCACTGCACCCAGCCAGATTTTTTTTAGGTAGGCAATCATCTAAAAATAGTAATTATTTCTCAATGTTTATAACATGTTTCATTTTTGTTTGATTACAATAACTAGAATATACCAAACATTGCCAAATAATAATGATAAGAATTCATAAAAGTTTCCTGGCTTTAATGAGACTGTTTTTAGTATTAATATTTTGTGGGGAAAAGAAAGAGAGATCAGCCTGTTACTGTGTCTATATAGAAAGAAGTAGACATAAGAGACTCCATTTTGTTCTGCATTTGAGATGCTGTTAATCTGTGACCCTACCCCCAACCTTGTCCTTGCAAGAGACATGTGCTGCGGTGACTCAAGGTTTAATGGATTTTGGGCTGTGCAGGATGTGTCTTTGTTAAACAAATGTCTGAAGGCAGCTTGCTGGTTAAAAGTCATCACCATTCTCTTAATTTCAACTACCCAGAGACACATACACGGCCAAAGGTCGCAGGGACCTCTGCCTAGGAAAGCTAGGTGTTGTCTAAGGTTTCTCCCCATGTGATAGACTGAAACAATGCTGCTAAAAGGTTTATGGAGATGTTTGCATATGCATCTCAAGGCACAACATTTTCCTTTAAACTTATTCATGTCACAGAGGTTTTTGTTCATATGTCTTACTGCCGATTTCCTCTTTTTCTTTGATCCTATTGTCCTGCCACTCCCTGGTCTTTAAGATGGTAAAGATAATTATCAATAAATACTGAGGGAACTCAGAGACCGGGGCCGGCGTGGGTCCTCTGTAAGCTGAGCGCCGGTGCCCTGGGTCCCCACTTTCTCTTTCTCTATACTTTGTCTCTGTGTCTTATTTCTTTTCTCAAGTCTCTCGTTCCACCTTACGAGAAACACCCACAGGTGTGGAGGGGCAGGCCACCCCTTCAATATTTTAGTATAATGTGTTCTATTGACCTCTAAAACAGCTGTTGTAGTGTTTAGTAATTTTTCTTATTTTTCTCCTATTTTTACTTTTTCAATTGTATTCATTTTGTCTATTTGCTAATTTCAGATGTGGAGTTTAATTTTCAAAAATTTCTTGGCTCCTTCCGTCCGTCCTTCCTTCCTTCCTTCCTTCCTTCCTTCCTTCCTTTCCTCCCTCTCTCCCTCTCTTCCTCCCTTCCTTCCTTACTGCCTTCCTCCCTTTCTCCCTTTCTCTCTTTCTCTCGTTCTCTCTCTTTCTCGCTTTCTTTCTTCTTTTCTGTCTTCCTTTTTTACATCAATCTCCTACATGAATCCTTAGGCAGAGAGAAACTGTATGTGTCTTGATCACTTGATATTCCTGCACCTAACGAATTGCCTGGCAAATTACAGGCACTCCACAAATACATGGTGAAAGAATGGATGAGAGAGTCTCAGTAGCTTCCTAAAGGGGCTGCTGCTCATTCCTTATTGTCCAAGAAAGTTTCTAATCTCGGCCGGGCGCGGTGGCCCAAGCCTGTAATCCCAGCACTTTGGGAGGCCGAGACGGGCGGATCACGAGGTCAGGAGATCGAGACCATCCTGGCTAACACAGTGAAACCCCGTCTCTACTAAAAAAATACAAAAAACTAGCCGGGCGAGGTGGCGGGCCCCTGTAGTCCCAGCTACTCGGGAGGCTGAGGCAGGAGAATGGCGTAAAATCCGGGAGGCGGAGCTTGCAGTGAGCTGAGATCTGGCCACTGCACTCCAGCCTGGGCCACAGAGCGAGACTCTGCCTCAAAAAAAAAAAAAAAAAAAAAAAAGAAAGTTTCTAATCTCATTTTAATGTCTGTGTTCTGTGGTATCCGGGCGGCTATTTGGTACTCAGCAGTCCCTGACGGGGTTGGGGTTGGCAGTTTTTGTTTGTTTATTTTTTCAGACGGAGTGTGGCTCTTGTTGCCCAGGCTGGAGTGCTGTGGCACAGTCTCGGCTCACTGCAATCTCTGCCTCCTGGTTTCAAGCGATTCTCCTGCCTCAGCCTCCGGAGTAGCTAGGACTACAGCCATGCACCACCACGCTCGGCTAATTTTGTATTTTTAGTAGAGATGAGGTCTCACCATGTTGGTCAGGCTTGTCTCGAACTCCTGACCTCAGGTGATCCACCCGCCTCGACCTCCCAAAATGCTGGGATTACAGACATGAGCCACCATGCCTGGCCCATTCTTTTGTTTTGAATTCCTTTTTGAAGGGAGAATAATTTATTCATTTAGAGCTGACCTGAAAAAAAGATTTTCCCACTGGGCTAGAACATAATCTCTTCCTGCAGATTGTTACTAGAGTGTAATAATTTCTTGTGCTTAAATGAATAATTTTAAATGGGTTTCAGCCATGTTTGAGTACAATGGATATAATTCCTGCCAATCCTCCTTAGCTCCTCCTTTTTCTCCATTTACACTCTTCATATCCAATCTGATAGCATCCAACATTTCTACAGCACTCACATGTGCCAGGCAATGTACTAGGTGCTGCAAGTCTGTTAAGCATTTAGTCCTCACAACAATCCTGGGAGGGAAGTGCCACTATTATGTCCATTTTACAGGTGATAAGACCAAGTCAAAGGTTAATGGATGGGTTCAAAGTCACACAGCTAACAAGGGTCAGGGCCATGACTTATACCAGAGGGTCTGACTCTAGAAGCTGCACTCCTAACTACTGGGGCCTAACCACAATGTTTACACTTAGGTCTTACTAATTTAGCTACATAAATATCTCTAGAATTGTCCTTTCTCTACTTCTCTGCCACCACCACCCTAATCTAAATTACAATCAGCTCTTGCCTGAGCTGGGTAATGGTTTCCATGGATCCACTCTTGCCACTTGACAAAGTGCTTTCTGAAAAATGCAAATCTGATCAAGTCATATTCAAACTCAGAATATCCAATTGCCTCCAAATTTTCTTAGGCTTAGGATTAAGGCCTTTTTACCTGACTTACAAGATACCACAGAATACAGTATCTGTTTTTGTCTGCAGCTTCTTCTTCACTCTTCTTTTTTCCCCTCTGAGCCCCAACCACACTTTCTTTCAGTTTCTTGATTACACCATAGACCTTTCCACCACAGAGCCTTTGCACATGCTGTGCATTCTGCTTTGAAGACTCCTCCACTTTTGCAGCTTCAGATCAAATGTAATGCTCCCAGTGGGAAGCCTTCCATGATTTCCCAAAATAGGGCAAGTTCATCTATTAAAGGTTCTTGTTAGCACGCTGCGTTTTTCCCTCGTAAACTTAACACAGTTTGTAATCATATACACCTAGCTGTGTGATAATTTCACAAGTGTCTTTTTCCCCACTGCTCTTCATGTCTCTTTGTCTTCCACTCTTTCACTGACACACATCACATGTCCCAACACTCAATCAAAATTAATTACTAGATTCATGAATGAAAAAAATCTGTTTCTGGAAGTATAGGCAGAATTCTCCGTACTTACGTACTTAAAAGCAATATCAGGCAAATTTAAATCATTAAGCATGAGTAGAATGTTGAAATGTCATAGTTTAAAAAATAATGGAGTTTTCTTATAAGAGAAAAGAGAGAATATTTGGAAAGAATTAAGGAGGGAAAAGAGAAGAAGGAAAAGGACAATGCAGAGACACATTCAGTGCTTCGCATGCACCCCCTAGCATGTAAGAGGGCTGAAAACATTTTGTCAGGACAATCTCTTCCTTCCAAAAGAAATCCCTTCCTTCTGGAGCTGATGCATTTCTGCCTTGGGTCAAGCATCTCCATATGTAACAGTATCGTTAGCAGTTAATTTTCAAGTTAAGGAATTGAGGAAGAGGAGGGACAAGATTAAGTTTCATAATGAGGCCGGGCGCGGTGGCTCAAGCCTGTAATCCCAGCACTTTGGGAGGCCAAGACGGGTGGATCACGAGGTCAGGAGATCGAGATCATCCTGGCCAACACGGTGAAACTCCGTCTCTACTAAACAATACAAAAAACTAGCCGGGCGAGGTGGCGGGCGCCTGTGGTCCCAGCTACTCGGGAGGCTGAGGCAGGAGAATGGCGTAAACCCGGGAGGCGGAGTTTGCAGTGAGCTGAGATCCGGCCACTGCACTCCAGCCTGGGCCACAGAGCGAGACTCCGTCTCAAAAAAAAAAAAAAGTTTTATAATGAAATCTATTTGTCAATGAATATCTTGTTTAAGAGTTTGCTAGGTCTACATTTTTCAGAAATTTAATAATTCCGAGAAATCCTGATTTTCAGGCAGTCTAATATCGTTCGCATTCACTGCAGCTTTTGAGGTGCCAAAACGACTTGTTGCTCCACAACAACTTTGCCTCTGAAATAGACTCTGTGGAAGGAGGTCCTCGCCACCTGTCCCAGCCTTATCATCTAACCCTCAGAACCAAACCGTGATGCTCCAGTGGCATCACAGCCCCCACACCATGCTGTGATTTGCTTCTCTTCCAGTGCTGAAATCGTCCCTTCTTCCAGGAATAGTCTGTTGCCTGTTCTGTACTTGGGCAACTCCTCTCTCATCCTCTATGACTCAATCAGGTGTCATCATGCCAAGGATTCTTAAGCTCCCACCCTCACAGGTCATGTTAGATATTTCTCCCTAATTCTCCTTTAATGACCTATGTATATTTATGACTACATTTGCCATACTTCTTTTCATAATAATTTTCTGTGTTTGCCTCTGTTTCTCCTCTCTACACAGCCCGATTAAAGTGGAATTGTGTTGTTTTCATCTTTGAGCCCAGGTCCTAGCACAGTGTTTGGCCATCAACGCTCAATAACAATCTGCAGGTTTTGCTTGCTGCCACTTTTGTGTAGTTTTATTTACTTAGAGTCCACCTTTTTTAGACATTATTTGAAACCATTTACAGCTATCCACAGGTTAGTGAGATGGTAGCACAATTTTGAAGTAATGTTAAAAAAACAAACAAACAAACAAAAAACAATAACAAGAACAGGGATAAAACTTAACCAGGAATGAGGTTGAAGTTGAATATGAATTTAGCTAAAATCCCTTAAAAATCAGCCTCAAAATTTGCTATTAGTCCATTTGAATTTTCTATTAGTCCACTTGAAACAAGATATTATTTATTTTATTCCATTCTCAATGTTCACCAATAAAATCAATTTCTTAGTAGATACTGTTTTATCTGCTTAGTAGATACTGCTTTTTAAAACAGATTTTTGGGTGTCCAAATGCATTTTTATTACTAAAATTCAGATGACCTTACTATTTATTACTCACTTTTAGGCGCCTGAGAAAAGTGTTTAAAAGTCCTTTAATTTTATTTATTTTTTGAGACAGGGTCTTGTTCTGTTGCCCAGGCTTGAGTGCAGTGGTTCAACTGCAGCCTTGACTTCCCAGACTCAAGTGATTCTCCGGCCTCACTCTCCCAGGTAGCTGGGACTACAGGCATGTGCCACCATGCCCACCTAATTTTTGTATTTTTTGTAGAGACAGGGTTTCACATGTTGCCGAGGATAGTCTCGAACTCCTGAGCTCACGCAATTCAACTGCCTTAGCCTCCCAAAGTGCTGGGAATACAGGTGTGTGCCCCCACGCCTGGCCTAAGGTGATATATAAATACACTATTTTTTTACATTATACTTTAAGTTCTAGGGTACATGTGCACAATGTGCAGGTTTGTTGCACATGTATACATGTGCCATGTTGGTTTGCTGCACCCATTAACTCATCATTTACATTAGGTATTTCTCCAAATACTATCCCACCCCCATCCCTGCACCCCACAACAGGCCCCGGTGTGTGATGTTCCCCACCCTGTGTCCAAGTGTTCTCATTGTTCATTTCCCACCTATGAGTGAGAATACATGGCATTTGGTTTTCTGTCCTTGTGATACTTTGCTCAGAATGATGGTTTCCAGCTTATCTATGTCACTACAAAGGACATGAACTCATCCTTTTTATGGCTGCATTGTATTCCATGGTGTATATGTGCCACATTTTCTTAATCCAGTCTATCATTGGTGGACATTTGGGTTGATTCCAACTCTTTGCTATTGTGAACAGTGCCGCAATAAACATATGTATGTATGCCTGTGTCTTTATAGTAGCATGATTTATAATCCTTTGAGTATATACCCTGTAATGGGATGGCTGGGTCAGATGGTATTTCTATTTCTAGATCCCTCAGGAATCGTCACGCTGTCTTCCACAATGGTTGAACTAGTTTACAGTCCCATCGACAGTGTAAGGGCATTACTATTTCTCCACCTCCTCGCCAGCACCTGTTGTTTCCTGATTTTTTAATGATCATCATTCTAACTGGTGTGAGATGGTATCTCACTGTGGTTTTGATTTGCATTTCTCTGAGCAGTCTGTTGGCTGCATAGTTGTCTTCTTTTGAGAAGTGTCTGTTCATATCCTTTGCCCACTTTTTGATGGAGTTGTTCATTTTATTCTTGTAAATGTGTTTGAGTTCTTTGTAGATTCTGGATATTAGCCCTTTGTCAGATGGGTAGATTGCAAAAATTTTCTCCTATTTTGTAGGTTGCCTGTTCACTCTGATGGTAGTTTCTTTTTCTGTGCAGAAGCTCTTTAGTTTAATTAGATACCATTTGTCTATTTTGGCTTTTGTTGCCATCACTTTTGGTGTTTTAGACATGAAGTCCTTGCCTATTCCTATGTCCTGAATGGTATTGCCTAGGTTTTCTTCTAGGGTTTTTATGGTTTTAGATCTAACATTTAAGTCTTTATTCCATCTTGAATTAATTTTTGTATAAGGTGTAAGGAAGGAATCCAGTTTCAGCTTTCTACTTATGGCTAGCCAGTTTTCCCAGCGCCATTTATTAAATAGGGAATCCTTTCCCCATTTCTTGTTTTTGTCAGGTTTGCTGAAGATCAGATGGTTGTAGATGTGTGGTGTTATTTCTGAGGCCTCTGTTCTGTTCCATTAGTCTACATATCTGTTTTGGTACCAGTACCATGCTATTTTGGTTACTGTAGCCTTGTAATATAGTTTGAAGTCAAGTAGCATGATGCCTCCAGCTTTGTTCTTTTGGCTTAGGATTGTCTTGGCTATATGGGCTTTTTTGTTGTTGTTGTTCCATATTAACTTTAAAGTAGTTTTATCCAATTCTGTGAAGAAAGTCATTGGTAGCTTTATGGGCATGGCATTGACTCTATAAATTACCTTGGACAGTATGGCCATTTTCACGATATTGATTCTTCCTATCCATGAGCATGGAATGTTCTTCCATTCATTTGTGTCCTCTTTTATTTTGTTGAGCAGTGGTTTGTAGTTCTCCTTGAAGAGGTCCTTCACATCCTTGTAAGTTGGATTCCTAGGTATTTTATTCTCTTTGTAGCAATTGTGAATGGGATTTCACTCATGATTTGGTTCTCTGTCTGTTATTGGTGTATGAGAATGCTTGTGGTTTTTCACATTGATTTTGTATCCTGAGACTTTGCTGAAGTTGCTTGTCAGCTCAAGGAGATTTTGAGCTGAGATGATGGGGTTTTCTAAATATACAATCATGTCATCTGCAAACAGGGACAATTTGACTTCTTCTTTTCCTAATTGAATATACTTTATTTATTTCTCTTGCCTGATGGTTGGAAGTTCTCACTTCCAACACTACATTGAATAGGAGTGGTGAGAGAGGGCATCCCTGTCTTGTGCCAGTTTTCAAAGGGAATGCTTCCAGTTTTTGCCCATTCAGTATGATAGTAGCTGTGGGTTTGTCATAAATAGCTCATTATTTTAAGATATGTTCCATCAATACCTGGTTTATTGAGAGTTTTTAGCATGAAGGCTGTTGAACTTGTCAAAGGCCTTTTCTACCTCTATTGAGATAATCATGTGGTTTTTGTCTTTGGTTCTGTTTATGTGATTGTTTATGTTTATTGATTTGCATATGTTGAACGAGCCTTACTTCCCAGGGATGAAGCCAACTTGATCTTGGTGGATAAGCTTTTCGATGTGCTGCTGGATTTGTTTTGCCAGTATTTTATTGAGGGTTTTCACATCGTTGTTCATCAGGGATATTGGTCTAAAATTCTCTTTTTCTGTTGTTGTGTCTCTGCCGGGCTTTGGAATCAGGGTGATGCTGGCTTCATAAAATGAGTTACGGAGGATTCCTTCTTTTTCTATTGATTGTAATAGTTTCAGAAGGAATAGTACCAGCTCCTCTTTGTACCTCTGGTAGAATTCGGCTGTGACTCCATCTGGTCCTGGACTTTTTTTGGTTAGTAGGCTATTAATTACTGCCTCAATTTCAGTGTCTATTATTGATCTATACAGGGATTCAACATCTTCCCGGTTTAGTCTTGGGAGGGTGTATGTGTCCAGGAATTTATCCATTTCTTCTAGATTTTCCAGTTTATTTGCGTAGAGGTGTTTATAGTATTCTCTGATGGTAGTCTGTACTTCTGTGGGATCAGTGGTGATATCCCCTTTATTATTTTTTATTGTTTCTGTTTGATTCTTCTATCTTTTCTTCTTCATTAGTTTTGCTAGTGGTCTGTCAATTTTGTTGATCTTTTCGAAAAACCAACTCCTGGATTTGTTGATGTTTTCAAGGGTTTTTTATGTCTCTATCTCCTTCAGTTCTGCTCTGATCTTAGTTATTTCTTGCCTTCTGCTGGCTTTTGAATGTGTTTGCTCCTGCTTCTCTAGTTCTTTTAGTTGTGATGTTAGGGTGTCAATTTTAGATCTTTCCTGCTTTCTCTTGTGGGCATTTAGTGCTATAAATTTCCCTCTACACACTGCTTTAAATGCGTCCCAGACATTCTGGTACGTTGTGTCTTTGTTCTCATTGGTTTCAAAGAACATCTTTATTTCTGCCTTCATTTCGTTATTTACCCAGTAGTCATTCAGGAGCAGGTTGTTCAGTTTCCATGTAGTTGAGTGGTTTTGAGTAAGTTTCTTAATCCTGAGTTCTAATTTGGTTGCACTGTAGTCTGAGAGACAGTTTGTTTTGATTTCCATTTTTTATATTTGCTGAGGAGTGTTTTATTTTCACTATGTGGTCAATTTTGGAATAAGTGTGATGTGGTGTTGAGAAGAATGTATATTCTGTTGATTTAGGGTGGAGAGTTCTGTAGATGCCTATTAGGTCCGCCTGGTGCTGAGCTGAGTTCAAGTCCTGGATATCCTTGTTCACCTTCTGTCTTGTTGATCTGTCTAATATTGACAGTGGGTGTTAAATTCTCCCATTATTATTGTGTGGGAGTCTAAGTCTCTTTTTAGGTCTCTAAGGACTTGCTCTATGAATCTGGGTGCTCCTGTATTGGGTGCATATATATTTAGGATAGTTAGCTCTTCTTGTTGATTTGATCCCTTTACTATTATGTCATGGTCATGTCTCTTTTGATCTTTGTCGGTTTAAAGTCTGTTTTATCAGAGACTAGGATTGCAACCACTGCCTTTTTTTTTTTTTTTTTTTTTATTTCCATTTGCTTGGTAGATCTTCCTCCATCCCTTTATTTTGAGTCTATGTGTGTCTCTGCACATGAGATGGGTCTCCTGAATACAGCACACTGATGGGTCTTGACTCCTTATCCAATTTGCCAGTCTGTGTCTTTTAATTGGGGCATTTAGCCCATTTACATTTAAGGTTAATATTGTTATGTGTGAACAAGATCCTGTCATTATGATATTAACTGGTATTTTGCTCGCTAGTTGATGCAGTTTCTTCCTAGCATCAATGGACTTTACATTTTGACATGTTTTTGCAATGGCTGGTACCTGTTGTTCCTCTCCACGTTTAGTGCTTCCTTCAGGAGCTCTTGTAAGGCAGGCCTGGTGGTGACAAAATCTCTCAGCATTTGCTAGTCTGTAAAGGATTTTATTTCTCCTTCACTTATGAAGTTTAGTTTGTCTGGATATGAAATTCTGGGTTGAAAATTATTTTAAGTGAGAATGTCGAATATTGGCCCCTACTCTCTTCTGGCTTGTAGAGTTTCTGCCGAGAGATCCACTGTTAGTCTGATGGGCTTCCCTTTGTGGGTAACCCAACCTTTCTCTCTGGCTGCCCTTAACATTTTTCCCTTCATTTCAACCTTGGTGAATCTGATAATTACGTGTCTTAGAGTTGCTCTCCTCGAGGAGTATCTTTGTGGTGTTCTCTGTATTTCCTGAATTTGAATGTTGGCCTGCCTTGCTAGATTGGGGAAGTTCTCCTGGATAATATCCTGAAGAGTGTTTTCCAGCTTGGTTCCACTCTCCCCATCACTTTCAGGTACACCAATCAAACGTAGATTTGATCTTTTCACATAGTACCATATTTCTTAGAGACTTCGTTCATTTATTTTTACTCTTTTTTTTCTAAACTTCTCTTCTCACTTCATTTAATTCCTTTGATCTTCAGTTACTGATACCCTTTCTTCCACTTGATTGAATCAGCTACTGAAGCTTATGCATGTGTCACGTAGTTCCCGTGCCATTGTTTTCAGCTCCATCAGGTCATTTAAGTTCTTCTCTACACTGTTTATTCTAGAGAGCCATTTGTCTAATCTTTTTTCAAGGTTTTTAGCTTCCTTGCAATGGGTTCAAACATCCTCCTTTAGCTTGCAGAAGTTTGTTATTACTGACTTTCTGAAGCCTTTGTTATTACTGACTTTCTGAAGCCTGCTTCTGTCAACTTGTCAAAATCATTCTCCGACCAGCTTTGTTCTGTTGCTGGTGAGGAGCTGTGATCCTTTGGAGGAGAAGGGGTGCTCTGGTTTTTGGAATTTTCAGCTTTTCTGCTCTGGTTTCTCCCCATCTTTGTGGTTTTGTCTACCTCTGGTGTTTGATGATGGTGACCTACAGATGGGATTTTGGTGTGGATGTCCTTTCTGTTTGTTCATTTTCCTTCTAACAGGTCCCTCAGCTGCAGGTCTGTTGGAGTTTGCTGGAGGTCCACTTCAGACCCTGTTTGCCTGAGTGTCAACAGCAGAGGATGCAGAAAAGCAAATACTGCAGGACAGCAAATATTACTGCCTGATCCTTCCTCTGGAAACTTCATTCCAGAGGGACACCCAGCTGTATGAGGTGTCAGTTCACCCCCACTGGGAGGTGTCTCCAAGTTAGGCTACAAGGGGGTCAGGGATCCACTTCAGGAGGCAGTCTGTCCATTCTCAGAGCTCAAACACCATGCTGGGAGAACCACCGCTCTCTTCAGAGCTGTCAGACAGGGACATTTAAGTCTGCAAAAGTTTCTGCTGCCTTTTTTCAACTATGCCCTGCCCCCAGAGGTGGAGTCTACAGAGGCAAGCAGGCCTCCTTGAGCTGCGGTGGGCTCCACCCAGTTCAAGCTTCCTGGCAACTTTGTTTACCTACTCAAGCCTCAGCAATGGTGGACACCCCTCCCCCAGCCAGGCTTGCTGCCTCGCAGTTAGATCTTGGTCCTACGCCCACAGAGCAAGGCTCCGTGGGCGTAGGACCTGCTGAGCCAGGTGTAGGATATAATCTCCTGGTGTGCCGTTTGCTAAGACCATAGGAAAAGTGCAGTGTTTAGGTGGCAGTGTCCAAATTTTCCTGGTACAGTCTGTCATGGCTTCCCTAGGCTAGGAAAGGGAAATCCCCTGACCCCTTGCACTTCCCGGGGAAGATGATGCCTCGCCCTGCTTTGGCTCGCCTTCGTGGGCTGCACCCACTGTCCAACCAGTCCCATTGAGATGAACCAGGAACCTCAGTTGGAAATGCAGAAATCACCCATCTTCTACGTAGATCCCCCTGGGAGCTGCAGACCAGAGCTGTTCCTATTCAGCCACCTTGGAACCATAAATACACTATTGAGCTTACAACATACTCAAAATTAACAAACAGTAAAAAAGTCTTCTTATATATCTATATGGATATTACCTAAATATCATACTTAGGTTTAACGTTGGCTTTTTAATCTCAAAATATGTTCTGTTAATGTATAACTTATTAAAAGACTGCTTGCATCAAGCACTGTGCTAGAAATCTTCTCTCCAATCCCATCACATACTAATATTAGGGATGGAAACAAAGTGTAATAAATTTTTAAATTTTAAGTAAGCAGCTGGCAATGTCTCCTTGCAAAGCCCTTGGGTAATCTATATGTGTTATTTTTGTCACTGTTAAAAATATCCTGTGCATTGTTCTAAGAATTACGTAACTGATTAGAAATGACCATTAAGTTTTCAGCATGACATGAAAGCACCGGCTGTCTAGTGTCAGGTGAGAGTCACAATTTCCAGGTGGCCATCGAGTTTCTCACTGCTATGAGGGTGTGCCAAGCAACCATGAGTGTTTTGGGATGTGAGCGGCCAAATACAATGTCAATAGAACAAACAAGAGATAATCTGGGAAGTGAGTTTTCATCACCTTCTGATTGTTTATTTTATTTTGGGAGAAAAAATTTCTATATTATGAAACCCCTCTACACCTTAGGCTTTTCTACATTTATTAGAAAGTTGCTTTAACCCCACACCATATTCATCTCTGAATAATCTTATCACTTTTATAAAATGTTTAATGAACAATTTGTACAGTGGATCCAAAAGCCATAAATTATAAAAAGTATATCCTAAAATGTTCTCTTGCATCTGCTTAGGTTTTACCATGCTTCCTCCCACCAACCACCACCCCCTTAACTCTAAAAAAGTCTACAGACATTTTTCTGTCTTATAGTTTCTTATTGTTTATACAATAAAATATGAAGTATATTATTTTTCTCCCTCCATTTTTCTGCATGCTACTCTTTTCATGGGCCAATACATCTTTCTGTAATGATATGTCGAGAGCATGCTCATTCTTTTATACAGTGGAGTAGCATGCCATTAAATGAATAAGTATACTTTTTTTTTAACAGTCTTCTATGGATAGACGTTTCCATTGTTTACTGTCTTTTGCTGTTATAAGCAATGTGGTCTGACTGAAGTAGAACATACATCAAGTTGTTCTTGTGCTACTAGTAGGATTAATTCTCAAAAATGGAATTTCTGAGTCAAAAGGCACGAACCTTTTCATTTTGATAGATGTTGCAGAATTCCCATCCATAAAGGTTAGGCTAATTTATGCTCTTTCCAGAAATATATGAGTTTTATTACTCCACAAAAAATGGAGTGTGTTATCAAACATATATATATGTTTCCTATTCTCTTTGGTGAAAAATGGCATATCAGTATATCCTTTTAATTTTCACTTCTTATAAATGGAGTAAAGGATTTTTCACATTTAAGAATCTTTTACATATTTAATAGCAATTTGCTTCATTTTCAATGAATGTCTATTTATCTCTCTGATTTTTTTTATGTGACATTTAAAAAATCAAGGGTGAGGCCAGGTGCATTGGCTCATGCCTATAATCTCAGCACTTTGGGAGGCCGAAGTGGACAGATCACTTGAGGCCAGGAGTTTGAGACCAGCCAGGCCAACATGGTGAAACCTCATCTCTACTAAAAATACAGAAATTAGCTGGGTGTGTTGGCACAGCTTGTAATCCCAGCTACTCAGGAGGCGGAGACAGGAGAATCGCTTGAACCTGGGAGACAGAGGTTGCCAGTGAGCTGAGATTGTAACATTCATGACACTCTATCCTGGGTGACAGAGTGAGACTGTGTCTCAAATAAATAAATAAAAAATAAATAAATCAAGGCCAGGCACAGTGGCTCATGCGTGTAATCCCAGCACTTTTGGAGGCTCAGGAGGGAGGATGGCTTGAACCCAGGAGTTTGAAAGCAGCCTGGGTAACATAGCAAGACCTTATCTCTACACAAGTAAAATTAGCTGGGCATAGTGGTACACACCTGTGGTCCCAGCAACTTGGGAGGTTGAGGTGGGAGAATCACTTGAGCCCTGAAGTTGAGGCTTCAGTGGGTTGTGATCGAGCCACTGCACTCCAGCCTGGGTGGCAAAGTGAAACTTTCTCCAGATTAAATAATAACGATAAATTTAAAAATCTAAGGATTCTTTATACAATATGGAGGCTCATCCTTGGCCTGAAATATGGGTTGATGTCTTTTTCTCCAATTTGTTGTCGTCCTTTGACTTTGCTTGTGTTATGTTTTCAAGTAAGAAGTTCTCTTTTTCAGTGGTTAAATTAAACCAATCCTTTCTTTAATGGCTCTAGATATGGAGACAAAAAGGTCCTCCTAATCTCAAGGTAATAGCAAAAATGTACCATATTTTCTTTTAGAATTTATACAGTTTTTTTTTTCTGCATGTAAATCCTTGATCTATTTAGATTTGTCCTGGTTTAGGGTATGAGGTGTGTATATTACATTTTTTTTCTAGTCATGCATTTGTGTTATTTATAATCATTTCCACTTAAATCCTGTCTTTTAAATTGTCTCCATGAAATGTCTCTCAGTTCACAAAGACTGACTTTTCAGAAACCCTAGGCACTTGGAATTTTACTACTATGCTGGTTTTATAATAATAATGTATGAGTGTAGGGCTTGACAACTTATAAAGACATTTTCTACATATTATTTCATTTATATCCTTACTTATTACATTTTTAAAGTAAAGAATCTGACATTCTGATCACATGGATTTGGAGAAAAAGAGCTATGCCATTAGAAATGTAACTTTTAGGCCGGGCGCGGTGGCTCAAGCCTGTAATCCCAGCACTTTGGGAGGCCGAGACGGGCGGATCACGAGGTCAGGAGATCGAGACCATCCTGGCTAACAGGGTGAAACCCCGTCTCTACTAAAAAATACAAAAAACTAGCCGGGCTAGGTGGCGGGCGCCTGTAGTCCCAGCTACTCGGGAGGCTGAGGCAGGAGAATGGCGTAAACCCGGGAGGCGGAGCTTGCAGTGAGCAGAGATCCGGCCACCGCACTCCAGCCTGGGTGACAGAGCGAGACTCCCTCTCAAAAAATATAAAAAATAAAAAAAATAAAAAAAAAAAAGAAATGTAACTTTTGAGCACAAGTATAGAGCTCTGTCTCCTATACTAAACTTACAAATGCCATGTTGGTACACATAGTAGGCCATTCTTGCATTGCTATAAAGAAATACCTGAGACTGGGTAATGTACAAAGAAAAGAGGTTTAATTGGCTCACAGTTCTGCAGGCTTTACAGGAAGCATGGTGTTGGCATCTGCTCGGCTTCTGGGGAGGCCTCAGGAAGCTTATAATCACGGTGGAAGGCAATGTGGAAGGAGACATGTCACATGGCCAGAGAAGGAGCAAGACAGAGAGTGGCAGGGGGAGGTGTCACATACTTTTAAATGGCCAAATCTTATGTGAACTCAGAGCAAAAGCTCACTTATCACCAAGGGGATGGCCCAAGCTATTCATAAGGGATCTGACCCTGTGATGTAATCACCTCCCAGCAGACCCCACCTCTAACATTGGAGATTATATATATTTCAGCATTAGATTTGGGTGGAGACGAATATCCAAATTATAGTGACATTAATATGTTTTGTTGTTGTGAAGACCTGGACTATGTTCGCTATCTTCCCACCATAACAACTAGAAGAGTTACTTATACCAGACAGATACTCAATAAGCATTTGTTTGTTGGCTAATTTAATGTGTTATGGCTTCCTCTAATAATTGTCTGCTTAATTTTACTCATATAGAACTCTTTGTTCCAAAATGGGATAAGAATTCCTGCTTTCTATTCATCTCTCAGTTTTCTAATGCAATGACTAGTATTTCTATGTGGGAGCTCCAATAATAACAGGAATCAGGTTGAGCCAGATAGTAGAATGGAAAAGATAGAGATTTTCCCTTGAAAGGCCCACATTACACCTAAAAACACTTCACTGTGTCAGAACCCAGATATAACTGGAAGCATTTGTTATATTGCTGTTGGAAGACACTGATGCCAGGCAGTAAAACAGGTCATGGAAAAGACTACTGATTTGGTGTCAGGATTTGAGAATTCCAGTTCCAGCTAACCTGGAGAGATGACATCTATCTATCTATCTATCTATCTATCTATCTATCTATCTATCTATCTTTAAAAATCACCCAGTTCTATTTCCCCTCCAATGTCTGGAAATGCCTTTAATTTTTTCTGGGATTCATCCCTTCCACTACTCTCAATTCATGGGCTTTGACTCCAGAAAAAACAAAGTCATCTATCAATGACAGCAGTACATTGCTCAGGCCATTGAGATAGGTTCAATGATGTACATCTTATTCAGTCAGAGCCAGTAAGATGCAGTGAGATGTTTTCTGGAGTTTCTAGGAAAGAAGAGGACAGTTTTCTATTAGATCTGAACAAGAGAAGATACAATTTGGGAGTTGCTATAGACAATTTGCTACTGTATAGAACCTAGAATTAAATAAATGTACAGAGGAAAAAAGTTTTAAAAAAAGAGTTAGAAGAAAACTGCATACTTCTGACTACATCGATTTTTTACCCTTGAATACGGTGTTGGTTAATGTGAGTTCCATTCCTAAGCTTTTCAGCTAGTTGTACCAAGAAATTCCACCTTTCTTTGTTTTAGCCACTTTGCTGGAATACTCAGCAATAGGCCCACAAAAGTACTTGGGTATCGGTTTCTCTTCTGTAAAATAGCTTGGACAAAAGTCACTTCCAGTTGTAAAATCATATGAGATCAAAGTACCTTTATGGATGAACTATCAATGTCTGTCACCTTCAGTACATCGTTTTTGCATTTTGGATATTGACCCAGGGAATATCTGGATCCATGTATTGACTAGTCAGGTGTTACTAGGCCTCTGCTCTATTCCTAAGGAATGTTATTAATTCCATTTTTCATGTTGCCCCAGATGATAAGAAAATAACAAAAGTGCTCCAACTGAATGTGTGAGGATTCAAGACTTTTTTTTTCTTGTTTTTATAGCATCTTATTTTGTTATTTATCATTCAAGTATATGTCCTCAGTTAGATAAAAAGTTACCTAACAGGTGTTGTGCCGTATAGTTGGAGACTACATCATTTAGAATTAATTGGTTAGCTGAGACAGATACCTAAAATGACAGTGATAGGAGTTTATTTTCTCCTAATACAAAAAGCAATTAGGAGGCAGACAGTCAATAGCTGGTACAGGCAGCTGCATGCAAACTGACAGCCCAGCCTTCTTCCAGCTCTTGGCTCTGCCATCCCAAGGGTTCTGCATTTCTGTCCATGGTCCAGGATAGCTGATACATTTGAGATTGTGGTCTTCCCATTATTTTGGCATTCAAATGTCTTTTCTTTTGTATGATGGTAGAAAATGGGTAGTTTTTTCTCCACGTGTTTATTTGGCAAAATGAAAAGTTGGCAAACTTGTTCATGCTTCCTAACCTATGCATGTGTCTATTCCCCCTTTTAAACAAAGTTTAAACAATTCTAAACTGATCCATGAAATTCAAGGTTGGAAATTATTGGCTTATTGTAAATTCAACATTCACATAGAAACTGAAACAATGAACTAGAAGCATATGCTAAATTAACCCTCCTCCTTACATCTAGATATGATCATCATACCAACAGATTAACTGGAAATGTATGAAAAAGGAATTTAATAACTGTGGCCATCTCCCTTTCTGTAATATAGAAATAACAGTAGCCGCATAATATGCTGGAGCATTAAAGAATATCAGTGTTATTCTAAAAAGATATAAAAATTTGACAGTAAGTTTTTCTGCATTATAGTACACTGTGCTTGAGAAAGGATTTTTTTTTCCCCAAGATGGGGTCTCGTTCTGTTGCCAGACTGGAGTGCAATGGCACGATCTCGGCTCACTGCAACCTCTGCCTACTGGGTTCCAGAGATTCTCCTGCCTTAGCCTCCCGAGTAGCTGGGACTATAGGTGCGTGCCACCGCACCCGGCTAAGTCATTCTAGTAGAGATGAGGTTTCACCATGTTGGCCAGGATGGTCTCGATCTCTTGACCTCATATCCACCCACCTCTGCCTCCCAAATTGCTGGGATTACAGGCGTGAGCCACTGCGCCCGGCCAAGAGAAAGGATTTTAAACGTAATTGCATAGGTTGAATCCTGGTACTGTTATTCAGTTGCTATTATCTGAGTGTCTCAGTTTCCTCATCTGTAAAATAAGGATACACACTTTAGATCAGTGGTTCTCAATCAGGGGTGATTCTCGTCACCCCCTCCCAGGGGACATTTGGCAAGGTCTGCAGACATGTTTGGTTACACCTTGTGGGCAGGGGTGTGTGACTGGCATCAGCTGGGTAGATCAGGGATGCTGCTAAACAGCCTACAATGTGCAGTTCAGCCTCCACTATACAGAAACATTCAGCCCAAAATGTCAATAGTGTTGAGGTTAAGAAGCACTACCTTATAGAACAGTTGGGATGATTTAGATAAGTTAACATCTATGAAGCACTTGGAACAGTAAGCGCTACTTAAATGTTAGCTACCATGATGACCAAGCTATGTGCTAAGAGTTTTACATAATTTTCTCATTTAAACAACCCATAATGAAGAGGTATTGTTATCATCACTGTCTTATAGGTGACGAAAATGAGAATTAGGAGTGATTAAGTAGTTAACTTGATTAAGATCACAGTTAATCAATGATAAGGCCAGCACTCAAGTCCAGGTTTATATGGCACCAAAAACCATGTTTTAAACACTACTTAAATTGACCCCTACATAACATGTAAATTTGTAACACCGTTAAAGGAAGTCTACCTAAGTTTCCCTGTAAATTCACGTTATGCTATCTCCAAGTAGCCAGAATCGGAATAATCCAGACCAAACTTTCATTTTCCTTCACTGTGAAATAGAACTAATTCTAACAAAATTTCCAGTTTAGGCATTCTTCCTTTTAAAATGGGCTTCCTTATAAATGTCATATATTGACATCTGTTACAACTTCTTCAGTTATAACCTTAAAATGATAACCATATTCTCAGGATAACAACAACAAACCATGACACACGTTGCAACAAATAATTTTTGGGTCATTCAGAGGGAGGAGTGTAGATGATGTGGGAATTTAGGGACATTTACGATGTGTGGTAAGAATGACTTGACAGATTGACTGAAATCTTTCAGAAATCATTAAAGAAGGAATCCCAGAAATAGAAGTACACTACAATAGTTAATTTTATTTGTTCAAGAGCTCATATTGCAAGCATTAAACCAAGCATAGGCTTTGATTCTATGAGCCCAAATTCACATATTGAAGAAGATCAAAGCAAACTGCGATCCATGTACACAGATGAAAACTAAAGGCTCAGAGTTAATAACATTGTAGTTTTTAAATTTCTATAGCCTAGAGCCCAGTAGTCACAGGTCTTTTAGGTCCTTCTGGATGTCCCACAGGGTATCTGCACTTTTCTTGAGCTGAGCAACTTCATCATCCTTTAGCTTCTGGTTGATAACGCTGGTTAATCCTCGGGCATTGAGGATACACGGAAGGCTCAGGAAGACTTCATTCTCGATGCCATACATCCCCTGCCACAACAACAAAGCACTGAGATTAAGACATGAAACTGTAAGTAAAAATGATCAAAGACAGGAGGCTGAGGCGGGAGGATTGTTTGAGCTCAGGAGTTTGAAGTTTCAGTGAGCTATGACAGTAGTACTACTCTCTAGCCTAGGTGACAGAGCAAGAACTCAACTCTAAAGAGGGGGGAAAAAATATTCAAAGGTCCGATGTTTCAACAGAAAGAATTGTAGTAAACTTGATAGGCATGAACTCATCCCGTAATCTAATTTTCATCACTTACAGGTCCACATTTCCCCAATACTTATGTTTTGAATTAGGTTTTATACATAGAATGTGCAAACATACACTATGAGAAAATTAGATATTTGTAAGTAACAAGTACTTAATTTTATTACATATGTATTTTATTGAACACTGCTCTTCTACTTAAAAACACTTTAATAAATTTTGATATATGAGTCTTCAAATTAAATTGCTTTTAATTGTGGTTCTTAATGGATTACTTTCTATGACATTTTAAGTTGTTTAAAGACTTTTAGTTAGGAAGAAATTTCAGGTGGTAGCCAGCCTACGAGGTCCTGGGTAATAGTTAAAGACCATTAAAAGGCAAGATGCTTGGAACACCCAAGAATTGCAAAAACAAACAAACAAAACTTCCAAAACACTTGACCAGTTCGTGTGGGCAATTTATTCACAGAGTCAATAAAACTATATAACTAATTATATTAAACATACCTTAACGTAAGTTTTTAAACTTCTAATTTCCAAAATTTTGTACATACACAAAACTAGACAGAATAAACAAATTCCTATACTTTTACCCGAAGACTCAGTAATTACCTAATTATTGACACACTTGATTTACACTGACTTGTGGAAAATGACTCAGTTGTCTTACAAAATATTTTAATATACTTTTAGTTTTGTTTAAAAAATAATTAACTTCTATCTGTTTTGTGCATTTGCTCCACAGCTTTTGAATTAAACTGTATTTGCTAAGATACCAAGTGCTATATGAAAGGCAATCTAGAGTTTAGTACACCAACTTTAAATGAAACTCTATTACGCTTATTCAAATGATCAATACTTTAAGAATGTGCTAAGTAAAGATTCGGAGTAATATTAATTATATAAAGAATGACAACAATCTATTGAATGTCTTAGATTCTGTAAGTTTTCTGCCCTTGTTGTCCAAGACTTCTGTTGGAAAATGAGAATAGTTTACATAAAACCTTGAGAGACAGAAATAATTGTGAACTATGATTTTATCCAGTCTGGGCCTCTTTAAATGAATCTTTTTGTAGAATACAATGCTAGAAATCATATTATTATATTTTGTAGTAGAGTTTGTCTTACCTTTACCATTGTTGACACGGGATGAATCCTGGATAGATTTTTCAACATGGATTCAATAAGATCAGCCACACTTAATCCAATAGCCCAGTTGGTATATCCTTTTAGCTTGATGACTTCATAGGCACTTAAAAAAATTGTAACAGACATCACTGAAATAAGACTCAATCATTACTGAAACCAGACCTGACTTTGACACCTGCTCTGTCTCTAACTATAATCTTGGGCAAATTATTTACCCTTTCTTGCCTTAGTGTTCCCTTCTTGAGTGTTAAATGAGTGAATATATATGTAAAATGCTTAAAACTGCAAGCACTACATGATAAACACTATATAAATGCTTGATAACTTTAGTTTACTGCATAAGATTTATAAAGTCACTGTGGTAAAAATATACATTTTCCAATCATGATTAACAAATTTGTAAACATATTTCCAAACACATAAAACCAGGAAACAATAAAAGTGAATGGACAAAATATATCTCAATTGTGAGGTCCCACTTGCCATTGTCACCTAACATATTATAATCAACTAACTAATAAAAGTGGTAACAGTATCTTGCCTGGCAGTTTTTTCAGCACAAATTGTAGCTCTCAAAACCCATAAAGGCCCTGGTACTTGAGAAGTAGCAGGAATAACTCTAGCTAAGTATCAGAAAATTAGGATTTAATGCAATTGACACCCAATCATTAGAAGACTTTGGGCCAGTTACATTATCTGGGTGAGCCACAGTTTTCTCACTTGTAAAATAAAGGGATATGTTAATTGAAATTATAAAGACTCTTTCAACTTTTTTATGGTTCTTTTTCTCCACATATAGGTCAAATTCCCGGAAAAAAAAAATTACTAAAATTGAACAAAATGATTCTATAATTGAGACATCAGTTAGTCTTGTTATTAAAACTTAAACACTGTTAGCAATCAGCCAGCAAGTTTATTTATTTTGGCCAATTATGAAACCAATAGTGTCTAAGTTTACTTTTCTAAATAAGTCAACCTTATTTGTCCAGGAGGCAATCTGAAGACTCCTCTCACTTGTTAATTCCACATTTTGCTCCTCTTACCTCTACAATAGTTTCGCTAGAGAAAATATTTACTTTCCCTAGGGAGACTGGCATAACAGGTTTGACCAGTGTAAAAGTCTTATCAGTTTCAAAAGCTTTCAAAAAGCTTTCAAAAAGTTTCAAAAGCTGCATAATTACGACATTAAGAGTTTATCTGAGCAGACAGCCATGGAAAATGTTCATAATTCTATTTAAGTGGAGTTGAAATTAATCATCTAAAATCAAGCTCCCTTTCACTTACCTTTCAACCACCATCTTATGCACTTCCTTCCAATTTTCACTATCATTGTCCGTCCCCATTTCTGGATTCAATTCCTGGAGAGAAACACCTGCCACATTCACGCCACTCCATACAGCCACTGTTTAAAAAAAAAAAAAGGGGCATTGCAGATATTTCTGACATTATTTTTAAAAATCTTTTCTTCTTTTAGTTCAATTTCACCTATGATGCACGTTACTGAATATCAACTGGAACTGCTCCAATAAGTGACTCTCCAGTAGATTCCAGTATAGTCCCCCAAAAGGCTGACATTTGCCTTCAAATAGCAACACGTCTGACCTTTTAACTGTCAAGAATTTTAGTGCAAAGCAGAATTGCTGTGTCATAGTTACAGAGAAAATAAAAATCTTTGCTTCTCTCTACGTGTGTGAAATCACAGGGATTCTAGTCGGGGACTATGCTAAACTTTTGGTTTGAGGAATGTGTAACTTTTCTCCTCCATATTTTTCTAATATATGCTCCTTTATTCTAGAGTAACGAAAAAAATCCTAGAATAAAACCCAAATAAAGCACAATTATGAAAGTGGGGTAAAAATTATAAATAAGAGTCTACTTAATTTAAGGGAGAAGAGTATCAGAAAGAACTACACAAAACAGGCCTTTTTTGATGAAAATTGTGAAATCGGCATAATCATGTCTAGTGAGCATGGTTTAATTCTCTTTCATTTTACGTACACAATACAGATCAACATGAAAATTTGAAAAAAGATGTTTTGGGAAAAATAACAACCCTAACAGAATAGAACATTAGACAGGAATCAGAAGACATAATTCTAGTTGTAGATATGGCATTAACTAAAAGGTCTTCAATGGCTACTTAACCTATGACTTGCTAAAACTTTTCCATGCTCAAATTAATCTGATCAAGAGACACATAGGACCATTACAATTTAACCAGACAAAAATTCAGACGAGTCCTTGGAGGTAAAGAATTCTTGACTAAAGTGATATGATGTGTCAGAAAAAAAGTCAGCATTATTATATAAAAAAGCACAAATAAATTATGCTATTACTTCAAGAACAAATTCTTATAACAAGATAAACCCTTTACTAAAATTGCATTTCAAACTCCCACTGAATTCAAAGGAAGATTTATACTTTGAGCTTACTGGGAGAAAATATTCCTTTACCTATATGGTAAAAATGAATTCAGTCAAACAAAAGTATTATTTATCATCATTATTAACAAAATATTTTAAATTATTAGTTTCAATACTGCATGATTTTATTATTATATTTTACCATGAGCTTATTCAATATATTGTGGTTTAATAGATTTAGATCTATGAAACAGAATCAAAATTGTTCAAAAACAGTTTTACATAAAATTGTTCAAAATATAAATATTAATTTAAATGAGAAAAATATTAATTTAAAACATTTATAATATAGTTTTTGTCTCAACACGAAGCACTAAAAAAAGTGTAATGTGATTTTAATGTTGCTCTTTTTGAATTACTAATTTATGTGCAATTCTTTAAGTTCCTAAAGAAAATAGTTTTATCGTACAGTTTCTTACTAAATAATTGATAGTTAAAATTAATAGTTTATTAAAAACAAAATTTCATTTGAGATAAGGTTTATTTTACATTATAGAAGAGCAGACACAAGTTATTTATAAGCTTTTGTTACCTAATTCATTCCTCCTTCAGCAAACACAATGGATGTAATAGCTCTGTCTACTCAAAGGGCCTAGAAGCAAAGATATACCAGTAGCACAAGCACACCTACGCCCTAATCTTGGTTTCTAATGAGCGTTCCTCACTAAAAGGAAACAGGGCTCATTAGGGAAACAGCTGATTCTAGTGCTGGGCAGGGCAAAGTTCAAAATGAGACTGGCGCAACTTATTGTGCAAGAAAGTGCTCAAAAAATGATGGGAAATGTTAAGGAAAAAAAAAGACATAAGAGTCAGTTTGAAAAGCTTGGGACAACTTGAGCATTACAAATGATAGTGACAGAATATTTTGGACATGAGATAAAAATCTGAGGCCATACTGATATCAACAAATAAATAAATAAAGAGGGAAGAAGAAAAAGTTCTGTCTTACAGTAGAGTGCAACTAATCAATATAGAATAAATGATGGAATTAGTAGATCATGTTTGACAACTATCATGGTAATAATTTATTCAACCACAAATCATTAATAGACGCTAAATTTAGTAGAGAAAAATTGATGAGGAATCATTTTCCTAGTCAGCATCAAAACATCTTCCCACAAATTACTCATAAATTACAAAGGAAAAGTAGTACCTTCACACACAGTAACCTGGCAAAATACAACCTTAACTGAGTTATCACAGTTAGTATCACCAATTGTTGGCCACACTGACATTACATGCCTTTGGATGTGATGCCATGAGAAAGCTAGAGGGTCATTTCTGTGGTATGTGCACCAAAAGTTCATAGCTCAACCTAATGATAAAGAAACAATCGGACAAATCTAAATTGATGGGCATTCCACAAAATAACTCACCTAACTTTTCAAAAATGCCAAGATCATGAGAAACAGAGATAGACTGAGAAACTGTTCCAGAATGAAGGAGGCTAAGGAGATATAGTAGATGTAATGTGTGAGCCTAGAATGGATTCTGAATTAGGAAAAAAGCTTTAGAGGACACTACTGAGACAGTTGGTAACATGTGAATAATGGACTCTGGATTAGATAATATTGTTTCAGGGTTACATTTCCTGATTTTGGTAAGTGTACTGTGGTTATGAAAAAGAAAACCTTTGTTTTGAGGAAATACACAGTAAAGAACTTATGGAGAAAAAGGTGAGGGAAGTGATTTATGCTTAATTGATCAGGGTAAAGATAGATGATAGATAGGTAGATAGATAGATAGATGAGAGAGTAAATGATAAAGCAATATGCAATATAATAGAAAAGTAACTACTATTTTTGCAACAGTTCTTAAATACAAGGTCCATAAAAATAAAATCTGAAATAAAATGAAAAATTCAAAATGATAAAACCAGTATCATAAGTGATTTTTTCTTTCTTTTTCTTTACCACTTGAGTCGCCATGTTCCCCCAAAATCCACCCATGGCAGCTGCTGGGATGAATGCCAAGTTTTTCAGCCATAAGGTAGCGAAATCTAGCAGAATCCAGATTACATCCACTTCCAATCACGCGGTGTTTGGGTAATCCACTTAGTTTCCAGGTAACATACGTAAGAATGTCCACTAAAAATTTTGGAAATAATATATATAAGTAAACCAAAACCAGTTTCAACTGTTAAGCAGCTTGGGGTGCCCTGACTTCCCTTTTCCCACTTCCCTATTCCTCAAATGAGATGTAGCCAGAAAGACATGAATACTTTAACTTTTCATTGTTAGAGGGAGCAGGAATGAGAGAGACAAAAACAAGCTTTTAAGCCTTATATGAAGATGGCAAGACATGAAAAATGCAATACTGTGCTTTCACATTTGATTATGTGAAACAATACATAAGAACCTTGCGGATTAACTTTAAGTTGAAAAAAAGCAAACAGGTTGAACCAGGTTGTCAGTTAAGTTTTCCCCACTTGTAACATTCATAATTATGATTGTCATCATAAATCAAGAAGCCTTTAATTACTAAACTTTCAAATCTTGCTACCATAAATTTTTCTGGGCATGAGGAATTCTTCAGTAAACAATTATGATAATACATAGTATTAAACATTTCTATTTAATAAAAGAACATCTATGTCAGAACCTTTGCTCCAGTGTGGCATAGCCTTAAAACCACAGAGATAAAACTTCTGCTGATCCAGATAGGATCACAGCACTTGCAGACTAAGATGTAAAAAGTAAAAAATGTGCACACAAGGAAGGTGAAGAGCTGAAAGTTGATGCTGCAGCCTCCACCCCCACACTACTCTGTAGACAATGGCTATGATAATTCAAGGACATTTGGTCCTGGATAACTTTTCCTTGCCAGCTTTGATTCAGTGGAAGTGACTCCCTGGAAAATCCAGCTGTGAAGCTATATCTAGAAAGTTGCATAATCATTTAGTGATGCCTGCCTGAGGCACAGGATGCAGAACTTACTATGTGCTAGCTACTTATCATTCCTATTCTACATCTACCTGACATATATATATATTTTGTTTTGTTTTTGAAATGGAGTCTGGCTCTGTCGCCCAGGCTGGATTGCAGTGGCGCGATCTCGGCTCACTGCAAGCTCCGCCTCCCGGGTTCACGCTGTTCTCCTGCCTTGGCCTCTGGAGTAGCTGGGACTACAGGCGACCGCCACCACGCCCAGCTAATTTTTTGTATTTTTAGTAGAGATAGGGTTTCACCGTGTTAGCCAGGATGGTCTGGATCTCCTGACTCGTGATTCGCCCGTCTAGGCCTCCCAAAGTGCTGGGATTACAGGCGTGAGTCACCGTGCCCGGCCTGGCACATATATATTTATGAGAAGTTTTATATATAAGACTGAACCATTTAATAAACTCCAGTCTTGGTTTGCAGAGAGTGAAAATATGGAAATAACCTCTGTCCTCGCTGGCTCTCAACTCTCAATACTCAAGACACTGTGGGGATTCCCCTAGCTCTTATTCACAACGTTTCTCTATGTGAAGTGTAAGAGATAATCAGTCCAGTTTATTTACTGTTTCCTCAGTGGACCTGCTATGCTCACCAACACGCAGTAATTTTGGTGGCAAACTATAGACAAAAGCAGTATCAAATAGAGCACATTTTAGCTGTTAAGGCTAAAAAAGTGCATTCTTTCTAGTCAGAAGGTTTAATGTTCATCCTGTAGATGTTAAGTTAGCAAGGAAAGCAATTTTTAAGTCAGAGCATTTGGTGTTAGCATATATCTGTCCATCAATTCAGTCTATTTCTATCTTTAAACCAGAATTGTTTAATGGCTTTCTTATATACTTCTTTTCAAAGTTGATCTGTTTCAATTCTGTATAATGGGATTTTCCAGAAAATAAAAGGTCAAATATGTTAAAATGTTTCTTACGAACTGAAACTACATTCGAATGCTTCATTCTCCACCCCAGGATAATCTTTATAAAAAAGTTTTAGAAGCCTTTAGAATCTATAACCAAGCGAGATGAAGCAAAAGCATGACATTGCTTTACATAAAACTCCCATCACATTTTCAGAACATTTGGCCTGGGACAGAGGCATTTTGTTTTGCAAACACCACTATTTAGCGCCAATAAAAGAAGACATGTAAATTGCTTCTGTAAATGAATACTGGGACTGATTTTAGTCCAAAACAATAACCACAAAAACACCAGAACACTGAACTTAACAGAACACAGACTTAAAGTGTTACAGTAATACCTGGGTTGGAAACCACAATTATGATGCAATCAGGACTGTACTTGACGATCTGAGGAATAATGAATTTGAAGACATTAACATTTCTCTGCACCAAATTGAGCCGACTCTCCCCTTCTTGCTGACGGACTCCTGCAGTTACTACTACAATCTTAGAATTGGCAGTCACAGAATAATCTTTAAAAAGAAAGGCAAAAACAGGTACTTTAAATGCAACTCTTCATTAAAACATACCCTATATGACATGCTCTAAAAGCCTAACCATACATAAGCTTCTAGAACATATATGTGAATTAAGTTTTCTGTATTGTAAGGGCTTGAAGTTCAATGTTCCTGTGGTTTGTTTTTTCTCCCTTGAGCTACACTGCAATAATCCAAACATCAAACTGCTTCAGAAAATAAAGGAAATAAAGATGACCCCAAAGTATGGTTTTGGCTATGAATTCAATGAATTGTCAGGAATAAAATGAAGTGTAAACAGTGACTCCAATAGGTAAACATCAAAACAAACAAACAAACAAAAAAAACCCCAAAACCAATCAATCTTAAGTTACTTTTATTTTATCTTAAAAAGTTAAATTTAGGGCCGGGCGCGGTGGCTCAAGCCTGTAATCCCAGCACTTTGGGAGGCCGAGACGGGCGGATCACGAGGTCAGGAGATCGAGACCATCCTGGCTAACACAGTGAAACCCCGTCTCTACTAAAAAGTACAAAAAAACTAGCCGGGCGAGGTGGCGGGCGCCTGTAGTCCCAGCTACTCCGGAGGCTGAGGCAGGAGAATGGCGTAAACCCGGGAGGCGGAGCTTGCGGTGAGCAGAGATCCGGCCACTGCACTCCAGCCTGGGTGACAGAGCCAGACTCCGTCTCAAAAAAAAAAAAAAAAAAAAAAAAAAAGTTAAATTTAGGAAGGGAAGGAAGGCACTGAAGTGTTTGGTTTTGTCTGGAAACTAAAACTTGGATTTCTAATACTCAATATTTTTAGGAAGCTTATTCGCTTTTTAGCACTGCAAGTTTCCCTGGAGATTTCCTTTTTTTCTTAAGGAAATGTGTCCTTTTTCAAAATACACAGATATCACGATCTGATGTGGTCATTTGACTCAATAGCTATGGATGATTCGCATAATTAAACTGGGTTGCAATGTGGCTTTTGATGGTTAATACTTTGGCAGGTTCCTCTCCCATAAAATGGCAGTAATTATAGTCCCTACATTTCCTACGGTTGTTGCAAAGATGAAGTAAGATGAAATAACATGTGCAAAATGTTTCACACAGTACCTAGAATGTTACAAGTTTATAAATAATAGCTATTATTTAGTTTCTTCAAGGCATTGAAATTACTTTATACCAATACTTCTGGGGTCGAAAACAGGCCGGTTCTCAGATACACACAACAAGCCGTTACAATACAATAGCCCAAAATCTTACATATCAAATGTGTAGAACGTATGTGGGAGAGGGTTAACAGAAGTGAGTTTGACCTTGAGGATAAACTGGACCCAGAAGAAAAGAAACTGCCAACACCAGATTCACCAGGATGGGAAGACTAGTTTTATGAGAGACTGAGGGAGGAGAGGAGGATGATGAGCCATGAGGAAACGCAGGTTATATTAAAATTGAGAGCTGTGTAGGCCCTGCTAGAGGTTTTAGAATACAGACAAAGGTTTATAAAAAGATAAGAAATCTTTAAGCAAAATGCTTTAGGATAAAGATAACTAGTGTGGCAGTGTGGAGTGTGGAATACTTAACCATTTTCTACATATACTTCCAATGGGAAAATGTCAATTTGCTACGTGTACATTTTAGTAGTAGCAAGTGGGTTTCTAGAAAAGGATGAAAGAAAATTGGCCTATAGAAGAAAGGTGGTAAAATAAGCCAAACAATGCTATAAATCCAATTTGTTATTTCCTGTTGGTGACATATCAGTGATCATTTCTGGCTAGCAAACTCATTTTAGGTAGCTGTCCATTAATTAATAAGCAAATATAAAATGTATGAGAAATAAAAAGTAGAATATGGTAGAGAAATAAGAAGAGCAATAAGAAGAGCTTTTTATAAAACGAGGAAAAGGGGGAAATATTTTATAATTATATAACAATTTTGCAATAATTTGAATTTACTAAACTAGATTATAAATATCTTGACAGTTATTGAAATAACTGTTCCAAAACTTTTCCTACTTACAAATAAATCTATTATGCTGTAAGATGCATTCCAAGTGTGTTTTTGGGGGCATGAAAAAATATTAGATCACTTTGGGCATTAAGTGAAATTACCTTTATCTGCCACAATTTTAGGCGTCTGAAGAAATAAGCTCCCATGCTGCAGATCCATCATTTCTCCTTTAAGCTTATCTTCCAAAACATCCACAAGAGCAAGTTCATCAGCCAGAGACTGTAAACGCAAAAACAGGCATTAGAACCCTAAGCCACTCTAGGATGCCTCAGCTCACAATCTAACCCAAAGAAAGATCTTTAACATGGCTAAGCACCAAGGTCTAAACACCTTGGGAATTTTACCATGGACTTGGATACTCAACAAGAATTCAGGTCACATGGTACAAACTATACTTTAAGAACATGTAGACTTAAAGATTCATTAGGAAACCAGCTTAGTTCAGGAGTAGGCCTACTGAACACAAGTCTATATATTAAGCGGGAGGGAATGGTGAAAACACACACACACTCAGGCCCAGAAACAACCTTGGGCAATGTGTCCATCCTTGAGGTCACCCCAGTTTGGAGGCTTTCTGAGAGGGTAGATTTGGCTTAAATCACCGGGATTTGAAACCCAGGCTGAAGCTTGGAATTTTCAGGGTGGCTCTGATCCACTCAAATGTCTTCGTGGGAAAAGGAAGGAGAGTTTTATGGGCAGAAGAATCTAGGACTGGGAGGTTTTTTCATGAGATCACTCCAAATCTGTGCCTGAGATTTGTCCAGTCTCAGATTTCTTTTGTTTTCTATTCCAATTGTCATTCTCTGTACCCCACTCAAAATCAATCTAAAGTAATGAATATACTATTTAATCTTGATCAGGCCGGGCGCGGTGGCTCAAGCCTGTAATCCCAGCACTTTGGGAGGCCGAGACGGGTGGATCACAAGGTCAGCAGATCGAGACCATCCTGACTAACACGGTGAAACCACCTCTCTACTAAAAAATACAAAAAAAACTAGCCAGGTGAGGTGGCGGGCGCCTGTAGTCCCAGCTACTCGGGAGGCTGAGGCAGGAGAATGGCGTGAACCCAGGAGGCGGAGCTTGCAGTGAGCTGAGATCCGGCCACTGCACTCCAGCCTGGGCGACAAAGAGAGACTCCGTCTCAAAAATAAAAAATAAAAAAAATTTAAAAAAATATCTTGATCTGGAGTCATAATTTTTATTTTTTTTGAGACAGAGTCTCACTCTGTTGCCCAGGCTGGAGTGCAGTGGTGCCATCTCAGCTCACTGCAATCTCCACCTCCCAGTTTCAAGTGATTTTCCAGCCTCAGCCTCCTGAGTAGCTGGGATCACAGGTGCATGCCACCATACCCAGTTAATTTTTGTATTTTTAGTAGAGATGGTGTTTTGCCATGTTGCCCACGCTGGTATTGAACTCCTGACCTCAGTCGATCCACCCACCTCGGTCTCCCAAAGTGCTGGGATTATAGGCCTGGCCTGGAATAGGCAGCGCTAGGCCTGGAATTATTAACTTTTTAAATGTTCTCAGAATGTCTACATAAAAGTGAAAGAAAAAAAGGAAAAAAAGAGGTGGTTGTCTACATAAAAGTGAAAGAAAAAAAGGAAAAAAAAGGTGGTTGTCTACATAAAAGTGAAAGAGAAAAAGGAAAAAAAAGGTGGTTGGTTTACATGCATCTAAGCAAACTTTCACCTATGAAACTCCATTATCTTATGGAAATCATAATTTATAAACTATTTATAAAATGGTTATCCTCCTATTGAAACATCACCAGAGTCCTTGCTTTTACTGTTGTCACGGCTGTTAGCAAAAAGATCAGCTAAGTAAAATATTTCAATTTTGGGGCCCAGTTTAAAATGCCATTACAGTCATTCCTCAATATATGATCCTCAAGGGATTGGTTCTAGGAGCCCCGAGTGTACCAAAATCTGGGCATAATCAAGTATACAGAAAGGACAGTACTCACAGGATGCAAAAGACTCTCCATATATGTGGGTTTCGCATCCCCTGAATACTGTATTTTCAATATACTTTTGGTTGAAAAAAATCTGCCTGTAAATGAACCAGCCTATGCTGTTCAAGGGTCAACCTCTTCTAAGAATAGTAGTGTGATCAGCTTCACAGGTGAAGGGTATTAATGGAGGAGTGGGGGACGGGGGGCGGGGGTGTGGCGGCGGGTAAGTAACTGGAGTTCGGGAAGCACTTTGAAGAATAAGGTGGAGTACCACAAGCGGCAGGGGCCACCAGAGGGAGACGCAGCAGAGAGCTGGGAGACAGCCAATAAGAAAAGTTGACCTACTTAGCTTGCTAGATAAAGCAAGTCTCGCTCCCCGCAGGACAATGAATAAACACTGTCCTCTGTTGCTAAAATCTAAGTGGCTGCCCGGTCTCATGAAGTGAGTTACAGTGCGCTTGCTTGTGAGGGTTTCTCTAAGACTGAGGCCTCCCGATGATCGAATGTGTCCTTAGCTCTGAGCAACCAAAGTACTTGCAGATTTTTGAAATGACCACTCTGTGAGTTGGGGATCAGGTACAAAACATTTCCTCATTTCCATGTATATCAAATACTGGCATGAATTTTTATCCAGTTTTCCTTAAAGACGTTTTGACACCTTTAAAGCTGCTTTTGTTCTTTGCAATCTCTGATAAGAGCACACAAAGTTCTCATTTGTGTTTTTTAGGTCCTAAATTAATGCAATACAACTTGATAACAGCCATAACGATTCTATTAAGGTACTGAGCACTGGGAATATCACTCTTATTTTAGTAACATCACATGTGTGCTGCTGAAGTCAACAGGGCAAAACAATTTAGTGCTTAAGTAGAAAAGGATGTCACAGGATCTCAGATCCTGTCTCTGTTTCAGTGGGTGTAGAGAATTGCCTGAGAAGTGCATTCACGGCTGAAAAGGAAGGAAGAGATCCAACACTTAAATAATAATAATTGTAACACTGAATTTAGCTGCATCTGCAGCACTGAATATCCCCCAAATCCAGAGGCGTGCAAATAGAAGATGTGTGACTAAGTACTCGTCCTATTGTTTGGCTTAAATAAATCTCCCTCTGTATTCAAATATTTTATAAAATGAATTTACCATACATATATTTCACTTAAGCTGTAAGTATGTTTAAAATGTGTGAAATGGCAAGGTTTAGATTAACTGCAAAAGTAGTATTCTTACTATGGATCAAGGTCACTTAGATACCAAGAAAACCACTGTTGAAAGCTTGCTTAATATATCACTAAAATGGCTTTTAAAAACGTATTTATTTTTACTCTACTTCTGTGACAGACTTAACAAAAAGGCTTTTAATCTACAGTCCTGTGTGGACCAGACACAGCCATATATTCTGCCTCTTCCACTACCACGAGTGCCTTAATATTTGATGGTTTCATTTTCACACCTAAGTGTTGGCCAGGGGTCGTGGCTCATGCCTATAATCCCAGCATTTTGGGGGGCCGAGGAAGGCAGATCACCTGAGGTCAGGAGTTTGAGACTAGCCTGGCCAACATAGTGAAAGCCTGTCTCTACTAAAAATACAAAAATTAGCCGGGCATGGTGGCGTGCACCTGTAGTCCCAGCTACTCGGGAGGCTGAGACAGGAGAATCACTTGAATCCGAGAGGCGGAGGTTGCAGTGAGCAGAGATTGTGCTACTGTGCTCCAGCCTGAGTGACAGAGCAAGACTCTCTCTCTCTCTCTCTCGAGAAAAAAAAAAAAAATATATATATATATATATATATCTCCAAGTGTTTATTTAGTATGCATACAATTTTGCAGGAGGAAAAGGTATGACCTTTCTCAAATAATTAGCTAAATGGATTAAGTGCCATTTATTCAATAGTTGGCTTCTTCCCCTCTGACATGCTACTTCTACATTATTATTAAATACTATTTGAGCATGTTTCTGGCTGACATACCAAAGGTGGGTTGTACAGATACCAAATTTTCATTATGTTTTACTTTTAAGCCAAGTCTTGCACTGCAAAAACTACTTTGCAATTTGTCGTTCTACCTACCTTGCTCCTCTTAAGAGCTTTGTTATACTGTGTTTGTTCACAAGAACATGGCTACAGTTGACTGAAGCAAGGATAAACACTCAAACCAAAGACAGACTTAGAAGCTAAGGATTTATGATAATCTTGCCTCAAAGCTCTTCCTGACCCCTACAACATGATGAGTTCGACATTCAGATCCTCCTGTCTTGGTGGTTAAAATGCAAGAGTCTGAGATGGATAATGGGGCAAAAGTAAAGTCTGGCAGTAGAAGATAAAAGCCATGACCAAAGTTTGACAAAATATGAGTGCAGCTTACAAGTAATAGCGGAAGTATTCATTTATTTATCATATAAGTGCCTGGCATTATCCTGCTACTCAGGTATACAGTTACGATAAAGTCTCTGCTGCCATGGAATGCATCAGGAAGGAAATAGGAACTACACAAACAACAAATCAGGCTTATCTCTGAAGGTAGAAATGCTCTTAAGTAAGCATAAGGCAGGAAGATGTTGAAGCTACTGGGAAGGAAGTTTACTTTTACATCGGAAGGCAAGGATGGCCTGCCTGCACAGGTGTGCATTTGCAGTAAGATCTGATAGGAAGGGGTCAACCCTGTGGCCTAGGGAAGAACATTCCGCGTGAAGGGAAATGCAAGTAAAAGAGTTTAAGCAAAAATGAGATTGGCATTTGGGAGGCAGAAGAAAAATAGAAGAGATGAAGTCAGATGGTACCATCACGTTGCACCGGCAGGTCTGCTGCCTCCGTGGGTATGGTGCCTCTGGAGTTGTGTGTTCCATTGCTTCGCTCGGAGACTCAGGCAGGGAGGGATCTGTGAGGCCTCATGGGATTTTATGTACGTGTGCAGCATATGTGCACTGTAAAATGACTGGAGAGTTTTAAGTAGGGGAGCCACTAGTTTTATGAAAGCTCTCTATGGTTATTATATAAGCAACGGGGCACCAAGAGTGGGCAAAAATAGAAGCCAAAAATAACCAAGTCTTCATACGGTGGGACACTGTACTAGGGAGCCTTAGTGGGCTTCACGAATCTAGCTAATGCACGTCCCTCCTCAACCTCTCCGATGCTATACTTTTATTTAATTTCTGGGGGCAAAGTACACCATCTATGAGCTCCAAAAGGCCAGATCTGGCATTTACTATCTGTGTCATCTTGGGTGGTTTTTGTTTTTTTCAACCATACGATATAGATGACAATATCCTCTGACAGGTTACAGAAAGGAATAAATGAAGTAATATACAAACACCCACATGCAGAGTTATTTTCCTTTCTCTATTAAGCTAGTGGGATTTCTAATCTTTACCACGTATTAACACAATTTTGAACCACTTTTTACCTTTAACCATTAAAATAATATTTAGACATTTTTAATTGGTAAAATCATCTTTCAACAAGTCAGTCATTCTTTCCTGTATTTATGGTTTCAAAAATATTCTTTGTTAGATAGTCTCCAAATAATTTCTAAGGCAATGTACTCCATTTTGCAAAAGATAAAGGGAAAAGAACGCTAGATTGAAAACCAGAAATCAGGGCTGGGCGTGGTGGCTCACGCCTGTAATCCCAGCACTTTGGGAGGCTGAGAAAGGCAGATCATGAGGTCAGGAGTTCGAGACCAGCCTGGCTAACACGGTGAAATCCTGTCTCTACTAAAAACACAAAAAATTAGCCGGGCGTGGTGGCACGCGCCTGTAGTCCCAGCTACTCAGGAGGCTGAGGCAGGAGAATTGCTTGAACCCAGGAGGTGGAGGTTGCAGTGAGCTAAGATCCTGCCACTGCACTCCAGCCTGGGAGACAAAGCAAGACTCCATCTCAAAAAAAAAAAAAAAAAAAAAAAAAGAAAGAAAAAAGAAAAACAGAAATCACAGTCTCTGAATCTGAAGATTCCAATTGTGGTAGCAGCAGGGGCTATTCTCTCAAGCCCTTGAGTTGAGCCAAAGTGTTATATAACTCCAGGCACAGTCTCAATTAAATTATTTACTGAAGAGAATTTAAAATTTATGATTACAACATCATAGAGGTACTTCTTATAGAATCATGATACTTCAGATATAGTTTCCTGAAAGGCCCAAATTTTGTGATTAACAGAAGGAAAGAAAAATCTCTAGCTAGTATTTAATGAATGCATTGAATAATAAAATGAAAATTGTCAAGTCACTACGGTGAAGAGTTCAGAGCCCTGGGTTCAAAATACAGCTCTACCACTGCTACATGTGAGACTGGACAGGCTCATTAAGCATCAACTATCTCATCCAACAGCAGGTATATGAACAGTTCCTATCTCCTAAGGTTGTTTAAGATAAAGCATTTTATCTTTGAACACAGCACATACTCAATGTTTTTTTCAAAAGGATGTAAGCTGGAATACTTTTTGTTTTTATTGGCATGAACAGTGAGCATGAAATTGTGGTTATTTCAATTCCCTGTAATCTAGGGAGCTGCTATCCTAAATGATAGTTAACTAGTCAATTGAAGCTAGCTAGAAGGAAATGCAAAAGGATAAAACGTTCATTGGTGTGCACTACGTTTTTAGTTTATTTTTTTGATAAGTGTTTCTCAGTAAAGATTCAGTTTGCTGCTTTAGAATTTAAACTTTGAAATCAGAAATGTGCTTGGTTAGGGGTTATTCAGGCAGCCTTTACATATGATACAAAGGGACAGTGTGTTCTCCTGAAGGCAAGGCAGCATTTTTGTTTCTGTTGTTCCTACATTTAAGGCAGCCATCAGAATAAGGAATCAATTCAGTGAGATAAATAAGAAAAGGGCTTCTTTCCTCAAAAGTCTTTGAGAACTAAAGAAAGCTTAACTGTGGTTTGAACTACAAAGGATACATATGAGGTAAGGCAAAAAGCCTACGGAGGTATATAAGAAAAACTGAAGTGGAAGGTGAAAACAGTATAGTATTAGTGTTAAATCTCCTGATGTTGATAATTGCACTGATTATCTCAGAATATGTTCTAAGGAAATGTACTCTAAAACAGGGGTCCCCAAAACCAAGGTCACAGGCCAGTACTGAATCTAGAGAATCTAGCTAATGCCTGATGATCTGAAGTGGAACAATTTCATCCTGAAACCATCCCCTCACCCCACATCTGTGGAAAAATTGTCTCCCACGAAACTGGTCACTAGTGCCACAAAGGTTGGGGACTGCTGCTCTAAAGGACTTAGAAGTAAAGGGCATCATATCTGCAATTTATTTTCAAATGGTTCAGAAAAAAAGCCATCTATAGATATAGACACATATATCGTGGACATCTATATCTATTTCTATAGATCTCTGTATCTATAAATCTATCTACCTATGAGCATACATATATATACACACACACATATATGTGTATATATGTATATATGGTGAGAGAGCATAAATAACAAAATGTTAAGAATTGGTAAATGTCAGTGAAGTATTTATGAAAGTTTTAATTTTTTACCATTCTTACAAATTTTCTGTAAATCTGAAATAATTTCAAAATAAAACCAATAGGTAAACGTTTCAAGGGCTTAACAGAACATTCCCACAAACACACAAAGCCGTGCATGCATAGACTACTTATTAATTAAAGGATGGAAAGGGATCTTTGCATTAGAGAAGGCTTGCTGTGACCACTTGAACCAGGGGATTAAGTTCAGCAGTAATGAGACAAGTTGAACATCACGTGTCTCCTGACGGTCTGCACAAAGGAGGACATGATATCACCTAGTTCCAATCCCACCCAATAAATTCAACCCGAGCTGAATTACAAGAAAACATCAGACAGACAAACTGTGTGGGACATTCTACAGAACTCACCTGGATGCTACAAAAATGTCAATGACAGAAGAAACAAAGAAAGGTTGAGTAACAGTTCCAGATTAAAGAAGAAGAGACATGACAAGTGTATGAAACACATGATCTCACACTGAAGTGAAAATAGCTATAAATGGCATGATTTTGAGATTTCTGACAACATGGAGAATGTTAAATGTTAATAGTATATGCTGGATGATAGTATTGCATCAGTGTTAAATTCTCTAAGTGCAGTAACTATTACGGTCACATAGGGAGAATATAATTCTTTTAGGAGATACACGCTTAAATATTTAAAAGTGAAGTGGAATTACATCTACAACTTCAAATTGTTCAGGAAAAAAAGAAATCTTTTAGAGATATAATAAAATTCCAAGGTGCCCAAAGAAACTGTGTACACATGCTGAAATTCTCTATCATCTATGGTGTTCTTGAAATGTACCTTTCCCAGAATGCTGATAGCACACGCCATACCAACTTGTCCAACACCCACTACAGTGATCTTATTGTTTGGGACTGTTGTCTCTTCTTCCGCAACTGGTGCAATGAGTTTTTCCTTAAGAGTTGCCATTTTGCACTGCAAGGAAAGAATCAAAACATTACACATATAACTGCATAGGAAATTCAAATAGAAATCATCCTTAAAATGATACTGTTGCAATTTTGAACTCAAGTACAACTTAAAATCAGCCTAATGATATTCTAGAAAACAGAATGCATTTTAAAGAACCATGAGGCCGGGCTGGGCGTGGTGGCTCATGCCTGTAATCCCAACACTTTGGGAGGCAGAGGCAGGCGGATCACGAGGTCAAGAGATTGACACTATCCTGGCTAACATGGTGAAACCCCGTCTCTACTAAAAAATGAAAATTAGCTGGGCATGCTGGCGCACGCCTGTAGTCCTTCCTAACTACTCGAAAGGCTAAGGCAGAAGAATCACTTGAATCCGGGAGGCGGAGCTTGCAGTGAGCTGAGATGGCACCACTGCACTCCAACCTGGCCAGACTCCATCTCAAAAGAAAAAAACAAAACAAAACAAAACAAAAAACCAGGAGATCCATTTAATGGAAGAATTCATTAAGGTAAAAACTTTCATGAAGACCATTGGAACTGGATTTCTTCCTTCACCCTATGAGTCTATGCATTTAGTAGGTTGTTACTATTTCTGGCTGAAGAACTGAATATTTATGTGTAAATTAGCTAATTTGTTTCCCCTATGAAGAATGTATATGTAACTATGTAAACTAAGTTTGGGTCTAGTATTAACTCATATTTAAGCTTGGATAAAAAGAATAAATGGCCAATTTTGAACATAATTTCTACTATTAATGGTTATTATCATTCTTGGAAGACAGGGATTGATTCTTCCACTTTGTCTCACATAAAATGTGTTACAGTGTACTGGACATAGAATGCATACTTAATACATAGTGACTGTAAAATGGCAATGAATAATTTTTATGCAAAGTTTGCAAAAATGTCAACCTGAATTCCTTTTAGGGTACCTAAGAAGCTTCTTGGAAAGTAGACACTTAATACATTGTCCTTTCAGGGGATCATATTAGGAGACTATCAGTCTCTGCAACAGTTTCTGTCTAACTATCCAAATTAAAGACCCCTAAAATGTAAAAAAAAAACAAAAACCAAATCTGTTGGAAAATGAATGATCTACACAGTAACAAATGTATCTGTGCCATCAGATAACCAGATATGTTTTCTAGATAACTGAAAAAAACAGCAAAACTTACAGAAATAAACATCAATTCCATGGCAATTTATAGTACACTAAATATGTACCACCCCCTTCTTGAACAGAGAATACAGATGGCAAATAAGCCTTTTCTTCATAATTATTACTTACAATTTTAGTAACCCATTGTAATGTCCATTATTTTCACTTGGTTTTTACATTTTATGTCAGACTGTCGCATCTGAGGCCACCATACCTGTCTCAAACTGTACCAGTGCTTCCCAGTCTAGTTTTTAATTTTAATCTGCAATGGACTAAGCAATAAGCCTAGTTTATTAACTGTATATGTAAAGTAAGAGTTAGCAGGACTCTGAGTTGGAATAAAGTATCTGAATTTGGAGACAACTGTGTAACAACTATTTTGTCTTATAGCTACTTTTTTTCCAAAAAATATTTCCTCCCATCTGTAAGGATAAATTAAAACGAGATTCTTTCGCCTTTACAGATCATACTTACAGTTTCCTAGTGGATGCTAAAGAGAGAAGAAAGACGCAATGTTGTGCAAGTGTCTCCACAAATAGATGACCTTAAAACGAAACAAATTCAGCCATGGCCTGCATTTTAAGCAGGCTCAGAAGAATGCTGCATCTTTTCTTGAACGAAGGGCACACATGGATAGTTGTTCTGCCCTTAAGTTTATTGTTGTTAGATGGTCTGTTTACGATCATTTTGGCATATAGGGGGCTCAGGAAACAGTGGAAAATGAAAATCCAGAAACGGTGGCTATATAAATACAGATTCGTTGTTCTGACAGACTTTTTAACTTAGAAAACTTCAGGAAGTACAATTTAAAGGCTCAAGTCAGATTTTCTTTCAGATATTTCTGGTGAAGTGCTTTTCTTTAATTTTTCCTTAAAAGGAGTTTTAAGAAATGAGAAGAAAATGGTCTGCATGATATACAGGCCTGTGACAACATCAGAGTGCAGGCTGCAAGGAACAAGAACGACAAACCGGCCGGGCGCGGTGGCTCACGCCTGTAATCCCAGCACTTTGGGAGGCTGAGGAGGGCGGATCACGAGGTCAGGAGATCGAGACCACCCTGGCTAACACGGTGAAACTCCGTCTCTACTAAAAATACAAAAACAAAAATTAGCCGGGGCTGGTGGCGGGCGCCTGTACTCCCAGCTACTCGGGAGGCTGAGGCAGGAGAATGGCGTGGACTCGGCAGACAGAGGTTGCAGTGAGCCGAGATCGCGCCACCGCACTCCAGCCTGGGCGACAGAGCAAGACTCTGCCTCAAAAAAAAAAAAGAACGACAAACGGTAAAAATTTGTCTGAGTCTTGGTCCCTTATGTCTCCTCACTGCTGTGGATATAAATCATTAGAAATAAACGAGTGCCTTAATTTCAGGAACAAAGATCTTCTTTGCAGAATCTTTCAAAGATTCAGGTTTTGCTTTTGAATTCCTCCCCTCCCCCCATCCCCCAGGCCCTTACTGCAGCTTGTACTGCTCGCGGCGCGCACAAACCATCTCCTCCTCAGGGTACAGGCAGCAAAAAACAGCAGATCACAAGGGCAGGCAGAAGCTAGAGATTTCCCCGAGTAAGGTCTGTGGGGACAAGTCTAGGACTTCCTTACTTGGAGAACCCAAGGCTGGTAAAGTAAACGAAGCACCTAAGCATCAAGAAAAGAGGCCCTGCAGGAAAGAACTGGCGCATAGCTCCCGGAAAGGCTGAGAGCCGGGTAAAGATAAGTACAGCGCCAAACATGCTGGTCATCTAGGTGCCTTTCTCCTCATCCCAGCGAGTGCAGGGGCATTTCTCTATTACCTTGGTAGTAGATTGAAATATTCGAGGTAAGGATCGTCCAGCCTTCACAGGCCACCTGGTTCCGTCCCCCTCCCCCAGCTACTTGGGCACGTGTCCCGACTCCCGCCAGCAGGCCGTGGGGGTGATGTGGCCGCCATGAACCCACCAAGGACAAGCAGGGCCCGGTTTTAGCTGCAAATGCAGCAAGTCTCTCCCCTGATAGAACTCCCCTGAGCCGCCGCTGCTACCCTCCGCCTTCTGCTCCTCCGCCAGGGCACGACCCGCCCTGCGCCCCAAACCGAGCGGCAGAGTCAGGGCCGGAGGCCGGATGCTCAGAGCGAAAGGCCACGGAGGAGAGATGTGCTTCTTCCTCCTTCCCGCGGCTCCCCACACAATTACTCCCCGCACGTCCCACCAGGCTTGTTGCCTGTGAGCCAGGATTCAGGATCCTGAGCCGAAACCTACCAGGAGGGAGAAGGCTCTGGAGACCTCAGTAACAGCAGTGCGGAGAAGACAATGTGAACTGCGTGCGTCTCCTCCGGCGCCGGCTCAGCAAGGAGGGAGGAGGGGGGGGCGGGGCCCCACAACCTCCGCAGCCTCTTAGGTTTCTCCATTGTGATTGGAAACCCGAGCACCGCCTACCCCTCCCCTCGGCTCGCTCAATCCCCTTCAAGGACAAGGGCTCAAGTGTGCGCACTCCCTCCCCCACCCTCCAGATAAGGGGGTCACCTTCCAGAGGCCTCCGCTCTCAGCTGGTCTCACATCTCGCAGCCTCTTCAATGCGGAGCCACGTTATTTCTAAAACTTGCCCATCCTCGACTCTTCTGGATTTTAACAAAATCGATTAGATTTTGTTCAATTAGATTTAGTACAAATAGAAATAAATTTCTATGTTGCATTTCAGTTAAACTTTAAAGGACTTAAAAAACTACATCTGAATTTAGATCATCTCCGTTTTAAAGTTCATTTGATGAAGATGACTATTTTTTTTCAACCTGTTTCAACAAACACGCACTGATTGCTTACTCGTTGCCTGACAAGACCAATGAGGCCTGGTCCCTGACTTCTGAAGTTCCCCTACAGTTCCACCTGGTCTCAAGGTCAGGCTTTGCCCTCTAGGGGAAATAAATGGTGGGGCCACTAAGTGAAATGCACTTTCTTTTTTAATCTCTGATCGACTCCAGAGCTCGATGTTGTCATTCATTCCATCTTCAACACTCAGCCGGTGCTTGGTACCTAAATATATAGCATTGATGAATAAATGAATGAATGAAAAACTGGAGGAATTCTGAAGAGTCTGGCTTCAGTTCTGTTTTCTTATAATGAAAATGCTTTCAAATACAGCCATCTCACAAACTCCCTATCTGTGAAATTTTTTTTTTTTTTTGTAAACGCATATTTCTTGTATATGACCACTAATTCTATAATCATTGCTTCAGTTTCTTCTCAGTGCCAAGCATTGGTAAAAACATAAATATAACACTATGCCCTTTGAGGTGTTCCTAGTCCAATGGCGATAGACAAGTAGGCAACCTATTTCAATTACAATACAATGTGATAAGTGGCGATAGAAATTTGGTTAAAGTACAATAAAAATTCAGAGGAAAGAATCACTAAGAGAAGGGTTTGTTGAGAAGAATTCCTAAGCCTCAAACTCTTCAAATCATTCAGCTAGTGGGGACTTTGAATGACTGAAGATACAGTCCAGTTACAAATTAAAATGTGATGGTGAGGAAAAGAGCTTGGAGGATGATCTCAAAAGTATTACATTAACCCTAAATCCAAGTTTGAAGCAAGAATAGCCAAGTCAGCCTAGCAAGATATCTAGAAGCCACCCTAGGTTTCTTTTTCACCTACTTTGCAAGTCAATCACCAGGCTCTGCAGACTTTACTTCTAAATATCTCTCCACTTATTCCTCTTCTTGCCATCCCCATTACTGTGTAACTTTGGAGATGAGGTAGGAAAAAATGAAAAGAGGTATCTATTTCCTTCCTCTATCCTCATTTCTATTCCTCACCACAAGGTGTTCTAAACTGATTGAACAAAGTGAATGCTCTAGTATATAACTCTAAATACCAGGAAAGCATGCTACCTACCACTCTCAAACATTTGAGAATTATATACCTTGGCAAGCTATCTTTCATGCATAAAAGACAATTTTATATATACAATGATCCAGAAAATATATTCCTCATACCATTCTATTTTGAAATAAATCACTGGGAAACTACATGCCAACATATTGAAAAATAAGCAAAAGTAGGAATGTAAGAAAGGGAGAAATTATGGCATAAAAATATAGGCAATGATGGCTAAACCAATTAATTTGGAGATAAGGACAAAAAATTCCCAGAAATGTAGTTATAAAACTGAATGTTAATGTCAAAAATTGTCAAAAGAATATTTGTCATGAGAAACATATATTCCAGTGGAGGATCATAGATAATAAACAAGTCAATAAATTTTAAAATGATGAGATAAAGGATATAAATGTAACAACATACAAGTTCCCTGTCTGGGCTTTTCCAGTCTGTGGGCTGTTGTCAACAATATTTATGATGTTGCAGAAGATGGAGTAATTCACTCCTATAGTAAACGACTCCATTCTGCTCTGTTTTTTGACTTCTTGTGCCTTAAAAAAAAAATGTCCTGTTATCAGATTGTGAACTGTTTTAAAACTGTATTCATAGAATTGGAGAACAAAATAGGAACTTTAAAATAATCTAATCGAAATGAATACCTAGAGTTTGAGTGACTGGCCTCAAATTACTCTGTTATTTAAGAATAGAACCAAAAATAGTTTTGATCTTGCTGCTATCTGTGTGCCTTTCTGTGGGAATTCTTTGTTAATTCTATTTTGCTGTCTTTATACTTCAGTAGCCACAAAACCAGATTAGCTAATATAATTAGGACGGTAAATACTTTGAGGGTACTTTATTCACTTTTATATCTCCAAGTAACATAGTACTTCTGACAAGGTACGTTTATCTCTCCCAGCAGATACCTATTAAACTTGAGGCACGATATGAGTAAATGAACCCTGAGTTAGGATTTGAAAGACATTCATTGATACATAGATTCTTTTACAGCATTTTCTTTGCAATTTTCCTTATTTCCTAATTCTTAGGAATAGTTTAAGGAGTTGAAGTTCCTTGAAGCTGAGCTTCAGATAGGTGAGGTATTACTATAATAGCAATATATGCTTGTAAATGGAGAGCAACTGGCCTTGGTGGGTATCTCTAACAAGAAGAAGAAAAAGGATCCAGGGAGAGAAAATAATACTAGTGGGGGGAAAGGAGAACTGAGGGTTTAATGTCTCAAAAAGCAAAATAATTCGATTCTAATTGTCTAGCCCTTCATTAGATAGTTGTAACATAGAGTACTTTTTTTCCATTTACATGTTAGCGGTTCTTTTGAGAAGACAGGTAGTTAAATTCTAAATCATACTAGTAGCTGTGAATTCTCATTGTGATGTCTACTTGGATATAGACTAGTTTGTGCTAAGCAGTAGGTCCCTGATGTGCTTGAATGACAGATGTTTAAAAGTAGTTTGTCGATAAAAAATGCGTAGGCTCAAAGCCATGAATATGCGTTGATTTTTATCTCTTGCTCTTGCAAGTTGTTTTCTCTGGGTAAACATTTTTCTCTGAAAAAACGTCATGGAAAAAACTTTGTATATATTCTACTCATGGAAAAATGCCTTCTTGCTGTCTGCTACTGGGGGACGTGATAAATCTGTGAAAGGCACCTCAGGTGGGTAAGCCTTTGACTTGCTAAGGGTTCAGCCTTGCTAGAGTTATACAGAGAATAAAATATCCATGTATAGTGAATTACACACCAGATTCAATTTCAGTTTTTGCCTGAAAGTGAGCTTTCTGGGAGATTAGCTGAAAGATCAGCAGAGTCCATTAGAAACCAGAACTGCCCCCACTGCTTTCCACATGGTGTTCTTGACATGGTCTGGGCGCTGCTTCTGGGAACAGAAGCACCTAGTCTACATTCTCTGGACATTATGTGAAGTCGTCTGATGCCATCTATATTTCCCCTTCCTGGAACCATGACCTATTATCCTTTCTGGTGCCAAGAACTGCAGTTGCAAATACTTCTTTTCTTATACCAGAAATCCTGAAGGAGATATTAGCTTTTCTATGCTCTAGCTGTACACATTTCAAAACATAGATTTTTTATTTTATTTATTTATTTAGTTTATTTTTTTAGCAAATAAAAGGTTAAGAATCAGAATGCAAGTGCTGGTAATAAAACAAACAGTCCCGGACAGCCTGTGATCCCAGCACTTTGGGAGGCCAAGGCAGGTAGATCACAAGGTTGGCAGATCGAGACCATCCTGGCTAACACAGTAAAACCCCGTCTCTACTAAAACTACAAAAATTAGCTGGGCATGGGCTGGGCGCGGTGACTCACGCCTGTAATTCCAGCACTTTGGGAGGCCGAGGCAGGTGGATCACAAGGTCAGAAGTTCGAGACCAGCCTGGCCAAGCTGGTAAAATCCCATCTCTAATAAAAATACAAAAATTAGCCCGGCACGGTGGTGGGCGCCTATAATTCCAGCTACTCAGGAAGCTGAGGCAGGAGAATCGCTTGAACTCGGGAGTGGAGGTTGCAGTGAACTGAGATCCTGCCACTTCACTCTGGCCTGGGCAACAGAGCAAGACTCTGTCTCAAAAAAAAAAAAAAAAAAAAAAAAAAATTAGCCGGGCATGGTGGCATTTGCCTGTAGTCCTAGCTACGCGGGAGGCTGAGGCAGGAGAATCACTTGAACCCAGGAGGCAGAGGTTGCAGTGAACTGAGATCAGGCCACTGCATTCCCACATGGGTGACAGAGTGAGACTCCTCAAAAAATAAAAAAATTTAAAAAATTAAAAACAAACAAACAGTCCTCTGCCTCTCATCCCCAGATCCCCAGTCCTGATCCTCAGAGCAACCACTTATTCTTAGTGACTTCTTGAATTGTAGTCCGGAAGTCCAGCTGCTGTTTCCTTTCTATCCCTGTGCTCATTTAAAATATGAATGAGTATATAGTCCTTTAAATATACATTAATTTGTGAGGTGGAAAGTGTTATTACCGAGATTTTTTTTGCTAGAAAACCCTAGAGTTCACTTGCCTAAAGTTTTCTTTTTTTCTTTTTTTTTTTTTTTGAGACGGAGTGTTGCTCTGTCACCCGGGTTGGAGTGCAGTGGCCGGATCTCAGCTCACTGCAAGCTCCGCCTCCCGGGTTTACGCCATTCTCCTGCCTCAGCCTCCCGAGCAGCTGGGACTACAGGCGCCCGCCAACTCACCCGGCTAGGTTTTTTGTATTTTTTTAGTAGAGACGGGGTTTCACTGTGTTAGCCAGAATGGTCTCGATCTCCTGACCTCGTGATCCGCCCGTCTCGGCCTCCCAAAGTGCTGGGATTACAGGCTTGAGCCACCGCGCCCGGCCTTGCCTAAAGTTTTCTTAGAGTCCTGCAAAGCAATACACATCCAGGAATTTGTATTACATGATTTGCATAAAGCTTTCATTTATTGAAAATAGTACTATGTGCCAGGCATGCAATGCATTAACTGCATATAATAATGTGGTCACATGAATTAAGTACAAGTAATGCTTACTTTACTTACATTAACTTATGTAATCCTCATTTCAACCCTATATGGTGGGTACTTTTATTTTTCTTATTTTAAGGATATGGGGAAACTGAATCACAGAAGGTCAGTAACCTGACCAAAATCACACAACTAGTAAGCAGACTCTCTCTCTCTCTCTCTCTCTCTCTCTCTCTCTCTCTCTCTCTCTCTCTGTGTGTGTGTGTGTGTGTGTGTGTTTAAATTTTGGTATTCTTCTTTTTTTTTTTTTTTTTGAGACAGCGTCTTGCTCTGTCACGCAGGCTGGAGTGCAGTGGTGCAATCTTTGCTCACTGCAACCTCTGTCTCCGGGGTTCAAGTGATTCTCCTGCCTCAGTCTTCCAAGTAACTGGGATTACAGGCACCCACCACCATGCCTGTGAGGAAAAGAAAGATCAGACTGTTACTGTGTCTATATAGAAAGAAGTAGACATAAGAGACTTCATTTTGTTCTGCATTTGAGATGCTGTTAATCTGTGACCCTACCCCCAACCCTGTCCTTGCAAGAGACATGTGCTGTGGTGACTCAAGGTTTAAAGGGTTTTGGGTTGTGCAGGGTGTGCTTTGTTAAATAAGTGCCTGAAGACAGCATGCTTGTGAAAAGACATCACCATTCTCTTAATCTCAAGTACCCAGGGATACATACACTGCCTAAGCTCGCAGGACCTCTGCCTAGGAAAGCTAGGTATTGTCCAAGGTTTCTCCCCATGTGATAGTCTGAAATATGGCCTTGTGGGAAGGGAAAGACATGATCGTTCCCCAGCCTGACACCTGTGAAGGGTCTGTGCTGAGGAGGACTAGTTTAAGAGGAAAGAAGGCCTCTTGGCAGTTGAGATAGAGAAACGCATCTATCTCCTGCCCGTCCCTGGGCAGTGGAACATCTCCGTGTAAAACCCGATTGTATGTTATGTTTACTGAGAACAGAGAAAACCGCCTTAGGGCGAAAGGTAGGACTTACTAGCACAATGCTGCTCTTTATGCACTAAAAAGGTTTATGGAGATGTTTACATATGCATATCAAGGCACAGCACTTTTCCTTAAACTTAAGTCACAGAGATCTTTATTCATATGTCTTACTGCTGACCTTCTCCCTACGATGATCCTATTATCCTGCCACTTCCCTCTTTCCGAGATGGTAAAGATAATGATCAATAAATACTGAGGGAACTCAGAGACCGGTGCTGGCGCGGGTCCTCTGTATGCTAAGTGCGGGTCCCCTGGGCCCACTTTTTCTTTCTCTATACTTTGTCTCTGTGTCTCATTTGTTTTCTCAAGTCTCTCGTTCCACCTAACGAGAAACGCCCACAGTTGTGGAGGGGCAGGCCACCCCTTCACATGTCCAGCTAATTCTTGTATTTATTATAGAGATAGGGTTTCACCCTGTTGACCAGGCTGTTCTCAAACTCCTGACCTCAGATGATCCTCCCGCCTCAGCCTCCCATAGTGCTGGCATTACAGGCCTGAGCCACTGCGCCAGCCAGGGATCATTCTTAACATACAGAAATATACAGATTTGTTTCCTTTTAAAAAATGGTTACAAAATATTCAATCATTCAGAAACACCATGATGTATTTAACTGTTCCCATATTTTGAGACATTATGCTTTTTACTATGGTAAATAACATTGTATAGATATCATTGCACATTGTAGTCATCTATATTTGTCATTGCTTCCGTAGGTCTCTGAAAGTGAAATTCCTGGGTAAAAGAGTAAAACAGTTTTTCGAAAGGGCTGTAGCCTTTAATTCCGAACCCCTTCTGCATATGTCTTACTATACTGTCATCAATGCATATTATTAAATTTTATTTGTCCAGTTTGTCAGATGAAAATGGTATTTCGTTCCCTTCTGCAATTCTAGAGGCAGTAGGGGAAAAAAGGAAGTGATATTTTGTTATAAATTTGTATAGCTATGATTATTGCTTATGTATACTTTTATATTTTTTAAACTTTCCATTATCTGCTCATCTACTGAAAGGAATGAGGCACATCCCCCATATATCTCCCAACTTCCTGAGCCCAGCACAAACACATTCCTCCATATTTCTTTCAAACTTCAGAAAAACATCACCTGGGAAATCTCCGATAAGGAATGCTAAATGTACAATGTTAACCAATTGTAATGCTGTAACCGAGAGAATTACCTTGTTCCCTGTAACTTTACATATCCTGTTTACATCAGGCTATAAAAAACAAGCACTCGCATTGTTCGAGGCCCTCTTGTATGCTGTAGAATGGAGGGACTAAGTTCGAACTTGCAGTAAAGATCCTTGCCACTTGGCTTTGACTCTGGACTCTGGTGGTCTTCTTTGGGGAACAAACGGTCTGGGTATAACACTACCAAAGTGAACATTCTTCTTATTTTGTTTCTCTGCTTAGCACCTATTCACTTTACTTTTGAAAACAGTCATGGGATTTTCTATCCTCTCATCTCTTCCTCCCCTTAAATACATCGAAGCTTCCCAAGGGAAAAACTTGTCTAAAACTGGAGCCAAACAAGGGGAATAAGACGAGAGACAGCAAAAGAGAAGCCAGTGATGGCATTTAGAGTTCCTGCATCAAGAGCAACATAGACCGGGCTCAGTGTCTCAGGCCTGTAATCCCAGCACTTTGGTAGACTGAGGCGGGCAGATCACAAGGTCAGGAGTTCAAGGCCAGCCTGGCCAATATGGTGAAACCCTGTCTCTATGAAAAATATAAAAATTAGCTGGGCATGGTGAGTGGTGGCAGGCACCTGTAGTCCCAGTTACTCTGGAGGCTGAGGCAGGAGAATCGCTTGAACCCAGGAGGCGGAGGTTGCAGTGAGCCGAGATCGTGCCACTGCACTCCAGCCTGGGCAATAGAGCGAAAACTCCAACCCCGTCTCAAAAAAAAAAAAAAAAAAAAAAAAAAAAAAAAAAGGCAATATAATCCAACCTTGTCCCTAGGCTATTTTAGGTAAGCAAACCTCACTGATGGTAGACGAGGTCCTAACTGATGTATTATTTTGACGACTTTGAAATCACAACGTCATTGTTATTTCAATACTGATAAAAGAAAAACTTCAACCAAATTAAATTTAAAGGAGTTGAATTGAGCAATGAATGTTTTGTGAATCGGGCAGCCCCCCGAATTTCAGCAGATTCAGAGGCTCCAGCGCAGCCACGTGGTGGAAGAAGATTACAGACAAAAAAAGAGAATGACGTACAGAAATCGGATGTGAGGTACAGAATGGTTGGATGGGTTACAGCTGGGTTTTTGCCTTATTTGAACACAGTGTTAATACTCAGTAGTGTATGAATGGTTGAAGTATGGCCTCTGGAATGGCCAAGACTTAGCTACAGTTACAGAAGTTACATTTTCAATTTTGTCTGACTATTAAGCTAGGTTACAGTTCATCCACAAGGACTCAAATGTAGAAGTATGGAGTCCTTCTTAGGCCATATTTAGTTTGCTTTAATAATATCAAAATACTAAAAGTAAGGGTGATTTTTAAAAATGTTTTATTTCGTGTTCATTTTAAAGTCATAAAAAGTTGCCAAAATTGTTATGTATCAAAAAATTGACACTGGTACAGGACTGTAAGCTGAACTAGGGACCTTATTCAAAGTTTACCAATTTTAGTATTAATATGAGTATTTTTTTTAAAAAATACACATTTCTTCATGTTAAGCAGTTTGTGCAATGTGGATAGATTGCTTTTCTAACTAGAAAATAAATATTAAAAACACTTAAAATTATATCAAGCACTACCTAGGTTTTTTAGGCAATATTAATGGACTCAGGAGCTTATTTTACTTTTAGAGTAGAAAACATTGGAGAGAACATTTGCCTCAGGCATTTGGAGAGCGGATTGAGCATTTAGGTTAATTATTATGTCTTACTCATTATTTAAGACAGGTTAAAATGTAACTTCTTGCAGTGTTCTGTACCATGAAGGAATTTGTTCCTACCCTCATCCATCACCAGTGGTTGAAATCGGTCAGTTTAATGGGTTTCTAAAAGCCATTTCCAGGCAGCTGTGTTTACCCTTCTCTCCAAATGCTCACTGGTGCTTCCTAAGCAAAAATATGACAAGAAACACTTCACTCATCTGTATTTAAATATAAAAGCCTTGTATATATAAATATAAAAGTTTAGTGTCTCTTTGTTTTCCCTGATTTTGGCCTATAGCAAAAAAGGAAAATAAAAAGCAATAACAAACAAAAAGCAATTTGAAAACCAAACAAAAAGCAATTTGAAAACAAATGGAGAAGTGAACCAAAAGCAACCCCGAAAATTCAGAGTTCTGATGTTGTAGTTGATTTTTTTGTTTTCTGTTTTTCGTTTTAGGGATGGGGGTCTCTCTATGTAGTCCAAGCTGATCTCAAACTCTTGGCCTCAAGCCTTTTCCTGCCTTGGCCTTCCAAAATTCTGGGATTACAGGCATGAGCCATCACTCCCAGCCCTGATATTACTTAAATGAAATTTGTTAAATAAAAAATAGGTGCCACTGGGGAGTGGAACATAAGGGTGCTAATATTTATTCACATCTACTATGGCTAGATTCCATACTAGGTGCTTTGAATGGCTCAGTTTAATCTTCGTGGTGTAGTCAAAGTGTACTCATGATGTTGACCTTGACACAAATGTCTAATAGTATTTAATGAATAGAGATGACAGTGTAATGGGGCAAAGAAGCACTGTAAAGCCAGAGGCAGAAGGTACAATCCAACTTCTGGCTAATTAAGTGATACTGTACTGTCAGATCCTCTCCCTTTAATTATCTTAATTTTATTCTCTAAATAATTCATGATTTTTTTATAAAGAATTGAAAAACTATGGGAATGTGTAAGAAAGCAAAAGTCCTAACTTTTCCCATACCCCGATTCTTCTCCCTAGAGATAATTGTCATTAACATATTAATGTGCATCCTTTCTGTCTCCCACAACCTAAATAAAAGATATAGTTGAAATTTTGTTAGTAAACAATAAGATTCTAATCAATCCTTTTCAGATGTAAATTACTTACTGTTCATAATGATAGCTTTACTTTTGGCATATTATATTTCTTAATTTCAAATATTGGATCTCTTAGATCACGTGAGGAATAATATGCCATTATATGTATATTTTTCTTACAGGTTTAGAACTTAATAAAAATTGTTAAAATGTACTGAGTTTAAAAGTTACTAAAGTTTATTACTGTGTGCTAGCTTCTTTGCCTATATTATCATATGATAACATGTTTAATCTTCATGAGAACTCTTTAAACTAAGTGCTAAAACTCTTCCTATTGGACAATTGGGAAATTTGAGGCACCGAGAGGTCACATAAATTGGCTAAGACCACAAAATTACTAAGTGGTGATGCTAAAATTCAAACCCAAAAGTAAGGTTCCAAGATCCCAGAACCAGAACTCTTAACCACTATGCAATAATGAAGATATTGAGCTAGTAAAAGACCATGGTCAATACACACACGCACACACACAAAGCTGGTAATAACCTAGAAAAGACCATGGTCAATACACACACGCACACACACAAAGCTGGTAATAACCTAGAAATCACAGTTTTGCTCCCAGGGACAAGGAGATTTTCTACTTTCTATGAAAAAAATATATTTTATTTTTTTATTTTATTTTATTTTTTGGCAGGGGGGTTTAGAAAGAATTTGACTGAGGGTCACAAGGCAGAAAAAGAGACCAAAGGAAGTTTTAGAGCAGAAGTAGAAGTTTATTAGAAACCTTTAGAACAGTAAGAAAAGGAAGGAAAGAAAGGAAGAAAAGCACAATTGGAAGAGGACCAAGCAGGTGACTTGAGAAACCAATTCTCAAGGAGTCAACAAAGGTGATGGGATTATCATCAGTTCTTACAGGTTTTGGGACAGGCAGTGGAGTTAAGAGCAATGTTTTGGGAGCAGGGGGTGGATCTCACAAAGTACATTCTCAAGGCTGGGGAGAATTACAAAGAACCTTCTTAAGGGTGGGGGAGATTATAAAGAAACATTCATCAGTTAGGATGGGGTAGAAATATTACAAATCCCTGAAGTCTAAAATCCCCCCAAAATCACAATCACATGATAATTACATCATGTTTGGTGGAACTATTATCTTGTTATTTTCTTGTTTGAAAATTAGGTATGGGTGATTAAGGAGATGCATGTGGGTGCCAAGTTGACAAGGGGTGAACTTGTGGACTCAATTTTAGGAGTATTAAGGGATACCAAAAAAGCCTGGTAAGGAACTATTTGGAGGAGCATCTGCAAGTATGTTTCCAGAGATTGCTGTGTGAGCCTGAGTGGTGTTAGGTGGGGAAGATCTGCCCTCAATGTTGGCGGCACCATCCAATCAGTTAGGGACTTGGAGAGAATTGAGAAAGTAAGTTGGTCTCTTTGAGAGTAGAGACATTTCTTCTGCTGCCTTGGACATCAGAACCCCCAACTTGCTGACTCTTGGACTCCAGAACTTACATCAGTGGTCCCTCAGGTACTGACGCTCTCGGACTGAGAGGTACATTTGCTTCCCTAGTTCTCAACATAAAAACAATGAAGCTTCCTCAATAAATGAAAAGATGTCCTTCTTGTACATCTGCATTTGTGAAAGATAAAATTTCACAAGATCTCGGCTCTTTGGGATACTGCAAATGCGGTGGCAACCCATCACAATCTTTCATTGGTCTTGTCAAAAGACTTATGTTGTCCTTCACGGTACTTCAGATGACTGCCGTTACAAAACTAAGCGCACACAATTACCCACCATGGTGATATGCATTTATGCATTTTGCTTTTTGACCTATTTCTTTATGAATATGGTTTGTCTGCTATAACTGTTGTACCTGTGAGACTGTATAGATGAGTGTTTATGCTTGCAAAAATATGCATATTTTACATATTTTATTGTGTAAAGTTGTCTATACAACAGACCTTTATACAATAATGACAATAGACCTTTACATAATAAAATAAAATATTTTTTATGTAAAAAGAAGTGGTCTATGAAATATTCTGTCTTGTTTTTATGTTTCTCAAATATCCTTTTTATGTAAATAAATTTTATTTAAAGAATTGTAAATTATCTTTACCAGAATTATATTTTCAAGATTTTGATCTTTTTTAAGTTTTCAACATTTGGAAATATGGCATGTAGGATTGTTTCTTTCAGAATTATTACAGGCTCCTGTTATCCATAACTTTTATGGTTTTCTTTCCTCTTCTGTTGGCCTTTGGCAAAGCAAAAACAAAATAAAAACAAGCCCTTTTGTCTCTCTTAGTGGTATCTATGCATGGAATGTGCAGAATTATATCTTGTGGCCCAAGAGTTTTAGCCTTCATTAGATTATTCAGTCACATTTCCATTTAATGTCCAGTTTCAACAGTCAGAGCCTCTATCCCATAAGACCAAAGACATTTAGTCATTTTTCCACTTTTCTGCTTTCCAGCTCTGTTTGGGAACTCCTAGGTAATGCATACAATGTTCCCCAAATCAGTCCTGATCGTTCCCTGTCTCCATCAGTGGTAGGGCTTCAGTCCATTGCTTCATTCTCCTGCAGGTCCCCTCTTCCATTTTGAGACCAGCTTCTCCCAAGTGCCACTTGCTTTTCCTTGGGAGAAGAATGATAACAGCTTATTCTCTCCAGTGGGAGCAGACATTAGGTTATAATGTTTATTAAAATTTATCAGATAGTTTAAGAAGAACAGAAGGGAATTATAACACAGAAAGCCTAAAACTGGAACCTATAGATAGCCATTCCAGAGTCCACAGATGCAGGCTCCTCTGCAGATGTCACTCTTAGCTCTGGACCCAACTACAAATTGTAAGGTACTGCTTCCCTCCAAAAAGGAGTAGCCTTGAACACAACGAGGCCACTGATTCACAAAGTCCAGAGAAAGGAAGGTGTTTCCTCTTCTACCCTGTCTAAGCTGAGCCCCTAAAGTCCCCATTTCCTGCCCTAATTATTTAGGAAATAATTGCAAGTGGGGATAAAGTCTCATTGGTTGACAGAGAGCCCTCACCTCATCCCCCACACTTACAGGGGTATGGACTTGCTCTTTGGAATCCCCAGACCATTGAGATGCAACAGTGCATTCCTCAAACATGCCATTGTTTGGTCTTATGTGACTCCATGTGTAACTTCAACAATCCAGACTTGTTTAGATGCTTTTTAAACTATTTTTGTTGTTGCTTTATTGCACTGGCACTTTTATTGAGCAGCTGTTAGGAGAGTGGACATCTATCTCTTGTTCCCAATCTAAGGAGAAAGCGCTTAAGTCAGTATTAAGTGTGATACTAAATTCAGTGGGGGTGCTTTTGTTTTTGTTTTTATTTTTGTTTATTAAGAATAGGTGCTGAATTTAGCAAACACCTTATCTGTTTCTATTAATATAATGATTTAATATTTATCTTTGATTACACTTGTCAGGCCTCTGAACCCAAGCTAAACCATCATATCCCCAGTAACCTGCACGTATACATCCGGATGGCCTGAAGCAACTAAAGATCCACAGAAGTGAAAATAGCTTAACTGATGACATTCCACCATTGTGATTCATTTCTACCCCATCCTAACTGATCAATGTTTCTTTATAATCTCCCCCACTCTTTTTTTTTTTATTTTTTATTTTTTTATTTTTTGAGACGGAGTCTCGCTCTGTCGCCCAGGCTGGAGTGCAGTGGCGCAATCTCGGCTCACTGCAAGCTCCGCCTCCCGGGTTCACGCCATTCTCCTACCTCAGCCTCCCGAGTAGCTGGGACTACAGGCGCCCGCCACTGCGCCCGGCTAATTTTTTTCTATTTTTTAGTAGAGACGGGGTTTCACCATGGTCTCGATCTCCTGACCTTGTGATCCGCCCGCCTCGGCCTCCCAAAGTGGTGGGATTACAGGCGTGAGCCACCGCGCCCGGCCTCCCCCACTCTTAAGAAGGTTCTTTGTAATTCTCCCCAGCCTTGAGAATGTACTTTGTGAGATCCACCCCCGCCCCCAAAACATTGCTCTTAACTCCACCGCCTGTCCCAAAACCTGTAAGAACTCATGATAATCCCATCACCTTTGTTGACTCCTTTTTTGGATTCAGCCCGCCTGCACCCAGGTGAAATAAACAGCCATGTTGCTCACACAAAGCCTGTTTGGTGATCTCTTCACACGGACACGTGAAACACTTGGAATAAACCCTACTTGTGGGGCCACGTGGTAGTATTCTTTCAGTAGATGGTTGGATTTCGTTTGTTAATATTTTGCTGAGAATTTTTACATCTTAGATCTCTAGAATTAGTTTGTAGTTTTCTGGTAACTTTTTGATGATTTTGGTATTAGGCTAATGCTGGCCTTAGAAGATGAGTTGGAAAGTATATCCTTCTCATCTGTTTTCTGAAAGTTAAGTGTCTGGATTTTACTGTATTTTATAAAGAGTGTAGAAGTTTGTTTGACAGACATTTAAGTTACTTGTGGATCAGCTTGATGCTATGGAGGCTTGTTTTTAAACTGTTAGAGCAGGTCTAGAGTGGTCTTGCTCTATGGCTGGTTTATACGTATTACCAAGGTTTATACTTCTGGTCGATGTACTGAAGCCCTGGGTCTTCAACAGGATCCGTACACAATGGCTGACCCGAGTTTGAATACCTCCAGATTCCCTTTGGGTTCTGAGAATCATTTCATTTGCAGCTCCTCACAGTGGTTCCTTGCTGCCCTCCTGTCTTTTGTGCACCCCACACACTCCAGCTGCCTGAGCTTTCCTGACTCCAGTCCCTGTCTTTCCAACTCAGCGAGATTGCAGTGTTCTGCTTGGACTTGTATGTCCAATGTGGTCCAAAAAATCCCTTCAGGGAGAAAGTCAAGGCAATTATGATGATTATCTTCTTTACTATTTTTCAAGGATCACATTCTTGTGTCTATTTTATAATGTCTAAAAACTGGTTTCTCCTGTCTTGCTCAGTTTTCTAGTTGTTTACATTGGCAAGCCCAGAATTGTTTACTTTTTTGTGGCCCCAGAGCCTTTTTATATAATCAAGACTTGTGAATAATGCTCAATTTCCTACTATAAAATAGGTGCTTTAGATGGCAAAGATGCAGGCTGACCAACATGGTATTGCATATTTAGAAGCATTTTCAGAAATTCTGAATTTTCCTTTAAACGGTACTACATTCAATATTTTGTAATTATAGTAGTGGAGTTTTAAAAACTATTGTATCACAGTTCAAACTAATATTTCTTAAATCCCCTATAAAGATTCTGAATCAGTGGGGATGGGGTGGAGTTCAAGAGACTGTGTGTTTAATAAATATCCAAGTGATTCTGATACAGGTTTCCAAAGTACACATTTTGTGGAAAACTGTTCTAAGTTTCTAAAGAGTCTCAAACCTTATCTTTGGCTCTCTACCCTCACCGCCTTCACTCCACTCTGTAAATAAGAATCATATAGTTTAATCCCAAATGCTTTGGTCAAGATGATAGGCAAATACAGGAAGCAGCAAGGGTGATGATCACATGTGTATGTTCTCTGTTAGAGTGTCTGGGGTCAAATTCAGGCTTTCCCATGATTAGCTATGTCACAGTGAATAGACAGTGTCATCTTTCTTAATCTTCCTCATCTCTACACATAGCAATGGATTGTTGCAGAGATCAGATTAGATAAAGTGGCAGGATATGCCCATAACTGCAACCATGAAAGAACTAACAGTTCCTAGTGTAAAGCGGGGAGGGTCCCCTTTATTGCCTCTACATATATCGGTCTGGGCCATGGCCTGTGCACTTGTGCATGTAAAAGGGGCCCCTGGGAGCGGTGGGACACCTACTCATACCAGCAGGTAGAGTCTGCTGATTTACTTGTACACTGCAAACCTCTAGAGGCTCATCTTTCATCTCTGTATCTTCGGTGGGTAAAAGAGTTCAAGACATATTGCAGGAAATAATTTAATGGTGGTTGTACTGTGAAGTGTATATTTAGTCTTCTTCTCTGTTTCCTGCTACACAACCCCTAAAATCCATGGACTCTCCAAAGTGATGTATCTTTTTATTTGCTAATGAGTTGATTGGTGGCTGGTGGTCCTAGGTAGTTTCAGGACCAAGGCAGGATTAGAGGGCTGGAATTTTTCAGCCTCCTCCCCACACCCTGCCGCCTCCAAGGAGGGGACAGGGGCTGAAGGTTTAGTTGATCACCAATGGCCAATGGTTTCATCAGTCATGACTCTGTAATGAAGGCTCCATAAAAACCAAAAAGGACTGGGTTCTGAGACTTTCCACGTTCCTGGAGGGTGGTGTCACTGTGGAGGACATAGAAGCACCACTCTCCTTCCCACATGGCTTGTTTTATGTATCTCTTCATATCCTTTGTAATTTCCTGAATAATAAACTGGTAAATAAACCTGAGTTCTGTGAGCTGCTCTAACGAATTAATCAAACCTGAGGAGGGGGCGTGGGAACCCTGATTTATAGCCAGTTGGTCAGAAGCACAGATAAAATAATCTGGGGCTTTTGATTGGCATAGGAAGGGGGAGGGCTGCCTTGTGGGACTGAGCCCTCATTCTGTGGGAACTGATGCTATCTCTAGGCAAACAGTCTCAGAATTGAATAGAATTAAAGGACACCCAGCTGGTTTCCGCTGCAGAATTGCTTGAATTGCTTGTTTGCCAGTGGCATGGGGAAAATCTACACATACCTGGTGTCAGAATAGCTTCATTGCTGGTCCAGAGAAATCCTCACACATTTTGGAGACCAGACCAGAGGTCACAGAGGTGTTCCATGTGGATTGTGTTGTGGAGAGTAGAGAGTAGGAAAAAAGTTTTTTTCTATGTCTTTACAGTGGCTTCCTTTTTTGTTAAGCAGACCAATGAATGAAGATGACATAAAAATATGGAAGCCTCAGACCCGTTGGTGATGTTCCCTCTCCCCCTCCTCCTTCTCCTCCTCCTATTCTTCTTCTCTGATATGTTTTGCATGTTTACCTTGATGCACTCCTGACCTCTCTTCCTAGACGCAGGTTTGAACAGCTTAGGAAATAGATGTTTACAAGGTTTTCAAAATCTTCCTAAGTGTAAGTGGATGATTCACATCAGGGCAACCTGAGACTGATCTCTCCACTTTGAATGTTCCACCAGCCATGTGGAAGAAAGATCATCTGCCTCCAGACTTACAATTTCACGGAAATAGGAACCTGTAAAAGGACGGTACTGTTCCCTATTATATTCCTACATTCTTAGCCCACAGTAATCATCCATAGGTATTTGATGGATACTTTTTCTTCCACCTCTCACTGAACGACTGATACTTTCTCTTTTCAGTATTCACAATACTGGCCTTTTTAGTGCATATCAGTGTAATTTAAAAGTAGAGTATAAAATTTGCTCTTATTTTGATTTTGAAAATCTGCTGCTATTAAATCTGCTGTTAGGGTGACCCTAACTTAGACTTCCTGGGTTTGGTTATTAGCTCTTCTTGCATCTGTCCTATACATTGGTGCTTCCTAGGATTTAGTGTGATGCCAGCATCTCGCCCACCATCTATGCTGCTTGGGCTGTTACATCATTCCAGTGGCATCAACAATTTGTTACCCTTGATCGCTACCTCCTGACTTCTCTCCTGAGCCTCAGACCTCTATTTTAGCTATCTTCTGGATACATTTGCCTGGAAACCTTACAGGCACCTTAGACTTAGCCTGTCCCTGAAGAAGCCCCTCTACAACATGCTATTTCTTCCTTATGGTAGCTGTCAAATATTGAGAATATTTTAACCACAGCAAATTATTTCTCTGAATGAATGTCTTAAAATGTACAAAAGATGTCATTTATTTTTTAATATGCCTAGACTCTCTGTGAAAGGTTAATGAATACTACAAATGGTTGCTTCTGGGGAGGAAGAAAGGTCACTTCGTGTTGTTTATCTTTTGAGAGCTTTAAAATTTTATGCCACAGACAGGTACATTCTTTATACAACAATAATTAACAGTGTAATGAAAAGGAAAGGGAAATATTTATCATAAAAATTCACATACCAAAAACTGACCACTTGAGAACTCACCCGTAAGAGAACTGGCCCATTTCCTTTCAAAGTATACTTTGCTGAAAGTGAGAGAGAAGATAATTTATTCATGAGTACTTGCTCCTTTTAAACAAGCTTGTTCAAAGGCTGTGGTATTGTTTCAAGTTCTCTTGAACACAAGGTCAAGGGTTGTGAACTTTAAGGCACCTGAATTTAAATACTGAGTGCATGTATCACACGCATATGTGCACTATTCATTCATTCAAACACATTTCTCAGTAGCAGGCACTGAGTTAAGATCTGAGGACACAGAATTAAATAACTCAGAGTTCCTGCACTCAAGTGGCTCACAGTCTAGAGACCCTACGGATACAGAAGGCCAGTAGGGAAGTGCTGGGTAGAGGAGGGCTGTGGTCCCCGGCTAGGGTTCCACCCACAGGCCTGCGCCCACAGACCTAGGTGAGGAGAAGTATTTCTGTTTTCCTGCCCAAATGTTGCATTTCCCAAGACCACCCTGGCCGCCCACGTCCCCATCCTGTGCCTATAAAACTCCCTGACACCCTACCAGGCAGAGACACAAGCAGATGGACGTCAAGAGGAGCACATTGGCGGAGGAACACACAAGCAGCTGGAAGTCTAGAGCACACGGACAGGTGCCTGCAGGCCGGCAGGCCATCCACCGGTGGAACAACGTGGGGTTTGGACGAGGTGGTCAGAGGAGAGCCAGGCTGCTGAGCCACCTGACTCCAGCAGGAGAACCAACTTCCCACTCCGTCTCCCTTCTGGTTCTGCCATCTGCTGAGAGCTACTTCCACTCAATAAAACCTTGTATTCATTCTCCAAGCCCACGTGTGATCCAATTCTTCTGGTACACCAAGGCAAGAAACCCCAGTACAGAAAGCCCTCTTGTCCTTGAGATAAGGCAGAGGATCTCATTGAGCTGACTAACACAAGCTGCCTAGGGAGGGTTAAAATAAAAGAGTGCCCTGGCCCGGCGCGATGGCTCACGCCTGTAATCCCAGCACTTTGGGAGGCTGAGGCGGGCAGATTACGACGTCAGGAGATGGAGACCATCGTGGCTAACACAGTGAAACCCCGTCTCTACTAAAAATACAAAAAATTAGCCAGGTGTGGTGGCAGGCGCCTGTAGTCCCAGCTACTCGGGAGGCTGAGGCAGGAGAATGGCGTGAACCCGGAAGGCGGAGCTTGCAGTGAGTCGAGATCGCGCCACTGCACTCCAGCCTGGGCGACAGAGCGAGACTCAGTCTTAAAAAAAAAAAAAAAAAAAAAAAAAAAAAAAAAAAAAAAGAGCACCCTGTAACACACGCCCTCTGGTGCTTCGGGAACTGTAAGCATGTAAACATTCACCCCTAGACACTGTCCTGGGATACTCCCTTTAGGGATTTGAGCAGTGGGGCCCTGAAAAAGTGAGCCACACCCCCCATCGCATGACCTGCAAGGCGGAGGAGGGAACTTTTCCCGTTTCAGTATGAAATGATGTATTATTGTGCAGGCGATATTTGGGGCATCTGGCCTTGCTGTGAACAGAAAGGGTTTAGGAAGCCAGATGAGACTTTCTGAAAGACAGGGTCTCTACTCATTCTTAAGGTGGAGCTGAATTAGACACGAGAGAAAGAGGAGGTGAACAGGAGCAAAAACACTGCGATCTGGAACGGCAAACTGTAAACTAGGGAGAGAAAAGCAATTTAGAGTTGTCAGAGCTTGTGGGAGGTAGCTAATGATGACTTTAGATGCGTCATCTTCCTAACTGAATTCAACGACTCTGGCTGTGTGTGTGTGTGTGTGTGTATGTTTAAACCAGGGAGTGTCTTACGTGCCTCATATTTTTATTTCCTGAAGGGTTTTAGTTTATCTTTTGCACTGCCTAAAATCATATCAATTGATGAAAGTCTTTCTAATCTTTCAGTAAACCATAAAACCTCTGAATTTTATATAAAATTGTGCATATATGCATGCGTACATTTTCCCAGGGTGAGAGTCCAGACAGCCTCATCAGTGGTTTCCCAAAAAGGATATCTCTCTCTCTCCTCTCTCTCCCTCTCTCTCTCTAACACACACACACACACACACAAGACATGGACACTTCGTTAGTTACAAACTTTTAAAATACAGATAACTCTGGAAGGATTAAAAAATCCTCTAACAAACATTGAGCATTCCACTGCCAATGCATGAGAAACACTTGACCCATCTGAAGGGTAATACATTCACCAGCTGAATACATTTCTGGTGGCTTCATATGGGTTGATTATTCCAGGATGCATAGACTACACTATTTTAATACCTAGTGGCTATTGTACAAATTCATATAAACGCTTGGGTTAAAGGTGTTTAGGATATAGAGCTGTATCATTCCGTGAAATCCTTCTATCATTTTTACTGCGCCACAAAGTCCTCCCAGAAGGTGGGGAGTTTACTGTGTTAAGTTTTCCTTATCTATGTGTAGGCTGTATAAACACAGCCTGTCAGCATGTATTGAAAGTAAATAGGTAATCTTGGGGGAAAACTATACTGCATAAATTGGGTTAGAAATGTATTTCCTTTCTTCCTAAACCACACTTAGTTTCTTTCAATGCTGCTTTTTTTTTTTTTTTTTTTTTTTTTTTGAGAGGGAGTCTCGCGCTTTCGCCCAGGCTGGAGTGCAGTGGCTGGATCGCAGCTCACTGCAAGCTCCGTCTCCCGGGTTTGTGCCATTCTCCTGCCTCAGCCTCCCTATAGCTGGGACTACAGGCGCCCGCCACCTCACCCGGCTATTTTTTTGTATTTTTTAGTAGAGACGGGGTTTCACTGTATTAGCCAGGATGGTCTCGATCTCCTGACCTCGTGATCCGCCCGTCTCGGCCTCCCAAAGTGCTGGGATTACAGGCTTGAGCCACCGCGCCCGGCCTCAATGCTGCTTTTTAAAGTTCATTTTGTTTGTTTGTCTGAAAAATAAGTTACAGAACTATTTCTAAGAGAAGGTTGATTTTTTTTCTGCCTGTCACGATGTACTTACAAGGAAAGGGAAATGAGAATGTGTGTGAGACACGAACAGATTATCTGAGCAATGATAAGCATGGTCATTTCCTAAATTTGTTGACAGTTATGTTCCTCCTTGCCCCAGCTAGTTAATTATGTCAGAGCATTTCAAGTTTACTATGACGCTGGCAATGAAACTGACAGGAAGAAAATAATACAATGGATGAGTTTACTTTTGAGACATACCATACAGAAAAGGGAACATAATGGACTTTGTCTTAATGAACTGATAATCTTCTCTTCTTTGGTAAAATCTTCCTTATTGCTTGCCTGTATTTACGACACATGTTCAACTGAAAATTGCAAGATAAACATATACAACATATACATTATGGGAAAATTGATTTTATACATTCTAAGAAAATACACAGTTGCAAAAGAAGAACACAGAAGCAGTCAAACAATGATGCCTAGGGAATGTTTTGTAAGAAGTATTTCGAGGCAAGATACGTACATGGATTGAAAAAGAGGAAAGCAAGAAAATTTTTTAATGGGAGAATGAGTGTAACTGATGGAGGTGGGAGCAACAGTGATGATCATAGAAGATACATGGTTTGCTAAACAGGACTGAGGGATGAGTGTTGCAGAGCAGAGAGAAATGCTGACTGTGGAATAGTTTGCAAGAGGTTTTAACTGTTAGGAAAATGTGGCAAACAGTTCGGTTTGCTTCTATGCCAAGCATATAATGTAAGCCTTTGAATGATTCCTGCGCATTGTCAGCAGAGCCTGACCTTGTATTTCGCATATCTTCTAGATATTTAAGAAACGATACAAAATAACAGCCATTTGAATACTGCTCTGAGGCTTAGTCCACAAAATTCCAGGGAAGGAACTGATATTTGGAACAATTTCAAAGACCTTACACAATTTCCAAAATAAGATTAACTAAATTTACTGTAATTTATTAAAACCACTGTTCCATATCTGCAAGTTGAAGCGAACCTCAAATTAAATAATTATAAGAAAATGGTAATGTTTTAGCTCTTGAATCTTTCCAAAGACAATGAATAACATAACTGGAAATTCAAGTTTGGACCAAAATTTAAAGACTTTTATTTGACACCCAATCTCTCTTTGCAGCAATAGCCGCCCAAGTTGTGATTACCAGTAATGTTCTTAAATACTGCCACCTGCTGGAAGTTCTCTAGAAATACTGTGCACGATGTTACATGAGTGCTTCCAACATTTTCTATTTCAGTCTGAACGTATTCATCTCTATTCTTCCCATGGAATCATTCACAATTAGAGACAAAGGTAACTGGAAAATGTAGCAGTAGTGCTGAAAATTTGTATTTTTCTGTTAATTTATGATTTTTTATTGTTTTTTTCATAAGCTTAAAATTACTTATGCTTTGCTTATCTTCTCATTAGACATCAGAGTTACGAAGAAAAAGATAAGTTTAAGACTGAGACATACAGTTCAACCAGGACTCCACTACTTGCTAACTTTGTAGTTTTAGGTAAATTGCTTAAACCTTCTAAGTCTCAGTTAACTCTTCTATAAACTGGAACATTCTGAAGTTTAGTGTTACTAAATGTAAAACACTAGTACATAGTATGCATTTAATGAATTACAGTCGTTTATGGAAACTATGGTAATAAAGATAAAGACAATAGTTTGGATATTTGAAACAGCTCTTATTGGGGAAGGCATCTGAGATCTTAATCGAAGTTTTTTGTGTGGTGGTGGTGGTGGCATAGCTTCTGCAAGGCCAATGTACAAGCTCTGATGCTCCCGTTATGGGAGCCTTGGTTAGGAAGCACTAAGGAAAAAATATTGAAGAGATAGCTATGAAGCAGTTATGACGTGCAAAAAGCATGTTGCTAGTACTCTTAGAGAACTTAGCATTGACATCTTTTCTGGGAGCCACATACCCAAGAAACATTTGCTCGGGGCAAAATGAGGACTTTCCTTCACTCCATGCCCTGAGAGCACTCAACTTCCAGCACGAGGGAAAATTGTGTTTCCTGTTTCCTGTGTATCCAAGAAAATGAATAGGTGATATCTTTAAACACCAACTCCTATCCCCCTTCCCAATCTCAATGACCAAAACCAAATCAGGCTGGGCATGGCTGGTGGCTCACGTCTGTAATCCCAGCACTTTGGGAGGCCAAGGTGGGCAGATCACTTGAGGTCAGGAGTTCGAGACCAACCTGGCCACCATGGTGAAACCCCTTCTCTACTAAAAATAGTAAACCCCTTCTCTACTAAAAATTAGCTGGGCGTAGTGGCATATGCCTGTAGTCTCAGCTACTTGGGAGGCTGAGGTGGGAGAATTACTTGAACTCCAGAGGCAGAGGTTTCAGTGAGCCGAGATCACGCCACTGCACTCCACCCTGGGTGACAGAGCGAAACTCAGTCTCAAAAAAAAAAAAAAAAAAAAAAAAAAAAAAAAAAAATATATATATATATATATATATATATATATATATATATATATGAGCCAGGAGTGGTGACGGGTGCCTGTAAACCCAGCTGCTCAGGAGGCTGAGACAGGGGAATCGCTTGAACTGGGGAGGCGGAGGTTGTAGTGGGTTGAGCCACTGCACTCTAGCCTGGGTGACAGAGTAAGTGAGACTTTATCTCAAAAAACAAAATAATAACTAAATAAAAACGTTTATTCATGTTCCTTATATATGGCCTTTTCAGTTTCTACAAGGTGATATCTACTTTATCAACAAAGCGAATATCCTTTAAGCCCTTTGATTTCTTTTTTTTTTTTTTTTTTTGAGACGGAGTCTCGCTCTGTGGCCCAGGCTGGAGTGCAGTGGCCGGATCTCGGCTCACTGTAAGCTCCGCCTCCCGGGTTCCCGCCATTTTCCTGCCTCAGCCTCCCGAGTAGCTGGGACTACAGGCGCCCGCCACCTCGCCCGGCTAGTTTTTTGTATTTTTTAGTAGAGACGGAGTTTCACCGTGTTCGCCAGGATGGTCTCGATCTCCTGACCTCGTGATCCACCCGTCTCGGCCTCCCAAAGTGCTGGGATTACAGGCTTGAGCTACCGCGTCCGGCCTGATTTCAGTTTTATAAGGTAGGTGCCTTCAAGTTCTTGTCAGCTTTGCACAATCAAGACCTCATACCACCTATTGTTAACTGACCAAAGGCACTATTTGTGAAGATCTGTCTGAAGCAGGTACAGGCACAAAAACAAGGCCAAAGCTGAGAGTAGAAAAAAATCACAATTCAACATTAAAGTGCTGGGGCATTTGAGGAACGAAAGTCTTTGTTGACACATTGCTTTAATACTTACCTTGGATACTCTGCTCCCAGTTATGTTCTGGGAACCTCAGGAGTATTTGACTAGCCTGGTCCATGCTTGGTCATCAATTCTGGATAAAATGTATTTACTCATAATCTGATCATTTAATGGTTCTTGGATATTGTATCTTTTTTGTTAAGTGGGGCTATTTTTTCCTGAGTTTCTTTAATTTTGATACTAGTTTTCACAGACAAAAAGCTTCTCCGATTTTCTAGGAGCTGACTTACTTTTAATGGATTAATTTATATTTATGGAATAAAGCAGGCAATTGAAATTATTCTTCGATAGTGTCAATTTTTTTTTCATAATATAAATTGCCCTCCAGCCTAGACAAAACAGCTAATGCCAATCTTGACTTACCTATCTTGGGGTTAAAGTGACTGCAGTAGTGGTGGTAAAGCAGACAGAAGTTTCATCTAGTTCTTTTGTCCTGTTTTGAGTCCTAAATTTTTGAAGGTTTTAGTTATTTTCATTGCCATATATAATAAATTCTGCGGAGTAAAGAGTTCCGGCCATTGGAGAACATTGTTTTACATCCTTACTTACTGTACATTAATCTCTTATGGACTCAGTCAACTTTAAACTCTAGTTCACAGGGATTGTTAGGGAAGGCAGCTAAGAAAGGTGAACCCAGAAAAATCCTTTGGCCTCTCAGTAAATAGCTCTGGAGAACTGACTTACTGATAGAGAAAGAAGGGACACTCTACCTGTCCTCAGAATCCATTCCTGTTTTGCCCAGTGGTGTATTCTCCGTGTCTAGTACAGGGCTTGGAAAACAATGTATTTTCAAATAGTGTGTTAGTTTGAATAAATGAGATGAATGGTATTAACTACCCTCTGCCTTTTTAAAAGCAGCAAAATGGTGACCACCATTGATTTGTGAACCTCCAGATCTCATCACTCTAAAGTTCTCTGACCTGTTTCTAGCAGAGAAAATGATTTGCTTGCTCATCATTTTTGGGAGTGCTGTCCTCTTGCCATGCCAGGCATATTCCTCTTCCCAATCAGTCAGAGATCACATGTGGAGCTATTCTTGGATTTTGAAGCCATTAGCCCTTGCCAAGATGTGTGGAACGCCTGCAAAATTATATAACTCTCTGCGTGCATCCACCTTTCTGTTGAAATGTGCCCTTTGTCTTACTCTAAGGACAGATATTTATGGCTGGCCCTAAACACAAAAGTAAAATTTGTTTTCTATTCTTATAAATGAATCTTTGAGGATTAAAGAATCTCTCTAGTTTGCAGACTTTCTCTTTTCTGTTTCCTATTCTTATCTTTTTTGTTTTGTTGTTCTTTTGTACTTCACTTAAATTCTCTTGATTCTTCACTCTTAAGTAACCCAGATGTCTCCTTTTTTTTTTTTTTTTTGAGATGCTCTGTCACCCAGGCTGGAGTGCAGTGGCACAAACTTGGCTCACTGCAACCACTGCCTGTGGGGTTTAAGCAATTCTCCTGCCTTAGCCTCCCAACTAGCTGATACTATAGGCGTGTACCACTATGCCAGGTTAATTTTTTGTATTTTTAGTAGAGATGGGGTTTCACTATGCTGGCCAGGCCGGTTTTGAACTCCTGACCACGTGCTCAGCCTGCCTTGGCCTGCCAAAGTGCTGGGATTACAGGCATGAGCCACCGCGCCTGTCCTGGTGTCCCCACTTTTTAGTCTCTGTTACTAAAGCCAGCCTCCCTCTTCAGTCTACTTCAGATCAGTTGCCTTGCAATAAGAACCATCAAGGAAGACAGTGCCTTTAGAAGACTTCTGATATTGTATTGATAGCCATTTCATTCCATTCTTATTTCCACATCAAACTAAATAAGAAAGAACTATCATTCCCCTATCATCCTAGTGCACCTTAGCTCAAAGGCATCACAGAACCTACATTTGCTAAAAACTTCTAACCTGAGGCTTGCTAATGCTGGTCTCTGGGGTCACTCAGATGATGCAAAACCCAGTCAGTCAGGATGGAATTGAGGAGATTTTTCTTCACTGAAGTCAACCCAGGTGGTCAACTGCAGATTTAGGTTGGATTTCGAGTGGAAGGTCTTCACAGAATGGAGTACCTTAACAAGCTAAGGATATTAGAATTAATCGAAAAGGGGAAAATAAATAATTACTGCTTCCTTTTCCTTCTTGTGTCTATATTTGATGTCTTTCAAAATTTTTGGAAAATTCTGTTATTATTTCTTCACATATTTCTCTAGACAAAGAGCTTGGCATATTCATAGAACAGAAGGGCTGTCAGAGTCACTGGTACAAAATGAGCAAGGGAAGATTGATGAGATGAGATTGGAGAGAAGGTATGGACCAGGTTATACAGGTCTTTGTAGGTTAATAGCAAATATTCCAATGTTATTTGTCCTTTTTATTATGGAAATTTTCAAATGTATACCAAAATAGACTTATATAACTATTTCCGATATATACATCACCAGTTCGAGTTACCTTTTTTCTTTTTGCCTCTATTTACTCTCCTCCAACACACTAGGACATTTAATAGCAAAATAAAGACACAGTCTTATTTGTAAATATATCAGTATCGTTGATAAATAGGATTCTTTTTATTTTTGTTTTTTTTTCTGAGATGGAGTCTCACTTTGTTGCCCAGGCTAGAGTGCAGTGGCGCCATCTTCTGTCTCACTATAAACCCCACCTCCCGGGTTCAAGTGAGTCTCCTGCCTTAGCCTCCTGAGTAGCTGGGATTACAGGTGTACACCACCACACCCAGCTAATTTTTGTATTTTCAGTAGAGATGGGGTTTCACCATGTTGCCCAGGCTGGTCTTAAACTCCTGAGTTCAAGCGATCCGCCCGCCTTGGCCTCCCAAAGTGCTGGGATTACAGACATGAGCCACTGTGCAGGGCCAGGAATTCTTAACACAACCACAATTCCATTATTACACTTAGCATTAATATTGTTAAAATATTAACAATAAATTTTAAATATCATCAAGTACTGTCAGTGTTCAAATTTTCCCCATTGTCTCATAATTTATTTTCAGTGTGTTTTAGTTTTGGATCACATTCGAAATAAGTTTCATACAACATTGCCGCTGGTTACTGTCTCTCAAATCTTTTTAATCTATGGGGCTTCTTTCCATCACTTTTTCTCCTCTCTTGCAATTTGTGTTGTAGCGACTGAATTTGCTGATTGCATCTCTATGGTGTCATTTTATATATTTCTATAATTTCAGTAAATTGATAGTTAGATTTAGGATCTTGAGATTTGGAATAATAATATAATTATTATTATTATTTTGTCAATCATACTTGATAGATTTTTTTTTTTAGACGGAGTCTCGCTGTGTCACCCAGGCTGGAGTGCAGTGGCCGGATCTCAGCTCACTGCAAGCTCCGCCTCCCGGGTTCACGCCATTCTCCTGCCTCAGCCTCCCGAGTAGCTGGGACTACAGGCGCCCGCCACCTCGCCCAGCTAGTTTTTTGTATTTTTTTAGTAGAGATGGTGTTTCACCGTGTTAGCCAGGATGGTCTCGATCTCCTGACCTTGTGATCCACCCGTCTTGGCCTCCCAAAGTGCTGGGATTACAGGCTTGAGCCACTGCGCCCGGCCTTGATAGATTTTTTGCACTTCCATAGAAAGGTATATCTTGCCTGGTTAGTTTTCTTATTTGTGATTTTAGAAGCCCTTATTAACCATTATCTAAATCCACTAATTCATTACAGTTTATAAAAGAATAATAGAATATTCCATCATTTCTGTTTTATTAGCTGAAATATTTCTATACAGAGAAACCTATCCTCAGTAATCATTTAGTTACCTTAAATTATCATTTATTCAGAAAAAGCAGGATGCAATTTGATTTTTTTCCCTTTACTTACTCATTTTCAAAATAATGACTTTGTTGCGTATTATCCTCCAAAGCTGGCCATTGAGTTAGATTGTTTGTTTGAATATTATTATAAGCCATAGGTTTAATACATGCGATGTGACTGTATTTATTGTTCTTATTGATGCTCTAATTGTCTAACTTTGGGGCAATGGGAATCTCTTCAAGCTGGCCAATGAGTCTTTTGGGCATGATCTTGGCATTCCTTCTTTTCTGATTCAACAAGATAGTTCAAGTTTATTTTGTAAATTTCTCGCTCCAGCTTTGGAATCAGTCCTTCCTCCAGGAACCCCACTTTCCATATAGTGGAAAATAATCTTTAGAGACCACAACCTGGGTACAAAAGTACTCATTACTATTAGATTGGTCATTAGTTATAGGCCTTTGCTGAGGACAGAGGTAAGGAACACTTGAAATAATTTGTGTTTTAGGATAAAATTCATCATGAGTTCACACCAATATTTTCAATTAGTATTCAGGAAGACAGAACTTTACTTTTACTTAATTAACCTTATGTTTGTAGCTACTTTCTTTCATGCTGAAATTCCTATTTGTCAATGACACAAACATGTTTATTTACTTCATCCTATAAGACACACTCAATGGTCTCAGAATGACAATATCACCACTACCACCAACAAGAATTACAGAGAATAGTTAATGTGTTTTTTCAAAGGTTTTGTTTGTCTTTAGACTATTTGTCATTAAGGATGTTCAGAAAAGATTATTGTGTCTGAAAATTACTTTTACCTATTCATATAACTAATATAGAATGTTTATGTATGTATAAAACATCTAAAGCATTCACTGACTTGGCTGGCGGCTCATGCCTGTAATCCCAGCACTTGGGGAGGCCAAAGCGGGCGGATCATGAGGTCGAGATTGAGACCATCCTGGCCAACATGGTGAAACCCCGTCTCTACCAAAAATACAAAAATTAGCTGGGCGTGGTGGTACGTGCCTGTCGTCCCAGCTACTAGGGAGGCTGAGGCAGGAGAATTGCTTGAACCTGGAAGGCAGAGGTTGCAGTGAGAGATCGCGCCAGTGCACTCTAGCCTGGCAACAGAGCGAGACTCCGTCTGAAAAAAACAAAAAACAACAAACAAACAAACAAAAAAAGGAATTAACTATAGTTCCCAATTCAAATTTATAAAATAAACTGCATTTAAAGAAAACCACCTCCTCTCACTCTTTTTTCCACTCCATATTCCCTCTTAGACTATTTGTTAAGTGGTTAAAATATTTTTGTGATTTATCATTCCATTGATTCTTTAAATACAACTAGACAGAAACATATATTCTGTTTTCAGATAATGGTAGCATATTGTACAAGTTTTTCACTACTTTGTTTTTACTACATAATATATCTTGCGTAATTAATAGATTTATAGAGATATGGCTTATTCCTTTTTCACATCTTCAGAGTATTTCATTGTGTAAGGATATATTATTTAATCAATTTAGCCCCCTCTTGATGCACATTTGACTTCTTTCTAGTATTTTGATATTATAAATAATGATTCAATGAAGAATCTTGGAGAAGACCTAAGATGGTCGACTAGATGCAGCCAGGAAGAGCATCTCCCATAGAGGCACTATCAGCACACTCTGAGCAGATCTTTGAAGGGAAGACATTAAGAGTGGAAGGAAGGAAGATGCAGACCCTGGGCTGAAGGGGCAGGAAGCTGGGAACCTTGCCCAGGGCAGTCAAACACCAAGACTCGCTCCTGGCCCTCAGCACTTCCTGGGGGAAGAGATAAGTTAAGTAGGTAAGGAGTGGCCCGCTCTTGCCATGGACCTCCAGCTGCAGGAGACTCTATGACCCCCACAGAAACTTGAGCTGATAGGAGAGCTACTTGGAGAGGTGGCAGGGACAGTACTCCAACCTGTGCAGTGGCAACGGGGGTTCGCATAGGAATAGAGGCAGTGGAGCACGGCCAGGGGCACTCATCCCCAAGGCTCACTACACTCCCCTAGGTGGCTTTGGCCTTTGTTGCCTGTCACACCTGGACAGAGTGGCACGGTTTTTCCCGTGGGATGGGGCTAGTCTGATCTGTGCACTCCCTTGCCTCCCAGTCTCTCCCAAAGTCCCTTCCTGGCCATGCCCATTTACAGCACAGCCTTGGATGCCCAACTAGGGTGCTTCCTAGTGGCAGCTGCCATAGCTACTTCACTGGCAGACTCCACCTAACAATCAGGGAGCTTCAGCAGATGGGCCCTGTTGGTGCACACCCACCTACAACCTCTCCCCACCCCTTTGCCAGTGTGCACACGCACACAGACTTCACAGCTCAGTTGTCACTGGCGTGTGTGTGTGGACCTCACTGCTGCTGCTCCACTCCCTCTGGCATGTGCAGAGACTGCCTCATTGCAGCCACCTTTGTGTGCACTCATGAAAGGATGCTGCTGGGCGTGGTGGCTCACGCCTGTAATCCCAGCACTTTAGGAGGTTGAGGCAGGTGGATCACAAAGTCAGTAGATCGAGACAACCCTGACTAACATGGTGAAACCCCATCTCTACTAAAAATACAAAAAAATGCCGGGCGCGGTGGCTCAAGCCTGTAATCCCAGCACTTTGGGAGGCCGAGACGGGCGGATCACGAGGTCAGGAGATCGAGACCATCCTGGTTAACATGGTGAAACCCCGTCTCTACTAAAAAATACAGAAAACTAGCCGGGCGAGGTGGCGGGCGCCTGTAGTCCCAGCTACTCGGGAGGCGGAGGCAGGAGAATGGCGTGAACCCGGGAGGCGGAGCTTGCAGTGAGCTGAGATCCGGCCACTGCACTCCAGCCTGGGCGGCAGAGCGAGACTCCGTCTCAAAAAAAAAAAAAAACAAAAAAAAAAAAAACAAAAAAATTAGCCGGGCATGGTGGCAGGTGCCTGTAGTCTCAGCTACTCAGGAGGCTGAGGCAGGAGAATGGCATGAACCCGGGAGGCAGAGCTTGCAGTGAGCCAAGATCGCACCACAGTAACTCCAGCCTGGGCGACAGAGCAAGACTCCGTCTAAAAAAAAAAAAAAAAAGAAAGAAAGAAAGGATGCTATCTCCTGACCCCTGTGAGCACATGTATACCCCATCATGCTGATGCTGCTGGCAGTACATGCATACTCTGCTGCAACCACCCTGATGGTGTGCTTTTGTTGGCACCCCCCATCAGAATGCTGTCAGCAGACCAGAGCACTTCAGCCCCTCCTGCAGAGGGGGTGCTTAACTTCAAGTGGACAGAGAACAAAGCTGTGGGCCTGTTACCAGCCCCCAAGGGTTAGAACATGCAGCCCGCAGTTGCTGAGTTGAGTGTTGGCCATCTGAAATCATCCAGAAATGAAGTCGGCTGACTGAACTCAACTTATACCACAGTCAAAACTTCAAGGTCTTCAGAGAATATAAAAGCAAAAAGCTCCATCCAAAGTTTAGCAACTTTAAAGGTTAAAGGAACATCAGCCTGCATAGATGAGAAAGAACCAGCACAAGAACTCTAGCAACTCAAAAAGCCAGAGTGTCTTCTTATCTCCAAATTATTACACTGGCTTCCCAGCAGTGGTTCTTAACCAGACTTCCATGGCTGAAATGACAGACATAGAATTCAAAATCTGGATAGCAGTGAAGATCATCTAGATTCAGGAAACGGTTGAAACCCAACCCAAGAAATCTAAGGAATCCAATAAAACAACACAAGAACTGAAAGATGCAATAGCTATTTTAAGAAAGAAACGAACCGATCTGATAGAACTGAAAAACTCACTGTAAGAATGTCATAATACAATCATAAGTATTAACAACAGAATAGATCAAGCTAAGGAAAAAATCTTACAGCTTGAAGACTGGTTCTAGTCAACTTAGACAAAAATAAAGAAAAAGGAACAAAAAGGAATAAACAGAACCTCCAAAAAAATATGAGATTATGTAAACAGACCAAGGCTATGACTCATTGGTGTCCTTGAAAGAGAGGGAAAGAGAGCAAACAACTTGGAAAACATATTTGAACATATTGTCCACAACATTTACACAAAAGTCCCCAACCTCACTAGAGAGGTTGACATTCGAATTCAGGAAATTCAGAGAACCCCTGTGAGATACTATACAAGATGACCATCCCCAAGATACATAGTCGTTAGATTCTCCAAGGTCAATGTAAAAGAAAAAATATTAAAGGCAGCTAGAAAGAAGGGGCAGGTCACCTGCAAAGGAAACCCCATCCAGCTAACAGTGGACCTTTTAGCAGAAACCCCACAAGCCAGAAGAGATTGGAGGCCTATACGCAGCATTCTTAAAGAAAAGAAATTCCAACCAATAATTTTATATCCAGTCAAACTAAGCTTTGTAAGTGAAAGAGAAACAAAATCCTTTTCAGAAAAGCAAATGCTAAGGGAATTCATTACCACCAGACTTGCCTTACAAGAGAACCCTAAGGGAATGCTAAACATGGAAACAAAAGACTGTCACTGGCCACCACAAAAACACACTTAAGTACATAGACCATTGACCCTATAAAGCAACCACACAATCAAGCCTGCATAACAACTAGCTAACAACAGGATGATATGATCAAATCTGCTCATATCAATATTAACCTTGAATGTAAATAAGCTAAACACTCCACTTACAAAAACACAGAATGGCAAGTTGGGTAAAGAAGCAAGACCTATCTGTACACTGTCTTCAAGAGATACATCTCGCATGCAATGACACCCATAGGCTCAAAGTAAACAGATGTAAAAGAATCTACCAAGCAAATGGAAAATGAAAAAGATCAGGGGTTGCTTTTCTAATTTCAGACAAAACAGACTTCAAACCAATAATCAAAAAAGATCCAAAGAGGGGCATTGCATAATGATAAAGAGTTCAATTTAACAAAGACTTAACTATTCTTTTTTTTTTTTTTTTTTTTTTTTTTTTTGAGACAGAGTCTCGCTCTGTCGCCCAGGCTGGAGTGCAGTAGCCGGATCTCAGCTCACTGCAAGCTCCGCCTCCCAGGTTCACGCCATTCTCCTGCCTCAGCCTCCCGAGTAGCTGGGACCACAGGCGCCTGCCACCTCGTCCGGCTAGTTTTTTGTATTTTTAGTAGAGACGGGGTTTCACCATGTTAGCCAGGATGGTCTCGATCTCCTGACCTCGTGATCCGCCCGTCTCAGCCTCCCAAAGTGCTGGGATTACAGGCCTGAGCCACCGCGCCCGGCCAAGACTTAACTATTCTAAATATATATGCACCAACACAGGAGGACCCAGGGAGACTTTAATATCCCACTGACAGTATTAGGCAGATGGTCAAAGCAGAAAACTAACAAAGATATTCAGGACCTAAACACAATACTTTACCAGATGGGCCTAATGGGCATCTACAGAATACTCCACCCAGCAACAACTGAATATACATTCTTCTCATCTGCACATGGCACGTACTCTAAAATTAAATATATGCTTAGCCATAAAACAATTCTTGACAAATTCAAAGAAACCAAAATCATATCAACCACACTCTTGAACCACAGGACAATAAAAAGAAGAATCAATATTAAGAGGGCCTCTTAGAACTATACGATTATATGGAGATTAAACAACCTACTCCTGAATGACTGTTGGATAAACAATGAAATCAAGGCAGAAATCAAGAAATTCTTTAAAACTAATGAAAACAAAGATACAACATACCAGAGTCTCTGGAACACAGCTAAAACAGTGCAAAAAGGGAAGTTTACAGTGCTAAATCACCACAACAAAAAGTTAGAAAGATCTCAAACTGACAACCTAACATCACACCTAGAAGAACTAGAAAAACAAGGGCAAACCAACCTCAAAGCTAGCAGAAAACCAAATACCCAAAATCTGAGCTGAACTGAATCAAACCAAGATGCGAAAAACCACACAAGGCCAGGCATAGTGGTTCACGTCTGTAACCCCAGCACTTTGTGAGGCAGAGGTGGGTGGATAACTTGAGCTCAGAAGTTTAAGACCTGTCTGGGCAACATGAAGAAACTCTGTTTTGACTAAAAATATAAAAATTAGCTGAGTGTGGTGGCACATGTCTATAGTCCCAGCTACTAAGGAGGGTGAGATGGGAAGATTGCTTGAGGCCAGGAGGTGGAGGATGCAGTGAGCCAAGATCATGCCACTGCACTGTGGCCTGGGTGACAGAGTGAGACCCTGTCTCAGAAAAAAAAAAAAAAAATCAATGAAACAAAAAATTGGTTCTTTGAAAGAATAATTAAGATGGATAAACCACTAGCTAGACTAATAAAGAAAAAAAAAGGAGACTATCCAAATAAACACAATCAAAAATGATTGATTATCATTGACCCCACAGAAATGGAACACAATATCATTCAGAGACTATTATGAACACCTCTGTGCAAACAAGCTAGAAAACCTAGAAGAAATGAATAAATTCCTGGAAATATACAACCTAGTCAAGATTGGACCAGGAAGAAATGGAATCTTTGAACAAACCATAATTGAGTTCCAAAATAGAATCAGTAATAAAAGCCTACCAAGAAAAAGCCCTGAAGCAAATGGACTCACAGCTGAATTCTACCAGGTGTATAAAGAAGAGCTGCTACCAATCCTACTGAAACTATTTTTAAAAATTGAAGATGACAAACTCCTCTCTAACTCATTCTATGAGGCTGGCATTCTTCTGATAGCAAAATCTGCCAAACACACAACAACAGGAAAATAAAACTTCAGACCAATATCCCTGATGACCATAGGTGCAACAACCCTCAACAAAACACTAGAAAAGCAAATCAGCAGCATATCGGAAAGCTAATTCACCATGATTAACTAGGCTTTATTGATATGAAAGATTGATTCAACACACACAAATCAATAAATATGCTTCATCATATGAAAATAACTAAAAGCAAAAACTACACAATCATTTCAATAGACACAAAAAGACTTTCAATAAAATTCAACATATCTTCGTGTTAAAAATGCACAACAAACTAGGCATTGAAGGAATGTACCTCAAAACAGTAAGAGCCATCTATGACAAACGTACAGTCAACATCATACTGAATGGGCAAAAGCTGGAAGTATTCCCCTTGAGAACCAGGGCAACCAGGGAAGAGAAAGAAATAAAAGGCATCCAAATAGAAGGAAAGGAGGTCAAACTATCTTTGCAGATGATATGATTCTATACCTAGAATATTCCATAGTCTCTTCCCCAAAACTCCCAGATCTGATAAACAACTTCAGCAAAGTTTCAGGATACAAAATCAATGCACGAAAATCACTAGCACTCCTGTACACCAGCAACATCCAAGCTGAGAGCTAAATAAAAAAACTTAGTCCTATTCACGGTAGCCAAAAAAATAATAACATATATAGAAATACAGCTAATCAGGGAGGTGAAAAATCTCTACAACAAGAATTTAAAAACACTGCTGGAAGGGAGACACTAACAAATAGAAAAATACTCCGTGTTCACGGATAGGAAGAATCAGTATTGTTAGATTGGCCACACTGCCCAAAGCAATGTACAGATTCAATTCTATTCTTATCAAACTACCACAATGACATTTTTTCACAGAATTAGAAAAAAGTATTCTAAAATTCATGTAGAACCAAAAAAAAAAAAAAAAAAAAAAAAAAAAAAAAATGGAGCCTGAATAGCCATGGTAAATCTAAGCAAAAAGAGCAAAGCTAGAGACACTTTACTACCCAACTTCAAACTATACTACAAGGCTATTGTAACCAAAACAGCATAGTGCTGGTACAAAAACAGACACATAGACTAATGGAACAGGTTAGAGAACCCAGAAATAAAGCCATATATCTACAACTATCTGATCTTCAACAAAATTGACAAAACAAGCAATGGGGAAAGAACTCCTTATTTAATAAATGGGGCTGGGATAACTGGCTTGCCATGTGCAGAAGAATTAAACTGGGCCCCTTACTTTCACCATATACAAAAATCAACTCAAGATGAATTAAAGACTTACATGTAAAACCCAAAACTATAAAAATTTTAGAAGAAACCTTAGGAAATACCATTCTAGACATAGGTCCTGGCAGAGATTTCATGATGAAGACTTCAAAAGCAATCGCAACAGTAAGAGCCATCTATGACAAACTCACAGTTTGGTACCTAATTAAACTAAAGAGCTTCTGCACAGTTGAAAGAAACTATCAACAGAGTAAACAGAAAACCTACATACATAATGGGGTAAAATATTTGCAAACTTTACATCCAACAAAGGTCTAATATACATAATCTATAAGGAACTTAGACAAATTAACAAGCAAAAAACAACCCCATTAAAAAATGGACAAAGGACATGAAGACACTTCTCAAAATAAGACATACATGTAGCCAGCAAACACATGACAAAAAGCTCAACATTACTAATCGTTACAAAAATGAAAACCAAAACCATAATGAGATACCATCTTGCACCAGTCAGAATGACTGTTATTAAAAGGTCAAAAATAACAGATGCAGGTGAGGTTGTGGAGAAAAGAGAACACTTACACACCGCTGGTAGGAATGTTGATTAGTTCATCTGCTGTGGAAGTCAGTTTGGAGATTTTTTGCAGGACTTAAAGCAGAGCTACCATTCAACCCAGCAATCCCATTACTAGGTATATACCCAAAGGAATGTAAATTGTTCTACCATAAAGACACAGACACGCATGTGTTCATTGTAGCACTATTTACAATAGCAGGGACATGAAACCAGCCTAAATGCCCATCAACAATGGACAAGATAGAGAAAATGTTGTACGTATGTATCATGGAACACTATGCAGACATAAAAAGAAACAACTATTGCTCTTTGCAGCGACATGATGGAGTTGGAGGCCATTATCCTAAGCAAATTAATGCAGGAGCAGAAAACTACTGCATGTTCTCACAAGTGGGAGATAAACACTGAATACACATGGACATAAAGAATAGAACAATAGACACCAAGGCCTACTTGGTGGTGGAGGGTGGGAGGAGGGTGAGGACCAAAAAACTACTTATCGAGTCCTATGCTGATTACCTGGGTGACTAATCTGTACACCAAACTCCCATGACACAGGATTTAGCCATGTAACAAACCTGCACATATATCCCCCCAAACCTAAAATGAAAGTTGCAAAGAAAAAAAAAAAACAGTATTAAGCAGATATATTTTTTGTTTTTGCTAATATATCTTTGGGTTGATTCCTAGAAGTAAGATTCCTGGATCAAGGGTCAGGATTTTGTATTGTTTTCTAATCTCAGTGGGCAATCTTGAGGTATGTAGCCTTTGCCATGGTCATAGTGAAACTGGAAAAGTTCCCTCATCCCCCTCGCAGGGCGTGCGACAGAGGCAGTGGCTCGCTTCTTCAGTGTCCCGCTGCTCAAACCTCTAGGGGAGCATACAGACGGGCAGGCTGTGGGGCTCCGACCCCATGGCAGTGTCTAGGGGTGAATTTTTACAGCTCCTGAAGCCCCAGTGAGTGTGTGCTCTTTTAGTTTTGCTGTCTATAGGCAGCTCGTGTTAACCAGCTCAGTTAGACCCTCTGGCTTGTCGCAAGGACAGAGAGCTTTCTGTATCCCGGGTTTCTTGCCTTGGTGTACCTGAAGAATCAGATCACACGTGGGCTTGGAGAACGAATGCAAGGTTTTTTTTTTTTTTTTTTTTGAGACGGAGTCTCGCTCTGTCACCCAGGCTGGAGTGCAGTGGCCGGATCTCTGCTCACTGCAAGCTCCGCCTCCCGGGTTCACGCCATTCTCCTGCCTCAGCCTCCCGAGTAGCTGGGACTACAGGCGCCCGCCACCTCGCCTGGCTAGTTTTTTGTATTTTTTTTTTTTAGTAGAGACGGGGTTTCACCGGGTTAGCCAGGATGGTCTCGATCTCCTGACCTCGTGATCCGCCCGTCTCGGCCTCCCAAAGAATGCAAGGTTTTATTGAGCGGAAGTGCTCTCAGGAAATGGGGGAGCCGGAAGGGAAACGGATTTCCCCTGGAGTTGGGCTGCTGGATGGCCTGGGCTCTCTCCTCCGACTGCCCCAGCCAAACTCCGTGTCATTCTGCCGGTAGGTTGGTGGCTTGCTGGCCTGCTGGTGCCTGTCGGTGTGTTCCTCTCAATGTCCAGCCACCTGCATGTTCCTCCAGTGATGTGCTCCCCTCGACGTCTAGCCGTTTGTGTGTCTGCCTGTTAGAGTGTTGGGGGTTTTCGTAGGCACAGGACGGGGGAGTGGCAGGCCAGGGTGGTCTTGTGAAATGCAACATTTGGTCAGGAAACAAAAATGCCTGTCCTCACCTAGGTCCCTGGGCACAGGGCAGGTGGTGGAGCCCTAGTCAGGGACCACGCCCTTCCCCACTTCCGTGTCATTTAAAGTGACCACACCCTTCCCTTCCCAGCACTTTCCTTCCCCACTTCCATATCAATAGCAGGGGTGGGATTCTTAGGGTATCAGTGCTCACGGGAGTGAGACAGTGGTTTAATAAATAAGATCGGCCGGGCGCGGTGGCTCAAGCCTGTAATCCTAGCAGTTTGGGAGGCCGAGACGGGCGGATCACGAGGTCAGGAGATCGAGACCATCCTGGCTAACATGGTGAAACCCCGTCTCTACTAAAAAATACAAAAAACTAGCTGGGCGCGGTGGCGGGCGCCTGTAGTCCCAGCTACTCGGGAGGCTGAGGCAGGAGAATGGCGTGAACCCGGGAGGCGGAGCTTGCAGTGAGCTGAGATCGGCCACTGCACTCCAGCCTGGGCGACAGAGCGAGACTCCGTCTCAAAATAAATAAATAAATAAATAAATAAATAAATAAATAAGATCATCTTTGGAAATAGACACACACACACACACCCCCCCCACACACTCAAACACCGATTGAGTGAATAATGATCACTTCTTCCTAGGGCCACTGTCTGTGTGAAGCTTGCATGTTCTCTCCATGTCTGCATGGGTTTTCTCTGGGTAGTCAAATTTCCTCCCACATCCCAAAGATATGCACGTTCAGTGAATTAGCGTGTCTAAATGGTCCCTATCTGAGTGTGAGTGTGTGTGCATAAGTGTGCCCTGTGATGGGATGGCGGCCTATCCAGGGTGGGTTTCTGACTGGTGCCCTGAACTGTTGAGACAGACTCAGTCACCTACAACCCCGAGCTGGAATAAATGGGTAGATAATTATCCTGCTTGACTATATTAATCTTTAAAAAATGTATGTATAGCTCAAATATTTTTCTATGTTTAATATTAGAAATGCTTTGGCTCTTTATTTAGAAGTCTGGTGATGTTTTTGTGACCAGAAATTTGTTGTAGGAACTGAATCTTATTTATATCAAGTAGCTGATGGTAAAATTGGTTTTGTTATATGTTGTTTTGTTTAAACTTTTGTTTAAAAAACAATAGGTTCAAAGAACCTTTTGAAGATATAAAGTGAGGAATTAATGTGTGTGTGGGTGTATATATATATATATTTACTTTGTAAAATTACTGCCATTTTAAAGGGTAATTTGGGAACATTTTTATCATTCCCCAGAGTGAAGGATAAACATTCCTTTCCTTAAAAATAACATTTAAACATCATTTTCCAGAAATATAAGAATTCTCTCACAGTGGTTGCTATTTTACTTTTCAATGACTTGCCAAAACTAGAAAGCAGAACATACAAAGTTTCATCTGGATGTGATTTCGGGGACTTATGTGGTTTTTGTGCTGCTATTCCTTTTTCGTGTTTTTATGTTAGGAAAAGTCATAGAAGAAGCCAAATTTGGGAGGAGCTGAATTAGTTACTGTGATTTACTAGAGATGGATGGGGACTGTGGCAGTCTTTGGCAGGCCTCGAGGAGCAAACTGACAAAGCTGTCATTTTCACATTTAGAATTTTCCATGTGTTCACTGCCAGCCTAGAAACCCCAGGAGCATGGTGTCTCCTACATTTTCCAATATCTGAAGATGTTCTACCCAGATCGCTCATATGATTGATTCTACAGCCCATGTAGAGTCTTGCCCTGTTATTCTAGAGTCACGATTCAGAGTCATTCAATATTCTGAAGATAAGAGTTCTTTTCCCTTCATAAAAGCCTTTTCATATCACTGAAAACAGTTAATCATCAATCTGCATTGAAAATCTAGTATATAAAAGAGACTGAAATAAACACCAACCTTTATTGAGTGCTTAACATGTCACAGTTAAGCTCTTTTCATGGATTATCTCACCTACTTTTCAAAAAGGTTTATTAGTATTTCAAAGTGGCAAAACTAAAGATCTGAAGCCAAGTACTTTTGCAATACTGTTAAGTTGCTAGTGGTAGAATGCTTTCTGATTTTGAAATCCACACTATTAACCAAGAGACCACTTCATCAGCTAATGAGGGTTCTCTGGAGTTGCTAAAGGAAATGTCATTCATACTTTCTTGAGAGAAATGGATCATATTGTACAGGAAAGGGATGTAAGAACATATATGTATTGTTATGATTAAACACAAATATGTTATTAATTGTATCAGTTATATAAGACTTTATATCATGAACACTTCTGTGCATGTGTGCGTTTATGTGTGTGCACTAAAGTCCTGAGAGAATGATGAGCAAGGAAGGAATGAGTTTAATCTTTAAATTAAACTGACCTTGCTTCAAAACTTTGTTTCTCGGCCGGGCGCGGTGGCTCAAGCCTGTAATCCTAGCACTTTGGGAGGCCGAGACGGGCGGATCACAAGGTCAGGAGATCGAGACCATCCTGGCTAACACGGTGAAACCCCGTCTCTACTAAAAAAATACAAAAAACTAGCCGGGCGAGGTGGCGGGCGCCTGTAGTCCCAGCTACTCGGGAGGCTGAGGCAGGAGAATGGCGTAAACCCGGGAGGCGGAGCTTGCAGTGAGCTGAGATCCGGCCACTGCACTCCAGCGCGGGCGACAGAGCAAGACTCCGTCTCAAAAAAAAAAAAAACAAAAAACAAAAACAAACAAAAAAAAAACTTTGTTTCTCTACTCACTCCCAGTGCAGACTTAAATAAGTTATTCACTGCTCTGAGCCAAGTTTTCTCCACTCTTAAATAGGAATAATAATTCTCCAAAGTTTTTTTGAGAATTTGGAAATAATAATATGTGCATAAAATGATTGAAAGTGTCTGACACATAGAAAGTAAACTCTAAAAAGTAATATATGGATAACCTTTGAGGTATTTTCAAGGCAGTGAATTTTTACATTTGGCAAGGACCTGGGTAGTTGAAGAGGATCATATGATAAGAAGCACAAGTGGGCCAGTCACGGTGGCTCAAGCCTGTAATCCCAGCACTTTGGGAGGCCGAGACGGGCGGATCACGAGGTCAGGAGATCAAGACCTTCCTGGCTAACACGGTGAAACCCCGTCTCTACTAAAAAATACAAAAAACTAGCCGGGCGAGGTGGCGGGCTCCTGTAATCCCAGCTACTCAGGAGGCTGAGGCCGGAGAATGGCATAAACCCGGGAGGCGGAGCTTGCAGTGAGCTGAGATCCGGCCACTGCACTCCAGCCCGGGCGACAGAGCGAGACTCAGTCTCCAAAAAAACAAACAAACAAAAAAAAGAAGTACAAGTGAAAATATAAGAAAGCATAAAGACATGAAAGCAGAAACAAACAAATGGTGTGTGTGTGCAACGTAAGAAAGTTTGATTTCCTGTATAGAGAGTTTAGTATGCTGTGTAATGGGAGATCACGTTGCTTAGTGTGTGATGGAAGCTTGGGTATAATAAAAGGTTAGATATGATGGGAGCTGCTGTGGAATCCCCCTGCAGAGTCAAAGTCTGTCACACTGAAACTCTACACTGTCAAAAGCAATGGCATACTGAAGTTTGTCTGATTTAATTATGTTGACAACTTCTTAGGAAAGACACCTTCAGAGCCTGATAGAGGCAAACAGGCAAACAGGTTCCTTGTGAAGGCGGCGCCCATCATATAGCATGATTGTAAATACTTAGTTCTCGCGAAATAACAACTGTGAAGGAGGAGTGCCATGGGGAGGTGAAACGGATACAATGATCATTTAACTTTTTCTATGGTTTTTGGGCCTGAAAAGTGGGAACACCTCTATGTTCCTGGAAATTGAGAAAAAAAAAAGTGACTCAGAAGCGATCATATATTCCGTATTCCGACTACTCTGAGTCAAATCAATAACATAAACATTTGATAATCATTTCTTAATTAAACTTCTGAACATTTTTTGACATTTTATAAAACAGTGCTTTTCCCAAACTAATTCTATTTTGAGCTATCAGAAAGCATACCCTGTTTTCTTGAATTTTCACCACCAGATGGCAGTGATAACCTATTCATTCATTTCTCTCTCGCGCGCGCGCTCTCTCTCTCTCTTTTAAATCATTCTCTTGTTTAATGTTATTCTAGAAATGAACCAGTAGCTCTAAATTGAAAGTGATCGCCAAAAATTCCCACTCTCTTTTCTACAACAAGTCAGCATGCTAGAGTCACAGTTTCCTTGTGCAAAGAAGTGAACAAAACGTGCATGGAGGGAAGCACAGGAAATATCGTGATCTTGTGTGAGAGTTGAAATGCCACTAAGTAATAAATGACTCTGGTAAATTGTAAAAGACTATCTTGGGTTGTGTATATTAAAAGTATATAAAACTCCGTGTGTGTTTGTGTCAGAGAGAGAGAGGTCTTTGGGTTTGTGGTACAAGTCATATAAATGTGACTTCAAAAAAATCGCCTGTCATAAGCTACCCTTGTCACACTCTAGGCTTAACCCCATTAAAGGTGAAAAAGTGAAGTTATCAAAAAATGAAGTGGGCCCTCACACAGCACAGATGTACATGACCTCGGTTTCTACTCCACTTAATGACCACTTCCTCACTCAGTTTGTCTTAATACTGCATATTTCATTTTCCAGGTATTTTCCGTGAGACTAGTTTTCTTATTTAACTATCCTGGATTTACAAGTACATGTTTCAGCTTGGAAAACAAAATTTTTTGTTTAACTTTTTTTGTTTCTTAAAAATAGCAATGAAAATCTTCTGAAGATTGGGGGGGAAACATATAATGCTGAACAAAAGGCTACTTGAACATACTTCTTTAAATTTGGCTTGATGAGGCTGTTTTTAAATGAAACACTCACATGCAAAATTCAAGAGACCGGGAAAAATAGCCTGAAATTGATAAAGTATTTTGTCCATTGTATTTTTAGTCAGGATTATCTGGACCACTTTTTAATATATTGGAGTCATCAGTTGATCTGATTTTATTTTCAGCTGAAGAGGACAATTTTCTGGACTCCTTCAATTAACTAAGATGTGGTCACAGACCAGGCAACACAGGTTTCATCAGTGAGATATTGTGGGAAGGAAAAGAGGCCTCACAATAATAATCAATAGATTTGGGTTTGATGGTGTACTTTCACAGACCACACATGTAGCTGTGGGATAATAACACCTATATGGGGTTTATTGAGATAAAGTCTAGGCTCTTCTGGCATGCATGCAATAGTCGATAGAGAGTTTTCTTTCTCTCTTTCTCAGTTTACCCCCTGGATAAAAGTAGGTTGATTCTGGCTTAAGCTACAAAGAAGAAAAGCTGTGTCTTCCACATTTGTTGCTTCCAGAAATTTACTCTATAAACATCCACTTCCATGCCTTTCTTTGGTCTGGAATTTTCCTAATGATAAGCTAATGGGGAAAATAATTTTTTGTTCTTATGCTTTTTGCAGCATTTTAAAACACATCCATGGGCATCTAGAAGTAAAGCTTCTTTATTTAATTGAATAAGAAACAACATTACAAATTAATGCAACATAGCGAAGATTAAATAAGGTAATTAACAGGTCAGTGCTTTGAAACATTTTATTCTGTTTTAGGATTGGAAGGATGCCAGAGCATGCTTTAATACAGGAGGTTTCTAAAAGCCTATGTCTTAAAGAGGCCTCTAAGATCCATCTCCACTAAAGAGCTTCGAACTCTGACACATATTTCTGAGCAGATATGGTAATCGGCGTTTATGTTCTGGAATGACACAGATTTCCAAAGGCAGGCAACATTCAGTCTTTCCTACAGTTTCGGCATTGACTGCTTGATACTTTATTTTCAAATAGCTTTATACTTTATTTTTGAAATAGAGGATAATGTTCCTATGGAATCTTGGCATCCTGAAGGAATAACTTGTGTTTAAAAATTTTCTTGGGGACATTTGTGGTATTTAGGAACTCAAAAACCATATGGCACTTTGACAAACCTGTGCCATCAAACTCTATTTGTTCAATGAAAGCTTTGGGTTGCCTTATTCTAGAATGCTGAATGCTCAACAGCTTCCTGACTTTGATGTTGTGAATTTGGAGAATTTCTCATGTGGGGAGTGGTAATCACTTTTTATCTTGCAATGGTGGTACAGGAATTTGCTTTTATGGGAAATCTTCTCTTTCATCCAGGAGTTTCCCGATGCTAATGTTGGATGAGAAGCTCTGATATCCAGTGAAGGAACCAAAATGCAATACAGTTCTTCCCTAGTAGCTAAAGGGGGTTGGGTTCCAGTACCCTCCACCCCTGTGGATAACAAAATCTGTGGATGCTCAAGTCCCTTATACAAAATGGCATAGTATTTGCATGCAACTATGCACATCCTCTTGTATATTTTAAATCATCTCTAGATTACTTATAATGCTTAATATCATGTAAATACTATATAAATAGTTGTTACACTATGTTGTTTTAAAAATTTGTATTATTTTATTATTGTATTGTTACTTTTTATATATTTTTTCACAATATTTTCAATCTGAGATTGGTTGAATCTGAGAAATTGGAATCCATGGCTATGGAGGATTGACTGTACCTTCCGATTGAAGCATTAAGCATACTATTTAGTAATAGAAATTGTATGTATTGGCTGAACTTTGTTTCTGCAAAGTTAGAAATCCTCCCTACCCCATATTTTGATTTATGTAGCCTAAGGCTTGAACACTATTGTTTGTTTTAGATAGGTGTGTAGATGCTTCCATTCCCCCAATAATTTATTCACAGGAGATGGGAAGCTGAGACTCTGTTATCACTGACGGATGCAAAGACTGTTCATCATTTTATGAAGGAGGCCAGAGAAATGAGATGGACTGGGCTTAGTGGAAAAGAGCCTTAACCTTTGTTCTTCACAAGGAATTATGTGCAGTTGACATTTGTGATTGTCTTGTCAGGAGTATGTAGCCAGAAGAATCCTGTGGGAAGGGATGCACGAGAGAGAAAATACTGCTACATATGAATCTAGACACACATATACGTATACCATAGGCATATCCATAAGTACATACAAAATAGTTTATCAGATCATATTGGTATATTTCCAATTAAAATTAGGAAGAGAGATGTGTGTGTCAGGGAGTGTTTTTACTTAACTACAACTACTTTCTTTTGTATCAAGAATCTTGGTTCTCATGAATGCAGGAGATAATACAATTAGAATTTCCCATAATTATTGCTTTATCCCATGTTAGAAACATAATAGTCTTAAAATAACCATACCAAAATCTCCACCATGAAAAATTACTGAGAACTGTTAAAATATATTTTGCATATATTCTACACATTATATCAATTTTTTATAACTTTACTACTTTGCTTACATATAAAGTCATTATATATTATACTCCCTTTAATGTTCACTCCATCTTGCTCTACAAGTAACTACATATTTAATACTCCCCTTCAGTCCTCATATCGATAATTTTCTACTCATTTTTGTTGTCTAAAGTACCTACCGTAGTAGATTCCTAAGGAGGAAAATAGAAACAACATTCCCTGAGTTTTTGCATGCTGATAAAAATTCATCTGTGCCCTTCATACTTGAAGGTAAGTTTTGTTGGATATAAAATCCACGGCATACATACATATGTGTGTATCTTAAAGGTTATTCTATTTTTTTTCTGGCATAAAACATTGCTGTCCAGAAGTCTGATGATAATATAATTTTCTTTCCCTTATGTCATTTTGTCTTTTTTTTTGTACATTGATATTTTGTGTGGACATAAACTGCACATGTTTAAAAAGTATGTGGTAGGCAGCATTCTATGATAGTCCCCCCAATTTCTACTCCTGGGAGTACACACACTGTATAATCTTCTCTGGTATGGACTGAATATATGTGGCCCTCCCATTCCAATTCATACATTGGAGCCCTTACCCCCAGTGTGGTGATAATATTTGGAGACAGAGCCTTTGGGAAATAATTAGGATTAGATTAGGTTATAAGGGTAGGGCCCTCATGATGGGATTTGAGGCTCTTATAAAAAGACAAGAAATATAACCAGGCACATGGTGGCTCTAGCCTGTAATCCCAGTACTTTGGGAGGCCAAGGCAGGCCGATCACTTGAGGTCGGGAGTTTGAGACCAGCCTGACCAACATGGAGAAACCACAACCCTACTGAAAACACAAAAAATTAGCCGGGCATGGTGGCAGACACCTGTAATCCCAGCTACTTGGGAGGCTGAGGCAGGAGAATTGCTTGAATCTGGGAGGCAGAGGTTGTGGTGAGTTGAGATCCCGCCATTGCACTCCAGCCTAGGCAACAAGAGCAAAACTCCATCTAAAAAAAAAAAAAAAAGGATGAGAAATAAATCACTTTTTCCCTTCCATGTGTATGCACTGAGGAAAGGCCATTAGAAGACATAGAGCAGCCATCTGCAAGCCAGGAAGAGATCCCTTACTGGAAACCGACAATGCTGGCCTGTGGTCTTAAACTTCTCAGCCTCCAGAACTGTGGGAGAATACATGTCTATTGCTTAAGCCACCCAGTCTATAGAATCTTGTTATGGCAGCCCAAGCAGACTCCCTTGAGCATGGGTAGGCCTTAGGAAAAGGATCATCACTCCCATGATTAGGTTATATATTTGATCATAGCACACTAGAAAGAGAATCTTGGCTTTGATGAAGTCAGTTTCCATGTTGTGAGATGGCTACGTGACAAGAACCTAGGGGCAAGCTCTAGGAACTGAGAGAATCCCTAGCCGGCAGCCAGCAAGATAATGGGGATCTTAGTCCTACACCCACAAGTCATTGAATTCTGAGACCCCTAAGTCTCAGATGTGATCACAGCCCTGGCTGACACCTTGATTTCAGCCTAGTGAGATCCCGAGTACAGGATCCAGTTAGCTCATGTTTGTATTTCTGGCCCACAGAAATGGTAAGATGATAAGTTAGTTTTAAGTCACTAGGTTTGCAATAATTTGTTATGCAGTAATAAAAATATAATACAGGGTACAATTTGATAAGTTTTGATGTGTGCATATGTATAGAAAACCTAAACAAAATCCAGATAATAAACATATTTATTATTCCCTTAGATTTCCTCATGTTCTTTTATAGTCCCTCATTCCAATCCCATCTCAACCTACCCTATTTCCAGGAAAGTATTGATCTGATTTCCTTCACTGTAAATTAGTTTGCATTTTCTAGTCTTTTTAATAAATGGAATCCTATAGTATGAATTTGTTTGGCTTTTCTCTTAATGAATAATATTTTGACATTTATCTGTGTTGTTATGTATACCAACAGTTCATTCCTTTTTATGGCTGATTAGTATTCAATTGTCTCTATTTACCAAACTTTATTAATTCATTCAACTGTTGATGCACATTTATGTTGTTTCCAGTTCTCAGTGATCACAAATAAAGATGCTACAAACATTTGTGTATATGTTTTTTAGACATGTACTTTCAATTCTCTTGGGTAAAGACCTAGAAATGCAATGTCTTCAACATATGATAGATGTGTATTCCAATTTCTTAAATGCCTAAACTTTTTTTCAGAGTGGTTTTCATCAGCTTTATATTGTCATCAAAAGTTGAGAGTTCCAGGTGCTCTACATCCTTGCCAACACTTGACATGATCAGTTTTTTTTTTTTTTTTTTTAATTTTAGGAATTTTAATAGGTGTGTAATGTTATCCCAGCATGACTTTAATCTCTATGTCCCTAGTGGGTAGTAATGTTGATTACCATTTTATGTGTTTATTTGACATATATACATCGTCTTTTTGGTGACATATCTCTTCACATATTTGCCCATTAAAACAAAATTATTTTAACAGCTTTTAGGGGTTCAGTCATTTTTTTTTTGGTTACATGGATGAACTGTATAGTGGTGAAGTCTGGGCTTTTAGTGTACCCATCACCCTAACAGTGTACATTGTACATACTAGGTAATTTTTCATCCCTCATCCACCTCCTACCCTTCCACCTCTGAGTCTCCAATGTCCATTATACCATTCTGTATACCTTTGAGTAGCCATCTTAGCTTATGAGTGATAACATGCAGTAATTGGTTTTCTACTCTTGAGTTCCTTCACTTAGGGTAATGGCCTCCAGTTCCATCCAAGTTGCTGCAAAAGACATTCTTTCATTCTTTTTTATGGCTGAGTAGAATTCCATGGCATATATAGACCACATTTTTATTACTCACTCATTGTCTGGTGGACACTTAGGTTGATTTTATATCTTCGCAATTGTGATTTGTGCTATGATAAACATATGCACATAGGTGTTTTTGTTTTTGATATAATGACTTTTTTTTTCCTGTGGGTAGATAGCCAGTAGTGAGATTGCTGAATTGAATGGCAGATCTACTTTTAGTTCTTTAGGACTCTCCATACTGCCATACTGTTTTCTATAGTGGCTATTCTAATTTACATTCCTACCAGTAGTGTACAAGTGTTCCCTTTTCCCCACATCTGTGCAAACACCTGTTGGTTTTTGAGTTTTTTAAATGGCCATTCTGGCTGGAGTATGGTGGTATCTTATTATGGTTTTATTTTGCATTTCCCTGATAATTAGTGATGTTGAACATTTTTTCATGTGTTTGTTGGTCATTTGTGTATCTTTTTTTGATAAATGTCTGCCCATGCCATTTGCTCATTTAAAAATAAGATTATTTGGCCGGGTGTGATGGCTCAGGCCTGTAATCCCAGTACTTTGTGGGGCTGAGGTGGGGCATCACGGAGTCAGGAGATCGAGACCATCCTGGCTAACATGGTGAAACCCTGTCTGTACTAAAAATACAAAACATTAGCCAGGTGTGGTGGTGGGCACCTGTAGTCCCAGCTATGCGGGAGGCTGAGGCAGGAGAATGGCGTGAACCCGTGAGGCGGAGCTTGCAGTGAGCTCAGATCATGCCACTGCACTCCAGCCTGGGTGACAGAGTGAGACTCTGCCTGAAGAAAAAAAAAAAAAAAGATTTTTTTTTTTCTTGCTGATTTGTTTGAGTTTCTTGTAGATTCCGGATGTTAGTCCTCTGTCAGAAGTATAGTTTGCAAGTATTTTCTCACATTCTGTAGGCTGTTTACTCTTGATTATTGTTTTTGTTGTGTGGAAGCTTTTTAGTTTAATTAGGTACCATTTACTTATTTTTGTTTTTGATGCACTTGCTTTTGGGGTCTTAGTCATAAATTCTTTGCCTAGGCCAATGTCCAGAATAATTTTCCCTAGGTGTTTTTCTACAATTTTTTTTTTTTTTTTTGAGGCGGAGTTTCACTCTTGTTGCCCAGGCTGAAGTGCAATGGCACGATCTCGGCTCACCACAACCTCCGCCTCCCAGGCTCAAGCAATTCTCCTGCCTCAGCCTCCCTAGTAGCTGGAATTATAGGCATGCGCCACCACGCCCAGCTAATTTTGTATTTTTAGTAGAGACGAGGTTTCTCCATGTTGGTCAGGCTGGTCTCGAACTCCTGACCTCAGGTGATCCACCCGCCTCGGCCTCCCAAAGTGCTGGGATTACAGGTGTGAGCCACTGCGCCCGGCCTTCTACAATTGTTATAGCTTTAGGTCTTAGATTTAAGTCTTGAATCCATCTTGAGTTAATTTTTGTATATGATGAGAGACAAGGATGCAATTTCATCTTTCTACAAGTGTATTTTGCCCATATTTCAAATTGGGTTATTTATATTTTTATTACTGAGTTTTGATAATTTTTAAATATATACTAAATACAAGATTATGTGATTTTCTTTTCTTTCTTTCTTTTTTTTTTGAGACAGAGTCTTGCTCTGTAGCCCAGGTTGGAGTGCAGTGGTGCAATCTTGGCTCTTTCTATGAAAGGCCTTTCTATGAAAGGATATTTCAAAGAACAGAAGTTTTTAATTTTGATGAAGTCCAATTTATCAATTTGATCTTTTGTGTATTGTACAATTGATATCATATCAAATAAATTATTAACTAATCCAAAGTTACAAATATTTCTACTATTTTTTCCCTAGAAGTTTTAGGTTTTGCATTTAGCTCTATGATCCATCTTGAGTTAATTTTTTACATGGTGCAAAATATGTATTGAAGTTCATTTTTAAGTTAATACGTAATATCTGTACATAATTATGCGGTACATGTGATACTTTGTTACATGCATGTAAAGTCTAATAATCAAGTCAGGGTATTTGGGATGTCCATCACCTCAAGTATTTATCCTTTCTACATGTAGGAAACATTCCAAGCTCTCTCTTCCAGCCTATTTTGAAATATACAATGTATTGTTGTTAACTGTAGTCACTCTACTTTGTTATCAAAAACTAGAATTCACTCCTTTTATTCAACTTACTGTTTGTAGCCATTAACCAACTTGTCTTCTTTGACCCCCCCAACCCTTGCGCAACACACACACTCTTCCCAGCCTCTGGGATTACCCTATTTATCTTCATGAGATCTACTTTTAGAGCTCCCACATATAAGTGAAAAAATGTCACGTTTGTCTTTCTGTGTCTCTTCCCCTGAGAGCTGGTTGTTAAAAAGAGCCTGGAACTTCCCTCCCCGCATCTTGCTTCCTCTCTTGCCATGTGATCTCTGCACACACCAGCTGCCCTTCACCTTCTGCCATGAGTGGAAGCAGCCTGAAGCCCTCACTAGAAGCAGATGCTGGTGCCATGCTTCTTGTACAACCCACAGAATTGTGAGCCAAGTAAAACTCTTCTTTGTAAATTACCCATGGTCTTTACAGCAACACTAAATGGACTAAGACACTATCCCTTTGAGGTAAAATTGTCCCCACTACTCCTAACTCTGAACTGATCTGTTCTTCATCTCTGTAGCTTTGTCTTTATTAGAATTTCAAATGGATGTAATCTTAGTATGCAATCTGAGACCGACTTCTTTCACCTAGCATAATGCATTTGGGATTTATCTATGTTGTTTTGTGTATCAATAGTTTGTTCCTTTTTATTGGGGAGGAGTATTCCATTATATGGACGTACCACAGTATGTTTATGCATTCACCCCTTGAGAGATATTTTGGTTGATTCCAGTTTTGAGTAATTTTGAGTAATGCTGCTGCAAACATTTTTGTGCACGTTTTTGTCTAAACATAAGTTTTTATTTCTCTAGTGAAAATACTTAGGGGTGAGATTTCTGGATCTCATCACATGTGCATGACTCTATGAGAAACCACTAAACTGTACCATCTTGCTTTCCCAGCAACATGCATAAGAGTTCCAGCTACTCTATATTCTCCTCAGCACTTGGTATGGTCAACTTTTTTTGATAGTCATTGTAATAGGTTTGAATAGTATATTTTTAAAAATTATATTTTCTGATAGTTGTTTGTTAATGCCTAAGAATATAATTTAAAAAACTTTAAAAATAAGAGTATTTTTTACAAACTGTAAAAATTAAAGTATGTGTACTGAAAGCATATTTATTATGACAGCTTGATGAGTTAAACACATCCTTGTAGCTAGTAACTGGATCAAAAGACAGAACATCACAAGAACCCTAAAAACCTCTTTTTTTTTTTTTTTGAGATGGAGTCTTGCTCTGTCACCCAGGCTGGAGTGCAGTGGCGCGATCTCGGCTCACTGCAAGCTCCACCTCCCGGGTTCGTGCCACTCTTCTGCCTCAACCTCCTGAGTAGCTGGGACCACAGGCGCCCGCCGCCATGCCCAGCTAATTTTTTGTATTTTTAGTAGAGACGGGGTTTCACCGAGTTAGCCAGGATGGTCTCGATCTCCTGAACTTGTGATCCGCCCGCCTGGGCCTCCCAAGGTGCTGGGATTACAGACGTGAGCCACTGCGTCCAGCCACCTAAAAACCTCTTCTATTCTCCCTTTCATTCATTACCTATCCTTCCAAATCTATTCTAACTTTGAAAAATGTAGATTAATTTTGCTTTTTTCTATGTAATATAAACGAAATCATGCAGTTTATGGTCTTGAGTCCACTGGTATTTTCTCTTACTCCTCTTAGAATGTTGTTCAGAAGGAAATTAACCCAGGAGAGTGAAAGCATTAAGATAATTTGCCATTGATAGTATGTTATTTTAGATATTTATTTATAGTTATTAAGTGCACACCCTACATATTGTATGCATTCTTTAAGATAGTGATAAGTGTTATGCTACTGAAATATTGAAAGAGGAAGCAGATTATTGGGGTTTAATATTGCCAAGGCTTTCTTTTTAATCTTAATTTCTTTAATAGTGATTTTTATTGAGCAATATGACCATGGGTTATGTTTCATAATTTATTTGGTGTGTTGTATGCTTTTTACAGGTTTTTTTTCAGTAGAAAATGTATTTTTCACCAGGTGCAGTTGCTCACCCCTGTAATCCCAGCACTTTGGGAGGCCCAGGTGGGCAGATCACTAGGTCAGGAGATCGAGACCATCCTGGCTAACACTGTGAAACCCCGTCTCTACTAAAAATACACACAAAAAAATTAGCTGGTTCTAGTGGCGAGGACCTGTAGTCCCAGCTACTCGGGAGGCTGAGGCGGAGAATGGTGTGAACTTGGGAGGCGGAGCTTGCAGTGAGCAGAGATCGCGCCACTGCACTCCAGCCTGGGAGACAGAGCTAGACTCCGCCTCAAAAAAAAAAAAAAAAAAAAAAAAAAAAAAAAAGAAGATGTATTTTTCCCCTTTTGGGAAGTGTGGGGTAGAGGAATCCGTTCCCTCATCACCTGAAGCTCCCATATTCCCATCATGTGTGGCCTCCGTGCATCAGCAGCTGACGCATTTCCCACAATGGAGGTGGTAAAGAGAGATTAGGCAGCTTTTAATTTCCATATGGAGTTTTCTCCACAGAAGTGCTACCATACCTGTTCTTTCTATTACTTTTGTTCTGTGTCAGAATGGCAGAAGCCCATGTTCGCTATTATGGAATAAATAAGTGACAGTTCATCACATGCTCTTGAATTAATCTGAATTAGACCATATGAACTCAACTCAGTAAGTCTATACAAATTTACCAACACATAATACCTAAAACTTTACTGGTGTATTTTTTTCTTCAGGAATTGCTGATAATAGGCTGTGATCGATTTTACCTGACTTTCTTTGTATTTAGTAACTCATATTTATACACACATACACATTCACATAAGACTTACAGGCACAGGTAAGTTACCATTTGCATAATTTTTATCCTTCATCTATTCCATATTTTATGATAGTCTTGGCTAGAACAAATAGTAATTATATTTTCTGAAACCAGTACTCATATTTAACAAAGGCATCTGCTAATGATATCTATAGGATCGAGGTATTTATGCAGTATTCACTTCTACATGTTTTGACAAAAGTAATAAAATATTAATAAATTAGCATTTTTTTTTTTTGAGATGGAGTTTTGCTCTTTTTACCCAGGTTGGAGTGCAATGGCGCGATCTCGGCTCACTACAACCTCTGCCTCCCGGGTTCAAGCAATTCTCCTGCCTCAGTCTCCTGAGTAGCTGGGATTACAGGTATGCGCCACCATGCCTGGCTAATTTTGTATGTTTTAGTAGAGACAGGGTTTCCCCATGTTGGCCAGGCTGGTCTCAAACTCCCGATCTCAGGTGATCTGCCCACCTTGGCCTCCTAAAGTGCTGGGATTACAGGCGTGAGCCGCCGCGCCCGGCCAATCAGCATTACTTTTAAATCCCAGCAATCAGATGAAGTAATTTTATAACTAGGGAAAATATTTAAAAGATGGGAGGGCCTGGTGATACGTAATTAATAGTTCTCTGGGAAAAAAAATAAATGTTAGTCTTCAAAATTCTTTTTTCTACCTGAAAAAGCACATCTAGGAAGACATGACATTTTGTATGAATGGAATCATTACCAACTGCTATAATACCAGGGGTAGGGTCTTTTCTCCTCTGGATCTGCATTTTGAAATTTGTGCTAGAAGAATTACAGAGTGAAGAATTGAACACATGGATTCTGAGCCAGATTTCTTGGAGTTTGAATCCCAGCTACATTGCTACTAGCTTTATAATCAGTGTGCTTTCTCTTTGTCTTCTCAGTTCTAAAACTGGGATACTATTAGGACTTATTTCGTGGAAATTTTAGATGGATTAAATTTATACATATAAAGTGTCAAAAAGTGCCTGGCTCTATACATGTTGACCATTATTATTGAATTACTGAATTAAAACATTAAATAGGCATTTATAATACAGTTCGTTTTCTACATCACATTTTTGTTATTAACCTGATAATTCATAGTGTTTTGGAACAAAAAAGAACTTTGGAAATTATCTGTTTCAACTATCTCAGTTAAACTTGTGGAAACTAAAGTTGGAGAAGGTCAAATTATTTGTTTTAATTGTCCAGCTTGCTAGTAATAAAGCTAGGATGTTAACCAAAACCTCTTAGTCTGTATTGTTTGAGAGAAATTGGGTAGTATAATTATAACTGAATTTACAATGAAAATATACTAATTTAAAGTAGGCAGTCAGAAACCTTAAGGGCAATTCATGGTCCACTAAAATGAACTTTCCCCCTAATTACTCATTTCCTGTTTTCCAGATTACACATGGCATCACATTATTATTTATTTTAATGGTTATGGATGCTTTGAAATATTTAGTTTCTTCTTGGATGATTTTTTATTTTTCATTGAATGCTGCTAATGCTTTTTATTTGCCCACAGGCTCAGAGGAACAAACTTCAAAGCCTAGCTAAGGAACTTTGTGTTTCTTAGGTAGTTTGAGACACTCTCTGAACCCTTCCTTACCTTTTTTTGCTTCTTTCAAAAAAATAGATGATAGTCAAAGGCTCCAATCAGACAGGTCCATGGGAGGGCAAGTGGAGTGAAACCATTCCTCTAATGTGACAAAAGTAGACAAACTGGCTATTTTAGGCTCCAAATGTAAATTTCTTATTTATACCTGTTGGAACTATTTTAATCCATGGTTAATATATTCATAACATAGCATTCACTTCACATTGCTGTTCTACAAATGTCACTGTCCTAGGAGAAGCAGCTATTCTCACAAGTGATCAAGAAAGAAAAAGAAAAGAACAGAAATGGTATGCTATACCATCCTTTCAAAACGTGTCTTGATTGTGTGGGTGGTTGGGGGGCTGGAGAGGAGAGAGAGAGAGAGAGCGCGCCAAGTCCCCATTTGCTTCAAAAATAAATTAAGTGTTAAAAATTCATTACACTTTTATTACCAGTGTCTTAAGTGTCAGACCCTTTGGTTGGCATTCAGGATGCAGCAGTGACTAAGGCAACTTGCTATAGCCATTAAGTGTTGGGATCAGGGTTTAACCCAAGCCAGCTACCTCCAGGGTTGACTCTCTTAATTACTACCTCTCAAAACTTTCCTCTACAGGAAACTATCATTATTTTTTGATTAATAGTGAGAAAAAAAGTTGTAGGATTGATTTCCCACAAACTTGTAGCCTAAAAGTAACAAACATTGATATCTGGAGGTTACATCTTTGATGATTCAAAACATCTCAATGAAATTTAAAAGCAATGTGAAAGCATAGCTGTTTCCTAGTAAGTTGTTTTTGGTCATGTCTCAATTTCCACACATCTTTCTGACAGGCAAGTCAATGTGCTTATTTTCTATTTTTTATATTAGATAGATCTTTCTGAGCACTTATTTGCAAAGTGCTTAACTCTTCTAATCTCAGCCAACTCTCAGCTCTTTTCTATTGAAGGAAGTCAGAGCCAACTGCTTAAGAGGGTGCTGCTGGAAAGGGTGACCCTGTCATGAGGACTCTGCCATGACAGCTGTCTCATCTCTGACAAGTGGCTTAATTTCTCTACGCTTCCAGTTTTTGCATCTGTAAAATAGTATGTTTCTCCTAGATATATTATTTACCAGCAATTATTATTTATCTTATAAATAAAGTATTGTTGACTTCAACTTTTACGCTAGCTTGCATTCAAATGTCAGGTATTGTTTCTGTAAAGTGAGAGAGGCAGGCCAAGAGCTCTCCTGGTCTGGAAACTCTGAGCCCAGAGACATTAGACTTTTCCCCTGCGATCTGTAGTGTACCTGACACTATTCGGAATTTGTATGGAATCAGCTGGCATCTTCTATTTTTGAACATTCTAGATAGTACTCCTGAGCAGCAGTCTTTACAGCTTGCTTGTGACTGGTTGTGCCACTTTGATTTCGAACACTGTCTTCATATTGCCGATAATGAAAGTGAAAACCCTGTGAGGTTAAGTATGATGTGCCATTTCCCTCAGAGAATTATCAGAATAGCTGAAGTTCTAGTCACCCACTCTTCCCTCAGTACTCTTCCTGGCACACTGCCTTACGTCTTTATAAAAAGGTTCAGGGAGAGCAAGTCATTTCTGTAGCACTCTCACAACATTTATGGGAGTGGCTCCATAAATCTCTCTGGTGTGTAACAATGGGATAATAAACTCCGGGATTTGGAACTCACTGTGGTTCTCATCTTCTCTCCAGGCCTTTGTGATTTAGAAAGTCCATATGCTAAAATCTCAGAAAGGGTGATTCAGAGAGACCTCCTTTTATTTGGAGCTTGCTGGTGACCTCTTATTTATTTGCTTCCTCTTATTTTTTTTTCCAAACTAAGGTTTTTCACAGGACTTCATATAATTTTTCCAGCTTTTCTGGTATAAACCATCTGTGGTCACTTTGCAGAGTCTCTTTAGGTCATGGGAAAGTTCTGTCTTTCCTGCATAGCACATATATGAGCCCTACTTGCCACAGCCGCTATTAGTAGTGGACAGTTCTATTTGTCTCTAAGGAATTGAGATGTAGTCACAATGCCAAAATGTTGCCTATCTACAATTGTGATAAAGTTTAGAATGCTCATACATTTAATTAACTCATTAGTCACTGTTAAAAATGAGTTTTACCTCTTTTCTCAGAGAGGCAAGCTATTATAGAATCTCTGCAAGAAAATGAAAGTTGTAAATACTCTGATGTGTTAGTACAGTAGTACATTTATGTTGGTTTTCCAGATACCTTTCAACTTTAAAATACCCATCAAAAGCATACAAACATCTGATATATTGCCAGACATGTTTTGTCATTGTCTTCAAGATGTGTCATGACCTGTCCTATCTGCTCTCAAGTCTTGATCACTTATCTGTTCTTATCAGACTAACTTCCTTCAAGACTCACCCCACTTGACTACTCTAATCCACAATGCCTCAGATTTCCAAAATACAGATTATTCCATGGACTGATATTTGAATATACCTTGTCATCTACATGTGATTTGTCTTTTATGTGTATGCACATGTGTGAGTGGAACTATAAGCTTCTTAAAGACGGGGACTATCTCCTGTAATTCTGCTGAAGATCAGACGTATGCATGGTTACTGCATACACATGTTATTTTAAATAATAATTTTAAAAAATAACAATACGTATCCCTTGCAGTTATTCTAAGAAATACCAAGACAGTAGGGCAATTCTGAATGATCAAAAGATTGCAAATAATGTATTGCCTATTTTCTGTTTTTTTTCCCTACAAAAACATGTGTGTGGATTTGTGTGAGAGTGTGATATCAAACTTGGATTATTCAATATATAGTTTTATTACTGGATTTTTTTAAAAAAAGTAACTGATTATGAATATTATCCAAGTGCATAATCTCACTAATCATAATTTATTTAACTATTCCCCTATTGTTAGACATTTAAGTTGTTTCAGTTTTGACTTTATTATGAAAACTGTTTTGATAAATATCTGTGTATCCTTCTGCCAGGAAACTTTTACCAATTTCTAATTCCCCCAAAATGATCACAGCACTTTTTTCATTCCATTTATAGGCAAAAGTTGTCTTATTATTTTTAATTACTTTCTTTATTAGGGAGATGATAAATTTGTATGTTTACTAAACATCTAAATTATTTATTTGGTGAACTGCTCATTTGTGATTCGTCTTAATTTAATTTGCTGTGTGATGTGTTGCTCTTAGGTTCATAAGAATTAATTACGTCTTAAAGACATTATCTGAATCCGTATTTATTGGAAGTGGTTTTCCATTTTAGAGTTTACTTTTAATTTTGATACTGGCAGTTCTTGATAGTATTTACAAATAATTAAATTTAATATTCTTTTTGTGAGTTTTCCATTTCTTTTCTTTTCTTTTTTTTTTTTTTGAGACGGAGTCTCGCTCTGTCACTCAGGCTGGAGTGCAGTGGCCGGATCTCGGCTCACTGCAAGCTCCGCCTCCCGGGTTCACGCCGTTCTCCTGCCTCAGCCTCCCGAGTAGCTGGGACTACAGGCGCCCGCCACCTCGCCCGGCTAAGTTTTTTGTATTTTTTAGTAGAGACGGGGTTTCACCGGGTTAGCCAGGATGGTCTCGATCTCCTGACCTCGTGATCCGCCCGCCTCGGCCTCCCAAAGTGCTGGGATTACAGGCTTGAGTCTCCGCGCCCGGCCGAGTTTTCCATTTCTTAAAGCTTAACTTTTCCATATAAAGCTTTGAAAATGTTTGTTTATATTTTCTCCTGGTTTTTATTTTTCTGCTTTGAATTTTTATTTATTTATTTATTTTGGTTTTAAGGAGTGGAGAGTTTCGTAGACAAGAAAGAAGGGAGAGGGCAGGAGGAAGAAGTTCCTCATACAGAGGCAGAGAGAGGGGGACTCCAAAACAGAAAGAGGAATCCCCCGAATTTTTAATTTTTACCTTTATGATACACTTGGCATTATTTGTTTTTTTTACTCTCAAGTAGTTGATAAATTTTCCCAGATCATTATGGAATAGTTCTTTTTCTGCTTGTCAGATATTTTCTTATGTATTATGCATTTTTTAAATGATTATGTATTTTCTTACTGATCATACATGTAGCATATATTAGTTTTTTATATGTGAGTATTCTTGGGGTTGTGGTTATACTCCTTTGATCTATTCATTCCTGTTCGAGTTTCACGATTTTGATTATTGTACCTTTATAGTAAATTTTAACATCTAGTAAGACAAATTTTTCATGTTACTGTTCTGTTCTTTACAAAAATCTACTTGTTTGTCTTGCTCATTTTATCTTACAGAAGTTTAGAATTATTTGCCAAGTTAAATATCTGCTTGGGATTTTGCATAGAATTACACTAAACCTTAATATTCTTTGAGATGCAATAACAAAAATAGTTGATAACATTTAGTATATTTTTCTCAATTGGACTAACACTCCTCCCATGCTGGAAGATAACTAACTTCCAGGCTATGCACTAGTCTAATGGTGCAAAAGGTAGGGTATTCAACTGATGGTAACTTAATTCTACAAAGAACATTTTAAGAAAAGACTTTCCAAAGTAGCTCTCACAGCTTCTATATTATATATCTGTTACCTTACTTTAAAATACTCACATGAGATTTTTTGTCATTAGTAAACTTCAAGGAAATATTTTAATTCCGATACTTTTTAGCACACTGATGGCCCTTTAAAAGCCATATTTATTAAAATATTAAAGTAAATATCTTAAACAACTTTCATATTTGAGTAAAATTTAAAAAATTACCGCTGGAAAATTGTTCTAAAATCTATTCGTAAGACTATTACATAAACAACAAAAAATAGTTTTCACTCATTTAAACCTCCTTATCTGTCTATTGTTTTTGGGTCTCGTTCAGTTTTTTTGTTGTCTGAAATGCATGTGTCCTGTTTCTGGTGGGAATTCTTGCTAAGTGATATGTGTCTTTCTCTTCCTTTGGGATTTGAACTATCCCAGAACCATCTTTTCTCTCTTTCTTTTCCCATAAATTCTGCTTCTCGAATGACAGTGTCTGTGTTTGGTTTCACAAACATCTGAATGAAAGTCGTTTATTTTCATTTAGAAACACATATTGTAAATTGAGTGCACTTTTGTTTTTAGAAAAGTACAAAGTGATAATTCAAGGTCTATACAGACAGAAGATTTTTACTTTCAGAGTAAATACAAGAAGTGTAGCCTTATTTTCCGAGACTGTCTGTGTGGAAGAGCATCTTTAGATGATAAATGCATTCAATTAGTTTAATACTATTTATTAATTTGACTTTCTGTCAGCAATTTTAAAGAGCAGATTCTCTGTTGTTAAGAATGATGATCATTTTCTTAGTTCTCATTTTATGTTCTTGTCAGAATAGTGATCTAGTAATGAATCACAAATGTCTAAATGTATGTGACTGCAAATGCTAGGAAAGTATTGAGCAAAAATGTTTTGTGTTTGGGGAACTCCTTGCAGTCTTTGAACATTTCTCGCATTTTCTGTGACACTAGGAAAAGGAGAGGCCTTGCTATTTTCCCATAATGACTTTCAGGAGCACTAGGATGATGCTTTTAAGATGTAATTTGGGAACACAACAGAGGAGATAAAAAAGCTTCAGGAAGACAATATTTTCTTTCATTTCAATATAAATCGTAAAATTGAAAATTTTTATATGGCTGGAAAAATAAATAAGTAAATTACAGACACTGATACTTTGGCCTGAACATATCCTGGAAGCAATTGGAGTAGATACAGACAATTGCCAGTAAGATGGGCTGCTGAGAGTCACACATTTTCCATCTATTTTTGAGTTAACAAATTTAGAGTTTCATGGCAGTGGGATTCTGATGGTATTTGGGGCAATCTTTCACTGGAAACAACTCTACAAGGATTCCTGGAGGTTTTCAGGCATGATGTATATTCGAGAGCCTGAGCACGGGTGCGTCTCCCATGGTTTGTGAAATGACTATTTTCCTTGTGTAGAAGTAAAACAACTTCCCTCAGAAAAATGGATTGTGATCTTCAATATTTACTTTAATTTTAAAACATTAAACATAGATTTGATTATTGCATGGCTTGAATATGGTTTGTCCCAACAAAAACTCATGTTGAAATGTGGTCCAATTTGGTGATGTTGGGCCTAATAAGAAGTGTTCGGGTCATGGGGGTGGATCTCTCACAAATGTCTTGGTGTCACCCTGCTGTTCTGCTGGTAGTGAGTTCTCACTCTTTTGAGAATGGAATAGTTTCTTTTGAGAGTGGGTTGTTATAAAGCGAACTTCCTCCTTCTGTTTGGTTCCACTTTGTGCCTGTCTGTTTCCCCTTTGACTTTCCCTGCCATGTTTTGACCTAGTTCATGGCCTTCACCAGAAGCTGAACAGATGCTGGCTCCATGCTTGTCATACTACCCAGCCTGCAGAACCATGACCTTACCCAGCCTCATATATTCTGTTATGGCAACACAAAATGGAGTAACACAGTTATTATCCAATTTGATTCAGATTCCATTCCATTTTTAATTTTTAGGAAAATGTAATTCAAAGGTACCAAACAATAATAATAATGTGCCTAACCATAAAACATGCAGAGGATTGATTTTATTTTTTCATGAAGAGAATCTAAAAAAGTCCACTAGCTGGACTTTTCTTTCTTCAACTAAAACATACACAATTACTTCCTGAACAACAAAAAATATCGTTTGGCACTGTTCAACCTATGCAGAATATCACAGAAAAAGTAACGATTACAAAATAAGACTAAAAGAGAAATAAATTTATTCAACATTCAATATTTATTAAAAAATGTTAATTCACTATATACTATGCCTGTTAATTGACCATCTACTATTAATAAAAATCTTTGCTATCATGTGTTTATATTCTACAGACTAGGTTCAGGGAAGTAACAGGGGCTGTATAATGCAAGTTGCTACAAACCATAGCTCACAGACAAAATTTGGCACATGCCTATTGGTGTACATATCTTTTATTAGAACACAGCCTTGCAAGTTATTTGTATACTATCTATGATTGCTTTTGCACTACAATGGAAGAGTTTCATAGTTGTTACAGAGTGGGTACAACAAAAATAGGATATTTGGGGAAATAATATAACTGTGGAGCAAATTGAAAGACTAAGCATTGATAACTCTTATGAGAAATTTTTCGGTAAAGACAATCAGGGAAATGAAGCAGTCTCTAGAGGAAGATATGGGGTCAAAGGAGGACTTTTTTCTTTAAATAGGCACTATTAGAGTATGTTTGTATACTAATGGAAAAGATGTCTAGAGAAGGAGAGAGATACTACCTTAAGTAAGTGAGAGGGGGAGAATCCAGTGTGCAGTGGAAGCAGTGGTGTTAAATAAGAACACAGGATTTATCCACAGAGCATGAGGGAAAATGGAGTATATAAGCTCAGATGCAGATGGCATAATAGATTTGTAGTAGACCCATACGAATGTTCTCTCCAAACTGATACACAGTTTTCAGCAGAATAATAATATAGGTCATCAACTCAGAGTGAAGAATCACCCCTCTGAAAGTGGGTGAGTGAACGAATTAGGGAAATGAATCGAACTGCCTAGCAGCACTAAGGGCCCACTTGAGATTAATGGTCATAAAAATGAGCCCGGTGAGCATGGTTGAGTGCATTTCTTTTTTCAGCTCTGTGCTCCTCCTTTGGTGCATGTGAGAACTACACAGAGAATGCTATCTAGCTAGGTTTAGAATTTTTCCAGAGGACTACGATGGAAGGGAAAATGGGCTAAGGAGTCAAGAGTATATGTAAGGGAGTGTTCACATTGATGACTTCTAGAATCTAATCTGGATAAGAAGGAGGTGAGAATACGACTTGGGTAAGGCACAGTAAAAAGGTGATAGAATAATAGGAGGAGGTCCAAAGTCAAGTAATTTTTCGAGTAAGGGACAAGAGCAAATGATCTAGAAAGATATGATGATGTGGTAGCTGGAGAGAGGCCCGATTGAACTTGAGGTTGAGAATAATGCAGTTATTGGTAAAACATACAGAGATACATTTTGAGAGGTGACTTTGATAGAGTGAAGGATAACCACAGTTCAGAAGAGGAGTCAAGAATCTGAAGGATAAAATGTTGAAAGGATTATGTGCCTGGATATGGAAATCGCCAAGAATTATGGTAGTAATTGCTCTGGAGTTCCCACTGCTAACATCTTCAAAGAATAGGAGGAAGGTCTTGAAGGTCCTCAGATGACTGGAATAAGCAGGGATGGTGAGTAATATAGTCTGATAGCAGGAGCTGGGGGAGTTTTGGAGATTCAGTTCAAGAGAAGTCTAAACAATTGCCAGGACAGTGGTAACCAAATTTTACAGTACATTAGAATAACCTGAGGAACTTTCAAACACCCAGAATCCCAGTTCACAGCCCATGCCAACTAAATCAGAATTTCTTGGGGGTAGAAACAGGATTTGAATAGTGTAAGATCCGTAGATGATTTCAATATCAGCAAAGTTTGGGAACCACTGCCATAGAGCCCACCTTATATATTTTGGTGAACCATTTAGTGACAATTAAACAGGACAAATTAATCTTTACTGAAGGAAAGATTTATTCTGAAACCAACTCTCTGTAATTGGGGTGCAGGAAATGAAAACAACATCGAGAACAATAACAAAAACAGCTGTTGGAAATCAACCGGAAATGGTGAGGTTATTACGATAAACCAGTTCACAATTTGAGAATTTGAGGGGGTGCTTTAGTTTAGATGATAACTTTAATAGCCATGTGGCCTTGCTCCAGGTACTTAACTTTATCTTTAGTCTATTTTAAAAAAGGGATCAAAATATATACCTTTCAACTATTGACAGAATGTGAATGTCCACGGAGTGCCCTTAATAAATGTAAATTCTTCCAATGAAAACATTTTGTACCTTCCCCACAAATGTTCATATAATGTTCCTTTGTTACATAATTTTTATATACTTTTTCATATATTTGTATATAATTTTTATGTTATATATAATTTATACAAATAAAAAAAATCACAAGACAACAAGTGATGTGCCTGGTGTGTAACAGTTTGCCAGGCTGAAGTCAGGCTCATTGCTCTTCTCTTAAAACCATTGTTTGATAAAATATGACCATATCAAGCTCCTTGTCTTCTCTTGCCTTGTGAGAGGATTATGAATAATATCTTTGGAGAAAGGAGAGGGGAAATTGGTTATTGCTTACCCTCTAGATGCATTCTGGGAAGGCTGTACTGTTGCATGGTTAAAATCACAATGTGGAGTGAGTCAGACACGGCACTGAATTTTAATTGCATTGCTTTTAATTTAACTTCTCTGAGTCTCTTGTTGTAGCTGTTGAGAGCATATATGTGCCAATTGTACAAGTTAGTAAGTGGCTCATAGTGTGTGTGTGTTCAATGAATTGTTGCTGTCACTATTTATAGCCACTTTAATTGAGGCCATTTACAGTTTTGCAAGTTAGTAATACCATTAAGAGCACTAAAAGTAGTGTGTGAAAAGATATAAACATTCCTGATATTTAAAAAGTTTGGTATTTGATGATTTCTGAAAGTTTTTCTTACACTTTGTTTACTCAAGGCACCAAGATTTCAAGGGAACTTAATTTCCTCTGATAAGGTGTCTGGCAGCAAGTTGAAAAAAATGGAAAAGATGAATTGCTTCATAAGTGCTCAAAGTTAAGACGTGAATATCACTATGACCGAGACCTGTCTATGGAAATGGTATTTTTAAAATGAGATAGTGACCTATTGTCCCTTCTTACAATTTGCTGAGTGTGAATTTGCTGAAGAGTAATCACAGAGATCCAGTTGTGTTGGATTCCAAAAGCAGCCTTTCAGTGGTGATGAGCCAATGGCAACATACTGCAGTGCTCACAGGAAATCCACTGCTTTATGGATAAAAAAGCCCTCCAAAAGTATCTTTAATAGCATGGTATTATTTTTCAAAAAGCTATTAAACTGTCTACATGAGAAAGAGGTCTTCACTCCAAAGGTCTATTTAGTTCCTTTCACTTTTATTTTCCTGGCTATTATATAATAAGCATATATAAATCCTGTTTGAAGATTTCAAGTCTTGTAAAGGCCCAGAAAATTTCAGTTCAATTAACGCAGTTAAGCAGTCTCTTGACATGGTTCTATAATACTTACACATTTCCCTGGGCCATAAATTAAACAGGCCTTCACAAGAATTTATATAGCTGATTTTGGGGGTAGTCTTTGACAAATTCAGCCTGAGAAGTGATATCTTCTTAGGAAAAAGGATGATTTAATGCCTTTATTTTTTTCTTAAATGAAAAAGCCTTATATTTTACCAAATTTCTTGGTATATATCAATACTAGCATATTTTTGGTGGATTAATGCACTGCCATCATCAGAAAGGGGTAATGCTTGCTTGTGAAGGTCTTGTTCTGCTGAGTGTATAAAAGATGAAGAGCAGGCAGGGCTTAATTCCCTCTAAATCTAATGAAGAGTTAGTAGGAGTTTCTAACATGGCTTTGAAAGAAGACAAACTCAGCAAGATGGTCTTCACTTTAATTACAGAGTATAAACTTTTTAAAATCTTGTATGAAAAAGTCAGGAAGGAAGGAAAAATTTAAGTTAAATGTTAGCTTGTTTAAAGAATGAAGAACTTACATCTATTTATTTTTTGCAGTATTCCAAGTCCTATCATTTTTAATTTACGTATTAATGGAGTGATATTTGGCAAGTTACCTTAACTTTCTGAGATGTTATTCTTTTTGGAGTTAACTATAAAGACTGAATGAAATAATGTGGATAAAATGCCTAGAACTTAATAGTCACTCAACAAGTGCTTATTCCTCATCACTAAATACAGGCCTTGTAGGACTCACCATGGCTAGAAGAGCACAGGCACCTTGCTGAATCAGTTTGCTCACTTTATTTGACATATAATCTGCTCATCCCATTTCTTTTTCAAAAAGCTCTACTGAAGATGGAAAACTGAGGTCTTCTTCACTGCAGGTGAGTTTTCCCTCTATATTCCTGCTCATCTAATGGTGGAAACATTTTCTGATCTATTGTGTGCCGCATAATAGATTAAACACAAAAAATTAAACAGGTAAAAATACTTAATGTTAACCCTATGCCACTAGGATACACACTGGGCTTCACCCTGGCTTCTAATTGGCACCATTGGAAGGGTTTTTTAAAAAAATATATAGACTTCAAAGTATATTTTTCAAGGTCCACACGTGGTTTTGTTGCTGGAAAAAAATGGTTTAAAACGCAAACAACCTAACAGATCAAAAAGCATAAGTAACAAATCAAGGATATTATACCCACAGGAAAATTTTTGTTATGCTTGCAAAAAGCAAATGGAGGCTGGGTGTGGTGACTCACACCTGTAATCCCAGCACTTTGGGAGGCGAGGCGGGTGGATCATCTGAGGTCAGGAATTCAAGAACAGCCTGGCTGACATGGCGAAATTCCATTTCAACTAAAAATACAAAAAGTAGCCAGGCGTGGTGGCAAATGCCTGTAGTCCCAGTTGCTTGGGAGGCTGAGACAGGAGAACCGTTTAAACCCAGGAGGCGGAGGTTGCAGTGAGCCAAGATCGCACCACTGCACTCCAGCCTGGACGACAGAGAGAGACTCCATCTCAAACAAACAAACAAACAAATAAAAAACCAAACGGAATGTGTTTTAGATGTGTACTTTTGCCTTATCTGAAGTCCTTTGCATGTGTGAATTTATTTGCAGGATTGCTGCCTCTAACAGAGCATTTTACAGACAGACACAGATTGACTCAGAGTCCTTCTGCACCGCCTACACAGTACAGTACCAAGGGGGTGAGTTTTAAAATTCCCAAATGTAAGATATTAGACTTGCTGAATATTAAAAACGCATATTTATGTAAAATCACATGTATTGAGAACTCAGTTGTTGATGAATATTTTAAAATATGTGAAGTTTTACTTACACTTTTAAAATCCAGCAGTTATAAAAGTTAGTGTTCTCACGGTAAACACATGACACATTTAGATTAGGATAATTTCAAGATGATTTAATAATGGATCTATTTACATGGGTATGGATGGGGTGTATAGGAACCACAAAGGATAGTGCAGTCATGTGGCTAGTGTCAGCAGAGCTGTTACCATCCTTTCTCCCAAAAGAACAAGAGGAAGAATTGGTTACTATAGTGGAGAAGAAGACCTGCCTGCACACAGCCACCTTGAAAGAATTAGTGACCTTAGGTCAAGGGACACAGCCAATTCAAGGTGACCACACAGGGAGGGAGGCAGCAGGGGAATGTACACTCTGAACTCACTCTTCTGTCTCCCTCCTGTCTCCTATAATAACTCTCCATTGGCCAAATCTAAGAAGAAGTCAGAGTACAAGTAGGTGGACTGGGGTCAAGAAGGGGGAACAGAGAGAAGATATCCAGTAGAAGAGTTGAGGTGGAGAAGCGAGGTCTTGAAAAGATTAATATCTGTTGATAACACTGTTGATTTATCAAACATATACTGAGTATTTATTATTTGTCAGGTTCTATCACTTGTCATTGAGAGGACAACGATTAATAGTACCAAGTCCCGGGAACAAAGGAGCTCACACGTTACGTGACTAGAGTCACAAGCACATACAAGAGTGAAAATTTTATGTAAGTGGAAGGTTAAGCTTCCAAACAAATGACAAAAGTTTTGAAGAAGGATTTCAGTAACTGCTTTCAAAAGAGTATTTTCCTGCAAAGATTCCCTAAAGATAACAGGAAATCCACTTCCAGGAAGAACATCGAATCTGATGGGTATACAGGGAGAAAAAACAATATCAGGATGTTACATCAAGACCTGAGAGGAAGGAGTGAAGTTGACAAAAGTGTTCAGTTAAGGAAATTTCTACACACAAAAAATTCAATCACATATATTTCTTTAAAAGCTATTTATAAGAGATTTGTCATGTTTTTTATAGATTTATAGAAAATTTTGTAAAGGTTATGTTAGGAATTAATCATAACAAAGTGTTCCTCATCAAGCAGCCATCGTGCTTCTCCTTCCTCTCCCCTAGTCCTCTTCCTTTCTTCTCTCTCCTTCTAGATTTTCTCCAGACTTCCATTATTTCCTTCTATCATTGTTAGTCTAGTAAAAAGCACTTTAGGAAATATGTTTGCTTTGGAAAGTTTAGTGGTTCTCAAATGTTAGCATTATCACAATCACCTGCAGGATTTGTTAAAACGGATTTCCAGGGGCTGAGAATTTTATTGTTAAGTTCTCAGATGACACTGATGTTGCAAGTCTGGGTACCACACTTTGAGAACCATGGCTGTAAGTTACAACAACACATCTCTGATGACCACTTTAATTATCAGGTGATTTCATTCCTCTATTGATGTCACAAGAGCAGGTGCAGATGAATGGTTTCAGAAAACTCCAGTAACTTTGAGAAAGAATGTATCTTTTCACAAGACTGAATTTTATCCTCTACCCTGGCCATTTTGAAAATGTTTCATCAGGACATGGCCCTTTCTTTTCCATTCCAAAAATATTTATTGAGCTCTTAGTATGTACCACACACTATTCTAAGTGATTATAAAACAGTTAAAAAGACTAACGAATCTTTGCCCTCATACAGCTTTTATTATAACATTGGGAGACAAAATAGAAGCAAGCAAACAAAGAAAAATGATAAGTAAATATTGTGTATTGCTAGGTGATGCGTATTTTGGGGGAAAAAACCCCACAGAATCTGTTAAGGGGATATAGGACCATTACAGGGGTAGATGTAGGTATAATTGAAAGTGGTGGGATTGCAATTTCAAATAGGGTAGAAACGAGCTTTGAGCAAAGATTGGAAGAAGGTAAGGGAGTCAGCCATGGAGTCTGAGTAGAGGAAATAGAGTAAAGGCCCAAATGTGGGACTGAGCTTATCTTAATCAAACACCAACAAGAAGATCAAAGTGGCTGAAGCAAAACAAGCCAGCAAAAGAGTAGAAAGAGATGAGGTTATGGGAGTTGTGAGTGCACAGATTGTGGAGGGCCTTTAGGGCCATTGTAAAGAAGATTCTAAATGAGATGAGAGCAATTGTAAGTTTTTGAGCAGTTGAGTGGCATGATCTCAGTCATGTTTTAAAAGGATCACACTGGCTTCTGGGTTGAGAGTAGAACTGTAGGGAGCCAATAATAGAAGCCACAAGTGTTGAAAAAGATAGATGCTGGTGGCTTGGACTCGGTCAGTAGTGAGAGAATGTCAGATTCTGGAAATACTTTCAAATTAGAGATAGCAGATTTATTCCTCTGGTCACACAGAAACTTAAGCATGTGTCTATGAAAACCCATTCTCAGCAGACTTGGGGCTGAGTTAGAATTTTGGTGTCGTAAAACTTAGCAGAAGATCCCTTGAAAGATGTACAATTTCTTCTGATATTTTAGTCTTCGATACATCAGTCTTGCCTTGAAGTAGGGACAAAAGTACTGACAACAGAGATTTTTAATACACTGGTTAAGATCTTTCTCCTCTGGAATCTGTTTCATAGCACTTAAGCACATATTTAGTAATACCAATTACTTAAATGAAGACATGGCCCTTTTTTGATTAGGACTTACATAAAACCAAATCATAACATATTCCTTGATTTAATTAGTTATATGAGAATCAAGGTAAGATAGTGATAACCTAGAGATCATTACATGATTTTTAATATTAGTCTGACACTTGATGGTACTGACTAATAGTTGATGTAACTCTCATGTGTATTTTACCGTTTAGAAAAATATCTTGAAAGCAAGTATCGAACATTAATTAGCTAGCAAAAGCCACCAAAAGTGTCTCTCAGTGTTCAGGTTACTCTTGGATTTATTGTATTTTATTTTGGAAGTATTTAAACATTCCTAGCATATGCTAGCGTACTTTCTTGCCCTGGAAAACATAAAAAAATTAGTGGAAGAAACAAACATATATATATAAAAGAAAGTGAACAAAGGGCAGAAAGGGAAAACATTGCATTTTTGGTGGCGTATGGAAACAGCTGGCATCAGAGTGCCAAGCTCAACATTAATTCTTTATTTTGTGCAATATTTAAGTCTCTGGTTGATGGCGAATGTTTGGGATGTAGGGTTGAACAGATGGAGGAGCATGGACCCCAAGATAAGGTGAGTTCTAAGAGCCTGTGTCAGCTACTAGTAAGACTGTCTACAGGTAAGAGAATATCTGTCAAAAATAGCTTAAATAAGTAAAGACTTCTAGGCAAACCCCATTTTATTGCACTCCGCTTTATTGAGCTTCATTGATATTGTTTTTGTTTTCAAATTGAAGTTTGTGACAACCCTGCATCAAGCAAGTCAACTGGTGCCATTTTCCTGAAAGCAGGTGCTCTCTTTGTCTCTGGGCCACACTGTGGCAATTCTCACAACATTTCAAACTTTTTCATTATTAGTATATTTGTTATGGTGGTCTGTGATCAGTGATATTTGATGTCACTATTGTAATTGTCTTGAAGTGTCACGAACTGCACCCATCAAAGACAGTGACTCTTGTTAGGGGCTAGTGCAGCTGATGACTTTAATTTCAAGTCAATGTTCATTGGCTGTTCTGAAAATTCTTTAAGAATTATGCTAAATGGGGTGGGCGCAGTGGCTGACGCCTGTAATCTAGCACTTTGGGAGGCTGAGGCAGGTGGATGACCTGAGGTCAGGAGTTTGAGACCAGCCTGGCCAACATGGTGAAACCTCGTCTCTACCAAAAATACAAAAATTAGCCAGGTGTGGTGGTGGGTGCTCATTGACACCACACCTGATCACCCAAGAACTCTGATGAAGATGTACAAAGAGATGAATGTTGTTTTCATTCCTGCTAACACAACATCCATTCTGAAGTCCATGGATCCAGGAATCATTCTGGCTTGCTGGTTTCTGGTTGTATTACTTAAGAAATGCACTTTGTAAGGTTATCACTGCCATAAATAGTGATTTCTCTGATGGAGTTGGGCAAAGTAAAGGAAAAATCTTCTGAAAAATATTCACCATTCTAGATGTCATTAAAAACATTCATGCTTCATGGGAACAAGTCAAAATATCAACATTAATCTGAGTTTGGAATAAGTTGATTCCAACCCTAATGGATGACTTTGAGAGGTTCAAGACTTCAGTGGAGGAAGTCACTGTAAGTGACTTAGGTGGAAATAGAAAAATAACTAGAATTAGCAGTGCAGCCTGAAGATGTGATGAAATTGCTACAATCTCATGATAAAACTTGAATAGATGAAGAGTTGTTTCAAATGGATGAGCAAAGAAAGTGGTTTCTTGAGATAACATCTACTCTTGATGAAGACAACGTGAGCATTGTTGAAATGACAACAAAGGATTTGGAAGATTAAATAAACCGAGTTGACAAAGCAGTGAGAAGGATTGCCTCTAATTTTGAAAGAAGTTCTAGGCTGGTTTCAGTGATTCATGTTTAATCTGAGCACTTTGGGAGGCTGGAGCAGGATGATCCCTTGAGGCCAGGCATTGGAGATTAGCCTGGGCAACATAGTGAGACCCTGTTGCTATTAAATCAAACAGTACCCCATGCTATAGGGAAATCTTTCATGAAAGGAAGAATCAATCAATATGGCAAACTTCATTGCTGTCTTATTTTGTGAAATTGCCACAGCCACCCCAACCTTCAGCAACCACCACCTTGATCAGTCAGCAACTGTCAACATCAAGGTAAGACCCTCAGCAAGCAAAAAGATTATGACTTGCTGGAAGCTTAGATGATCTTTAGCAATAAAGTATTTAAAATTAAGGTATATACACTGTTTATTTAGACATAATGCTATTGCACACTTAGTAGACTACAGTGTAGTGTAAATGTAACTTTTGTAGGTACTAGGCATCCAAAAAATGTGTAACTGGCTGTATGGCAATACTCAGTCTATTGCAGTGGTTTGGAAGGGAACGTGTGATATCTCCAAGGTATGCCTATATTTTCTTTTTGTAATAAAAAGTCTGAGGGTAGGCGGTCTGCTGTGGGTTCAGCAGTTCAAATTCACTGCCAAGATCTCTGTGATTTTCCTTAAGGCTTTAAGATGGCACCTGCAGTTCTACCAGCTTCTTGTCTACATTTGAGAAAGGAATAAAGGAGGGAATATTCTGGTCCAACTTGTCCTCATTTATTAAGTAAACATAGCCTTTCCCAGATTTTCTTTCAGCCTCTTATTTAAATATTATTAGTCATGTGTCACATAGTCAGCTGTAACTGGAAGGGATGATAAGAAAAGTATTTAGCTAGGTACATTCCTATCTCAAATAAAATCAGGCGCTTTTTTTTTTTCCCAAGAGGGAAGGGAGACAGAGAAGAGTGTTTGCCTCAGGGGGCCCCTTGGGAAACTGTTTAACATTGTCAAGTGGACACTACCAGCCCCTGCCTGCTCCTGCTCTTCTATCAGGATTAAAACTTGGGAATGTGGAGAATATAACAAACATCTCAAGTTCTCATATCCTACAGTTTAATTCTGTATCCTACAGTTTAAGCCCCACAGTTTAATCCTGCTTTGGGAACTTAAGCTGTGTAACTCTGAACAAATTATTTGACATATCTGAGCTTTAATTTTCATAAAACAGGGATAATAAGATTACCTTCTTTCCCAGGTTATTGGTGATTTTAAAAGAGACACTGTACGTGGCCCCCTTCCTTCAGGGCCTAGCATAGAGTGAACGTTCAATAAATTAGAGACTTAGAGTTTTCGTCGCTGAGATCTGTCCCAGGGAAGGGAAGGAATGGATGTCTGCAGAACGGCTACAGGAAAGGATCATGGTGAGATGCAGGAATAAATGACGGGCTAACCCACAGCTCGTTACAGCCTCTCAAATTATTGTAGTTGTATATATTAGCAAATTCTTTCCAGTCTACTTTTAACCTGGGCACTGTTCACACTACTCAATTTTAGAGACTTGAGTGTTTATGTGAGCCAATGTAAATGAACTATAACTCATGAAATGTACGTAGAAGACATACACGTTTGTAACATGCATGCCATAAACTGTTGAGACTTTCTCTGAATTGCATTCTCTTCCTTGTAAAATACAGAAGGTGAGTTTCTAGGTAATTATTAATAATTTTCTCCTTATTCCAATTCAATTAACTTAATTGCTTTATGACTGTTGCTTGATAATATGAAAAATAATAAAAATAATATTTGTCCTTATGTTTGTCCAGTGTAGACTAACTGATTTGTACCAACTGCCATTTTAAACTGGCAGTGCCATTACTGTGGACTCTGTAGAGCTGGTTATGTAAAGAGATGTAAGTTGCGGTACCTGCACCCGCACCTGAGACTGAAATGAAGTTCCTGGCAGGAATGCACTGCGTTAGAGCCCATGGGCTGGGAGAGACCTCAGGAGCTGCCTCTTAGAGTTACTGGGAGTGGGGAGTTCATTTCTGAGCCAAGGATTTAGTAACTGAAGAGAACAACGTCAAAGTTATGCTGAATGGACAGGACAGGACCAAGGGATTAGATGCCCCATCCCAAGTAAATGCCACAGTGACCTTGAGTGATCATGGTGGCATCTGGTGTTGCAGAACCAGATCACCTCTCTGGCAGATGCATCTGCTCCTCTGTTGTTTGTTGAGTGTCCCATCCTCAAAAGAAGAAAAGAATGACTCTCCTCCTCTTGTCATTCCCGGAAACTCACTTTGCTTAGCCCAACACAATTTTCCTTTTCATTGAAGAAATATTGGAGATACTTGCTCTATGCCAGGCACTGTTCTAGGAAACTTGAACTTGCTCTTCCCTCTTCTTGGCATGTTTGTTCCATGGACATACGCATGGATTTCTAGTTTAAGATTTTGCTTTTTTTTTTTTTTTTTTTTTTTTTTTTTTTGAGACAGAGTCTCGCTCTGTCGCCCAGGCTGGAGTGCAGTGGCGCAATCTCAGCTCACTGCAAGCTCCGCCTCCCGGGTTCATGCCATTCTCCTGCCTCAGCCTCCCGAGTAGCTGGGACTACAGGCGCCCGCCACCGCGCCCGGCTAATTTTTTCTATTTTTAGTAGAGACGGGGTTTCAGCATGGTCTCGATCTCCCGACCTTGTGATCCGCCCGCCTCGGCCTCCCAAAGTGCTGGGATTACAGGCGTGAGCCACCGCGCCCGGCCAAGATTTTGCTTCTTGAAATATTTGATTTCAATATGATATTCACAGTGAGGTCTTTTCTGGTCTAGATCTTAAGATTGCATCCTTCATTTATCCAGCTCATTCTCTCCCCCTTTCCTACTTTGTATTCCATACCTCACACCACCTTTGAGTATATTAGGAGACTTACTCACTTGCATGTTTATTTTCTGTGTTCCCTGAATAGAAGGTAAGCATAATAAAAGTTTTCGTTTGTCTTATTTGTTTTTATTGTTTTACCTACTCTGTTTCTTTTGTATTCCCAGGGTCTATGAATCCCTGGCACATAATAAGTTTCCAAGAAGTATTTGTGGAATGAAATAAATAGAATCTAGACAAATCCCCTTGTAATCTACATTAACTCCAGTATTAAACAGCCTGGGCAGGGATTATTCTGTGTGTCTGGACGATGTGTACCCTACTTTGACCTTAGTTTTGATACTAAGGTATCAAACCAGCTAAGCAGCACCTTTTATAGAATGTGATCTTGCTAAGATCTTATTCTAACTATATGTAGGTATCTGTATTACATTCTCTGGACACATGCATGGGTCTTCTTTGTTGGACATCCTAACGTTATCTAGGTAAACATGACTTCACACTCATGAGTTTCAACAACTCACTTTCAAAGCACTAACCTTCAACTTGCATCCACTCCTGTTAAACAGCTATGAACTTTATATAGAATTGCTCTTAAATGAAAGAATTATGTCTCTTGGAGATTTCTCCCCTAATTCTTAACGTTTTATTTCTCCAAAAACATAAAGAAAGCAAATACTGTCCTTTCCTTGGGGTTTTACTGTAGATAATTCTGTTTCTTTTAGCTCTGGTTTTATTACATTTTTCTAGCAAGATAAACTCATACATGCAAAAACATCATTATATTGTTATTTAAATAATAGATATTGCTCACTGTTATTTTTACCAAGGCCACCTGTTTTATAGATTTCCCATATTTAATTCTTACAAAACTCTGTGTATTACCCATGTTTTAGGTAAAGGAACAAAGGTCTGGAGATGTTATGTTAGTCAAAGCCTAAAAACCATCACCTAAAACCACCTAATTTTCACAGTAGGGTAACACAGAATATTTATGAATTAAACCCTAGCATAGGTTTTTAATCTCAAAGCTGACTATTGTTTAATACTTTTAACACTCTTTGGAAGGGTGACAACAATAACAATATTTGAGGTTTCTTGAGCTTGGGTGACATTTATACCCATATGATTGCATATAAAAATGTACCCTTAGATAAAAAACAGAAAATTAATCTAACTGGCTTACTCTTTTTATTTATTAAAAGACCAGTGATCATGAAAGCAAGAAAGAATGAAAAATGGATGAGAGTAAACACATGCACACAAAGAAGGTACGAACATTAAGTGTAATTTGCTTTTCATAAGATCAGCATGCAATAAAATATTCTATAAACGTTGCTGCAAAAAAATACTCATTCTCGTGATTGTTAAATGTCACAAATATGCTTTTTAAAATCCAGTCAGGTAGCTAATTCTGGGACTAGATTAATAACATGCATTGACAGTCTTTATGATGATTATTTCTGGCATCTCTTAATTTTTTATTGCTAAGAAAGTAAATCAACACCCAAATTCATGCCTGTGAAATTCACACAATTTTCTTAGCTGTTATGATTTATGATTTGGTTGTTTGTGTGTCTGGCTTAAGTTGTGAGTTCAATGGCTACAGTCCTATTCTCTTGATGTGTTGCTTAATGCTAAGCATACTGTTGGCTCTCAGCAAATAATAAATTATTTCAGTCATAACCCATAACATTCTTGTCTAGACAGTCTTCCATATGGTGCAATTATTCTTGTTTCCATGTTTTCATCAATAATAGCAGAATGAATTTTGAGGTTTACATGCAGATTTTTAAAAAATCGCACCTTCTCAAAATAACTAGTATGAACTATTTTGGGAGCCATATTTTATAAGAAAACATTTTTGAAAATGCTCTAATTAGTTTGGAAGGTTTAAAGAGTCCTTTTCATACCAACTAGATTTTACCAAATAGAGATTTTATGGTGAGATATCTGAAGATAAGCATTTGCTATTTCTCTCCTTTTTGGCTCTGCTTAATGATTAATGCCTGGACTACCCCTACATAACGAATTCTCCATTATGTAAACAAGAATTCAGTTTTCATTAAAGGTCACACAAATCAGTTTTGTGTAATGTTAGAATTCAGAATTATGGATTCATATTTCCTAAGGTGAGGAGCTCTGCTACCAGTAATTTATTTATTATTCCTATATGTTGAAGTATATTTAAGAAGATGTAACAATAAGTATATATAAGATGTAACAATATTATTCATTAAAAGGCAGATCTGAGACTGTCAAACAAGACCTGGTAACTTCAAGAGGAACAGGATTATGCATGCTATATATAGTATGTTGTCATCTGCTTAAAGATGATCCAAAACCGCAAAAATACTGTTTATTAGAACCCAATTGATGCCCTCAGTCATCTTTTGTATGTCTACCTCTGTTTCACTTTCGTATCTCCTTATCTTTTAGAAATGGACAATATGGCTTTGAAAATGGAAATATATGGAAAATGTTTGAAACTAATGCTGTGAAATACATTCTGATGAATTCAGCTCTTGGGAAAACCTCGCTAGCATTCCCTGGTAGCTCTCATTGCTTATAAAAGTGATTTTCAATGAAATATAGCTTGAATCCCCAATATATAAAATGGATAAAATGATATCGTCTACTAGAAGAGAAATGGCCTGGACCTTCATCTATTTGTCTCTCTTTGGATTCTGCAGGGGTGCTTGAAAATCCACTGGGTTCTTTTGAAAACAATCAGCCTATTGAATGAAATCTTGATTATTTTATTATCTGGTCCATACCAATCTAAATAACCTAATTTTCTACTTTTCCTTTTTTTTCATGCTTCAGCAACATGAATATTGTAATTTCTAGTATCCACTTTTTTTTTTTTTTTTTTTTTTTTTTGCGTGTTGTAAGTCAATCGCACAAGTTATTCTTGTAGACTAGAATGCCTGGTCCTTTTGATGCTTCTTTCTCTCCTAGCTCTTTGATGCACCTCTCTGAAGTTTTCCCCAATTTTCCTAACAACACTTAGAAGCAACTGCATCTAGTTCCAGAATATCTTATATAAATGTTGTGCATCTCAGCAGTTACGGAACAGTTCTGTAATTGTGGATTGCATAAATGTCCACCTCTAAAGTATAACCTCCTTCAAGTTAGATTTGTATCTTTTCATCTTTCTCCCTCTGTGCTTGTCTTTCTGTAAGTGATCACTGAATACATATTTAGTAAGCAAATTAACTCAACATTTATTGACACAATTTTAAATCTACTGTTAATTTTCTATGGTTACAACTTATACCTATAATTGTGTTTTATTCTTGGGAACTTGGCTCCTGCTGAAAACATTGTAATGAAATTTAATGTGAAAAGAAAATCATCTAGTATTGTACTGAGTGGAAGCTACTATGATAGTGGAGTATGGGTTGAAGAATCCTTAACTCCAACTACCTACAGTTAAAATTTTGAAAGTAAATGTGTCAGGGGGGAAAAATCGTTTTGGTGCTTCCGTGCTCACTTGGCTCTGGAAGCCAGTTCCTTTAATTCACTTAGTAAAATTTTCTCCTGCTTTAACATGAGACACTTGATTTGAAATTCAGCAGAGGACAAAAAATGATAAACAACCAAGAAAGGTCATGTGAGGATAGTAAATTTGGCTGTCTACTCTGTCTTCTTCTGGAGTTTGATCAATATCTGTAGGTGAAAATAACCCTCATTAGGTTCTTGAAATGTTTATGAGCTAGTTTCAAGTTTTCTGCTTTCCTAACTTTCTGGCACTATAACTTTCTATAATTATCTAATGGCAGTTTTAGAAAATCGGATATGGGTTTTTTTTTTATTTTGAAAAAGACTTATTTGGACATCATATAAATACTGGAACTTTCATGATATTTATCTTCACATGCATATAAATGAATATTGATCCCATACCACAATCATTTAGGGACTATTGAATTTTGGTTGTATATTTAGTCTGCTGATTTTCTTCCACGTTCCTTCCTTGATGCCAGAAAAATCCTACTTGGCTCCAGTAATTCCAGAGTATTCCAACAGCTTCTTAAGATTGATAAATATCACAGACAAAGACTATAAAGGCTAAGAGGGAGAACAATTAATAAATTATAACTAATATATTGCAATGAGTGTTTATTATATGAGTTAAACCCACTAATTTTGTGGAGTATTTTTACCTAACCTTTTTAAGACATATTATTGTGTCAAGACTTCTACAGGATGTTTAACCCTTAGTAAATTAATTAATTTAGAATTGTACTAAAATAAAACACAAAACACCTGAGATCACAATTAATTTCTATATAGTGTCCAAATGTGTTACCATATATGATCTTACAGTAATCCTGGTGGTATGACTATTACTTCTGTTATATAGATAACACTTCTAAAAATATGCTTAAATTTAAAAAATTTTATCCTTAGAAAGCTGAAATTGATTAATTAACTCTCTGGGTTTTTGTAAGAGATTTTAGAATCTGTGGTTTTATTCAAATTGAGATATTCTTAGTCATTATCTCTTTAAATATTGCTTTTGACCATTTTCTCTCTTTGCTGTCTCTCTGAGACTCCATGTCTTGTTACTTATTAGATTCTTATTCTATCCTCTGTGTCTTCTACCTTCTCTTCTAGGTTTTCCACCCTTTTGTTTGTGGTTTCATTACGGATTTTTTCTTCTGATCTCTCCTTCAATTCAGTAATTCTCTCCTCACCACTGTTTACTTGCTGCTATACCCTTTCATCATGTTATCCACTGAGTTCTAATCTGTGATTATGTATTTCCATTTCCAATATATTTTGGAAATTTTTGTCATTTTCTTGAACATAATGACTATTGTTATTTTAAAGTACCTCTCTACTAACTCCGCTGTGTGGAGTTTTTGTGGGTTCATCTCTACTGTCTGTTGTTCCTGCTGATTTGTGCATGTCATTTTATCTACTGCTATGTCTGATTACTATATTGTATGTCAGACCTTGCATTATAAACTGCATATTTTTTCCCAAAATTCATGTGTTGAAACTGTAATCCATAATGGATGATATTAAAAGGTGGGCCTTTGGGAGGTAATTAGGTCATAAGAATGGAGCCCAAACTGACTGAGATACTTTGTATTTGTAAATTACTTATATAAATAACTGGAGGCCTAGAATGAAATTATTTTACTCCAGAAAGGACTTACTTTTATTTCTGGTAGATGACTAGGGTTACTAGCAATGGAGGATTATATGTGTTTCATTTGAAATATTGAAAGTATTGTACCAGTACTATGCTGTTTTGGTTACTGTAACTCTGTAGTATAGTTTGAAGTCAGTTAGCATGATGCCTCCAGTTTTGTTCTTTTTGCTTAGGATTATCTTGACTATTCAAGATCTTTTTTTGTTCCATGTGAATTTTAAAATAGTTTTCTTCTAGTTTTGTAAAGAACTCAAATGGTAGTTTAATAGGCATAGCATTTAATCTATAAATTGCTTTGGGCAATATGGCCATTTTATGATATTGATTCTCCCTATCCATGAACATGGAATGTTTTTCAATTTGTTTGTGTCATCTCTGATTTCACTGAGCAGTGTTTTGTAGTTGTCCTTATAGAGATACTTCACCTCTTTAGCTAGCTGTATTTCTAGGCATTTTATTCTTTTTGTGGCAGTTGTGAATGGGATTATGGTCCTGATTTGGATCTCAGCCTGTCTGTTGTTGATGTATAGGACTGCTAGTGATTTTTGCACACTGATTTTGTATCCTGAGACTTATGCTTATCAGCATAAGTTGTTTTTGGGCTGAGACTCTGGGGTTTGCTAGATACAAGATCATGTTGCCTGTGAACAAGAATAGTTTGACTTTCTCTCTTCCTATTTGGATGCCCTTTATTTCTTTCTCTTGCCTGATTGCTCTGGTCAGGACTTCCAATGGTACACTGAATGGGAGTGGTGAGAGAGGGCATCTTTGTCCTATGCTGGTTTTCAAGGGAAATGCTTCCAGCTTTGGCCCATTCGGTATGATGTTGGCTGTTGGTTTGTCATAGAGATGGCTCTTATTATTTTGAGGTATGTCCCTTCAATACTTAGTTTATTGAGAGTTTCACCATGAAGGGGTGTTGAATTTTAGCAAAAGTCTTCTCTGTATCTATTCAGATAATCATGTGGTTTTTGTCTTTAGTTCTGTTTGTGTGATGAATCACATTTATTAATTTGTGTATGTTGACCCAACTTTGCATCTCAGGGATACAGCCTACTTTATTGTGGTGGATAAGCTTTTTGATGTACTGCTAGATTCAGTTTGCCAGTATTTTGTTGAGGATTTTTGCATTGATGTTCATCAAGGATATTGGCCTGAAGTTTTCATTTTTTGTTGTACCTGTGAGATTTTGGTGTCAAGATGATGCTGGCTTCATAGAACGAGTTAGGCAGGAGTCCCTCCTACTCAATTTTTTGGAATAGTTTCAATACAAATGGTAGGGACCAGCTCCTCTTTGTACATCTAGTAGAATTCAGTTGTGAATCTGTCTGGTACAAAAATAGACACATAGACCAATGGAACAGAATAGAGAACTCAGAAATAAAGCCACATGCCTACAACTGTCTGATCTTTGACAAACCTAAGAAAAACGAGAAATAGGGAAAGGATTCCCTATTCAATAAATGGTGCTGGGATAACTGGCTAGTCATATGCAGAAGGCTGAAACTGGACCCCTTCCTTACACCCTACACAAAAATTAACTAAAGATGGATAAAAGATTTATATGTAAAACCCCAAACTATAAAATCCCTGGAAGACAACATAGGATACCATTCAGGACATAGGAACAGGCAAGGATTTCATGTCAAAGACCCCCAAAGCAATTGCAACAAAAGAAAAAATTGACAAATGGAATCCACTTAAACTACAGAGTTTCTGCATCGCAAAAGAAACTATCAAGCAAGTGAATAGAAAACCTATAGAATGGAAAAAAATTGCAAACCATACATCTGATGAGAGTCTAATATCCAGCATGTATAAGGAACTTAACAAATTTATGAGAAAAAACAGACAACCCCATTAAAAGTGGGGAAAGGACATGAAGAGACACATCTCAAAAAAAGACATACATACTACCAACAATCATATGAAAAAAAGCTCAACATCACTGATTATTAGAGAAATGCAAATCAAAACCACAATGAAAAACCATCTCACACCAGTTAAAATGACTGTTATTAAAAAGTAAAAAAAAAAAAAAAAAAAAAAAATAGCAGATGCTGTCCAAGTTGTGGAGAAAAACGAATGATTATACACTATTGGTGTAAGTGTAAATTAGTTCAACCATGGGGGAGACAGTGTGGCAATTTCTCAAAGACCTAAAAACAGAAATACCATTTGACCCAGCAATCGCATTACTGTAATTACATTACATACCCAAAGGAATGTAAATCATTCTATTACTAAGACATATGCCCATTTTTGTTCATTGCAGCATTATTCACAATAGCAAAGATATGGAATCAACCTAGATGCCCATCAACAACAGACTTGATAAAGAAAATGTTGTACATATACACCATGGAATATGATGCAGCGATAAAAAAGAATGAGATCATTTCCTTTGCAAGGACATGGATGGAGCTGGAGGCCATTATTCTTAGCAAACTGACACAGGAACAGAAAACCAAATACTGCATGTTTCCACTTATAAATGGAGCTAACTGATGAGAACACGTGGATACATAGAGGTGAACAACACACACTAGGGCCCCTTTGAGGGTGGGGGATGGGAGGAGGGAGAGGATCGGAAAAATAACTAAGGGGTACCAGGCTTAATACCTGGGCGACAAAATAATCTGTACAACAAACCTCTATGACACTATTTTACCTTCATAACAAACCTGCACATGTACCCCTGAACTTCATATAAAAGTCAACAAAAAAAGAGAGAAAATATTGGTAGCTAAGCTACCATCTCTAGGAGGGCCTATTTTTGGTTCATCCTTACTCCCAAAATGTTCACGTAAATCCTGTTCTTTTCAGCAGGCTCTGGAGTTAATTATCTGAACCCTTATCTCCCAGAGGCTACAAAGAGCGCACTTAATTTGGGAGCCCCTGGATAGAGTTGGTGAATTTCTCCCACGAGAAAAGTGCCTCCAAATTCTAGCTCACCTCCTTAAGCTTCCATCTTTCCATGCATCTTGTCTCATAATTCTTTACTATTTTATTAGTTCTCTGACGCTTCTAAGCAGAATTAAAAAATACTTTGCCAGACTTCCTATTGCCTTCAGCAGGAGGATAGTTCTGAGTTATTTAGTCTGCTATTACCCGGAAGAAGGACACTTTAGTTATTTCTCTACATATATGTTTATCTGGGCTACTTCATAGTAAAACCTGAAAAAAAAATGTTTCTTAGTTTTAGATGCATACACAGGCTTATTTTCAAAAATGTTTTTATAGATTGGTTGTTAGAATCTGAAATGCAGTTTTCCATAAAAAGACCTGTATACCGGCTGGGCGCAGTGGCTCATGCCTCTAAACCCAGCCCTTCCAGAGGTTGAAGTGGGTGGATCACGAGGTCAGGAGATTGAGACAATCCTGGCTAACACGGTGAAATCCTGTCTCTACTGAAAATACAAAAACAAAACGAAACGAAACAAACAAAACAAAACAAAACCCAGCATGGTGGCGGGTGCCTGTAGTCCCAGCTACTCGGGAGGCTGAGGTAGGAGAATGGTGTGAGCCCAGAAGGTGGAGCTTGCAGTGAGCTGAGATCACACCACCGCACTCCAGCCTGGGCAACAGAGCAAGACTCCATCTCCAAAAACAAACAAACAAACAGACTGACATACCAATTAGATACTCAGGCAATTAGATTTAGAAATCTATTTTCTCTGTGTCTTAGGTTTGGTTCCCTAGAACAGAGCCTGATACTAAGATTTTGTTTGCAAGTTGTTTATTGAGGGAGTGCTGACATGAGAAAAAGCTGTGAAAAACTAGGGACAGCAGGACAGGGCAGTGGGGAAAGCCAAACGAAAATAGGCTTCAGCTGAAGTCTGGCTTCACCCATCACATGGGAAGCTCTAGAGCATAAAATGTACCACAGTATTGTCCCCAGTTGAGGCAAAGGGGTTGAATTTTTGTAGCCCTGAATTATTGAGTCATCAACCACAAGCTACACTTGTAACTTTGCATGTTTCCTTCCTCCCTCTCTCCCCTCTCCGCCTCTGAGCTAGACACAGAGCGCTGATTGGTGCGTTTACAATCCTGAGTTAGAAACAGAGTCAGAGTGCTAGTTCTCCAAGTCTCCACTAGGTTAGCTAGATACAGAGTACCAATTGGTGTATTCACAAACCCTCAGCTAGACACAGAGTGCTGTTTGGTGTATTTACAAACCCTGAGCTAGACACAGAGTGCTGATTGGTGCTTTTACAATCCTTGAGCTAGACACAGAGTCACAGAGTGCTGGTTCTCCAAGTCTCCATTAGGTTAGCTAGATACAGAGTACCAATTGGTGTATTCACAAACCCTCAGCTAGACACAGAGTGCTGATTGGTGTATTTACAAACCGTAAGCTAGACACAGAGTGCTGATTGGTGCACATACTACCCTGTGGCTAGATAAAAAGTTCTCCAAGTCCCCATCTGCTTCAGGAGCCCAGCTGGCTTCACCCAGTGGATCCTGCACCCGGGCTGCAGGCGGAGCTGCCCACCAGTCCCCAGCCGTGCCTGCACTCCTCAGCCCTTGGGCTGTCGATGGGACCCGGCGCCACGGAGCAGTGGGTGGTACCTGTCCCGGAGGCTCGGGCGGCTGGAGCCCACTGCAGGCAGGGAGCTCAGACCTAGCAGGCTGCAGGTCCGGAGCCCTGCCCTGCGGGGAGGCAGCTAAACCCCGCAAGAATTTGAGTGCAGCGCCGGCGTGTCAGCACTGCTGGGGGACCCGGCGCAACCTCCACAGCTGCTGGCCCAGGTGCTAAGCCGCTCACTGCCCTGGGCCAGGGGCGCCAGCCGGCCGCTCCATGTGCGGCGCCCACCGAGCCCGCGCCAGCGCCTGCGGGAACTTGCACTGGCCTGCGAGCGCCCCTCGCAGCCCCGGTTCCCTTCGGAGCCTCTCCCTCCACGACTCCCAGCAAGTAGAGGGAGGCGGCTCTGGCCTCAGCCAGCCCAGAGAGGGGCTCCCACGGTGCCGTGGCGGGCGGAAGGGCTCCTGAAGCACCGCCAGAGTGGACACCGAGGCCAAGGAGGCGCTGAGAGTAAGGACTGCTAGCACATTGTCTCCTCTCACTTCCCTCCCTCCATCTCTCCCTTTCTTCTTTCTTTGACGGAGTCTAGCTCTGTCTTCCAGCAGTGGCCCAATCCTGGCTCACTGCAGTCTCTCCCTCCTGGGTTCAAGCGATTCCCCTGCCTCAGCCTCCCAAGTATCCGGGATTACAGGCGCCCACCACCATGCCCGGCTAATTTTTGCATTGTAGTAGAGACGGGGTTTCGCCATGCTGGTCAGCCATTTTTATACAAGGCAATTCCTGTCAGCTCACAGCAGTTCTAGGAGGAAAGTGGAGCTGTGTCCTTTTTGCAGCCAGCTCACAGTAGGTGGGTGCCCCCTCTCAGTAAAGGGGACCTAGGCAGGGCATCAACAGCAATCTTCTACATCCCGTAAATGTATAAGGCAGTATTTTTAATACTATGGAATTTAATTTCTAAGAGTGGTAGTGTTTGAGAATATACATTTAGATATTATACTTGGAATACTTTTCTCTCTCTGCTGAGGTCTGAGTAACTCTCCCAGACTTCCCACAACTGCCAGACAGAGAAATAGGGATTTCTTCAGAAATGAGTCACAGTTGCAGCTCCAGTAGCCTGGCAGAGACAGTGTCCTAGATGGAGGTAATAGAAAGGTGAGACATTTGAGGGAGCCAGAGAATAATGAGTTGTGGGCTGTTTGTGAGGAGTTAGAACTGTTCTTATAATTTGTCATTTTCTGGTTACCTTCTGTTATCTCCCCGCCACCTCCAAGTTGTCTTTTCTGCTTTCCATGTTTCTACCTATGTCTTCCTCACAGAATGTCTTCCTGGCCTTCTATGGAACAGAAGATTAATTACTTTCCTTCCTTTTTCTTCTCAAGTAAAAATACAAATCTTTTGAGGTTTATCTCAGATGAACATTCTCCTTTTTCCTTTAGATCATGTGTTAGGAAAACAAAATAAAACTATGCTGCAAAGAAAAAGTTACATTTGTATGGTAAAGTGTGCACAGATTTGGAGTTATACAGATCTGGCTTCAAATTTATTTTGGCTCTATTAATTACTACCTGTATTCTGAATAATAATTAGAACTATTATTAATATTAGAATGTGTAGATACTGAGGGAAAAGTCATGGAGGATCTACAAAGAGAAAAATATATATCCAATATTTTTAAAATTCTACTGAGTATAACTTTATGAAATTGTCCCCTTTTTCATGGTAAAAAACAACACAATTTACTAGCTTACCATTTTTAAGTATACAGTTTAGTAGTGTTAAGTATAATTACATTGTTGTGAAACAGATCTTCAGAACTTTTTTATCTTATAAAACTGAAACTCCGTACTTACCGAACAACAACTGCTCCTTTCCCTGTCCTCCCAAGCCTAGTAACAATTATTCTACTGTTTCCACGAATTTGACTAGGGGTATCATATAGTATTTGTGTTTTTATGACTGGATTATTTCGCTTAGCATAATTTTCTCAAGACTTACCCATGTTGTAGTGTGTGTATCAGAATTTCCTTTTAAGGTTGATTAATATTCCACTGTATGTATGTACCACATTTCATTTATCTATTTGTCCTTTCATGGACATTTACATTTCTTCTGCCTCTCAACTATTGTGGATAATGCTGTATGAACATGGGTGTGCAAATATCTCTTCAGAACTCTGCTTTTAATTTTTTTAGATGCATGGTTAGAAGTTGAATTGATTGGATAATATGGTAGTTCTACTTTTAATTTTTTGAGGGATCTCCGTAATGTTTTTCATAGCAGTTGGAATATTTTACAATCCCACCAACAGTGCACAGGGTTTCAATTTCTCGACATTCTCACCAATGCTTGTTATTTTCTGTTGTTCTGATAGTAGCCACCCTAATGGGTATGAGTTAGTATCTCACTGTGATTTTAATTTGCATTTCCCTAGGGGGTCTTACATTTTGATTTTTTATTCATTTTGAGTTAGTTTTTGTGTATAGTAGAAGACAGTGCACCATTCTTTTGCATGTGAATATCTGGTTTTTCTAGCACTATTTGTTGAATGGTGGTGTTTTTCCTCATTGAGTGGTTTTGACATCCTTGTTGAACATTGTTTGATGATATAAATGAGAGTTTATTTCTGGGTCGTCTATTCTGTTCCACTGGTTTATGTTTGTTGTTATGTTAATACCACACTTTGATTACTGTGGCTTTATATGTTTTGAAATTGGTAAGTGTGAGTTCCACAACTTTGTTCTTTTTTTTAAAATTGTTCTGGTTATTTGCTGTCCTTTGAAATTTTAGTATGAATTTTTCTGATTCTAAAATAAATTTTAGTATGATTTTTTCTGATTCTAAAACAAATTTTAGTATAAATTTTTCTATTTCTGCAATAAAATGCCACTGGGATTTGATTAATAATAGGGATCCTATTGAACCTGTACATCACTTTTGGTAATATGGACATTTTAGCAATATTGCCTTCCGATCCATGAACACAGAATATTGTTCAATTTATTTGTGTCTTCTTTAACTTTTTTTCAGCAATATTTTATAGTTTTCAGCAATGTTTTACAGTTTTTTACATGTCTTTCTCTTCTTGGTTAGGCTTATTCCAAAGTATTTTCTTCTTTTTGATGCCATTACAAATGGAATTTTTCTCTTAATTTTGTTTTGGTTTACTCATTGCTAATATACAGAAATACAACTCATTTTGTGTGTTGATTTTATACCCAGTAAATTTTCTCAATTCATTTATTAGTTTTAACAGTTTTTATTTTTGCAGAATGTTTAGGTTTTCTACATATAAGATTGTGTCATCTGTGAATAGAAATCATTTTATTTCTTCCTTTCCAATTTGGATACCTTTTATTTTTTTCTTGCCTGATTGATCTGACTAGAACTTTCAATACTATATTAATAGAAGTGACAAGTGCTAGGATCCTTACCTTGCTTTCAGTCTTAAAGAAAAAGTTTTCAGTTTTCCACTAATGAATGTGATGTTAGCTGTGGATGTTTCATATAAGGCTTCTATTATGTTGAGGTATTTTTCTTCTATTTCTAGTTTGTTGAATACTTTTATTATGAAAGAGTATTAAATGCTGTCACATAATTTTACTATATCAATGATCATGTGGCTTTTGGTCTTCATTCTGTTAATGCAGTATATTAATTTGATTGATTTTTACATGTCAAAACATTCTTGCATTCCATGAATAAATTCCACTTGGTTGTGGTGTAAAATTCTTTTAATGTGTTGTTGAATTCAGTTTTCTAGTATTTTGTTGAGGATTTTTCTCATCAGTATTAATCAGAGATATTGGTCTGTACTTTTCTTGTGGTTTATCTGGCCTTGGTATCAGGGTAATGCTGATCTTATAGAATGAATTTGAATGTGTTCCCTTCTCTTTAATTTTTTTAGAAGAGTTTCAAGAGGATTTGCATTAATTCTTTAATATTTCTTAGAATTTTCCAGTAAAACCATCTGATCATATACTTTTCTTTATTGGGAGGTTTTTGATTTTTGATTCAATCTCCTTTCTAATTATTGGTCTGTTCAGATATTCTGTTTCTTCATGATTCAGTCTTGACAAGTGTGTGTTTCTAGGAATTCATCCATTTCTCCTTAGTTCTCCAATTTGTTGACATAAAATTACTCATAATATTCTGTTATTCTTCTTATTTTTGTGACATTTGTTATAATGTGCACTCTTTTATTTCTGATTTATTTGACTCTTTTCTTTTTTTCTGAGCTAATCTAGCTAAGGATTTGTCAATTCTCCTTATCTCTTCAAAAAAACCAGTTCTTGATTTAGTTGATTTCTTTCTGTTGTTTTTCTATTTCTGATTTAGTTTATCTCTGCTCTAAGTTTTATTAGAACTTTGGGTTTAGTTTGTTCTTGTTTTTCTAGTTTCTTGAGTTAGGTTGTTGATTTAAGGTCTTTCTTTTTTTTTTAGTGTACAAATTTACATCTATAAATTTTCCTTTTAGCACTGCTTTCATTGCATCTCATAAGTTTTGGTTTGTTGTGTTTTCATTTCCATTTGTCTCAAGACATTTTCTAATTTTCCTTGTGACTTCTTCTCTGACCTATTATTTAAGAATTTGTTGTTTAATTTACATGTATTTGTGCATTTTTTCATTTTGCTGTTGATTTCTAGTTTTATTCCATTGTGAATGGAAAAGATACTTTGTATAACTTTAATCTTCTAGAATTTGTTAGACTTGTTTTAAGGCCTAACTTGTTGTATCTTGAAAAATGTTCCATGTACACTTCAGAAAAATATATGTTCTGTTATTGTTGGGTGAAGTGCTCTGTATATGTTTGATAGATCCAATTAGTCTATAGTATTGTCTGAGTCCTTTATTTTCTTATTGATCTTCAGTCTGGTTATTCTATTACTGAAAATGAGGAAATGAAAGTTTCCTACAACTACAGTGTTGACATTTGTTTCCCCAATTCTGTCAAAATTTTAATTACATATTTCGGAGTTCTGAGTCTTAGTGCATAAATATTTATAAATATTTTCTTCATAAATTAAGCCTTTTATTAATATGTAATGCCCCCTTTTACTTTTTGTAACATTTTTGATTTAAAGTTTATTTTGTCTGATATTAGTATAGCAACTTCAAAAGAAGTAACCAACCTTCTTTTGGTTACTATGTGCATACAATATCTTTTTTCATCCTTTCAGTTTCAGCCTATGTGTATTTATACGTCTAAAGTGAATCTCTTGTAGAGAGAGTGTCATTGGATCATGTTTTTTTTTTTTTTTTTTTTTTTTTTAACCCATTCAGCGAATCTATGTTTTCTGATTGGAGAGTTTAATTCATTTACATTTAAAGTAATTACTGATAAGGGAAGACTTGATATTATTGTGATTTTGTTGATTGTTTTCTGTATCTTATACAGAAAGATATGTCTTGGTATCTTATACCAAGCTTGTTCAACCTGCAGCTTGCAGGCTGCATGTAGCCCAGGATGGCTTTGGATGTGGCCCAAGACAAATTCGTAATCTTTTTAAAAACATTATGAGGCTGTTTTTTGTGATTTTTTTTTTTAAAGCTCATTAGCTATTGTTAGTGTTAGTGTATTTTATGTGTGGCCCAAGACAATTTTTCTTCTTCCAATGTAGCCCAAGGTAGCCAAAAAATTAGATACCCCTATTTTACAACTTTTTGTCCTTCCTTTCTTCTCTTACTGGCTTTGTTTGTGTTTCATTAATTCTTTGTAACAACAAGTTTTGACTCTTTTTAAATTTCCTTTTGTGTGTATTCTATAGATATTTTTGTGGGTACTATTTCAATTACATACAGCATCTGAAAGGTATGGCATTGTATTTTAAATTGAAACAAGTTACCTTCAATCACATCAAAAAACTACTCCTTTACAGCTCCATCCCTGACTTTCTATCATTAATGTTACAAAATACATTTTTACATATTATACACCCATTAACATAGATTTACAGTTATTTTTAATGTTTTTAAATTTTATGCACCAAAATTACTATAATACAGGCTACTGTATTAGTCCATGCATTTAGATTACTAGAGAGCCTTATATTTTTGTATGGCTTAACGTTGCTATCTACTGTCCCTTTGTTTCAATTTGAGGGATTCCTTTTGGTATTTCTTATAGGGCATGTCTAGTGGTAATAAACTCCTTCAGCTTTTTTTTTTAAATCTGGAAAAGTCTTTATTTCTCCTTTATCTTTATATTTGAAGTATAGTTTTGCTGAAAACAATATTCTTCCTTAACAATTTTTTTTCTTTCAGCATCTTGAATATATTATCACACTCCCTCAGACATGCAAGACTTCTGCTGAGAAATCCACTGATATTCTTATTAAAATTTCCTAGCTTACAGTAAGTCACTTTTCTTTTGCTTCTTCCAAAATTATTTATTTTTCTTTGATTTTAGACAGTTTAATTATGTTGTGTCTTGTGTCTTGGGATGGGTATCTTGGGTTTATCCTGGTTGTATTTCTTTGAGTTTCTTGAATTTGTCCATTTTCTGCTCAGATGTGGCAAGTTTTTCAACCATTATTTTTTCAAATAAGCTCTGTGTCCCTTTTTTTCTATTTTCTCCTTCTGACATTCCCATAATGTATAGATTGGCTTGCACAGATCAAGCATATAGTGTTTCATACATCCCTTAGGGTTTCTTTACTTTCCTTCTTTCCTTTTTCCTCCTTTGAATCAATTATTTCAAATGATCTACCTTCAAAGTCACAGATTCTGTCTTCTGCCTGACCAAGTCTTCTGCTGAATCCCTCTAGTGATTTGTTCCATCCAATTATTGTATTTTTCAGCTCCAGAAATTTGTTTGGTACTTAAAAATCAATTTCTAACCCTTTGTTAATATTCTCATTTTGTTCATGTGTTATTTTTCTGGTTTTACTTAGTTGTATATCTGGGTTCTTTTTCGGTTTTACAAGCATGTTTATAATAGTTATTTTAAATTGTTTATTGCAGTGCATAGATATGTATTTCTTTTGGGTAGGTTTCTGGAGTTCAATTTTAGTTCTTTGTACCATGTTTTCCTGTTTCTTTGTATGCATTGTAATCTTTTGTAAATTGGAAAGCAATTTTTTTTTGTAAATTATAAAAAAAACAAATTTCTGGAGCTGAAGAATACAATAACAGGGACTGAAAAATTCACTAGAGGGGTTCAACAGAAGACTTGATTGTTGTAATTTTTGGTTGAGATTTGGGCATTTGAAATACACGACCACCTTTCCAAGACTTTACATACTAGCCTTGTGCAGGGAATATCTTCACTAATAAACTCAGAAGTCCTAGGACCTCTCAAAACTTTTCTTATCTCTTGCTCCTGCTGGCATCTGCTCACAAAACTATAGCTCTAATATGCTGCAGTGCTATCTTCTGTTTTCAGTGGCTTCCATATTATGCCACTGGTCCTGTCAGCACCTGGAGTTAGGAGAGACAGAAAATAGTCTTTTGTGCAGCCCCCAAACTAGCTAGAATGTAGATACATGGTTTATTCTTATGTTTCCAATGAACTGTTGTTGTTAACTCAGTGTCTCTGTCAGGGAAAGAGAACCTGAAGATTCCCAGTCTGTCATTTTGTTGATATCACTCTGTGAAGCTGTCTTCTATAAAGTAAATGACTATCTCAAATTTATCTGTTTTGTAAATCTCTATTGTTATAAGTGATTTTTTCTTAAAATTGAATACACTACCATAAGATTTTCACTACTTCTTGCTCTATCATCTTTCTCAGGGAACCTACTCTTGTATTACTAGTAGTGTTTTAACATACTACCTTCCCAGTCCATTTGTCTGTTCCCTTTAAATATTACAAACTATAAGTGAAGTTGCCAGCCAGTGTCTTCTATGTCAAGCTATTCATTCTATCTGTTTGGGAAAACATTATTTTCATTAAAGTTATAACTGCAAAATATGTTTTTAGCCAATTTCTTAAATGCCAACGTATTTCTTACTGGAATTTTAGAATCCAATAATTGAATTTCATGATCCAAGCATTGTGAATGAACAAGTCAGCTGTGTTTTACTATTACTTTATAAGCAGATGCAATCATGGCCTAAACAAGAGATTCCTGGTTCTTAGATTCTTGCCAAAACTTATTTGTATCTCAGCTATTAGTTGGTGAAACTAAATGGTTTCCACAGAGCCTGATAAAAATTTGACTACCTCTCTAAGGAAGCTATATTCTAGTATGCTGCTTTTATTAATACCTTACCACTAATAAATACTGAGTGCTGTGAGTATAGAACATGAGATAGGACAATTTTTGTTTCTGAAATTCTGAACTGCCAAGAAAACACCACCTCCCTCCTGGCCTGCTCCAATATAGTTGGGGAGGTGCTGCAGTTTTTGTGTGGGTAAGCAACTTTTCTTTTTTGGTTATGAGAAAATGGGACTTGCACTTATTCCTTCCCCCATTGAATTATTATTTCAGCCAGGATGCCTCAAGTAAACTTTCCAAGAGAATGGAGCACTAGCAGATTATTTTTCCATTCAGATTTGGGGTGTTTGTTTCATTCTTTTTTTAGAGATTATGTCTGAGATAGCTGAAGAATTACTAAGGAGATTAGTCTATGAATCTGAGCGTTCAGTTTATGTTGCTTCTCATTCCTCATTTCTTTTTTTCAACTTCTGCCCCATAACTAGCAATAGCAGAAGCAGCAGTGCTGGTCTGATGTCCCTCACAGATTCTGTTTTGCACAGATTACCATTTCTAGCCTCAGCTGCTTCACCTGACACAAAAATTGAGTCATCTTAAGATCTTCACTAAGGAGCCTATTCTCATAATGTTTCCAGACAAGCTGTTGCTATCTTAATGTATCTTCAGTAAGCGTCCTGGTCAAAGAAATTTTTACATGACATCAGATGGAAGATAAGACTGTATTTGCAGAAGCTAGCAGTGGAAGACTGTCTCCTAGAATTGACTGTTTATAATGGGTCAACTGGATGGCCTACCGGGTGTGCCCCAGCCTAATTTTGTCTGTATTGTTTTATTACTCACTTTTGTCCCTTGTTATCTTCTTACCTTATCTTTCTTTTTCTCTCCTCTGCTCTCCAGACACAAAGATTTCCAGGGATAGTAAGATCATGGCTTACAGTCATGTTCAAATCACCCTCCTCCTAAGCTTTTTAAAGGACTAAAACCAGCTGCACCAAAATTGTCCTTGTGGTATCTTCCTCCCAGTCACAAAGCTCTTCTTCTGCAGTTTTCTTTGTTTAGTTAAGAAAAACAATCTTCATTGTGGTGTTCTCTGTATTTCCTGAATTTGAATGTTGACCTGCCTTGCTAGGTTGGGGAAGTTCTTCTGGATAATATCTTGAAGAGTGTTTTCCAACTTGGTTCCATTCTCCCCATCACTTTCAGGTACACCAATCAAATGTAGATGTGGTCATTTCACATAGTCTCATATTTCTTGGAGGCTTTGTTCATTTCTTTTTACTCTTTTTTTCTCTAAACTTGTCTTCTCACATTATTTCATTAATTTGCTCTTCAATCACTGATACCCTTTCTTCCATTTGATCGAATCAGTTGTTGAAGCTTGTGCATGCGTCGTAAAGTTCTCATGCCATAGTTTTCAGCTCCATCAGGTCATTTAAGGTTTTCTCTACAATGTTTATTCTAGTTAGCCATTCATCTAACCTTTTTTCAAGGGTTTTAGCTTCCTTGTAATGGGTTAGAACATGCTCCTTTAGCTCGGAGAAGTTTATTATTACTGACCTTCTGTAGCCTACTTCTGTCTACTCATCAAAGTCATTCTCCATCCAGCTTTGTTCCATTGCTGGCAAGGAGCTGTGATCCTTTGAAGGAGAAGAGGTGCTCTGGTTTTTATAATTTTCAGCTTTTCAGAGTGAGAGGTGACAACATGCAGGCAGCCCTCACTCTCAGCACCACCTTGGCCTCGGCGTCTAATCTGGCGGCACTTGAGGAGCCCTTTGGCCCACCACAGCACTGTGGGAGCCACTCTCTGGGCTGGCTGAGGACAGAGCTGGCTCCCTCTGCTTGCAGGGGAGGTGTGGAGGGAGAGGTTCGGGCATGAACTGGGGCTGGGTGCGGTACTGGTGGGCCAGCGCAAGTTCCGGGTGGGTGTGGGCTCAGCCAGCCCTGCACTTGGAGTGACTGGCCAGTGCCACTGGGCCCAGGCAGTGAGGGGCTTAGCACCCAGGCCAGCAGCTGCAGAGGGTGCCCTGGGTCCCCCATGCCCGAACTCCCCTGCAGTGGGCTCCTGCGGGGCTGAGCCTCCCCGACAAGTGCCCCCGCTCCACAGCACCCAGGCCCATCAACTGCCCAAGGGCTGAGGAGTGCGGGTGCATGGCATGGGACTGGCAGGCAGCTCCACCTGCAGCCCCAGTGTGGGATGCACTAGGTGAAGCCAGCTGGGCTCCTGGGTCTACTAGGGACTTGGAGAACCTTTATGTCTAGCTAAGAGATTGTAAATACACCAATCAGCACCCTGTGTCTAGCTCAAGGTTTGTAAATACACCAATCAGTACTCTGTATCTAGCTAACCTAGTGGGGACTTGGAGAACCTTTATGTCTAGCTAAGGGATTGTGAATACACCAATCAGCACTCTCTGTCTAGCTCAAGGTTTGTAAATACACCAGTCAGTACTCTGTGTCTAGCTCAAGGTTTGTAAATACACTAATCAGTACTCTGTATCTAGCTAATCTAGTGAGGACTTGGAGAACTTTTCTGTCTAGCATTCTGTGTCTAGCTAAAGGATTGTAAGCACACCAATCAGCACTCTGTGTCTAGCTCAGGGATTGTAAATGCACCAATCAGCACTTTGTGTCTAGCTCAGGGATTGTAAATGCACCAATCAGCACTCTGTCGAAATGGACCAATCAGTTCTCTGTAAAATGGACCAATCAGCTAGCTCTCTGTAAAATGGACCAATCAGCAGGATGTGAGTAGCGTCAGATAAGGGAATAAAAGCAGGCTGCCTGAGCCAGCAGTGGCAATCTGGTCAGGTCCCTTCCACACTGTGGAAGCTTTGTTCTTTCACTCTTTACAATAAATCTTGCTGCTGCTCACTCTTTGGGTCCACACCACCTTTATGAGCTATAATGCTCACCACGAAGGTCTGCAGCTTCACTCCTGAAGCCAGAGAAACCACGAACCCACTGGGAGGAACGAACAACTCCAGATGTGCTGCCTTTAAGAGCTGTAACACTCATTGTGAAGGTCTGCAGCTTCACTCCTGAAGTCAGTGAGACCACGAACCCACCAGAAGAAACTGTGGACACATTTTGGACACAAGAGAACACCACAAAGGTACTACTCGAGAAGAGCAACCCCAAGACGCACAATTGTCAGATTCGCCAAGGTTGAAATGAAGCATAAAATGTTAGCAGCAGCCAGAGAGAAAGGTCAGGATACCCACAAAGAGAACCCCATCAGACTAACAGCGGATCTCTTGGCAGAAACCCTACAAGCCAGAAGAGAGTGGGGGCCAATATTCAACATTCTTAAAGAAAAGAATTTTCAACCTAGAATTTCATATTCAGTCAAACTAAGCTTCATAAGTGAAGGAGAAATAAAATCCTTTACAGACAAGCAAATGCTGAGAGATTTTGTCACCACAAGGCTTGCCTTATAAGAGCTCCTGAAGAAAGCACTAAACATGGAAAGGAAGAGCCAGCTAACATCATAATGACAGGATTAAATTCACACATAACAATATTAACCTTAAATGTAAAGGGGCTAAATGCCCCAATTAAAAGACACAGACTGGCAAATTGGATAAAGAGTCAAGACCCATCAGTGTGCTATATTCAGGAGACCTATCTCATGTGCAGAGACACACATGGACTCAGAGGGATGGAGGAAGATCTACCAAGCAAGTGGAAAGCAAAAAAAAATAAAAAATAAAAATAAAAAAGCACTGGTTGCAATCCTAGTCTCTGATAAAACAGACTTTAAACCAACAAAGATCAAAAGAGACAATGGTAAAGGGATCAATTCAACAAGAAGAGCTAACTATACTAAATATATATGCACCCAATACAGGAGCACCCAGATTCATAAAGCAAGTCCTTAGAGACCTACAAAGAGACTTAGACTCCCCCACAATAATAATGGGAGACCTTAACACCCCACTGCCAATATTAGGCAGATCAATGAGACAAGGTTAACAAGGATATCCAGGACTTGAACTCAGGTCTGCACCAAACAGACCTAATAGATATCTACAGAACTCTCCACCCCAAATCAACAGAATATAATTTTTTCTCACAACCACATCACACTTATTCTAAAATTGACCACATAATTGGAAGTAAAGAACTCCTCAGCAAATGTAAAAGAACAGAAATCACAACAAACTGTCTCTCAGACCACAGTGCAATCAAATTGGAACTCAGGATTAGGCAACTCACTCAAAACTGCAGAACTACATGGAAACTGAACAACCTACTCCTGAATGATTACTGAGTAGATACGAAATGAAGGCAGAAATAAAGATGTTCTTTGAAACCAATGAGAACAAAGACACAACGTACCAGAATCTCTGGGACACATTTAAAGCAGTGTGTAGAGGGAAATTTATAGCACTGAATGCCCACAAGAGAAAGCAGGAAAGATCTAAAATTGACACCTTAACATCACAATTAAAAGAACTAGAGAAGCAAGAGCAAACAAATTCAAAAGCTAGCAGAAGGCAAGAAATAACTAAGATCAGAGGAAAACCAAAGGAGATAGAGACACAAAAATCCCTTCAAAAAAATCAATGAATCCAGAAGCTGGTTTTTTGAAAAGATCAACAAAATTGATAGACGGCTAGAAAGACTAATAAAGAAGAAAAGAGAGAAGAATCAAATAGATGCAATAAAAAGTGATAAAGGGGATATCACCACCCATCCCACAGAAATACAAACTACCATCAGATAATACTATAAACACCTCTACGCAAATAAACTAGAAAATATAGAAGAAATGGATAAGTTCCTAGACACATACACCCTCCCAAGAATAAACCAGGAAGAAGTTGAATCTCTGATAGACCAATAACAGGCTATGAAATTGAGGCAATAATTAATAGCCTACCAACCAAAAATACCCCAGGACGAGATGGATTCACAGCCAAGTTCTACAAGAAGTACAAATTGGAGCTAGTACCATTCCTTCTGAAACTATTCCAATCAATAGAAAAAGAAAGAATCCTCCCTAACTCATTTATATGAGGCCAGCATCATCCTGATACCAAAGCCTGGCAAAGACACAACAACAACCAAAAAGAGAATTTTAGACCAAAATCCCTGATGAACAACGATGCAAAAATACTCAATAAAATACTGGCAAGCTGAATCCAGCAGCACACCAAAAAGTTTGCCCATCATGATTAAGTGAGTTTCATCCCTGGGATGCAAGGCTGGTTCAACATATGCAAATCAATAAACGTAATCCATCGCATAAACAGAACCAATGAGAAAAACCACATGATTATCTCAATAGATGCAGAAAATGCCTTTGACAAAATTCAACACCCCTTCATGCTAAAAACTCTCAATAAACTAGGTATTGATGGAACATATCTCAAAATAATAAGAGTTACTTGTGACAAGCCCACAGCTAATATCATACTGAATGGGCAAAAACTGGAAGCAGTCCCTTTGATAACTGGCACAAGATAAGGATGCCCTCTCTCACCACTCTTATTCAACATAGTGTTGGAAGTTCTGGCCAGGGCAATCAGGCAAGAGAAAGAAATAAAGGGTATTCGATTAGGAAAAGAGGAAGTCAAATTGTCCCTGTTTGCAGATGACATAATTGTATATTTAGAAAACCCCATCGTCTCAGCCCAAAATCTCCTTAAGCTGATAAGCAACTTCAGCAAAGTCTCAAGATACAAAATCAACATGCAAAAATCACAAGCATTCCTATACACCAATAACAGACAACAGAGAGCCAAATCATGAGTAAACTACCATTCACAATTGCTACAAAGAGAATAAAATACCTAGGAATTGAACTTACAAGGTATGTGAAGGACCTCTTCAAGGAGAACTACAAATCACTGCTCAGTGAAATAAAAGAGAACACAAACAAATGGAAGAACATTCCATGCTCATGGATAGAAGAATCAATATCATAAAAATGGCCATACTGCCCAAGGTAATTTACAGATTCAATACCATGCCCACGAAGCTACCAATGACTTTCTTCACAGAACTGTAAAAACCTACTTTAAAGTTCATATAGAACCAAAAAAGAGCCCGCATAGCCAAGACAATCCTAAGCAAAAAGAACAAAGCTGGAGGCATCACACTACCTTACTTCAAAGTATACTGCAAGGCTACAGTAACTAAAACAGCGTGGTACTGGTACCAAAACAGATATATAGACCAATGGAACAGAACAGAGGACTCAGAAATAGCACCACACATCTACAACCATCCGATATTTGACAAACCTGACAAAAACAAGAAATGGGGGAAAGGATTCCCTATTTAGTAAATGGTGCTGGAAAAACTGGTTAACCATATGTGGAAAGCTGAAACTGGATCACTTCCTTGCACCTTATACAAAAATTAATTCAAGATGGATTAATGACTTAAATGTTAGACGTAAAACCATCAAAACCCTAGAGGAAAACCTAGGCAATACCATTCAGGACATAGGCATGGGAAGGACTTCATGACTAAAACACCAAAAGCAATGGCAGCAAAAGCCAAAATAGACAAATGGGATCTAATTAAACTAAAGAGCTTCTGCATGGCAAATAAACTACCATCAGAGTGAATAGGCATCCTACAGAATGGGAGAAATATTTTGCCATCTAGCCATCTGACAAAGGACTAACTTCCAGAATCTACAAAGAACTTAAACAAATTTACAGGGAAAAAACAAACAACCTCCTGGAAAAGTGGGCAAAGGATATGAACAAACACTTCTCAAAAGAAGAGATTTATGAGCCAACAGACACATGAAAAAATGCTCATCATCACTGTTCATCAGAGAAATGCAAATCAAAACCACAATGAGATACCATCTCATGCCAGTTGGAATAGCAATCATTAAAAAGTCAGGAAACAACAGATGCTGGAGGGGATGTGGAGAAATAGGAATGTTTTTACACTGTTGGTGGGAGTGTAAATTAATGCAACCATTGTGGAAGACAGTGTGGCAATTCCTGAAGGATCTAGAATTAGAAAAACCATTTGACCCAGTGATCCCATTACTGGGTATATATCCAAAGGATTATAAATCGTGCTACTATAAAGACACATGCACATGTATGTTTATTGTGGCACTATTCACAATAGCAAAGACTTGGAACCAACCCAAATGTCCATCAATGATAGACTGGATTTAAAAAATGTAGCACATATACACCATAGAATACTATGCAGCCATGAAAAAGGATGAGTCATGTCCTTTGCAGGGACATGGATGAAGCTGGAAACCATCATTCTCAGCAAACTATCACAAGGACAGAAAACCAAATACCACATGTTCTCACTCGTAGGTGGGAATTGAACAGTGATAACACTTGGACACAGGGTGGGGAACATCACACACTGGGGCCTGTCAGGGGGTGAGGGTAGGAGGGGAGGGATAGCATTAGGACATATACCTAATGTAAATGACGAGTTGATGGGTTCAGCAAACCAACATGGCACATGTATACCCTATGCAACAAACCTGCACGTTGTGCACATGTACCCTAGAACTTAAAGTATAATAATAAAAAAAAGAAAAGCAAACATCAAGTTGGCAAGTTAATGATTGAGATATCAAGAGATACTATCACCTTGAGGAATATTTCCAAATTAGAAGTTTGTACAGGAGAGACCTGGTACCTAACCAATATCTGCATTGCAATTGCATTCCCAACTGTTTGTGTGTTGGGGCGGGAGATAAAGAAGGAAGGGGCGTTATTGCAGAGTGACCACAGGCTCCACATTAACATGTCAACCCAAACCTGCTTTCTGCTCCTTCCAGATGCCCATGTTATTTGCACTGGGTCTGCTTGTCAAGTTGCTTTATGCTCACACAGCATCCATGGAATCATCTGGGTTTCCTCTGACTGTATGGGGGTTGTTACTTCTATCACCTCTGGGGCACCAAAAATAAAAGAGAACTAAGTAACCTAGGTAGCACTGAGCAATTCTCAGTTGTGATTTTGGATGGTGGAGATGAGGGTGTTGGAGGATGAGGGGAAGCGTTACAATTTCCAAGTACTCCTACTTTTATTTTAGAAAGTCAGAAGCTTTGTTGATGAAATGAATGAGATGATGATGCTAGCTGAGTATAGGCTGCAACTTTCTTCATTCCAGACACATTCTGGAATAAGATTCCACAGCATAAGAAGTTTCCCTTGGGCCTGAGATGAAAACAAGGTCATTTTCCCAGGGGAGTAACCCATCGAGCAAGCGTTTAAAGTAAACAAACTGCTTGGCTCTAGCTTGAAACAAGCAGTAGTTATCAAGATTTACTGCAACTGACTTTGGACCTCATCCAAATGTTGAATTAACGCAAGCTTCTTTCTAACTAAAATGGAGTTTCCTTTTTGGTAGATGCAATAGAAAAGCTCCTTTTCTCACATTCTGGTAGACTCACTTGTACTCTCACCCCCAACATGGGTCACTACCCATTGTAACAAGAGAAGCAGTATTTTCTGTAAGCATTGTTTAAGAGGTCTGATTTCAACTCTCATCAAACAAAGAAGCACAATTCATTTACAATACGCAAGCTTAGGACAGACTTCCAAGCAAGTTTTGTTTTTTTTAAATGTAGCAACTCTCAGTTAAAATCACACCATATATATACGTTATGTGATTTTAATTGTATAATACCTGTAATATAGGCAATTTTGGTAAATATGGTATAATTTTATTTTATTTTTCCAAGCAACTATATTATGCAGTAGAAAAAGCAGTGTACTGTGAGTAAAGCAAACTAATTGGCGTTCTCCTAAACAGCTTTTCCATTAGGATCCTAATCTGATAAATGAAGAGGGTTGACAATCTCAGTTTCCTTTTAATTGTAGCATTCAAAGAATCTATAGTTTTTTATTCTTCTCTGCAAGATGAGAAATGACTCATCATTTCTGAGAAGCCTCAGCTCTTCTATGCGTGCTCTACTAATGGACATTTAAATATAGGGATGCACAAATGAAGATGTGATTGGGGCTTGAGGCTCAGATTTCACAGTCATTGAATAATTAAAGCTTTGGAGTGAATGAGATTGTCTTGCTTTGAGAGAATGAAAAGACACAGGATAGAAAGGTAATAACTAATAATGCAAAGCCTAAATATCACTAGGACAATGGACAAAGTGACCACTTTTTAAAAAAATGTCAACTAAATATAAGATATGGCAGTTTGTAGATAAAGTGAGACTATGGGACCAGTACTTAGATTGGCTACAAGGATCCAGAATTACAGGTTAATGGTGTAGAGGAGGCTCTGCTGGTCTAACACTTAGGGTTCTTCTTAGGCTTGCACATATAAAAGGATGCTTAGGGAGACTTTTCTCAGAATTGGCAACTAGGGCTCAACTCCTGGGTTCAAAGAGTATTCCATACCACTAGGTCCTATTAAGCGAGAGAAAACTGATACCCTCTTTACCCTGATCCCCCTAGGATTTACAATAGATGACAAAACCTGCCTCTGACCATTAGTCACAGCCCTCAAATGTTCCTGCACTTTCTGTGCTTGTACAAGAAGACTATGAGATGAGGGATAGTGGGTAAAGTCAAGTAGCATCAGATTGGTGGCAAGTTCTGTGGTTTTTCCTCCTACTCTCTATGAGACCAGTTTAACAGACTCGTTCATGAAGCTTAGGGGTGCCTGTAAAATATGAAGACTGCCATCACATGCTCTGAAGGATGTTTCCTAACTTGTAGAACTTATAGGTCCTCTCAGATGAAGGGGATGGGCCACTTCTTGACAAGGCTTTACTTGTGTTCCCTAGAATCTGCAAGGAGTACTTGAATATAAGCTCTAGTGTCAGCTTGTCATTTGGAGAAGGTGTGAGGATTGCTGGAATTGATTGTGACGACAGAGAGAAGAAACAGTGGTATAGTGCCTCTGGGAAAGTGGGAAGGACCCCTCACCCCAGAGAGGTTCTTTGGGGCCATTGCAAGATGCAGAAGAAGACTTCAGTTCTTTTGAAGCTCCACATGAAGAAAGAAGTGAAGGAAGATAGAGAATAAGGTAGGAAGATGGGAGTGGTCCAGGCTTACCCAAAGGAGACTATTGCAGATTGGGATCTAAGATGGCCCCCAGTGACCGCAGCTTCCCTGTATTCACTACCTGTTAACTCTCTTCTCTCCAACAGAATATAGTAAAGATGATGGAATATCACCTCCAGTATTTCATTATCGAGATCATAATTTGCATCTTGCTAGCAAACTCTCTCCATTGCTTTCTTAGCTTGCATGCTTTGATGAAGCAAGCATCCCTGTTGGGAGACTTTTGCAACAAAGAATTGCAGGTGGCCAACAGTCAACTAGTTACTGTGGTCCTCAGTCCAACAGATGCCAAGAACTTGAATTTTGCACACAATCACATGAGCTTAGAACAAATCCTTTCCTAGTCAAGTGTTTAGATGAGACTTGCTTAAGCCTCATGAGAGACCCTGACTGACACCTTGTTTGAGCCTGATAAGAGAGCCTGCGTCAGAGGATCCAGTTGCACCATGCGTAAATTTCTGAACCTCAGAAACTGCAAGATAATAAATGTTTCCTGTTTTAAACCATTGCATTGTAGTAATTTGTTATATAGCAATAGATAACTAGTACAGAGATAGTGAAGGCATGGCCACTGGCAAAAAATAAATGGAGAGTAGGAGGCCCCTCACTGACGGGGTGCTTAGTAATGTAATAATCATGCTAAGTCATCCCAAGAAAAATACATACACATCTTGTGGGTAGAGAGCACTACATTGGCAGAGGCCACTAAAAGCAATGGAAACATATTGGGTACCAGTTACATAATATATTTTCTACCAGCTCTTTTATTCCCTCTTCTCTCCCTAACACCCAGGGTGTGAAAAAGGAAGAGGGAAGAGATGTTCTAGCAATAGGCTGTTCCTCCAAGGTGAGAGAAGTGGAGAGGGATAAAAACAGCAGACCACTCTTACCCCACCCATTCACTTCAAATCCTTTGGGCTACAGCCTTTCCAGTGATAGGGGAGTAAAAGTTTTCCATCTGATATATTATTGGAATTTTTAAGTAGACAAAGTTTTTGGAAGTCCAGAGATTTTCTACCCAACCTGGAGAAGAAATTTGACATAGCATATACATAGGAAATACTTGGAGAAAAAGCAATGTGTTTTATGTATATAATCCACCAAATGTAAAATACTTGGAGAAAAATCAATGTGTTTTATGTATATAATCCACCAAATTTATACTCTTCAATTAACAAGTCACATATGAGTACAGCCAAAAAGAAGTTTAAGGCTCTGAAAACTGGAAGATGCTTTGGGAAGAGGCTTTAGACTCTGAGCTGTGACAAAATGCTTCAACATCTGAGATGCCTTTGTCCTCCAACACAACCAATTGATTTAACATGGAAATTCTCAAATGTTTGACAGCAGTTTGTCCATACCTGTACATAGACTCTGATGAAGCCTGTCTAAAACGTCTCTTGAATTATTTATACCCGAGTCAAATCAGGATTTTGAATCATGACAAAGTGGAAAAGAAAAGGTCTTTCTAGAGAACAGAAAAAGGGGTAAGATTTAGTCGTATCAAGGAAATAAATGACAGGAGGAGGGAGACTGATGGATTCAGAAGGCAGATTAGTGAGTGTCAAAGTGAGGAATCTGAATTTAAGAAGGAAAGAGAACACTTTGGAGTTTTTTGAAGACAAAATATGACCATAGTTTCACTTTTATGAAAATTTCATTGCTAGTATGTTGAATGAGTGGGAAAAAAGGGTTGAAGATCAGATCAGAGTTCATTGCAATAGCCCAGGCAGCAGGTAATGAGGGCCTGGACTAGAGTAAAGACAGTGTAAAAAGAGACAAATGCATGGGACATTGTGCTAGAGGAAATCTGTGATATTTGGAGACTGATTTATTAAGAAGGCCAGGGACAATTTAGGGGATAAGAAAAAGCAATTATAGTTCAACACTGGGTCTCACCATCAAAAGATTACAGATGAGGAGGTGACTCCTAGAAAATACACAAAATTTGGTTTTTGCTACGTTAAGCATGCTCTCCAGCAGAATATTTACAGTAGCTATTGAGTTAGAGGAATAAACATATGTGTGTGGAGCGGCATCTAGACAGACAACTCCGATGAAACCACAGAAATAGATGGCCTGTGAGAGAGTCAGAAAGGGCAGGAGAACACCCTGCAAAGTGATCACTGAAGCCCTAAAAGATAAGAACTTCCCAAAGGATGAGAGTGATCAGTAGTATTAAGTGGCAAAGAATGCTAAGACATTGTGTTCAGTTTCAAATTATATTTTAAGATGATTCAAAATCCTGATTTCAGAGCCTTAAACTTCTTTTTGGCTGCACTCATATGTGACTTGTTAGTTGAAGAGTTTACATTTGGTGGATTGTATACACAAAACACATTGATTTTTCTTCAAGCATTTCCTATGTATGTGAAGGTAAAAACTAGTCAGTAAATCCAGCTAAAGGCAAAGGTAAAAATAAAACAAATACATAAAACCGGGGGTGGAAAATCACATAATTAAGTTGAATCATGTCAACAACAAAAGAGAGACACCTCTTGAAATGTGCACTATAGGGATTCTAGCAAATTAAAGTTAAATATAGTTTTGGCATTTTGTCAATTTTAGGTAGAGTAGTCAAGCCTATTTATTTACATCTCCTTTTAAAATTCAAGTCAAATTCATAGTATGGTTCCCTTAGACCTATTAAATGCCCATATAAATGGAACCATTTATTTTACTCAAAAAACAAAAAGAAAAAAATCTTTGTCATTGATTTTTTTCTTAGAATTATGTCATGTATGTGCCTTTTACAACTACTGATTGGTACCATTGACTATCACAAAATAAATTCTTATATCAATGATTAGCTCCATAAAGACATCCTTTAAACCCTAAATCCAACAGAACTGTGAATTCATTTGTAAAATCTTAGCATTAATTCTTGTGATATTTCTTGACTTTTAATTCAATTTTTCAGCTGTTGACTCAACTACACTTTTCTTGCCACAGTAATGAAATACAAAGATGAGTATAAAAAACCCCATTGCTGGAGAAAATTATAGTCTAAGCGATAATGGAAGGTTAAAAATAACAAAGTGGAACCTGGCAAGGGCCAGGTAACCGAAGGAGAATAAATGGCATTGATTCATTAATTCATATATTTATCAAGCAAGGATTGGCACTGTTAAATATTGGAAACACGATAGTAAGCAAGATAGAAAACGTTCCTGGCCTCATGGAACTTGTAATCTTATGCTTCGGTTCCCTTTCTTGCCCATCTCTGCCTGTTGAAATAGCATCCACTATTCAAGACTCATCTCAAAGTCTTTCCATTCATTTGTCTTAATCTTTAAAAGCTATTCTCACATTAAAAATGTTCACATAGTCTTTTATTTGCACAACACCTGGTAAGGCCCTTGCCAGGTTCTGCTTTGTTATTTTTAAACTTCCATTATCACTTCCATTACTATGAGAAGAAAAGTGTAGTTGAGTCAACAGCTGATAAATTGAAAAAGGATTGGCCCTAACATGGTCATTATTGAGGAGGTGATTATTATGTGCAGTTCATTATACTAATCTCTCCACTTTAGTATATGTTTTAAATTTTCTATAACAAAAGGCTAAAAAGAGAAAAGAATCACATTTTTCCTCAATAAAACACAATTGGTTTAAAGGGTAATTTGCAAAAGGAATTCTGGGGCAGAATAATTTTATTTTGAGTAACCGCACAGGAAATCTTTTATTCAAATATCAAAATTTTCACTTAAATTTGGTAAGTGCCCCCTTGTTTCTTAGTTATATTTACCATATTCACCATTCCAGCATTCCAGATTAAGCTTTCTATATGTTTCTCTGTAGCTTGCCTCCATTACAACACACATTTCCTACAACTACTGCAATGTTCTGAAAAACCTAGTTCCGTTCTTGAAATGAGTTCACCTTCTCTCCCAAATCCAGGGTAATACTATTCAGCTACAAAGACAAAAGTCATGCTAGAAATCCTTTCTGCTTACGAGTAGTGCTACCTAAAATGGAAATATTGTAAGTTGAATTATGTTTCTGGGTGATTTTTTGAAAGAGATTTATGGTGCATGTCAAACTAGGCCCTTTGGAGAGTGCCAAAATTGTGATCTGTCAAAAAAGTATATTCGTACAATATAATTATAAACGTAAATTGCAACCAAATGTTAAGAAACTTCAAAGGGCATCGAATAAAACTTTAATTCAAATGCTCAACGGCAACCCTATTCTTTTTCTATCACTTGTGGTAGCCCAAGTTATCAGAGGGCCCAAAGTGCCATTGGTATTCCTAGAAGTCTCAGACACTAGTTCCCCAGTTACTTACATTGCCAATTATTGTCTGTCTGCAGACCAGTACAGATCTCCTACAGGTCTGCAATGTCCCTAAATTGCTGTCTGCTCTGGCTTCTGTTCCCAGCCGCTAGCTACCACCTCTGAACTTTGGATAGTTCCTGACTTTTGTTGCAAAACCCCTTGTTTAGTAGCTCTATACTTTCTTTTGAGTGAATCTGGGTAATAGATCTCAGCTGTGATTGGTTTTCCTAGCAAGTCCATTCTATCCTCTTTATCTTTTCCAGGAATTTCTAAAAATTTCTTTCCCACTGATAAGTCTTTCTTGTTTACCCAGGCTGCAGTAGATTAAGTGTGATTTAAAATTTTTTGCCTTGGTTATTTCAGAGATAAGGGGATCAACTGAAGGGAGCTAATGGTAAGCTATTACCATTTTGGGCTAAAAATCCTTCTCAGGCTCACTGTTTTCTAACGATTCGCTGGTTCTAAATTGCTTAACCTCTGAGTGTACCTTTGTAGCCTCTGCTATAAAGCAGAGGAATATCAGAGAATCAGAGAAAAGGATTTGATAGCCCCTCTTGTTATCTCTTTTCCTGGCTTAAAATACTGAGTTCTAAGATATTTATGTTGTTTGTGAGATTAGACACATGATTTGAGGAAGTGGTACCTTATGAGCTGAAGGCTGGGTAGGAGTTAACATTTTTGGTAGAAGATGAGGCCCATCCCTTATTGTTTTCCCATGTAGTCACAATGGTTATTTTAGGACCATCTAGAATAAATTCACTGGTTCTTTCCTCTTCATTGGTTCCTTATTGCCCTCTCTGTTAGAGAGTCTCTTTATTTCCTGCCCTTTAATTGACACTACCTTGGGAGCACCACCATACTACTCCTGCTGCTGCTGCGAAAATAATAACAATAGTAGTCATAATAGTTAAGATTTATTGAGCACTTACTGTATTCCAGACACTGTACTGAACACAAATTGTCATCAATACTTCAAAACAACTATATATAAATACATATAGTATAATAAGTATATGTATATTATATATAATAAATTACATACCATATAGTGTATATATTAATATAAACTAAGTAATATAGTACTAATTTACTCAACATATTAAGTCAATTGAGGCTCAGGGGAACTTGTTCAGGGTCTCACTACTGTAAGTGGCAGAGAAGCCAGGGCTGCCTGACTCCAGAGTTCCTGCATGTAACCACTATCTTGTAATATGCCTTTGCAGGCACTTTTTGGTAAATGTCTTTGTTAGGCTATAGGCATCTTGTGGTGACTTGGTTTATAATTTGTATCCCCAGGCTTTATCACAATGCCTGGTACAGAGCAGTTGCTAAATAAATAATTGTTAAATGAATGGTCATATTCACACTCCAGCATGAGCTATATATCTAACAGACCATGACACTTACAGAGATAAATGTATTTTAAAATGATGTACAAATTTTATAGGGTTTTTAGATAGTCAATTAATCTAAAAAATTTCAGTGTATTTACCACACAAGAAAGTAGATTTTCATCAATGTTGATTAGTTTTAAGTGATTCTTTTTGTTATTATTGTTATTTGGAGACAGGGTCTTGCTGTGTCTCCCAGGATGGAGTGCACTGTCACGATCTTGGCTCATTGCAACCTCAGCCTCCCGAGTTCAAGCAATCCTCCCAACTAACCGTCCCAAGTAGCCTGGGACTATGGGTACAAGCCACCATGTCTGTCTCATTTTTGTATTTTTAGTAGAGTCAGGGTTTCCCCAAGTTTCCCAGGCTGGTCTCAAACTCCGGGGCTCAAGCAATTTGCCCACCTTGGCCTTCCAGAGTGCTAGAATTACAGGGGTGAGTCACTGAGCCTGGCCAGAGATTCATGTTTTACTTTTCACTTTTTTCTTTTCTTTAAAGTATTTTGATGATTACATTATTTTGAATTTTATTAAAAGGAACTGTGCACACAAAAAAGTGCACAAATTATAATGTACAGCTCAATGAATTTTCCCCAGGTGAAGGCACCTATGTAATTAGCACACAGTTCAAAAAACAGAACATTCACAGAGACCCAGAAGCTTCCTCATGCTGTCTTCCAGCTCCTATCCCTTTGCCTCTGATGATAAACGACGCCCTGACTTACAAACACCAAGGAGTCATGTTGGCTGTTTTTAATTTTATATAAATGGAACCATAAAGATATGCTTTGATTTGCTCAGTACTGTGTCTGTGAGATATATGGATGTTATTGTGAGTCATTATAAATTATTCATTCTTTTCGTTCTGTGGTAGTCCATTGTATAAACATATTGATACTTACACATCCATTTTATTGTAAATGGATATTTGGGTTGCTCCCAGTTTGGACCTATAGTAACAGTGATACCATAAAATTTTTTTATGTAAGTCTTTGGAGTATATACCTAAAGTGGAACTGCTAAGTCATAGCATTTGTTGCATTTTGTTTTACAAGACCCTGCCAAACAGTTTTTCAGAGTGATTATGACAATATATTCTCCCACTTGTAGTATGTTTAAGTTCCAGTTGCTCCTCATCCTTTTCAACACTTGCCTTTATCTTTTTCAGTTTAACCGTTCTGGTGGTGTGTAATGGCATTACATTGTGCTTTTCATTTGTGTTTAGATTACTAGTGAAATCAAGTGTCTTTGGATATGTGTGTTGGCTTTTTGGGTTCTCTTTTTTGTGATGTACTTTTTTCATGTTGTTTGTCAATTATTTCTATTTGGGTGCCCATGTTTATCTTACTGATTTCTAAGAGTTTTTTATGCATTCTAGAGATGAATTTTTGTAGAATATAAAATTGAAAATATCTTCTGCCATTCTGTGGGTTACTTTTGCGTTGATAATTTAGCATTTTTATTAATCAGAATAGAGGCCAAACTATAGTATAGTAAGAAAACATGCAAACAAGCAGTCAAAAAAAAAAAGCCAAAAAAACCTACCAAAATAAAGTAAATGTTTATTTTCATTTGTGTAACTGGCTAAAATTAGGAAGCCCAGACTTGCACAGCACTGTTGCACAAAGTGATTTGCTGTGCCAGGTTATTTCCATCTTATTTACTCCACAGGTTTTATCTTCATCAACCTGGTCAAAGCTGGATTTCCATCACACATGTGCTCAGTCCATGGGAGGTGCAAAAGGTCGAGATATACAAACTCAGAGTTTTTAAAATCAAGAATTGAAAGTGGTCCACTAGCTTCTGTTCACAGGACATTGAGCCCCAGATTTGGCACATGACCATAAGTAACTGACATAGCTACTGGGAATGTATAATCTCTCGCTGGATATTCATGTGCCCAGCTTAAACTCTGTTTCTATGTAGGAAAATGAAGAATGGATTTTTGGGTGATAACTGTCAGGCTGCTATCACCATCTATTTTAGGCAAGCACCGTGATAAGTAATTTGGGGAAAGGACTTACAATCTAGAGGAGAGAGATGTCTAGGATATTCAAAAGGTATATAATAGCAGTTATTATGAAATAACCAATAAATAGAGGTAAATGTGTGGGGATAAAAAACCGAGTGATTTAGGTGGAGAATTTCAGAAGGTTTAGTAAAAACAATAGTTTCTGGTAGAGAAAGCACAGAATTTCAGTCTCAGCAGTTTGCAGAATGTGAGTGAAGCATTCAATAAACTTGAAGCTTCATAAGGTATTCTGGGTAGGGTTAGAAAATCAGGCAGGAAAGGTGTGTTGGAATCAAAGCACAAAGGGTCTTAACTATCATGTGTAAAGAATGTGAACTTTCTTCAACAATCAATGGCAAATAAGTGAAGCCCTTTGAAGTACTATATATCTTAACTTCAGTTTTACAGACAACTGTTTCAGCCTCCACTTTTCCATACCCACTGAAGCAATCCAATAGTATGTGGAAATCCAGATTTAATATTTTTGTTCCTTCAAATAATTAAGATAAACTCAGTGTAAGGCAACAGTTTCATTCCAACTACCCCCGGGAGTATTGGAGTGGAGGAAGGAGTGCCATATGGTACAGCCAAGAAAATCTTCATGAGAACTGGAACACCTCTTGAAAAGAGTATTCATGAAGATGTAAATAACCTGAAATGAAAGTGGGCTCCAATGTAATATTTTGATCTGAAGTTAAAGACTGATTAAGATTTTCATGAACTTAAACTTGATCTGTGCCATTATCAAGGGGTGTAATTGAGAGTCACATCCTTTCTAGGTCTGTGGGGAAATTCCCATCACCATTGATGAGAATTGTGCATAAAGATCATGGGAAGAGCATGGCCCTTGGGTTTCCTCTTAAACAGCCTGTAGGATTTGTTATGGTTACTTTAATGCACTGGTCCTTGGAGACACTAACTACAGTTCTGCCTCTACCTTCCATGCTGAAAATAACAAAAGTTGGGAGTGGGAGTCCCAGGAGATGTAGATGTCTTTTCATTCATTCTTCTTTATCTACAATTGATTTATTATCAAAGGGAAAACTTCTGGCTTCATGAATGCCAAGTCGCTAAACAACAACAACAACAACAAAATGAAATCCAAATATTGGAAGGGAGAAAATGCTGCCCTATGTTCATGAAGTGACTAACTTTTCTGCGGGTTAGACTTTCTCTGGGAACTAAGGTCATTTCCTTAAGCTGCTGGGAAACTGTCAGTTCTGAGACACACTTACATGTCAGAACATTTTGGCCAGGGATATTTGGGCAAGGGCAACAATGATTTTCTTTAGAGAGAGTCTTGAGCTAAGATGCAAACAATAAGGAATTGTCGAATAAAACTATGGTATGGGGATAAAGCAGGAAAAAATGATAGTTCTAAGGACAATGTTCTATTTTCTCATCCAGCTCTCAGCAAAGCTGTATGTGCGACAGTTCTAGGTCTTCTACTGTCTTCCCATACCTGCTCAGTAACTAGCAGTATGTTTGGATTTTGATTTTGAGATGCAAGTGTCTCTTTTCCAATTCTGGCATGTATTCCAGTTTTTCTTACCTGATACTTTCCATCTCTGATTACTTACTATAGAATCAGCATATACCCGAGCTATCAATTTCTGCTCCTCCTTAAAGAAAATAGACACACCTAGTTATTTTTGCCAGATAATAAATGTCAGACCCGGCAGACATTCAATATATATTACTAAATGAATAAATATATGATAGACAAGTGCAAGCAGAAATCTCTGTATGCAAAATGTTTCCTTTTTACACGTTGTAGTATTTTACACATGACAATGTTTGAGGACAGGCAAGTGTCTGTTAAAGGTGTCAAAGGATCAGGAAAAGCAACTGGGAGTGGGCAGATATAAGGGCCTCTGCTGCAGAGGTTTCAAGAGATCAGATTCATGTTGCAGAGTTCTTTTATCTCTGTCCTAGAGAAGAAGAGTAATGCATTGAATCAGTCATTTACTAAGAAGCCAATTAGTTTGAAGGTGATCCTTTTTTTTTTCTTTGATTGCCTTTTGCCTTTTTTGAAATAAAGGAAATCCTTTATTTCAAGTGTTTGTCCTGGGCCAATGAATTATACTCTTTTAAGCCCTTTGTATATGTTAACTCACTTAATCCTCACAACAGATTTGTGAGGTAGATACTATACTCATTCTGATTTTATATATGGAGAAACTGAGGCACAAAGAAGCTAATTTTGTCAAGGCCTTACAGATGCTAAATGTTAACATTGAAATTGAAACCTAGGGAGTCTGGCTTCTGGGTCTGTTTTTATGACTATTACACTATACTTCCTCACGAGGTGACACTTGAGCAGAGACTAAATCATGACAGGGAGACTCATGAGGCTTTCTGAGGGAAAACTCTCCAGGTAGAAGCAAATCCATGATGCAGGAGCCATATGTCTCTTTCTCAAAAAGCAGAAAGGCCAGTGTAGAAAAGTGTGGGAGTCACTGAGGGGAAGAGTGCTAACAATGAGATGTAGTGGCTTGTCGGCCTTGGTAAGGATTTTGGTTTGCATTTTAAGAAAAATAAAAAGGGCTGGGCATGGTGGTTCACACCTGTAATCCTAGCACTTTGGGAGGCCGAGGTGGGCAGACTGTCTGAGCTCAGGAGTTTGAGACCAGCCTGGGCAACATGGTAAGACCCTGGCTCTACTAAAATTACAAAAAATTAGCCAGGTGTGGTGGCATACGCCTGTCATCTCAGCTACTCAGGAGGCTGAGGCACGAGAATCTGTTGAACCTGGGAAGCAGAGGTTGCAGTGAGCTGAGATCGTGCCACTGCACTCCAGCCTGGGCGACACAGTGAGACTCTGTCTCCAAAAAAGAAAACGAAAAAGGCAGAAGAGGGCTTTAAGAAGAGGTGTCATGTAGTTTGACTTGTGATTTTAAAAAATATTGTTCCTGCTGTATGAATTGTGGAGGTGGAAGAAAGGGTAGAAGCAGAGAACCAAAATACTGAATATAAATAATATTTAAACAGAATATGTAAGGCAAAATCATATGTGTACACATACATATGTACAGTCAGTCTTATCTTCTAAAACTATGTAGTTCTCAAAATTGCTTACCCAGTGAAATATGTTTTAGCAAAAATAGGTCACAAAATCATTTTAATACTCTCTAAAACATATTCAGAGTTTTAGAAATTGTTGATGGAACCTTTGGTTTGGTGTGGCTGTCTCTAGCTAAATGATGTCCCTGTCTGAGCCACAACTTGACATAGGGAGCCCCTCATAACCTTTCGTTGACATGCCCAGTATATTGACAGTCATTAAGTCCTTGACACTCAGCATTTAGTTGCAGCTGGATGGTGGCTGGGGGAACTGCCTGTACTCCATAGCTAGCTTTGCCCCTGGTGCCAGGGAATTCTCTAGACCCTGGACATCTCAGCTTCACTATGTCCTGACATCACCTGCTGCACAGCCTGTGTCACCTCTACAAACGTTGGGCTGCTACTGAGCAGCAGGAAGCCGCTATCCACGTTCTGATTGCTGGATGGTGTGGCAGCTGCCTCTGAGTCTGCTCAGCCTCCCTGGGGTGGGAAGGTGGGAACCTGCATCTGTTCCAGAATTGTTTTGAGGTCTGATATCCACCTCCGTAGTTGCTGTTGGGTTAAGTTTTATTAAGATAGTCTTTAGCAACCTAGACAGAAATGTTTTAATATTCAAACAATTGTTACAGATGCATGCATATATACTGGGTAACAAGTATCCTTGCTTGGACTGTGAAGGAAGTGGTGGAGTAGAGAGAATTGGTCATATTCTGGATATATTTTGAAGGCAGAGCCAAGAGGTAATTGCTAATGGATGGCATGTAGGGTATGAAAGAGGCAGCAAGAGCGACTTCCAGGTCATGACTTGATGCCCGAGTGATTAGAAGAAAGACTGGGAGGAGGACAGGTTTTGTGAGTGAGAATGAAGCATTTGGTTTTAGGCATAGTAAGTTTGAAACGCTTGTTCAGTATCCAAGTGGAGCCTCAGGTGCCTGTTTGATCTATGAGTCTGGAGTTCAGAGGAACAGTTAGAACCCCTTCAGGAATGATTAACTCAATGACCTGATAAACAATTTCTGTTCACCTGGTGAGAATCATGTATCTTAAGACAGAACATTTCATAATTACCTGTTTCAATGTTCATAAATACAAACTCCCAGATCTATGTGAAAGATTTCACAATAGTTCAGCTTTCTGATGTTTAGCTATATAAAATGTAAGAATAAGACCATATATAGCTTGTTAACCTAGTACTTCTCTCTCCTCTCTCATCCCTTCTCTGAAGAAGCAGGCACTAAAGATGCTTAAATGAAGCGTTGATTGAAAATCTCACTTTAGCAAATGAGATAATGCTAAATCTATAAATACCAAGCCTAAATTCAGATATTACTGGGAAGGAAGTATAGTTTTAAGATGGGAGATTGAAGATTAAAAAAAAAAAAGCTTATAGCATTTTTATGGTATGTCAGGCTCAGATTGAGAAACCAAGAGGACATTTTAAAACCTGAAATAAAATCAAAACAAAGCAAAAAAAGCTAGTTTTGGAGCAAACAGATTTGAGAGAGAGGAATCTCAGAGTGAGTATTATCACTTTGACATCTCTGTTATATGGCTCTAAAAACATCTTTTCTTGAGTTTTAACTTGGGATGATTTTGTGAAACAGGAATCACAAAACTACAGTGAGTACAAAGAAAATGTTTTAATAAAATATTCAATACAGTATTTCCCTATGGGGATTCTAGAAGAAGAAGAAGCTGAAGGAAGTGATTGTCAGTGTTGGGAACCCAGTCCTAAATGAGACAAGACTTAGTTTTCCTCCAAAGACACCTTGTCCAGCTCTGCCCAACAGGCTGCAATGAGATGGACCAGGAGACCTTCAGGAGTCACCGACAGACCAAGTGAATGAACCGAATCCACTTACAAACAGATCCACTTAAGCAGTTTTTGCCTCAGGCTTCCTACCAAATGCAGTATCATGGAGACAGGAGAAGGTTGATATACAAAAGGCATTAACATGATTTTGTTTTTTCTCCTCCTATTCTATTCGCATTTCCAGAGTGATCATTAGTAACAGAGAGATCTGTGGTTTCACCAACTAAGCATTTCAAACAGATTTCATTTCTTGACCAAATGTTGTGCTCAAGGCCTGTTACTATTAGTAATTCTTGTGTTTCAAATTGAGAGAAACGAGAGCATACCCACCCCTACACATAACTTAAGCATATCTCTGAGAATTCTACACATATGAAACAAGCATAAGCCATGAATCCTCCACTTCGTGTGTTACTTTTTATTACTACAGAAAGTGCTGTTGCTTGAATATGAATATCATTTAGTGTAATAAGATGTGGAAAGACACATTATTGTGTTCCAGCTCTGGTTCAGTCTGACAGTGCCTGGCATAAACCATGGAAACTTGATAAAAGACTGTCTTGGGGTTATCTTGCTGTCATGATTCCGATGTGTTTTGATTCCCTTCTGGAGTCATAAATTGCACCTTTGGTACCATGAGGGAAGAGTTGTTCCTTCGGATAGAATTGTTCCTCCTCATGGAATTGTTTCTTCTCATGGAGTTGCGCTTCCTCAGAGAATTTTGATGAGACAGTTCACTCTTTTGGAGGGTCTGAATAAGGATGGAAGGTTTCTCATCCAGCTCTCGGGCACTGCACCGTGGAGCAGCTACTTTAACAGTGTTGCCAAATTTGGAGTAATCCACAGAGTACACTCCTTCTTCCTCAGTCACAATGGACACAAAGCGGTGGCCCCATTGGATCTCCTCAGCGATGTAGGAGGTTCGTGCTTGTGTGGTGATGCCAGTAGTTTCAACCACTCCTTCGAGAATAACTATGACCTCCAAGTCTTGGTTGGCCAGGTCAGTTGCTGAGATGTCATACAAGGGGCTGCGCTTGTCAATCACGTGGCAGATGATCAAAGGGGCCACCAGAAAAATGTTATTGCTCTCGATTGGGTTATCAACAGGAATGTCCAGTTGGTGAATAGGGACCACCTCCCCTTCAGGTGTCGTTGTTTTCTTTACCACCTGGATGCGCACGGAGGCACTAATGATCATGCTTTTCCTCAGGTCACCCACTCGGAACATGAAGCACAGCTTGCCATTTCGGACGGCAATCACAGCGTGGCGGCTGAAAATCAACGTTTCTGCCCTTCTGTGAGCCTGAGCCGTTTTCATGAAAATGCAGCCTAACATGACCGCATTGATGATCAAACCCACAATATTCTGGAGAATCAAAACTGTGATGGCCAAAGGGCACTCCTCTGTCATCATCCTCCCTCCAAACCCAATGGTAACTTGAACTTCAATGGAGAAGAGAAAAGCAGAAGTGAAAGACCTGTGAGGAAGGATATCAGAAAAGAACACCATCAGGTCACATTTTGAATAATGAAATAATATGCCAGGCTGAACTTTTCATTTTCTTCCACTAGAGACTATTAAATGCTTGCAGACAGACTAGCCAACTTAACCTTGTAAAATGCCAAATTCTAACCTGTGTTTAGAACAGTCTCTCTCTCTCTTGCATGCATCTACCTCCAGACTTCTGGAGATTAACATTCTATTAATTCATTAAGCTCCTTTAAGCTGAGGCCTAATTAACATTCTATTAATGTTTCACAGGTCACGTAGTGATGGGCCCAACTGTGTAAAAGATTAATATATTTTTATATAGAGGCATATTTTACATTGCGACATACTTCACTTTCACAAAGGCACAGTTTACTCTGTAAAACTTTCTAGCAGGTAGATGTTTATTATTTATTGCATATCTATGTTTAGGAGACTTGAGTCATATGGAAGGTACTGAGTACTGAGTGAACTTATTATTTATAATCTTTAAAATCATACTCATTAGCTAATACTTATTTTGTATCTCATATAGAAATAGCACAGTGCTAAAAAAAACTGGTATAAAACACATTATTCCAAACAACTAGTATTTTCAATAGAAGGGAATGGTTTTCCATTTGGAAAGAAAAGTGTCTTACTGATGATCTAATTTTGTTCTTTTAAGTCAGGAGTCCCCAAGCCCCCCAGGCCAGGGACCAGTAGTGGTCCATGGCTTGTCAGGAACCGGGCCACACACAGCAGGAGGTGAGTAGTGGGTAAGCCAGCATTACCGCCAGAGCTCTGCCTCCAGTCAGATCAGTGGAGGTACTGTATTCTCATAGGATAGCGAACCCTATTGTGAACTGCGCATGTGGGAGATCTAGGTTACCCCCTCCTGATGAGAATCTAATGCCTGATGATCTGAGGTGGGACAGTTTTATCCCCACACCATCCCCATCCCCCAACCCCATCAGTGGGAAAAATTCCACAAAACCAGTCCCTGGTTCCAAAAAGACTGGGGAGCGCTACTCTAGGTGCTCTGGAGAATACTGAAATGATGAAAGGGAGAACTAGAGGCAGAAACTAGTAAATGACTATGTCAAGATCTCATACAGATATGCCTTATTTTATTCTACTCTGCTGTAATGTACTTTGCAGATACTGCATAATTTTTATAAATTGAAGGTCTGTGGCAACCTTTGTACAGCAAGTCTATTAGCATGATTTTTTCAAAAGCACATGCTCACTTTGTGTCTCTGTATGACATTTTGGTAATTCTCACAAGATTTCAAACTTTTTCATTATTATTACATCAGTTACCGTGATGTCTGGTTAGTGATATTTGATGTCACGATTGTCATTGTTTAGGGCAGCAGTCCCCAGCCTTTTTGGCAAAAGGACTGGTTTTGTAGAAGACAATACTGGGGTGTGTGTGGGGGGAAATGGTTTCGAGATGAAACTATTCCACCTCAGATCATCAGGAATTCGATTCTTACAAGGAACCCGCAGCGTAGATCCCTCACCTGTGCAGTTCACAATAGGGTTCACACTCCTATGAGGATCTGATCCTTCCGCTGATGTGACAGGAGGCAGAGCTCAGGAGGTAATGTTTGCTCCCCTGCTGCTCACCTCCTGCTATGTGGCTTGGTTTCTAACAGGCCACAGGCCAGCACTGGTCTGCAGCCCAAGGACTGGGAACCCCTAGTTTGGGGTACCACGAGCCATGCCCATATAAGATGGCAAACAATCGATAAATGTGTGTGTTCTGACTCCTCCAGTGACCAGCTGCTCCCTTGTTTCTCCCCCTTTCCTCGGGATTTCCTATTTCCTGAGACACAGCACTATTGAAATTAGGTCAGTTAATAGCCTTACAAAGAACACTAAGCGTTCAAGTAAAGGAAATATTTGCTGCCTCTCACTTTAAATCAAAAGCAAAAATGATTAAGCTGGTGAGGAAGGCAAGTCAAAAGCCACACTAGGCCAAAGGTTAGGCCTGTTGTGCCAAACAGCCAAGTTGTGAACAATGGAAATAAAAAGTTTTGAAAAAAATTCAAAGTGCTACTCCAGTGAAGACACAAATGATAAGACAGCAAAATAGCTGCATTGCTGAGATGCAGAAAGTCTGAGTGGTCTGGACAAAAAGACCAAATCAGGCACAACATCCCCCTAAGCCAAAGCCTAAACTAGAGCAAGGCCCTAATTCTCTTCAATTCTATGAAGGATGAGAAGTGAGGAAGGTGCAACAGTAAAGTTTAAAGCTAGAAGAGATTGGTTCAGGAGGTTTAAGAAAAGAAGCCACCTTCAAAGCAGAAAAGTGCAAGGTGAAGCACCAAGTGCTGAGGGAGGAGCTGCAGCAAGTTATCCAAAAGATCTAGCTAAGAAAATTAGTAAAGGTGGCTGCACTAAACAACAGATTTTCAGTGTTGAAAATGAAACAGCCTTCTATTGGAAGAAGACGTTACCCACAACTTTCATAGCTAGACAGAAGTCAATGCCTGGCTTCAAAGCTTCAAAGTTCAGGCTAACTCTTGTTAGGAACTAATGCAGCTGGTAACATCAAGTTGAAGCCAATGGTCATTGACCACTCTGAAAATCCGGAAGCCCTAAAGCATATAAAGTGACTCTGCCTGCACTCTATAAGTAGCAGTATAAAGGCTAGAGGACAGCATATCTGTTTGCAGCATGATTTATTAAATATTTGAAGCCCACTGCTGAGACCTACCGCTCAGAAAAAAAGATTCCTTCAAAATATTACTGCCCATTGACAATGCACCTAGTCACTCAAGTGCTCTGATGGAGATGTAGAAGGAGATGATTGCTGTTTTTATGCCTGTTAACACAACATCCATTCTACAGCCATGAGTCAAGGAGTAATTTCGACTTTCAAGGCCTATTACTTAAGAAATTTACATTTCATAAGGCTATTGCTGACATAGATAGTGATTCCTCTGATGGAGCTGGGTAAAGTAAATTGAAAACCATCTGGAAAGGATTCATCATTCTAGACGCCATTAAGAACATTTGTGATTCATGGCAGGAGGTCAGAATATTAACATTAACAGGAGTTGGGAAGAAGTTGATTGTAATTCTCATGAATGAGTTTGAGGGGTTCGATACTTCAGTGGAGGGAGTCACTGCACATGTGGTAGAAATAGCAAGAGAACTAAAATTAGAAGGGGATCCTGAAGATGTGACTGAATTGCTACAATCTCATGATAAAACTCGGATGAATGAGGCATTGCTTCTTCTGGACAAGCAACGAAAGTGGTTTCTTGAGATGGAATCTACTCTTGGTGAAGATGCTGTGAACACTGTTGAAATGACGAAAAAGAATTTAGAATATTACATAAACTTAGTTGATAAGGCAGTGGCAGGTTTTGAGAGGATTGACTCCAGTTTTGAAAGAAGTTCTACTGTGGGTAAAATGCTATCAAACAGCATCACACATTACAGATAAATCTTTTGTGAAAAGAAAAGTCAATTGATGCAGCAAACTTCATTGTCATATTTTAGGAAGTTGCCACAGCCACCCCAACCTTCAGCAACCACTACCTGGATCAATCAGCAGCCATCAGTATCGAGGCTAGTCCCACCACCAGCAAAAAGACCACATCTTGCAGAAGGCTCAGATGATTATTAGCATTTTTTAGCATTAAAATATTTTTTGAATTGAGATATGTACATTTTTCAGCCATAATAGTATTACATACTTACTAGATTACAATATAATGTAAATGTTGTATATGCACCGGGAAACAAAAAAAATCTGTGTAACTGGCTTTATTGTGATATTTGCTTTATTGCAATGGTCTGGAACCAAAACTGCAATATCTCTAAGGTGTACCTGTAATTAATATTATACTAACTTGGATTTTCTCACTTTGGCCTAATCCTGTGAAAGAAGCAAAGGGAAGGAACCAAAAAGTTGTAGGATTTTCTTGGGAAGCTTTTTCACATAGAACATCTACTCCCTATCTTAGTGAATAAACATTGATTTGATAGGCTGAGGTTGGAGCTGGGTAAGAGGCTTTTGAAAAGTTCTCAGGTGATTCTCATTTACCCCCATATGGGAAGCACCACATTTATTACTATCAATTTATAACACTTAATTTCACAACTAGTACTGCTGTGGCTTCTTCATGGAAAAGAGATTAGTCCTATCTTTGCCCCCAACCCCAATTTCCAACTTCTCTAACTTTATAGAAGACAAGCCACACATTAGCAATCTCTCAAAGTATTACCTATTTATTAATGCTACAGACAGCAGGTGAGAAAAATGTTTAAAAACATTTGAATACTTGGTATATACAGTGCACTTTGGTAGAAAACCATGAGGGATAAGCAAGAATACATGGATTATTCTTTTGATTAGCTTTTAAGTGGAGTGCGAAAGTTGCCTATTTCTTTTGGTGCTAAAATGATTCATGGAAAACTACAGTAATTGTCTATTGCACCAGCTACCCACAAAAAGATATCTGGTATAGCTCCAAAACATGGCAAAGAATAAAAATGGACCCCAGAGAAGGGGTACGGATAAAACACTGATTTCTGATAATGTATCCATACTTCAGAGAGCAGTCTAATGATAAATATCCCAAATGGTTTGTTTTCATGGTTTAAGAGACTGTTCATGTGGATATTTTATATATTGTTTAGGAATTCTAAATATTACGTATGGTACAAGATCCAGCTTTTTACTGACACTTGCTATGCTAAACAATCTCAAGAGATAAAAGTGTTTAGCTGTTCCTTTGTTCTGTTACAGAGAGAGGTAGGCTGGATAATATTGAGAAAGAGGAAATATATTGGTCTATTTTTTGACTCATTAAATGAAGGAGTCAAAGAGACTCCTTGAAGGAGAAAATACATGAAGGAGAAAATGAGTCACCCTAAAAGAAGAATGGTCAAACATTATTTGGAAATACTGGGGAATATTCAATGAAAAATGTTGTTTCCAATTTTAGTGATATGATTGGACATTGAATTTACAAAGAGAAAAATGCAAAGAATTAGAATTATTATTAGTCACCTTTTAAATTCTCATTGGGAGAGAATGAATATTTTTAAGGTTTGCTGTTGTTATTTCTTTTATCTCTTTTTATCAGTATCTATCATATAATTTAGATTAAAAATTTATTTTGATATGAAAATGATTCACCAATTATCAGGGCCAGTAAGTTTCTTAAAGAGATATATTATAGATAATGATATTTGATCTTAGAATATCTATTGAATGTTTTAACGGATATTTTAAGTATTGTGTTTTCTTTATATCTGGTATACTGATGATCTGTGTTTTCCAACTGCATTTTCTTTGAGACAACAGTTTGTGACAAGTTTGAAAAAAGAAAAGAATATCTAATCAATATTAAAAGCAATGCATCAATTCAATAGTTTTTGCTCCTCAAAAATTGAACTGAAATCTGTGGTGTGTGATCTCCGCACACTAATGCTGCCTTCCTCCTTGAAAGTCTGGTATTGTAGTAACTTAGCAAATGGAAGGGTGGACAAGTTCAGTCTGGGGTCCACTTTCTGCAGTGATATGCTAGCTTCATAAGGTTTCAGAGTCACTGGAGGTCCCATCCTTTATAGTTTCCTGGTATCATAATGCTTTTTCAAGTTTCCTTGCTTTGTGAATTATGTGCATTTAAAATGTTCTTTTAAAAATGTTTTGAAAAAATTTCCAGTATTATTACTACTGTTTTGATTCACAGTGAACATCTTGGTAATTGATATAATTTATCTCTTTCCACCTCCCAACAACAAAAAAATAAGAAACAAATCACCTCAACTAAATGTTCTTAAACCATGTGAAAGAGAGGAGAATCACTGAAATCAAACTCAATTTACCTATCTTTGAGATACTTATGATATGAGAAAGAAGCCAATCTAAGAACTGTCTTGTCCCTATTCTATTTAAACTTTGAAAGAAGAGTACAAAATTAAATTGCTTTCATATAACCTTCCATAAAATTTTGGACTAATTTTCATTAAAAATTAGCAATTTCTGGTTCTGAATCTTAGCACAACTTTTAATTTCTGAATCCTATGCAAGCAATCAGCTATGTTATGATAATCTCGATAAAGAAGGGATGATATTTATTTCATTTTTTTAGTAGATTTTTAATCTAGGACACTCTCCCCCTAGGGCCTCCCTATTTTTTTTTCTTATTATTTCTGAAAGTGTCATGGGTTAGAAGAGTCATAGAAAAATGTCCACTAGCACAATATTTTTTTGTTGATCAGAGATATTTACCTGTGGACACTGAAACTACGGACAGCAGCTTTTTCATACTGAACTAAATGTGCGTGCTTTTGGAGTAAAGCACTCTGTGTTATCCTCTGAATTACATTTTTTTTTTTTTTTTTTTTGATAACTGGTACAACATTTTCAAGGCTAGTCCAAAGGACTGAAGCTCAGATTTTCAGAGACTCTTCATCCATAAAGCTGCATGTAAAAAAATATTTACTGTGTTAGGTTTTGTTCTTTATTGTGCTTTTTTGTTTCTGAAGATTCTAAAACAAACCCTTTATTTCACTTTCAATTAAATAACAGAATGATAAGAGAAAAGGCATTTTGACATTTTTTTCTCTACTATTTTCAACCCCTGCCTCATCCCACTACATTCTTACCTGACATTAGTCACACACACAGTGGACTCCAAACCACTTTTCTCCATTCCACTTTTCTCCATGTAAGCATAGATGTCCCCATGGGCAAAGGCCACCAGCCACCACATGATAGCGAAGAGCAGCCAGCTGCAGAGGAAGGACATGGTAAAGATGACCAGCGTGTGGCGCCATTTCAGGTCCACCAAGGTGGTGAAGATGTCCTGCAGAAAGCGTCCTTGCTCACGGATGTTCTTGTGCGCCAGGTTGCAGGCCCCGCTCTTGGCGATGAAGCGGGCTTTGGGGAGCCGGTCTCGGATGCGCGGCTTGCGCAGGTTCTCCGCGGCGATGCGCGCCAGCACATACTCCTCCGGGATGATACTCTTTCTGGCCAACATCGTCCTGTCACCATAGCCAGCTTAGCCACCTGCCTCTCACCTGCCTCTCCGTCCCTGGACACCCGTCTTCCTGCACGAGGGAAACATTCATTAAAAACTTAAAAACCCACCCTATGCTCACCTCTTGGTCCTTGTATTCAAGGATAGGTTTGTACATGCGCGAGGTGACATACAAAACCAAAACTGTGATTTTTCACAAACCCAAACATGAATCTAGCTTGTGCTTGAGTTCTGGGATCTCAGAAAAATTACTTGGTTTTAATAAAAAGAACTGTTTCAATTCTTCTTATCATTCGGAGCACATATGGGCATAGCCTTAGCTAAACAAAACCAAGAGCCTTCCGGTAAACAGCAGGCTCAAAGATAATTCTCTGCGATGAACCGCGTCTGTAAATTAGTGCAAGGCTACAGCACGTGGCGTCAATCAAGAAGATTAAGACCAGTTGGGTGCACGATCTACTTACTTATTAAAGTACTTAGATGATGTAGCAATATTAAAAGTAAAGAGGGGAAATTCTTCCTCCGTTATTTTTAGAAGTAAGCAAAGGCCGTGACTCCTTGCGCAGTATAAATAACGTGTAATCTGACAAAATTATAATAAGTGGTGTGCTATAGAATTTATAAATTATAAGAATTATTTTAAATGCGAAAGAATGAGTTGCATCTAAAAAAAAACAGTTAAAAAGGTTCCTGTGGAAATCATAATATTATAAATTGAAAAATTGAAAACTTTTTTTTTTTTTTTAAAAACAACGAAGGAATCAAATATACAAGGTGCGGGGGGAGAAAAAAACCTAGACAACAGCCTGCGGGTTGCAGTAGGGAGTGCGCCCCAAAAAGTCCATCCAACACTGTAAGCCTCTGCGGTGTTTTGCATTTTGAATCATTTATGGGGACGCGGACAGCCTCCCCCTCCCCTCCCCCGGAGCAGCTTTGAAACTTACAGACTCCGGGCAGCGGGCGCGGCGGCTGGACCTCCTTGCACACGCCAGCGGGCCGCGGGCAGGTCCCTCGCTCTCCCATCCTGGCGCGCGGGACCAGGGGCCGCCCAGGCCGGAGGGACAGATTGGGGGCTGCGTGTCCTATGGAGAAGAGTTAAAATAATAAAAGGTGCAACTGAATCTAAACGCAGGGAGGGCTAGAGGAAGGGGGATGGGTGTCGATCTTCCCCTCCCCCTGCTCAGCTCAACTCCTTTGGCCACTTCAGTGGGAGGAGGAGGGACTGGGGGGGCCGGGGGGGAGATGCTCCACAAATCAGCCTCCCAGTTAGGGCTTTGACGCACGCCAGACCTCGGAAGCCGCCGCTGTCGCGGAGTAGGGGGCGGGCGGGGAGGGGGCTAGCGCGAGTCCCCGGGAGGTAGGGAGCAGGCCAGAGGGAGGGACGACCCGGGGGAGGGCGGGACCTGCAGAGCCAGCTCCTTTCCAGTAGCCGCGACCCCCTGCTGCCAGCGTGACACACAAGTCTTTAAAAGGCTCTCTGCTCAGGGGAGAGAACTTTCTGAGTCCAAGTTCACTGACGCAAGGAAATTTAATTTTAATTTTATTTTGTAACCTAGGTAGATAACTGGGCTTCTTCATGATAACTGGGCTACTTCGGACTGAATCAAAGCAGAGGGGTCAGAAAATATTCTTCCAAGGCGTTCAAGCTGTGGGCACACGTAATTATTTACATTAAATTTCCACCTGCTAGGAGAGATGCAGGTGGAAGATGTTCTGAAACCCACTCTAGTAAACTATTTCTTCACCAGCCAAAGCCACTCTTCAGGGAATTACACACACACACACACACACACACACACACACCCCTCAAAACAGCGACTGCGCCCCCCTCCCGCTCTCCGCCCTACCCCTTAAAAAAAAAAAAAAGAAAAAAGAAACCACTGGCAGTGGTTACCGATGAAGAAATTTTGCCCCAAACAGGGACCGCCGTTAACACTTCAGCGCTGATAAGGCCAGGTCATTCGGTCTTCAGTAATTGCTTGCTTTCTGAAATGTTGCAGCTTCTTCCTCTGTCTAGATGGTCTGCATGATAAAACAGAGCATTTGCGTACAAAAAAAAGTTATACAATAAACATCTATAGCTTTTTGAAAAGGAGCCAGCGAAGACAAATGTGCTTTTTCCCACAGGTCAAGCCTCCTGATTTTGGCACTTGCGTTAATGGAAACTTTAATTCTTGGAAGTTTCACGTATTTTCCAAGACTCGGGCCGAAAGTGTATGGAGCATAAACAATGTATTCATTTAATTACCCAAAGACCTAAAATTAGTCTTTAATGAAGACAAATTAAGAACATTTTTTTCCCCTTGTGGTTAGATCTCCTTAACCCCTGTAAGCCCAGGATCCTAGTTTGTTAGTGGTAGTCCTCCTCTCTACGATCATTAATTTTTGCAGTAATTTATGTAGTATAATTTACAACTGTATGAAGAATCAGTCAGTTCCCGCCATTGTTCTATTTTACTTTTGACTTTGTACACATTATTATTCATTATTTTAGCCCGGGTAACATTTATTGCACACCTTTGTAAACTTTTTTAAGGTTTATGTATCTAGAGATATGTAAATATATATCATAGTTGTTGCTTTTAAGAGGCAGACAGTTGTAGCAAGAGAGATATACTCTAATACAAGCAGGGATGTGATTAGAATAGGAAAGGAAAGGCCAGGCGTGGTGGCTCAAGCCTGTAATCCCAGCACTTTGGGAGGCCGAGACGGGCGGATCACGAGGTCAGGAGATTGAGACCATCCTGGCTAACACGGTGAAACCTCGTCTCTACTAAAAAATACAAAAAACTAGCGGGGTGAGGTGCCGGGCGCCTGTAGCCCCAGCTACTCGGGAGGCTGAGGCAGGAGAATGGCGTGAAACCTGATGGCGGAGCTTGCAGTGAGCTGAGATCCGGCCACTGCACTCCAGCCTGGGCGACAGAGCGAGACTCCGTCTCAAAAAAAAAAAAAAAAAAAAAAAAAAAAAAAAAAAAAAGAAAAAGAATAGGAAAGGAAATTTAAAAATGCCATGGGAATTCAAATGAGAGATATTTAAGAGTAGGAGACTAAGGAAAAATCCATGGATTATTTGGCATCTGATCTAGGCTTTGAAAGTCTAGATATATTTAGGGTATACAGAAAAGCAGAGAAAAGACAGCCCATGTCAGCACTGATGAAGCCAAGTTGGCTACACAGCAGGATTGGACACTTGAGTTCAGTGCTCCCTGGGCAGGTGCTGTTACCACTACTCTCAATGAGATTTTCATGTACTTGTCATTCCCACTCCCACCACTCCTGTACCCACTCCCTCAAACTGGGGACTGCTAGAGGGCAAGGCTGTGACTTGTTCATCTTTGTAGCAAGACCCTAGCGCCATTTAAATTACAAATGGGCTCAAAAAATATTTTTGAATCAATGAATGAAAAATACAAAGTTGAAGAAGCAAATTGGGGCCTTGAAAATGCATAGACAGCCTTAAATGCTCAACAAAAGAATCTGAGGATTCCTCAGCAGGTAGTGGTAAGCCATGGAAAGATTTTGATCAGAAACCTACACAATAAGAGCCTGTTTTAAGAGGATTGATCCAGAAACAGAGAATAGAATGGCTTTAAGGGTTGCATTTCTTAAGTATAGTCCCTCTGGGCTCCAAAATTCTGTAACTGGGAGAAGAGGGTGCTGGAAACTATGACATTAATTAGAGAAGGAGTGAGATCTTGGGCTAATAGGTAACATCAGTGGGCAATATGCAAATACATACAAACGGAATGTTATACAGAGTCAATATTGGAAAAGGGAAAAGTCAGAGGTGACTGTGATATTTATCGTAGTAACAGAAAAATAGTAAGAAAATTGGAATGAGAAGAGCTGGGCTGCTCTGGAGAATTTATGAGAAGATTTGCAACAAATAAAGCCATATCTGAATTCTCTGAAAATTCTGTTCTTTTGGTATAATACATATTTCAGACTCATTTTTTTTCAGTGAGATATGTTCTTCCAAATACGCAATTTTAAATAGTTCGACTTGCTTTGATAACAGAATGTCATATTTTTATTAGTAATTTAACCTGATTAATTCAAAATCAGGGCATATAATAAAGACCAATTTTTAAGGAATTAATAAGTAAACGTTTGACAATAGTAGGCCTAAGAACAAATAGTAGTCATTTTTAAATGGTAAAGAATGTGTACTGTAAGAATATTACAGATAAATATTTTTCTTTGTATTCCCTTTCTACATTGTTTCCTTAAACAGTGTGTGTCTTTGTCCTTCAACTAGTTTTTCTGCACTAAGTGGAAGCTGCATGAGAGCACGTTGTTGATTATCACCACACACCCAGGGTCTCAAATTGTTCCGAGATCCCAAGAGTAGGTACTCAATAAATACTTGTCAAATGGAAAGAAGTAGGAATAGTGTTCAAAACATAGCATTTCTCTCTTTCTTGCATTTTCTCTCTCATCTCTCTCTACCCTTCATGGTTTTGCAACTATTTCTCAGAACCCACATAGGAAATGTGAAGTTTTGGAATTCACTTTGAAGTCTATTTCTATAGCTGTCTGCAAAAATTTTCTTCCTCTCACCTTTCTCTTTACTATATTGCTCTACCTTTAAATCAAGCTTGTCCAACGTGTGGCCCATGAGGTGCATGCAATCCAGGAGAGCTTTGAGTGCTGTCCAACACAAATTCATAAACTTTCTTAAAATTATGAGCTTTTTTGTTGTGATTTTTAGCTTATCAGCTATCATTAGTGCTATTGTACATTACGTGTGACACAGGACAATTCATCTTCTTCCAGTGTGGCTCAGGGAAGCCAAAAGATTGAACACTCCTGCAAAAGTATCCATTTCTCCCTTCATTAGCAACTTCCTTAACTGCTCTAAGTCAGCAATGCTTAAACTTGTCCGGCATTTGCTAGCTAAGTTTGTCATTACAACTTGATTTTAAGCTTAACACACATACACCTCTATCCCCCAAAAGTCTTTCTGGACACATAGTAGCTGCTCAATGAATATTTATCATTGACTGACCTCTAGCTCTCCCTCATATTATGGCCCAAACAGTGAACATTTAAATTTGCCTCTGGTGAGAAATTGGCAAAAAAAAATTAATTTTCAAGAGCACATTTACTACTTAGGGCTTATTTTATTCATCTGCCTATTCAATCACTATATGCTGTTGTCCACTAAAAGTTATGTATTTTTTTTTTTTTTTTTGAGACGGAGTCTCGCTCTGTCGCCCGGGCTGGAGTGCAGTGGCCCCATCTCAGCTCACTGCAAGCTCCGCCTCCCGGGTTTACGCCATTCTCCTGCCTCAGCCTCCCGAGTAGCTGGGGCTACAGGCGCCCGGCACCTCGCCCGGCTAGTTTTTTGTATTTCGTAGTAGATACGGGGTTTCACCGTGTTAGCCAGGATGGTCTCGATCTCCTGACCTAGTGATCCACCCGTCTTGGCCTCCCAAAGTGCTGGGATTACAGGCTTGAGCCACCGCGCCCGGCCCATGTATATTTTCTTAACTGTTCAATAATTTTCTTAATTGTTTTTTCAGGAGTGAAGACTAATTTGCACACTACCAGAGGAGAGCAGTAAAAAGGCTAGAACACAGCTAATTTTATTTACTCTTATAATTTTCTTGAGTATGCAGGAATCCTGTTAGAATTTACTCATGTTGCAGAAATTTATACAATTAAAAAGCAATTAAAAGATATTGGTTCACTTGTAAGTCAGCATCTGTCAGGTTCCTTTTAGACCCGATGAGCATTTTCTTTGGGTTTCTGACATTCTCATTCTCTTAAGAAACAAAGCTTGTCAAGTGCCTCCAGACAAGTAGAGAAAATATTAGGTTGATGCTTTTCCTAATCGTCTGCTGCTTTGATTACTAAATGCAAATCAGCAAAGTTTCTGAAACTACCCTTGAGAACAAGGGTGAAATTCTTGCAGTTGTTGACTTTGCCTTTGACATGACTTGTAGACTTCAAACTCTTGGATTTCCTGAGCCATATTAGACTTAAAAAGTTGGAGGGTCTTCAAGATGGCAATGGAAACGAGTCATGTTAGCTGACCAAATAATGGTTGGTCTATTTGCTTAGTATGCTGCTTTATTAGTGTCCTCATATAAACCACTTTGGAACATATTGCTTTGGAATCAACTTAATAAAATTGTTACATAAACTAGTAATCAAAACAGCATGTTATAAACTTACTTTTTTGGAGTTATCGTGGAATGGGAATGACAATATAACTCTTCTCAGTTATTTGTTCCAGTGAATTCAGAAAACATTTCTTTTTGAGATATGTATCTATTTTTGTGCAGAAAAGCATCATTGTTTTAAATAAAGTCACCCCATTTCTTCTTTGCAAACTCAGCTCCTCAAACTTTAGCAAGCTCACAGGTGTGAATCCGAAAGGTCAGTAAAGGAGGCACTCAAAACTATAACCACCCTTTGATTTGCATCTAGGTGAGCAAAACAGCATCCCTGCTCCAAGGCATTTTTGGGGAGAAAGCTGTTAGCAAACAAGTAATACATTACATAATTATTAATAGTGGTAAAACGTATAAAGAAAATAAATCAAGATAAGGATCAAAAGTAACGAGGGCCAGAGATGACAGTTTTAGAGTTCAAAATAGACCTCTTTAAAACAATGACATCTGAATAAAGAATCAACTGTATGATCAACCGGGGAAAGAGTGCTTTAGGCAGCCCAGAGCAAGTGTGAAAGCTTTGAGGCAGGAAATAGTTTGATGTGCTTAAAGAACAATAAGAAAATCAGTATAGCAGATGGGTAAGAGGAAAGGCAGAGGAAGAGCTGGGAAAAGTGGGAAGTCCCTTCACTGTTTTCTCCATTTACCCAATGAATAAGGATTGAGAGTCTGCCAGGTACTAGGTTATGAAAATCACTGACCCTAATCCTTGAGACAGTTGCATGAGAATTGGGTTATTTTCCTCATTTTGCACATGAGTTGATTAGAATTTAGCAAAATGACTTTCCAAAGTCACTTACCAAGTAGGTAGAAAGCTATGACAAACTCAGAACATCTGATTCCAAATCCTACGCTTCTCTTACTAGACAATATCTCAAAGAGATGATTGTCCAACCATGGTCCAGCTGCACAAGAAATGCCTGGTAATATGATTTCATGCCCCTCCAGACTTCTATTGAGGAAGGATAGAATAAGACATAGAATCTTTGGCCCAGAAATTACAATGTCTTTAATGAAAATGTATACACACTTCTGATAAAATAAAGCACATTTAAAAGTTATCCTGGAGATTCTCTTGCCCAGCCAGATATTAGAACCTTTTAGAATTATTTTTAGGGCAAGATGAGATAATATAAGATGTTTAGGATAGCTACTGGCCTGTGATAAGTACTTAATAAATATCAACTCTTATTAATATATTAGGGCTGATTTTAGTTTGGTGATGGTCAAGAAGGTCTCAGAGCAGGCTGTGGGGGTAGGAAGGAAAAGCTATAGCCCACAGATTTCTTTTTTCATTGTCTAGACCTGAATATTTTCGAGATCTTACCAACCCTCAGAGTGCTATTATAACTAACCAATACTTGTACTACCATCTCCTCAACTCTTGAATTTAATTAAGACACTGGGGACTAAAAAGGGGCCAACCAAGATACTGGTAATAAAATAAGGACTCAGAAATCAACACATATGTTTTACTGTAATAGTGTCTCCAAGAGAAAAGTAGTTCCTTCCGTCAAAGAAAGAGTACCCGTGCTGATTCTGTTCTACTGGTAGTCTACAAAATGCTAGTTATAAATAAAGCTAGTAGGGCCTCTCCCAAGAGAAGATGAGAAATAGTGGCTGTCACTGTTGATTTTCAGAGGGCCTGAAATTATGCTTTCACGTTCTCGTGCCAAAGAAAGGCAAGTTCACATGAGCCTGGGATCTGCCCTGCCATAGGAACTCTTCACAGGATTTCTGAAACTCTTACGGAAAAAAGCAGTTCCCAAGGATGACCTGATCCATTGCTATGCTTTCACGTCATTATGTTTTGCAAAATTAGTGACTCACGCGATGCTTGGAAAGAGAAACCTGATGTTTTCCAGAACTCTCTGTAGAGCAGCTCCTAATTGCCACCTTTCAAAACTGTCAGCTATAGAAAGGATTATAGAGGTTGAAAGTTTTAAAGTGATATTTAGACTTGTTGGGCCCAATGAAGCCAGGATATATTTTCTGCTGTTAAATGATTTTAAAAAAAAATTTTTTTAAGGTAAAAATGTTTTGTGCTAGAAAAGCTTTCACCAGGTCATTTTTTTGTAAACAGGTTCACACTGGAATTACATATTTGAGAGTTGTTTCTAATTTAAAATGTCAAATTACCTCATTTTTTGTAAGAATTGATGGGATGATAAAATGATCTCCTCTCAAAATTTATTATGGATTTGAAAGTCAATCTTTCTTTAAAAAATTGAGAAATTATGGGAGATGCATGAGCTGTAGCATAACTTCTGTTTACGTTCACAGCGGTTTACAGTCAGAAAGATGAGATCACGTGCCAGTTCTGTCATTTACTTGGTTGATGACTTTGAATAACATACTTAATGACTCTGAGCCTCAATCTCCACTTCTGCAAAATGGACTCACACCTACCTCTCAGAGTTGTATAGATTAAATGAATTGAGTATGTAAAGGATTTAGCACAGGCCCAGGACACCTAAAACTATGTAGATATATATATATTTTCTGAGATAGAGTCTTGCTCTGTCTCCCAGGCTGGAGTGCAGTGGCATGATCTTGGCTCACTGCAACCTCTGCCTCCCAGGTTCAAGCAATTCTCCTGCCTCAGCCTCCCGAGTAGCTGGAATTACAGGCGCCTGCCACCAAGCCAGGGCTAATTTCTGTAATTTTTAGTAGAGACAGGGTTTTGCCATGTTGGCCAGGCTGATCCGCCTGACTTGTCCTCCCAACGTGCTGGGATTACAGGCGTGAGCCACTGCGCCTGGCTCTAAAACAATATTTTAAAAAATAATTATAACTTTGATACAGCATCCTTAATAATTAGGATGTAATTCATTATTTATTATTTTAGTTTTTCTTGGCCTGAATTTGTTAGTATTGTTAGATTATTGATAAACAAAAATGGTGGTGATAACAGGCATGCTTTCTCTTCTTAGTGATTTTAATAAAACACTTCCAGAATATATAATTTATATATTTATCACTTTAAGGTGGTATGCTTTTACTACTTTTCTGTTTTTTAAATCAGTGATGGATAAAGAATTACACAAAATGTCTTTTTAGTATCTACCAAGTTTATCTATTTTTCTTCTTTGACCAGTTAATTTGGTAAATTAAGTCACTGAAACTATTTTTACATTCCTGAGATTAAACTCCAATTGGTCACTGTCAACTCTTATTTTAATATAATGCTGGATTTTGTTTGTTAAACAATTTACTTAGGACTTTTGCATAAATATTTGTGAATGAGATTGGTCTGTATTATTTTTTTCTGTGTCATCTCTGTCTGATTTTGGGTAAATGTTATGAGTCTTTGTAAAAAGAATTAGTGTGTATTCTTTCTCTATTGGTTGAAATAGTTTATATAGAGTAGGGATTAGCTGCTTCTTGAAAGCTTGGAATAATTTTGAAATCATCTGAGTCTGAGTCTGAATTTCTTTGTTCTTCTTCTCATTATTATTATTATACTTTAAGTTCTGGGATACACATGCAGAACGTGCAGGTTTGTTACATAGGTATACATGTGCCATGGTGGTTTGCTGCACCCATCAACCCGTCATCTACATTAGGTATGTCTCCTAATGCTATCCCTCCCCTAACCCCCGACCCCTCGACAGGCCCTGGTGTGTGATGTTTCCCTCCCTGTGTCCATGTGTTCTATTGTCCAACTCCCACTTTTGAGTGAGAACATGCGGTATTTGGTTTTCTGTTCCTGTGTTAGTTTGCTGAGAATGATGGTTTCCAGCTTCATTCATGTCCCTCCCTGCAAAGGACATGAACTCATCCTTTTTGATGGCTGCATAGTATTCCATGGTGTATATGTGCCACATTTTCTTTATCCAGTCTATCATTGATGGGCATTTAGGTTGGTTCCAAGTCTTTGCTATTGTGAACAGTGCTGCAATAAACATATGTGTGCATGTGTCTTTATAGGAGAACGATTTATAATCCCTTGGGTATATACCCAGTAATGGGATTGCTGGGTCAAGTGGTATTTCTGGATCTAGATCCTTGAGGAATCTCCACACTGTCTTCCACAATTGTTGAACTAATTTACACTCCCACTAACAGTGTAAAAGCGTTCCTATTTCTCTATATCCTCTCTAGCATCTGTTGTTTCCTGACTTTATAATGATCGCCATTCTAGCTGGCATTATTGTGGTTTTGATTTTCATTTCTCTAATGACCAGTGATGATGAGCTCTTCTTCATATGTTTATTGGCCGCATAAATGTCTTCTTTTGGGAATAGTTTTTGGCTCTTTGAACCCTCCTCATTTTCTCTTTCTCTCCTCTGAGATCCCTAGTTCAGACCTTTTCATTTTATCCTCCATATCTTCTGGTTGTTCTTCCATGGTTTTTATCAAGGTATAAAGCATATCTATCAACCTAGAAGATTTCCTTCTGCCCTTTTTAGACTGTAGTTGCTCCCTAGCAGAGCTCACCTTTTTATGGCATTTCATCAGCAGTTTTGTTTTGCTTGTAGTTGGGCATTGTATACATGGAATCACACAGTAGGTACTCTTTAGTACCTGCCTCTTTCACTCAACAGAGTGTCTGTGAAATTTGGCCTGGTTGTTTTATATTCCAGTAATAATATTTCATCTTGTGAATATAACACCGTTTATTTATCCATTCTCCTATTGACAGGCATATGGGTTATCTATGTTTGTTTGACTATTATAAATTTGACTATTGTAAAGCTGCTATGGAACATTTCTATACAAGATCTATTGTGGGCATAAGCATTCATTTCACCTGGATACATACTCTATTATGGAATTGTTGGGTCCTGGTATAGGTACCTACTTAGCCTTAGTAGAAACTGCCAGTATTCCACTCCTGGTTATGCCATGCACACTTCCTCCTGCGGCTTTGTGAGAGTTCCAACCTCATCCCACTTGGTATGGTCAGTCCTTGTCATTTTAACCATTTCAGGGGATAGTTTTTAAAATTTGCATTCCCAATGATGAATGATGTTGAACACATTTTCACATGCTTACTGGCAAACATACGTACTTTAAAACTTCTTATAGATTGTTTTATAATGATTTCTAGTTATTGTGCTAATATTCCTATTGGTTGTGTCTAGATTCCAATCTTGGTATTTGTTTTCTCATGTGGTTTTAATTTTGAATGTGAGTTAATTTTATTGTTTTTTTTTTCCTCCCTAAGGGATCTAGATTGTACCCTAGCAGACGGATTTTGCATTTTCCCTTTCCAGAACCTCAAGGGTATCAATATTCTGGAGCTGTTTTTATTTAATTTCTCTTCTTGAATATATGATCTCACCTTTGCTAAAAACAATTTGTTTTTAGAGGACATAAAACACTTATTCTGTGATTTTAAAAATCTCATGTAGTGCTCATTAAGATTTGGTTAATGTAGTGGGCTCTCAATACTAACATTTCATATTGGAATGTGCTTTTCAACTTACAAAGTTATTTTCCCATCATTTTATTTGAGATTAACAAAAAAAACCTCAGTGAGGCCAGCAGGCTAATTATTGTCATGTGTTTTGGTTTTCCTTTTGCAAATGAGGAAATGGGGACCCAGACTTTAAATGATAAATCCAAGGCCATATATTCAGTTGATAGAATCAAGACTAGAAGTCAGGTCTCCTGGTCCAGTTCTCTTTTCAGTAGTATTCTACATAGATTCACATAATTATTCTTTATTATGTGTCACGTACTGTATTAGTCAGGGTTCTTTAGAGAACAGAGCTAATAGGATAGATGTAGATATAAAGGGGAATTTGTTAAGGTGTATTGACTCACACAATCACAAGGTGAGGTTCCACAATAGGCCACCTGCAAGCTGAGGGGCAAGGAGCCAGTCCAAGTCCCAAAGCTGAAGAAACTGGAGTCTAATGTTCGAGGGCAGGAAACATCCAGCACAGCAGAAAGATGTAGGCTGGGAGGCTAATCCAGTCCAGCCTTTTCACATTTTCTGCCTGCTTTATATTCTGGCCGTGCTAGCAACTGATTAGATGGTGCCCACCCAGATTAAGGGTGGGTCTGCCTTTCCCAGTCCACTGACTCAGATGTTAATTTCCTTCGGCAACACCCTCACAGACACACCCAGGAATAATACTTTGCATCCTTCAATCCAATCAATTTGACACTCAATATCTCAACCATCACACATACAGTATAAATCATTTATTCCCAAAACAAACAATTGACTTCACTAAATTAATCTTTACTCTATTATAGCACATGACTAAGAGTGTGGCTTTGAAGTCGGATTGGTTGAATTTGCCTCTGAGTTCCGATAAACCTTGTGCAAGTTAGCTTCTATGAATCTCAATTATTAAATGGAAATAATAATATCTACCTCAGGGAAATTTGTTCAAGATCAAAAGAGATTGTACTTGTAAGGCTTATATCATATCTGCTCAATGTATGTTAGTTATTATTACCCTTACAGCAAATTTTTAATTAGATGGTATATGCAATAAACATTCCATGGGTATCTGAATTGATTTCATGTTGCTCTTCTTTTTCCCAGCGATTTTTCCTCTTTCATATTGTTTGATATAAGATGATACTAGACATTACAGAGATTATAATGATATTTAAATCATAAATCAGTATGTCATCTCCGTGCTTTATTGGCATATGTAGCTAAGCTTTATTAAAATAGTATTTAAGCCAAGAATTTCCCATGAAATATTAGGCTTTCTATTTTTTTCCCCTACATTTTTGGCCACAGGCCTGGATGCCTTGTGTTTCCAATATAATGTTTTGTTACATCGAATATATGCTGGAAGTTCAGTCGAGCTGGAATAAAGAAGAGAAGCTCCTAGTTTCAAGTGAAAACTTGTCACCTCAAGTCACTGCCTTTTGCCATCTTCTCCTTCCTGTTTGCCAAGGACATAGGAATTGTGCTGCCTGGGCCAAGTGCTTGGCCCATGTAAGTGTCTACAAGTCATAGGTCTCTGGGAAAAATGGCTGCTTCTGTCCAAAATGTGCTTGTAATGATCATATGTGTTAGGGATAGTGCAATTCTGTGGTGGTGGTGGGAGGGTGTTACTGCTTGTTTTGAGTGGGAAGTTGTGAGAAAATGTCTCGTAAGCTATGTGTTATGCAGTCATTCCCGTAGAGAAATGAAACTTGGGCCTAAAAAGTCAATATTTGGAGGTTATTACTTATGGCAAGAGATTTTGTTTTGTTTTCTTGTTTTAAAAGTACAGCTTTCTTTAGACTTTCCCTTTCTCTGGAACAAAGATATGTTGAGAGAGCAGGAGAGGAAAGGCCAAAGATTTTAGACAACAGCTCATTTTAGTGCTTATGCGATAAGATTTTTCTTCTCTCAACCTTTTTTTTTTTTTTCCCCAAAGGAAAATAATCAGTAGCCAGCCCAGTCTCATTAGTCTTTTTTTGGAACTACCGGTTGTGATTTGTGTTTGCCTTCTTGCTTTCACATCACTTTCTAGACTGTGCTAGTTTCTCCTCATTACTCCCAACTGGCATATACTACCCGACCACAGCTTCAGGTCAGAGGTAGACTCCTGACCCAAAGTGAGGTAATGCACAGTTGTCTTGTCATGTATAAGATTAAAAGATGAACTGCACAAGGTAGATTCCTTGCTTGATACTTTGAAATAGACAATCTGAGAAATGGAGATAGTTGTGGACTGAGAAGCCAGAAGAGTTAGTCTTCGGGATAGGAATGGTTCATACAAGTGAGAAAGAAATAGGCAGGAATAAGAATGGGGCAGAAGAAAAGTGAGAAAGTAGAGACAGGGAGATGGAATTGAGGGAGTTGACTGTCCCTAGACAGGTCCCAGTCCTCACTTTCCCTGAGATCTGATAATTCTGCTTTTCCTAGATTCCAGTGCAGATGTAACATTTCAGTACCAACCTCCTCTCCATACCTACCCCATGCTGTTTAAAAGCATAGTTTCTAGAGTCAGGTGGTCAGAATTTAAATCAGTGATTTGGGGATAAATCATTTAAATCCTAGCCTCAGTTTCTCATCTGTAAATCAAGTATAATAAAGATACTTATTTCTTAAGATTTTATACTATTTTAAATATACTACATAGCTATGCACTACACTGACAAATAATCTCACCGAATTATATTTTGTTACTCAAAGATGAACACAGCAGATATTCAACAAATTATCAATCAAGATGAAATAGCCAAAGTTTGTTTTCACACAGCATCCCCTAGCAGGGAGACAACCACCTTTCATAGATGCCCAGTTCAACGCCTTTCATGACAATCATTATCATCCCTTCATTGAACTAAAAAGAGCCTCCTGACTGTAACCCAGCAATATGTTGCCAGTGTTATCTTAAACAGTAGTTTAAAAAGAAAGGTTGGCTGGGTGCAGTGGCTCACGCCTGTAATCCCAGCACTTTTGGAAGGATTACGCCCTAGGTAGGTGGATTGCCTGAGGTCAGGAGTTCGAACCTGGCCAACATGGCGAAAACCCATCTCTATTAAAAATACAAAAATTAGCTGGCTATGGTGCCACATGCCTATAGTCCCAGTTACTTGGGAGGCTGAGACAGGAGAATTGTTTGTACCTGGGAGGCGGAGGTTGCAATGAGCTGAGATCATGCCATTGCACTCCAGCCTGGGCAACAGAGCAAGACTCTGTCTCAAAATATATAAATAAAATAAAATAAAATAAAAAGAACAGCTGAATCTCATATCACTGGAAACACATTTTATGATCTATTTAGAAGTGAAATTTCTTTCTAAGGTGATTTAGATCTGAAAGATACACTTACAGATTTACTGTCAGAATATTTCTCTTTATGCCATCTATTCTAACTACCTGTATTTATCTATGCATTAGTGATACAAAGTTTCATAGCAACTATAACCTTATTTAAGGCAGCAAGTTAAGCTAAAATGTGCGTGTATATGTGTATGCATGCAGTGCACACACATGTCCTGAGGGATTGGAGGATAGATTTAGGTTGTAACCTATAAAATAGAGTTAACAGACACTTTAATCGATTCAAATAGCTGGAAATTCTGTTTACATCCAAGTTCAAATAACTGATGAACATTTTGGCTGTCTGAAAAAGTTTAAGAATTTTTAAAATTACTTTTTACTTCATGAGTGTTGAAACAAAAAGCCCAAACTACTGTGAGTCAAGGAGCTGGCCTAGATATCAAAGAGCTGGCCTAAATCCACTTGGCTCTGATAATATTAAAGGTCAATGGCCTTTCACTTAATTATAACTGATAATGTTGTATAAACAGTACATACTTTAATCATTCTCTTAGGGAAAGATGGGAATTAAATAGCATTAAGCTACTGCACCAAAGTTGCACTGTTGATATATACGAACAAGTTACTTTTTTTTTTTTTTCTTTTTTTGATGGAGTCTTGCTCTGTCGCGCAGGCTGGAATGCAGTGGCGTGATCTCGGCTCACTGCAAGCTCCGCCTCCCGGGTTCACGCCATTCTCCTGCCTCAGCCTCCCGAGTAGCTGGAGCGACAGGCGCCCACCACCACGCCCGGCTAATTTTTGTGTTATGTTTTTTTTGTTTGTTTGTTTTTGTTTTTTGTTTTTAATGACCTTGGTTGATTTTTTTGGCCTCATACAACATGTCTGATTTAGGCAACTTGCTATTCTAGAGGGTTCCACTACTTCAGATTCTTGGTTAAAAGAGTGAAAACAAAAATGTCTCCTGAATCCCATTTTTACAGAGACAGTTTGACTCCGGTTTTAAATTTTGCATAATGATATGAAGACCAACATTTATAATGAAGCTAAATTAAACACAAAATTAATGAGGATCCCTGTCTTGTGCATATCATATAATGAAATAAAATAAACCTTCATATTGAAAAGTAGATTTGATTCCACTTCGATTCCCCATGATGTGACCAAAAGGTTTAAGACCTTGGAGACTTAAAAAAACAAATAAACAAACAAAAAACCCAAACTTTAAAACAATTTTTCCTAAGAGTAAATACTCATATTAAGCTCATTATAGGTTAAATGTTGTTTTTTTGTTTTTTGTTTTTTTTGAGATGGAGTCTCGCTCTGTCACCCAGGCTGGAGTGCAGTGGCACAATCTAGGTTCACTGCAAACTCCGCCTCTGGGGTTTACTTACACCATTCTCCTGCCTCAGCCTTCCAAGTAGCTGGGACTACAGGCGCCGACCACCACGCCTGGCTAATTTTTTGTATATTTAGTAGAGACGGGGTTTCACCGTGTTAGCCAGGGTGGTCTCGATCTCTTGACCTCATGATCCGCCCGCCTCGGCCTCCCAAAGTGCTGGGATTACAGGCGTGAGCCACTGAGACTGGTCACTTTTTTTTTTTTTTTTTAGTTGATAGCTTTCTTTTTATTTATGTTTTTTTTAAAGATAGAGTCTTGTTCTGGAGTCCAGGCACCATTATGGCTGCAATCTCTAACTCCTGGGCTCAAAGGATCCTTCTGCCTCAGCTGCCTTAATAACTGGAACTACAGGTGTGAACCACCCAGCCCAGCTAATTTTTTAATTAAAATTTTTTTTTTTTTTTTTTTTTTGTAGAGACAAGGTCTTGCCTTTTTGCTTAGGTTGGTCTTGAACTCCTGGTTTGAAGCAATCCTCCCACCTCAGCCTCCCAAAGTGCTACGACTGCAGATATGAGCCACCATGCTTGGCTTAGTTAATGTCATTTACACTCACTGTCACACTGCAGTATCGCTGATTTACATTTCCAACTATAAAATATGACAATGTCTCCTTTATAGTGCACTCTTCAATTTTGAACATGAATTTTAAGTTTTGCAACTTGGTAGGTAAAAGTGAATAATCAAACAACAAAAAATAAAAAATCCCACCAAAAGCTGAATTATGTTTACATTTTGAATAAATGCAACTTCTTACAGCATTAAGCAACTCAATTACTTTGGTCTTGAAATCTTACACTTGTCTTTATGCAGTAGAGAGGATCTGAAAAGAAGCATTGAGGAATGAGCAAAAAGTGAACCCTCAGTGGTCCTTTGTACCTTTTAGGTAGTTAGAAAATAATGTTTCTTGCTACTTCCCCCAAATCTCCCAGTCTGCAGTAGTTGTGGTAGCTTGCCTGCAACATGGCTGCCATCAATTCCTTCGATTTCCGCATGTGCTTATTGTTCTCCCATTAAGAGGTGGAAACTATTTCTCCACCATCTTTTTTCTTCATTGTACACTGATGACCTTTAATTCTTTTTTTTAACTTTGAATTCTGGGATACATGTACAGAACGTGCAGGTTTTTTACGTAGGTTTGGGTGCCATGGTGATTTGCTGCACCCATCAACCCGTCATCTACATAAGGTATTTCTCCTAATGCTATCGATCCCCTAACCCCCACCCCCTAACAGGCCCTGGTGTGTGATGTTCCCCTTCCTGTGGCCGTATGTTCTTATTGTCCAACTCCCACTTATGAGTGAAACATGCAGTGTTTGATTTTCTGTTCCTCTGTTAGTTTGCTGAGAATGATGGTTTCCAACTTCACCCATGTCCCTGCAAAGGATATGAACTCATCCTTTTTGATGGCTGCATAGTATTCCATGGTGTATATGTACCATATATTCTTTAACCTGTCTATCATTGATGGGCATTTGGGTTGGTTCCAGGTCTTACTGTTGTGAACAGTGCTGCAATAAACATACGGGTGCATATGTCTTTATAGTAGAATGATTTGTAATCTTTTGGGTATATACCCGTTAATGGACTTGCTGGGTCAAATGGTGTTTCTGGATGTAGATCCTTGAGGAATCACCACATTGTTGTCCACAATAGTTGAACTAATTTGCACTCCCATCAACAGTGTAAAAGCATTCCTATTTCTCCACCTCCTCTCCAGCATCTGTTGTTTCCTGACTTTTTAATGATCACCATTCTAACTGGTGTGAGATGGTATTGCATTGTGGCTTTGAGTTGCATTTCTCTAATGACTATTGATGATGAGTTTTTTTTCATATGTTTGTTGGCCACATAAATGTGTTCTTTTGAGAAGTATCTGTTCATATCCTTTGCCCACTTTTTGATGGGGTTGTTTTTTTCTTGTAAATTTGTTTAAGTTCTTTGTAGATTCTGAAAATTAGCCCTTTGTCAGATGGGTAGATTGCAAAATTTTTCTCTCATTCTGTAGGTTGCCTGTTCACTCTGATTGTAGTTTCTTTTGCTGCGTAGAAGCCTTTAGTTTAATTAGATCCCTTTTGTCTATTTTGGCTTTTGTTGCCATTGCTTTTGGTGTTTTAGTCATGAAGTCTTTGCCCATGCCTATGTACTGAATGGTGTTGCCTAGGTTTTCTTCTAGCATTTTTATGGTTTTAGGTCTTACGTTTAAGTCTTTAGTCCATCTTGAGTTAATTTTTCTATAAGGTGTAAGGAAGGGATCCAGTTTCAGTTTTCTGCCTATGGCTAGCCAGTTTTCCCAACACCGTTTATTAAACAGGGAATCCTTTCCCTATTGCTTGTTTTTGTCAGGTTTGTCTCAGATGGTTGTAGATGTGTGGTATTATTTCTGAGGCCTCTGTTCTGTTCCATTGGTCTATATATCTGTTTTGGTACCAGTACCATGCTGTTTTGGTTACTGTAGCCTTGTAGTATAGTGTGAAGACAGGTAGTGTGATGCCTCCAGCTTTGTTCTTTTTGCTTAGGATTGTCTTGGCTGTATGGGCTTTTTTTTTGTTTATGGTTCCATATGAAATTTAAAGTAGTTTTCTCTAATTCTGTGAAGAAAGTCAATGGTAGCTTGATGGGGATGGCATTGAATCTATAAATTACCTTGGGCAGTATGGCCATTTTCACGATATTGATTCTTCCTATCCATGAGCATGGAATGTTTTTGCATTTGTTTGTGTCCTCTCTTAATTTGTTGAGCGTGGTTTGTAGTTCTCCTTGAAGAGGTCCTTCACATCCTTTGTAAGTTGGATTCCTAGGTATTTTATTCTCTTTGTAGCAATTATGAATGGGAGTTGCCTCATGATTTGGCTCTCTGTTTGTCTATTATTGGTGTATGGGAATGCTTGTGATTTTTGCACATTGATTTGTATCCTGAGACTTTGCTGAAGTTGCTTATCGGCTTAAGAAGATTTTGGGCTGAGACAATGGGGTTTTCTAAATATACAATCAGGTCATCTGCAAGCAGAAGCAATTTTATTTTCTCTCTTCCTATTTTAATACCATTCATTTCTTTCTCTTGCCTGATTACCCTGGCCAGAATTTCCAATACTACGTTTAATAGGAATGGTGAGAGAGGGCATCCTTGTCTTGTGCAAGTTTTCAAAGGGAATGCTTCCAGTTTTTGCCCATTCAGTTTGATATTGGCTGTGGGTTTGTCATAAATCGGTCTTATTATTCTGAAATAGATTCCATCAATACATAGTTTATTGAGAGTTTTTAGCATGAATGGGTGTTGAATTTTATCAAAGGCCTTTTCTGCATCTATTGAGATAATCATGTGGTTTTTGTCATTGGTTCTGTTTATGTGATGGATTACGTTTATTGATTTACGTATGCTGAACCAGCCTTGCATCCCAGGGATGAAGCCGACTTGATCATGATGGGTAAGTTTTTGATGTGCTGCTGTATTTGGTTTGCCAGATTTTATAGAGGATTTTCACATTGATGTTCATCAGGGATATTGGCCTGTAATTTTCTTTTTTTGTGTCTCTGCCAGCTTTTAATATCAGAATGATGCTGGTCTCATAAAATGAGTTAGAGAGGAGTCCCTCTTTTTCTGTTGTTTGGAATACATTCAGAAGGAATGGTACCAGCTCCTGTTTACATCTCTGGTAGAATTCAGCTTTGAATGTGTCTGGTCCTGGGCTTTTTTTCGGTTGGTAGGCTATTAATTACTGCCTCAATTTTAGAGTGTGTTATTGGTCTATATAGGGATTTGACTTCTTCCTGGTTTAGTCTTGGGAGGGTGTATGTGTCCAGGAATTTATCAATTTCTTCTAGATTTTCCAGTTTATTTGCATAGAAGTGTTTATAGTATTCTCCGATGGTAGTTTGTATTTCTGTGGGGTCAGTGATGATATCCCTTTTATCATATTTTATCGAGTCTATTTGATTCTTCTCTCCTTTCTTCTTCATTAGTCTGGTTAGTGGTGTGGTCTATTTGTTTTGTTAATATTTTCAAAAAACCAGCTCCTGGATTCATTGATATTTTTTGAAGGGTTTTTCATGTTTCTATCTCCTTCAGTTCTGCTCTGATCTTAGTTATTTCTTTCCTTCTGCTAGTTTTTGAATATTTTTGCTCTTGCTTCTCTAGTTGTTTTAATCGTGATGTTAGGGTGTCAATTTTAGATCTTTCCTGCTTTCTGCTTTGGGCATTTAGTGCTATCAATTTCCCTCTAAACACTGCTTTAGCTGAGTCCCAGAGATTCTGGTACATTGTGTCATTGTTCTCATTGGTTTCAAAGAACTTATTTATTTCTACCTTAATTTCATGATCTACCTAGTAGTCATTCAGGAGCAGGTTGTTTAGTTTCCATGTAGTTGTGTGATTTTGAGTGAGTTTCCTAATCTTGAGTTGTAATTTGATTGCACTGTGGTCTGGGAGACTGTTTATTATGATTTCCATTCTCCTGCATTTGCTGAGGAGTGTTTTACTTCTAATTATGTGATCAATTTAGAATGAGTTTGATGTGGTACTGAGAAGAATGTATATTCTGTTAGTTTGGGGTGGAGAGTTCTGTAGATGTCTACTAGGTCTGCTTGGTCCAGAGCTGATTTCAAGTCCTGAATATTCTTGTTAATTTTCTGTCTCGTTGATCTAATATTGACAATGGGGTGTTAAATTCTCCTACTATTATTATGTGGTAGTCTAACTTGCTTTGTAGGTCTCTAAGAACTTACTTTGTGAATCTGGGTGCTCCTGTATTGGTTGCGTATATATATATTTAAGATAGTTAGCTCTTCTTGTTGCATTGATCCCTTTATCATTATGTAATGCCCTTTCTTTCTTTTTTTTTTTTTTATAATCTTTTTTGGTTTAAAGTCTGTTTTATCAGAGATGAAGATTGCAACCCCTGCTTTTTTTCCTTTCAATTTGCTTGGTAAACATTCTTTCATCCATTTATTTTGAGCCAATGTGTGTCTTTGCACATGAAATGGGTCTCCTGAATACAGCACACTGATGGGTCTTGACTCTTCTTCCAAATTGCCAATCTGTCTGTGTCTTTTAATTCGGGCATTTTGCCTGTTTACATTGCGGTTAATATTGTTATGTGTGATTTGATCCTGTCATTCTGATGCTAGCTCGTTATTTTGGCTGTTAGTTGATGCAATTTCTTCATAGTGTCAATGGTCTTTACAATTTGGTATGTTTTTGAAGAGGCTGGTACCAGTTTTTCTTTTCCATATTTAGTGCTTCCTTCAGGAGCTCTTGTAAGGCAGGCCTGGTGGTGACAAACTCTCTCAGCATTTGCTTGTCTGTGAAGGATTTTATTTCTCATTTTCTTATGAGGCTTAGTTTGGCTGGATATGAAATTCTGGGTTGTTTTTCTTTAAGAGTGTTGAATATTGACCCCCACTGTCTTCTGGCTTGTAGCATTTCTGCAGAGAGATCCACTGTTTATCTGATGGGCTTCCCTTTGTGGGTAACCCGACCTTTCTCTCTGGCTGCCCTTGACAGTTTTTCCTTCATTTCAACCTTGGTGAATCTGACAATTATGTGTCTTGGGGTTGCTCTTCTCGAGGAGTATCTTTGTGGTGTTCTCTGTGTTTCCTGAATTTAAATGTTGGCCTGTCTTTCTAGGGGCATGTTCTCCTGGATAATATCTTGAAGAGTGTTTTCTAACTTGGTTCCATTCTCCCTGTCACTTTCAGGTACACTAATCAAATGTAGGTTTGGTGTTTTCACATAGTCCCATATTTCTTGGAGGCTTTGCTCATTCCTTTTCATTCTTTTTTCTCTAATCTTGTATTCATGCTTTATTTCATTAAGTTGATCTTCAATCTCTGATAATCCTTTCTTCTGCTTGATCAATTCAGCTATTGATACTTGTGTGTGCTTCATGAAGTTCTTGTGTGTGTTTTTCAGCTCCATCAGATCATTTATGTTCTCTAAACTGGTTATGCTCGTTAGCCATTCATCTAACCTTTTTTCAAGGTTCTTAACTTCCTTGCATTTTGTTGGAGCATGCTCCTTTAGCTTGGAGGAGTTTGTTATTACCCACCTTCTGAAGCCTACTTCTGTCAATTCATTAAACTCATTCTCTGTCCAGTTTTGTTTCCTTGCTGGCGAGGAGTTGTGATCCTTTGCAGGAAAAGAGACATTCTGGATTTTGGAATTTTCAGCCTTTTTGTGCTGTCTTTTCCTCATCTGTGTGGATTTATTTACCTTTGGTATTTGATGTTGGTGACCTTCAGATGGGGTTTCTGTGTGGATGTCCTTTTTGTTGATGTTGATGCTTTTCCTTTCTGTTTGTTGGTTTTCCTTCTAACAATGAGGCCCCTCAGCTGCAGGTCTGCTGAAGTTTGCTGGAGATCCACTCCAGACCCTGTTTGCCTGGGTATCGCCAGAGGAGGAGGCTCCAGAATAGCAAAGATTGCTGCCTGTTCCTTTCTCTGGAACCTTCATCCCAGGGGGGCACCACCAGATGCCAGCTGCGGCTTTCCTGTATGAGGTGTCTGTAGACCCCTGCTGGGAGGTGTCTCCCATTCAGGAGGCATAGGGGGTCAGGGACCCATTTGAGGAGGCAGTCTGTCCCTTAGCAGAACTTGAGCACTGTGCTGGGAGATCCGCTGCTCTCTTCAGAGCCAGCAGGCGGGAATGTTTAAGTCTGCTGAAGCTGTGAGACAGCTGCCCCTTCCCCCAGGTGCTCTGTCCGAGGGAGATGGGAGTTTTATCTATAAGCCCCTGACTGGAGCTGCTACCGTTCTTTCAGAGATGCCCTGCCTAAAGAGGAGGAATCTAGAGAGGCAGTCTGGCTACAGAGGCTTTGCTGAACTGCAGTGGGCTCTGCCCAGTTTGAACTTCCCAGCAGCTTTGTTTACACTGTGAGGGGAAAACCACTTCCTCAAGCCTCAATAATGGTGGACGCCCCTCCTCCCACCAAGCTGGAGTGTCCCAGGTCAACTTCAGACTGCTGTGCTGGCAGCAAGAATTTCAAGCCAGTGGATCTTAGCTTGCTGGGCTCTATGGGGGTGGGATCCGCTGAGTAGATGACTTGGCTCCCTGGCTTCAGCTCTCTTTCCAGGGAAATGAACAGTTCTGTCTCATTGGCATTCCAGGCACCAATAGGGTATAAGAAAAAACTCCTGTAGCTAGCTTGGTGTCTGCCCAAACGGCCACCCAGTTTTGTGCTCAAAACCCAGGGCTCTGGTGGTGTAGGCACCTGAGAGAATCTCCTGGTCTGAGGGTTGCAAAGACCATGGAAAAAGCGTAGTATATGGGCCTGAGTGCACCATCCCTCACGGCATGGTCCCTAGTGGCTTCCCTTGGCTGGGGAGGGAGTTCTCCCACCCCTTGAGCCTCCATGGTGAGGTGACGCCCCATGCTTCTTTGACTCGCCCTCTGTGGGCTGCACCCACTGTCTAACTAGTCTCAATGAGATGAGCTGGGAACTTCAGTTGGAAATGCAGAAATCATCCCCCTTCTGCACTGATCTCGCTGAGAAATGCAGACCGGAGCTGTTTCTATTTGGCCATCTTGCCAGCCACCAAGCTACTTATTTTACACAGTGGGCAGATTAGCAAAAATAATGGCCTGAAAATGAAACTCTTTGTCATGAATATGGAGTGTGTAATTGGTGATGGTCTGTGATGGTTGGTGGCACTGAGTCTTACAGTCCATTCCTTTTTGAGGTAATTAACTTATTTAGCCAGATATGGCTCCCTTTATCTTTGTCATTTTAGAAGTAGGGCACTGGTGACCATAGTGTGACTGGCTAACGGCAATTTGCTACTGTCCATAGAAAAAGGAATAACTTAAATCCCATTTATGAGATATGTAGAATGAATATGTCAACCTTCATATATCAGCAATGATGACACTTGAGAAAAAACATAAGATGGGAAGGAGAATAATCATCACAGATAATTTACCTTCCTTCCGTATTGTGAAACATCAATAGTGAAATCTCAAATTGGTCACATGCACATACAATTAATGTTTGAAACACTTTGCATCTTTGAGAAAAAAGTTTTATCTTCAGATCCTTTGTTGCTGATTACACAACAAAACTAAAGAAAATAAGGTTTTGAGTCCCTGTTGATAACTTCTCAGCTAAGATACAGTTCGTCAAACAATGTTTCCTTTATGATGAACTAAGGCAATTGATTCAGTGACACCAAGAGGCTTGTTTTAGCAATTCAGGATAAGCTAATATCAGCAGGGAAAGGAAGCATGTGAAAATCACCTTTAGTATTTTATGGTTCTATGTTCAGCACAACAAAGGGAAACTAGTGTAATGATTGATGTAGCTCAGTGATTCCCAAACTTGGTTAATTATGAATATCATTTGGCAGCACTTACTAGAAGTATCAATACAAGCTCTTTCACTGGAGAATTTGGTCCAGGTGAATCCTGTTAATACTTGAGATAATCTGATATGCATCATATGTAGTTACTAAAGAACAAATTAAACATAAGGTATAGGATACATCCCCTTGGCTATTGATTCTTATGCCAAATGGCTAAGATTAGAAGACTGCATCTAACTTTGAATAATGAGTCAATAAGGGAATTATCATAGCACTATAAATCACAGGCCTTCAAAGAATGTGTTACAAAATAAATGATAAAAGATATATTGGAAGACAACCATAAAAATTGATCAATAAACCTTGGGATGAAGTCCAGACATCTGATTATTTAAATAAAGATATATTTAAAAAGTTAATATAGCTGTTTCACTTAATGGAAACTTCTCTGGAGCCTATATACAAAAGTAAGAAAGTGCATGACCCTGGCAAATGTGAAACAGGATTATCAAAGCGGGGCTAGGTATTGTCTCTAAATTGGCATTGATTTCCATCTATTGACCAGTCCTGGTTGCTGCTCAGTGGAACGTTAAGTGAAAAAATAATCACCCTCTTTAAGCAAATAGAAGAGTAATTTATTATAATAGTAGTCCAATATGTTTTTATATATTGTAGAGAATAAACACATTTATTGTAGAGAACAAATACATTTTATATATTGTAGAGAATAAATAGAATAAACACAACACAGAAAAGGAAAGAGAATAACCTATAGTTATAGGCACATGACAGTAAAACTAATCAGTGAATCAATCAGCCCTACTGTGGGTTAGGCACTTGTATTAAATTCCAAGGGCACAATGGCAAACAAGACATGGTCCCGAATCTCAGGTATCAGTTACTTAAAGGGTCTTCTGGTATCTAATCTAGAACTGAGTAGACTTTTAAATGGATCATGAGTAAGAGTACAAAAATAGATGGTGCACAATTGTTTATACAAAGTCTTTTCCCCGTCAATGACATAAGTAACCCTGGTATTTTAATATAATGCTTTATGCATTTATTTGCTTCTTATACATATTAAGGAATTATGATTTAAAAATTGATTTGACTAATTAAATATAAAATTTATAAATGTAAAATCTGATTTAGTTAAGGTGGTCATCTTTTACAGATATATACCTATGTAGTCAAATATTATTTCAAGATGAATCTTTTTATATTCAATAGATAATATGTATAATAAGTGGTTAATCAATGAAAAATATTATCCCTAACCTTATTTAGTCAATTTAGTTTTGTAAACAATTAGACATTTACTCGACTTAAGTAACTAAAAGTTATGATGGGACCAGCAACCACTTGGCTGTAAGAATGGTAAATGTGATCTTTAGTTTAGTGTAACTATATAGGCTTCTACTGATGTTGCTTGCACAGCAATATACTTAGAAAATATCATTAAAAGATTACTTCCATGGGTAAAAAACCATTTCTCTATAAGAATGAATTATAACTTGCTAACAAGCAATATGCATATTCAGCCCTACAAAATATTTAAACGCCAAACATTTTAGGAGTGTGGTTGAATTTTTAGAATATATTTTCAAGGCGTAATTAATAAGTACCAATTCTATTCTGTTTAGCTTTAGGAAAACAAGGTTATTTTCTTCCAATGAAGTTTTCTAAACACAACAAAAGGTTACAATTTAAGCTAAATATCATGGACCATTTTTGTCCATCCTTGTGGAACTTATTTTTTGTAAATATAAAGATTCAATATTCAGGTGAGGACACATATTCTGGATACACAACTATTACAGATTTTCCAAGAGCGAATACATCATACAATAAACAGAACACAATAACTATAGGAAAGCAGCATAATTTCTCTTAATTCATCAATTTTATAAGTCTTCACAATCTTACAATGCATTCAGATCTTCATATGAAAATGAAATCAATGATATTGACACTGGACGAGCACAGAATGGTAGAAACTGGTTGCTCACATGACAATGAAGGTAACTTTCAGTATTTCTGAATTTATTAATTTTCATTTAAGCAAACCTAATACTAATATTCCATCATTTTTTGATACACTGTTTACATGCTCATTAAAATTATAATAACATTTTTGGTATTTTTTGTATGTACATTAAAATTAGAGCAGGAGCAAATGATCATGTGTGACACATTGGGTGTCTAGAAGAGGTAAACTTTTCCAGCTAGAAATAGATAATTGTTATATATATAACTTCAAAGTCTAAGGTATGTCCAGCCTGCCATTGGACTGTTTCATATGAAATATCTGACACCTGAGAGGAATGTTCACCTACCATTATTAGCAGAGCCAAATGAAGTCACTTGTCTGTGTAAATCTTGAGTAATGTGGCGTGTTAGGGCTCAAGATCATAACCAGAGCTAATCATTAAACTATAGAAAGTTTAGCTGGCCTGCCACTGAAAGATTGAACCTAATCACTCTTTGAACTTCAGTCTGGAAAAGGCACATTATGACTGATTTCTTAAGAATTCTCTCTTTACAGGACAGGAAAAAATGAAAATTTGAGTATAGTTTTTAAAATATCCAAACTCTTCATGATCTTTCTGGCTAAGGCTTTGGCTTTATAGAATAAGTATAAATGTGATAACTTCTTGGTGACAAGAAACAAGGGGGGGAAAAAAAGGCTCCTAAGAAAAATAGGTATTATTAATGTTAATGAATACAATAACTTGCTTACAAGCAATATGCATAGTAAATTCTCATAAAGTAGATATTGAGTTTGAGAGTTCATTAGAAAACATGTCCTTTTTTATTCTCTTCCAATAACCTCTAGAGACTCAAACAATAAGGAAAATATATTCTTACAAACAAGAGTATAGTAATACTGATTACTCATTGAAACTTCCATGCCTGAGAGATATTTACCAGACTTAAAGTTATGAGAAAACTTTACCTATTGATTTACCACTTAAAGTAGCTTACATGTTTTAATACAACCTAGTTATTCTTAAAGGTAGAGTGGCTTGATCACTATAAAAACACCAGTAATGAACATATTATGCAATAATACCTTGAAAAACTGTTTTAAAAAACAGGAAAAATAAATGTCAATTTCTTGTGCAAAAATCTGTAAAAGTTTAAGATGCCACTTTACAGAGGTCAACCCAATGATCCATTAACGTTAATTAGGTTATGACTGCATTATTTTAAATACATGTATTGTTTTAAGACACTCCTTCACATGTCTGCGCGAACAAAAGAAGCAAATACTCCATCTTCCCGAGCCAAGAGGCTTTCTGGAGTGTCATATTCTAGAATATTTCCTCGCTTCATCACAATAACCAGGTCTGCCGTCAGAATAGTGTGTACTCGATGCTGTGAGTGGAAAGAATACACGTATTTGTTATACATTTCAGGGCACAAGCCAAAACAATGGAATATGTATATTTCATGAATTATTCTGGGACATTTGTTTATCTTGGTGAGTGATGAGATGTAGGGATCACAGACACCTCCCCTTTTGTCCTTATTTAAATTATCATTTATTTACATACTTTTAAGCAATGGCCAACATGGCTGGGTTTTCTATGGGCTGTACTAACTTGAGTGTAGCTAATATATCAGCATCATCATTTCATGAAACCTTCAGTTTAAGTAGGGTAAAAATGTTTGTCAAGTAATTAAATTAAGAGAGGTCATTGTAAACCCGTTGGGTTATAATGTCAACAATAATTATCTCTTGTGTAGAGTCACTAATTCTTTGGGCTATAACACAATTTGAAGAACCCTGGAAAGTGGTTTAGTTCCGGGATGACAATTTGGGGAAGTCCATTCTGGCATGCGGTAATAGAATGGATTATCCAGGCCTTTAGACATGCAGTCTCAGTCTTTGGAGATCACCGCCACTGACCCACTCCTTCTCTCCATGTGATGCCGTTTGGATTAATTAGTAACTAACAATGATAAAAGCAACCACTTTCTGAGCATATGCCATATATTAAGTGCTCCACACACATTCCTGTGAATCATTAGAACATTCCTCAGCTGTGGGTGTTATCTCTCTCCACTTCATAGGGGAGACCATTCACAGGGATAAAGCGAAACCAGGAGATCACATAGAAAATAAGTAGCAGAACCAGTGTGAAAATTAGGTTTACCAATTTCAAAATGTGAGATATTTCCATCCTGCCATCTAACTGTTTCATAAGGCTCTCTGATACCTTAGAGGAGCATTCACCTGCCATGTCAGTGTTATGGTTAAGAGAACAGGTTCTGAAGATAAATGGGCCTTGTGTATTTTGGCTTTACCACCTGTTAGTTGTGCAATCTTGAGCAACATACTTAACATTGTATAGTTCCAGTTTCACATCTGTAAAATTACGGTAATAGTACCTGCCTCAGAGAAGGGTGATAAGGTTCAAATGAGATAATTCATGTAAAAAAATTCAGCACTTTGTCTGACGTATACAAACAAATAATAAATGTCAACTACTACTATTTTTTATGTTTAGAAATTAGAAAGGAAAAATCTGTGTGCTGGGCTTTTACTCTTGCTAAGATCAGTATTGTTCAATAGAAATATAATGGGAGCCACAGGTAATTTTAAATTTTCTAGGAGCTACATTTTCAAAGTAGAAATAAACAAATGAAAGCAACTTTAATACATTTTAACCCAATCTATTCAGATGTTGTCATTTCAATATGTAACCAACATAAAAATGATTCATGAGAACTTTTACATGCTTCTATTAGTATTAAGTCTTTGAAATCCAGTATATATTTTACACTTATGACACTTCTCAGTTCGAACTATCTACATTTCAACTAATAGCCACATGTGGTCAGGGACTACCATACTGAACCTGAACTATGCAGGCCAAAATATTAGTGTGCTGATGGGAGTCCCTGTCCAGAGTTCTAAACCTAGAAATGCCATCTGTTTAGCTGATACACAGTCTTCCAAAGTGCTTCTCTGAACAATCCAAAGTCCTACTTAAAACCATCCCCAGAGTTGAGAACGTACATTCTGCCCTGGGCCATCTAGGTGGGGTGGGCTCAGTGTTTATGCTTTCAGAAAAGCCAGCAGTTATAGTTGTGGCTCATGACTTGAAGGAAAAGAAAACATATATGGAATGTGATAATGATGCCAGCTTAGAACATGTGCCAGTTTTCAACACCCATGACAAGCCTATCATTTGCTGAATATTGGTAACAAACGATGTATTAGGTTGGTGCAAAAGTAATCGTGGTCGGTACCATTACTTTTAATGTCAAAGACCACGATTACTTTTGCACCAACCTAATACACTGAGGAATTAACAAGATTTTGGAGGCTAACATTTATTTATCTTTGAGAAAGGACCAGAGCCATCTGCACACCCATGCATTTAGAAAAAGACAGTTAACAAGCTATCCAATAATTTCTGCTGTGTGTTTTCCCTCCAGAAAAATATTAGCTGTTCAATAGCCGTATCATGGATGTCTAAAAAAAGAATTTGGCCTCTAAACCCATAAATATAACATTATAAACATTGCATTGATATTCTAAAATAATATTTACTAGAATAAAATAAAAATAAAAACATTGAAAAATCTTGACCAACAGAAACAAATATAGTTGGTTTTTATTCCATTAATTCAAATAATTGTTCCCTGACAAAGTGTGATGTCAATTGTAATCATGTTGATAAAATTTTCAAAATGTTCCAGATAAATTAATGGTGTAATCACTTTCAGAAATAAATACCGTGGACTATTTTGGTGTGTGAGTGCTTCCTTTTAGAAGCTGGAGAAAATTATCTTTTTAAGGCATTCCACAATTTTAGTGGTAGCTACCAAAGTAATAAGCTCTTAGGCGGGGAAGGAAAAACAGTAATTTTAAGAGTTTAAGTTAATTCTACAAGGAGTCTACCACAAGCATGGTGGTGCTCTCCCTTTTGTGGGCCTGTTATGAGGAGTTGGTCCTCTACAAAATCTTACAGTGATTCTTCCTTGACAGCTTCGTGTGTATTAGGGGCGGGTGGGAGCAGGGAATTCTAGGTATCCTAGCGGCCACCTTCACATCAGTGGTTTTGAAATGAAGAATGATTGAAAGAAATATAAGTCTATAGAAAAGTATTTAGTGAATGTAGGAGAAATTAGGTAAGAGGTAACCTAATTAGGAAACCTAACATTTTGTTAAAAATACAAATTTTGCTCAAGTATCTTCCACATGTAGACTAAACAGAACCATCCAACAATGTCATGCTTCATGCAAAGTAGGAAAAATCCATCTTTTGAATAGGCAATGGTCTGTTTTCTCTCCCTCTCTCCACCCATTTTGGGGCAGCAGGAAGTTATTTCTCTTCCAAAATATCTCCCTACCTTTTTCCAGTAAGGAAATTCTTGAAAATAATAATTATTTTTAAAGTTAACCAGTTCTACCCCTTAAATCATTCACACCTTAATATCAATGAGTTAATTGAATGACTCTCCTCCAGGAAAGAGGAACCACAAAATTCACTGGAAAAATTCGAGAAAGTAGATTTTTCTTTACTTAGGCAGTTTGCAGGAAATAGGCCCTGATACGACATCATTTCCTGCCATCTTGAAAAAAGCTGCACTCCAAAGGGTTCTGTTTCTCCCATGCATCATCCAAGAAAGTAGAAGCATAGCAAGCACTCCATACACCACTCCCATTACTCACGAATGAAACTCAAGTAACTATTTAAATGAAACAATGCATTCTCCAGGGCAGGTAAGAAATGTGTATGGCATTTTTATGGATGCTTATAAAACATCCCTAAGGACTAGTAAAATTGGTCCTTAGAATAAGAGGTAAATTCAGTTCATAGGCTTCATAAATACTCTCTTTTGCATGTATATATTTGAAAACACATGCATGAGCTCCATTCGGTACTGAGCATGACGAAAGCACTTGGTTGAGCTGATTTTGTAATAACACCCTGCAGTTAGTTCCCTCATCCCAGCCCTCCCCTTTATTCACAGCATTAGCCATGCCTTACTGAGGGGATACTGCTAAGATAACTACCGGAGAATGACAGACTTGGCACAATAGATCATGATGGTCTACTTGTTGGTCATCACCAAAGTGGAAAAGAGGCCATTCTTGTGGGCGAGTAAATTTGGAGCAGTATCACACTCCACTAAAATACCCTCAGAAAAGACTAAAACAAGGCCTGCATCCAAAATAGAAGAGACACGGTGCTGGAGAGAAAAATAGAAGAGAAGAGAATCAGCAGAAGAATAAATGTCCAAGCGACTCATCAAAAAAAATAGTTTTTATTAAGCAGTAAGACTAAGTATGAGCAAGAATCCACTTGCAAAGAGGAAAAGACAGAAAACTGTGGACTATTATAAGTCAGCTATAACGTGAATTACAAACATTTAAGCACTTCTTCTATTTGATTGGTGCAATCTAAAATAGAAAAAATTACCTGCCCTTACTGTGAGATATCTCATTGTCTATTTTTTAATAGATTAATGAATGGAAACATAGAAATTAGGTATAGATAGTAGCAGAATAAGCAATCCAATTCAGGAATTTTCTTTCTGAAACTGCTCATCAGACCATCAGATTATAGAAAAGAGAATTATTCTATATGAACTACCATTTTATCTGGTAAACAAGCAGAGGCCAAGACCTGCTGGAATCCTTAGATTTAGGATGTCCTATCATTGTAACTTAAGGAAGTCAGTTAGGTAGAGCAGACAGTTTGGGAAAGAACAACGCTTTCAAAACATCTTCGTTTTTTTTTTTTTTTTTTTCTTTTTTTGCACAGATACAGAAACATTAGCAGAGAAATACATAATTTGACGCAAGTATATTTTGCTAAAACGTAAAGATGATAACATGTTAGAACCAAAACCAAAGAGGTATACCAACTCTGTCTTCTCATACTTACAGCTATTGTCACCACGGTTCGGTCTGCAAAAGCTGTCATTACTACTTTTTGCAAAATATTCTCCTGCAAAAAATAAAAATAAAAATAAATAAAGTGTAAATTTTCTCTGGATGACTTTGTCATCGTAATATTTTACCCCAAGGACAATATTCCACTGAATCCCTTGTGAGCGTTCTCTATCCCTCATTTTCTGTGGAAGTCATAAAAAGGGGCAGTCCCCAGCAGCAGGTTCATGCTGGATTCTGTACGTGTCTTCAAAACACAAATGAAAGTCAGTCACTGATCAGCCGGAAGTGGGTAATAGATTTATGTCCAGGAAACGCAGAGAAGAAAATGAAATTAAATGGGTATCAAAATGCTCACTTGAGTTATACCACAGAAAGTATGTATTGGAAACCAGCAAAATTCTGTAATGATGTTAAGCTTTGAGTCAGAAAAGAAAAACTAAAATTGATGCCACAAATTTGGACTTTGACACATAAATGAACATTCTAGGAAGAAACTCTTTTTATACCCACCACAAAGCACTGTTATAATTATATTTTAAAGACTGTTCTGGGTACAGATTCCATCTCTGTCCTAGAGGAAATCTTGGTTCAATGTTTAGAGTGAAGGAATTCTTTCAATCATTGAATTTACACTCTCTCTCTTTTCTGTTGAGGCAGTATTACCCTTATGATAACCCTCATGTGTCTTTTCTGATGTCAAATTTTAATATCAAGTTAACTTTCAAAAGAACATTAATTGCTAGCTCATATGCAGTTTGTGATTTAATGTAACATTTTACCTACTCAATCACAGCCTTCTGGACAGATCTTTCTTGGATACATTTGACAATTTCAAAAAATATATTTCAAAAGGCAAAATGTATGGCTTTTTACCATAAACACATAGAGAAGGCCGTTATTAATTCTAGCCATTATTAATCCCAGTGAATCATTCTTCTTCAAATTGCTTTAGGAAATAATGAGTGGTGTTGGTTATCAATAGATTCTATTAAACAGAGATTTTCACACTGCATTTCAGAACTTTTATGGCATAGTACTTGAATATAGTACAGTACCTCTCATCAACTAAGCCCTGGAAATTTACTGTTCTGAAAAATTTTCAAAAAGTTGTGGCAAATTTATTTTATGTTTATTGGTCATAGGAATGCCTTTAAACCATATTTCAGGTCCTATTTATTGTTAATTCTCAATGTGCTATCATCAGTTCATCAAGGAGACGATTGAGCAGATTCTCAAAACAATAGTACTGAGGATTCAGAACCCATTCAGGAAATAATAAATTGTAATTTTCATGCACATTTCTCTAATTCGTCAATTTTAAAAGCTTAGATAATGCACTCACTGTGGCCATGTCAATGGAAGCTGTTGCCTCATCCATAATAAGAATGCTGCTTTTGCGGACAAAGGCCCTGGCAAGGCAAAATAGCTGTCTCTGTCCAACACTAAAATTCTCCCCACCTTCAGTGACAACCGCATCTAAATCAGAGAAAGAAGCAAGGATTTCACTAAAGAAATGCTACTAACATTTTCCTTGGGCAAAATCATGAAAAACACATTACGTTGTATGACAGCATGATGGATATCACTTAGTGCTGGTACAAGGATTTCAGACTGGAACACAAAGAGGAACTCTGCTTGAGAAAATGAAGATGTTCCTAAATCATCTCATTTATGACAATAGGTAGTGAATTACCTCTGATAGTGGGATATAAAACATTCTGACGACAGAAAGACCTTGGAAATTATTTAATTATTTAATACAGTTCTCTAAGGGGATTACTTAACATAATTACCTAAGGTCCAGAGAGATGAAATGGCTTGCCTAAAGTCACATTTAGCTCACTTGATAAGATACAGAATATTCTCAACTCTAATTCCACTTCTCTTTTAATTATACCATCTTTCTGAACTGTAAGTACCAAGTGGATAAGGACTGGGCTTGTTGTTGTTTGTCAGTATGTCCCTAGTACTATGACATCTTACACAGGAGCTGAATAACACACTGTTGTATGGATAAATGAATGATATGTCCTCATTATCCTTTTCTTTTTTTTTGGTTTCCATCTACATTTCATAAACTGTACTATTGTGAGTTTAAGATAAATTCTGTTTCCAAATGTCTTTTTTATTAGAATTCAAACACCTTTTCCTAATGGCCTGGGGAAAATTTCTATTGATGATATTCTAATGGTATCAAAGTCTTATAATTTATCATGATTGGAAAATAGGTATTTATTCTCCAAATTCTAACTTACATATAAGAGGATGCTGGAGATAAGGAATGTTTCCATTAAAGCTGGCCTGAACCAAATCTTCATTAAGCAATTGGTCATCTTTACTAAGATGATGAGCACAATATTCATCAGTTACATAATATAAATAAAATCCCCTGTTGCCTGTGCTGTACCATAACCCCAAAACACTATGCCCACAATTCTAAACAGGTGCATGCAGCTCTCATGTTAATAAAGATGACTAGAAAGATGCAATTGTCTGTATTTCCAAATATTAATGGTGAGAGAGGGGATCTCTAAATGCCAAGAGAGAAAGTTTTATAAGCATGTATTAATTTCTCAAGTAGACTTGCTGGGCTTTCCATAGCAGACATCAAAAAAACTATTATGAGAGCTAGGCATAGTGGGGCACCTATAGTCCCAGCTACTCAGGAGGATCACTTGACCCCTGGGATTAGAGGATGTAATATGCGACGATCATGCCTGTTAATGGCCACTGCACTCAAGTCTGGGTAACATAGCGAGAACTTGTCTCAAAAAAAGAAAAAATCATTATGGAAAGTTCATCCAGAGTTCTGGAATTACTTTCACCTGACCCTGGCAAGTCAATAAAACATTACTTAAAGACATGCTGTCTTAATTTTTGGTTGTGGCATACTTTCTCCTTGAAACTTAGTTAAAATAATAAAATGTAGTGTTTTTGAGTTGGCCCTCCTTTTCAAATAAACTAACGGATAAACATAATTTTATTTTGTAGGTTGATTTTTAAAAAACTAGATGCCAAATAACACAATTTGGCAACTATATGTTATATATTAAATTTAGAGTATCAATCAATGAACTATTATCTTTTCTAGTGCTTTCTTAGAAGATATTAAAGAAGCAGAAGTCAAAAATTATACATGTTCCTTTTAATGAGTTAAAGACAGTATGAACTCTGTGGTTTCAGTAATCACATTGTTCTTTCATTCTGTCATCATTTATTTGTCAGACATTGTACAACCTCTAGGACTGAATTTTTGTCAGTGATTGAGTACATGTTGTGTTCTTTACACAAGTGTTTAAAACTGATACTGCCTCAGGATAATACAAAACAATGTCTTAAAACACAAAGAACCCCATCAAAAAGTAGGCAAAGGATATGAACAGACACTTCTCAAAAGAAGACATTCATACAGCCAACAGACACATGAAAAAATGCTCATCATCACTTGCCATCAGAGAAATGCAAATCAAAACCACAATGAGATACCATCTCACACCAGTTAGAATGGTAATCATTAAAATATCAGGAAACAACAGGTGATGGAGAGGATGTGGAGAAATAGGAACACTTCTCACTGTTGGTGGGACTGTATACTAGTTCAACCATTGTGGAAAACAGTGTGGTGATTCTTCAAGGATCTAGAACTAGAAATACCATTTGACCCAGCTATCTCATTACTGGGGATATACCCAAAGGATTATAAGTCATGCTGCTATAAAGACACATGCACACATATGTTTATTGCAGCACTATTCACAATAGCAAAGACTTGGAATCCACCCAAATGTCTATCAGTGACAGACTGGATTAAGAAAATGTGGCACATACACACCATGGAATACTATGCAGCCATAAAAAAGGATAAGTTCGTGTCCTTTGTAGGGACATGGATGCAGCTGGAAACCATCATTCTCAGCAAACTGTCGCAAGAACAGAAAACCAAATACCACATGTTCTCACTCATAGGTGGGAATTGAACAGTGAGATCACTTGGACACAGGAAGGGGAACATCACACACTGGGTCCTATTGTGGGGAGGGGGTAGTGGGGAGAGAGAGCATTAGGAGATTTACCTAATGTAAATGATGAGTTAATGGGTGCAGCACACCAACATGGCACATGTATACATATGTAACAAACCTGCACGTTGTGCACATGTACCCTAGAACTTAAAGTATAAAAATAAAAAATAAAAAATAAAAAAATAAAAAATACCCAACACTACAAAGTAACTTAGTTTAAAATAAAATAAAAATTTTTGAAATCAGACCTAATCAAATTTATATATCATATTTTCTTTCAAAATTTTGACCAAGATATCAATTAATAAATCCACTTTGAAAGACATTTGAAGGCATAAATGTGTTTGTTCATGTGATAAAATTGTGTCATTGATATAACATTACTATTCCTTTAAAGATTTTTATGTTCTGAAAAATATCTCCTCTTAGTCTATAATTGAGCAAAAGGATTACTGTTTTGAAAGAGTTAAAAAAAATGCTTAGCTATTTTTTAGCTAAGAAAAAAGATTCCTTTTTCAGTAAATGGATAAAGCTGAAAAATAATACATTAATAAAATATTTTAAATAAAAAAACCAAAGAAAATTATGTTATATAAATAAAAGGAATTTTCCCTCCTGGCAGCAGAGAAAATGGCTACTAATGTGGCAAAATTGCCTTTCCCTAAATGGTGCCAAACTTAAACCTAACAGCTCCTGCAATCCTGCCATTCATTTCCTGATGGTAGGTGATCAGACAGGTCAACTGAGAAAGAATAACTACAGGGAAACATCCATTACAATGACCTGTACCCACCAATTGTGAAAAGATGGTAGACTAGGTAAATGTATTAATTGTAATATTTTGGAGTAGTCACATAGAACAGAATTTGTTATTGGGTTCACCCTCTTGTACCCCATGCAAAAACACTAGATTTTGAAATATTCTAATGACTTTTAGGGTGTT